>NC_134080.1:161687934-164187934 GCF_000715075.1 Nicotiana tabacum | reverse complement strand
AGCGACCGTGCTAGAACCACGGAACTCGGGAATGCCTAACACCTTCTCCCGGGTTAACAGAATTCCTTATCCGGATTTCTGGTACGCAGACTGTAATATGGAGTCATTCATGTCCTCGATTCGGGATCAAAATTGGTGACTTGGGACACCCTAAACCTCCCAAGTGGCGACTCTGAAATAAATAAACAAATCACATTTCGATTGTCCTTTAATTGGAAAAACTCCCCTGCGCCCTCTCGGGTGCAGAAAAAGGAGGTGTGACAACGAATTTTTTCCTTGGTTTGTTTAATTGTGTTGTTTGTACTTGGCATGTTTTGAAGATTGGAATGACGAAGGCATTTTGTTCTGCTATCTAAATACCTTATCCTTCGTTACCCCTTTGAGCCTTGTTTATTTTCTTTCATACCCCTCTTTCGGAATCAGTAGCAAAGATCAGAAACACAAGCGTGAAAGATAAGTAAAGGAAAAGGAGAAAAGAAAAGAACGAAAAGGGAGAGAAGAAAAATGAAAATAAAAAAAAAGAAAAAAATGGAAAAAAAAGAGAAAGAAAGGAAGAAAAAAAAGAAGAAAAACAACAAAAAGAGAAAAAGAAAGCAAAAAGAGAAAGAAAAGAAAAAGAAAAGAGAAAATCACAACAATAAAGTAATTCCTATGTCATAAACTACCTTCGACCTGATTCCTTTTAAGGATACGTAGGCAGCCTCACGGTTCGGTCCCATCAAAATAAAAATCCAAAAGTCCCCAAGCAAGAAACTGGGGCAGAAGTTGTGGTTGTTGTAAGAAATCTAATTTCGAAAGTTGTAATTTTGAACCCATATGAATTGTTTTGATCCTTTGATATCCTTTCTTTTTAACCTTATCCAAAAGCCCATGTTACGGTCCAAAGAAAGACCTTCCTATCAGTCTTCGAGAGATGCCAAGTCAAGCAAGGAGAGATAATTCATATCAGGGGCAACACTCTGGTCCAAGCAGAAAAATAATAAAAATGAGAGAGTCTTATTGGTGAAAACCCTCACGAGCACCGTAGGGCGACATGAGCTAAGAGAAATCCAAAAATGAGAGAGTCTTATTAGTGAAAACCCTCACAGGCACCGTAAGGCAACAGTAAGTTGAGAGAAAGAATAGAATGAGAGAGGCTTGATGGTAAAAACCCTTCGGGCACTACAAGTCGAATAAGGATTGTGAATCAGATTGGATAATCGGAGCATTGAAGTCCAGTTTCACGGTTCAGGGGTATAACAAGAGTTGAACATCAAACTTGTTTGACAGATTAGGCCACTTAATCAACATGTGCATGTCATGGACATTAGAGTTGGTATCCACATCTGATAGGTTTCTACTTTGTATTTCTCTTGTTAGGAACCATCTCTTTCCTTTGTCCTTTACTCTGTTACTTTTGTCTTGTTTACTTCTTCTTCCTGAGTCCGGTTGGTCAGAATAAGTGAGAAATGACTTCAAAATTTGCCACCAGCTTTCCAATTGCACAAAACGGGACCTGGCCAGCACATCAGTGTCATAAGTCAGGAAAGAACAACAAGCACACTGGGTTGGTAACAATCAACATGCTTTGGGGTCCATCAGAAATACAAAGGTTTGGTATATTTGTGAACAGTGCAACAGATAGAGGATGTTGGGTGAATGGGTCAAAGGTATTATCTGTGATGAGATCAACAAAGAAAGTGGTTAACCAGTGACAAACGGGGTCTTCCAAGCAGAAATCAAAGTTATCGTGACAAGTGAGGGAACAATAGACTTCAAGGCCAAGGCCAGTGATTTAAGTCAGGAAAAAACAGCATGCGCACTAAGTTGATGGCAATTAACGTGCTGTGGAATTCATGAGAAATACAAAGGTGTAGTACATGTCAACACAAGAGCACGATGCAATAGATGGAGGGTGTTAGATGGACAAATCAAAGGTATTTTCGGTAAAACACAAAGGTTGGTAAATGTTAGTTCATGAGCAATGCAATAGATAGAGGGAATTGGGTCTAAATGGAGAAGGGGTATTTTCTGTTATAAGGACGACAGAGAAAGTGGTTAGTCCATAAACAAGCAAGGTCCTCGAGTGGAAATCAGTTATCATGGGAAGTGAAGGAGCAATCGCCCTCAAAGTCAAGGCTACAAACCAATCACCACATTTTAAACTGACAAGATTTTTCTTTGATTGAAATAGGGGCAGAAAATTTCGTTTGTTTCGGAAAAGCCCACCATAAGGAAAGGCAAGCACCAGATAGGTTTTATTGATAAATTTTCAGGACCATCCTGGAAAATGGGACCTAGTTTAAAATTCAAAACAATCATGAGTAGCATAATCTAGCATAAATGTAACCCCAAGGAATATAAGTTGGCTTCAAAGTTTGCATGTTTGAGATAGTATTCAATTAAGAGCTGTCAGGACCCTCCTGAATAATGGAACCTAACTTTAAAATTTCCATTGGATAACAAAATCTAGCGTAAGTTCTGGTGTAGGGTAATATAATTTAGCCGTGAAATTGTCACTCTTAAGATAAAACTTGACTTTTGATTTTTAGGACCCTCCTGGATAATGGGATGTAGTTTTAAGACCTTCTTAGTTAACAAGATTTAGCGGAAGTCATACCTTTGAAAGATATAGCTTAGATTTAAAATTGTCATTTAGTTAAGAGTTGTCAGGACCCCCTGGATAATGGGACCTAGCTTTCAAATTCTTAGTAATATTTGGTAATATGATTCAGTTTAACACTCACATATGTGCCCAGTTACCAGACTGGGGCTGAAAATTTTCTTTGTTTTGTCTATTTTTGTTGAAATCAGGTACCCACTTGGAAAATAGGGAGAAGCAGTTCAAGTCAGTAATCAGGAGTCCGCCTGGAGAGCAGAGAATACATTCAAGTCTAGCAGTCAGGAGCCCGCCTGGAGAGTAGGGAGTACATTCAAGTCAACAGTCAGGAGCCCGCCTGGAGAGCAGGGAATACATTTCAAGTCAACAGTCAGGAGCCCGCCCGGAGAGAAGAGAATACATTTAAGTTTAGCAGTCAGGAGCCCGCCCGGAGAGCAGGAAATACATTTTAAGTCAGCAGTCAGGAGCCCTCCTGGAGAGCATGGGAATACATTTGAAGTTAGCAGTCAGGAGTCCGCCTGGAGAGCATGGGAATACATTTCAAGTTAGCAGTTAGGAGCCCGCCTGGAGAGCAGGAAATACATTTCAAGTCAGCAATCAGGAGCCCGCCTGGAGAACAAGGGAGTACGATTCAAGTTTTAGCTTTCAAATTCTTATTGATATTTGGTAATGTGATTCGTTTTACACTTACATATGTGCCCAGATACCCAAACGGGGGCAGGAAATTTTCTTTGTTTTTGTCTATTTTGTTGAAGTCAGGAGCCCGCCTGGAGAGCAGGGAATACATTTCAAGTTAGCAGTCAGGATCCCACCTGGAGAGTAGGGAATACATTCAAGTTTAGCAATCAGGAGCCCGCTTGGAAAGCATGGGAATATAATTCAAGTTCAGTAGTCAGGAGCCCACCTGGAGAGCAAGGGAATGCATTTCAAGTTCAGAAATCAGGCGCCCACCTGGAGAGCACGGGAATACAATTCAAGTTCAGCAGTCAGGCGCCTACCTAGAGAGCACGGGAATACAATTCAAGTTCAACAATCAGGCATCCACCTGAAGAAAAGGAAAAGTATCTCAGATTGCAATTCAAGTCAGCAACCAAAGAAGCTCGCGGCAAGAATGCAAGTCAACAATCCGAGTTGATCAACAGAAGTTAGTCAGAATAAAGAAAAAAAGAGAGAAAGGCAAGAAGTGAATCCAAATGCAGAAGTTGATGGAAGATGTGAACTGCTTAAGACGTGGTGGAAGTCACAAGCACTACATGTCTGGTATTGATCCAAAAAGCTGTAGAAGAACGAGCTAGCACCTGCAGCTAACAAGCGCCAAAGTTCAAATCTAAAGTCTGCATGAAGAACCATTCAAGACTCAAGATCAAGCTTCAGAAGACTTATTGATAGGAATCCTGTGACTCGTAGTTGAAAGGTTTAGTTAGTCTTTTTTATTTGATTTTTGATGTAATAACAGGAACCACGGACTGGAACCTCGGCGGAACGGTACCTCGACCGGCTCTCCACCTTGATACTCCATCACCTCATTCACTTCTGAACTACACGTGGCCTGATTCCTTTATAGCCAAGGATATGTAGGCAGCTCAGATACCAAGGCTTGGTCACATTCCCCTTTTTCACTTAGTTTTGGTCTCTTTAAATAAGGGTCGGGTCAAAATACCTGTCTAGTCGTTCTTTGTCCAAAAACGCTTCGCGTTTCTAGTCAAAAAGGGGCAACTGTAGACATGTGATTTTCGACCCTCCCCAAGATTTTTTATATTTTAGCATGTAAATATTTAGTTTAGGCCTAATATAGCTATTTCAACTCATTTTGACTCTTTACTTTATTTTATTACAAAAAAAAAAAAGAAAATCAAAAAAAATATATTTTAGTTTATGTATTTTGCATAATTTTTTTAAAAACATATATAAAAATGGTACCTTATTTTTATCTTTATAAAACACAAAAATAGTTTCATGTTTAGTTTAATTAATTAGGATTAACTTTGGATTGTGTAGTATTTTTGTCTTATTTTAAAATGAGTCAATTAAGGTGTTGGATCACAATTTTAAGAGTTTTAGAGCCCAATTCTTGGCCCAATATGGATTAGTCCATTAAGCCTAGGGACCCTTCTAGACTCTTCTTTGGAACAAAAACAAATAAAGAAGACCCTAAGGACTTAACACAAAAAGACCTAGGGACTAATTGGCAAAATACACAAAAAATACACCTAAACCTAGACTCTACATATAGGTAAGGCCTAAAAATAATCTGAAGAGGGGGGTACACCGAAGAGCGCCGTTTGGACTGAAGATGAGAGACAAGATATGAAATTTCCCCAGGCCGTCATCTTCATGTAGCAGCGCCTAGCCCCCTACCCTTCTCCTTCAGCTTCAAAACCTCCATCGACGCCTGCTCTCTTCAACAACCGATGAACCAGACCACCCTTCGACTCCTCCTCTCATCAAACTAGTGACCCAACGAGCACAAACCCCGACGCCAGCCGCTCCCTCATCAGCGAACCCGCCGGAAAACGAGCTGAAAAGGACCACTAGCGGCTGATTATCCACCTTGTTGGCCAACAACCTTTCAGCCTTTCCTTCTTTTTGAACTTAGATACACACAACCATTTTCACTTTCTTCTACACATCAAACTCGGCAGAAACTTTGAGCAGAAACTGATATGGGTGCGATCTGAATGGTTGTTTGAGGTTCCGGCGCTGCTGCGTTCTCCGTTTGAGTCCATGTCTGTTAGTCGAGCGTCGAAACAGTGTTGTGAATGAAGCTGTGTTTCATCGGAAGTTCAGCATTGTTCGACGTCGAATCGTTAGCATAAAGGTCAGCAATAGCTCGTTCCGTTTTCTATGAAGGTTTAGTTTCCGATTTGTTCCGTTCATTGTATTTTATTCTGTTTCTATGTTATTAAACACATGTTTTTGTTTTTTTGTGAAATATGTATGAGGGAGGCGTTTTGTCATATGGTTTGTTTTGCGTTTTTAGTTGATATTAGTTAGTTAGCAAATTTTCAAAGCGTAATTTCTTATGGGTTGTCTGTTCTTGATTGCAAAATTCTTGGCATTTTTTTAATTGCAAAATTTTAGTTTCAGACATGTTATGTGCCTATATTAGCTGTATTTTTCCCATTAGAAATTAAATTGAATGAGAAAAGGAAAAGGGTTTTGAGGATTGGTTTATATTTTAGACAAAATGTCTTTGCTTAATAGAGTTCAGTTAAAAAATGTAACACTGCCTAGTATTCCCATTGCATGCTTCGTAAATTTCCTCAAAATCCAAATTGAATATGGGTTCTTACATTGGCACGTTATTTTTGGTTTTAATTACTGAAGTATTGATAGGAATTTGTTCAGCCGTCCATTTCAGTAATTGGCCTCCTAATAATGGTTTTGGTATTTGATAAATCGGATTTGCTAGAGATTAAATAGTTCGCGAATACGCGTGGTTGCTTTAGGCGCATAACTTAATAATATTACCTTCCTAAACTAGGGTGTGCATTTCATGTGACCCAAATCACAATCTTAAAACGTTGACTAAAATGTGTTTAGGATTGCGGGTGCATTTCATGTGGCGAGATCCAAAGGCACGTTTTAAATGACGCTCAATCTTCTTCAAAAATTAATTAAAAGCGGTCAAAAATTTAAAATGGCATCATAGGTTAAAATGGCATCATAGGTTAAAATGTGTTTCTAGAATCAGAGAGTTAAGCCGAATATAATAGTTGAGCGACTGTGCTAGAACCACGGAACTCGGGAATGCCTAACTCCTTCTCCCGGGTTAACAGAATTCCTTACCCCGATTTCTATGTTCGTGGACTGTTAAACAGAGTTCCTCGATTCGGGATTGAACCGGTGACTTGGGACACCATAAATCTCCCAAGTGGCGACTCTGAATCTTTTAACAATAAATCCCGTTTCGATTGTCCTTTAATTGGAAAAACTCCCTTATACTCCCTTCCAGGGGTGTAAGTAAAAAAAGGAGGTGTGACAATGTCAGGCTTGAACTTTCTGAGCTTTTGCTTTACCGGCGGACATGTTGGATCGGTTGGCATTTTGTGAGCCACAATAGATGTACTTAGATCAGTCATATCATCATACGACCAGGCGAATATGTCCTCATATTCTCTTAGAAATTCCATGTATTCCTTCTTTTCTGATGGCGATAAATGGACGCTAATTCGTGTTTCTTTGACATTTTTTGCATCTCCCAAGTTAACCACTTCTGTTTCGTCCAGGTTGGACTTAGGTCTGTTTTCAAAATTCTCAACTTCTTTAACAATCTCTTCTGGTATGTCATATTCCTCTGAATCTATGTTCGTTTGTTGTGTTGTCTCATTGCATGTCACATTCATTGGTTCATCAAGATAAGTAATAGTAATGTTGTATAAGTAAAGTGATGAGAAAAATAATAATGAGTGTTGATTCATAAGAAAGGTCAAAATACTTTGATAAATTGCATAATCGTTTTGAACGTTGAAGATCCTATTGTAGTAATTGAAAACATCCGAAAAACAAAATCTTTTAAGAAATCAAAACAGTGCTTGTTTTAGCCTTGCTACCCCGAGGCTCGTCGAGCCCTAGTTGTCCTGATGGTCCAGTTATTGAGGCGTGCTCCTCTGCTTACAGCCTGTACGGATGGGCCTTCCTCCCCCTCCCTCTCGAGAACAACCTAACAATCCATGTCATTGTCCTCTAAGAACAAGTTTTTCACAGCTGCCAATACTTCCTCTTCTTCTGACCCATAGATAACATCGGCCGGTTGGAATGTCTGCTCCAAATATGGTATTGGTTGTTCCAGCAGATAGTAAGGACCGCGCCATGGTGGCGACCAGTTATTGAATTCTTCCCAAGTGTACTCATATCCAAGACCGAAAGTGGTGCCATGTTTCTTGAGTTTTATGGGCTTGATGATTCCTTGGAGGTTCTTTCTGAGCCCTTTTCCAGGTTCGTACCCACTCCAGTTCAGTATACTTTCGATCTTATCATCCCACCATTTGTCTTTGTCAATAGCATTTACCGGCTCGATGTGATGGTAAGTCTCTCGTCCCAGCTTCTTTCTCCCCTCGATTGAGGGAATGGTCTGGCGACTATATATAGGATTGCTACCATCACCGTGAATGATCACTTCCTGGTGATTCCATTCAAACTTTACCGTCTGATACAGTGTTGATGCTACGACTCTGGCAACATGAATCCATGGCCGTCCTAGAAGTAGATTGTAAGATGCTGGCACTACTATTACCTGGAAATCAACATCGAACCAAGTAGTCCCCATTTGCAAACACAGACTAATCTCCCCAATGGTGGACCTTTGGGAACCGTCGAAAGCTTTCACATTGATGGCTCCATCTTTTACCTCGTGCAGTCCTTTTCCCAACTTTTTGAGTGTTACTAGTGGACAGATGTTGAGACTCGAACCCTCGTCGATCAGGATCCTGGTGATGAAGTAGTCTTCGCATTGCACAGTGATGTGCAGTGCTTTGTTGTGTCCTAACCCTTCAGGCGGTAGCTCATCCTTATGAAAAGTAATTTTGTGACTTTCCAATACCTGTCCGACCATGTTGGCCGTTTCCCTGCTAGTGATGTTGTTTGGCACGTATGCTTCACTCAGTACCTTCAACAGAGCATTCTTGTGTGCCTCAGAATTTTGTATCAAAGCAAGTATGGAGATTTGCGCCGGTGTTTTGTTCAACTAGTCGATGATCGAGTATTCCTTGGCCTGTATCTTTCTCAAAGATCGTCTGGACTCGTCTCAATGATGGGCGACCGATTGGAGGCCTGCTTGCTTGAGTCAGCTAGGTGTTCCGGGGTATAGACCTTAACAGTTCTTGTCATACCCTATGCGACAACATTTTCCTCAAACCTAACCTTACCTTTCCTCCTTGCCTCAACTGTATAGTCCTATGGTATAGCCTTTGTGTGGAATGGTGTCATGGTCGACATCGCCACTGGGATCGGCGCTGCTATCTTTATTCCGAATGGAGCATGGGCCTTGGGTGGAAAAACTACAACTTCGAATGGCATAGGTGCGTTCGTTGGAGACACGAATTCGACCTCAATTGGCACTGGTGTCTTTGCAGATGACGTGGTTTCAAACTCAAGTGGCACGAACATATTTATCTCAGTGTTCCCCGAGGGTTGAATTTGGACCACGATCGGTTTAAGAGTAATTATCGGCTTCTTTGGGTCATCACCTTTTGCGATCAACCCGATAGACCCCTTGAGATCCCAATCATCCTCTATTTCAATCATGTGGACGCCTCCACCCTTATGGTCTGGTAGAGGGTTGTTGCAGGCATTCAAAGCGGTTTCCTTTGCCACGATAATATTATTGTCAATCAGAGCCTGGATCTTGTCCTTCAAGGAACGACATGCGTCGATGGTGTGCCCTTTCATGCCGGAATGGTATGCATAGGATTTGTTTGGATTAATCCACTGAGAAGGGTTCTTAAGGGTTACAACAGGGATAAATGTGACATAACCAACAGCTTTGAGTCTCTCGTACAACTGGTCAATGGGTTCAGCAATGGCTGTATACTGTTTTGGAGGTCTGCGGTCAAAATTTGGTCGAGGTCTAAGGAAGTTTTGGCGTGTAGGAGGTGATTGATAGTGGGACGGTTGAGCATTATAGGCTTGGTAATCATGTGCAGGTTGGGAATATCTGGGTGAATTAGGCTGATATGTGGGAGGTGGAGGTGATTGATAAGTGGGTGGTGGAGTTTGGTAAGAGGGTGAGGGTGCTTGGTAGTTTGGAGTAGGCTGATATGTGAGTGAAGGCATTGGATAGGTTTGGTATTTGATAAGAGATTCGGTTCTCTGTGCAACCATTACGGCCCATACATCCCTTTTCTTGGATGCACCACCAGACTGTAAGGCCTTATTGGTAGCTTGCAAAGCCTCGAAGTTCGTAACCATACTGCTTTTGATGCCCTCTTCAATCCTTTCACCCAGCTTCATAATGTTGAAAAATTTATGGCTCTCAATCAACATCAGCGTTTCATAATACTGCGAGTCCTGAGCCCGGACGAAGAATTTATTCATTTGCTCCTCTTCTAATGCAGGTTTAACCTTAGCAACTTCGGAGGTTTGTACCCCTCGGGCAGTTCGACATTGGGCTGTATGCAAAGATCCTTATAATTTAGCCTTTCAATTCCCTTACTTCCTTCAACGCCTTGAATTCGGCTAGTCAATTTCTTAAGTTCTTTCGCCAGGTTCCTGATGAGCGAGTCTTTATCATCAGACTCAGGTGTGCTTGAGATGTGTCGCGTGGAGTGTGGCATGGTCTCCACGTAGATGAGAGTGTTGTGATGAGCGTGAAAGTGGTTATTTGTGGAGTTTAAGGGTTCTGGGACGAGCAGTGGAGTATTGTTGGAAGTATGGCAGGTGTTGTAGTGGTAGTGAGGAGCGGGATGGTTTTGTGGTTTTGGGATATGTTGTGGAGGTGTAGGGTTCTGAGCATTTGGGAAATTGACATCTGGAGTGGTTAGGGAAAATGACAGATTCACCAAATTCCGAACCTGATCAAGTTCTTCTTGGAATTTCAGCAGCTTTTGTTCAAGTTGGGACGCACTTTCCTTAGGAACCAGAGTACCATGACTATGAGTGACCTCTACCCGTTCAGTTGAATTCTCCTTTCTGGCGTTGTTCAAATCTTCCATTTTTCCCTTTGTTCTTGTTTCTGACAGGACTAAGAGGAGGGGTGGGTGCAGGGCCCCTAGATCTTGTGGAATAAGATGATGTTGCCAGAGTGCACGAACTAACCTTTGGGGAGGGGAATAAAACAAAAAATAAAAACAAACGGAAACAAGTTAGTGAGGATTATAAGAAAATATTGCAATATTTAAACACATAATGCAAGAATGTAAATCGTATCCTAATTTGGGAACCTCTTTGTGCCCGAGGTAGGCCTAGCGACAAGTTGATTTGGAGAACTCAGAATGTTAAATGCCTCATTTCATTGATTAAAAAAAAATAGACGAATCCCAAATCGACACTAAATAACAGGAAATAAAGTCACTAATGGCCATTGGCCTTATTACATCTCATAAAGCAAAAGAAAAATCCCTATCTACTTGGTCCCAGAAGGACCTTCCTCATGTTGAATGCTCTCGTTGATCAAATCCTCCAGCTCGCGTAGGTTCACCAGTAAAAATGCTTTTTCCAGGTATTCTCCTTTATTTCCCTTAGCGTTCTGGCAGTCGGTGACTCTCTTCCTCACTTTTCCTTCCAATTCCAGTAGACTGTACTCCAGATATTCCAACTTTTTGCTAGCTTTGGCGGCCCTCTCTTTCCACTCATTGATTTGGTCATCTGATGGAAGACTCCTCCACCAGTCTAGCAAGAGTGGGGGCGTGCTAACCATACCGAAACTGGGGACCTCGTTTTTCATTTTCTGCAAGACAATACCCCCACCAGACTCGACTATTTAACATCAACAATTGGCATAAAACATTTAGTTCTCCAAATAAATGCACAAAACGTGATGGTGTCCGTTTGGGTTTTAGGGAAACCCAATAGACTTTGGACAAGGCTATCTTAAAGAGCATTATGCGGACAACATAACTGACTCGAATAGGCTGACCAAGATGCATGCATAGTTTAAAGAGAGTAAGGTTTCTATGGGGTTTTAGACTGGTACGCTTGAGCGGACAACTCAAGGGGAAGGAACAGAACCATCGACTACACCATTGATCAACTGGTTTTACCGCAAATATGCCTATTCCAAATTTAGGAGGTGATAATATCGAAATAGTGCAACCACTCATTATAAGTGTTGCTATAGGATTTGTTTTGGCACGAGTGGAATATAATGTTGAACATGATTATGCAATAATTAAAGGCATGTTGTCATGTATTTGCACGTTTAAGAAAGTAGTAAATACAACAGTTTCATAATTTAAAACAGTAGTAAAGGAAAGTAGTAAGGGAAAGAAACAGGAAGACAAGTCCGTTTGGCAATCAAAAAGGAAACTGAACGTTTAAAAGAAATAAATAAATAATTGTGCATAAATTCACAACAATAGTCTAAAATGGTAAAAACCTAAAGATCCCCAGCAGAGTCGCCACACTGTCGCGTCCCCTTTTTCCTCGCGAAGTCCGGGTTTATGACATTTGGAAGGACAACTCATTCCTTTTGGGAACTTGGGTTTGAATTTGAAGAGTCACCACCTAATGATTAGGGTGCATTAGACACCAAGGGGATTGATTTGAACAACCAGAGATAGGGTAAGAGCTTGAAATTATTCCAAGGGGAAGGTGTTAGGCACCCCTCAGAATCCACTAGTGTGGTTCCCGACCAAACAATTATTGTGAATTTGGAGTGCAATTACCATGTAAGCAAATAAGGCTCAAATAAGAGGGGATTTCAACACATGATGGTTTGAAAGTAAATAAAGTTTGAAAGAACAATTAGAAAAGCTAATTTTTTACAATAAATAGTTAAATTGCTAAAAGAATAAAGAAAAGAGGGTCCTAGGTTTATAAAAAATATGGATCACCCACATAATGTCCGGTAATCACTCCTCAATGAGGGGATACACGTGACATTATCGCTGGTTATCATATCCATATCTACCCTTCCCACTCCGTTAAGGTATTAAAGCGCGGATTGGTCTCGATTACTTATTGCATGCTATTACCCGTCCCATTCCTATCAGTCCCTGAGGCACCTAGGACTACTAATCCTAAAAGGGAGGGATGTTGGGCTTATTCAGAGTTTCAAAGGTAAAAATTTCTAAGACGACATACAAAACACATATTGCATATCAAAGGGAAAGTATATACATAAACAAGGCTCATATATACCTCCTTAAACAAAGAAAGTGCATAATTAGCATGGCTTACACATACTGTTTAGGTCTGATTTTAAGGTATTAAATACGAGGAAAAGGGGATTGTTGAAGCAGTTTTAGTTTATTACATAACTCAGATAAGAAGCCCGAATCAGGCCTGTCTTCTGGTTGCAATGATTAACAGGAGCAGGTTCAGTTTATAGTTATTAGTCTAAGGCTTGCCTAAGTGTTAGATGGGTCCTATAGGCATGATATCTACCGAATTCAGAAGGGGATAAGACAGTAAAACTCGAAATGAATTGTTTGACCCTTATAGGCATGCTTGCTAAACTTTATTAAGCGAGGGGTTTAAATTGTCAAAGAGATGCAGAATTTAAACAAATTGATTACATGTTATACTATTACTGATTTATATCTAACGTCAGTTGTGAATGAGAACGGATCAGAATTACTCGAGAAACCCTATAGGCATGATTTCTATGCGTGACTGAGTTCAGACATAATGCAGGACTCGTTTAAGCCTTATAGACATGGTATCTAAATGCAGAAGCTTGTTTTAAACCTTATAGGCATGGTATCTAAATGTGGTTGATTATACAGGATTAAATAGTCCTATAAGTATGGTTTCTATATGGAGTTGAATGTGTAGAATTAGAACAACCCTATAGGCATGATTTCTATATGTGACTGAATACGCAAAAATTAAAGCATTCCTATAAGCATGACTTTTACCCTTGCATGCATATCTACCCAACCCTTTTCACTAGAAAACCCCAAATGTTTATTACAACGAATTACAAACCAGAATAACGAATTACATCAGAATAGAAAAAAAGAAATTACAATCAGAGGAGGGCTGATTCTCGACTTCCTCTCTGAGTTACGAGATAAACCAACTCAAAGATCATTGATCCAAAGCCTTTCTCCAATTTGAGTGTGTCAGAGTTCCCTAAGAGCCTCAATGGGACTCGGGGCAGTGCTCACACCCAAATTGTATTACTAGAATAGGGACTAGTGCAGTGTGGAAGTGCCAGCCCTCAAGTGTCCAAGTTCAGAGGGGGCTCATGGGTCTCAAGGCAAGGCTCACAAGAGGGGGGAAAAACTTAAGTCTAAGAGAGAGTGCATGTGAAGAAACAAAGTAAAGAAGAGGGAAAGAGGTGCTAAGAAACAGTCACACAAAGGGGTTTAGGGATTGAGGATTGCAAAAGGCCTATACACTTAGACATTAGTTAATTCTTGGCATGCACAGCAATATGGAGTGTTGTTATGCTTACAAAATCAACCAGAATACACAACCATATAATGGTAACATAGAGGCTATGATCCTGAGGGAATCACATTTGAGTCATAGACAGCACTACTTAATACTGTTATGCCTCAAACAAACCATCAGTATCAAACATATTTGGGTAGGGGTTTAGGACACATAATAGATTCAAAACAGGTAGAAGGAAATTACAGCATGCTAAAATAAGTACAGGACTGAACACAAATAGTAGGCAAACGAGAAGGTAAAAGTATTAAGTAAACACATTGTTGTGATGCTGGAATTTTAATCGGAACATACCAATTCAAAGAAGCAAAATACAGTAAAAGCAGGTAGCAAGACTTTGAAAATAGCTTTGGCTTTTAGCCAGCTAAATAGGTCACAGTAGTAGTAAAGCAGGAGAGAATGTTTTTAGTATAAGAGATTTTAGAATTAAGTGAGTTCGTGTGTGTGTTAATGAAAGAACGAGGTATTTATAGTGTGAAAACAGGCAGAATAATAAGGCAAGAAAATAATTATGGTACTGTGTACCAATTAAATCAATCAGTATAAGAGCATCCTTTAATTAAGGAGTTTAAACTTAAACGGTAATGGACAGGAAACCTTTAAGGAAAAAAATCAAGTAAGCATCTTGTGCAAAGTAAGCAATTACGGGTAAATACATAGGGGTTTAATTAAGGGAAGAATCTTTGAAATACTCGGTTAACCAAATAAGGTAAGAAAACAGAGTAAAGTTGCAGAATATAGATTCAAATAGTAAATCAAGGAGTCAGGGATTTGAAATTACGGATTTGGGGAGAATAACAGGGGTTCCCATGAATAAACATATAAACCAAGTCAGAAACAGGAGAATGGAAAGTCTAAGGAAAGTTTTCAAATCAACCCAAGAAACAAGGAAATCAGTAAGGCCAAACAAGGAAAGAGTCAATCACTTAACACATGAATGCAATCAAAATTACACAAGGAGGTCTAAAATCAATCCCAAAATTAAAGGTCACTTCTGAGGGAAATTCAGCATATAAAAGAGTACACAAGTATTAGGCATGCAAGGCTGAATTTAGGACAAAGAGAAGCGCCATACAGTCACAAAGTCAGTAAGTAGTGGACTATAGGAACATAGTAGTCACATAGGTCAATCTTAGTAACTCAATAATAGAGAAAAGAGAGAGTATCAAATAGCATGCAAAAGGGGTCAAGTAAAAGACCTTATAGAGTTTACCAGGAAGTCAGAATCATATAAAGAAACAAAGATTTTGAAATTCAGTCGAGCAACAGGTGAAGCAACTTCAGAAACTTGAATAGGTTCAAAGGAATCAGGGTTTTGAAACCCATCGTATTCAGAGTATGACGAGTAAATCACATAGCAAATAGTGTCAAGACTCGAATGAACTCCCAATTTTAGGGTTTTCACCATCACTCGAGTATAGAGATGAAAAACAAGTAAATCAGGCAAAAACATCAACAATATAAAATCAGAAAACTCAAGAAGGAACTAAGACTTTTAGTCATGCACACTCCAGTAGAAGAACAACATAAAGAAACATAGTAGAACATGCTAAAGATCAGAGAAAGCTTCTGAATAACTTAACCAAACCCTAAATCGGAAAAGATAAAGGTTCTGAAGGTAAAGTTTTGAAAGAAACTTTGAGAAAATGTTTAGAAGTTTAGAGTAAACACATATCTACAACGGATCTAAAAGAATCGGAAGAACCTCGAAGGTTTAGGGTTTCAGAAGAACCCAGATGGTGAGAAAGGCTTGGAAAGTCATTGATCTAAGCAAGAAAAGTCAAGATCAGGGTTGAATAGCCATGGCTGGCCGGAGCAAGGTCGGAGACAGCCATAGAAATGAAATCAACCCAGGTCCGTACCAAAACTTCTTCAAGGTCCGGCCTTGAAAACATGATAATCAGGCAGGTAGAAGTCATAGGAGGTAGATACAAGCCTTTAATGGCTTTGGAAGCCATTGATTCAGGCGGGTTTAGGGTGGTGGTTGAAGGTAGTGGCTAGGTTCGAGAGGGAGTTTAAGAGAGATTTGGGAGAGAAGGGGGAATTCAAAGGCGGCTGCAGGTGGAAAGTGATTAGGGTTGGGGGGGTAGTTGGGAATTAAAAAGGAAAGGTTTAATGTGAGCCGTTGATCTGAGCGATCAATGACTGGGATTAAATGGGAATCCGGGCTAGTCGTTTAAAAAGGGTCATGGGTTGGTTCAGATAGGGATTGGGTCCTGGTAATTGGGCTCCAAATTGGGGTTCAATTCAGGCCATAATGGAAAAAAATGAGGCTAACATTTAAATAACTACTTTTCCCTATTTGATTTATAAAAAATAATAAAATAATTTTTGAAAATAAATTAAAGGTACTAAAATGATTAGTAGTACATAATTATCAAATTTAAAATATTGGACCTGATTTTTATAGACATAACCGTAATTAAATCTAAAAAAGGCTAATATTGCAATTATATGCAATTTAGCTTTAAAAAAACTAAATAAATTTGTAAAAATGTGCAAAAATCACATTAGCTATATTTTAGTATAAATATGAGAGTCCAATAAATGAATCACCAAAAAAAATAATTTTGGGAATCATTATTGGGTTTTTATGGATAAAATAGGGCAATAAATTGATTTTTAAAATCTTTAAAAATTAAGAAAAAATAATAAAACAATTGGAAATACTTATATATGTATACATATGCTATTTTGAAAGTATTTTCATATTATAAATATATAGAAAAAAATTGGGTATCAACAGTGCCTATCGTGGGGCTTAGACAGTTGCATAATAGAGTTGATCCTTGCATCTATTACTAACTCGTTTGATTCTCTATTTTATAGCAAAAATCGAAAATGGCAGATTACGATGTCAACGTTGCACACAACATTGAGGCGCACGAAAATCTGCCCCAAAATGAGGATTCAATTAGTGACACCTGCAATGAGGAGGACGTGGCAACTCGGGTCCTAGGTAGGCAATATCCCCGACAGGTGCGGGAGCCAACTCCCGATGATGCGGAGGATGAGCACGTTGCGAAAACAGTTAAGATCTCGAGAGAACAACAAAAAGCCATCATGGGCCACCTCTAAAGATAGGACCAAGTCATGACGGAATTGAAGCAGGCACTTTCAGGTGCTTCCAACAATGCAAATGGAAGGGGCCTAGTTCTTCCCAATGCTCCAGCAAATCAAACGACCCAAAGAGTTGATAACATCACCTCGAGAGATGAGGTCGGTTTCGATAGAGCCAGGGGTACCGGCAGCGGATCTGGTAACAAACATGGTAATGATCCTTTGCAAATTGAACTCCTGATATTCATGAGGGAAATAAATAAGGGGATGGATCAGAATGCGAAGGAGTTGCATGCACGAATGGATCAGATTCCGGGTGCACCACTAGTATTGAACGGCCTAGATTCGAAGAAGTACGTATAATTGTTGTTTAAGCCAAGCGCAACATCAGAATTGATTATGAAATGATTCAAGATGCCGGACATACCAAAATACGATGGGACTACAGATCCTCAGGAGCATATCACGACTTATACAACGGTGGTGAAAGAAAATGACTTGGCTCAACATGAAGAAATTCGAAGAAACCCTCACGAAAGGGGCCTTGACATGGTATTCACTCTTACCCGAGCCCTCAATAGATTCTTTTGAAATGTTTGCAGATTCTTTCATTAAGGCCCATGCAGGGGCCAGGAAGGTTTAGGCCCAGAAGGCAAACATTTTTTAGAATCGCACAAGGTGAGTCCAAATTATTGCGGTAGTTGGTAATTAGATTCCAGAAAGAAAGAATGTTGCTACCGGCCATACCAAACGAGTGGGCAGCTTAGACATTCACTAAGGGTTTGAACCCGAGGGGCTTTGATACCTACCAAAAATTGAAGGAAAGCCTGCTCGAGTTCAAGTGACCACATAGGCGGATGTGCATAACCGTTATGAATCGAAGATAAGGATAAGAGTCGATCATCTCGTTTTCTCAGCATTAAACAAAGGACGGGACCAAGACAAGAACTAGCATAAGATCAAGGATGATTTTGATACAAATCGATGATCTTCTAAGGGCATCTTTCTACCTTACGAGAAAGTCGACGGGCGCAGTAAACTATTCTGGTCGTTGGATAGGTTTGCTCCTGATAGAAGAAGTGACCGCGACCGTAACAATAGGTCTCTACAAGAAAAAGAGATGCTAGGGACCATGGATTCCTCTTATCCAAGGCTTTCAGAGTATAGTTTCAACATCAGTGTAGTGGAGCTAGTATCAATAATGAGAAACATCAAGAAAGCACGATTTTCCAAGACCAATCAGGTCCGATCCCAACTAAAGGGATCCCTAAATTGTTGTGCGAATATCATGGGACTCACGGTCATAGAACTAAGACTGTCAACATCTGTGCGAGGAGGTGGTGATAATATTGAAGAACGTCCATCTCAGGGAGTACATGAGCGACCGAGCCAAGAACAATTATAGCCGCAGTCGAGACAATGCAAAACCATCAAAGATAGGGGAAGACCCTCCTCGGCTGACTACCAACATGATTTTCGGAGGGAATGAAATCAACGGGGTGACTTTCTCGACAACAAAGAAAACAAAAGTATCAGTAACCCATAGCAATAGACTTCAGAAAGTCGCTGAAGATGGCATCACCTTACGGAAGTGAATGCCGATGGACTTTTTCTGTCGCTAATGATGCCCTAGTAATTTCTCTTAATGTTCTAGGTTTTAAGATTAAACGTGCTTTGGTTGACCTAGGAAGCTCAATCAACATCATTCAATAGAGAGGGTTGGAACAAGCCAAATTACCGGAAGCATTATTCCAACAACAAAGCTCCTCGTCGGGTTCAATATGGCAAATGTGACAACCCGAAGGGGGATCCTGCTGCCCATGAACACCGAAGGAATCACGAAGACCACCTTATTTGAAGGGGTAGACGGTGACATGTGTTAAAACATAATCCTCGGAAAACCATGGTTATATGAGATGAAGGCTCTACCATCAACATATCTCCAACTGCTAAAATTTTCAACCGTAGAGGGAATCAAGAAGATAAGAGAAGATCAACTAGCAGCAAGAGAAATGAATGCAATGTTCGTTTCCAGTAGTAACGGGAATAAACACAGCAAATAGCAATTACAAGAACCGATGCCTACTCCCGAGCCGGACGAAGATGATAAAGGCGAGAAGTCGTCGGAACCTCACCAGGTACTAAGATACTTTCAGGTACCGGAAGAGAAAGACGCAACCAAGTCCACAACAGAAGAACTTGAACAAGTAGCTTTGTTTGATGAATTCCTGGAGAGAAAATTTCACTTGGGAACAAGACTCAATCCCGAGCTCAGGTAAGGGTTTATTGATTTCCTAAAAACTAATGTTGATTGTTTTGCATGGTCGCACTTAGATATGACAGGTATGCTGCTAGAGATGGTCGTGCATAAGCATAGCCTGGACCTAAGAATCCCTCCGGTGAGGCAAAAAAAGTACCCGATAGCCGATGTCAGAAACAAGTTTGTTAAGAAAGAGATAACTCAATAACTTGACATCGGTTCAATACGAGAGGTAAAGTATCCCTACTGGCTAGCTAATGTAGTTGTAGTTCTAAAAAAGAATAACAAATTTTGAATGTGCGTAGATTACAAAGACTTGAATAAAGCGTGCCTAAAAGACTCGTTCCCACTAACAAATATTGATCAACTGATTGATGTAACAGCCAGGCATGAGTTACTGAGTTTCCTCGATGTCTACTCGGGGTACAATCAAATTAAGATGAACCAGGAGATTCAGGAAAAAACTTTGTTCATAATGAACTTTGGCATATATTGTTATAATGTGATGCCCTTCGGGCTTAAAAATGCTAGATCCACTTGTAAGAGGCTCATGAATAAGATGTTCGAAGAACAAATAGGTAAAATAATGGAAGCGGTCTCTGAGGTAGCGGTAACTGCTGTCATAGTCCGAGAGAATGAAGCTACGTAATCTCCTGTCTATTATGTTAGTAAAATTTTGTTAGGAGCGGAAACTCGTTATCCTCACCTCGAAAAACTGGCCTTAGCTCTTGTAGTCACCTTTCGAAAGCTTAGGACTTATTTTTAATGTCACCCGATAGCCATTGTGATAACCTTCCCTTTGCGGAATGTTTTTCACAAACCTGAATTGTCAGGCCAATTGGCTAAATGGAGGTAGAAATCATTGAGTTCGATATTGAATAGAAGCCCAAGACTACGACCAAATCGTAAGTTTTGGTCGACTTTGTGGCCAATTTCAGTCCTAGATTATTGCTCATGGCTGTGAAAGGAGCAGTGATGGCATGGGAAATGACATCAGGAGTTTGGACCTTGTTCACAATGGAGCTTCCAATGTGAAAGGGTCTGGGTTCGGGGTGGTCTTAATCATACTTTCGGGGGAAACCCTAAGGCATGCCATAAAAACTATTATGTTGACTAACAATGAAGCCGAGTATGAGGCTTTGATTGTAGGACTTGAGCTAGACTGGGGACTTGGCTCCATGGTCATTGAAATCAAATGTGATTCCCAATTGGTAGTAAACCAAGTATATGGAATTTTCAACATAAAGGAGGAGCACATGCAACAATGTGTGATTAAAGTTCAAACTTTGCTTACACGATTCAGGGAGTGGTGGATCACACGCATCTCGAGGGAAGAGAACATAGAAGCAGATGCATTGGCCAATTTGGGGTCATCCATGGAGATGAAAGGATTTGACTACGGTAGTATTTTTCAACTTATGCATTCAGTACTGAAGTGGATGGCTATTGTGAGGTAACTCCGGTAATATCATTCAACTTATGCATTTTGTACTGAAGTGGATGGCTATTGTGAAATAAATACAACCAACCTAGTCTTGGACTGGAGAAATAAATTTATCGATTACCTTTAGCATGGCAAGTTGCTCGAAGAACGAAGGCATCCCGGGCACTACATACCAAGGTAGATCGCTACAGCCACTTAGGTAGACAGTTATATTGAAGATCTTTCCACGGCCCGTTGGCCCGATGTTTAGGAGCCTTAGAGGCAAACTACATCATGAAAGAGGTCCATGAAGAAATTTGCGGGAGCCATTCTGGTACAAGTTCGTTGGTGCTAAAGCTTATTAGGGAATGATACTACTGGCCCCAGATGGAGCATGATGCAAAGGCGTTCATTCAAAAATGCGACAAGTGCCAATGCCACACACAATTGGTACACTAGTCGGCGTAGCTCTTGCATTTGGTTTTTCCTCGTGGCCATTCATGAAATGAGGGATAGATATAGTTGGGCCTCTGCCACTAGGTCCCGGAAAGGTAAGATTCCTTTTAATTTTAGCTGATTACTTGCTAAGTGAGTTTAAGTAGGTCCTTACCGAAAGATCGGTGAGCACAAAGTGGTCGACTTTCTAAGGGAAAACATAATTTGCCAGTTCGGAATACCAAAGAAGATCGCCTGTAATAATGGACCACAATTCATAGGTTCCAAAGTCACAAAATTTCTTCAAGATATGAAAATCAAAAGAATTACTTCCTTGTCATATCACCCGAGCACTAATGTACAGGTGAAATCAACCAATAAGGTGATTTATTCAAAACCTCAAAAGAGGTTAGAAACAGCCAAAGGCAAGTGGCACAAAGAGTTACCAGGTGTGCTATGGGCATAATAGACAATGACAAAATCAAGCACCGGAGAAACGCCTTTCTCTCTCGTATATAGCTCAGAAGCGTTGACCCCAGTTGAAGTAGGAAAACCAACCTTATGGTTCTTCCGAGCACATGAAGAAGCATATAATGAGTCATTACTGGTAAAACTGGAACTACTCGATGAATGGAGGGCCAATCTTTGATACTTTAAAGTAGGAGACTTGGTTTTGAGGAAAGTAACTCAGAACACTCGGTAAATCAATGCTGGAATGTTGGGTCCGACGTGGGAAGGCCCCTACCGGGTTTCAGCTGTCATCGAGAAAGGATCATATGAGCTGGAGAATCAAGATGGAGTCAAATTGCCAAGTAACTAGAACGTGACTTACCTCAAAAGGTACTATTGTTGATGGCTATATATATGTGTCATGCATTTCATATCAGTAGCCCTTAGAGGTACTCAGTTCTACAGGTTGTATATTCTCTATCCATGCTTACATTACTGTTCTTTTTTATGATTTTCTTCCTTACATACTCGATACTTTATTCGTAGTGACGTCCCTTTTATTTTTGGACGCTGCATGTCGTGCTGCAGGTCTTGATAGACAGGTAGGCAAAACTCCCCCACCATAGTAGGCTTACCAGTTCAGCAGTTATTGGCGAGATCCCTTCTCCGGACTTGTCGTGGTCTTGGTATACACTTTTGTTATATACATTATGGCTATGTCGCGGCCCTGTTCTGGCAATGTTGTAGCACTTATGTTCCTTTAAAGGCTCGTATATAGGTGTCGACTCATGTATAGTTTGGATAGCCTTGTCGGTGGATTTTTTTTGTATAGTCTCTCATGGCAGCTTGTCGGCTCGTACATTATATATAGCTTCATGACAGCCTTTTCGCCCGATGTTATGTATGTTCATTCCATTATCTGTCATTGATGATTGTTCATGATTCATATCTACCATTTATATTGATCTCCTTGGCCCTTATAGATAATAAAAAAGGTTAGATAAAATGTACATTGTTGCTCGGCAGGTATGGCCCGGGTGACAGTCATGGCCCTTCAGTTTGGGTCGTGACAAACTTGGTATCAGAGCAAGTCTGTCCTAGTGGTTGTCTTTGAGCCGTGTCTAGTGAAGTCTTGATTATAGATGTGTAGCGCGCGACATTTATAATCAATAGCTTACATGACATCCAGGGTTGTTACCTTCTTTCTGAATGTAGATCGTGCGTAGAGTTGAGTCGTACGTGTTCATCTCTAATATTCACTTTATTTTTTCTAGCGATGCCTTCGACTAGGAAGCAAGCGATTAGTAGACAACTTGATACAGCTCCGAGAGAGGGTACCATTCAGGTACCTCCAGCTAGAGCAGGCCAAAGTGAGGCTCAGAGCTTGATGCCATCTCATACCTTATCTACTCCGTCCCCTCCAGTGGATATAAGGAGGGACCCAGCACCCCCAGTTCCTTTATTTGGCACTACAGACCAGGATATGCGGAGTGTGGTGCAGTTGTTGACTAGATTAGTAGCTGCTCAAGTGCAGAGGAAGAATACCAGTGTTGTTGATAGACTGGTTAGTGCGAGAGTCCGTGATTTTATTAATCTAGACCCTCTAGTGCTTACAAAATCAAACCCTAAGGAGGACCACCAGACTTTTATTGATCAGGTTCATCGTACATTGCGGGTTATGCACACTAGTGATACTGAGGTAGTAGAGTTCGATTACGGGATTTAGCGGTTTTATAGTATGATCGTTGGGAGAGATCCAGGCATCCAAATGCTCCTCCAGCTGTGTGGAAGGAATTTTCTAAGGCCTTTTTTCATCACAAGTTGCCAGTTGAGATACGGTGATCTAGAGCTAATTAGTTCTTGAACCTTTGAAAAGGTAATATAAATGTGCGAGAGTATAGTATGCGGTTTGATTCTTTATCAAGGTATGCTCCCTATATGGTGGCCGAGATGAGCGATAGGGTGCACCTGTTCATGAATGGGTTGGGACTATATCTGATAAATAAGTGCACGACAGCCTCCTTGGTGGAGGGCATGGATATTTCTCGTATTCAGGCTTATGCCCAGACACTAAAGGATTGTAAACACCAGCAAAGAGAAGATAGGGATAGGATAGGGGCCAGCATAGGAGGGAGATATTTACAGGGTATTCTGGTGATTTCAAAGGTAGTTTTAGGCCGCATTATTCGAGGAGTTTGGTGCCACCTGTAGCTAGTGATCCTCCATAGTTTCAGAGGCCTCGGTATGATTGAACTATTTATTCTAGTCCAAGTCACAGTTCGCGGGCATCAAGCTCACAATATCACAGGGATACTAGTCAAATGAAACCTCCAACACCCTATTGTGATCAGTTCAGCAAGGCCCACTTTAGACTGTGTCGTCGAGGTTCTGATGCATTCTATTCTTGCATAAAACCTAGCCATATGATACGAGATTATCCTAACAGATGAGGTTATGATATGGCTCAGCTGACTGAATTCTGTGTCTGGTTCTTCCTCATCAGTTCGACCTCCAACACAAGGTTTTCAACAGTCGACAGGTCGTGGTAGAGGTAGAGGTTCAGTGCCGAGTTCGAGTGGTGCTCAAAATCGAACCTATGCTCTAGTAGGTCGACAAGATCTCGAGTCATCTCCGGATGTTGTTATAGGTATATTGTCTGTGTTTTCTTATGATGTATATGCGCTAATTGATTCAGGTTCTACATTATCATATGTTACACCCTTTGTGGCTAATAAGTTTGGCATTGAACCTTAATTGATAAGTAAACCACTTGCGGCATCCACTCTGATAGGAGATTCTATGATTACTAGAAGGGTATATAGAGGTTGCACGATGAAGATTTGTAGTCATCAAACCTCGGGAATCTATTTGAGTTAGAAATGGTTGTTTTTGATGTGATAATGGGAATGGGCTGGTTGGCATCATGTATGCAAATGTTGATTATCGTACAAAGATGGTTAGGTTTTAGTTTCCCGGTGAGCCCATCATTGAATGAAGGGGAACATTGTTATGCCAAAAGGTAGGTTTATTTCCTATATTAAGGCAAGGAAGATGATCTCAAAAAATACCTTTATCATCTCGTTCGCGTTAGATATACGGAGGCGAAGCCACCTACTCTACAATCAATCCCCGTGGTCAAAGAATTTCTAGATGTTTTCCCAAATGAACTCCCAGGCCTTCCTCCTGAAAGGGAGATTGAGTTTAGCATTGATGTGTTACCTGACATTTAACCGTCCTCTATCCCTCCATACATGATGGCTCCGGCAGTTGTGAGAGTTGAAGGTGCAGTTGAAGGACTCGCTGAGTAAGGAATTCATTAGGCCTAGAACTTCACTTTGGGGTGCACCAGTCTTGTTTGTGAAGAAGAAAAATGGGTCGTTAAGGATGTGTATCGGTTATCTATAGTGGAATAGGGTTACTATAAAGAACAAGTATCCACTTCCAATGATTGACAATATGTTTGACCAACTCCAGGGTGCCAAGTATTTCTCCAAGATCGACTTTACGTTCAGGGTATCATCAGGTAAGTCATAAGGAGAAGTATATTCCAAAGACAACCTTCCAAACAAGATATGGGCGCTTTGAGTTCTCGGTTTATGTCGTTCGGGATAACAAATGCCCTAACAACTTTTATGGATCTCATGAATAGTGTTTTCAAACCCTATCTTGACGTGTTCATGATTGTATTCATTGATGACATTTTGGTGTATTCTCATTCGGAGGAGAAACATACGGGCCACTTGCGGGTAGTATTACAGACCTTTCAGTATCATAAGTTATATGCTAAGCTCTCCAAATGTGAATTCTGGCTGAACTCAGTAGCATTTCTTGGCCATGTGATATCTGGCAATCTATTAGTGTCGACACTTAGAAGATCAATGCAATGAAGAATTGGCCGAGACCTACAACGACGTCAGACGTTTGTAGTTCTCGGGGCTAGCAGGATATTATAGGCGGTTTGTAGAAAGGGTTTCCTCAATATCAACACCATTTATTAAGTTAACATAGAAAGCTACCAAGTTCCAGTGGTCTGACGCTTGTGAATGTAGTGTTCAGGAGCTGAAGAATCGATTGACATTCATGCTAGTTCTCACTCTCCTGGAAGGAAGAGAAGGTTATGTGGTATATTGAGATGCCGCAGGTATAGGTTTGGGGTGCGTATTGATGCAATATGGGAAGGTGATTGCTTATGCATCGAGACAATTGAAGAAACATGAAAAGAATTACTGGATTCATGACTTGGAATTGGCTGTATGGTGGCACTACTTTTATGGCATTCATGTTGACATCTACACAGATCAAGAGTTTAAAATACATCTTCGAGCAAAAGGAGTTGAATTTGAGGCAGTGAAGGTGGTTTGAATTACTGAAAGACTACGATGTCGAGATATTGTACCATCCCGGTAAAGCCAATGTTGTAGCAGACACTCTCAGCTATAAGTCAATGGGAAGCTTAGTACATATTGAGGTAGGTAAACAAGGGTTGACTAAAGAGATTTATCAGTTGGCCGATATGAGAATCAGATTGTTAGAATCGTATGACAGAGGTGTTACAGTACAGAATACGACACAATCGTCTTAGGTAGCCGAGGTAAAAGCACGACAATATGAAGACCCTACCTTAGTATGATTGAGAGAGGGAATTCAGTAGCATAAGATTATAGCTTTCGAAATCGGAGAAGATGGGGCATTGAGATATCATGGCTGACTGTGTGTGCCTAATACGGCAGGGCTGCGAGAGAAGATTATGATTGAGATTCATCAGTCCCCATATTACATCTATCCCGGCACGACAAAGATTTATTATGACGTTAAGGAACTGTATTGGTGGGACGACATGAAGAAGGCTATTGTAAAATTTGTATCCTAGTGTCCTACTTATCAACAAGTGAAGATTGAGCATCAGAAACTCAATGGATTGATTCAGAATATAGAGATTCCGACCTGGAAATGGGATGTGAACAATATGTACTTTATTATTGGATTACCTCGCTCTTATCATAAGTTTGATTCCATCTGGGTGATAGTTGATCAACTTATAAAATCTGCCCATTTTCTGCCAGTTAAGACAACTTACACGGCTGAAGATTATGCGAGGGTGTATATCAAGGAGATTGTTAGGCTTCATGGTGTGTCGGTATCTATTATATCAGACCGAGGGGTTCAATTTATGGCTAACTTTTGTAGGTCCTTTTGTTACACCCCATATTTTTGTACATGAAAATACGCCATAAATAAATTAATTATTGAGAGATCAGAAGTGAGATGTCACGCCTCGCAGTACTACATTACGATGATGTTATGCTTTGCAGTATTAAATTATGACGATGTTGCACCCTATAGTATTGTACGTTGAATTTGTCGTAAGGTAATTGACATCAGTCCAAGGAAAAGATTATTTGGAGATTATAAGGATTTGCTATTTTAATCAACTAATAAGTAAATTCGTGAAGGTGACAGGGGAAGCAAGTCAAAGAAAATAAATTTTTATCAAAGTTTGGAATGTTGGGATAAAATACAGCCCAAGCTAACACACTCGGTATTTATGGACTAGTACCATACGAGGTACCACATGACTATGACAGTAAGGTGTATAAGGTATGTGAAAAGTGAGTAGTATTTTAAGTAAGTGAGAATAATTCTTAATTATACGGGTAATTGAGTAATTACCGGGTAACAGTACATTACCTAATTAATTGGGGATATATTAGATAAGACTAACCCCAAAACGTGGCAGCATGCCACATATTAAAAGAATGACTCTTTGGTCATTTTTGGTAAGTGGCAACTTAGTAGATTAATTACAAGACACTCACTTTCAAGACCTTCAAAACAATATTACATATTAGAAGTGGGGGAACAACACGTTAACATTCTGATAACTTTTCAAGATTCATTCTCAAAGACTATAAGCAAAGGATAAAGTAACGTTATTGACAAAGACTCTCCAGCCAAGAATATGGTAATATTATTAGCTCCAAACCTTTCAAATTCATCATTTAAATCTCTAAAATAAAGATGGAAATTTCAGCAACTCATCAAAAATTAACGTGACTTTGCTACAAAAGATCATATGAGACTATGTGATGTTATAGCAATGGGGTTTTGCGATTTGAAGGGAGTACGGTACAATATTTCTAAAAGAATATCATACGGATTCTTCCCCAATCGATCCGCCGTTACGCATTATCGCTATCAACGGTGTTAAAGGGATTGTCAAGAAAATTGGTTCAGGTATGTTAAGGCTATCCTTATTTCTTTTGGCATGATCTATACGACACAAACGAAACGAAAAGATGCACAACTTCCATAAATGACTCTATTCATAGAAGTATTAGAGGTGCCTAGGTAATTGAATTTCCATGTGTCATATTATTCTATCATCTGTTCACGAGTCTCAGAAAAATATGTAAGTTTGAAAAAAAAAAGTTTACTTCATGATATTACTCGAAGGCATAATGGTCATATGACATTCCAAGAAATTTTATTGACATACTTCTCATGCATTGCATTCATGTACATTGATCCATGACCAGATGGAATTATATACGCGTATATATGTATATATATGTATATGAGTTATAGGAAAAGGTTATGGCGTTATATACGTACAAACGCCTGATCAGCTGGTATAAGTTGATGATTTTGCCCACATTGGCCGATATGATATGACGGGATGCCCTCAGAGGCCTGATGATGTTATGGAACATATACCTATGCACGACATGCTATTCATATGCATATTCATGACACTATATTTATTTCATGATTTACAGAATTATCCAGACTTACAGGTTGAGTCATTTACTCTATATTTCTTCCACGTTTGTTATGTACTTATTTATGTGCCTTACATACTCGGTACATTATTCGTACTGATGTCCCTTTTGCCTAGGGACACTACATTTCATGCCCGCAGGTCTTGATAGACAGGTCGAGAGCCCTCCCAGTAGGCTATCAGCTCAGCGGAAGATGTTGGTGCGCTCCATTTGCTCGGAGTTGCTTGTTTGGTTAGTATGATTTAGACGTATATTGTTTGGTATGGCGAGACTCTATCCCGGCCTTTATGGAAATTATGTATTCTTAGAGGCTTGTAAACAGATGTCATGCGTAAAAGATTGTATGGCCTTGTCGGCCCATGTTCAGTACACGAGTGGTTATTTTGGTCTTATAGGCCCCTACTTCATATGTATAAGTTTGTATTCCCTCATGCTATATTCCGGTTCTATTACTTATGATAGAATGATATGAAAGATAAATTACGTACGTACTCGGTTGAGTAAGGTACCGGGTGCCCGTCACGGTCCATCAGTTTGGGTTATGACAAAGTGGTATCAGAGCAGTTCTATCCTAGGGAATCTACAAGCCGTGTCTAGTAGAGTCTTGTTTATGGATATGTCGTGCACCACACTTATAAGCAGGAGGCTACATGGCATTTAGGACTGTCACTCTTTCTTCTTACTCTAGATCGTGTGGTAGAGATCAGTTGTAAGAATTCAAATTCCTAACTTCTATTTTATTCGTAATAAGATGATACCTACATCCAGAAAGACGACTGATAAGAGATATAGCTGTGGAAGAGTTGAGTCAGAGGAACTCAACTTTCTTCATCATGCTTATAATGGATAAATTTGAGGTATTCAGCAGATCATGTGTGTACTAAGACGTGTAAATTTCTTGATAAGGATACCTAAGGCAAGAATGTCTATCCACTTTTATGGTAAAAAAGAATAAGAGAATCGGAATGTAGACACAAGTTTTAGCAAATAAAAAAGGTAAGGTGAAGAAGGGTACAAGGTACCCAGTTAATGAAGATTAACAGAATTTACATTTCAAGTAGAGAAACATAAGCATTTCGAGATACCTTCAATTATAACAGAGGTATGTACAATTAGTCACACCCATTTCAATTATGCTCCATGGGAGCTAACAGAAATTGTTAACAGAAGGACGAATATCAGGAACCGGCTGGGGTTAGAGTTACCCAAAATAATGGTTGGATTGCTTGTGTTAGTTAACATTTCCGAAGGTTATTGTGAATGTGCTAACAAAATCTCCTTGTGAGACACCCAAATGGTACACTCTGAAATAATACAGCTAGATATAAGTACTATAAAAAAGGCACTGGAAGCCTTGAAAGGATAAATGTTACCTTAGCATGGTTTCGTCCCTAGTAAAGAAAGAATGTTAGGCAACCCGAAGAGCCAGTAGATGGAGCAAGGATAGCTAAAAACAAAGGAATGTCCTGTTGAAATTTTCAAAATAAAGTGTTAGATAGAAATGTTAGCAGGAAATGAGAAGAGAGTTAATGAAGCACTATGAGTAAGATGTGATGCATGGATGACAACGGTAGAAAAAAATGTGACGGTATTATAAGATATATAGTGACGTGAAGGAAAAGATGAGAGGAGCCAGGCCTTGAGACAAAAAAAGAGTATAGGCCATAAAGTTATATCTTCATTTCGAGGAATAAGTTCGTGACTCCAATACGACTACCATAAGGGAGAGTTAATCCTCAGAGTAATTGAAATCAGTATGGGCTGGTAAATAAGATAAACTAAACATAATTTAGGGACTGAGTGATTGGATAATACTCGACATCATGGGAATTTCAGATTTCGTTCCGGCGGTAATAGAATGGACCACAGAAGAAGATTCATGAGAAATTTTGTGAATGGTCGTTCAGGCAGACGCTTTCCTAAAACATGCAATGTGAGTAAAGCTAAACTTAAGGAACTGTCTGTGCTAATTACACTAGTTTCCGCAACGCAAGGAATGGTCATCGATGATGTGAAAATATGCCAAAGAAAAAGAGGTAACACATCTATCGGTAGATCCTCATGGCTACAACTCTTAGTACTCCCCTAAAAGAGGGGGGGATATGGAGAGATGTGGCAGTAAGTCAGAATTAAGTGGATGTAGTAACTATGGAACGATAAAAGAAGGATGTGATAAGAATGAGAAAGGTATGAGATTGAACTTATTCAAATGTTACAGATATGCTATGATTCCAGAACATTATGTAAGCACCACGTCAAGGAGAAGAAGTAAGGGTTCCTACCCGAGATGTTATTGATAAATAAGGAGTCAGTAGAAGACGTAAGTTAAGACAAAGGAAATAACCCAAGGAAGATTACACGGAATATTGATATGAGAATGGGTCAACGAATAGGAGCCTAGTTAATGATTAGACAAGAAGACACAGACAAATCAACAAATCGTGCAGGATAAGCATAGTAAAACCCAATATAGTAAATTTAGCCTCACAGTAATGTTATTGTAATACTTGATATATATTCAAATAGGAGTCGGAGTAGTTAAAGGTACCATATGAGTATTACTGAAATAAAAGAGAAAGCCACTAGGAAAACTGTCAAAATATCAGTTCAAAAGCAACCCTACAAGCAAAAGGGTAAGGAGGTTAGCAACTACGGATAATTATAGGCAAGGAAGGACATCAAAAGGTCCATAATATGCTCACAGCTTTACAAGAGTCAAGGGTTCTCCCTAAGTAATACAACAAAAGACTAGCTAAGGAAATAAGGAAGAAGGCTTCAACCTAAGTTGGGTGACCTAAGGAGGGCATGGTCTTATAATAACAGTCTCACAACAACATTGTATGCACTCCAAAAGAAAATGACACCTACTGTGGCTAGTAAACGGGAAGTAAAATCTGAAGTGATATTCAAGATCATATGAGTTCTATTGAATTCCAATATGCGTGGGCACCAAGATAAGCCATGTACGCACGCACGAAGGGGGTAGAAAGACCAGGAAAAGTAATTGCTTACGTTTGAAGAAAGCTGAGATTGAACAAAATAAAGTATTCGATTCATGATTCAGAGTTAGATTACGTTATGAACACACTTAACAGTTTGGAGTTTTATACATGCAGTATATACAACCATAGAAATGTCGGTATAAGTTAAAAGAAAGAATTGAGCCCAGGTCGTAAACAAAGGACTGTATCATGGATACTCCTCAGTGCCCATGAAAGGCTAAACGTAATAACTAATACTATGAACCACATATCGGGAGGTAGCTTAAGCCTACATAAAGGCTGATCAGAAGAAGGAGGAAACTAAGGAGATACATCAATGAAGTAAATCGGGAATCTGATTATTGGACCCCAAAAATTATAGAAATCGTGATTGAGAACATTATAGGATCACTCTTAATATCTGAGGTATCAAAGGGATAGTAGAACTACCATATTCGATAACGGTTCTACGATAAAGTCAGTTAGAAAAATACCAGTCTTGTAAGAATTCAGTATGGAGCTCCCACCAGATTGTATAGACACCAGAGGTGCAAGTATTATAATAGAGCTTCAAGTTATGGACGTGAATTACACCTATGTGGAAGGAAGGTCATGAAAGAGATAAAAAGATACGATGCAAGATTTTAAGGTAAGTAAGGTAAATGTGAACAACGTACAAGATACTCAAAGGCAGAAGATCGTGAATAGTCCATGCTTCAGATAGAAGGCTAGAAGCACTTGGATTCAATATCCAGGAATGATAGCAGCGTCGTTAGTGGTGTACCTTCCAGCCTATGGTTTCTAAGTACCGAGAGATCTAGTCAAGAGAGTAAAGAATAGTTAGAGATGATGTGATGTCTCGCTTGATATTCTAGAACAACATAAGGAAATCTATGGTGCAAGCAAGTTGAATGAAGACCGAGAATAGTATAAATAGATATGTATAGGTCCCAAGCTAAAGTATTGTAAAGCGAAAAAGTTTTATGACAGGAGTAAGAACGAGAAAGGGCGAGTGAGAAGGTGACGAGAACGGATAAGTCCTCGGGATTTAACCCATGAAAACAAGAAAGCTAATGGTTTCTCTAAGTTATAGAAAGTTCAGTATAGCCTGAATGAACTCAAAAGAGTCTAAGACTAATAACATTTAGAAGAGATGGAATGTTGCCCTGTTAATAAAATGAGGGTGTAATTATTATAGACAAAGGATGACGTTTGGGCCTTCGATTGAGTAATGATCTGATGAAGAAAAGAAAGGGATCTCATGAATTTGACATGATTAAAATACACACGCAAGGTGAATCACATTGGGATGCTGTGAGATACGGTTAGGAAAGCAGGGTGTCGCCCCAGGTGGATCAATCTAATCATTTCAGATTACCTAGCGACAATATTACATAAAAGGTTAAGTTATCAGGGGTGGATTGTGGATCAAAATTGAGGTGAATCAACAATGGATGGATAAAAGTTATAAAGTATGAGAGGAGATTAGGTCGTCATTATTAAGATGAACAGTAATGTGGAAGCATTAGAGGACATAGATTTATGTGTATGGGATAAGCAATGAAAGTAACCTGGAATTTGGTAGTAGACCTCAGTAACAAGAAATCGAGGTAAGAGTTATGTTATAGTATGACCTATGTAGATGCAGTAAAGTCATACGAATGGATAACCAGGTCTATAAAATAAGATATAGCAATATTCATAAGTTCGACAAAATACCAAGCGAAGAACTTCAGGATTGGCTAAAAGCTGGAGGAAAAAAGAGAGGAGAGTCGCATAGGCACACTTACAAGGTCAGTATCGTAGAAGATGTATGATGGAAGTTAGCAACATTTACGAGATTGGAATGAAATCGATCACAAGTCATGGCGTGGGAAAGAGGCCTAAAGGGGGGAATGCCCTGGCCTTTAGACTTATTCACAAAACAGTTGCCTAGATGGCAAGAGGACTACTAAAGTATTCGCAAGAGCTATGAGATATGAGATATGAGATCAGTCAACATTCTATGACGAATGTTTCAAAGGGGGGAATGATGTTACACCACATATTTTCGCACATGAAAATACGCCTAAATAAATTAATTAATAAGAGCTCGGAAGTGAGATGTCACGTCCCGCGGTACTACATTAAGATGATGTTATGTTTTGCAGTATTAAATTACGACGATGTTGCACCTTGTAGTATTGTACGTTGAATTTGTCGTAAGGTAATTGACATTAGTCCAAAGAAAAGATTCTTTTGAGATTAGAAGGATTATGCTATTTCAAACAAGTAATAAGTAAATTCGTGAAGGTGAGAGGGGAGGCAAGTCAAAGAAAATGAATTTTCGTCCAAGTTTGGCATGTTGTGATAAAATACAGCCCGAGCTAACATACTTGGTATCTATGAACTAGAACCATACGAGGTACCACATGACCATGATAGTAAGGTTTATAAGGTATGTGAAAAGTGAGTAGTATTTTAAGTAAGTGGGAATAATTCTCAATTATACGGGTAATTGATTAATTACCTGGTAACGAGACATTACCTAATTAATTGGGGTTATGTTGGATAAGACTAACCCCAAAACGTGGCAGCATGCCACATATTAAAAGAATGACTCTTTGGTCATTTTTGCTTACGTGGAAACATAGTAGATTAATTACAAGGCACTCACTTCCAAGAACTTCAAAATAATATTACATATTAGAAGTGGGGGAACAACACGTTAACATTCTGATAACTTTTCAAGATTCATTCTCAAAGACTATAAGCAAAGGATAAAGTAACATTATTGACAAAGACTCTCTAGCCAAGAATATGGTAATATTATTAGCTCCAAACCTTTCAAATTCATCATTTGAATCTCTAAAATGAAGATGGAAATTTCAGCAACTCATCAAAAATTTTGTCAACGTGACTGTGTGTCACGACCCCAAACCGGCTCGGTTGTGATGGCGCCTCTCGTGAAGATAAGGTCAGCCGACACAACACTCACCTTAACCCTTTAAGCATTAAGAGTCATTTTTAAGTCTTTAAATTAAACAATGTTTCATAATAAAATCCTGGGATAACAGTGCGGAATAAAATACCAGCCCGACATCGGGGTGTCACTAGTCATGAGCAACTATCAAGGTCTGAATACAATAAAAGTCTAAAAATGTACTAAATACAGTAACAACAATGAGGGGAAGGAAGCAGTGCTGCAAACGTCATGCAACCACCTTGCTAACTCTGATGACTCCGCGACTGAGTTATCAACACCCGCTACCTGGTTCCGATATACCTGAATCTATGAATGAGGTGCAGGGAGTAATGTGAGTACTCAAACACAATAAGTAATAAGAGTGAATAAAGGCTGAGCAGTAGGAAACAATGAATCCACATTTACGTTGGGTTCAATAAACACAACAGGCTTTCAAATCATAATACGAGTCAGTCTTCCCTTTTAAAATCCAACTTTTAGTAAAAATCATCTTTGAAATACCTTCCAACAGTTTCAGTAGGGGTTCAATACCATTTAAAATAATAATAGAGATTAAAGTCATATTCGGCCCCTCGGGCAAAGCATAGTCCGTAAAACAGCCCCTCGGGTAAAACAGTAATCACAAACACTTCATAACTTGAAAATCTCAGTGGAAATTACCAATGTCAAATCAGTGATTAATTTCTGAACATCTCATAAACCCCAGTTTACATAAAAGTTGTTTTAAAACATTTGTGCAACTTTCCGACAGAGGCTCAATATAAAGATGAGTGAAAACAGTCAATAAATCAACATATTCGATAGAAACTCATTTTAAGAGGAGTGAAATCAATAAGTCCATAAACATGCCTCTCAGGCAAAACACCACTCATATGCATGTATATATCTATCACCCCTCGGGATAGCCTCTCTGTTACTCGTGACTCAACTCTTACCAATCAGTACTCGCACTCAGCATTCACGCTCAATTGGTACCATATAGTAACCGCTGCAGCGTGCAGCCCGATCCGTATATCTCTCACAATAACTGAAATCAAAGTAACTGTTGCGGCGTGCAGCCCGATCCATACATCGCTGTGGCGCACAGCCCGATCCATATAAATAGTCGACTGTGCTCACAGGGGGTGTACAGACTCCGGAAGGGCTCCTATAGCCCAAGCGCTCAGCATTCACGCTCAATTGGTACCATATAGTAATCGCTGCGGCGTGCAGCCCGATCCGTATATCTCTCACAATAACTGAAATCAAAGTAACTGCTGCGGCGTGCAGCCCGATCCATACATCGCTGTGGCGCACAGCCCGATCCATATAAATAGTCGACTGTGCTCACAGGGGGTGTACAGACTCCGGAAGGGCTCCTATAGCCCAAGCGCTATATTGCTGCGGCGCGCAACCCGATCCATATAAGTATCGCTGCGGCGTGCAGCCCGATCCATATACATATATATATACATTATTGCGGCGTGTAGCCCGATCCATAGATATATAATCCTCACAACTAGGCCATCGGCCTCTCTCAGTCATTAACCTCAATCCATAGATATATAATCCTCACAAGTAGGCCCTCGGCCTCTCTCAGTCATTAACCCCACCATCAGATTCTCAGTCTATCTCAGTCATCAATCTCACAATCAGACCCTCGGTCTATCTCAGTAAAATAGAGAACTCAGCCCAAAACAATTTTCACATGTTAAGAATATAGTGATAAAGCCAGATTTGAGCAATAAACATGTAAAACATGACTGAGAATATGCTTTCAAACAAATAGAGTGAGGAAAGATAGTAAAAATATCCCTAAGGGTCTCAACAAGTCGGTACAAGGCCCCAAACATGGCATACAACCCAAAAATATAATAATGTCAAACAATTAACTATCAAATACGCATTAAAATATTTGTTCGGGATGGACTAGGTCACAATCCCCAGCGGTGCTCTACCCCATGCTCGTCATCCAGCGTGCAAGTCACCTCAAAGTAACACAACGACGTATAATTCGGGGTTTCAAACCCTCAGGACAGTATTTACAATCATTATTTACCTCGAACTGGCTAATCCTCTAGCTCGCGATGGCTTTGTTTCTCAAATCGACCTCCAAATGCCTCGAATCTAGCCACAATAATTCAATTCAGTTAATAAAAATTATAGGAATTAATTCCATATGAAATTTTACATTTTCCATTAAAAATCCGAAATTGCACTCAAAATTTGCCCGTGGGACCCACATATCGGAACCCGACAAAAATTACGGAATATGAAACCTCATCCAACCATGAGTCCAACCATACCAATTTTACTAAAATCCGACTTCAACTCGACCCTCAAATCTTCAAGTTAAACCAAGAGGGTTTTCAAGATTTTCCCAACTAAAATCACCAATTAAAAGCCAAAACTAGTAATAGATTTGGGTAATCTAACCAAAATTAAGTTAAGAACACTTACCCCATTGTTTTCTCTGAAAATCTTCTGAAAATCACCTCTCCCCGAGCTCCAATTCGGTAAAAATGGAAAATGGGATTCGTCCCATTTTCCAGAACTTAACATTCTGTCCAGTACTGTTCACACTGTTCACGACTATTCACGGGGTACTGTATGGATATTGTTCATGTTTACTGTACATGGTACTGTACACGGATACTGTTCACGCAGGTGCGGTTACTGTTCACACGTGCGAAAAATGCAGAAACTGCCCAGAAAATTGCAGCAGCTTTTCTTTTCACTAAAAAGGCTCTAACTCCATCATACGAACTCGGAATTCGATGATTCTTGTTCCTATGAGTCACAAATAATAATACGAACATAGCCCTTTAGTTGAAACTCAATTCGGAGCTCATTTGCTCAGTTCAATACCCATTTCTCTCGTTAAACAATTAACTCATGTTTCGTGTCAAAAACCCAATCGCGACTTGATGAAATTAGACCAAACTTTCCAAATCAGTCCTATAATTCATTATCAAAATTCCGGAAGTCTCGAAATCAAATTTCGATCTCTAGAACTAAAAATGGATCTTTGGATCATTACATGCTTATGCTCAAAACGGCAAAATCTTCCAAAAACTCTTCCAAAATTTATCCGAGACCCATGGGACCCTGACCAAACATGTCAACACACCCCATAACATAATTCAAACTTGTTCCAACCTTCAGAACCCTCAAAACAACATCAAAACATCAAATCACCCTCGGATTCAAGCCTAAGAATTCCAAAACTTCCGAAATCCGAATTCGATCAAAAAGTCGACCAAACGACGTCCGAATGACCTGAGATTTTGCACACACATAACAAATGACATAACAAAGCTATAGCAACTCTCGGAATTCCATTCCGATCCTAGGATCAAAATCTCACCTATCAACCGGAGTTCGCCAAAATATTAACATTACCAATTCAAGCCAAATCCTTCCACGGACTTCCAAAATGCATTCTGATCGCGCTCCTAAGTCATAAATCACCCAACAAAGCTATCCAAATCATAAAATTTCCGATCCGAGCTCATATACAAATAAGTCAACTCTTAGTCAAACCTTTTAAATTCAAAGCTTTCAACTGAGACTGTTCCTTCAAATTCATTCCGATTTTTCCTGAAAACCAAAACCAACGATCTACATCAGTCATAATACGTTACACGGGGCAAGTCATGCCCGTGAACTGGCGATCAAAGTGCAAAAGTTCAAAACGACCGGTCGGGTCGTTACATCCTCCCCCACTTAAACACACGTTCGTCCTCGAACGTGCCCAGAGTTGTTCCAGAAGCCAACCAATTGCTAAATAACATTACCATGCATATACCCGGGGCTGATCCCACGTTACCCTACCTCATATAGTTTCGATAACACAATATAACTGAAATTTCATAATCCATCCTAGTCCATAAACCATAGAACCACATTTCTGCTTCTAAAATCCTCAATACGATCAGAACCTCACACCTATACTTTGAATAGACCCGAACTAGCTGTAGTAACCCATGCCTGCAACCTCAAGTGCAGTTATCCGATATACCACGTAACTCAAACACATGTAGCGATAACTTCCATTCACAGCAGCTGCACACAACACCCGAATACCGATAGAAACCTCTTATCGACTAAAGTCTCATTCCAACACTTCCATATGCTGCCAATGATAAATGAAACATGCAATAAATCATAACCATCTCTCAGATTAGTCATCCATAAGGTTACTTCTCCTTTGGCAAGGACCATAGCAAATTTCTGAACCGAACTTCGATATTTACCCATCAAACATGCAGAAATCGAGTCTATTTGTATTTATTAATGATCCCCAACGATCTCCTCTAATCCAAGTCATTACTCTAGTGACATGACACATCCATACAGACCTAAGCCACAACTTGCACAATACACACATCAATACGCAACAATTTGAACATACTCAAATCATGAAAATGACTCAAATGAAAGAGCTGAACCTCAAGTTCACTAGTACCACCAAAACACAAGACTGAGAACCCGTCTCATATCATTGGAACAAAACACACGAATCTAACCTGCAAGGTCATACCTCCACATATATTCACTGCAATACGCGACCTTATTTATACACTGCTCCACATGGAACCACCTTAAGTCACTATGCTCGAAATCGACAACCACGCACAATTTGATATCTGGAACCAAAGCAATTCATCATACTCATGGTGAAGCAAATAACATACACCACGCACACCCGATAGGACATGACCGATACATCGTTTACCGAGCAACACCAAACTACTCTTCCTGCTTGACTTCCATTATGAAACTCCGATAGAACCGCACCATATGTGCCTATAACTAACAGATCGTATCATCTCACAACACAGAAAGGCAACTCATAGATCTCCCCAGATCACTAATAAGCTCAATAATGGTCGAATCAACCTATCCCTTAACAATACAATTCGGGGCCAACCAAGCCGACTCGAGCTAGAACACATATCCACATTGGCCTGCCAACGAACTCCTTACTAAGGAAGCCTAAAGATGCTCCTTCAACTACCATAACTCCTGTAGGAGCCATACGATACGGTGCCCGGCATCACATAAATACTGAAATCCACAACCTCTAATACCCAATCATTCCACTATAGATACTCTAAAATTTCCTTGTGCCACCAAGCAAACCCGAATATCACCAGACAATCTAAAAAGAAGGTGCCGCAATACTACCGAAGTGTTATCAACTTATTAACATTGCCCTTTTGCTAAAACATAGACTCTCGTCAAATCATTTCTAATTAGCAGTACCATTTCCTTAATCATCTGAGGCTACCCGCTGCCTAAGAGTTTTATGAACTTCCTTTCAGAACTGAACTGTAACTTATCTATCCAAGAACTTCCATTGATCCCATCTAGAAGAAAAATCATTACATATCCTATGCTTCTCACACTCGGAGAAATTGCACCTCTCCAACCATGGTAGAAATCAATAAGAACTCTCCCAATTCCATTTGCACAAATTCAACTGCCAGGACTGAATCCTTCTAACTAGACCAAGCTAAGCAAGCCATCAAAACCCAAGAGCATTGTTGCAAAATAGTTGTAGGAACTCATTACCTCGAACACACACAAGGAATTAATCATATCCTTACCATACCGATTTGGTCTACTATCAAGATACCCCATCTATCTAAATTCCTTCTGATTCATCTTCAACTTGATATTCCTTCTTGCTGTAGCACCACAATTTCCTCAACCTAGGCTTATCACACGAAACCCAAGCATAAAGCTACACCGTCTAAGGCTCCTAAGCCGCTGAATACTCTTTAAGTGTTCCCCAAAGCCATTACCTTCACCTTCCCGATATTGATATATAGAATCCCATAATTAATATAGAAAATACCACAAGTCTTGCCATCATCCACTGAAAACTCAGTTTCTATCCATAAGTACAACTTAGAAACCTCCAATTATTGCATGTAGAGTTTTGAACACAATAGGACCATTCTCTAGAGTCATCCACACTACTCAAACCGTAGTTAGATTGATTAAACGAACCGAACAACATGTGCTTCATTAGCACTCCGACACTGCAGAATGTGACCTCATTCAAATATAACCAAGCAACTTCTTGCCCTATGCACTGGGCATTCCTTACCAACCACAACTCAAGTCATTCCCCGATTCTCGTACACCCATAAAGCATAACATAGCCTTTATTGAAATTTCCTTTACTCGAGCCATAACTGATTCACAAATGCGCCTCGAACTGGGAGCATTAGAGCATATAACTGTGCCATCAACTATTCAATAGAGGACTCCCCCACTTGGCTCAAAGCCATAGGTCAAACATGCACCATAACTCATAACACATACGCTTTATTGCTGCCATAATACCATAGTGAGATTAACTCAATCCTTCATAAGCTCGTGGAACACAGACCATCTGGTACTTCATATCTTCTACAAATCTCGTATTTACTCTCATAACAATTAAACCCACTCTCTTAAGCGACCCAAATTAAATTCACATATATATTTCACTTGTAAATGGGATCTTCTAACAGACAACATAAAGATCACACAACTCCAGAACACTTTGCAGGAGATAACCCACCTGTTCCGCCTTAACTAACATTTATGTATACCTTCCACCATCATAAACTATATGCAGTCACTTAGTCTTCCTGAGTCTGAACTCATACCGCAACATGATTTTTTTTAATTCACTCACAACTGGGAAACATAAAAAGATTCTTCACACGCCTATAACTCGGGGCTATACCTAGAATCAAGATGGAATTCAAGCACCTAATAGTTCTTCTATCCTCCAGCAGACCATTCTTGTCGTTTCCAAATCATATGAATACATCTCGCAGTACTAAATCATCATATAGTTACTCAACCGTCACTTCCACTAATAGGTACAATACCAAACATATAAGTTCAAAACACTTGCTCCCACAATCAGTACATCGGTGCTCAAGCCATAGGCAAAGATCCGGCCTCAAGTCCTTCAGACTGGCCCAACATCAACTTACAGAGATCACACCTCGCCCCTCGATCGGGAAATCACAAACCATCAAGGCACATCTGATACTGAGCGATCATGCGCGCATACAAACGCGTGGAAGGAATTCAAAGAGTTACATTTCAAGCTGAATCAAAGGACGCACGATAAGAATTCAAGAATGTGAAGTTTTCCTAAAGGTTATGCAGCCTCTCGAGGATAAATACAGACGTCTCTTTACTGATCCATAAGACTCTACTAAACCTGCTCATGACTCGTGAGACCTATGTAACCTAGGCTCTAATACCAACTTGTCACGACCCCAAACCGGCCCGGTCGTGATGGCACCTCTCGTGAAGATAAGGCCAGCCGACACAATACTCACCTTAACCCTTTAAGAATTAAGAGTCATTTTTAAGTCTTTAAATTAAATAATGTTTCATAATAAAATCCTGGAATAATAGTGCAGAATATAATACTAGCCCGACATCGGGGTGTCACTAGTCATGAGCAACTATCAAGGTCTGAATAGAACAAAAGTCTAAAAATGTACTAAATACAGTAACAACAATGAGGGGAAGGAAGCGGTGCTGCGAACGTCATGCAGCCACCTTGCTAACTCTGATGACTCCGCGGCAGAGCTATCAACACCCGGTACCGGGTTCCGATATACCTAAATCTGCACATGAGGTGCGGGGAGTAATGTGAGTACTCTAACCTAGTAAGTAATAAGAGTAAATAAAGGCTGAGCAGTAGGAAACAATGAATCCACATTTACGCTGGGTTCAATAAACACAACAGGCTTTCAAATCATAATACGACTCAATCTTCCCTTTTAAAATCCAGCTTTTAGTAAAAATCATCTTTGAAATACCTTCCAGTAGTTTCAGTAGGGGTTCAATACCATTTAAAATAATAATAGAGATTAACATCATAATCGGCCCCTCGGGCAAAGCATAATTCGTAAAATAGCCCCTCGGGCAAAACAGTAATCACAAACACTTCATAACTTGAAAATCTCAGTGCAAATAACCAATGTCAAATCAGTGATTAATATCTGAACATCTCATAAACCCCAGTTTAAATAAAAGTTGTTTTAAAACATTTGTGCAACTTTCCGACAGAGGCTCAATATAAAGATGAGTGAAAACAGTCAATAAATCAACATATTCGATAGAAACTCATTTTAAGAGGAGTGAAATCAATAAGTCCATAAACAAGCCTCTCAGGCAAAACACCACTCATATGCATGTATATATCTATCGCCCCTCGGGATAGCCTCTCTGTCACTCGTGACTCAACTCTTACCAATCAGTACTCGCACTCAGCATTCACGCTCAATTGGTACCATATAGTAACCGTTGCGGCGTGCAGCCCGATCCGTATATCTCTCACAATAACTGAAATCAAAGTAACTGATGCGGCGTGCAGCCCGATCCATGCATCGCTGTGGCGCACAGCCCGATCCATATAAATAGTCGACTGCGCTCACTGGGGGTGTGCAGACTCCGGAGGGGCTCCTACAGCCCAAACGCTATATTGTTGCGGCGCAGCCCGATCCATATATATATATATATATATATATATATATATATATATATATATATATATATATATATATATATATATATATATATATATATATATATATATATATATATATATATATATATATATATATATATATATATATATATATATATATATATATATATATATATCCCGATCCATAGATATATAATCCTCACAACTAAGCCCTCGGGCTCTCTCAGTCATTAACCCCACCATCAGACTCTCAGTCTATCTCAGTCATCAATCTCATAATCAGACCCTCGGTCTATCTCAGTAAAACAGGGAACTCAGCCCAAAACAATTTCCACATGTTAAGAATATAGTGATAAAGCCAGATTTGAGCAATAAACAGGTAAAACATGACTGAGAATATGTTTTCAAACAAATAAAGTGAGGAAAGATAGTAAAAATGCCCCTAAGGGTCTCAACAAGTCGGCACAAGGCCCCAAACATGGCATACAACCCAAAATTATAATAATGTCAAACAATTAACTATCAAATACGCATTAAAATATTCGTTCGGGATGGACTAGGTCACAATCTCCAGCGGTGCTCTACCCCACGCTCGTCATCCAGCGTGCAAGTCACCTCAAAGTAACACAACGACGTATAATCTGGGGTTTCAAACCCTCAGGACAATATTTACAATCATTACTTACCTCGAACCGGCTAATCCTCTAGCTCGCGATGCCTTTGTCTCTCAAATCGACCTCCAAATGCCTCGAATCTAGCCACAATAATTCAATTCAGTTAATAAAAATTATAGGAATTAATTCCATATGAAATTCTACATTTTCCATTAAAAATCTGAAATTGCACTCAAAATTTGCCCGTGGTGTCACGACCCAAACTGGAGGGCCATGACTAGCACCCGACCATACTTGTCGAGCACCAACGTACATTTTATCTAACCTTTTTTATTATCTTTTAGGGTTGACGAGATCAATATAAATGGTAGACATGGATCATGGACAACCAACAATAAAATATGATGGCATGAACATACATAGCAGGGGATGACCAGACAATCAAGAAACTACATATAAGGTACGAGCTACCACGCTACCATGAAAGACTATACAACAAAAACCAGCCGACAAGGCATACCAAACTATACATGAGTCGACACTTGTCTATGAGCCTCTAAATAAATATAAGTGCTGCAACATAGCCGGAACAGGGCCCCGACATACCCATAATGTCTATAACAAAAATGCATACCAAGACCACGGCAAGTCCGGAGAAGGGATCTCGCCAATCACTGCTGAACTGGACAACCTACTGTGGTGGGGGAGCTGCACCTGCCTGTCTATTAGGGCCTACAGCACGACATGCAGCGTCCACAAACAAAAGGACGTCAGTACGAATAAAGTACTGAGTATGTAAGGTAGGGAACCATAAATACGAACAGTAATGTAAGTAGGGATAGAGAATATTCAACCTGGAACATCTGAGTACCTCTGAGAGCTACTGACATGAAATGCATGATACATATGTATGTATACATAAACTTTTAAAACATACGCCTCTATGGGCATCATCATCATCATATCGTACCCAGCCATAATAGGCTTGGTAAAAACATACTCGGCCGTCATAAGGCTCGGTAGAATCGTACCCGGCCACGTGGAGCTCGGTAAAACCCAACTGATCAGTGGTTGCACAATATGTGCCGTACCCGGCCGACTATAGCGCGGCTCGGTAGAGTAAAATAGATACATATATATAATGCATGCTCGACTCATGGAATCACATTCTAAACCTTTCGGAGTGACGTAAGGTCGGTATCCTCTGTACACGTTATTAGGACCAACTCTTCATTACGAACCTTATAAGAATCAGGAAGTACCAACAACATTGATAACATAAGAATAAGAGAAGCAACATTAACATCAATCGTTCCATAAGAGGGAAAGCAATGTAAGTACTGCTAGCTTCTAAGAGTAGAGTATCTTTGGAATCTCGTTCATTACATTATGTACAATCGGAGTCGTGCAAAAGAAGAAAAGGGATAGCCTCACATACCTTGTATATACTGCCCCAATCACAAGCTATGCAATTGTCACAACTCCTTAGTCTACAATAAGAGAAACGATACTATCGTTATCATTTAAGCATCATAACTATTATGTATCGACCACAACCTATTTTACGTTGAAACGGACAGCACCTCCCCTATATATATGACTTCACACCATTCAAAACAATCACCAAACAGCCCAAACAACATCAATAATAAACATATTGAGCCTCCCAAAATAGTCCACGCATAACCTAATTACATCATACATACGACGACTACCGTAGTCGTGTCAAACGACCCGGAAATGTTACGAATAACTATCAGCCCACAACCCTACATATATATGGTGCTTCTCCACACCCTTCCACCTCCAAAACTCCACAAAATAGTAGTAAAACACGCAGCCCAATAGCAACATAAAACAATCCGCTACAAGTGAATAACTCGAACTCACGGCTTCCGATCACCGTCCCGTGAGTTCTTACATGTATAGAACGAATTACCATGAATTCACAGTAGAGAAAAATGTATGAAAGATGGCATTAAATTACCTTACTTGTTGGATAACTCAACCCTTCCCTTGGTTCTTCAAACTCTATGTTTTACCTTCAAATAGAACTTGAAAGAGAAGGAAAATCGATTAGGGTTTGTGTGGGATTTTTGGGGAGGAGTTGCAGGGGTTAACTTTGGTTTTGAGGGTTTGAAATATGGATGAAATAACTGAGTTCATAACCCCTTAAAAGTACTCTCTTAGCCGACTTAGGTCTTTTAATTTTGTCCTATCATTTTGGCAAGTAGGTGATGCACCTACTTGTCATCTACCAATCTGTGCAGGCTTGCGAAAATATGAATATCTCTATACTCTGAGATTGTATTGACAAGCGGTTTAATGCATTGGAAACTAGAATCATAGATCTTTAATTTGGTGGGTAGATCACCCCGTAATTCCTTGTAAATTAGGAGAAAAGCTTAGAAACATTTAACCTAATGTTTAAGTAAAATTATGAACCTAAGTTGCGACAACGTTTGTCGACTTTTGTTTCATAACTCGTTTGACTTCAAGACTTATGATACGGATATTATATGATTCAAATACCTTAATACATGACCTCTTGAGTGTATTAAGAACCTCTAGGTTTACCTGAAAATACGAGTTACAACATCCTTGATTCGTTTAACTTCTAATACTTGTTAATCACCCTTATACACCCTTGTATCACTTAAGACCAATAGGATTAACTTCTTATCATCTCAAAGGTAATTCCTTCTTGGATTTATGTTAACTAATATATGGCATGAACTAATGCGTGTGGATATGGGTTGTAACACATGGGACCCACATCTCGGAACCCGACAAATATTATGGAATATGAAACCTCATCCAACCACGAGTCCAACCATACCAATTTTACTAAAATCCGACATCAAGTCGACCCTCAAATCTTCAAATTAAACCAAGAGGGTTTTTTTTCCCAACTAAAATCACCAATTAAATACCAAAACTAGTAATAGATTCGGGTAATCTAACCAAAATTAAGTTAAGAACACTTACCCCATTGTTTTCTCTGAAAATCTTCTGAAAATCGCCTTTCCCCGAGCTCCAATTTGGTAAAAATGGAAAATGGGATTCGTCCCATTTTCCAAAACTTAACATTTTGTCCGGTACTGTTCACAACTGTTCACGGTGGTACTGTACACGGGGGTACTATTCACGGTACTGTTCATGGGGTATGTACACGGTACTGTTCACGCAGGTGCGGTCACTATTCACACGTGCAAAAAATGCAAAAACTGCCCAGAAAATTGCAGCAGTTTTTCTTTTTACTAAAAAAGGCTCTAACTCCATCATACGAACTCGGAATTTGATGATTCTTATTCCTATGAGTCACAAATAATAATACAAACATAGCCCTTCAGTCGAAACTCAATTCGGAGCTCATTTGCTCAGTTCAATACCCATTTCGCTCGTTAAACAATTAACTCATGTTCGTGTCAAAAACCCAATCGCGACTTGATGAAATTAGACCAAACTTTCCAGATCGGTCCTATAATTCATTATCAAAATTCCGGAAGTCTCGAAATCAAATTTCAATCTCTAGAACTAAAAATGGATATTAGGATCATTACATGCTTATGCTCAAAATGACAAAATCTTCCAAAAACTCTTTTTAAACTTATCCGAGACTCAGGGGACCCCGACCAAACATGCCAACACACCCCATAACATAATTAAAACTTGTTCCAACCTTCGGAACACTCAAAACAACATCAAAACATCAAATCACCCTCAGATTCAAGCCTAAGAATTTCAAAACTTCCGAAATCCGAATTCAATCAAAAAGTCGACCAAACGACGTCCAAATGACCTGAAATTTTGCACACACATCACAAATGACATAAAAAAGCTACAGCAACTCTCGGAATTTCATTCCGACCTTCGGATCAAAATATCACCTATCAACCGGAATTCGCCAAAATATTAACTTTGCCAATTCAAGCCAAATCCTTCCACGGACTTCCAAAATGCATTCCGATCGCGCTCTTAAGTCATAAATCACCCAACGAAGCTATACAAATCTTAAAATTTCTGATCCGAGATCATATACAAATAAGTCAACTCTTAGTCAAACCTTTCAAATTCAAAGCTTTCAACTGAAACTGTTCCTTCAAATTCATTCCAATTTTTCCAGAAAACCAAAAACAACGATCTACATCAGTCATAATACGTTACACGGGGCAAGTCATGCCCGGGAACTGGCGATCAAAGTGCAAAAGTTCAAAATGACTGGTTGGGTCGTTACACTTTGCTACAAAAGATCATACGAGACTACGTGATGTTATAGCAACGAGGTTTTGCGATTCGAAAGGAGTACGGTGCAATCTTTCTCAAAGAATATCATACAGTTTCTTCCCAACATCGATCCACTGTAATGCATTGTCGCAATCAACGGTGTTAAAAGGATTGTCAAGAGAATCGGTTCAGGTATGTTAAGGCTATCCCTTCTTTCTTTTGGCATGATCTATACGACACAAATGAAACGAGAAAATGCACAACTTCCATAAATGACTCTATTCATAGAAGTATTATGTTCTTGAATTTTCATGTGTCATATTATTCTATCATCTATTCATGAGTCTTAGAAAAATACGTAAGTTGAAAAAAGGTTTACTTCATGATATTACTCGAAGGCATAATGGTCATATGACATTCCAAGAAATTTTATTGACGTACTTCTCATGCATTGCATTCATGTACATTGATCCATGACCAGATGTCGTTATATACGTGTATATATGTATATGAGATATGGGAAAAGGTTATGGCATTATATATGCACCACCACCTGATCAGCTGGTATACGTTGGTGATTTTTCCCACAGTGGTCAATATGATATGACAGAATGCCCTCAGAGGCCTGATGATGTTATGGAACATGTACCTATACACCATATGACATTCATACGCATATGCATGACATTATAATTATTTCATGATTTACAGAGTTATCCAAACTTACAAGTTGAGTCATATACTCTATATTTCTTTCATATTTGTTATGTACTTATTTATGTGCCTTACACACTTGGTACATTATTTGTACTGACGTCCTTTTTGCCTGGGATGCTACATTTCATGCCCGCAGGTCTCCACAGACAGGTCGAGAGCCCTCCAAGTAGGCTATCAGCTCAGCGGAAGATGTTGGTGCGATCCATTTGCATCGGAGTTGCTTGTTTGGTTAGAATGATTTAGACGCGTATTGTTTGGTATGGCGGGACTCTATCCCAATCTTTATGGAAATTATGTATTCTTAGAGGCTTGTAGATAGATATCATGTACGTAAAAGATTGTATGGCCTTGTTGGCACATATTTAGTACACGAGTGGTTATTTTGGTCTTATAGGCCCGTACTTCATATGTATAAGTTTGTATTCCCTCATGCTTTACTCCGGTTCATTTACTTATGATAGAATTATATGAAAGATATATTACGTAGGTACTCGGTTGAATAAGGTACCGGGTTCCCGTCACTGTCCATCAGTTTGGGTTATGACAAAGTGGTATCAGAGCAGTTCTATCCTAGGGAGTCTACAAGCCATGTCTAGTCGAGTCTTGTTTATGGGTATGTCGTGCACCACTTTTATAAGCAGGAGGCTACATGGCATTTAGGACTGTCACTCTTTCTCCTTACTTTAGATCGTGTGGTAGAGATCAGTTGTAAGAATTCAAATTCCTAACTTCTATTTTATTCGTAATAAGACGATACCTACATCCAGAAAGACGGTTGATAAGAGATATAGCTGTGGAAGAGTTGAGTCAGAGGAACTTAACCTTTTCCATCATGCTTATAATGGATAAATTTGAGGTATTCAGCAGATCATGTGTGTACTAAGAAGTGTAAGTTTCTTGATAAGGATACCTAAGACAAGAATGTCTGTCCACTTTTACGGTAAAAAAGAATAAGAGAATTGAAATGTAGACACAAGTTTCAGCAAATAAAAGAAGTAAGGTGAAGAAGGGTACGAGGTACCCAATTAATGAAGATTAACAATATTTACATTTCAAGCAGAGAAATATAAACATTTCGAGATACCTTCAATTATAATAGAGGTATGTACAATTAGTCACACCCATTTCAATTATGCTCCATGGGAGCTAACAGATTTTGTTAAGAGAATGACGAATATTAGGAACCGACTGGGGTTAGAGCAACCCAAAATGATAGTTGGATTGCTTGCGTTAGTTGACATTTTCGAAGGTTATTATAAATGTGCTAACAAAATCTCCTTGTGAGACACCCAAACGGTACACTCTAAAATAATACAGCAAGATATGAGTACTATAAAAAAAGGCACTGGAAGCCTTGAAAGGTTAAATGTTACCTTAGTATGGCTCTGTCCCTAGTAAATAAAGAATGTTAGGCAACCCGAAGAGCTTAGTAGATGGAGCAAGGGGAGCTAAAAACAAAGGAATGTCCTATTGAAATTTTCAAAATAAAGTCTTAGACAGAAATGTTACCAGGAAATGAGAAGAGAGTTAATAAAGCATTATGAGTAAGATATGATGCATGGATGACAACGGTAGAAAAGAAATGTGACGGTATTATAGGATATATAGTCAAGTGAAGTAAAAGATAAGAGGAGCCAGGCCTTGAGACAATAAAAGAGTGTAGGCCATAAAGTTATATCCTCATTTCGAGGAATAAGTTCGTGACTACCAGAAGGGAGAGTTAATCCCTAGAGTAATAGAAATCAGTATGGTCTGGTAAATAAGACAAACTAAACATGAATTAGGGACTGAGTGATTGGATAATACTCGGCATCATGGGAATTTCAGATTTCGTTCCGGCGGTAATACAATGGACCACAGAAGAAGATTCATGTGAAATTCAGAGAATGGTCATTCAGGGAGACGCTTTCCTAAAACAAGCAATGTGAGTAAAGCTAAACATAAGGAACTGTGTGTGCCAATTACACTAGGTGTTACCATCGTGAGTAAGGAATTTTTATATCCTTAGTACAGAAGGATTACCGCAAGGCAAGGAAGGGTCATGATGATGTGAAAATACTCCAAAGATAAAGACGTAACACATCTATAGGTAGATCCTCGTGGCTTCAACTCTTAGTCCCCTAAAGAGGGGGATATGGAGTGATATGGCAGTAAGTCAGAATTAAGTGGATGTAGTAACTATGGAACGATAAAGGAAGGATGCGATAAGAATGAGAAAGGGATAAGATTGCACTTATTCAAATGTTACAGATATGCTATGATTCCAAAACATTATGTAAGAACAACGTCAAGGAGAGGAAGTAAGGGTTCCTGCCTAAGATGTTATTGATAAATAAGGAGCCAGTAGGAGACGTAAATTAAGACAAAGGAAATAACCCAAGGAAGATTACACAAAATATTGATATGAGAATGGGTCATCGAATAGTTAGTAGTTGATTCAGGAAGAGCCTAGTTAATAGCTAGACAAGAGGACACAAACAAATCAACAAATCGTGTAGGATAAGCATAGTAAAACCTAATATAGTAAATTCAGCCTCGCAGTAATGTCATTGTAATACTTGAGATAGATTTAGATAGGAGTCAGAGTAGTTAAAGGTACCATATGAGTATTACTGAAATAAAAGAGAAAGCCACTGGGAAAACCATCAAAATATCAGTTCAGAAGCAACCCTACGAGCACAAGGGTATGGAGGTAAGCAACTACGGATAATTATAGTTAAGGAAGGACATCAAAAGGTCCATAATATGCTCACAGCTTTACAAGATTCAAGGGTTCTCCCTATGTAGTACAACAAAAGACTAGCTAAGGAAATAAGGAAGAAGGATTCAACCTAAGCTGGGTGACCTAAAGAGGAAATGGTTTTATAACGACAGTCTCTCAACAACATTGTATGCACTCCAAAAGAAAATAACACCTACTGTGGCTAATGAACGGGAAGTAAAATCAGAAGTGATATTCAAGATCATATGAGTTCTATGGAATTCCATTATGCTTGGGCACCAAGATAAGTTAAGTACGCACGCAAGAATGGGGCAGAAAGACCAGGAAAAGTAATTGCTTACGTTTGAAGAAAGCTGATATGGAACAAAAAAAATTATTCGATTCATGATTCAGAGTTATATTACGTTATGAACACACTTAAGAGTTTGGAGTTTTATAGATGCAGCATATACAGCCACAGAAAATTTTAGTATAAGTTAAAAAAAAAGAATTGAGCCCATGTCGTAGAAAAGGGACTGTATCATGGATATTCCTCAGCGCCCATGAAAGGCTAAACGTAATAACTAATACTATGAACCGCATATCAGGAGGTAGCTTAAGCCTACATAAAGGCTGATCAGAATAAGGAGGAAACTAAAGAGATACATCAACGAAGTAAATTAGGAATCTGATTATTGGACCCCGAAAATTATAGAAATCGTGATTGAGAACATTATAGGATCACTCTTAATATCAGAGGTACCAAAGGGATAGTAGAACCACCATATTCTATAACGGTTCTACGATAAATCTAGTTAGAAAAATACCAGCCATATAAGAATTCAGTATGGAGCTCCCACCGGATTGTATAAGCACCAGAGGTGCAAGTATTATAATAGAGCTTCAAGTTATGGACGTGAATTATACCTATGTGGAAGGGAGGTCATGAAAGAGATAAAAAGATATGTTGCGAGATTTTAAGGTAAGTAAGGTAAATGTGAACAACGTACAAAATACTTAAAGGCAGAAGATCGTGAATAGTCCGTGCTTCGGATAGAAGGCTAGAAGCACTTGGATTCAATATCCAGGAATGATAGCAGTGTCGTTAGTGGCGTACCTTCCAGCCTATGGTTTCTACGTACCGAGAGATCTAGTTAAGAGAGTAAAAAATAGTTAGAGACAATGTGATGTCTCGCTTGATATTCCAGAACAACATAAGGAAATCTATGGTGCAAGCAAGTTGAATGAAGGCCACGAATAATATAAATAGATATGTATAGGTCCCAAGCTAAAGTATAGTAAAGAGAAAAAGTTTTATGACGGGAGTAAGAACGATAAAGGGCGAGTGAGAAGGTGACGAGAACGGAGAAGTCCTCGGGATTTAACCCATGAAAACAAGAAAGCTAATGGTTTCTCTAAGTTATAGAAAGTTCAGTATAGCCTGAATGAAATCAAAGGAGTCTAAGACTAATAACATTTAGAAGAGATAGAATGCAACCCTGTTAATAGAATGAGGGTGTAATTATTATAGACAAATGATGATATTTGGGCCTTCGATTGAGTAATGATCTGATAAAGAAAAGAAAGGGATCTCATGAATTTGACATGATTAAAATACACACGCAAGGTGAATCACATTGGGATGCTGTGAGATACGATTAGGAAAGCAGTGTGTTGCCCCAGGTGGATCAATCTAATCATTTCAGATGTTCCCCGATAAAATGTGAAACCTAGCGGCAATATTACATAAAAGGTTAAGTTATCAGGGGTGGATTATGGATCAAAATTGAGGTGAATCAACAATGAATGGATAAAAGTTATAAAGTATGAGAGGAGATTAGGCCATCATTATTAAGATGAATAGTAATATGGAAGCATTAGAGGACATAGATTTATACGTATGGGATAAGCAATGAAAGTAGCCTGAGATTTGGTAGCAGACCTCAATAACAAGAAATCAACGTAAGAGTTATGGTATAGCATTGTTACGCCCTGCAGTATTACGTTGATGTTATGCTCTGCAGTAATATATATTGCGGTGATGTTACGCTTCGCGGTATTAAGTTACGACGATGTTGTACCCTAAAGTACTGTACGTTGAATTTGTCATAAGGTAATTGACATCAGTTCAAGTAAAAGATTATTTGGAGATCATAAAGATTATGCTATTTCACAAGTGATTAGTAAATTCATGAAGGTGAAAGGGGGAGCATATCAAAGAAAATAAATTTTTGTCCAAATTTGCATTTTGGGGGTAAAATACGACCCGATCTAAAATACCCAGTATTTATGGACTAGTACCATGAAAAGTACCATAAGACCACAGTAGTATAACATATAAAGTAAATATGAAGTATTTTAGTAATAAATAGAAATTTAAATAATTTGGGGTAATTTTTAAATTATGCGGGTAATTGGTTAATTACCGGATAATGTGACATTACCCGGTTAACTAATAAGTGGATAAAATTAACAAGATCATACCAAAAAGGGACGTGGCAGCCCATTCTTAGTTTTAAAGTAATTCATAAACCACCTTTACATTTGTCAAGGCTAATCTACAAATGCCTTATCTAGTAAAAAATTTAATTTAGAAAGAGGAATGGATAAAACAATATTTTTTACATTTTTGATTTTTCACAAAAGAACGTGAGGGACCAGGTGACATTCCATTTCGTCCAAGAACTCTTAGCCAAAGAGTTCAAGTTCAACAATTGATTTAATCCATTCTATTTTGCTCAAAACGTTGGAGGCAAAGCAGAACAAGTTCGTCCAAGTGTGAATTTCGTCCACATTTTGCAGAAGCAGATCCGTTTGAATATTCCTGGAACATGTATGCTAAGGTTAAGCCCTTCTTTTATTTTGACATAATTTTATAATTACACGAGTTTGATAACGAGGCATAAAGAAAAATCCATATCCGAGAATTTACGTATATTTTGCTAGTCTCGCAAGTTACGTAAATTTTTCTAGTTTTGTAAGTTATAATATTCTCTTTATCGGGACTTCATATTCATTTGAGTATTTCTTTTTCCAGTCAAGAGAGCAGAGAATTTATATGTATACAGTATTACAATATTTTCATAACCATCGAGCTATAATCGATTGGCAGGCCCCTATAGGGCAACCTCTGATCAGATGGTAAGTTATATACCGAGCCTACTGTGGCCGAGCGCTTATGAGCGAGCCCAATTGGTCGAGGTACAGATCCTAGTATGGCCGAGCACCTATGAGCGAGCCTACTGTGAGCACGTGATTTTTGCTCTATGTGAATTACTCCCATAAATTCAAGAAAATAAATTTTTCCCATTATTTGCAAATTCGTAGATTTTTATTAAATCTTTGCATTTTTAAGTTTTATTTAAATCATGAAAAATATCAAAAATATCACGCATGAAATTTAAGCTTTATTTTTATATTATTAGGATTAATCGGTAGTTACTTGTTTTATAAAAATTGAAAATCACAAAAATTGCTTCATTTTTACACTTTTTCCTTTTATTAATTTTTTCTCTTTTAATTTAGGATTAAGTAGATTTTATAATTTTTATAATTAGTTAATTAGTTTAATTTCGCACTTTTTGATAATCCAGGATTTTAATTTCTAGGATTTTTAATTAAAAAAAATAAAAAAGAAAAGGAAATAAGGAGTTTATTTAATTGGGTTTAAATTCGGAGCTTGGGCCATTTGAAAGCCAAAACCAGCCCAAATAAATGGCACCAAAATTTGTCCAACCCAAGCCCAATCTCCCTACCCAAATACCCATTACCCTTTACCCTACCCTTACATATAAAAAGACATTTTAGAAACCAAAAAAATCAGATCATAGACCCTTCCCCTAGAGAGCAAACGACGCTTTTTTGCGACTTCTGCTCCTGCGGGATACCTTCTTCTTCTCGATTTGTCTTCACTGATACAGACATTCACCAAAACCTGCTGCCTCCTCCAACCCAAGAATGGCAGATCCCTCACACCCCCCAACCTAGCCGCAACTTACACACAAGAGAAGTGAGGAATCAAAATACTTGAGCTATAGAAGTTACCATATACGACAAGTGCAACCAATTACTTTATTTTGAAAGTTATTGAAAGCATGAAAATCTGATACAGTAATGAGCCTTCCTCCATTATAGGTTCTATTTTTAATATATATCATATACACCTTTACTATATAACAAAGACACAAACAGTAATCGAGGGGGACAAAAAAAATCGGCCACTTCCTCAATTAAGCAAGTTTCTTCAGTTTCTTTTTCTTTACTTATAAGATCAGAAAACAAAAAATAAAAATAAAAATAGAAACAGAATACATAGCATAAAGGCAAAAAAATAAGATGAAATGAAAAACGAGAGGTCCAAGTTCTGACGAGTTTTTTTTTGGTCTAATTGGAATTTTCCGGCGAGTTCCGAGTTCATCGAAGGTTGTACTCTGAGTTTTCCGGGCAGATTTGTTGTTGTCGTTGTCTGCTTCATCGCTGAGCCCCAGCTTTCCTTCGCCTTTACGTGACTGCTTTAGCTCAAATTTTTGCCATCTAGGTACTTTCCCTTCCCAAGATCTGGTGTAATTATTTTTATATATAGAAGTTGTGTCATAATCTTGTAGCGTTTGTCTACTTATTTTCTTGTTCGAGTTTGCTCTTTACTTGAAGTTAAATGAATCTGAAGCTTTAAAGCGATATTTTCTAAATTAAATTAAGTCAATCAATGTGCGTTTCCTACCATATGTTTGTACAAGCTTTAACGTTAAGCTTTGATAAATGTGAAGATTTTGATGTGAAATTGGGGGAACATTAGAGTGTGCTTTTCTTTACTTTTTATTATTATTTATTTATAAATTTTGGAGAAATCGATGTGAGTATGATGTTATTTGAGTTTTCTTTATGTATTATTTTAACTGATTGATGAGGATAAATTGAGTAGATAAATTAGTTCATTAGTGATTGTTCTCTATTACGTAGCATTATCTTTGGAGATTAGCTTTTGAATTCTTTGAACGAGGATGATCATGAATCTGAGAATAAAATGATGCTTCAACTTTAACAACAATTGGGCCAAAGTCCATAAATGATCGGTTGGACTGAATCTTGTAAATAGATAGAAAGTAAGCATTTTAAAGTTGTAGATAATTTCTAGTGATTAAACCTATCCCTTTTCTACAACAATAAAATCCCAAAACTCATGGCCTTCACTTAATTAATTTTAATCCTTAGAAATCGAGGCGTTCCATTTAATTGAATTTCCATGGCCCTCGCAAACTTGAAAGTGCGTAGTTGCTTTAGGCGCGCTATTTTAAAAATTACCTTCCTAAACTCAGGTGTGCATTTATGTGACCCAAATCCAATTCTCAACAATGTTAGATAAAATATGTCGGGGACTGCGGGTGCATTTATGTGACGTGGTTCATGACGTGTTTTAAATAACGTTGAAATCTTCCTAAAAAAATAATTAAATAAAAGCGGTTATAAAGTTAAAATTGCACCATAGGCTAAAACATATACTAAAATCAAGTAAATAGGCCAATTATAATAGTTGAGCGACCGTGCTAGAACCACAGAACTCGAGAATGCCTAATACCTTTTTCCGGGTTAACAGAATTCCTTACCGTGAATTTCTGTGTTCGCAGACTGTAATACAGAGTCAATCTTTTTCTCGATTCAGGATTTGAACCGGTGACTTGGGACACCATAAAATTATCCCAAGTGTCGACTCTGAATTTTTTTAATAAAATGATCCCGTTTCGATTGTCACTTTAAGTTGGAAAAAACTCTCTTATACCCTTCCGGAGTAGGTAAGAAGGAGGTATGACAACTCTAGTGACTCTGCTGGGGATAAAGAACCCAGAATCTCTGGTTCAGGGTTCAAGAATTCGAGCTTAGAATAACTTTTATATTTGACTTTTATTTATTATCTGATTTTATTACATGTTTGAGCTTAATGTGCTAAAAATCGCTTTTTACCGCTTTAATATTATTTGAACTGTATATAAACTGTTACGAAACCCTTCTCTTCTCATCTTCAGGGATGTGCACGCTGGCGTGACTCCTCCTTCTGTTAGTGTCATACCCTGAAATAAGAAAGAAGCTCGGACAAGTTACAAAGCCGGATGGCCATTTGGTTCCCGGTACGTAGCCCCCTCCTCGGCTCGAGTTGTCCGCTCGGGTACACAAGTCTAGAACAATATACCCAGGTTTCTAGCTTAGAAGAACTCACTCATGCCGGATTCCTAGTAGGAACGTTTTTTTGCATCATGTGCATTTGACTTTAGGGACTCAACACAGGGGTTTGGTCCGTCTAGGACAGGTGTGCCCAAAAAATAAAAGACCGTCCTGATGCATCCTATGTGCTACATGTTACAATTTTCAAGGGTAAAATGGTCATTTAGCGAACCAATAATAGCTGAGGGCAAATGAAAAAGAAAAAAAAGGAAAACAAAGAGGGTGAAGTTTGAAAATAAAGCAAGTAGGGCCCAATTATTTTTTCTGTCACATGTCTGTTAAGAAAAAATCATGGAATTCAAAAAAAAAAAGATTTTACATTTTTTCATCATTTTCCGAAAATCAAAAAAAATAATCAAAAAAAGGGGAAAAAGAAAATCCAAAAAGAGTTTACATGTTTCATCATTTTTCAAAAAAAAAAGACAAAAAACATATTTTCTCTAAATTAGTTGTTTTTTAATTCTCGCCCGTATCCAATCTGCCCGAACTACGCATACCTGATTCTCGTCTTTCGGGGTGTGATACGTAGGCAACACACATAGGGTTCGGTCTTCCTAGTAAATCTTAGGTTCTTGGATTTGCGGGGTCATAGCCAAATTTTGCACTTCTAGCCACCCTTTGGCCAAATAAGTCATTTTGCAAAAATAGCCTCAATTATGTCTTGCGTGTGTCCAATAGGGAGTGTTATTGTCTCACCTAGTGTTGGTTTGAGTTTTTTTTTCATAAAGTTGTGGATCTACTTACTGGGGTTTGAGCATGACAGACACCCCGTGACCATCCAGTCAGGATCACTGATTCACGAGTTGATTAAGAAGATCTTTCTTTTTATTTTTTATGTTTTGAGTTTTGTACAGTAATGTCGAGTTTTTTTTTATTATTGTACTTTCTATTTTGTATTTGAAAAAGCGTGATATAAATCAAAAATCAAAAAAAGGAGATGTTGCGTTTTATATTTCCGTTAGAAGTTTTCTTTAGAATACTAATTCTATAAATAAAAAAAATCATTTGAGGTGGTTTTGCTTTATTGAATGAAAATTGCTTTTATATTTAGTATATTAAGATTAAAAATTTTAAAAAAAAAGAGAATTTTCCTTTCATACCTCTTTAGAAGTTTGCTTTATTTCTCTTTTCTCATCAGAATAATCATTAAGGTAAAAAAGAAAAAAAAGAAGAGAATGTTAGTTTGTTTACTTTATCTCAATCTTCCAGAAATACGCAAAGATCTTATTCACGCGGTGTCATGATACGTAGGCAACCTACATAGGGTTCGATCGAATCATTTTTTTTATTATTAAAAGAAAAAGGGAAAAAGGAAAAAAAAGAAGGCAAAAACAAAAGAAAAAAAGAGGTGAAATTATGGGGCGTGAGAAATGAGAGGAAAGAAAAGAGTGATAATTAGAAAAAAAAAAGGAAGGAAAATGAGCAAGCAAGTGCTAGAAAAGCTAAGAAAAGAGAAGATTCAAATGGACAAATTGGGATGATGTCAAGTGACCTTGTGACCCTCGAAGTCATTATTGAACCATTAATTATTGCTAGGTGCATTGCACGAAATGTGATATTTTTAGCTGTTAAATGCCCTAATGATAATATGATGACTTCATTTTGTTCCTCTTTATTCTCCTGATTATAACAGAAGGGTGGTTAGTTTGTGGTTCTTAAGGTAACTCGTCCATACAACACAAGGTCAAAGGGGCACAAGAGTTGTTGACCCGTCAAAGGAGATTGTGGAGTCGGAGTCTGACTTGAAAGAGGAGGTCCAAAGGGTGAAACAGCAGATGGCAGAAATAGTATCAGTTTTGGATCAGGTGGTATCCTCCACCTTCATTCCCCACTAACTACACTGAAAACCCTGCAACTATCCCACCACTATCACAAATCCATATTTCCACTGCTGCTGATATCTCCATACGACCTTTTCACACTCTACCTGCCAAAACCACATCATATCCCGCTCCTTTGGTCACTCATGCTCTTGCAACTCCTCCACCAGCTATTTTTCCTCGATCCTCTAACGAGACTGTGTTCAAAGTCCCTGATGCCCAACACTGTGCTCCAGAACCAACTTTCAAAGTCTCGGATTCATACTCTCACGCTCTTCATTTTGAGCCTCTTGGTGAAGCTGAAAAGCCTTCTAAGACAGTGGAGCAAGATGAGATATCCAGGAAGGTAAAAATCTTAGGGCAGTCCTTAAGAAACATGCAAGGGATAGGGAGCCAGATAAGCGTGGCTTACAAAGATTTTTGCTTGTTTCCTGACATCCAACTGCCTGCTGGTTTAAAGATGCTGAAGTTTGATTTGTATGACGGACATGGAGATCCCGTGGCCCATTTGAGAGTTTATGGCAGTAAGATGAGAGGCGCCGGTGGGAAGGACAAATTATTGATTGCATATTTCAGTCTGAGTCTGAGTGGGGCAGCTCTGGAGTGGTACACCCGCCAAGACGTTAGCAAGTGGTACACATGGGATGATATGGATCAGGCCTTAGCCTGGCACTTTCAGTACAACATAGAAATTGTCCCGGATCGCATGTCCCTCACCAAGATGGAAAAGAAGCCTAATGAAAGCTTTAGGGAATACGGGCTCAGATAGAGAGAGCAAGCTGCCAGAGTCAATCTCCCGATGAAAGAGATGGTTGAGTACTTTCTTCAAGCTCAAGAGCCAACTTACTTTGGGCATTTGATCTCGGCTGTAGGTAGGCCTTTTAATGATGTGGTAAAAATGGGAGAAATGGTAGAAGATGGGCTAAAGTCTAGCAAGATCATGAGTTATTCTGCTTTAAAAGCCACAACACAAGCAATTCATAACAACACAGAAAGCCTGCTGGGCAAAAGGAACATGGTGATGTTGCCATGGTTGTCTCAGGATCAGGACATGGTTCAACGGGTCCGCCTCACCAATATACTCAGCCTCAACCCCAACCCCAAACCTATCCCCTAGCTCCACATAATCCACCTCAGTATCATCCTCCGAACAATGTCTGGTCATCTGTCCAACCACCAGGTCACTTCTTATGGCGAGCGCCAGCACCGCATAATGCACTCTTGCCTTCACAACATTTTCGAGCACCCAACAACCCTAGAAAACAGGGGCAGGGAGTGGAAAAAGGCAAAGAAATAGTTTCACGCCAATTGGGGTGTCCTGCACAAGCTTGTTTGAAAAGTTAAAGCATTCTGGCCTGATTGAGCCGCTCCTCGGCTATACTCCAGACCCATATGCAAAAGGCTTGGATCCTACTGTACGATGCATGTACCACTCTAATGTCCAAGGGCATAGCATTGAATATTGTCGTTCTTTGAAAAGGGAAATAGAAAGAACGATTCAAGAAGGGGTAATTGTGATAAATGACAGTGACAGGGAGCATGTGAATCCTCTTGGGAACTTGCTGACTGAAGTTAATGATATTGAAGTTGTTAATAATTTTGGCAATGTTGATGCGGAACCCAGTGGCTAAGATGTCGTGCTTGGTAATTGGAAAGACACTCCATCTCTTGGCTAGCTGGAGAGGAGTCTTGGTGGTTTATTTTGTTGTTATTTTTGTTGTCCGGGTTAGTTTCAGGGTTGTAATTCGGATATTGTCTTGTGATTCAAACCCTTATATCCTTTTATTTTGCCTAGTTTTTTTTTCCGTAGTAACTCGTTTAGTGTTGTCTAGGTTTCTTCCAGGGTTGTAACCCCAGTTTATTTTACTTGTTTTGTTGTTCAAACTCTTTCACCATCTGTCTAATGTAATTTTCTATTTTATGTTATTTCTAGTCCTTTTTTATTTAGTTCTCTTTTCTTTTATAGTTCCTTTATGGCTGGCTCTAGTGACATGACATGCACGCATAATTTCAAGCCTGGTCTTAAAGTTAGTTTAATCATGAAGTAATGAAATAATTTTGAAGATGATAGGGTCATTTGAGGGAAATAAGTAAAGGAATTTTGAGATCACTTCAAGCCCGAATTATGTGAAACTAGGGCAGATAGAACATAAAGAAACCTTATTGAAATGCATCATGCCACATCGGGTTGAAGCTAAGGGCATTTTTGCCCCAAATTGGCAGGGGTCGTTCGTGGTAACGAGAGTGTTGTCCAATGGTGCTTTGTATTTAACAAATGTAGAAGGAAAATGTGTGGATATAGCTATCGATTCTGATGCAGTCAAAAGATATTAAGTATGATTTTTTTGGTTTGTTTAATTGTGTTGTTTGTGTTTGGCATACTTTGAAGATTGGAATGACGAAAGCATTTTATTCTACTATCTAAACACTTTATCCTTTGTCACCCCTTTGAGCCTTATTTATTTTCTTTCATATCCCTCTTTTGGAATTAGAAGCAGAGTTTAGAAATATGATACAGAAAAAAGGAAGAGAAAAGAAAAAAAATAAGAGAAAAAGAGAAATAAAAAATGGAAAAAGAGTAAAGAAAAGAAAAGAAAAGGAAAAAGAGAAAAAGAGAAAAAGAAAAAAAGAAAAAAAAGAGAGAGAAAAGTACAAAAACAAAGCAATTCCTATGTCATGAACTACGTTCGACCTGATTCCTTTTAAGGATACGTAGGCAGCCTCGCAGTTCGGTCCCATCAAATTAAAAATTCAAAAGTCCCCAAGCAAAAGAAACTGGGGCAGAAAGTTGTGATTGTTGTAAGAAATCTGATTCCAAGAGTTGTAATTTTGAACCCATTCAAGTAGTTTTAAGCCTTTTGATATCCTTTCTTTCTAACCCTACGCAAAAGGCTACATTACGATCCAAAGAATGACCTTCTGATCAATACTTGAGAATGCCAAGTCAAGCGAGATAGTGGTATGATTCACACCACGGGCAACACTCCGTGCTACACAAGGAAAACAAAAATGAGAGAGTCTTATCGGTGAAAACCTTCACAGGAACCAGAAGGTGACAGTAAGTTGAGAAAGAACAAAATGAGAGAGGCTTGATGGTGAAAACCCTTAGGGCACTACAAGTCAAGTAAGGATCGTGAATCAGATTGGAAAATCGGAGCATTGAAGCCCAGTTTCACGGCGAAGAGGTACAATAAGAGTTGAACATCGGACTTGCATGGCAGATTAGGCCATTTAATCCAAAGGTGCTTGTCACGGTCATTAGAGTTGATATCCACATCTGATAAGTGTTTAGTTTTCTTGTTAGGAATCATCTCTTTCCATTGTTCTTACTCTGTTCCTTTTGTTTTTTTTACTTCCCCTTCTCGAGTCTATTTGGTCAGAACAAGTGAGAAATAATTTCAAAATTTGCTACCAACTTTCCAATTGTACAAAACAGAATTTGGCTAGGACATCAAAGTGGCATAAGTCAGGAGAGAACAACGTACGCATTGATTTGTTAACAATCAACATGCTTTGGGATTCATGTGAAATACAAAGGTTTGGTATATATAAATTCATGAACAGTGCAACATATAGAGTATGTTGGGTGAGCAGATCAAAGGTATTCTCTGTGATGAGGTTGACAGAGAAAGTGGTTAACCAACGACAAGCAAGGTCTTCCAAGCAGAATTCAAAGTTATCATGGCAAGTGAAGGAGCAATAGACCTCAAGGCCAAGGCCAGTGGTTTAGGTCAAGAAAGAACAGCATACGCACTGAGTGGGTGGCAATTGACGTGCTTTGGGATTCATGTGAAACACAAAGGTTTGGTATATATCAATTCATAAACAATGCAACGGATAGAGGATGTTGGGTGAACGGATCAAAGGTATTTCTGTGCTAAGGGTGACAGAGAAATTGGTTAGTCAATAAGCAAGCAATTTCTTTCAAGATGAAGTCAAAGTTATCATGGCAAGTGAAGGATCAATCGCCGCAAAGTCAAGGCCACAAACCAACCACTATGTTTAAACTCATATGTTTTCTTTGTCTGAAACAGGGACAGAAGCTATGTTCATATCAAAGCTTGGAAGGTTGAAATTTTCAGGTGTAATGCCCCAATTCTGCTTACGCAAAGGCTATTGAGAATATCACACATCACCACTAATAAAAGCATTTCCTAGTCTGGGTTTTCAAGTTATATTTTGTTGTAGGAGATGCACTTCCTAAATTGAGATTTTACCCTTAGGAGATGCACCTCGTAGTTTGGATCATATGAGTTTTAGTCACTGAAGTTTTCACCCCTAGGAGACGCATTTCCAAGTCTTGGGCATTTAAGTTCATCCCTAGGAGACGCACGTCCTAGTTGGAGTCATTGAAAGTTTACCCATCAAGAGACACACTTCCTAGTAGGGATCTTTCAGATTATACTTGTTAGGAGATGCACTTCCTAGCTTTGGTCATTTAAATTCATTCATAGGAGATGCACTTCCTAGTTTGAGCCATTGAAGTTTCACCCCTAGGAGACGCACTTCATAGTCTGGGTTTTTCAGGTTATATTTTTGTTTTAGGAGACGCACTTCCTACATTGAGCTTTCGCCTAGGAGACACAATTCCTGGTTCTAAGCATTAAAGTTATACCCATAGGAGACGCACGTCCTAGTCTGGGTCTTTCCGGATACACCTATAGGAGACGCACTTCCTAAATTGAGATTTCATTCATAGGAAACGCACTTCCTAGTTTGAGTCATTGAAGTTTCGCCCATAGGAGACGTAATTCCTAAAGTGAGAGTTCATTCATAGGAGACGCAGTTCCTAGTTTGAGTCATTGAAGTTTCACCCATAGGAGACACACTTCCTAGTCTAGGTCTTTCAGACTATATTTTGTTTTAGGAAACACATTTCCTAAATTGAGTTTCACCCCTAGGAGACACACTTCCTAGTCTGGATCTTTCAAGATACACTTTCAGGAGACGCACTTCCTAAATTGATATTTTACCACTAGGAGACGCATTTCTTAAATTGAGTTTCACCCATAGGAGACACACTTCCTAAATTGAGAGTTCATTTATAGGAGACACACTTCCTAGTTTGAGTCAGCTAAGTTCTACCCGTTAGGAAACGCACTTCTTAGTCTGGGCCTTTCAAGTTATATTTTGTTTTAGGATACGCACTTCTTGGTTTTGGTTCATACAAGTTTTACCCGTAGGAGACGCACTTCCTAGTTTGGTTCATTTAGGTTTTACTTTTAGCAGACGCATTTTCTAGTCAAAGTTTTTGGTTTTACTCATAGGAGACGCACATCCTGGTCTAGTCATTAGTTTACTCTTATCATTGCATCAATAGTATGAGTGGTTTATAATATCGCTAACAACTCACAAATCTTCCTAGTGCAAACTGGGGCAGAAAATTTCGTTTAATTTGTTTGTTTTGATGAAATTAGGCACCTACTTGGAGAACAAAGGGAGGACGGCACAAGTTCAAAGGAAAATGGATCAAGTTCGGCAATCAGACACCCCCTGGAGAGCAAGGGAAGATAGTTCAAAGGAAAAGCAGTCTCAAGAAGAAGTAGTTCAAGTTCAGCAATTAGGAGCCCACCTGAAGAACAAAACAGCAATTTAAGTGTTGGTAATCAGGAGCCCACCTGAAGAACAAAGCAAGCAATTCAAGTGTTGGTAATCAGGAGCCCACCTGAAAAACAAAGCAACAATTCAAGTGTTGGTAATCAGGAGACCACCTGAAAAACAAAGCAACAATTCAAGTATTGGTAATCAGGAACCCACCTGAAGAACAAAGCAGCAATTCAAGTGTTGGTAATCAGGAGCCCACATGAAGAACAAAGCAGCAATTCAAGTGTTGGTAATCAGGAGCCCACCTGAAGAACAAAGCAGCGGTTCAAGTGTTGGTAATCGGGAGCCCACCTGAAGAACGAAAGGAAGCAGTTCAAGTGTTGGTAATCAGGAGCCCACCTGAAGAACGAAGGGAAGCAACAATTTTCAAAGGAAGATGGTTCATGTTCAGCAATCAGGCGTCTACCTAGAGAAAAGGGAAGCATCTCAGATTACAATTCAAGTCAGCAACAAAGGAATTTCACCTGGAGACTACAAGTCGACAAAGCAACAAGAACTGCAAGATCAAGTTTGAAGATATAGATAGGATTCTTCTAATTCATAGATCATAGTTTAGTCTAGCTTCTTTTATTTTGTCTTGGTGTAATAAGGGGTTCAGTAAGCAGTAGCAGCAACATCAACAGTGAAGTCACAGCTTCCTGGTAGTCCCATCTACCAAAACTTCCCGAACTACACTGACATGATTCCTTTATAGCCAAGGATATGTAGGCAACCTCGGAAGCAGGGTGCAGTCAAATCTATCAAAAATGCTTCCCACGGAGTATTCAGACGGGCAAAAATCGCTCGTATCCGCTCACTTTATCTTTGCACGAAAACTCTCCGTGTTTCCGAGCAAAGAGGGGCAGCTGTGAGCACGTGATTTTTTCCCTATGTGAATTACTCCCATAAATTCAAGAAAATAAATTTTTTCCATTATTTGCAAATTTGTATATTTTTATTAATTCTTTGCATTTTTCTTGCATGTTTAAGTTTTATTTAAATTATGAAAAATACCAAAAATATCACGCATAACATTTAGGCTTTATTTTTATATTTTTATGATTAATCGGTAGTTACTTGTTTTATAAAAATTGAAAATCACAAAAATTGCTTCGTTTTTACACTTTTTCCTTTAATTGATTTTTTCTCTTTTAATTTATGATTAAGTAGTTTTTATAATTTTTATAATTAGTTAATTAGTTTAATTTCACACTTTTAGATAATCCAGGATTTTAATTTCTAGGATTTTTAATTAAAAGAAAAAAGAAAAAAGAAAAGGAAATAAGGAGTTTATTTAATTGGGTTTAAATTCGGAACTTGGGCCATTTTAAAGCCAAAACCAGCCCAAATAAATGGCACCAAAATCTATCCAACCCAAGCCCAATCTCCCTACCCAAATACCCATTACCCTTTACCCTACCCCTGAGTATAAAAAGACAATTTATAAACCAAAAAAATCAGATCATAGACCCTTCCCTTAGAGAGCAAACGGCGCATTTTTGCGACTTCTGCTCCTGCAGGATACCTTCTTCTTCTCGATTTTTCATCACTGATACAGACCTTCACCAAAACCTGTTGCCTCCTCCAACCCAAGAACGGCAGATCCCTCGAATCCCCCAACCTAGCCGCAACTTACACACAAGAGAAGTGAGGAATCAAAATACTTGAGCTATAGAAGCTACCATATACGACAAGTGCAGCCAATTACTTTATTTTGAAAGTTATTGAAAGCATGGAAATCTGATACAGTAATGAGCCTTCCTCCATTATAGGATTCTATTTTTATTATATATCATATTCACCTTTACTATATAACAAAGACAAGAACGGCAATCGAGGGGGACTAAAAAATCGGCCACTTCCTCAATTAAGCAAGTTTCTTCAGTTTCTTTTTCTTTACTTCAAAGATCAGAAAACAAAAAATAAAAATAAAAATAGAAACAGAATACATAGCATAAAGGCAAAAAAACGAGATGAAATGAAAAGCGAGAGGTCCAAGTTCCGACGAGTTTTTTTTGGTCTAATTTGTATTTTCCGGCGAGTTCCGAGTTCATCGAAGGTCGTACTCTGGGTTTTCCGGGCAGATTCGCTGTTGCCGTTTTCTGCTTCATCGCTGAGCCCCAGCTTTCCTTCGCCTTTACGTGGCTGCTTTAGCTCATATTTTTGCCATCTAGGTACTTTCCCTTCCCAAGATCTGGTGTAATTATTTTTATATATAGAAGTTGTGTCATAATCTTGTAGCATTTGTCTGTTTATTTTCTTGTTCGAGTTTGCTTTTTACTTGAAGTTAAATGAATCTGAAGCTTTAAAGTGATATTTTCTAAATCAAATTAAGTCAATCAATGTGCGTTTCCTACCATATGTTTGTGCAAGCTTTAACGTTAAGCTTTGATAAATATGAAGATTTTGATGTGAAATTTGGGAAACATCAGAGTGTGCTTTTCTTTACTTTTTATTATTATTTATTTACAAATTTTGGAAAATCGATGTGAGTATGATGTTATTTGAGTTTTCTTTATGTATTATTTTAACTGATTGATGAGGATAAATTGAGTAGATAAATTAGTTCATTAGTGATTGTTCTCTATTAAGTAGTATTATCTTTGGAGATTAGCTTTTGAATTCTTTGAATGAGGATGGTTATGAATCTGAGAATTAAAATGATGCTTCAACTTTAACAACAATTGGGCCAAAGACCATAAATGATCGGTTGGGCTGAATCTTGTAAATAGATAGAATAGTAAGAATTTTAAAGTTGTAGATAATTTCTAGTGATTAAACCTATCCCTTTTCTACAACAATAAAATTACAAAACTCATGGCCCTCACTTAATTAATTTTAATCCTTAAAAATTGAGGCGTGCCATTTAGTTAAATTTTCATGGCCCTCGCAAACTTGAAAGTGCGTAGTTGCTTTAGGCGCGCTATTTTAAAAATTACCTTCCTAAACTCGGGTGTGCATTTATGTGACCCAAATCCAACTCTCAACAATGTTAGATAAAATATGTCGAGGACTGCGGGTGCATTTATGTGACGTGGTTCAAGACTTGTTTTAAATAACATTGAAATCTTCCTAAAAAAATAATTAAATAAAAGCAGTTATAAAGTTAAAATTGCACCATAGGCTAAAACATGTACAAAAATCAAGTAAATAGGCCAATTATAACAGTTGAGCGACCGTGCTAGAACCACGGAACTCGGGAATGCCTAATACCTTCTCCTGGGTTAACAGAATTTCTTACTCGGATTTCTATGTTCGCGGACTGTAATACAGAGTCAATCTTTTCCTCGATTTGGTATTTGAACCGATGACTTGGGGCACCATAAGATTATCCTAAGTGGCGACTCTGAATTTTTTTAATAAAATGATCTCGTTTCGATTGTCACTTTAAGTTGGAAAAAACTCCCTTAAACCCTTACGGGGGTAGGTAAGAAGGAGGTGTGACACCTACTACGGCAGAGCAGTAATATATATATATACCGAGCCTGATAGGGCCGGACAACTATTTTACTTACTATATTGAGAGAGTTGAGTCAGTATCAGCAGGTAAGCTCATCTTCAGATTATCGTTGACTTCCAGCTACTTGCAGTTATTATATTATCAGTTCAGTTTCAGCTTTCAGTATATTGCCTTACATACTCGGTACATTATTTCGTACTGACATCTCTTTTGCCTGGGGACGTTGTGTTTCATGCCCGCAGGTTATGATAGACAGGTGGAGAGCCCTCCAAGTAGGCTATCAGCTCAGCTGAAGATGTTAGTGCGCTCCATTTGCTTCGGAGTTGCTTGTTTGATTAGTATGATTTATACGTGTATTGTTTGGTATGGCGGGATTCTGTCTCGATCTTTATAACATTTATGTACTCTTAGAGGCTTGTAGACATATGTCGTGTACGTGAAAGATTGTACAGCCCTGTCGGCCTATGTTTTGAGTTATAAATAATTATGTTGGCCTATTAGGACTGTATGTCACATGTATATGATGATGTAATAAGAATGATACATTACGTTGGTACTCAATTGAGTAAGGTACCGGGTGCCCGTCACGGCCCATCGGTTTGGGTCGTGACAAAAGTGGTATCAGAGCAGTTCTGTCCTAGGGAGTCTACAAGCCTTCTTATTTATGGGTGTGTCGCACTTATAAGCATGAGGCTATAGGGCATTTAAGACTGTCACTCTTTCTTCTTACTCTAGATCGTGTGGTAGAGCTCATTTATAAGAATTCAAGTCTCGAACTTCTATTTTTATTCGTAATAAGACAATGCCTACGTTCAGAAAGATGATAGATAAGAGATATAGCTGTGGAAGGGTTGAATTAAAGGAACTCGACTATGTATCATGCTTATGATAAGTAAATGTGAGATCTTCGGTAGATCACGTGCGTACTGAAAGGTGTAAGCCTCTTGATAAGAAGCCTTAAGGAAAGAATGTGTATCCACCTTTATGATGAAAGAAAATGAGAGATTAAGAAGATAAATACAAGTTTCAACAAGCAAAAGAAGCAAGATAAAGAATGGTACGAGGCGTCCAGTTAACAAAGTGTAACAGTGTTTATAATTCAGGCAGAGGCATATAAGCTTTTTGAATTATATTCAATAGTAACAGAGGTATATACAATTGGTTGCACCCATTCCCGATATGCCTTATGGGGGTTAATAGAAGTATTATAAGAAGATATGATGGATGAATTGTTTGTGTTAGTTGACATTTCCAAAGGATATTGCAAGTGTGCTAGTAGATCTCCTCGTGAGACACCTAGATGGTGCACCCTAAAATATTAAAGCTAGATATGATCACTGGAAGCCTTGAAGGAATAAATATTACCTTAGTGTGGCTCCCACCCCCAGTAAAGAAAGAATGTCAGGCAATTGAAAGAGCCAAGGGATGGAGCAAGGGGAGCCAAAAGCAAAGAATATTTTGTTCGAGTTTTTAGAATAAAGCAATAGACATAGATAATTAGTGGGAGATAAGAAGAGAGTTAATGAAGCATTATGAGTAAGATGTGGTACATGGATGAAACGGTAGATCAAAAGATGACAATATTACAAAATCTATAGTCAAGTGAAGGAAGAGACGAGGGGTGACAGGCCTTAGGACAACAAAAAAGTATAGGCCATACAGTCATGTCCTCATTTCGAGAAATAAGTCCGCAACTCTAGCATGATTACCAAGAGGAAAAGTTAGACCCCAGAGTAACAGAAATTAGTATGGGCTGGTGAATAAGATAAACTAAATATGAATTAGGGACTGAGTGATTTGGTAATAGTCAGCATCATGAGAATTTCATATCACATTGCGGCAATAATAGGACAGACAACAGAAGAAGGTTTATGAGAAATTCAGAGAATAGTCATTTAGGAAGACGCTTCCCTAAAGCAAGCAATGTTAGCAAAGTTAAGCTTATGGGACCGTATGTACCAGTTACATTAAGTGTCACCGTCGCGAGTAAGGGAATTTGTCATCTTTGGTACAGAAGGATTGCCGCAAGGCGAGTAAGTATCATTGATGTTGAGAAATGACACCAAATATGAAGAGGTAAAACATCTATTGGTAGATCCTCGCAGCTTCAGCTCTTAGTACACCCCTAAAGGGAGGAATATGGAGTGACGTGGTATTAAGTCAGAATTAAGTGGTTCTAGTGACTATAGAATGGTAAAGGAAGAATGCGATAAATGAAAGAGGAATGAGACGGCACTTATCCAAATCTTACAGATAAGCTACGATTCAATAATATTGTGCAAGCACGACGTCAAAGTGAGAAAGTAAAAGTTCTTGCCCGAGCTGTTATTAATAAATAAGGAGCCAATGCGAGACGTAAAATAAGACAAAGGAAATAATCCAAGAAAGATTACAAGGAATATTGATACGAGAATGGGCCAACGAGTAGTTAGTAATTGGTCAGGAAGATCCCGATTATGGCTAAACAGGAGGTTACAAACGAGTCATCAGATCGTGTGAGATAAATATAGTAGAACCCATCATGGAGAGTCCAGCCTCGAAGAATATCATTATAATACTTGAGATATATTCAAACAAGAGTCGAGGTAGCTAAAGATACCGTATGAGTGTTACGGGGATAAAAGAAAGTACCACTGGGAAGGCACTCAAAATATCAGTTCAGAAGCAACCATACAAGTACAAGGGCATGGAGGTAAGCAACTACGAATGATTACAAGCAAGTAAGGACATCAAAAAGGTCCGTAATAAGCTCATAGCTTTACAAGAGTCAAGGGTTCTCCCTAAGTACTACAACGAATGACTAACTAAGGAGATAAGAAAGAGGCTTCAACCTAAGCACAACGACCTAAAGAGGAAATAGTCGTGTAACAACAATCTCGCAACAACATTGTAAGCATTCCAATGGAAAATAGCACCTACCGTGGCTAATGAACGGGAAGTAAGAATTAAAAGTAATATTCGAGATCATATGAGTTGTATGAAAAATCTGGCAAGTGTGGGCACTAATATAAGCTAAGTATGGATGTAACAAGGGGCAAAAAGACCAGGAAAAGTCATTGCACATGTTTAAAGGAAGCTGAGCTGGAACAAAAGGAATTATTCGATCAATGATCCAGAGTTAGTACGCTATAGATACACTCAAGAATTTGGAGCATTATCCAGGCAGCATATTTGTTGATAATCATACAACCATAAAAGACTCCGATATAAGTTAAAAGAAAGAATTGAGCCCAGGGTAGACAAAGGATTGAATTGTTAGAAGATTGTATCATGGTTATTCCATAACGCCCATGAAAGGCTAAGGTAATAACTGATACCATGAGACACAAATAGAAAGAAAGCTTAAGCCTACATAAAGGTTGATCAGAAGGAAAAGGAAACTAAAGAATTACATCACCCAAGTAAATCAGGAGTCTGATTATTGGACCTAGAAAAATTATAGAAGTTGTGCTTGAGAACATGACATAATCACTCTTAATATCAGATGTTCAAGAGAAATAACACAACAACCATAATCTATAATGGATCTATAAGGAAGCTAGCTGAAGAAGTACTAGCCTCATAAGAAGTTAGTACAAAGCTCCCACTAGATTGTGTATGTACCAGAGGTGCGAGTATTATAATAGAGATTCAAGTTATGGATGTGAATTACACCTAGGTGGAAGGGAGGTCACGAAAGAGATAAAAGATACTATGTGAAATTTTAAGGTAAGTGAGGTAAAGGTGAACAACGTACGAGATACTCAAAGGCAAAAGATCGTGAATAGTCAATACTTCAGATAGAAGGCTATAAGCACGGGGATCCAATAACCGGGAATTATAGCGGCATCGTCAGCAGCATGTCTTCCAGCCTATGGTTTCTAAGTACTGAGAGATCTAGTTAAGAGAATAGGGAAAAGTTGGAGACGATGTGATGTATCACTTGGCGTTCTAGAATAACATAAGAAAATCTATGGTGCAAGCAAGTTAAAAGAAAGTTTATAAATGGATATGTATAAGTCACAAGCTAAAGTATGGTAGAGCGATAAAGTTTTAAGGAAGCATGAGTAAGGATGAGGAAAGGCAAGTGAAAAGGTGACGAGAATGGATAAGTTTTTAGGATTAAGCCCATGAAAACAAGAAGAGCAGATAGTTTCTCTATGTTATACAAAGCTCACTATAGCTTTAATGAACAAAAGAGTCTAAGATTAACAACATTTAGAAGGAATGAAATGCTGACCTGGTAATAAAATGAAGGGTATAATTGTGACAGGTACAAGTTGACATTTGGGCCTTCATTTGAATAATGATTTGAAAGAGAAGGAGAAAAGATTTTGCTGGCAGCACGAAATTAGAATACCCCTACAAAGTGAATCACATTAAGACACTATGAGATATGATTATGGGAATCAATTCAAATATTCCTTGAGGTAACGTAAGCCCTAAGGGAAAAGTATTACGTAAGAAGTTTCAAGTTATCAGTGGTATATTGTAGATCAATATTCATGAATTCAACAAAGTACCGACAGAAGAACTTCAATATTGTCACGACCCTAAACCCGGATCCGATCGTGATGGCGCCTCTCGTGAAGGCAAGGATAGCCAATTAAAACCAATTCTCTTTTTAAACAGTTAAACAACATAAAAGCAGTCTAAATCATGATTTAGCAATACTAAGTAGCGGATAATATCAATACAGTGCGGAAGTACAACCCAACACAGGCCCAACTGGGGTGTCACAAGTCACGAGCATCTAACAACACTAAGTCGTCAAATGTAACTACAGAGTTTAAATACTGAACTAAGGACATAAAGGAAAGAGATAGGGAGGAGCTCCGAGCTGCGAATGCCAACAACTACCTAAAGACTCCTCGAAGATCCGCCTGAAGCTGGAATGAATCAGCACTCGAGAGCGGGACCAGCTACGCTTGAATCTGCACACAAGGTGCAGGGAGTAAAGTGAGTACTCCAACTCAGTGAGTAACAAATGTAAATAACAATTGAGAGTAAGAAAACACGTAAGGAACAAAGCATTCTATAATGAAGCGGTAAAATCATTTAAAAACAGTAAACCAGTGAAAAGTCAAGTAAAATCCTCTTTCAACAAGTAAACAAGTAACTGACAGGTAGTTAAGGTAAAGTAAAAAACTAGAAGTTCGCCCCTCGGGCACAATATCAACGGATCCGCCCCTCGGGCAATATCTCAGAACAATACCAGCCCCTCGGGCTCAATCTCAAATCACAATGGGTACCCACACTTACTGGGGGTGTAAAGACTCCTAGAGGGGCCCCTTACAGCCCAAGCGCAATAACAAGCCGTCTCGTGGCATCAAAACTAGGCCCTCGACCTCTTATCAAACAGGCCATACATATCTTAGGCGTTCGGCCTTAAATCAGTATCAGTATTTCCTCATAACATAGGCTCTCGGCCTTACTCAGTCAAAAATCCTCACAAGCCCCTCGGGCAATAGTAAAACAGTGTTTCTCAGCCCAAACATCATTAAAATAGCATTTAAGTCTTAAAACGTAGTAAACATGTCTAAGTATGAAAATAATAGAAAATAACATGACTGAGTTCAAGTAATGAATCAAAACAATGAGGAAATATGAATAAAAATCCCCGAAAGTTTCAAATTGTTGGCATTCAGCCCAAATCATGATGATAGTAAATAAATTTCAATCAAATACGCGATAAAATCATCAACCGGGATGGACCAAGTCACAATCTCCAATAGTGCACGACCCCACGCCCGTCATCAAGCGTGTATCTCACCTCAATATAGCACTACGGTATGCAATCCGGGGTTTCAAACCCTCAGAACATCATTTACAATTATTACTCACCTCGAACCGACTAAATTTCTAGCTCGCGATGCCTTTTCCCCTCGAATCGACCTCCAATCGCGTCGAATCTATCCAAAATCAGAACGAGGACGTCAAAATATGCTAAGGGAACGAAGCCCAAGTAAAAACAATTAGTAAATGGCACAAATCCCGAAATTACCAAAATCTGACCCCCGGGCTCACATCTCGGAATTCAATAATTTTTATATCAATAGATTCCATATCTCCCCACGAGTTCATACATATCAAAAGTTCTCAAATCCGACCCCAAATGGTCCATCAAATCCTCAATTAAAAGCCTAAGTTCCCAAGCCCTAGTTTCCCCAATTTTAACCTTTGATTTTCCATAATTTCTAGCTCTAATCCATGAAATACTAGCATAGGAACGAGTTTTAGATCCAAATTCCTTACCTCAATGAAGTTAATTTGAAATCTCTCTCTCAAATCGCCCAAAAAGCTCCCAAGCCGAAGTAAAAAATGGTGAAATAACTCCAATTTGCGAAATGAAATAACTTATATGTTCTGCCCAGACCTTTTCGTGTGGTACAATACCCGTTTCTGCGGTACCGCATTTGCAGTTAAATCCTCCGCTTCTGCGGAAATCACTTATCCAGCCTGAATCGCATCTGCGACCACATTTCCACATCTGCGACATCGCAGATGCGGTCACCTTACTGCTTTTGCGGTCTCTGCTCACCTGACCCTTTTTCGCTTCTGTGACCAAATCTCCGCTTATGCGGCGCCGCACCTGCAGTCCCCAATCCGCAGGTGCTAAAATACCAAAAGCAGCAATTCAGCAGCTGCAACAACAATCCAAACATCCCGTTAACCATCCGAAATCACCCCGAGGCCCCCGGGACCTCAACCAACAGCACAAACATATCCTAATACCTTATTCAAACTTGTACCAATCTTTAAAACACCTCAAACAACATCAAATCAACCAAAACACACCGTATTCGAGTCAAATTTCCTAAATTCTTCCAAATTACGCTTTTGATCAAAAACCCAACCAAACCACGTTTGAATGACCTAAAATTTTGCACACAAACCCCAAATGACTCAATGGAACTACTGCAACTCTCAGAATTCCATTACGACCCCTGTATCAAAGTCTCGCCTACCAACCAGAAATCGCCAAAATATTAACTTCGCCAATTCAAGCCTAAATTTACTACGAACCTCCAAAATTCATTTTGATCACGCTCCTAAGCCACAATTCACCTCCCGGAGCTAGCCAAACCATCGGAACTCACCTCCGAGCCCTCTAACACATAAGTCAACATCCGATTGACTTTTCCAACTTAAACTCACTCTAAAGAGACTAAGTGTCTCAAACCTTACCAAAATCATTCCGATTTCGATCCGACCAACCCAATACCACAAAACTCGGATAACGAAGCATAAAGAAACAGAAATGGGGAAAACAGAGCGGTAACTCATGAGACAACTGCTCGGGTCGTCACATCCTCCCCAACTTAAACAAACGTTCGTCCTCGAACGAGTCAAGAAACATACCTGAAGCCTCAAACAGGTGAGGATATCTGCTCCGCATCTCCCGCTTGGTCTCCCAGGTAGCCTCCTCCACGGGCTGACCCCTCAACTGCACTTTCACTAAAGCTATATCCTTTGACCTCAGCTTCTGAACCTGACGACCCAAAATAGCTACTGGCTCCACATCATAAGTCAGATCATCATCCAACTGAACCATGCTAAAATCCAGAACATGGGACAGAATAATCGACTAGTAGTTGTTGTTATAAGCAAACTCTGTAAGTGGTAGAAACTAATCCCATGACCCTCCGAAATCAATGACACAAGTACGCAACATGTCTTCCAATATCTGAATAGTGCACTCGGACTGCCCGTCCGTCTGAGGGTGAAAGGTTATTCTCAACTCAACCTGAGTACCTAATTCTCGCTGCACAGACCTTCAAAACTGCGATGTAAACTGAGTGTCCCTATCTAAAATGATGGAAACTAGGACACCATGCAAACGAACAATCTCTCGGATATAGATCTCTGCCAACCGCTCTGAAGAATAGGTAGTACACAAGGAATGAAGTGCACGGACTTGGTCAGCCGATCCATAATCACCCAAATAGCATCGATCTTTCTCAAAGTCCATGGAAGTCCAACAACAAAGTCCATAGTGATCCTCTCCCACTTCCACTCGGGAATATCCATCTGCTGAAGCAAGCCACCCAGTCTCTAATGCTCATATTTCACTTGCTGACAATTGAGACACCGAGCTACAAATCCCACAATTACTTTCTTCATTCTTCTCCACCAATGGTACTGCCTCAAATCCTAATACATATTCGCGGCACCCGGATGAATGGAATACCGCGATCTATGGGCCTTCTCTAGAATCAACTCCTGAAGCCCATCCACATTGGGCACATAAATCCGGCTCTGCATCCTCAACACCCCGTCATCACCAATGGTCACATCTCTAGCATCATCATGCTGAACTCTGTCCTTAAGGACAAGCAAATACGGATCATCATACTGGCGCTCTCTGATGCGATCATATGAGGAAGACCGAGAAACCACACAAGCCAATACCCCACTGGGCTCCGAAATATCTAATCTCATGAACCGATTGGCCAAGGCCTGAACATCAACCGCAAGAGGTCTCTTCCCAACTAGAATATATGCCAAACTCCCCATACTCACTGCCTTTCGGCTCAAAGCATCAGCAACCACATTGGCCTTTCCCGGATGGTACAATATAGTGATATCATAATCCTTAAGCAACTCCAACCATCTCCGCTGCCTCAAATTAAAATCCTTTTGCTTGAACAAATACCGAAGATTGTGATGATCAGTGAACACCTCACAAGATACGCCATACAAGTAATGCCTTCAAATCTTCAATGCGTGAACTATGGCAGCCAACTTCAAATCATGAACAGGGTAGTTCTTCTCATGGGGCTTCAACTGACGAGAAGCATAAGCAATAAATCTACCATCCTGCATCAATACACAACCAATCCCAACTCTCGAAGCATCACAATACATGGTATATGAACCTGAACCTGATGGCAAAACCAACACTGGAGCAATGGTCAAAGCTGTCTTGAGCTTCTGAAAGCTCTCCTCACACTCGTCCGACCATACAAATGAAGCACCCTACTGAGTCAACTTGGTCAAGGGCGATGCGATAGATGAAAATCCCTAAACAAAACGCGATAATAACTTGCCAAACCAAGAAAACTACGAATCTCGGTTGCTGAGAACGGTCTGGGCCAACTCTAAACCACCTCTATCTTCTTTGGATCAACCTGAATACCCTCGCTGGACACTACGTGCCCCAAGAAAGCCACTTAACTGAGCCAAAACTCACACTTGGAGAATTTTGCATAAAGCTTATCCTCTCTCAATCTCTACAACACAACCCTCAAATGCTCCGTGTGCTCCTCCTGACTACGCAAATATACCAGAATATCATCAATGAAGACTATGACAAACGAGTCAAGATAAGGCCGGAACACACTGTTCATCAAATGCATGAACGCTACTGGGGCATTGGTCATCCCAAAGACATCACCAAGAACTCATAATGACCATATCGGGTCCTGAAAGCTTTCTTAAGAATATCTGAATCCCTGATCTTCAACTGGTGATAACCTGAACGGAGATTAATCTTGGAGAGCACTCTCGCTACCTGAAGCCGATCAAAGAAATCATCAATGCGAGGCAAAGGATACTTGTTCTTAATTGTTACCTTGTTCAATTGCCTATAATCATTGCACATTCTCATTGTGCCATCCTTCTTCTTCACAAATAGAACCGACGCACCCCAATGTGACACACTCGGTCGAATGAACCCCTTATCAAGGAGCTCCTGAAGCTGCTCCTTTAACTTCTTCAACTCTGTTGGTGCCATACGATATGGCGCAATAGAAATGGGATGAGTTCTTGCCACCAGGTCAATACCAAAATCAATATCCCTGTCCGGTGGCATGCTCGACAGGTCTGCAGGAAACACATCAGGAAAATCCCTCACAATTGAAACAGAATCAATACTGGGAATCTCAACACCGACATCCCTCACGAAGGCTAGATACGAAATATAACCCTTCCCAACAATACACTAGGCTTTCAAGAATGAGATAATTCTACTGGGAACATAATCAGTCACACCTCGCCACTCGATTTGTGGCACACCCGGTATAGCCAATGTAACTCTCTTAGCATGATAGTCTAGAATAGCACGACACGGAGATAACCAATCCATGCACAAAATGACATCGAAATCCATCATGCTAAAAAATAATAGATCCACTCGGATCTCCAGACCCCCAATAGTCACCACACACAACCAGTACACACGATCTATAACAATAGTATCGCCCATCGGGGTAGATACATGAACAGGTAAAGTAAGGAACTCATAGGGTATACCCAAATAACGAGCAAAATACGAGGACACATAAGAAAAGGGGGAACCTGGATCAAATAATACAGATGCATCTCTATGGTAGACTAAAACAATACCTGTAATGACAGCATCTGAAGCAATAGTATCGGGTTTGCCTGGAAGTGCATAGAAACGGGCCTGACCTCCCCCCGATTGACCTCCCCCTCTGGGGCGACCCTTAGCTGACTGACCTCCACCCCTAGCTGGATGGGTGAGTGGTGATGAAGCAACTGGCACTAAAGCCGATGACAGACCCCTCTGCTAGGATGAACTAGCAAAACGACGAGGACACTGCCTCCACATGTGACATATCTCACCACACTCATAATAACTCTCAGGTGCTGGAGAAGGGGACTAAAGGGAACCCCTTGCACCGGAGTGACTAGTAGATGCACTCGGCATAGAAGAGCCCTGAACTGATGGACCACGGGTTGAACTCTGAGCTGGAAAGGCACTAAGTGACGACTGGACCTACTGGGAATTGTGATAACCATGACCCAATGATGCCCCACGATAACCTGGGCGAGCAAGCTGAGCATGCCTGAATGGACGGCCTCTACCGTGCTGCAACTGACCCCTCGAAGGAGCACCACTGTAACTACCAGATCCTTGAGGCCTCTTGGCCTCCCTCTCCTCGAAGGAGCACCACTGTAACTACCAGACTCAAACTCACAGGCAATATCCACAACCTCCTCGAAAGTAGCACCCATCACCCGTTCCCTGGTCATGAGAATACGAAGCTAATAAGTGAGGCAATCAACAAACCTCCTAATCCTCTCTCTATCTATTGGAACAATCCAAATAGCATGATGAGCTAACTCGGAGAACCTCATCTCGTACTGTATCACAGTCATCTCTCCCTGATGCAACCACTCAAACTCCTTACGCAACTCCTCTTTGCAGGACTGCGGCATATATTTCTCCAGAAAGAGAATGAAGAATTGCTGCCAGGTAAGGGGTGCTGCACCAACAAGCCTACGCCTTTCAAAAGCCTCCCACCAAGTAAAGGCAGCTCCAGAAAACTGATAAGTAGTGAAAGAGACCCCGCTGGTCTCTAGAATACTCGTTGTACGAAGCATCCTCTAACACTTATCCAAGAAGCCCTAGACATCCTCGCCCTCTGTGCCACTGAAGGTCGGAGGCTGCAGTCTACCAAACCTCTCAAAACTATGCTGCTCATCCTCCGGCATAGCAGGAACTACATAGTCCTGAGCAGTTGCAAACAGTTGGGCTGGATGTGCCCCCGACATCTGAAGTCCCTGCACGACCTGCTCAGGTGTGCAAGCGGCGGGAGTCTAATTGCCTCCCCCGGTCTGAGAAGTACTTGCAGCTGTAGTGGTTGAAACCGCCTAAGCTAGGCCAGTGCAAACTGATAAGATCTGAGCCAAGGCCTCCTAAAGACCCAGAATCACGATGGGCACGGCTGGTGCCTGAGCTGGTGTTACTGGAGCATCCATAGCTGGGACCTGGTCCTGAACTAGGGTAGTTGGTGGATCTGCAGGTGCTGCTCTAGCTGCTCTGCCCCTACCACGACCACGGCCGCATTCTCGGCCTCTGGTGGCCACAACTGGTGGTACTGGGGGTCGTCCACCCTGACCAGTAGCACGTGTCCTCACCATCTGTGAGAGAGAGTAGAACAAAAGAAGTTTAGTACTCGGATTAACAAGTTCGCATGACAAGAATTTCAAGAATATGAAGCTTTTCCTAAAGGTTCTGTAGCCTCTCGAAGATAAATACAAACGTCTCTGTACCGATCCGCGAGACTCTACTAAACCTGCTCATGACTCGTGATACCTATGTAACCTAGGCTCTGATACCAACTTGTTACGACCCTAAACTCAGACCCGGTCGTGATGGCGCCTCTCGTGAAGACAAGGCCAGCCAATTAAACCCAATTTTCTTTTTAAACAGTTAAACAACATAAAAGCAGTCTAAAATATGATTTAGCAATACTAAGTGGCGGATAATATCAATAAAGTGCAGAAGTACAACCCAACACAGCCCTAACCGGGGGGTCACAAGTCACGAGCATCTAACAACACTAAGTCCTCAAATGTAACTACAGAGTTTAAATAATGAACTAAGGACATAAAGGAAAGAGATAGGGAGGAGCTTCGGGCTGCGAACACCAACAACTACCTAAAGACACCTCGAAGATCCGCCTGAAGCTAGAATGAATCAGCACTCGAGAGCGGGACCAGCTACGCCTGAATCTGCATACAGGGTGCAAGGAGTAAAGTGAGTACTCCAACTCAGTGAGTAACAAATATAATAACGACTAAGAGTAAGAAAATACGTAAGGCACAAGGCATTCTATAATGAAGTGGTAAAATCATTTAAAAATAGTAAACCAATCAAAAGTCAAGTAAAATCCTCTTTCAACAAGTAAACAAGTAATTGACAGGTAGTTAAGGTAAAGTAAACAAATAGAAGTTTTCCCTTCGGGCACAATATCAACTGATCCACCCCTCGGGCAATATCCTAGAACAATACCAGCCCCTCGGGCTCAATCTTACATCACAATAGGTACCCGCGCTCACTGGGGGTGCATAGACTCCTGGAGGGGCCCCTTACGGCCCAAGTGCAATAACAAGCCATCTCGTGGCATCAAAACTAGGCCCTCGGACTCATATCAAACAAGCCACCTCGTGGCGTACATATATCAGGCCCTCGGCCTCAAATCAGTATTAGTGTTCCCTCATAACATAGGCCCTCGGCCTTACTCAGTCAAAAATCCTCACAAGCTACTCGGGCAATAGTAAAATAGTGTTTCTCAGCCCAAACTTTATTTAAAATAGCATTTAAGTCATAAAAACGGAGTAAACATGGCTGAGTATGAAAACAGTGAAAAATAACATGACTGAGTTCAAGTAATGAATCAAAACAGTGAGAAAATATGAATAAAAATCCCCGAAGGGTTCAAATAGTTGGCACGAAGCCGAAATATGGCATTCATATAAATTTCAGTCAAATACGCGGTAAAATCATAAATCGGGACGGACCAAGTCACAATCCCCAATAGTGCACGACCCCACGCCCGTCATTAAGTGTGTGTCTTACCTCAATATAGCACTACGATGTGCAATCAGAGGTTTCAAACCTTCAGAACATCATTTACAATCATTACTCACCTGGAACCGGCTAAATCTCTAGCTTGCGATGCCTTTGCCCCTTGAATCGGCCTCCACTCGCATTGAATCTATCCAAAATCAGAACGAGGATGTCAAAATATTCTAAGGGAACGAAGCCCAATCGAAAACAATTAGTAAATAGCAAAAATCCCCAAATTACCAAAACCCGACCCCCGGGCCCATGTCTCGGAATTCAATAATTCTAACATCAATAGATTCCTTATCTCCCCACGAGTTCATACATACCAAAAGTTCTCAAATCCGACCCCAAATGGTCCTTCAAATCCCCAATTTAAGGCCTAAGTTCCCAAGCCCTAGTTTACCCAATTTTAACCTTTGATTTTCCATAATTTCTAGCTCTAATCCATGAAATACTAGCATAGGAATGAGTTTTAGGTCCAAATTCCTTACCTCAATGAAGTTCTCTTGAAATCCCTCTCTCAAATCGCCCAAAATGCTCCCAAGCCGAAGTAAAAAATGGTGAAATAACTCCAATTCGCGAAATGAAATAACTTATATGTTTTGCCCAGACGTTTTTGCATCTGCGGCACAATACCTGCTTCTGCGGTACCGCATTTGCGGTTAAATCCTCCGCTTCTGCAGAAATCACTTGTCTAGCCTGAATCATTTCTGCGACCACATTTCCGCATCTGCGACATCGTAGATGCGGTCACCTTACCGCTTCTGCGGTCTCTGCTCACCTGACCCTTTTTCACTTCTGCGACCAAATCTGCGCTTATGCGGCGCCGCACCTGCGGTCCCTAATCCACAGGTGCAAAAATACCAGAAGCAGCAATTCAGCAACTCCAACAACAATCCAAACTTCCCGTTAATCATCTGAAATCACCCCGGGGCCCCCGGGACCTCAACCAACAGCACAAACATATCCTAATACCTTATTTGGACTTGTACCAATCTTCAAAACACCTCAAACAACATCAAATCAACCAAAACACATCGGATTCGAGTCAAATTTCCTAAATTCTTCCAAATTACGCTTTCGATCAAAAGCCCAACCAAACCAAATCCGAATGACCTGAAATTTTGCACACACCCCCCAAATGACTCAACGGAACTTCTACAACTCTTGAAATTCCATTCCGACCCATATATCAGAATCTCACCTACCAACCGGAAATCGCCAAAATATCAACTTCGCCAATTCAAGCCTAAATCTACTACGAACCTCCAAAATTCATTCTGATCATGCTCCTAAGCCACAAATCACCTCCCGAAGCTAGCCAAACCATCAGAACTCACATTCGAGCCCTCTAACACATAAGCCAACATCCAGTTGATGTTTCCAACTTAAACTCACTCTAAAAAGACTAAGTGTCTCAAACCTTACCAAAATCATTCCGGTTTCGATCTGACCAACCAGATACCACAAAACACGGATAACGAAGCATAAAGATATAGAAATGGGGAAAACAAAGCGGTAACTCATGAGACGACTGGCCGGGTCATCACAAGTATACTCATATATGCCCAAAGGGACATATTATCAAGCTCTATATATGAATCCTAGAGATTGGGCACACTTACAAGGTCAAAATTGTACAGGCTACATGATAAAAGGTAGTAACAGTTACGAGATTGGAAGGATTCCAACTACAAGTTATTGTGTGAGAAGGATGCCTAAGGGAAGAATTCCCTGGACTTTGGACTCATTCACAGGACAGTCACCTAGATGGCAAGAGAAGTTCTAAAGTATTCAAAAGATATAAGTTATGAAAATGATAAGTGCATCAGTCAACATTCGAGGACGAATGTACCAAAGGGGGGAATAATGTTATGTCCCGCGGTATTACATCGATGTTATTCTCTGCGGTAATATATATTTCGGTGATGTTACACTTCGCGGTATTAAGTTATGACAATGTTGCACCCTGAAGTATTGTACGTTGAATTTGTCATAAGGTAATTGACATCAGTCCAAGTAAAAGATTATTTGGAGATCATAAAGATTATGCTATTTCACAAGTGATTAGTAAATTCATGAAGGTGAAAGGAGGAGCAAGTCAAAGAAAATAAATTTTTGTCCAAATTTGGCATTTTGGAGTAAAATACGGCCCGAGCTAAAATACTCAGTATTTATAGACTAGTACCATGCAAGGTACCATATGACCACGGTAGTATAACATATAAAGTATATATGAAGCATTTTAATATAATAAATAGAATTTTAAGTAATTTGGGGTAATTTTTAAATTATGCAGATAATTGATTAATTATCGGGTAACGTGACATTACCCGATTAACTAATAAGTGGATAAAATTAACAAGATCATACCAAAAAGGGATGTGGCAGCCCCTTCTTAGTTTTAAAGTGAGTCATAAACCACCTTTACATAAGTCAAGGTTAATTTACAAACACCTTATCTAGTAAAGATTTTTATATAGAAAGAGGAATGGATAAAACAACATTTTTACATTTCTGATTTTGAACAAAAGAACGCGAGGGACCACGGGACATTCCATTTCGTCCAAGAACTCTTAGCCAAAGAGTTCAAGTTCAACAATTGATTTAATCCATTCTATTTTGATCAAAATGTTGGAAGCAAAGCAGAACAAGTTCGTCCAAGTGTGAATTTCGTCCACATTTTGCAGAAGCAGATATGTTCGAATAATTCCTTGAACAGATATGTTAAGGCTAAGACCTTCTTTCATTTTGGCATGATCTCGTAATTACACGAGTTTGATAATGAGGCATAAAGAAAAATTCATATCCGGGAATTTATGTATATTTTGCTAGTCTCGCAAGTTACGTAAATCTTTCTAGTTTTGTAAGTTACAATATTCTCTTTATCGGGACTTCATATTCATTTGAGTATTTCTTTTTCCAGTCAAGAGAGCAGAGAATTTATATGTATATAGTATTACAGTATTTTCATTACCATCGAGCTATAATCGATGGGCAGGCCCCTATTGGGCAACCTCTGATCAGATGGTAAGTTATATACCGAGCCTACTATGGCCAAGCACTTATGAGCGAGCCCAGTTGGTCGAGATACAGAGTCTAGTATGGTCGAGCGCCTACGAGCAAGCCTACTACGTCAGAGTAGTTATATATATATATATATATATACCGAGCCTTATAGGGCCGAACAACTATTTTGCTTACTATATTGAGAAAGTTGAGTTAGTATCAGCAGGTAAGAACATCTTCAGATTATCGTTGACTTCCAGATACTTGCAGTTATTATATTATCAGTTTAGTTTCAACTTTCAGTATATTGCCTTACATACTTGGTACATTATTTCGTGCTGACATCCCTTTTGCTTGGGGATGTTGTGTTTCATGCCCGCAGGCTCTGATAGACAGGTCGACAGCCCTCCAAGTAGGATATCAGCTTAGCGGAAGATGTTGGTGCGCTCCATTTGCTTCCGAGTTGCTTGTTTGGTTAGTATGATTTAGACGTGTATTGTTTAGTATGGCGGGACTCTGTCCCGACCCTTATGACATTTATGTACTCTTAGAGGCTTGTAGACATATGTCGTGTACGTGAAAGATTGTACGACCTTGTCGGCCTATGTTTTGACTTATAAATAATTATGTTGGCTTATTAGGCTCATATTTCACATGTATATGATGATGTAATAAGAAAGATACGTAACATTGGTACTCGGTTGAGTAAGGTACCAGGTGCCCATCGCGGCCCATCGGTTTGGGTCGTGACAAATATGACCTATGTAGATGCAGTAAAGTCATACGAATGGATAATTAGGTATATAAAATAAGATATAGCAATATTCGTAAGTTCGACAAAATACCAAGCGAAGAACTTCAGGATTGGCTAAAAGCTGGAGGAAAAAGGAGAGGAAAGTCGCATAGGCACACATAAATGGTCAATATCGTAGAAGTTGCATGATGGAAGGTAGCAACAGTTATGCGATTGGAAGGAATTCGATCACAAGTCATGGCATGGGAAAGAGGCCTCAAGGGAGGAATGCCTTGACCTTTGGACTTATTCACGGAACAGTTGCCTAGATGGCAAGAGGACTACTAAAGTATTCGCAAGAGCTATGGGAGATGAGAATGAGAAGTGCATCAGTCAACATTCAAGAACGGATGTTCCAAAGGGGGGAATGATGTTACACCCCATATTTTCGTACATGAAAATACGCCATAAATAAATTAATTAATGAGAGCTCGAAAGTGAGATGTCATGTCCCGCAGTACTACATTACGACGATGTTGCACCCTATAGCATTGTATGTTGAATTTGTCATAAGGTAATTGACATCAGTCCAAGGAAAAGATAATTTGGAGATTATAAGGATTATGCTATTTCAAACAAGTAATAAGTAAATTCGTGAAGGTGAGAGGGGAAGCAAGTCAAAGAAAATAAATTTTCGTCCAAGTTTGGCATGTTGGGATAAAATACGGTCCGAGCTAACCTACTCGGTATTTATGGACTAGTATCATACGTGGTACCACATGACCATGATAGTAAGATGTATAAGGTATGTGAAAAGTGAGTAGTATTTTAAGTAAGTGGGAATAATTCTCAATTATGCGGGTAATTAATAATTATCAAGTAACAGGACATTACCTAGTTAATTGGGGATATATTGGATAAGACTAACCCTAAAACATGGTAGCATGCCACATATTAAAAGAATTAATCTTTGGTCATTTTTGGTTAAGTGGCAACTTAGTAGATTAATTACAAGCCACTCACTTCCAAGACCTTCAAAACAATATTACATATTAGAAGTGGGGGAACAACACGTTAACATTCTGATAACTTTTCAAGATTCATTCTCAAAGACTATAAGCAAAGGATAAAGTAACGTTATTGACAATGACTCTCTAGCCAAGAATATGGTAATATTATTAGCTCCAAACCTTTCAAATTCATCATTTAAATCTCTAAAATGAAGATGGAAATTTCAGCAACTCATCAAAAATTCTATCAATGTGACTTTGCTACAAAAGATCACATGAGACTACGTGATGTTATAGCAACAGGGTTTTGCGATTCGAAGGGAGTACGATGCAATCCTTCTCAAAGAATATCATACGGATTCTTCCCTACATCGATCCACCGTTACGCATTGTCGCAATCAACGGTGTTAAAGGGATTGTCAAGAGAATCGGTTCAGGTATATTAAGGCTATCCCTTTATTTATTTTGCCATGATCTATACGACACAAACGAAACGAGAAAATGCACAACTTCCATAAATGACTCTATTTATAGAAGTATTACAAGTGCCTATGTTCTTGAATTTTCATGTGTCATATTATTCTATCATCTGTTCACGAGTCTCAGAAAAATATGTAAGTTTGAAAAAAAAAAGTTTACTTCATGATATTACTCGAAGGCATAATGGTCATATGACATTTCAAGAAATTTTATTGATGTACTTATCGAGCATTGCATTCATGTACATTGATCCATGACCAGATGGCGTTATATACGCTTATATTATATGTATATGTATATGAGATATGGGAGAAGGTTGTGGCGTTATATACGCACCACCACCTGATCAGCTGGTATACGTTGATGATTTTGCCCACAATGGTCAATATGATATGACGGGATGCCCTCAGAGGCCTGATGATGTTATGGAACATGTACCTATGCACGACATGACATTCATATGCATATGCATGACACTACAATTATTTCATGATTTACAGAGTTATCTAGACTTACAGGTTGAGTCATTTACTCTATATTTCTTCCATGTTTGTTATGTACTTATTTATGTGCCTTACACAATCGGTACATTATTCGTACTAACATCCCTTTTGCCTGGGGACGCTACATTTCATGCCCGCAGGTCCCGGTAGATAGGTCGAGGGCCCTCCAAGTAGGCTATTAGCTCAGCGAAAGATGTTGGTGCGCTCCATTTGCTTTAGAGTTGCTTGTTTGGTTAGTGTGATTTAGACGTGTATTTTTTGGTATGGCGGGACTCTGTCCCGAACTTTATGGAAATTATGTATTATTAGAGGCTTGTAGGCAGATGTCATTATCACACCTCCTTTTTACCACCCGAGGGGTTTATATAAGGGAGTTTTTCTAATTTAAGTGACATTATTCGAAATGAGATTATTTTATTTAATTTTTCCGAGTCGCCACTTGGAATAGTTTATTTAGTGTCCCAATTCACCGCTTTATTTTAAATCCCAAATCGAGGAAATTTCGACTTTATTTTAAAAGTCTGCGAACCAGAAATTCTAAGTAAGGAATTTTGTTAACCCGGGAGAAGGTGTTAGGCATTCCCGGGTTCCGTGGTTCTAGCACAGTCTCTTAAACTATTAATAATTGCCCTATTATCTGATTTATTACATGTTTTTAACCCAGTGTGTATTTTTAAACTCTACAACCGCTTTTAATTATTTTATGGGATTATACAAGTTACGATTATCGTACACTTGTTTGTTTGATACATATTGCGGATCATGTCACGGGAACCGTACCCACGATCTACAACATGTTTAATTTATTAAAGTTATTAGAAGTTGTAGCCGGGTCACATAAATGTACCCCGAATTTGGAAATTTGGTATCACAACTATGTCACGGGAACCGTACCCGTAGCTATGAGTATTTTGTTATAAACGCACCTAAAGCAAACTACGAATGTTCAAAATATTTTCTACACTAAGTTATAATATTAATGTGAGGGCCATAGATTAGGGGATTCAATTGTGAATGGCACGCCTCGATTTATCTTTAAAAGATTTGTATTTCACTAAAACAAACTAAGGATGCTCCTATTTAAATATAATTTAAAATTAGGTATCACAACTACGCCACGGGAACCACACCCGTAGTTGTGATAATTTATTTAATCGCGCCTAAAATAAGCTACGATGTTTATTAATTAATATCTACAAAGAAGTTGAATTACAATAAGCTCTACCTTAAACCTCAAAGAAATAAGCAAGTAAACTAATAAGAAGTTTTATTATTTGGTTCCACTGGGTGAAAAATCTGCAACAAAGAAGAAACCTCATGAAACTTCACATAGGCAAGCAAATGAAAATTATGCCTAACTAGTTCAAGAATGCTCCATACAGCTTGTAGGTAAAACTCACCTTCCTTATGCATTAAAAATAGGTGCTTGAATGGATGTTTAAATTGTTCTATCAGTTAGGAACTTCAAAAGTACAAATCTTATCACAAAGGCAAAGATTGCTAAGATTTGGTCATGACAGCTAAAAGAATGGAATGCTTAAATGTTGCAATTGCATTATTAACATTTGAACTGCTACAATTTTCAAGCAGGAAATAGAGTTTCCTCGATACGTACTGCAATTTCAAAAATTAGAGATTTAAAATCCAATATCTTATTAATTATATTCTGCTCTTTCTCTGTTAACAAGCATGCTTGGAGCGTAATTTGAAATCTCTGAATGCAAGTCATAGTGTCTTAGCAACTAATATCAAATTACCCTAATATACCAACAAGAATATTTTTATTTACCCTCTTAGAACATCAATAAGCAGTAGAAGATATGAAGAGCAAATATTACAAATATTTTTCTAACGTGTTTAAGATACACAAAAATATTTTCTGTACATAACTCACTACGTATTCCACTCAAATATCTGTTTAAGAAAAACCTCCTTCGTGTAATTACTTTTTGAACATCAAAATTCTTGGCATAAAAGGGTTAAATGCTAAAAGACCAGACTCTAGTCCTATACACTCCTTCTGATTTAGCAGTAGCTCTTGCTTTTCTGAGGGGCATAAGGGAAGGAGCTACCATCCTGTAAGTGATGTATGCAGAGTAGCTAATAAAGTCAATCCTTATAGTTGATTAATGAAATTATTACACTATTTACACAAACATAAGGATTAAAGCTTGTATTAATGAAAAAAAACGTAGCAGGTGACCAAATTAATTCTAATAGGCATCATGTTTCATGAAAATAACACAAGATCTTCAAAGCTAAGTATGAAATCAATTGTTTAATCACTTACTAAAAGAATAATATAGAGAAATTTCAAACTAACATGGGTAAATAAAGAAAGCTTGAATAAATCAACTAAAGGTAGAAAACTAACCCGATTAGAGCTCAGCAATTCCAGAAACAGTAAAAATCAGCGGAATTGAACAATGACTAGAATTTAAATCAACCTCTCATCTTCGAAACAAGTTCTAAAGCTCCACCAAGCTCTAAAATCCCCAAAAAATGTGAGAGAAGACAAGGATTTAAAACTGAAAATCAGCTTTGCAATCTTTGAATTTTAGCTCTAAACTTTTTAATTCCCACTTGTTGCTAGAGGCTTCAGCGTGTGTGTGTGTTAAGGAGGGGTGTGTATTATAGCCAAAGTTAAAATGGATAAGAAGAAGGAAAAAATGGAGAAGAACCGAACTCAGATGCACCGTTTTCGTTTTTCGTATGAGAGAGGGTATGATTTTTCTTTTTTCTAAAATCTGATCTCATTTGTCTTAGGTCTAGGTTTTTATTAAAGGGTAAGGGGTTTGTGTAGGTTAGAGAGGTAGGCTAAGCATTTTTTGAGAGAATTGGGTCATGAAAATTGGCCCATATCCAAAATTAGACCCAAAAATAACTTAATCCCCATTTTCTTTGTTTGTTTTCTTTTTTTTTCTTTTCTTTAATTGTAAAAATCCTAATTAAATTAATTAAGCCCTAAATTAATATATTTTTTAGAAATTAAAATTCTTTCTTTATTTTTAACATTAAAATGACTAATTAACTTAAAACTAAAGAAAAATGCTAATTTTAAAGACTGAAATCTAAATATATGTAAAAATGACTTTTTTGTGATTTTTGCTTAATAAAATTAATTCCTACATGAAAATTGAACTTAAGATAGTATTGACAATTTTTTATGATTTTTCTTATGATTTTTAAAATATTAAAAATGCATGAAATGCAATTAAATAAAGAAAAACTTCTAAAATCCCTTAAAAATTATTTTTGGTATATTTTTAGGAGTTATTTTCATGCAGGGCAAAAATTAGGTGCTCACAGTTGCCCCTCTTTGCTCGAAAACATGAATAGTTTTTGGGTAAAGATAAAGTGAGCAATTACGAGCAATTTTTGCCCGTATGAGACTCCATTTGGAAGCATTTTGAAAAAGTTCGACCGAACCTTGCTTCGGAGGTTGCCTACATATCCTTGGCTATAAAGAAATCAGGTCGGTGTAGTTCTGAAAGTTTTGGTAGCTGAGACTACCGAAAAACTGTGATTTCACTGCTGTTTCTGCTTGCTGAGCTCCTTATTACACCAAAATGAAAAATAAAAAGCTAAACTAGCTAAGCCTATCAACTATGAGTTACAAGATTCCTATCTATGAATCTTCTGTAGCTTGATCTTTAGTCTTGGCTGGTTCTTCTTGTAGACTCTGATCTAAATCTTGATGCTCGTTAGCTGCAACCATTGGTTCATTCTCCTTCAACTTTTTGGATCAAGGCGGGACATGCAAAGCTTACTACTTCAATCATATCTTGAGCAGTCCACATCTTTTCTCCGCTTCTATAATTAGAGTCCAACTTTTTTTCTTTTTCTTCTTCTTTTATTTGGTTTAAGACTTCTTTTTTTGGTCATCTCAAACCTTGTGCCTCATGGTGAAAACCTGCTCTGGCACCAAAGCAAACAAACGAACAAAATTTTCTGCCCCAGTTTTCACTAGGAAAATTTCATGAGTTATTGTAACAAAAATCTAAACAATTTCTTTATTGAAAGCAATTAAAATCGGGATTGTGTATCCCTGAGAAAAATAGATTAGAGATTGGAGACCATATATCTAAAAATGCATTCAAATGGGGCTCGGAGGCACCAAGTTCGAAGGTTACCAGGTTATGCTGGAAAAATGACTAGGTTATGCCGGAAAGGTCCTCGGGTTATGCCGGGAAGGTCCACGAGTTATGCTGGAAAAGTTATCGGGTTATGCTGGAAAAGAAAAAGGTCCTCGGTTTATGCTGGGAAGGTCCACGGGTTATGCCGAGAAAGTCATCGGGTTATGCCAGAAAAGAAAAAAGGTCTACGGGTTATGTTGGGGAGGTCCACAGGTTATGCCGAGAAAGTCTTCAGGTTATGCCGGAAAATAAAAAAGATCCTCGGGTTATGCCGGGGAGATCCACAGGTTATGCCAGAAAAGTCATTGGGTTATGCCGAAAAAGAAAAAAGGTCCTCGGGTTATGTCTGGGAGGTCCACGGGTTATGCTGGGAAAGTCATCGGATTATGCCAGAACAGAAAAAAAGGTCCTCGGTTATGCCGGGGAGGTCCGCGGGTTATGCTGCTAAAGTCATTGGGTTATGCTGAAAAAGAAAAAAAGTCATCGAGTAATGTCAGGGAGGTCCACGGGTTATGCCGGAAAAGAAAAAAAAGGTCCCCGGGTTATGCGGGGGAGGTCCACGGGTTATGCCGGGAAAGTCATTGGGTTATGCCGGAAAAGAAAAAAGGTCCTCGGGTTATGTCGGGAAAGTCATCGGGTTATGCCGGAAAAGAAAAAAGGTCCTCAAGTTATGTTGGGGAGGTCCACGGGTTATGCCGGGAAATTCATCGGGTTATACCGGAAAAGAAAAAAGGTCCTCAGATTATGCTGGGGAGGTCCACGGGTTATGCCGGAAAAAGAAAAAAAGGTCCCCGGTTTATGCCGGGGATCAACTAGGGAGTGGAGACCTATAATGGAAAAGACTACCAGGTTATGTTGGGAGTGACTAGGGAATGAGACCCAATATTGGGAAAACGCAGCTAGAGATTGGGGACCCTAGGCTACCATGATTTTGAATTTTTCTTCTTCTTTTTTTTTTTACTTCACTTTTCATTTTATTTAGGAGAATGAATGAAGAATTTAGAAGAACTTCCCTTTTCGGGTCAACTTTTGTTGTAGAACCGTTTTGGTTTCTGCGTGCCTTGCTTTTATTGCACCTGCTTCTTGCAAGGTTGTTTTGGACTACACCTGTTTCCCTATTTTTCAAACAAGGATCAATTTGTCAGTTTGAAACGGTAGTTGGTTTTGTGGCCTTGATTGATTCAATCACTTGATATTGGCCCAACTTCTTTGATGAAGATCTCAACTGCAATTATTTGTTCACTGGGGACCGATTTCATTTCAGGCCCTGGAGAACCTCTAGTTTTTCTGAACTTTGCCATGACAGTTGGTCGGTGGAACTTAACCTTTTCGACTTTATGTTGCCTTCGTAGGCCTTTCCCTTCTGATTATTTCTTCTTCTGCTTCTTTTTCTTCCTTTTTTTCTTTTTTTCTTTTCTTTTCTTCGGACCATTGGGGAAATTTTTGGCTCCTCAAACTTTGCTGCAACGGCTAGTCGCGTGGGACTTAAAATTTTCCAACTTTATTTCGCCTTCGTAGGCCTTTCATTTCTGGCTTCTTTCTTCCAACTTTAATTTCAGATCATTTGGGTACCTTGGCTTTTCAAAACTTTGCCGAGACAGTTAGCCATGTAGCACTCAACCTTTTCAACTTCATTTGCCTTTATAGGCACTCCAATTTGATTTTCTCTTTCCAAGAGTTTTGATTTCAAAGCACCGGCCGCCATGGCCAGTCGAGGTCGACTTGATGTCCCTGACGAGGCTGGATGCCTTTTTGCACATTAGCTCATGTCAAACGAAAGCCCTGTAAATTAGTCTTGACATCCTTTCTTTGTCTTAGTTTCAGAAACAGAGTTAGACCGAAAGGGATTCAAAGAAAAACAAACAATGGAATGGAGAATGAGTTTAAACAAGATGTGTCCCTTTCGGGGAACGGAAAGAAGGGCTTATCTGGAGTACATGCGGACTCCAATGAACATGACATGCCATTTGGATTGGATTCCCGATCTGTGTAAACCGTCCAACTCTCAGAAATTCATCACAACTTTGCCTCTAAACTGAGGAACCTCGCCAAGACTCTGTTGATGCTGATGGTTGCGAGGATCCTTTTTTTGATCAGTGGCGCCTTTTGCGGGTTTTCACCAACTGACCTCTCTTATTTCTTTCCTCATCGTCGTCTTATAGTGCTCTTCACTAACAAGACTCTCTCATTTCAATTTCTCTGCTTACTATCGCCTCACGGTGCCCGTATGGGTTTTCACCAATAAGACTCTCTCATTTTATTTCTCTGCTTACCATCGCCTTACGGTGCCCATGTGGGTTTTCACCAATAAGACTCTCTTATTTTATTTATCTCATTTTGTTGTATCAGATCCAAATAACTCTATCCTCCCATTTTGAACCTCTTTGCCGATTGATCAGAAGGACCTGAACAAGGTTTTGGGGTAAAAAGGATTTGGATTGAGTTACAACTTTGGAACCTTTCATGCGAAACCATCGCCGAACCATTATAACATCTATCTCAGTTTTACTTTTGAGGGGAATTTGGATTTTTGTTTTGGTGTGACTGAACCCCAGAGAGAGGCTGCCTACGTATCCTTTTGGAATCAAGTCGAACGTAGTTCAAGGAACTTTGTTTTTTGATTTTCTTTTGTTTTTCTGTTTTATTTTGTTTTTTCTTTCTATTTCTTTTTTCCTTTCCTTTTTCGTTTTCCCTTTTTTCATTCCATTTTCTTTTTGCCCTTCCCCCCCCCCCCTTTTGTATTTTTCTTTTTCTTCTCTTTTTCATTTTATTTTTTCATTTTTCATTCATTTTTTCAATTTTTTTCAATAACACTTTCAGGTTCCAAAGAGGGTAATCAAAGAAGAGTAACTGGGCAAAGGGTTTGCAAGTTGAATATTTGGATACTAAGAAAGAAAGCCTTCTTCATCCCAACCAGAGAATATTAATTTTGTATAAAAGATCCAACATAGTATCTTTGTCTACATTTGCATTAACAGTCGTTTCAGGGACATTTCTTCGATGTGTCTCAAGTACAATGCTCTCTTTTGGCGATACTCTCGTTATCACGTATGGACCTTTTCAATCAGAAACCAATTTTCCTTCAGCTGTTCCAAATCTTCATTTTTATTTCCTTAAACTTATCTTCATTGCATTCTGATTCTTGATTTAATATTTCGAAGTCTGATAACGTTTTAGGTTCTGGGCAAGAAGTTCGCAAGCATGTCATGTAATTGAAATCTTCAATTAACAGAACTAAAAAGAGAATAAGAAAAATAACAAGATTAAGAAAAGATACATTCCTAGACAATGAAATATTAATTTCATTTGATTTTTTTTTATTTTTATTTTTTTCAATTTTTGAAGATAGAAGGGTTTACATCGAAAAGTAGGACAATAAAGTAAACATTCGAATCACACCCTGAAATAATTCGAACGCGGAAAGGATAGCAAGACTGGCTACCGAGACTCCCGTCTGATTGGGAATTTTCAGGCTTGGCGACCGTTTTTTGGCTTTTCTTCTGTCTCGACAATGGCTGCAATGGCCTTCAATGCCGGATCAAATTCCTCATCTTCACAAATCATTCCGACTATTGGCCCAGTGTTGTGAGCAGGCAACAGATTGTTCATCACATCAGGAGCTTCTTCATCCCGAAAAATGATTCTTTCAGCTTTAATCAAGTCTTCAACTTCCTTTTTAAGGGTCCAACAGTCCTTCGTACTGTGTCCTACTGCTCCAGTGTGGTATTTACATCTACCATCAACTAGGTGCGAGTGGGACTCAGGGTTTGGCCAGTTCGAGGCCACTGGCTGCAATAGACCTAGCCTGATTAGCTTTTGGAACAAGCTTGAATATGATTCACTAATAGGGGTGAACTGATTCTTTCTGAAAGGCTCTCTTGGGCGAGTATTGTATTGGGGATCATTTGGTTGAGGATTATATAGAGCTTGGTAAGGATGGGCATTTCTAGGAGGTGAAGCTCAGTTTTGTGGATAATATTGTGGCCGCGTGTAAGGTTGCACGTTCATCACCACATAAGGAGGCAGTGCCACGACATAAGCAACATCTTGAAGGGGATAATAATATTGAGGGACCTCGGGAAGCATATATGATTGGATGAATGGCCTACAGGCCCCCTCGAGCTGGAGGCCATCATGGCTACTTCTTCTCTCCCATTTCATTTATCAAATCCTCTGAACCATTTTGAACATCTGGTGATGTGGCTTTAAAAGCAACAGACTCAAGATTCGACCCGTTTTTAGCCCACTTTCTATCATCTCCCCAATTTTGATAGCCTCAGCAAAAGGCTTTCCCATAGCTGGCATCATGTTCTGGAAGTAGTCTGCCTCTTGGGCCTGTAGAAAGACCGTAACCATTTCAATTTCATCCATTGGAGGCTTTACCCTGGCAGCTTGCTCACGCCATTTGACAGCATATTCGCGGAAGCTTTCTGCGGTTTTCTTTTTCAAATTGGACAAAGAGTTTCTATCGAGAGCGATGCCATATTATATTGGAACTAGCGAACAAAATCTCGATCCATGTCGCCCCACACAAGCCAATGGGTAATTTCTTGATCCGTATACCACTCAGAAGTAATTCCAGAGAGGCTTTCCCTAAAATAGGCCATTAGAAGTTCCTCTTTTCCAATAGCGCCTCTCAGCTGGTTACATTTTCGTTTCAGATGAGCGACCGGGTCTCCGTGCCCATCATATTTTTCAAATTTTGGCATCTTGAAGCCAGCTGGCAAGTGGACATGGGGAAACATACAGAGGTCGGAGTATGAGACACTCTTTTGGCCATCCAGACCCTGCATGTTTTTCAGGTTTTGTTCCAAGCTCTTCATCTTCCGAGTCATTTCCTCTTGCTTAGGATTGTTAACAACCTTTTCTTGCTCCTCCGAGAGATCATATTGCAGAGGTTGAGTGAAAGAGCACGAGGTCACATATGTTATTTCTGATTGAAGCTATGGACCCTGAAAGGTGAACATTGGAGGCTCAATACACGGCCATGGTGAAGTTGGTTGTATTCTGGTGCAGACTGGTGCTGCAGAAAACAATATTGGAGGTGCCCTGGAAACTGGCGCCTGGGGGCGAACCACAGAAGGGATGCCAGGAATATTGGACGGCATTGGAGGGTGCCCGTATAGGATGAGCAGGTTGGGCACATGGGCGTTGGTAACCTCACCTGACCTTGGGATCAACTCAGGGAACCCAGGGATTGCACTTGGCAGTTCCCTACCATTAGACCAAGCATCCCATATTTTCAATATGCAGAGACGCGATATCTTATTCTATTGAGCAGCAGCTGATTCTAGCTGCAGAATAGCCAATGCCGGGCTATCCTTAGGACTGATGATTGGTAGATTGCTCGCAGTGGCCATCTGTGCCTTTGGATCTTGCGAAGGAGGGGAGGCTAGACTACCAACAAAACCAACCACCAAAACCTGACTAATTTGTACACCCAACAACCTTGTTAGTTTTGAGACATTTAATATATAGGAAATCGCACATTGGGATGCAATGCACCTAACAGTTAAACGCTTCTACCATGTGTTTGAACGGTTGCATGTTTCATCCCGGCCTTAACTGACTCTTTCAGCATGTACCTCTTTCCTTTTATTTTTACCTCTCTTTAATCACTTTTTTTTTCATTTCGTTTCTGCGGCTTTTTATTTTTGGCACTCTTTTTTTTTCTCTTTTTTTTGTGTTTCTGTCACTTTTATTTTATGTCACTCTCTTCTTCTTCTTTTTTTCACTCTTTTCTTTTTTTTCACGTTTATTTTTCACTCAATTAATTTTATGGCTATGATCGAATCTGATGGGGATTGCCTACGTATCATGACGCCGCATGAATCAGATCTTGCGTAGTTCGGGAAAATTAAGAATGGAGTAAAACTCTTTTTTTTGTTTACTTTTATAAAAGTCAGACCATGAAAGCTTTAAGAAAAAGAAAAATATTTTTTTTTATTTTTTTTGTTTTTTATGTTTTTTATGTTTGTTTTTTTGGAATTTTTGAAAGAAATGTTTTCAAAGAAGAAAGGAAATATTTCTTTTTGGATCTTTGATTTTGATTTTATTTTTATTTTTTGAAAGAAAGACTTCTAAAAATTCCTTTTCTTTTGATTTGAACTTTGGGAATTTCAAAATAAAAGGAAGATATTTTTGTTTGAATTTTCATTTGTTTTCTCTTTTTCTAAAGAAGAAAGAAATATTTTTTGGATTTTGAATGTTGCCTATTAATTTTCGAAAGAGGGACTTTTAAGAAAATATTTTGGATTTCTGAGTTTTTTTTTGTTTTTAAAATTTACAAAAGTACTTCTAAAGAAAAATAAAAATAATTTTGGACTTCAATTTTTAAAAAATATTTTTGAAAGAAAGAACTTTTAAACAAGAAAAAAAAATTAATTCTTTTTTTCCTGATTTTTTTTTTAATTTTGGGAAAAGACTTCTAAAAATGTAGAAAAATATATATTTGTTTTGAATTTTGATTTGACTTATGGATTTTCGAAAGAAGGACTTTTAAGAAAACATATCGGATTTCTGAGTTTCTCTTCTTTCCTTTTTTTTCTTTCTCTTTTTTAATTTACGAAAGTACTTTTAAAGAAAAGCGAAAATATTTTAGGACTTTTATTTCTCAATTTTTATGGAAATTTACAAAAGAAAGACTTCTAAAGAAGAAAAGAATATTTTGGATTTTTGTTTCTGATTTTATTTTTTGGGATTTCTTTTTGGGAAAATACTTCAAAATGAAGGAAACCCGTATTTTGGATTTTGAATTTTTTTATTTCATTTTTCCATGAAAGACTTCAAAAAGAAGGAAAGTACTTTTTTTTGAGTTTAAAAAAACTTCTTTTTTTTGAATTTTCTAAGGAAAGATTTCTAAAGAAGGAACTAAAGAAAAATATTTTTGGATTTTTGAAAATTGGGGTTGGAATCGATGAGGTTTGCCTACGTATCTCACATCCGGTGAGAATCAGACCCGCATAGTTCGGTCAATTTTGACGGAACAGAGGAAACATGAATTTTTGAAAAAATTGGCTTTTCTTTTTCTTTTTCTTTTTCCATAATTTCGGCAAAGTTTCAGAACTTCAAATACCTATCTCTCACTCTTATTTTTTTTTTGATTCTTTACCTATTCTAGAAGTTGGTCAACATGCAAGCTGAATCAAACAGATGCGCAAGTAGCACATAAGATGCATCAGGATAGTGTTTTAATTTTTGGATTCACCTGTCCTAGACGGACCCAACCCCTATGTTGAGTCCCCAAAGTCAAATGCACGTGATGCAAATAAACGTTCCTACTAGGGATCCGGCATGAGGCTACGTTATTCTAGGTTTAAAATCTTGGGGAGTGTTTTAGACGTGGCTTATCCAAGCGGACAACTCGAGTTGAGGGGAGGGGGGAGGGCTACGTACCGGGAACCAAAAGGCATCCGAATTTGTAACTTGTCCGAGCCTCTTTCTAATTCAAGGTATGACACTAACAGAAAAAGGAGTCACGCCAGCGTGCACATCCCCGAAGATGAGAAGAGAAGGGTTTCGTAACAGTTTATATACAGTTCAAATAATATGAAAGCGGTAAAAAGCGACATTTAGCACATTAGGCCCAAACATGTAATAAAAATCAGATAAAAAATAAAAGTCAATTATAACAGTTATTCTAAGCTCGAATTCTTGAATCTTGAACCGAAGTTTTGGGTTTTGATCCCTAGCATAGCAGAGCTATCACACCTCCTTTTTACCACCCGAGGGGTGTATATAAGGGGGGTTTTCCAATTTAAGTAATATTATTCGAAATGGGATTATTTTATTTAATTTTCAGAGTCACCACTTGGAATAGTTTATTTGGTGTCCCAAGTCACAGGTTTATTTTAAATTCCAAATTGAGAAAATTTCGACTTTATTTTAAAAGTGTGTGAACCAGAAATTCTAAGTAAGGAATTTTGTTAACCCGGGAGAAGGTGTTAGGCATTTCCAGATTTCGTGGTTCTAGCACGGTTGCTTAAACTATTAATAATTGGCTTATTATCTGATTTATTATACGTTTTAAACCTAGTGTATATTTTTAAACTCTATAACCGCTTTTAATTATTTTATGGGATTATTCTAGAATAAGTTACGATTGTCGTACACTTGTTTGTTTGATACACATTGCGGACCATGTCACGAGAATCGTACCCATGATCTACAACATGCTTAATTTATTAAAGTTATTAGAAGTTATGGACGGGTCACATAAATGTACACCGGATTTGAAAATTAGGTATCACAACTACGTCATGGAAACTGTACCCGTTGCTATGAGGATTTTGTTATAAACGCGCCTAAAGCAAACTACGAATGTTCAAAATATTTTCTACACTAAGTTATAATATTAGTGTGAGGGCCATAGATTATGTGATTCAATTGTGAACGGCACACCTCGATTTATCTTTAAAAGATTTGTATTTCACTAAAGCAAACTAAGGATGCTCCTATTTAAATCTAATTTGAAATTAGGTATTACAACTACGCCACGGGAACCATACCCGTAGTTGTGATGATTTATTTAATCACGCCTAATGCAAGCTACGATGTCCATTAATTAATATCTACAAAGAAGTTGAATTACAATAAGCTCTGCCTTAAATCTCAAAAAAATAAGCTAGTAAACTAATAAGAAGTTTCATTATTTGGTTCCACTGGGTGAAAAATCTGCAACAAATAAGAAGCCTCATCAAACTTCACATAGGCAAGCAAATGAAATTTACGCCTAACTAGTTCAAGAATGCTCCATACAGCTTGTAGGTAAAACTCACCTTCCTTATGCATTAAAAATATGTACTTGAATGGATGTTTAAATTGTTCTGTCAGTTAGGAACTTTCAGAAGTACAAATCATATCACAAAGACAAAGTTGCTAAGACTTGGTCACGACAGCTAAAAGAATGGAATGCTTAAATGCTGCAATTGCATTATTTACATTTGAACTGCTGCAATTTTCAAGAAGGAAATAGAGTTTCCTCGATACATACTGCAATTTCAAAAATTAGAGATTTACCATCCAATATCTTATTAATTATATTCTGCTCTTTCTCTGTTAACAAGCATGCTTGGAGCGTAATTTGAAATCTCTGAATGCAAGACGTAATGTCTTTGCAACTAATATCAAATTACCCTAATATACCAACAAGAATATTTTTATTTACCCTCTTCGAGTAGCAATAAGCAGTAGAAGATATGAACAACGGATATTACAAATATTTTTCAAATGTGTTTAAGATACACAAATTTTCTTTCTATATATATCTCACTACGTATTCCACTCAAAAATCTGTTTAAGAAAAACCTCCTTCGTGTAATTGCTTTTTGAACATCAAAATCATTGGCATAAAAGGGTTAAATGCTAAAAGACCAGACTCTAGTCCTATACACTCCTTCTGATTTAGCAGTAGTTCTTGCTTTTCTGAGGGGCATAAGGGAAGGAGCTGCCATCCTGTAAGCGATGTATGTAGAGTAAATAATAAAATCAATCCTCATAGTCGATTAATGAAATTATTACACTATTTACACAAACCTAAGGATTAAAGCTTGTATTAATGAAAAAAAACGTAGCAGGTGACCAAATTAATTCAATAGGCATCATGTTTCATGAAAATAACACAAGATCTTCAATGCTAAGCAGGAAATCAACTATTTAATCACTTACTAAAAGAATAATACAGAGAAGTTTCAAACTAACTTGGTAAACAAAGAAAACTTGAATAAATCGACTAAAGATAGAAAACCAACCCAATTGGAGCTCAGCAATTCCAGAAACAGTAAAAATTAGCGGAATCAAACAATGACTGGAATTTATATCAATCTCTCAGCTTCAAAACAAGTTCTAAAGCTCCACCAAGCTCTGAAATCCCCAAAAAATGTGAGAGAAGACAAGGATTTGAAACTGAAAATCAGCTTTGCAATCTTTTAATTTTAGCTCTAAACTTTGTAATTCCCACTTGTTGCTAGAGGCTTCAACGCGGTGTGTGTGTGTGTGTGTTAAGGAGAAGTGTGTATTAGAGCCAAAGTGAGAATGGATAAGAAGAAGGAAAAAATGGAGAAGAACCGGAACTCAGATGCGCCGTTTTCGTTTTTTGTAAGAGAGAATCTGATTTTTCTTTTCTCTAATATCTGATCTCATTTGTCTAAGGTCTAGGTTTTTATTAAAGGGTAAGGGGTTTGGGTAGGTTATAGAGGTAGGTTGGGCATTCTTTGAGGGAAGTGGGCCCTGCAAATTGGCCCATATCCGAAATTAGACCCAAATATAGTTTAATCCCCCTTTTCTTTCGTTGTTTTCTTTTTTTCTTTTCTTTAATTTTAAAAATACTAATTAAATTAATTAAGTCCTAAATTAATCTATTTTGTAGAAATTAAATTTTTTTATTTATTTTTAACATTAAAACGACTAATTAACTTAAAACTAAAGAAAAATGCTAATTTTAAAGACTAAAATCTAAATATGTAAAAATGACCATTTTTTGTGATTTTTTGCTTAATAAAATTAATTCCTACATGAAAATTGAACCTAAGATGGTATGAAATTAAAACGTGATAATTTTTTATGATTTTCTTGTGATTTTTAAAATATTAAAAATGCATGAAATACAATAAAATAAAGAAAAACTTCTAAAATCCCTTAAAAATTATTTTTGGCATATTTTTAGGAGTTATTTTCATGCAGGGTAAAAATTAGGTGCTCACATCATGTACGTAAAAGATTGTATGGCCTTGTCGGCCCATGTTCAGTACACGAGTGGTTATTTTGGTCTTATAAGCCCGTACTTCATATGTATAAGTTTGTATTCCCTCATGCTTTACTCCGGCTCATTTACCTATGATAGAATGATATGAAAGATACGTTAGTACTCGATTGAGTAAGGTACCGGGTGTCCGTCACGGCCCATCTGTTTGGGTCGTGACCCTTTTCAGAAGGGTTTAGGCACACAAGTGAATTTTAGCACTACATTCCATCAATAGAATGATGGACGGGATGGACGTACCATTCTGACACTCAAAGATATGCTATGAGCATGTGTTCTAAATTTCGAGAGTAATTCGGATGACCATCTGTCACTCATAGAATTCGCCTACAATAATAGATACCATTCTAGTATTAGAATGGCAACGTACGAGGCGTTGTGCGGGAGGAGATGAAGATCACTAGTTGGATGGTTTGAAGTCGTTGAACAAAATTATATGGGCCAGATTAGATTCACCAAGCCATTAAGAAGGTGAAAGTGATACAAGAATGATTAAGAACGGCACAAAGCAGGCAAAGTCTTATCCTGATGTCCAACGTCATGATATGGAGTTTGAGGTTGGTGATTAGGTTTTCTTGATAATCTCACCGATGAAGGGTGTTATGCATTTGGGAAGAAGGGTAAGCTGAGTCCGCGGTATATGGGGTCGTACAAGATTCTTCGACGAATTAGACAAGTTGTTTATGAGTTAGAATTGCCATCCCAATTGGAATTTCTCCACTCGGTATTCCATGTATCTATGTTGATGAAATGTATTAGAGACCCTTCTCGGGCCATCACTATCAAAGATGTACAAGTTACGAAGGATATATCATATGAAGAATTGTCAGTGGCTATATTAGATCGACAAGTACGCAAGCTAAGAACAAAAGATGTAGCTTTCGTCAACGTATTGTGGAGGAACAAGAATACGGAAGAAATAACATGGGAAGCAGAAGAGGAGATGAAGTCTAAATACCCTTACCTACTCTAAATTGAAGATAACGAGGATGTCGAGGAAATGCAGGACACACTGGAAGCTGAAACGACTCTATGAGGTAAGCAATAGCTTGAGAATACTCTTCCTTAATACAAAATGGTGATATGCAGATAATGTACATATCCATAATGCTTTGTCTAGCCTTTTGAGGCCATAGGTTGAATTTAATTGCTTGCAAGTTTAGCTAGTGTCCATTTTATAGGGGAAACTCAGCCAGAAAATTCCGCCGGAATCCATGATGAGTTATACTCCCCATAAACCCTTACATTCGAGGACAAATTTCCCAAGAAGAGGGGAGGGTGTTAGAGCCCATATTCACATACATTAGATCACTCCACAATCTAGTTGATGTAAATCCGAGAAAAGATTATCTTTGAGATGATAAGAAGTTAATCTTATTGGTCTTAAATGATACAAGGGCGTATAAGAATGGTTAACAAGTATTAAAAATTACACGAATCAAGGATGTTTTAACCCGTATTTTTAGGTGCAACTAGTGGTGCTTAATATGATCAAGAGGTCGTGTTTTAAGTTATTTGAATCATATAATATCCATATCACAAGTCTTGAAGTCAAACGAGTTATGAAACAGAAGTCGACAAAAGTTGTCGCAACTTACGCTCATAATTTTACTAAAACTTTAGGTCAAATATCACTAATATTTTCTCCTAATTTACTTGGAATTACGGGGTGATCTACCCACCAAATTGAATAACTATGAGGCTAGATTCCAACGCATTAAATCTTTTGTTGATACAACATCGGAGTAGAGAGTTATTCGTATATTTACAAGACTCTGCAAGCAGCTCTCTATGGAACCCACATAGGCGGTTGAGATATGTTAATATATATGAGATGCCTTACGCCCATTTTAACTCATTCTTTTTCACTCTTTTCAGACCCTAGACACCTAAAAATTTCCTCTCAAGGTTCTCTCATGATCCAAGTCCCAAACAAAGGGCAAATAACACAAATCAAGTGTCGAGAATCCCGTGGCGCTAGTGAGTTTCTTATTCTTCTTGTTGTTGCTAATTTTTGTGTGGTTCCAGATCATGTGGGAGGTTGTTTTAAGTGGTTTAAGTTCAGTAAAATACTCTCTCAAGGTTTTAATATCAAACTTAGGTGATTTCAACTCTTCCAAAGTGATTCTAGTGCCGAAAAACCCGAATTGATTGCTAGTTTCGCTTTCTTGTTCTTGTGGCACCATTGGAAGGATATTTCGTGGTGAAGTAAGGTCAAATTGGACTTTTTCTATCTTTTTAAAGGTAAGTAACCTCTTACTCTACACATATTTAAGATTATCCAAGTTATGGCTAAGTTGTTGAAGCTAGAACTTGTGAGATATCTATCGAAAGGCTTGTTGGTGATGGTGTTAGTTGGTGGACTATTTTGGGAGGATTAATATAATTATTATTGATGTTGCTTGGGCTATTTGGTGACTGTTTTAAATTGTGGGAAGTCATATAAATAAGGGAGGTGTTGTCGGTTTCATCATAAAATAGGTTGCGGTCGATATAAAATAGTTACGACGCTTGAACGATAATAATAGTATCATTTCTCTTATTGTAGACTAAGTAGTCGTGATATTTGCATAGTTCGAAAGTATATACATGACTCTGATTGTATGTGAGGCTATCCCTTTCCTTCTTTTGCATGACTCTGATTGTACATAATGTAATGAACGAGCTTCCAAAGATACTCCACTCTTAGAAGCTAACAGTACTTACATTGTTTCCCTTCTAATGGAACGATTGATGTTGATATTGCTTCTCATATTCTTTTGTTATCAATGTTGTTGGTACTTCCTGATTCTTATAAGATTCTTGATGAAGAGTTAGTCCTAATAACGAGTACGGAGGATACCGACCTTACGTCTTAGGTTCAGAATGTGATTCCTATCAGTCTAACATGTATCATATATATATATATATATGTATCTATTTTACTCAACCGAGCTGCACTATAGTCGGTCAGGTACATCACGTATTGTGCAAACACTGATCAATTGTGTTTTATCGAGCTTTACGTAGCCAAGTACGATTCTACCGAGCCTTATGATGGTCGAGTACATTTTTATCGAGCCTATTATGGTCGGGTACGATATGATGATGATGGTGCCCACAGAGGCATATGTTTTATGGGTATGATATGATGATGATGATGATGCCCACAGAGGCGTATGATTTAAAAGTTTATGTATTTATATATATGTATCATGCATTTCATGTCAGTAGCCCTCAAAGGTACTCAGATGTTACAGGTTGTATATTCTCTATCCCTGCTTACATTATTGTTCTTATTTATGCTTTCCTGCCTTACATACTCGATAATTTATTTGTACTGATGTCCCTTTTATTTGTGGACGCTGCATGTCGTGTTGTAGGTCCTTATAGACAGGTAGGCGCAGCTCCCCCACTGCAATAGGCTCCCCAGATTAACGGTTATTGACAAGATCCCTTCTCCGTACTTGCCGTGGTCTTGGTATGCACTTTTGTTATAGACATTATGGGTATGTCGGTGGCCTATTTCAGAAATTTTGCAGAACTTATGTTCCTTTAGAGTCTCATAGATAGGCTTCGACTCATTTATAGTTTAGATAGCCTTGTCGGCGAATTTCTTTTTTATAGTCTCTCATGGCAGCTTGTCGGCTCGCACCTTATATATAGCTTCATGACAACCTTGTCGGCCCATGTTACGTATGTTCATGCCATTATCTATCATTGTTGGTTGTTCATGATTCAAGTCTACCATTATATTGATCTCGTCGGCCCATATGGATAATAAGAAAGATTAGATAAAATGTACGTTGGTGCTCAGCAAGTTTGGCCCGGGTTCCAGTCATGGCCCTCAAGTTTGGGTCGTGACATTAGATATCGTCTTATGTATTTTATTATTCCATCTTAGACTATTTCAGTTTATTTTATTAATATTTTGTTTCGAATTGTTAAAATTGGTTAAATAATCTAGCTAACGTTGGCTTGCCTAGCAAGTGAAATGTTAGGCGCTATCACGGTCCCGAGGGGTGGGATTTCGGGTTGTGACAAGTTGGTATCAGAGCACTAGGTTGCTTAGGTCTCACTAGTCATGAGCAAGCTTAGTAGAGTCTGGAGGATCAATACGGAAATGTCTGTACTTATCTTATAGAGGTTATGGAGCTTTCGGAAAATTTCTCTTCTTTCTTTCCCTATCGTGCGATTTTATTTTATTATTTATGTTTGAACCGTTCCATTCTTGTTCTCTCACATATGGTGAAAACACACACAACATCTATAGTCGGGCAAGAGCCGAAGCCCCCTATTGCAACCATTACCGGGGGTAGAGGCTGGGGCCAAGGTTGAGCCAGAGGCAAAGCTCAGCCTAGAGCCCATGCAGCAGCACCTAATGTGGAGCCTCAGATTGATCATGAGGAGGAGGTCCTAGTTCAGACCGTACCATGCAGACTCGCTCGAGTATCGGAGGGATTCATATCCACTCCCATGCTTCAAGACGCTCTAGTCCGCTTAGTGGGCCTCATAGAGAGGGTGTCCCAGACCGGTGTATTTTTGGTGGCACCAGCTGTCTCTCAGGCTGGGGGAGGAGCACAAACTCCTTCTACTCAAACTCTGGAGCAGATGGCTCCCATATATCAGACTCCGGCAATTCCACTAGTTGGGGTAGTTCAGCCTATTATTGCTATATAGACTGGGGAGAGGCCCGCGATGTCTTATGAGGGATTGATGAGGTTGGATAAGTTCACAAAGCTCTTTCCTATTAATTTTAGTGGTGCACCTTCTAAGGACCCACATGATTATTTGGACTGTTGCTACGAGGTGCTGTGCGATGTAGGTATTATTGAGTCCAATGGAGTAGACTTTGTAGTTTTTCAAATGACCGATTCTGCCAAGAGGTGGTGGTAGGATTATGAGCGGGTTCGACCAGCAAGTTCGTCACCCTCACTTGGGATCAGTTTTCGTAGCTTTTTATGGAGAAGTTTATTCCTTTCACTCTGAGAAAGGAGTATTTCAGGCAATTCGAGCGCCTTTAGCAGGGTAGCATGACCGTTATCTAATATGAGATCCGATTTGTGGACCTGGCTTACCATGCAGTTATCTTACTCCCTACTAAGAGGGAGAGAGTGAGGAGATTCATCGATGGACTTACTTTCGGTATCAGGCTACAGATGACCAAAGAGAATGGAGATGATATTTTTTTCTAGAAGGCCATAGAGATTTCTAGACGGATCGAGATTATTCGTGGTCAGAATAGGGAGGTAGTATACGAGAAGAGGCTTTGTCATTTTGGTGGTTTCAGTGGTGCCTCATCTGGAGACAGACGTTCGTTTGGTAGAGGCTATCCTCCCAGGCTGACACAGTCAGCTCTTTAGGCATCCCACGCTGCTTCGTGTAGTCGTGGTTCTTATGGGTCTCATCCTGAGCAGCTAGCCTACAACGCACCTTTAGCTCTGGTCAGTGCACCTCCGATCCAAAGTTATTAGGGTAGTTATTCAGGTCCTCCTTTTTCCTCGAGGAGTCCGGGTTTCGACATTCATTGAGAACAACTCATTTTCTTTCGGGAATTGGGTATTTTAATTTGAAGAGTCGCCACCTAACGAATTTATGGTACGTTAGGGCACCTAGAGCACATAACTCATGAAACCGGTTTGCATTACCAGAGACTTGGGTAAGGGCTCAAAATAACCTTGAGGGGAAGGTGTTAGGCACAACTCGAGGTCCATAATGGTGGGTCCCGTCCAAATTCATTTTTTGTGAATTAGTCATTTAACAGATGGGCAGTCTAAGCACACATATAAGATAAAGGAGATTTAACCGATAAGCAGTCTAAGCATACATATGCAAATAAGATGAGGGAAGTCTTAGGTTTGTTAGCCTATAGGATCACATCTGTACAATACCCAGTAAACCTTCCTCAACTAGAGGGGTTACACATGGCATTAGCGCATAGGTCATCATATCCTTTATTACCCAACTACCATCCCCTTGGTCATAGCCTAAAGCGTTCTAGAAACCTTAAGATGTATCTCATGCGTGCACTACCCGTCCCTTTACTTATATAGTCCCGGAGGTATTTAGGAGTTGGATCTAGACTCTCCTACAATAATTAAAAGGAGAAAACTCTAGGCAACAAATAAAACACGTAGGACTGGACCAAGGATAGAACAGTTAAAAGACTCATATTTTGCCTCCACAAATAGAGCAAGCAAGTGCACGTCTCAAACAGTAGTGTTTCAGGCACTTTAAAAAAATCCTAATAACAGGATATATAGGTGAGCACAAATCAGAACATATGCAAAGTTTTATTAAAGCGGGGAACCAATACCTAATCAGTTGCCTATTGATTTTAGAAGGGCTTGCTGAATCTGGACAGTTAACAAAAGCACGGTTTTACAAAATACAGGATTTTAATCACCCTACAGGCTTGCCTAGGCGTGTATAAGTGATGTCCTATGATCATGGTATCTAATTAATCAGAAGTAATAAACCAGTAAATAATTTTGAACAGGCAGTTTGGTTTGTTAGACATTATAGGCATGATGTCTAGATGTGAGGACTGATTTTAGACAATGGAAACTAAATGCATCAATCAGTTTTAAAACCTCACTGGCATTCCAAGACTAATTTTAAATTACAGGCAAAGTGCCCAAAATGCAAGATTGATTTTACCCTATAAGCATGGTTTTTAAATGCTGAATATGCTGAAATCCTATTTAGCATGACTCCCAAATGTAGAAGATTGATTTGAAACTAATAGACATGATATCTAAAAGTGCAAGATAATCGGTTTTAACCTATAGGCATGATATCTAGAACACACGCAAACAGACAAACAACATAATGATATAATTTCTGATTGCAAAAGTTGATTTGAACCCTATAGACATGATATCTAGAATGCACCCAAGTGATGAACATTGCAATGTCCTATAGGCATGGTTTCTAGGATGTAAACACTGATTTTAAAAACCTATAGGCATGATATCTACCCATTCCCAACAAAAATATGTATTATAATCCCTCCCAGTTTTACTAATTTCCCCAATATCTGTTTACAAAGAAATTAATATGACAACCCTAGCGTAAATGAATTACAGGAATAAACAACACTATACTATAGGGAGCTTGGATGGGCCCAAAGAAAAACCTGGAACCCAGGCCTTAAAATAGTCCCAAGTGCCATATCTCATAGTGCAAGAGAGGGTACCCTGGTGTGTCAAAGTTCCTAAGGACCTCAGGGACCCCGAGCAGTGCTCACACCAAGGTCCTCTTTACAGATCAACAACTTGTGCAGTGTGGAGTAGCCAGCCCCAGTGTGTCAAAGTTCAGAGGGGTCTCATGGACTCCAAAGCAATGCTCACACTGGAGGGGAAGGACCCTAGATGTTCTAAAAATTTTGAAGTGGATAGTGATTTATAAGAGTAGTTTTGAGAAAAGTAGTTTTAGACTTTTAGGAAACAAGAAGCAAACAGAGTCATTCAATTCCTGGAATTTAGGCAAAGGTTCCAGCAAACAAACAACATTCAGAAGTAGGATTACTTAAGTTAGCTATTACTAAGTGACCAAACATAAAGACAAGGCATGCTGAGGATCAAACAATCACATACAAAGGGGCAGTAGGGATTGGGGAGCAAAGTTGTGAAATGTGGACATCTAGATAGGGAGAACATGCTAGTAGGAAAGTAGACAAAACACAGATCTAATTTAGACATGAGTAAACATGCACATTTGCTGAAAATAGAAACACATAGTTCTAATTTAAAATAGAAGTAAACATGTTATTGTAGTAAACACATGTATTGGGCAGTAGTAGGCATGCTAGTGCTGTATACACATAGATTGAACATTAATAGACATGCTAGAAAATACATAGTTAGACATGCTATTGAACATACAGATTGAACAGAAGTAACCACGTAGATTAGACAGAAGCAATCATATTAGTAAACACATGGATTAAACAGAAGTAAACATACTGGTAAATATATGGATTTAAACAGAAGTAAACAAGCTGATAAAGACATGGATTTAAACAGAAGTAAACATGCTGATAAACACAGAGATTAATTGAATGACAGTAGTAGAGGCATACCAGTTGAAAATTTGCAATAAAAGAGTGCAGTAAAGAGGATCCAAGATCTAGTCTTGGCCTCCAGCCAACTAGATAGTGCAATAGACAAGTAGCAGTAGTTTGCAATAGAGAGAGAGAGAGAGAGAGAGCAAGAATTGTTAAGTATTTTTCCTTAGGTCTCTGTGTGTGTGTGTGTTTAAAACAGAGTCTTGTACTTATAGGAGTCGAGTAGTGTAAAGTAAATAAGGCAATGCAGCTTAATATTGTAAATAAGGTAAGGAAAGCAATCAAATAATCGATTAAGCTTGACAGGGCAGACAATCAGGGAATTATTCCCATAAATAACACTATTTGAGTTTTAAATAAGGCAAGGCAGCTTAATATTGTAAATAAGGTAAGAAGAGCAATCAATTAATATTGACAGAGCATACAATCAGGGAATTACTCCCATAAATAACTCGGATTGAGGTTCAAATAGGGCAATAAGTGAGTCTAACAGCCAATTAAGGTTAAAACTCATAAACCAAGCAATCAATCACCCAAATAAGGTAACATAAGTAATTAGAGACCATTCTGGGGTCAAACAACCCCCCTAAATAGGCAAGAGACGTTAATTAGGAATCTCAGGATTAAGGAGAGCAAGCAGAAAGTTAGTAAATCATTTCAACAAAAATGAAATCCTAGATACTTGAGTCAGTCAGTCAATTATTCAAAATAACAGACAAAATGTTTAAGCGAACAATGAACAGTCAAAAAATCAAGCCTAAAACATAGTCATTACCGGAAGATTAAACAAAACATAAGAAATTTTGAAAAAGCCTTTTGCAAGAATAGACGAAGTAGGAACCCTAATTTTGAAAATACTTATAATCGATTAACAGTAGGGGAATCAGAAGATTCTTAAAGACAATGGTCATGGAAGATAGAAACCACTTCAAACACAGAGATTTGACCAATCAATAATCAAGGAAACCAAAACCCTAAAATAACAAAGTACCAAAATCGATTGACAGTAAGAAACAAGAGATCTTTAAAGAAAAGTCATTGATGAACTCAGAATTATTCTAGATCTACAAAGATCTGGACGGATTCATGTCCAAAGATTGGGTTTTGAGGGAAAAAGGGGAGGGGTAAAGAGAATCTAGTTTTGAACCAGAGAATTGAACCATAAACATCGAGATAGTAGCACTCACAAGCGGAGGTGACCGTAGGCGGACTCTTAAAGAGTCTCGAACAAGGTCTGGGCTAGATCCTTTGGGATTTGTTTCATGGAATAGCAAAATCGAACAACCAGAAGAAGTAGGAGACCAATGGAGGTCTGAAACAATTGTGGAACCTCATAGAACAGGTAGGAATCGAAGGGATTAGGGCTAGGTTTAGGTGGCGGTGATTAGGGTTAGGGTTGGGTCTCAAAGAGAATGGAGAGGAGAGGATTTTAGGTGGCTGAACGGGAGAAATGATTAGGGTTTAGGGGTCTTTTGGACTAAAAAGGAAAGGGGGAATGGTGGCCGTTGATCTCTATGATCAATGACCATGATCAAAGGGGTTTGGGGCTGGGTGGAGTCTTTAGGTTTGGGCTGGGGTACATTTGGGCCTGGTTCTAATTGGATTGGGATTGGGGAATTGAATTTGGGCTGGCTTAATAAGCTAGGTCCGAAAAATAAAAAGGCTATTTGTTAAATACCCATTTAATTGATAAAAATAATTTTAAAAAAATAATTAACAGATTATAAAATGATTTTCATGTATAGAAATTTTTTAAAACAATTACTTAGTATTTAGAAAAAATAAAAACTATTTTCTAGTAAAATAATGTAATGCATGCATGGGCTATAATTGCAAAGTTATTGCAATTATAACCCCAAAAATGCATATATGCCTATTTGTGAAATAATTAAAACTTAATACAAATGAAAATGATAAAATTAAGCCACAAAATTATTATAAAACTATTTGTGATGCAATTAGTAATTGTTTATATAAATAAAAATACTGGGATAAATTAATTAAAACCCTTTAAAATGCAGAAATTATGGAAAGATATTAATTGATTCTAATGCATAGTTTTGGAGGCATATATGCATTTTGAAAAATATTATAGGGAAAAATTGGGTATCAACAGTTGCCCCTCTTTACCCGGGAAGGATGAAAGAGTTTTCGGGCAAAGAATTGATGACCAATTTTGACCAAATGGGGTATTTTGAAAAAATAGAGGCCGAACCCTGGTCTTTGAGCTGCCTACATATCCTTGGTTTTACAGGAATCAGGCCATGTGTAGTTATGGACCCAACGATGAATGAAACCGATGGAATTGTTATAGGAATATTCGTATATTTCAGAAAGAGTTCTTTCGGGGAGGATATTAGATGGATTTATACAGAGTTATGAATGTGAATCTAAATTGTAACGAATGTATCGCAGGGCAGGTATCTGAACGATAATTGAGTGAAGGCGAGCAATTGATGAGAATCGGTTACGTTTGAAATAAAAGCAAAGGACAAATGGTATGAGTGGAAACCAGAGCGAAAGTTGCTCTCGTTGGAAGAACGGTTACATCCTGGATTACCTGCAAAACTTGAAACACAATGCATGCGAGCATATAGATGATGCAAATTCCCTTTGGACCATGAAAGATTGCCTTTGGACAGTGCGGATGGCGTCCTTAGACTATGATATCCTGGGCCATGAATTGTGAGATAGGAGATTCGCAGGCCATGAAATGATGTTCTTGGGCCATGAGGATGGTGCCTCCGAACCATGACTCCTTTGAATAATGATGTCCAAGTATTGAGGGATCCTCGGACCATCACATGGTGTTTTCAGGCTATGAGGATGATGCCTTCGGACTATGACGCCTTGGGACAGGTTGGCTATATGTCAGCCCATGAAGTGCAGAGATATGACAAAAAATGATAGCGAGACAAAGCTTAGTCTCGTGTGGAGTTTGGGGCAGACCTTAGCCCAGGAGAATAAAATAGTGCCAAAAATAGAGCAACATTTATGCAGGGAGGGACAATGCTTCGTCCCATGAGAAGGTATTGCTTAGACCTATGAAAATACGGAGGCAGGGTTTAGCCTCACGCAAGATTTGAGACAGAGCTTAGTCTCATGCAAAGAGAAGGCAGTTCTTAGCCTTATGCAAATATAGAGGCAGAGTTTAGACACATGCAATATTTGAGAAAGAGCTTAGTCTCATGAAAAGAGAAGGCAGTGCTTAGCCTTATGCAAATATAGAGGTAGAGCTTAGCCTCATGCAAGGAGAAGGCAATTCTTAGCCTTATTCAAATATGGAGGCAAAGCTTAGTCTCAAGCAAGATTTGAGATAGAGCTTAGTGTCATGCAAGGAGAAGGCAATGTTTAGCCTTATGCAAATATAGAGGCAGGGCTTAGCCTCATGAAAGATTTGAGACAAGGCTTAGTCTCATGCAAAGAGAAGGCAGTGCTTCGGCTTATGCAAATATGGAGGCAGGGCTTAGCGTCATGCAAGATTTGAGACAGGTCTTAGTCTCATACAAAGAGAAGGCAATGCTTAGCCTTATGCAAATATGGAGGCATGGCTTAGCCTCATGCAAGATTTGAGATAGGGCTTAGTCTCATGCAAAGAGAAGGCAATGCTTAGCCTTATGCAAATATAGAGGCAGGGCTTAGCCTCATGCAAGGAGAAGGTAATGCTTAGCCTTATTCAAATATGGAGGCAGGGCTTAGTCTCATGCAAGATTTGAGACAGGGCTTAGTCTCATGCAAGGAGAAGGCAATGCTTAGCCTTATGCAAATATAGAGGCAAGGCTTAGCCTCATGTAAGATTTGAGACAGGGCTTAGTCTCATGGAAAGAGAGGTAGTGCTTAGCCTTATGCAAATATGAAGGCAGGGCTTAGCCTCATGCAAGATTTCAGACAGGGCTTAGTCTCATGTAAAGAGAAGACAATGCTTAGCCTTATGCAAATATGGAGACATGGCTTAGCCTCATGCAAGATTTGAGACAAGGCTTAGTCTCATGCAAAGAGAAGGCAGTGCTTAGCCTTATGCAAATATGGAGGCAGGGCTTAGCCTCATGCAAAATTTGAGACATGGATTAGTCTCATGCAAAGAAAAGGCAGTGCTTAGCCTTATGCAAATATGGAGGCAGGGCTTCCTCATGAAAGATTTGAGATAAGGCTTAGTCTCATGCAAAGAGAAGGAAGTGCTTAGCCTTATGCAAATATGGAGGTAGGGCTTAGCCTTATGCAAGATTTGAGACATTGCTTAGTCCCAAGCAAAGAAAAGGCAGTGCTTAACCTTATGCAAATATAGAGGCAGGGCTTAGCGTCATGTAATATTTGAGATAGGGCTTAGTCTCATGCAAAGAAAAGGCAATGCTTAGCCTTATGCAAATATGGAGACATGGCTTAGCGTCGTGCAAGATTTTAGACAAGTCTTAGTCTCATGAAAAGAGAAGGCAATACTTAGCCTTATGCAAATATAGAGGCAGGGCTTAGCCTCATGCAAGGAGAAGGTAATGTTTAGCCTTATTCAAATATAGAGGCAGGTCTTAGTCTCATGCAAGATTTGAGACAAGGCTTAGTCTCATGCAAGGAGAAGGCAATGTTTAGCCTTATGCAAATATAGAGGCAGGGCTTGGCCTCATGCAAGATTTCAGACAAGGCTTAGTCTCATGGAAAGAGAATGTAGTGCTTAGCCTTATGCAAATATGGAGGCAGGGCTTAGCCTCATGCAAGATTTCAGACAGGGCTTATTCTCATGTAAAGAGAAGGCAATGCTTAGCCTTATGCAAATATGGAGACATGGCTTAGCCTCATGCAAGATTTGAGACAAGGCTTAGTCTCATGCAAAGAGTAGGCAGTTCTTAGCCTTATGCAAATATGGAGGCAGGGCTTAGCCTCATGCAAAATTTGAGACATGGCTTAGTCTCATGCAAAGAAAAGGCAGTGCTTAGCCTTACGCAAATATGGAGGCAGGGCTTAACCTAATGCAAGATTTGAGATAGGGCTTAGTCTCATGCAAAGAGAAGGAAGTGCTTAGCCTTATGCAAATATGGAGGTAGGGCTTAGCCTTATGCAAGATTTGAGACATTGCTTAGTCTCAAGCAAAGAAAAGGCAGTGCTTAACCTTATGCAAATATAGAGGCAGGGTTTAGCCTCATGCAAGATTTGAGACAGAACTTAGTCTCATGCAAAGAGAAGGCAGTGCTTAGCCTTATGCAAATATAGAGGCACTTATCCTCATGCAAGATTTGAGATAGGTTTTAGTCTTATGCAAAGAGAAGGCAATGCTTAGCCTTATGCAAATATAGAGGCAAGGCTTAGCCTCATGCAAAGAGAAGGCAATGCTTAGCCTTATGCAAATATGGAGGCAAGGCTTAGCCTCATGCACGATTTGAGATAGGGTTTAGTCTCATGCAAAGAGAATGCAGTGCTTAGCCTTATGCAAATGTGCAGGAAGGGCTTAGCCTCATGCAAGATTTGAGACAAGGCTTAGTCTCATGCAAAGAGAAGGCAGGGCTTAGCCTTATACAAATTTGGAGGTAGGGCTTAGCCTCAGGCAAGATTTGAAACAGGGTTTAGTCTCATGCAAAGAGAAGGAAGTGCTTAGCCTTATGCAAATATGGAGGCAGGGCTTAGCCTCATGCAAGATTTGAGACATGGCTTAGTCTCATGCAAAGAGAAGGTAGCGCTTAGCCTTATGCAAGGAGAAGACAGTGCATATCCTTATGCAGTGAATATGTAGCGAATAGAAGTAGAGTATTTCTTAATTGGAGATATATTTGCGTCTAGCGGCTCGATTGATAGTGACTTTGATATGTGTATGTTTGTGAATACTTCTATTATGTTTGCCATGCCTGCATCCAACGATAAATTGTGAGTTTTGTAAGGGGAGGTTGGCTCGTGCCTTCGTTTGCTGGCTTTGCTCCGCTTTGTTCTGGAGGCCTTGTTTTGAGTTGCCCTAGGTAACACCTGGTTGTTACGGAAATAGAATTTTCGAAAACATGCACTTATTGATGAGAATAGAGTTATTTTAGAAAACATAGTAAAATATTAAGTAATTTTAGATAAACTAATAACTGTAAAACATTTCAGAGACATTGTAGCTTTTCTTATTTTAGAATTTTGAGGGTCCTCCTCAATATTCTGCCCCAGTTTAGTAAATGATCCTTTGGCCATTTACGAGTGACGAAACTTGCTGAAGCTTCTCCAGAATTTTGAGAATTCTACCCCAGTTTCTTAACCAATTTCTTACTTTCTGGCCTATGATGGCATTGGCTGGACCTGCTCCGGAATTTTGAGGGCCCTTCACAAAATTCTGCCCCGGTTTCTGGTTCTGGGGAAAAATAAAAATTTTATTGTGACATGACCGACCTCACAAGACTGCCTACATATCCCCTCTTAAACGAGAATCAGGTCAAGCGTAGTTCAATTACATCAGATGAAGAAACGTAAACAATTTAAACATAGTATCTCTTGACTGCGTCTGAATTAATTTGTCTTTGGCCAGACCTCTCCGTCCATTTCTGCAAGTATGAGTGCTCCTCCTGTTAGAATCCTGTGAACCATGTAGGGACCTTGCCAGTTGGGAGAGAATTTCCCTTTGACTTCATCCCGAAGCGGGAAGATCCGCTTCAGCACCATCTGCCCCGGTGCGAATTGTCTTGGTCTGACCCTTTTTGTTGAAAGCTCTAGATATTCTATTCTGATAAAGCTGACCGTGACATACTGCATTCATTCTTTTCCGTCTATGAGGTCTAGTTGTTCATAGAGGCTCCCTATCCATTCTGCATCACTAAGTTTAGCTTCTTGTATGATCTTTAAAGAAGGAATTTCTACCTCGGTTGGAATGACAGCTTCGGTACCACAAACCAGTAAATAGGGAGTGTAGACATGTAATTTTTGACCCTCCCCGAGATTTTACACTTTTTAGCGTTTAAATATTTTTTTAGGTCTAGTATCGTTATTTTAACTAGTTTTGACTTTTTTCCTTTTTTTATCACAAAAACTGAAAAATACAAAAATAGTTTCATTTTTTCTCTATGTAATTAAGGTATTAGGTATTTTTTAAAAATATTATTTTTAACCCATTTTTGTTTTTAGTATAATCTTCGAAAGTATCAATATATATAACTTCAAGTCATAACGTAGTTTGTTTTAATTAATTAGGAATGATTTCACAATTTTGTAGTTATTATTTTAGGAATTGATATTTTTAGTCTAGTAGAGTTAAATGACTACTTTTAAAGGTAAATTTGGCTCAATTTGGACCTAACCCATAATTCTTAAACACAAAATTTGGACAGCCCACCCCTCACCCTTCATTAACCCAAAACTCTTATACCCTAACCCTAGCTTTTTCTTCATATACACATTTTGAACTAACCTAGAAGAACCCCTAAAAAACAATCAGCCGCAACAGTCCTTAAAAAAAGTCTAGAGATCAGTAGCTAGATCTTTTCTAAAAAACCCACCAGCCAGCCGTCACCATCAACCCCATCTCCGCCAGCACCCCACCCAACTCCCTCGAAGATCTGACTCACCCCCACTTCCCTTCACCTCGTAGCTACCGGCGTCCAGCCGGAAAAACTCTAAGAACGCCTAGAACACACACCCATATAAAAAGACATACACACAAAGAACGTCGGAAATCAGCCACGCACCAGATTATCAAGCTGCGTCGATCCTTTCACTCATACGGGCTTCTACTGGCTTCTTCTTTTCTCTTGTTACCTACTGATGCTACTGCCTTAGCACGCGTTGGTGGTGCATCAGCGGCTGCAGCATTGAACCAACAGAGTTGAGATCGTAGTCTGAGGTTTCCGGAGAGATTCGCGGTTCTGTCAAGGTCGTCGCCGATTTGAGATTTCTGTCGGGGCTTCCGAGTGACGGGACTGTTCATTTTCAACCTCATCGATATGTTCTTCTTATAAACCAGTGGGAAGATTTTTTGATGTTCTGAAAGTTATAAAAGATTCTTTAAAAGAAGGTCTACCCCACTTGTATGTCTTCAAGAATTTTTGACAGTGTTATTTGGAATTCATGTGGACTGAACGGGAAAGGACTCAAAGAAACTGCTTGCTCTACTGATCTGATTGGTGTATCATGTTGAGAGGTAATGAATGAACTCTAACATCTCTATTTATTTATTCTCTTGGTTGTCAAACCTTTGGTTCAATTTCATTATCTCAATGGTATTCTTTGGTTTCGACAAGTTTAGTGGCTTCTAGCGATCAATAGTTGATATGCAATTGACCGCTCATTCTGGCTTGCCATGCATCTCTTCTTCTACTTAATTTTTTACAAAGATGTGTATACATGATCATAAATAATGGTATGTTAAGTTCTCCTATGCTCTTGCTTCCCTGCTTTATGTGGATTGTTTTGATGAAGTTCCTGTAGATTAAAATGTAGATGTCTTGCTTTTGTTAATTCCTATATATAAATATATAAAATTTAAAAAGGAAAGAGAACGAAGGATGAGAGAGTGATTAAAAGTTTTCTGTTGTGAATTAGTCCTTCTTCAAGTTAGCCTCACTTATTAAATTCATGGTGCCTTGTTGAACATTCCATTTTTAGTTCGTAAGTTTTTTTTGATAAATATCATTGGCTTGAAGTTCATGGAATATTTTAGAAATTGTGTGTAATAATGGCTATCATAGTGTTTCATGTTTGCTAAAGCCATTTGGAATTTGAAGCTTATTTTCGTAGCAATATGCTTTATGCTCGCCCTTAATTAACAAATTATCATGTTTATGTACACGTTCACGTGACATAATTATGATTCTTAAATAAATCGAGGTATGCGTTCGCACAACTTCAGCCAAACATTCTTAATATTTACAAAGCATGATTAATTGTGTACGTGTACGCGTGATATAATTCTTGACGCGCCAAACGAAATGAGTACACGTACGCGCGACTTATTTTAAGATAATTCCAAATTTATGAATAATCAAGCCATTAAAAGCGGTTAAGGGGTAGATGCACGTAAGTTCTAAAGTACATAATTAAATAATTTAATAAGCCAGGTATATGATTAAAGCGACCGTACTAAAACCACAGAACCCAGGAATGCCTAACACCTTCTCTTGGGTTAACAGAATTCCTTACCCGAATTTCTGTGTTTTGCAGACTGTAAAACAGAGTCAAACTTCCTCGATTCGGGATTTTAAACCGGTGACTTGGGACACCATAAATTATCCCAAGTGGTGACTCTGAATTTGAATAAATAATCCCGTTCCAATTATTGTCACTTTAATTGGATAAACTCACTTATATCCCTTATGCGGGTAAAAAGGGAGGTATGACAGCTCTGGCGATTCTGCTGGGGATCGAACCCAGAATCTCTAGTTCAAGGTTCATAATTCGAGCTTGTTGATATGATCTATGCTTGACTTTATTGTTTGTTAATATAACTGTATTTGTGGACCTAATATGCTAACTGCCGCTTTTTTACCGCTTTGATATTATTTGAACTGTATTAAACTGTCTTCTTACGCCTCCCTTTTGAGTCTTCTAAAAATATGGTGCACACGTACACGTGGCCCTCTTTTTTTTTTGTTATAAGTCATACCAAATAGAATGAGGCTTGGGTCAACAACAAGGCCGAGTAGACTTTTGTGCTCCCGGTACGTTGCCCCTACCTCAGCTCGAGCTGTCTGCTCGGCTAATTTAGGTTTAGAACATAACCCAAGTTTAAACCTAGAATAACATAGCCTCATGTTGGATCCCTAGTAGGAACGTTGTTTGCATCATGCGCATTTGACTTTGGGGACTCAACACAGGGGTTGAGTCCGTCTGACAGGTGTACCCAAAAATAAAAGACCATCCTGATGCATCTTATGTGCTACATGTTCCATTCTTCAAGGTAAAAATGGTCATTTGGCAGATTAATAATGGTTGAGGGTAAATGAGAGAGAAAGAGGGTGAAGTGTAAAAATAAAGCAAGTAGGACCCTGTTATGTTTTTCTTCATTTATTTTTTTTTAAGAAAAAGACAAAAAAATCCAAAAAATAAAAGATTTTGCATTTCCCATTATTTCCCGGAAATAAAAATAAAAAAAATGAAAATCCAAAAAGATTTTGCACTTTCCCTTCATTTTTCAAAAAAAAAAGAGACAAAAAATATGTTTTCTCCAAATTAGTTGTTTTTAATTTTTGCCCGTATCCAATCTTTCCGAACTATGTATACTTGATTATCGTCTTTCGGGACGGGATACGTAGGCAACCCACATAGGGTTCGGTATTCCTAGTGAGTCTTAGGTTGTTGGCTTCGAGGGTCGTAGCCAAATCTTGCATCTCTAGCCATTTTTGGCCACATTGGCCATATTGCAAAATATGGCTATTTTCGGTTTGTTGAATTGTCTGAAGAGTCTTGAATCCACAATTAGGTCTCTTTCCTTTAAGGCCCATCCTTGTTGAATTTGCATGTCTTGCCGCTTTTGGCCACATCGGTCGTTCTTGCAAAATGGGATCATTTTCGCAAAAAGTGGTTCAGTGATCCATGTCTTAGAGTTCTAACTCCACAACAAGATATTCTCTCTGTTTAAGGTCCATTGTGTTAAATTTGCATTCTTAGTCATTTTCGTCCACATAAGCCATTTCTACAAAATGGGTCATTTCTGCAAAGTAATTTTTCCATGTCTTAGAGGTCACTTTTGTTGAGTTTGCACTTCTAGCCACCTTTTGGTCACATAAGATATTTTGCAAAATAGCCTCAATCATGTCTTGCATGTATCCAATATGGAGTGTTATTGTCTCACATAGTGTTCTAAATCTTTAACTCTATTTTGTTTTAGTTTTCTCATACATGTGTGAATCTACTTACCTGAGTTTGAGCATGACAGACACCCGGGACCATCCAGTCAGGACCGTTGCATTCAGGAGATACTTAAGGAGATTTTTTTTATGTTTTGAGTCCGCTTTCCTTTTATGTTGTCTTTTACTTTCTAGTCCTTTCTAATAGTACTAAGTCTTTTAGGTGGTTTCAGAATCTATCATAGTCTAGATGAGTTTGTCGAGTTTTTTGTTATCGTATTTCTGATTTTGTATTCAAAAAAAAGTTGTAAATGATTAATCCAAAAAGATTTTTATTTTTAGTTTAATTTATCCATTACTTTTCCAGAACTACGTTGATCTAATTCATATGGGACATGATACGTAGGCAACCTACATAGGGTTCGATCGAATCATTTTCTTTAAACAAACAAATCAAAAAAAAAAGAATGAAGTTGTGGGACGTGAGAAATGAGAGGAAAGAAAAGAGCGATAATTAGAAAAAAAAGAGGAAGGAAAATGAGCAAGCCAAGAAGTGCTAGAAAAGAAAAGAAAAGAAAAGAGAAGATTCAAATGGAAAAATTGGGATGATGCCAAGTGATCTTGTGACCCTCGAAATCATTCTTGAACCGTTAATTGTTGCTAGGTGCATTGCGCAATGTGATATTTTTAGCTGTTAAATGCCTTAACGCTAACATAATGGCTTCATTTTGTTCCTCTTTGTTATCTTCATTATAGCAGAAGGGTGGTTGGTTTGTGGTTCTTAAACTGGTAACTCTTCCATACAACATAAGGTCAAAGCGCAAGGTAGCCATGACTAGCAAAGACTTGGACACAGGTGTTATTGATCCGTCTAAGGAGATTGTTGAATCAGAATCTGAGTCGAAAGAAGAGGTCTTAAGGTTGAAAGGACAGATGACTGAAATATACCAAGCTTGGATTAGTGGGCGTCCTCCATCATTAGTTCCCGCTAACTACACTGAAAGCCTCGTCACTATTCCGCCACTGTCACAAGTTCGGGTTATCTCCTTATAACCTTTTCACACTCCACCCCCCAGAACCACCTCATATCCCGCTCCTTTGACCACTCATGTTTTTGTAGCTCCTCCACCAGCTATTCTTCCTCGATCCTCTAGCGAGACTGTGTTCAAAGTCCCCGATGCCCAACACTATGATCCAGAACCAACTTCTCACGCTCTTCATTTTGAGCCTCCCGGTAAACTTGAAAAGCCTGCTAAGACAGTGGAGCAAGATGAGATATCCAGGAAGGTGAAAAATCTTAGAGCAGTCTTTAAGAAACATGCAAGGGATAGGGAGCCAGATGAGCGTGTCTTACAAAGACTTGTACTTGTTTCCTGACATCCAATTGCCTGCTGGGTTTAAGATGCCAAAGTTTGATTTGTATGGCGGACATGGAGATCCCGTGGCCCATTTGAGAGGCTACTGCAGTAAGATGAGAGGCGCCAGTGGAAAGGGCAAATTATTGATGTCGTATTTCAGTCAGAGTCTGAGTAGGGTAGCTCTGAAGTCGTACACCCGCCAAGATGCTAGCAGGTGGTACATATGAGACGATATGACTCAAGCCTTTGCCCAACACTTTCGATACAATATAGAAATTGTCCCGGATCGCATGTCCATCACCAAGATGGAAAAGAAGCCTAATGAAAACTTTAGGGAATACAGGCTCAGATGGAGAGAGAAATCTACCCGAGTCAATCCCCCGATAGAAGAAGACGAGATTGTCAAGTACTTTCTTCAAGCTCAAAAGCCTACTTACTTTGGACATTTGATATCGGCTATGGGTAAGCCTTTTAATGATGTGGTAAAAATGGGAGAAATGGTAGAAGATGGGCTGAAGTTGAGCAAGATCATGAGCTATTATGCTTTAAAATCCAAAACACAAGCAATTCAGAACGACACAGGAAGCTTGCTGGGTCAGAAGGAACATGATGATGTTGCCATGGTTGTCTCAGGATCACAACATGGCCCAACGGGTCCGCTTCACCAATATGCTCAGCCTCAAACCCAACCCCAAACCTATCCCCGAGCTCCATATAATCCACCCCAGTATTATCCTCCGAACAACGTCTGGTCATCTGTCCGACCACTGGGTCACTCCTTATGGTGAGCGCCAGCACCGCATAATGCACTTTTGGCTTCACAACATTTTCGAGCATCCAACAACCCTAGAAAACTGGGGCATGGAGGGGAACAAAGGAAAAGAAATAGTTTCACGCCAATCAGAGAGTCCTACACAAGCCTGTTTGAAAAGTTAAAACATTCTGGCCTGATTAAGCCGCTCCTCGGCTATACCCTGGACCTATATGCAAAAGGTTTTGATCCTACTGTACGGTGCATGTACCACTCTAATGTCCAAGGTCATAGCATTGAAGATTGTCGTGCTTTGAAAAGGGAAACATAAAGAATGATTCAAGAAGGGATAATTGTGATCCAGAACAATGATACCCAGAATATCGCGCAGAATCCTTTATCTGCACATGATGATGCACACTTTGTGGGGATTATGCGTGGTGACAGGGAGTATGAGAATCCTCTTGGAAACTTGCTGACTAAAGTTAATGATAATGAAATTGGTAATGGTCTTGGTAATATTGATGTGGAACTCAGTGGCTAAGATGTCGAGCTTGGTAATTGGAAAGACGTTCCTTTCTTGGTTAGCTGAGGCGGAGTCTTGATGGTTTATTTTGTTATCATTTCTGTTGTCCGGGTTATTTCAAGGTTATAATGCGGATATTGTCTTGTGACTCAAACCCTTCTATCCTTTTATTTTGCCTAGTTCATTTAGTCGTAGTAACCTTTTTAGTGTTATTTAGGTTTTTCCAGGGTTGTAACCCTAGTGTATTTTGCTTGTTTTGTTGTTCAAACCCTTTTATCGTCTGTCTAATGCAATTTCCTATTTTTTGTTATTTCTAGTCAATGTTTTTTTAGTTCTCTTTTACTTTTATAATATTTTCATGCTAATTCTAGTGACATGACATGCACGCGTAATTCTCAGTCTGTCTTAAAAGTTAGTCTAATCATGAAGCAATGAAATAATTTTGAAGATGATAGAAATACGTAAAGATTTGGACGTCTCGAGATCATTTAAAGCCCGAATTGTGTGAAACTGGGGCAGATAGTTTGGGATGTTAATAGGACGACAAGAATTTGTTACAAGAGAATGCATCCTGGACAATTTGAAGAGAGCAGTTTTGAGTTCAAGTGCACCTCATTTTACAAGATAAAGTCAAGAGAGTTTGCTCCGACTTGATGGAGGATATCCATTGTGAAGAGGGAATCACCCAACAAGAGTTTTGTACTTGACAAGGCACTAAAGAAAGGTAGAAAGCATATCAGTGATATCAATGCCAAAGCTACAAAAGAAATATTGTGCATGATCTTCAATTTTCATCCTCAAGTTGCAGGTAATGTACTTGGCATTTTCAGAGATTTGGAGAACCTCTATCAGCTACCCAAATATTTTATACCCTTCGATACCCTTTTGAGCCTGTACTGATTTCTTTGACCTCCCCTTTCTGGAATCAAGTTAGAGTCGTACAAAGAAAAAAAAAAGTTCATGTCCCCATAGGTTTTGTCACGACCCAAATCGATGGGCCGCGACGGGCACCCGGTACCTTACTCAATCGAGTTCCAACGTAATGTATCTTTCTTATTATATCATCATATACACGTGACATACGGGCCTAATAGGCCAACATGATCTTTTAGAAATACGAAACATAGGCCGATAAGGATGCACAATCTTTCACGTACATGACACATGTCTACAAGCCTCTAAGAGTACATAAATGTCATAAAGGACAGGACAGAGTCCCGCCATACCACACAATACTTGTCTAAATCATACTAGCCAAACACACAACTCCGAAGCAAAGGGAGCGCACCAACATCTTCCACTGAGCTGATAGCCTACTTGGAGGGCTCTCGACCTGTCTATCTGGACCTGCAGGCATGAAACGCAACGTCCCCATGCAAAAGGGACGTCAGTACGAATAATGTACCGAGTATGTAAGGCACATAAATAAGTACATAAGAGACATGGAAGAAATATAGAGTACATGACTCAACCTATAAGTCTGAATAACTTTGTAAATCATAAATTACTTTTAGCATCATGCATATGCATATGAATATCATGTCGTGCATAGGTACATGTTTCATAACATCATCAGCCTCTGAGGGCATCCCATCATATTTTATCATATCGGCCACTGTGGCCAAAATCATCATCGTATACCAGCTGATCAGGTGGTGGTGCGTATATAACGCCATATCCTTTCCCATATACATATATATACATACATATATACGCGTATATAACGCCGTTTGAATCATATTTCAGCCACCGTGGGCAACATCATCATCAGGTGGTGGTGCATATATAACGCCGTAAACTTTTTCCATATCCCATATACATACATATATACGCGTATATAATGTCATCTGATCATGGGTCAATGCACATGAATGCAATGCATGAAAAATACGTTAATAAAATCTTTCGGAGCTTCATAAGACCATTTTGCCTTTGAGTAATATCATAAAGTAAACTCTTTTCAACTTTCGTATTTTTCTGAGACCCATGAACATATGATAAAATATTATGACACACGGAAATTCAAGAACATAGATATCTCTAATACTTCTATGAATAGAGTCGTTCATGGAATTTGTGCATTTGCACGTTTCGTTCGTATCGTATGGATCATGCCAAAAGAAAGAAGGGATAGTCTTAACATACCTGGAGTAGGGGAAAAAAATCCATGTGATATTCTTGAGATGGATTGCACCGTACTCCTTTAGAATTGCAAAATTCCGTTGTTATTACGCAATGCAAATTTCGTATGAATTTAAAAATTCCCTCACCGTTGTTGCCTTCTGTATGCTATATTATATTTTCCTAATGAAAATAATTTGGGAGGGGAAGCTGGAGTACTTATATCTTTTATAACTCATATAGAAATTCCACAGCCACTTCTTGATTTTCAGATTTTAGTAGTCATATGTACCTTGTATATTGATGGTTGTATATAATTTGCCAATTGTTAAAGTCTAAGAAAGAAAAGAAAAATTTTCCAAAGCTAATTATGAAGGATGAGGATTAGCACAGGGAATATCTCGTGAAGCAGTAATGTACGTATGTTCTTTGCTAAGAGAACTTTTACCAATTGACTTAGCACACAATTGACAGCAAAATAATTTTTGATTTTTCAGATTTTTGTAGTCATATATAGTTTGTATATTGCACAATTACATCATTCATGGAATTGTGTATTTTTGTAGCTTAATTTCAATGCCTTTGTAGTATTGTCTAATCTTTGTCAAAGTTGATTTGATCTCTCTTGAAGAAGTGTTAGATATGGCTAATATTTTCCACTTCTTACGTGTTAAATGGATAAAGAATGCTATTCATGTGCCTTCTAATTACATGGTCTAAAATCAAGAGTCACTTCCTAGTTTTAGATTAAGGGTTTCTCCCCTAGGAGACGCACTTCCCAGTCTGGGTCTTTTATGTTTTATTTTTATTTTAGGAGACACACTTCTTAAATAGAGATTTTACCCCTAGGAGATGCACTTCCTAGTTTGAGTCATTGCAGTTTTACCCGTAGGAGACACACTTCCTAATCTGGGTCTTTCAGGTTATATTTTTGTTTTAGGAGACGCACTTCGTAAATAGAGATTTTACCCCTAGGAGATGCACTTCCTAGTTTTGGGTCATTTAAGTTCATTCCTAGGAGACATACTTCCTAGTTTGAGTCATTGAAGTTTTACCCCTAGGAGATGCACTTCCTAGTCAGGATCTTTCAGGTTATATTTTTGTTTTAGGAGACACACTTCCTAAATAAAGATTTCACCCCTAGGAGATGCACTTCCTAGTTTAGGTCATTTAAGTTCAGCCTTAGGAGACGCACTTTCTAGTTTGAGTCATTGAAGTTTTACCCCTAGGAGGCGCACTTCCTAATCTGGGTCTTTCAGGTTATATTTTTGTTTTAGGAGACGCACTTCCTAAATAGAGATTTTACCCGTAGGAGACGCACTTCCTAGATAGAGATTTTACCCCTAGGAGATGCACTTCCTAGTTTTGGGTCATTTAAGTTCATTCCTAAGAGACGCACTTCCTAGTTTGAGTCATTGAAGTTTTACCCCTAGGAGACGCACTTCCTAAATAGAGATTTTACCCATAGGAGACGTACTTCCTAGTTTAGGTCATTTAAGTTTAGGCCTAGGAGACACACTTCCTAGTTTGAGTCACAGAAGTTTTACCCCTATGAGACGTACTTCCTAGTCTGGGTCTTTCAGGATATACTTTCAGGAGACGCACTTTCTAGTTTGGTTCATTCAAGTTTCACCCATAGGAGACATACTTCCTAATCAAGGTCTTTCAAGTTATATTTTTGTTTTAGGAGACGCACTTCCTAAATTGAGATTTCACTCCTAGGAAACGCACTTCCTAGTTTTCGTTGTTTAAGTTCATCTAGGAGACGCACTTCCTAGTTTGAGTCACTCTTATTTTTTTAGGAGACGCGCTTCCTAGTCAAAGTTTGTTAGTTTTACCCTTAGAAAACACACATCCTAGTATAAGTTTGTCAGTTTTAATCATAGAAAACGCACATCCTAGTCGAGTCTTTAGTTTACTCTCATCATTGGATCAATAATATAAGTGGTTTACAGTTTTGCTAACAACTCAAAAATCTTCCGATTGCAAACTAGGGCAGAAAATTTTGTTTGTTTTTTTGTTTTGACTGCAGGCACCCACGTGGAGAACGAGGGAATTTATTTCGGAATTATTTCAAGTTTCAAGTCAGTATAAGACGCCCACCTAGATAACGAGGAAAGTCATTTCAGAATTTAATTCAAGTTAGAAGTAGTAGAAGCTCGCGGCAAGAATGCGAGTCAACAATCCGAGATGACCAACAGAAGTAGTCTCAATCCAAAATAAAAGAAAAGAAAAAAAGAGAAGAAGTGAATCCAAAACACAAAAGCAGAGAAAGATGTGAACTGCTCAAGACATGGTTGAAGTCATGAGTACTACATGTCCGGTCTTGATCCGAAAAGCTGAAGAAGAATGAACTAGCACCTGCAGCTAGCAAGCATCAAGGTTCAAATCTAAAGTCTGCATGAAGAACCATTAAAGACTCGAGATCAAGCTTCAGAAGACTTATATATAGGAATTTTGTAACTCATAACTGATAGGATTGCTTAGTTCTTTTTTATTTTGATTTTGATGTAATAACAGGACCGCGAACCGGAATCTCGATGGAGCGGAACCTCACTCAGCTCTCCACCTCGGTACACTCCATCAATGTTCCTGCTTCTGAACTACACGTGGCATGATTCCTTTATAGCCAAGGATATGTAGGCAGCTCAGATACTAGGGTTCAGTCACATTCTCCTTTCTTTTAGTTTTGTTCTCAATAAGGGTCGGGTCAAAAAACCTGACTCGTCGTTCTTTGTCTAGAAACTCTTCGTGTTTCCAGTCAAAGAGGGGTAGCCGTAGACATGTAATTTTTGACCCTCCCAGAGATTTTACACTTTTTAGCGTTTAAATATTTTGTTTAGGTCTAGTATTGTTATTTTAACTAGTTTTGACTCTTTTACTTTATTTTATCACAAAAATTGAAAAATACAAAGATAGTTTCATTTTTTTCTCTATGTAATTAAGGTATTAGGTATTTTTTTTAAAAATATTATTTTTAACCCATTTTTATTTTTAGTATAATCTTCGAAAGTATCAATATATATAACTTCATGTCATAATGTAGTTTGTTTTAATTAATTAGGAATGATTTCACAATTTTATAGTTATTATTTTAGGAATTAATATTTTTAGTCTAGTATAGTTAAAGAGTCACTTTTAAAGGAAAATTTTGCTAAAATTTAGCCCAATTCGGACCTAGCCCATAATTACTAAACCCAAAATTTGGACAGCCCACCCCTCACCTTCATTAACCCAAAACTCTTATACCCTAACCCTAGATTTTTCTTCATATACACATTTTGAACTAACCTAGAAGAACCCCTAAAAAGAAGATCAACCACAACAGACCTAAAAAGAAAACTTTAGAGATCAACAGCTAGATCTTCTCCGAAAAACCCACCAGCCAACCGTCACCATCAACCCCATCTCCGCCAGCACCCCACCCAACTCCCTCGAAGATCTGCCTCACCCCCACCTCCCTTCACCTTGTAGCTACCGGCGTCCAGCCGGAAAAACTCTAAGAACGCCCGGAACACACACTCATATAAACACACACACACACAAAGAACGCCGAAAGTCAGCCATGCATCAGATTTTCATGCTTCGTCGATCCTTGCACTCATCTGAGCTTCTACTGGCTTCTTCTTTTCTCTCAATACCTACCGATGCTACTGCCTTAGCACGCGTTGGTGGTGCATCAACAGCTGCAGCGTTGAACCAACGGAGTTGAGATCGTAGTCTGAGGTTCCCGGAGAGATTCGCGGTTCCGTCAAGGTCGTCGCCGGTTTGAGATTTCTGTCATGGCTTCCGGGTGACGGGTCTGTTCATTTTCAACCTCATTGATATGTTCTTGTAAACCAGTGGGATGATTTTTAATGTTCTGAAAGTTATAAAAGATTCTTTAAAAGAAGGTCTACCCCTCTTGTATGTCTTCAAGCATTTGTTAGTGTATTTGGAATTCATGTTGACCGAACGGGAAAGGACTCCAAAGAAACTGCTTGCTCTATTGATATGATTGGTATATCATGTTGAGAGGTAATGAATGAACTCTAACATATATATTTGTTTATTCTATTGGTTGTCAAACCTTTGGTTCAATTTCCTTATCTCAATGGTATTCTTTGGTTTCGACAAGTTTAGTAGCTTCTAGCGATCAATACCTGATATGCAATTGACCGCTCATTCTGGCTTGCCATGCATCTCTTCTTCTACTTAATTTTTTACAAAGATGTATATACATGATCATAAATAATGGTATGTTAAGTTCTCCTATGCTCTTGCTTCCCTGCTTTATGCGGATTTTCTTGATGAAGTTCTTGTAGACTAAAATGTAGATGTCTTGCTTTTGTTAATTCCTATATATAAATATATAAAATTTTAAAACAGGAAAGAGAATGAAGGATGAGAGAGTGATTAAAAGTTTTCTGTTGTGAATTAGTCCTTCAAGTTAGCCTCACTTATTAAATTCATGGTGCCTTGTTGAACATTCCATTTTTAGTTCGTAATTTTTTTTTTTTTTGAGAAATATCATTGGCTTGAAGTTCATGGAATATTTTAGAAATTGTGTGTAATAATGTCTATCATAGTGTTTCATGTTTGCTAAAGCCATTTGGAATTTGAAGCTTATTTTTCGTAGCAGTATGCTTTAGAATGCTTTATGCTCGCCCTTAATTAACAAATTATCATGATTATGTATATGTTCGTGTGACATAATTATGATTCTTAAATAAATCGAGGTATGCGTTCGCGCAACTTCGGCCAAACATTTTTAATATTTACAAAGCGTGATTAATTGTGTACATGTACGCATGACATGATTCTTGACGTGCCAAACGAAATGAGTACACGTACGCGTGACTTGTTTTAAGATAATTCCAAATTTATGAATAATCAAGCCATTAAAATCGGTTAAGGGGGTATATGCACGTAGGTTCTAAAGTACAAAATTAAACAATTTAATAAGCCAAGTATATGATTAAAGTGACCGTGCTAAAGCAACGGGGGTGAAATGCCTAACACCTTCTCTCGGGTTAACAAAATTCCTTACCCAGATTTCTTTGTTTTGCGGACTTAAAACAGAGTCAAACTTTCTCGATTTGGGATTTTAAACCGGTGACTTGGGACACCATAAATTATCCCAAGTGGCGACTCTGAATTTGAATAAATAATCCCGTTTCGATTATTGTCACTTTAATTGGAGAAACTCCCTTATATCCCTTATGCGGGTAAAAAGGGAGGTGTGATAGAGAGTTATCCCAGATGATGTGCAAACCGTAGTGCGGTACCCCAATAGGGCAAATGGTAACTTCTCGTGCCATTGTTTTTGGTTTTCTACCAACTTTCTTAATACCTTCTTGATATTCTTGTTAGCAGCTTCCACAGCTCTATTCATTTGAGGTCTATATGATGTAGAGTTTTTGTGCTTGATTTTGAAGGTTTCACACATGGCTTTCATCAGGTCACTGTTGAGATTGGCGGCATTATGAGGGATAATGGACTTGGGAACTCTGAATTGTCAAACAATACGATCCTTGACAAAGTCTATGATGAATTTCTTGGTTACAGCTTTGTAGGATGCAGCCTTTACCCATTTTGTGAAGTAGTCAATGGCTACTAAAATGAACCTGTGCCCGTTTGAAGTAAGTGGGCTCGATCGGACCGATGACATCCATTCCCCAAGCAACAAAAGGCCAAGGTGCACTTGTTGCATTAAGATCATTAGGTGGTACCCTTATCATGTCTGCATGCACCTTACATTGGTGGCATTTCTGTACGTACCGGATGCAATCCGTCTCCATGGTCATCCAAAAATATCTAGCTCTGAGTATTTTCTTGGCTAGAACAAAACCATTCATTTGTGGTCCACTATTCTGGCATGTATTTCTTCGAGCAATCTGGAAGCTTCCTTTGCATCAACATACCTTAACAACCCTAGATCAGGGGTTCTTCTATACAAGGTCCCTCCGCTTTGGAAGAAGTAATTGGATATCCTCCACAACGTGCATTTCTTAGTGTAGTTTGCGTGCTGTGGATATTCTCCTCTTGTCAAATATTCTTTGATGTCGTGGAACCAAGGCTTTCCATCTATCTCCTATTCAACATGAGCATAGTAAGCCGGTTGATTATGGATCCTCACCGGGACGGGATCAATGAAATTCTTGTCTGGATGTTGTATCATTGATGACAAAGTTGCCATTGTGTCTGCAAACTCATTTTAAATTCTGGGTACATGTTTGAATTCTATCTCTGTGAATCGTTTCATCAATTCTTGCACATGATACAAGTATGGTAGTATCTCGGTGTTCTTCGTAGCCCACTCTCCTTGAACCTGATGTACCAAAAGATCTGAATCTCTAATTACCAGTAACTCCTGTATATTAATATCAATGGCCAGATTGAGCCCCATGATGCAAGCCTCATATTCCGCCATGTTGTTGGTGTATGAAAACCTAAGCTTCGCAGATACATGGTAGTGTTGACCTGTTTCTGATACCAAAAATGCTCCAATTCCCACTCCTTTAAAGTTTGCCGCTCCGTCAAAGAATATTCTCCAACCATCATAGGATTCAGCAATGTCTTCTCCTACGAATGAAACTTCTTCATCAGGAAAATACATTTTCAAAGGTTCATACTCTCCTCCCACAGGATTTTCAGCAAGATGGTCTGCCAATGCTTGTCCCTTGACCGCCTTTTGAGTTACATAGATGATATCGAACTCACTTAACAGTATCTGCCACTTGGCTAACTTCCCGGTCGGCATGGGCTTCTTAAAGATGTACTTCAGAGGGTCCATCCTGGATATGAGGTACGTGGTATAAGCACAGAAGTAATGCCTTAATTTCTGAGCCGTCCAGGTCAAAGCACAGCAAGTGCGTTCCAACAGAGAGTATCATACTTCATAAGGTGTGAACTTCTTACTCAAGTAGTATATGGCTTGCTCCATTCTCCCTGTTTCGTCATGTTGTCCCAAAACACATCCGAAAGCTCTATCTAATACAGATAGATAGAGCAACAAAGGTCTCCCAGGTTCTGGTAGGATTAGGACTAGCGGTGTGGACAGGTATTCTTTTATTTTGTCAAAAGCCTTCTGACAATCTTCGGTCCAACTCGTTTCAGCATCTTTCCTTAACATCTTGAAAATGGGTTAACATATAACTGTGGAGTGTGCTATGAAGCGGCTGATACAGTTGAGAAGTCCTAGGAAGCTCATTACGTCCTTCTTGCTCTTTGGTAGAGGTAACTCTTGAATAGCCTTAACTTTAGACGGGTCCAACTTGATCTCTCGGCGGCTGACAATGAATCCCAAAAGATTCCCTGCGGGAACCCCGAATGCACATTTTGCGGGATTCAGTTTCAGGTTGTACCTCCTTAGCCTGTCAAAAAAAGTTCAAATCCGCTATATGATCTGCGGCCCTCTTGGATTTAATAATGACATCGTCAACATACACCTCTATTTCTTTGTGTATCATATCATGGAAGATGGTTGTCATGGCTCTCATGTAAGTAGCCCCATTGTTCTTTAGACTAAGTGGCATCATCTTATAGTAGTATACCCCCCACAATGTAATGAAAGCTGTTTTCTCTACATCTTTCTTCATCCATCCAGATCTGGCGATAACCTGCGAAGCAATCTACAAAGAAATGGAGTTCATGCTTGGCGCAATTGTCGATCAGGATGTGTATATTTGGCAGTGGATAGTCGTCCTTAGGACTTGCTCTATTTAAGTCTCGATAGTCAACACATACTCTGACTTTCCCATCTTTCTTCAGAACTGGTACAACTTTGGCTAGGCAAGTTGCGTACTCAACTGCCCTGAGGACTTTGGCTTTGATCTGATTAGTGACTTCCTCCTTGTTTTTCAGGCTTATGTCTAGTTTGAATTTTCCGAGTTTCTACTTTGCTGGTAGACACATTAGATTGGTAGGCAATTTGTGAGCCACTATGGATGTGCTTAGACCGGTCATGTCATCATATGACCATGCAAAGATATCCTCCTATTCCTTCAAGAAATGAATGTACTCCTCCTTCTCTGAAAGTAATAAGTGAATGCTTATGTGAGTCTCCTTGACAATTTCGGAATCTCCCAAATTTACTGTTTCGGTTTTGTCCAGGTTAGACTTAGGTTTATTCTCAAAGTTCTCAACCTCTCTGACAACATCCTCAGGTATTTCATCCTCTTCTTATGAGTCATTATCCTTATGTTGCGTTGTCTCATTACATGTCACAGTCATCGGTTCATCACGAAAAGTAATAATAACACCTTAGAAAGAAAAAATGTGAAAGATAATAATGAATAATAAATAGCAATGCATTGATTAAATTTGAAAATATCCAAAGCCAGTACGGCTCGATGAATCGAGCAATTATTTTGAAACAAAACAAAGTTATTGAAAACATCTGAAATGCCTAACATGGCTATGAAAATAAATTAGGCTAAGTGCCAAGCTACCCAGGGACTCGGCGGGCCCGGGATGGTGTGGCGGTCCAGTTCTTGAGAATAGTTCCCTTCTACACAGTCTGAATGGTGAGGCCTTCTTCCTCCTCCTCCCCAATTATCGCATTGCAATCCATATCCTTGTCCTCTAGGAATAAAATACTTAGCCCAACTAAAGCTTCTTCTTCTGCAGTTCCCCATATTGTATCAGCTTGGTGAAAAGTCTGACCCATATGTGGCATTGGTTGCTTGAGAGGGTAATAAGGTCCAAGCCATGGAGGCAACCAATCATCATACTCTTTCCATGTATACTGGTATCCGAGCCCGCAGGTTGTACCATAACTTTTTAGCTGTATTCGTTTAGTAATGCCTTGGAGATTCTTCCCAAGTCCCTTGCCGGGTTCATATCCAGACCATGCCAGTATGCTTTCTATTTTGTTACTCCACTATTTGTCTTTCTCAACTGCATTGACATGTTCTATGTGGTGATAAGTTTCCCCTCCTAGCCTTCTTTTGTTCTCGATAACTGGGATGGTTTGATTGGTGTAAATAGGATTACTTCTATCTCCGTGAATGATCACCTCCTGATGGTTCCATTCGAACTTCACGGTCTGGTGTAGTGTGGAAGCCACAGCCCCAGCGAAATGTATCCAAGGTCGGCCCAACAGAAACTTGTATGTAGCTGATATGTCAAGCAGTTGGAATTCAACATCGAACCAAGTTGGCCCCATCTGCAGGCAAAGGTTAATCTCCCCAATCATGGCCATTTGAGACCCATTAAAGTCTTTCACGTTCATACTTCATGCCTGTAACTCATGGAAACCTTTTCCTAATCTTTTCAGAGTAGTCAATGGACAAATGTTGAGGCTTGAACCTCCATCTATCAGGACCCTGGCAATGAATTTGTCTTCAAGTTGTACCGTGATATGCACCACCCTTGTCACGACCCAAACCGATGGGCCGCGACGGGCACCCGATATCTTATCCAACTGAGTACCAGCATAACATATCTTTTCATGTCATACTATCGTAGATAACTGAGCCAGAAGGGTGTCATGAGTTAAGTAGAATACAACATGTGATACCAATTTATACATAAGACATACGGGCCTATAAGGCCAAAATAACCACTTGTATACTGAACATAGGCCGACAAGGCTATACAATCTTTTACGTATATGACATCTATCTACAAGCCTCTATGAATACATAATTTTCATAAAGGTCAGTAGGTCTACAAGCCTCTATGACATCGATCTCATTGTCCTTTAGGTCGTTGCACTTTACTGCATAAGTGTAAGCAGTAACGTGCTCACTGGGGTCAGAGGTTCCATTGTATTTTGGAAGGTCTGATATTTTGAACTTCTTTGGAATGGGTTTTGGATCCACTCCCTCTGGGAACGGCCTTTGTATGAACTTCTTTGAATCCACAACTTTCAGGTCGGGGGTATGCCCAGAATATGGTCGACTTTGGAGTTGTAGGTCTCGACTTTTTTGTCATTGGCTTCTATCTTCTTCTCGCCTGATTCAATCCTCTTTGTGAAGTCCTCGAGCTTCTTTATGATGGCAGGGTCGGTTGCCGATCTGTTTTTGCTTGATCTCTCTAGTACTTGCTCGACTTGGGGAGCTGTCCCCAGCGCTACCGCGCTGGGAGTTTTCTGGTGACTTTGTATCTGAGCAATCTCTAACTGTTGTGCCTGCAACATTTCAAAATAATGTGAAGTCTAACCTCCTGTTCTTCCTTGGCCGGGGTTTCCTGAGCTTCTTGTTGATCTCCTTGGTGCATGCTCTTGTTGGTATGGGAGCTTACATCGACGTGTTGAGCATTACGTGAGACCGCGTCCACAGGAATTGGTTTTGGTGCGTTCTCAGGGTTTCGCGGTGGCACACCAACACCTAGAACATCCACACCATTATCTCCATGGTTCTCGAGATTATTGGTTACTGAGTCAAACATTTTGACCTGAAATCAAAGATCTTGAGCAAGAAAAAGTGTGAAAGATAACTTGCGTTGTGTAGTAAAACAAGCAAGAAAATAATCACTATTATTTTTATCCCCACGGTGGGCGCCAAACTATTTACCGTGAAAATGGTAATAACAATTAAATTTGATTTAGTGGTTCTAAAAATACGTGATCTATTTTTATGCTAATTGCTAAGCAGTTGATGCTATGTGAAAGACTTAGAAACGAGATAAGAGCTTGAGAGCAAGGTGATAACCAGACAGAATGATCAATAATCAGAGCCTCGAGCTTGCCTATTCGAGGGCCTAGGGGTCGAGTTTGAGGCTCGTCTGGGAGCTATTGAGGGGGATCGATGGAAACTAACAGTTATAAATAAATCAATGACGGCCCTTTATGGCCAACAATAAGAAATAAATGATGAACAATAAATAGAACACAATAATTATAAGCAATAAATAAAGCAATGAGATCAAGAGAATATGTTAGAGAGCAGAGAGAATGTTCTTGTGTATTTAGTATTGAGCAACAGATGTTTACAAAATGACAAGAATCCCCTTTTTATATTAAGGGGAATCCCTAGCATAATACAAATGCATTTATTACAAAGATATGGAGATGGAACAACTAGTTAATGCCCTGATACGGGCTTAAACTATCCTGACAGACTTTGTCGGCTCTAACTACACGCCTAGGAAACTCCCCACTTTCTCCCCGTAACCGTCGGTCCGCACTGCTCTGAGGTCGAGCATCGATGGCCCTCGAGGGATGAAACTCGACCGTGGTTTTGAGCCTTTGAGATGCCGTAATGATGGAAAATTGGACCCTCCGATTTTACCTTATACACTTCTTCAGTCCTTTCCCCGAGTTTGATAATATCAGAGAACTTGTGATTCTCAATGACCATTAGCCTTTCATAATACAGTGGATCTTGTGCCCTGACGAAGATCTTGTTCATTTGTTCTTCTTCTAGTGCTGGTCTGACCTTGGCTACTTCTGACCTCCATCGAGTAGCATATTCGCGGAAAGTCTCAGTTGGCTTCTTCTTTAAATTCTAGGTGTGGAAGACTTTTGATGCATTCTCTGTGTTGAACCTGAATCGGTTCATAAATTCTGATGCCATACTCTCCTAATTGGCCCACTTCTTCGGGTTCTGGCTTATGTACCAGGACAAGGCATCTCCGTGCTCGGATCCTTTCATCTTTTCTGACCCTCACATGCTTATCACAATAAGTTCTCAAATGAACCTTGGTATCACCTGTTCCGTCAAACATTTCGAACTTGGGAGGTTTGTAACCCTCCGGAAGTTTCATGTCCGGTTGTATGCATAGATCTTCATAATTCAGACCTTCTATCCATTTGCCTCCTTCGACACCCTGAACTCGACTTGTCAATTTCTTGAGTTCCTCAGCCATGTTCTTGATGAGTAGGTCCTTCTCATCAAATTATGGTGTATAGGAGATCGGTTGAGTAGAATGAGGCACAATTTCCACATATATAGGGTTGTTTTGGTAAGTGTCACGGACTTGGGTGTAGTGGTGGTCATTGGTTGAGTTTTGAGGGTTGGGAACGAGTTGTGGTATGTTCTGAGGAGTGTGATAGGTAGTGGTTGGTGGGTACTGTATTGGTTGATGATGGTGTTGTGGTGGAGTTGGTATTGGTAAAGGATTGGGATTTTGAGGTGGAGTTGCATATTGATGTGGTGCGGGAGGAGGCTGGTTTGGTGTGTTTTGGGGAGGTGTTGGGTTTTTGGTATTTTGTTGGTTGATGTCAGGGACGTTGAGGGTGAGAGAGAGGTTTACTAAGTTGCGAACCTGCTCGAGTTCTCCCTGTAACTCCAGTATCTTCTATTCCAACCGCAAGACCAAGTCATTTGGTGCTGGAGTACTTCGATCGTCTGAAGTTTCTGCATTCTAAGCATTTTCCTTTCGAATACCACTTAACTCATCCATCTTAGCTTTCCCTCTACTTCTCGTATTACTTGGAGGAGGGGAGGTAGAGGGCCTCTAGATCCGGTGTGATATGCTGATGATGCTAGTATGTGCGAACCAACCTTAGGGGATGGGTATAATAAAGAATAAAGAAAAACAAAGGTAAACAAGTCAGTAAGGATTCTAAAAATGATTGTAGTATTTAAACACATATTGCGGGAATGTAAATCCACATCTTAATTTAGGAGCCTCGTTGTGCCTGAGGTAGGCCTAGCGATAAATAGATTTGGAGAAATTTAGTGCCAATAATTGCCTCATTTCATTAGTGTAGAAATGAACGACCCAAAACGACACTAAATAAGATAATGTTGTCAATGACACTTGGACTTGCTACATTTTAAAAAAATCAAGTAAACATGATCTGTTTGGTCCCAGAAGGACGCTCTCCAGACTGGATGCTCTTGTCGATCAGTTCCCCTAGTTCGCGCAGGTTCAGCAGTAAGAATGCCCTTGCCAAATTTCCTCCTTCGTTTCCCTCAACGTTATGGCAACCGATGACTCTCTTTCTCATTTTCCCTTCCAATTCCATCAAACTGTACTTCAGATATTCCATCCTTTCACTGGATTTAACAGCCCTTTCTTTCCACTCATTGATCATTTCCATGTTGGCCTTATGCTGCTCCATATGTTCAACTTCAGACTCACGAATTCTCTTGCGCAATTTGTTGTACTTCACCTGTGCTTCGGCAACTTCGTCTATGACCCTGTTTCCTGGACCGACCCTTGGCTCGAAGATCCCCACTATGTTATCATCCAACCATGAGAGGTACAAGTATGTATGACCTGCATGATATGAATCGGACTCGATGGTATCCTTTTCTATGATAATTTTCAAGTGCCACATGTGTTGTGTTTCATTCTTATATGGGATGGCGTCACCCTGAAAATCGGCTATGAAGTGACTCATTTTAGAGACTCGCGGTATGACCTGTCTCTTGCCTGCCTATCTCATAACCCTGAGGGGAGCATAAGGGTATATGCCCCTTAACCCAATTAGTACCAAGTGGGGAACATCTCTGGATCTGATGATGAACTCGTCGGTAGGGAACCACTCGAACATCCATTGAACCTGGTCCTCAGTTAACTTGTTAAAAAACTGCACCCATCCTACAACATCCTTAGGTTGGGCAAACATGTCTGGAATATAGGTAATTCTCTTGGGATGATGAAATGCTATGTGATCATTCCACAACCTTCGCAGAAATTCTTGACGGTATTGGCCCTTTTGGAGATGTTCTAGAAGCCAAACTTGCATCAACAAATTGCAACTCTCGAAGAATCTGAACCCCTTCTGATAGCGTTCCAAGGCCCGGTACATATCTGCAATGATCATAGGGACAATGGTATATGTCTACCCCTGGATCCCGTCTATCAAAGTTTTGGCCACCATGGCCAGCCTGGTGTGGATTTTGTCCCCTTGGATCGGGAACATACAATAAACACAAAGATCCTGCGATGAATCCAACCCAAGGAGGTGATGGAGAGTTCACCATCAAAAATACGGTAAGAGCTGTTGTGACCGTATGAATGATAGGCACTCCAAGGAGGTGATGGAGAGTTCATCATTCAAAAATACGGTAAGCCGAACACAACCCTTTCTTTGTCCCAAAACATGGTGGCAGCCTCGATTAACATTTTTTTGGCTGCAAGTCTAACAAAGAAGGCATATTTCCTAAGACCCTTTTCACATGATTTAGGTCACTTGAAGGAAGATCCCACCACCAATCTAGCAAAAGTGAAGGTATGCTACCAACCATGCCGAACCTAGGGACTTCGTGCCTCATTTTCTGCAAAACAAAAGATGGTTAGGCCCTTTCCCCCTCCAGGTTTGTCTATTTATACAACAATGATCAACATATTAGCACTTATTTCTCCAAAATTAATGCACACAATTGTGATTGTATCCGTTGGGATTATGGAAAACCTGATGGAGTCTTGGGTGAGGCTTGTATTAAAGGGTTATTATGGGGATAACATATTAATCTGGCTAGGTCTGACCATGATGCATGCACAATTGACTAGAGTAAGGTTGCTATAGAGGTCTAGACTGGGACCCTCACGCGGACAACTTGAGGGGGAAAGATACGGAACCGTCGAACGCACCGTTGATCGACTAGTTTTACCGCAAATACGCCTTTCTGAATTTAAAAGGGTGATATATAGGAAGGGCGCAAACACTCATCAAGTGTTGCTATAGGATTGATTACGCATGAGTGGAATATGATGTTGAGCATGATTTATGCAATAATAAAATAGCATGTTGTCAAATATTTGCACTTTTAAAAATGATAAATGCGGTATTTAAATAATTGAAAGACAATTATCAGAAGAAAACAAGGAGACAAGTCAGTTTCGGGAAATAAAAGAGATCATAAATACTTGAAAATAAGCAATTAATCCAAGTAAGGGAGGGGGGAGGGAAGGGAAAGGGTGCACATGTATTAACAAAATAAAGCATGCTTAAGACTAATTCATAAAAACAAGTTCGTTATGGTAAGAGCCTAAAATATCCCCAGCAGAGTCGACATGCTGTCGCGCCTCCTTTTTCTTCGCGGAGTCCGGGTTTCGACATTCATTGGGAACAACTCATTTCCTTTCGGGAATTGAGTATTTGAATTTGAAGAGTCGCCATCTACTGAATTTAAGGTGCGTTAGGGAACCTAGAGCAAGTAGCTCATGAAACCGATTTGCATTACCAAAAACTTGGGTAAGTGCTCGAAATAACCTTGAGGGGAAGGTGTTAGGCACCCCTCGAGGTCCACAACGATGGGTCCCGGCCAGACTCATTTTTTGTGAATTAGTCATTTAATAGATAGGCAGTCTAAGCAAACATATAAGATAAAAGAGATTGAACAGATAAGCAGTCTAAGCACACATATGCAAATAAGATGAGAGAAGTCCTAGGTTTGTTAGCCTATAGGATCACATTTAAACAATACCCGGTAAACCTTTCTCAACTAGAGGACTTACACGTGGCGTTAGCGCACAAGTCATCATATCCTTTACTACCCAATTACCCTCCCCTTGGTCATAGCCTAAAGCGTTCTAGCAACCTTAAGATATATCCTATGCGTGCACTACCCGTCCCTTTACTCATATTATCCTGGAGGTATTTAGAACTTCTAGTTAAGGTGGATCTAGACTCTCCAACATTAATTAAAAGGAGAAAACTCTAGATGACAAACAAAACACGTAGGACTGGACTAAGGATAGAACAGTTAAAAGGCTCACATGTTACCTCCACAAATAGAGCAAGCAAGTGCACGTCTCAAATAGCAGTGTTTCAGACACTTTAAAAAAATCCTAATAACAGGATATATAGGTGAGCACAAATCAGAACATATGCAAAGTTTTATTAAAGTGGGGAACCAATACCTAATCAGTTGCCTACTAATTTTAGAGGGGCTTGCTAAATATGGACAGTTAACAAAAGCACAGTTTAACGATATACAGGATTTTAATCGCGTGTATCAGTGATGTCCTATGAGCATAATATCTAATTAATCGGGAGTACAATAAACCAGTAAACAATTTTGAATAGGCAGTTTGGTTCGTTAGACCCTATAGGCATGTTGTCTAAACGTGAGGACTGATTTTAGAAAATGGAAACTAAATGCAACAATTAGTTTTAAAACCTCATTGGCATGCCAAGACTGATTTTAAATTACAAGCAAAGTGTCCAGAATGCAAGATTGATTTTACCCTATAAGCATGGTTTCTAAATGCTGAATATGCTAAAATCCAATTTAGCATGACTCCCAAATGTAGAAGATTGATTTGAAACTTATAGGCATGATATCTAAAATTGCAAGATTGGTTTTAACCTATAGGCATGGTATCTAGAATGCACGCAAACAGACAAACAACACAATGATATGATTTTGGATTGCAAAAGTTGATTTGAACCCTATAGATATGATATCTAGAATGCATATAATTTATGAACATTGCAATGTCCTATAGGAATGGTTTCTAGGATGTAAACACTAATTTTAAAAACATATAGGCATGATATCTACCCATTCCCAACAAAAGTATGTATAATAATCCCTCCCAGTTTTACTAATTTTTCCAATATCTATTTACAAAGAAATTAATATTACAACCCCATCGTAAATGAATTATAGTAATAAACAACACTATACTATAGGGAGCATGGATAGGCCCAAAGCAAAACCTGGGAAACCAGGCCTTCAAATAGTCCCAAGTGCCATATCTTATAGTGCAAGAGAGGGTACCCTGGTGTGTCAAATTTCCCAAAGGCCTCAAGGACCCTAAGCATTGCTCACACCAAGGTCCTCTTTAAAGATCAACAACTTGTGCAGTGTAGAGTAGCCAGCCCCAGTGTATCAAAGTTCAGAGGGGTCTCATGGACTCCAAAGCAATGCTCATACTGGAGGGGCAGGACCCTAGATGTTCTAAGAATTTTGAAGTGGATAGTGATTTATAAGAGTAGTTTTGAGAAAAATAGTTTTAGACTTTCAGGAAACAAGAAGCAAACAGAGTCATTCAATTCCTGGAACTTAGGCAAAGGTTCCAGAAAACAAACAACATTCAGAAGTAGGATTACTTAAGTTAGCTATTACTAAGTGACCAAACACAAAGACAAGGCATGCTGAGGATCGAAAAATCACATACAAAGGGGCAATAGGGATTGGGGAGCACAGTTGTGAAAGGTGGACATCTAGATAGGGAGAACATGCTATTAGGGAAGTAGACAAAACACAAATCTTATTTAGACATGAGTAAGCATGCAAATTTGCTGAAAGTAGAAACACATAGTTCTAATTAAAAACAGAAGTAAACATGCTATTGTTAGTAATCAAATTTGGGCAGCAGTAGGCATGCTAGTGCAGTAGACACATAGATTGAACATCAATAGACATGCTATTGAACATACAGATTGAACAGAAGTAACCACGTAGATTAGACAGAACCAATCATGTTAGTAAACACCTGATTAAACAAAAGTAAACATGGTGGAAAACATATGGATTTAAACAGAAGTAAACAAGCTGATAAACACATGGATTTAAACAAACGTAAACATGTTGTTAAACACACAGATTAATTGAATGACAGTAGTAGAGGCATACCAGTTGGATATTTTCAATAAAAGAGTAAAGTAAAGAGGATCCAAGATCTAGTCTTGGCTTCCAGTTGACTAGATAGTGCAATAGACAAGTAGTAGTAGTTTGCAATAGAGAGAGAGAGAGAGAGAGAGAGAAAGAATTTTTAAGTGCTTTTCCTTACGTCTGTGTGTGTTTGAAACAGAGTCTTGTACTTATAGGGGTCGAGTAGTGTAAAGTAAATAAGACAAGGCAGCTTAATATTGTAAATAAGGTAAGGAAAGCAATCAAATAATCAATTAAGCTTGACAGGGCAGACAATCAAGGAATTATTCCCATAAATAACTCTATTTGAGTTTCAAATAAGGCAAGGCAACTTAATATTGAAAATAAGGTAAGGAGAGCAATCAAATAATCAATTAAGCTTGACAGGGTAGACAATCAGGGAATTATTCCTATAAATAACTCGGATTGAGTTTCAAATAAGGCAAGAAGTGAGTCTAATAGCCAATTAAGGTTAGAACCCATAAATCAAGCAATCAATCACAAAAATAAGGTAACCTGGGAAATTAGATACCATTCTGGGGTCAAACCGCCCCCTAAATAGGCAAGAGACGTTAATTAGGAATCTCAGGATTAAGGAGAGCAAGCAGAAAGTTAGTAAATCATTTCAGCAAAAATGAAACCCTAGATAATTGAGATAGTCAGTCAATTATTAAAAATAACGGACAAAATGTTGAAGCGAACAATGAACAGTCAAACAATCAAGCTTGGAACATAGTCATTACCGAAAGTTTAAACAAAACATAAGAAATTTCGGAAAAGCCTTTTGCAAGAACAGACGAAGTAGGAACCTTAATTTTGAAAATACTTAGGGTCGATTAACAGTAGGGGAATCATAAGACTCTTAAAGAAAATGGTCATGGAAACTTGAAACCACTTCAAACACAGAGATTTGACCAATCAATAATAAAGGAAACCAAAACCCTAAAATAACAAAGTATAAAAATCGATTGACAGTAAGAAACAAGAGATATTTAATGAAAAGTCATTGACGAACTCAGAATCATTCCAGATCTACAAAGATCTGGACGGATTCATGTCCAAAGATTAGGGTTTTTAAGGAAAAAACAGGAGGTGTAAAGAGAATCTGGTTTTGAACTAGAGATTTGAACCATAAACATCAAGATAGTAGCACTCACAAATGGAGGTGACCGTAAGCAGACTCTTAAAGAGTCTCGAACAAGGTCTAGGCTAGATCCTTTGGGATTTCTTTCATGGAATAGCAAAATCGTACAACCAGAAGAAGTAGGAGTCCAATGGAGGTCTGAAACAATCGTGGAACCTCATAGAACAGGTAGGAATCCAAGGGATTGGGGCTATGTTTAGGTGGCGACGATTAGGGTTAGGGTTGGGTCTCAGAGAGAACATGGAGGAGAGGATTTTAGGGCGGCTGAATGGGAGAAATGATTAGGGTTTAGGGGTCTTTTGGACTAAAAAAGGAAAGGGGTAACAGTGGTCGTTGATCTCTGTGATCAATGGCCAAGATCAAAGGGGCTTGGAGCTGGGTAGAGTTTTAGGTTTGGGCTGGGGTGGATTTGGGCCTAGTTCTAATTGGATTGGGATTGGAGAATTGAAATTGGGCTGGTTTAATAAGCTAGGTCCGAAAAATAAAAAGGGTTATTTGTTAAATACCAATTTAATTGATAAAAACAATTAAAAAAAAATAATTAACAGATTATAAAATGATTTTCATGCCTAAAAATGTTTTAAAACAATTACTTAGTATTTAAAAAAAATAAAGATCTATTTTATGGTAAAATAATGTAATAATGCATACATGGGCTATAATTGCAAAGTTATTGCAATTATAACCCCAAAAATGCAAATATGGCTATTTGTGAAATAATTAAAACTTAGTACAAATGCAAATGATAAAATTAAGACACAAAATTATTATAAAACTATTTGTGATGCAATTAGTAATTGTTTATATAAATAAAAATACTGGGATAAATTAATTAAAATCCTTAAAAATGCAAAAATTATGGAAAGATATTGATTGATGCTAATGCATAGTTTTGGAGGTATATATGAATTTTGAAAAATATTATAGGGAAACATTGGGTATCAATAGTGGAGATCTGAGGCACGTTGTGATATTTTGCCCTAGGTCATAGGGTGGCATGCCACAATAGGGTTTTCGTGCCATGGTTCCATTACTGGTTGCTCCATCGACCGCTCAGCCAGCTAGAGGTGAGGGTTAGGCTACTAAAAGTGAAGGTTAGGCCATTAGATTTGGAGGTCAGACAACTAGAGGTGGAGGCCATCCAGCTAGAGGCCATCCGAGAGGTGGAGGTCAAAGTGGTAGGGTCGAGCCTCATTTTTATGCATTTCCAGCTAGACTAGAGGCAAAGTCATCCGATGCTGTCATCATAGTTATTGTTCTGATTTTCCATAGCGATGCCTCAATTTTATTTGATCTAAGCTCTACTTATTCCTACGTGTCATCCTATTTTGCTTAATATCTGGTTATGCCTCATTATTTTCTGAGGGCCCCTATCTATGTGTCCATGTCTGTGAGAGATTCTAGTGTAGTAGATCGTGTTTATCATTCATGTGTGGTTTCTATCGGGAGCCTTGATACTACTATAGATTTTCTACTTCTTGATATGGTGGACTTTGATGTTATTTTGGGCATGGATTGACTATCACCTTATCACACTATGTTGAACTGTCACGCCAAGATGGTGACCTTATCCATGCTGGGGTTGCCTCGATTAGAGTAGAGAGGGAGTCCTAGCCATTCTACTAGTAGGTTTATTTCTTATGTGAAGGCTTGGCATATGGTCGAGAAGGTATGTCTAGCATATTTGGCCTATATTCGTGATCCTAGCGCGAAGGATCCTTCCATGGATTCAGTACCAGTTGTGCTCGAGTTTCTAGAGGTGTTTTTTGTAGATTTGTCGGGGATGCCACCCGATAGAGATATCGACTTATGTATTGGCTTGGCTCCGAGAACTCAGCCCATTTTTATTCTACCATACCGTATGGCCCCAACTGGGTTGAAAGAATTAAAGGAGAAATTGCGGGATTTGCTTGATAAGGGATTCAGTAGACCTAGTGTCTCGCCCTAGGAGGCACCAGTATTATTTTTGAGGAAGAAGGATGGTTCAATGAGGATTTGTATAGATTATCGACAGTTGAACAAAGTAACTATCAAGAACAAGTATCCTTTGCCGATGATTGATGACTTATTTGATCAACTTTAGGGTGCCAAAGTGTTTTCAAATATTAATTTGAGATCTGGCTACCATCATTTGAATATTAGGGCATCAGATGTCCCTAAGACAGCCTTTTGGACTCGGTATGGTCATTATGAGCTCTTAGTGATGTCATTTGGCTTGACAAATTCCCCAGCAACATTTATGCATTTGATAAACCGGGTATTCAAGCCCTATTTGTATTCTATTGTGATCGTCTTCATTGATGATATTTTGGTTTACTCCCGTAGTAGGGAGGAGCTTGAGAAACATCTTTGGATTGCACTTCAGACCTTGAAGGATAGTCAATTATATGCCAATTTTTCAAAGTGTAAGTTTTGGTTGGATTCGGTTGCCTTTTGGGGGCATGTTGTATCTTCCAAGGGAATCAAAGTGGATCTTAAAAAGATTGAGGTAGTTTAGAACTGGCCTAGACCTACTTCAACTAAAGAGATTTGGAGTTTCCTTGGTTTGGCGAGTTATTATCGCCGGTTCGTGGAGGGTTTTTCATCTATTGCAACCCCATTGACTAGATTGATCTAGAAGGGTGCCCCATTCAGATGGTCTTATGAATGTGAGTTGAGCTTTCAGAAGCTCAAGACTACTTTGACCACAACTCCAGTGTTGGTGTTGCCTACGGGTTAGGGATCTTACACCATGTATTGCAATGCATCACGTATTAGGCTAGGCGCGGTATTGATGCAAGATATTAGGGTGATTGCATGTGTGTCACGGCAGTTGAAGGTTCATGAGAAGAACTACCATGTTCATCACTTAGAGTTGGCAGCTCATGCATTAATGATTGGAGGCATTACATCTACGGCGTGTCGTGTGAGGGATTCATAGATCATCAGAGTCTACATCACTTGTTTAAGCAAAAGGTTCTAAATTTGAGGTAGTGGAGGTGGTTAGAGCTGTTAAAAGACAAGAATATCACAATTTTGTATTTACCCGGGAAGGCTAATGTGGTGGCCAATGCCTTGAGCAGAAAGTTTGAGAGTATGGGTACTTGCATATATTCCAGTTGGTAAGAGACCACTAACATTAGATGTTCATGCATTGGCCAATCAACTCGTGAGGTTACATGTTTCGGAGCCAGTCGGGTTCTTGCTTGCACGATTTCTCGATCTTCTTTGTATAAGTGCATTAGAGAGCGGTAGTATGACGACCCCTGTTTGCTTGTCCTTAAGGACATGGTGCAGCATGGCAACGCCAAGGAGGTTTTTATTGGAGATGATGGGGGTGTTTTGGATGCAGGGTCGAATTTGTGTGCCCAATGTGGATGGGCTGCGTGAGTTGATTCTTGAGGAGGCCCACAGTGCGCGGTATTCCATTCATCCATGTTCCACCAAGATGTATCAGGATTTGAGGTAGCATTATTAGTGGAAAAGAATGAAGAAAGATATAGTAGAGTATGTGGCTCGATGTTTTAACTGCCAACAGGTGAAGTACGAGCATTAGAGTCCTGAAGATTTACTTTAGAGACTTGATATTCCCGAGTAGAAGTGGGAGCGTATTACCATGGATTTAGTTGTTGGGATCCCACATACTTTGAAGAAATTTGACGCAGTATGGGTCATTATGGATAGGTTGACAATGTCGGTGCATTTCATTCCGGTGGTGGCTACCTATTCTTTAGAGCAGCTGGCTCAGATCTATATCCGGGTGATTGTTCGTCTTCACGACATGTAGGTGTCTATTATCTCCGATCAAGGTACACAATTCACATTGCATTTCCGAAGAGCTATGCAGCGGGAGGTAGGTACGCAGGCATTTTACCCCCAGACGAATGGGCAGTCCAAGCGTACCATTCAGATCTTGGGGTACATGCTATGCGCCTGTGTTATGTATTTCGGGGGTTCTTGGGATCAGTTCTTACCGCTTGTGGAGTTTTCCTATAACAACAACTACCAATAGAGTATTCAGATGGCTCCTTATGAGACCTTATATAGGAGGCAGTGTCATTCTCTAGCTGGTTGGTTTGAGTCGGGAGAGGCTAGGTTGTTGGGCACTAATTTGGTTCAAGTTGCCTTGGAAAAAGTAAAGTTGATTCAAGATTGGCTTCGTACAGCCTAGGGGTGGAAAATGGGCAGGTTGGGCTGAATTTGGGCGGGTCAAGAAGGGTTAGATCAATAAATGGGTCATTGCCCAACCCAACCCAAAGTGTATTTGGGCTAAGATAGGCTAAACAATGGGTCATAGCCCAACCCGCCGAACTTCACCCATGTTTTAGAATCATACTCATCTTGCATAAATAAAGCCTTTTACCTTTTATACATATGTGTATAAAAGGTAAATAAATACCATTAGTATTTGAGAATCAACAGATATTTTCTTAAATAACAAATTAGTATTTAAAATGTGTAAGTTGAAAAATACTTTGCGGGTGGGGGAGTTGGAGTGGGTGGGTGGTGCAGAAAAACAAAAAAATAGAAAGTAGAAAATTGAAAATATAAGAAAAAAAGCAAAAAAAATATTTGAGCGGGGGGGGGGGGGAGGGGGAAGGGGGTGGAGGTGGTGGATGGGGGGTGCAGAAAAACGAAAAAATTGAAAATTGAAAACACAAAAAAAAAGTTAAATTTTTTTTTTGAGGGGGTTTGCGGGCGGGAGGGGGGTTAGGGTGGGTGAGTGGTGCAGAAAAACGAAAAAAAAATTGAAAATACAAAAAAAAATGGGGCAACTAAGTAAATTTCTAGATAAGTTGGTTGAGACTTTATTTTGGGTGAGCTACATGGGTTGTATTTGGTCTACTTCATGGCTCAGAATGGCCTATAAAAAATAATGGGTTAACTTGGGCTCAGCCCAAATAGACCTATGAGCTATAATGTTTGTAGCCCAACCCATCAATCTCTAGGCGGGTTGGATGGGTTTGGGCTAAAATTGCAACCCCTAGTACAACCCAATCTAGGCAAAAGAGTTACGCTGATCAGAGGGCTCGTGATGTAGCATTCATGGTGGGAGAGAGGGTTTTGCTGCGTGTTTCACCCATGAAGGGTGTGATAAGGTTTGGGAAGAAGGGCAAGTTGAGACCTAGGTATATCAGTCTCTTTGAGATCCTTGAGAGGGTTGATAAGGTGGCCTACCGACTTGTATTGTCACCTAAATTATTGGCAGTCCACCCGATATTCCATGTTTTCATGCTGTGGAAGTATCACGGAGATCCTTCCTACGTATTAGATTTCAGCTCAGTCCGATTGGACAAGAATTTGACTTATGAGGAGGAGTTCGTAGCTATTCTATCCCGGCAAGTCCGAAAGTTGAGGTCTGAGAGTTATCCTTCTGTTAGAGTGTAGTGGAGAGGTTAGCCGACCGAGGTGTGTAAGAGATTGTTGGTGTAGCTGTTTCTGGTATCTGAGGTTTTGTGCTTCGTGATCCCGAAGCCACTCCCCTGACTGCGAAGGGGAAATTGAGGCTGGGGTGGTTTTTTCTTCGCAAACGCGAGGAGCTGGTCGCGAATGCGAAGTAGTGGGGGGGGGGGGGGGTTACCCTTTGTGAATGTGATCGTCCTCCCGTGAATGTAATGGGTTATGGGTTCTAGGGGAAAGTCAGGTGTTACTCTTCGCTAACGCGGTCTTTGGCACGTGAACGCAAAGGCAAGGGAAGAAGCCGACGCGAACACGAAGAGTAGCTTGCGAACGTGAAGGACTTTTTGGCCGATGTGCTTCGCAAACGCGAGAACACCTGACGCCCAGGTATTAAATATTTCAAAAGTCAGATTTTCATCTTTCACCATTTTCAAGTTTGAGCTCGGCCTAGAGGCAATTTTGAAGAGGTTTTTCATCCCAACTTCATTGGTTAGTAGATTTTAACTTGTTTTATTACATTTCCATAAGCACCTATTGATTTTAATCTTTAATATAGCTTTTTCATAGTAGAAATAAGGGATTTAGTTAGAAATTGGGGATTTTGAGAAATTGAGATTTAGTCCTCAAATTAAGGTCGGATTTCGAAACTAATCATACAACAAAGTTTGGAAGTGAATGGATAATTGGGTTTTGGTCTGAATCTCGAGTTTTGACCAAGTGGGCCCGGGGTTGAATTTTGCTGACTTTTTTCCAAAATCATTAAAGAATGAATCTTCTTCACTCATGGGTAGTTTCTAAAGCTTATTTTGAATTATTTCAACTATATTTGGGTAGATTTGATTAGTTTGGACGTTAATTTTAAAGGAAAAGTCGTGGTTGTGCCTCGATTTGGTTGCGGATCGAGGTAAGTGCCGTGGTTAATCTTTACTTGAGGGATTAGTACTTGTTGGTCTATTTGCTACATGCATTATGTATGGGGACGGCGTATATGTAAGGTGACAAGTATATATGCATTGTCATTGGGCTAAAGCATGCGGGCAAAAATTATTTTTTGTATTATATTGTTTCATTGACTATGTTCTCCATGCTTAGGTTAGATTATTATTTTTTATATATTCGTCTCACATTTATTGCTTATTTTGAAAATGTTGGGCATTTTGAAAGTTGAGTTGCTATCATGGCACTATAATTAAAGTGAAATCGCTTCCTGACTTGCATTTGTTATTTGGATTTGTATTGTTGCTTGGTGAGGATGAGTGAAAAGTACGACGGGTGTTGTCGTACCTTATTTGCATTCATTATCATATATTGAGAGATTGTGAGGATTAAAGAACGAAGGATGATGTCGTGCATTTGATTATTTATCATCTTTTATCATACTATGGGAGGTTGAGAGTAAAAGCACGACGGGTGATGCCATGGCATTTTATTTATGCTATTACATGGTGAGGACGAGAGTAAAAGCATGAAAGGTGATGTCGTTCCATCTTTATTTCATTGCCTTATTTGATTCCCGAATTGGTGCTTTACTTAGTTACATTGCTGTTATTTCGGAAGATGTTATCTGGTGATCTCGTTCTTGCCGACATCTTCCAACGATGCTGCACTGGGTATAATTACTACTAAATCAGTAGACCTTTCTAAGCCCTTGCTCACTCACCAGCTGAACAAGTTCATTTATTCCCCATTGACATCAACCGAAAATCCGACAATACATTCCAAACTCGAAGTCATGTTGCATTCAAATAAAATATGTGGACCTAGTCACTGCCCACCCAGAATTACCAAATTGCTCTAAACTTTCCTCAAGGCGTGTGGCTATCCTACCACAGAACTCATATGTTATTCTGCCACTCTCCTACTTTGGTTAAACCCTCTCCTTTAAGTGACTTCTCGACTTCTGCTTTTCATACTTGACCTTCTCGCAATTTAACCACCGCAAAACACCTCCCACATGTCCTTCCTCGTCCTTCGCTGCCCAATTGTTGCCTCACATCCGAATCCATCTCTGTAGCACTTGAACTAATAAATTGCCACCAACTTTAAGCCTCCTAGAAGATCATCCATCTCGAGCCATCAATATTCGAAATACCCATTTGATTTCGAAATCGCTACACTCGGCTATCTCTGACAACTGTTTCGCAGGCACCATTTCATAGCACTCCACCTCGAGGAAAATCAAAGAAGACCATAACACCGGCAAATATTAATGCGTTCAAACAAGGACAGCAATGCCACATCACCAATGAAAATTCCACCACACTCGAAACATCAAGTCTCGGTACTCCATGTTGATACCCAATTTTTCCTTATATATTTTTAATATGCATAAATACTTTCAAAGAGTATATATATGCATGTATAAGAAAGCAAAAGGCTTTCATAATGTTTCTATAATTTTAAAGATTTTAAATTAATTTATTTCCTTCCCTTTTACTCATAAAATCCCCAACAATTATCCCTCAAATTATTGTTGTGGTAATTTAGTCATCTAAATCCTATATTTATGCCAAAATACTGTTGAAATATTTTGTGCATTTTTATAATTGCAATTTGTATTTTTAAAGCCAATTTGCATATAATAACAATACTAGCCTTATTAGGGTACAATTACGTTTTATATGCACAAAACGACCTTATATATTTTTAAAATGTTGAATATCTATTTTAAATCATTTTTGTACATGAAATTGGTTTATAGAAATTATTTATTATTTATTATAAATTATATAGGGATAAATTAGCTATTTAAAATATAGCCAGATTGCATTTCAATTTTAGCCTCAATTTTAACCCAACCCCAGCCCAATTCCTAATCGAATTACCCGACCCAAACCCTAAACCCGCCTACCCGACCCAGAACCAATTAAATCATGGCCGTTGATCTAAGAGATCAACGACCCTTATTAACTCTTGCCTTATTTAACTCTAAACGACCCCTAACCCTAACTCATTTTCCCAAACCCGCCGCCTCTGCATTCTCTCATATCCTCTCCTCACCCTCAAACCCTATACCTTCAATCGCCAATCTCTCTACTCCGATCTTCTCTGGTGATCTCTCATCGACTCCTAAGCCTCCAATGGCTTCTCTCATGCCATGTCTGCCTTCTTTAAGGTCTTCAAAGGCCTAGGGCCATGCCGACTTGCATATAGGGTTCATGACTTGTCTGTTCTTGGCTACTCCAGTGTGATTTCGAGCAAAATCATGTTGTATTTGTTAGGATCCTTGGGATTCTTGACAGGTTCTTTCATCTCTATATGGATTTCTTCTGAAACCCTAATTTCTTCCTATATCTCTTAGATCTATACAGATCTAGGACAATTTGAGTTTGTTCCTTTAATGTTTTACACTATCTTTGGAACTTTTTTACAAGAATCGTTGATTTCAAGTGTTTTTCACCTTCTTCTAAAAATTAGGGTTTCAGAACTTCTTTTAAAATTTTGTTTAACTGATTCTTTGTGTTTAAACTTCTACTTCTTGCATTATTTTAACTGATTCTATGAGTTTATCACATCTTTAACTTGTCTATGTTGAAAGCTCTAATTTTTCCAGGCTTTCGTCCGATTTTGTGACTGGCCTGTTTTTGTTTGAGTTTCTATGACTATCTCACCTCGAATATGTTTCTACTTAGTTTTTATGTCTAACTTACATCAGCTCTATGTGCTGGGGTTCATCTTGACTGGTCAATACTTGCCTCTTTGCTTGCTTTGTTTGGTTACTCCTATCTCACTCTATTTATATGCTAAAACATTGACTCATGACTCTCTCTTTGATTGACTCCGAGCTCCCAGTTTCTTGGCTTGATTTGAAAACTTCTCTTTAGACCTTCGATTCTCCTGTTTAAACTTGGTTTATTTGCTTATTCATGGGAACCCATGTTACTCTCCTTAAATCAGTAATTTCGAGTCCTTGATTCACTGATTTACTATATGCTGATTTTCGATTATTTCCATATTCTGCAACTTTATTTTGTTTTCTTACCTTATTTGGTTAACCGAGTATTTTACTGATTCTTCACTAGTTGTTTCCTTAATTGAACCCTTATGTACTTACCCCTAATTGTCTATTTTGTACCTGATGCCCTACTTGATTTCTTTCCTTAAACATTTTTTGCCCATTACCGTTGGTTGATTACCCCTTAATTAAAGGAATACTTGCATTGATTTGATTCTCATTAGTACTTGGTTCCATAATTACTATACTACTGTGATTCTTGCCTTATTTTGCCTAATTTTGAACAACTATATATATACACACTCTCATTAACACAAACACACGAACACATTGGTTCAAAAACTTTCTCTTACACACTAAAAGCTTTCTTCTCTCTTTCGTGTCACTTACTATTGTCTAAAGTCAGCCGGCTACAAGCCAAGGCTGACTATTGGGTTCTCTTTCACTTTTTGTTTACTATCCCCTTACTGATACGTTCTAATTTCAATTCAAGTCCCAAAACAACATGTTTCTCCTATTACTTTAATTTATCATGTTTATAATATGCTTCTATCTATGGTTTTGTTGTTCAACCTATAATTAACATGTCTACTTCACTGTCTTCTTTGTTGCATGCTATATACCCCCTTAGGATCCCCTTCTAGTATGTCCCAATGTGACAATGTTTCTCTGATTCCTGGCATGCACCTTCCTATATGAAATAATTGGCCTAATGATTCTGTATTAACCCTAAAGTTCATTCTATACTTTAAAAACCTTGGCCCCTTTTAAGGCTCCTCTGATTCTGTGCCTAGGTGCATCTGTGCTTACTATATGCCCTATGCTGACCCCAAATCCCCATTACCTTTAAGTGGATGTGTGCACCTATCTGACTCCATGTATTGAAGTGCTTCTAGTTATTTATTTAGTTGGATTGATTGTTAGTCATCTTATCTTTCTTTTAAATTGTCTTTTGTGTTTTTTTACAAAACCATTTCAAGTAAATCTCTCTTTTTAGTACTGTTTTCCTACTGAAACCTTTCAAATAGTGTTAAGCACTCTCACTCTACTCCTAAGCCACTAGGTTTTGCCCCCTCCAATGTATGTACTACCTTGGGATCCTCTTGATAACCCTATGAACTCTGGCACACTGAGGCTGGCCCTTCCACACTGCACTTTTTACAAAGTCTAGGTGTGAGCACTGTCCGCGATCCTTGATATCCTTAGGGAATTCTAACGCACCCAGACAATAATATTGTCTATGAAACTGGCATTTGAGGCTATTGGAGGTTTTGGGAAGTCATTTGGGCCTGCTTCAGGCTCCCTATAGTGTAACTTCTTCTTTTCCTTTTATCTATTTATGTAATTCATTCATATGATCTGTAATAATTTGTAAATAAATATTGGGGTAACTAGTGAAAAGGGTGGGTAGTTACATATTTGTGGGGTAATACGGGTAGAAACCATGCCTATAGGACATTATATTTTGCTATGTTTGCCTTACCATGCTAGAAATCATGCCCATAGGTCTCAAGTGGTTCCAATAATAGAAATCATGTTTATAGGTCTTAAAATCAACCTTAAAAGTAGATACCATGCCTATAGAATATGATCCAGTTCAACTTCTGTTATAATGGATATTTATATGTGCTTTCATTTGTTATCATACCTACCAATTTCTACATTAGTTTTTTAAACAATTAGACATCATGCCTATAGGGAACAATATCAGAAATTCTTCCTATAGATCTTAAACCAATTTAGTTTAAATAAATCAATCAAGTCCATGATTAGTTCACTTCGAAACTAGTTTAATTAGTGGTTTATTTTCCCTGAAATGAATTCTTTCAAAACTGCCTTAATCTATCATAAGACAGCATGCCTATAGGGATTCAAGAGTCTGTTTTAAAATCTGCCATGTTTTACTATATAAAACGTAGTTATCGTTATTCTGTGTGTAAGCAAGCCTGTAGGGCGTTTTCAAATCCTGTAACTCTGAAAATATTTCTGCTACTTAGTGTTGTTCTGATTTTAACAGTCTTAAAAAATCAGTAGGCAAACTGATAGAGCCATTACTTATGAGTTTATAAAATAAATAAACTCACTATCTTCTGTGTCTTGATATTCATTTAGACATCATGCCTTAGGATATTGTTTAACAAAAGGCCCTTATTTGTGTTTTAGTCGTGTTGTTTATGTGCATTGTTTGTGGAGGTAAACTTGAGCCTCTAATTGCCTCTTTCCTGGTTTATATGCTAAGGTCCTATTTGTTCTTGCATGTCGCCTTAGTATTTTCTCCTTTAAACCTTAGGGGTCTGTCTAGAACTACCTATAGGTAGATGTCTTAAATTTCCTCTAGGACCATTAAGAAGGGACGGGTAACAGCACGCAATAGAGATCACTGACCAACACTAGCTTTAATGACCACTAAGGGGGTGGGAAGGGTAGATATAGGATATGATGACTACGCGCTAATGTCACATGTAGCCCCTCATCGAGGAGTGTTTACCGGACATTGTGTGGGGTGATCCTATAGGCTAACCAACCTAGGACTTCCCCCTTTTTCAAAATTTCTTTTGTTTAAACCTTGTTTTATATGTATGCAACTTGTTCAAAATCTTAGTCTTGTTATTTGAGTTATACAACATCCTACGTACTTTACTTGCAAACTATTTGATTCAACTATTTATTTTTTAATGGACTAATTCATAAGTATAAGTTTGGTCGGGACTCACAGTTGTGGACCAAGAGGGGTGCCTAACACCTTCCCCTCAAGGTCATTTCGAGCCCTTACCCTAATTTCTGGTAATGCAAACCAATCCAAGAGTTAATCACTCTAGGTGCCCTAACGCACCATAACCGGTTAGGTGGCGACTCTTCAAATACCCAATTCCCAAAAGGAACTGAGTTATTACCCCCCATGAATGTCGAAACCCGGACTTTCTCTGCGGAGGAAAAAAGGGGGCACGACAGCATGGCGACTCTGATGGGGATACCTTTAGGCTCTTACCATAACGAACTTATCTTTTTACAAATTAGTTTAAGCATGCTTTATCCGGTACCCTTCTCCCTTATTGGAATTTAATTTTTTTAAGTGTTTATGGCTCTTTATCCCTGAAACTGACTTGTCTCTTTGTTTTCTTTTCCCTGTAACTATCTTTCAATTATTTAAATGTTGTATTCATTTTTACTACGTGCAAATACTTGACTACATGTTATTAATTGCTGCATAAATCATGCTCCGTATCATATTCCACTCGTGCATATCAAATCCTATAGCAACGCTTTAATGAGTGGTTGTGCTCTTCCTATTTACTACCCTTAAATTCGGAAAAACTTATTTGCGGTAAAACCAGTTGATCAGCGGTGCAGTCGACGGTTTCGTTCCTTCCCCCTCGAGTTGTCTGCTTGAGGGTACTAGTCTAAAACCTCATAGAAACCTTACTTTGGTTAAAATTGTGCATGCATCATGGTCAAACCTAGTCGAATCAGTTATGTTATCCACATAATGATCCTTTAAGATAAGCCTTATCCAAAGTCCATCGGGTTTTCCATAATCCCAACGGATACAACCATGTTCTGTGCATTAATTTGGAAAAATAAATGCCGATATGTTGATCATAAATGTATAAATAGTCGAGTCCGGTGGGGGTAAGGTCTAACCCTTTTGTTTTGTAGAAAATGAGGCACGAGGTCCCCAACTTCGGTATGGTTAGCACAGCCTCACTCTTGCTAGACAGGTGGAAGAATCTTCCATCAGATGACCAACTCAATGAATGGAAAGTGAGGGTCGCCAGATCTAGTGAGAAGCTGGAATATCTGGAATACAGCCTATTGGAATTGGAAGGAAAAGTGAGGAAGAGAGTCACCGACTACCAGAACGTCGAGGGAAATGAATGAGGACATTTAGCAAAGGCATTCTCAATGATGAACCTACGCAAATTGGAGGATTTGATCAACAAGAACATTCAACCTGAGGAAGGTCCTTCAGAAACCAAATAGATTAGGTTTACTCTCTTTCCAAATGTAATAAGGCCAAGTGCCAGTAGTGACTTATTTTCTTATCTTAGTGTTATTTTGGGATTCGCCTATTTTTATATTATGAAATGAAGCATTTATTGGCATTTAAAGTTTTCCAAATTTATTTGTCGCTAGGCCTACCTCAGGCACAATAAGGTTCCCAAAGTAGGACACGAATTTACATTTCCACAATACGTGTTTAAATACTGCAAATGTTTCAGGATCCCCACTGACTTGTTACCTTTTTGTTTTTGCTTATTTTTTATTGTTATTCTCATTCCCTTAGGTTGGTTCACTCATACTGGCCTCATTAGCGTATCACACTAAATCTAGAGGCCCTCCACCTCCTCCTCCTCCTCCAAGCAACACAAAAGGTAGAGGAAAAGCAAAGATGGACGACTTAAGTGGAATCCAAAAGGAAAATGTTGAGAACGCAGAGACTTCAGATGGATGTAGTACTCCAGCCCCAAATAATCTAGTCTTGAGACTGGAACAAAAGATACTGGTATTGCAAGGAGAACTTGAGCAGGTTCGCAACTTGGCAAACTTGTCACTCACCCTCAACGTCCCCGATATCCACTAACAAAACACAAAGAACCCAACACCTCCTCAGAATACACAAAACCAACAGACACAAAATCCTACTGCACCAAATCAATACGCAACTCCACCGTTAAATATCAATTCGCTGCCAATAGCAACTCCACCGCCACATCATCATCAACCAATTCAGTACCCACCAACCACCACTTACCACACTCCCCAAAACACACCACAACCTATTCCTGATCCACAAAACTCCACCAATGACCATCACTACACCCAAGTTCCTGGCACGCATCTAAGTAACCCTATATATGTGGAAACTATACCTCATTCTACCCAACCAATCTCCTGTACACCGGAATCTTCCGAGAAGGACTTGCTCATTAAAAACATGGCTGAAGAACTAAAGAAGTTAACAAGCCGAGTTCAAGGTGTTGAGGGCGACAGAGGAATAGAAGGTTTGAACTATGAAGATCTGTGCATACAGCCAGATGTCGAACTGCCAAAGGGGTACAAACCTCCCAAGTTCGAAATGTTCGATGGTATAGGTGATCCCATGGTTCATCTAAGGACCTACTATGACAAACTTGTTGGGGTCGGGAAAGATGAAAAGACCCGGATGAAGCTCTTTATGAGGAGCCTTACTGGGGATGCTTTGTCTTGGTATATTAGCCAAAATCCCAAGAAATGGTCCAATTGGGTAAGCATGGCATCAGATTTCATGGACCGGTTCAGGTTCTAGATGTTTTCTACATTCAGAATCTTAAGAAGAAACCTATTGAGACTTTCCGTGAGTATGCTACCCATTGGAGGTCGGAAGCGGCCAAGGTCAGGCCATCTTTGGACGAAGAACAGATGAACAAATTCTTTGTCAGGGCACAGGATCCACAATATTATGAGAGGTTGATGGTTATCGAAAATCACAAATTCTCTGACATCATCAAAATTGGATAAAGAATCCCACAATAAGGCACTACAATCAGGTGGCATATCATAAAAGAGAGATGTTGAGGCAGTAATGGTGGCCTAGGGTCCAAAATCTCCACTTGTCTATCAAACCCCTCCACCCACATATCAAACACCTCCACCCACATACCAAGAATCACTGCCTACATATCAACCTTTATCTCCCAGATATTCCCAATCAGCCACTGTCTATCACACCTATAACTCCCAACCATCCCACTTCCAATCACCACCAGCTCGCCAAAATTATCTAAGACCAAGACCTAACTTCGACCGCAAGCCACCCAGACAATACACCGCCATTGCTGAGCCCATCGACCAACTGTATGAAAGGTTGAAAGTCGCAGGTTACGTCACTCCTGTTCCCGCTGTGGTATTAGAAAATCCATCCCCATGGGTCAATCCGAACAAAACTTGTGCGTACCATTCCGGTATGAAAGGTCATACCACTGCTGAGTGCCGAACATTGAAGGATAAGATCCAGATGCAATTGACAACAAGGTCATACAAGCAAAGGAAGTCGCACCTAATGTCCCCAACAATCCCCTCCCTGATCATAGAGGTGATGGTGTACATGTGATAGAGACTAATGAATAATGGGACCTTGAGGGGTCGATTGGGCTTATCGAGAAGGCGGTGACTTTAAAGTTGCAGTAACAATTACTCCTATTGTGGTACATACTCAATCCCCAATCGAGGTTGAGATAACTGTATCAGCTCCATTCGAGGTAGAGGTGGCTCCGCCCGCGGCCACCCCTGCTCCATTTGAGGTAAAAGTGGTCACACCTTTCACTATGACAGTATCAACCACACCCCCATTCAATTCAAAAGAAATACCCTGGGATTATGTTGCCAAGGCTCGACAAAAAGGGAGGGCCAAGGTAGAGGAATCTGACGCCGCACAAGGAATGACTAGAACTGGAAGAGTCTATACACCAGATTATTTTGGAGGATCAAGCAGGGATACCTCTACTAGGAAGCCTATCATTGAGACCGGGCTAGATGACCTATGGAGGAAAGTATAGGCAAAGGAATATTCTGTTGTTGACCATCTGAACAAAGTCCCTGCTCAGATATCTATCCTGTCACTATTGCAGAATTCAGAGGCACATAAGAACGCTTTGATGAAAGTACTGAGTGAGGCTTATGTACCCAATAACATCACTGCTTGAGAAATGGACAACATGGTTGGGCAAGTACTGGAGAGACATAAGATTATCTTCCACGAAGATAAGCTACCGCTTGAGGGATTGAATCACAATCGAGCATTGCATATCACAGTGCAATTTGAATACAAGTTCATTGCCAGGGTCCTGGTTGACGGAATTTTAAGCCTAAATATTTGTTCCTTGGATACTATAAAAAGGTTGGACAAAGGTTTCCATGAAATACCGGTAGGAAGCATGAATGTGAAAGCTTTCGATAGGTCCCAGAGGGCCACGATTGGGGAAATCAATCTTTGCTTGCAGATGGGGCTAACTTGGTTCGACATTGAGTTTCAGGTGCTCGATATACCAACCTCATATAATCTTCTGTTGGGCCGACCATGGATCCATGCTGCATGAGTCGTGCCTTCCGCACTACTTCAAGCCGTGAAATTTGAATGGAACCGTCAGGAGGTTATCATCCACGGAGATAGGAGTAATCCATCTACACTAGTCAAACCACCCCAGCCATTGGACATAGAAGAAGTCTAGGAGGGAAAACCTATCACCACATCGAACGGGTCAATGCCATCGAGAAGGATAAGTGGTGGAGTAACAAAATAGAAAGCATTCTAGCATGGTCCGGATATGAACCCAGCAAAGGGTTGGGAAAGAACCTCCAAGGTATTACAAAACTAATATAGCAGAAAAATCATGGTACCACCTTTGGGCTCGGATACCAGTATACATGGCAAGAGTACAATTATTGGTCGCCTCCATGGTGCAGACCATATTACCCTCTTGAGCAACCAGTGCCACGTTTGGAACAAGCTTTTCACCAAGCCGATATGATATGGGGGACTGCAGAAGAAGAAGCACTCGCTGGGTTGAAGAATTTGTTCTTAGAGGATGAAGACATGGACTGTAGTGCCATAATTGAGGAGGGGGAGGAAGAAGGTCTCACTATTCAGACTGTGAAGAAGGGAGCTGTTCTTAGGAACTAGATCGCCACACCATCCCGAGCCCGCCGAGTCCCTGGGTAGCTTGGTAGAATTTACTTCTATAGCCATTCTAGGCATTTAAGATTTCCCGTAGTTTTGTTTTAAGCTTTACTTGTTTTAAAATAAATGCTCGATTCATCGAGCCATGCTTTGTCTGGACAAATTTTCAAGTTTTAATTAAATGCATTTGCTCTTTATTATTCACTACTATCTTTATACTTTTCCTTTCCACAACATTATTAGTACTTTTCTTGATGAACCACTGATTGTGAGGTGTAATGAGGCAACGCAGCATGAGAATAGTGATTCAAAGGAAGAAGATGAGATACCCGAGGAAATTGTCAGGGAGGTTAAAAATTTTGAGAATAAGCCTAAGTTCAATCTGGACAAGATCGAAGCAGTAAATTTGGGAGACGCCGAGACCGTCAAGGAGACCCGCATCAGAATTCACTTGTCACCAATAGAGAAGGAAGAGTACATTCATTTCCTAAAAGAATATGAGGACATTTTCGCATGGTCATATGATGACATGACCGGTTTGAGCACTTCCATAGTGGCTCACAAGTGGCCTACTAATCTCAGTGTCTGCCAGTAAAATAGAAACTCAGAAAGTTCAAACCAGACATGAGCCTGAAAATCAAGGAGGAAGTTACCAAGCAGATCAAATCCAAAGTTCTCAAGGTGGTCGAATATCCAACTTGGTTAAATAACATTGTGCTAGTTCCGAAGAAGGACAGGAAGGTCAGAGTATGTGTTGACTATCGGAATTTAAATAGAGCAAGTCCCAAGGACGACTTCCCGCTGCCGAATATACATATCTTGATCGATAACTACGCCAAACATGAACTCCAATCCTTTGTTGATTTCTTCGCGAGTTATCACCATATTTGGATGGATGAAGAAGATGCAGAGAAGACAGCTTTTATTACACCATGGGGTGTATACTGTTACAAGATAATGTCATTCGGTCTGAAGAATGTTGGGTCCACTTACATGAGAGCCATGACAACCATCTTCCATGATATGATACACAAAGAAATAGAGGTGTATGTGGACGATGTCATTATCAAATCCAAGAGGGCCACAAACCACATAGCAGGCTTGAAGAAGTTCTTAGACAGGCTAAAGAGGTTCAATTTGATATTCAACCCCGCAAAATGTGCATTCGGGGTTCCCGCAAGAAAGTTATTAAGATTTATCGTCAGTCGTCGAGGGATCGAGATGGATCCATCTAAAGTCAAGGATATTCAGGAGTTACCACCACCTAAGAGCAAAAAGGATGTGATGAGCTTCCTAGGACGTCTCAACTATATCAGTCGTTTCATAGCACAATCCACAGTCATATGTGAACCCATCTTCAAGATGATGAGGAAAGATGTCGAAACAAGCTGGACAGAGAATTGTCAGAAAACTTTTGACAAGATCAAGGAATATCTGTCCACACCACCAGTTCTGGTCCCGCCAGAACCAGAATGACCTTTGCTACTCTATCTATCTGTATTAGATGGGGCCTTCAGATGTGTTTTGGGACAACATGACGAGACAAGAAGAAAGGAGCAAGCCATATATTAATTGAGTAAGAAGTTCACAACTTATGAAGCACAATATTCTCTTCTTGAACGCACTTGCAGCGCTTTGACCTTGATAGCTCTGAAATTGAGGCACTGCTTTTGCGCCTACACTTCATATCTCATATCTAGGATGGACCCTTTGAAGTATACATTCCAGAAACCCATGCCAAACACCCTCGAATTAACATCCCATAACCCATGTCCCTTCCTCTTTCCAAATCCACAAGCCTTTTCTCCAAGATCCCCACCCAAGTCCTCAAATCTTAGATCCAAAAATCAGGTTCCAAAACATAGTTGCTCCAAACTTCCCCAAATCCTTACCAGGCAACCCCCGTCCTCTCCTCTTCTTGAATCCCTAAACCCTTTCACCCAAATCCCAGCTGAATCCCACTAATTTCATATTCGGTGGCATGCAAACCTAAATTGGAGTTTCCAAAGAGGATTTAAGCCGAAAATGGGTGTTACCCGTTTGTTCTCGACGAGAACAGTCATCTAACACCTATGTGACTTAAATCGAAGATGACTAGAGTTCCGCCTGAGCCACCTGCTTTCCATTTCAATATAGGTATATTCCTCTTGTCTTTTTTTTTATTTTCTCTCTTCTATTTCATCATCCTTTTCTTTTCTTTATCTTCTTCTCTTTTTCATCACTCCATTTTTTTAGGTTTCTTTTCTATGACAAAAATAAAAGAGATTCAGTAGGCCATAATCCATGGGTCAATAGGATTTGTTTGGTTTAATTCGTGTTTAACCAGTTTAATTCATAATGTACGTTGAGTCCGTTTTTAGTTTTAGTTATCTTTGTTTGTCTTGTTTCTGATCCGTTAGATAATCCAACTCTAAAAAAATAGTGTAGTTCATTATTGTAGTTTTAGGCATCTTTGTTTCTTCTAATTTGTAGATATGTTTTAATTGCTTGATTAGTTTAATTTCTAAATGAGTTGCCTCAATACCTGCCTAAGTAGCCTAGTCGATCTGGTATAACCAAGAAGATCAATCTGAAGAGCAATGTTAGTTCATTATGAATTTGGAGGTTTCGTTTTATTATTTTCAAGTTTTTAGATATTCAATTTTTGGCTCTGTGGTTTCTGCTTTTGATCCGTTTGTTGTTACTTGTTTGATTATTTTTGTTTGCCATAATTGTCAATCCTTAAGGATTTGTAGGGGCTAAGTATAAGTAAAGAAACTTAAGGGGTCATAAAGGGGTAGATAATTCTGAAATTGGATGAAACCCATACTGGAATGTTCTAGAATAGGGGGCAGCTGACCTCATTTGGTAAGTACAAAGTACTGAAAAACCAATGAGGGACAACCGGCTGTCCAATTTTGTTAGAATATGCTCTTTGTGGCTGATGGAATAATTCCTTCAGCACATGGCATCTTTGGTGGTTATATATAGTACCTTTACTATACAGAAAATCAGACATTCATACCCTGGAAAAAGACTCAAGAGGTTTTTGCATTTTTAAAAGGTTTTTTGCTCGGGTTGCATCTCTGTTCTCTTAAAAGCTCAAAAGGATTTTCATGAGAATTACTGGTTTTCTAAGCTGAAGTAGAGTTGGTTATTGAAGCTGTGGTTTTGATTGCTGCTCTTTGTTGCTATTTCTTGTTCGATATTTCATATTGGCTGATTTCAGGATTTTCCTTTCTTTGTTGCTATACCCAGGTACTTCGTAAACTATGAAATGCAAAAGTATGAAGTTATAATATGCTGGCTAGATGTGAAAACTTCAGATCCATTTTGTTTAACATTTTTTCTTGCTTTTCTCTCTTCTTTTGTCATTCTTTTCCTTCATTTGTTTAAGTTTCACTTTATTCTTTAAATTTGATGTCTACTTTTATCTAGTTAGTCCTAATGTTTAGTTGAAAGTTAGAATCAAGTTGGTGTTTCATGTCTTTTTGAATTTGTTGTCATTGTTTGAGGACTGTACTAGTTGGGGACTGAATACCTTTTACCTTGGATCCTGAATTTATTGTGTGGAATGTTTCTGGTAAACTTCTGCCCAAAGTATTATGCATATAGGGATTCTATGCGACTAGTTTCAGCTATGTATGAATACTCCCAATCTTGAATCATGTATATCCTATTGACATGATTAGTTGTTTGAAAATCTTCTTAGTTTGGTTGATAATTATTAGAATGATTTATGTATGCTTCGTAAAAATACAAATTTTATTTGGTTAAAGAAGTTGGGAATTTAGGGTGAAATTCATGAATGGATTGAGTCATAAATTTCATGGTTGGTGTTAATTGCTAATAATCAAATGCATGAATAAATAAATTTTGTTTTGATTTTTACTGGTCAGTTAAATGTTTGGGTCCATCTGACTCGAAAAGCTGAAGTTTCATTTGGGCTTGACAGTAGCCCATGTGAGGCAGCCTGCTTAAGCTCAGGCTAGAATTTGGTGTATTATTATTTCATATTATGGGTCCAGTTTTAAGCTTTGTTGTATTTAGTTTCTTATCTAAATGGTCTGCTTGGTATTCATGGATGTGGGTTTTCCCATCTAAGGCATGGGTGTACAGAATTGGGCCTAATGTTTGCTTGCCCATTCGAGAGCTCTCCGACTGTATGCCTGGCCATAGTTTCTTTGGGATCGTTTTCTTTTGGAGCCCAGTTTTGCCTTAGATAATTTCTCCGGGTTCAAGCTCAACCCAGAATTAGCTCTAAATAATTTAAGGCCTAGCAATCCCCAAAACTTTCTTACTGATAGTTATATGCTAAGTTCAAGCCTTTTTCTGTGTAAGTAAGAATAACTCATAGGCCTAATTAAGTATAACTCTTTTAATTGTATTAAGTTGTGCCATCCATAATTAAATCATCCATGGCCCTCATAAATTAGATTAAGAGTTGAACATTTGTAGTTGCTATAGTTAAATACAATTCCTTTAAAGAGAAAAATGATTGAGGTGTGCCATCCATAATTAGATCATCCATGGCCCTCAAAAATATTGTAACTTAGATATTAAAAAATGAATCTTCGAAATTTGCTTTAGGCACGTTACAATAAATTATCACGACTACGGGTACGGTTCCCGTGACGTAATTGTGATTTGTAATTGCTATCCGGGTGTAGATTTCATGTGACCCGACTTTAATTTTCAACAATGTTAAATAAAATGTGTCATGAATCGCGGGTGCATTTCATGTAGCGTGGTTTAAGATGTATTTTAAATAACATTGAATTCTCCTAAAAACAGTAAAAGCGGTTAGAAAGTTTTTTTTTTAAAAATGCACATAGGTTTAAAAATGTGTAATTAATCAGATAATAGGCCAATATTAATAGTTTAAGAGACCGTGCTAGAACCACAGAACCCGAGAATACCAAGAACCTTCTCCCGGGTTTACAAAATTATTTATCTAGAATTTCTGGTTCGCAGACTTTTAAATAAAGTCAAATTTCCTCGATTTGGGATTTTAAAATAAACCGGTGACTTGGGACACCAAATAAATTATCCCAAGTGATGACTCTGATAAATTAAATTAAATAATCTCATTTCGATTAATGTCACTTTAATTGAAAAAACTCCCTTATATACACCCTACGGGTGGTAAAAAAGAGGTGTGACAACTCTGGCAACTCTGCTGGTGATTAAAAACCCAGAACTTCCAGTTCAAGGTTCAAGAATTTGAGCTTAGAATAGCTGTTATACTTGGCTTTATTTTTATCTGATTTTACATGTTTGAGCCTAATGTGCTAAATGCCGCTTTTTACCGCTTTGATATTGATTGGACTATGTATAAATTGTTACGAAACCCTCTTCTCTCCGAGTCATCTAAATCATCTGGGAAGTGTGCACTTCGTGTAACTTCTTTTCTGTTAGAGTCATATCCCAATTTTAGAATGAGGTTCAGACAAGTTGCAAAGCCGGTGAAGCTTCTGTATTCCCGGTACGCTGCCCCCCTCCCCGGCTCGAGGCTCGAGCTGTCCGCTCGGGTAAGCCAGGTCGAGAACAATACACCCAGATTTTTAAACCTAGTATAACATATCCTCACGACGGATCCCTAGTAAGAATGCTTGTTTGCATCACATGCATTTAACTTTGGGGACTCAACACAGGGGTTGGGTCCGTCTAGGACAGGTGTACCCAAAATCAAAAGACCATCCTGATGCATTTTGCTTGCTACTTGTACATTTATTTTCTTCGGATTGCATGTTGACCGGCTTCTAGAATAAGGGAGAAAAATTGGAAAAATCAAATTGAGGTATGAGAGAGCAAATTGCATGTCTTTGGAAAATCTGGTGTCCAAAAAGTACCGAAACTCTGTCAAAATTTTGAAAAAAAAGAGAAAAAAAGGAAAATTATTTAAAATAAATAAATAAATATATATTTAGTGTTGTTTTCTGTTGCATCAAAATTGCCCAAACTACGCAATGTTTGATTCCCACCGGATACTGGTTCAACTCCATTTTTGCGAAAAATAACCCAAAAATATGCAATGTTGTTATTCTGTCATAAATAAAATTAGGTGATGTCATTCTTGTCTAAATAGCCAAAATATCCCCAAATGGGCGCCGAAAGGCTGTTTTTGCAAGAATAGCCACTTATGGTCCTTTTTCAAATTTTTGGCCAATTAGCAAACACAGCCCTAAAATCTTATTTCCTGAGGTGCTGAAGAGCCGTATTCACAAAAGTGCTTTTGTTTTGAGTTGGGATTTTGAGAAATTGATAATCTTTTTCTAAGTCAAATAAATCATGATCTTTTAACTGATCACTTTAAATAAATGCGCAGGATGAGCACTATTGAAAATGAACTCTTCACAGTCCTCGAGAAAATCCCGTTAGAACTCCATATGTGGTGGAATGAATTAGGGGAAGTCAGTAGAGGTGCTGCAGTAAAAGCTTCGGACGGTCTCATTAGTATTTTGAAGATTAAACCGAGGTTGGATATAATTGAGGCTTTAATACCTTTTTGTGACCCGTCGCATAATGTATTCCATTTCTCTGATTTGAGCTAACCCCTACACTTGAGGAAATAGCGAGCTATGTTTGTCTTAGTGGGAATCTCAAGAACCGGTACCAAGTGGCACCAAGAGCAGTGACTCCTCACAAGTTTCTGGACCTTCTGACTATCAGTCGGGAAGTCAAAGATGGAAATTTGGCTGAGGTATTTTGCACATTCTACTTCCTGTACCGTCGTTATGGGGATCCCCATGGTTTTGAGGCTCCAAACACAGGTCTAACTCATTCAGGGAACAAAGGAAAATGGGAAGCACGTCGAGGATTGGCCTTTATAGTGGCATTCTTGGGGACCTTAATCTGCCCGAGGAAGGATGGACATATAGAGTTGGGGATCGTAAGAATGGCTGACTTCATGATTAAAAAGGCTAATGGCACTATTGTACCGATGATCCTAGTAGAGATTTATCAAACTTTAACTGTTTGCCAAGCAGGGGGAAAATATTTTGAGGGTTGCAACATGTTTTTACAACTTTGGATGGAAGAAAACCTTTGCCATCGTCTGGGGTACATGAATTATGGTATGACCGGTCTTAACTGCATTGAAGAACATGAAAACCGAATGGAGGGTAATGATTTTCTAGAAGGTACGGAGGTATGGTTCGCACATTTTAGTTCCTTGACTGCAAGCAGAATTGAGTGGACATTCGGTTGGCTCCCGGTCACTGAAGTCATTTATATGTCGGCCGAAGTATGTTTTCTTCTATTGATGGGTCTTCGGAGCATTCAGCCATATGCTCCACACTGGTTCTGTGCCAGCTAGGCCGGCACCAAACTATCCCCCATGATGAAGATTTGAGTCAACAAGTCATTTAACTAGGTCCAAAAGCTGCATTCCCGGAAGAAAGGGTTCGCCAGATTTGGCATCAATGTCGGTTCCTAGAGCCACAGACTCGGGTGCGGGATTTGTCCAAAGGCAAATTAGAGCCTTGTTACACGACTTGGTTTGGTAAAAGGTTTTAAGTCCATCAAGAGCCTGAAAGGCCTGCCAAAAGGCCCACGTCCAATAGTTTACTAATGGTGCACAATAGCACAAGGCCAAGATAAGCAAATTGGAGGGTCAAATCAGAGATCTCAAATTTGATAATAGTGTACAGGCTACTGCTGATGAAGGGGAGAAGAAAAAGCTCGCCCAAGAAAACAAAGCCCGTCGAGCCCAGATCCAAAAAATGAAGATAGCTGCTGAGAATCAGGAAAGGAGCAGAGCAGATGAAAGACTCATAAACGGTCTTAGGAGGAAAATATCTGAGTACGAGGATGATTTGGAAAAATCCAAGGGTAGTCTGATAAGAGCCCTGGCACAGTTGGAGAAGAACGCAGAGGGACGGGCAGAGTTTGTCCGACAATTGAAAAGGACATATGATGGAGAAGTCACAAAACTAAAGAAAAAGCTAACTATCCTCGTGAATGAGATGGCCAAACAAACAAAGAACTTTAAAGCAGAGAGGGAGCATTGTTATTCACTAATGCCTCATCTAGAAGAGGACATGCAACAGTTGCAGGATCAAAGCCATCATGACACCCAAGTGCTAGAAGCTAGGTCTCAACAAATTGAACGTTTTCTCCAAGAAAAAGGCATCATTAGGGAAAGGGTTAGAGCAATTGCTGACTACATCATCATGAAATGCCATGAATGTGAGGACATGACTAGAACCACCTTCTTCGTCGCAGTGATGACCTTTGTTTGCCAAATAATGAATGACCTGGATTACCTCCAAGGATATTTTACACATAGGCCCGTGGCGAGACCGACTGATGTCACACGGGCCCCTGGAGTAGTTTTGGAAGCACTTATGTACTCTTGATTTTCGTTTCGAGTCTATATTTTATTTTCCAGTTCTAGAGTTTGTTTCTAGTTTGCTTTTAATTTTTCAATTCCTAGAAAGGCATGAGGGATTCATTGTAATAGAAAAATTAGAAGTTTTTATTTTTAATGAAAATTTAGAAGAAAAAAAACCCAGTTTCTTTCTTTCTTTTATTTCCACATTTATTCCTTGAACTACGTGATGATCGATTCACGCGGCATCGTGATACGTAGGTAATCCCCATCAGATCTGGTCATGGTTTTAAATAACTCAAATAAAAGAGTAAATGACGGAAAAAGAAAACCAAAAGGAAAAAAGAAAAGAAGAAAAAAGAGAAAACAAGAAAAAAAGAGAAAAACAAGAAAAAGAGAACGAAAACAAGAGAGAAAACAATGAGAGAGTGCAAAAGAGAGCAAGAGAAAAATAGAGTAGATAAACAAAAGCCAGGATGAGACATGTAGGCATCGTAAAACATGTAGAAACACATTTAACTATATAGGTGCATCACTCCCCCCAATGTGCGATTCCCTATATGTTAATTGCCTCGAACTAACCGGTTTGTTGTGTCTGCTGTTGAGTCCAGGTTCTGTTTTAAGGTGGTTGGTTTTGTGGTAACCTCGCTTCACACCCTTGCTTTACAAGATCCAAGGGAAGTGTCGAAATATCATCAGAAAGTCATCTACCAAGAATTTCCATTCCAGAGGATAGCCCAATATCGGTTATCCCAACCTCAGAGTCAGCGGCTGCTGAAGAGAATAGGGCACTGCGCCTCCGTATGTTGGAAATGTGGGACGCTTGGTCCAACGGTAGAGAGTCACCTAGTGCAATACCTGGATTCCCCGAGCTACTACCCAGAGCAGGTGGAACTTCCAACATCCCAATAAGTTACTCGAACACCCCACTTGGATACCCCACCATGTCAGCCCACTTCGCTGAAATGCCTTCTGAGGTTCGCCCCTAGGCATTGATTTCGGGAGTGGCTTCTAACATATTCACTGCACCACCAACTTCGGCTACGGCACAACCAACCTTTCCCAGGCCAAGCTTTGATCCATCATCCTTCACTTTCTAAGTACCACCTTTTCCATCAGACCTGACTCATTTCACCACCAATTCTTACCCTTAGCAACCCCGATATGAGTTTACCGCGGGACAAGAGAGAGCTACAAAGAATCCCGAGCAAGAGTAAAATCACTCAGAAAATAAGAAGCATGGAATAGAGCCTCAAGAATATACAAGGATTAAGTGGCTAGAAGAGCATATACTGCGCTGACTTATGTATGTTCCTGTATGTTCATTTGCCCATTGGTTTCAAGACTCCCAAGTTCGAAAAGTATGACGGACACGGGGACCCCATAGCCCATGTCAAGAGGTATTGTAATCAATTAAGAGGGGCATGCGGAACAGAAGAACTCCTAATGGCTTATTTCAGTGAGAGTCTAGTCGACATTGCATCCGAGTGGTATATAGATCAAGACATATCTCACTGGCACACATGAGATGATTTGGCTCGAGATTTTGTCAGGCAATTCCAGTATAACATAGACATAGCTCCAGACAGAAATTCTATATCTAATCTCAAAAAGAAGTCTTCAGATAGCTTCTGAGAATATGTTGTCAAATGGTGCGAACAAGCTGCCAGGGTGAAACCCCCGATAGATGAGACCGAGATGGTCAGTGTTTTCCTGCAAGCCCAAGAGGCTGATTACTTCCAGAACATGATGTCTACCATGGGAAAGTCGTTTGCTGAGGCTATCAAGATTGGGGAGATGGTCGAGAATGGTCTGAAAATGGGTCGCATATTGAGCCAATCAGCTATAAGAGATACGTCCCAAGCAATCCAGAGTGGATCAGGGGGTGTAGAAAACCGAAAGAAGAAAGAAGAAGTAGCCATGTTGGCTTCAAGTCTGAGAAACCCCCATCAACCCCGAGGTTACTTCCCTTCAAACACCTCGCAACATTATTATCCTCACCAGGACGTGGCTTATACCATGGCTCATCAGCCTTATGTGGTGATGAATGCCCAACCATACGCTCGACCACAACAACAGTTTAACCAAAACCGAGCTCCACCTCCTAGAAATAACCCTCCTCACCAAGCTCCATATATTCCTGTCCCCCACAAAATAATTTTCCATATAATGCCCATGCCCATGAACCGCCCAGAAGAACCAACTTCATGCCCATTGGTGAATCATACTCTCGCCTTTTCCCTAAGCTGGTCCAAATGGGTCTGTTGCAACCCGTACCGCTGAACAGGCAAAACCCAGAGTCACCCTCTTACTAACCCGGTATTAGATGTGCTTATCATTCTAGGGTAGAAGGGCATGGCACTGAGGACTGTTGGACTCTCAAAAGGGAGGTCAAACACCTATAGAGCAAAAGAGGGTAGTGCTAAAATATGAAGAGATCCCCAATGTGACTAATAACCCATTGTCGGCTCACAACAACGGGCCAGTTATTGGGATGATTTGTGAAGATAAAGAGTTTGACCCAAATTTGAAAGCCATCATTGCTATCTCCAATGTTGAAAAGAAACCAAGGGCGGTTGCAAAGCAGGAAAAAGGGGAGAAGAAGAGCAACTCCACTCCTCGAAATGTAGAAAAGACTATAGAAGACAAGACAGGGGAAGTAGAACCTAAAGATGCCATTCTTTATGTTCTCCGGGCCCCCAGGAAAGAATAGTTTGTGTTGAGTCGCCCCAAAAGGTTCGAGCTTACCAAGATGTACATACCAAAGGAGACTTATGTGGCGTGGGGGTTGGTAATTTCACCAAGGATGAATAAGCCTGTGGTTATCAGCCGCGTACCACAGAAGCCCATAAAGGATCCCACTACCGTCCCTGGAACTACAACAAAACGGTAGTGACGTACAATAGAAAAGAAATCATGGGGGAAGTGAATGAAACAAACTCGTCCGGGAAGTACCTCAATCTAGAAGAAGTGAACAATGCCAAACAGAAGCGTTTTCCACTTACAAAGCCAGTCAGTGCCGAAGAAACAGAGGAAGTCTTCCGAAAATTGAAAAATGTGGACTACGAGGTAATTAACCAACTACAGAACTCTCCCTCTCAGGTCTAGCTCTTGTCTCTACTGATAAGCTCGAATAAGCATAAGAAAGTGTTGATAAAGACCCTCAATGAAGCATATGTTCCGATTGAACCCACTAATGAGCAACTGGAAAGGATGGCGAAATGATTCTTCGAAGTCAATAGGATTTCATTTAGCAGAAATGACTTGCCCCCGGAATGGGCTACCCACAACAAAGCTCTTCATATGACAGTTAAATGTGAAGGGTACTACGTGAAAAGAGTCATGCTGGATGACGGATCTGGGGTTGACATCTGCCCTCTCTCGACTTTGCAAAGAATGGAAATTAGGACTGAGAGAATCAGGCCTAACAATGTTTATGTACGTGCTTTTGAGGGCATCAAGAGAGGCACAATAGGGGAGATTGATTTGATCTTGACTATTGGTCTTGTGGATTTCAAAGTGATGTTTCAGGTCTTGGACATGGACACCTCATACAATTTTCTCCTAGGAAGGCCTTGGATCCATATTGCAAGGGTCGTACCGTCTACTCTCCACCAAATGGTAAAGTTTGAGCACGAAAATTAGGAAATTGTGGTACATGGAGAGGACGAGCAATCAATTTACCAGGGCCCGTCAATCCCATGTCTTGAGGCTAAGGAAGGTATTGAGCACATAGTCTATCAAGCATTTGAGATTGTGGTCGCGGATCAGTGTGAGGAAGGAAGCCCATGTCCCCAACCCTTTCTGCCAAATGGGTCAATCATGGTCACCGCTGAAATGATCAAGCCCGGTTATAAGCCCGGGAAGGGGCTCGGGGTGTCTTTGCAAGGTATCACGGAACCTATCACTTTAGGTGCCAGTGAGAAATTCTTTGACATAGGTTTCCAAGCTACAAAAGTTGATGTGACATGGGCAAATGAACGAAAGAGCAATGGTTAGGTGTTGCCTCAGCCAGTCCCACATCTTTCCAAAACATTCACCAAGCCAAGATACATAGAGGAAGAAGATGAGGCCTTCACAACCGAGGAAATTGAAGATATATGTGGAGCCATGAGGCAATTGTTGTATGAGACTCACATGGTCCAGCCGGGAGAAGGCTCAAGCACTGCTGAGGTGCAATATATGGGGCCTGATGCCAAGCTACAAAACTGGAAGGCTACTCTGTTCCCAGTCAGGCGGGAATCCCGGTAGTCCAATCTTGCCACCTTTTCTGCATTCCGAGTTATTTCAGGGTGTAACTCAAATGTTTCTTTTAGTTTATTGTCTTTAAAATTCCAATGTAAACCCTTCTATCTTCAAATTTAATGAAATGAAATCAATATTTCATCGTCTATGAATCTGTTTTTTTATTCTTTCTGATTTTTGTTATTTTTCTTATTTCTTTTTTCAGTTCTAATAATGCAGACTTAAATAGCATGAAATGCTTTCGGACTTCATGCCCAGATGCTAACACGCTGTCTAATTGTGAAATAATGAATCAAGAAATGGAATACGATAAAGATGAGGCTTTTAGGGAAATAAACAGAGAATTGGAGCAATTTGAGAATAAGCCTAAGCCAAACTTAAATGAAACTGAGCCAGTTAATTTGGGTAGTTCAGAAGAGGTCTAGGAAACCATGATAAGCATTCATACTGATGAAAGAACTAGGGATGCCTTGATCCAACTTTTGTTTGAATTCAAAGACGTGTTTGCCTAGTCCTATGATGATATGCCAGGACTGAGTGTTGATTTAGTGGTACATAAATTTCCAACTTACCCCAGTTATCCCCCTGTCCAACAAAAGCAAAGAAAGTTTAAAACGGACATCAATCACGAGATTAAAGAAGAAGTCACCAAACAGTTGAAAGCGGGTGTGATCCAAGTGGTCCGATACACCACATGGTTGGCTAATATGGTCCCAGTGCCAAAGAAAGATGGGAAAACCCAAGTGTGTGTTGACTATCGGGATCTGAACAAAGCAAGTCCCAAAGACAACTTCCCTTTGCCAAACATCCACATCCTCATTGACAACTGTGCCAAGCATGAGATACAGTCTTTCATGGATTGATATGCTGGATATCATCAGGTCTTGATGGATGAAGAAGATGCGGAAAAGACGGCTTTCACCACCCCTTGGGGCACATATTGTTACAGGATCATGCCTTTTGGTTTGAATAATGCCGAGGCAACTTACATGACAGCTATGACTGACATCTTTCATAGCATGATGCACTAAGAAATCGAGGTGTATGTGGACGATGTGATCGTTAAATCCAGAACGCAGGACGACCATGTTCGGGATCTGAGAAAGTTCTTTGAGCGTCTGTGTAAGTATGACTTGAAGTTAAATCCAGCTAAATGTGCATTTGGAGTTCCGTCTGGGAAACCTTTGGGATTTATAGTCAGTCGGAGGGGCATCGAGCTAGATCAAACAAAGATAAAGTCTATTCGGGATTTGCCTCCTCCGAGAACTAAGAAAGAGTTTATGAGTCTATTGGGGAGGTTGAATTACATCAACGGCTTCATTTCTCAATTGGATTCCACATGTGAGCCCATATTTTAGCTGTTGAAGAAAGATGCGGCGATTAGATGGACAGATGAGTGTTAGGAAGCCTTCGACAAAATCAAAGAATATCTATCGAATCCGCCAGTCTTGGTCCCGCCCGAACCTGGAAGGCCTTTGTTTTTGTATTTGACAGTGTTGGAGAATTCCTTTGGATGCGTTCTCGGGCAACGTGATATGACCGGGAAGAAAGAACAGGCAATGTGAGCACGTGATTTTTGTTTCGCGCGACAATCGCTCCAAGAGAATTAAAAAAAAAATAACAAATGGTCCTGCTATGCAAATTTGGATTTTACATGGCACTTTGTTAATTATTTTTGATTTTTGTGCACATTTTTTATTAAAAAAAATACAAAATGTATGTTTCGTGCGTAATGTGAACCGTAATCCGATTGTTAAATAGGAGATCACAAAAATACGCATTTCTTTTGTCCTGATTTGTTGCTTTGTTTAAGTTTACCTACTTTTAACATTTTATACGCGTTAAATAACTATGTTAAGTGTTAATTAATGGTGTCTAGTTTCATTTAATTAGGTTGTGTATTTAGGAAATTAGAAATAAAGAAAAAAAGAGGGGAAAATTTGTTTTAAAATGAATTTGGGCCACAAACATTATAAAATCTGAAGCCCAAATGAATGGCCCAATCCACCAGTCCGCACAGCCCACTCCCCAGGCAGCAAAACGACGTAGTTTAACACCAAAACTACGTCGTTTCAATGCCAATCCATCCCAACCATTCAAACCAAGCTGATCCAACGGTCCGGATCTCTCACCCATAACCCCATTTGCCCGACCCGTTACCCGAACCAACTTTGACCCCAACACCTGAAACGACACCGTTTCCCTCGAGCTGAAGGATCCTGGCCCTTCATCGTGCCTCATCCAACGGCTGAGATCCATTCACCCACTCCATATATAAGCTTCCCCTCATACCCCACCCCCTATCCAAATACCCCTGCCTTTCATCATCCTCACAAAGAACCCCGGAACCCTAGAGCCGCCCCCATCTCCCTTCACCAGAAACCCGACGGCATGAACGCCGGTGACCTCCGCCTGAACACCATAGAACCCCCTCACCGCCCTGAACATTGATCTGTTGGCCGTTTAGTTCGAATCCCTTCCCACCTTCTCGAATCTTCATTTGAAGATTCGAGTCGGAACCCGATTTACACCAATCGACCTCAACTTCACACCAGACAGTCCCCAGACCCCCTCGTGACCAAACCATGCTTGGTTCGGTCCGAATCTAACCAGGGAAACACGAATCCCAGATCTAATTTTTGAACCCTAGTTTTCTCCGTGCATGTTCCGTGTCTGTTCAAGCTGAAGAGATTAAGGTCTAATGGACCTTAATCGAAGTGTTTCTCATCTGAGAAACACTTCGATTAAAGTCCGTTCAGCCTTAAGAAAGGTCTGTCCGAGTCCAAGTTAAGGCTTTTGATTTTTTTTCGAGATTTAAGGTGAGTTTTGCTTTTTCTTTTCTTATTTCTGTTAGTCCATGTGATTGATTAAAGGTCTGTTCATGTTTTGTTTTAATTTGTGTCTTTGAATTTTTATCAACTGTTGTTTGTCCACTTTACCTGAACCTCTGTGTTTGTTTGAATCCCTCTCCTCTTCTGATAATGCATATGTATGTATGTGCTGTGCGAATAATTGAGCTTCAAATTTTGACTGATCAACTGATTCCTCGAGTACCACTTTGTTTAGTCAGTATAATTCAAATCATGTGTCGATACTGTTAAATGTCTGATTTTTGGCTACGATTGTGCATGTTATGATTAATATAATCGAGTCGACATGTGTCGTCAATTAGTTTCAATTGCCTGAACAATAACAAATCGATTTGCTTCTGGACACATTTGTTTGAATCAATTAGGAACTGAGTTTGTTTACTTATAGTTGTTAATTTGAATCAGAAATGTAAAAGGAATGTTTGTTTAACTTCTGAATTTGAGGGCATGTGCACTTTCTGCACAACATGCGCATTTGTGCTCCACAGGTGCATTTGTGCACAACCTGCGCCCTGCATAAGGGCTTTTGAATAAAATAATCGACAGCACATGCTGTCAGATATATATTCTGCTGCCCATTACCCTGCTTTAGTTAAGAAGTATTAAACCTCTTTCAAAAGGATAAGTCTGCCAGGGAATGTGATGGGTTTCTAATATTAAATAGCTAAGTGGAACTGAAAAGGGACAACACATGGGAGGGGTATCTAATTAATCTAATAGGCTGTTAAAGGGCAGACTTTAGGCTTATAAAAGAGGAGGACTTCCATCAGTTTTAGAGGGAGACATCTGATAATAGAGAGAGACAGAGGGAAATTGTTAAGGAAAAGATAGAGGAGATCAAGAGAGATCTGAGAAGAGAGGTTTGGAGACATACATAGATACACATATATACAGAAATAGAAAGAGAGCAAGAAAGAGATAAAACATATTAGGAAATCAGAAACTTGGTTTTGTTTGTCTGAAGTTCATCTGTTGTCAATTTGTTAGGTAGTGTTGCTTCTTCTAAGTTTCAATCGAGATTACTGTTAGTGTTTTGTTGCATTTGGTATATCTCGGAATTGGATTGTCTGGAGTTTTGTTTCCACCACACTGTTGTGCTGCTTCATTTGGCTACTTTCTCTTCAACTATAGTTCCACCCCTTGCAATAGAATCTGCTCTGCTGTGTTGTTTTGATTCGCTGTTGTTACTCTAATTCCTGCTGCTGCTGATCTTCCCTGTTATTCTCTTCTTCCTCTTTGCATTTCGGCATTCCAGGTACACATTTCAAGTCCCATATTGATGTAACTGAAACAGTTTGAAAGCATGAAATGAAAAGGTTGAAGAAGTTCAAGTATTTGTTGTAATATTCATGGTACATTAACGGGTCTGTAAAAAATTGATTAGTTTATAATTCAATAGTGCGAAAGTATGTACTGATACTCGATTGAATTTAGCCCTTTGTGTTAGTTCGTCAGTTGTTTGTTAGTACGGGGTACGTATACTCCGACCTTGTACAATGTTGTTTCTGTTTCATTTTAGTTTTTTTTGGGTTCCATTAGGCAGTACATAGGGTCACATTCAAAGTCCCATTGGTAATAATATATAGTAGCTAAATCCTTTAATCTAGCCTAAATAAGTTTAGTTAAGTTCAACTCAAGAAATGTTCGGATTAAGTGTTATATTTTGTTAGCTCGTATGTGATTTCTTGTTAGATTAAAGCATTTTTCCATTAAAGTATAACGTTTTCTTAACTTTGTAAATAATTAATCATAAGAATCCGGATCAGGCCAAAGCATATAATTAAATTAGAATGTACCTTTTCTTCTAATTTTAGGGACAAATGTATTAGAAATGTAGCCACTTTAGGATATCCTTTCTAAAATAGAGACGAGCCTCGCCAAATAAAAAATGCAAAATTGTGGGGCCCTCGATAAATAATCATAATAAATATTTAGAATTCAGGCTAGGCCGTTTAGTGAATCTCATGGCCTTCTCAAAAATAATAATGCGTTAGGCTCTTTAGGCGCGACTTAATTAAATCATATTCTTAAATTCGGGTGCACATTGATGTGACCCAAATCCAAATCTCAACGAAGTCAAAATGTGTTGACAATCACGGGCGCATTGATTGTGACGTGGTTCGAGATGCATTTTCACGACGTTGCAATTCTATAAAATAAGTGATAATGATAAAAGCGGTTTAAACTTAATAAAAGCATGTAAGTCATAACATTGTATTTAAATCAGATATTTAGCCATTATAACAATTTAGGCGACCGTGCTAGAACCACGGGATTCGAGGGTGCCTAACACCTTCCCTCGGGTCAACAGAATTCCTTACTTAGAATTTCTGGTTCGCAGACTTCATTTGGAAAAGTCAAAAATTTCCTCGATTTGGGATTCAAGATAAACTGGTGACTTGGGACACCAAAAGCCAAACCTTTCCCAAGTGGCGACTCTGAATTAAATAAATAATCCCATTTCGAATATTGTCACTTAAATTGAAAAAACTCCCCTCGCGCATTTAACCCTTCGGGGGCGGGCGCGCAAAAAGGAGGTGTGACAGCTCTGGCGACTCTGCTGGGGATGTAACCCAGAACCACTGGTTCAGGGTTCAAGAATTCGAGCTTAGAATAATTGTTATATTTGGCTTTATTATCTAATCTTTATTACATGTTTTTGCATAACGTGCTAAATGTTGTCTTTTACCGCTTTGATATTATCTGAACTGTATATAAACTGTGCCGAAACCTTTCTCTTCTTACCTCCGGGGAGAAGCTCGCTGGTCGAGACTCCCTATTCTGTTAGTGTCAATACCTGAAATAAGAAAGAGGTCGGACAAGTTACAAAGCCGGACGATCTCGCGGGTCCCCGGTACGTAGCCCCCTCCTCGACTCGAGTTGTCCGCTCGGGTACACAGTCTAGAACAAATACCCAGGTTACGAACCTAGAATAACTTGACTTCATGCCGGATCCCTAGTAGGAACGCTTATCTGCATCATGTTGCATTTGACTTAGGGGGCTCAACACAGGGGTTGGGTCCGTCTAGGACAGGCAACCTGAAATGAAAAGACCACCCTGCTGCATCCTATTTGTTTTGCGCATTTATTTGCCTCGGTTCCGCATGCTGACCGGTTTTAAAAAAAAAAATAGCGGCATAGGGAGATAATTACTTATTTTGGAAAAAATAGAACCAATGTCCAAGTAGTGTCAAAACCTCGCCGGAATTTTTTCTAAAAAAGGAATAAAAACAAAATTTGTCTTCTTAGTTTGAGTTATTAAAAAAAATAATATAAAATTTTTCTTTTTTTTTATCACTTCCAAAATCAAAAAAAAAAAGAGAAGGTATTTATTTAAAAGTAAAAAAAAACGGAGATTCATAATTCAAAAAAAAATGTTGTCTCTTTCGTAGTACCCCTTTTATAAATTCAGACTAATGGTCCAAATATTTCCTAAAAAATAATAATATTTTCTTTAGTCTTTATCTCTTTGCCAAAAGAAAAAAATATAATAAAAATACGTATTCTTGATTTCTAGGTTTATTTGATTTTTTCTATTTACGGTATGCCCGAACTACGCCGGTTTGATTCTCACCGGATGTGAGATACGTAGGCAACCCTCGTCAGGTTCAACCCCATTTTGCTAAAATAGCCAAAATCAATAAATAAATAAAAAAAATGATGTGTCAGATTTTTAAAGAGTCATAAATAAGTCAGGTGATGCTGTTTTGTCATAAATAGCCGAATGATTCCGAAAAGGGATGCCGGAAGGCTGACTTTGCATAAACAGCCACCTTTGGGTCTTGTTTAGCATTTTTGTCCAGTTGACCCACACAGCCTTAAAATCTTCGTCCCCGAAGTGTTTAAAGGCCGTGTTCAAAACTTGATCCCCTCTGTAAAATATTTTTGAGTCAAGTCATTTTTGTTAAAAATCACCTTAATAAATGTGCAGGATGAGCACGATGCAAAATGAACATTTTTCAATAATGACCAAAATCCCTGTCAAGTTACGGCTATGGTGGAATGATCTAGGTGTTGAAGGACAAAATGAGGTTAAGAAATATCTGAAAGGTCTTGTGGGTTTGTTGGAAATCCAGCCTCGGGGAGATATCATAAGAGCTTTGGTTACCTATTGGGACCCGGCGCACAATGTTTTCCATTTCTCTGATTTTGAACTCACCCCGACTTTGGAAGAAATGGCCGGATACATCGGGAATACTGAACTTCCCTTGAGGGAAAAATACTTGGTCGCCCCAAGAGTCGTCACGGTACATCGGTTCCTAGATTCATTGAAGATACCTAGAACAGTCCACAACCCGGATCTGGCAGCCGGATTTTGTACTCCATGCTTCATATATGATAGGTACGGTCATGAGGGGGGATTCAATAATCCAATCAACAAACTGTGCAGCAAGGGAGTTCGTCAGAAGTGGGACAAGCACAGACGGGTAGCTTTCATGATGATGTTCCTGGGCCTTCTGGTATTTCCAAGGAAAGACGGAAACATTGATTTGAAGATATCCGGGGTCGTCAGCACTTTACTCACGCAAAGTGACAGTACTCTCGCGCCTATGGTGGTACCTGACATCTTTCGAGCTCTTACAGTTTGTAAAGCTGGGGGAAATTTCTTCGAAGGTTGTAACTTGCTCCTACAGATATGGATGACCGAGCACCTCTGCCATCATTCCGAGATTTTGAGCCATGGTTCCCCGGAAAAGACCTGCATAGAAGAATCTTACACGAGAACCAAAGAGATCAGTTTGCCCAAAGGAGTCCTGGCATGGACCTCGTTCTTTCAAGCTCTTACTGCCAGCCAAATACAATGGACGTTGGGATGGTTGCCTGTTGATGAGATCCTATATATGTCTGCAGCTAAAACTCATTTCTTACTGATGGGGCTTAAGAGCATTCAACCTTACGCACCCTGCCGAGTTTTGAGACAGTTCGAAAGATGCCAGACAGTACCTCATGAGGAAGATCTTAGCACTCAAGCAGTTGAAATAAGTCCTAACGGACAATTCCCAGAAGCGAAGATTCGCCAAATCTGGAGTGAGTGTCAATATTTAAAATCAGATACTTGCGTGCGGGATCGAGCCAAAGGAGAGAAGGCGCCAGGTTACCTTGCATGGTATAGAAGGGAACTTGAGCATGAAAGGCCAACTAAGAGACCCCACATCCGGAATTTCACCGAATCATCGCAAAGACAGTGGGATTGGTTAGCAAAGGAAAGAGGCTATTGCGCCGAAATCAGCAGGTTAAAGCAACAAGTAGAAGGCTTGAAATATGAGCACAACGTGCAAGCTGCTACCAATCTGGGAGAGCGGAACAGGTTAATTCAGGAAAACGAAATGCTCAGAGCCCAGATCAAACAGATAAGGTTGGATGCAGATAAACAGCCAAGGCGTCGATCAGACGAGCAGCTGATAAAAAGGTTAAAAAGTGAAATCAGGGAATGGCAAGATGGTTTGGAGAAATCTGAAAACGTCATAGCGGAGCTCAGGGCACAGTGGGATACAAGAACAGATAAGCATCGTCGATACCTGAATCAATTGGAAGGCGACCACGAGAAAACTGTTGCTAAAATAAAGAGAGAGATGGCTACACTTGAGATCAAAGCAGTTAATCAGGCCAAGGATTTCCAAATTGAGAGCAGATACTGGTACGACTCAATAGCCCAGATGAAGTTGGAAGTACAGCGACTGAAGCATCAGCATATACAAGATGCTCAAGTCTTCAAGATATGCAGCGATCAGATAAAACGCCTACTCGTAGAGAAGAAGCAAGCCAGAGATAGGATCAAGGCCATTGCCCATGCCTTCACCAGACGATGTCTACGATGTGAGAACATGTCCAGCGTTACCATCCTCTTGGCAATAATGGGTCATGTCAAGCAAACTATGCACGAGCTGGAGTAACTTGAGAGGGATCTCACGCCTAGGACCGCGGTGAGGCCGAACGATGCCCCGCAGACACCAATTTTCAAAACCATAATGCACTCATAGGTCAAATTTGTATCTTAGCATCTTCTGCTTGTTTTTCCCATCAGGGTGATTTTTAGTCTATTTTGAGTCTAGGTTTATTTTCAAAGTTTGCTTTTTCTTTTGCAAAATGTAGTTTGTAATATACCATTTCAACAATAAAGAGGTTGCTTCTCTTACGCTCATTTGTGTTTTTCGAACTACGTAATGATCTGATTCACGTAGGCATCGTGATACGTAGGCAATCCTCATCGGATCCGGTCGCATTTCTTTTACTGCAAAATAAAAGGAAAAAAAATAAAAGAAAAACAAAAAAAAAAAAAGAAAAGAAGGGGAAAACTAATAAGAGGAAAAATGCCGGAATGACGTATGCTCTCGTAGCAAACATATAGTAATCCACTTAACTGTATAGGTGCATCATGCCCAACGTGAGATTAACTATCTGTTATTTGCTACAAATTAACCGTGCGTTTGTCGATGAGTATTCCAGGGTTTTTGGAAAGACGGTTGGTTTGGTGAAAGTCTGGCCTCGCACTCATACTTCACGAGGTCAAGGAGAAGTGTTCAACTACCTGTTGTTAGGACCAGAAGCAGTACTCACACTTACTTCACCAGGTCAAAAGGAAGTGTGGAAATGTCTTCAGAAATTCCATTGCAAACAATCCCTGTTTCCGAGGAAAGCTCGATCTCAGCCGTCCTCACACCTGAATCCGCAAATGCGGAGGAAAATAGAATCCTACGGCTCCGCATGTTGGAAATGTTGGACGATTGGAATAATGGGAAAGAGCCGCCAAGTGTTGTCCCCGGATTCCCTGAATTATTCTCCAGGTCAAGTAGGACTTCTAATGTCCCCATAAATTATCCTGCTACCCCATTCGGGTACCCAGCCACCTCAGCCTTCTCTGCTGGATCGCCTTCTGAGCCTCATCCCCGAATGTCATCCACTGATGCAAGCATGAACATCTTTACTGCATCGCCTTGCCCGATTACGGCACAGCCTACCACGTACAAGCCAAGCTTTGACTCATCCTCTTTTACATTCCAAGCACCATCGTTCTCAATGGAACCAACTAGGTTCGCTACCAGCACTAATCCTCTACCGCCTCAGTGTGAGCTTGCACCCGGGCAAGATCAGAACCCCAAAATTGCAGAACAAAATGAGATTGCCAAGAGAATGAGAAGCCTTGAACAAAGTTTGAAGAATATGCAAGGATTGAGCGGACAGAAGAGCGTCTCTTACGCCGACCTATGCATGTTCCCTCACGTGCACCTGCCAGCGGGTTTCAAGACCCCGAAGTTCGAGAAATACGATGGGCACGGTGACCCCATTGCACATCTTAAGAAATACTGCAACCAATTGCGGGGAGCCGGCGGAAAAGAAGAACTGCTAATGGCATATTTTGGGGAAAGTCTAGTAGGGATAGCCTCGGAATGGTATATGGACCAGGAAATGTCCCGATGGTATATATGGGATGATCTCGCCAGAGATTTTGTGAAACAATTCCAGTATAACATCGACATTGCGCCAGACCGAAATTCGCTGTCGAATTTGAAGAAGAAACCTTCAGAAAGCTTCAGGGAATATGCTATTAAGTGGCGTGAACAGGCGTCAAGAGTGAAGCCTCCCATGGATGAAGTGGAAATGGTCACTACTTTTCTCCAGGCTCAAGAATCTGACTATTTCCAAAACATGATGTCAGCCATGGGTAAGCCATTCGCGGAAGTGATCAAGATTGGAGAGATGGTAGAAAATGGTCTGAAAACAGGTAGGATTCTGAGTCAAGCAGCCATAAGGGAAACCTCCCAGGCCGTCCAAAGCGGGTCCGGAGGAATGACTAGAGGGAAGAAGAAAGAAGAAACAACTATGGCAGCCTCGGAAGCAAGGGAGTATCGTCATCCCAGGCCCCGTTTCCCGGAAAGAACCCCACAACACTATTTCCCCCACTCCAATTTGGCATATGCTCATCAGCCTTATATGGTCATGAATGCCCAACCTTATGCCCATCCACCACAACAAGCCAACCGAGGCCCAGCTCCACCTCCCAGAAATCAGCCTCCTTACCGCAACCACTATAACCCACAACCCCCGCAGAATAACTTTCGCCCTCAGGAGCCACCTCGACGGCGGACTTTCACGCCCATCGGTGAGCAATACTCTACTTTGTTCCCTAAGCTAGTCCAATTGGGTTTCTTTCAACCAATCCCTCAAACAAGGCAAAACCCGACGTCACCTTCTTACAAAGCTGGAGTCAGATGCGCCTATCATTCAGGGGCCGAGGGACATGATACAAATGATTGCTGGTCGTTGAAAAGAGTGGTCGAGAATTTGATAGAGTAAGGGAAAATAGTGCTAAGGGGACGAAGAGATCCCAAATGTGACTAACAATCCATTGCCTGCTCACAATAATGGGCCGCTGATCGGAATGATTTGCGAAGACAAAGAATTTGACCCTGCTTTGAAAGCCATAATTGCCATTGTCGACACGGGGAAGAGGTCCGAAACAGACCAGAAACCAGGAAAGGGGGAGGAGGCCAAGGCTATAAAGAAAGAACTTGAAAAGAAGGTGGAGAAGAAAGTGGTACCGGCAGGGGATGGAGTTCTTTACATACCACGAGGTCGAGCTGAGAAGACGCAGAACTTCACAATCAAAAAGACAAAACCTATGTACGTGCCGAAAGGGGCCTATATGGTCCGGGGGACGATTCAACCACCTCAGCTGAATGAGCCAGTGGTTATCGGACGCGCGCCACAAAAGCCAATGACCAACCCGTCCACAGTGTCGTGGAATTATCAAAAGACTTTGGTAATGTACAAAGGTAAAGAGGTCATGGGGGAACTTCCAGAAAATACTTTCATTGGAAGGTATTCAAATACCCAAGAACTAAACAACGCCACACAAAGGCGCTTCCCGCCAAAGAAGCCCGTAAGTGTTGAAGAAGCGGAAGTGTTCTTCCAACAAATGAAAATGCCGGATTACGAAGTGATAGATCAACTGCGCAAGTACCCCGAGCAAGTGTCCTTGCTATCATTATTGATGAGGTCGGCCGAGCATCAAAAGATCTTACTGAAGACCCTAAATGAAGCATATGTGCCAGTTAAAACCTCGGTTGAACAACTAGAGCGGATGACAGAAAGATTCTTCGCCGTCAACCAAATCTCTTTCAGCAAGAATGATTTACCCCCGGAAGGAGCGACACACAACAAGCCTTTGCATCTAACAGTTAAATGCGAAGACTATTATGTCAAGCGGGTAATGTTGGATGGGGGTTCAGGTGTTGACATTTGCCCGCTCTCCACGCTGCAAAGAATGGAAATTGGGACCGGAAGAATCCGACCCAATAATGTCTGCGTAAGAGCTTTCGACGGCATCAAGAGAGATACCATGGGAGAAATAGACCTGTTGTTGGTCATAGGACCAGTCGAATTCCAAGTAACCTTCTAGGTGCTCGACATGGATACATCCTACAATTTTCTCCTTGGCAGACCTTGGATCCATGCGGCAGGAGCCGTGCCTTCCACTCTTCACCAGATGGTGAAGTTCGAGTACGAAGACAGAGAGATCGTGGTCTATGGGGAAGATGAGCATGCTATTTATCGGGACCCATCCACCCCATATCTGGAACCGAGAGAAGGGATCGAACATACGGTCTATCAAACTTTTGAGGTTGTACTGGCAGAGCAGCACGAAGAGGGAATACCCTGCCCCCAGGCTTTCTTGTCTAACGCCTCGGTTATGGTGGCCAAAGAGATGATCCGGCGTGGATTTAGGCCAGGGAAGGGGCTTGGACGAACCCTTCAGGGAATAACAGAACCCATTACTTTGTCAATCATCAAGAAACCTTTTGGACTAGGTTTCAAACCTACTCCAGCAGACGAAGAGTGGGCAAAGAAAAGGAAAAATGAGGTTTGGAAGTTACCTCAACCACTGCCGGATTTATATGCAACTTTCATCAGGCCAAGGTACATTGAAGAAGAAGATGATGAGGTCTTCACAGCTGAGGAAATCGAGGAGATATGTGGGGCTATGAGGGAAATGCTCTACGAGGTCCACATGGTTCAACCAGGTGAAGGCACAAGCACTGCTGTACATGGGGCCGAACGCCCAACTTCAAAACTGGGAGGCCACGCCATTCCCGACTAGACGGAAGTCCGGGTAGACCTGTCCTGCCACCTTTCCTGTGTCACAAGTTATCTCCAGGACATAACTTGAGCGTTTTCTTCCTTTCAATTGTTGTTTTGAATTCCTAAGTTGTAAACATTGTTGTCTTCCAACTTTCCAAAGAAAAATAAAAAAAATCATCATTGCTTTCCCATTCTTTCTTTTGTTCTGATTTTTGTTATTTTTCCTTTTACCTTTCTTTTCAGTTATAATAATGCGGCTTTAAATATGACATGCTCGCGGACTTCACGCCCAGGTCACAATGAGCTATTTAACTGCGAATTAATGAACCCAGAATCAGAATATGATGCGGAAGAAGCTTTTAGGGAGATAAACCGAGAGTTGGAATATTTCGAGAATAAACCTAAGCCGAATCTGAATGACACTGAACCGGTAAATTTAGGAACCCCGGAAGAAATCCGGGAGACTAAGATAAGCATTCACACGGACAAGAAAACGCGAGAGGCGATAATTCAACTTCTTTTTGAATTTAAAGACGTGTTTGCTTGGTCATATGATGACATGCCGGGACTAGGTGTTGACCTAGTCGTTCATAAATTGCCGATTCATCCTGATTGTCCTCCAGTTCAACAAAAGCAACGAAAATTCAAAACTGAGGTCAGTGACAAGATTAAAGAGGAGATCACCAAACAACTAAAAACGGGAGTGGTTCGGGTAGTCCAATATACAACATGGTTGGCGAATGTGGTTCCAGTACCAAAAAAGGACGGAAAAACTCGGGTATGTGTAGATTACCGAGATCTGAATAGAGCAAGTCCTAAAGATAATTTCCCGCTGCCCAACATCCACATCCTCGTTGATAATTGCGCCAAACACGAGATACAGTCTTTCGTAGATTGTTACGCTGGGTATCACCAGGTATTGATGGATGAAGAGGACGCCGAGAAGACTGCCTTCACCACGCCTTGGGGCACCTACTGTTACCGGGTCATGCCATTTGGTTTGAAGAATGCTGGGGCTACTTACATGAGGGCCATGACTGCCATTTTCCATGACATGATGCATCAGGAAATAGAGGTGTACGTGGACGATGTGATAGTCAAGTCCAGGACGCAGGATAATCACATCCAAGACTTGAGGAAATTCTTTGAGAGATTAAGGAAGTATGACTTGAAGCTGAACCCAGCCAAATGTGCTTTCGGAGTTCCGTCAGGCAAACTTTTGGGCTTCATCGTAAGCAGGAGAGGAATCGAGCTAGATCCAACTAAGATAAAATCCATCAGAGATCTACCTCCCCCGAGAACAAAGAAAGACGTGATGAGTCTGTTGGGCAGGTTGAATTACATCAGTCGGTTTATTGCCCAGCTGACAAGCACGTGTGAGCCCATATTCAAGCTGTTAAGGAAAGATGCAGCGATTAAATGGACCACTGAATGTCAAGAAGCTTTTGATAAAGTCAAAGAATACCTTTCGAATCCCCCGGTCTTGGTCCCTCCAGAATCGGGAAGGCCACTTTTCTTGTATCTGACAGTCTTGGAGAACTCTTTCGGTTGCGTCCTCGGGAAACACGACGTAACCGGAAAGAAAGAGCAAGCAATCTACTACTTGAGCAAGAAATTCACCGGCTACGAGGCCAAATACACTCTGCTGGAAAGGACATGTTGCGCTCTCACATGGGTTGCTCAAAAGTTGAGACATTATCTCCAAGCCCACACTACGCTCCTCATAAGTAGGTTGGATCCTTTGAAGTATATATTTCAGAAACCAATGCCTACTGGGAGACTGGCTAAATGGCAAATCTTGCTTACGGAATTCGACATAGTCTATGTCACTCGCACGGCAATGAAAGCCCAGGCGTTAGCAGATCATTTGGCCGAAAATACGGTCGATGAGGAATACCAGCCATTGGATACCTACTTTCCAGATGAAGAAGTAAACACCGTAGAAGTGGTCTCGGAGGAAGCTCATGTTTGGAAGATGTTCTTTGATGGAGCCGTGAACGCCAAGGGTGTAGGGATCGGGGCAATTTTGATCTCGCCTTCTGGTCAGCATTATCCCGCCACAGCTAGACTTCGTTTCTTTTGCACAAATAATACAGCTGAGTATGAAGCCTGCATCATGGGCATGCATATGGCAATCGATCAGGATGTCGAAGACTTACTGATTATGGGAGATTCTGACCTGATTATCCGGCAAGCTCAAGGCAAATGGGAAACTCGGGATGTCAAACTTATCCCTTACCGACAGCATGTGGAGGACCTCAGCAAGCGCTTTACCTCAATAGAGTTCAGGTATATCCCGAGGTGTCACAATGAACTGGCAGATGCGTTTGCTGCTTTGGCTTCAATGCTACCCTACCCGGGCAACGCCCACGTCGATCCTTTGGAAATCCAAATCAAGGAAAGACACAGTTACTGCAATATAATCGAGGAAGGATCAAATACGCAGCAGTGGTACCATGACATCAAGAGGTTCCTAAAGACACAAGAATACCCCGAGCACGCTACTGGAGATCAAAAGAGGACCATTAGGCGACATGCAAGTGGTTTCTTTCTAAGCGGTGAATTGTTGTATAAGAGGACCCCGGACCTCAATCTTCTAAGATGTGTCGATATCGAGGAGGCAAGAAAGATCATGCACGAAGTACACGCAGGTGTGTGCGGACCTCACATGAACGGGTATGTCTTAGCAAAGAAAATCCTTCGAGCAGGTTATTACTGGATGACCATGGAAAAGGATTGCTTTAGCTTCGTTCGGAAGTGTCATCAATGTCAGGTGTACGGTGATTTGATTCATGCACCTCCCACGGAGCTGCATCCCATGTCTGCACCTTGGCCATTTGTCGCCTGGGGCATGGACGTCATTGGACCAATCGAACCGAAGGCTTCGAATGGACACAGGTTTATACTGGTCGCCATCGATTACTTCACAAAATGGGTAGAAGCTGTCACTCTCAAGTCGGTCACTAAAAAAGCTGTAGTGGATTTTGTACACTCAAATCTTATCTGTCGTTTCGGTATTCCTGCGACTATCATTACAGATAACGCAGCAAACTTGAACAGTCATTTGATGGGAGATGTATGTGAGCAATTCAAGATAACGCATAGGAATTCTACTCCTTATCGGCCGAAAGCCAATGGTGCTGTGGAAGCGGCAAACAAAAATATCAAGAAGATTTTGAGGAAAACAATCCAAAGTTCCCGACAGTGGCATGAGCAGTTACCATTTGCATTGTTGGGGTATCGCACTACGGTACGCACATCAGTAGGAGCGACTCCTTATCTTTTGGTTTATGGGACCGAGGCTGTAATACCGGCAGAGGTAGAAATTCCTTCACTTCGAATCATTGTCGAAGCAGAAATCGAAGACAGCGAGTGGGTCAAGACTCGGTTAGAGCAATTGACTTTGATCGATGAAAAGCGAATGGCCGTAGTTTGTCACGGACAGTTATACCAATGAAGGATGGCCCGTGCTTACAACAAGAAAGTCCGACCCAGGAATTTTGAAGTAGGTCAGCTGGTACTAAGGCGTATTCTGCCGCAACATGAGGAAGCAAAAGGTAAGTTTGCCCCAAATTGGAAAGGCCCATACATCATAAGGAAGATATTGCCGAGAGGAGCATTGTATTTAGGTGATATCGAAGGAAATGACCCCGACACAGCAGTAAATGCGGATGCAGTCAAGAGATACTACGTCTGAATTATACTCCAGTAGTCTTGCCATATTTGAAATGATGAAGGTTTTATTCCCCACTACTCCCCAAACACCGCCCAATTCTCTTTACAAACTTTTGAGCCGCTTACAAAAAAAAACATTGATTGAGGCCTGAACTACGTTTGACTTGATTCCGAAAGGATACGTAGGCAGCCTCTCCCTGAGGTTCAGTCACACCAACAATAAAATCCCATTCACCCTGAAATTAAAATCGGGGCACGTCGAGCAGTTTGGAAGTTAGTATCATCTACCTCTCTTTACCAAGCACAAGCCTTCAAATCAATTACCAAAGATATTGGGAAACCAATAAGCGTCACAAATGGAGACCGGCACACTCTGAATTGAGAGAGATAAAATGAGAGAGTCTCGTCGGTGAAAACCTTTGGGCACCACGAGGCGACGGGAGTAGAGAAACCAAAATGAGAGAGTTTGTTTAGTAAAAACTCACAAAGAGTGCTATCAAGCGATGACAGGAAGAGAAATGAGAGAGGTCAGCCGGCGAAAACCCGCAAAGGGCGCTGTTGGCCGAAAGAGTGACCCCACCCAAGGAGGTTTCGGCAAAGTTCCACCAGGTTTGAAATCACAGATCCGTTCTGGTTGAGGGAAACGCAAGCTCATGGAAAGTCAGGCGTCCAGTCCAAAGAGCATGTCATGTCATTTAAAGCCAGCATTATCTTCCTCAGATAAGTCTTTCTCGTCCCGAGGGGGCACTCCTTTTCTGAAATTCGTTTTATCTTTTCTTTGTTTCTCTTCGAATCCCTTTTTATGTTTTAACCCCAAGTTCAGGATATACCGGAGAGGGCAGGTGGCAGGTTTGTTTTCACGGAATTCCGTTTCATGAAGGAAAACACCTCGTTTCGTTGGTACGTCTGTCCAAACTTGATAAATCATGGTGTTTGATGGCGTTCGAAGTAAAGAGGAAAAAAGAGAAATTTCCCCCAGCAAGTCCGCCTTCAGACGAATCCCCACAGAGTCTCCTCCTGTACAATCCCCCGCAAAATCTCCCCAATAATAAAAAAAAAAATCCCCGTTGGAATTTCCCCAGCACATCCCCAGCAAGTCCCTTTGTAAAAATTCCCCAACAAGCTTACCCCAACAAATCCTAGAAAGCCCGCCTTGAAACAAATACCCAGCATGCCCCATTGTACAAAAGTCCACACAAAGAATCCACTTTGTAAATACTCCCCCACAGAGCTTCCTTTTGTACAAATCCTCGCAGAATACCTCCAATAAAACCCCCGTTGAGAACCTCCAAGCAACACGGGACAAAAAAAGAGGGAAAGAAAAAGAGCCTTACAAGGCAAATCATCACAGAATCTGGAAATACAAGCCTGAGCAATCTAAAAGGTTCCGACATATGAATCAAATCAATGGCGGGACTTCGCAACAGAAATGAAGACACAATAAAGCAACCGGGAACGATCAAGGTCACCAAACCGACCGTCATTTCCGAACTAACAATTGTTCTTTGTCTGAAGAGTTGAAACAGGTTTAATCCAAGACAATCGTGCAAGAAGCACGTGTCGCCCAAAGAAGAAGGTACACGGGTACAATAAATATTTTGGCAACAAGGAATTCACTCGAAAGGTAAGTTTCCACGAAACTCCCTTTTGTCTTTTACTAAAACAAGAAAATTCAAAAAAAAAGGTCAGTCGTTGTTCTCGAATTTTGTCCCCAGCTAGTCAGCATTAGGGTTTTAAACCCTAAACTGAATTTTTCCTTTTAGTCAGCATTAGGGTTTTAAACCCTAAACTAAACTTTTTTCCTTTCAGCCAGCATTAGGGTTTTAAACCCTAAACTGAGCTTTTCCATGCAGTCAGCATTAGGGTTTTAAACCCTAAACTGAATTTTCTCTTTAGTCAGCATTAGGGTTTTAAATCCTAAACTAAACTTTTTCCATTCAGCCAGCATTAGGGTTTTAAACCCTAAACTGAGCTTTTCCATGCAATCAGCATTAGGGTTTTAAACCCTAAACTGAATTTTTCTTCCATTCAGCCAGCATTAGGGTTTTAAACCCTAAACTGAGCTTTTCCTTTCAATCAGCATTAGGGTTTTAAACCTTAAACTGAATTTTTCCTTTTAGTCAGCATTAGGATTTTAAACCCTAAACAGAACTTTTTTCCTTTCAGCCAGCATTAGGGTTTTAAACCCTAAACTGAGCTTTTCCATGCAGTCAGCATTAGGGTTTTAAACCCTAAACTGAATTTTTCCTTTTAGTCATCATTAGGGTTTTAAACCCTAAACTGAACTTTTTTCCTTTCAGCCAGCATTAGGGTTTTAAACCCTAAACTGAGCTTTTCCATGCATTCAGCATTAGGGTTTTAAACCCTAAACTGAATTTTCCCTTTAGTCAGCATTAGGGTTTTAAACTCTAAACTGAACTTTTTCCATTCAGCCAGCATTAGGGTTTTAAACCCTAAACTGAGTTTTTCCATGCAATCAGCATTAGGGTTTTAAACCCTAAACTGAATTTTTTTTCCATTCAGCCAGCATTAGGGTTTTAAACCCTAAACTGAGCTTTTCCATGCAATCAGCATTAGGGTTTTAAACCCTAAACTGAATTTTTCCTTTTAGTCAGCATTAGGGTTTTAAACCCTAAACTGAACTTTTTTTCCTTTCAGCCAGCATTAGGGTTTTAAACCCTAAACTGAGCTTTTCCTTTCAGCCAGCATTAGGGTTTTAAACCCTAAACTGAGCTTTTCCATGCAGTCAGCATTAGGGTTTTAAACCCTAAACTGAATTTTCCCTTTAGTCAGCATTAGGGTTTTAAACCCTAAACTGAACTTTTTCCATTCAGCCAGCATTAGGGTTTTAAACCCTAAACTGAGCTTTTCCATGCAGTCAGCATTAGGGTTTTAAACCCTAAACTGAATTTTTCCTTTAGTCAGCATTAGGGTTTTAAACCCCAAACTGAATTTTTCCTTCAGCCAGCATTAGGGTTTTAAACCCTAAACTGAACTGTTTCTTGTAATCAACATTAGGGTTTTAAACCCTAAACTAAACTTTTCCTTCAGTCAGCATTAGGGTTTTAAACCCTAAGCTGAACTTTTCCCCAGTTGGTCAGTATTAGAGTTTCAACTCTAAAACTGAACTTCTCCCCAGCTAGTCTGTATTAGGGCCCCAACCCTGAACTGAACATTTTTATCTTCCTTCATCAATTTTATGAACTTCCTGGCGAATAACTCACGAAATTTTCCTAGTGAAACTAGGTCAGAAAATTTCGTTCGTTTGTTTGTTTTCTCCCGCAGGTCTAACCTCGAGCCACACGATTCGAAATGACCCACGAGATGAGTCTCAACTCAGAATCAAAGAAGAAAAAAGACAAAAAAGAAGATGTCCCGAGAATATCAGAGTAAATGGAAGGCGGATCGGCTCCAACATTTGACTAAGGTCCTGAACTCTGCCAGTCGGGTTTCACTCAGTATCCCAAAGATTGAACAAGTCGCCGCAACTCGCAAGCATCAAGATTCGGATCAAAGTCTCCAAGCACAATCAGCTAAGACCCAAGATCAAGTCGCAAAAGAATCATAGATAGGAATCTTGTAACTCGCAGTTGACATGCATATAAGTAGTTAGTTCAGTTCCAATTTTCCTTTGGTTGTAATAAGGCGGTCAGTGACGCAGCTGTGACAACAGCGACAGCAGTAACAGCAAGCATTGCAATCCCATGGTAGTCCCAGCTGCCAAAACTTCCCGAACTACATTGACCCGATTCCTGTTTAGCCCAGGATATGTAGGAAATCTTTGAAGCAAGATTCGGTCAGATCTTTCAAAAACATGCTTCACACTGAGTAGTCCATAGGCAAAAATCGCTCATACACGCTCACTTTATCTTTGCACGAAAACTCTTCGTGTTTCCGAACAAAGAGGGGCAGCTGTGAGCACGTGATTTTTGTTTCGCGCGACAATCGCTCCAAGAGAATTAAAAAAAATAACAAATGGTCCTGCTATGCAAATTTGGATTTTACATGGCACTTTGTTAATTATTTTTGATTTTTGTGCCCATTTTTTATTAAAACAAAATACAAAATGTATGTTTCGTGCGTAATGTGAGCCGTAATCCGATTGTTAAATAGGAGATCACAAAAATACGCATTTCTTTTATCTTGATTTGTTGCTTTGTTTAAGTTTACCTACTTTTAACATTTTATACGCGTTAAATAAATATGTTAAGTGTTAATTAATGGTGTCTAGTTTCATTTAATTAGGTTGTGTATTTAGGAAATTAGAAATAAAGAAAAAAAGAGGGGAAAATTTGTTTTAAAATGAATTTGGGCCACAAACATTATAAAATCTGAAGCCCAAATGAATGGCTCAATCCACCAGTCCGCACAACCCACTCCCCAGGCAGCAAAAACGACGTAGTTTAACACCAAAACTACGTCGTTTCAATGCCAATCCATCCCAACCATTCAAACCAAGCTGATCCAACGGTCCGGATCTCTCACCCATAACCCCATTTGCCCGACCCGTTACCCGAACCAACTTTGACCCCAACACCTGAAACGACACCGTTTCCCTCGAGCTGAAAGATCCTGGCCCTTCATCATGCCTCATCCAACGGCTGAGATCCATTCACCCACTCCATATATAAGCTTCCCCTCATACCCCACCCCCTATCCAAATACCCCTGCCTTTCATCATCCTCACAAAGAACCCCGGAACCCTAGAGCCGCCCCCATCTCCCTTCACCAGAAACCCGGCGGCATGAACGCCGGTGACCTCCGCCTGAACACCATAGAACCCCCTCACCGCCCTGAACATTGATCTGTTGGCCGTTTAGTTCGAATCCCTTCCCACCTTCTCGAATCTTCATTTGAAGATTCGAGTCGGAACCCGATTTACACCAATCGACCTCAACTTCACACCAGACAGTCCCCAGACCCCCCTCGTGACCAAACCATGCTTGGTTCGGTCCGAATCTAACCAGGGAAACACGAATCCCAGATCTAATTTTTGAACCCTAGTTTTCTCCGTGCATGTTCCGTGTCTATTCAAGCCGAAGAGATTAAGGTCTAATGGACCTTAATCGAAGTGTTTCTCATCTGAGAAACACTTTGATTAAAGTCCGTTCAGCCTTAAGAAAGGTCTGTCCGAGTCCAAGTTAAGGCTTTTGATTTTTTTTCGAGATTTAAGGTGAGTTTTGCTTTTTCTTTTCTTATTTTTGTTAGTCCATGTGATTGATTAAAGGTCTGTTCATGTTTTGTTTTAATTTGTGTCTTTGAATTTTATCAACTGTTGTTTGTCCACTTTACCTGAACCTCTGTGTTTGTTTGAATCCCTCTCCTCTTCTGATAATGCGTATGTATGTATGTGCTGTGTGAATAATTGAGCTTCAAATATTGACTGATCAACTGATTCCTCGAGTACCACTTTGTTTAGTCAGTATAATTCAAATCATGTGTCGATACTGTTAAATGTCTGATTTTTGGCTACGATTGTGCATGTTATGATTAATATAATCGAGTCGACATGTGTCGTCAATTAGTTTCAATTGCCTGAACAATAACAAATCGATTTGCTTCTGGACACATTTGTTTGAATCAATTAGGAACTGAGTTTGTTTACTTATAGTTGTTTTGAATCAGAAATGTAAAAGGAATGTTTGTTTAACTTCTGAATTGGAGGGCATGTGCACTTTCTGCACAACATGCGCATTTGTGCACCACAGGTGCATTTGTGCACAGCATGTGCCCTACATAAGGGCTTTTGAATAAAATAATGGACAGCACATGCTGTCAGATATATATTCTGCTGCCCATTACCCTGCTTTAGTTAAGAAGTATTAAACCTCTTTCAAAAGGGTAAGTCTGCCAGGGAATGTGATGGGTTTCTAATATTAAATAGCTAAGTGGAACTGAAAAGGGACAGCACATGGGAGGGGTATCTGATTAATCTAATAGGCTGTTAAAGGGCAGACTTTAGGCTTATAAAAGAGGAGGACTTCCATCAGTTTTAGAGGGAGACATCTGATAATAGAGAGAGACAGAGGGAAATTGTTAAGGAAAAGATAGAGGAGATCAAGAGAGATCTGAGAAGAGAGGTTTGGAGACATACATAGATACACTTATATACAGAAATAGAAAGAGAGCAAGAAAGAGATAAAACAGATTAGGAAATCAGAAACTTGGTTTTGTTTGTCTGAAGTTCATCTGTTGTCAATTTGTTAGGTAGTGTTTCTTCTTCTAAGTTTCAATCGAGATTACTGTTAGTGTTTTGTTGCATTTGGTATATCTTGGAATTGGATTGTCTGGAGTTTTGTTTCCACCACACTGTTGTGCTGCTTCATTTGGCTACTTTCTCTTCAACTATAGTTCCACCCTTTGCAATAGAATCTGCTCTGCTGTGTTGTTTTGATTCGCTGTTGTTACTCTGATTCCTGCTGCTGCTGATCTTCCCTGTTATTCTCTTCTTCCTCTTTGCATTTCGGCATTCCAGGTACACATTTCAAGTCCCATATTGATGTAACTGAAACAGTTTGAAAGCATGAAATGAAAAGGTTGAAGAAGTTCAAGTATTTGTTGTAATATTCATGGTACATTAACGGGTCTGTAAAAAATTGATTAGTTTATAATTCAATAGTGCGAAAGTATGTACTGATACTCGATTGAATTTAGCCCTTTGTGTTAGTTCGTCAGTTGTTTGTTAGTACGGGGTACGTATACTCCGACCTTGTACAATGCTGTTTCTGTTTCATTTTAGTTTTTTTTTTGGGTTCCATTAGGCAGTACATAGGGTCACATTCAAAGTCCCATTGGTAATAATATCTAGTAGCTAAATCCTTTAATCTAGCCTAAATAAGTTTAGTTAAGTTCAACTCAAGAAATGTTCGGATTAAGTGTTATATTTCGTTAGCTCGTATGTGATTTCTTGTCAGATTAAAGCATTTTTCCATTAAAGTATAACGTTTTCTTAACTTTGTAAATAATTAATCATAAGAATCCGGATCAGGCCAAAGCATATAATTAAATTAGCATGTACCTTTTCTTCTAATTTTAGGGACAAATGTATTAGAAGTGTAGCCACTTTAGGATATCCTTTCTAAAATAGAGACGAGCCTCGCCAAATAAAAAATGCAAAATTGCGGGGCCCTCGATAAATAATCATAATAAATATTTAGAATTCAGGCTAGGCCATTTAGTAAATCTCATGGCCTTCTCAAAAATAATAATGCGGTAGTCTCTTTAGGCGCGACTTAATTAAATCATATTCTTATATTCGAGTGCACATTGATGTGACCCAAATCCAAATCTCAACGAAGTCAAAATGTGTTGACAATCACGGGCGCATTGATTGTGACGTGGTTCGAGATGCATTTTCACGACGTTGCAATTCTATAAAATAAGTGATAATGCTAAAAGCGGTTTAAACTTAATAAAAGCATGTAAGTCATAACATTGTATTTAAATCAGATATTTAGCCATTATAACAATTTAAGCGACCGTGCTAGAACCACGGGATTCGAGGGTGCCTAACACCTTCCCTCGGGTCAACAGAATTCTTTACTTAGAATTTCTGGTTCGCAGACTTCATTTGAAAAAGTCGAAAATTTCCTCGATTTGGGATTCAAGATAAACCGGTGACTTGGGACACCAAAAGTCAAACCTTTCCCAAGTGGCGACTCTGAATTAAATAAATAATCCCATTTTGAATATTGTCACTTAAATTGGAAAAACTCCCCTCGCGCATTTAACCCTTCGGGGGCGGGCGCGCAAAAAGGAGGTGTGACAGGCAATATACTATTTGAGCAAGAAGTTTACTAGTTATGAATCCAAATACACTTTGTTGGAAAGAACTTGTTGCGCCTTAACTTTGGTCACTCAAAAGCTTAGGCATTACTTGTTGGACTACCACCTATCTTATCATCAAGTTGGATCCTTTGAAGTACATATTCCAAAAGCCGATGCCCACAAGAAGGTTAGCAAAATGGCAAATCCTGCTCACCGAGTTCGACATAGTCTATATCACTCGCACGACAATAAAAGTTCAAGCTTTAGCGAATCACCTAGTTGAGAATAATGTTGATGTAGAATATCAGCCTCTAAGTACTTACTTTCCAGATGAGGAAGTTAATTCAGTCGAGGTAATTTCAAAAGACACCAATGCTTGGAAAATGTTCTTCGATGGAGCTGTGAATGCAAAAGATGTCGGGATTGGGGCAATTTTGATCTCACCCACCGGTCAGCACTATCCGGCCACAACCCAGCTTTGGTTTTTCTGCACAAACAACACTGCCGAGTATGAAGCCTGCATTATGGGCATGATCATGGCAATTGACCAAGATGTGGAAGAACTGTTAATCATGGGAGATTCAGACTTGATTATCCGACAAGCTTAGGGTGAATGGGAAACTCGGGATGTCAAGCTTATTCCATACAGGCAACATGTGGAAGATCTTAGCAAGCTGTTCAAATCTGTTGAGTTTAGGTACATCCCTCGGTTTCACAATGAGTTGGCCGACGCACTAGCCATTTTGGCTTCGATGTTACCATATCCAGGCAATGTTCACATTGACCCATTGGAAATCCAAATTTGAGAAAGACATGGTTATTGCAACGTAGTTGAAATAGAGACCTATGTCCAGCCATGGTATCATGATATTAAAAGGTTCTTGAAAACAAAAGAATATCTCGAGCAAGCTAGTGGAGACCAAAAGAGAACCATTAGAAGACTTGATAGTGGCTTCTTCTTGAGCAGAGAAGTCTTGTATAAAAAACTCCAGATCTGAACCTTTTAAGATGCGTAGATGCCCAAGAGGCCGTAAAAATCATGAATGAAGTGCACGCAGGAGTATGCGGACCCCATATGAATGGATACGTCCTTGCAAAGAAAATCTTTCGGGCAGGTTATTACTGGATGACCATGGAAAAAGGATTGCTTCAGTTTTGTCCGAAAGTGTCATAAGTGTCATGTACACGGGGATCTGATTCATGCGCCACCTTCAGAACTGCATCCTATGTCAGCACAGCAGCCATTCGTTGCTTGGGGTATGGATGTCATCGGGCCAATCGAGCCAAAAGCTTCAAATGGGCACAGATTCATATTGGTTGCTATTGACTACTTCACAAAATGGGTCGAAATAGTCACTCTCAAAGCCATCATTAAGAAAGCAGTGGTAGACTTCGTGAACTCCAACATCATCTACCATTTTGGTATTCCTAAAACTATCATTACGGACAATGCTGCAAATCTGAATAGTCATTTGATGAAGGAAGTATATGAATAGTTTAAGATCTCACATCGGAATTCTACCCCTTATCGTCCCAAAGCTAATGGTGTTGTTGAAGCAGCAAACAAGAACATCAAGAAGATTCTTAGAAAAACGATTCAAAGCTCCAGACAATGGCATGAAAAGTTGTCATTTGTATTGTTGGGATATCACACAACTGTGTGCACATCAGTTGGGGCAACACCCTATCTATTGGTTTATGGCACTGAAGCCATAATACCTGTAGAAGTTGAAATTCCATCTCTCCGAATCATCGTTGAAGCCGAGGTTGAGGATAGTGAGTGGGTCAAAACCCGTTTAGAACAGTTGACTCTGATTGATGAAAAGCGGATGGCCACAGTTTTCCACGGGCAGTTGTATCAACAAAGAATGGCCCGTGCCTACAACAAAAAAGTGCGGCCTAGGAACTTTGAAGTGGGGCAACTCGTTTTGAGACGTATTTTCCCGCATCACAAGGATGCAAAAGGAAAGTTTGCTCCAAGCTGGAAAGATCCATACATTATAAGGAAATTATTGCCGAAAGGGGCATTGTACTTGGGAGACATTGAAGGAAATGACCCTGAAATAGCTGTCAACTTAGACGCGGTCAAAAGGTACTACGTTTAACCCTTGTGCGGTACTGATATTATGCAATTGGGATGACGAAGGCTTTTATTCTCGCTACCCCAAATACTTTAACCTTTTGCTAACCCTTTGAGCCGGTTACCTTTCTTTGAATACCCTCTTTGGAACCCGAAAATGCTTTGAAAAAAAAAAGGTTTCCCTGAACTACGTTTGACTTGATTCCGAAATGATACATAGGCAGCCTCTCTCTGGGGTTTAGTTACACCAAAACAAAAATCCACATTTCCCCAAAGTTGAAACTAGGGCAGAATTTATAATGGTTTGGCGACAGTTCGCCTGAAAGGTTCCAAAGTTGTAATTCAATCCAATATTTTACCCTAAAACCTGTTCAAAGTCCTTTTGATCAATTGGTAAAGATGTTCAAAATGGAAGGATGTTGGAATCTGATACAATCAAATGAGAGAAATAAAATGAGAGAGTCTTATTGGTAAAATCCCACATAGGCACTGTAAGGCGATGGTGAGCAGAGAAATTGAAAATGAGAGAGTCTTGTTAGTGAAAACTCACAAAGAGCACTAAGAGGCGACGGTGAGAAGATAAATGAGAGAGGTCAGTTGGTGAAAACCCGCAAAGGGCGTCATTGATCAAAAGAAGGAATTCCTTACAACCATCGGCACTGATAAAGTCCTGGCAAGGTTTCTCGATTTTGAGATAAGAGTTATGATGGGTTAATGATAGATTGGATGGTTGCACGATTGGGTATCCAGTCCAAGAAGCATGTCATGTCTATTGAGGTTTGCATGCACTCTAGATAAGTCCTTCTTCCCTTCCCCCGAAAGGGACACTTCTTGTTAAATTCATTATCCTGTCCTTTGTTTACTTTTCTTTGAATCCCTTTCGGTTTAATCCTCCTCCGAAACTAATATAAAGAAAAGAAGGCAAGATTGGTTTTACAGGGTTCTGCTTAATAAAAGCCAAAATTCAAGGAAAAGCACCCAGCCTTAGTAGGTGCATCAAGTCGATCTCGACTGGCCATGATGGCCGATGCTCCAGATTCAAAATTATTGAAAAGGAAAGAAATCCAAAGTCAAGTGCCCATAAAGGCAAAATAAGATGAAAAGGCAAAAGCCCCACACGGGCTAACCGTCACGCAAAATTTTGGAAAGTCAAGATCCCTAGGTTGAGAAAGGAAATCGATCTCCATAAAGCCAGCGAGCAATGGAGATTTTCATCAAAAGAGTTGGGCCGAGATCAAGTGATCAAAACAATCAAGGCCACAAAAACCAACCACTGTTTCAAACTGATAAATTGTTCTTTGATTTGAAAACAGGAGAACATGTGCAGTCCAAAACAACCCTGCAAGAAGCAGGTGCAATAAAAGCAAGGCACACAGAAACCAAAGCGGTTCTGGAGCAAAAGTTGACCCGAAAAGGGAAGTTCTTTTAAACTCTTCATTCATTCTCCTAAATAAAATGAAAAGTGAAGTGAAAAAAAGGAGGAATAAGAAAAAGAAATAAGAAAGAAAAGAAGAAGAAAAATTCAAAATCATGGTAGCCTAGGGTATCCAATCTCTAGCTGTGTTTTTCCCAACATAGGATTCCACTCCCTAGTTGATTCTCGGCATAACACGTGAACCTCCCTGGCATAACTCGAGGACCTTTTTTTTCTTCCCCGGCATAACCCGAGAACCTTTTTTCCTTTTCCGGCATAACCCGATGACTTTTCCGGCATAACCCTGGACCTCCCCGGTATAACCCGAGGACGTTTTTTCTTTTCCGACATAACCCGATGACTTTTCCGGCATAACTCGTGGACCTCCCCGACATAACCCGAGGACCTTTTTCTTTTTCGACATAACCCGATGACTTTCCCGGCATAACCAGTGGACAACCCCAGCATAACCCGAGGACCTTTTTTCTTTTTCCGGAATAACCCGATGACTTCCCCAACATAACCAGTGGACCTCCCCAACATAACCCGATGACCTTTTTCTTTTCCAGCATAACCCGATGACTTTCCCGGCATAACCCGTGGACCTCCCCAGCGTAACTCGAGGACCTTTTTTCTTTTTTCGGCATGATCCGATGATTTTTCCGGCATAACCTGAGGACCTTTTCCTTTCCCGGCATAACCCGAGGACCTTTTTCTTTTCCGACATAACTCGATGACTTTTCTGGCATAACCCGTGGACCTCCCCGGCATAACCCGACCCGACATAACCCGGAGACCTTTTTCTTTTTCGGCATAACCCGATAACCTTTCCCGGCATAACCCGAGGACCTTCCCCGGTATAACCCGATGACCTTCCCCGGCATAACCCGAGGACCTTTTTTCTTTTCTGGCATAACCCGGTCATTTCTCCAGGATAACCTGGTAATCTTCCTAACCTGGGGCCTTCGATCCCCATTTGATTGCATTCTAGATATAGGGTCTTCACTCCCTAATCTCTTTTTCTCAGGGATACACAATCTCGATTTTAGTTGCTTTCAATAAAGAAATAGTTTAGATTTTTGTTACAATAACTCACGAAATTTTTCTAGTGAAAACTGGGCAGAAAATTTCGTTCGTTTGTTTGCTTTGGTGCCTGAATAGGTTTTCACCGTGAGGTACAAGGTTTGAGATGACCAAAAAAAGAAGTCTCAACCCAAACAAAAGAAAAGAAGAACAAGAAAAGAAGTTGAACTCTTAGTGTAGAAGCGGAGAAAAGATGCGGACTGCTCAAGATATGATTGAAGGCACAAGTTTTGCATGTCCCGCTTTGATTCGAATAGCTGAACAAGGATGAAATAGCGGTTGCAGCTAACGAGCATCAAGATTCAGATCACAGTCTGCAGAAAGAACAATCCAAGTCTCAAGATCAAGCTTTAGAAGGTTTATAGATAGGAATCTTGTAACTCATAGTTGATAGACTTAGATAGTTTAGCTTTTCATCTTTTATTTCAGTGTAATAAGGAGCTCAGCAAGCAGAAACAACAGCAACAACAGTGAAATCACAGTTTCCCTGGTAGTCCCAGCTACCAAAACTTCTAGAACTATACTGACCTAATTCCTTTATAGCCAAGGATATGTAGGTAACCTCCAAAGCAAGGTTCGGTCAGATTTTTTCAAAAGATGCTTCTCATGGAGTTTCAAACGGGCAAAAATCGCTCATAATTGCTCATTTTATCTTTGCCCGAAAACCCTTCGTGTTTCCGAGGAAAGAGGGGCAGCTGTGAGCATGAATTACTCCTATAAAATCCAAGAAAATCGATTTTTTTTCCATTTATTTGCCATTTTATATGAATATTGTAGGATTTTATTAATTGTTTGCATTTTTGTGCACATTTATTTTTTATTAAAATAATAAAAAATTTAAAAAATACCATGCATTGCATTTAGGTTTTGTTTTGACATTTTTATGATTAATTAGTTAATTATTTGTTTTATTAACTAAAAATCACAAAAATGGCCCATTTTACATTTTTTGCCTTTTAATTTTTAGATTATTGGTTTTTTCTCTCTCAATTTAGGATCAAGTAATTTTATAATATTTTGTAATTATATAACTAGTTTAATTTTACAATTTGGATTAATTTAGTAATTTAATATAGGATTTTAATTAAAACAAAAGAAAACAAAGGAAATAATTGGTTAATTGAAAAAAGGGGGTTTAATTTATTTTGAATTTGGGCCAAATGCCATGCCATATCTGTCCCTAACCCAAGCCCAAAACCCAGGGAACCCAGTCCAACCCCAGCTCCAAAAAATGACCTCGTTTTACCCCATCTTTCATCTCAGCCGTTGGATTCATTTGATCCAATGGCTTGGAACTGGTCACCCAATTCCTTTAAAAGTGTCTGAATCAGAGACCCCCCCTCCAAAAAAAATCAATCCTCTCATTTCCGTCTCTAACCCTCTCAAAAGCAAAACCCTACCTGCCCATATTCCCTCGCCGTCTCCGCCGCCAACCGCCACCGGAAATCGCCTCACGACGGTTCCGGTGCTCCAAACATCCTCGATTTAATACCCCATAACCCCTGTCCCTTCCTCTTTTCAAATCCACAAGCCTTTTCTCCAAAATCCCCACCCAAATCCTCAAATTGTTTATCCAAAAATCCGGTTCCAAACCCTAGTTGCTCCAAACTTCTTCAAATCTTTACCAGGCAACCCCCGTCCTCTCCTCTTCTTAAATCCCTAAACGCTTTCACCCAAATCCCACCTGAATTCCACCAATTTTAGATCTGGTGGCATGCAAACCTAAATTGGAGTTTCCAAAGAGGATTTAAGCCGGAAATGGGTGTTACCTGTTTGTTCTCGACGAGAACAGTCATCTAACACCTATTGTGACTTAAATCGAAAATGACCAGAGTTCTGCCTGAGCCACCTGCTTTCCATTTCAGTATAGGTATATTCCTTTTGTCTTTTTTTTCTTTTCTCTTTTCTCTTTTCTATTTCATCATCCTTCTCTTTTCTTTATCTTCTTCTCTTTTTCATCACTCTGTTTTTTTTTCTAGTTTTCTTTTATGTGACCAAAATAAAAGAGATTCAGGAGGCCATAATCTATGGGTCAATAAGGTTTGTTTGGTTTACTTCGTGTTTAACCAGTTTAATTCATAATGTACGATGAGTCCGTTTTTAGTTTTAGTTATCTTTGTTTGTCTTGTTTCTGATCCGTTAGTTAATCTAACTCTAAAAAAACAGTGTAGTTCATTAGTGTAGTTTTAGGCATCTTTAATTCTTCTAATTTGTTGATATGTTTTAATTGCTTGATTAGTTTAATTTCTAAACGAGTTGCCTCAATACCTGCCTAAGTTGCCGAGTTTAGTCTATCTGGTATTACCAAGAAGGTCAATCTGAAGAGCAATGTTAGTTCATTATGAATTTGGAGGTTTAGGTTTATTATTTTCAATTTTTCAGATATTCAATTTTTGGCTCTGTGGTTTCTGCTTTTGATCCGTTTGTTGTTACTTGTTTGATTATTTTTGTTTGCCATAATGGTCAATCCTTAAGGATTTGTAGGGGATAATTGTAAGTAAAGAAACTTAAGGGGTTATAAAGGGGTAGATAATTCTTAAATTGGATAAAACCCATGCTGGAATGTTCTAGAATAGGGGGCAGTGGGCCTCATTTGGTGAGTACAAAGTACTGAAACCAGTGAGGGACAGTCAGCTGTCCAATTCTGTTAGAATATGCTCTTTGTGGCTGATGGAATAATTCCTTCAGCACATGGCATCTTTGGTGCTTATATATAGTACTTTTTCTATACAGAAAATCAGACACTCATACCCTGAAAAAAGACTCAAAAGGTTTCTGCATTTTTAAAAGGTTTTTTGCTCGAGTTGCATCTCTGTTTTCTCTTAAAAACTCAAAAGGATTTTCATGAAAATTCCTGGTTTTCTAAGCTGAAGTAGAGCTGGTCATTGAAGCTGTGGTTTTGATTGCTGCTCTTTGTTATTGTTTTTTTGTTCGATATTTTATATTGGCTGATTTCACAATTTTCCTTTCTTTGTTGTTATACCCAGGTACTTCACAAATTGTGAAATGCAAAAGTATGAAGTTATAATATGCTGACTGGATGTGAAAACTTCAGATCCATTTTGTTTAACATTTTTTTGTTCTTTTCTCTCTTCTGTTGTCATTCTTTTCCGTCATTAGTTTAAGTTACACTTTATTCTGTAAATTTGATGTCTACTTTTATCGAGTCAGTCCTAATGTTTAGTTGAAAGTTAGAATCGAGTTGGTGTTTCATGTCTGTTTGAATATGTTGTCATTGTTTGAGGACTGTACTAGTTGGGGACTGAATACCTTATACCTTGGATCCTGAATTTGTTGTGTGGAATGTTTCTGGTAAACTTCTGCCCAAAGTATTATACATGTAGGGATTCTATGCCACTAGTTTCAGCTATGTATGAATACTCCCAATCTTGAATCATGTATAGCCTCTTGACATGATTAGTTGTTTGAAAATCTTCTTAATTTGGTTGAATATTAGTAGAATGATTTATGTATGCTTCGCAAAAACACAAATTTTATTTGGTTAAAGAAGTTGGGAATTTAGGGTGACATTCATGAATGGATTGAGTCATAATTTTCATGGTTAGTGTTAATTGTTGGTAATCAAATACATGAATAAATAAATTTTGTTTTGATTTTTATTGGTTGGTTAAATGTTTGGGATCCATCTGACTCGAAAAGTTGAAGTTTCATTTGGGCTTGACAGTGGCCCATGTGAGGTAGTCGGCTTAAGCCCAGTCCAGAATTTGGTGTATTATTTATTTCATATTATGGGTCCAGTTTTAAGCTTTGTTGTATTTAGTTTCTTATCTAAATGGTCTACTTGGTATTCATGGATGTGGGTTTTACCATCTAAGGCATGGGTGTACGGAATTTGGTCTAACGTTTGCTTGCCCATTCGAGAGCTCTCCAACTGTATGCCTGTCCACAAATTCTTTGGGCTGATTTTCTTTTGGAGCCCAATTTTGCCTTAGATAATTTCTCCGGGTTCAAGCTCAACCCAAAATTAGCTCTAAATAATTAAAGGTCTAGCAATCCCCAAAACTTTCTTACTGATAGTTATATACTAAGTTCCAGCCTTTTTTTGTGTAAGTAAGAATAACTCATAGGCCTAATTAAGTGTAACTCTTTTAATTGTATTGAGTTGTTCCATCCATAATTAAATCATCCATGGCCCTCATAAATTAGATTAAGAGTTGAACATTTGTAGTTGCTATAGTTAAATACAATTCCTTTAAAGAGAAAATGGATTGAGGTGTGCCATCCATAATTAGATCATCCCTGGCCCTCACAAATATTGTAACTTAGATATTAAAAAAAGAATCTTCGTAGTTTGCTTTAGGCGTGTTACAATAAATTATCACGGCTACGGGTACGGTTTCCGTGACATAGTTGTGATTTGTAATTGCTATCCGGGTGTACATTTCAATTGACCTGACTTCAATTTCCAACAATGTTAAATAAAACGTGTCGTGAACCGCGGGTGCATTTCATGTAGCGTGGTTTAAGATGTGTTTTAAATAACGTTGAATTCTCCTAAAAACAGTAAAAGTGGTAGAAAGTTTTTTTAAATGCATATAGGTTTAAAAATGTGTAATTAATCAAATAATAGACCAATATTAATAGTTTAAGCGACTGTGTTAGAACCACGGAACCCGGAAATGCCTAACAGCTTCTTCCGGGTTAATAGAATTCCTTATCTAGAATTTCTGGTTCGCAGACTTTTAAATAAAGTCAAATTTCCTCGATTTGGGATTTTAAAATAAACCGGTGACTTGGGACACCAAATAAATTATCCTAAGTGGTGACTCTGATAAATTAAATTAAATAATCCCATTTCGATTAATGTCACTTTAATTGGAAAAACTCCCTTATATACACCCTATGTGTGGTAAAACGGAGGTGTGACAGGAGTGAAATGAGACACTTAGTCTCTTATTTGGAAACTTAAGTTGGAAAAGTCAACCCGATATTGACTTATGAGTAGAAGGTCTCGGATGTGAATTCTGATGGTTCGGATAGCTTCGTTAGGTGATTTTAGACTTAGGAGCATGTTCGGAATGTAATTTGGAGGTCCATGATTAGGCTTGAATTGGCAAAATTAGAAATTTGGAGTTTCCAGTCGGCGGTGAAAATTTTGATATCGGGGTTGGAATGGAATTCCGGAAATTGGAGTAGGTCCGTAGTATGATTTTTGATGTGTGTGCAAAATTTGAGGTCATTCGGAGGTGATTTGGTAGGTTTCAGCATTGTTTGTGAAATTTGAAAGTTTCCATGTTCTTAGGCATAAATCCGAGGTTGATTTGGTGTTTTGGTGTTGTCTTGAGTGCTTCAAAGGTTCGACTAAGTTTGAATGATGTTATGGGATGTGTTGGCATGTTTGGTTGAGGTCCCGAAGGCCTCGGGTTTGTTTCGGATGCTCCACGAGTCATTTTTGGACTTGAAAGGTTGGTAGATTTTGCTGGTATTTCTGTTACAGAAGATCCTTCTTCGCGATCGCGTGAAGAGGCTCGCGATCGCGTAGAGCATTTTTAGAGACAAGTCAAGTTGTTCATCGCGTTCGAGGACTAAGGGATGCGATCGCGTAGGTTGATCAGGTAAAGCATCGCGAATGCGTGGGTTAAGTCGCGTTCGCATAGGGTTATGTGGACCAAAGCTGGGGCCACACATTTGTTCATCGCGAACATGATCAGTGGTCCGTGATCGCGTAGGAGAGAGAGGTAGAGCATCGTGTTTGCATGGGGGTTGACACGTTCGCGTAGGGTTAAATCAGGAGCTTGCGAAGTTGTTCTTCACGATCGCGAGGTTGTTTTCGCGATCGCGATTAAGGGCGCACCTGGGTAGAATGTTTAAGTTCAAAAATGAGGGTTTTGGTCCATATATTCAAAATTCATTAGAGAACTCGGGAGAAGGCAATTTTGGAGGGAATTTTCAGAGGAGTGATTGGGATAAGTGTTCTTCACTCAAATTTGGGTAAATTCCATGATTATGTCTTGATTTTTATCATTTAATTTGGGAATTTGTGGTAAAAATTGGGGAAAATGGAAGAAAATTTGGAGAATTGATTTTGGGGATTTGGATGGCCATTTGATATCGGATTTTGGTGAATTTGATATGGGTAGATTCGTGAGCGAATGGGTTTTCCAATTTTGTGGTTTTTATCGGATTTTGAGACGTGGGCCTGGGGGTTGTGTTTGGCCAATTTCAGGATTTTGAGCTAATTTGATAATTTTCGCATAGGCTTTGTTCCTTTGGCAAGTATTGATGATATGATTCTGATTTTGGATAGATTCAAGATTATTTGAGGCCGAGTTGAGAGGTAAGGGCATCGCGGAGTAGATTTTCGCCCGATTTGAGGTAAGTAACTATTTTAAATCTAAACCTGTGGGTATGAAACCCCATAATTTCGTAGTGTTTTGATAAATGAGGTGACGCACATGCTAGGTGATGGGTGTGTGGCCATGCACCCGTAGGGATTGTGACTTGGTCCATCCTGTAGCAACCATAGAGTTGCCTATTTTGATAAACTCTATATGATATCTATGTGTCCTATAAATGATTCTAGAAACTTGGGCTAAATGCCATGTTTTGGAGCCTTGTGCCGTACTGTTGGACCCTCAGGGGCATTTTACTGTTACATTCACATTGTTTTTGATAGAAAGCATTATCCTTAGTAATGGTTTATACCTGTTTGTTTTTAAGTCTTGTTCCTCACTCTATTTTAAATATTTATGAAAGTGTTTTGGGCTGAGTTCCGTGAGTTTGCACTGAGATGTCCGAGTGGCTTGCAAGGTTGATGAGTAAGTGAGGCCGAGGGCCGGATTGTAAGGATAGTTATGGATTGGGCTGCACGCCGCAACGATATATATATATATATATATATATATATATATATATATATATATATATATATATATATATATATATATATATATGTGTGTGTGTGTGTGTGTGTGTGTGTGTGTGTGTGTGTGTGTGTGTGTGTGTGTGTGTGTGTGTGTGTGTGTGTGTGTGTGTGTGTGTGTGTGTGTGTGTGTGTGTGTGTGTGTGTGGCAGCAATATAGCGCTTGGGCTGTAGGAGCCCCTCCGGGGTCTACACACCCCAATGAGTGCAGTCGACTATATGTATATTTACAGATCGGGATGCACGCTGCAACGGTTGTTATTATGAGATATCTATTGCGCGAGAGTGCTGAGTGGGAGTGCTGATTGATGAGAGTTGAGTCACGAGTGACTGAGAGGCTTGCCCGAGGGGCTATATATATATATATGAGTGGTACTTTTCCCGATGGGCTTGTTTTAAGAAATTACTGTTTTCACTCTTCTCTTATACTAAGCCTCTATTGAAAAATGTTGAACAAATGTTTTAAATAACTTTCATTAAAACTGGAATTTTTACGAGATGTTCGGAATTTGAATTACTGATTCCACTTTGTTATTTCTATTGAGATTCTATGTTAGACTATGTATATGATTTAAATGCTCGTCACTGTACTCAGCCTTTATTTACTTTGGTTACTTACTGAGTTGGCGTATTCACATTATTTTTTGCACCTTGTGTGTAGATCCAGGTGCCAGAGCATCCGAGTGAGAGCATCCAACAGCTTCTGAGTATTTCTTCAGAGATAGAAAGGTAGTTGCACGACATTTGCAGCCATGCCTTTCTCCTTCCTATCCTTAGTATTATATATTTCAGTCTTATTTTGTATTAAGAAGACAGTATTAGACTTTATTTTTAGTGCACTAGGATCAGGCAGTGTTGATGTATTTGCGTATTTGTTTTTCGCGTATTTTGATATATTAAAATGAGAGATTTGTGATCATACTTGATTAGAAAAAAAAATTACAAAAGACCCTTTGTGTTATTAGTGTCTAATCGGCTTGCCTATGATAGGCGCCATCACGACCAGAGTGGTTTGGGGTCATGACAAGTTGGTATCAGAACCTAGGTTACATAGTTTTCACAGGTCGTGAGCCGGTTTAGTAGAGTCTCGCGCATTGGTACGGAGACGTCTATACTGGAGGCTGCAGAACCTTTAGGAAAAGCTTCACATTCTTGAATTCCTGTCATGTGAATCTGTTGATTCTGGTAACTAAACTTTTGTTATTCTATTCTCTCATAGATGGTGATGACATGTGCTACCGGTCAGGATGGACGACCACCAGTACCACCAGTTGGGGCCACTAGAGGCCTAGGTCACGGTCGAGGTTGTGGTAGGGGAAGGGGTGTAGCCCGTACAACAGCTAGGGCAACACCTGCAGATCCACCAACCGCCCCAGTTCACGATCAGGTCCCAGTTGCGGATGCTCCAGCAGGACTAGCTCAGGCACCGGTGGTGCCGATTGTTATTCCAGGCCTTCAGGAGGCCCTAGCCCAAATTCTATCAGCGTGCACTGGCCTGGCTCAAGAGGTGTTAGTTACTACAGCCGCAACTACTTCTCAGGCCAGGGGAGGCACCCAGACTCCCGCCGCTCGCACACCTAAGCAGGTTGTGCAGGGACTTCAGACATCGGGGGCACCTCCAGCCTAGCTAGTTACACTTGCTCAGGATTATGTGGTACCAGTTATGCATTACGACGAGCAGCATCGATTGGAGAGGTTTGGTAGACTTTAGCCTCTGACTTTCAATGGTGTAGAGGGCGAGTATGCCCAGGGTTTCTTGGACAAGTATCAGAGGATGCTATGGACCGTAGGTATTTTAGAGACCAGTGGGGTCTCGTTCACTACTTTCCAATTTTCAGGAGCTGCCTTTACTTGGTGGGAGGCTTATGAGAGGTGTAGGCCTGTTGATGCAGCGCCCCTTACTTGGAAGCAGTTCTCCGCTCTCTTTTTGGAGAAATATGTGTCATAGTCTCGTAGGGAGGAGATGTGCAGGCAGTTCGAGCAGCTGCATCAGGATGATTTGACGGTGATGCAATATGAGATGAGATTTTAGAGCTAGCTCGTCATGCTATTTGGTTGGTTCCAACGGACAGAGAGAGGATCAGGAGGTTCGTGGATGGCCTCACATATCAGCTTCAGATTCTCATGACCAGAGAGAGGGTGTCAAGTGCTACCTTTGAGCAGGTTGTTGATATTGCTCGAGAGATTGAGTTAGTTCGTCGCTAGAAGCGAGATGAGAGGGAGGTCAAGAGGTTTCGAGGATCTGGTAGTTTTGGAGGTGTTCCTTCCAGAGGTCAGTTTCAGCACGACAGAGGTCGTCCTTTCAGACATGCTCATTCAGCTCACCCAGTTCATCGTGCGGCATCATCAGGCCATTGTTCTCACAGATCTTATCAGGGTCATTCATCACTTAGTGTCCTTCCAGCCTAGAGTTCGTCTCGTGCTCCATCGGTTCAAGGCTCTTCCATACCAGGTTCTTCTTTTGGTCATCCCAGTGCTAGGGGTTTGCTTCATTTCCCGTCCCCCGCACTAGAGAGTTGTTATAAGTGTGGAGAGTTTGGGCATATGAGGAGACAATGTCCTCATCTTCTAGGGGTCCATCTCAGTAGAGGAGTCAACCCTTGAATTCAGCTTCAGTTACTCCACCACCCGCCCAGGCAGCTAGGGGTGTGGGTCAATCAGCCAGGGGTCGCCCTAGAGGGGGAGGATGATCAGGTAGTGGTCAGACCCGATTCTATGCACTCCCAGCCAGACCAAATGATATTGCTTCAGATGTTGTGATTACATGTATTGTCTCAATTTGCCGCATAGATGCCTCTATGTTATTTGATCCTGGTTCCATTTTTTCATATGTGTCATCATATTTTGCTTGTTATTTGGATATGCCTCGTGAGTCTCTTGTTTCATTTTTTCGTGTATCTACTTCGTGAGTCTATGTTATATGGTGGGAGATACTATTGTTGTGGACCATATATATCGGTCGTGTGTAGTGACTATTGGGGGTTTGGATACCCGAGTGAACCTTCTGTTGCTTTGTATAGTGGATTTTGATGTGATATTGTGCATGGATTGGATATCTCTATGTCATGCTATTTTGGACTGTCATGCTAAGATAGTGACGTTGGTTATGCTGGGTGTGCCAGGGATTAAGTGGCGAGGTTCGACCGATTTTGTTCCCAATAGGGTGATTTTATTTCTGAAGGCCCAACGGATGGGTGGGAAGGGTTGTCTTTCTTACTTAGCCTTTGTGAGGGATGTCAATGCAGAGATTCCTACCATTGATTCTGTTCTAGTAGTGAGGGACTTTCCAGACGTATTTCCTGCAGACCTGCCAAGCATTCTACCGGACAGGGATATTGACATTGGTATTGATTTGATGCCGGGCACTCAGCCCATTTCTATTCCACCGTATCGTATGACACTGACAAAGTTGAAGGAGCAGCTTCAGGAACTCCTTGATAAGGGGTTTATTCGGCCTAGTGTGTCACCTTGGGGTGTACCTATTCTATTTATGAAGAAGAAGGATGGCACAATGAGGATGTGCATTAATTACAGGTAGTTGAACAAAGTCGCAATCAAGAACAAGTATCATTTGCCTCGTATTGATAATTTATTTGACCAGCTTCAGGGAGCGAGAGTGTTCTCCAATATTGATCTCCGGCCAGGGTATCACCAGTTGAAGATCAGGGACCCGGATATTCTTAAGACATCTTTCAGGACCCGATATGGTCATTATGAGTTCCTTGTGATGTCTTTTGGGCTAACCAATGCTCCAGCATCGTTCATGCATTTGATGAACAACATGTTTTGTCCCTATCTCGATTAGTTCGTTATTGTTTTCATTGATGATATTCTTGTTTACTTGCGTAGTCAGGAGGAGCACGCCGAGCATTTGAGAGTTGTATTGCAGCGGTTGAGGGAGAAGAAGCTTTATGCAAAGTTCTCCAAGTGTGAGTTTTGGCTTAGTTCAGTGGCTTTCTTGGGGCATATGGTGTCTAGTGAGGGTATTTAGGTTGATTCGAAGAAGATAGAGGAGGTTCAGAGTTGGCCCAGACCGTCCTCAGCCACAGTGATTCACACTTTTCTTGGTTTGGGGGGTTATTACCGCCGGTTCGTTTAGGGTTTTTCATCTGTTGCATCACCCTTGACCAAATTTACTCAGAAGGGTGCTCTATTCAGGTGGTCGGATGAGTGTGAGGCAAGTTTTTAGAAGCTCAATATGGCCTTGAACACAACTCCGGTGTTAGTTTTTCCATCAGCTTCAGGTTCATATACAGTATATTGTGATGCTTCTATAGTTGGTATTGGGTGTGTGTTGATGCATGAGGGTAGAGTGATTGTTTATGCTTCCCGTCAATTGAAGCCCCATGAGAAGAACTACCTTGTTCATGATTTGGGGTTGGCTGCCATTGTTCACACGTTGAAGATTTGGAGGCATTATCATTTGGTGTGTCTTGTGAGGTGTTTACTGATCATTGTAGCCTCCAGAACTTGTTCAAGCAGAAGAATCTCAATTTGAGGCAGCGGAGATGGTTGGAGCTGCTAAAAGATTATGATATCACTATCTTGTACCATCTGGGGAAAGCCAATGTAGTGGCCGATGCCTTGAGTAGGAAGGAAGTGAGTATGGGTAGTTTGGCGTATATTCCTGTTGGGGAGAGACCTCTTGCAGTTGATGTTCAGTTCTTGGCCAATCGGTTTGTGAGGTTGGATATTTCGGAGCCCAGTTAGGTCTTAGCTTGTGTGGTTTCTCGGTCTTCCTTGTTTGATCGTATCAGAGAGCGTAAGTATGATGATCCTCATTTGCTTGTCCTCAAAGATAGAGTTCAGCACGACGATGCCAGAGATGTAACTATTGGTGATGACAGAGTATTGAGGATGCAGGGTCGAATATGTGTGCCCAATGTGTATAGGCTTTAGGAGTTGATTCTGGAGGAGGCCCATAGCTCGTGATATTCCATCCATCCGGGTGCCGCGAAGATGTATCAGGATTTGAGACAGCACTATTGGTGGAGGAGAATGAAGAAGGATATTATAGGATTTGTATCTCAGTGTCTCAATTGTCAGCATGTGAAATATGAACATCAAAGACCGGGTGGCTTACTTCAACAGATGGATATTCCAGAGTGGAAGTGGTAGTGGATCACAATGGATTTCGTAGTTGGGCTCCTACGGACTTTGAGGAAGTTCGATGCTATTTGGGTGATTGTGGAATGGCTGACCAAGTCTGTGCACTTCATTCCTATGTGTTCCACCTATTCTTCAGAGCGGTTAGCATTGGTTTATAACTGAGAGATTGTTTGCCTGCACGGTGTCCCAGTTTCCATCATTTCAGATAGAGGTACTTAGTTTACATCGCAGTTTTGGAGGGCCGTGCAACGAGAGTTGGGTACTCAGGTTGAGATGAGCACAACTTTTCACCCTTACACGGACAGGCAGTCTGAGCACACTATTCAGATATTGAAGGACATGTTGAGCGCTTATGTCATTGATTTTGGGGGTTCATGGGACCAGTTCCTACCGCTCGCAGAGTTTGTATATAATAATAGTTATCAGTCGAGTATTCAGATGGCTCCATATGAGGCTTTATATGGGAGATGGTGTAGATCTCCAGTAAGATGGTTTGAGTCGGGCCAGGCCAGGCTTTTGGGTACAGACTTGGTACAGGATGCTTTGGGCAAGGAGAAAGTGATTCAGGAGCGGCTTCATACAGTGCAGTCAAGACAAAAGAGTTATGCAGAGAGGAAGGTTCGTGATGTGTCATACATGGGTGGGGAGAAGGTTCTAATAAAGGTTTCACCCATGAAGGGTGTTATGAGATTTGGGAAGAAGGGTAAATTGAGTCCTCGGTTCATTGGGCCTTTTGAAGTGCTTTGGAGGATTGGGGAGGTGGCTTATGAGCTAGCTTTGCCACCTAGCATGTCGAGTGTACATCTGGTATTTCATGTTTCTATGCTCCGACAGTATATTGGCGATCCGTCTCATGTTTTGGATTTCATCACGGTTCAGTTAGACGGTGATTTAACTTATGATGTGGAGCCAGTGGCAATTTTGGAGCGTCAGGTTCGAAAGTTGACATCAAAGGATATAGCTTCAGTGAAAGTGCAGTGGAGAAGGCCACCTGGGAGACCAAGCGGGAGATGTGGAGCAGATATCCTCACCTATTTGAGGCTTTAGGTATGTTTCTTGACTTGTTCGAGGACGAATGTTTGTTTAAGAGGGGGAGGATGTAATGACCTGGCCGGTTGTTTCATGAGTTACAGTATCGTTCTCCCCATTTCTGCTTCTTTATGTGTTGTTCAGCCGTATTTCATCATATTGTGTTGGTTGTTCTGTGTTCGGAGTGGCCATGGAGTGAAATGAGACACTTAGTCTCTTATTTGGAAGCTTAAGTTGGAAAAGTCAACTGGATGTTGACTTATGAGTAGAAGTCTCGGATGTGAATTTTGATGGTTCAGATAGCTTCTTTAGGTGATTTTGGACTTAGGAGAGTGTTCAGAATGTAATTTGGAGTTCTGTGGTCGAATTAGGCTTGAATTGGCGAAATTAAAAATTTGGAGTTTCCGGTCGGCAGTGGAAATTTTGATATCGGGGTTGGATGGAATTCCGGAAATTGGAATAGGTCCGTAGTGTTATTTGTGACATGTGGAAAAATTTCAGGTCATTCGGAGGTGATTTGGTAGGTTTCGGCATTGTTTGTGAAATTTGAAAGTTTCCAAGTTCTTAGGCTTGAATCCGGGGTTGATTTGGTGTTGTTTTGAATGATTCGAAGGTTCGACTAAGTTTGAATGATGTTATGGGATGTGTTGGCATGTTTGATTGAGGTTCCGAGGGCCTTGGGTGTGTTGTGGATGCTCAACGGGTCATTTTTGGACTTGAAAGGTTGGCAGATTTTGCTGGTATTTTTGCTGCAAAAGATCCTTCTTCACGATTACGTGAGGAGGCTCGCGATCGTGTAGAGCATTTTTGGATACCATTCAAGTTGTTCATCACGTTCGTGGAGTAAGGGATGCAATCGCGTATGTTGATTAGGCAAAGCATCACGAACACGTGGGTTAAGTCGCGTTCGCGTAGGGTTATGTGGACCAAGGCTGGGGCCACGCTTTTGTTCATCACAAACGCGATTAGTGGTCCGCGATTGCGTAAGAGAGAGAGGTAGAGCATTGCATTCGCGTGGTGGTTGACGCGTTTGTGTAGGGTTAAATCAGGAGCCAACGAAATTGTTCTTCGCGATCGCGAGGTTGTTTCCGCGATCGCGATTAAGAGAACACCTGGGCAGAGTGTTTAAGTTCAAAATCGAGGGTTTTGGTCCATAATTTCAAAATTCATTAGAGAGTTCAGGAGAAGGCGATTTTGGAGGGGATATTCAATTGAGTGATTGGGGTAAGTGTTCTTCACTCAAATTTGGTTAAATTTCATGATTATGTCTTGATTTTTATCATTTAATTTGGGAATTTGGGGAGAAAATTGTGGAAAATGGAAAAAAATTTGGAGAGTTGATTTTGGAGATTTCGATGGTCATTTGATGTCGAATTTTGGTGAATTTGATATGGGTAGACACGTGAGCGAATGGGTTTTCCAGTTTTGTGATTTTTATGGGATTTCGAGATGTGGGCCCTGGGGTCGGGTTTGGCCAATTTCTGGATTTTTGAGTTAATTTGATAATTTTCGCATGGGCTTTGTTCCTTTGGCATGTATTGATGATATGATTCTGATTTTGGATAGATTCAAGATGATTTGAGGCTGAGTCAAGAAGCAAGGGCATCGTAGAGTAGATTTTCGCCCGGTTTAAGGTAAGTAACTATTGTAAATCTAAACCTGAGGGTATGAAACCCCAAAAATTCGTACTATTTTGATAAATGAGGTGATGCACATGCTAGGTGACGGGCGTGTGGGCATGCACCAGTAGGGATTGTGACTTGGTCTGTCCCGTAGAAATGGTAGAGTTGCCTATTTTGATAAACTCTATATGATATCTTTGTGTCATAGAAATGATACTAGAAATTATAGCTGAATGCAATATTTTGGGGCCTTATGCCGTACTGTTGGACCCTCAGGGGCATTTTACTGTTATCTTCACATTGTTTTTGATAGAAAGCATTATCCCCAAGAATGGTTTATACCTGTTTATTGTTAAATCTTATGCCTCACTCTATTTTTAATATTTATGAAAGTGTTTTTGGTTGAGTTCCCTGAGTTTGCACTGAGATGCCCGAGTGGCTTGTGAGGCTGATGAGTGAGTGAGGCCGATGGCCGGATTGTGAGGATAGTTATGGATCGGGCTGCACACCGCAACAATATAGCGCATGGGCTGTAGGAGCTCTTCCGGAGTCTGCACACCCCCAGTGAGCGTAGTCGACTTTATGTATATTTACGGATCGGGCTGCACACCGCAACAATTATTATTATGAGATATCTATTGAGCGAGAGTGCTGAGTGTGAGTGCTGATTGATGAGAGTTGAGTCACGAGTGACTGAGAGGCTTGCCCGAGGGGCTATATATATATGAGTGATACTTTGCCCGAGGGGCTTGTTTTATGAAATTATTGTTTTCACTCTTCTCTTAGACTCTATTGAAAAATGTTGAACAAATGTTTTAAATAACGTTCATTGAAACTAGAATTTTTACGAGATGTTCGGAATTTGAATTACTGATTCGACTTTGTTTTTTCTATTGAGATTCTATGTTAGACTATGTATATGATTAAAATGCTCGTCACTACACTCAGCCTTTATTTACTTTGGTTACTTACTGAGTTGGCGTACTCACATTACTCCCTGCACCTTGTGTGCAGATCCAGGTGCTAGAGCATCCGAGTGAGATTATCCAACAGCTTCTGGGTATTTTTTTGGAGATAGCAAGGAAGCTGCACGACGTCCACAAACCTGTCTTTCTCCTTCCTATCCTTAGTATTATATATTTCAGTCTTATTTATATTAAGAAGACAGTATTGGACTGTATTTTTAGTGGCTCATGACTAGTGACACCAGGATCGGGCAGTGTTGATATATTTGCGTATTTGTTTTCCGCGTATTTTGATATACTAAAATGAAATATTTGTGATCATACTTAATTATAAAAATGAATTTACAAAAGGCCCTTTGTGTTATTAGTATTGAATCGGCTTGTCTGGTACTGTGATAGGCGCCATCACAACCGGGATGGTTTGGTGTCGTGACAAGTCCTTCAATAACTTGGTAATTCTCTAACTTTGGAGACATATTAACTCCATAATAAAAGTCACCATAATGTGCATCTTTAAGAGCTTTTAGAATTTAGAAAATCATTCTTCACATAATGTTTTGACAAATACATTGGTTTATGTTAAAAGACTTTACATGTGGCTATAATGTCTATTAACCTATGTAAATGCTAGCAATTAATTGTATCTTGATGGTCTTTCATTTTATTAAGGGAGTACTATGATCATCATATTTATTTGGATATCAGCATTAGATGTATCTTCGTGAAATTCGAAGGCATTGATCTGTGTTACACGTGTTTGTTTCATTAGCAAGTGTTTGTTACATAATTATAATGACAATTAGAGTGATAACTAATATTTTTAAAGATTCATTGTGACTAAGTATTTATGCTTATAGATGCTAAATTAAGTGATACTACGTTCAAGATATTATTAGTTATGATTGGTTATTATGATCATTGTTTACCTCGAAAATACGAGTAACAATTAAATTTGATTTGTGGTTTTAAAGATATGTGATTTAGTTCAATACCAATTAATAATCAAGAAATATGAAGTAGAAATGAAAGAGACAAGTAAATCAAACCAGTGTTACTCAACAGTAGTGATCTCGAGCTTAGTGGCCTCGAGGTGGCTTTGAGCAATAGGAACAATTAAGTAAGAAAAGTAAAGTAAGAACAACAAAGCTAAAGGACAGTTCTGATGAATAGTAGGAAAAAAGTAGAGAGTATATACTTTCCTAAATGATAAGATGTCTTACAAATGATTGGGGTCCCCTTTATATAATTGGGGAACCCTAAATAAGCAATATTTCTATTTACAGTAAGGAATATTCTTGGTACAACTCTCTAACCGCCTAGTACGAGATCGTACAATCATATTCCGGGATTTACGCCATGACTTTGGGGACGTGACAGGAATCTAACTCATTCTGGTACAAATCCATAACGGTACTACTTCGGGGTCGAGCACACTCGACCTCAGTATGAATCGTGCTCCGCCTTTGAACTCGGATCTGGTCCCTCGAGCTTGATCTTGATCTTGCCCGGACTCAAACTTAGGATGGGCCCTTGAGCCTATAAGTCGAAGGCATACGATTTTGACCATATACAGATAATCCCCACGTTTCTTAGAGTAAAATAATAAGAAACGATTTGATCCTCGTTTTCCCGAAGTCTTTAGTGATGACGTCATTTCCATGATGCAGGTATTCGAAGTGACCAAAACGTCCCGTCAGTCCACTTCCCTAAAACATTGAATGGATGCTAGTATTGGTTTGCCACTAGCGCCGCCAAACCGTCGTTGCCCTTCTATAAATATGTGTCGATTCCTTCGAATAAAGAACTTTAATCTTTCTTTACATCTTTCCCTTCTTTATCTCTAATCACCTGTTTCCACCGCCTCTTTAAGCGCCGGAAAATGCCAAGCTCTTGTAAGAAACACCACATTCTTGTACAACTAGTATTCTTTAGCTTAAAATCATGGTTAAAACTTCCAAAACTGTCCCCAAAAAGGATAAAGCATCATCTTCTTCTACCTCCCGGCTGACCAAACTGGTGGTGCCGCCAACTCTTGGGGAAATCACCCCCAACCCTTGTATAATTAAGAAGGACATTAGTATTGAAAATCCCCACAACGTCCCAAGCAGATGCGAGCATGCATATTGATATCTTAGCTTGATATTAAAGAAGCATCTTAAGGACGTGAAGAAGCACTATGGCTGGGGAGATGAGGTTGTGATTCAGATCCCGAGCCCCGAGGATAGCAATACTACCCACGTGGAGGGGTTTTTAAGTGTTTATACTTACCCCTTCACACTGGTTCCCCTTGATCCGGTGGTGATTGACTTCAACAAAACGTACAAAATCACCCTTGGCCAGATTCACCCCTCTTTTTCGCGCATCGTGATCATGCTGTGCTATTTTTCCGAAAAGGCCAAGGGTTTGGAATTACCCTCAACCACCTGATTCGATTGTACTGGCCCCGGCTGTTTCGAGGGCTTGTCAAGCTGCAACGTTGCAAGAAGAAAGCCTTCTTTGCCAGCAGCAATGAAGCCAAGGATCGGGGTTGTATGAGCCGGTTCGTCAGAGTAAGGACTTCGGATGTCATTCCCAGGGATAAAATGTCGTTCCTAGAGAGATGGAATTACAATTGTAAGTGGAGTCCTTCTTCCTAATATCTATATATACTCTATTTCCACATCCCATAATAATACTTTTATCTTTTCTGCAACTGTTGCTTGGACACCCCTCGATGTCCTCGATCTCGAGGACTGGGTCCGAAAGTTGGCTACTTGGACACCCCTCGATGTCCCCTCAACTTCGAGGCATTAAAGTGAAGGGTCTGGCCCAGGCCAAGAAAATTGAGGAGTTAAAGACAGAGCTAGCTAGAGCCCGGGCCGAAGCTATAGAGGCTAAGGCTGAAACTGAGAAGACGAAGGTTGCGACTGATAAATCCATACCGTATACTTAAGGGACGCTGCGGTTGTTCAAGCTGAGTTGAGGGAGGCCTCTGACCGTGAAAAGACGGATCAATGATTTGGCCAAGTGCAACCACAGGGAAACTCTCGAAGAAATCCATGCCTGAGGGTTCGACCTTACCGAGGAGATAGCTGAGGCAAAGGTGCGGGAAACCGATGCCAGGTTTCTTGTCTCTTCCAATGATGACGATGTAGCGAGTGGCTCTGGGGACAGGGAAGGTGAAGAAGATGTTCCCGAGGGAGAGGAGGCTCCAGAAGATAGAGCTGCCGAAGATACAGCTCCTGAGGATGGCGCTCCCGGGGATATGACCCCGAAAATAGATTAGGTTCTCTTTTTCTTTTCTGCGCAAGGTCCCCTTGCGGGCATTGTAAATATGTTTTGTAAAAATTCCCTTATGAAATATTAAATATCTTTTTGTTCTATCCTCGACTTGTGTTAAATTTTATTTTGTTCTCATTTGTGGAAGATTTCGATAATTCAAAGAATTACCTCGAGTACCGGTTCAGACTCAGAACGTAATAAACCCTTAGGTTTTTATTTGATCAATATAATACCCCTTAGGGTTTTATTAATCCTTGGGCTAAATTTAAATCGATATGATGTGAGCTCGGGACGTCGGAGTTCTTGAGTTTGAGTTGAGTGAGAACGGGATATCGACCTCTATATGTTTTGGCCCTTAGGCTCTTATATATCAGCCCTTAGGCTCTTTAAGTTGGTTCTTAGGCTCTTATACATTGGCCCTTAGGCTCTTAGACATTAGCCCTTAGGCTCTTTAAGTTATGTCGTTTCGGCCTTTAAAATGGCTATAATTTTTCCCTCTTTCCGGCTAAAAGACTTAGTAAAAATTTTTGTATGCCTTAGCATGTATTTTTGTACCCGTTTGGGTTTTTTGAAGGTTCGACGTATCGGAACCTTATTAGTAATTTGTTGTTTAAACATCATCGAATACATCTTGATGTTTTTCAGAAGGCTGATGTTATCAAAGCCTTTGGATTATTCGAGCGCCAAATTTATCGAAGCCCGTAGATTTTTTGAAGGCTAAATTTATCGAAGCCCTTTATATTCTGCTTTCACCGAGGGTAGCCTGATTTAACCGGTTTTTCAATGTTCAAAGGCCTTTAATTTATGGCAAAAGTCGGACGTCTCCGAGCCGCATTATTTTGGCCGTAGTCTTTACTATGGCTATAGCCTTCGGGTCTGTCACTTGGACTTGCTTCTCGATAACTTTTCGAACATGTCCAAAAAGTTAGTCCCCTAGTATATTGTCTTTGGCCTTTTTTTCGAGGGTGTGCCTCTTTAAGGACACGAGTTCGAGTTTTCGATGATCCGGATGTACTGACTGTCGATGACTGTCCTCGAGTATTCGGGGGTGCTTTTATGCTTTGGCTCTTGAACCGTTTCCTGTATGATTATAAGTGTAGAGATCGTTAATAGTAGACTTCTTTGAGACACAAAGTGTTTTTGATATTAATATAATGCTTCTTCAAAGAATTGATACATGCGTACATGCTTTGTCGTCGGGGCTCGGCTAGTCTATATGGACACGGTTCATCTGACCGTTTGGCCCATTACAAAGTTTTCCTATTGATGCCCTCTTAGGCGTGAAGTATTTTCCTTGAAAATATAACCTCTGAGGATGATGTCGCCCAGTATTTGAGGTTGATTAAAAAGAAGCCTTGGATACTATTGAGTGCTCCTTAGGTAGCACGTAGTTGTTGCCTCATTAAAAACCTTACCGGTAAAACCCATTTGGGACAAAATCCGATCTAAAGGAAAAAGAGTGCAACACATGCTTTAAAACCTAAGGCCTTCGTGTAAAAAAAGGGTGTCATCGAGATCATGCGCCTTCGATAGCTTCGATCGAAAATCTGTAGTAAGTTAGTTTTAAACCTAAATGGACAAAAAGGATAAAGTCATACCTTAGTAGTAGTATCGTTTGAGTAATGATATGTTCTAATTGTTTGGCAATTGTTCACCTTCCATTGTGCTAAGTTTTAATATCCTTTATTGATAACTCTGAGGACTCGGTATGGTCCTTTCCAATTCGGGCCTAGTTTCCCTTCATTAGGGTCTCGAGTATTGAGGGTGACCTTTCGCAGAACTAAGTCCCCGACTCCAAAGTGTCGAAAGTTGGTCCTTCTATTGTAGTATCTTTCAATCCTTTGTTTCTGTCCGGCAATCCGAACGAGTGTTGCTTCTCGCTTTTCATCTAATAACTCGAGGCTAGCATTCATGGCCTCATGATTTGACTCCTCCGATGCGTGTCGAAACCTAGCGCCGGGTTCTCCAACTTCGGGGGGATGAGGGCCTCGGAGCCGTATACTAGAGAAAACGGGTTGGCCCCCGTGCTAGACTTTGATATCGTCCGATATGCCCAAAGGACCTCGGGTAAAACTTCTCTCCATTTACCTTTCGCATCGTCCAATCTTTTCTTCAATAATAGATTTATTTGTTGACTCGGCATGTCCATTTCCAGTTGGATGGTACGGTGTCGATAAGATCCTCTTTATTTTGTGCATCTCGAGGAACTCTGTTACCTTGCTACCTATGAATTGTTTTCCATTATCATTGTCACGATCCTAAAACTGACCCAGCCGACACAAACCCAAAACCAACCAGAAAATCATAAGAAGTTTTAACTAAAATCCCATAATATAAGTTTAAATAAGCAGTGCAAAAATATAACACAAGCCCGACATCGGGGTGTCACCAGTCATGAGCATTTACAAACTCCTCTAGGAACAAGAAAGGATGACATAGTCCGAAAATAAACTACTAAGACAATCTAAATAAGATAGAAAGGAGAAGCACTGGCTGCGAAGGCCAAGCAGCTACCTAGTCAACTTCAGAGACCTGATGGAAGACTGATCAGCACTCACTATCGCGTCCCGAGACCCCTGGATATGCTCACAAAGTGTAGGGAATAATGTGAGTACACCAACTTAGTAAGTAATAAAAGTAAATGAAAGCTGAGTAGTAAGAAAACACGTAATTTCACGTCATAGCACTACAACAAAATAGTATATTCCCAGAACAATACAATAAAGCAATAAAACTCGTAAAAACAACTCAGTTCAGTAAAACCTTTTTAAAACATCTTCAAATAGTTTCAAATGAGTGATGAAAATAGTGAGTAGAAGTGATGAAAGCATAAACAACCCCTCGGGCAAAACATGTACCACAACCGCCCCTCGAGCAAAGTATCAACATATCCAGCCCCTCGAGCTACCTCACAATCACTCGTAATCAGCCCCTTGGGCAACAACATGAAACAACAACAGCCCCTCGGGCATTATCACATATCTCACACTGTGTACCCGTGCTCACTATGAGTGGTCAAACTCCGAAGGGGCTCCTACAGCCCAAGCGCTATCACAAGCCATCTCGTGGCATAACAAATCAGGCCCTCGGCCTCTCATATATCACAAATAAGTACAAGATGTTGTGGCGTGTAGCCCGATCCCATAATATCCTCACAACACAGGCCCTCGACCTCACTCAGTCAGAAACCTCTCAAGCCACTCGGGCAACAGTAAATCATGATGCTCAGCCCAAAATATCATTTAAAAATATCAAAACGGAGTAGATACGCCTGAGTTATGAAAACAGTAGAATAAAGCATGACTGAGTACAGATAATAAGTCAAAATAGTGAGGACTAGCAGTAAAACGCTCCTAAGGGTCCAAAACAAGTGGCACGAGGCCTAAATATGGCATTCAGCCCAAAACATGGTAATACTTTCCAAAACACAATGATATCAAACAGTTTTCAATCAAATATGCGACTTAACAGTTGTACGGGACAGACCAAGTCACAATCCCCAATCGTGCACGACCCCACACTCGTCATCTAGCGTGTACGCCATCTCAAGGTAGCACAACAATGTGAATCCAGGGTTTCATACCCTCAGGACAACATTTACAATCATTACTTAAATCAAACCGATCCAAACTCTAACCCACGATACCTTCACCTCTCGAATCGGCCTTCAAATGCTCCGAATCTAACAAGAATCAATTTCACATAATTAATACATGCTAAAGGAACAAAGCCCACTCGAAAATAACCAATCTACATCAAAAACCCCGAAATTGGCCAAACCCGACCCTCGGGCCCACGTCTCAGATTCTAATAAAAATCACAAAACTAGAATCCTTACAAAACTACCGAATACATCAAAATCCGACCACAGATGACCCCTCAAATCCCTAAATCAAAGTCTCCAATTTCAAACCCTAAACCCCCAATTTAACCACTAATTTCCATAAACTCTATGTCTAATCAGTAAAATATCACCATAGAAACGAGTTTTAGTTCCAAGAATCTTACCTCCACGAAATTCCCTTGAATTCCCTCTTCAAATTGCTCCCACAAGCTCCAACCCGAATGAGAAATTGATGAAATAAGCCAAAAATTTGCGAAGGTATCTATTTTTATGTTCTGCGCAGCGATACCACACCTGCAGCCTTTTTACTCGCATCTGCGGACCGCTTATGCGGTTAAAGTAACCGCACCTGCGGTTTTCACTTAAGGTCCTAACTCTGCATCTACGGCTAAAACTCGCACCTACGGCCCCGCAGGAGCGATAGAATTTGTGCACCTGTGGTCAAGCTCCAGCTGACCCTGGACCGCTTCTGTGACCTTCTCTGCGCATCCGCGACATCGCACCTGTAGTCCCCAATCCGCAGGTATGGAAATGAGAGAAGCAGAAAATCTGCAGCACAACTCCAAAAACCCAACCTCTCTATCAACCATCCAAATCCATCATGAGGCCCTCGGGACCTCAACTAAACATGCCAACAAGTCACATACCACTATTCAAACTTGTTCCAACCTTCGGAACACCCAAAACAACATCAAAATATCAAAACACCATCAGATTCAAGCCTAAGAATTCCAAAACTTCCAAATTCTTCTTTCGATCAAAAAGTCTATCAAACCTCGTCCGAATGACTTGAAATTTTGCACACACATCCCAAATGACACAACGGACCTACTCTAATTTCCGAAATTCCATTCCGACCCCTATATCAAAATATTCACTACCCACCGAAAACTCCAAAATTTCAATTTCGCCAATTCAAGCCTAAATGTACCTCGGACCTCCAAAATATATTTCGATCATGCTCCTAAGTCTCAAATCACTTCACGAAGCTATCCGAACCATAAAAACCAAGTTCCAAGATCATTTACTCACAAGTCAACTTCCGGCTGACTTTTCCAACTAGAAGGTCAACTTAAGAGACTAAGTGTCTCATTTCTCTACAAAAGCACCCCGAACCCAAAGTAACCAACACGATGCTATGAAACACTATTGAACAACACATAAAGAAGCAGAAATGGGAGGGAACGGAGCGGTAACTCATGAAATGACCAACTGGGTTGTTACATCCTCCCCCTCTTAAACAAACGATTGTCCTCGAACGAGTCAAGAAACATACCTGAAGTCTCAAATAGGTGAGGATATCTGCTCCGCATCTCCCGCTCGGTATCCCAAGTATCCTCCTCTACGGGCCAACCTCTCCACTGCACTTTCATTGAAGCTATATCCTTTGATCTCAACTTTCGAACCTGACGCTCCAAAATAGCCACTGGCTTCACATCATAAGTCAAATCACTGTCTAACTGAATCGTGCTGAAATCCAAAATATGAGGCGGATCGCCAAATACTTCCGAAGCATAGAAACATGAAATACTGAATGCACACTCGATAAACTAGGTGGCAAAGAAAGCTCATAAGCCACCTCCTCAATCCTTTGAAGCACCTCAAAAGGCCTAATGAACTGAGGGCTCAATTTACCCTTCTTCCCAAATCTCATAACACCCTTCATGGGTGAAACCTTCAATAGAACCTTCTCCTCGACCATGTAGGACACATCACTAATCTTCCTGTCAGCATAACGTTTTTTTCTCGACTGCCCTATATGAAGCTGCTCCTGGATCACCTTCACCTTGTCCAAAGCATCCTGCACCAAGTCTGTACCCAAAAGCCTAGCCTCACCTGGCTCAAACCAACCAACTATAGATCTACACCGTCTTCCATACAAAACCTCTTATGGAGCCATCTGAATACTCGACTGATAACTGTTGTTATAAGCAAACTCCACGAGCGGTAGAAACGGGTCCCATGAACCGTCGAAATCAATGACACAAGCACGCAACATGTCTTCCAATATCTGAATAGTGCGCTAGGACTGCCCATCCGTCTGAGGGTGAAAAGATATGCTCAACTCAACCTGAGTACCCAACTCTCTCTGCACGGCTCTCCAAAACTGCAAAGTAAACTAAGTACCTCTATCTAAAATAATAGAAACTAGGACACCATACAAGCAAACAATCTCTCGGATATAGATCTCTACCAACTGCTCTGAAGAATAGGTAGTACATACATGAATGAATTACGCGGACTTGGTCAGCGAATCCATAATCACCCAAATAAGCCACCCGGTCTCTGATGCTCATATTTCAGCTGCTGACAATTGAGACACCGAGCTAAAAATCCTATAATGTCCTTCTTCATTTTCCTCCACCAATAATGCTATCTCAGATCCTGATACATCTTTGTGGCACCCGGATGAATGGAATACCGCGAGCTATGGCCTCCTCCAGAATCAACTCCTGAAGCCCGTCTACATTGGGCACGCATATTCGGCCCTGCATCCTCAATACCCCATCATTGCCAATAGTCACATCTCTAGCATCGTCGTGCTGAACTTTATCCTTAAGGACAAGCAAATGAGGATCATCATACTGGCACTCTCTGATGCGATCAAACAAGGAAGACCAAGAAATCATACAAGCTAAGACCTGACTGGGCTCTAAAATATCCAACCTCACAAATCGATTGGCCAAGGCCTAAACATCAACTGCAAGAGGTCTCTCCCCAATAGGAATAAATGCAAGACTGCCCATATTCACCGCCTTCCTACTCAAAGCATCGGCCACTAAATTGGCCTTCCCCGGATGGTACAAAATAATAATATCATAGTCCTTTAGCAGCTACAACCATCTCTGCTGCCTCAAATTGAGATCCTTCTGCATGAACAAGGGCTGGAGGCTACGAAGATGAGTAAACACCTTACAAGACACACCATAAAGATAATGCCTCCAAATCTTCAATGCGTGAGCAATGGTAGCCAACTCTAGATCGTGAATAGGGTAGTTCTTCTCATGGGGCTTCAACTGACGAGAAGCATAAGCAATCACTCTACCCTCCTGCATCAACACACACCCAATACCAACTCTCGAAGTATCACAATACCCTGTATATGAACCTGAAGCTGATGGCAAAACTAACACTGGAGTTGTGGTCAAGGCAGTCTTGAGCTTCTGAAAGCTTGCCTCACACTCATCCGACCACCTGAATAGAGCACCCTTTTGAGTCAACTTGGTCAAGTGTGATGCTATAGATGAAAATCCCTGAACGAACTGATGGTAATAACCCACCAAACCAAGAAAACTACGAATCTCTGTGGCTGAAGATGGTGGGGGCCAACTCTGAACTCTATCTTCTTCGAATCAACCTGAATACCCTCACTGGAAACCATGTGTACTAAGAAAGCCACTAAATTGAGCCAAAACTCATATTTGGAGAACTTTGCATAGAACCTCTCCTCTCTCAGTATATGCAACACAACTCTCAAATGCTCCGCGTGCTCTTTCTGACTATGCGAGTACACGAGAATATCATCAATGAAAACAATCAAAAACGAGTCGAGATAAGGCCGAAACACGCTGTTCATCAAATGCATGAACGCTGCTGGGGTATTGGTCAACGCAAAAGACATCACGAGGAACTCATAATGACTATATCAGGTCATGAAAGCTGTTTTACGAATATCCGAGTCCCTGATCTTCAAATGGTGATACCCTGAGCTGAGATCAATCTTGGATAACACCCTCGCTCCCTGAAGCCGATCAAATAAATCATCGATACGAGGCAAAGGATACTTGTTCTTGATTGTAACTTTGTTCAACTTCCTATAGTCAATGCACATCCTCATCGTGCCATCCTTCTTCTTCATAAATAGAACAAGCGCACCCTAAGGTGACATGCTGGGCCAAATAAACCTCTTATCAAGGAGCTCCTGAAGCTGCTAGTTCAACTCCGCTGGTGCCATACGATACAGTAGAATAGAAATGGGATGAGTGCTCGGCACCAGATCAACACCAAAATCAATATCCCTATCCGGTGGCATGCCCGACAAGTCTGTAGGAAACACATCCGAAAAGTCCCTTACTACCGGGACCAAATCAATGGTAGGAGCCTCTGCATTGAAATCCCTCACAAAAGCTAAGTATGAAAGAAAACCCTTCCTAACCATCATTCAGAAATGAAATCACCCTACTAGGAACAAAATCAGTCGAACCTCGCCACTCAAAACGTGGCACACCCAGCATAGCCAACGTCACTATCTTAGCATGACAGTCCAAAATAGCACGACATGGAGATAGCCAATCCATGCCTAATATCACACCAAAGTCCACCATACAAAGCAACAGAAGGTACACTCGGGTCTCCAAACCCCCAATATTCACCACACACGACCGATACATGCAGTCTACAACAATAGTATCGCCTACCGGAGTAAATACATGAATAGATGAAACAAGAGACGCATAGGTCATATCCAAATAACGAGCGAAATATGATGACACATATGAAAAAGTGAAACTAGGATCAAATAACATAGAGGCATCTCTGTGGCAAACTAAGACAATAGCTGTAATCACAACATTTAAAGCAATAGCATCGGGTCTAGCTAGGAGTGCATAGAAACGGGCCTAACCACCACCTGATCGACCTCCCCCTCTAGGGCGACCCATAGTTGATTGTCTTTCACCCCTAGCTGGGTGGGTGGTTAGTGAAGTAGTTGGTGCTGAAGTCGGTGGCTGACTCCTCTGCTTAGACGAACCCCCTTGACGACGAGGACACTGCCTCCACATGTGCCCCAACTCTCCACACTCATAACAACTCCCTGGTGTTGGAGACGGGGACTAAAGGGAACCCCTAGCACTTGGATGATTAGCAGAAGAACCTGGCATAGAAGAGCCCTGAACGGATGGAGCATGAGACGAACTCTGGGCTGGGAGTGCCCCGAGTGATGATTGGCCCTGATGAGAACTGTGAAAACCATCCCCCGATGATGCCCCACGATAACCTGGGCGGGCTAACTGAGCATGTCTGAATGGGAGGCCTTTATTGTGCTAAAATTGGCCCCCATGAGGAGTACCACTGAATCCACCCTAACCACGAGGCCTCTTAGCCTCCTTCTCAATCCTCTCCCGACAACGAACCATATCAATCTGTCGAGCTATGTCAAAACCTCATCAAAGGTAACACCAGATACTTTATCTCTAGTCATAAGCAACTGAAGCTGAAAATCGAGGCCATCTATAAACCTCTTGATCCTCTCTCGATTTGTGGGAACCAACCAGACTGAATGACGAGCTAACTCAGAGAACCGCATCTCATAGTGTGTAACAGATCTGTCGCCCTGACGACGCTGCTCGAACTGCCTGCGCAACTCCTCTCGGCGAGACTCAGGTACAAACTTCTCCAGAAAGAGAATGGAGAACTGCTACCAAGAAAGGGGTGATGCGCCAACCGGCCTACGCCTCTCGTAAGCCTCCCACCAACTGAGTGCAGCCCTGGCGAACTAGAAAGTAGTGAATGAGACCCCACTAGTCTCCAAAATACCTACGGTCCGAAGCATCCTCTAACACTTGTCCAAGAAACCCTAGGCATCCTCGCCCTCTACACAACTAAAAGTCGGAGGCCAAAGTCTACAAAACCTCTCCAATCTGCGCTACTCGTCCTCTGGCATAACAGGTGTTGCATAGTCCTGAGCAGCTGCAACCGGTTGGGCTGGAGGTGCCCCCGGTGTCTAAAGTCCCTGCACGACCTGCTCAAGTGTGCAAGCGGCGGGAGTCTGAATGCCTCCCCCGGCCTGAGAAGTAGTTGCGGCTGTAGTAACTGAGATCGCCTAAGCTAGGCCAGTGCATACTGATAGAATCTGGGCCAGGGCCTCCTGAAGGCCTGAGATCACAATAGGCACAACTAGTTCCTGAGCAGGTGCTGCTGGAGCGTCCACAACTGGGACCTGATTATGACCTAAGGCAGCTGGTAGATCTGCAGGTGCTGCCCTAGCTGTTGTGCGGGCTACACCCATGCCCCTACCACGGTCTCGACCGCGTCTTTGGCCTCTAGTGGCCCTAGCTGGTGGTACTGGTGGTCGTCCATCCTGACCGGTAGCACGTGTCCTCACCATCTGTGAGAGAAAAGAATAACAGAAGTTTAGTACTAGAATCAACAGATTCGCACGACAAGAATTCGAGAATATGAAGTTTTTCCTAAAGGTTCTGCAGCCTCCCAAGGATAAGTACAGACGTTTCTGTACCGAACTGCAAGACTCTACTAAACCTGCCCATGTCTTGTGAGACCTATATAACCTAGGCTCAAATACCGACTGTCACGACCCTAAAACTGACCTGGTCGTGATGGCGCCTAACGTGAAACTAAGCCAGCCGACACAAATCCAAAACCAACCAAAAAATCATAAGAAGTCATTTTAAGCCATTAATTACCTAAAATCCCATAATAAGTTTAAATAAGCAGTGCAGAAATATAACACAAGCTTGACATTGGGGTATCACTAGTCATGAGCAACTACAAACTCATCTAGGAACAAGAAAGGATGACATAGTCTGAAAATAAACTACAAAGACAATCTAAATAAGATAGGAAGGAGAAGAACTGGATTGCGAACGCCAAACAGCTACCTAGTCAACTCCGGAGACCTACTGGAAGACTGATTAGCACTCACTATCGAGTCCCGAGACCCCTGGATCTGCACACAAGGTGCAGAGAGTCATGTGAGTACGCCAACTCAGTACGTAATAAAAGTAAATGAAAGCTAAGCAGTAAGAAAACACATAATTTCACGTCATAGCACTACAGCAAAACAGTATATGCCAGAACAATACAGTAAAGCAATAAAACTCGCAAAAACAACTTATTTCACTAAAACCTTTTTAAAACATCTTCCAATAGTTTCAAACGAGTGATGAAAACAGTGAGTAAAAGTGATGAAAGCATAAATAGCCCCTCATGCAAAACATGTACCACAACCTCCCCTCGGGCAAAGTATCAACAGATCCAGCCTCGCGGGCTACCTCACAATCACTCGTAATTAGCCCCTCGGGCAACAACATGAAACAACAATAGCCCTTCGGGCAGTATCACATCTCTCACACTGGGTACCCGCGCTCACTGGGGGTGTTCATACTCCGGAGGGGCTCCTACAGCCCAAGCGCTATCACAAGCCATCTCGTGGCATAACAAATCAGGCCTTCGGCCTCTCATATATCACAAATCAGTACAATATGCTATGGTACGCAGCCCGATTCCATAATATCCTCACAACACAGGCCCTCAGCCTCACTCAATCAGAAACCTCTCAAGCCACTCGGGCAACAGTAAATCATGATGCTCAGCCCAAAATATCATATAAAAATATCAAAATAGAGTAAATATGGTTGAGTTATGAAAATAGTAGAATACAGCATGACTGAGTACATATATTAAGTCAAAACAATGAGGAATAGCAATAAAAATCCCCTAAGGATTCAAAACAAGTGGCACGAGGCCCAAATATGGCATTCAGCCCAAAACATGATAATACTTTCTAAAACACAATGATATCAGACAGTTTTCAATCAAATACGTGATTTAACAGTCATACGGGACGGACCAAGTCACAATCCCCAATGGTGCACGACCCCATGCTTGTCATCTAGCGTGTGCGTCACCTCAAGTAGCACAACGATGTGAAATCCGGGGTTTCATACCCTCAGGATAACATTTACAATCATTACTTACCTTAAACCGGTCCAAACTTTAATCCGCGATGCCTTTGCCTCTCAAATCGGCCTCCAAATGCTCTAAATCTAACAAGAATCAGTTTCACATCATTAATACACGCTAAAGGAACAAGGCCCACTCGAAAATAACCAATTTACATAAAATAATCCTAAAATTGGCCAAACCCGACCCCTGGACCCATGTCTCGGATTCCGATAAAATCACAAAACTAGAATCCTTACACTCTCACGAGTTCATACGTACCAAATTCATCAAAATCCGACCAAAAACGACTCCTCAAATCCCTGAATCAAAGTCTCCAATTTCAAACCCTAAACCCCCAATTTTAACCACTAATTTCTATAAACTCCACGTCGAATCAGTAAAATATCACTATAGAAATGAGTTTTAGCTCCAAGAATCTTACCTCCACGAAATTCTCTTGAATTCCCTCCTCAAATTGCTCCCACAAGCTCCAACCCGAATGAGAAATTGATGAAATAAGCCAAAAATTCGTGAAGGCATCAATTTATATGTTCTGCCCAGCGATACCGCACCTGCGGCCTTTTTAATCGCATCTGCGGACCGCTTCTGCAGTCAAAGTAACTGCACCTGCGGTTTTCACTTAAGGGCCCAACTCTGCATCTGCGGCTAAAACTCGCACTTGCGGCCCTGCAGGAGCGCTAGAAGCTCCGCACCTGCGATCAAGCTCCAACTGACCCTGGACCGCTTCTGTTACCTCCTCTGTGCATCCGCGACATCGCACCTGTGGTCCCCAATCCGCGAGTGCGGAAATGACAAAAGCAGAAAATCTGCAGCACAACTCCAAAAACCCAAACTCTCCATCAACCATCCAAATGTATCATGAGGCCCTCGGGACCTCAACCAAACATGCCAACAAGTCACATACCACTATTCAAACTTGTTACAACCTTCGGAATACTAAAAACAATATCCAAACATCAAAACACCATCGGATTCAAGCCTAAGAATTCCAAAACTTCCAAATTCCTCTTTCGATCAAAAAGCCTATCAAACCTCGTCCGAATGACTTGAAATTTTGCACACACGTCCCAAATGACACAAAGGACCTACTACAATTTTCGAAATTCCATTCCGACCCCTATATCAAAATTTCCTCTACCCACAGGAAAACGCCAAAATTCCAATTTTGTCAATTCAAGCCTAAATCTACCCCGGACCTCCAAAATACATTTCGATCACACTCCTAAGTCCCAAATCACCTCATGAAGCTATCCGAACCATAAAAACCAAGTTCTGAGATCATTTACTCACAAGTCAACTTCCAGTTGACTTTTTCAACTAGAAGACTAACTTAAGATACTAAGTGTCTCATTTCACTACAAAACCACTCCGAACATAAACTAACCAATATCATGCGATGAAACACAGCTGAACAACACATAAAAAAGCAGAAATTGGTTGGGGGGAAGGAGCAGTAACTAATGAAATAATCGGCTGGGGCATTACAGTTACATACAATCTCTACAGGTATCCCAAACCGGCATATGATGTGGTCCCAGATTAAGTCAATAACTTCTTTTTATCTGACCTTCTCGAAGGCTTGTGCTTCCACCCACTTAGATAAATAATCGATCATAAACAAATTAAACTTGGCTTTACCTAGGGCCATTGGTAAGGGTCCAAATATGTCCATTCCCCATTTCATGTAAGGCCACGAAGATAGGACTGAATGGAGTTGTTCTCTGGGCTAATGGATCATCGGTGCAAATCGGTGACACTTATCACATTTTTTGACAAATTCCTTAGTATCTTTTTCCATGCTATCCCAGTAGTATCTTGCCCTGATAATTTTGCGGACCAAAGATTCAGCACCAGAATGGTTCCCACAAGTGCCTTCGTGGATTTCTCGTAGAACATAATCGGTGTCCCCTGGACCCAAGCATACCGCCAATGGTCCATCGAATGTTCTTCGGTACAAGGTTTCATCTTTATCTAATGCAAACCTAGCAGCCTTGGCTCGTAGGGCCCTCGATTTTTTGTGGTCCGATGGGAGTTTTCCATTATTCATATAGTCGATATACTTATTTCTCCAGTCCTAAGTTAAACTTGTTGAATTTATCTTGGCATGACCCTCTTCAACCACAGACTTTGATAGTTGGACGATAGTCCCCAGGACGATGTCATCTTCTTCGACCGAAGATCCTAGATTAGCAAGTGCATCAGCCTCACTATTTGTTCTCGAGGTATGTGATTCAGAGTCCACTCCTTGAAGCGGTGCAAAGTTACCTGTAGTTTATCGAGGTACCGCTGCATTCTATGCTCTCGAACCTCGAAACTCTTGTTTACCTGATTTACCACCAATAGAGAATCACACTTGGCCTCGATGACCTCACCTCCCAAGCTTTTGGCTAGCTCGAGACCTACAATCATGGCCTCATACTCGGCCTGACTGTTAGTTAATCTAGGAGTTTTGATAGATTGCCTAATGGTATCACCCCGTGGGTGGCTTCAAGACAATGCCAAGTCCGAACCCCTTCACATTCGAGGCACCGTCTGTGAAAAGGGTCCATACCCCCAATGCCGTACCCGAACTCAACAAGAGTTCTTTCTCCACTTCGGGTACAGAGGTTGGCGTAAAATTTGCCACGAAGTCTGCTAGTATTTGAGACTTGATGGCCGTTCGGGGTTGATATTTGATATCGTACCTACTAAGTTCGATGGTCTATTTGGCCAATCGGCCCAATAACTCGAGCTTATGCAAAACATTTTGAAGGGGGTATGTGGTTAATACACATATAGGATGACATTGAAAATATTGTTTTAGCTTTCTATATGCGCTTATCAATGCAAGTGCTAATTTTTCTAAGTGAGGGTACCTAGTTTCAGCATCTCCTAGAGTTCGGATGACGTAATAAACAGGAAATTGCATACCTTGCTCTTCTCGAACTTGTACCCCACTTACTGCTATCTCGGACACTGCCAAGTATAGATAAAGTTTTTCATCTACCTTCGGGGTGTGAAGCAAAGACGGGCTCGACAGATATCGCTTTAATTCTTTTAAGGCTTGCTGACATTCCGGGGTCCATGCGAAATCCTTTTTCTTTTTGAGCAAGCAAATGAACCGGTGACTCTGATCAAATGACATCGAAATGAATCGACCTAGAGCAGCTATTCAACCTGTTAACCTTTGCACGACCTTCACACTATCCACGACCGTGATGTCCTCGATGGCCTTGATCTTATCGGGGTTATTTTTAATGCCCCTATTCGACACCATGAAGCCGAGGAACTTACCTGAGCCGACTCCGAAGGCACATTTCTCCGAGTTAAGCTTCATGTTGTATTTTCTCAAGATTTTGAATATTTCTCGCAATTGAGTCAAATAGTCCTATGCGCGCAAGGATTTGACCAACATATCATAATGTAAACTTCCATTATTTTACCTATTTGTTCTTCAAATATTTTGTTAACTAGGCGTTGGTATGTAGCTCCTGCATTTTTTAGCCCGAAGGGCATTACATTATAACAATAAGTTCCAAATTTAGTAATAAATGAAGTCTTTTCCTGATCCTCCGGGTTCATCTGGATTTGATTGTACCCAGAGTAGGCATCAAGAAAAGTTAGGGTCTCGTGGACAGTCGTGGCATCGATCATACAATCGATGTTGGGCAGTGGGAAAGAATCTTTTGGACACGCTTTGTTCAAGTCTTTATAATCTACACACATTCTAAGTTTGTTTCCCTTTTAGGAACTACAACTACATTGGCTAACCACTCTGGGTATTTTACCTCCCGTATAGATCCTATTTTAAGAAGTTTGGTTACCTCGTCCTTTATGAAAGCATGCTTTACCTCGGATTGAGGCCTCCTTTTTTGTTTCACCGATTTGAACCTGGGATCAGTGCTTAGCCGATGCGTGGTGATTTTCGGTGGAATCCCTATTATATCTAAATGTGACCAAGCAAAGCAATCCATATTATCAATAAGAAATTGAATGATTTTTTTCCTGAGTTCGGGGGTTAATCCTGTTCCCAGGTATACCTTTTTCTCGGGCGTGTATTCGATCAAAATGACCTATTCCAGCTCCTTGATGGTTGATTTGGTTGCATCGGATTATTTGGGATGACGAAGGTTCGGGGAGTAAGGAAATCCTCATCTTCGTCTTCGAATACCTGTTGCTCCGATTCCATCGAGGTTGGAGGCGGTGATTGCTATTTGGCCACCTGTTTACCTCCGATGCTCGATTTCTCCAAAGTCGAAGGCTCTGGTATCGGCACCACTTCCTCAATTACAAACATCTCTTTTGCAGCATGTTGCTCTCCGTAGACTGTTTTCACTCCTTCCTCCGTTGGGAACTTCATTATCTGATGAAGAGTTGAAGGCACTGCCCTCATGTTGTGTATCTATGGTCTCCCAAGGAGTAAGTTATACCTCATATCACCTTCGATGATATGGAACTTCGTATCTTGTATGGTCTCGGCTACGTTTACTGGCACGATAATCTCTCCCTTTGTTGTTTCACTTGCCATGTCGAAGCCATTCAAGACCCGGGATGTAGGTACAATCTTATCTTGTAGGCCGAGTTGTTCCATGACCCTCGATCTGATTATGTTTGCTGAGCTACCTGCATCCACTAAAACACGTTTAACTTGAATTTAATTCAAAAGGATAGAGATTACCAGGGCATCATTGTGAGGCTGAGATATGCCTTATACTTCCTCATCACAGAATGATAAGATGTCCTCGGGCACATAACTCCGAGTCCGTTTTTCCCTAGTGATTGATACTTTGGTGCGCTTGAACACAGGTCATTGAGGGACATCGACTCCGCCAATGATCATGTGGATTACATGTTGTGGTTCTTCTTGTTCATTTTTCCTTGCATCTCTCTCCCTGAGGTGATTCTTAGCCCGATCACTTAGGAATTCTTGAAGGTGGCCCTCATTGAACAAATGAGTTATTTCTTCTCTTAGCTGTCTGCAATCTTTTCATCGATGACCATGTGTGCCATGATCCTTACATATCAAGTTCGGGTTCCTTTTAGAAGGATCGGTCTGTATTGGCCTAGGCCACTTGGTATCTTTGATTCTCCCAATAGCTGAGACAATCCTTGATGCATCTATGCTAAAGTTGTACTCTGATAATCGAGGGGCCTCGGCGGGGTCGATGTGCTTATCGAACCCGCTTTTACTCATGAGTCACCAAGAACTTTGACCTCGATCGTTTCTCCGATCGCTCCAAGGAGTGTTGCGGCTTCGGCCGCTATTCCTTCGATCGGCATATGGCTGATACCGTTCTTTGTTGAATCTCGATTCCCGGTCTATGTCCCTCGGGGGCTTGGCCGCAAATTTGTTAGGATGAATTAAACTTGAGGGGGCTCCCAACTCGTCATCCTCGACCCTAATTTTTAACTGGTAATGATTGTGCACATCCGACCATGTCACAGCTAAATATTCGATCAAGTTCTGTTTCAATTGTCAAGACGCAATCGAGCTCCTTTCATTCAGATCCTGCATAAAGGCCTGTATTACCCAATCATCGGAGACCGATGGCAATTCCATTCTTTCCATCTGAAACCGGGACATGAACTCCCTTAGCATCTCGTCGTTCCTTTTCTTTATCTTGAAGACATCCGATTTTCTCGTGGCCACCTTTATAGACACGGCGTGTGCTTTCACGAAGGCGTCTGCTAGCATAGCAAATAAATCAATATATTTAGGAGCTAAGTTGTGATACCAAATCATGGCTCCTTCTGATAGCGTTTCCCAAAATGTTTTCAACAAAACTGACTTGATATCATTGTCATTCAAGTCATTCCCTTTGATCCCGCAATTGTATGAAATAATATGCTCGTTAGGGTTTGTTGTCCTGTTATACTTGGGTATATCAGGCATGCAAAACTTCTTGGGAATGGGCATCGGAGTCGCACTCGGGGGGAATGGTTTTTGTATGAACTTTTTAGCGTCTAAGCCTTTCAAAACTGGAGGTGCCCCCGGTATTTGATCAACACGGAAGTTGTAAATTTCCACCTTCTTATCGTTGTCTTCAATTTTCTTTTCCTCAGACTCGATCCTCTTAGTAAGCTCTTCGAGCATCCTCATAATCATAGGGTCAGTCCCCGAGCCACTTTTACCGAGCCTTTCTAGTGCTGGCTCAGCATGCCAAGAGTTTACTAGTTCAGCTGTGTTTGGAATTTTATTTTGACTCTGAATTTTTATCCCCGAGTCCCCCCTTTTCCATTCCTTGTGTTCTTTGGCCATCGGACAGGGCTTCCCTGCATATATTTCCTTCGGGGTCCGCGCCTAGATCTGCATTCAAAGAAATGTGTGAACTAACATCAAAAGGTTCCACATTTGGCACTTCCATGGGTTTATTGGTGGTACACCGACTCCTACGTTGTTGTTTTCTCCAAGACCTTCGTTGTCATGAATGGGTGCGTTTTGTGACCTAGATATGTTTCAGCCTGAGAAGCAAAAATCTTGACAAGAAAAGGTGTAAAAGCAACGTGTGTAATGAAAATCAGTAAAGAAATAATCACTTTTATCTTTAATCCAATGGTGGGCGCCAAACTATTTACCTCAAAAATACGAGTAACAATTAAATTTGATTTGTGGTTTTAAAGATATGTGATTTAGTTCAATACCAATTAATAATCAAGAAATATGAAGTATAAATAAAAGAGACAAGTAAATCAAACCAGTGTTACTCAACTGCAGTGACCTCGAGCTTAGTGACCTCGAGGTGGCTTAGAGCAATTGGAACAATTAAGTAAGAACAATAAAGCTAAAGGATAGTTCTGATGAACAGTAGGCAAAAAGTAGAGAGTATATTCTTTGTTCAATGATAAGATGTCTTACAAATGATTGGGGTCCCCTTTATATAATAGGGGAACCCTAAATAAGGAATATTCTTGGTACAACTGTCTAACCACCTAGTACGGAATCGTACAATCATATTCCTGGATTTGCGCCATGACTTTGGGGACGTGGCAGGAATCTAACTTGTTTTGGTACAAATCCGTAACGGGACTATTTTGGGGTCGAGCACACTCGACCTTGGTATGCATCGTGCTCCACCTTCAAACTCGGATCTGGTCCCTCGAGCTCGAGCTTGATCTTGCCCGTACTCGGACTTAGGATGGGCCCTTGGGCCTATAAGTCGGAGGCATACAATTTTTATTGTATGCAATCATCTAAAAGTCTAATATTTTCAAAAGGCTCTCTAAGCTTATTATTGATAAAGACATGTAGAGAGCTATTCTCTATGTTACTTGCCTTGAATTTGCTTATGAAGTAGCAACTTTTAGAAAGATATTTTAAAACATCAGATAAGCCATGATGCATCATGATGATAAGACGTTGGATCCAAGTCCCAATGCATTATGGCCTAATACATACTATATGAATAAGACAATGGGTTCGAGTCGCAATGCACCACAGCTATGATATAATAATGATTGGGGAAATAATATGATTTTAATTAAAAAAACATGAAGCATGTCTCATTGTATCTGCTCCATTCCCTGAAGTGAATGTAAAGAAATAGATCAAAAGTTTGAAAAAAGTCTAACTAATTATTGGGGACTTATGAATGTATGTGGGCGTGTCAGAGGGCAAAATAATAATAATCATCATTATAGTAATTATAAAAAGGAGAACAGTAAGGGTTCTCAAAGTAATTCTTAAAAAGTGAAGGCAATATTTACCATCACAGTGGTATGAAAATAATAATAATAAAGTATATCTAGATGATTATAGTCCATTTGCTGAAAGAATGAGACTTGTGATAAGCATTGTGAATGCAGACTCATTCTTGGAAGTGAATATGACTATATGTGATAAATATTATGAATACGGATGTGCTCATGCATGGTTGGATAAATACCACAACTCACATCTGAAGGAGGTTTGAGAGAAATAAGGAGATTAAATATTCCAGTGTGGTTGCATGAATATGTCATTGGTCACGTACCTATGCTACATAGAAAATATTTTGTCACCCCTTATCAAATATTATTAAAGGCAAAAGTAAAGCGAGAACATGGTCTTGCCTATAATAATTTTGATTATGTCAAAAAATATGATTTTCTTCGTGGAGGAGACATTCAGTATATGGATGGTGTGACGGAAGAACTATAGTACAAAATTATTTAAGAGCTCCAAAAGAGCATTTTTATAATAAGTCTCAAAGAAACTTATTGAGTTTCAAAGATATTAGCCAAAATTGTGACATATTGAGACTATAAATGATGTGAAGATTGAATATCTTCATATTACTACAATCATACCGGGTAAATATTGAAGGTTACCCAACTTTTTTCTTGCTTGTACTACACAAATATAAGCATAATGAATTTACATGCTAGTTTAGTGATACAAAGGATTATCAGTTGGAAAGGACGATTTGACCACCCCGATTCAATTATGATGTACAAAATAATTGATAATTCACATTGACATACATTAAACAATAAAAGATTCTTCATGAATTCTTGTCACGACCTGGAATCCCACTAGCGCCTAACATTTAACTTGCTAGGCAAGTCAACGTTAGCTAGATTATTTAACCAATTTTAACTATTCAAAATAAAACATTAATAAAATAAATCAAAATAGTCCGAGAAGGAATAATAAAATATATATAACGATATCTAACGTCTCCCAGAATTTGGAGTCACGAATACATGAGAAACTAGAGTACTACACATATGGTTTGAAGCAAATACAACAATTCGAGACTAGATAAACAATATGATAGATAAAGAAGGGGACTTCAGGGATGCGGATGCTGTGGAACTATACCTCAAGTCTCCGAATGTAGCTGGATTCGAGCAGAACACTACTAGATGCCGTTGGGACCAACGGCAGTATCTGCACAAGAAGTGCAAAAGTGCAGCATGAGTACAACCGACCCAATATTGTAACGACCAATCGGTCGTTTTGAGCTCTAGCACATCGTTCAGTGATTTGAGGCCTTGAGTAGCTTCACTTCAGGTATTATGATTTGCACGTGTGGTTGGAATTGAATTTCGGGAAGTTCGGAGTTTATTCAGAAGGAAAATTCTCATTTCGGAAGCTTTAAGTTGGAAGAGTTGACTAAGGTTTGAAGTTTTACTAAACGACCTCGGAATCAGGATTTGAAGGTTCCAAGGTATGTATGATGATTTTGGACTTGAGCGTATGCCCGGATCGGGTTTTGGATGACCTGGGAGCATTACGACGCTTATTATGGAAAGTTGGCATTTTGGAAGAATTTCATGAATTTGGGTTGAAGTGTATTTTAATGTTATCGATGTCCGTTTAATATTTCGAGCCTAATAATAGCTACGTATAGTGATTTTGATCTTAGGAGCACATCCAAATGTGGATTTGGGGGTCTGTAGGTCATTTCGGGGTCGTTTGGTGAAAGTTGGAAGTTGAAGGTTTTTGGAAGTTTGACCAGGAGTGGACTTTTTGATATCGTGGTCAGATTCTGATTCCGGAAGTGGTAGTATATTAGTAATGTCAATTATGACTTGTTTGCAAACTTTGAGGTCGATTGGAATTGATTTGATAGGTTTTGGCATCAAATATAGAAGTTTAAATTTCTAAAGTTCATTAAGCTCGAATTGGGGTACGATTCATGATTTTGATGTTGTTTGATGTGATTTGCGACCTCGAGCAGGTCCATGTTATGTTATGGAACTGGTTGGTGTGATTGGACGGGGTACCGGGGGCCTCGGGTGTGTTTCGGGATGGTTTCGGACCAAGTTTGGTTGAGTTGTGGTAGATGATGTCTGGTATCTAGTTTTGTTCTTTACGAACGCGGGAGAGAATGCGAAGAGATTCCCGTGTTCGCGAAGAAGCATCTGTTGGCTGCTGACTTTTGAGCTACGCGTTCACGAAGGAGAAATTGGTCCTATGTGGATTTTAACCTTCACGTTCGTGAAGGGTGCAACGCGTTCGCGAAGGTTCGCCTGGTAAAACATCGCGTTTATGAGCAGTGACTCGCGTTCGCGAAAGGGAGTTTTTGAGCTGGAGCTGGTAACTGCTTCGCGAATGCGAGTGACTTGCCGCGTTCGCGAAAAAGGTCGGACTAGGCAGTGTTCTTTTAAAAATCGGGAGTTTGGCCATTTTTATCTCATTTACTCCATGGGAGTCGACCTAGGAGCGATTTTAGAGCATCATTTTCATGGTCAATTGATCACACCCAACTATGCCTTAAAAATAGGACAAGTGGACGTTGCAAATATAATTTGCGTATTTAGTCAGAGTCAAATCCACAAGGAATTAACCTATCAATTACTCTTGTTAGACTCACTAAATTCTATGTAATCAACTTCTCAAATATTTTGAATAACAATTGATGATATTTTACTAACTATAACTGAATGAAATTAAGTAAACTAAGAACTAACTATGATTGAGTTGTAAACAATTAAGAGAAGGATCTAAGGTTGTGATTTTCCCTATTTATGGAATCCCTTCCTGTTATGTTTCATACAGATTTGCATAATCATCTCTATCGATCATGAGCACTCTTACTATCGTAAATCTCTCCCGAGTAATTACGACAATTTACTATATACACTCTCCCGAGTTAGGCTAGCTGGCCTTTATTACAGCTCACTTTAGATCACACCCAAGGCTTCATTATCCCAAATCCCGCCTTTAAACCCTTGGTTATTGATTCCTCATATATTTTGGGAGTGGTGTTGTTCAATAATTACCTAAATATGCATTCTCTCCTAAGTAATACATACTAAATAGGCACAGCTAATTGAGGATCCTATCAATTAACTACAACAAGAACGTAGTTGAATAAATAGAGATTAAACCGGGCAAACTATATTAACATAACACGAAGTTCATCCTTCAACAGGTTCCACCAAAACCTTAGACTAAATATTTAGCTACTCATAGCAAAGCAAGATAAAACCACAAAAGTATTCATAATGTGCAAATAAAGATAACAAAGAGAAGATTGAAAAACTCTAATGGTTGATTGCTCTTCTCACACTTGTTCTTGCCTCCAATTCAGTCTAAAAGCAAGCTTCACCTTTGCTTGGGCGAGTTTGTTGAGTTAATAAAGGGTTAGGATAAGTTTCCCCCCATTTACACTTTAGTCCCAAAATTTCTGGGCGATTAAACAGTCAACCGCGGCAGAACGCGGCGTGACCGCGGTGAAATGAAACTATTCTACCTCAATCGTTTGGCCTACCGCGTTCCAACCACGGTCGACCGCGGTCGCGGTGGCCTCTTGTCTAGTCCTCCTTTGCCCCATTCTTGCTTATTTTTGTTTGGGTTCTTCTTGATTGGCCTTATATCCACATTATTGACTCCAAAACACTCCATAGTCTCTTCCTAACTTGGATTAGTTCTTTCGAAGCAAAAGAACACCAATTAGAGTATTTTGTTATCATTTTGTCTTTAAAACAACAATAAAGTATGGTACATTTAGAGTGTAAATAGCGTCTATATCGCCTACTATCAACACCCCACACTTAAACTGTTGCTAGTCCTCTTGCAACAAACCACACTCTATAGGCTTAATCATCATTGGGGCACTTCCCTACTCCTTATACCAAGAGTATTTCACATGGATAGACTACTTCAGCACAACCTCCTCGCCTCAAGAGTGGACTCCTTTCTAGCCACGCAATACCCCTAAACAACTCTCCTACTCTCAGTCAGAGGTCCAGACTTACCTTCCCTTCATGAATCATATGCCTACTCACTAGAAAAGAAACTTATATCGTTTACAAACCACACACTGAGGAATTCAAATACAACATTTCACTCACCCTCAGAACAAATTCTTATGCCACAAACAACACACCATGGGCTTGCCCGTTTTGTAATACTCGACTAATCGAGCTCATTCGGTCTAGAATCAAATAGGACTTTATTTGGTTGTAATGTTGGCTACGGGATGGGTAGGATACATCTGGGTATAGTGACTACACCTCCCTAAGCACTCCACTACATTGTGTACTTTTAAGCTCTTAACTTTGTCACACCTTCCTTCCACCATTACATTATTGTGTTAACCCTTTTTTTTCTTTAAGCACACTTTTTCTTTAAATAGTTTCCACCACTTTGAGGCTTCTCTTTTTTTTTTCTCTTTCTGGTGGCCTCTATTGTTGTTTATCAACCAGTGCACTTTTTTTTCTTTTCATGTCCCCTTAATTCCACTTAACAGCCCAACCAACCACCCCACCCTTATATTTTTTCTATATCTGTTATACTTTGAGTGCTTCTAAGAGGTGATAGGGTTCAACAAGATAGGCTATTTAAACTCGGGTTAGGCTTGTAATGTGGTTGCCAAGGAAAACAGGCTTACAGGCTCAACGGGGTTGACTAGGGTATACACAATTATGTGGGAACAAGCATACATAGAAAGGTTAAGCAAAGAAATGCCTATATCACTTTCCAGACCAAATGAGGCTACCATTTCACTTTGCACACACAGAGGGAAAGTTCTAGGCATTGAATGTTAACACAAAATACCTAAAGCCTCACTCACACATGGCACATGAGTCAATTTAGTTAGGATCATCAGACACTATGTTCTAAGTACTTGAGCCATTCAGGAACACACAATTTAAGGACTTCTTTGAGTCAACTAAAGAGCCTAAGTGTCACACTAACGCAGTCTTTATTCAAGGTACCATAGAGTTAAGGATCTCTATTTTCATTTTTGCTTCTCGCCCAAGACTTCCTAATTTAAAAAGAAAAAGAAAAAAAAACTAACTACACCCGGTTCAAATAGAAATCCTTCGAAAAGAACCGTGGTTTAAAGAAAAACCAAGGGGGAGTTGATACACTACCTAACAAACGAAAATCTTTTGTTTTTTTTTCTTTCGACTTAAATCCCTCAAGAGACCCGTCGAGAGGCGTCCGTCTTTGGGCCAAGTCGACGTTAACTAACATAAACCAACAATACCAAACAAAAACAACTCCATACACATTTATACAATTTATACAACAACAACCATCCCCCACCCCACACTTAAAGTTTTAGCATGTCCCTATGTCAAAGAATGTAAAGCAGAGTAAGGTAAGGGGACATCCCTGTGCTCAATCCTAATAAGAGACGGTGCTAGGATCGAGGTGACACACTCGTCCTAGTGCTCGGAGCCATTCCATGATCTTTTTCTCCGACCTAGCATGTTGAGTAGTCAAATTGTCAACTCTAGTACCCAAGTCAGTGACCGAAGTGCGGAGGCCAGCCATTTCTTGCTCCAGGGCTGTCATGCGAGTACTTCAGTGGGCCTGTGATGGGACTGCCTCATCAACACTTGGCTGTGGTGGGGCGGTAGTGTCCTCAGCATCCTCACCAGCATCATCATCATCATTAACCACCACTACCGGTTCTCTCCCAACTGTGATTTTACTAGCCCGGAATGGGGCTTTCAATGGCAATTTTCCATCTACTCTGGGATTTTTAGGAACTCGTGCAGCACGACACAGCTTGGTAACCAGAGAGGGGAAGTAAAACCATTTGAGTACTTCTGGGGAGCGAATGAACATCTCATCATGAAGGAGCTTGGCAACATCAAAATCATGGTGAGTCATAAAATAGTAGATAGCCGCTACTCTTGGCCCATTGACATCGGTAGTGTTGCTGGAGGGCAGCAAACGGTTGTTGATACATGTGAGCCAACACTTAGCTTCCTAAGTGAGAGACTAGGATTTCAGTGTAATTCGGTGCTTTATCCATATTGGTTCCCTGTCAGCCACATATATTGATTCAAGAATCGGTGCCCACTAGATAGTTAGGTGGTGATAAGCCTGGTAATAATCTGTATCCCCAATGAATACTGGCAGTCGGCACACTCGGCGGATGGCTTCAGGGGACGCATTCATATGGGTGTTTCGTACTATGACCACCCGATCAACATGCTCCGGCCAGTTTGCATAAAACTCCCTTACCATAAGTACATTCGCCTCCTCCGGTTCATCAAAGAAGATGTCCAGCTGACACCTCCTCAACTCTGCAAAGATACTTGGGCATTCCACTTGCAAGGCTTGCCGATCAATATGTACTTCAGGTAACAATTTCTTGGATGCCTTGACGTTATACTTGTCCTCAGCTGGTTTGGAGACAAACCTAGCGCGATCAAATTGTTCCGCACTAGCTTGACCCCGAGCTCTAGAAGAACTGCCCGGTCCACTAACGGAGGACCCTGTGGTACGTTTCTTCCTGGATTGATGCATTGTACCTGCCAAAAACATAGGCTCCTATTAGTGAGGGTTTGAGTTGTGTGAACCCTGGGTGGTTACTCAGACTTCACCACCACCATGGTCACATTAGTCATTACAACTCCATTGGGGCAATTTCACAAACACATTGTGAGAATGGTTTCTAATCTAACACACCTAGCCCTATGAAAGCATAAATTCTTCCCCCAAATCAACCATTCGCACTTCACCCTTCCACCCCACCACAATGAAATTTACACAACAAAACCACACTTTTATCTACAACATTTTTCACATAACCCACCAAAAAGCAAAAAATAAAATCAAAACAAAATCTAAATATAAATACTACACACTTCCAACATAAAAATTGCAAAATAAAGAAACACAAGAAGGGAGAGGAGAAGTTTGACATGCCTGGGTTTTTAGAAATTGAGATTGATAGAAGATGGAGTCTTGTAGGGGGGTGTGTGTGAGAGAGAGAGAGAAGAAGGGGTTATGTCTTAAAGAGAAGAAGAAGAAGAAAGAGAGAGAAGCAATGGGTTAGGGTTTGTAGAGAGAGGGAATAATGGGGAAAGTGAGGGTGGGCGTGTGAAATGGGGTGTTTAAGAGGAGGGGGAAAGAAAATAAAATAAAAAAATCTTGTTTTAAAAAAAAAATGACTTACATGGGCGACAGTGGTTTCGCGGTCACACCGCGGCTGCGGTGAGTGAAGGGCGTGAAACAGAATGATCTTGTTTTACCACGATCGTGTCGCGGTCGCGGTGGATCGAGAAATCCTAAAACAGAATACTCGTCATTTACCGCGATCACGCCGTGGTCGCGGTCACGAGCCCTTTTTTTATAAGGATGTTAGTTTCCCACACATTTGGTACAACATCAAACAAAAGACAAGAAAACAAAAGAAATCATGGGTTGCCTCCCACACAGCGCCTGATTTAACGTCGTGTCACGACTCAAATGAGCGCATTTAAGGCTCGCTCGACCTCTGAGGTTCAGTCAGATGAATCACTGACACTTCCCTGGATGCATCCATGCCCACATATAGTTTCAATCTTTGCCCATTGACTCTAAATGTATGAGAGTCTTTCTCTGAAGCAATCTCTACGGCACCTGAAGGGAGCATTGCGACCACTCGAAATGGTCCAAACCATCGTGACCTAAGTTTACCCGGAAATAGCCTTAATCTTAAGTTATAGAGAAACACCATATCTCCAGGCTTGAAATTTCTCTCAACAATGTTCTTGTCATGCAACTTCTTCATTCTCTCCTTGTACAACCTTGTGCTCCCGAAAGCATGATATCGGAACTCGTCGAGCTCATGCAATTCTGTGACTCTAGTTGTTCCCGCAGCCTTAATGTCCAGATTCAGTTGTTTCATTACCTACTAGACTCTGTGTTCTAGTTCCACTGGTAAGTGACAGGCCTTTCTGAATACCAACTTGTATGGTGACATACCATTTGGATTTTTAAAGGCAGTTTTGTAGGCCCAGAGTGCATCATCTAGCTTTTTCGCCCAATCAGTTCTTGTGGCGTTCACAGTCTTGGTCAGTACACTCTTTATCTATCTATTCGACACTTTGACCTATCCACTAGTCTGAGGATGATACGAGATTGTCACCTTGTGGTGCACATCGTACTTTGCTAGCAATTTCTCGAAGGCTCGATTGCAGAAATGAGTGCCTCCGTCACTGATAATAGCTCTCGGGATCCAGAAACGGGTGAATATATTCTTATTCAAAAATCCCACCACCACTCTTCCATCATTGGTGAAGAGTGCTGCAGCTTACACCCATTTGGACACGTAATCTACAGCAACAAGTATGTATTTATTGCCAAAGGAGCTGACAAAGGGGCCCATGAAGTTTATTCCCCATACATCGAACGCTTCAACCTCTTGAATTGGGTTCATGGGCATCTCATGGCGACGAGAAATGTTTCCGATTCGCTGACATTCATCACAGCTCTTCATCCATCGATGTGCATCCTTAAATACTGTTGGCTAGTAGAACCCGACTTCTAGAACTTTAGCTTCCGTCCTGAATCCTCCAAAATGTCTGCCATATGTCGATGCATGAAATGCTTGCAAAATAGAAGATTGTTCTATCTCAGGGACACGCCTCCAAATCATATTATCAACAAAAATTCTAAACAGATAAGGTTCATCCCAGTAATACATATGGCAGTCACGGTAAAACATTTTCTTTTGCACAGAAGATTGGTCATAGGGAACTATACCGCTTGCTAGGTAGTTTGCAAAGTCTGCATACCATGGCACTTCCTCAAGGCTTGTGGCGAGTAGCTACTCGTCTGGAAAGGTTTCCAGAATATCCTCTGTCTCTACTGAGTGTTCAGCTCCTTCAAGTCGCAATAGATGATCAGCAACCTGGTTTTTCGTGCCCTTACAGTCACAAATCTCCAAGTCGAACTCTTGCAGCAACACCCAACGAATCATGCGCGGTTTGGACTCCTTCTTCTCAATCAAGTACCGGAGAGCTGCATGATCAGTATATACAATTACCTTAGAGCCAATCAGGTATGATCTGAACTTGTCGAATGCAAACACCACAACCAGCATCTCCTTTTCAGTCATAGTGTAGTTCAGCTGGGCTCCACTCAACGTTCTACTGGTATAGTAAATTGGGTGCATTAGCTTGTCTTTCCGCTGTCCCAACACTGCCCCCATTGCATAGTCATTGGCGTCACACATGAGTTAGAATGGTTGCTCCCAGTCGAGGCAACAATGATGGGTGTTGTGACTAGCCTCTTTTTCAACTCCTCGAATGTTACCCTGTGTCACGCCTCCTTTTACACCCTGAGAGGTATATGGGAGTTTTTCCAATTAAAATGACATTATTCGAAATGGGATTATTTATTCACATTCAGAGTCGCCACTTGGGATAATTTATTTTTGGTGTCCCAAGTCACCGGTTTATTTTAAAAATTCCAATTCGAGGAAATTTTGACTTTATTATAAAAGTCTGCGAACCAGAAATTCTAGATAAGGAATTCTGTTAATCCGAGAGAAGGTGTTATGCATTCCCGGATACCGTGGTTCTAGCACAGTCAATTAGCGATTTATACTTGGCTCAAATTGTTTAATTACTTATTTTTAAGACCTATGTGCAATTTACCTTTTACCGCTTTTAATTGCTTGATTTATTCGTAATTAAAGAATTAAGTTACGCGTACGTATACTCATCTCATTTGGCGCATCAAAATTTATGTCACGTGTACGTGTCCACAACTAATCACGCTTTATTAATTATTAAGAAAGTTTGGTTGAAGTTGTGCGAACGCATTTCTCGAGTTACTTTTTTTTTAGAATGTAATTCGTAATTATGTTACCCGAACGTATACAACATCACAATAATATATTAAATCACGACTAATCAAAACAGGCAAATGGCGCAAGATTAGTCAGAACTAAATCTATATTCTTTTTCTCATTGATAACCTCTTGCGTACGTACCACTATATATAAAACTTATACGTAGCTGTCATTTCTAACTCATCATCTAAAAGAACAATATAAAAGTTTGCTTCCTTTGTACCTTGCATGTGGTGCTCTTCATGAGTTCGTCCATCAGAATCTGATGTTTACATTGCAGGCCATTGCATTTAGTTCGAAATACAAGAACCAAACATGGCAAACACCAGCGAGCGAGAAAACCCAAAAAATAGGATGTATATTTAGCAAAGAGAATTAATCCAGTAAGACAAAGCTTTCATCAGTTTACCTAATTTTCTGGTAGTAATTATTACCTTACAACTTACCTGATTGTTTTAATTAGGAACTTAAACACTTTTGATTAACGGTTGTTAATTGGTGATAGTGCAGATGGACAATCACAAGGAGAATGAAGCAATTGCAGAACTGTCACGGGCCATAGGTGATTCAAGAATAGATGGCACACCTCCATTTATTTCAAAAGTTGGTGTTCAACTAAAGCAAACTGCGGATGTTAAGATTTTCTTAAGCTTGAGGTTATTGCAAGGCCATGAATTACTATGCTTGGTCAACAACTCACGAATTCTGTCCTTTCAACATTTGAAATCAAAGGACTTATTGCTTTCGATTTCAACTAAATAAAGTTTAGAACATGGAAAATTTGCCGTAACTCAACAAACATTTCATAACACAAAGTAAAGATCTTACCAATTCAATACGTAATTATTAGAACCAAAATAAGGTAAGAAAATCATTCTTGGAGTTCCACGTAAATGGAAATGGATATTTTTTAGAGGCAAAATCTTATTTTTGGGCTAAAGGTCGAGAGAAAGAACATTGAGTCAACCCAAAGGATGAGTTCCAAATATTCCAACATATTTTAGTCTCAAACATAGCAAATTTGGTTTACTAACAGAGGATTAACTATATGCTAACCTCAAATCATCAACCAAAAAAATAGGACATTGCATATTACATCCATCAAACATTCAAACTAAAGCATATTAAACAACTCAAATACACAACAAATCAGAATATAACTCAAATCGTAGCCATCTTGTACTGTTATGTACTAACATGTAAACTCAGACGACTAGATGCCAAATCAAAATCTCAACAGCCCTTCCAAGGCTTCTACCTACTATAAGAAAATTAAGATAGAATAGTGGAAAACAAACCTGTTGAGCAAAATCCTTTAATAATAACAGAATGTAGCCAGCAAATACAAGCTTGAGTTCGAATCTATTCCAAGAGAAAAAATCGGATAATTAGGAACTCGATGGCAACAAAACATAGTCAAATGTGAGGAGCTCAGCATCATGAATCTGCCAAAAATCAGCAACAATAAATCAACAAATTTGAACCTCTACAGCTTGTGAAAATCTAGAGAAGAAGAAATTCATCTTTGAAATCGTATTTCTTCAAACCTTTATAGGAAAAAATCCAGTTTTCTTTCTATTATTTGTAGTTTTTGATTTTCAGATCTTCAACTAAAAAACAAACACTGTTTCAACTAGGTTCGGGTGGTAATTTCTGGCAGTTTGTTTAAAGGGGAGAATTTTTGTCCCTCTCGGTTGCTGCTCGTTTTTAGAGCTGAAGTAACAGCTTTTCACGGCTAAACGGGCTGGGATGGGAAATGAAGAAGCAGCAGCGACTGTTTTGTTCTTGTGTGTGGGTTCTCATTTGAGTGAGCTGAGCGGAGGAAGAAGAAACCCAAACGGTGCTCTAGATCGGCTAGATTGGAGTGTCCGATTTTTTCATCTCCTCCTTTAGGATGGAGCGCCGCTTCTCTCTTTGTCCAAGGGAAGGATCGGATTTATTTTGTTCTAGGTCTAGGGTTTATTTAGTGTGAAGGGAAAATGGGTCGGGCAGTCGGGTCGGTTTGGTTTTTTTGTGCTGGGTAGGAAAATTTGGGCTTGATTTGGGTACAAGAACTAGCCCAATATCCAATTAAACCTTTTTATTAATTTCTTTTTCTTATTTCCTTTTCCTTTTCCTCTTTTTTTTTAATTAAGAAAAACCTAAATTAAATCTTAAATTAAACAAATTATCTAATTAAAAAAAATATAAAAATTACTTGATCCTAAATTAAAAGAGAAAAATCACTAATCTAAAAATTATAAGGTAAAAAATGTAAAATGAGCTATTTTTGTGATTTCATTTTTTAATAAAATAAATAATTAACTAATTAATCCTAAAAATGTAAAAACAAAACCTAAATGCAATGCATGGTATTTTTGACATTTTTCATGATTTTAATAAAAATTAAACATGCACAAAAATGCAAGCAATTGGTAAAAACCCTACAAAATCCTATAAAATGGCAAATGCTTGGAAAAAATCTATTTTCTTTGATTTTATAGGAGCAATTCATATAGGCAAAAATCACGTGCTCACAGCTGTCCCTCTTTGCTCAAAAACATGAAGGGTTTTTTGGGAAAAGATAAAATGAGCAATTACAAGCGATTTTTGCCCGTTTGAAACTCCATGAGAAGAATCTTTTGAAAAAATCTGACCGAACCTTGTTTCGGAGGTTGTCTGCATATCCTTGGCTATAAAAGAATCAGGTCAGTGTAGTTCTAGAAGTTTTGGTAGTTGGGACTACCGGAAAACTGTGATTTCACTACTGTTGCTGCTGTTTTTGCTTACTGAGCTCCTTATTACACCAAAATAAAAGATGAAAAGCTAAACTAGCTAATTCTATCAACTACGAGTTACAAGATCCCTATCTATAAACCTTCTAAAGCTTGTTCTTGAGTCTTGGATGGTTCTTCCTGCAAATTTTGATCTGAATCTTTATGCTCGTTAGCTGTAACCGCTGGTTAATTCTTCTTCATCTTTTCGGATCAAGGCGGGACACACAAAACTTGTGACTTCCATCATATCTTGAGCAGTCCGCATCTTTTCTCCGCTTCTACACTTAGAGTTCAACTTCTTTTATTATTCTTATTTTCTTTTATTTGGGTTGAGACTTCTTCTTTTGGTCATCTCAAACCTTGTGCCTCACGGTGAAAACCTGTTTAGGCACCAAAGCAAACAAACGAACGAAATTTTCTGCCCCAATTTTCATTAGGAAAATTTTGTGAGTTATTATAGCAAAATCTAAATTATTTCTTTATTGAAAGCAATTAAAATCGGGATTGTGTATCCCTAAGAAGAAGAGATTAAGAAGTGGAGGCCCCATATCTAAAATGCAATCAAATGGGGATCGGAGGCCCCAAGTTGAGAAGATTACCAAGTTATGCTGGAAAAATGATCGGGTTATGCTGGAAAGGTCCTCGGGTTATGTTGGGGAGGTCCACGGGTTATGCCGGGAAAGTCATCGGGTTATTCCAGAAGAGAAAAAGGTCATCAGGTTATGCTGGGAAGGTCCACGAGTTATGTCGGGAAAGTCATCGGGTTATGCCGGAAAAGAAAAAAGGTCCTCGGGTTATGCCGGGGAGGTCCACGTGTTATGCCGGGAAAGTTATCGGGTTATGTCGGAGAAGAAAAAAAGTCCTCGGGTTATGCCGGGAAGGTCCACGGGTTATGCCAAAAAAGTCATTGGGTTATGCCGGAAGAGAAAAAGGTCCTCGGGTTATGCCGGGGGAGGTCTATGGTTATGGTGGGAAAGTCATCGAGTTATGCCAGAAGAGAAAAAGGTCCTCGGGTTATGCCAGGGAGGTCCACGGGTTATGCCGAAAAAGTCATTGGGTTATGCTGGAAAAAAAAGGTCATCGGGTTATGCCGGGGAAGTCCACGGGTTATGCCGAGAAAGTCATCGGGTTATGCCGAAAAGAAAATGGTCCTAGAGTTATGCCGGGGAGGTCCATGGGTTATGCCGGGGAAGTCATCGGGTTATACCAAAAAGAAAAAGGTCCTCAGGTTATGCCAGAAAAGTCATCGGGTTATGCCGAAAAAGAAAAGGGTACTCGGGTTATGCCGGAGACAACTAGGGAATGGGACCCTATGTTGAAAAAGATTACCAGGTTATGCTGGCATCGACTAGGGACTAGGACCCTAAAAGAAAGATTACGAGGTTATGATGGCATTAGCTAGGTAGTGGGACCTTATGCTACCGTGTGGGACCTTTTTCATCATTTTTCTTCTTCTCTCTTTTTTTTTATATTTTTTTTATTTCAAAAAAATGAGTAAAAATGCAGGAAAGAATTTGGAAGAGACTTCCCTTTCGAATTGATTATTGCTGCAAAGCTGTTTCTACCCCTTGTGCAGTTTCATTTTGGTTGCACCTACTTCTTGGAAGGTTGCTTTGGATTGCACATGTTTCCTGTTTTCTAACAAAGAACAATTGTTAGTTTGAAGCGGTGGTTGGTTTTGTGGCCTTGACGGTTTCAATCACTTAATCTCTGCCCAGCTTCTTTGATGAAGACCTCAACTACAACTGCTTGTTCCCTGAGGACCGATTTCATTTCAGGCCCTGGAGAACCTCTGATTTTTCCAGACTTTGCCATGACGGTTGGTCACGTGGGACTTCAGCTTCCAACTTTATTTCGCCTTTGTGGGCCTTTCCCTTCTGACTTGTTGCCTTTTCTTCTTTTTTTTTTTTTGCTCCTCAAACTTTGTCGCAACGGCTAGTCACGTGGGGCTTAATCTTTTCCAACTTTATTTCGCCTTCGTAGGCCTTTCATTTTTGGATTCTTTCTTCCAACTTCAATTTCATTTGGGGTACCTTGGCTTTTCAAACCTTTGTCAAGATGGTTAGCCACGTGGGACTCAACCTTTTTAACTTCATTTTGCGTTTGTGGGCATTTGACTTTGATTTCCTTTCTTTTCAGGAGTTTTTCAATTTCAAAACATCAACCGCCATGGCCAGTCAAAGTTGATTTGATGCCCCTGACGAGGCTGGGTGCCTTTTTGCATATTAGCTTGTATCAAATGCGAACCCTATAAATCAGTCTTACCATCCTTTCTTTGTCTTAGTTTCAGAACAGAGATAGACCGAAAGGGATTCAAAGAAAATAAACAATGGAATGGAGAATGAGTTTAAAACAAGAAGTGTCCCTTTCGGGGAAAGGAAAAAAGGATTTATCTGGAGTACATGCGGACTTCAATGAACATGACATGCCTTTTGGACTAGATGTTTGATCTGTGTAAACCGTCTGACTCTCAGAAATTCATCACAACTCTTACCTCAAAATCAAGAAACCATGCCAAGACCCTTCGATGCCGATGGCTGTGGGGATCCTCTTTTCGATTAGGGGATCCCTTTGCGGGTTTTCACGAGCTGACCTCTCTTATTTCTCTTTTCACCATCGCCTTATAGTGCTCTTTGCGAGTTTTCACTAGCAAGACTCTCTCATTTTCCATTTCTCTACTTACTGTCGCCCCACGGTGCCCGTGTGGGTTTTCACCAATAAGACTCTCTCATTTTATTTCTCTCATTTTGTTGTATCAGATCCAAGTAACTGTATCCTCCAATTTTGAACATCTTTTACCGATTGATCGGAAGGACTTGAACGGTATTTGGGGTAAAAAGAATTTGGATTGAATTACAACTTTGGAACCTTTCAGGCGAAACCATCGCCGAACCATTATAACTTCTGCCCTAGTTTCAACTTTTGGGGGAATTTGGATTTTTATTTTGGTGTGACTGAACCCCAAAGAGAGGCTGCCTACATATCCTTTCGGAATCAAGTCGAACGTAGTTCAAGGAACTTTTTTTTCTTTTGTTTTTCTGTTTTGTTTTGTTTACTCTTTCTTTTTCCTTTCCTTTTTCCTTTCTTTTTTCTTCATCATTTTTTTTCATTTCATTTTCTTTGTATTTTCTTCCCCTTTTTTGTATATTTCTTTTCTTCTCTTTTTTTCATCATCATTTTTTCATTTTTCATTTCATTTTGTCGATCAATTTTTTTTATAACACTTTCAGGTTGCAAAGAGGGTAATCAAAGAAGAGTAACTGGCTCAAAGGGTTTTCAAAGGGTTGAATATTTAGATACTAAGAAAGAAAGTCTTCTTCATCCCAACCGAAGATCATTAATGCTGTATAAAAGATCCAACATATTACTTTCGTCTCCATTTGCATCGACAGTTGTTTCAGGGACATTCTTCGATGTGTCCCATGTACAACGCTCTCTTACTGCAGTACTCTTGTTACCATGTATGGACCTTTCCAATCTGGAACCAATTTTCCTTCAACTGTTCCAACTCTTTGTTTTATTTCTTTAAACGTCTATTCATTGCAATATGATTCTTGATTCATTATTTCAAAGTCTCACATCATTTCCGGATTTGGGCATGAATCTTCAAGCATGTCATGTTATTGAAATCAGCATTTACCATAACTGAAAAGAGAATAAGAAAAATGACAAAATTAAGAAAAGAGACATCCCTGAAAGAATTCAATTTGATTTTTTTATTTTTTATTTCTTTTTTTGAAGATAGAAGGGTTTACATTGGAAAGTAAGACAATAAAGTAAAACATCCGGATCACACCCTGAGATAATCTGAACGTAGAAATGATAGCAAGACTGGCTACCAAGACTCTCGTCTGATGGGGAACTTTCAGGCTTGGCGACCGCCTTTCGGCTTTTCTTCTATTTCGGCAATGGCTGCAATAGCCTTCAGTGCCGGATCAAATTCCTTATCTTTACAAATCATTCCGACTATTGGCCCAGTGTTATGAGCAGACAACAGATTGTTCATCACATCAGGAGCTTCATCATCCTAAAAGCGATTCTTTAAGCTTCAATCAAGTCTCCAACTGCCCTTTTAAGGGTCAAATGGTCCTCTGTACTGTGTCCCACTGCTCCAGAGTGGTATTCACATCTAGCATCAGCTCGGTGCAACGGGGACTCGGGGTTCGGCCGGTTCGGGGCCACTGGCTGCAATAGATTTAGCCTGATTAGCTTTTGCAACAAGCTTGAATACGATACACCAATAGGGGTGAACTGATTCTTTCTGAAAGGATCTCTTGGGCGATGATTATATCGGGGATCATTTGGTTGAGGATTATATGGAGCTTGGTAAGGATGGGCATTTCTAGGAGGTGGAGCTCGGTTTCGTAGATAATGTTGTGGTCGCGGGTAAGGTTGCGCGTTCATCACCGCATAAGGAGGTGATGCCACGGCAAAAGCAACATCTTGAAGGGGATAATAATGTTGTGGGACGATAGGAGGAACATATGATTGGCTGAATGACCTGCGGCCCCCCCTCGAGCTTGAAACCATCACGGCTCCCTCTTCACTCCCATTTCTGTTCATCAAACCCTATGAACCATTCTGAGCAGACTGTGATGTGGCCTTAAAAGTAGCATGACTCAAGATTCGACATATTTTTAAACCATTTTCAACCATTTCCCCAATTTTGATAGCCTCAGCGAACGGCTTACTCATAGCAGACATCATGTTCTGGAAGTAGTCTGCCTCTTGGGCATATAGAAAGACCGTGACTATTTCAATTTTGTCCATTGGAGGCTTTACCCTGGCAGCTTGCTCACTCCATTTGACAACATATTCGCGGAAGCTTTCCAAAGATTTCTTTTTGCAGTTGGACAAAGAATTTCTATCCGGAGCTATGTCCACATTATACTAGGACTGTCTGACAAAATCCCGGGCCTGGTCATCCCATATATGCCAATGGGAAATGTCTTGTTCCATATACCACTCTAATGCAATTCCGGTTAAGCTCTCTCCGAAATAGGCCATCAAAATTTCTTCTTTTCTGCCCCTTAGCTGGTTGCAATATCTTTTCAAATAGGCGATCGGGTCTCCATGCCCGTTGTACTTTTCAAATTTTGGCATCTTGAAGCCAGCTGGCAAGTGGACATGGGGAAACATGCAGAGTTCAGAGTATGAGATACTCTTTTGACCATTCAGACCTTGCATGTTTTTCAGGCTTTGTTCCAGGCTCTTCATCTTCCGAGCCATTTCCTCCTGCTCAGGATTTTTAATAACCTTTTCTTGCTCCACCAAGAGATAATATTGTGGAGGTTGAGTGAAAGAGTATGGGGTCACATATGCTATTTCTGATTGAAGCTGTGGACCCTGAAAGATGAACATTGGAGGCGGTGCTCTTGAAGTCGGTGTCTGGGGGCGAACCACAGAAGGCATGCCAGGATAATTGGAGGGCATTGGAGGGTGCCCGCATGGAATGAGCGGGTTGGGAACAGGGGCGTTGGTAACCTCACCTGACCTGTGGATCAACTCAGGGAACTTTAGACGAATTAAGCAAATTATAAGTCATTATAATTTCTTTGATTAGCAAATTAAGCTTAAACTTTAGACGAAAGTAATTATAATTTCTTTAAGCCTTTCCTTAATTAATTAATTGGGCTCTTGAAAGTGCTCCATATTAGGAAAGATGTAGTTATGGCCCACAAAAGAGTAGTTTGAATTTCCTTTAGAACCACGGAACTCGGGAATGCTTAATACCTTCTCCCGGGTTAACAAAATTCCTTACCCGGATTTTTGTGTTCACAAACTGTATAACAGAGTCAATCTTTCCTCGATTTGGGATTTGAAACCGGTGACTTGGGACACCATTAAAATATCCCAAGTGGCGACTCTGAAATAAATAAAATAATCCCATTTCGAATAATGTCACTTTAAATTGGAAAAACTCCTTTATACACTCCTTCCGGGAGGTGTAGGTAAAAAGGAGGTGTGACAGCTTTGGCGACTCTACTGGGGACAAGAACCCAGAATTTCTGGTTCAGGGTTCAAGAATTTGAGCTTAGAATAATTGTTATATTTGTCTTTATTTTTTATCTAGTTTTATTCACATGTTTGTGCTTAATGTGCGAAATTTTGCTTTTTACCGCTTTGATATTATCTGAACTGTATATATAAACTGTTACGAAACCCTTCTTCTTTCTGAGTCTTCTGAATTTATGGTGCACACGTGCGCATGGCCCACATTTCTGTTAGAAGTCATACCAAATAGAACAAAGTTGGGCCAAGTAACTAGGCTGGGTAGACTTTCGTGCTCTCGGTACGTTGCCCCCACTTCGGCTCAAGCTGTCCGCTTGGGTAAGCTAGGTCTAGAACAGTATACCCCAAGTTTTACACTTAGAATAACTCAGCTTCATGCCGGATCCCTAGTAGGAACGTTTGTTTGCATCATGTGCATTTGACTTCGGAGACTCAACACAGGGGTTGGGTCTGTCTAGGATAGGTGTACCCGAAATGAAAAGACCATCCTGATGCATCTTACTTGCTACTTGTGCATTCATTTGTTTTGGATTTGCATGTTGACCAGCTTATAGGAAAAAGTTAGAAAAGGAAAATCAATGTGAGAACCGAGAAAGAAAATTGGCTGTTTTTCGGGAAAAAAAAATAATTTCCAAAATATTTTGAAATTCTATCAAAATTTTGAAAAATAAAAGAGAAGGAAATGTTGTGTTTCTTTTTAAAATAGTTTTATTATTACGAACTACGTAAGTTTGATTCTCGCCAGATGTGAGATACGTAGGCAACCCACATCAGGCCCAACTATTTTAAAAAAAATAAAAATAAATTGATAATAAATAAATAAAAATGTGGGTACATAAATGTCATTGTGTTGTCATAAGTAAGGCGATGTCATTCTTGTCCAAAATATGTCGAATGTCCTCAAAAGGGCGCCAGAAGGCTGTTTTTGCAAGAACAACCGCCTTTGGTCGTTTTTTTTTTTTAAAATGTCGGTTAGCAAACACAGCCTTTAAATCTTCTTCATCGAAGTGTTTTTTTTATATGAATTTTTTTTAGAAATATTAATGATTTTTTCAAAATGAGTCTTGATTTTGGTTTTTAAAATTAAAATCACTCACAGGTACAAAATGAGCACCATCCAAAACCCACCGTTCACAGATGTAGATGAGTTTCTATTTCGGCTTCAAATGTGGTGGTATGAATTAGGAGGAGATGGTCAGAAATGGGTCATTAAGTATTTGGGAGCTCTTACAGATATTATGAATGTTAAATCACGAGATGATTTGATCACGGCACAGTGACTTTTTGGGATCCCGTTCACAATGTCTTTCGTTTCTCTGATTTCGAGCTTACTCCCACATTAGAAGAAATAGCTGGATATTCCGGTTTTGACGGAGATTTGAGAAACCAGAATCTTATATTCCCAAAGGCTCTCTCTGTACACCGATTCTTTGGTCTTCTGAATATCAGTAATCAAATCAGAAAAAGCAACGTTGTCAAAGGGTGTTGTTCTTTCAACTTCCTATATTCAAGGTTCAGAAAGCCGGATGGATTTGGAATTCATGAAAAGGGCCTTACTAACAAACAAAATAAGGACACCTGGCAGATTCACAGTCGCTTCGCTTTCATGGTGGCTTTTCTGGGAGTCATGGTCTTCCCAAACAATGAGCGGACGATTGATATTCGCATAGCCAGAGTCGTACAAGTCCTCACAACTAAAGAACATCACACTCTTGCCCCGATCATTTTCTGAGACATTTATGGGTCGTTGACTTTGTGTAAATCCGGGTCAAAATTCTTCGAAGGGTGCAATATTTTGTTGCAAATGTGGTTGACTGAACATCTCCGACATCACCCCAAGTTCATGCAGTATGGTCCGAGCAAGGACAATTTCATTGAGAGTTATGAAGAAAGAATAAAAGATTATAAATCTCCAGAAGGGGTGGAAGCCTGGATATCCCATTTAAGATCTTTAATGGCAAGTCAAATTGAGTGGACTTTGGGATGGCTCCCGGTAAGAGAGGTGATACACATGTCAACATTAAAGAGTTATTTGATGTTGTTGGGTTTAAGAAATGTCCAGTCGTATGCGCCACAGAGAGTTCTAAGACAGCTAGGGAGATACACCGCATGTTCAAGCCTTTGATGACAAAATCCAAGAACGGTTGGCTTGGGGTGAAAAGGAAAAGGGGTACAAAGCAACTATTCATGCCTTAGAAGAAAGCCTGAGGAACCTCAATTTGGAGAAAGACTTACAAGCACAAGAAGCAGAAGCTGAAAAGAAGAGTCTGATTTGCGAGAATAAAGCTCTCCACGCTCAGTTTCAACAGATGAAGAAAGCCTCTGAAGCGCCAGTGAGAAGTTGGAAAGATCAGAAAATCATTTCCAATCTGATGGAAAAGATGGAAGATTATGACTCCATTTTGGCAAGAACCAAAAAGGCGTTACATAAAGCTAAGGAAAAAATCATACAGTTGAATAAGGAGGCCAAATCAAGTAAAAAACACCAAGTAATGAGATTTGAAGAAGAAATGGCTCAATTCGAGAAAGAGAAGGATCATTGGGTACGTTCAAAGGCTCTGCTCCATGCATAATTGGAAGAAATGAGAAGGTACAACAGAGAACATCAGCATGCAGATATTTTTATAGGGAGATAGCACAGGCAAGATTCGAGCAGGACAGACTTCGGGATCAATTGGAGTCGGCTTTAGATCTCGAGGGCCACATAAGAGATATAGCCACCACTCGCCAACAGCAATTGCAAAACCAAGACCAAAATCTCCAAGATTTCAGAGCACAAATCTATGATTTGGCCGTTTATACTTCTCAAAGTTATGTGAACTGCTAGGGGATGGGTTATGAAAGGTTCTTGGAGCATGCGCCTACTTTTGTCCGTCATCTTGCAGTAGAGTTAGAGAGGATGTACCATATATTAAGGGGTCAGCCGGGTCAAGCTCCCCATGAGCAGATGTTCCAGTGATTGAAAGCAAAAGATTGTGGAGTGAAGCATAGTCATAGTTGTTGAAGCTTTTCATATAATAGTCATGTTTTAGTACATGTCGAGTCTTTTAAACCATTTTCTTAAAGTGTTGTCCAAATGTAATGTCATTTCTGTCTTTGTACTGTTTCGTTTGTTAAAATAAATAAAAATAATAATAATTGTTTCCACCAGAACTACGCTCGGTCTGATTCATGCAGGGTCATGATACGTAGGCAATCTTCGTAAGATTCGACCACAACCAAAAGAAAAGAATAAAATGAAAAAAGGGGAGGGGAATAAAAGATAGGCGTGAGTGACAATAAAAGGGAAAGGTCAGGAAAAGCTGGGATGACACAAGCAACCGAGCAAATACATGGTAGAAATGACTAATTGCCTAGGTGCATTGCATCCCTATGTATGGTTGTTTATTTGTTAAAACTCTAATCACTAACAAGTTTGGTTGTTGTTCCAGAATTCAAGCAATTAGTACAGCTAAGCATACTGGCAACCCACCCATACCAAACCAGATCCAAAGGAGAAATAATCATGTCTATCCCAGATGTAGACACCAGTATCATTGAAGGAGAAGAGTTGGACGTTAACGCCATAAAAGAAGAGATGTACAAATTAAAACAACAAATGGCCGAAATGTATCAGGCCTGGGCTAAAGGACAACCTCCATCCGCCTACCCGGCTAACCCTACCTTCACTCCACCACCGGCTCAAACTCAGGATCATCCTACCACCGATCTATCCCCGTGCTTTACCATTTACCAACACTACCGGGGCACCACTTCTCATACACTACAATCTCCACCCCCTAAACCAATTCCATACCCTCCTCCACCAGTAACACCTATCTTTCTAGCACCTCCACCAGCTACACTCCACAAATCTCCTAGCGAGCCTATGTTCCAGGCCCAGGAAAACTAATACTACCCCTCAGAGCCCACTTTCAAAGCTCCAGAAACCCATTCCTATACTCCTCACTTTGACCTCCCAATAGAAGCTGATAAACCAGTCAAAAATACCGAACAGGAGGAGATGTTCAGGAAAGTTAAAAGCTTAGAACAATTATTCATAGAAATGCGGGGGTTGGGAGGGCAATACAGCGTGGCCTACAAGGACCTATGTCTGTTCCCGAATGTGCAATTACTGGCAGGTTTCAAGATGCCCAAGTTCGATCTATACAACGGGCACGGTGATCCAGTAGCCCACTTGAGGGGTTTTTGCAGCAAGATGAGGGGAGCTGGAGGAAAAGATGAATTGTTAATGGCTTACTTCAGTCAGAGTTTGAGTGGATCAGCATTGGAATGGTATACCCACCAAGACCATGGGAGATGGTACACACGGGATGATCTGGCGCAAGCATTTGCTTGTCACTTCCAATACAATCTTGAGATCATTCCAGATCGACTGTCCTTGACTAAACTTGAGAAGAAGCACAGTGAAAGCTTCAGAGAATATGGTTTCCGATGGAGGGATCAAGCAGCAAGAGTAGATCTCCCAATGAAGGAAAGTGAGATGGTAGATTACTTCCTACAGGCTTTGGAGCCTACTTATTATGGTCATTTGGTCTCAGCTGTGGGAAAGTCATTCAACAAAGTGGTAAAGATGGGGGGCATGGTAGAAGAAGGCCTCAAGTCGAATAAAATCATGAGCTATTCGGCTATCAAAGCGACTACTCAGGCTATTCAGGGCGGCATAGGAGGGATTGGGAAGAAGAAGAGAGAGGAAGCAACAATGGTTGATTCAGGAACTTGGTTCGGATCTAGAGGTTCACCTTACCACTACAATCAACCTCGACCCCACCAACAAACTTATCACCACAATCCACCCCAACACTAATATCCCCCACCAGAACCTCATTTTTCCGTTCACCATGCACAAGCATACAACAAACCTCCTGCCTACACTCAATGGCGTACTCCTGTCCTACAAAATACTTATCCACATCCACAAGCCTACCAAAACACTCCCGGACCAAGTTTCCGGCCTAGTCAAGCATTCAAGGTGAAAGGTTGCAGAAAAATAAAACCTTTACTCCGTTGGGAGAATCATCCACTAGTCTGTTCCATAGGCTAAAACAACTAGATATGCTAAGGCCGATACAGTCCAAACTACCAAATCCTCCTCCAAAGAATCTTGACTATACTGTCAGCTGTGAGTATTGTTCTGGTACTCCGGGTCATGATACAGAAAAGTGATGGCACTTGAAAAGTGCGATACAGGAGCTTATTGATACCAATAGAATTGAAGTTCAAGCTCGTGAGGCACCCAATATTAACAGGAATCCAATGCCAGCCCACCAGGAGGCAAATATGATCAAAATAGTGCATGCGGAGGGAGAGCCCAAGAAGCCATTACAGACCATCATGATGATTCGGTCTAGTGGAGTCAAGACAGATGAACAATCAGCAGGTGAGAAGTTGGTGATCAAGCCAAGCAAAAAGAGTGTTGAGCCATCTGTGGCAGTTGAAAAGAGGTCTTTAAGCAAAGTTGCAACGAAACAGGAAGGGGTAAAGGTGATTGTACTAGGAGCGGCCAGCAAACCCGTCATAATCGTAAAAAGTGCCCGCGCAGATCAGGTTATTATCAAGCCGGTAACCCGGTTACCAATAATCAACAGCAAGGCTATTCCATGGAATTACGAACGGGTAATAGTGATGTACAAAGGGAAGAAAGTCACAGAAGAAATATGTGAATTACAGGGCTTGACTCGCTCGGGAAGGTGTTTTACTCCCAAGGAGTTAAAAAGAGCTAAAGATAATCCAGCACTAGTAAAGAAAGTCGTAACTGAAGAAGAAGCAGAAAAATTCTTGAGAAAGATGAAGCTACAGGAGTACTCTATCTTGGAACAATTAAGAAAGACGCCTGCTCAAATTTTCCTATTGTCATTATTGATCCATTCGGATGAGCACCGTCAAGCTTTAATGAAGATTTTGAACGAGGCGCACGTTCCCCATAAGATCTCCGTGAATCACTTGGAAAAAATAGCCAACAAAATTTTTGAAGCAAACAGAGTCACGTTTTCTAATGATGAATTGCTTGTAGAAGGTACTGAGCACAACAGAGCTCTTTACCTTACAGTAAAATGTGAGAACTCTGTGGTGACCCGGTATTGGTTGACAATGGGTCAAGCGCAAACATCTATCCTCTCTCCACTCTAAGCAAGTTGAAAATAGAAGACGAGAGGATCCATAAGAACAGTATTTGCGTGCGGGGATTTGACAGTGGAGGTAAAGATTCAGTTGGGGACATAGTGTTAGAGCTGACGATAGGGCCAGTTGAGTTCACAATGGAGTTTCAGGTGCTGGATATAGCTGTTTCCTATAATATTTTGTTGGGTCGACCATGGATCCACGCCGCTAAAGCAGTCCCATCAACACTATACCAGGTAGTCAAATTTGAATGGGATAGACAAGAAATAGTTGTGCATGGGGAAGACAGTTTATGAGCTCGCAGCAATGCCATTGTACCAGTCATTGAAGTGGAAGATGACCAGGGACCATGGGTCTACCAGGTTTCTGACATGATGTTGGTAGAGAAAGTTCCGGAGGGGAAATACATTCCAAATCCAAAGATAACCACCGCATCAGTCATGGTAGCCTATGAGATGTTGAAGAATGGTTTTGTACTCGGTAAAGGTTTGGGCTCATCTTTGCAAGGCATCATACAGCCGGTGTCCCTTCCTGAAAACTTGGGAACATTTGGTTTGGGATTCAAGCCCACTACCGCAGACATAAGAAAGGCCGGAAAGCTAAAACAGAAGGCATGGGTCCTTTCAAAGCCAGTCCCACGTCTTTCCAAATCATTTGTCAAGTCCGGTACCAGAAGTCGCCCAGTAACAGCAATTCCCAGTTCTGTGATTGATCCTGACAAGGAGTTAATTGAAAGATTTGAGAAGTTGTTCGATAATGTGAACATGGTGGAAATTGGAGAGGGTTCTAGCAATGCGGAAGTGCAATTTGTCGGGACAAAAACAAAGCTTAACAATTGGAAAACTACTTCTCTCCCCACTCGGAAGGAGTCTTGGTAGTGTATTTTGAGTTTCCTTCAATTTGTCTGGGTTATTCCAGGGTTGTAATCCAGATTTTTTATCTTTCAGTCTGTTTGAAGTGTGCAAACCTTGTTATATTTCATCATTCAATGAAATGCAGTTTCCCTTTCTTTATCATTCCTAATAGTTTTTCTTTTGTTTTTCTTTTCTTTTCTGTACAGTTCTTTTTATGCTGGTTCTAATGACATGGCATGCATGAGGAATCCTCAGCCCAGTCTTAAAAATCAATCTGATTCCGAAATAATAGTTCAAGAAGTAGATTGTGACTACGAATTAGAATACGATGAAGATGAATCCTTCGAAGAGGTTAGTAAGGAGTTAATTCACTTCGAAGAAAAACTCAAACCCAACTTGAATAAAATAGAAACCGTCAATTTAGGGGACACAGATAATATCATAGAGACTAAAATAAGTGTCCATCTCGAGCCAAAGATCCGGGAAGAGTTAATCAAAGAACTCATCGAATACAAAGATATTTTTGCATGGTCGTATGACAACATGCCGGGTTTGAGCACTGATTTAGTAGTCCACAAATTACCCACTGATCCAGCGTTTCCTCCCGTCAAGCAAAAGTTGAGGAAATTCAAAACTGATATGAGTGTGAAGATTAAAGAAGAAATCATCAAGCAATTGGATGCAAAGGTTATTCAGGTCACTCGATATCTTGTTTGGTTGGCTAATGTCGTGCCTGTGCCGAAGAAGGATGGCAAGATCAGAGTATGCGTCGATTATCACAATCTCAACAAAGCAAGTCCAAAGGATAACTTCCCACTACCCAATATCCATATTTTGATCGATAATTGTGCCAAGCGTGAGATTGGATCTTTTGTGGATTGCTATGCAGGGTATCATCAGATTCTAATGGATGAAGAAGATGCAGAAAAGACGGCATTCATCATACCATGGGGGACTTACTGCTACCGGGTAATGCCATTTGGTTTGAAGAATGCCGAGGCAACTTACATGAGAGCAATGACTACTGTGTTTCATGATATGATACACAAGGAGATTGAGGTATACGTGGATGATATGATCATAAAATCAAAACATCAGGCCGACCACGTTGGGGATTTGAGGAAATTCTTCCTGAGACTTCGCAAGTACAACCTCAAGCTTAACCCTGCCAAGTGCGCATTTGGTGTTCCATCCGGAAAGTTGTTGGGATTCATAGTTAGTCGGCGAGGCATCGAGTTGGACCCATCAAATATCAAAGCCATCCAAGAATTGCCACCTCCGAGGAACAAGACTGAAGTGATGAGTCTGTTAGGGAGGTTGAACTACATCAGCAGGTTTATTGCTCAGCTCACAACAACTTGTGAGCCTATTTTCAAATTGCTGAAGAAGCATGTTGCGGTCAAATGGACTGATGAGTGTCAAGAAGCATTTGATAAGATAAAAGGATACTTGTCAAACCCACCTGTGTTGGTTCCGCCAGAACCAGAGAGACCTTTGATTCTTTACTTGACAGTCTTGGAAAATTCATTTGGTTGTGTACTGGGCCATCATGACATCACCGGTAGAAAGGAACAGGCCATCTACTATCTTAGCAAGCAGTTCACAGCTTATGAGGTTAAGTACACTCATCTGGAAAGGACATGTTGCGCCCTAACTTGGGTCACTCAGAAATTGAAACATTATTTGTCATCCTACACTACTTACCTCATTCGCGCTTGGATCCGTTGAAGTATATCTTTCAAAATCCTATGCCGACAGGGAGACTTGCGAAGTGGAAGATCTTGCTCACAGAGTTTGACATCATCTATGTGACTCGGACTGCGATGAAAGCCCAAGCATTGGCCGATCATTTGGCCGAAAACCCGATCGATAAAGATTACGAGTCATTGAGAACTTATTTTCCCGATGAAGAAGTGATGCATATCAATGAACTGGAGCAAATTGAAAAACCAGGCTGGAAACTTTTCTTTGATGGAGCTGCCAATATGAAAGGAGTCGGAATAAGAGTTGTGCTTATCTCTAAAACAGGGCATCACTATCCTGTTACGGCTCATCTTCAGTTTTATTGCACCAACAATATGGCTGAGTATGAAGCCTGTATTTTGGGTCTAAGGCTAGCTGTAGACATGGATATCCAGGAAGTCTTGGTCATGGGAGACTCGGATCTTCTGGTACATCAAATTTAAGGAGAATGGGAAACGCAAGATTTGAAGCTCATACCGTACCGACAATGTTTGCATGATATTTGTCAACGATTTCGATCAGTGGAGTTCAGGCATTCCCAGGGTCCATAATGAGGTCGTCGATGCTTTGGCTACCCTGGCATCAATGTTGCACCATCCGGACAAAGCTTATGTCGATCCTCTGCATATTTAAGTCCGATATCAGCATGCTTATTGTAAGATGATTGAAGAAGAACTTGATGGTGAACCATGGTTCCATGATATCAAAGAGTACATCAGAATGGGGATATATCCAGTACAAGCCACGGGGGATCAAAAGAGAACAATTCGATGGTTGGCAAGTGGATTCTTCTTAAGTGGAGGAGTTTTGTATAAAAGAACACCAGACCTTGGATTATTAAGATGCATAAATGCTAGACAAGCTACGGCTGTCATGTCCGAAGTACATTCGGGAGTCTGCGGACCGCATATGAGAAGATATGTGCTGGCAAAGAAAATTCTCTGAGCAGGTTATTATTGGCTTACCATGGAGCGAGATTGTATCAATTTTGCGCGCAAATGTCATCAGTTCCAGATACACGGAGATTTGATTCATTCTCCACCATCGGAATTGCACACAATGTCGGCACCATGGCCCTTCGTTGCTTGGGGCATGGATGTCATTGGACCAATTGAGCCAGCAGCATCCAACGGGCACAGGTTCATTCTGGTAGCCATTGATTATTTCACCAAGTGGGTTGAGGCCAAAACTTTCAAATCGGTGACCAAGAAAGCAGTGGTCGATTTTGTTCACTCAAATATCATCTGTCGATATGGAATCCCAAAGGTAATCATCACAGATAATGGTGCTAATCTTAATAGTAATTTGATGGAAGAGGTATGTCAACAGTTTAAGATTACACATCGCAATTCTACCCCATATCGTCCCAAGGCGAATGGAGCAGTCGAGGCAGCCAACAAAAACATAAAGAAGATACTTCGGTAAATGGTAGAAGGTTCGAGGCAATGGAATGAAAAATTACCATTTGCGTTGTTGGGATATCGCACTACTATCCGTACTTCGGTAGATGCAACTCCTTATTTGTTGGTATATGGCACTGAAGCAGTAATACCTGCAGAAATTGAAATCCATTCCCTTCGGATTGTCGCTGAGGCTGAGATTGATGATGATGAGTGGGTCAAAACCCATTTGGAGCAGTTGAACTTGATTGATGAAAAACGATTGGCAGCAGTATGTCATGGCCAGTTATATCAAAAGAGAATGCAAGAGTATACAACAAAAGGGTGCGTCCCCGAAAGTTTGAAGTGGGTCAGCAAGTGCTAAAATGTATCCTTCCACATCAGGTTGAAGCAAAAGGCAAGTTCGCCCCGAATTGGAAAGGGGTATTTATTGTAACTAGAGTATTGTCCAATGGTGCTTTAAATTTAACAGATATCGAAGGAAAATACATAGACATGGCTATCAATTCTGATGCAGTCAAGAGATATTATGTATGATTTCTTTGTTATAATTGTTGATTGTTTGTACCTGGCATTGTTTCGAAGATTGAAATGACGAAGGCAATTTTTTCTGCTATCTAAACACTTTACCCTTTGTCCCCCCCTTTTGATCCTTATTTATTTCTTTCATACCCCTCTTTTGGAATCAATAATGAAAAAGAGAGAAAAGAAAGAAAAGAAAAGAAGCGAAAAGAGAAAGTACAAGAAAACAAAGAAATTTGAGTGTGAACTACGTTTGACCTGATTCTTGTTAAGGATACGTAGGCAGCCTCATGGCTCGGTCATAGTAAAATAAAATGTCAAAAGATCCCCAAGCAAGAAACAGGGGCAGAAGTTGTAATTGTAATAAGAAATGTGATTCCAAAAGTTGTAATTCTAACCCATTTTGAAGTTGTTTTGAGCCCGTTTTATACCCTTTTCTTTCCAAACATATTCTAAAAACCCACATTGTTGTTCAAAGAAAGACCTCCCAATCAGTCTTCAAGAGATGCTAAGTCAAGCAATGTAAAGACAATTCATATCAGGGGCAACACTCTGGTTTAAGCAAGAGAAATCAAATAATGAGAGTCCTATTGGTGAAAACCATCACAGGCACCATGAGGCGACGAAAGCCGAGAAAAAATAAAAATGAGAGAGTCTTATTGGTGAAAACCTTCGCGGACACCATAAGGTGACAAGGAATTGAGGAACAAACAAATGAGAGAGGTTTGATGGTGAAAACCCTTCAGGGCACTGCAAGTCGAACAAGGTCCGTAAGTTGGTGGAAAGTAAAATTGGGTTGTGAAAATCTTGGAAAACAAAGTAAAACAATTGGAAAAGAGAATGGTTAAATAGACTGGGTTGATTAATCCAAAATGCATATCATGATCATTGGCACCAGTGAATCCACTCAGATAAGTTTCTTTTCTTATCTCCAACAGTCATCCAAATTTGGATCCTCTTTATTCTTAATTCTCAAAATCGTTGCATTTCATTACTGTTAATTTTACTCCTCTAAAGCTCTTCCAAGGTTAGCCTTGTTTCAACAAATAAGAAGGAATGTCAGAGTGTACTACCAGATTCAAAATTGCACAAAGTAAAATGCGGCTAGAACATGCCGAAGATAATATGATGAAAAGTGGGGCATAGGGTGTAAGCAAAGGTTATATTGGTGGAATGGTTCAGTAATGTCATGGGAGATGTACGGGTTCAGGCAGAAAGGTCAGGAGGGGAGAAGAACAGTTGGGGGATCCTGCAGTCAAGGATCAGTCAGAAGGTCAAAACAATCTTTTCGACCAGTTCAAGGCAGTCGGACGAAGCAAAGCATGGCAAAGAGAAAACCACCCCCAGCAAGAATGCCACAACTAACTGCCACGTTTTAAACTGACAAGGTTTTCTTTGATTTGAAATAGGGGCAAAGATGGCATTTGTTTCAGGAAGCACCTTGTAAGGAAAACAAGTACCATGCAGGTTTGATCGCAGAATTCTCAGGACCCTCCTGGAAAATGGGACCTAGGTTAAAATCCAAAACAAACATAAGTAGTGAATACCGGACAAATGTGCACCAAAAGGAATAAGTTGGCTTCAAAGTTTGCATAAGAGTTTTCAGGACCCACCTGAATAATGGGACATAACTTTAAGCATTCCATTAGATAAGTAAGTGTTGGTATAAGAGAGTACAGTTTAGCGTTGAAATTGTCATTCGTAAGATAAGCTTTAATTTGAAATTTCAGGACCCTCCTGGATAATGGGATGTAGTTTTAAGACTGTCTTAGATAACAAGATTCAACTAAAGTCATACCTTTAGAAAATATAATGTAGCTTTGAAACTTGCATTTTACTAGAAATTTTTAGGACCCTCCTGGATAACGGAATCTAGCTTGCAGATTGTTAGAAAGATTTGATAAAATGATTCAAATAGCACTCGCAGATGTGCCCGGCTACCAAACAGGGGCAGAAAATTTTCTTTTGTTTTGTCTATATTGTTGAAAGTCAGATACCTGTCTGAAGAACAGGGAAAAGCAACACGGATGTTAAGGACAAAAGGCAACCCAGGATCAAGTAATCAGGAGCCCACCTGGAGAACAAGGGAAAACAAATCAAGTTTCAAGGAAGATTGGACAAGTAATGGTAATCAGGCACCCACCTGGAGGAACAAGGGAGAACAAGTCAAAGAAAGGCAATTGCAAGAAGAAGATGGACCAAGTTTCAGCAATCAGGCGTCCACCTGGAGAACAAGGAACAACAGTTGAAGTATCAGCAATCAGGAGTCCACCTGGAGAACAAGGAAGAACAGTTGAAGTATCAGCAATCAGGCGTCCACCTGGAGAACAAGAAACAACAATTCAAGTTTCAGCAATTAGGCGCCCACCTGGAGAGCAAGGGAGTACAGTTCAAGTTTCAGCTTTCAAGTTCTTACTGATATTTGGTAACATGATTTAGTTTACACTCACATATGTGCCCATCCACCAAATTGGGACAGAAAATTTTCTTTGTTTTGTCTATTTTTGTTGAAATCAGGAGCCCACCTGGAGAACAAGGGAATAGATTTCAAGTTTCAGCAGTCAGGAGCCCACTTAAAGAACAAGGGAATGCAATTCAAGCTTCAGCAATCAGGCGCCCACCTGAAAAGCAAGGGAATACACTTCAAGTTTCGGCAATAAGGCGCCCACCTAGAGAGCAAGGGGATACAATTCAAATTTCAAGTAATCAGACGCCCGCCTGGAGAACAGAGGAAAGGAAACAATAGTCAAAGGAAGACATTTAAAAGGTTCAGCAATCAGGTACCCGCCTGGAAGAGAGGGAAAGCATCTCAAAAAATACAATTCAAGTCAGCAACAAAGGAACTTCTGAAGAAAATACAAGTCAACAAGGCAACAACAGTCACAAGACCAAGTTTGAAAATAAATCTTTGTAAAGCATATATTATAGCTTAGTCTAGCTTCTTCATTTTGTCATGGTGTAATAAGGAGGTCAGTAAGCAGTATCAGCAGCAACATCAGTAACAGTGAAATCACAGCTTCATGGTAGTCCCAGCTACTGAAACTTCCCGAACTATATTGACCTGATTCCTTTATAGCCAAGGATATGTAGGAAACCTTTGAAGCAGAGGTTCGGTCAAATCTTTCAAAAAATGCTTCCCACGGAGTATTCAACGGGCAAAAATCGCTCGTATCCGCTCACTTTATCTTTGCACGAAAACTCTTCGTGTTTCCGGGCAAAGAGGGGCAGCTGTGAGCACGTGATTTTTGCCTCACACGAATTACTTCAAAAGAATTCCCAAAATTAGGTTTTTTTTCTTTAATTATTTGTTATCCTAGGAATTACTGTGCGATTTTCCTGATTGTTTGCATATCTTTGTGTGCATATCTAATTTTATTAATGCATTAAAAAATACAAAACAAAATATAGCATCTGCACTTAGGATTTGAATTTACATTTTTGTTTTGGTTAATTTAGTAAAATGTTGTTTTACAAAAATAAAAAATTCACAAAAAATAACGCATTTTTGCATTTTAGTGTTTAATGTCAAAATTTTGTGATTTTTCTTTTAATTTGATATTAATTATGTGTAATAATTATTATTTAGAATTAAGTAGTATTTTTGATAGGATGATTTGGTTTTATAATTTAATTTAGGATTTTAGTCTTAATTTTTTGAGAAAAAAAAAGGAAGAAAAGAAAAGAAAAAGAATTAAAGAGAAGGAAATCAGAAGTTAGGCCAATTTAATTTAAAATCAAGGGCCTAAATCAAATACCCACCAAAATCAACCCAAAAACCATGTTTCACCCAGTCCAAACTTTCAGGTCTCTGAGACCAGAAACGACGCAGTATAGGGACAAAACTATGTCGTTTCGATTTCAACAGATCTCAACCGTCCATTCATCTACATCCAATGACCAGAACTTCGCCCCATCACCCGTATCCGATCCTGACCCGACCTTGAATCGGTCTTGCCCCATGAAACCCAAACGACCTCGTTTCCCATTTATGATTAATCAGAGCCATTGGATTCTAATCATCCAACGGCCCTAATTAAATCAAATGTTTCAATATATCAACCCCCCCCCCCCAAACCCGACCCTTCCCATCTCATTCACCCCATCTCTTTGGATACCCGATATAACGCCACTATGAACCGCCGCCTTCTACCCACCGGAAATAGCCTCACGGCGGTTTCGGTGGCCCAAATCACCCTATCTTTACACCATAGAATCCCCTCACTCCCCTCTTTCCGAATCCATAAACTTTATCCCTCAAATATCCCTGGAATCCCTCGAATTTCAAATCAAAGATTGGACCCAAACCCTAGTTTACCCAATCGACCCCAAACTGACACCCCATAACCTCCACAACCCCCTCATGCCCAATATATCATTAGTTTCCCTCGAATGTATCCAGAACTCCTCAAATATCGAATCTGAGTTCGAGCCTTAGAATCCTAAAATTCCGACCAGTGCATGAAAGATCATTTGGTTGGATTTCTGGGCTTATTCAAGCTTGTTTCATCACAAAATAATAACGATCGTTTGTCTTGCATCAGGAACAAACGTTTGGTATTATTTTAGGCTGATTCAGAGTGCCAAATCCAAGTTCGAGCCTGTCCAGTGAGTTCTTTCCTAGTTTTTGTTTATTTTCATTAGTGTTATTATGATATTCGTCTTCCTCGTCTCTTTTTCTTTTCTGGTCAATTTCAATTGAAATTCGATCAGTTCTTTGGTATAAATTATTTCTGTTCACTGTTGTTTCTTTAAGATTTGGTTTTGTGGATTTGTTTCGTATAATTAGGATATCAGCTTGTTTTAAGACTGTAAAATTGTATCTCGTTAATCACTTAGTCAGAATAATTAGGATTAGTTCAATAGTTTGGTTTAACTTCATTAATTATGTTGATAAGAACTGATTAATATAAGTATAATTCAAGTGTTTACCTACTTAAGAAGCTTCTAATAGTGGTAGGGTTGGGATTGCAATAGCTGTTTAAATTAAGAAAGCACTAAGCTAGTGGGTAGTTAACAATGAAAAGGTGAATTGATAATGGAGGATACACTAAAATGAATGCCTATAAAAAGGCTGAACTTGAGAAGTGTTAAGGGACACGGACAAGAGAGATTCTGAAATATTGGAAATGAAGAAGAACACTTTCTGAAAAATACAAAAAAATAGAGAGTAATATACATTGATAGAGAAGAGAGCTAAGAGATAGAAATCAAAAAAAATCAGAAACGGTTGCAGAATTTTAGGAAATACACTGTTTCGTTGAGCTCATTTGGTATTTCTGAAGTTTTCCTCTAGTATGGAAGCAATTTCTGGTTAGCTAATACTAAAAAGGGTTTAATTCGAGTCTGGTTTGGGGTCTGCTGATTCATTGAGACTGAAATTAGGGTCTGGACTATTGTATCTCATCTTTTGGTTTCAAAACTAGTCTGCTGGTTCATTTTCTGGTGTTGAATGCTACTGCTGCTGCTGTTTACTGTGATCACCCCTTTTTCCTTTTGTAATATCCAGGTACACTATCAAAACTTAGCATGGAATTGAGCATCGATTAGCATGTAGGGAGTTTTGGAAGTTCAAGTTGAAATTTGAATAGACTTCTTAAAGTTCTGATGTGGCTATTGTTAATTCTTACCATTATATGTGAATTAGATGCTTCATCTCGTTTGATTTAATTTCTGGTTTGTGTTAAGTGTTGATTCATGCTAATAACTTAGTGTGATGTAGTTATTTAGATCTAGTGTATAATTTTAGAATACTGGGGTTATAATATTGTTTGAACTCTATGTAAATGAACGGACTGCTTTAAACTTTAAAATAGTATTGTTCAAGGCATGTCAAGCCTGCTATGTGGGAATTTGAGAATGAATTCATATGTGTTCAAGTTGTTAATGAGAATTAAGCCATGAAAATAGCCTCTCTAGATTTCGGATAGATCGTGTGTTCGACTGGAGTGAGCCCCTCTGTTTTTTGTTTTGATTCTTAAGCTTAATACTGATTGGAAACTCGAGTCTTGCTGATTTTGCTAGTCATTCTTTTTCTTAGAAGCTAGAAGATTGTTATGGTTAAAAGCATCTACTGTTTCTTTTGTACTCTCAGTTTGTCATATTGATCCTTAATGGTGTGGATATATTCAGTCGAAAATGTTGACTAATTAGTTAAGGGATTAAAGTTTCATGGTTGCTATCTTAACTGGTGCAAATATGTGGACACTTAGCATGAATAAGCCTGTGTATCTTTTTTTAAAATGAAATTTGGCTTGGTTATTTACATAATGTCTGTTAAAAGGGAAGCCTAGAGCTATGTACTGTTCAAGCAGAAGTCATTGTTTGATTTAAATTGATGTGAAGTCATCTGCTGGGAATAGACTAAGCATTAAATTCGAACATTGTAAATTCAGTCATGTATTCAATATCGTTTGGGCCAAATGGATCAATTGGTCAAGTAGAGGCCTAGGCGAATTCAAATTAGTTTTGTAAAGCTCGGGATTTGGATTCACCTCGTTTGTCTTTAAATAATTCAAGGCGTCCAAGGGTAGGGACTCGATCTGCAGTCCTGTTTTTTCGTTGATGACCAAGCCGCCCCAAAAACTTGGGCCCAGGATTGGGCCTAAGATGGAATTGGTTACTTCCCTTTGTATATAGGGTCAATGATTAAGGGAGTCAATATTTGGTTCAATTTCAAAGATTTTATGAAAGATGTAGTGTTCCCTCATTTGTTAAGGTTGACGCATCAAAATTGGGTTGTCAGCATCAGTCCCTTTGCGCCAAACTCCCCCTCCCCCTTTATGCATTTTCAGTTCTCGATTTGTGCGGCATCGTGAGCCTAATGGTGCTCATGTTCGTCAAGTAATATGCCATTAGCAATTGGGCTTCAGGCCAGGCCAACCCTTGGAATAAAATAGAACGGATTCCGTGTGTTGTTTTCTTTGATTAGAAAATTAAGCTTAAACTTTAGACGAAAGTAATTATAATTTCTTTAAGCCTTTCCTTAATTAATTAATTGGGCTCTTGAAAGTGCGCCATATTAGGCAAGATGTAGTTATGGCCCTCAAAAGCGTAGTTTGAATTTCCTTTAGAAAATTAGAATCGAGGTGCGTCGTACCAAATAAAATCTCAAAATGTATGACCCTCAGATAATTAATACTAACTCTTTTAAAACCGGAGTGTGCCATCAATTGAATTTTTAATGGCCTCCGCAAATTTCTTTTGTTATTTTGAACGATCGTAGTTTGCTTTAGAACTGATTTAGATTAGTATTGTGATTATGTATACGCTCGCGTAACATAATTGCAAATTTAACTCTAAAAAAAAGACTCGAGGGATGCGTTCGCGCAGCTTCAACTAAAATTTTCTTAAATAAACAAAAGCGTTATTAATTGTGGACACGTTCGCGTGACATGATTTTTTGATGCGCCAAAGGGAAAGAGTATACGTACGCGTAATTCAATTCTTTATTTACGAATAAATCAAGTGATTTAAAAAGCGGTTTAATAGTTGAAAATTCACATAGGTTCAAAATTGTTTTAAAATCAGATAATAGGCTAAATATAACAGTTGAGCGACCGTGCTAGAACCACGGAACTCGGGAATGCTTAATACCTTCTGGGGTTAACAAAATTCCTTACTCGGATTTCTGTGTTCACGGACTGTATAACAGAGTCAATCTTTCCTCGATTCGGGATTTGAAACGGGTGACTTGGGACACCACTAAAATATCTCAAGTGGTGACTCTGAAATAAATAAAATAATCCCATTTCGAATAATGTCACTTAAATTGGAAAAACTTCCTTATACACTCCTTCCGGGGGGTGTAGGTAAAAAGGAGGTGTGACACCATGTATGGACCTTTCCAATCTGGAATCAATTTTCCTTCAACTGTTCCAACTCTTTGTTTTATTTCTTTAAACTTATCTTCATTGCAATCTGATTCTTGATTCATTATTTCGAAGTCTGACAGCATTTCAAGATCTGGGCATGAAGTCCGCAAGCATGTCATGTTATTGAAATCTGCATTTAACAGAACTGAAAAGAGAATAAGAAAAATGTCAAAATTAAGAAAAGAGACATCCCTAGAAGAATTCAATTTGATTTTTTTATTTTTGATTTCTTTTTTTGAAGATAGAAGGGTTTACATCGGAAAGTAAGACAATAAAATAAAACATCCGGATCACACCCTGAGATAATTCGGACGCAGAAAGGATAGCAAGACTGGCTACCAAAACTCCCGTCTGATGGGGAACTTTCAGGCTTGGCGATAGTCTTTCAGCTTTTCTTCTGTTTTGGCAATGGCTGCAATAGTCTTCAGTGCCAGATCAAATTCCTCATCTTTACAAATCATTCCAACTATTGGCCCAGTATTTTGAGCAGGCAACAGATTGTTCATCACATCAGGATCTTCTTCATCCCAAAAAATGATTCTTTCAGCTTCAATCAAGTCTTCAACTGCCCTTTTAAGGGTCCAACAGTCCTCTATATTGTGTCCCACTGCTCTAGAGTGGTATTCACTTCTAGCATAAGCTCGGTACGACAGGGACTCGGGGTTCGGCCGATTCGGGGCCACTGGCTGCAATAGATTTATCCTAATTAGCTTTTGCAACAAACTTGAATATGATTCACCAATAGCGGTGATTCTTTCTAAAAGGCTCTCTTGGGCGATGATTGTATTGGGGATCATTTGGTTGAGGATTATAAGGAGCTTGGTAAGGATGGACATTTCTGGGAGGTGGAGCTCGGTTTCATGGATAATGTTGTGGTCGCAGGTAAGGTTGCGTGTTCATCATCGCATAAGGAGGTGATGCCACGGCATAAGCAGCATCTTGAAAGGGATAATAATGTTGTGGGACGATATGAGGCACATATGATTGGCTGAATGACCTGCGGGCCCCCTCGATCTTGAAACCATCATGGCTCCTTCTTCACTCCCATTTCTGTTCATCAAACCCTCCGAACCATTCTGAGCAGACTATGATGTGGCCTTAAAAGCAGCATGACTCAAGATTCGACCTGTTTTTAAACCATTTTCAACCATTTCCCCAATTTTGATAGCCTCAGCGAATGGCTTACCCATAGCAGACATCATATTCTGGAAGTAGTCTGCCTCTTGGGCCTGTAGAAAGACTGTGACCATTTCAATTTCATCCACTGGAGGCTTTACCCTGGCAGCTTGCTCACGCCATTTGACAACATATTCGCGGAAGCTTTCCGAAGATTTCTTTTTGTAGTCAGACAAAGAATTTCTATCCGGAGCTATGTCCACATTATACTGGAACTGTCTGACAAAATCCCGAGCCTGGTCATCCCATATGTGCCAATGGGAGATGTCTTGGTCCATATACCACTCTGATGCAATTCTGGTTAAGCTCTCTCCGAAATAGGCCATCAAAAGTTCCTCTTTTCCGCCCCTTAGCTGGTTGCAATATCTTTTCAAATGGGCGATCGGGTCTCCATGTCTGTCGTACTTTTCAAATTTTGGCATGTTGAAACCAGTTGGCAAGTGGACATGGGGAAACATGCAGAGGTCAGAGTATGAAACACTCTTTTGACCACTCAGACTTTGCATGTTTTTCAGGCTTTGTTCCAGGCTCTTCATCTTCCGAGCTATTTCCTCCTGCTCAAGATTTTTAATAACCTTTTCTTGCTCCACCGAGACATCATATTGCGGAGGTTGAGTGAAAGAGTATAGGGTCACATATGCTATTTCTGACTGAAGCTGTGGACCCTGAAAGATGAAAATTGGAGGCAGTGCTCTTGAAGCCGGTGCCTGAGGGCAAACCATAGAAGGCATGCCAGGATCATTGGAAGGCATTGGAGGGTGCCCGCATGGAATGAGCAGGTTGGGAACATGGGCGTTGGTAACCTCACCTGACTTGGGGATCAACTCAGGGAACCTAGGGATTGCACTTGGCGGTTCCTTACCATTAGACCAGGCATCCCACATTTCCAATATGCGGAGACGCAACATATTATTCTCTTCAGCAGATGTTGATTCTAGCTGCAGAATAGCCGATGCCGGGCTATCCTCAAGATTGACGATTGGTAGATTGCTTGCGGAGGCCATCTGTGCCTTTAAATCTTGTGAAAGAGGGGAGGCTAGACTACCAACAAAACCAACCACCAAAACCTGGCTATTTTGCACACCCAACAACCTTGTTAGTTTTAAGACGCTTAACATATAGGAAATCACACGTTTGGATGCAATGCACCTAAACAGTTAAACATTTCTACCATGTGTTTGAACGGTTAGATGCACCTTTCGGGATGTACCTCTTTTCTTTTATTTCTGCCTCTCTTAATCAATCTTGATTTTTTTTACATTTCGTTTTTGTCGCTCTTTTATTTTATGGCACTCTCTTTTCTTCTTTTTTTTATTTTATTTTTTTCACTCTTTTTTTCACTCTTTTCTTTTTATTTCACTCAATTTTTCTATCTCTCTTTTTTTTTAGTTTATTTTGCACTCAATTAATTCTATGGCTATGATCGAATCCGATGAGGATTGACTACGTATCATGACGCTGCATGAATCAGATCTTGCGTAGTTCGGGAAGATAAAAAATGGAGTAACTAAATTAAATTTTTTTAGTTGGAATTTTTGAAAGAAATGCTTTAAAAGAAGAAAGGAAATATATTTTTTTGATTTTGATTTTTGTTTTGTTTTTGAAAGAAAGACTTCTAAAAATTCATTTGCTTTTGATTTGAACTTTGAGAATTTTATAAGTAAAAAGAAAATATTTTTTTTTGAATTTTCATTTGTTTTCTCTTTTTCTAAAGAAGAAAGAAAATATTTTTGGATTTTGGATGTTGCCTCTTAATATCGAAAGAGGGACTTTTAAGAAAATATTTTGGATTTTCGAGTTTTTATTTATTTACAACAGTACTTCTAAAGAAAAGCGAAAATATTTTTGGACTTCAATTTTTCAAAGATATTTTTTTTTTGAAAGAAAGACTTTTAAACAAGGAAAAGATTTTTTTTTTTTTGAATTTTTGAGAAAAATACTTCAAAATAAAGGAAACCCCTATTTTGGATTTTGATTTTTGATTGATTTTTTATTTTTTTATTTTTTTATTTTTTCATATGAAAGACTTCAGAAAGAAGGAAATAATTTTTTTTTTGAGTTTAAAAATCTTTTTTTTTTAATTTTCTAAGGAAATGCTTCTAAAGAAGAGATTAAAGGAAAGTATTTTTGGATTTTTAAACCCGCGTGAGAATCAAACCCGCGTAGTTCGGTTAGTTTTGACGAAACAAAGGAAACGTGGCACTTGAAAACTTTGGCTCATTTTGAAATAACTTTTTCTCTTTCCTTTTTTTCAAGAATTTCGGAAGAGTTTCAGGATTTTCAAGTACCTACCTCACTCTTGGTTTTTTTTCTTCTTGATTTTCTTTTCCTAGCTAGTCAACATGCAATCCGAAACAAATAAATATTTATATAGCACGTAGGATGCATCATGACGGTCTATTATCTTGGGTACACCTGTCCTAGACGGACCCAACCCCTGTGTTGAGTTCCCAAGGTTAAATGCACGTGATGCAAATAAACGTTTCTACTAGGGATCCGTCATAAGGTTATGTTATTTTAAGTTTAAACCTAGGGTTGTGTTCTAAACCTGGCTTACCCGAGCGGACAAACTCGAATCGAGGAGGGGGCAACGTACCGGGAGCACGAAAGTCTGTCCGGCCTTATTGCTTGCCCATCCCCGTTCTATTTGGTATAACTATAATAGAAAAGTGGGTCACGTGAACGTGAGCACCATTTTTCAGAAGACTCAGGAGGGAGGTGTAAGAAGACATTTAAATACAGTTCAAGAAATATCAAAGCTGTAAATAAATGGCAATTAGCACATTAAGCCTACAAAATACAGTAATATCAACAATAAAGCCAAATAAAATCACATTTGACAAGCTCGAATTCTTGAACCCTGAACCAGAGATTTTGGGTTCGATCCCCAGCGGAGTCGCCAGAGCTGTCACACCTCCTTTTCACACCCCGAGAGGTATATGAGAGCTTTTCCACTTAAAGTGACATTATTCAAAATGGGATTATTTATTCACATTCAGAGTCGCCACTTGGGATAATTTGTTTTTGGTGACCCAAGTCACCGGTTTATGTTAAAAATCCCAATTCAAGGAAATTTCGACTTTATTATAAAAGTCTGCGAACTAGAAATTCTAGATAAGGAATTCTGTTAACCCGGGAGAAGGTGTTAGGCATTCCCGGATTCCGTGGTTCTAGCATGCGCGCTTAGCGATATATACTTTACTCAAATTGTTTAATTACTCATTTTTAAGACCTACGTGCATTTACCTTTTACTGCTTTTAATTGCTTGATTTATTCGTAATTAAAGAATTAAGTCACGCGTACGTGTACTCATTTCGTTTGGCGCGTCAAAATTCATGTCACGCGTACGTGTCCACAATTAATCACGCTTTATTAATTATTAAGAAAGTTTCGTTGAAGTTGTGCGAACGCATCCCTCGAGTTACTTTTTTTTAGAATTAAATTCGTAATTATGTTACGTGAACGTATACATAATCACAATAATATATTAAATCGCGTCTAATCAAAACAGGCTAATGGCGCAAGATTATTCAGAACTAAATCTATATTCTTTTTCTCATTGATAACCTCTCGCGTACATACCACTATATATAAAACTTATACGTAGGTGTCATTTCTAACTCATCAACATCTAAAAGAACAATATAAAAGTTTGCTTCCTTTGGACCTTGCATGTGGTGCTCTTCATGAGTTCGTCCATCAGAATATGATGTTTACATTGCAGGCCATTGCATTTAGTTCGAAATTCAAGTACCAAAGATGGCAAACACCAGCGATCGATAAAACCCAAAAAATAGGATGTATATTTAGCAAAGAGAATTAATCCACTAAGACAAAGCTTTCATCAGTTTACCTAATTTTCTGGTAGTAATTATTACCTTACAACTAACCTGATTGTTTTAATTAGGAACTTAAACACTTTTGATTAACGGTTGTTAATTAGTGATAGTGCTGATGGACAATCACAAGGAGAATGAAGCAATTGCAGAACTGTCAAGGGCCATAGGTGATTTAAGGATAGACAGCATACCTCCATTTATTTCAAAAGATGGTGTTCAACTAAAGCAAACTGCGGATGTTAAGATTTTTCTAAGCTTGAGGTTATTGCAAGGCCATGAATTACTATGCTTGGTCAACAACTCACGAATTCTGTCCTTTCAACATTTGAAATCAAAGGAACGAAATCTTTCACATTTTTAATCCAAAGACAACACACAAATCACTTTTGAAAATTGTTAATTGGAGGCTCAACAGGTTATTAGACACGATAGTGATAATTAACTCTCAAATAAACCCACAATCTCATCACACCCCAAGTACTTCTGATAATCCCAAAAGACTTATTGCTTTCGATTTCAACTATATAAAGTTTAGAACATGGAAAATTTGCCGCAACTCAACAAACATTTCATAACACAAAGTAAAGATCTTACCAATTCAACACTTAATTATTAGAACCAAAATAAGGTAAGAAAATCATTCTTGGAGTTCCACGTAAATGGAAATGGATATTTTTTAGAGGCAAAATCTTATTTATGGGCTAAAGGTCGAGAGACAGAACATTGAGTCAACCAAAGGATGAGTTCCAAATATTCCAATATATTTTAGTCTCAAACATAGAAAATTTGGTTTATTAACAGAGGTTAACTATATGCTAACCTCAAATCATCAACTAAAAAAAATAAAAATAGGACATTGAATATTACATCCTTCAAACATTCAAACTAAAGCATATTAAACAACTCAAATACACAACAAATTAGAATATAACTCAAATCGTAGCCATATTGTACTGCTATGGACTAACATGTAAACCCAGATAACTAGATGCCAAATCAAAATCCCAACAGCCCTTCCAAGGCTTCTACCTACTATAAGAAAATTAAGATAGAATAGTGGAAAACAAACTTGTTGAGCAAAATCCTTTAATAATAACAGAATGTAGCCAGCAAATACAAGCTTGAGTTCAAATCCATTCCAAGAGAAAAAATCGGAAAATCAGGAACTCGATGGAAACAAAACATAGTCAAACGTGAGGAGCTCAGCATCATGAATCCGCCAAAAATTAGCAACAATAAATCAACAAATTTGAACCTCTACAGCTTGTGAAAATCTAGAGAAGAAGGAATTCATCTTTGAAATCGTATTTCTTCAAACCATTATCGGAAAAAATCCAGTTTTCTTTCTATTATTTGTAGCTTTTGATTTTTAGATCATCAACTAAAAAACAAACACTATTTCAAGTGGGTTCGAGTGGTAATTTCCGGCAGTTTGTTTGAAGGGGAGTGGTCGATTTTTGTCCTCTCGGTTGCTGCTCATTTTTAGAGCTGAAGTAACAGCTTTTCACGGCTGAACGGGCTGAGATGGGAGATGAAGAAGCAGCAGCGGCTGTTTTGTTCTTGTGTGTGAGTTCTCATTTGAGTGAGTTGAGCGAAGGAAGAAGAAACCCAAACGGTGCTCTGGTACGGCTAGGTTGGAGTGTCCGATTTTTTCATCTCCTCCTTTAGGATGGAGCGCTGCTTCTCTCTTTGCCCAAGGGAAGGATCCAATTTCTTTTGTTCTATCTCTAGGGTTTATTTAGTGTGTAGGAAAAACGGGTCGGGCAGGTGGGTCGGTTTGGTTTTTTGGGTTGGGTAGGAAAATTTGGGCCTGATTCGGGTAGAAGAACTAGTCCAATATTCAATTAAACCTTTTCTTCAATTTCTTTTTCTTATTTCCTTTTCCTTTTCCTCTTTTTTTAAATTAAGAAAAACCAAATTAAACCCTAAATTAATTTAATTTGTAAAATTTAACTAATTATCTAATTAAAAAAATTATAAATTACTTGATCCTAAATTAAAAGAGAAAAATCACTAATCTAAAAATTAAAAGGTAAAAAATGTAAAATGAGCTATTTTTATGATTTCATTTTTTAATAAAACAAATAATTAACTAATTAATCCTAACAATGTAAAAACAAAACCTAAATTCAATGCATGGTATTTTTGACATTTTTCATGATTTTAATAAAAATTAAACGTGCACAGAAATGCAAGCAATTGATAAAAATCCTACAAAATCCTATAAAATGGCAAATGCTTGAAAAAAATCTATTTTCTTTGATTTTATAGGAGCAATTCATATAGGGCAAAAATCACGTGCTCACACTCTACAATCATCAGAAAACAAGAAAGGGTGATCTTTTTCTAACAACTTACAGAGAGGGTTGGCAATTTTTAAGAAATCTTTTATGAATCTTCGGTAGAAACCGGCATGCCCGAGGAAGCTCCTGATTGCCTTGACTGAAGTGGGGGTGGCAGCTTTGTTATCACGCCAACTTTAGCATGATCCACCTCGATTCCCTTGCTTGATACCCGGTGTCCCAAGACTATGCCTTCTTGTACCATGAAATTGCACTTTTCCCAATTAAGTACCAGGTTAGTCTCAATACATCTTTTCAACACTTAGGTCAGATTTATAAGTCACTCGTCGAATGAGTTTCCCACCACTGAGAAATCATTCATGAACACCTTCATTATGTCTTTGACCATGTCAGTAAATATGACCATCATGCACCTTTGGAATGTGGCGGGTGCATTACATAGGCCAAAGGGCATCCTCCGAAAAGCATAAATGCCATATGGGCATGTGAAGAAGGTCTTCTCTCTGTCCTCTAGTGCAATGGAGATTTGATTGTACCCTGAGTACCCATCCAGAAAACCGAAGTGGGACCTCCCTGCCAACCTGTCAAGCATCTGATCAATGAAGGGAAGTGGAAAGTGGTCTTTCCGGGTGGCCAGATTTAATTTCCTGTAGTCCATACACATTCTCCAGCCTATGACGGTTCTTGTAGAGATCAGCTCATTGTTATCATTTTTGACCACCGTCATACCATCCTTCTTAGGAACACATTGCATCGGGCTAACCTAGTTGCTGTCAGAGATGGGGGAAAATGATTCCTGCATCCAATCACTTAATCACCTCTTTCTTCACCACTTCCTTCATGTTGGGATTCAGCCTTCTTTGGTGCTCCCTAGAAGGTTTGTGTCCCTCCTTCAGCATAATTTTATGCATACAATATGCCGGGTTGATCTCCTTAATGTCTGCCATGGTCCACCCAATGGCAGTCTTGCACTCTTTGAGTACCTGCAAAAGCTGTTGTGCCTGCACATCTAACAAACTAGATGAGATAATAATAAGTAATGTGGAGTTAGGTGCTAGGAACTCATACCTGAGATGGGCAGGCAGTGGCTTCAACTCCAGCTTTGGTGGTTCTTCTATGGATGGCTTGGCTGGAGGAGTTTCTCTATTTTCTAAGTGCAGGGGCTCGAATTCAAGCGTTCTATCCCAAAACCCTCTGCCCTCCAAAGCCAGCACCCATTCTGCCAACTCTTCCCCATTCACCTCATCTAAATTTACAAGACAAGCAGCAAGAGGATCCTCAATAGTCAACCTCTCATCATATGCTTCTACGATTACATACACGACATCAATAAGAGAACAATTGGCGAATTCACTTGGTCGCCTCACAAATTTCTGCATATTGAATGTTATCTCCTCATCGTTCAACCTCATCTTGAGCTCCCCAGTTTCACAATCAATGAAATCTCTCCCTGTGGCCAAGAATGGCCTTCCCAAAATAATGGGAATTTCTTCATCCACCTTGCAATCCAGAATCACAAAATCTGCAGGGAACACAAATTTTCCTATCTGAATTAACATGTCATCCAAGATACTAGAAGGTCTTTTCATGATCCTGTCAACTAGCTGCAATAACATAGATGTGGGTCTAGCTCTTCCAATCCCCAACCTCTTATAAATCTCCAGGGGAATAAGATTTATGCTAACCCCCAAATCACAAAGTGCCTTGGCAAAAGTAAAGTTACCAATGGTGCAGGGAATTGTGAAACTCCCTGAGTCAGACAACTTCTCACCAACTGGTCTAGTCACCACAGCACTGCAGGTCTGAGTTAGAGTCACTGTGGTCAAGTCTTGGAAATTGAATTTTCGGGACATAAAGTCCTTCATATTTTTTGCATAACCAGTGTCTCAGCCTGTCTGCTTTCTCGAGCCCTCTCTAGCTCCAAGTCTAAATTTCTGCCATTACGTAGACTCACTGCCATTAGCTACTTCGGGCCTTAATCTTTTGGATTTATATGAGTGTCTGCAGGTAATGTCCCATGAGGACGATTATTCAAAGACATCGAAATCTGGCCCACTTGCACTTCAATATTCTTTATAGCTGACTCATGTGCATCGACCCTTTCACTCATTTTTGCATTTGACCCAATAACATGCTGCATCATTGCCTCGAGTCTAGCAAACCCATCTTCATGTCTCCCACCATTGCTGCTGAGGAGGATGAAAACCTTGTTGCTGATTTTGATTGTTGTATCCCTATGGTCGTTGGTCGGGTGCCATATTATTGTGAGGTCGCATACCTCCCACATTTCCATTGTTGAGCTGTGGCTGGACTGGCTTGTATGGCTGATTCTGTTGGCCCCAATTCTGACCACACTATCTTTGGCCTCCATAATTTGACACATAATTCATGTCCTCAAGGTAGTGATGATGATCACTTTCTGCATTCCATTGGTTACCAATTGGTTGACTAATTCAAGATGTGCATAAGCCCACATTGGTAGTATCAACAATGTGTACCTGCTGCTTCTGCCCCGACTCTTCCACCTTTTTGGTGAGTATACTCATCTGTGTCATTAATGTGGCCATATTTTCAGCAAGAGTGTTGGATAGATCTAAGGGCACTGAGTGAACTACTGGAGTGATAAGTGCATTCCTGGTTGTCAATCCCGAATTTTGGAGTGATGAGTTTCTAGGCATGCACTTGTACAACCAAGTCAACAAACATTAAAATTTCAATGTATAGATTTGAAAATAAAGAAAACTGACTACACTGAGAATTTTTGTATTTCTTTCAACTGTAATTGATAACACCGTTAATTCCCCGGTAACGGTGCCAAAATTTATCAAGCTCAACTATGTCTTATAAAAAGGACAAGCGGGCGTTGTAAATATAATCTGAGTATTTATCCCAGAGTCGAATCCATAGGGAATTAACCTATCAATTACTCTTGTTAGACTCACTAAATTCGACGTAATCAACTTCTCAAATATTTTGAATAACAATTGATGATATTTTACTACTATAACTAAACGAAATTAAGTAAACTAAGAACTAACTATTATTGAGTTGTAAACAATTAAGAGAAGGATCTAAGGTGGTGATTTCCCCTATTGATGGAATCCCTTCTTGTTATGTTTCATACAGATTTTCATAATCATCTCTATCGATCATGAGCACTCTTACTACCATAAATCTCTCCCGAGTAATTATGACAATTTACTAAAGGCACTCTCCCGAGTTACGCTAGCTGGCCTTTATTACAGCTCACTTTAGATCACACCCAAGGCTTCGTTATCCCTAATCCCGTCTTTTAACCCTCGGTTATTGATTCTTCATATACTTTGGGAGTAGTGTTGTTCAACAATTACCTAAATATGCACTTTCTCCCGAGTAATACATACTAAATAGGCACAGCTAATTGAGGATCCTATCAATTAACTACAACAAGAACGTAGTTGAACAAATAGAGATTAAACCGAGCAAACTATATTAACATAACACGAAGTTCATCCTTCAACAGGTTCTATCAAAACCCTAAACTAAATATTTAGCTACTCATAGCAAAGCAAGATAAAACCACAAAAGTATGCATAATGTGCAAATTAAGATAACAAAGAGAAGATTGAAAAACTCTAATGGTTGATTGCTTTTCTCACACTTGTTCTTTCCTCCAATTCAGTCTAAAAACAAGCTTCACCTTTGCTTTGGCGAGTTTGTTGAGTTTATAAAGGGTTAGATAAGTTTCCCCCGATTTACACTTTAGTCCCAAAATTTCTGGGCGATTACACAGTCAACCGCGGCCACGGTGATGCAACTATTCTGCCTCAATTGTTTGGCCTACCGCGTTCCAGCCCGGTCGACCACGGTCGCGGTGGCCTCTTTTCCAGTCCTCCTTTGCCTCTTTCTTGCTTATTTTCATTTGGGTTCTTCTTGATTCGCCTTATATCCACATTATTGACTCCAAAATAGTCCATAGTCTCTTCCTAACTTGGATTGGTTCCTGCAAAGCAAAAGAACACCAATTATAGTATTTTGTTATTATTTTGCCTTTAAACATAAATAAAGTATGGTACATTTAGAGTGTAAATAGCGTCTATATCACCTACTATCATCAATCGTGAGGTAAGTGATTTCTATTAGTTGTGAGTTAACTACAAGGGTTATATATGGATTTAGACATAAAAATTTGTAAGAATTTGGGATTTTGAAGAAAAACCTAGAAATTAGTATTTTTGTATTTTGACCACGAATTTGAACATGGAATTTAGAATAAATTATATATTTGAGTTCTTGATGTTATTTGGTAATGTTTATCTTTGAAAGTTTTTGGAATCCGGGTACGTGGCCCCGAGGGTGACTTGATCGACTTTTTGAGCGGAGTTGGAAATTGTTATAAATTGAATTATAATGAGTATTAGAGTATATATTTATGAATTTGCACATTAATTGACTAGTTTTGGAGCGATTAGCATCAATTTGAGTTGTTGGAAAAGCTTTGGAACCAGTTATGAAACTTCGGAGCGAGGTAAGTCTCTTTTCTAACCTTGTAAGAGGGAATTAACCCCATAGGTGAATTAATGTGCTTCTATTTGTGGGGGCTACGTATGCACGAGGTGACTAGAGTCCGTACGTAGCTACTAATTATGCTTATGTACGGGTAGTTTTGGACCCAAATCATGTGATAGTTGTGATATTTGCACCATACTTGCTAATTTAAATGCTTAAATCATATCATAACTTGATAAAGGAATTGTAAAAGATCGAATTTCATTTACTTGAGTTTTGTACGGGTTACTTGACCGTTAATGAGAATTGTTGTTTCTTTGAATATTAGCCTCTTAATAATCTTGAATCAATTGTTTATAAAGTATTTTCTCTCCTTATGAAGCGGGCTGAATGCCTCGGTAGCAGATAGATGCATCTATGGTTTGTGTCGTTCGACCCTCGGGAGTGCAAAATTTATATATTTGTATGTTGGATCGAGCCGTACGACCTCGGCATAATTCGTGCGTAAAAATTGATGGAGCCTAATTATAATTGATATTGTTTCATTGACTTGAGAGATTAATTTGTTAAATGATAAAAATTAATTTGGGATTTACTATTAGTGAAAGAATCATTTATTTATTTCTTGTTATTGAGTTTTCAGCTGTGTTTTTGTAATCCCTTCTTAATTATAATTTCGGTACTTTATTGTTAGCCCATAGTTAGTGTCGAAGTCGACTCCTCGTCACTACTTTTCTGAGATTAGACTAGATACTCACTGGGTACGCGTTGATTTACGTACTCATGCTACACTTGCTGCACATTTTTGTGCATGTACATATATGTCTGGTGATCTTTTGGGCGCAGAGGCGCTGCTATTGCGGGGAATTAAGGTGAGCTACATTCCATGTTACGAATCCGCAACATATATAGTCTCCATCAGGGTTATTTACATTCTCCTGTCTAATTTGTATTCCAGACAGATGTTGTGTGTTATCATGTTCCTAGTTGATACTCATGCACTTGTGATACCAGGTTTTGGGGATTCATATAGGTTGTTCATTATTATCGTTGTGAAAAATGTTATCATTACCTTGTAAATTCTATTTCTCACTATTTAATTGATGAAAAATTATGATTTCAAAAATACTAAAATGAGTAATCAAGGTAATCATTCATTGTTGGCTTGCCTGACAACGGTGTTAGGCACCATCACGACCTTTAGTGGATTTTGGGTCTTGACAGCTTGGTATCAGAGCATTATGTTCATTTAGGTCTCACAAGTCATGATCAAGTCTAGTAGAGTCTTGCGGATCGGTAAGGAGACGTCTGTACTTATCTTCAAGAGGATACAGGGCTGTTAGGAGCACGTCCCTTCTTGATTCTTCATCGTGTGATTTGATTCCTTTAAGGCTTATGCCTTTATTTCTTTCCTGTTCAATCTTATGTGACGTAAAGTGCTTGTTATCAATTGAGAATCGAGGGATTGTAATGGTACTGCATATATGGTTCAAGATGTTTCTCCCTGCGTATTTGATTGGACTAATGTTGCCGCCTTGCGGAATGGATGTTTTGTTGTTTTAGCTTAGTATAAGTATTGCCTATGGTTTTAAGATTGGGCAATGATTGTTACGATGATTTGTGCATTGCTATCACACATTGTTTGTATAATGGTAGAGTTCTTTGGATCGCAACAGTAAATGACTTGAAAGGAGGATTTCTCAGCGCATGATTTATAGGTTCATCATTTAATTCCAGCAGAGGAAAGGCAATCGGACAATAGCTGTTCAAGCTTGAGATGATGGAGTACAGAGACTTGATATTTCGAGTGTGGTAACATTTTTATCGGTGATGTGGCGTCGTCGTCCTTGTTTGAACGCATTAATGTTCGTCGGTGTTATGGTCTTCTTTGATTTGCCTACGAGGCAGAGTGCTATGAAATGGTGCCTGAGAAGCAGTTGTCAGAGATAGCAGAGTGTAGTGATTTCGGAAACAAATGGGTATTTCTAATATTGATGGCTCGAGATGGATGATCTTCTAGGAGGCTTAGAGTTGGTGGCAATTTATTAGTTCAAGTGCTACAGAGATGGATTCAAATGTGATGCAACAATTGGGCATCGAAGGACGAGGAAGGACATGTGGGAGATGTTTTGTGATGATTGAATTGCGAGAAGGTCAAGTATTAAAAGCATAAGTCAAGAAGTCGCTTAAAGGAAAGGGTTTAACCAAAGGGGGAGAGTGGCAGAATAGCATATGGGTTCTGTGGTAGGCTAGCCACACAACTTGAGGAAAGTTTAGAGCAATGTGGGAATTCAGGGTGGCCAGCGACTAGGTCTACATATTTTATTTGGATGCAACATGACTTCGAGTTTGGAATGTATTGTCGCATTTTCAATTGATGTCAATAGGGAATAAACGAACTTGTTAAGCTAGTGAGTGAGCACGGGCTCAGGAGGGTCTATTGATTTGGTAGTAATTGTACCCAATGCAGCGTTGTTGGAAGATGCCAGCATGGAATTTTCACTAGTGGGCTATCTCCTATGAGCAGGTTAGCGGTGGCATGATATTGACGAGGTTTCTATGAAGAATTCCACTTACTGCTTGGCAGAAAGTCGAATTTGCAATTGTGGCTAATTATTTGGGATGTTCATGAAAGGTTTAACAAAAGATTTCGAGAAATTTGACTGGTTAAAGGTGCAAGATCATGGTAATTGCAAAGAAGAAATCTTGGTGGGTTCAAGGTTATATAATTGTAACTTCAAGCTAAGTGGGGGAGCCCCACTGTCTATGATTGGATCACGTGGTTGTCTGCTTGTGCGGTTTCTGGTTATCGATGTATCGACAGGTTAATATGACTAAGGAAAGAAAGCATTAGTGGTAATTCGAGCAAAGGACTTGAGGAATGTGTGCTATATTTGGGCCTTATCGATTCATGCTCAGTTTTGGGAAGACTCGGAGTTTCTGCTTCTAGTGGGAGTAATTATAAGGGAAAAGAATTTAGTCGGGTGCTTCTTGGATAGGGTGTTCACGTGCTAGAAGAGCACTAGAGTTTGGCTTATATTCGGGGCAAAGTCAGAGTGGGTGACTCTCAACAATGGTCCTAGTGGGTTCAAGAATTTGAGTATAGTGCCTAAGGACTTGGAATATTCTATGTTATCATTGGGTATGCAGTGCAGTGTTGGAGGAAGGGAAGAAATAGCTTCATATTCGCGGAAGGTCTTGTAGAACGGGTGTACCAGTTGGTGATGCTATTGAGCGCTTAAGGAGAATACGAGATGGTTCATGGGTATTGAGACGATGTGGTCTCGTGGATTGGGTCACTCGGGATGAGTGTTGTTGAGTTTAGTTACGATTATTAATGGAGCTATTATTATTTCTAAGGCAAGTTGAGAATTGTGATGACCTAAAGGGTCATCTTCTGTTTTAGAACTCGAATCCGTGTTCTGAGGCCTTAAAAACCTCATTTTATCTCTTCTCGATTTGCATGCACAGTCCGGACGTGTATCCAGAAAGCCCTTATGTGAAAACTTTTAGAAATGATGATTTTTGGCCTAAAAAATTAATTTTTTTGTTGACTTCGGTTAACATTTTAGGTAAACGAACCCGGACCCGTGTTCCGAAGGTCCCGAAGGGTCCGTAGTAAAATATGGGATCTGGGCATATGCTTAGAATCGAATTTCGAGGTCCCTAGCCCTGACCTCGAAATGAATTTTTGAAGAAAATTGATAAGACTGAAAATGTAATAATTTAAAAAATTTGATCTTGTTGGTTTCGAGCCCATATTTTGGTTCTGGAGCCCGGTACAGGTCCGTTATGATATTTAAACCTTATTTGTGAAATATGGTGAAAAACGGAATTGATTTGACATGATTTGGACCTTTGGTTGAGAAAATAGAAGTTTTGAAACTATCTTGAAAATTTCATGCAATTTGGTGCTAAATTCATAGTTCTAGGTGTTATTTTTGTGATTTGATCTCATGAGCAAGTTCGTATGATGTTTTAAGACATGTGTGCATGTTTGGTTTGGAGCCCCGAGGGCTCGGATGAGTTTTGGATAGGCTACTGAGTGATTTGGAACTTAGAAAAATTGTTGGTGTGCTTCAGCTTGTTGCAGGCCCCTGATCTCGCAATTGCGAGATCAGGCATCGCAATTGCGAGCTTTGAAGGGTCCGTATTTTTGAGCCTTTCATCGCAAATGCGATGATAAGGCTAGGCCGGCAGAGTTCACAAATGTGAACAAACCTTCTCAATTACGAAGGGAAACTAGGAGGGGGTATGATTGCAAATGCGATCTTTTACACGCATTTGCGAGGGACAGTGTTCGCAAATGCGACACTTTCCTCGCATTTGCGAAGGCAGCAGGATTGTGAAGGGCTTCGCATTTTCGATGGCTCCTTCACATTTGCGAAGCTCAGGTCGCAAATGCGACATCTGCAGCTGATAACTTTGGACTTAGACGGGATTTTTCATTCATTCTTCCATTTTAAAAACCTAAACTTCAAGAGGCGATTTTCCAAAGACCATTTCTTTCCCAAATCATAGGTAAATGATTCTTAACTCATTTCTTTCAATCTATTATATCTTTTTACATGATTTCGTCCTAGAATCTAAGGTTTTCATGGTGGAATTGGGTGTTTTTTTGGTAGAACTTAGGAATTTCGAAATTTAGGGATTTACACCTCAAATTGAGGTCGGATCCCAAAACCAATTGTACATCCGGTCTCGGGGGTGAATGGATAATTGGGTTTTGGTCCGAATTTCGGGTTTTGACCAAGTGGGCCTGGGGTCGGTTTTTGACTTTTTGGGGAAAATGTTGGGGAATCTATAATTATGCATTGGAATTGGTTTCTTTAGAGTTACTTGATGTTATTAAGTTAATTATGACTAGATACGAGTGGATTGGAGATGGAATCGAGAGGTAAAGTGGTAATTGAGATTTGAATTGCCCGTTGGATTGAGGTAATTATTTGGTCTAACCTTGACTCGAGGGATTAGGGATCCCCGACTTAATTGCTTTGTGAAATTCCATGTGTGTGACGTATAGGTGTGGTGACAAGTACCTATGCACCGCCAAATTATCTGTTAGCCTGTTCCCTTCCCCATTCTTACCATATTGTTTTTCTGTCATAACTTCTACATGCTTATTGATGTTTCCATGTCTAAGTGTTTCTTGTTAAATATTGTTTTCTCTATTGAAAGTATCAATTATTCCTTAGTTTCATTATATTATTTTGTTGGTTTTAGTTGGTTTATTGGTGCTTCATGGTACACTTTGGTTGGTCTCGCTGTGTAATATTTAACTGATGAAGTTTCATAATGGTGTAGATTTCCCGTTGTTTTGGTTTGAGGTATAAATGTTGTAGAGGGTTTTGAGATAAATTGTGAAATACTTGTTCTTATTTTGTGATTGGTACTAATGTGGTGGGATCGGGTTGCATGCTACAACAAGAGTAGTAAGGGTGAAATGTGATTGTCTGGTGGGATCGGGTTCCACGCCGCAACAAAAAGTAATAAGGGTGGAAAGGTGGGATCGGGTTGCACGCCGCAACAAGAGGAGTAAGGGTGTTATTTTAAGGAGTAATAAGGGTGGACTGGTGGGATCGGGTTGCACGCGGCAATAGGGAGTAATAAGGGTGAATGTTAATGTTGTTACTTGTTGTATGGTGGGATCGGGATACGCGCTACATCATTTTGTTGTTTATGTATTCTTCCTCTGCTGTGATTTTATTCCATAGCATTGTAATTCTCTTAAGGATTAGTTATAGCTGAGTATTGGCAAAATATCTGGGTTCCGTATTTACTTTTCTGCAAGTTACTGTTTCAATTCATTCCGTATTTTCTTTTGTTTTATCATATAATGTTGCATGTTATATTGTATAAGCCCCGCCTTAGCCTCGTCACTACTTTGTCGAGGTTAGGCTCGGTACTTACTAGTACATGGGGTCAGTTGTACTGATACTACACTCTGAACTCTTTGTGTAGATTTCAGAGCTAGTTGTGGTTGATCGAGAGGTCGGTTGTAGGCATTCCAGGAGACCCAAGGTAGTCCTGTAGGCGTCTACAGGCCTTGGCATCCCCTCCTATGTTTTCTTCATTTCTATTTTACTTTCTTCGAGACAGATGTATTTTCTTTCTAACCCATACTTGTAGTTATTCATAGAATGTTCGTGAGTTGTGACAACAGTTTGTGGGTGGTAACTATTTTGGTTTTGTTAATAGTATAAGGAAAATCAATTAAATATGTACTTCCGCTTTAATTTTTGTTTGGATGAGCTTTTGTTAATCTTAATTATGAAAATATAAATGAAAAAAAGATGATTATAATTCTAACGTTGGCTTTCCTAGCGAGTGCAATGTTAGGCGCCATCACGGTCCCGACGATGGGAAATTCGGGTCATGACAAGTTAGTATTAGTGCACTAGGTTGCCTAGGTCTCACAATTCACGGACAATCTTGGTAGAGTCTGAGGGATCGGTACGGAGACGTTTGTGCTTATCCCCTAGAGGCTACAGAGTTGGGAACAATTTCACTTCTATTCTTCTCTATCGTGCGATTTGATATTCCCAATGCTAATTGAACTCTCTACTCTTGTTCCTTCGCAGATGGAGAGAACGCATACCGCTTCATCAGCTTATTAGTAGCCCGAGTCCCCAATGGTAGCTCCTACGAGGGGTAGAGGATGAGGTCGAAGCAGGGCAGGGCTCAGCCTAGAGCTCGAGCAGCAGCACTAGCGGCGGAGCCTCAGGTAGAGTTTGACGAGGAGGCTTCGGCCCAGACCGTTCCAGCAAGGCCAGCTCAGGTTCCAGAGGAGTTTATAGCTACCCTGGTACTTTAGGATGCTTTGGTCCATCTGGTGGGCCTTATAGAGAGTATTACTCAGACCAGTACATTCCCTGTAGCACCAGTCTTCTCTCGGGCTGGGGGAGGAGCACTGACTCCTACTACTCACACTCCAGAGCATATGGCTCCCCAGTTTTAGACTCCAGCAGCTTAGCGAGTTGGGGTAGTTCCACCGGGTGTTGTAGCACACACCGACAATGGATCAGCTATGTCTTTTGAGGCCTTATGGAGATTGGACAGATTTACCAAGGTCTTCACCACTGCCTATGGTGGTACATCTTCAGAGGATCCCCGGGACTATTTGGACAGTTGTCATGAGGTGTTACAGAACATGGGGATAGTGGAGTCCAATGGGGTCGACTTTGCTGTTTTTCGTCTGTCAGGTTCTGCCAAGAAATGGTGGAGGGATTATTGTTTGGCCAGACCAGCTGGGTTACCAGCTCTTACTTGGGACCAGTTCTCTAAGCTATTTCTGGAGAAGTATCTTCCTATCACTCAGAGATAGGACTATTGGAGGCAGTTCGAGCGCCTTCAGTAGGGTTCTATGACCATCACTAAGTACGAGACTTGATTAGTTGATTTGGCCTGTCATGCTATTCTTATACTTCCTACCGAGAGTAAGGGTGAAGATGTTTATTAAGGGACTTGCTCACCCTATCAGATTACAGATGGCTAAGGAGTCAGGGAGTGATATTTCTTTCTACGATGCCACCAATGTGACCAGACGAGCTGAGATGGTTCTATCACAGGGGAGTGGTCAGGGGTCTAACAAGAGACCGCATCACTTCGATGGATTCAGTGGGGCCTCATATGAAGGTCGAGGAAATCTTGGTAGGGTCCATCCTCCCAGGCCATTTCATTCAGCACTTTAGACATCCCATGGAGCTTTAGGGGGGCGTGGTCCTTATGTACCTCCTTCAGGGCACCCAACTTATAGTGCACCACCAGCTCCTATCAGAGCACCTCCTCTTCAAAGTTATTATCACGGTCAGCCAGCTCGTCAGGCTCAGCCATAGTATTAGGATGGATGTTTCGAGTGTGGTGAGTATGGGCATATCGGAGGGCCTGTTTGAGATTGGTGGGTGCTCAGCCACAACAGCAGGGTTCTCGTGCCATGATCCCGGCACTGCCATCTCAACCAGCTAGAGGTAGGGGTTAGGGAGCTCGAGGTCGGGGTCAGCCCGCTAGAGGTAGAGGTCAGGCCGTTAGAGGTGGAGGCTAGGCCGCTAGAGGTGGAGGCCAGCCAGCAGGAGGCCGTCCTAGGAATATGGTTCAGTGGTGGGGCCCAGCCCCGATATTATGCTTTCCCAGCTAGGCCTGAGGCTGAGTCCTTCGATACTGTTATCACATGTACTATTTTGGTTTGCAGTAGAGATGCTTCAATTCTATTTGATCCAGGGTCTACATACTCTTATGTGTTTTCTTATTTTGCTTCATATTTGGTTGTGCCTCGTGATTCTTTAAGTGCTCCCGTATATGTGTCCACAGTGGTGGGGGATTCTATTGTTGTAGATCGTGTCTATCGCTCGTATATGGTTATTACTGGGGGTTTTAAGATTAGCGTAGATCTCTTACTTCTCGATATCGTGGATTTCGATGTCATTTTGGGGATGGATTAGCTATCACGTTATCATGCTATATTGGATTATCACGCCAAGACCGCGACCTTAGAATTTTCGGGGTTGCCTCGATTGGAGTGGAGAGGGACTCCTGGTCATACTACCAGCAGGGTTATCTCTTATGTGAAGGCTTGGCGTATGGTCGAGAGGGGGTGTTTGGCTTATTTAGATTATGTTCGTGATTCTAGTGCGGAGGTTCCTTCCATGGATTCTGTACCAGTTGTTCGGGAGTTCATAGAGGTTTTTCTTGCAGACCTGTCGAGGATACTACCCGACAGGGATATCGATTTTTTCATTAATTTGGCTTCGTGAGGTGCGCCGGTGTTATTTGTAAGGAAGAAGGATGGGTTGATGAGATGTGCATAGACTATCGGTAGTTGAACAAAGTCACCATCAAGAAAAAGTATCCATTGCCGAGGATTGATGATTTATATGATCAGCTTTAGGATGCCAAAGTGTTTTCGAAGATTGATTTGAGATCTAGCTACCATCAGTTGAGGATTGGGGCATCCGATGTCCCTAAGACAGCTTTCCGGACTCGATATGGGCATTATGAATTCTTAGTGATTTCATTTTGCTTAACAAATGGCCCAGCATCATTTATAGATTTGATAAACCGGGTGTTCAAGCCCTATCTGGATTCCTTCGTCAGTATTTTCATTGATGATATCTTGATCTACTCCCGCAGCCGAGAGAAGCATGAGCAGCATCTTTGGATCGTTCTTCAGACTTTGAGAGACAACCAGTTATATGCTAAGTTTTCGAAATATGAGTTTTGGTTGAGTTCTGTTGCTTTCCTGGGTCATGTTTTATCAGCATAGGGCATTTAGGTGGATCCTAAGAAGATTGAGGCAGTCAAGGACTGGCCTAGACCCACATCAGCTATAAAGATTCGGAGTTTATTGGGTTTGGCGGGTTATTACCGTCAGTTTGTGGAGGGGTTGTCATCTATAGCGACCTCGATGACTAGGTTTACCCAGAAGGGTGCCCCGTTTAGATGGTCAGATGAGTATGAGGTGAGCTTTCAGAAGCTCAAGACAGCTTTGACTACGACATCGGCGTTGGTGTTGCCCATAGGTTTAGGGCCCTATACGGTATATTGTGATGCATCTCGTATTGGACTTGGTGAGGTGCTGATGCAGAATGGCAAGGTTATTGCATATGCTTCACGGTAGTTAAAGATTCATGAGAAGAATTATCCAGTTAAAGATTTGGAGCTAGCAGCCATTGTTCCCGCGCTGAAGATTTGGAGGCATTATTTATATGGCTTGTCATGTGAGGTGTTCACGGATCATAAGAGTTTGCAATACTTGTTCAAGCAGAAGGATCTCAATTTGAGGCAGAGAAGGTGGTTGGATCTATTGAAAGACTATGATATCACCATCTTCTATCATCCTGGGAAGGCCAATGTAGTGGCCGATGCTTTGAGTAGGAAGTCAACCAGTATGGTCAGCCTTGCGTATATTCCAGTCGGTGAGAGACCACTTGAATTAGATGTTCGGGCTTTGGCCAATCGGTTCGTGAGGTTGGATGTTTCTGAGCCCAGCCATGTTCTAGCTTGTACAGTCGTTCGGTCTTCCTTGTTTGAGCGTATCAGGGAGCGACAATATGATGAACCTCATTTGCATGTCCTTAGGGACACAGTGCGGCACGGTGGTGCCAAGTAGGTTACGGTTGGAGATGATGGAGTTTTGAGGATGTAGGGTTGTGTTTGTGTGCCTAATATGGATGGGCTTCGGGAGTTAATTCTAGAGGAGACCCATAGTTCCCGGTATTCTATTTATTCGGGCGCCGCTAGGATGTATCAGGACTTGTGACAACATTATTGGTGGAGGAGGATGAAGAAGGATATTGTTGCATATGTATCTCGGTGTTTGAATTGTCAACAGGTAAAGTACGAGCATCAGAAACCTGGTGATTTGCTTCAGAAGATTGAGATTCCTGAGTGGAAGTGGGAGTGTATCACTATGGATTTCGTTGTTGGACTCCCATAGACTCCTAGTATGTTCGATGCAGTATGGGTTATTGTGGATAGGCTGAGTAAGTCAGTGCATTTTATTCCTATGGCAGTTTCCTATTCTTCGGAGCGGTTGGCAAAGATCTATATTCGTGAGATCGTTCATCTTCATGGTGTGCCCGTGTCTATCATCTCTGACCGAGGTACATAGTTTACCTCGCATTTTTGGAGGATAGTACAGGGTGAGTTGGGTACGCGGGTCGAGTTGAGCATAATATTTCATCCTCAGACGGACGGATAGTCTGAGCGTACTATTCAGATTTTGGAGGATATGCCCCGCGCCTGTGTTATTGACTTTGGAGGTTCTTGGGATTAGTTCTTGCCTTTAGTGAAGTTTGCCTACAACAATAGTTATCAGTCAAGCATCGAGATGGCTCCCTATGAGGCGTTGTATGGTAGATGGTGTCGATTGCCGGTTGGGTGGTTTGAGTAGGGGAGGCTCGGATATTGGGTATAGATTTAGTGTAGTATGCCTTGGATAAGGTTAAGATCATTCAGGATAGACTTCGTACAGCTCAGTCCAGGAAAAATAGTTATGTCGACCGTAAGGTTCATGATGTGGCATTCATGATCGGAGAGAGAGTGTTGCTTCGGGTGTCACCCATGAAGGGTGTGATGCGATTTAGGAAGAAGGGCAAATTAATCCCTAGGTTCATTGGGCCTTTTGAGATCCTTAATCAAGTGGGAGAGGTGTCTTACCAACTTGCATCACCACTCGGTTTATCAGCAATACATCCAGTGTTTCATATATGCTTCGGAAGTATCACGTCAATCAATCCTACGTGTTAGACTTCAGCACTGTCCAATTGGAAATTGATTTGACCTACGAGGAGGAACCGGAAGCTATTCTAGACCGGCAGGTTCGTCAACTGAGATCGAAGAGTTATCCTTCGGTTCGTGTGCAATAGAGAGGTCAGCCTATTAAGGAAGCTACCTGGGAGTCCGATTCTGATATGCAAAGTAGATATCCTTATATTTTCACCGACTCAAGGTACTTTTCTATGTTCGTTCGAGGACGAACGGTTGTTTTAGAAGTGGAGAATGTGATGACCCAAAGGGTCATCTTCTATTTTAGAACTCAAATTCGTGTTCCAAGGCCTTCGAAACCTCATTTTATCTCTCCTCGATTTGCATGCACAGTCCGGGCGTGTATCCGAAAAGCCTTTATGTGAAAAATTTAAGAAATGATGCTTTTTGGCCTAAAAAGTTAATTTTTTGTTGACTTCGATCAACGTTTTGGATAAACGAACCCAGACCAGTGTTCCTGACGATCCCGGAGGGTCCATAGTAAAATATGGGACCTGGGCGTATGCTTGGAATCAAATTTCGAGGTCCCTAGCCTGAGAAATGAATTTTTGATGGAAATTGATAAGACTGAAAATGTAAGAATTTAAAAGATTTGATCTTGTTGGTATCGGGCCCGTATTTTAGTTCCGGAGACCGGTACAAGTTCATTATGACATTTAAACCTTTTCTGTAAAATTTGGTGAAAACGGAATTGATTTGACAAGATTCGGACCTTTGGTTGAGAAAATAGAAGTTTTTGAAACTATCTTGAAAATTTCATGCAATTTGGTGCTAAATTCATAGTTCTAGGTGTTATTTTGGCGATTTGATCGCATGAACAAGTTCATATGATGTTTTAAGACTTTAGTGTATGTTTCGTTTGGAGCCCCGAGGGCTCGGGTGAGTTTTGGATAGGCCACAGAGTGATTTGGAACTTAGAGAAAATTGTTGGTATGCTTCAGCTTGTTGCAAGCCCCTGATCGCGCAATTGCAAACCCTGCAAGGTCATCATTTGTGAGCTTTTCATCACAAATGCGATCAGAAGGCTAGGCCGGTAGAGTTCGCAAATGCAAACAAACCTGCGCAACTGCGAAGGGAGACTGGGAGGGGTTATGATCGCAAATGCAATCTTTTACTCGCATTTGCGAGGGACAGTGTTCGCAAATGCAACACTTTCCTCGCATTTGTGAAGGCAGCAGGACTATGAAGGGCTTCGCATTTGTGATGGCTCCTTCACATTTGCGAAGCTCAGGTTGCAAATGCGACATCTGCAGCTGATAACTTTGAACTTAGACGAGATTTTTCATTCATTCTTCCATTTTTCAAAACCTAAACTTCAAAAGGTGATTTTCCCAAGACCATTTCCTCCCCAAATCATAGGTAAATGATTCTTAACTCATTTCTTTTAATCTATTACATCTTTTTACAAGATTTCATCCTAGAATCTAGGGTTTTCATGGTGGAATTGGATGTTTTTGGGTAGAACTTAGGAATTTCGAAATTTGGGGATTTACACCTCAAATTGAGGTCGGATTTCAAAACCAATTGTACACCTGGGCTCGGGGGTGAATGTGTAATCGGTTTTTGGTCTTTGGGTTTTGACCAAGCAGGTCCGAGTTTGATTTTTGACTTTTTGGGGAAAATGTTGGGGAATCTATAATTATGCATTGGAATTGATTTCTTTAACGTTAATTGATGTTATAAAGTTAATTATGACTAGATACGAGTGGATTGGAGGTGGAATCGAGAGGTAAAGTGGTAATTGAGCTTTGAATTGCCCGTTGGATTGAGGTAAGTGTTTGGTCTAACCTTGATTAGAGGGATTAGGGATCCCCCGGCTTAATTGCTATGTGAAATTCCATGTGTGTGGTGTATAGCTGTGGTGACGAGTACCTATGCGCCGCCAAATTATCTGTTTAGCCTGTTCCCTTCTCCGTTCTTACCATATTGTTTTCTTGTCTTAACTACTACATGCTTATTGATGTTTCCATGTCTAATTGCTTCTTGTTAAATGTTGTTTTCTCTATTTAAGGTATCAATTGTTCCTTAGTTTCATTATATTACATTGTTGGTTTAAGTTGGTGTATTGGTGCTTCATGGTACACTTTGGTTGGTCTCGTTGTGTAGTATTTAACTGATGAAGTTTCATAATGGTATAAATTTCCTGTTGTTTTGGTTTGAGGTATAAATGTTGTGGAGGGTTTTGTGATTAGTACTGATGTGGTGTGATCGGGTTGCACGCCGCAATAGGAGGAATAAGGGGGAAATGTTATTGTCTGGTGGGATCGGGTTGCATGCCACAACAAAGAGTAATAAGGGTGGACAGGTGGGATCGGGTTGCGCATCGCAACATGAGGAATAAGGGTGTTATATTGAGGAGTAATAAGGGTGGACTGGTGGGATCGGGTTGCACGTCACAACAAGGAGTAATATGGGTGAATGTTCATATTGTTACTTGTTATATGGTGGGTCAGGATGCACGCCGCATCATTTTGTTGTTTATGTATTTTTCCTCTGCTGTAATGTTATTCTGTAGCATTGTAATTCTCTTAAGGATTAGTTATAACTGAGTACTGGCAAAATATCTGGGTTCCGTATTTACTTTGCTGCAAGTTACTATTTCAATTCATTTCATATTTCCTTTTGTTTTATCATATACTGTTGTAGGTTATATTATATAAACCCGCCTTAGCCTTGTTACTACTTCGTCGAGGTTAGGCTCGACACTTACCAGTATACAGGGTCGGTTGTACTGATACTGCACTCTATACTCTTTGTGCAGATTTCGGAGCTGGTTGTGGCTGATCGAGAGGTCGGTTGCAGGCATTCATCCTAGAGACCCAAGGTAGTCCTGCAACCGTTCGCAGGCCCTGGCGTCCCCTCCTATGTTTTCTTCATTTCTGTTTTACTTTCTTCGAGATAGATGCATTTTCTTTAAAACCTATACTTTTAGTTATTTATAGAATGTTCATGAGTTGTGACACCAGTTTCTGGGTGGTAACTATTTTGGTTTTGTTAATAGTATAAGGAAAATAGGTAAAATATGTACTTCCACGTTTATTTCTTTTTGGATTAGCTTTTATTAATCTTAATTATGAAAATATAAAGTAAAAAGGTGATTATAATTATAACGTTGGCTTGCCTAGCGAGTGCGATGTTAGGCGCCATCACGGTCCCGACGGTGGGAAAACCAGGTCGTGACAAGAATATATTGGAAGAAGTTGGGTTGGTTAGTAATTGTTGAATCGACATGATTGTGGTAGTGATCAGTTCCTTCATCGTGTTAAGTTATATATGTTATTTGTGGTTGTACGTGCGAGGCTTGACAGCCACCATAATTTGATTGATCTAGGAGGTATTTGGTTCTAAGGACTCGGTTGTGTAAATGGATTCCGAAAGAGTCATGGCGGTTTAGATCACGACATTTTGTATTTCCCGTGGTTTGAGAATTCAGTTGCATGTTGCATTAGTTCTTCTGAAATGAGCTAAGTAAAAGGTTTATATACGATGAAGTGTTTATTCTATTAGTGGTTCAGGAGTTATGATGAAATTCTTATACTCTCGCGTATTGGCATGTTAGGTGCAGTGAGCGGTATGAGAATTGGAAGATGGGGATCAAGGTTATGGTTCGGTGTTGACAGGAATGTCACAAGCTCGGATGAGCAGAAAAGAATTCAGATGTTTAAAGTAAGTTGGTATTGTCTTTAGCGTCACCTAAGATCTGTGTCCTGTGTAAGAGGCTTTGTGTACTGTTTTGCGGATTCATGAATCGCTTTACAACCTTGTATGGCCAGTGATAGGGATGTGCAGACTTTGCTACCTGGCGCGGAAGGTCGCCGGGGCGTATCCCACGGGAAGATTGTATAAGTGTGACATTTAGTCACTTGATTGATTAAAGATTAAAACCAAGTATGGAGATTTTGGTACTATCGCTAATGTGAGAGTTTAGGCCTGGAAGGCATTCTAATCCTTGGGTTGTAGACTGTGTGAGTTTGTTCCGGATTTGACGGCTATTCTCATTTTTCATGAATAGGTCGGTATGGATCCTTGAAAGGTTATTAGCCCAATGTGGTATGATCAGAATTGGCTTGAGGTCCGTTGATGGGTCTAAATGTGGATGTGTGCTCTACTCCATGATGGTAATGTTCATTCAACATAGCATTTCTTATGGAGGAGTATTTGAACATTGGATGTTATTTTTGTTGTCAGCTATTTCATGTAATACTCTATTGTGCCATGTGGGTTGTGAGACGGTCTGTTTATTCGTATATATGTTGAGGTTCCGCATAGATGTGATGTTATGTGAGCAGGATGGCTCTTGAGATGCAGATTATATATCGCACCTTAGTTGTGCTTGAGTTTTGTATCGTATGGCGCTATCTATCTCCCCAGGGATGGTATTATGCACTTGGCGTGCTTGTGGTCGACATTTGGGTATTTCGTATATACGAGCATTCTGGCTCGGTAGGTATTTCCTTATAGATTATTATGTTTGGATTGAGTGACACACTGCTATGGGTATATTTTTTGGATCGGGTGGCACGCCGCCACGGGTATCATGTGTGGATTGGGTTACACGTTGCAACAGTGTGATGTTGAGTATAGTTCCCCTATATTTATTCTTATGTGTTTTGTTTCCCATTTTCTGAGGAAGGTTCATAATATTCTTTCCGCTGTTTAATTAGTTACGTGGGTTGAGTAGTTCTTTCTAGAGTTCGTTTTCCTTATGTATTACCTTCGAGTTTATAGCTTGTTGGTGCATTTTGGCATCATATGAGATCTTGGTCAATGTTTGAGGTGGCTTATTACCGAGCTGCTTGTACTAGGTGAGACAAGATTTTCGGACCTGAAATTCAGTGCAATCAGATCTATATAAGGTATATCAAAGAGCAAATATTATTATTGTCGCACCTCCTTTTTACCGCGCCCGCGGGGCGCGTGGGGAGTTTTCTCCAATTAAAGGACAGTCGAAACGGGATTTATTTAATTATTTAAGAGTCGCCACCTGGGAATTTTAAGGCGTCCCAAGTCACCAATTTCAATCCCTGAATCGAGGAGAATATGACTCTGTTTATTATTCTGCGAACCAGAAATCCTGAGTAAGGAATTCTGTTAATCCGGAAGAAGGTGTTAGGCATTTCCGAATTCCGTGGTTCTAGCACGGTCGCTTAACTGTTTTTATTATTGTCTTAATTATCATGATTTTATTAAATATATTGATGTTACATGATTTTACTACCGCTTATACTTATTGTGATTGAAGACCCTTCTTTGAATCGAATTACGCGTACGTATATTCGTGTTATAAATTTAAAAATGCGGAATTGTGTCACGCATACGTGTACACGATAACTTTTGGTAAGATATTTATTAAACAATCATTTTTCGAAATTGTGTCGAATCAAGAATATTTGTTTTTTCTTAAATAGTGAACCGTACATCTCGGGTTTTTATGAAATTGATTTAACGCCTTTGGAAAACCTTTTATTAAATATTCGCTCGAAATTGCGCGTACGCATAATCCGAATTTTTTTGCTTTTAAAAATATAATCAGGGTACGCGAACGTATCCCTAATTGCGCAAAATATTTGTAATGATATTAGGTATTTTTCCACAAATTGTTTATTATATTATGAGAAATCTTCATTTAAGATACCTTTTAATTCTTGAAAAAAGAATTCACAATTTATTGAATGTTGCCCGTTGATTATAATTTCCGCATATAACAAGTTCATCCAAGACTATTCAAATTCAAAATAAAGAATAAGAACATGATTAATACTATTCTTCACAAATACAACATATATATCTACATGCCCAATAATGAATTGTATATGAAACTAAAAATGATTTATAAAGGGAAGAATATATATTTTTTTTCAAGAACTTTTATTATTTCTATTTAGTGCAAGTCCTATTTCTAATTGTTGTTGATAAAAGTGTTGCAATTTGTATATCTCATCTTATTCTCATATACTTGCTTTTAATCTAATAGGCCTAATTATTTATTTAGGATGGTAAATAGGCATCAAATTGATAATAAAGGGAATTATTGTACAAATTAATTAACAACATTGCCTTACAAGCCACCTATTTGTATGTCTTGAAACATTCGTAGCACTTTAACATTATAATGAGCCATAACAACTCAACTCACCATCCACTAATGGTTCTATAAATACCTGTTATCATACCACATAAGAACGTACAACTTATATCATTCCATCCATAACTAAATCAAGTATAAGAATAAACTAGCAATATGGTTTTGATATTTTCACTCTATTCTAACAACGCCACAAGGCCTAGTAAATGGCCAATCTTTATGTCATGTTTCTTACCTTGACAATTCAAATATGATTAAACTAATGAGATGAAGGGCTAACATTATTACAAAGCTTTATACGAACTTTCAAAGTAAGACAATTAGCTCATAGCTATCAAATTGAATTCACTACTAATTAACTAACATGAAACAAAAAATGAAATTTAAACTGATGAACTTGGACAAATGGAAAATAGAATTTCAATTCAAGCTTCATTGATGAGTCATGTTGAATCTCTTTCCAACTTAAAATTTAAAAGACATGTACCTGAAAATGAAGGTAGAAGGAGTAAATTTCAGCAGTTGCAGCAGTAACAAAATTAGCAGAATATACCAATAACACAGCAAGTCTGAACAAGACCCGTTAACCCAGATGAACAGTGACAGAGACTTGAGAAAAATTTTAGATTTGGACTGAACAATATTCACAAGCAAACAACGGACAGATTCTAGAAAGATAACATTTCAGATTTCAGTTTCTTTCCTCTTCCTGTTTCAGATTCCTATTCCACATTTCTTTCTTTCTGTCTTTCACAAATGTGTATGTATTTCTGTGTATATTTCCTAATGTTTTGAAAATCAGCCTCTCTTAAACAGATAACCTGAAGAAAAACAAAACTGCCTTTCTAAATCAGATTGTTCCTCCTCTTAAAATCTACCCAAAATCTCAGTTTTCTTTGTTCTAATCTCTCTAAAAACTGAACTTTAAAATTTCTGTCTGAAAACTGATTTCTCTCTCTCTGAAAACTCTTAAAATCTGTCTAAATTCTGTTCTGAAATCTCTCCAAAAACTCTTAAACTCTCTTCAAGTTTTCTCAAAAACTCCTCCTAAATCAGTCCCCATTCCCCTCTATCTTATACAGGTCTGTCCGGCTCTCTTAAATGCTGCCTGGACCCTTTTTTTTTTTTAAATAACAGAAAATCCCATTAAAAATCTGCTTTTACTACTTTAAGTCCCATTAAGTTAACTTTTTCCTGATTTCTAGCAGCCCATTATCCCTTGTTTCCCATTAGTATCATTAACTAATAGTCATTAACATACCACTTTCAGCCCTCTATTATATCATATTACCTCACTGTTTCATACCAGTAGTACCCCTGAAAACCTACTGTTATTACTGAAAAATCAAAACCCACTGTAAAACAGATTCTATAATCTGTATAAACGTAATTATCCTTCTGATTTACAGCTATAACCAATCCTATGATTTTGAGACAGTATATCACATTTCTAATAACTGATTGACAAGAACTGAATTTAAACAGGGGATTCTCAACTGAACACTGAATAAAACACCCTTAACATTACACAGAACATGCAGGATTATTTCAACTGAAATTCAAAACTGAACTAAAAGCAAACAAATACAGGAGCATTGTCAATATACTGACAATGCCCTGTTCAGAAAACAATATATACATACCATTGACAAACTTTCTGAATTATTAAAAGAGAATCAATTAATTGGGAAGAACTAATTGACTGAGTTCAATAACAATAAACAATTCCAAACGGATAAACAGGGTATTACAAACAGCATTAATGGCAATAAGAATTTACAAAACAACTAATCGACGAACTTAATCGAGTCGATTACACATATTATGACCATTCGTAAACAACAGAAACAACAGTATGATTCTGATCCAATAGACGAGTATGAGACAGTATAACAGAATTGACTAAAAAATATGAAAAAATTAAACAGACTAATGAAAACAAACATAAAATACTCATAGAATGCTCATAAGAAACAGAAATTACCTCTGAACCTTTAAATTCAAATGAACTCAACTCGACTTGGATTTGGACTTTGTTTGAAATCAAACAGACCTTAGTCGAAGTATTTTCCACTGAAAATATTTCGACTAAGGTCGATTAAACCTCAATCTTTATTCAATCTGGACAGAATCCAAAAGTTTGGTATTTTAGGGTTCTTGAAAGTTTGATTTGGGACTTACTCATTTCTGGTTAGATTCGAGGGAAACCAAAGATGTTCTAGGCACGAGGGAGGTCAGGGGGTAACTGGTGTGGGTTTGAAGTAGGTTGGGATAAGGTCAGGTTGTACTCGAATCTTCAAATGAAGATTCGAGTAGTTCCATTATGATTCGAACCATGCAACTAACAGATCCATGATGAGGGTATCTAGGGGAAGTTGTGGTGTTATTTTGGAAGCCATCGGAGAAGATCAGGTTTTCAGGCCAACCTTCGATTTAAGATTCGAAGGGTTGGGGCCTGATTCGAATGAAACTAAGGTCATATTCGTGTAGAGGATGTTCAGGGGGTCTTAGGGTGTTATTTTGGTGACCGGCGGCGTTGATGCCGCCGGGTTTCAGGCGGTGGGATCTTAGGGCGGCTAGGGTTAGGGGGAGGGTCTGAGGAAGATGATGAACAGTGAGAGGAGGGGGGGGTTCAGTTAGGGGTCGGGGTAGGGCTTGGGACTTATATAGGGGTGGGGTGGATTGATATTGTCAGTTAGATCAAGTAGAATGAAGGGCCAGGATCAATTCATTAATCCAAACGACGTCGTTTGGTTTAACATTGGGGTCGGACTGAGTCGGGTCACTGGATCGGGTTACGGGTAAAGGTGATGAAATCGCGTCCGTTGGTTGGATTTGATCCAATGGTCCTTGATAAATGTGGCCAAACGTCGTCGTTTGGTCTTGGCTTTGGACTGGACCGGACTTGGGCTGCCTGGATTGGGCTAAAGGGGGTAATTTGGCTTGGGCCTAGATTTAAATCCAGGTCCGATTTTTATTCCTTTTTCAACTATTTCATTTTTCTAATTTAAATTTCCAATTTTAATTATAAAACAATTTTAACTTCACAAAAATATATTAATTACTCTATAACAATTATTTAACACATAGACAAAACATCAATCACACAGTGAAATATTTAAAATAGAACTATCGCATATTTTTGTGATTTTATTTAAATTATCTTTTAAATGCATAATTAAATCCTATATGCATGCAACATGTATTTTATTTTATTTTTCATTTTATTATGACAAAGTAAACATTTACGGACATAACACAAATATTTAACACCACGCAAATTCAAAAATTACACAGTAAAAGAAATTTATTTTATTTTTTGATTTATTTTGGAGTAGTTTTCGTTAAGGCAAAAATCACGTGCTCACAATTATTTAGTTCAGAAAAAGGTAATGGTCCTTAACAAGAAGAGAGACTCCATGATTTGTTTATTCAGCAAGTGGTTATGAGTTTATACACACCTCTTCCGTCGTGGATGTATTGCGATAGTTGAAACAGGGCTTATATATGTTATGAGGTATACTACGGGATTTGGATCAATGGAAATTTTAGCTATTGTGCTGAGGGGAGATTGCCTTGGGCAAATAAGTTATGTGGTGCATGGTATGATTTCAGCAGAGTAGCATGGTCATGTTGGGTTCAGTGTTTGGTGATTGGTACGGTGTCCGTATGTGAGAATCTGGTATTGTAGAGGATTTCGGATGTTGGAATTTGGTTCTACAGCTTGTTAGCTAAGGTAGCATGATGGATCTTCAGCCTGGCTCGAGCTAATGTGCCCAACCTGGTTGTTGTAGCACGAGTAGGTGCACGGGGTGTTAAACAATGATTTTGGACAACTCTGGAGCAGTTCTTAGCACGTTCGAGGACGAACGTATGTTTAAGTGGGAGAGAATGTAACGATCCGACCACTCGTTTTGAGCTCTAACGCGTCATTCAGCTGTTTGAGGCCTTGAGTAGCTTCACTTCAGGTATTATGACTTGAACGTGTGGTCGGAATTAAATTTCGGGAAGTTCGAAGTTGATTTAGATGGAAAATTCTCATTTCGGAAGCTTTAAATTGGAAGAGTTAACTAAGGTTTGACTTTTTAGTAAACGTGCTCAGAATAGGGATTTGAAGGTTCCAATAGGTTCGTATGATGATTGTGGACTTGGGCGTATGCCTGGATCGAGTTTTGGATGGCCCGGGAGCGTTACGGCGCCTATTGTGGAAAGTTGGCATTTTGGAAGAATTTCATGAATTTGGGTTGAAGTGTATTTTAATGTTATCGATGTCCGTTTGGGATTTCGAGCCTGGGAATAGCTCTGTATGGTGATTATGGTCTTAGGAGCACGTCCAGATGTGGATTTGGGGGTCCGTAGGTCATTTCGGGGTCATTTGGTGAAAGTTGGAAGTTGAATGTTTTTGGAAGTTTGACTGGTAATGGACTTTTTGATATCGGGGTAGGATTCCGATTTCGGAAGTGGGAGTAGGTCCATAATGTCAATTATGACTTATGTGCAAAGTTTGAGTTCAATTAGAATTGATTTGATAGGTTTCGGCATCAAATGTAGAAGTTTGAAGTTCTAAAGTTTATCAAGCTCGAATTGGGGTGCGATTCATGATTTTGATGTTGTTTGATGTGATTTGAGGCCTCGAGCAGGTCCGTGTTATGTTATGAAACTGGTTGGTGTGATTGGGAGGGGTCTCGAGGGCCTCGGGTGTGTTTCGGGATGGTTTCGGACCAAGTTTGGTTGAGTTGTGGCGGATGATGTCTGGTGTCTGGTTTTGTTCTTCGCGAATGCGATGGGATTCCTGCGTTCACGAAGAAGGATCTGTTGGTTGCTGACTTTTGAGCTACGCGTTCACGAAGGAGAAATTGGGCCTATGGGAATTTTAGCCTTCGCGTTTGCGAAGGTTCGCCTGGTAAAGCATCGCATTCGCGAGCAGTGACTCGCGTTCGCAAAAAGGGATTTTTTGAGCCGGGAGTGGTAATTGCTTCGCGAACACGAGGGACATGCCACGTTCGCGAAGAAGGTCGTACTAGGAAATGTTCTTTTATAAATCGGGAGTTTGGCCATTTTTATCTCATTTCCTCCATGGGAGCGACCTAAGAGTGATTTTGGAGCACCATTTTCATCGTCAATCATGAGGTAAGTGATTTCTAATAGTTGTGAGTTAACTACAAGGGTTATATGTGGATTTAGACATGAAAATTTGTAGGAATTTGGAATTTTGAAGAAAATCCTAGAAATTGGTATTTTTGGATTTTGACCATGAATATGGGCATGCAATTGAGAATAAATTATATATTTGAGTTCGTGATGTTATGTGTAATGTTTATGTTCGAAATTTTTTCGAATCCGGGCATGTGGGCATGAGGGTGACTTTATCGACATTTCAAGCAGAGTTGGAAATTATTATAAATTAAATTATAATGAGTATTAGAGTATATACTTATGGATTTGCACACGAAGCGATGGGCATCAGTTTGAGTTGTTGGAAAAGCTTTCCAGCCAGTTATGGAACTTCGGAGCAAGGTAAGTCTCTTTTCTAACCTGTAAGAGGGAATTAACCCCATAGATGAATGATTTAATATGTGCTTCTATTTGTGGGAGCTACGTACGCACGAAGTGACGAGAGTCCGTACGTAGCTACTAATTATTCTTTTGTCCGGGTAGTTTAGGACCCAAATCATGTGATACTTGCGATATTTGCACGCTACTTGCTAATTTAAATGGTTAAGTCATATTGGAACTTGATAAAAGAATTGCGAAAGGTCGAATTTCATTTACTTGAGTTTGGTACAGGTTACTTGACCGTTAATGAGAATTGGTGTTTCTTTGAATATTAGCCTCTTAATAATCTTGAATCGGTTGTTTATAAAAAATATTTTCTCTTCTTGTGGAGCTGGCCTAACGCCTTGGTAGCAGATAGATGCATCTATTGTTCGTGTTGTTCGACCCTTAGCAGTGCACAATTTATATAGTTGTATGTTGGATCGGGCCGTACGACCTCGGCATAATTCGTGCGTAAAAATTCATGGAGCCCAATTATAATTGATATTATTTTATTGGCTTAAGAGATTAATTTGTTAAATGATGAAACTTAATTAGGGATTTACTATTAGTGAAAGAATCATTTATTTATTTCTTGTTATTGAGTTTTCAGCTGTATTTTTGTAATCCCTTCTTAATTATAATTTCGGTACTTTATTGTTAGCCCATAGTAAGTGTCAAAGTTGACCTCTCGTCACTACTTCTTCGAGTTAGACTAGATACTTACTGGGTACGCATTGATTTACGTACTCATGCTACACTTGTTGCACATTTTGTGCAGACACGTATATGTCTAGTGGTCTTGTGGGCGCAGAAACGCGATTATTGCGGGGACTTAAGGTAAGCTGCATTCCATGTTTTGAATCCACAGCATACAGAGTCCCCATCAGAGTTATTTACATTCTGCTATCTAATTTGTATTCCAGACAGATGTTGTATGTTATCATGTTTCCTAGTTGATGCTCATGCACTTGTTACACCAGGTTTTGGGGATGCTTACGGGTCGTTCATTATTGTAGTTGTGAAAAATGTTATCATTACCCTGTAAATTCTATTTCTTACTATTTAATTGATGAAAAATTATGATTTTGGCAAAGGGCTAAATATACCCCTCTACTTTCAAATATTGTTTACCCCTAGCTCTCGTTATACTATTGGGCTATCTATACCCATACCGTCATACTATTGGGTTATCTATACCCCTACTGTCATACTTTAAAACAAAAATATCCCTATTTTGGATGGAGTGACACGTGGCAACACCAGATTAAAACGACCCATTTCTTTTTTTTACCCGACCCGTTTTTAAAGAAAACCCACAACCCGACCCCTATTTTCATTTTTTTCCAGTTTTTTAAAAAATGAAAATATTTTGTTAAAAAACAAAAAATATTTTTTTTTCTGTTTTTACAAATTTGTTTTTCCAGTTTTTACAAAACAAAATTCTTTTAAAAAACTAAAAAAATGAAAAAAATATTTTTTAAAAACGAAATATTTTGTTGAAAATAATTTTTTCAGTTTTTAAAAAATGAAAATATTTTGTTAAAACATGAAATTTTTTTCTGTTTTTACAAATAAAAATTCAGTTTATACAAATTTGTTTTTTCAATTTTTACAAAAAGAAAATCTTTAAAAAAACTGAAAAAATGAAAAAAAAATTTCAAAATCGAAAATATTTTGTTGGAAATATTTTATTCAGTTTTTAAAAAACGAAAATATTTTGTTAAAAACTTACAATTTTTTTCAGTTTTTACAAATATGTTTTTAAAGTTTTTACAAAAAAAAATTGTTAAAAAAATGATTTTTTTTCAGTTTTTACAATTTGTTTTGCAAAATCTTCGGTATCTACTCAGTTTAAAAAAATGAAAATATTTTGCAATTTTTTTTAAAGTTTTACAAAAAGAAAATTCTTTAAAAAAACTAAAAAATGAAAATATGGTTCGAGTTGTGGGTTTTTTGTAAAATGGGTTGGGTTAAAAAAAGAAATGGGCCATTTTAATCTGGTGTTGCCACATGGCACTCTATCCAAAATAGGGGTATTTTTGTTCCAAAGTATGACGGTAGGAGTATGGATAACCCAATAGTATAACGAAGGGTACAAGTAAACAATATTTGAAAGTAGAGGGATATATTTGCCCCTTTGCCATTTCAAAAATACTAAAATGAGTAATTAAGTTAATCATTCACTGTTGGCTTGCCTGACGGCGGTGTTAGGCGCCATCACGACCTTTAGTGGATTTTGGATATATGTTCCCTTAGGTCTCACGAGTCATGAGCAAGTCTAGTAGAGTCTTGCGGATCGATACAGAGACATCTGTACTTATCTTTAAGAGGCTACATGGCTGTTAGGAGCACTTCCTTTCTTGATTCCTCATAGTGAGATTTGATTCCTTTGAGGCTTATGCCTTTATTTCTTTCCTATTAAATCTTATGCGACGTGAAACACTTGTTATCAATTAGGAATCGATGGATTGTAGTGGTACTGCAGATGTTGTGCAGGATGTTTCTCCCTGCGTATTTGATTGGACTAATGTCTTCGCCTTGCGGAATGGATGTTCTGTCGTTTAAGGTAAGCATACGTATTGCCTATGGTTTTGAGAATGGGCACTGATTGTTATGATGATTCGTGCGTTGCTATCGCACAATGTTGGTGTAATAGTAGGGTGCTTATTTATGGATCGCGGTGGTGAATGGCTTGAAAGGAGGATTTCTCAGCGCATGATATAGGTTCAACATTTATTTCCAGCAAGGGAAAGACAATCAAACTATATTTGTTCGGGCTTGAGCTGATGGAGTGTCGCGCCCCCTTTTTTCCTCCGCAGAGAAAGTTCGGGTTTCGACATTCATGGGGGGTAATAACTCAGTTCCTTTTGGGAATTGGGTATTTGAAGAGTAGCCACCTAACGGGTTATGATGAGTTAGGGCACCTAGGGCGATTAATTCTTGGATTGGTTTGCATTACCAGAGATTAGGGTAAGGGCTCGAAATGACCTCGAGGGGAAGGTGTTAGACACCCTTCTTGGTCCACAACTATGGGTATCGGCCGAACTTATACTTACGAATTAGTCCATTAACAAATAAATAGTTGAATCAAATAGTTTGCAAGTAAAGCACGTTGGACGTTGTATAACTCAAATAACAAGGCAAAGATTTTGAACAAGTTGCATACTATAAAACAAGGTTTAAACAAAAGGAATTTTGGAAAAAGGGGAAGTCCTAGGCTAGTTAGCCTATAGGATCACCCCACATAAGGTCCGATAAACACTCCTCAATGAGGGGCTACACGTGACATTAGCGCGTAGTCATCATATCCCATATCTACCCTTCCCACCCCCTTAGTGGTCATTAAAGCGAGTGTTGGTCAGCAATCTCTATTGCGTGTTGTTACCCGTCCCTTCTTAATGGTCTTGGAGAAAATTTAGGACCTCTACCTATAGGTAGTTCTAGACAGACCACTAAGGTTTAAAGGAGAAAATACTAAGGCGACTGGCAAGAACAAATAGGACCTTAGCACATAAGACAGGAAAGAAGCAATTAGAGGCTCAAGTTTACCTCCACAAACAATGCACATAAGCAGCATGACTAAAACACAAATAAGGGCCTTTTGTTAAACAGTATCTTAAGGCATGATGTCTAAATAAATATCAAGACACAGAAGATAGGCAGTTTATTTATTTTATAAACTCAGAAGTAATGGCCTTATCAGTTTGCCTAGTGATTTTTTAAGCCTATTAAAATTAGAACGACACTAAGTAGCAGAAACAGTTTCAAAGTTACAGGATTTGAAAATGCCCTACAGGCTTGCCTACATACGGAATAATGATAACTACGTTTTATATAGTAAAACAGGGGAGATTTTAAAACAGATTCTTGAATCCCTATAGGCATAGACATGCTGTCTAATGATAAATTAAGGAAGTTTTGAAAGAATTCATTTCAGGGAAAATAAACCACTAATTAAACTAGTTTCGAAGTGAACTAATCATGGACTAGATTGATTTATTTAAACTAAACTGGTTTTAGATCTATAGGCAGAATTTTTGATGTTGTTCCCTATAGGCATGATATCTAATTATTTAAAAAACTGATGTAGAAATTGGTAGGCATGATAACAAATGAAAGCACATATAAATATCTGTTATAGTATAAGTTGAACCGGATCTTATTCTATAGGCATGATATCTACTTGTAAGGTTGATTTTAAGACCTATAAACATGATTTCTATTATTAGAACCACTTGATACCTATAGGCATGATTTCTAGCATGGTAAGGCAAACATAGCAAAATATAAAGTCCTATAGGCATGGTTTCAACCTGTATTACCCTACAAATATGTAACTACCCACCCTTTTCACTAGTTACCCCGATATTCATTTACAAATTATTATAGACCATATGAATGAATTACATAAATAGATAAAAGGAAAAAAAGAAGTTACACTATAGGGAGCCTGAATCAGACCCAAATAAGTTCTCAAAACCTCTGACAACCTCAAATGCCAGTTTCATAGACAATATCATTGTCTAGGTACGTCAGATTTTTCTAAGGATCTCAAGGATCTCGGGTAGTGCTCACACCTAGACTTTGTAACCAAATTGAGTAAGTGCAGTGTGGAAGGGATAGCTTCAGTGTGCCAGAGTTCAGAGGGTTCTCAAGAGGATCCCAAGGCAGTACACACACTGGAGGGGACGGAACCTAGTGACTTATGAGTAGAGTGAGAGTGCTTGACACAATTTGAAAGGTTTCAGTCGGAAAACAATATTAAAAAGAGAGATGTGCTTGAAATGGTTTTGTAAAAAAAAACATAAGACAATTTAAAAGAAAGATAAGGTGACTAACAATCAATCAAACTAAATACAAAACTAGAAGCACTTCAATACATGGAGTCAGATAGGTGCACATATCCACTTAGGGGTAATGGGGATTTGGGATCAGCATAGGGTATATAGTAAGCACAGATGCACCTAGGCACAGAATCAGAGGAGCCTTAAAAGGGGCCAAGGCTTTTAAAGTATAGCATGAACTTTAGGGTTAATACAGAATCAATAGGCGAATTACTTCATACAGGAAGGTGCATGCCAGGAATCAGAGAAACATAGTCACATTGGGACATACTAGAAGGGGATCCTAAGGGAGGTATATAGCATGCAGCAAAGAAGATAGTGAAGTACATATGTTAATTGCAGGTTGAACAACAAAACCATAGATAGAAGCATAATATAAACATGACAAATTGAAGTAATAGGAGAAACATGTTGTTTTGGGACTTGAATTAAAATTAGAATGTACCAGTAAGGGGATAGTAAACACAAAGTAAAAGGGAACCCAGTAGTCAGCCTTGGCTTACAGCTGGCTGATTTTAGACAGTAGTAAGTGACACAAAAGAGATCAGAAAGTTTTTAGTATGTAAGAGAGAGTTTTTGAACCAATGTGTTCGTGTGTTTGTGTTAATGAGAGAGTGTGTATATAAATTAGGCAAAATAAGGCAAGAATCACAGTAGTATAGTAATTATGGAACCAAGTACTAATCAGAATCAAATCAATGCAAGTACTCCTTTAATTAAGGGGTAATCAACCAACGGTAATGAGCAGAAAATGTTTAAGGAAAGAAATCAAGTAGGGCATTAGGTACAAAATAGACAATTAGGGGTAAGTACATAAGGGTTCAATTAAGAAAACAGCTAGTGAAGAATCAGTAAAATACTCGGTTAACCAAATAAGGTAAGAAAACAAAATAAAGTTGCAGAATATGAAAATAATCGAAAATCAGCATATAGTAAATCGGTGAATCAAGGACTCGAAATTACTGATTTAAGGAGAGTAACATGGGTTCCCATGAATAAGCAAATAAACCAAGTTTAAACAGGAGAATCGAAGGTCTAAAGGGAAGTTTTCAAATCAAGCCAAGAAACAGGGAGCTCAGAGTCAATCAAAGAGAGAGTCATGAGTCAATGTTTTAGCATATAAATAGAGTGAGATAGGAGTAACCAAACATAGCAAGCAAAGAGGCAAGTATTGACCAGTTAAGATGAACCCCAACATATAGAGTTGATGTAAGTTAGGCATAAAAACTCAGTAGAAATATATTTGAGGCGAGATAATCATAGAAACTTAAACAAGAACAGGCAATCACAAAATCAGACGAAGAAACCTAGAAAAATTAGGGCTTTCAACATAGACGAGTTAAAGATGTGATAAACTCATAGAATCAGTTAAAATAATGCAAGAAGTAGAAGTTTAAACTCAAAGAATCAGTTAAACAAAATTTTAAAAGAAGTTCTGAAACCCTCATTTTTAGAAGAAGGTGAAAAACACTTGAAATCAACAATTCTTGTAAAAAAGTTCCAAGGACAGTGTAAAACATTAAAAAAAAACTCAAGTCGTCCTAGATCTGTACAGATCTAAGAGATATAGGAAGAAATTAGGGTTTCAGAAGAAATCCATATAGAGATGAAAGAACTTGTCTAGAATCCCAAGGATCGTAACAAATATAGCATGACTTTGCTCAAAATCACATTGGAGTAGCCAAGAACAGACAAGTGACGAACCCTAGATGCAAGTCGGCATGGACTTGGGCCCTTGAAGACCTTAGAGAAGGTAGGCATTACATGAGAGAAGCCATTGGAGGCTTAAGAGTCGATGAGAGATCAGCGGAGAAGACCGGAGAAGAGAGATCGGCGGTTGAAGGGCTAGGCTTTGAGGGTGATGAGAGAAGATGGGAGAATACAGAGGCGGCGGGTTTGAGAGAATGAGTTAGGGTTAGGGGCCGTTTAGAGTTAAAAAAGGCAAGAGCTAATACGGTCTGTTGATCTTTTTAGATCAACGGCCATGATTTAATTGGTTCTGGGTTGGGTAGGCGGGTTTAAGGTTTGGGTCGGGTAATTCGATTAGGAATTGGGCTGGGGTTGGGTTAAAATTGAGGCTAAAATTGAAATGCAATCTGGCTATATTTTAAATAGCCAATTTATCCCCATATAATTTATAATAAATAACAGATAATTCCTAGATAAATAATTTTGTGTACAAAAATGATTTAAAATATATATTCAACATTTTAAAAATATAGAAGGTCGTTTTGTACATATAAAACGTAATTGTACCCTAATAAGGCTAGTATTGTTATTATATGCAAATTGGCTTTAAAAATACAAATTGCAATTATAAAAATGCACAAAATATTTCAACAGTATTTTGGCATAAATATAGGATTTAGATGACTAAATTACCACAACAATAATTTGAGGGATAATTGTTGGGGATTTTATGAGTAAAAGGGAAGGAAATAAATCAATTTAAAATCTTTAAAATTATAGAAAAAATTATAAAAATCTTTGCATGCTTGTACATGCATATATATGCTCTTTTGAAAGTATTTATGCATATAAAAAATATATAGGGAAAAATTCAGTATCAACGACTGCCTCTCTTTATCCGGGAAGGATTACAAGAATTAGGCCATGAGTAGTTCTAGATTTATTGGCGGAATATACAGATGAAGTCATTGCAAGAACGGGCACGGGACACAAAAGTGGCTATGGTGAGCGGTTTAGGTTCGAGACAGTAGAAGGAACTGAAGCGAGATCGCTCCTGCTAGGATAGCGGTTGCTTACTAGTTACCTGCGGATAAAAGATGCTATAAACATGTATTTGCGAAAATTTAAACATGATGCAAATTCCCTTTGGACCATGAAGGTTGTCTTCAGACGGTTGAAGATGACTTCCTCAGACCATGACGTCTTGGGCCATGAATTGTTCAGTGAGGGATTCGCAGGCCATGAAATGATGTTCTCGGGCTATAAAGATGGTGCCTCTGAACCATGACACCTTTGAATAATGATATGCAAATTTGAGAGGTCTTCATGCCATGGCATAGTGTCTTCCGGGTATGAAGATGATGCCTTTAGACTATGACGCCTTCAGATAGATTGGCGATATTTCAGCCCATGATATGCAGTAACGATGTTAACAAGACAAGGCTTTGTCTCGCGAAATGGAGGATAACCTGACAGAAGAGCAAATAGATAATGCTAGAAATAGAGCAAAATTTGTACGAAAAGGGACAGTGCTTAGTCCCATGCGAATGGGAGGGGGGCAAGGATTAGCCTCATGCAAGTAGAGAGTCAGGGATTAGACTCATGCAAGTATGGAGGCAGAGATTAGCCTCATGCAAATTAGGAGTCAAAGATTAGACTCATGCAAATAGGGAGTCAGGGATTAGACTCATGCAAGTATGGAGTCAGGGATTAGACTCATGCAAATAGGGAGGCAGGGATTAACCTCATGCAAATAGGGAGTCACGGATTAGACTCATGCAAGTGTGGAGTCAAGGATTAGACTCATGCAAGTAGGGAGACAATGATTAGCCCATGCAAGTATGGAGTCAAGGATTAGACTAATGCAAGTAGGAAGGCAGGGATTAGCCTCATGCAAGTATGGAGTCAAGGATTAGACTCATGCAAGTATGGAGGTAGGGATTAGCCTCATATAAGTAGGGAGGCAGGGATTAGCCTCATGCAAGTATGGAGTCAAGGATTAGACTCATGCAAGTAGGGAGACAGGGATTAGCCTCATGTAAGTATAGAGGCAAGGATTAGCCTCATGGAAATACGGGGGACAGGGATTAGTCCCATGCAAAGACCGAGCAGCAAATAAGAGTAGTGTATGTCTTAGCTGGAGATGTATTCGATGTCTGATGGCCTAATTGATAGTGAATTATCTTTGTGTATACATGTTTTGCGAATGCTATCGTTATGTCAAATGTGCCTGCGTTCAAAGAAAAATTGTAAGTTTTGTGGGGAAAGGTTGGTTCGTGCTCCTATTGGCTGGATTTGCTTTGCTCCGTTCTGAAATCCTTTGGAGTTCCCCTGGGTGACACTTGACTCTTATAGAAATAGAGTTTCGAACAGATGCAATTATTGATAAAAATAGAGTTGTTTTGGAAACGTATTGATATATCAAGTAATTTTTTATGAACTAGTACTATAACACATCTCAAAGGCATTGCAGCTCTCTCATATTGGAATTTTGAGGGTCCTCCTCAAAATTCTGCCCCAGTTTGGTAGATGATCTTTGACTGTTTGCAGATAATGGATCTTGCTAAACCTTCTTCGGAATTTTGAGAATCCTTCTCAAAATTCTGCCCAGTTTCTTAACCGATTCCTGACCGTCTGACATGCGATGGCGTTGGCTGGACTTGCTCCGGAATTTTGAGGGTCCTCCTCAAAATTCTGCCCCAGTTTCTGATCTTGGGGGAAATGAAAATTTTATTATGATATGACCAAACCCATAAGGCTGCCTACGTATCCCCTCTTAAATGAGAATCAGGTCAAGCGTAGTTTAATTACATCAGAAGAGAAATGTAAAGTAATCTAGGCATAATATCTCTTGACTATGTCTGAATTGATTGGTTTTGGCCAGATTTCTCCATCCATTTCTGCAAGTATGAGTGATCCTCCTATTAGTACCCTATGAACCATGTATGGACCCTGCCAGTTAGGAGAGAATTTCCCTTTGGCTTCATCTTGATGCGGGAATATTTTCTTCAATACCAGCTGCCCTGGTGCAAACTGTCTTGGTTTGACCCTTTTGTTGAAAGCTCTGGATATTCTGTTCTGATAAAGTTGGCCATGACATACTGCGTTCATCCTCTTTCCATCGATAAGGGCCAATTGTTCATAGCGGCTCTTTATCCACTATGCATCGCGGAGTTCAGCATCTTGTATGATTCTTAAAGAAGGGATCTCTACCTCGGCTGGGATGACAGCCTCGGTACCATAAACCAGCATGTAGGGAGTAGCTCCGGTTGATGTGCGAGCTGTAGTGCGGTATCCCAACAAAGCGAAGGGTAACTTCTCATTCCACTGTTTGTGATTCTCTATTATTTTCCTTAGTATCTTCTTAATGTTTTTGTTGGCGGCTTCTACGGCTCCATTCATCTGAGGTTTGTAGGCTGTAGAATTCTTGTGCTTGATTTTGAAAGTGTCACACATAGCTTTCATCAGATCACTGTTGAGATTGGCGGCGTTGTCAGTAATAATGGACTCGGAACTCTGAATCGGCAGAAAACACGATCCTTGACAAAATATGCGACGACTTTCTTGGTTACAGCTTTGTAAGATGCAGCTTCTACCCATTTTGTGAAGTAATCAATGGCTACCAGAATAAACCTGTGTCCGTTTGAAGCAATGGGCTCAATCGGACCAATAACATCCATTCCCAAACGGCAAATGGCCAAGGAGAGCTTGTTGCATTGAGATCATTTGGCGGCACTTTTATCATGTTGGAGTGCATTTGACATTGAAAGCATTTGCGGACATACTGAATGCAATCCATCTCCATGGTCATCCAAAAGTAACCTGCCCTGAGTATCTTCTTAGCCAAGATGAAACCATTCATGTGTGGACCACAGGTCCCAGCATGCACATCCTCAAGTAGCTTAGAAGCTTCCTTTGCGTCAACACATCTTAGTAAACCCAAATCAGGAGTTCTTCTATACAAGTTCCCTCCGCTATGGAAGAAGTGATTTGACAATCTCCGGAGTGTGCGTTTCTGAGTGTGATTTGCATGCTTCGGGTATTCTCCTTTTGATAAGTATTCTTTGATGTCATGGAACCAAGGCTTTCCGTCTGCTTCTTCCTCTACATGAGCATAATATGTCGGCTGATTATGGATCCTTACCGGATGGGATCAATGTAGTTCTTATCTGGATGTTGTATCATAGAAGACAGAGTGGCCAATGTGTCGGCAAACTCATTCTGAATTCTAGGCACATATCGGAATACTATCTTCGTAAACCTCTTTCTCAATTCTTGCACATGGTGCAGATATGGTAATATCTTGGAATTCTTGGTGGCCCACTCTCCTTGTACCTGGTGCACAAGCAAATTTGAATCACCGATCACGAGCAACTCCTGAACGTTCATGTCGACTGCCATGTTGAGCCCTAGTATGCAGGCTTCATATTCTGCCATGTTGTTGGTGCAAGGAAATCTGAGTTTAGCAGATACCGGATAATGCTGACCCGTTTCTGATACCAAAACCGCTCCAATGCCCACTCCTTCGAAATTTGCGGCTCCGTCAAAGAACATCCTCCAACCGTCATATGTTTCGGTGATGTATTCTCCTACGAATGATACTTCTTCATCAGTAAAATACGTTTTTAAGGGTTCATATTCTCCTCCCACCGGATTTTCAGCAAGGTGATCTGCCAGTGCTTGTCCCTTGACCGCCTTTTGAGTTATATAGATGATATCGAACTAACTTAGTAGTATCTGCTACTTAGCCAACTTTCTGAATTTTCGGTGGCCGTTGGCGACGGAGACGATGATGGAATAGGGGCGGCTAGGGTTTCACGTTTGAGAGGGTTAGATACAGAAATGAGAGGATTGATTTGGGGGGGGGTCTCTAATTCGGACACTTTTAAGGGAATTGAGTGACCAGTTCCAAGCCGTTGGATCAAACGAATCCAACGGCTGAAATGAAAGATGGGGTAAAACGAGGTCGTTTTTTGGAGCTGGGGCTGGACCGAGTTCCCTGGGTTTTGGGCTTGGGTTAGGGACAGATATGGCATGGCATTTGGCCCAAATTCAAAACAAATTAAACCTTTTTTTTTCAATTAACCAATTATTTCCTTTTTCTTTTGTTTTTCTTTTCTTTTAATTAAAAATTCTATATTAAATTACTAAATTAATCCAAATTGTAAAATTAAACTAGTTATCTAATTATAAAAAATTATAAAATTACTTGATCCTAAATTAAGAGAGAAAAAATCAATAATATAAAAATTAAAAGGCAAAAATGTAAAATGGGCCATTTTTGTGATTTTTATTTTTTAATAAAACAAATAATTAACTAATTATTCCTAAAAATATAAAAACAAAATATAAATGCAATGCATGGTATTTTTGGCGTTTTTCATAATTTTAATAAAAAATAAACGTGCACAAACATACAAACAATTAATAAAATCCTACAAAACTCATATAAAATGGCAAATAATTGGAAAAACCTATTTTCTTGGATTTTATAGGAGTAATTCATATAGGGCAAAAATCACATGCTCACACCTCCATGACCACTCCGAACACAGAACAACCAACACGATATGATGAAATACAGCTGAACAACACATAAAGAAGCAGAAATGGGGAGAACGAGACTTTAACTCATGAAATGACCGGCCAGGTCGTTACAACTATACTTTCTACAGTGCTATACAAATCGGTGTAACTAGTGTATAAAATCTATGAGATAAATTACTCATTTCAGTCATTCATGATAGAAAAATGCAAACACTACCTTAGAAAACTCATAACCATTATCGAATGTAATTTACTACATGCATATATTAAACTATCATGCAATCCAATTAGAAGTGAATAAGACCGATGGCCGTGTATAATGCTTTACTTTGAATTTCTTATGCTGAAGCCTCTAGCTTAAAATACCACCGGACTTAATCAGAAAGAAAATAAGATCAACTCTTGTAGTTAGAAATTCGTGTTGATAACGTTTTAAAAAATCACGAGCAAACTAACAACATGAAACAAGAAAATAGACAAGATATGTAGAGAAGAGGAGAGAGCTTTTCTTCTTATTTCAAGTATGCTTCTTGTGTGTTCTTCCATAGGCAAACAATACCTTATATATAGTGTACAACATACATCCAAAGTTAACCAAATATAGGTCCTAGAAATTAATACGTACATCTATCCAAGTAGTACATTAAGTAAAATATATAGATAGATTAAATGAACAACCATATACATTCACTTTATTTATAACAAGTTCTTGTTTTTTCCTGCTCATTCTCCTACAAATTAGGATCCCTTTTTTGCCCCTGGTCATTTTTACTCCCAATTCTCAAAAAGTCCATGAAAAAGGAATTACTGCGTTAACTACCATACCAACGATAAAATACTTCCTGATTATTTGTCATTTTACGGGGGTCTTTGTTGGTTCAATAAAAATTCAACTCAATATTTCTTTAATAATTTTATCTATTATTTCAACTTGAACTTGAAATGAAAATTTTGAAACTAAAAACTGGTTTAATGAGTATATTAAGTGAAGTAATGGTTTGTACTCACAAAAGATAACATTTTAATGTCCAAACCTTCAATTATCGTTTTCAATTTTTAGTTTAAATACTTTTTTTTTGTATAAAACTCAATCAAATATAAATGAGTATTTAAAATTTAATCCGTTTTCCTAAAACGTACACCCGGGTCAATATTCTCGTTCATTAATCACCATACACTCGGTCGATTTTTAAAAATGATTGACTAAAATAACAGACCTATTTCGGTCGATTTTTTGAACATTAATTCTAATTTATTTTATATGAAAAACTGACCGATTTCGGTTGGTTTCTTAAAAAATAAATTTTGCGGGACACTAAAATAGTTTTTCGCATTTTTGCACCAAAAAAAACCGAACGAAGTTGGTCGGTTTCGTTAAAAAATTGACCGACTTCGGTCAGTTTTTTGACGGTCGGTTTTTGACTAAATTTCTAATAGTGATTACACAATATTATAATTATGACAACCCGTTTGTAAGTCATAATATAATTACAAGTGTATTATTTGGTTGCACAAGTATAATTACACAGTTAGATTAAATTTTAAATCTAAAGTTAATTATCAAAAAAATAGTTAAGATTTAGCAACTATATACCTTTATAAATGATAGTACTAATTTTTACATTTAAGATAAATATTATTTCTTGAAAAATATATTAATTACTAATAATATATTTGTAACTAATATTATAAAAATAATTGACATATATTTTAAAATTAATAATATTTTATTTTAATTAATAATAAAAACTAAAAGCACATATTTTATAAGAAAAACATGAAGTGCATGATAAAAGATTAATATTTATGAATATAACGCCATAATATTATTCAAATATTTTATAAAAAAATAATCTATCAATTCTAATTGAAAAATGAACATCATATATCTGAATTAATAAATTAATATTAAGAAAGCAAATAAAATAGAATAAAAAATATAACATAAATTTAAAATTCAAAAAAAATTAGCATAATACTCTTACGTAAAATTGAAATAAGTTTCAACATAATTTAAGTAAATATAATTCAAAATAAAAGGAAAACATACGTCTATAACCTCATTCAACAATGAGATTCTACTCCAATGACATCACTTCTATATGCCAAATTTATTAATAACTTATTGTTTCTAATATTAGGTGGTGTAATTTCAAAACTAGTACAATAGCACAATATGATAAATGAAGAAAATAAAGAAAAATAAAAAATATGAGCAACTACATGAAATCTCAAAAAATAAAGGTTGAAACGTGAGAATATTATTTAAATATAAAAAGTAATATATCATTTTAACATAGTTAAACTTGTCCAATAACAAAGTTCAACTTTAATGACATCATTAATTATATGTTGAGTTTGTGGATAACTTATTCTTTCTAAGATTACAAGATATAGTATTTTTTTTAAAAACTAGAATAATAACATAGCTAAGTGTAATAATAATAATAATAAAATAATTACAAAAAAGAATACCAATTTTTGAAAAAAGAAGAATTTAAAAAGTTAAAATAAAAATAAATTGAAAAGAATAAAAAAAAGATTCAAAAAATAGTCTTGTAATTACACCATGTAATTACCAGCAATTCTCAACCCCTTGCGAATTGGAGAATGTAATTACACCCACTTACATGTTGACCAAGTAATTTTACTTGGTCAGACAAACATATCAAAACTGCGTAATTATAGAGTGACTTTCCAAACAAGTCCCTTAATGGACAGAAGAATATAATTTAGATAAAATTTTCGTGTTTTTGACCAATATTGTCAATTATCTTTGAGGATAGGTCTATTTTGGTCCCTCAAATATAACCCTGAGCATATTTAGTCCCTTAATATGCTAAAGTGGAGCATCTTTAGTCTCACTGACAGAATGTGTTCAAAAGCTAACAGTATTAACCAACTCTGATTCATGAAGCAAGTCTTCTGCTCTGAAGCAAAACATTTCCTCTCCTTTTATTGGATATCGCAAATTATCACTTTAATTCCTCATTTTTAGATAATGTCTTCTAAAATTTTGACCTTGACAATATCCCCTTATGTGCCAGTTTTCAATGTGAAATGACATTGTAGAGCCTCTGTAAAAATAATAGCCGAAAAATATATACATTTTGTATGTTAATATACAAAAATTATAAAAATTTAATACTTTTTTGGCTACCAGATGTAAATAGTTTCTGGCGTGAGCTAAAAGTGATAATACAATCAGGTTATTCGTTTGCTTCAATAATATTTCATAGAAGTGATCTTGGTAGCTCTATTTTTTTCCTACAAATTTAGAGTCCGTTTGGATGAGCTTATTTTAAGTGATTTTTAAGCCAAAATAGCTTTTAAGCTATAAGTTAGGAATTCTAACTTTTGGCTTTTGGCTTATTTTTGTCATTTTAGCTTAAAAACAAGTGCTTAAAAGCACTTTTTTACTTTATCCAAACACTACAAAATGACTTAAAAGCTATTTTAGCTTAAAAGCTATTTTAGCTTAAAAGCACTTCAAACAAGCCAATCCAAACAGGCTCTTAAACTTTTCTTTTTGGAAAAATCAACCGAAATTTTTCAAAGTGAAAGTTTCAACGTTAAAATCTTAAATTTATTAGCTCTATACTATTAGTGGGTGTTGGTTTATAAAATACGAAAAAGGGTTCAAAATACCCCTAAACTATTGAAAAAGGTTTAAAAATACCTTTCATCCACTTATTGGGCTAAAAATACACATCCATCCACCTTTTTGGTTCACTTATGCCCTTTGACTGTTAGGTCAATGCTGAATTAAAAATAATTATTATTCTTTTTGTAAAACTTAAAAAAAATATTTTACAAAATATTTTCGTTTTTTTAAACTAATGCACCAGTAGTCCACTAATTTAGTAAAATCTTCTTCTTCTTTTTTTAGTTTTTACAAAAAAAATTTAATTTTTACAAAAAATATTTTTTTTCATTTTTTAAAGCATTTTTTTTGTAAAACAGAAAAAAGAAAAAAAATGTTTTTAATAAAATATTTTTTGTAATTTAAAAACTGAAAAAATATTTTCGTTTTTGGAAAATATTTTTTTTTCAATTTTTGAAAATATTTTTTCTTAAAAAAAACTGAAAAACGAAAATAAAACGAAATGCTTTAAAAAATTGAAAAAAATGAAAAAAAATATTTTATTAAAAGTGTTTTTTTTCTGTTTTTACAAAAAAAATGCTTTAAGAAAAATGAAAAAAATGAATTTTTTTTTTGTATAAAACTGAATTGTTTTTTGTAAGAACTGGAAAAAAATAAGCAGACTTTACTAAATTAGTGGACTATTGGTGTATTAATTTAAAAAACGAAAGGTATTTTACAAAAAGAATAATAATTATTTTTAATTTAGCATTGACATAAAGGTCAAAGGGGATAAGTGAACCAAAAAAGTGGATGAAAGGTATTTTTAAACTTTTTCCATTAGTTTAGGGTCATTTTGAACCCTTTTCCGTATAAAATATTTTTGATAACAACAACAACGACGACGACGATCCAGTAAAATTCCACAAGTGGGGTATGAGAAGGGTAGTGTGTACGCAGACCTTATCTCTACCCCGACGGGGTAGAGAGGCAATTTCTGATAAAAAAAATTCGATAAGTAAATTAAAAAAGACGGTGAGTGCCGAAACCAATTCCGTAATTGACCTTGGACAGATTCTGTCAGTGAGACTAAATGTGCTCCACTTTAGCATACTTAAGGGACTAAATATCCTTAGGGTTATATCTGAGGGACCAAAATAGACCTACCTTCAAAGATAAGGGACAATATTGAACAATATTACATGTTGACCAAGTAATTTTACTTGGTCGGACAAACGTATCAAAACTATATAATTACACCCAAATTCAATTATAAAGAGGCTTTCCAAACAAGTCCTTAATGGCAGAAGAATATAATTTAGATAAAATTTTCTATAATTAAGGTTATTAAATATATTCTAAGGAGCATATAAGAAACTTTAGCTAAAAGATCGCGTTACTCAAGACTTTGTCGTATGCCTGTTTAGGATAGATTGGACTGTGTGACTCTGTGTGGGAAGTGGAGCTTCAAATGGATAAGAATGACGACATGTGTGAAGCCAGGAAGAAGTGAAGAGACCAGTTGTCAGATGCGAGCTCTATCCTATTTTATTTTTACTTTTTCCAAAAATACATTCTCCTTAGTAAGCTGACAAAATACTATCTTAGATTGTAGCTATGGCGACAGAATAAGTTTACAGCGGTGATCGGCGACGGCTTCTGCTACCGGAGAATCAGACGACTGATTAATCTGTTTGTGGGTCTTGCTATTACTTTGCTGATGAGGTCATCGATCGTGTTCCCCACTAGCTAGAGTCCTTAAAGGGTACGCAACTCCAAATGTTTGGGTAATTTTTTAATATTCTGATATATTGGGATTAGTCTTCACAGAATTTTTTTTAGTATCTGAACCATGGTGTTTTATATGTGATGTCCGTTTGTTTGATTGCTTTCACGTGTGCATATTATGTATTTATGTGTTTAGATAGATTTTTGGAATTTGTGCCATTTGGTGTTATATAATGGTTGAATTAAAGGTTTATGGATTGATTTTAGATTGATAGGAGTAAGTAAAAATGATTGAAAAATACAATCATTTGCTTTAATATACTCTCAATAGTCCTTAGATAATTGTTTTAGGGTGAACCTTTTGTTGACGGATCCGCTTACTACACTCATAATCTCAAAAGATTGATTTGGATGCAAAATAAGAAAACTAGGAAAATTTGATGTAGGAACTGTGGTCGCAGTGTCGGAGGCATAATTTCCGTAAAGGGGTTTTAAAAAAGAAAAAAATTAAAAAAGATTGTAACTAGCGGGAATAGAACCAATAAACCTTACATAGGTTTTGAACCCCCTGGCCACTAAGCTATGCTTTTGATCTATGCCAAGGGATTCAAAACATAATATATAGAGGTGAAAAATAGATTTTGCCTTATATATACAATGTAATTTTTTTGCAAAAGGGATTCGGGTGAACCCCTTTGCTCCTCTAAATCCGCCCCTGCGTGGTCGTGGTAGTAGTGGTCAAAGCACAAGCTTACGATTAAAAGAGTAAAGGAAGGAAATTAGCGACTGAACTAAAACCATGGTCATAGGACCAATGGGCCGACCGCGGCTGCAATTGTCAGTTTTAAGGGAAAATCGCAATCATAACCCTCCATCTATGATAGCTACAAGTAGAGCTCTGGGCACCGGCCATGATTGCAACCCACTGACTAAATTTTTAGGAATTTATCCCCTAATTGTTCTTAAATATTTTCATACTCGTTCTAAACTCTTAGAAATCAAAAAGAAGTCAGGTTCCCAAGTCGGAGAGAATTTTAGATTACCCATTTTTAGGGGGAAGTAGGAGAGTTAGACATTGTATTTCCTTTAAAAATAATTACTCTTTCACTAGTTTTGTTTGGAATTGGTTGTTATTATTCATGATTATTGATTTTCGTGTAATGTCAAATTTGTTTTTGAAACTATAGACTTAAGCTATTTATGCTACTACTATCTAACTACATTATACATTAAAATTGAATTTGAGGTTTAATGTTGAATATAGGTTAAAGGGTGCTTACTACTTACCAACCAAACCAGGCTTTGTTCTGTGGGGCGACAAGGGATCTACCCCCCGAGTACTCATTTATGGTTGGAAGGCAATTACTTGAGACAAATTATTTGAGTTCTCTAGGGGTGTTTAAGTAAACAGGGGCTATAGGAGTTCGATGCGGGAACAATTCTTGCAATTAGAGTTTTTCTTGGATGTAATTTTAGAGGATTTTCATGGACTACTTATTAAGAGAGAGATTGAGTTCTTTATGGGCCGTGGCAATGTTGGTACTAGAGGTCTAGGTTATTCTGTGACGAATTGATCACAGGTCGGTACACAGTAAAATCTCAATTATGATTATGTAACCGACCATCTCCATAATTGTGATACTGTAAGGGTGTGATATATTACATCTCTCCTTTCTTGTTTCTCCGTGTCAGGCGATTAGCGTCAACCATATGAATGGAACACTCTTTTTATTGAAAATTAGATGGCTTTGAGTCAATCTTCAAATGGCAGAACTACGATAGGAGTCTAGGAGGCACCAAATACTGCATCAAGTAGGTAGCCATCTTCCTATCTTGGGGAAGAGATAGTTCACAGACATGGCCAATTTAAGGCTCGTGGTGCCAACATGAGAGGTCATTGTATCACCAAAAGATGTGAAAGGAAGCCTGGTCTTGAAATGAGTGTAGTCCCTATCCTACCCTTACATGAGGGTGTTACCGCGAGACACTTACATCTAGAGAGCTTAAAGGACAAAATGGGTAGGTAGGAGAAACCTAATCAATGTACTTAGACTACTAGGAACATAGATGTATCCTTAATAGCATTAGTACATTTGAAACTATGGTAAGTTAATGGGTTACAGTCTAAAGGACCCTTATGTATAGGGTAAGATACTAAAGCCATGACGAGCTCTAGGGTGTTCCGATGAGGTCCGTGAAGCTAACGCCATATAGACCGGAAACATGGAGCATGTTATAATGTTAGGAAAACTTGCAATAGTGGTGTTACATGGGATGGGCTCACTAAGCTGTTTGTGGATCACTTCCTTCCTAATAGGTAGAGGCGAGATCTTTTATGGAGTTTGAGAGATTAGTTTGTACTCTAGATATGGATATACCGACATATGGCATTATGATTTCTTAGTAGGAAAATATGTCACCTACTTAGTGTTGAAGAAGTGTTTGGAGTGCATAGATTCTTCAAAGTGTTGGCTAACCCTCTATAAAAAGTGATAGCGAGGGAAGATGTTCGCCTACTGTGAGGAAACCGATCTTGCTAGAAAGATTGAGAACAAGGTACAAGATATGAGTGCAGTTGAGGATCATGTAAGAATGTCCAAACTAAGGATCTTTCAGCGGAAGTTTAGTGAAGGTTTCGGAGCTTGGGGTCAAGGACGTCAACGGGTTCTTTTGTCTAGGAAATATTGATTTCAAAGTCCACATTCAGTCTGCACTTATAGACAAGTTCTAGCTGGGGTACATCACCCTCATATGAATATTGTGGTTCTAGACAAACGTTTTCTACCAATCCAATATCCCATACACATATGTATAATAGAGAACACTTAGGCTAGTGCAGAATCATGCCTGGATGGTGCTTTGAGTGTTGCCGAACAAGTCACTACTTGAAGGACTGTCTTCCGCTCGCAAGGGAGATTAGCCAATCTTTTTTCACGTTACTTGCATCCACCTAGACTATTCATAACAATCTCAAACTTCCCATTAAGGGCAGCAAAGGTCAAAGTGCCAATGATTGCGCCACTAGGAATATAAGATAAGAGGGGTGTCAATAGAGGCCAACTAAGGTTCTACACACCAGTGAGACAAGATGCTTGGGCATTAAATATGATAGTTATAGGTATTGTTTTTGTTTGCTCACTTGACGCACTTGCATTAATTAATCTAGAATCTCTCCGCTTCTTTGTGTCCTTTTACGTTGCCTTGAGGTCTTGGTAAACAACTAGAGATTGAACTATCCTTTTATGGTTTCCACTCATGGGGTGAATCTTTTTCAATTTTTCGGAGCTTGTCAAATTCAAGTTAAGGGTAAGGATACCTAGCTGACCTAATTGTTCTTGATATAGGCATGGGTATGAATTGGATATCTTCTTTCCACACTACCTTCGGGTGTCATGTGAATGTAGTTAGGTTAGAGATATACAATGGACTTTTTTTTTGCTTAAAATGGGATCAGATTATAAAGATCGACAAGGTTATATCAGTTATGAGGCCAATGATTACTAAAGAAAATAATTTGAACTTTTTCAGTTTGATTAAAAGAGCGGAGAGATGAGGCACCTAGTATGAAAAAGGTACTGGTATCGAGTTCATTTGCATATGTATTTCCGAAGGATTATTGGTACTATCCCCACAATAGGAGAGATTTTTTGTATTGACCTGGCACGTTATTCATAACCCATATTGATATTCTCAAGTCATAAGGCGCCTCCAGAGTTAAAGGAGCTCTAGGAAAAATTTCAAGATCAACTAGATAAGGGTTTTATCGACCAAGCATATAAACGTGGGAGTGTATCAGTACTCTTTGTGAAGAAAGATAATGGGTCTTTAAGGATGTGTATGACTGCAGGAAGTTGAACAAGATTAAATGTCGTAACGCATAAGCATTGCCTCGTATGGATTACTTATTTGATTAGTTATAGTAAGACGTCCACATTTCAAAGATTTATCTTTGGTCGGGATATCATCAATTGTTTCGAACTGAGTTGATGAACTCATTCCTTTCCTCTTACTATCTATACAAGTTCCAAGGAAGACATAAAGTACGAAGAGTGAGCCACCTCTCTTCCTGCCAAAGTGGCTAGCCCATTGAATCATCCTATGTGGCTAGTCTTTATTTTGTATGTATCATGTTTATGTCTAAGACGTCCACATTTCAAAGATTTATCTTTGGTCGGGATATCACCAACTCATTACCAATCTTCACGGCATTAACCACAACAACTAATTGCAAACCCTGATCACCACTAGCATTTCCAATAACCTCATGCCTAATTGGATTAGTCAAGACACCCAGATTAGGGTTCAGTGGTGCATTAGGGTGGGATGATGGTTTACTGTAGTAGTTGTACCTAATTTCCAATTTTCTTCTTCTGTTTGTCTCCACCTTCTATCTAGTTTTTCTGAGTGTTTTTTGCACGATTAGCCTTCTCCATGATTTCTACTTCATCACTCCATAGAGCACTATCATTGTCAGTAGCACTAACAAAACTTTGATCTCTTTTCAAAATCATCTAAAGTGTGAGAAGGAATCTCTTGGCATGCCCGATTTAAGTTCTCATTAAGAACCTCATTTGACGTGCCAAAGGTCCTATTTACTCATTCTACAGTCTACTCCTTATTAGCCACCTCCCCAATCCCATTATATTTAGGATTAGGGTTTGTCACCGCTGTCGCAAATTGAATCCTTGTTTTCATCGCCTTAGGACTTGGTTTCCCAGTTTCTTTAGGCTGGTTTAGCTATTTTGTGCTAGCTTCCTTCTCCTATCTATCATGCACCACCTATGTAGTATGGTATTCACCATCATTTGCCAAAGCATCAAACACATTGTTAGTTGAAATCACATTGCCATTGGCCTTCCCCGTCACATTAGTCATCTCTTTACCATTTGCATTGTCAATTATATGTCCCCTCTTATCACTTTGATATTTACTCTGTCGTCTTTGCACCCATTCTTGTTTTCCAGGGTTAGTAAGAATCTTCCCAGCAACCTTACCACTAGATAACACCTTAGTTGAAGCTGCAGTAGTACCTACAACCTCCTTCTCCTTCCATTTATCAACGACTGGTTCATTAAACTGCCTGTGCAACTCAGGATGAATAATCCAACATTCAATCTCATCATGCCCCTTCTTCTTACACATCTTTACAGTATTTAGGCATATAATCATTCTTAATTTTTTATCCATTTAGATTCCTCATAGTCAGTTTCATCCTCCTCTTCAATGATTTTGACTCTTTGAGGAAAATTAGCTAGTAAATTCACCTCCACATTCACTTTAGCACAACTAGGTCTTATCCCATTTTGTGTTGCCATATCAACACGCTAGGGTCTACCAACTACATTATAGCTAAAGAAAATACGATTTCCTTACAAAGAAAGTAGATGGCAATTCCAAAAAAGAATATCCAAGTAATGAAATTGGTGTTTCTTCCTTAGGTTTCCACCATGGATTCCACTTCGTACATCTCATCTGTCAAATATCTCCTGGTGCCTTTATCTAAAAAGTTGTCTTTGACAATAGATGAGCATAGTCCTCCATTAATGTAAGCTTGATAAGATATGATTATCCTCAATCAATCCAATCGAATAGTGACCTTTTACTTCACACTGGATAGGAATAACTTTACGCACTTCATTGATCACAGATTTGCCATACGAAAATTTGCCAAAGACTGCAAGTTGTAATCCTTGTTGTGTAATGGATTGACGTACCTCTGTCTTTTTCCATATCACAATAGGTTCTCCACGAAGGTATTCAATAGGTTTTATGTTTTCGATAGGTAGCGGCTGCACGAGAGCATTTAATGTTTTTGGTTGTAATAATTGAGCATAGTTTTGGATTGGATTAGGGTTTGTGGATGTTTGTGGAGGCTGTACGGTGAAGGAGACGGCTAACCAACCTCTTTAAGAGGTTGGCTAGTGGTCAAATTGTCCATGGAAGGCTGCTTAAGAAAATTGCCGGTGTTTCGTGTCAAATCGCCTATATTGAGAGCTTTGGGTTAGGGTTCAGGGTTTAGCATTTGAGTTTTGTGCATGTTTCAACACAACCTAAGGCATTGTGTCAAAAAAAATCGTGGATGAGTGGGAGTCTTTTTCTTTTTTCATCAAATGAGTGGGAGTCTATGTTAGTGGCTAGTCGCGTACCCAGAACTTCTCAAGATATCTTCTCAGATACAATGATTTTTTAAATCAAAACAAAAGCTAGGGTGAAATTGAAGAAAATGGAATACCTTATATATGAAAATTTCTATGTTAATCCTAGCCCTCCTGATACATATGTTGCTCGGACTCTTCACTTTTGGTGCCGTACCCGTATTGACGCGATATGGGTGTGGGATACTTACTTGATTTGGTCAACAAATTTTAGGTACTTTAACGAAAATCGACGGAGAAATTCGAACAAATACAATAGTTTTTGAAATCAAAGCAAAAGCTATGGTGAAAATGAAGAGAACTGAATACTTTATATATAGAATTTCCTATGACAATTATTTCCCTTTCTCCTTATTGGTCCTCCTCTTGATTAATGTTTTCTCATTCTCGAAGTACTTTATAGTCCACATAATGTCTCATAATTTAGACATATTTTTGTAACTCAATTTTAAAAATATTTGAATTACTTTTACCTAAACTCCCACACTTGTATCCATACTTACATCCATATCATCGGATCTTGAAATTTATATCATGAATGATCCAACCTATAGATTCGCACCCGTATTGAATAACCGCGCCCGAATTCGAGCAGCTTAGCCTGATACTCCTTTTAAGGTAACACAAAGGGAATTACTACTATGTACTCATAGACCCCCAAGATGTAATACATAAGGTATATCTACAACTAATCACACTTATGATTCACCAGTGTTTTGGATAGCGTGCGGCGGCAAATAGCGACGAGGGTCCGCTTCACTGAGGCGAGAGGCGTGCAGCGAAGCGCTCGCCTTTTTGATGTGAAGCGACAATTTATACAAAAACATAAAATATTATATATATTAATAAATATATCAATTCAAAAGTTAAACTCAACAGATAGTCATAGTAGATTCATAAACTAAAGTCTAAAGTGTAAAACACGCAACATCTATTCTTCTTCAAGATTTTCTGGTGAAAAAACAGAGCCAAAAAAAACATACTTTCTGTTTCTGTTGTTCTCGACAAAAACAGAGCAAAAAAAATAGAAAGAAGAAGAAAGAAGAAAGAAAAGAAACTCAGAGAAGCGTACCTGGTTTCAGATGGCAGAAACTTGATGAAGAAGACGATGGCACTTGGCAGAAACTTGAAGCTTTCAGATGAAGAAGACGATGGCACAGTAATCGTGAGCCCTAACCGCGAACCTTTTTTCAGAAACTTTGCCCTAATCGCGCCTCTGTTGTTCGAAGTTGAAGAAGAAAGAAACTTCTAAGAGTCAAGCCCTAATCGCGACCCTTTTTCTTAAGTTTTTGCCCTTTTTCTTTTTTTTTTTTTTATTTTATAAAAAGCGACGCTACAGTCGCCTCTCGCTACACAAGCAGAGGCGAGCGCTTTATGCAAATCGCAACGCAACAGATGAAAGAAGCGACATAGTCTCGCATCGCCTCACCTCACGCTATTAGCGCTGAGACGAGCGCTATTTATAACACTGTGATTCACTTGATTCAAATAAAGGCTCTCATTCGTTCATTGTCACCAATTCGGAGACACATGCTCGTAGATACTTTTGGTTAACATAGCTGCATGTCACAACCCATTTCACGGATCATGATGGCAGCTACACTATCCCATCGGTGGGTGAACCATCCCCAAAATTATTTATCTTCTGAAAGCAAACTAGCGGAAATGAACAACAACAACAACAACAATAACAACACACCCAATATTATCCCACACCGTGAGGTTTGGGGAGGGTAGTGTGTACGCAGACCTTACCCCTGTCTTGTGAAGATAGAGAGGCTGTTTCCGATAAACTCTCGGCTCAGGAAAGCATAAGCACCACATTAATGAAAATATAGACAAGAAGGGACAGTACCAAAAAACCATATAAAAGCAGAATAAAAATAACAAGACAGTAAGATAATCAACAATGGAAGAAAACAACGATTAGTCATAAAAACCTACTATCAACAGAAAGCGAGACTGCGTGCCAATACTACTGTCATGAACACTCTAGACTACCTACTCTACTACCCTAATCCTCAACCTCCGTACCTTCTTATCAAGGGTCATGTCCTCGGTTAGCCGAAGTTGCGCCATGTCTCGCCTAATCCATAACAACACTGACCCCTTCTTCAGTAAAGGGTGTGTTCATAGGGTCGTTCAATGTTTTGAAGTTGGTGAAAAGGGGGATCGTTTTTGGACCAAGAGCTTGTTGATTTGTGAGCTATTTTATAGTTGTTTAACATAAAGTGGATAGAAGGAATCATGAATGAGTCATTATATATTTGACTACATCATAGACTAATGGGGGACAGTGATTGATTAACAGGTATGACTCTAGCGCTGGACAAGTGTGGAGTTCTAAGGAATTACCAGGTGTTTCATCTAGTCCTTGGATAAGGTTTGTGAGCATGGTATATAAAGGTGAATAGTTGAGAAGTTTCTACAATTAGAAGTGGTTGGGTTATTGCAACGGTAACAATTGATTTTGTTGGAATAGGCAGATTTGGTCGGTACCTTTTCTAGCAGAGGAACTTCATAAAGGATTGTGCATATGATGCGCAGATTTAAAGAAGAATTCAATTTTGAAGTTCGAGTGAGGAAAGGGAAACTACTGGTTGTTTGAGTCAGTGTTGTAAATAGCGCTCGCCTCATCTTACGCATAGCCGAGTCGGGCAAATGCGACTTTTCCAGCCATGCCCCATGACCCCTTGGGCGCGCCCCGTGGCGTCCTAGCAAGCCTCCCAATGCTTAGTGCCACGGACGGCCCCGTGGTCTTGGCCACGCCAAGTGACAAGCGCGCATGTGCCTCTGTTGCCCCATCGATATCCCTCGCCAGCGCGCAGCCGCAGGCAGATGCCAACAACGTCGTGCGTGCAGACTGTGATGCCAAAGACAATGTTGTTGTCCTATTTCTGCCTTGTAGAAAACTAAGTCCTTTTCATTGTAAATATAGAGTAGTTTTATTTCATGTACTTCCATTATGTTTCTCTAGTTTAATCAAGTCTAGTATTGTAGCTTTGGTTTATTTTTTAAGCATTATTAGGGGGGATCAAGCATTCAAAACTTTCTAGCAAGCAAACAATTCTCTTTCCTGGTGTCTCTCCCCCTCGACACCGCGTTGCCTTTCTTTAATAGCTTTCATTAGTGCAATCAAGATTTCTTTCATTCTCAATTCTAATTTCTGTTCTCTCAATTGGTCTGGACATTGGTTTTCCCACAATCTCATCAAGCGTATGGAGGGGACCTTAGTTGGCGGACAGTAACTCCACTGATATCAGTTGATTAGCCTTACGTCGCCCTTCCAAGGAATCTCAGGAAGGCGACATGTAACAATACACATGACATCTTTTTCATTTAACTAATTAATTTATGTATCTAAATACAATAAGAGTCTTAGCACGTTCATATCGCATTCATCCTTATTGAAGGTACTATGCTTTGGGTACTATGGACTTGTTTGTTTACGCTCATGTCTCCTATATATCACACCTAACACATGCAACATCTTTTATAAAAATCAAGTCACAAGTAAAACAAACTTCTATGTTGGGTCTAGCCTTTTAACCTTAGCTCAATGGCTCAATTTTAGTATACCTTCATAAAACAGAACCCGTAGTGAGTTAACAATGAAACAAGCTCCAAACAATGGTTCAGTTTATCCCTAGGCCATCCAATCCTCTAATTTCAACCCAAGGATGAACACTAGGTTCATATCCTCCTCTTTGCCCCTAATCTCAGCATTAATATATGGTTGCCGATAGCTAATAAATCACACTCATTAGCTAAGGAGAAATTTTTCCTCTTTGAAGTCAAAAGTCCCATAACATTTGGGTGATTTGGCATAGAAGGTGGAAATGTAGACAAAAATCATGGATTTGGTAGTTGAATCCAAATTATTAGCCTCAACGCTTAATTTAACTAAAACATGAATTTTTAGCCTTTTCCCATACCTTACGGACTTGAAGATTTTGGGTTATGGCTCAACCCCTCTATACTTAGGGTGCTCTTCCTCTCTTAGGTCGTGCTAAAATGATAAAAGAGGTGGGGGTTGGGGTTTATATTAGAGGGTTAGAACCCTATTAAAATGGCCAATTACCCCCAAAATCGGGATCCAAAAGTATATTGCATGTCGCTTCAACACAACCTAAGGCATTGTGTCAAAAAAATCGTGGATGAGTGGGAGTCTCTTCTTTTTTTCATCGGATGAGTGGAAGTCTATGTTAGTGCCTAGTAGTGTACCCAGAATTTCTCAAGATATCTTCCAAGAGTGTGAAATATACAATAAATTTTTGTAACAAATCAAGGGAAAAAAAGGATAACTTTTGGTCATGTATAACAGATTATGTGAACCTCTGGTAGCCTACCAACCTTGTCATGATATCCCTTACTTTTGTTTATTTTGGTAGGTAAGAAGTGCGCCAACTGAGCTTGCAAATCATTTTCATTAATATTATATTAGAATTCGATGAACATACACAGTAACCTTGTCACAACATCATTTATGTAACTCAACTATAGCTTGATCAAAGTTTCTTGCTTATAAAAACTTCGATGACTATTTTTAAAGCTTATATACCCTCTATTTTGGAGGTTATTCCTTCATTCTTCCTCGTTACAGTGATTCATTTAATACTTCACCTTTGAAACATCTTAGGTGTTCAATTCTAAAAGCAACTTTCACCTTCTTCCCTTGAGGTTAAATTCTAGTTATCGGCTCCAATCCATCGATATTTCTTCTTCAATACTCTACTTCAAGCATGTGCGATTGTGTATGCTTATATTGGTCAGTATAACTTATAGACATCCAGTGATATCTTATCCTTTCTTGGTGCATATTAGGATATGGATTTTATGGTTGAAACAATTTAAGATGGTCATTTACTCGAATCTGGTAGACAGATACTAATATTCTCTTTTTGGCATTGCAATGGGGGTTCTAGTGTCATTTGAAAATTCTCCCCGTTGTTTCTGAACCTCTTATATTGATAGTAATTTTTTTCTGTATCACGGATAGTAGGCTGTCTCTATCTAACCTTCACGACTCACAAAAAGTTTACTTGACTCGTCTCATACTCGCTCTTGTAACTCCTATGATCTATTACCATTGATCTGGATTGCCGTTGTGTTTTTCTTTTTCTCACTTTCTATAAGCATAGGCGGCCCATGTTCCTAAACTCAATGTCAGCACTTTTCAGTAGTGAAGAGTTGTATGAATCTCACCCCATGGTGGTTTCTTTCCAAACTTATAATGTTACGTTGGAGCCAACTAGGTTCTCAACTATATTTGTAAGCGATGTTGGTGTGAAATAATTCTCGTATTACGCTTCTCTTAGTACAACTAAAACTATGTCCTTTAACTAGGTTAATGTACCATCACTTACTCTTGCTAGTTATAGTCCTTAGCCTGTCTAACTAGTCATCCTATAGTCCATGTATACATAACTTGATTTAACTTGGGTCCTCTTGGCAACCCGTCTAACTCGGCCCTTTACCACAACCTTGGTGTAAGTGGCATGTCTTTAGTCACATCGAACATCTATTGGTTTCTATTGCGGGGCTACTGCTTGCTAATTTTACTGCAATCAAGGTATATATAACAACCACATAATAATTTAGTAGCTTGGCTCTAAACGCGTGAATACTAAGAGGAGAGTGAACAAAATAAGAAACTGACTCTCTAACCTGTCTAAATAGCTCTCCACATGTAATTGTGATGTTCTACACAACCATAAACAAGACTTTACTAAGGTAGTGCTCCTTGACTCAACTTCTAGGACTCATGAAACTCAGGCTCTCATACCAAGTATGTGTGTAATGATCGGCACCCGACAAGGCTGGTGTCCCAAGGAGCGAATCTTTAAGCTTGTTGTCCTGACTATGCATAAAGCATATATTGGGGTTCTAAACGAAGCAAACAAACCCTATCATGTGTCATTAAGTTAAGACAGAGAGAATTTTATTAATGAAGATAGAAGTGGGGCATAGCCCTTTAAAGGATTAATAGCGAGAAAGAAATAAGCCGCCATCGAATAAATATGGGGCTTTACTGAACCTATAAGACACGAAGATAAATAGAGTCAGCATATACAATGCAATGAATCTCATAGACCCTCTTCTAAAAAAGTGGATCATTCTTTCCTTTAAATGAAGTTTGTATCAAAATTCGTACTTTAGCAAATTTAAAATTTTCATATATATCAGTAAAACTAAAGTCATAAACATATGAAAAAGCATTAAAAAAGTTCTTTCAATATCCATTATTTTTCCCATCGGACTTAAACAAAATGTTTCTTTATGCTAGCAAGACTTAAACTAACACTAGTGTAGGGCGTATCGTAAGTTGCTACTAATATGGTTCGACTCAAACATCCAAAGTAGACCCATGTCAATTGTCGATGATTGGACGCAATAGTTGAGTATTGAAATTCTAGCATCAAGTCTTTAAGCTTTGATTTGAGGTCAATGGAGACCTAACCTTCCTTAAGTATTTCCTTTAAAAACATGCCTTACAACTGTTCAAAAAATTGCAATGAGAGGAAGCCCTAGATGGCTTGTATCAAAAGTTAGGGACATGAGAAAGAGATGTTTAAACTAGTATGGCTGAGAGAAAAGATTTAAACCTGGTGAAGTGTATTAAAGACTATTCTCGACAAGTGTTGATAGGAGATAATGAGATCAAGAAGCGATAGAGAGTCTATTTGATTAATTGTTCAACTCGAACCACGAGAATAGAAATTAGGATTTTCATACATCTGTACACGATGAATTTAAGCTATACTATGGAATTACGCTCGTAGAGGTAGAGGACGCCTTGAAAATATAAAGATTAAGAAAGTCTGTGGTCCATATGGTATTCCTATAGAGGTTTGGGAGTGTCTTTAGATAAGTCGGAGTAGAATGGTTTACCAAGCTATTTAATGCTACATTAAGAAGTGGTATGACTTCCAACAAGTGGAGAAAGGGTACCCTGATCTCACTTTTATAAGAACAAATGAGATATTCAAAGTTGTGCAAACTATTGTGGCATTTAACTTGTGAGTCATTGCTATGAAATTTGGGAAAAGAGTGATGGAGCGTATACTTGGAGACACTACAAGAGTGACTAACATCAGTTTGAATTATGTTCGGTAACGCTTGCTTAGAAAATTGATAGAAATTTGTTACGAGAGAGAGATTTACGGATGATGTTCATTGATATGGAGAAAACTTATAATAGAGTACCTAGGAGAGTCCATTGGTTTGTGTTAGAGAAAAATTAAATTCATGTTAAATATTTGAATTTCATAAAAGGAGATATATGAAGGAGCCTTTACTAGCGTTAAAATAGTAGTAGGAGCTTAAAAGAGTTTTTCGTAATCGTAGGTTCAGACCGGAACCAACATTAAGCCTGTACATGTTTACCCTAATTATGGTTGAGCTAACCAACATACACAAGAGGATGTACCACAACGTGTGCTATTTGTTAATGATATTGTGCTAATTGACGAAACCAGCGAGTGTGTCAACCAAAAGCGTGAACTATGGGGAAACACTCTAGAGAATAAGGATTTTAAGATAAGTAGAAGTAAGATTGAATATATGCACTGCAAGTTTAGTTAGCATAAGAAAGTGAAGTTGAGGTCAGATGAGATGGGATTGTGGTGCCTAATGCAAACAATTCAAATATCGAGGTTGGTTGTTCTAGGAGGATGGTTGAAATGGATAAGTGGTTTCGGGGTGTTACGTGATAGAACGATACTTACCAAAGTTAAAGGTATTTTGGAAGGTTCTATTGAACATTTATACGTCCAACAATGATATGGAAACACATCACTACCAGGGCCTTTTCGCCTCCCCTACTTCCTACCCCCAAAACCATTAAAATCACTCATCTAAGAAAAAACTGAAGAAAGTGAAATTAAAAAAAATAAAATTAAAGTGGCATTTGACACATGGAGGAGCGTGTAAAATGTAGCCCTCCACAAGCTTGATTTTTTATTTTCAAGGAGGTATTAGTTCCACTCTGAACCATAATAGGGGTAAGGGATCGCCATTGGAGTTTAGGTGTAGAATTGAGTTTTTGGGATAAGTCTTAGGGGCGACTTATGTATTTTTTCAGAAGATTTAAAGAGATACCATTTAGTTGAAAGTATATTGTAGTTAACCTGTTCACTTTAGGTTCTTTGCTTTCTATGAGTCTCTTAGTCATCTTTGAGATTCTACGACTTTATTTGAGCATGATATATTCTATAGGCTTGTTAACATATATTTGAATTGTGAGTCCTATTCGAGATTCCTTCTAGTACTTTTTATTTTTATTTCTGTTTTGTAATGTTAGCCTGGATAAATTTAAATAGAAAATATGGTCAGATCACTGATATAGTCGACCCTAACTTATTTGGGATTGGGGCTTAGTTATTGTTACTGCTTGTTCCTTGATTGGGAAGCTAAGGTTAAAGAAACTAGTAGTATCCATGAAATTATCCATGATTCCAATGAATAAATTATATGAACCAATTGAAAAGTGGGAAATTATTGATTGATTTGAGTTACCCATGGCATGGTAAAACACAATTTGATGATATGAGGGTCAAAGATGAAACCAAAGAGGGTTGAGTATTGGGAATTTGTTATGGATGAGTCTATATAGGGATATAATGAACACTCTTTCTAAAAAACTTGACACTAGATTAATGCAATGTAGTTATAGATTGATTGAAGGAAATGTTCCTGATTGCCCATGAACGATATGCTTGAGCTACACACGCTTGTATTGTGAGTGAAAGAAATCTTGGTAGAAAGTTAAAGCTTGCACTTGTCAAAGATGGTATAAATTATTGTTGATCCTACGAGGATTGAGGTTTCTAATTAACTAATTAATGTTTCCTGAACACAACTTTAGAAATTAGATAACTTTATGAACGATCCTATAACTAAAGTGAATTGAAAAATGCCAAAGTTCTGGAGGCAGAATTGATGGTTGGAGATTCTAATAAGCAAAAAAAAGTTTGGATATGGATTTCGCCTTTGACTAACATATGATCTTCATTCCTCTTTAATCTATTCACTTTCTAAGTTATTTGGTGTTTCTTTAAATTATGCCAAACTATTATAACCTTCTTCACTAGGTGTACCTTTCGCGATTAACAAATAGTGATTAAAGCACCTTAAGTGTTGAAGATGATTGACTAACCCACTTTAGGTCCCACAATAGATATAAACCCTCTTAGTTACCTAGATTTGTTAGCAAGTAGGTTCAAGACTAGCCTTTGCTCGCGTTCAGGATAAGAAAAAACAAATTATGACCATTGAAGCATAGGTGAGAATGTGCCGAGGGTCTATCGGAAACAATCTCTCTGCCTTTTCAGGGGTAGGGGTAAGGCTGCGTACATCTTATCCTCCCTAGACCCCACTTGTGGGAAACTAACTACTGGGTTTGTTGTTGTTGTTGTTGTTGTTGTTGTTGTTGTTGTTAAGAATAGGTTAGAATGTGAAGGATTCAAACGACTTCTTTCAATTAGAATTTCGAAATTGCACTAAGAAAGATTAATCGAATCAACATTAGATGAAACAAAGAAATTAATCCATAAAATTAAATCTTAGGATCCATCTAAATCCTGCTACAAGAAAGCCACTCCATAGCGGAGTGTGATTCAAATAAAATAGTATTGAAGCCACAAATATTTCATAGGTGCAAGAGAACGTAAAATGTGAGAAAAAAGAACTCTTAATCTTGAATTTTTTCCTTGAATCCGTGATTCTTTTGTTGGATCCTTGCTACCTAGCAATGGCTGCGAATGTGTGTCAGAAGTTCTTCAAAGAAAACCTCATTTTCATGATTTGATTTTTTTGGTTGCCTGTTGTTTACATGGTACACTATTGTAAGCTTCTCAAACCTACGTAGTTGATTGTGACACCGTATTTTACATAGCTTATGATTTTTATGATGGGGCTAAGATGATGCCTGTCTGTTACCGCATTGTTACCTTATATATGATGTATTCATGATATAATATATCACTGGTTATTGTTATAAGGAAAGGCATTTCTAATCTATTTTGTGAATACTATGTACTGGCGTGCTTCTTGACTTGTGTCCATATAATGTAGTTGTTGGTAAGCGTTATCTACTCATTGAGCTAGGTGACTCACTTTTTTTTCTATTATTTTACAGAGACATCTATTGACGTAGACGAGGACCTACCTATCTAGAGCTTGCAAAGCTGATAGTATCGGAGAGCCCCTTGTTGGTTTGCGCAGGAGAAGAGGTCTTTATCATTTATTCATGTCCTTTCCTTGAACTCTTAGGATTGCTTTGTTAGTTTTCATGAGTACTTTGGTTATCGTAACACTTTTAGTGTCCGTTGAAATTTTTTTTTATTTAAATTTTCGTGATGGACCTAGTATTATTGTGTTATTAGTGGGAGGTTAGTAATTTTGGTGATTTTTTTGATGGGTGCTTGTTGTGTTGTGATTTTAGCCGAGACATGAAAGTTTTGATAGCCCTTCCCTGAACCCCATGTTGGTTAGCTGGAGCGAAGAGTTTTTGTCATTATTGTCGTACGTTCTTTTAAACTCTTAGGATTGCTCCTTTTGTCAAGTTCATGAGTATTTTGGTTATCGTAAGACTTATAAGTACAATTTTCTACTATTTTTTGGTGATGGAGTTAGTATGTTACAAAAGGGAAGTTAGTAGTGGTGGTGGACTTTGTCGTGTTGTATGATTCTAGCTGAGATAGGAAAATATGGATAGCCCTAGATATAAGAAAACTTTGTCCGATTTTCTTTAAAATCCTGGTAAACTTGCTAGGGATTATTCCTGAGCGGCGATCACATCTCTAAATTGGGTTGTGACGTTTTTGCAGTTTGCAGGATTGAGATGCTCAAATAAATTAGGATTTCCAAATCATTGAAAGTAATGCTGCAAAGGTGGATGCAAGAGTATTGTTTCATATTTTACCTGATCAGTTTGTAGAATATCAAGTTTTGTTGATATGAACCTCATGAAGATGTTTGTGGATGCAGGGCACTAGTATTCACTCCAGAAGCTGCATTGCCCTTACTGCTTCACTGGGAAGTGTGGTTTTTCCTGCATTTTAGAAATAAACCTTAGGATGTTTCAGAAAATGAGATGTTTCATTTTGGAGGCATTTCCTCACTTGAAATGCACTGTCCTTGATCTTCCACATGTTGCTGCTGACATGCCAAAAAGTGAGAATTTAAGCTATGTAGGAGGGGCTATGTTTCAATCTAGTCCACATGTTGTTGCTGATGCCATTTTGCTTAAGGTATATACAAGAACTTTATTCTTTATATATCCTTATGTAGATGAGTTTAGCATTTATCACACTATCAAATCACTTAAAAGATCGGTCCGCAAAAGTGTAATTGGTAACTCGAAAAAAAAGCAGGCTAAGTACGCTAATCGCATAAAAAGTTTTTGCACTGTGAGTTCATACAAGTTAAAGATTGTCAAATACAATTTGGGCAGCTTCTATTTAGGTTGGAAGAAATTTCTCCATTTTCTATACATTATCCGAGGCACATCCTTGTATACTAGCATAGATTATACATAAGCACAAATTTCTCACATGGATTCAACTTTCTATATCCTTTTTGTATTAATTAAATTTACGTCTGTTTGATCTAATTAACTATCTTCGAAATTGGCAGAACATTTGTTCAAATTAATCAGAGTTCGATGCAATGTCACACTGTTATGTTTTGCAGCAAGTAGTGCACAGTTGGAGAGATGAGGATTGTGTCAAGCTACTGAAGAAATGCAGAGAAGCTATTGCATTGACATGGTGTTAAGACACAAACGAAGATGAACCAGACATGACTGAAGTAAAGCTCATGTTTGACATGTTGATGGCAATGGTTTTCACCGCAAAAGAAAGAACGGAACAAGAACTATTCCTTGAAGCTGGCTTTACTCGTTACACCAATCTTTGGCCTTAGGTCACTTATTGAGGTGAGGAAATGCCTCCAAAATGGTCTTAGCCTATAGTCAATCCCAACTAATTTGGGAGTGAAATGTAGTTGGTTAATTTTTTTTTATGTATCCCTGCCCATCTGCCCAGGAAGACGGGGGCAGAAACACATTAGCAAATGTAATTTACTGAAATGTTTTCTTACTTAACGAACATCACATTAGCAAACACATTAGTCTGTTTTTGTTAGACTGCAAAAGATTGTTAGCAGTTGAGTTACCAGTTGATCGCATTATTTGAATTTAGAAGAAATCTAATCTGTATACTGTAAAGCCTTTGTAAAAATACATAGTATAGATTACAACACTAGTATGACTAAGACCAAATCCTTCTAATACAAAATATAGCTTTCGCTTATTCGTTCTCTTCTCTGTTTTATTTGTATTAAAAAAAAAGGATGCTTAATTGCATACATGAATGTGGAAATTTTGGAGGACAGGCAATTCGTTCTTCGTTTGTGTCAGTTGAACCAAGTAGGGAGTATTAGTTACTAATGTATTGTAGATCTATATGCAATGGTTACTTCAGTCTATAACTCTATGCCACTTTTGCCCTATACGTGGTTCTAATTATTGACTTTTGCAATCTTGTACTACTGTATTACATTCTTTTGCTGCATGCTACGAACAATGGTGATACTGTAGACTTGTTATATTTTTCCCTTTCTTTGCGCTGTCAACTCAGCAAGTAGCCCGCAAGGGTTAGCTGAGTCGGTTGGGTAAGTGGTTACCCACGTGGATGACCTGGGATCGATTCCCCTCACCTGCAGCCTTCTCAGTTAGAGTAGCCCGCAAGGGCTTGCCTAGTCATTGCACAGTGAGTAGGTTATATCCAATGCACACCTGAAGGCTAGCGGCTGCGGATTTTCCTGGGATCCATCAATACCAATTTAGCTAGGGTCGAGTACATGATTTCTCTCTGTATTATCATCAGAAGATTATCATAGTTAAAACTGTTTTTATGTCGACTATGAACTTACTGCAACCCCTTTCTCTTTTACAAGAGACTTGGGGACTGATTATTCATCGCGAAACTCACATAACATGTTTCTTGTCCAACTTCTTTGTATTCGGTTCATCAGTCTTTGATAGTTCTAGAGAGAAAATATTTGCATGTAGTCTTTTCCGTCTTATATAACTTGTAATGCTTCGCTTGATGATACTTTCTCATGTTTTTCATCGTCAAACATATTTTAGACAAAACTTTAATTGATATGAAAAAAAAAGATTAAACTTTTCTCTTATGTACACATTATCACTCTACTTTGCAAAGTGGTTGAAACTTATAGTATTACTTAATTTGTTCTAAAAATATGTCGGCCAGTCAAGTATAATTAAGCATTACGTGGTTTGTGCCACGAGCTTAAGCCTTTACTTTAGTATAATTAAGCAGCTAAAGGCACTATAAATGTAGAAGAGTTATTACTACTCATTTCCAGAATTAGACACTATGACTCCATTGGGTATGAGTGTAGGACCATTATATGACGTGAGAAATCTGACGTGAGCATTTCAAAATTGCTGAGAACTATACTATATATGCGCAATGGGACTCTACTGCTGTAACTGTGTGTGTATCAACAACCTGCATTTTCTTCTCCTCCGTTGCTGCTTCATGCCACTTCTGTGATTTTTTATATCTAATTTGTTATAGTCACTTATCAATCAATGCTCTTACCTTAAAAAGTATCATAATTGTGCAAATGTTTCTTCTCATTGACAGGTATAGCATTAAGACTCACCATTTTAATGATAGACTAGGTGAGCTGATTGTCAGCTAGCAGCTAGTCTTCAGTCCTATGATACTATTCATTGGATCTGTCGAATATTCAAATTTATTAAATGATTATCTATTGAAGATTCTTGCAGTTAATAAATATATGTAGCGGGCTTTACATATGATGGTTTATAAGCTGCAAAGAAAACATGCATTGGGTTTGTAAACTATTCTTGAAGGGTAAATCCCTGATGCCTTGAAGCAATTGTTAATTATGTAGGTAAACTTTGACAAAAAAGAAACGAGTAGAATTGCAAGCTATTAAGGGTGTTTGTATTCGCTTAAAATTGGTCAAATTGTTTACCTCAAAAAATGGGAGTAACAATTAAATATGATATGGTTTTAAAGGTATGTGATTTATTCTAATACTAGTAATATACAAGTAATATTAGGTCTAAGTAAGAAGAATTGATGAACCAAACCAATGTTGCTAGAGCAATAAGGACCTCGAGCTCGATTTTCTTGGGGGCCTCAAGGTGAGCTAAGAGCAATGAAATATGTACAGTAAAGTAAAAACAATAAAGCTGAAGAATACTTGTTGAGCACAGTAAACAAGAAAAGCAGAGTAGAATATTTTATTGCAGTGAATAATGTATTTTTTACAAAATAATTGGGGTCCCTTTTATACAGGAAGGGAAAACCCTAATATGGTACATTTCCAATTATGGCAAAGAATTCTATTGGTACAGCTGTATAACAACCTAGTACGGACTTGTACTATTTTGTACAGATCTTATCCTATAATTTATGCCCTGACCCACGTGTCCTTGAGAAATTCCTGCTCTTTCTTGAGTGTTTTCGAGATTATACTGTCCTCGATGTAGGTTGTGCCAGGCCTTCAATCTGCTTCCTCGAGGTGTGTGTCCTTCAGCCGGGTCCGACCCCTACTTTGAGTCGCCTGGACTCAGACTCATAGCCCAATTTAAGACTTCAAAATCAGGCTCCTTGATTTTGATCGTATATAGATAGTCCCCGTGTTTCTTAGAATAAGATGATAAGAAACAATTTGAACCTCGATTTTCCCGAGCCTCTCGTGATGACGTCATGCTCATGACGTAGGCGCTTGAAGTGATCGAAAATATCATGTCAGCATGGTTCCCCAAAACATCAAATACGTTACAGCTTTTGTCGGCCACTTGTGCCGCCGGTCCCGTTGTCGGCTTTCTATAAATAAGGGGTTACTTGGCTGAACAAAAACTACACTTATTCCTTCTTCATCTACTTTTAGCCATTTCCCTTCTTTATCTCTTCCTCTAATCATCTATTTCTATGGTTTAAATCTGTGACCAACATGGCAGCAACTTTACCAGTTACGCCAAGGCATCCTTTTTCAAAGCTGTGGCTCGGGACAACGAGAGAAGGGCACCGAATCCTTCCTGTATCAGGAGATATGCGAACTTTGCACTACTACCCATCTCTCTTAACTTCAACCTGGTGTGGTGCTTCATTACTTTTGCTTTCCATGGAATAAGGTGGCACTATCATCTACTAACTTTTGTATCCCACACCGGAACAGAGTTCTGAGGATGATCACTCTTGGATAGTTGCTCGTGCATCTTTCAACCCCTTTTGGTTTTTTCCTTTTGCTTGTTCTTTCTTAATGTATTATGGCCCAAAGTTTCAATGGAATGCTCAATCCCGGCTGCTGGAGATATAATTACATTTATCGAGGGCCTTCTGCCAAACGTTTCCAAATATCAGAAACGGTGCCCCCGAGAAGAGGATTTCTAGAGATGATGCTCTCGAGGTCGTGGCCTTAAAAGTGAATTATGATCTTTGGCTTTTATTTTTTGCTTCTTTGTTCCTGTGTAAGTATCCTTCGTGGGTGGCGTAGTTATACCTTGTAATCAATTCTTGGAAGTATAAAAGGATCCTTTTGTATCCCTTTCGACCCATGCTGAATTTTATTCTATCTTTATTCGTAAAAGACTCGATTTTATGATTTCAATGACTAGCCCAAATATCGAGCTTAGGACATAATAAATCCTTATGTTTTTAATCGATCAATATAATGCCCCTCGAAGTTCTCGTTAATCCTCGCTGAGCTTAAATGTGAACTCGGTGCATTGTGATCCCCGAGCCCGAGTTAGGTGAGAGCAAGATCTCAGAATGAAGTTAACCCTTAGGTCTTCTTTGCTATCCCCGAGTAAGAAATTTTTCCTGCATGCTATGAACAATGGTGTGACTATAGACTTGTTATATTTTTCCCTTTCTTTGCACTATCAACTCAGCAAGTAGCCCGTAAGGGTTAGCTGAGTGGTTGGGTAAGTGGTTGCCCACGTGGATGACCTGGGATCGATTCTCCTCACCAGCAGCTTCCTCATCGTCGCAATGGGCTTGCCTAGTACGTTTTACATCTCGTGTGTGGTGTGCGAGTTATTGCACAATGAGTAAGTTATATCCAATGCGTACCCGAAAGATAGCTGCTGCGGATTTCCCGGAATCCATCAATACCAATTTAGCTTGGGTCGAGTATATCATTTCTCTCTGTATTATTATCAGAAGATTATCATAGTTAAACCTGTTTTTATGTCGACTATCAACTTACTGGTAACCCTTTCTCTTTTACAAGAGACTTGGGACTGATTATTCATCATGAAACTCACATAACATGTTTCTTGTCCAACTTCTATATATTCGGTTCATCATGTCTTTGATAGTTCTAGAGAGAAAATATTTGCATGTACTCTTTTCCGTCTTATATAACTTGTGCTTCGCTTGATGATACTTTCTCATGTTTTTCATCGTCAAACATATTTTAGACAAAACTTTAATTGATATGAAAAAAAGGATTAAATTTTTCTCTTAAGTGTACACATTATCACTCTTTAGTATAATTAAGAGCTAAGGGCACTAGAAATGTATTTCCAGAATTACACACTATGACTCCACGGGACCATTATATGACGTAAAAAATCTGACGTGAGCATTTCAAAATTCCCCTAATTAGTTATATGAGGATAAGAAAGCGTTGACCTGTGGATGGAGGGTAGGGAGGAAGCCTCAAGACCAGAGCACCTGAATGTTTCTTTTAGATATTAGAAAAATGTAAAAGAAGAAACTTAAAAAAAATGATTTAACTATCTAAGTAAAATACTATATGTAGCAACGAGATATTGTAAGTCACCGAAATTTTAATCAAATAATTAAATTTTTTTTTAAATAGAATGTTTTGGTACATTTTAGGCAGGCTAATCAAGGTTTAAGTGTGAATGAGACATCGTCGGGGCGAAACAACTGAAGGCGTAAAATGTACATAGGGCTCATGTTTCACTTAACGAGTTGTTAATTCTATTAGATTTAACTTTCCCATAGTCATTTCGGGGCATTTAGAGGTTGACTCACCCACGGGGCAAGTTCGAGCGTGTCTTAATTTTGCCTATAAAACATTGCTATATCTAGCCTCCATGGGACTCGATCTACTACTTTTACTGTGTGTATCCATAACCTTCGTTTGCTGCTTCATGCCACTTCTTTGATTTAAGTTATATACATTAAAAATATGTCAATAATCTTTTGCTTCATATTTTACCTGAGTTTATAGAATCTTATGAATTTTAGGACCACAGCTCTACATATCAACTGTACAGTATTATATTTTGGATTAAAAGGAGGCTATCATATATATGCATGGAGCAATAAAGGGCTGCATTTTCGAAAAAAAACATTGCATGCAGAACATTAGGATGTTCAGAAAATGAGAATATATTTTAGTGTAATCTGGTTCAGTTTTCAAGAAAACTCAAGGAAGAAGTGATCCAAAGAGGAAAATTATCGAATGAATTTTACATGCAAAATAAAAAGAGAGCCATTTTAATAATGGAGGAATACAGTGTAACACTCCTCAAATTTATAAAAGTTTCGAGACACGCTATAGTATATATATATATATATATATATATACACACACACACACTTAAATAATTGGATATACAATTAGAGGAATATTAATAATATATTAATAATTTTAGTGTTATTAATTATTGATAGTGGGTATCATTAATTATTAGTTAAGTTTTTTTTAAAAAAAAAACAAAACAAACAAACAAAAAAAGGAAAAAAGGATAGTGCACGTGACCTACCCATGAAGTGGGTACAAAAAAAAGGAATACAAAGGGCTTAATGCCCTGAACAAAAACAGAGTTATTCTGTTTTCAAACGCAGGCCTGCGAAACGGAGGCAGCCACGCACGGAAAATTCTAGGTTCTTTACAAGCCACATATTTTTAAACTCAGGTATATAAAATTCCCTATTGTTAATTACCGTACAGTAGTAATAGGTAAGAATTGAATAGTCAATTTTATTCTTTCTCTATATCAACAATAAATTCCATGTTTAGGTGTGAAAATTTAAAATTGATTAAAATGCACTGGTTGTTGTAGAATCGATTGTTTGATTGGTGTCAATTAGACTGGGATCTACGTATTGGCTCGAGAAGTTTTGAGGTGAGTTGATATAACACTTTACTAAAGTGGTTTAACTCACAAAAGCACGCACACAAGGTGTTTGATGAATTGCATAAAAGAGTTAATATATATTTAATTAGAGTAGTAAGTACCTATTAGCTTAGAATTATTTTCTAGCTAAAGTTTAGATGATTATTTGGATATATGTGCATAAATTTCAGATTTTTATGTTATTCTTATATGCCATCTTCATGTTGAAAATTCATGAAGGATCAAGAACCTTTATAAATTCTTTTAAATGTTTATTCCATATTCTTATGTCATGCCTTACATTTAAGGATACCAGTATGAGTATGTATAAAAGATTTAGACTTGCAAAGTCACAAGAAGAAGTTTTAAAAAGAAATTTTTTTGGGAGTATCCTTTATTCTGAGAAGGGGTCATCGTCCAAGCCTAGGGTCCTGACCAAGGCGTTGACTTCCTGAAACTACTTGTGCCAAAGTAGGGAGCACACGAGCCGAGGGTCTCGTTGCTGAGAATTTACTTAGCCATGCTAAGGTATGAGACATGAGAGCATTGAGAACCATGAAGCGAGTGACACCTCGTGGATTGGGCCTATTCGATCAGGTTGGGATCGAACCCATGCTGATCACACAGTGACTCAGACAGAATTAAGTCAGGATAGTTGGAACTCCCAAAGTATAAAGTGAAGTATATTTTTTTAGAAAGAAAAAGAAAAGAATTTCTTTTAGAATATTCAAAAACTGCTATTATGCAATTATTTAGAATTATTCTTATAAGCTTTATGTTTTACATGCATTTAGAACCTTTGCTCATAATGTATATGTTATTAAAGTTTCGCCCCCTGTTGCTGAGACTCACTGAATACAATGGATGGTACTGACATTCTCTTTTGGGAACCAACGTTGGTCTACGGTACAACGTAGGAACTGGATTTGCAGGCGAGCATGCTACGAGTTAGGACTTCATTCTCTTCTAGTGCTATTGGTGAGCTCTGCTTTTGTTCGTGGAGTATTCCTTAGAGTCATCTTTATTTAGTTATTTATTTGTTACTTAGAGAACTGGCTAGGAAATCTCATGTCCTGAGCAGTGTGTCAGTTTATCAGTAGAGGCTTCATAGACATAGTCAATGGGGTAAGATTCAGATGTTTTTTTATAATAACTTAGCATAAATTTAGTAGTTATTATGAATAAAGTTTTGGAGTTGATTTATTTAAATATTTACATTAATCAAAAGTATTTGGTTGGAGTATTGCCTTGTTGCATATAAAGTTTGGAGTTATAATAGATTTGATATACAGAGATAGTTCGCTCGGTCATGTTTAGTGATCGAGTGTCGGTCCCGGCTTGTTCAGAAAATAGGTTGTGACAAACTTGGTATCAGAGCCTCAAGTTTATGGAGTCCTAGGGGTCTATGAAGCCGTGTTAGTAGAGTCTTGTTTATGGGTATGAAGCGCACCATACTTATAAATAGGAGGCTACAAGCATTTAGGAAAAATCTCATTTTTTCATACTTTAGATCGTGCAGTAGATCCTACCTCTAAGAAATTATCTAATGTATTCGTTTTTTCAAAACTCGTAGAAATGGCTCGTACTCGCAACTCTGACACCGACGCTCAGAATGCTGCTCAAAAAACTAGTGCTACCATTGTGGCTCAAGGTAGAACTAAGAAGGTTTTAACTCAAAAAAGGAAGGGTAGATCCACAAAAGGGGTCCAAGTACCTCGAGTTGAACGTGAAGAAGGGGTGGATAATGATGAGCAAGTACCTCAGGATCCAGTACCTCCCCCAACAGTAGCTCCGACTCAGGCAACTATATCTCCCGAGGTGGGTCAGATGTTTAATGTTGTCAATAGTTCTATGGATATGTTTAAAGCCTTTATGGTCCGTAAACAACATAGAGGAAGAATGAAGGGAATATCTCATCGAGGTAATCATATTTCTTTCGGTAAATATGCTCTTCAGGCACTTGAACCTGCTTGGATTACATCTAGACAAATAGAAGCAGGCCGACGAGCAATGACACGAAATGCACGTCGTGGTGGAAAAATATGGGTTCGTATATTTCCCAAGACGATGATCGAAGTCAGACTTGAGTATGGGACAAGAACTCGCTCATTTTGATCCCCTTGTTGACCAAGCAAGGTCCCACTGTGACTGAGAACACCAACGGAACACTCTCTTACCCCCACTGACCAGCTAGTGTGCAATGACGACCGGACCGCAAGCTACTCGATTTTTTTCTTAGCTGCTCTGGATTCTATTCTAGATGCTACATACTTACATATGATGTTTTAATATACACAGCCCCTCTACCCCCTACTCTAGTCAGCTTTCTATCTCTTTCTCCAACCTTCGATGATCCTCCTGCAGGCAAAAGTTTTTGGCCTTATCTTGCAAGTGACGACGACGTCGAGTTGACAGTAGAGAAAGACTCGGCATTCAGGCGAGCCACCCGGTGGTGTGGTACGTAGTGGGTTTAGTAACCAGAACGAGAGAAGAGATGAGATTCCACCTCAATCAAATAGACAGAACAATTCTGAGTCCTTAAGAGTGAATGAATTTTTAAAGTTGAGTCCTCTAGTGTTCCATGATTTTATAGTTGATGAAAATCTGATGTTGTTACTGGAGGGTGTCAAGAAAGCCCTCCGATTGATGAAAGCATTTGATGATGAAGCTGTGGAGCTAGCTGCTTACCAGCTTAGAGATGTGGCCGACGCTTGGTTTGAGATGTGGGAAAAGGAAAGAGATGAAGATGATAGTCTGCCTACTTGGGAAGAATTTGAAGAGGCCTTCATAGCTAACTTTATCCCAGAAGAGGATAGAGAAGCTAAGGCTACGGAGTTCGAACAGCTCCAGCAAGGGAAAAAAGTGTGCAAGAGTACTACATGGCATTCATAAGGTTAGCTAAGCATGTTCCGCACATGGTTAAGACAAAAAAGCAAAGATTCACAGGTTTGTTGGAGGTTTATCTTACCATATTAAGGATACAACATTAGCTGCAGCTGTAGGGATGACAACCTTCTCCTCTGTTGTGGGATTAGCCAAGCACTTAGAAAAAGACAGAAAACTAAGGAGAGAAGAAAAAGAGCATAACAAGAAAGCCCGGACAACGAGCAGGTTTAATGGTACATCCAGTGGAGGTGGAAGGGATTCCTCTAATAGGAGTCATTAGCACCAGCTCAGTCCAGTCATCAGTCAGGTGGTGGGTCTTCCTTCAGACGTATTCAGAGTTATGGAAATCAATCTCGCCAGAATCAGAATTTTAGGACATCATCCTCACATAGCCAGAGTCATGCTAAGCAACATTCACACCAGCAAGGTCTTTCTGGAACATGTAAGCGGCAACATTCAGGTCGGTGCAAGATCGGGTTTCATGGTTGCTACCATTGTGGAGACATTGGTCATATAAAGGACAACTGTCCAAAGTTGCGACGTAATTTCAGTGGTGGATCAACTCGTCCTTCTAGTTCCTCAGCTACTGCAGTTGCACCACCTCAGGCTCGTGGTTCTCATAATCAGACGGGGCATGGAGCAGGCAGAGGTGCAGACCGAGTTACTCAGGGAGGGGGACAACCCCGTTTGTTTGCTACACTTGATTGTTAGAGTGCAGAAGCATCTGCATAAGTTATTACATGTATACTTTTAGTCTGCTCACATAATGCTTATGCCATAATGGATCTAGGTTCAACGTTTTCATATGTGGCTCCATACTTTGCAATTAACCTCGGACTAGAACCTGAACAACTTAGTGAGCCATTTCTAGTATCTAACTCTAGTTGGCGAGTCAGTAAAAGTCACCAGAGTCTATAGAGGTTGTATAGTTTCAGTCCAAGGTAGCAACACCAAAGCCGATCTCATAGAGTTAGAAATGGTGGATTTTAATGTGATCATGGGTATGGACTGGTTGTCTTCCTGCTATGCCATGTTAGATTGTCATGCCAAGATAGTCAGGTTCCAATTTCCAATGAAGAAGTCTTAGAGTGGAAGGGTAGTTCAGCATCGCTTGTAGGTAAGTTTATTTCTTATCTTAAGGCACAACAAATGATCGGTAAGGGGTGTCTCGCCTATTTGACTCACATTATTAATCCAGAATCAGAACCACAAGCTCTTCAGTCAGTGCCAGTTGTTCGAGAATTTCCAGAAGTTTTCCCAGATGACCTTCCTGGATTTCCTCCCGAAAGAATCATAGACTTCGGCATTGATTTCATGTCAGACACTCAGCCCATATCTATACCTCCTTATAGGATGGCTCCAGCAGAACTTAATGAGTTGAGAGAACAGTTGAAAGACCTTCTTGACAAGGGTTTTATCAGACCAAGTGTTTCACCGTGGGGTGACCCGGTCCTGTTTGTCAAGAAGAAAGATGGGTCTCTCAGAATGTGTGTCGACTATCGGCAACTAAATAAAGTTACCATTAAGAACAAGTAACCACTGCCAAGAATTGATGATTTATTTGATCAACTCCAGGGTGCAACTCCAGGGTACCATCAGTTGAGAATAAGAAAAGAGGATATATCTAAAATAGCCTTTAGAACTCGATACGGGCACTATGAATTTCTAGTGATGTCCTTCAGGTTGAAAAATGTTCCAGCTGCATTCATGGACCTCATGAACAGAGTTTTCAAGCCATTCCTGGATACCTTTATTATTGTTTTTATAGACAATATTTTGGTGTACTCTAAGAGCAAGGAAGATCATGCAGAACACCTCAGAATAGCCTTGCAAACCTTGAAGGAGAACGAGCTTTATGCCAAGTTTTCAAAATGTGAGTTCTGGTTGCAGTCAGTGGTATTCGTAGGCCACGTGGTATTTAGTGAAGGAATAAAAGTAGACCCTCAGAAGATAGAAGCAGTCAAGAACTAGCCTAGGCCGACAACACCAACCGAAATCAGGAGTTTCTTGGGGTTAGCTGGCTACTATAGAAGGTTTGTAGAAGGGTTTTCCTCACTTGCAACTCCATTAACTAAGTTGACTCAGAAAGCAGTTAAGTTCCAATGGTCAGACGCTTGTGAGCAGAGTTTTCAAGAGTTAAAGAAGAGGCTGACCACTACACTTGTATTAACCTTGCCGACAGGTTAAGGTGGGTTTATAGTGTATTGTGATGCCTCCAAAGTGGGCCTTGGTTGTGTTCTTATGCAAAATGAAAAAGTTATTGCTTACGATTCTAGGCAGTTAAAGAATTATGAAAAGAACTACCCCACACACGACTTAGAGCTTGCAACAATGGTATTTGCATTAAAGATATGTCGCCACTACCTTTATGGCGAGCATTCTGAAGTGTGTACAGATCACAAAAGCCTCCAGTACATTTTCAAGCAAAAAGAATTAAATTGGAGACATAGAAGGTGGCTCGAGCTATTGAAAGATTATGACATCAATATCTTTTATCACCTGGGTAAAGCTAATGTGGTAGCAGATGCACCTAGTAGTAAGTCAATGGGTGTCTTGGCCCATCTTGCAGTACAAAGGCGATCTTTGGGTCGAGAAATTCAAAAACTAGCAAATGATGGAATTAGATTGGATGAGATCGAAGAAGGAGATATAACTGCTTATGCCTTAGCGCAATCCTCCCTTGTTGCGCATGTTAAGGCTAAGCAAGACGAAGAGCCGTACTTAGTGAAATTAAAAGAAGGAGTCAGAAGCAAAGAAATCACTGCTTTCACTCTAGGAAGTGACGGAGTTTTGAAGTTGAACGATCGATTATGTATGCCTGATGTAGATGGTCTTAGGAAGGCCATAATGGAGGAAGCTCACAGTTGGAGGTACTCTATCCACCCAGGTGCTACCAAAATGTATCTAGATTTGAAAGAGTTATATTGGTGGAAAGACATGAAGAAACAAGTAGCAGATCATGTGGCTAAATGTTTGAATTGCCAGCAAGTCAAAGCCGAGCATCAGAGGCCTGGTGGCCTAGCTCAAGATATAGAGATACCACAGTGGAAGTGGGAGATTATTAATATGGATTTTGTAGTATGTCTACCTCGCATGTACCGTAAACATGATTCAATTTGGGTTATTATAGACTGCCTAACAAAGTCTGCACATTTCCTACCAGTAAAGACGACAGATTCTGCAGTATGCACAGTTGTACATCAAAAAAATAGTCCGATTGCATGGTACTCTATTTTCAATCATATCTAATAGAGGCCCTCAGTTCACAATGCATTTTTTGGCAGGCATTTCAGAAAAGATTAGGTACCAGGGTCAATTTAAGCACCGCTTTCCATCCACAGACCGATGGCCAGGCAGAAAGGTCCATTCAGACTCTCGAAGATATGTTGCGTGCGTGTGTTATAGATTTTGGAGGTAATTGGGATGATCATATGCCACTTATAGAATTTGCTTACAATAACAACTATCAGGCCATCATTGTTATGGCTCCTTATGAAGCGTTGTATGGGCGGAGATGTAGGTCTCTAGTGGGTTGGTTTGAACCAGCAAAGGTGCCGTTTATTGGTCCAGAGTTTGTTTGTGAGGCCTTGGAGAAAGTTCAGCTAATTAGAGACTTAAAGCGGCTCAGAGTCATCAAAAGTCTTATTCTAACAAGAGGCATCGTGAGTTAGAGTTCATGGTTGGTGATAAGGTGTTTTTGAAAGTTTCACCAATGAAAGGAGTTATGAGGTTTGGTAAGAAAGAGAAACTTAGCCCTAGATTTGTCGGACCTTATGAAATTCTAGAAAAGAAAGGAAACGTGGCTTATAAGCTATAGCTACCCGTTGAGTTGTCCTCTGTTCATCCTGTCTTTCATGTGTCTATGCTTAGAAATTACATTCATGATGAGTCGCATATAATACCTGCTGATACCATAGAAATTAAAGAAGGCTTGACTTATGAAGATGTACCTATAGAAATTCTCGATAGGCAAGTAAGAAAGTTGAGAACAAAAGATTTAGCATCGGTAAAAGTTTTGTGGAGTAATCATGATTCAAAAGAGGCTACGTGGGAGGTCGAGGAAGATATGAGAAAGAAATATCCATATTTATTCGAGGAAAAAGTTATGTGAACCTAAGTTTGGTTTGACATTTATATTTCATTTATTAAATACAAGTTAGCAAGTGTTTCTGTCCTTCCTAGATTATACTTAGTTGTTGTAATAATTTAGTTCCATGCCAGAGTATATTTAATTCATTAAAGTTATTTACTTTTTGTAAAGTGTTGTGCTTTTGAATTTGGTTGGTTATTATGGTACCTCCTTGTCGAAGTGTGTGTAACTAGTTTATGAGCTGTGTATAGTGCATATGAATGGCCTGTTATGATGTATTGGGTTGTTGTTGGGGTATTTGTGGTATTTGTGACTGGGATATTTTCTGGATAGTCCAATTTACAAGGGAAATTCTGCCGAATTTTTTTAAAATATAGGGAGTTAGCCAAAATTTTGAGTCCCTTAGAAGAGTGAGTAGTGCTAAGAAAACTTAAGAGGTTCAAGTACTTAAGGAATGATTGTTAGCTTAAGAATAAGGCCTTAGCAACATTCGAGGACGAATGTTTTTAAGGAGAGAAGATTGTAACACTCCTCAAATTTATAAAAGTTTCGAGACACGCTATAGTGAAAAAATATATATATATATATATACACACACACACTTAAATAATTGGATATATAATTAGAGGAATATTTATAATATATTAATAATTTTAGTGTTATTAATTATTGATAGTGAGTATCATTAATTATTAGTTAAGTTTTTTTAAAAAAGAAAAACAAACAAAATAAAGGAAAAAAAGAGAGTGCACGTGACCTACCCATGAAGTGGGTACAAAAAAAAGGAATACAAAGGGCTTAATGCCCTGAACAAAAACAGAGTCATTCTGTTTTCAAACGCAGGCCTGCGAAACAGAGGCAACCACGCACGGAAAATTCTAGGTTCTTTACAAGTCACAAATTCTTGAACTCGGGTATATAAAATTTCCTATTGCTAATTACCGTACAGTAGTAATAGGTAAGAATTGAATAGTCAATTCCATTCTTTCTCTATATCAACAATAAATTTCATGTTTAGGTGTGAAACTTTAAAATTGATTAAAATGCACTGGTTGTTGTAGAATCGATTGTTTGACTGGTGTCAATTAGACTGGGGTCTACGTATTGACTCGAGAAGTTTTGAGGTGAGTTGATATAATACTTTACCAAAGTGGTTTAACTCACAAAAGTACGCACACAATGTGTTTGATGAATTGCATAAAAGAGTTAATATATATTTAATTAGAGTAGTAAGTACCTATTAGCTTAGAATTATTTTCTAGCTAAAGTTTAGATGATTATTTGGATATATGTGCATAAATTTCAGATTTTTATGTTATTCTTATATGCCATCTTCATGTTGAAAATTCATGAAGGATCAAGAACCTTTATAAATACTTTTGAATGTTTATTCCATTCTTAAGCCATGCCTTACATTTGAGGATACTAGTATGAGTATGTATAAAAGATTTAGACTTGCAAAGTCACAAGAACAAGTTTTAGAAAGAAAAGATTTTTGGGAGTATCCTTTATTCTGAGAAGGGGTCATCGTCCATGCCTAGGGTCCTGACCAAGTTGACTTCCTGAAACTACTTGTGCCAAAGTAGGGAGCACACGAGCCGAGGGTCTCATTGCTGAGAATTTACTTAGCCATGCTAAGGTATGAGACATGAGCGCTGAGAACCATGAAGCGAGTGACACCTCATGGATTGGGCCTATTCGATCAGGTTGGGATCGAACCCGTGCCGATCACACGGTGATTGAGACAGAATTAAGTCAGGATAGTTGGAACTCCCAAAGTATAAAGTGAAGTATATTTTTTTTAGAAAGAAAAAGAAAAGAATTCTTTTAGAATATTAAAAAAGCTGCTATTATTCAATCATTTAGAATTATTCTTATAAGCTTTATGTTTTACATGTATTTAGAACATTTGCTCATAATGTATATGTTATTAAAGTTTCGCCCCCTGTTGTTGAGACTCACTGAGTACAATGGGTGGTACTGACGTTCTCTTTTGGGAACCTACGTTGGTCTGCGGTACAACGTAGGAACCAGATTTGCAGGCGAGCAGGCTACGAGTTAGGACTTCCTTCTCTTCCAGTGCTATTAGTGAGCTCCGCTTTTGTTCGTGGAGTATTCCTTAGAGTCATCTTTATTTAGTTATTTCTTTGTTACTTAGAGAACTAGCCAGGAAATCTCATGTCCTGAGAAGTGCGTCAGTTTATTAGTAGAGGCTTCATAGACATAGTCAATGGGGTAAGATTCAGATGTTTTTTATAATAACTTAGCATAAATTTAGTAGTTATTACGAATAAAGTTTTCATTGATTTATTTAAATATTTACATTAATCAAAAGTACTTGGTTGGAGTATTGCCTTGTTGCATATAAGGTTAGGAGTTATAATAGATTTGATAAGCAGAGATGGTTCGCTCGGTCATGTTTAGTGATCGAGTGCCGGTCCCGACTTGTTCAGAAAATGGGTCGTGGCATACAACTATCCCCTGGTTCTCCACTCCACTTGCTTAAGCTCCTCTATTTTCTTTGAAAACAATACCAAAAAGTAATGGAGGAGTGGCGGGGTGTTTTTCCACGCCTTTATCCAGTGGCAGACTCAGGATTTTGTGCAAGTGAGTTCAATCTTAAATGTACGTAACTTTAGTCATAAAATATAGTTGTCAAGTGGGTTCAAATAAAATATTTATACAAAATTTACACAGCTTTAATCGTAATTTTTACATATACACAGTATTATTTTTTGATGAAGCGGGTTCAGTTGAACTCGCTTGCCACCACGTGCGTTCGCCACTGCCTCTAGCCCCTGCTCTTTGTATCAAATACTCCCTATTTACTATTAGATGTACATGCAACGGTTATTATTTCTTCCGTCGACAACTATGTCCCAACATCTGCGTACGTATTATCTTTCTTAGATGACACTGCGTGAGATTATACTGTCTATATTGTTATGTTAGTCCACAACTCTACGTCACATTTTGCAATCTTTATACTTGGTGTTATGATATAATCTTTGTAATAGATTATGTTGTTGTTATAAACAAAATGGTAATACTGTAGTCTTGTCCCAACCATTCAAATTTTGCATTTGAACTTTATTCCACTCAGCGTACCTTTCTGATATGTCATGTAAAGGTAGTACGTAGTGAGAAGAAAAAACATTGATGGGAACTATTGTAATAAAAGACAGACGTTTGGGATGTTTGACTTATCATGAAATTCTTACAAAATGCAAACTTTCCGCAATAAGCGTCGACGCTCTCGGGTCATCTAAAATCTGATCCGGGCATATTTCCAAGTCTACAATCATCATACGAACCTATTGAAACTTTCAAATACCGATTCCGAGGTCGTTTAATAAAAATTCAAATCTTAGTCAACTCTTCCAACTTAAAGCTTCCGAAATGAGAATTTTCCTTCTGAATCAACTCCGAACTTCCCGAAATTCAATTCCGACCACACGTGCAAGTCATAATACCTAAGATGAAGCTACTCAAGGCCTCAAACCGCTGAATAATGCATTACCGCTCATTTCGACCGGTCGGATCGTTACAACATTGGGTCGGTTGTACTCATGCTACACTTTTGCACTTCTTGTGCAGATACTGGCATTGATACCAGCGGCGTCTAGTAGTGTTCTGCTTAACTCCAGCTACATTCGGAGACTTGAGGTATAGTTGCATAGCGTCCGCAGCCCTGAAGTTCCCTTCTTTATCTATCCTATTTTTAGTCTAGTCTCGAATAGTTGTATTTGCTTCAAACCATATGTGTAGTACTCTAGTTGCTCATGTATTCATGACTCTGAATTCTAGGAGATGTTAGATATCGTTATATATGTTTTATTATTCCATCTCAGACTATTTCAGTTTATTTTATTAATGTTTTATTTCGAATAGTTAAAATTGGTTAAATAATCTAGCTAACTTTGACTTGCCTAGCAAGTGAAATGTTAGGCGCTAGCGGGATTCCAGGCCATGACAAGAATTCTTGAAGAATCTTTTATTGTTTAATGTATGTCAATGTGAATTCTCAATTATTCTGCACATCGTAATTGAATCGGGATGGTCAAATCGACCTCTCCAACTGATAAGTCCTTTGTATCACTAAACTAGCATGTAAATTCATTATGCTTATAGTTGTGTAGTAACCTTCAATATTTACCTGGTATAATTGTAGTAATATAAAGATATTCAATCTTCACATCATTTATAGTCTCAATATGTCACCATTTTGGCTAATATCTTTGAAACTCAATGAGTTTCTTTGAGACTTACTATAAAAATGCTCTTCCGGAGCTCTTAAATAATTTTGTACTATAGTTCTTCCGTCACACCATCCGTATGCTGAATGTCTCCTCCACGGAGAAAACTATATTTTTTGTCATGATCAAAATTATTATAGTCAAGACCATGTTCTCGCTTTACTTTTGCCTTTAATAATATTTGATAAGGGCTGACAAAATATTTTTTACGTAGCATAGGTACGTGACCAATGATATATTCATGCAACCACACATGAATATTTAATCTCTTTATTTCTCTCAAATCTCCTTCAGATGTGAGTTGTGGTATTTATCCAACCATGCATGAGCACATCCTTATTCATAATATTTATCACATACAGTTATATTCACTTCCAAGAATGAGTCTCCATTCACAATGCTTATCACAAGTCTCATTCTTTCAATGAATGGACTATAATCATCTAGATATACTTTATTATTAATTTCATACTACTGTGATGGCAAATATTGCCTTCACTTTTTAAGAATTACTTTAAGAACCCTTATTATTCTTCTTTTTATAACTACTATAATGATGATATTATGTTTTTGGCCTCTGGCACGCCCATATACATTCATAAGGCCCTGATGATTAGTTAGACTTTTTTCAAACTTTTGATCTATTGCTTTACATTCACTTTAGGAATGGAGCAGATACAATGAGACGTGCTTCATGTTTTTTTAAATTAAAATCATATTATTTCCCCAATCATTATTATATCGTAGGTGTGGTGCATTGGGACTCGAACCCATTGTTTTATTCAAATAGTATGTATTAGGCCATAATGCATTAGGACTTGGATCCAACGTCTTTTCATCATGATGCATCAGGGCTTAAATCTGATGTTTTAAAATATCTTTCTAAAAATTGCTAATTCATGAGCAAATTCGAGGCAAGTAACATAGAGAATAGTTCTCTATATGTCTTTATCAATAATAAACTTAGCGAGCCTTTTGAAAATATTAGACTTTCAGTGATCAAAATAACCAATCATAACTAATAATATCTTGAACGTAGTATTACTTAATTTAGCATCTATAAGCATAAATATTTAGTCGCAATGAATCTTTAAAAATATTAGTTATCACTCTAATTGTCATATATTTATTATAATTATGTAACAAACACTTGCTGATGAAACAAATACGTGTAACACAGATCAATGCCTTTCGAATTTCACGAAGATATATCTAATGCCGATATCCAAATAAATATGATGATCATAGTACTCCATTAATAAAATCAAAAACCATCAAGATGCAATTAATTGCTAGCATTTGCATAGGTTAAGAGAAATTATTGCCACGTATAAAGTCTTTTAACATAGACCAGTGTATTTGTCAAAACATCATGTGAAGAACGATTTTCTAAATTCTAAATGCTCTTAAAGATGCACATTATGGTGACTTTTATTTATGGAGTTAACATGTCTCTAAAGTTAGAGAATTGTCAAGTTATTGAAGGACTATACTTTCTACAGTGCTATACAAATCGGTGTAACTAATGTATAAAATCTATGAGATAAATTAACTCATTTCAGCCATTCATGAAAGAAAAATGCAAACGTTACCTTAGAAAACTCATAACCATTTAATTTACTACATGCATATATTAAACTATTATGCAATCCAATTAAAAGTGAATAAGACCGATGGCCGTGTATAATGCTTTACTTTGAATTCCTTATGCTGAAGCCTCTAGCTTCAAATACCGTCAAATTTAATCGGAAAGAAAATAAGATCAACTCTTGTAGTTAGAGATTCGTGCTAATAACGTTTTAAAAAATCACGAGCAAAGTAACAACAAGAAACAAGAAAATAGACAAGATATGTAGAGAGGAAGAGAGAGCTTTTCTTCTTATTTCAAGTATGTTTCTTGTGTCTTCTTCCATAGGTAAATAGTACCTTATATATAGTGTACAATATACATCCAAAATTCACTAGATACATCCTAGAAATTAATACGTACATCTATTCAAGTAGTACGTTGAGTAAAATACATAAATAGATTAAATGAACAACCATATACATTCACTTTATTTATAACAGGTTCGTGTTTTTTTTCCTGCTCATTCTCCTACAAATTAGGATTCCTTTTTTGCCCCTAGTCATTTTTACTCCCAATTCTCAAAAAGTCCATGAAAAAGGAATTACTGCGTTAACTACCATACCAACGATAAAGTACTTCCTGATTATTTGTCATTTTACGGGGAGTCTTTGTTGGTTCAATAAAAACTCAACTCAATATTTCTTTAATAATTTTATCTATTATTTCAACTTGAACTTGAAATGAAAATTTTGAAACTAAAAACTGATTTAATGAGTATATTAAGCGAAGTAATGGTTTGTACTCACAAAAGTTAACATTTTAATGTCCAAACCTTCAATTATCGTTTTCAATTTTAAGTTTAAACCCTTTTTCTTTTTTTAAAACTCAATCAAATATAAATGAGCATTTAAAAGTTAATCCGTTTTCTAAAACGTATACCCGGGTAAATATTCTCGTTCATTAATCACCATGCGTTCTTGACACATTACTACTATTAAGAAGAGGGAAGGTGAGGAGCTTTCGGTCAAAGTAATTTGACAAAAAAAACCAACCCATCTCAGTCTTTTCCTTAAAATACTTTTCAAGGTTAACATGCTTGCCTCACATTCATAAGGCTATCATTGTCTTTTCACTGTTTCAGCTGCAATTTTGTAGTATGAAACATGGGCCCATCAAATTTCCCATTCTACAAGTATCGTGTAGTTCTCAAGGGTATAATAAAGCGTGGGTCCCACCTAAATATAATAAAGCGTGGGTCCCACCTAAATTTTTAACACATATCTCTTCTATTGTAGTTGTAGCCTATTACATGAATTTTCTTTTTAATATTTTTTTTCCTTGGTTTTCTCATGGACTAGATCATAGGACATGCAAAGTTAGTAAGAATTCTATAAAATACAAAAATTAAATAAAATAAGTAGTAGTATGCTATAGGTAACACGTAAGTAGACGGTTAATAAAACATAAAAAGCTAAAAAAGAATATCCTAAAGAACCAGCTTTACATAATAATTTAACCTAACAAAAATGTAATAGTGAGTTAATGAATCTAATGTAAAACAAAAAAAGGTAATATACTACAGCCAAAAAAAAATGTTAAAGAGAATTTATAAATCTAATGTAAAACAATAAGATACAACAGTTAAACCAACTCTACGTAATGATCCTTCTAAATTGGGAGGAAATTTAATATATATAAAGAAGTAAGCAAATAAAAAATATTAAAATGAGTTAGTGGATGTAATATAGAAAAAAAAGTAAAATAAAATCAGTATAATATAGAATAAACACGTCAGGTCCAACAATTTAAAGATACTAAGATCGATAAGGCATAAATAACATATAATGTAGTGATATTTTAAAAAGAAAAAAGAAAAGTAAAACAAAACTATTTAAAACATGTTTTTCTTCTCTAAATATCTCATTTTTTCAACTTTAAGCTTTAGGGTTTATGGTTAGAATTTACGAGGACTAAAACTAAAAAAAGTAAAATGAAAGCTCCTTTTTGGAGAATATTTTTCTTATTATTTTAAAATTTATTTATTTGAACTTAAAGTGATTAAACTTAAAAAATAACAATAAAAAGGGTGAGAGAGAGGTACTTAGGTCCCCTTTTATAATATCTCATTTTGTTTGAAAGGTAGAGAATAAAAAAAATCAAAGTAGAGACATAGATCAAACAACTCAGGGTCATCACTTGCTTTCAGTTGATTTTTGTGTCTCTGAGGCCTTGAAAACCTCATTAGAGTTGCCTTGATTTGCGTGCGCAGTCCGAGCGCATAGCCGGAAAGCTTAAATATGAAACTCTGTGAAAAATACTAAGTTTTGATGTTAAAATGAATAAATTTGATTTCGGTCAATATTTTGGGTAAACGGACACGGATCCGTGATTCGACGGTCCTGGAGGGTCCGTAGGAAAATATGGGACTTGGGCATATGCCCGGAATTAAATTCCGAGGTCCCAAGCTCGAGAAATGAATTTTTTTTAAGTGAAATTATTTTCAGAAATTGTTTAAGGAAATTTGAAATGAAAACTGATTAGAAGGTGATGGTATCGGGCCCGTATTTTGGTTCCGGTGCCCGGTACAGGTCTTATATATGACTTGAGCCATTCCTGTGAAATTTGGTTAAAAACGGACGTCGTTTGACGCAATCCGCACCTTAATTATGAAATTTGATGTTTAAAAGAGTTTTGAGAAATTTCATTGATCTCGAGGTCTAATTCGATGCTCGTGATGTTATTTTGGTAATTTGATTACACGAATATATTTGTAGGATGTTTTTGAGATTGTGTGTATACTTGGGTTGGAGTTTCGAGGGCTCGGGTGAGTTTCGAGTAGGTTCCAGGATGCATTAGGCTTAGAAAGTCAGATGTTGCAGGTCTCTGAACCCTTTAGTGCAGTCCGCGAGAAATCGCGTGTGACCGCGGAGGGGCCAGCGCGGCCGCAGTCGTCTTCGTGCGGAGCGCGGTGAAGGCTGTGCGGCCGAAGTCGCCTTTGTGCGGTCCGCACAGGGTGCTGAACTGCAGGTCTTCAGGGAGGCCTATGCGGCCGCGGTCCATTTGATGCGGTCCGCACAAGGGGTCTGAGAGGGGTATAAATAAACGGGAATTTCAGTTATTTTTCACTTTTCAAAACCCCAAAAACATAAGAGACGATTTTTCAAACAACTTTTCTTCTCCAAAACGTTGGTAAGTGATTTCTAACTCATTTTCTTCACTCCTTAACATCTTTTAACATGATTTCAACTTCAAATCAAAGATTTTCATGGGGAAAATTGGGTATTTTGGGTAGAACCTAAGTTTTTCTAAAATTGGGGATTTGGACCTCAATTTGAGGTTCGATTTCAAAACAAATTATATATTTGGATTCGTGGGGAAATGGGTATTCGGGTTTTAGTCCAAACCTCGGGTTTCGACCACGTGGGCCCAGGGGTAATTTTTGATTTTTGGGTAAAACTTTAGAAAACTCATTTTCATACATTGGGGTTGATTCATTTAGCACTTATTTGGATGTAGTTAAGTAACTTGTGACTAGATTCGAGCGGATTGGTGGTGGAATCGAGGGGTAAAGCTATAATTGAGACTTGAGTGGTGTTCAAGGCATCAAGGTAAGTGTTTGGTCTAACCCTAGCTTGAGGGATTAGGAGTTGAGTCATATTTGCTACTTGCTTCTTGTTGAGTACGACGTATAGTCATGGTGACGAGTATCTATACGTTGGTGTCAAGCATGGCCGTGGGTCTTACATTGGAAGTTGTTGTGTTCTTGAATGACACTTTGTATGCTTTAATTAATGATCTTCTATGATTGAGTATTTCCATTAATTGAACTGAGTACCAGCTAAGTGAGATTGGTTATAGCTGATTCTCCCTTGCGGGGATGATTATTTCGATATCGTTGTTCCCTTGCCGGGAAATTTTAAATTGTTTTTGTTCCCTTGCCGAGAAGTTATTATATCACTTATGTTCCCTTGCCGGGATTTCTTGTGATTGTGTGATGAACTGTAAAAGGGAGCGGGTGGTACGCCTACCACAAGATTATGAAATGGGAGCGGGTGGTACGCCTACCACAAGATTATGAAATGGGAGTGGGTGGTACACCTACCACAAGATATTATGAAATGGGAGCGGGTGGTACGCCTACCACAAGATTATGAAATGGGACCGGGTGGTACGCCTACCACAAGATAATGAAATGGGAGCAGGTGGTACGCTTACCACAAGATATTATGAAATTGGAGCGGGTGGTACGCCTACCACAAGATATTATGAAATGGGAACGGGTGGTACGCCTATCACAAGCTATGATGAAATAGAAGCGGGTGGTACGCCTACCACAAGATATGAGAAATGGGATCGGGTTGCACGCCTGCAACAAGATGAAAACTGAAAGTGAAAGCTGTCTTTACTTCTCTTTATGTGTGTTAGAAGTTATATTGTTAGCTTCCTTGTCATTTCTTGTTATTTTGTTTTGCCAGCTACCCCCGAAGCATGTTCCCCTTCCCCAACTTTAATTGTTTATTATTTGTTACTTTCCGCCATATGTTATATAACTGCACAGGTTTATCTGAATTCAGGTCCTCGCCTCGTCACTACCTTGCCGGGGTTAGGCCAGACACTTACCAGCACATGGGGTCGGTTGTGCTGATACTACACTCTGCACTGTGTGCAGATCCCGGAGCAGCTTTCGGACAGTAGTTGGAGGGCTTCCTTCAGTCCACTCGGAGACCCAAGGTAGACCTGTAGGCGTCCGCAGGCCCTGGCGTCTCCCTCTATCTCTATTTCCTTTTTCATTTCCTTTGTTCAGAAATAGTGTATTGTATTTCTTCAGACCTTGTATGTAGAAACTCTTAGACAGTCTGTGACACTATGACACCAGGTTTTGGGGTATTTGAGGTTTTAAAAGTTGTAATAGACGTAGCCTTCAGTTATTTCATGGTTATCTTCCGCTTAATTATTTAAGTTCTGTTGTTTTTATGTTATTGCACGTAATTGTAAAAAGGAAGTAATTTGATAAGGAATTAGATAGTTAAGGGTTGGCTTGCCTAGCTCTTATCAGTAGGTGCCATAACGACTCCCGAGGGTGGGAAATTCGGGTCGTGACAAGTTGGTATCAGAGCTCTAGGTTACATGGGTCTCACAGTTCATAGACAAACTTAGTAGAGTCTGAGGGATCGGTACAGAGACGTCTGTATTTATCCCCCAGAGGCTACAGGGTTAGGAAAACTTCACATTTGTTCTTTCTTGTCGTGCGGTTCTGTTTCCCAATACTGATTGAATTTCTACTTCGTTCTTTCGCAGATGGCGAGAACACGTGCTTCCTCATCTACCGCTAAGCAGCCCGAGCCCCCAGCAACAGCTTCCACTAGGGGCAGAGGGCGAGGTCGAGGCCGTGCTAGAGGCCGAGGTAGGGGCAGAGTTCAGCCCTGAGCAGTAGCACCAGTGGCGGAGCCTCAGGTTAATTTTGAGGAGGAGGTTCCGGCCCCAACAATTCCGGTGGGCCCACCTCAGGTCCCAGAGGGGTTTATTGCTACCCTAGTTCTTCAGGGTGCTCTGGTCCGATTGGTGGGCCTCATGGAGAGTGTCACCCGAGCAGGTTTGCTTCCTATAGCACCAGCCACTTCTCAGGCTGGAGGAAGGGCTCAGACTCCTGCTATACGCACTCCGGAGCAGGTAGCTCCTTAGATTCAGACTCCAGCGGTTCAGCCTGTTGGAGCAGTTCAGCCGGGTGCCATAACTCAGACCGGTGATGGAGCGGCTATGTCCGTCGATGCTTTGTGGAGGCTGGATAGGTTCACCAAGATCTTCACTACTACTTTCAGCGGTGCTTCTTCTGAGGATCCCCAGGATTTTCTATACAGTTGTCACGAGGTTCTCAGGAACATGGGCATTGTTGAGACCAATGGGGTCGATTTTTCTACATTTTGCTTGTCTGGATCCGCCAAGACTTGGTGGAGGGATTATTTCTTAGCTAGGCAAGTCGGGTCTCCATCTTTGACTTGGGAGCAGTTTACAATATTGTTTCTGGAGAAGTTTCTCCCGGTTACTCAGAGAGAGGCCTATCGGAGGCAGTTCGAGCGCCTCTAGTAGGGTTCCATGATGGTCACCCAGTATGAGACTAGGTTCATCGACTTAGCTCGCCATGCTCTTGTCATACTTCCGACCGAGAGAGAGAGGGTGAGGAGGTTTATCAACGGTCTTATTCAGTCGATTCGTCTTCAGATGGACAAGGAGGCTAGGAGTGAGATCACTTTTCAGGAGGCGGCCAATGTGGCCCGTAGAGTTGAGATGGTTCTGTCGCAGGGAGGTGGTCAGGGGTCGGATAAGAGGCCCCGTCATTCAGGCAGATTCAGTGGTACCTCGTCTGGAGGTAGAGATTCATATGGTAGAGGCCATCCCCCTAGGCTCTTTCAGTCAGCTCTTTAGGTTTCTCACGGTGCTTCAGGTGGCCGTGGTCCTCCGATTCAGTATTCTGATCAGCAATCCTTCAGTGCACCACCAACACCTATCAGTGCACCGCCTCTTCAGAGTTTTCAGGGTCGTCAGCCCTAGCAGCCGAGGGCTTGTTTTACTTGTGGCGACACGAGGCACATTTCTAGGTATTGCCCTCGAGCTTCGAGCAGTTCTCCGCATCAGGGTTCCCGTGCTATGGTTTAGGCACCAGATGTTCCACAGTCCGCCCAGCCAGCTAGAGGTGGGGGTAGATGTGCTAAAGGTAGAGGTAGAGGTCCTAGAGGTGGAGCTCAGACCGCCAGAGGTGGAGGCCAGCCAGCTGCAGGCCGTCCCAGGGAGGTAGTTCAGGGTGGTGGGGCCCAGCCCCGATGTTATGCTCTCCCAGCTAGGCCCGAGGCTGAGGCTTCAGATGCAGTTATTACAGGTACGGTTATGGTTTGTAATAGAGATGCTTCAGTGTTATTTGATCCAGGGTCTACATACTCGTATATGTCATCTTATTTTGCACCATATCTGGTCATGCCTAGTGATTCGTTGAGTATTCCTATTTATGTGTCTACACTGGTAAGTGATTCTATTGTGGTGGATCGAGTCTATCGCTCTTGTGTAGTTATGATTGGGGGTCTTGAGACTCGTGTGGATTTGTTGCTTCTGGACATGATTGACTTTGATGTTATATTGGAGATGGACTGGTTATCACCTTACAATGCTATCTTGGACTGTCATGCCAAGATAGTGACCTTAGCTTTACTGGGTATGCCTCGTTTAGAGTGGAGAGGAACTCCTAGTCATTTTACATGTAGCGTTATTTTGGTTACGCAACACCTTCCTGATGTTCTTTGGAAAGGCAACGTAAGGCTAAGTAACCGATGTCAGTGCGGTTGTTGTCCGCCAATGAGGTCCCCTCCGCACGCTAGACTAGATTGTCAGTGCCGTGCGGGAAAACCAATGTCACGAGCAATTGCGGAAGCTAAGAGAGAATTGGATTTTGAATGATGATAATGATTTTATTGATGAATGAAATGCTGATTACAAAAGATGCGGTGTCGAGGGGGAGAGACACCAGTACAGAAAATTGCTTGCTTGGAAATGTTTGATTGCTTGATCCCCCCTAATAATACTTAAAAAAAATAAACCAAAGTTACATGACTAGTCCTAATAAAGCTGTAGAAGCACACTGAATGAAAATGATGTAAACTAGCCTATAATTACAATGAAATGGACTTAGTTTATTATAATATTGAACCAAGTCCGATGGCAGCAACTTTGTCTTGCGGGTCAGCGTCTGCGTGCGCAGTGCTGTGGGCGCACGCGACACTTGTTGTGTTGGCTTGAGGCTGGGCGCTGGTGCTTGGCATCAGGGTCTATGCGCTGCTAGAATGGGCCTGCAGCTGGGCGCTGGCGAGGCATCAGGATCTGCGCGTGCGGCATTGTCAGAGCGCGCGACGCTGTTGTCATTGGCCAGCCACTAGGCGCTGGAGAGAGGCATCAGTGGGGCGACAGAGGCGCATGCGCGCTTGTCACTTGGCGCAGCCAATACCACGGGGCCGACCATGGTGCTAGTCATTGTGAGGCTTGCTAGGCCGCCATGGGGCGCGGCCAAAGGGTCATGGGGCGTGTCTGGAAAGCAGCCCATGACATTCTTCCCCACTTGAGTTGGCGCTCTCAAAGCCTTATGATGATGATGATGATGATGATTGTTCTGGTGGTTGATGGTTGAGAGGTCTGCGCCCCTCTGTTCTTTGAGCTTGCTGTTGCAGCGAAGCAATAATTTTATGCAGCTGACATGGAAGACTGTATGGATCTTCCACCAGGATGGAGTTTTCACCTGGTATGTGGACTTCCCAATGCGTTTTTCAATGGGCAGAGGCCCGATGTATTTTTGTTGCAGGCGAGGGTCATGGGTCCTCTCTGCAAACAAGTATCGCTTTGGGATGCATAGCATTACTTTGTCCCCTGTTTGATGTTGGGCAAAGCAAAGATTTTGTTCGGTGAATCGTTTTGCCCGCTCTTGGTCTTTAACGAGATAGCTCCGCACTATCCCCATGTTGCGCTCCCATTCACTTGAGAAGTTGGCAACTCGAGGAAATTTCGGCATGGTTGATGCATTCACCGTTTGCGGGAGAAGTGTTTGCTATCCGGTAACAATTTCAAAAGGGATTTTGTTTGTATGATGGCTCTTTTGAGAATTGAAACACAGTTGAGCAGCATTCAAGAGCTTCACCCAATGCTTCTGTGATCCGGTTGCAAAGTTGCGGAGATATTCCTCCAGCATGTCATCGAACCGGTCTATCTAGCCATCCGATGGTGGATGGATATCTGAGTTGTGACTCAATGTTGACCCAAAGCACCTGAAGATATGGGTCCAAAAGTTGCTAGTGAAGCGTGAGTCGCGCTTACTAACAATGTCTTTGGGCAGGCCCCAATGTTTGACAATGTGCGAGAAGAAGAGTCGAGTTGTATCTTCTGCTGAGATGTTCTACGAGGCTACTATAAAGGTTGCATAGTTTGAAAACTGATCTATGACAACCAAGATGGATGCAAGATTACCGACTTGGGGTAATCCCATGATAAATCTGAGAGAAACTCTTTCCCATGGTCTCTGAGGAACATGTAATGGCTGCAAGGATCCCATCTGCGATGTATGATCTGACTTGTCCTTGTGGCATGGTTGACAAGTCTTCACACGCTGAGGAGCGTCACCAGCCTTTTGAGGCCGATGACATGATGTCTGATTGTTGTTGCGAAGGGTAGCCAGAACCATGGGTTCATGTATGTTGACTACCTTCTCCAACTGCATGGCCGAAATGTTTTCAGCGGCCATCTTTATGGGAAAGCATGGTATGGTACAGGGCTTGCCCCCATTTTCTCCTATCATCAGGAACATGTTGGCATATGGTATTGGTATGGTGTTGGTTTGCCTCATGAACTCCAATCCCACTATGATGTCGAAGTCATCTATGATTGCGATACGCAGGTCGATGCTTCCTTTGTATGGTCCAAGTTTCACTGGGATATTTGTAGCTGTTCCACCCAATGTCTGGGGTGGTGAGTTGATAGCCTTGACGCGGCCTTTGCTCTTTTGCACAACAAGGCCCAGGCGCTCTGCTTGAGTTGAAGCCAAGTAGTTGTGAGTAGCACCCGTGTCTATCAATGCGTGAAAGGGCTTGCCATTCACTTTCAATTCGACGAACATTAGGGTCCTCACTTGTTTAGGAGGCCTCTCATCCATCTTTTCCTTCCCGTTCTTAAGGATTGGGACCGAGATTTTCTTAGAAGGACATGTACTGGTCCTCGCTAAGGATGCAGGATAGAGCCAACAATTGCATTGAAGGCGCCTACCTGGTCTTCTTCTGATGTGTCTGATTCATTTGACTCATCCTCGACAATTTGATGAACATTGACCTTTATGTTTGGGCATTAATTGTTCCAATGTGCCCCGCCGCAATGACGACATTCTGAGGGAGGCTTTCTCCCCTGATTGTTGTTGATGGATGCAGCACTGTTGCTGCTGGAGGGAGGAGTCTTAGTTTTGGATGCACTCCGATCTCCCCCACTTTTTCTTGGGCCACCATTGCTGGGATGGTTCCCATTGAATCCCCCTTGGACAGACGGCTAGGGCCTGTCATTCTGAGTTCCCAAATGATAATCGCCAAGGCATTCTGTATCTTGAATGGCCTTGGGCAGGGTATCTACCCGTTGTCTCTGTAGTTCCATACGGGCATGAGGTTTCAAACCTTCTATGAATGCGAAGAGTTTGTCTTTCTCCCCCATGTCTCATATGTTTAGCATGAGTGCGGAGAATCCGCGCACGTACTCCCACACTGATCTGGTGTGGCGGAGCTCCCGTAGCATTCTCCTTGCATTGTATTCCACATTTCTGGGGAATACTGCAGGCGTATGGCTGCCTTCAATTCATCCCATGTCTGGAGAGTATCTTCACTGGCCTTGATGGCTTCTTATTTGACCCGCCACCAAAGTTTGGCATCGCCCTGAAGATACATGGCAGCAGTCGCTACCTTCTTGGATTCTTCCAAATGGCCCACGTCATCGAAGTATTATATGATGTCGAAGATGAAATTTTCCACTTCTTTAGCATCTCGGGATCCATCGTATGGCTTTGGCTCTGGTATCTTAAGTTTTTGTGGAATGGGGGTGAGGTTTGCTGCACCCCTAATGTGGTTGTCGCCTCCTCGAAGTAGGCTCTGTAGGGCAGCATTAACAATATTGAGCTTGCTTGTCAAGTCATCTATGGTTTGCTGCATGGCAGTTAGTCTGTCTGCCTCTTGTTGCCGATGGGCTAAATCGTCGGCACGCTCCTGTTGGAGGTCCTCAAATTTGCCATGAATATTGGCAGTTTCAATGGCTGCTGTTTGTCGGTCATCCTCAGAGTCACGACTGATGTTTGCAATTTCATTTTCCGCCTGCCGCATTCGGCAGTCCAGGTCGTCCAACCTTTGCACTAGGTTGTTGTTTTGATCAGGCACCGTATCCACGATGGGTCGTAATCGGTCAACCGTCTCTTCTAGGGATGCTAGACGCTCCCCATGATTCACCATGTTCAGAAATGGTGATGATGGCAAATGTGTTCCCTCGTCCGATGTTGAGCTTAGGCTCTGATACCAACTGTTACGCAACGCCTTCCTGATGTTCTTCGGAAGGGAAACGTAAGGCTAAGCAACCGATGTCAGTGCGGTTGTTGTCCGCCAATGAGGTCCCCTCCGCACGCTAGACTAGATTGTCAATGCCGTGCGGGAAAACCAATGTCACGAGCAATTGCGAAAGCTCAGGAGCCTATCACTCCCCACGCATCTTCAGTTTTCCCTTATCAGGCCCAGGGTTATGGTACCACGTCATACGCTCCCCCAGCTCCACCCTCCAAACAAAACCCTCCACCACCCATGGTTCCCGTCTTTGTGGCACCTCCCCCAGCTCCACTACATAGATCATCCAGTGAGCCGCTATTCCAAGCCCACGACACCCAATATTACCCTCCCGAACCCACTTTCAAAGCGCCTGAGCCAGTCTACTCTCCCCATTTTGAAATCTCGGGAGAAGTTGAGAAAGCGGTTAAGAATATAGAACAAGAGGAGGTGATTCGTAAAGTCAAAAGCCTGGAGCAATCCTTCAGGAACATGCATGGTTTAGGAAACCAAGTTAGTGTCGCATACAAAGATTTGTGCCCTTTTCCTGATGTACAGTTGCCTGCGGGGTTTAAAATGCTGAAGTTTGACTTATATGAGGGGCACGGTGACCCAGTAGCCCATCTGCGTGGTTTCTGTAGCAAAATGAGAGGGGCCGGGGGAAAGGATGAGTTGTTGATAGCATATTTCGGGCAAAGCCTGAGCGGGTCAGCGCTAGAATGGTACACGAGGCAAGACCCCGGTAGATGGTATACATGGGATGATTTGGCCCAGGCATTCATTGGCCATTTTTAATATAACCTTGAAATAGTCCCTGATCGTCTGTCATTGTTGAAACTAGAAAAGAAGCCTGGGGAAAGTTTTAGAGAGTTTGGTTTCCGCTGGAGGGAACAAGCTGCAAGGGTTGATCCTCCCATGCGGGAGAGTGAGATGGTAGATTACTTCTTGCAAACATTGGAACCTACCTATTTTGGTCATCTAGTGACATCTGTCGGGAAGTCGTTTAATAAAGTGGTAAAGATGGGAGCCATGATTGAAGAAGGATTGAAATCTAACAAGATCTTGAGCTACTCGGCGTTGAAAGCAACCACCCAGGCCATCCAAAGCGGTACTGGTGGTGTTCTGGGGAAGAAGAAGAAAGAAGAAGTTGCTACAGTTGAAGCTAATGTTTGGTCCAGGCACAATAACCGTCCACTCTACTACAACCAACCCAGACCCCACCAACCAAACTATCAATATACCCCATATGGTCCGCCGCAACACTATTATCCACCACCAGAACCACACTTTTCTATTCACCACGCCCAAACATACACTCAACCCCCAGTGCACTCGCAATGGCGTACACCAAGTCCCCAAAATACACAGCCACACCCACAAAACACCTATCCACCTCCCAGGGCTAACAGACCAGGAACCAGCTTCCGCCCAAACCAAGCTTTTAGAAATGAGAAGGCCCCAAACAAAAAAACATTTACTCTGCTGGGAGAATCTTACACTTCTCTCTTCCACAGATTGAAACAGTTGGGGATGCTGACCCCAGTTGAATCCAAAGCACCAAATCCTCTTCCCAGAAACCTGGACCACTCTGTTAGCTGCGAGGATTGCTCAGGGATGCCGGGGCACGATACTGAAAAATGTTGGAAGTTGAAAAACGCAATCCAAGAGCTCATTGATAATCGCCGTATTGAGGTACAGGCTACAGAGGCCCCGAACATCAATCAAAATCCGTTACCAGCGCATTATGAGGCCAACACGATCGAACTGATACATAAGGGGGCAGACCCTAAGAAACCTTCGCAGGTGGTTATGGTGATTCGTTCTACGGAAACCAAAGAAAAGACAGTGAGTGCAAGGCTAGTGGTTCAGTTAAAAACAATAAAAGACAAGCCAGTGCTAGTAATGGGAGAGGGACCATTTGCGGCCGAGAAAAAGCAGGAGCCATTCAAGATAGTGGTACCAAGGTCAGTATCCGCGCCCGGGGTGGTTGTGAAGGGAGCCTATGTAGAACCGGTTGTCATAAAACCGGTAGTCCAGTTACCCATGGTTGATAGCAAAGCCGTACCCTGGAAATATGACAAGGTAGTGGTGACATACAAAGGAAAGGAAATTGAGGAAGAAAGTTGTGAAGCACAGGGACTGACCCGGTCGGGACGTTGTTTCGCCCCCGAGGAGTTGAAAAAAGCTAAAGGCGCAAAAGACAATCCAGTACCAGTTAAAAAAGCTGTAACAGAAGAAGAGGCAGAAGAGTTTCTGAAAAAGATGAAAGGACAAGATTATTCCATTGTTGAGCAACTGAGAAAAACACCGGCCCAAATCTCGTTGTTGTCATTATTAATTCACTCTGATGAGCATTGCCGAGCTTTAATGAAGATATTGAATGAGGCTCATGTGCCTGACAAAATTTCAGTAAACCATTTAGAGACAATTGCCAACAAGATCTTTGAAGTGAACAGGGTAGCATTTTCTGATGATGAATTGCCTATGGAAGGCACAGAACACAACAAGGCTCTCTATTTGACGGTCAAATGTGAAGGTTCAATGGTTACTCAGGCACTAATCGATAACGGGTCGAGCGCTAATATTTGCACGTTATCCACATTGAACAAGTTAAAGATTGATGAGGATAGAATCCGCAAAAATAGCATTTGTGTTCGAGGGTTCGATGGAGAGGGAACAAACACGGTAGGGTATATTGTACTCGAATTGACTATTGGCCCAGTCGAGTTCACGATGGAATTTCAGGTGTTGGATGCTGCAGTATCCTATAATCTTTTGTTGGGTCGACCGTGGATTCACGCGGCAAAAGCTGTGCCCTCCACACTGCACCAAATGATCAAATTCGAGTGGGACAGACAAGAAATTGTGTTACATGGGGAAGATCCCACATGCGCCATGAATGATGCCATTGTACCCTTTATAGAGACCGAAGATGATAAGGGGCCATGGGTGTATCAGATCCTCGACACGGTTCCGGTGAGCAGGGTGCCTGAGGGTAAAAGCATGCCATGTCCTAGGGTGTCAGCTGCGACCGTCATGGTAGTGTCAGAAATGTTGAATAACGGGTTCGTGCCCGGGAAGGGTTTGGGGGTTGAACTGCAGGGCATTACTCAACCTGTGTCTTTGCCCAAAAATTTGGACACCTTCCGGTTAGGGTTCAAACCAACATCGGCAGATGTCAGAAAGGCCCGTAAATTGAAGAAGAAAGCTTGGGTGCTCCCTAAACCAATTCCTCGATTGTCCAGGTCCTTCGTCAGACCAAGTATTAAGAAACAGTCATTGGAAAAGATGCTAGGTTCGTTAATTGAGGCGGATGGGAATTTGGATAAGGTGTTTGAGAAAGTATTTGCTGAATTAAACATGGTTGAGGCCGGGGAAGGGTCAAGCAGAGCAGACATACAGTACATCGGACCACGTGCTAACATCAACAATTGGGAAGCTACTCCTCTTCCAGTTCGGAGGGAGTCGTGGTAGTGGGTTTTGTTTTCCTTTTTGTCACCTGGATTATTCCAGGGTTTGTAATCCAGTTATTATGTTTCGTCCGTTTGGATGAGTTAAAACCTTGTTGTCTTTACGTTTAATGAAATGCAATTTTCTTCGTCCCTAATTCTCTTTCCATTTTCTTTTCTTTTCTTTGTACAGTTCTTTTTATGCTGATATCAATGACATGACATGCATGAGGAATCTTCGGCCCAGTTTTAAAAGCCAATCTAGTTCAGAAGTAATAATACAAGAGATCGAGTGTGATGATGGGATGGATTGTAATAATGATGAAGCTTATGAGGAAATTAGTAAAGAATTAAGTCACTTTGAAGAAAAACCCAAACCTAACCTAAATGACACAGAAGCAGTTAATCTAGGGGACCAAGATAATGTACGGGAAACTAAAATAAGTGTTCATTTGGAGCCACAACTCAAGGAGGAGATAATTAAAGTATTGCATGAGTACAAAGACGTTTTTGCATGGTCATATGATGATATGCCGGGTCTAAGCACCGATTTGGTGGTTCATAAATTGCCCACTGATCCAGCACTCCTCCCTGTCAAGCAGAAGTTGAGAAAGTTCAAAACAGACATAAGTATGAAGATCAAAGAAGAGATCTCCAAGCAGTTTGAGGCAAGGGTCATTCAGGTTACACGGTACCCCACTTGGTTAGCCAATGTCGTGCCTGTGCCAAAGAAAGATGGCAAGACCAGGGTGTGCGTCGATTATCGAGACCTTAACAAAGCAAGCCCAAAAGATAATTTCCCACTGCCCAACATCCATATACTGATCGACAATTGTGCCAAACATGATATTGGCTCTTTTGTGGATTGTTATGCGGGTTATCATCAGATTCTAATGGATAAGGAAGATGTAGAAAAGACGGCATTCATCACGCCGTGGGGAACGTATTGTTATCGGGTCATGCCGTTTGGTTTGAAAAATGCTGGGGCAACTTATATGAGGGCCATGACAACTATCTTCCATGATATGATACATAAAGAAATCGAGGTATACGTGGATGATGTGATCGTGAAGTCTAGACAGCAATCTGACCATGTCAGAGATTTGAGAAAATTCTTTCAAAGGCTTCTCAGGTACAATCTTAAGCTCAATCCTGCGAAATGTGCTTTCGGGGTGCCATCTGGGAAGTTGTTGGGATTTATAGTTAGCTGGAGAGGTATTGAATTAGACCCGTCAAAGATCAAAGCTATTCAGGAGTTGCCACCTCCAAGAAACAAAACCGAGGTGATGAGTTTGTTGGGAAGACTAAACTATATCAGCAAGTTCATTGCTCAGCTCACGGCAACGTGTGAACCAATTTTCAAATTGTTAAAGAAAGATGCCGCGGTCAAATGGACTGATGAATGCCAGGAGGCTTTTGATAAGATAAAGGGGTATTTGTCAAACCCACCCATGTTGGTCCCACCAGAACCAGAGAGGCCTTTGATTATGTATCTGACAGTTATGGACGGTTCATTCGGTTGTGTACTGGGGCAGCATGATGTTACGGGCAGAAAGGAGCAGGCTATCTGCTATCTCAGTAAGAAGTTCACATCTTACGAGGTCAAGTATACTCATCTGGAAAGGACATGTTGTGCCCTAACTTGGGTGGCACAGAAATTGAAACATTACTTGTCATCTTACACCACTTACCTTATATCTCGCTTGGACCCGTTGAAGTATATTTTTCAGAAACCCATGCCCACAGGAAGGCTTGAAAAGTGGCAGATCTTACTTACAGAGTTCGACATTGTCTATGTGACACGAACTGCCATGAAAGCACAGGCATTAGCCGATCACTTGGCTGAGAACCCCGTTGATGAAGATTATGAGCCTTTGAAAACTTATTTCCCTGATGAAGAGGTAATACATATTGAAGAATTAGAACAAGCTGAGAAGTCGGGATGGAAACTTTTCTTCGATGGGGCTGCAAATATGAAGGGTGTGGGAATAGGAGCAGTACTTATTTCGGAAACAGGTCAGCATTACCCCGTTACAGCTCGACTTCGTTTCTACTGTACAAACAACATGGCAGAATATGAGGCGTGTATATTGGGATTGAGATTAGCTATGGATATGGATGTACGGGAAGTCTTGGTCATGGGTGACTCAGACTTACTGGTACACCAGATTCAAGGGGAATGGGAAACACGGGACTTGAAGCTTATACCGTATCGGCAGTGTCTGCATGAGCTTTGCTAACATTTTCAGGCCATAGAATTCAGACACATTCCAAGGATTCATAATGAGGTTGCTGACGCTTTGGCTACTTTGGCGTCAATGTTGCACCATCCAGATAAGGCCTATGTTGATCCATTGCATATTCAAGTCCGTGATCGGCATGCTTACTGTAATGTGATAGAGGAGGAAATTGATGGAGAGCCGTGGTTCCATGATATCAAAGAGTACATCAAAGCGGGAGTATATCCAACGCAGGCCACCGGTGATCAGAAAAGAACAATTCGACGGTTGGCAAGTGGGTTTTTCCTTAGTGGAGGAGTACTGTACAAAAGAACGCCAGAGCTCGGTCTGTTGAGATGTATAGATGCACGGCAGGCCACAACTATCATGACTGAGGTGCATTCCGGAGTTTGCGGACCGCATATGAGTGGGTATGTTCTAGCAAAGAAGATTCTCCGAGCAGGTTATTATTGGCTCACGATGGAGCGAGATTGTATCAGTTTTGTGCGTAAGTGTCATCAATGCCAAATACATGGAGATTTGATTCATGCTCCACCATCAGAATTACATACGATATCCGCGCCATGGCCTTTTGTTGCATGGGGCATGGATGTTATTGGGCCAATTGATCCAGCAGCATCAAATGGGCACAGGTTTATCTTGGTAGCTATAGATTATTTTACCAAATGGGTGGAAGCAAAGACATTCAAGTCTGTGACCAAGAAGGCTGTAGTTGAGTTCGTGCATGCAAATATCATCTGTCGGTTTGGGATCCCAAAGGTAATCATCACAGATAATGGGGCTAATCTTAATAGTCCATTTGATGAAGGAGACATGTGAGCAGTTTAAGATTGCTCACAGGCACTCTACTCCATACCGTCCCAAGGCAAATGGTGCGGTTGAAGCGGCCAATAAGAACATAAAGAAAATACTCCGAAAGATGGTTGAAGGATCTAGACAATGGCATGAGAAATTGCCTTTTGCATTGTTAGGATATCGCACCACCATGCGTACCTCGGTAGGGGCGACTCCTTACTCATTAGTATACGGTACCGAGGCAGTAATACCCGTAGAAGTGGAAATCCCATCTCTGCGAATCATTGCAGAGGCTGAGATCGATGATGATGAATGGGTGAAAAGCCGTCTTGAGCAGTTGAGTTTGATCGATGAGAAAAGATTGGCATCAGTGTGTCATGGCCAACTGTACCAACGAAGAATGGCAAGAGCATACAACAAAAAGTACGTCCAAGGAAATTTGAAGTCGGGCAATCAGTACTGAGGCGGATCTTGCCTCATTGGGCTGAGGCAAAAGGAAAATTTGCCCCAAACTGGCAGGGACCATTTGTAGTAACCAGAGTGTTGTCTAACGGAGCGTTGTATTTGACAGATATGAAAGGAGAATGTGTAGAAATGGCCATCAATTCCGATGCGGTCAAGAGATATTATGTATGATTTCTTTATTTTCTGAATGTATCTGTTCGTATTTGGCATATCTTAAAGATTGAAATGATGAAGGCATTTTGTTCTGCTATCCAAACACTCTTATCCCTTGTTATCCCCTTCGAGCCTTACTTATTTTTCATACACCTCTTTCGGAATCAGCGGCACTATAAGAGAACATATGTGACGAACATAAAGAAAAGAAGGAAAGAAAAGAAAAGAAAAGAAAAAGAAGAAAAGAAAAAGAAAAAGAAAAGAAGAAAAGGAAAAGAAAGAAAAGTGAAAAAAAGGGAAAGAAGAGAAACATAACAACGTAGTCTCTATGAAGTGAACTACGTTTGACTTGATTCCGAAAGGGTACGTAGGCAGCCTTACTCCGAGGTTCAGTCATACCAAATAAAAATCCAAAAATCCCCAAGCAAGAAACTGGGGCAGAAGTGGTGATTGTTATGAAAGTGGGATTCCGAAAGTTGTAATTTGAACTCATTTGAATTGTTTTGAGCCTTTTATACCTTTCTTTCTAACTCAATCCAAAAGCCTACATTACGGTCCAAAGAAAGACCTTATGATCAGTTTTGAGAAATGCCAAGATGAACAGGTAGGAATAACCCACGACAGGGGCAACACTCTGGTTCGAGCAAGAAGAACAAAAATAAATGAGAGAGTCTTATGGGTGAAAACCCTCACGGGCACCGTAAGGCGACGGGAGCTGAGAGAAAAATAAATGAGAGAGTCGTGTTGGTGAAAACCTTTACGGGCACCTCAAGGCAAAGGTGAGATAAGAAATGGAAAACTGAGAAAGGTCTGTTGATGGAAACCGTTTCGCGGTACCGCAGGGAAACAAGGTTAAGGTCTGGATAAATCAAACAAGTGATGGAAGTTCTGGGCAATGAGGTACGGCAATTGAGAGTTGTTTGGTTGGATAGATTAGGATGATTAATCCAAAATGCATGTCTTGACCATTGGTACTAGTTGTCTCGCTCAGATAAGTTTCTTTTCCTTCCCTTTTCAAACAGTCATCTGGTTTTGGATTCTTCTTATCCTTAACTCAAAAATCATGGCATTTCATTTTCTTTTGAGGGTTTTATCTAGCTGAGATGTTTCAGTGCCAGTTTTGTTCAATGCAAGAAGAAAGGACTTCAAAGTTCACTACCAGCTTCTAGAATTGTAAAGCACAACGTGGTCAGAGCATGTCAAAAACAACTTGATGTCAAGTGGAATACAGGGAATTAACGGAAGTTTCATCGGTGATATGATTGGGAAATGTCATGGGAAAGGAGAAAGCTCAAACAAAAAGGTCAGAAAAGTGAAATAACAGTAGAGGTGTAAAACATTTAGGTCGCCAGAGGTTGGAAAATTTAAAAGTTGGTCAGAAAGTCAAGCGGTTTAGGGTCAGTGCGTGGAAATTAGTCAACACAAAGCAAGGCAGTGGAAGGATTTTTCAGCAAGAATGCCATCAACTAACCACCGTTTTAAACTGACAAAATTTTCTTTGATTGAGCAGGGGGAGAAAAGTTAGTTGTTGAAGAGGAATTCTCCAGGAGGGAAAAACAAGCACTAATCAGGATAAATGCAAGTTGTCAGGAGTCCGCCTGGAGAACAGAGACGTATTTTTCAAGTTTGACGTCAGGAGTCCGCCTGAAGAACGGAGACATACTTTTCAAGTTTGATGTCAGGAGTCCGCCTGAAGAACAGAGACACATAGTTTAAATTTTAAAAGTCAGGAGTCCGCCTGGAGAACAGAGACATACTTTTCAAGATTGATGTCAGGAGTCCGCCTGAAGAACAGAGACACATAGTTTAAATTTTAAAAGTCAGGAGTACGCCTGGAGAACAGAGACATACTTTTCAAGATTGATGTCAGGAGTCCGCTTGAAGAACAGAGACACATAGTTTAAATTTTAAAAGTCAGAAGTCTGCCTGGAGAATAGAGATATTCCATTTCAAAGTTAGAAATTGGGAGCCCGCCCAGATAACAGAGGCATACATTCAGTCTTTTCATTTCAAGAGTTGAAGTTGGGAGCCCGCCCAGATAATAGAGGCATACATTTCAGTCTTTATATTTCAGTTGTTGAAGTTGGGAGCCCTCCCAGATAACAGAGGCATACATTTCAGTCTTTATATTTCAGTTGTTGAAGTTGGGAGCCTGCCCATAGAACAGAGGGATACATTTCAGTCTTTACATTTCAGTTGTTGAAGTTGGGAGCCCGCCCAGATAACAGAGGCATACTTTCAGTCTTTACATTTCAAGCATTGAAGTTGGGAGCCCGCCCAGATAACGGAGGCATACATTTCAGTCTTTACATTTCAGTTGTTGAAGTTGGGAGCCCGCCCAGATAACAGAGACATACTTTCAGTCTTTACATTTTAAGCATTGAAGTTGGGAGCCCGCCCAGATAACAGAGGCATACATTCCAGTCTTTAATTTCAAGTATTGAAGTTGGGAGCCCGCCCATAAAACAGAGGCATACATTTCAAGATCAAGTCAGAGGACAATAAAACAGAGGGTTACAATAGGAATCCCCAGCAGGAAACAACAAAATTCCCCGGCACCGGGAAACAGAAGGTTGCAACAAGAGGTCACAGTACAAACTCAAGTACATGTGTCAAAAGAAGAAAAACACTGGAAGAAATGCAACCAGACAAGGAAGCAAGGCAACAAAAACAAATTGTACTCTAGCCTAGCTTCTTGTTTTCTTTTAAGCATGGTGTAACATGGAGATCGGTAAGCAGTGGTAATAACATGCAACAACAGTAACATTGCAGTCCCATGGTAGTCCCAGCTACCAAAACTTCCCGAACTACATTGACCTGATTCCTGTTTAGCCCAGGATATGTAGGAAACCTTTGAAGCAAAGGTTCGGTCAAATCTTTTTCAAAAAATGCTTCACACGGAGTACTCGGATGGGCAAAGATCGCTCGCTTTATCTTTGCACGAAAACCCTTCGTGTCTTCGGGCAAAGAGGGGCAGCTGTAAGTACGTGATTTTTGCCCAATATGAGAATTACTCCCAAAAATTCATAAATAAAATGATTTTTCTTTGGTGTGCAATTTTGTGATATTTTGAATAATTATTTGTATTTGTCTGTGCGTTGTTTATTTGCTAAATTAATAAAAATACAAAAATATGTTGCATTTTGCATATAGGATTTAATTCTACAATTGTTAGTAATTAAATTTGTTTTACAAAAATTAAAATTACAAAAATAGGCATCGTTTGCATTTTTAGCATTTAATGTCCAAATATACAATTTTATGCTTAATTATTACTTAATTGTGCGTTAATTGTTATTGAGAGCTAATTTGTGCTTTTATAACTTAATTTAATTCTTAATAATAGTTTAAGTATTTTTATAATTTAGTTTTAGAGAAATAAAAGAAGAAAGAGAGCGAAAATATAAAGAAAGTCGGAATTGGGCCTCTTCTTCGATTTCAAGCCATAGGCCCAAAAAATGGCCCAATCTTCCCTACAACCCAGTCCATTTCGAACTGGGTCGACCCAGTCCATAACCCAACACCCCTATTATTTTACAAACAAAATAAAACAAAAAAAAAAGAAGAAAAAACCCTAAAACTACTAAGTCATCCGCCACCCCCCCTCATTTTCCTTCTTCTTCCTCAAAACTCCAAAACACCCCATCCATGGCTGCCTCCCCCCACAAACCCCAGCCTGCAACGTCGACCACCCTCCCCCACGAACCCGTCACTGCCTGTCGTCCAGTCCGACACCCACTCGTCGACCACCACCAAACAGAAACCACTCGTCGACCACCACCAACAAACCAGACCCAGCTGTTCCCATCGCTGCCCAGCTCCTCATCGGACAGCTCGAACAGCTGCCACCTCACCTCCGAGCTACTGTTTCATCGTCTCGAGCTGTTGCTTCATCTCCCAGTTGCTCCTGTTTCATCGTCGTCATTCAACGTCAAGCTCAAAGTCGAGCTCGACGTCCATGGATGACCCTCGACGTCCATGGCTCGACGAGTTCTGCTCATGTTTCATCCCTTCTGCTGTGCCGAGCTGCTGCTTCTGCTTCACTCGATCTCCTTCACGCACACAACCAGTCGCCGCTGTTTCGTCTTCTTCACTGTTGCGTACTGCCGTCGACGACCCCATGAGTCTGCTGTTTGGTTGCTCACCATCGTACTGTTGTTGACGACGCAAGGCAGTCCGGTTAAAGTCCGGCAAAGGTCGAGGGTTTTTCGTCGAGTCAAGATCCTGTACGTCGTGTGTTCGTTGTCGTTTGGTCGAGCTTTGGTCGAGGTTCGTCGAGTCAGTCCATACATATTTCGTTTCAATCCGGTTAGTAGTTTTGAATTTTATTTTGTCCATTTTCGTTTTTATATTTCTCAAAGTTAAAATCGTTAAATATTCGATTCTTGTTTTGTTCGTTGTTCATCGTTGAAATCGTTTTTCTAGTTTGTTCATGTTCATGTGCTTTGTTAAAATTAATTTTCAGATTTCAAAATAGAAGTTTAATTAGTTGTTTTCATGTTTATTTCATGTTTGTATTATTGTTTAAGTGAATATTTGTTAGTTTAATATTAGTTAGATACAAATTGAAGTTTAATTAATTATTTCTTCAATTTGTTTAATGTATTTTATGTATTTTCCGAAAATTGTTAATATTGTTAAGATCAAGTTTAAATTCATAATTGTTTCTTCTTAGGTTTTGTTTTGTCATTTGACTAAAAGAATTTAGTTGTAATAAAAGAAGTATGTTGGTTTTAATCATTTGAATCCGTCGTTTTTATTTTTAGATTTAATTCATGTTCATATTATGTTTGTTGATCTTGAATCCGAAATTTGTATAGTTTGATTTCTTGTTTATCATTTATGATTATCTCTTGAATTTGTCTCATAATCTTGTTTAAGTTTGATATAGGAATTGTTGGTCGTAATGTTGTTATGGTTGATTTTAAGTTCAATATTATTGAATTTAGAAATCTAAATATACTTGTTTGATTGTTGTTGTTGTTTAAATCCGAAAATAGGTTTGTTGTTGCTAAAAATATTGTTCAATCAAATTTTAGTTGTTCTTGGTTGTTCAATTTGTGTTCATATGATTTGTGGTTGAAATCATGTTCATGTGATTTGTTATTAAAATGTTGAAGAAATCATGTTCATGAAATTTGTTGTTTGAACATTGTTAGAAATTAATCATATTGCCTATATTTTGGTTAAGTTTGATTAATTGATATGTTATAGCTGATGGGTAGTTTGGTAATTTGTAGTACGTTCAGGGGTAGTTTGGTAATTTTCAGTAAGGTCGGAGGGGTAGTTTAGGAATTGTACATTTTGTAATTGTTTATATGAAGCATGGGAGACAAAATAAAATGGGGTGGGTTGTGATATAGTTGTTTAACATAAAGGGGGGACAAGACAAAATTTAGTGGGGGGAATCTTGTATTATTTTAAGTGAAGCATGGGGGACAAAATATAATGGGGTGGTGTGATATGTTTATTTAATGTAATGGGGATGAGTGGGAAGATAATGGGTTGGGTAGAGAAAAAGTATTGATTTTAATTAATTAAAAGATTTATGGGATGGGTTATATATAGGAAGTCTTGAAATCAGATTTAAAAAGAAGGGAGATAGACAGAAAAACATACACAGACAAAAAAAAACGGGAGAGAGAAACAAATCTGAAAATAAGAGAGAGAAAAGGGCTGAACATTTAAGAGATAGAAAATTCCGAAAAATATTTAAGCTTTCAAATAAAAAAAAACTAAAAAAAATATTCTGTTTTCTTTTGTTGTTTGAAATCAGAATTAATTGTTGTTTCATAAAAGCTGGAAGCTTTTGTTTTTTTTATTACTACTCCACCGGTCTGTTACTGGGTTGTTATTGTTGCTGGGCTATTGTTGTTGTGTTGTACTGATTTTACTGCTGCTGCTGATTCTCATATTCATTTTCTTTTGCTTCCAATATCATGTACACAACTGAAAAGCTGTTTATTGTAATCCGAAATATGAAGTGTGAATACATATGAAGAATGAAAATTTGAAGTTTTAATTTCGTTTTTTCTTTGTTCCTTTTGATTGATTGTATTTAAGCTATTTCATGAATTACTAAATAATAACTGGAATAAGAAAATAATATCATAAGTTAGTCTGTAATAAATCAGTTTGGCAAAATAGGTTAATTCACTAGTTATGAAGGCTTCAAGATTATAGGTTGATCATGAACAAGTAGCTAAATTTAGCTAAGACACGAATTTAAATTAAACATCGTAAATTAGGCATTAAGGCATGACTTGAGCTTAAGAAAGATTAAAAGAACGTTTAAGTCTAATAAACTTTCTAATAAACTTTAGTAATTATGGTTAAATCTAGTTTCAAATGATTGTGAATAATTAATCTCAATAATATTTTTTTTAAAAAAAGAATAACAATGCTGAGTTTTAATCTAGCTATATTTGTTTATTTTGAATATTAGTTGTTGAATTTTTATTTTATTTATAATTTCGAAATTAAGAGTAAAATTCCTTTTTCATCAATATTTGTATTAATCAAGCAATTAGCATGTCATGTCTTCTTAAAATAATAAAAAGCTAGTAATTAATTAGGATTTTCTTTCTTTATTTTAGAGACTAATTTTTATAGAAAAATGTAGTCGTTTTAAGATTTGTCCATTTAAAATAAATGAGATGAGCCTCGCTTAATGAAATGTATAGATTGCGGGGCCCTCAATAAATGTACATTTAATCGCTTAGAATTAGGGAGGAGCCGTTTTAGCAAATTTCACGGCCCTACCCAAAATAATGATACGCTAGTCGCTCTAGGCGCGTATTTAATAATGTTATTTTCTTAAATACGGGTGTGCATTTATGTAACCCAAATCTAAATCTCAACGGAGTCGAAATGTGTCGATAATCACGGGTGCATTGATTGCGACGTGATTTGAAATACGTTTTCACAATGTTGCAATTCTTCATAAAATAATAACAATAAATAATAATAATAATAATAAAAGCGGCTAAGGGATAAATTTGCACATAAGTTTATAATACGTATTATATCAGATAATCAAGCCAAATATAACAGTTGAGCGACCGTGCTAGAACCACGGAACTCGGGAATGCCTAACACCTTCTCCCGGGTTAACAGAATTCCTTATCCGGATTTCTGGTTCGCGGACTGTAATACATGGTCATTCTTTTCCTCGATTTAGGATTAAACTGGTGACTCGGTACACCCTAAATCTCCCAAGTGGCGACTCTGAAATAAATAAACAAATCCCGTTTCGACTGTCCTTTAATTGGAAAAAACTCCTGTACCCCCGCGAGGGCGGAAAAAGGAGGTGCGACAGTTACTATGAGTATGAGTAGCTAAACTCCTAATCTAGGGTTTTAATGGAACCTGTTGGAGGATGATTTTCTTTTTACCTTAATATATATATTTGCAATATTTTTCTCTCTATTTGTTCAATTATATGCTTATTAATGTTGATTGAAGGGCCCTCAATTAATTGTTCCTATTTAGTATGTATTACTCGGGAGAGAGTGAATCTTTAGGTAGTTATCAAACAACATCACTCCTAACGTATATGAGGGATCAATACGAAGGGTTTAAATGTGGGATTAAGGATAATGAAACCTTGGCGCGATATGAGTGAGCTGTACTTAAGGACAACTAGCATAATTTGGGAGAATATGTCTAGTATATTGTTGTATTACTCGGGAGAGAGTTACGACAATTAGAGTGCTCATGATCGATAGAGAAGACTTAGGCAAATTTATAAAAAACGTAGCGGAAAGGATTCCGACAATTGGGGAAATCAGAACCTTAAATCATTACAATTCTTGTCTACAAGTCGTTCATAGTTAGTTCTTATTTATTTCATTTTTATTACGTAATATTTACTTAGTAAACATCCAATTTATTACTTAAATATTTCTGAAGATTAAATACATGAATTTGTGTGAGTCCAATAGCTGTGTTTAGTAGGTTAATTCCCTGTGGGATTCGACTCCAGACTTGTTAGCTAGAATATATTTGCTATGATCGCTTTGTCCTTTTTATATGGCATAGTTGGGCGTGATCAAATTTTTGCGTTGTTGCCGGGTAATTAAAGGTGTTATTAATTGCAGCTAAAAGAAGTGCTAAAATTCTTAGCATAGTCAATTTTCTTCAATTTAAACTAAATACATTGAATTCTAACGTTTGTAGTCTTGGGTGTTACAGGTGCATGCCTAGAAACTCCTCAAGAACTGGTGAATTGTTCAAAGCATTATCAGATCCTGAGAAGGTTTTCAAGGCATTGAATCATGCAAACAGGCAGGGCAAATAGCAACAGAACTCAGCAGAACAAATCGAACCAGATATGGGAGACGAAGTAAATAACAGAAACAATAGGAATGACTCGAACAATCAAGGTGTGGTTCCTCTTGTGCCAGAAGCAGCATTGTACGATTGGGCACAACCCACTGCTGATAACCTAGCAACCGCAATTGCAGTCCCTCATATACAAGTATAATCATTTCAAATCACAAACAACATGCTGCATTTGTTGCAGAACAAGGGACTGTTCTCAGGGTCATACGTGAAAGATACTCAACAGCGTCTGAAGAGTTTCCTGTCAATATATGTCACTCAAAGGAAACCTAATGTGACACCGGAAGCAATAATGTTGTTGCTGTTCCCATTCTCGGTGACAAGAGAGGCTCAGACTTGCTTAATTCACTCCCCATAAACTCCATCACTACTTAGGATGAATTAGTCAAGCAATTTGTGAACAAATGCTGCCCACCCAATAAGACTGCTAAGCAAATTGATGAGATATTGAGCTTCAAGCAGAAACTAACAGAAACATTACATGAAATGCGGGAGAGGTTCAAGGGTATGTGGTTTAAGTGTCCACATCACTGCATTCCGGAGCAGATGTTGGGGTAGAGGTTTTATATGGGATTGGACAACTTAAAGGCCAATGTTGATGCTTCAGCAGGTGGAGCATTTTTGAACAAAACATTCAGAGAAAGCAAGATCCTACTTGACAAGATGGCCCAAAACTCAGGATGGATGACAAGAGACTCTCCATTCACTCCTGTAGTTCATTCAATGGCTTTGGACCCAAACAACTCCATAGCTGAAAATATGGCCACTCTGGTGATGCAAATGAGTATCCTCACCAAAAAGATAGATGAATCAGGCCAGAAACAACAAGTACACATAGCTGACGCAACTAATTGGGGCTTATGTACACCATGCATTAACCAACCATATGTGTGCTCGTGGAGTGCGGAAGGTGACAACCAGCATTATCAGGAAGATATGAACTATGTGGCCAACTATGGGACAAAGGCAAGGTGGTCAGAATTTAGGTAAGCAGAATCAACAATAGAGACTAACACAACAACAGTACAATAACAGCAACAATCCTGGAGATATGCAAACACAGGGTCAAGTGATGCCCTACAAAAAGCAGTAGGGTTACAACCAACAAAATCAACAACAGGCTTATCAACAACCTCAACAACAATAGAGTGTGAGACAAGAAGATGGGTTAGCTGAACTTAACGGAGTGATGCAATAATTGATTGGGTAAACTGGAAAAATAGGTGAAATAATAGACTCACATGAAGCAGCGATAAAGGGTATTGAGATTCAATTAGGACGGATTTCGATGGCTCTAAATAATCGTCCCCAAGGGACGTTACCTGCAGACACACAAATCAATCCAAGAGAGCAGGGCCCAAAATAGATTATGGTAGTGAGTCTACGAAATGGTAGAGACCTAGATATGGAGCAAGAAATGGCTCGTGAAAACCGACCTATTGAAATACTTGTTCCATAACCCATTGAGATAGATGAATCAACAGGGTTAATTGAAGTGATGGTACAACATGCACAAGAGAATGCCAACAAAGATAAAGAGGTTGCAAAAGAGACTGGGTTAGCACAACAAACGATAGTAGAAGCAGTGCCTGTGCAAGACAAAACTCAAATCACCGGGAAGAAGCGATCTCTAGCACCATTCCCACAGAGATTGGCCAAGTATCAGAAAGATGAGTGTCACACCTCCTTTTTACCTATACCCGCAAGGGCATAAAGGAGTTGTTCCACTTAAAGGACAATCAGAACGGGATTTATTATTATTTGTTCAGAGTCGCCACTTGGGAGATTAATGGTGTCCCAAGTCACCGGTTGAATCCCGAACCGAGGAACATATGACTCTGTTAATAGTCCGCGAACCAGAAATCCGAGTAAGGAATTCTGTTAACTCAGGAGAAGGTGTTAGGCATTCCTGGGTTCCGTGGTTCTAGCACGGTCGCCCAACTGTCGTGTTTAGCTTTTATCTGATTTTAATACATGTTGAACTTATGTGCCAATTTTAAAGATCATTTACCGCTTGAATTAAAAAATTTAAGAAAGTGAACGTCGTTTAACAAACGTGTTTTCGGATCACGTCACATGAAATGCACCCGGATCCTTGACACATTTTTATATAACGTTTTAGGATTTGGATTTGGGTCGCATGAAATGCACACCCGAATTTAAGAATGTAATTTTATTAAAATCGCGCCTAAAGAGTCTAACGCGTTATTATCTTTGGGGAGGGCCGTGAAATTCGCTAAACGGCCCGTCCCTAAATCTAAGTATTTTAAACAAATATTTATTGAGTGTCCCGAAATTTTGCATTTTTATTCGGCGAGGCTCATCTCATTTTTATTTAAAGGAAAATCCTAAAGAGACTATGATTTTCTACCTTTATTGTCTCTACAGATAAAAGAAAGGTCCTAATTAATTTGTTGTTGGACTAAGGCCAACCACATAATAAATCTGCACCAAAGCCATCGGGCTCTAAGACAAGCCCAACGAAGAGAGTGTTACGCTCATGCTCACGCCAATGATGGGCTATGCGCTGATTTCAGCCTGGACTCAAATATACACGACCATCAGAGATGGGCCTGGGCTACTCATTCAAGGACTGAAAACTATATTGAGTCAAAAGCCTAGACACAACAATTCGAATTGAGCAATTACTCCTGAGTTGTCTCAAGTTTATTCACTTAATTCAAGCTAGTATTGATTGTTTTGATTGTAGCTTCATACTCAGGCATGCAAATAACTGAAGGTATTTATTTGAAGGTGTTGATCAAATTAAGGGAGGTTATTAACTAAAGCAAACTACTAAACTCAATGAACCAATTCCATAAATCTGAATACTCACAAATCCTAACGCTAATTCAACGATAACAATTCAAATACACACATTAACTAAGTCCAGAATACTTATTCTCATGTATATGTTAAAACAGTGGACATCCATATTACCAACCTAGTCCAGTTAAACTATTATCACATCTGAGCTGACCTCAACATTAAATCATGACTGGGCTCAAATCAATTTTCAATTTGTAGTTAAACTTCTACTTTGAATTCAGTAGCTTCAATCAACATTCAATAATATCAACTGGAAGTTTAAATCAGATCCAATTATCACCTAATGACTACAAAATTCGCATCAGAAGACCTTGAATCAGCTAACAGTCCATGAATAAAAATAAATCCACCGTTTGTATACAACAAATCACTACTCGACTATGCTTAACAATTCTAACATCTATTTAAATCCAACAGCCATCAACAATTCTAAGAACCAAGCAAGTGTGCAATTTATTCCATGTTCAAGCTCATAATTACATCAGAATTTTGAATGTGTACCTGGAAATGAAAGAAGGAAGCAGAAAAATGAGGTATCAGCAGTAACCAACAGCAACAGTAGTATTCAACACCAGAAAATGAACCAGCAGATTAATTTTGAAACCAAGGGATGTGATACGATAGTCAGACCCTAATTTTAGTCTTAGTGGATCAGCAGACCCCAAACCAGACTCGGCTTAAACCCTTTTTATTATCAGCTAACCAGAAATTGCTTCCATATTAGAGGAAAACTTCAGAAAATACCAAATGACTCAATGAAACAGTGTATTTTTCTGAAATTCCGCAATCGTTTTTTTGATTATTTCTTTTTCTTTCTATATCTATTTCTGTGTATCTCCATCCTATATCTCTCTCCGAATGTCCTTCTTCCAATCTCTCTCAGTGTATATTTCTCTATTTTCCAAGTACTAGACCCTCTTCCTCTCCTGAATTTCAACTCCCTTAAATGGACATTCAATTAGTGCATTTTCCACTACCAATTTAACTTTTCATTTCTTTAATCTTCCACTCCATTGTCCACTCAATTATCCACTTAATTATTTAATCCATTAGTGCAAATACTACCCTACTATCCACTAGAAACTTCTTAAGTAGGTGAACACTTAAATAATTCCCACTATTATCTTAAAGTTTCTGTTTTTAAACTTGAAATTCATGGGCCAGGCTGAACTCAATTCATATTGTTTTAGGTTATTCAATCTTTATACAAACAAACTTTCCCAGCAGACTGCCTAATAGTTCTTAAAATGAAATAATTTCAATAAAATTAACAGGAATCAATTCAAGAACTACTGTGAGTTTAAACTACTGAGAAACAAAACAACACCAAACAAAATCAACAAACAATCTATTAAGTTAAAACATAGAACAATACTGACCAAATAAATATTCTAATAACAGAAAGGAGTAGAAGAAGATAATAATAAGAAAAATAGAAAAAATTAAAATCAGGAAATCTACCTCCAAATATCTGAATACTGTCTCTAATTAGGCCTTTGATTTTCTTCGAATTTGTGGCCGGAATAGACCTTAATCGAGTGTTCTCGACTGAGAACACACAACTAAGGTCGATTTTGATATCAAATCTTCAAGCATCTAACGATTTGGATTTTTGGGATTTGGGGTTCGTTTTTTTTCTTTCCAATCCAGATTTGAGGGGCTTCAAGGGTATTCGAGGGAAACTGATGATGGATTAGGTATGAGGGGGTCAAGGCGGTTGTGTGGTGTTAATTTGGGAGGGATTGGAGTTGGCTAGGGTTCGGAGGTTTTGGGATTTGAACCTTAGATCTAAAATTCGAGAGGTTCGGGCAAGATTCGAGGGAAACGAGTCATGGATTTGGAAATAGGGGGTTGGGGTGGTTCTAGGGTGTGTTTTTGGAGGGGAACAGAGCCGGCGCCGCCACCGGAAGGCGGTGGGGAATGGTGGCGGCTGGTCTCTAGGGTTTGGGGTGAGGGAGACGATAGACGAGATGGGGGGGGGGGGGGGTGTTTGGATGTATATATACGGGTGGAATTATATCTAGGCCGTTCGATAAAACGAGATCAACGGCTTGGATCATCTGACTAAATGAAACGACGTCTTTTGAGTGAGTTGAATACCGGATCGGTCTCAGATGAAATGGGTCGGATACGGGTGATGGGCAAAGCTTTGGGCCGTTCGATCAAATAAAATTGACGGCCTTGATCAAAGCGTGTCCAAACGACGTCGTTTGGTTCTGGTAAGGGCAGACCGGGTTGGGATGGGTCTGGGCTGGTTTTTGGCTGGGTTTTGGTTTTGGGCTTCTTAAATCAACTTAAATTTGGCACAATTCTGAAAACTTAAAACCAAAATCCTAAATTAAATTATAAAAACACCAAATTAACTTAAAAATACTAATTAACTCCAACTAATAATTATCACAAATAATTAAATGCCAAATTAAAAGAAAATCACAACAATTTGACTAAAATTACAAAAAATATGTTATTATTTTTTGAATTTTCATTTTTGTAAAACATCTAATTATTAATTAATTCCAAAAAATGTAAAAATCAAATCTTAAATGAAAATGCTATATTTTTGTATTTTTAATGCATTAATAAAATTAAACATGCACACAAATATATGCGAACAATCAGGGAAATCACACAATAATTCCTAAAAATAACAAATAATTAAAGAAAAGACCTAATTTTGGGAATTCTTTTGGAGTAATTCGTATGAGGCAAAAATCACGTGCTCACAACTGCCCCTCTTTGTCTGGAAACACGAAGAGTTTTCGTGCAAAGATAAAGTGAGCGGATACGAGCGATTTTTGCCTGTTTGAACACTCCGTGGGAAGCATTTTTGAAAGATTTGGCCGAACCTCTGCTTCAAAGGTTTCCTACATATCCTTGGCCATAAAGGAATCAGGTCAATGTAGTTCGGGAAGTTTTGGTAGCTGGGACTACCATGAAGCTGCGGTTTTGCTGTTACTGCTGCTGCTGCTGCTGATACTGCCTACTGACCTCCTTATTACACCATGACAAAAATGAAGAAGCTAGACTAAGCTATAATCTATGCTTTACAAAGATTTATTTCCAAACTTGATCTTGTGACTGATGTTGCCTTGTCGATTTGTGCTTCCTCCGCTGTTTCTTTACTTCTGGCTCGACTTGTGGTCATCCTTCTGATTTCTGCTGGGGATTTTTGTTGTAACCCTTCACTTTACTGACTTCAAACTTCAATGTATTCCTCTATTATATGGGCGGGCTCCCAACTTCAAAACTTAAAAAATGTAAAGACTGAAATGTATTCCATGCTCTCCAGGCGGGCTCCTGACTGCTAAACTTGAACTGCTTCTCCATGTTCTCCAAGTGGGTACTGATTGCTAGACTTGAAATGTATTCCTTGCTCTTCAGGCGGGTTCCCGACTGCTAACGTGAAATGTATTCCCTGCTCTTCAGGTGGGCTCCTGAATTTAACCAAAATAGACGAAAACAAAGGAAATTTTTCTGCCCCAGTTTGAGTATCTGGGAACATATGTAAATGTAAAACGAATCACATTACCAAATATCAATAAGAACTTGAAAACTAAAACTTGAATTGTACTCTATTGTTCTTCAGGCGGGCTCCTAACTGCTGAACTTGAATGTATTCCCTGCTCTCCAGGCGGGCTCCTGACTGCTAACTTGAAATGTATTCCCTACTCTTCAGGCGGGCTCCTGACTGTTGAACTTGAATGTATTACCTACTCTCTAGGTGGGCTCCTGACTACTGCGCTTGAAAGTATTCCCTGCTCTCCAGGCGGGCTCCTAACTTCAATGAAACAGATAAAACAAAGAAAACTTTCTGCCCCGTTTGGAGGTTGGGCACATATGTGAGTGTTAAACTGAATCATATTACCAAATATTACTAAGAATTCGAAAGCTAGGTCCCATTATCCAGGGGGGTCATGACAATTCTTACCTAAACGACAATTTTAAATCTAAGTTATATCTTCTAAAGGTGTGACTTCCGCTAAATCTTGTTATCTAAGAGGGTCTTAAAGCTATCCCATTATCCAGGAGGGTCCTAAAAACTCCTAATTACATCTTATCTTAAACATGCAAACTTTGAAACCAACTTATATTCCCTGGGGTATATTTATGCTACTTATGATTGTTTTGATTTTTTTTAGACTAGGTCCCATTTTACAGGAGGGTCCTGAAAATTTCCGACTAAATTTGGAAAAGGCGGAAAAAGATGGCGTTTATGCTTGGGGAAAATGTTGAGGAAATAGAAAATCATAATCATTAATCTGGGAAAGAAGAGAAGTCAGAATCTTTGTTCTCATGGGGTAATGTCCAAAGTGTATCTCAAACATACAAACTTCAAAGTTCCACTTATAATCTTCTAGGGTGCACTCATGCCAAATTCCGCTACTCATGATTATTTTGAATTTTAAACTAAGTCCTATTTTCCAGGAGGGTCCTGAGAATTTCCGCGATCAATTCTGCCTGGTACTTACTCTTCCTATGGATGATTTCCCAAAACAAATGCCATTTTTCCCCTGTTTCAAATCAAAGAAAATTTCGTCAGTTTAAAACGTGGTGGTTCATCGTGGCATTCTCGCTGGAGTTGGTTTTCTATTTGCCATTCTTTGCTTCATCCAACTGCCTTGAACTGATCGAAAAGATTGTTTTGACCTTCTGACTGATCCTTAACTGCAAGATCCTCGACTGCTATTCTCCCCTCCTGACCTTTCTGCCTGAAACTGTACATCTCCCATGACATTACTGAACCATTCCACAGTTTTAACTTTTGCTTACGCCATAGGTCCTATTTTTCATCATATTATCTTTGGCATGTTCTAGCTACATTTTGCTTTGTGCAATTCCGAAACTGGTAGTAAGCTTTGAAATTCCTTCTTACAAGGCTAAACTTGGTAGAGCTTTAAAGAAGTAAAGTTAACAGCAATGAAATGCAAGGATTTTGAGAATAAAGAAAAGAATCCAAATTTGGATGACTATTGGAGACAGGAAAAGGGACTTATCTGAGCGGAATCACCGGCACCAATGATCATGGTATGCATTTGGATTAATCAGCCCAGTCTATTTTACCAATCTCCTTTCCAATTATTTTACTTTGTTCTCCAAGATTTCCACAACCCAATTTTACTTTCCGCCAACTTACGGACCTCGTTCGACTTGTAGTGCCCTGAAGGGTTTTCACCAACAAACCTCTCTTATTTGTTGATTCCTCAATTACTTGTCGCATGATGGTACCCGTGAAAGTTTTCACCAATAAGACTCTCTCATTTTTTGATTTTTCTTACTTAAACTGGAGTGTTGCCCCTGATATGAATTCTCTATACATTGATCGACTTGGCATCTCTCAGAGACTGATCGGAAGGTCTTTCTTTGGACCGTAATATGGGCTTTTGGATGGGGTTAGAAAGAAAGGATATCAAAGGCTCAAAGCAATTTCGACACAGATTTAAAATTACAACTCTTGGAATCACATTTCTTATTACAAGTACAACTTCTGCCCTAGTTTCTTGCTTGGGGATCTTTGGATATTTTATTTTACTATGACCGAGCCGAGAAGCTGCCTACGTATCCTTAACAGGAATCAGGTCAAACGTAGTTCACACGTGAATTTCCTTGTTGTTATATTTTTCACTTCTTTTCTATTCTCTTTTTCATTTATTTCTTTTTCTCTCTTTCTCGTTATTGATTCCAAAAGAGGGGTATGAAAGAAATAAATAAGGCTCAAAAAGGGGGAACAAAGGGTGAAGTGTTTAGATAGTAGAACAAATTGTCTTCGTCATTCCAATCTTCGAAATAATGCCAAATACAAACAATCAACAGTTATAACAAAGAAATCATACATAATATCTTTTTACTGCATCAGAATTGATAGCCATGTCTATGCATTTTCCTTCGATATCTGTTAAACATAAAGCACCATTGGAAAATACTCTGGTCACAACGAATGGCCCTTGCCAATTTGGGGCGAACTTTCCTTTCGCTTCAACCTGGTGTGGAAGGATACGTTTCAGCACCTGCTGGCCCACTTCAAACTTCCTGGGATGTACCTTTTTGTTGTATGCTCTTGCCATTCTCTTTTGATACAACTGGCCATGACACACTGCAGCTAATCTTTTTTCATCAATCAAATTCAACTGCTCCAAACGGGTCTTAACCCACTTATTATCATCGATTTCAGCCTCAGTGACAATCCGAAGGGACGGGATTTCAACTTCCGCAGGTATAACTGCTTCAGTTCCATATACCAACAAATAAGGAGTTGCACTTACTGAAGTACGGACAGTAGTGTGATAGCCCAGCAACGCAAACGGTAATTTTTCATGCCATTGCCTGGAACTTTCTACCATTTTCCGAAGTATCTTCTTTATGTTTTTGTTGGCGGCCTCAACTGCTCCATTCGCCTTGGGACGATATGGGTTAGAATTGTGTAATTTTAAATTGTTGGCATACCTCTTCCATCAATTTACTGTTAAGATTAGCACCATTATCCGTGATGATCACCTTTGGGATGCCGAATCGACAGATGATATTTGAGTGGACAGAATCAACCACTGCTTTCTTGGTCATTGATTTGAAAGTTTTGACCTCAACCCACTTGGTGAAATAATCAATGGCTACCAGAATGAATCTGTGCCCGTTGGATGTTGTTGGCTCAATTGGTCCAATGATATCCATGACCCAAGCAACGAAGGGCCATGGTGCCGACATCATGTGCAATTCCGATGGTGGAGAATGAATCAAATCTCCGTGTATCTGGCATTGATGACATTTGCGCACAAAACTGATACAATCTCGCTCCATGGTGAGCCAATAATAACCTGCTCGGAGAATTTTCTTTGCCAGCACATACCCGCTCATATGTGGTCCGCAAACTCCTGAATGTACTTCGGACATGACAGTCGTAGCTTGTCTAGCATCTGTGCATCTTAACAATCCAAGGTCTGGTGTTCTTTTATACAAAACTCCTCCATTTAAGAAGAATCCACTTGCCAGCCGTCGAATTGTTCTCTTCTGATCCCCCGTGGCTTGCACTGGATATATCCCCATTCTGATGTACTCCTGGATATCATTAAACCACGGTTCGCCATCAAGTTCTTCTTCAATCATGTTGCAGTAAGCATGTTGATCTCATACTTGAATATTCAGAGGATCGACATAAGCTTTGTTCGGATGGTGCAACATTGATGCCAGGGTAGCCAAAGCATCGGCGACCTCATTATGGACCCTCGGAATATGCCTGAACTCCACTGATCAAAACCGTTGACAAAGATCATGTAAATATTGTCGGTACGGTATGAGCTTCAAATCTCGTGTTTCCCATTATCCTTGAATTTGGTGTACCAGAAGATCCGAGTCTCCCAAGACCAAGACTTCCTGAACATCCATGTCTGCAGCTAGCCTTAAACCCAAAATGCATGCTTCATACTCAGTCATATTATTGGTGCAATGGAATCGAAGCCAAGCTGTAACGGGATAGTGATGCCTTGTTTCAGAAATAAGCACGGCTCCTATCCCCACTCCTTTCATGTTAGCAGCTCCATCGAAGAAAAGTTTCCAACCTGGTTTTTCGGCTTGTTCTAGCTCATCAATATGCATCACCTCTTCATCAGGAAAATAAGTCCTCAGTGGCTCATACTCTTCATCGACCGGGTTTTTGGCCAAATGATCGGCCAATGCTTGGGCTTTCATTGCAGTCCGAGTCACATAGATTATGTCAAACTCTGTGAGCAAAATCTTCCACTTCGCCAGTCTTCCTGTCGGCATAGGCTTTTGAAAGATATACTTCAATGGATCCAAGCGTGAAATGAGGTAAGTAGTGTAGGATGACAAATAATGTTTCAATTTCTGTGCCACCCAAGTTAGGGCGCAATATGTCCTTTCCAGGTGAGTGTACTTAACCTCATAAGCTGTGAACTTCTTGCTAAGATAGTAGATGGCTTGTTCTTTCCTGTTGGTGACGTCATGCTGCCCCAGTACACAGCCAAATGACTTTTCCAGGACAGTCAAGTAAAGAATCAAAGGTCTCCCTGGTTCTGGTGGTACCAGCACAAGCAGGTTAGACAAGTATCCCTTTATCTCGTTGAATGCTTCTTGACACTCATCAGTCCACTTGATCGCAGCGTCCTTCTTCAGCAACTTGAAAATAGGCTCACAAGTTGTCGTGAGCTGAGCAATAAATCTGCTGATATAGTTCAACCTTCCTAATAGACTCATCAGTTCAGTCTTGTTCCTCGGAGGGGGAAATTCTTGTATGGCTTTGATCTTCAATGGGTCCAACTCGATGCCTCGCCGACTGACTATGAATCCCAACAATTTTCCGGATGGAACACCAAATGCACACTTGGCAGGGTTAAGCTTGAGGTTGTACCTGCGAAGCCTCTGGAAGAATTTCCTCAAATCCTCGACATGGTCAGCCTGATGCTTTGATTTTATGACCACATCATCTACGTATACCTCAATCTCCTTGTGTATCATATCATGAAACACAGTAGTCATTGCCCTCATATAAGTTGCCCCAGCATTCTTCAAACCAAATGGCATTACCCGGTAGCAATAAGTTCCCCAGGGTATGATGAATGCCATCTTTTCTGCATCTTCTTCATCTATTAGAATCTGATGATACCCGGCATAACAATCCATAAAAGATCCAATCTCACGCTTGGCACAATTATCAATCAAAATATGGATATTGGGCAGTGGGAAGTTATCCTTCGGGCTTGCTTTGTTGAGATTGCGGTAATCGACACATACTCTGATCTTGCCATCCTTCTTCGGTACAAGCACGACATTAGCCAACCAAACAGGATATCGAGTGACCCGAATAACCTTCGCATCCAACTGCTTGGTAACTTCTTCTTTAATCTTCACACTCATATCAGTTTTGAATTTCCTCAACTTTTGCTTGACGGGAGGGAACGCCGGATCAGTGGGCAATTTGTAGACCACTAAATCAGTGCTTAAACCCGGCATGTCGTCATATGACCATGCAAAAACATCTTTGTACTCGATGAGTGCTTTGATTAACTCATCCCGGATTTTTAGCTCGAGGTGGACACTTATTTTAGTCTCTTGGACATTGTCTGTGTCCCCTAAATTGACGGCTTCTGTGTCATTCAGGTTGGGTTTGGGTTTTTCTTCGAAGTGAATTAACTCCTTACTAATTTCTTCGAAGGCTTCATCCTCATCATCGTATTCTGATTCGTAATCACAATCTACTTCTTGAACTAACATTTCAGAATCAGATTGATTTTTAAGACTGGGCTGAGGATTCCTTATGCATACCATGTCATTAGAACCAGCGTAAAAAGAACTGTATAGAAAAGAAAGCAAAACAAAAAGGAAAACCATCAGGAATGATGAAGAAAGGGAAATTGTATTTTATTGAATGATAAAAGATAACAAGGTTTGCACACTCAAACAGACTAAAAAAAATGAAATGCGGATTACAACCCTGGAATAATCCGTACAAACTTAAAGGAAAATCAAAGCAAACTACCAAGACTCCTTCCGAGTAGGGAGAGGAGTAGCCTTCCAATTATTAAGCTTTGTTGTTGGCCCGACAAATTGCACTTCCGCGTTTCTAGAACCTTATCCAATTTCCACCATGTTCACACTGTCGAACAACTTCTCAAATCTTTCCATTAACTCCTTGTCTGGATCAATTACAGAACTAGGAATTGCTGTCACTGGGCGACTCCTCGTACCGGACTTGACAAATTATCTGGAAAGACGTGGGGCCGGATTTGAAAGAACCCATGTCCTCTGTTTCAATTTCCTGGCTCTTTTTATGTCTACGGCTGTGGGCTTGAATCCCAGACCAAATGTTCCCAAGTTTTCAGGAAGATACACGGGTTGTATGACGCCTTGCAGATCTGACCCCAAACCCTTTCTTGGTACAAAACCATTCTTCAGCATTTCATACGCTACCATGACTGATGCGCCGGTTATCTTTGGATTTGGGATACACTTCCCCTCTGGAACTTTCTCGACTGACATTGTGTCAGAAACTTGGTAGACCCATGGTCCCTTGTCATCTTCCATCTCAATGAATGGCACAATGGTGTTGCTGTGAGCGCACAAATTATCTACGCCGTGCACAACTATTTCCTGTCTGTCCCATTCGAACTTGACCATCTGATGGAGTGTTGATGGTACTGCTTTAGCGGCGTGGATCCATGGTCGTCCTAATAGCAAATTGTAGGAAACAGCTATATCCAGCACTTGGAATTCCATTGTTAATTCTACTGGACCTATAGTCAACTCCAACATTATGTCCCCGACTGAGTCTTTGCCTCCGCCGTCAAATCCTCGCACATAGATACTGTTCTTATGGATCCTCTCATCTTCTACTTTCAGCTTGCTTAGAGTGGAGAGTGGACAGATGTTCGCACTTGAGCCATTATCAACCAATACCCGAGTAACCACGAAATCCTCGCATTTTACTATCAGGTAAAGGGCTTTGTTGTGATCAGTACCCTCTATGGGCAATTCATCATCGGAAAAAGTGACTCTGTTTACTTCAAAAATCTTGCTGGCTATCTTTTCCAGATGGTTTACCGAGATCTTGTTGGGAACATGGGCCTCATTCAGGATTTTCATCAATGATCGGCGGTGCTCATCTAAATGGATTAGCAATGAGAGCAATGAGATCTGAGCGGGCGTTTTCCTCAACTGCTCTACAATAGAATAGTCATGCACTTTCATTTTCCTCAAAAATTCCTCTGCCTCTTCTTTAGTTACAGCCTTCTTTACCGACGTTGGATCATCCTTAGTTCTTCTTAACTCCTCGGGAGTAAAACACCTTCCTGAGCGAGTCAAACTTTGTGCTTCACTAACTTCTTCCTTGATCTCTTTTCCTTTGTAAATCACCGTCACCCGTTCATATTTCCAAGGAACAGCTTTGTTGTTTATCACTGGAAGCTGAGTTACTGGTTTTATAATAACAGGCTCTATGCGAGCCCCCTTCACGACCACAACAGGTTCACTTGCAACCCCTGGTACTACCACTTTAGCTTTCTCGAGTTTCACTGCAACAATGCTCGACAACCCTTTCTCGGCTACCACAGCTGGCTTATTGTCTACCCATTTCAACTGGACCATTGATTTCCCATTAGTTACCTTTTCCTTTGAGCTGGTTTCACTGGAATGGACCATCATTACCGTGTACGAGGGCTTCTTGGGATCCCCTCCTTTGTGTATCAACTCAATCATATGGGTTTCATGGTGAGCTGGCAGTGGATTCTAATTGATATTTGGTACTTCTGGGGCCTGAACCTCTATCCGATGAGTATCAATAAGCTCTTACACAGCTATTTTCAGTTTCCAACATTTCTCTGTATCATGCCCCTAGGCTCCTGAATAGTACTCACAACTCACCGAGTGGTCAAGATTTCTAGGAGGAGGATTTGGCATTTTAGGCTCAATTGGATTCAGCATGCCCAACTGCCTCAACCTGTGGAAAAGACTGGTATATGATTCCCCCAGTGGAGTGAAAATCTTTTGCTTCTGTAACCTCTCATTCTTGAAGGCTTGGTTTGGTTGGAAACCCGTTCCGGGGGAATTTCTGTAGGCTCTTGGGGGTGGATATGTATTTTGTGGAGCTGGGTATGGATTTGGTGGAGCCGGCGCACGCCATTGTGCGTGTGCCGGAGTTTGGGTATAGGTTTGTGCATGATGGACGGAAAAATGGGGATCTGGTGGTGGGTAGTAATGTTGTGGAGGGCTATATGGAGTGTGGGGGTAATTTTGGTGGTAGGGTCGTGGTTGGCTATAGTAGGGTGACGGGCCTCTAGATCCTAACCAGGCTCCGAACTCAACAGTCGTGACATCTTCTTTCTACTTCTTCCCAAGTACACCCCCAGTGCCGCTTTGAATGGCCTGAGTGGTTGCCTTGATCGCTGAATAACTCATGATTTTGTTGGACTTAAGCCCCTCCTCGACCATGCCTCCCATTTTTACAACCTCATTAAAAGACTTGCCAATTGCGGACACCAAATGACCAAAGTAAGTTGGCTCCAAAGCCTGCAAAAAGTAATCAACCATCTCGCTCTCTTTCATTGGGGGATCTACCCTTGCTGCTTGCTCCCTCCACCGGAAACCATATTCTCTAAAGCTTTCACTGTGCTTCTTCTCTAGTTTAGTCAAAGATAGTCAGTCTAGAATGATATCAAGATTATACTGAAAGTGACAAACGAATGCTTGTGCCAGATCATCCCATGTGTACCATCTTCCGTGATCTTGGCGGGTGTACCACTCCAATGCTGCTCCGCTCAAACTCTGACTGAAGTAAGCCATTAGCAATTCATCCTTTCCTCCGTCTCCCTCATCTTACTGCAAAAACCTCTCAAATGAGCCACCGGATCACCGTGTCCGTTGTACAAGTCGAATTTGGGCATTTTGAACCCTGCCGGTAGTTGTACATTTGGGAATAAACACAAGTCTTTGTAAGACATGCTTACCTGACCTCCTAGCCCTCTCATATCCCTGAAGGATTGTTCTATGCTTTTCATTTTTCTGAACATCTCCTCATGTTCCGGATTTTTGGCTGGTCTCTCAGCTTCTCTCGGGAGATTATAACGCGGATCATAGGGGTAGGTTTCGGGAGCTTTGAAGGTGGGTTTCGGGAGATAATACTGGTTGTCTTGAGCTTGGAACATGGGTTCACTCAGGGATCTATGGAGTGCAGCTGGTGGAGATGCCACAAAGACAGGGGTGACTGGCGGAGGAGGGCATGGAATCGATTTTGGTGCTTGCGGCATATGAGAAGTAGTGCCATGGTAGTGTTGATAAATGGGAAAACCTGGATTGGTGGCGGGATGATCCTGAGACTGAGGTAATGGTGGGGTAAAAACTGGGTTGGCTGGGTAAGACGGTGGTGATTGCCCTTGGGACCAGGCCTGGTACATTTCGGCCATCTGTTGCTTAAGCTTGAACATCTCCTCTTTCATTTTATTGACGTCCAACTCCTCTACCTCAACACTAGTGTCGACCTCCGGGATAGACATGATTTCTGGTATTGGTCCCTTTGATCTGGTTTGGTAATAATAATGTGTCAGTATCCTCTAAATAAACAAACTGCTTGAACTCTCTGGAAAACAACAAACTTGTTAGTTCTTAGAGTTTGACACATATGTAATTACACATTGGGATGCAATGCTCCTAGGCAATTAACCATTTTCTATCATGCATTTGCTTCGGTTGCGTGCGTCATCCCGGCCTCTCATAATTGTTCCCCTTCTTTTAAGCTTCTTTTATTCTATCCTTCTTTATTTCCCCTTCTTCTTTTTAGTGGTGGTCGAATCCTATAGAGATTGCCTACGTATCATGTCCCCGCATGAATCAGATCATGCGTAGTTCTATCAAAATAAGTGCGAAAAGCAAAGAGACACTTTTTGGAAATTTTTGATTTTTTCATTAATAAACATTCTATTACAAACTAGACACTTTCAGAAAGGAAAATAACAGACTCAAAACCAAACCAAGTACAAACTCAAGAACTTCTGACAGACTCTGATGCGAAAGGAAAAACAGACTCTAACAGACAACAGACTCTAAGGAAAAAAGAAAATGCAGACTCGAACTACGAATACATTAAAGTTTTAAATTTTGGTGCCCGCGGGGCGTCATTCGGCCTTGCCGCGGGCTTAGGTGTAAGGCCCCTTTCCAGCTGTTCCAATTCATACATGATTTGCTTCACAAATATCATCACTGCCGAGAAGAAAGTAGTGCGGGTCATGTTTTCACACACCCGACATTTCCTGGTAATAGAATGAGCAATAGTCAAAATCTTGTCCCTGGTTCGGTCTTTCTCTAGGAGTAGGCGTTCTATCTGATCCCCTCTAGCCTTCAAAACCCGAGAATCATGCAGATGTTGTTTCTGTAACTGCTATATTTCATCTTCCATCAAGGCCATTAGATCATAGCAGTGTTCACTTTCGGTTTCAAAAGCCTTGGCTTGTTTAGCCGCCTCGCTCTCTAGGGTGGTCACCTTCCTTTTTAGACTGGCAATGGTCTTTTCATAATCCTTCCTCGCCTGCTGTAAGTACTGTGTGCGCTCTTTTATTCTTTTTGCCCATTGTGCCTGGAGTTGTGCTATGGTACCCTCAAATTTCTTCAAATCATCCCGGCACTCACTGATTTCCTTTTTCAACCTTTTTATTAACCGCTCATCCGACCGACTCTTTTGTTGGTTGTCAGTATCTATCCTCATTTGTCGGATTTGGGCTTTCAGCGCCTCATTTTCTTGGGCCAATTTGTTCTTTTCTCCCTGATCGGAATCAACTTGCAGATTATTTTCAAATTCCAGATCTTTAATCTATTGCTTCAGCTTGCCTATTTCTGCCCTGTAACTCTCTTCTTTTGCTAACCAACCCCATTGCTCTTGTGAATCATTAGTAAAATGTTGGACATGGGCTCTTTTGGAGGGCTTTTGGAGAATCTGGAACCTTTTCCCAAACCACGCATTATACTTCGGGTCTCACCTTTAGCCAGATCTCGGACCATAGTCTTAGGCTCGAGGAACCGGCATTCGTTCCACAATTTGCGAATTTTATCTTCTGGGAATGTGGCTCTCGGACTTAACTCAATGACGCGCTTGCTCAAGTCTTCATCTTTGGGGATGACTTGAAGCCCTCCCAGTTGGCGTAGTACCCGATGGGGAGCATACGGTTGGATACTCCGAACACCTATTAAAAGAATATAACACTCTCCTGCTGACATATATAGCACCTCGGTAACGGGCAACCACCCAAATGCCCATTCAATTTGATCGGCAGTCAATGACCTCAGTCGTATGAGCCAAGCTTCGGTACCCTCAGGAAATGCAATACCCCTTACCCGCTTTTCAAATTCTTCGATACAGCTTAACCTAGTAAGCCCATAGTTCATGTACCCTGCCCGGTGGCACAGATGTTCTCGCATCCACAATTGAAGTAATAAATTGCAACCTTGGAAAAAATGTCCTCCCTCCCTGCAAACAGTCAATGCTCGGTAAATTTATGACAAAATCAGGGGAACTATAGTCCTATCTACCCGTTTAATTGCAACATCAACCATCCCCACGAGGCCTGTCTCTATTTTCTTATCTACTCGTGGACAAATCACGATTCCCAAGAATGTCGTTATGAATGCCAAGGTTCGTCTTGCTTCCCATTTACTTCTGTTCCCAGCATGGGTTAGTCCCAGATTTGGTTCTTCAAAACCTCGAGGATTACCATAATGCTGATACAGGAATTGAAGAGTGCAACATCCTCCCGACAAATCATCATTCTGAACACTCCGGCTGATGTTTAGCAAATCCAAAAATTTGTGCGGATATACCGGTCATGGTGACAACAAATATTGACCCCTCAGATTTCCATTCAGACCCGCATAACCCGCGACTTCCTCTAGCGTGGGCGTAAGCTCAAAACCCCCAAAGCGAAACACATTGCGGGTCGGGTCCCAAAATGGTATTAAGACCTCGATGACATCCGACTTTGGCTTGACATTTAGTAGACCAACAAGACCTCCCAGGATTCTAGCCACTATTTCTTTGTTGCCTTCTCCCAGATCATTCTACCACATGTGGAGCTGGAGGGGGACCTCATTAAGTATGGTGAACGATTCATTTGCATTTGTGCTCATCCTGCACATTTATTAAGGTGATTAAGAAAAAGGTAATTTTATTTGATTCAAAACAAAACTACTATTTTTTTCCAAACTAAAATGAAAGACCCGGTTTTTCAAACACGGCCTTTCAGCACTTCGGACGAAGATTTTAAGGCTGTGTGGATTAACCGATCGAAATCTTAAAAATGACCAAAGGTGGTTATTTATGCAAAATCGGCATTCCGACGTCCCTTTTGGGGACATTCGGCTATTTTTGACAAAAACGGCATCACCCGACTTATTTATGACGAAAATTAAAATTTGACATTTTTGGCTATTTTTGCAAAAGGGGAGGTTGGACCCGATGAGGGTTGCCTACGTATCTCACATCTAGTGAGAATCAAACCTGCGTAGCTCGGGCAGAGAAACTAGCTATTTTTGAAAACAAGATTCTTTTTCCTTTGTTCCTTTTATAACAAACAAACAAACTATTTTTCTTCTCCGTTTTTGAAAACAAGACAAACTAAAATAAAAGACTCTTTTTCACGCATTTTTGCTTTTTGAGTAAAACAAACAATTTTAAAAACATAAAATATTTTCTTTTTTATTTTCTCAAAATTTCGGCAGAGTTTCGACAGTATTTGGGCATTGGTTTTATTCCAAAAATAGGTAATTAACTCTCTACACTGTTATTTCCTCTCTCTCCTTTTTCTTTTTCTCAAATTTTTGATATTCCCGAGATTCAGAAGCCAGTCAACATGCGAGTCTGAACAAATAAATGCACAGAAAACAAGTAGGATGCATCAGGATGGTCATTTTCATTTCAGGTTGCTTGTCCTAGACGGATTCAACCCCTGTGTTGAGTCCCCTAAGTCAAATGCACATGATGTAAATAAGCGTTCCTACTAGGGATCCGGCATGAAGTTGAGTTATTCTAGGTTCAGAACCTGGGTGTTTGTTCTAGACCTGGCTTACCCGAGCGGACAGCTCGAGCCGAGGGGGGCAGTGTACCGGGAATACAGAAGCTTCACCGGCTTTGCAACTTGTCCGAACCTCATTCTAAAATTGGATAAGACTCTAGACAGAAAAGAAGTCACACGAAGTGCACACTCCTCCATGATTTAGAAGACTCAGAAAGAAGAAGGGTTTCGTAGCAGTTCATATATAGTTCACAGAATATCAAAGTGGTAAAAGCAACACTTAGCACATTAGGCCCAAACATGTAACAAAATCAGATAATAAATAAAGCCAACTATAACAATTCATATAAGCTCGAATTCTGAACCCTGAACCAGAGATTCTGGGTTCGGTCCCCAGCAGAGTCGCCAGAGCTATCACACCTCCTTTTTACCTACACCCGCAAGGGCATAAAGGAGTTGGTCCACTTAAAGGACAATCGGAACGGGATTTATTATTATTTGTTCAGAGTCACCATTTGGGAGATTAATGGTGTCCCAAGTCACCGGTTGAATCCCGAACCAAGGAACATATGACTCTATTAACAGTCCACGAATCAGAAATCCGAGTAAGGAATTCTGTTAACCCGGGAGAATGTGTTAGGCATTCCTGGGTTCCGTGGTTCTAGCACGGTCGCTCAACTGTCGTGTTTAGCTTTTATCTTATTTTAATACATGTTGAACTTATGTGCCAATTTTAAAGATCATTTACTGCTTTAATTAAAAATTTTAAGAAAGTAAACGTCGTTTAACAAACGTGTTTTCGGATCACGTCACATGAAATGCACCCGGATCCTTGACACATTTTTATATAGCGTTTTAGGATTTGGATTTGGGTCGCATGAAATGCACACCCGAATTTAAGAATGTAATTTTATTAAAATCGCGCCTAAAGAGTCTAACGCATTATTATCTTTGGGGAGAGCCGTGAAATTCGCTAAACGGCCCGTCCCTAAATCTAAGTATTTTAAACAAATATTTATTGAGGGCCCCGCAATTTTGCATTTTTATTCGGCGATGCTCATCTCATTTTTATTTAAAGGCCAATCCTAAAGAGACTATGATTTTCTACCTTTATTATCTCTACAGATAAAAGAAAGGTCCTAATTAATTTGTTGTTGGACTAAGGCCAACCACATAATAAATCTGCACCAAAGCCATCAGGCTCTAAGACAAGCCCAACGAAGAGAGTGTTACGCTCATGCTCACGCCAATGATGGGCTATGCGCTGATTTCAGCCTGGACCCAAATATACACGGCCATTAGAGATGGGCCTGGGCTGCTCATTCAAGGACTGAAAACTATATTGAGTCAAATGCCTAGACACAACAATTCAAATTGAGCAATTACTCCTGAGTTGTCTCAAGTTTATTCACTTAATTCAAGATAGTATTGATTGTAGCTTCATACTCAGGCATGCAAATAACTGAAGGTATTTATTTGAAGGTGTTGATCAAATTAAGGGAGGTTATTAACTAAAGCAAACTACTAAACTCAATGAACCAATTCCATGAATCTGAATACTCACAAATCCTAATGTTAATTCAACGATAACAATTCAAATACACACATTAACTAAGTCCAGAACACTTATTCTCATGTATATGTTAAAACGGTGGACAACCATATTACCAACCTAGTCCAGTTAAACTATTATCACATTTGAGCTGACCTCAACATTAAATCATGACTGGGCTCAAATCAATTTTCAATTTGTAGTTAAACTTCTACTTTGAATTAAGTAGCTTCAATCAACATTCAATAATATCAACTGGAAGTTTAAATCAGATCCAATTATCACCTAATGACTACAAAATTCACATCAGAAGACCTTGAAATAGCTAACAGTCCATGAATAAAAATAAATCCACCGTTTGTATACAACAAATCACTACTCAACTATGCTTAACAATTCTAACATCTATTTAAATCCAACAGCCAGCAGCAGTTCTCAGAACAAAGCAAGTGTGCAATTTATTCCATGTTCAAGCTCATAATTACATCAGAATTTTGAATGTGTACCTGGAAATGAAAGAAGGAAGCAGAAAAATGAGGTATCAGCAGTAACCAACAGCAGCAGTAGTATTCAACACCAGAAAATGAACCAGCAGACTAATTTTGAAACCAAGGGATGTGATACGATAGTCAAACCCTAATTTCAGTCTTAGTGGATTAGCAGACCCCAAACCAGACTCGACTTAAACCCTTTTTATTATCAGCTAACCAGAAATTGCTTCCATATTAGAGGAAAACTTCAGAAAATACCAAATGACTCAATGAAACAGTGTATTTTTCTGAAATTCTGCAATCGTTTGTTTGATTTTTTTTTTTCTTTCTATATCTATTTCTGTGTATCTCCCTCCTATATCTCTCTCCGAATGTCCTTCTTCCAATTTCTCTCAGTGTATATTTCTCTATTTTCCAAGTACTTGACCCTCTTCCTCTCCTGAATTTCAACTCCCTTAAATGGGCATTCAATTAGTGCATTTTCCACTACCAATTTAACTTTTCATTTCTTTAATCCTCCACTCCATTGTCCACTCAATTATCCACTTAATTATTTAATCCATTAGTGCAAATACTACCCTACTATCCACTAGAAACTTCTTAAGTAGGTGAACACTTAAATAATTCCCACTATTATCTTAAAGTTTCTGTTTTTAAACTTGAAATTCATGGGCCAGGCTGAACTCAATTCATATTGTTTTAGGTTATTCAATCTTTATACAAACAAACTTTCCCAGCAGACTGCCTAATAGTTCTTAAAATGAAATAATTTCAATAAAATTAATAGGAATCAATTCAAGAACTACTGTGAGTTTAAACTACTGAGAAACAAAATAACACCAAACAAAATCAACAAACAATCTATTAACTAAAAATATAGAACAATACTGACCAAATAAATATTCTAATAACAAAAAGGAGTAGAATAAGATAATAATAAGAAAAATAGAAAAAATTAAAATTAGGAAATCTACCTCCAAATATCTGAATACTGTCTCTAATTAGGCCTTTGATTTTCTTCGAATTTGTGGCCGGAATAGACCTTAATCGAGTGTTCTCGACTGAGAACACACAACTAAGGTCGATTTCGATCTCAAATCTTCAAGCATCTAACGATTTGAATTTTTGGGATTTGGGGTTCGTTTTTTTCTTTCCAATCCAGATTCGAGGGGCTTCAAGGGTATTCGAGGGAAACTGGTGATGGATTAGGTATGAGGGGGTAAAGGCGGTTGTGTGGTGTTAATTTGGGAGGGATTGGAGTCGGCTAGGTTTCAGAGGATTTGGGATTTGAACCTTAGATCTAAAGTTCGAGAGGTTCGGGCAAGATTCGAGGGAAACGAGTAATGGATTTGGAAAGATGGGGTTGGGGTGGTTCTGGGGTGTGATTTTGGAGGGGAACGGAGCCGGTGCCGCCACCAGAAGGCGGTGGGGAATGGTGGCGGCTGGTCTCTAGGGTTTAGGGTGAGGGAGAAGATAAACGAGATGGGGGGGGGGGTTTCTTAGGGGTGGCGGGGTTTGTTTGGATGTATATATACGGGTGGAATTAGATCCAGGCCATTCGATCAAACGAGATCAATGGCTTGGATCATCTGACTAAATGAAGCAACGTCATTTGAGTGAGCTGAAGATCGGATCGGTCTCAGATGAAATGGGTCGGATACGGGTGATGGGCAAAGCTTTGGGCCGTTCGATCAAATAAAATTGACGGCCCTGATCAAAGCGTGTCCAAACGATGTCGTTTGGTTCTGGTAAGGGCGGACCGGGTTGGGACGGGTCTGGGCTAGTTTTTGGCTGGGTTTGGCTGGGTTTTGGTTTTGGGCTTCTTAAATCAACTTAAATTTGGCCCAATTCTGAAAACTTAAAACCAAAATCCTAAATTAAATTATAAAAACACCAAATTAACTTAAAAATACTAATTAACTCCAACTAATAATTATCACAAATAATTAAATGCCAAATTAAAAGAAAATCACAACAATTTGACTAAAATTACAAAAAATATGTTATTATTTTTTGAATTTTCATTTTTGTAAAGCATCTAATTATTAATTAATTTTCATTAATTAAACATGCACACAAATATATGCGAACAATCAGGGAAATCACACAATAATTCCTAAAAATAACACATAATTAAAGAAAAGACCTAATTTTGGGAATTCTTTTGGAGTAATTCGTATGAGGCAAAAATCACGTGCTCACAATGTGCAGTATAAGAAATTCTTGGAGATGTTGAAGCAAATTCAGGTGAACATTGTTGCGCCCCCTTTTTCCCTTTTTGACAGGGAAGTCCAGGTTTCGACATTCATGGGGGAAATAACTCGTTTCCTTTTGGGAATTGGGTATTTGAAGAGTCGCCACCTGACGGATTATAGTGCGTTAGGGCACCTTGAGCAATTAACTCATGAACTAGTTTGCATTACCAGAGATTTAGGGTTAAGGGCTCGAAATAACCTTGAGGGGAAGGTGTTAGGCACCCCTCGCGGTCCATAACAGTGAGTCCCGACCAAACTTAAACTATGTGATTAGTCATTTAAACAGATAAACAATTTTAACACGTATTTGCAAGTAAAGGCAATCTAAGCACATATATGATTCAAGTAATGGAACAAGGGAAAAGGTTTGAACAAGTTGCACATATATAAAGAAAAGTAAATTTATTTAAACAGCGGGAGTTGGGAAAGAGGGGTCCTAGGTTGGTTAGCCTATAGGATCATACCCACACAATGTCCAGTAATCACTCCTCAATGAGAGGTTATACGTGGCATTAGTGCGTAGTCATCATATTCCTTACTACTCAATACCCTCCCCTTGGTCATAGCCTAAAGCGTTCTAGGAACCTTGAAAGATATCTTATGCGTGCACTACCTGTCCCTTCCTCGTGGCCCTAGAGGTATTTAGGGCCTCTAATTTAGGTAGTTCTAGACCATCCTAAGGTTTTTTAAAGGATAAAAGTCTAGGCGTCAATGAAAAACAATTAGGACTGCATTTAAAAAGAACAATTAAAGACTCACATTCACCTCCACAAACATAACAAGTAAGTGCACGTCTCAAATAACAGTTTCAAATATTTAAGAGAAAACCTTAGAACATGATATCTAGGTGAGCGAAGATTATGCAGTATTGAATTAGGACCAAAGTGTCAAAGAGCTAAATCCTACTTGCCTACTGATCCTTTTAAACTTGTTGAGTGTGGGCAGTCTCAAATATTAAGGTGCAGATTTATAGTTTGCAGAATTTTAATCGCCCTACAGGCTTGCCTAGGCGCATAACAATGATGTCCTATGAGCATAATATCTATATTGATTAGGAATGCAGTAAAACAGTAAAATAATTTTAAACGGCAATTTGGATCCTATGGGCATGATTTCTAGCAATGTTACTTAAAGCAGCGTTGAAGACTTGTTAAAGAAATAGACAGACTAGTTAACTAAACCAATTTAGAATATATAAACATGAATTACACCGACTTTTCTAGCTGAACTGTTTTAAGTCTTATGGGCACGATTTCTAATCAAGCAGGGTAAAACAAACATCATTCATTTAACCAAAGTGAAACCCCTATAGGCATGATTTCTATAAAGCTGATTTTAACCCTATAAGCAGGATATCTATTATTAAAGCTAGTTTAGACCCTATAGGCATGGTTTCTAACTGTGTGGAAGTAAAGCAAACATAACAAATACATTGAATTAACATAGACCCTATAGGCATGGTATCTACCTAATTTTACCCATAATATATAACTACCCTCCCTTTTTCACTAATCACCCCACTGTTTGTTTACAAAAATTATTACAGACCAATGAATTGAATAAAAAAATTACATAAATAAAATAGAAATTAATCTATAGGGAGCCTGAAGTAGGCCCCAAATGACTTCCAAGCCTCCAGTAATCTCAAATACCAAAGTTCCATAGCCAATTTCATGTCTAGGTGTGTCAGAGTTCCCTAAGGACCTCAAGGATCCCGGGCAGTGCTCACACCTAGACCTTTCTCACATAATAACCGATTTAGGTGCAGTGTGGAAAGGCCAACCCTGACATGCCAGAGTTCAGAGATATCTCAAGGATCTCAAGGCAGTACACATATCAGAGGGGCGTGACCTAGTATTCTAAGAGTAAGTGGAAGTGCATAGTTGTTTGCAAGAGTTTAATAGAAAGGTTTTAGGACTGAAAAGAACTTCTGAAAACCATTAGTGATAAAACAATTTGTGGGAAAGTATAAAGAAGCAATTTTGCAATCAGAACACAAGACAAAACTAAAAAAGCTTTAGGAAGTAACTTTGGCAAGCATCTTTCACCCAAAGGGAAGAGGGATTGGGAACATAAAGAGTACACCTTAATGAAGCATACATATAATAGGATACATAGAGTTTTGAGGGGGTTCTATAGAACTAGTAGGTAGAATGCAGGTCATGCAGCAAAGATCACAACAGAAACATGTTGAAGCCATTCTAGGGAGAGTAATTAACTTAGTAAGAGTGAGGCAGAACAGACAAAGACAGGTGAAGGAATGCTAATTACACAAAGGCAGAGTCTAAGCATACTATATAAACAGAAGTCAGTCAAACAGGCCAGTTACATAGGTAGACATGTCAAACAAAATAACAAACAAACAAGTAGAGTGGAAACATGGTGGTCATAGATTTGAATAGGCAGTATTAGGTATGCTGGGTAAGCAGTAAACAGGAGCAAGAATAAACTCATGCCATATGAACTAAAGCAGTAAGTAAACACATATGTTTTGATTCTTAAAAATGAATCTGATGCATACCTATTTAAAAAAAGAAAACACAAGATTGTGAGCAAGTTATTGTGCAGTTTCCAGCCTTGGGTTGCAGCCAGCTAGAATAGCAGGGGTCACAAGTAGCAAAGAGAGCATAAAGAGAGCCTTTTTAGGGTGTAAAAAGTAGTAGTTTTGAACTATGTTCGTTGTACAGAAGTTAAAATAAGAGGGAGTTTATATAGTAATCAAAAGCTTAAAAAATAAGGTAAGGGATCAATTATGTAGCAATTAGAGAAATTCATGGAATTAATCACATGTAAAATCAGTAAGTCTTCCCTTTAATCAAGGGATAATCAATCAATGGTAAAAGCAGGACATATACTTAAGGAAGGAAATTGAGTACGACTTAAGTACAGAGTAGGTAATTAGGGGTGAATGAACAATAGTTTCAGTTAAGGAAACAATCAATAAGAATAAAAAAACTAATAAATAAGGCAAGGGAAAACTGACTAAGGCAAGAAGTTCAATCAAATCGAGTAGAGAGGTAAGAATCAAAAGTTTTGTTAAGGAAAATAGTTCAAATCAAACCAGGAAATAAGAACTTCAGAATAATCAACGGTTTTCAATCAAAGAGAAAATCACATAAAGAGTTAGCAAGTTTTGCAGACGAAATAAGGTAAGAAATGAATAGTCAGGATTCGACACGAAACAAATTGTATCAAGAAAACAACAGTGATTTAAGGAGAAAGATATAGGTCTTAATATGAATAGTCAGAATGAACACAAACATATAGAATCAGTAAAAGAGTTGAACTAAGAAACACAGTAGAGGCATATTAGGATAAAAAAACCACGAGACATTCAAATAGCTAAAGAGAAATCACAAGAATCAAGGCAAGAACACAATCAATACACCAGTACTCAGAAACCAAACAAAGAATGTCAAAAATTAGGGCTTTTAGTATAAACGAGTTAAGGTTGTTGCAAACTTACGAAATCAGTCAAAACACATAAGAAGAAGAAGATCAAACACTCAAAAATCATCAAACATTTTTGGAAATGAAATTTCCGGAAACCCTAGTTTAGAAAAAATGAAAAAACATTCGAAAATCACACGATTCTTGTAAAAACCAAAAGGCTCTTGTAAAACTCATATGAAATAGATATATACCATCTCAAATCTATACAGATCTAAGAGATTCAGAAGAGAGAAATTAGGGTTTCAAGAAGAACAATCACAGAGATGAAGAATCAAACTTAGAAACCCCTAAATATAGGAATAATTCACTCGGAATCGAACCAGGACAGCCTAAAATAGGCTAGAAATGGCCATAGATGCAAGCAAATTAACCCCAGTCCCTTGAGGACCCTGAAGATGGTGATACCATCACAAGAGAGGCTGCTAGAGGCCTGGGGGTGGTGAGGAACCACCATAGATAGCCATAGATGAGTGACGGTGAGGTCCGATTAGGGTTAGGTTTGAGAGCATTTGAGAGAGGAGAGGGATTTCAGGGCGGCGTACGGTGGGAAATGAAAGGGTTTGGGGGGTCGTTTGGGACTAAAAAAGGAAGGGGCTGATTGTGGTCGTTGATCTCTATGATCAACGACTGAGATTAAAAGAGTTTGGGGTCGTATCGGGTATTAGGGTTTGGGATGGGTAAGTTTAAATTGAAATTGGGCTGGTGTTGGGTTGAATTAGGACAAAAATTGAAATAAAAATAGGCCAGATTTTAAATAGCCACTTTTAATAACTGCATAATTCATAAAAAATAATAAATGAGTTCCAAAAAATATTTCGTGTAATAAAAAATTTTAAAAATAGTTATTTAACATTTTAAAAATATAAAAGATCATTTTATGCATCAATAATGTAATTATGCATTAATATGGGCTATTATTACAAAGATGCGCAATTTAGCCTAAAAACGTAAATGCAATTATAAAAAATGCACTAAAAATATTTAACACTATGTTGGCATAATAATGAATTTAAATGGATAAATCACCACAAAAGGATATGAAGGATAATTATTGGATATTTTATAAATAAAAAAGAGAAGAAATAAATTGATTTGGAGATTTTAAAATTATAGAAAAATTATAAAAATGCTTATGCATTCTTATAACTGCATATGTGCTATTTTGAAAGTATATATATGTAATAAAAATATATGAGGAAAAATTGGGTATCAACAGCTGCCCCTCTTTACCCGGAAAAGATGAAAGAGTTTTCGGGTAAAGAAATGATGACCAATATTGACGGACGAGATGTTTTGAAGGACAGAGGTTGGACTCTGGTCCTGAGCTGCTTACATATCCCTGGTTTTACAGGAATCAGGCCATGTATAGTTCTGGATTCATTGGCGGAATACACCGATGAAGTCATTGCAAGGACGAACACGAGATGCAAGAGCGGTTATGGTGAGCGACTAAGTTTGAGATAGTTTGAAAGAACTGGAGCGAGGTCGCTCCTTCTAGGATAGCGGTTGCTTGTTGATCACCTGCAGATTAAGAGATGCTACAGATATATATTTGTGGTGAAGTTTAAACATGATGCAGATTCCCTTTGGACCATGAAAGTTGTCTTTTGACAGTTAAAGATGACGTCCTCGGACCATGATGTCCTAGGCCATGAATTGTTTAATGAGGGATTCGCAGGCCATGAAATGATGTTCTCGGTCCATGAAGATGGTGCCTCTGAACTATGACACCTTTGAATAATGATATGCAAATTTGAGGGATCCTCAGGCCATGCATGGTGTCTTCCGGCTATGAGGATGATGCCTTTTAGACTATGACGCCTTTGGATAGATTGGCGTATTTCAGCCCATGAGGTGCAATAATATGATGTTAACAAGACAAGGCTTAGTCTTGTGAAATGAAATGTAGAGCTTAGCCCGATTGAAAAGCAAATTGATAGTACTAGAATAGAGCGATACTTATGCAAAAAGGGACAATGTTTAGTTTCATGCAAATGTGGAGGCAGGGATTAACCTCATGCAGGTATGGAGGAAAGGATTAGCCCAATGCATACATAGAGGCAAGGATTAGCCTCATGCAGATATCGAGGCAGGGATTAGCCTCATGCAGATATGGAGGCAGAGATTAGCCTCGTGCAGGTATGGAGGCAGGGATTAGCCTCATGCAGGTATGGCGGCAGGGATTAGCCTCATGTAGGTATGGAGGTAGGGATTAGCCTCATGCAGGTATGGAGCCAGGGATTAACCTCATGCAAATATGGAGGCAAGGATTAGCCTCATGCAGATTTGGAGGCATGAATTAGCCTCGTGCAGGAATGGAGGAAGGGATTAGCTTCATGCAAGTGTGGAGGCAAGGATTAGCCTCATGTAGATAGGGAGGCAGGGATTAGCCTCATGCAAGTGGGAAGGCAAGGATTAGCCTCATACAGATAGGGAGGCAGGGATTAGCCTCATGCAGATAGGGAGGCAAGGAATAGCCTCATGCCAAGTGGGGAGGCAAGGATTAGCCTCATGCAAATAGGGAGGTAGGGATTAGCCTCATGCAAATGGGGAGTCAAGGATTATCCTCGTGCAGATAGGGAGGCAGGGATTAGCCTCATGCAAGTATGAAGGCAAGGATTAGATTCATGTAGATAGGGAGGTAAGGATTAGCTTCATACGGATATGGAGGCAAGGATTAGCCTCATGCAGATATGGAGGAAAAAATTAGCCTCATGGAAATATAGAGGTAGGGATTAGCCTCGTGCAGGTATGGAGGCAGGAATTAGCCTCATGCAAGTATGGGGGCAGGGATTAGCCTCATGCAAATATGGAGGCAGGGATTAGCCTCATGCAGATATGGAGGCAGGGATTATCCTCATGCAGATATGGAGGCAGGGATTAGCCTCATGCAGATATGGAGGCAGGGATTATCCTCATGTAGATATGGAGGCAAGGATTAGCCTCGTGCAGGTATGGAGGCAGGGATTAGCCTCGTGCAGGTATGGAGGCAGGGATTAGCCTTGTGCAGGTATGGAGGCAGGGATTAGCCTTGTGCAGGTATGAAGGCAGGGATTAGTTGCAGGTATGGAGGCAAGGATTAGCCTCATGCAGGTATGGAGGCAAGGATTAGCCTCATGCAAATATGGAGGCAAGGATTAGCCTCATGAAGATATGGAGGTAGGGATTAGGCTCATGCAGATATGGAGGCAGGGAATAGCCTCATGCAGGTATGGAGGTAGGTATTAGCCTCATACAGCAAGGATTAGCCTCATGCAAGTATGGAGGTAGGGATTAGCCTCATGCAGGTATGGAGGAAGGGATTAGCCTCATACAGGTATGGAGGCAAGGATTAGCCTAATGCAGGTAAGGAGGCAAGGATTAGCCTCATGCAGATATGGAGGCAAGGATTAGCCTCATGCAGATATGGAGTCAAGGATTAGCCTCATGCGAGTATGCGGGACAAGGCTTAGTCCCATGCAAAAAGCGAGTAGTAAATAAGTGTAGTAGGTTTCTTAGCTGGAGATGTATTCAGTGTCTGGTGGCCTGTTTGATAGTAATTTTGCTTTGTGTATACATGTTTGCGAATGCTATCACTACGTCAAATGTGCTTGCATTCAAAGAAAATATGTGAGTTTTGTGAGGAGGAGGTTGGTTCGTGCTTCTATCTGCTGGCTTTTCTTTGTCCGTTCTGAAGGCCTTTTCGAGTCTCCCTTTGTAACACCTGACTGTCACGGAAATAGAGTTTTCAAAAATATGCAATTTTTGATAAAAATAGAGTCATTTTAGAAACATATTGATATATCGAGCGATTTTTAGATGAACTAGAGACTGTAACACATTTCAGAGACATTGCAGCTTCCTCATGTTAGAATTTTAAGGGCCCTCCTCAAAATTCTTCCCCAATTTGGTAAATGATCCCTCCACCGTTTGCGGGTAATGAGCCTTGTTGAACCTTCTTCTAAATTTTGAGAATCCTTCTCAAAATTTTGCCCCAGTTTCTGACCGTCTGACATATGTTGGCATTGGCTGGACTTGCTCCAGAATTTTGAGGGTCCTCCTCAAATTTTGCCCTAGTTTCTGATATTGGGGGAAATGGAAATTTTATTATGATATGACCGAACCCATAAGGCTACCTACGTATCCTCTCTTAAACGGGAACCAGGTTAAGCATAGTTCAATTACATCAGATGAAGAAATGTAAATAGTCTAAGCATAGTATCTCTTGATTGTGTCTGAATTGATTGGTTTTGGCCAAATTTCTCCATCCATTTCTGCGAGTATGAGTGCTCCTCCTGTCAGCACCCTATGAACCATGTAAGGACCTTGCCAGTTGGGAGAGAATTTCTCTTTGGCTTCATCTTGATGTGGGAAGATCTTCTTCAATACCTTCTTGGCGCAAATTGCCTTGGTTTGACCCTTTTGTTGAAAGCTCTAGATATTCTATTCTGGTAAAGCTGACCGTGACATACTGCATTCATCCTTTTTCCATCTATGAGGGTCAATTGTTCATAGCGGTTCCTTGTCCATTCCACATCGCTAAGTTTGGCTTCCTGTATGATTCTTAAAGAAGGAATCTCTACCTCGGCTGGGATGACAGACTCGGTACCATAAACCAGCATGTAAGGGGTTGCTCCGGTTGATGTGTGAACTGTATTGCGGTATCCCAACAAAGCAAAGGATAGCTTCTCGTGCCATTGTTTGTGGTTTTCAACTATCTTCCTCAGTATCTTCTTGATGTTTTTGTTGGTAGCTTCTATGTCTCCATTCATCTGAGGTGTATAGGGTGTGGAATTCTTGTGCTTGATTTTGCAAGTTTCACACATGGCTTTCATTAGATCACTGTTGAGATTGGCGGTGTCGACGCCCCCTTTTTTCTATGGGTCGAAATTGGGTATACAACATTGGGAGGAAAACTCTATTCCCTTTCGAGAATTGGGTTTAGAAGTTGAAGAGTCTCTACCTAATGATTATAGTGCATTAGGACACTTTAAGAAAGAATTGAGATGAAGAATCAGAGGTTGGGTAAGGGCTAGAAATTATCTCGAGGGGAAGGTGTTAGGCACCCCTCAAGATCCACTGGTGTGGTTCCCGGCCATGCTACAATTGTGACTTTAAGCAGACAAGTAGAAAAGAAAAGGATTTTTCACATAGTTTTGCAAACAAGTTTAAGAGTTGAAGGAGTAGAGAGTTTGGAAAATTAATTTAAAAGAAAACTTAAAAATTAACAAGTAAAGGGGAGAGGGGTCCTAGGTTTACAAATAATATGGATCACATCAATGCAATATCCAACAATCACTCCTCAGAAGAGGGGTCACATGTGATATTAGCGCACCGGTCATCATATCCATATTCTACCTATCCCACCCCGTTAAGGTATTAAAGCACGGAAAGTTTCGTTACTTATTGCATGCTAGTACCTGTCCCAATCCTATCAGCCCCGGAGGCATTTAGGACTACTAATCCTAAAGGGAAAGGGATTTGGGGCCTTTTGAGAGCTTTCAAAGGACAAAACACTAGGCGTCAATCAAAACACATAATGCAAGTAAAAGGGGAAGCAGATAAGCAAGTAAGGCTCAAGTAAACCTCCTTAAGTCAGATAAGCCATAGAGTTTAGCATGTCTTGCATGTACTGGTTTGGTCTTTAAAATTAAAACGATAAGAGGACAGGTTCAACACATACTTTTAGACAGGAAGTCCGCATTAGACTCGCTCGAATGCAGTTCTTAAGGACTAGTCTACTTTCAGCTATGTGTTGGATAGAACTAACGATTTCGAAAAGCGAACTGGTTATGAAGAGTTACCAGTTTTTTATCAGAGTGAAACGAGTTTCAGAAAAAAAATGTGTTGTTTTGAAAAAAGATTTAAAAGAAAAGAAAGGAGCTTCAGAAGACATGCAGACTAGGTGAAAAAAAAAGAGTTTCACGAACCTTATTAGAAAAAAGTGAGTTTCAGAAAATGCCAGTTTGGTTTAGAAAATGTTTGTTAACTTACGAGGTTCAGAAAATCACAGAAGACTACCAGTTTTACCAAAGTATATATTAATTTAAACGGTTGGTGCTATTTTGAACAAATGAGACAGTTCCGATTCGAAGTTCCTATAGGCATATTTTCTATACGTTAACTGATTTTAACACTTTTTTAACAGGAGTCTTACAAACAAGGTATCTATATGCAACTTTATAATTAAGCCTAGAGTTTGCCTAATGGTATCATTATGTGCATAAATGTAAACCCCTATGAGCACGGTATCTATATGCATAGTTGCAGAAAGTTTAGAAGTTAAATCCTATAGGCATCGTCTCTACGTGTGAAATTGCGCAGTGTAGAAATTAAACCTATAGACATGATTTCTACCCTTTTGTGCATGAAAAGTAACCCCCTCCCCTTTTTACTAAAATCCCATGAGTTTATATAAATTATTACTGACCAGTAAAAAATAACACAGAAATTAAAAATACATCAGAAATTACAGCTACATCTGAGCAGCCTAATTCGGACTTAGTATCTAACAATATGAGATTGAACCACTTCCGAGATCCATATTTCCAAAGCCTTCTCTTATCTAGGGTGTTTCAGAGATCCAAGGAGTTTCAGGAACTCCAGACAGTTCTTACACCTAAGATGTTAATTAGAAAGAGCTACAATGCAGTGTGGAAGAGCCAGCCCTCAGGTGTCCAAGTTCAGAGGGAGCTCATGGATCCCAAAGCAAGGCTCACAAGAGAGGGGAAAAACTTAGGTTCTAAGAATGAGTGTAAGTGCAAGAGAGGGGGTTGGGGAATGCCATGACAGGCTTGTGGTCATGCCTAGCCACGAGTAGGCTGGCATACCCCTGACCAAGCCTGTTCAACCAACAAATAAGAGCGCAGACCTATTGAAGGTCAGACTATGGTCTGGTCAGTGATTAGGACACTGCCAGACCAAGGTCTCAAGCTTAAAATACATATAAGGGGGAAAAGGAATGGGAATTGAAAGAGTTTAGGACTCAGGGAGTCCAGTCCATATACATGAATAACAATGTCAAGGGTTGTCATGTTTTCTGAACCATAACTCAGCAGACAAAGGGTTCAGGGATGGGGATTCATATAGGAGCAGGAATAACAAGCTTGCAGAAAGCAGTAAAATAAACAAAGAAAAGACTGAAGCATAAACACATAAGAGAGGGGGCAGAATTTAAACAAGAAGAGACATACCAGTTGCAGAAAAATAAGAACAAAGAAAAGCAGGATACTTGCAGCCAAAACACAATCAGAGAAGAGAGCTTATGAGTTCAGAGAAAACTCGAATGCTTTTTTAGAAAACCTAAGTGTATTTGAGAGAAGAAGTGGTGACTTATGCTGTGTGTTCGAACTTGTTTTTTGAAAGAGAAGAGGTACATGTATTTATAGTTTTGAAAATGAGTAGAGAATAAGGTAACAAATAAGGTTTCAACACAAACATGGAAATAAACACAGTCAGAATCAATTAACATAGGTATTCCCCTTTAATCAAGGGATTACTGCTCAAACGGACACTAACAGGATTAATATAAGGAAAGAAGATCAATTTGTAAGCAGAATGATTATTACCATAAACGGAGCAGTAAAACCATATAGTAAGGGATTAAGTCTAAATACAGGAATGTACTTATTTTGGAAAGGATCTGGTAAGGACAAACAAAGAGAGAGAATCAATTAACCCTCAACGGGCGAGTAAAAAATCAGAATTTCATAAGGAAAAGTTTTGAAAATCAATCACGAGTTTGAAAATCAATCATAGAAGGGACTCAGTATATAAATGAAGTGCACAAGTAATAAGCATGTGAGGCCAAGTTATGGCGAGAAGGAACAGCATACAGTAATAGCATAGAGCAAGTATTCATAGCATGATAGTCACGTAGGTCAGGTTTCAGTGATTTAGTAGTAGAGGAAAAGATCAGAAGCATGCGAAGAATCAAGTAAAAACCTTTCTGAAAACACAGTCGAGTTTAATAGATAGTCAGAACTCAGAACAAAAAGGAATCACATAAGGAAGAGAGATGCTGAAACAAAAAGAATTAGGATGAGCAACTTCAGGCAGACGAATTGCACGAATAAACTCAAGGGACACGAATAGGCCTCAAAGAACTAGGGTTTTTGAAAATTAGTCGAGTTTAGAGGCGATAAACAAGTGAAACAAACAAGCGAATTCAGAATCTCAAATAAACCCCAAAAATTGGGGTTTTCAACGCTAATCAGGTGTAAACAAGGTAAATCAAACTAATACAAACAAACAGACTAAGAAACTCAAACAAAATTCCAAAAATTAGGGTTTTCAACATGCTAACTCAAATAGAAAAACAACACAAGCAAAACACAGCAAAACATGTCGAGAATCAGAGAAGAGATTCGAAATAACTTAACATGAAACCCTAGTTGAAGAATAAAGAGTTTTGAAAGCAAAATTAAAGAAACTTCGAGAAAAAAATGCTTAGCAAGTTCAAAACACACATAGATCCGGAGCAAATCTGAAATAAAATCGGTGGAACCTTAGAGATTAGGGTTTCGTAAGAAACCCAGGTGATGAGAAAGAAGGGATTCAAAGGCGGCATCTCTGAAAGAATGAGGTAGGGTTTAGGGTCGTTTGGATTAAAAAAGGTAAGAAGCAACGGTGGCCGTTGATCTAAATGATCAACGGCCGGGATTAAAAGGGGTTATGGGCTAGGTCAGTTGAAAAGGTGCTGGGTCGGGTTAGAGTGGTAATTGGGATGGTCCGAATTTGAGTTTGAAATTGTGTCAATTTTAGGCTAAAATCTAAATGTAATGGGGCTACAATTGAAACGAACTAAGGCCAAAATTTTTATAGCCAGTTTTCCCTTTTTATTTTATAAAAATAGTAAAAAATAATTTTGAAAGTAAATTAAAAGCACTAGATCCATTAATAGTATATAAATATTAATTAAAAATATTGGAACCAGTTTCATAATTATAAAATGCTATTAAATCTTAAAGCAGGCTACAATTGCAATTATATGCAATTTAGCTTTTAAAATATCAAATTAATTTGTAAGAATATATGAAAAGTAACCTACCTATATTTTGGTATAAATATGAGAATAAAATAAGTTATTCACCAAAGTGATAATTTTGGGAATAATTATTGAGCAATGAATCAATTTTAAAATCTTTTTTAAAAAATTGGAAAAATACTAAAACACTTGGGCATACTTATATATGTATGTATATGATATTTGAAAGTATTTGCATGTAAAAGAAATACATAGGGAAAAATTGGGTATCAACAGGCGGCATTATCAGTAACAATGGACTTGGGAACTCCGAATCGGCAAACAATACGATCTTTGACAAAATCTGCGATGACTTTCTTGGTCACAATTTTGTAAGATGCGTCATTTACCTATTTTGTGAAGTAATCAATGGCCACTAGAATAAACCTGTGCCCATTTGAAACAGTGGGCTCGATTGGACCAATGACATCCATTCCCCAGGCGGCGAATGGCCAAGGTGAGCTTATGGCATTGAGCTCATTTGGCGGCACTTTTATCATATCGGCATGCACTTGACATTGGTAGCATTTGCGGACATATTGGATGCAATCTGTCTCCATGGTCATCCAAAAGTAACTGGCCCTAAGTATCTTCTTATCCAAGACAAAACCATTCATATGTGGGCCACAGGTCCCAACATTTATCTTCTCAAGTAGCTTAGAAGCTTCTTTTCCTACCAAGTGTTCAAGTGTATAGACTCTTCCGGTCCTGGTCATTCCCTGTGCAACATCGGATTCTTCTACCTTTGCCTTCCCTTTTCACCGAGCTTTAGCAACGTAATCCTAAGGTATTGCTTTTGAGTGGAAAGGAAATGTGGTTGATATTGTCACTGTAAAAGGTGTGACCACTTCTACTTCAAACGGAGCAGGGGTGTCCGTAGGCGGAGCCACCTCTACCTCAAATGGAACTGATGCATCTTCCTCAACCTCAATTGGTGACTGAGTCTGTACTACAATAGGAGTAAGTGTGACCGAGGGTTTAAAGTCATCGCTCTCCCGAAAAATCCCAATCGACCCCTCAGGGTCCCATTCTTCGTTCGTCTCTATCACATGTACCCCACCACCTCTATGATCAAGGAGAGGGTTGTTGCGGACATTGGGTGCAGCTTCCTTTGCCTGTATGACCTTGTTGTCAATTAGCGTCTGGATCTTATCTTTCAATGTTCAGCACTCATTAGTGGTGTGCCCCTTCATACCGGAATGGTACGCACAAATTTTGTTTGGATTGACCCATTGGGATGGATTCTCTAATGCCACAGCAGGAATAGGAGTGAAATAACCATCGGCTTTCAACCGTTCATACAGTTGGTCGATGGGTTCAGCAATGGCGGTGTATTGTCTGAGTGGCTTGGAGTTGAAGTTTGGTCGTGGTCTTTGAATGTTTTGGTGAGTTGGAGGTTATTGGAAATAGGATGGTTGGGAGTTATAGGTGTGATGGATAATGGCTGGTTGGGAATATCTAGGAGATGAGGGTTGATATGTGGGTGGTGGTGCTTGATATGTGGGTGGAGGTGTTTGATATGTAAATGGAGATTTCGGGCCTTGAGCTACCATTATTTCCCCAACGTCTCTTTGATATGCCGCCCAATTATAATGACTTATTTGTGGCCTGTAATGCCTCAAAATTCATTACCATCCCCTTTTTTATGTCTTCCACAATTCTTTCCCCAAGCTTGATGATATCAGAGAACTTATGGTTTTCAATGACCATCAATATTTCGTAATACTGCGGATCCTGTGCTCTGACGAAGAACTTGTTCATATGTTCTTCATCCAAATGTTGGCCTGACCTTGGCCGCTTCCGACCTCCAACGAGTAGCATACTCGCAGAAAGTCTTGGTAGGCTTCTTCTTGAGATTTTGGATGTAGAAGACATCTAGTGCATTCTCTATATTGAACCTGAACCGGTCCATGAAATTTGACGCCATACTCACCCATTTAGACCATTTCTTAGGATCCTGGCTAATGTACCAGGACAAAGCATCTCCAGTAAGACTCCTTATAAAGCATTTCATCCGGATCTTTTCATCTTTCCCGATCCCGACAAGCTTGTCGCAATAGGTCCTCAGATAGACCTTGGGATCACCTATGCCATCAAACATCTCGAACTTGGTAGTTTTGTATCCCTCCGATAGTTCTACATCTGGCTGTATGCATAGGTCTTCATAGTTCAAACCTTATAATCCATTGCCGCCTTCGACACCTTGAACTCAGCTTGTCAACTTCTTGAGTTCTTCAGCCATGTTTTGAATGAGCAGGTCCTTCTTGGAGGATTTTGGGGTATAGGAGATTAGTTGGATAGAGTGAGGCACGATTTCCACGTATATAGGGTTGTTTTGGTTGGTGCCCGTGCCTAGGTGTAATGGTGGTCATTGGTAGAGTTTTGAGGGTTAGGAATAGGTTGTGGTGTATTCTAGAAAATATGATAAGCGACGGTTGGCGGGTAATGAATTTGTTGATGATGGTGTTATTGCGGAGTTGGTATTGGCAGGGGATTAAGATTTTTGGGGTGGGGTTGCATATTGATGCGGTGTATGAGGGTTTTGCGAATGTTGGTTTGATGTGTTTTGGGGAGGTGTTGGGTTCTTTGTGTTTTGTTGGTTGATGTCGGGGACATTCAGGGTGAGTGACAAGTTTTCCAAGTTGCGGAACTGCTCAAGCTCTCTCTGTAACTCCAATATCTTTTGTTCTAACCTCAAGACAAGATCATTTGGTGCCGGAGTACTCCGACCATCTGAAGCTTCTGGGTTCTCAGCATTATCCTTTCGATTACCACTTAAATCGTCCATTTTGGCTTTTCCTTTGCCTTTTGTGTTGCTAGGAGGAGGAGGAGTAGGTAGATGGCCTCTAGGTCTGGTGTGATATGCTGACGATGCCAGTATGAGCGAACCAACCTTAGGGGATGAGAATAAAGAAATAAAGAAAAACAAAAGGTAAACAAGTCGGTAAGGATTCTGAAATGTTTGCAATATTTAAACACATATTGCGGTAGTGTAACTTCGTGTCCTAATTTGGGAGTGTCACACCTCCTTTTAACCTACACCCCATAAAGGGTATAAATAAAAGGGAGTTTTTCCAATTAAAGGACAATCGAAACGGGATTTATTATAAAGATTCAGAGTCGCCACTTGGGAAATTTATGGTGTCCCAAGTCACGGTTCCAATCTCGAATCGAGGAAAAGATTGACACTGTTTAACAGTCCGCGAACCAGAAATCCGGGTAAGGAATTCTGTTAACCCGGGAGAAGGTATCAGGTATTCCCGAGTTCCGTGGTTCTAGCATTGTCGCTCAACTATTATAATTGGCCTATTATCTGATTTTAGTACATGTTTTAACCTATGGTGCAATTTTAACTTTATTAGCCGCTTTTAGTTATTTTTAAGGAAAATTGCAACGTTATTAAAACACGTTTCGAACCACGTCACATAAATGCACCCGTGGTTTTTGACATATTTTAACATCGTTGAGACTTGGATTTGGGTCACATAAATGCGCACCCGAGTTTAGAAAGGTAAATTATTAAAACAACGCGCCTAAAGCAACTACGCGTTTGCAACTTTGCGAGGGCCATGGAATTTTGCTAAATGGCAAACCTCGAATTCTAAGAATTATGTGGGAAGGTCAAGTGCCTTGGATTTAGACTACATGAACTAATGAAAAGCCAAACCAATGCATCAGGAATTGATCGAACAGACTTATACAATTGATACATGTTTAACTTATGCTATTCACTCTTAGTGAGGATGCGGAACTAGGCACTCGATAATCACAATTGAGTAAAGGATATCACTTAACTAAACAGATAATACCAAACAGTGATATTTACATTTAGCCGCTAACATGCTGAGTTTATCACAGAATCACAGCGACAAAAACCAAACTAACTAGTGGTTAAAATCAAGATGTTAAGCTCTATCTATTTCTTCCAGCTACAATGGCGAAGCTTAAAGAAGCAAAAAGAGTTCTTCCGACACAGACAAATGAAACGAATTGTTCAAGACCTCAGTTCATGTGTAGCAAACCCAGGTTGAATCATTCATCAAAGAGAAAAAAATTTTTGAAGATCGAATCAAATTACAACCTCATCGATGATGTTAATGTGTTTCAGGAACAAAATTTATCGGAAAGAAATAAAACGGCAATTGAATAAATTCAACTAAACAAATAATTCAGTCGAGCTGAAACTATCACGAACTTGGACTGATTTTTATCCTAATTAAACCAACGGATAACTTTAATAGATGACACAAAATAGCACACAAGGTTCTTAACACTGGCTGTGAACTTACACCAACAAAGGAGTTACAGACTCGCAACAAACTCAGAGAAAGCACGATAATGGTTCACAATTCCTTTGGCAGAGTATTGAAGTGAATGCGTATATGTAGATTTCATAGCAGTAAAATCTCCTACAGTAGTCATTTAAACTGCAAACACATTTCAGACAACAACGAAACAAACAAAGAAATTGACCAAATAGAGGTGAAGAAGAACTGGCAAGCCTAGTTACACAAAATCAGCGAAATAATGACCACATAGTGCCCCTCATAGCTCAAACTACCTGGCTCAAGAGATTTCGGAGGCCGAAATACTCCAGCATCTACAACAGACGAGATTGCGCGGCCAACAATGATCGAATTCTAACAAAAACCAACAGATACAGTCCAGAATACTTAAGATACGAACACATGAACACGCCGTTTATTGACGACTTGCTCAGATGATATGCAGCTAATTACACCCCAACCATACAAGTGAAAACCAAACAAATCGAAGTTTAATGAATATCCCTAAGCTGCCGAACTAATTGACCATCAAATGGACAGTGATTAGAAGGAGTCTCATGGCTTATTGCAAGTTTAAACTTCACACACAAACAAGAATTCTTTTCCAAAGCTCATTCCCACATATACCAACTTTGATGGCTACTAGGCAGCTGATAATAGGTGAATTTAACTATAATTAGGCCCTAAATAACCATCTTCTTGTATAGTTTGGATGATAAAAGTGATAACAAAATGTTCTTATTAATGTTTTTCATGCTTTGCAGGTTATATATGACCAGAGAATGCTATGGAGTACTTTTGGGATCAAATATGGAGAAAAAGAGGCCGATCATAAAATTCCGTCAAGTAAACCACGCGAAACAGCTCAAGTCAGAACTGAAAGAGGACAGTCGCGGTTCCACCGCGACCGCGGCAGAACCGCGGTAGAAGATGGCTGCAGACAAAGTGAGATCAGAAAGAATGTTTGGCCGCGGTTTGACCGCGACCGCGGCAGAACCGCGGCGGAGGCGGAGAACTTCAGGGACTAAAGTGCAAAACACGGGATTTTTAGCCCAAAACCCTATTTTAAACATTAGACTTCGCCCAAGAGAGGCATGTATTGATTTGGAGAGTATTTTGGCAAGGAAAAACAATTGTGAGAGATCACCCAAGACATCTTTCTTCTTTTTTTTTGATTTTTCTTGCAAGTTTTATGATGAATATTGTTTTAGTTTGTTTACCCATAGTTATGAGTAGCTAAATCCTTTGTCTAAGGTTTTGATGGAACCTATTGGGGGATGAACTTCTTGTTTATGTCAATACAAATTGCTAGTCTCAATCTTTATTTGTTCAACTTTGTGCATGTTGTAGTTAATTGACAGGATCCTCAATTAGCTGTGCCTATTTAGTGTGCATAACTCGGGAGAGAGTGCATATTTAGGTTATTGTTGAACAACACCACTCCCAAAGTATAAGAGGGATCTATAACTGCGGGTTTAAAGGCGGGATTAGGGATAACGAAGCCTTGAGTGCAATCTAAAGTGAACCGTGTTAATTAGAGCTAGCTAGTGTATCTCGGGAGAGTGCATTGAGTATATTACTATGATTACTCGGGAGAGATTTACGGTAAGATGAGCATTCATGATTGATAGAGAGGTGTTGGTCAATTTGTATGAGGCATAAACAGAAGTGATTCCATTAATAGGGGAAGTCATTACCTTAGCGTTTTCTCATTATTGTTTACAACCTTAGCATCCTTAGTTTACAGCTGTGTATTTACTTGCAATTTTAGTTATTGAAGACACCATCAACTGTGATTCAAACGTTTGGGGAAATTGGTTCTCAAGAGTTTAGTGGGTCTAAAGATAGTGATTGATAGGTTAACTCTCTGTGGATTCGACTCTGGGCAGAATACTCAGGTTATATTTGCAACGTCTGCAGGGTCCTTTTTATAAGGCATAGTTGGGCGTGACCAAATTTTGGCGTCATTGCCGGGGAGTTAACGGAATTATCAATTACCATTGATAGAAATACAAAAATTCTTAGTGTAGTCAGTTTTTTCTACACCAAATTTTTAATTGAAATTTTTGACGGTTGTTGACGTGGTTGCACAGGTGTATGCCTAGAAACTCTACGAGGACTGGAGAACTACTTGAAGGACTCTCAGACACCGAGAAAACATTCCGGATATTGAACCGTGCCAACAAAAGACTTCAACAACCTCATCAAACACACAAACTCGAAATTGACATAGGTGACGTAGACAACGTCAACGGAAACGTCAGAGATATGGCACCTCCTGTGCCTGAGGCTGCACTATATGACTGGGCACAATCCACAACTGACAATCTGGCCACTGCCATTGTTGTGCCCGCGATACAAGCTGAATCATTCCAGATTACGAACAACATGCTGCACTTGCTGCAAAACAAGGGACTATTTTCTGGGACACCAGCCGAAGATCCTCAGCAGCACTTGAAGAACTTCCTGTAGATTTGCAAAACTCAAAGTCAACCCAACGTAACTCTGGAAGCAATCAGGCTATTATTATTTCCATTCTTGGTGATAGGAGCTGCTCAAGTCTGGTTAAACTCACTCCCCATAAACTCTATAGAAACTTGGGATGAGTTAGTCAAGAAATTTCACATCAAGTTCCACCCGCCCAACAAAACAGCTCAACAATTTGATGAGATCGTGATCTTTAAACAGAAACCAATGGAGACACTGCATGAGACATGGAGCCGGTTTAAAGGAATGTTGGTTATATGTCCACACCATGGTATTCCAGATCAGATGTTGGGACAACGGCTTTACATGGGACTGTCAGATAGCATGAAGAACATTGTAGATGCCTCAGCTGGTGGGGCATTTTTGAGCAAAACTTGGAGAGAAGGTCAGAGTCTACTTGACAAAATGGCTCAGAATTCGGGGTGGACGACGAGGAATGCACCTATCACTCCAGTGGTGCACTCAGTGCCTTTTGACCCATCAAATTCCATGGCTGAAAATGTGGCGACCCTCTTGACACAGATGAGCATACTCACCAAAAAGGTGGAGGAATCAGGGTAGAAACAACAAATGCACATTGTAGATACTACCAATGGGGGCTTGTTCACATCTTGCATTAGTCAGCCAGTTGGTAATCCTTGGAATGCAGAACATGATCATCATCATCAGCACCCTGAAGACATGAACTATGTGTCAAACTATGGAGGCCAGAGATAGGGCAATCAGAACTGGGGTCAGCAAACTCAGCAGCCATACAAACCACCTCAACCACAGTACAACGCTGGAAGCATGGGAGGTATGAGACCTCCCAACAATATGGCACCTTATCCAAGGCCACAGGGGTACAACAATGAACACCAAGGGTATCCCCCACCTCAGCAACAGCATGGTGGAAGGCAAGAAGATGGGTTCACTAGACTTGAAGCAATGATGCAGCAGGTTATTGGGTCCAATGCAAAAATAAATGAAAGAGTAGATGCACATGACGCAGCAATCAAAAATATTGAAGTGCAATTGGGCCAAATTTCAATGTCTCTGAACAATCGTCCTCAGGGGACATTACCTGCAGACACCCAGATTAATCCAAAAGATCAAGGCCCAAAGCAGCTGATGGTGGTGAGTCTCCGTAATGGAAGGGATCTAGATGTAGAACAAGAGAGAGCTCGAAAAATATACAGGCTGAGACATTTATTCCAGTGCCCATTGAGCTGGATGAGTCTACGATACTGACAGAGGTGACAGTCCGCCTGCTCAGGAAGAAAAGAACATTCAGCAGGAGACCGAGAAAGTAGCTGAGCCGGTTGAAGAGCCAGTAGTAATAGTAGCTGATAAAGAGAAGTCCCAAGTGATTGGGAAGAAGAGACCTCATGCACCCTTTCCACAGAGGCTGGCCAAGCATCAAAAGGAGGAGCAGTATAAAAAGGTCTTTGAAATGCTCAAACAAATCATGGTAAATATTCCACTGATTGAAGCTTTTAAGGAGATGCCTGGGTACGCAAAAATGATGAAGGACTTGATGTCCCGGAAATTTGATTTTCAAGACTTGGCTACGGTTACACTTACTCAGACTTGTAGTGTAGTGGTGACGAGACCTATTGCTGAAAAGCTGTCTGATCCAGGTAGCTTTACAATTCCATGCACTATTGGGAATTTCGCCTTTGCTAAGGTGCTATGTGATTTAGGGGCCAGCATTAATCTTATGCCCCTGGCTATCTATAAGAGGTTGGGCATTGGGAGAGCTAGACCCACCTCCATGTTGTTGTAGCTGGCCGACAGGACTGTGAAGCATCCATTCGGTATCCTTGATGATGTGCTTATTCAGGAGGGGAAATTTGTGTTCCCTGCAGATTTTGTGATCTTGGATTGCAAAGTGGATGAAGAGATTCCTATAATCTTAGGAAGACCATTCTTGGACACGGGGAGAGCTCTGATTGACTGTGAGACTAGGGAGCTCAAAATGAGACTCAATGATGAGGAAATAACATTCAATGTGCAGAAGTCTATGAGGCGACCAAGCGAGTTCGCCAATTGCTCTCTTATTGATGTCGTAGATGTAATTGTAGAGTCTGATGATGAGGTGTTGACAATTGAGGACCCCCTTGCTGCATGTTTGATGAACTTAGATGAAGTGAATGGTGAGGATTTGGCAGAATGGGTGTTGGCATTGGAAGGTAGAGGGTTTTGGGAGAGAAATCTAGAGTTTGAGCCCTTGCACTTAGAAAAGAGAGAAACTCCTCCAGCTAAGCCATCCATTGAAGAACCACCAAAGCTGGAGTTAAAGCTATTTCCAGCCCACCTCAGGTATGAATTTCTGGGACCTGACTCCACATTACCTGTTATTATCTCATCTAGTTTGTTAGATGTGCAGGTTCAAAAACTTTTACAGGTACTAAAGGAGTACAAAACTGCCATGGGGTGGACCATGGAAGACATCAGGGGGATCAGCCCCGCCTACTGCATGCACAAGATTCTGCTGGAAGAGGGGCACAAACCTTCTAGGGAACATCAGAGGAGGCTAAACCCCAATATGAAGGAAGTGGTGAAGAAGGAGGTGATAAAGTGGTTGGATGCGGGAATTATTTTCCCAATCTCTCACAGCAGCTGTGTGAGCCCAGTGCAATGTGTTCCTAAAAAGGGTGGCATGACGGTTGTGACAAATGAAAACAATGAATTGATATTAACAAGAACCGTCACAGGCTGGAGAATTTGTATGGACTATCGAAAGTTGAATCTAGCCACCCGGAAAGACCACTTCCCACTTCCCTTCATTGATCAGATGTTGGACAGATTGGCAGGGAGGTCACACTTCTGTTTTCTGGATGGGTACTCAGGGTACAATCAGATCTCCATTGCACCGGAGGACAGAGAGAAGACCTCCTTCACATGCCCGTATGGCATTTATTCCTTTAGACGGATGCCCTTTGGCCTATGCAATGCACCTGCCACATTCCAACGGTGCATGATGGCCATATTCACTGACATGGTTGAGGACATAATGGAGGTGTTCATGGATGACTTCTCAATGGTGGGGAATTCATTTGATGAGTGCCTGATAAATCTGACGCGTGTGCTGAAACGGTGCATCGAGACTAACTTGGTTCTGAACTGGGAGAAGTGCCATTTCATGGTACAAAAAGGCATAGTCTTGGGGCACCGGGTGTCAAGCAAGGGAATAGAGGTGGATCACACGAAAGTTGATGTAATAGCAAAGCTGCCTTCACCAACTTCAGTCAAGGCCATCAGAAGCTTCCTTGGACATGCCGATTTTTACCGGAGGTTCATAAAAGACTTCTCCAAAATCGCCAACCCTCTCTGTAAGTTGTTAGAAAAAGATCACCCATTTTTGTTTTCTGATGATTGCAGGGTAGCATTTGAGGAGTTGAAAAATAGACTGGTCACAACACCCATCATTGTTGCCCCCAACTGGGAGCAACCGTTTGAACTAATGTGTGATGCCAGTGACTATGCAGTGGGAGTAGTGCTGGGCCAGCAGAAAGACAAACTGATGCACCCAATCTACTATGCTAGTAGAACGCTGAGTGGAGCCTAGTTGAACTACACTGTGACTAAAAAAGAGATGTTGGTTGTAGTGTTCGCGTTTGACAAGTTTCGATCCTACCTGATAGGGTCCAAGGTAATTGTATATACTGACCATGCAGCTCTCAGGTACTTAATAGAAAAGAAAGAATCTAAGCCACGCCTGATTCGTTGGGTGTTGCTATTGCAAGAGTTCTATCTTGAGATTCATGACCATAAGAGCACTGAGAATCAAGTCGTTGATCATCTATCACGATTTGAGGGAACTGAAAATGTAGTTGAGGTTGAGGAAATACTGGAAACTTTTTCAGACGAGCAGTTGCTCGCCACCACTCATCAGGAAGCGCCATGGTATGCAGACTTTGCTAATTACCTGGCCAGTGGTATAGTTCCTCATGACCTTTCATCGGTCCAAAGGAAAAGATTTTTTCATGAAAGCCGCCAGTATTACTGGGATGAACCTTATCTGTTTAGAATATGCCTTGATAATATGATCTGGAGATGCATCCCCGAGATAGAGCAATTTTCTGTTTTGCAGGCTTGTCACGCATCGGCGTATGGTGGACACTTTGGAGGGGTTAGGACAGCGGCAAAGGTTCTAGAGGCTGGATTCTTCTGGCCGACAGTGTTTAAAGATGCGCACCTATGGGTGAAGGGCTGCAATGAATGTCAGCGGACCGGGAACATTTCCCGACGCGACGAGATGCCCATAAACCCAATTCAAGAAGTGGAAGTGTTTGACGTCTGGGGGATTGACTTCATGGGTCCCTTCGTCAGCTCCTATGGCAATAAGTACATTATTGTTGCTGTAGACTATGTGTCCAAATGGGTGGAATCTGCGGCGTTACCAACCAATGATGCAAAAGTGGTGGTGGGATTTCTAAAGAAGAACATATTCACCCACTTTGGGACACCACGAGAAATTATCAGTGATGGAGGCACTCATTTCTGCAACAGGGCCTTTGAAAAGTTGCTTGCTAAGTACGATGTGCGCCACAAGGTGGCTACTCCTTACCACCCGCAAAATAGTGGACAGGTTGAAGTGTCCAATAGAGAAATCAAGAGTGTGTTAACCAAAACTATGAACGCCATAAGAACTGATTGGGCGAGAAAGCTAGATGATGCACTCTGGGCTTACAGAACTGCCTTCAAAACTCCAATTGGTATGTCACCATACAAGTTGGTGTTTGGGAAGGCCTACCAACTGCCAGTGGAACTTGAACATAAAGCGTGGTGGGCATTGAAATAGCTGAACTTAGGCATGGAAGCTGCGGGCACGTCAAGAGTCACTGAATTGCATGAGCTCGAGGAGTTCAGATATCTTGCTTTTGAGAGCACAAAATTGTAAAAGGAGAGAATGACGAGGCTGCACGACCAGAACATTGTTGAGAGAAATTTCAAACCCGGGGACATGGTATTGCTATACAACTCAAGACTAGGTCTGTTCCCAGGTAAACTTAAGTCACGATGTTCTGGACCATTTCGAGTAGTTGAAGTTTTCCCTTCAGGAGTTGTTGAGATTGCCACAGATAATGACTCTCGTACATTCAGAGTCAATGGTCAAAGATTGAAGCCATATGTGGGCATGAACGAGAAAAAGGAAGTGTCTGAGCTGCACCTGACTGAACCACAAAGGTCGAGCGAGCCTTAAATGCGCTCATCCTACATCGTGCCGCGACGTTAAATCAGGGGCTGCGTGGGAGGAAACCCACGAAATTGTTGTAAGTGTAACACATTATATGAAGAAAAAAAAATCAGACAACTGCCCAGACCGCGGTTCCACTGCGACTGCGGTCAAACTGCTGTCAGAGACCCCCTCTGAACTTCGTTCACCGCGTTTCCACCGCGACCGCGGTAGAACCGCGGTGGGAACCCCTCTCTGAACTTTGTCTACCACGGTTCAACCGCGACCGTGGCAGACCCCCTCGGGCCCAGGTATGCAGAAATTTTTTAATTCACCCCCCCCTTTCTAATTCACCTAACCCTGCACCCACCCCAAAACAATTATTCTCCCTCCCTATTCAGAAACAGAATGCCCCCCCCAAATAAAACCCAAATCCTCTCTACTCTTTCTCTCTCAAATCCCTCCCTCACTCCCAAAAAAAACTGCCATTGTTATCTTCTCCACACCTCCTCTCACCACTACCCACCCCTTCCAACCTTCATCAAGTAAGTATTCTCTTCTTTTGATTGTATTTCTTCTTCTAATTAGTGTAATTTAGTCTAAACTAGTTTAGTTAAACCCTAGGTAGGAATAATGTAGATTTTCTTTCAATTTTTGCTTATTCTCTGTTTTTATTGTTGTATTTGCTTCTTGTGGATTTGTTTGGTGCTAAAATGGTTGGGTCTTTCTTATACTTCGATTGTGGGGGTTGTTTAGATGATTTGGAGGCCTAGAAATAATTTTTGCGGTGTAGTTTGGTGGAGGGCCCTTTTTGGCCGAAATTTTGGGGCTTGTGGTGCTATTTTGAGGCATTTTGTGCCTATCCTAGGTTGTGGTGGTATTGTATTTAGTGAATGGTGGTGTTATATTTAACGTGAATCACTTGAGGGAGTAAGTGTGGGATGTTGTATGCCAGAATTTGTAAAAAAGTTGTGGGGCTATTGTGGAGGTTGTAACCTGGAACACCTCACTAGTTGGGGGCTTGGCATAGTGTATGAATGGAATAAATGGGGGATATTATTTGGTTCCATCGGGTGGTGAAGTCTTCCGGCTGGCGCATGTAGGATATATTTGATGGTTCTCTTGTATTCTTTGCAGGTCATATGGCTCGTAAGAAGCAAAAGAGATCGGCAGGCACGTCCCAACAACCTACATATGATGCCTCACGGTTCGAATTAGAATTGGTAGAGGACGACTTTCATGCCAAGGCCTCAAAGAGCTTCATCCCTGAGATTCCGATTGACAGGGCAGCCCTCCGTGCAGAAAAAGAGGAGATGCATGAGGAAATTCGGCGGAGGGAAATGGAGTTCTTATTTGATGAACCTGAAACGGTGAACAGGATGCTTGTAAGAGAGTTCTACGCGAACTGCCCATCACATACGTTGCGGAAGGTGACTGTGCGGGGAAAATGGGTAGATGCCTCAGTTGAAACTATTCAACAGGTGTTGCGGCTGCTCCGATTTACTGGTGACGTCGACTATTACCAGGGCGCACCAGGAGTCACTTGGGATATTATGATTGATGAACTCTGCACAGGGGGGCAACCAATCTGGATACATGACCATATCACCCTGAACTCCAATTCATTCACCCATTTGGCTAAGTATTGGCTCACTGTCATTTGCAGCCGGTTCTTGCCCTCAGGCAACACGACTGACGTGAACTTCCAAAGAGCCCTCTTGACGTGGTGCTTCGTCACAAAGAAAGATTTTGATGCGGCAAGACTTATTGGTGATGAAATGATCATACGGTCCCCACTGAGGTCAAAGGGATTCTACTTCCCCTCCTTGGTGACTACATTGTACCTGCTGAAGAATGTCCCCACCAATCCTACTGATGGAGCGTTGCCCCCTAAAGCAGCTTTCACAGCTTCGGGCATCAGAGTGGGCAGGAGTGCACGCACCACCATTCAGATCGATGATGCGGATGATGACCCGGTTCCCATGGCACCATCCAGGAGATCCTATGACAGTGCCGGACTCTCTCGGCGCCCCCATGCTGGGGCAGGCTTATCCAGATAACAGTCCACCCAGCCTATGTTGCATACTATGGAGGAAGAGGTCGCGGATCTCTGCACCTCGGTGGAGGGCCTACACACGCGTATGGATGCCATGTCTCAGCGGCAGGCCAGGTCTGAGAGCCGGTTTATGTCCTGGTTCCGTGCTTTGGGGAGAGCTTGCCATGTGGACCCCAACACCGTCTCTGACTCTGATTGAGGCTCAGGGAAGTCTTCTTACCCTTCTGCTCATTATTTTTTATATGACATGGGGACATGCCATAATTTTTAAGTGTGGGGTGGGAGACTTGCTCGGGTAATGTATTGTAGTGTATATAGACATGGTGTATGTTGTAGTATTTGATTGGTGTTGTTGTATATAATTGACTGTACTCACATTAGAAGTAACTGACTTGGCCCAATGACGGACACTTGTCGACGGGTCTCTTTAGGGTCAAAGTCGGATTTAAAAAAAAATGTAGAAGACTCTTCCTGAAGACGGACCACTTGGACAGTACTCTTGAGGGAAGTAGTCCATGTAGTTTCTTTATTTTATTTTATTTTTTCTTTTTTAGGTAGTGTAGTAATTTTCCCTTGGGTTTTCTTTTGACCACGGTTCTTTTCCAAGGGCTTTTCTTGAACCGGGTTAGGTAGATTTTTCGTTTGTAGTTTTAGGACCAAAATGGGTGAAGGCTAGAATGCAACCCTTGATGTACACACTTGAGAATAACAAAAACGAACATGAGGGTGAGACATCTAGGCACGTTTGTAGACTCGTAAATCTATGCCTTAATTTTGCACATCCTATCTTGCTTGAACGCTCGTATGAGTGTGTTGATAAACTGATTCGGAATGAGTTACATGCCAAGTGTGTGTGAGCTATTACTTATATTCTGTGCTTGCATTTGATACCTAGAACTTGCCCTGTGTGTTTGCAAAGTGATAGAAGTTGTTTGGTTTTAGAGATGATTGAGGCATTTCTTTGTGTAGCCTGTATATTTGTGAATCCACTTGTATATATTGCCATAGTTAACCCCTTTGAGCCTGAAGCCTGTTCTTTGATAACCCTATAATGACCTATATCCCTTTGTTTGAATAGTTTGACTGTTTGAACCTGTACCTCCTAGAAGCACTTGAATTACTAAAGAACATATAAAAGTCAAAGTGTGGGGTGGTAAGGAAGTAGGAAAAAGGGGAATCAGGAAAGAAATACTTGAATGGTGCAATGGATTTGTAAAAGTCTAAAAAAAAGTTGCACCTAAAGAAAAGTGGGGGTCACCTATGAACTAAAATGTGGAAGAACGAGTGGGCTGAGCATGGAAATTGAAATAAAAGGAAGTGTGTAGTAAAAGTGCTTAGGGAGGTTAGTCACTATATCCAAATATATCCTACCCGTCCCTTAGCCTACATTACAACCAAATAAAGACCTCTTGATCTTTGACTGAATAGCTGGATTAGTAGAGTACTACACTAGGGGCAAGCTTATGGTGTGTCTGTGTGGCATGTGAATGTTCTTTGCTGAGAATGAGTGAATTCTTCCTATCTTTGGTTCTTTATTGCTTGAATTTTATGTGTGTGGAACTTCTCTCAGAATTATGATGTGAGGGAATGTGACTCAGGAAGAAAAAGTGAGTTTTCACCTCTGTTAGAGTAACTAGAGTGAGCATGAGTGTGTCATGGTGTTAGAGTCTTCATCTGAGGCGTGACTGTTGCACTGCTTAGGTTGTTCCTTCATAATGGCGGGTGTGGCATAAAAAAAATTGGGTAATGCATTGAACGATTAGGCCTAGAAGTGTGGTTTAACTTGCTCGAGGACGAGCAAAGGTTTAAGTGTGGGGTGTTGATAATAGGTGAATTTAACTATAATTAGGCCCTAAATAACTACCTTCTTGTATAGTTTGGATGATAAAAGTGATAACAAAATGCCCTTATTAGTGTTTTTCATGCTTTGCAGGTTATATATGACCAGAGAAGGCTATGGAGTACTTTTGGGATCAAATATGGAGAAAAAGAGGCCGATCGTAAAATTCCGTCAAGTAAACCATGCGAAACAACTCAAGTCAGAACTGAAAGAGATTTTTAGCCCAAAACCCTATTTTAAACATTAGACTTCGCCCAAGAGAGGCATGTATTGATTTGGAGAGTATTTTGGCAAGGAAAAACAATTGTGAGAGATCACCCAAAACATCTTTCTTCTTTTCTTTGATTTTTCTTGCAAGTTTTATGATGAATATTGTTTTAGTTTGTTTACCCATAGTTATGAGTAGCTAAATCCTTTGTCTAAGGTTTTGATGGAACCTATTGGGGGATTAACTTCTTGTTTATGTGAATACAAATTGCTAGTCTCAATCTTTATTTGTTCAACTTTGTGCATGTTGTAGTTAATTGACAGGATCCTCAATTAGCTGTGCCTATTTAGTGTGCATAACTCGGGAGAGAGTGCATATTTAGGTTATTGTTGAACAACACCACTCCCAAAGTATAAGAGGGATCTATAACTACGGGTTTAAAGGCGGGATTAGGGATAACGAAGCCTTGAGTGCAATCTAAAGTGAACCATGTTAATTAGAGCTAGCTAGTGTATCTCGGGAGAGTGCATTGAGTATATTACTGTGATTAGTCGGGAGAGATTTACGGTAAGATGAGCGTTCATGATTGATAGAGAAGTGTTGGTCAATTTGTATGAAGCATAAACAGAAGTGATTCCATCAATAGGGGAAGTCATTACCTTAGCATTTTCTCATTATTGTTTACAACCTTAGCATCCTTAGTTTACAGCTGTGTATTTACTTGCAATTTTAGTTATTGAAGACACCATCAACTGTGATTCGAACGTTTGGGGAAATTGTTTCTCAAGAGTTTAGTGGGTCTAAAGATAGTGATTGATAGGTTAACTCTCTGTAGATTCGACTCTGGGCAGAATACTCAGGTTATATTTGCAACGTCCGCAGGGTCCTTTTTATAAGGCATAGTTGGGCGTGATCAGCAGCCATAATACATCACAATTTTCATGTCTGATTCTGTTCAAGAAGCCTAAGGACAGAAATGACTGCTGGAAATGTGAACATTAATCTCTGTGGCCTTATAGGTGAAGCTAAATGCGTGTCAATCCACTAATTCACAAGTGAACCAAGCCCAACAATCACTTAGCACTCAAACTGCAGCTAAACCAACAGAAATGATCAAACAAGAAGGCTTCCACCCTTAAGGTTTCATGAATTTGTTTCGATGCTCAAATTTGACAAACAAGTGGGTGAATTTATACAACTGCATCCATTATATCAGTGCATACAATCGCTCGTTCAATATAGAATGAACACAAAAATAGAAACAGACCTGAATCAAGGCCAATAGAACTCGGCCTTTAATCTAAACAACAAATACTGACTTTCAGGTAGTCTTAGACTAAAAACATAACAGAACATGAGCACACGACGCAGAATCACGGAAAAACAAATAAAAATGAAGAAGAAATGAACCTGGAATCAATAAACACTTCCGATTAACTTTGCTCGAACGTTGAATACAAGTGAAATCCAATAGCTAACACCAGCAATCAACAACAGAAGCGAGTAGAGATCAAAAGCTCAGACAGAAATTTGAAACGGTACCGAGATTTAGAACTTAAACACAAATTCCGACTCAAACTTTAATCAAACTCCATTGTAGAGGATCAGAAATCAGGAGAAAGACGAAATGCAAAAAAAAACGAAATATGTTTTTGGTGATTTTTGTTGATGAACCTTGAAATGCAGTATATATATATATATATATATATATATATATATATATATATATATATATATATATATATATATATATATATATATATATATATATATATATATATATATATATATATATATATATATATATATATATATATATATATATATATATATATATATATATATATATATATATATCTCACCCCAAAAACTCAAGAACTCTCGAAAAATTCCCCCTTCATAAAATCGGATAAGGTTTCTTTTGAAGACGAATCCTTGATGAATGTGGGGCTCGGATTGAGTGAAATCAATCCAACGCCTCACACTCATCCAGCATCTCGTCTCCAGAACCTTCCAATCGTATGATACAACATGAATTCGAGCGAGTGAGAGAGGAGGGGAATCTCGCGTCAGAAACCGTTAGCAACGACAAGATGAGAGAAGGAGTGACGCGTGGGTTAAGGATTTGGGATTCACTCGCCCGAATTTGGACTAAATTTGGGTCTTGGATTTGGTTGTTTGGAGAAGATGAATAGTGGTTGCGCTGATGGGAATTGGAGATTAGGGTTCTGGGGCTCTTTTGTTTGTTAGTGTTTGGGAACGGGTCGGGTTTCGGAAGACGGGCGGGTGTGGGTTGGAGTGTGGTTCCGGACTGAGTGAAGAAACTGGGCTGGCGAAAATTTTTAAAAGAAGAAGAAAGGTTTGGGCTCAGCAAATTTGAGGCCCAAATCTGCTCTAAGTCCAAATTTTCCCTTCTTTTATTATCTTTTCTTTTTCAATTGTCTTTTAGTTTCTTTTGAATTAAAATTAAAAATAAACCTACATTAATCACTAATCAAACTATCCTATTACATTAATTAACTCTAAATAATACTTACCATAAATAATTAATGAAAACCAACTTAAAGGAAAAACTACCAAAATTCAAAATTAAAATTAAAAGTGCAAAATAAACTATTTTTTGTGATTTTTTCATTTTTATAAAACAATTAATTTGTCAATTAATCCTAAAATATAAAATTAAATCCTAAATGCAAATGCAACATTTTTTTTGTATTTTTCATTAATTAAATAAAATAAATATGCACAGACGAATCCAAGCATTTAACATAAAATGCCGCAAAAATCCATAAAATTGTAAATAATGAAAAGAATTTTTTTTTTTTGAAATTATGGGAGTAATTCATATAGGGCAAAAATCATGTGCTCACAACTGCCCCTCTTTGCCCGGAAACACGAAGAGTTTTCGTGCAAAGATAAAGTGAGCGGATACGAGCGATTTTTGCCCGTTTGAATACTCCATGGGTAGCATTTTTTGAAAGAGTTGACCGCACCCTGCTTCTGAGGTTGCCTACATATCCTTGGCTAAAAAGGAATCAGGTCAGTGTAGTTCGAGAAGTTTTGGTAGCTAGGACTACCATGAAGTTGTGATTTCGCTGTTGCTGCTGGTGTTGCTACTGCTTACTGAACCCCCTTATTACACCATGTCAAAATAAAACAAGAAGCTAGACTAGACTATGGTCTATGGATTACAAAAGTCCTATCTATATCTTCAAACTTGCTCTTGTGTTTCTTGTTGCCTTGTTACCCTCCATTCTCTCGGAAACATCCGTTTGTTGCTATCTTGAATTGTAAACTGACATGTTTTCCCCTTCTTCAGGTGGGTGCCTGACTGCTGAACTTGATATGTATTCCCTGCTTTCCAGGCGGGCTCCTGACTGCTAACTTGAAATATATTCCCTGCTCTCCAGGCGGGCTCCTGACTTCAACATTTGAAAGTATTCCCTACTCTCCAGGCGGGCTCCTGATTGCTAAACTTGAATGTATTCTCTGCTCTCCAGGCGGGCTCCTGACTTCAACTTGAAATGTATTCCCTACTCTCCAGGCGGGCTCCTGTTTGCTAAACTTGAATGTATTCCCTGCTCTCCAGGCGGGCTCCTGACTTCATAATAGACAAAACAAGGAATTTGAAAGCTAAACTTTAAATTGTACTCCCTTGTTCTCCAGGTGGGCTCCTGACTACTACGCTTGAAAGTATTCCCTGCTCTCCAGGTGGGCTCCTGACTTCAACTTGAGATGTATTCCCTGCTCTCCAGGCGGGCTCCTGACTTCGACATAGACAAAAACAAAGAAAATTTTCTGCCCCAGTTTGGTGGCTGGGGACAGATGTGATTGTAAAACTAAATCATATTACCAAGTATTACTAAGGATTTGAAAGCTAGGTCCCATTATTCAGGGGGGGTCCTGACAACTCTTAACTAAACGACAATTTAAAATCTAAGTTATATCTTCTACAGGTGTGACTTCTGCTAAACCTTGCTATCTAAGAGGATCTTTAAACTACTCCACATTATCCAGGAGGGTCCTGAAAATCAAAGGTCAAATTTTATCTTAAGGGTGACAACTTTCATGTCTGAATTATACTACCCTACAGCAGAGTTTACGCTAAATTTTGTTATCTAATCGAAATCTTAAAGCTAAGTCCCATTATTCAGGAGGGTCTTGGCAACTCCTAATTGAATCCTATCTCGAACATACTAACTTATATTCTTTTGGGATACATTTATGCTAGATTATGCTATTTCTGAACTTTAAACTAGGTCCCATTTTCCAGGAGGGTCCTGAACATCAAAAATCAAACCTGTTTGGTGACCGCCTTTCTCCACGGAGAGTTCCTCTGAAACAAACGAACTTTTCTGCCCCTGTTTCAATCAAAGAAAATTTGTTAGTTTAAAATGGTGGTTAGCCGACGGCATTCTTGTTGAAGATCTTTCTGCTGCACTGTTTTGTTCTGACTGGCTTCTCCGAACTGGCCCTGAACCGCTTTGACTTTTTGCCTGTCTTTCAAACCCCATGACCTTTGACGAGCCGAGTGTTCTATAGCCCCGCTGTTGTTTTACCTCTGACCCTTTATCTAAACTTTTGCATCTCCCATGACATGACCAAATCATTTCACCGATGAAACTTCCGGTGATGCCTTGTATCCCCCTCTTACGTTGTGTTATCCTTAGTATGCTTTGACCACTCTGTGCTTTGCAATTTTGGAAGTTGGTAGTGAGCTTTGAAATCCTTTTCCACTTACTTGCGACAAGACTGACATTAAAACCTCTTAGACAAATAAACCCAAAGGAAAGTGAAATGCAATGACTTTGCAGGTTAAGGATAAGAAGAATCCAAAACCAGATAACTGCTACAAAGGGAAAAAGAAAAAGAAACTTATCTGAGTGGAACAGCTGGTACCAATGATCATGACATGCATTTCGGATTAATTGGCCCAATCTGTCCAACCAATCAACCTTCAGTTGTCGTACTTCATTGCCCCAGAATTACCATGACTTGATTACCTTACCCAAACCTTGACCTTGTTCATCCTGCGGTGCCTTGAAAGGTTTTCACCAGCAGACCTCTTTCATTCGTTCATCTCTAGACTCACGTTCGCCTTACGGTGCCCATGAGGGTTTTCACCAATAAGACTCTCTCATTTTTATCTCAACTCTTGTCGCCTTACGGTGCCTGTGAAGGCTTTCACCAATAAGACTCTCTCATTTTTATTTCTCTCAACTCCCATCGCCTTACGGTGCCTGTGAAGGTTTTCACCAATAAGACTCTCTCATTTTTATTTTTCCTGCTTGAACCGGAGCGTTTCCCCTGACATGAATTACATTTACCTGCTCGACATGGCATTTCTCAAAGACTGATCAGAAGGTCTTTCTTTGGACCGTAATGCGGGCTTTTGGACGGGGTTAGAAGGAAAGGGTATAAAAGGCTCAAAACAATTCAAATAGGTTAAAGTTACAACTTTTGGAATCAGGTTTATCACAACAAACACAACTTCTGCCCCAGTTTCTTGCATGGGGATTTTTGGATTTTGTTTTGATGAGACCGAACTATGAGGCCGCCTACGTATCCTTAAAAGGAATCAGGTCGAACGTAGTCCATGACATAGGAATTACTTTATTGTTGTGATTTTCTCTTTTCTCTTTCTTTTCTTTCTCTTTTTTGCTTTCTTTTCTCTTTCTGTTGTTTTTCTTCTTTTTTTTCTCTTCATTCTTTCTTTCTCTTTTTTTTTTGATTTTCATTTTTTCCTCTCTCCTTTTTCGTTCTTTTCTTTTCTCCTTTTCCTTTACTTATCTTCCGCACGTACGTTTCTGAATTGTGCCGTTGATTACAAAAGAGGGGTATGAAAGAAAATAAATAAGGCTCAAAAAGGGGTAACAAGGGATAAAGTGTTTAGATAGGAGAACAAAACACCTTCGCCATTCCAATCTTCAAAATATGCCAAATACAAACAAGTACAATCAAACAAGGAAATCATACATAGTATCTTTTGACTGCATCGGAATTGATAGCCATTTATACACATTTGCCTTCTATATCTGTCAAATACAATGCGCCATTGGACAATACTCTGGATACAACAAATGGCCCCTGGAAGTTTGGGGAAAACTTTCCTTATGCTTCAGCCTGATGAGGCAAGATACGTCTCAACACTAACTAACCCACTTCGAACTTCCGTGGACGTACCTTCTTGTTATATGCTCTCGCCATTCTCTGTTGGTATAGTTGACCGTGACATACTGCTGCCAATCTCTTTTCATCAATCAGACTTAATTGCTCCAAGCGGGTTTTGACCCATTCAACGTCATCAATTTCTACCTCAGCGACAATCTGAAGGGATGGGATTTCAATTTCTGCGGGTATTACTGCCTCCGTGCCATACCCCAACAAATAAGTAGTGGCCCCTACTGAAGTACGGACAGTAGTGCAATAACCCAGCAATGCAAACGACAACTTTTCATGCCACTGCCTAGAACCTTCCACCATTTTTGAAGTATCTTCTTTATATTCTTGTTGGTTGCCTCGACCGCTCCATTCGCCTTAGGGCGATATGGGGTGGAATTGCGATGTGTAATCTTAAACTGCTGACATGTCTCCATCATCAGATGACTGTTGAGATTAGCACCATTGTCCGTGATGATTACCTTCGGAATCCCAAACCGACAGATAATATTTGAATGGACAAAGTCGGCCACTGCTTTCTTGGTCACAGATTTGAAAGTTTTCGCTTCAACCCACTTGGTGAAATAATCTATGGCTACTAGAATAAATCTGTGTCCATTTGATGTTGCTGGCTCGATTGGCCCAATGACATCCATGCCCCAAGCAACAAAAGGCCATAGTGCAGACATTGTATGTAATTCAGATGGTGGAGAATAAATCAAATCTCCATGCACTTGACACTGATGACATTTGCGCACAAAACTGATGCAATCCTGCTCCATAGTGAGCCAATAGTAACCTGCTCGGAGAATCTTCTTTGTCAGAGAACGTACTCATTCATATGCGGCCCACAAACTCCGGAATATACCTCGGTCATGATAGTTGTGGCCTGTCTTGCATTTATGCATCTTAGCAATCCAAGATCTGGAGTTCTTTTGTACAATATCCCTCCACTAAAGAAAAATCCACTTGCCAATCACCGAATTGCTCTTTTCTGATCACCTATGGCCTATACGGGATATACCCCCATCCGGAGGTATTCTTTGATATCGTGGAACCATGGCTCCCCATCAAGTTCTTCTTCTACCATATTATAGTAAGCATGCTGATCGCGGACCTGAATCTGCAGAGGGTCCACATAAGCCTTATCTGGATGATGTAACATTGATGCAAGAGTAGCCAAAGCATCGGCAACTTCATTATGGATCCTTGGGATATGCCTGAATTCTATTGACTGAAACCATTGACAAAGATCATGCAAACATTGTCTGTACGGTATGAGTTTCAAATCTCGTGTTTCCTATTCTCCCTGAATCTGGTGCACCAGGAGGTCCGAGTCACCCAAGACCAAGACTTCCTGGACACCCATGTCCACAGCTAACCTCCAACCCAGAATACATGCCTCGTACTCAGCCATGTTGTTGGTACAGTAAAAACGAAGTTGAGCCGTAACAGGGGAGTGCTGCCCCATTTCAGAAATAAGTACTGCTCCTATCCCCACGCCCTTCATGTTTGCGGCTACATTAAAGAAAAGTTTCAATCTAGGCTTCTCGACTTGTTCCAACTCATCAATGTGCATCACCTCTTCATCAGGGAAATAAGTCTTCAAAGTTTCGTAATCTTCGTCAACTGGGTTCTCGGCCAAATGGTCCGCCAAGGCCTGTTCTTTCATTGCAGTTCGAGTCACGTAGACAATGTCAAATTCTGTGAGCAGGATCTACCACTTTGCAAGCCTCCCTGTGGGCATAGGCTTCTGAAAGATATACTTCAATGGATCCAAGTGGGATATGAGATAGGTAGTGTAAGATGACAAATAATGTTTCAGCTTCTGCACCACCCAGGTTAAGGCGCAACATGTCCTCTCGAGCTGAGTGTACTTGACCTCGTACGGTGTGAATTTCTTGCTGAGATAATATATGGCATGCTCCTTCCTTCTAGTGATATCATGTTGACCCAATACACAGCCGTCAAATATAGAATCAAAGGTCGCCCTGGTTCTGGCGGGACCAATACGGGTGGATTTGACAAATACCCCTTTATCTTATCAAACGCCTCCTGACATTCATCTGTCCACTTGACTGCAGCGTCTTTCTTTAACAGCTTGAAGATAGGCTCACAAGTTGTCGTGAGCTGAGCGATGAACCTGCTGATATAATTCAATCTTCCCAACAAACTCATCACCTCGGTCTTGTTCTTCGGAGGTGGCAATTCCTAGATGGCCTTGACTTTCGATGGGTCCACTCAATGCCCCGGCGGCTGACTACGAACCCCAACAACTTTCTAGACGACACCCCAAAAGCACACTTTGCAGGATTAAGCTTGAGATTGTACCTGCGAAGCCTTCAGAAGAACTTCTTCAGATCCCTGACATGGTCAGACTGCTTTTTAGACTTCACGATCACATCATCCATATACACCTCGATTTCCTGGTGTATCATATCATGGAATATTGTTGTCATTGCCCTCATGTAGGTTGCCCCAGCATTTTTCAAACCGAATGGCATGACCCGATAGTAGTACGTTCCCCACGGCGTGATGAATGTCGTCTTTTATACGTCTTCCTCGTCCATCAAGATCTGATGATAACCTGCGTAACAATCTACAAAAGAACCAATCTCATGTTTGGCACAATTGTCAATCAATATATGGATGTTTGGCAGGGGAAAATTATCCTTCGGACTTGCTTTGTTGAGATCCCGATAATCAACGCACACCCTGGTCTTGCCATCCTTCTTTTGCACAGGCACAACATTGGCTAACCAAGTGGGATACCGCGTGACCCGAATAACTTTCGCGTCGAACTGCTTGGTGACCTCTTCTTTGATCTTTACACTCATGTTCGTTTTGAACTTTCTCAGATTTTGTTTGACAGGAGGGAATGCCGGGTCAGTGGGCAACTTGTGAACCACTAAATCAGTGCTTAGACCCGGCATGTCGTCATAGGACCATGCAAAAATGTCTTTGTATTCGAACAGTGCTTTAATCATCTACTCCCTGAGTTGAGGTTCTAGATGGACACTTATTTTAGTTTCACGGACATTTTCTTGGTCCCCTAGATTAACTGCTTTTGTGTCATTCAAATTAGGTTTAGGCTTTTCCTCAAAATGACTTAGTTCCTTACTAATTTCTTCATAGGCCTCATCATCCTCAAACTCCAACTCGTCATCACACTCAATTTCTTGTATTATTATTTCAAAGTTAGATTGGTTTTTAAAACTGGGCTGAAGATTCCTCATGCATGTCATGTCATTGATATCAGCATAAAAAGAACTGTACAAAGAAGAAAACAAAAATAAAATTAGAAGAAATGAAGGAAAAGGAACAATTGCATTTCATTGAATATAAAGATAACAGGGTTTTAACACATCCAACTGGACGGAACATAATATCTGAATTACAGACCCTGGAATAATCAAGACAACTAAAGAAAATCAAAACCCACTACCAAGACTCCCTCCGGATAGGAAGAGGAGTAGCTTCCCAGTTGTTGACTTTTGCACGTGGTCCCACAAATTGCATATCTGCCTTGCTGGACCCTTCCCCAGCCTGAACCATATTGACCTCGGTGAATAACCTTTCGAACCCCTTCTCCAAGTCCCCATCGGCACCAATTAGTGGTCTAGGGACCTTTGACAACAGTTGTTTTCTGATACCCGGCCTGACGAATGACCTAAACAGACGAGGGGTTGGCTTTGGCAATGCCCATGCTTTCTTTTTCATTTTTCTAGCTCTTCCCACGTCTGCAACGGTAGGCTTGAACCCAAGACCAAAAGTATCCAGATTCTTTGGAAGAGAAACTGGCTGCACAATACCTTGCAGAGATGCACCTAAACCCATGCCCGGTATGAAACCATTTTTCAACATTTCAACAGCTACCACAACTGATGCCGCAGCCATCTTTGGAGTTGGAACGCACTTTCCTTCTGGAATTTTCTCTACTGATACTGTGTCAGAAACCTGATAAACCCATGGTCCCTTGTCATCGTCAATCTCTATGAACGGAACAATGGCACCATTGGGCACACACAAATTATCTTCGCCGTGTACAACAATTTCCTGTCGATCCCATTCAAACTTGACCATTTGATGCAGAGTAGACAGGACTGCTTAGGCCGCATGGATCTAGGGTCGTCCCAACAACAGATTGTATGAAACAGCCACATCGAGCACCTGGAATTCCATAGTAAATTCAACTGGCCCTATTGTGAGCTCAAGCATTATGTCCCCGACTGAATCTTTCCCTCCACCGTCGAATCCCCGAACGCAAATATTGTTCTTGTGAATTCTTTCATCCTCCACTTGCAGCTTGTTCAATGTGGAGAGAGGACAGATGTTCGCGCTAGACCCGTTGTCAACTAGTACCCGAGTAACCACGGAATCTTCACATTTCACCGTCAGATAGAGGGCTTTATTGTACTCGGTACCCTCTACGGGTAACTCATCATCAGAAAAAGTGACTCGGTTTACCTCAAATATCTTATTAGCTATATTTTCCAAGTAGTTTACTGAGATTTTGTCAAGAACGTGGGCTTCGTTCAAGATCTTCATCAAAGCTCGACGGTGCTCGTCGGAATGGATCAATAATGACAAGAGCGAGATCTGAGCTGGTGTATTCCTTAACTGCTCCACAATGGAATAGTCTTGCACTTTTATCTTTCTTAGAAATTCTTTTGCTTCTTCCTCAGTCACTGCTTTCTTCACCGACACTGAATTATCTTTTGAGGTCTTAGCTTTTCTTAACTCTTCGGGGGCAAAGCCTCTCCCCGATCGAGTCAAGCCATGGGTATCACACACTTCTTCTCTGACCTCTTCCCCCTTGTAAGTTACTGTCACTCGTTCATAGTTCCACGGGACCACCTTGTTATTGATCATTGGAAGCTGAGTTACTGGTTTTATAATAACAGGGTCTGCGCGAGCACGTCCTTCGTCTCGGCAATATGGAACCTCTCAACAGATCCCGTTCTTTTATGGGCTTCACGACCACAACAGGTTTGCTTGTAACCCCTAGTACCACCACTTTAGATTTTTATGGTTTCACTGCAACAGTACTTGACGACCCTTTATCGGCTACCACAGTTGGCTTGTTGTCTACCTCTTTCAGCTGAACCACTAATTTCCCGCTGGTTACCTTTTCCTTTGAACTAGTTTTACTGGAGCAGATCATCATTACCGTCTACGAGGGATTCTTAGCCTCCCCTCCCTTGTGTATTAACTCAATCATATGGGTCTCATGGTGAGCTGGCAGCGGATTCTGGTTGATATTTGGCACTTCTGGGGCCTGAACCTTGATCCGATGAGTATTAATGAGCTCTTGTACAGCTGTTTTTAGTTTCCATCATTTCTCTATGTCATGGCCTGGGGCCCCTGAACAATACTCACAACTCACCGAGCGATCAAGATTTCTGGGAAGGGGATTCGGCATTTTGGTCTCGATCGGATTCTACATACCCAATTGTCTCAGTCTGTGGAATAGGCTGGTATATGATTCTCCCAATGGAGTGAAAGTCTTCTACTTCTGCAACCTCTCATTCTTAAAGGCTTGATTGGGTCGAAAACCTGTTCTATGAGGGGTTTTGTAGGCTTTTGGGGGTGGATGGGTATTTTGTGGGGCTTGGTAGGGACTATGTGGAGCTGGAGAACGCCATTGTGCGTGAGCGGGAGGTTGGGTATAGGTTTGTGCGTGATAGACAGAAAAATGGGGATCTGGCAGTGGGTAGTAGTGTTGTGGTGGGCTATATGGAGTGTGGGGGTATGTTTGGGGATAGGGTCGAGGCTGGTTGTAGAACGATGGAAGGTTCCTAGATCCACCCCAAGTTGTCGACTCGATCGTTGCAACATCCTCTTTCTTCTTCTTTCCGAGCACACCCCCAGTACCGTTTTGAATGGCCTGAGTGGTTGCTTTGATTGTTGAATAACTCATGATCTTATTGGACTTGAGTCTTTCCTCAACCATGCCTCCCATTTTCACAACTTCATTAAAGTACTTGCCCACTGCTGACACCAAATGACCAAAAAAAGTGGGCTCCAAAGCCTGCAAGAAATAATCAACCATCTCACTCTCTTTCATCGGGGGGTCAACCCTCGCTACTTGCTCTCTCCAACAAAACCTATATTCTCGGAAACTCTCACCGGGCTTCTTCTCAATCTTCGTCAATGACAGACGATCTAGGATGATTTCAAGATTATAATGAAAATGACAGGCGAAGGCTTGGGCCAAATCGTCCCATGTGTACCACCTGCTATGATCTTTTCTGGTGTACCATTCTAGTGCCGACCCACTCAAACGTTGGCTGAAATATGCCATCAGCAATTCGTCTCTTCCACCTGCTCCTCTCACCTTGCTATAGAATCCTCTTAAGTGTGCTACCGGGTCACCATGCCCATCGTATAGATCAAACATGGGCATTTTGAACCCCGCTGGCAACTGAACATCTGGGAACAGACATAAATCTTTGTAGGCCACACTTACTTGGCCCCCTAACCCCCTCATGTCTCGGAACGATTGCTCTAAGCTTTTGACCTTTCTGATCATCTCCTCGTGCTCGGGATTTTTGGGCGGTTTCTCGGTCTCCGCCGGGATAACAAGATGAGGAGTGTAAGGATATGGTTCTAGAACTTTGAAGGTGGGTTCAGGGGGATAATACTAGTTGTCGTGAGTCTGGAACAGAGGTTCACTGGAGGATCGGTGTAACGTAGCAGGTGGAGGTGCCACAAAAACAGGTGTAATTAGTAGAGGAGGGTATGGGACTTGTTTGGGTGGTGGAGCTTGAGAAGTATGGGAAGTGGCGCCATGACATTTTTGGTAGAGGGGAAAGGCTGGAGATGAGTTCACAGTGGGAGGCTCTGGAGGTTGGGCTGATGGTGGGATATAAGCAGGATTGGCGGGATAAATCGGTGTTGGATGCCCCTTCGCCCAAGCTTGGTACATTTCAGCCATCTGCTGCTTCAGCTATACATTTCTTCCCTCATCGCATTAATGTCCATTTCTTCCATCTCTTTTGATGGGTCGACAATACTTGTTTCCGGTTCCTGGTCGACCATATTCAGCCTGTCTTTCGATCGGGTATTGTAGGAGTGAGTTGCCAGAATGCTAGCCAACTAACCACCTGCTTGGACTTAATACATCAAACAAACAACCTTGTTAACGATTAGGCTTTAACAGATTGGTAACCGCAGATTGGGCATGAATGCACCTAAACAGTTAATCGTCTCTATTATGTATTTGATCGGTTGCATGCGTCATCCCGGCCTTTTCTTTCTTTTAGTTGCAAACATCCCCTTTTCTTTTCTTTTCTTTCCTTTCCTTCATTCTGGCCTCTGTTCTCTCTTTGTTTTTACTCTCTCTTATTTTCTCTTTTTTCTTTCTTGTTTTTTCCGCTCTTTCCTTTTCTTTACTCTCTTGTTTTCCTCTTATTTTCTTTCCCTCTTTTCTTCTCTCTTTTTTTTGGTTGCGGTCGAATCCTATGGAGATTGCCTATGTATCATGACCCCGCATGAATCAGACCAAGCGTAGATCTTGTAGATAAGTGTGAAAGTAAAATAAAAACATTTTTGGGTATTTTCAGTTTTATAAACACAGATGCTTCGATTACAAAGGCTCAATACTAACAAATTTCAAAAGATGAACAGACTTTATGCAAAGACAAAATACCGACTCCGAAATTAAGCTATCATACTCCAAAGAAATACAGACTCAAAAACAGAAAGAAAATACAAACCCAACATGTCTTATAGACTCTGACAGAAAAGGAAATACAGACTCAACGAAAAATCACGAGTACATCAATGCTCCTGGTGCCAGCGGGACATCATTCGGTCTCGCCACGGGTCTATGTGCAAGATCCCTTTGAAGTCGGTCCAAGTCATTCATTATTTGTTTAACAAAGGTCATCACCGCTGCAAAGAATGTAGTGCAAGTCATATCCTCACAAACGTGGCACTTCATAACGATGTAGTCAGCGATGTTTCTAATTCTCTCTCTTATGACGCCCTTTTCTTGTAACAAACGGCCAATCTGCTGGGCCCTGGCCTCCAAAGTTTGCTCAACAGCATAATTTTGTTCCTGAAGTTGTTGTAAATCTATTCTAACTGTGTCAATGTCGTATAACAATGTTCCCTTTCAACTTTGAAGTCTTTTACCTGCTTGATCATTTTGTTTTCTGTGGCGATGACCTTTTTCTTTAACCCTGCGACCTCATCGTCGTACCTTTCTCTCAACTGCTTAACCAGGCATACCCGTTCGTCTGCATTTTTAGCCAATTGTTTTTGAGCCTTGGCTAGTTCACTTTCTGCTTTGTTCAAATCGAAACTATAGTCACTCACTTTCTGCTTTGGTTAGCTATGAGTTTTTCATCACTGTCGCTTCGGGCTGGATTTTCTGCCGCTAATTTCATCTTCTGAATTTGAGCTCGAAGGGCTTCATTTTCTTTGGCTAGCCTTTTCTTTTCCCCTTCATCCGCCGCAACCTGCAAGCTACTCTTGAATTGAAGCTCCCTGACTTGCTTTTCCAATTTTCCTATTGTGGCCCTGTACTCATTCTCCTTAGCTACCCAAGCCCACTGTTCTTATGACGCTTCAACGAAATTTTGAACGTGAGGCTTTTTGGCTGGTCTTTCTGGTTCAGCCCTTGCAGTGTTCTTCTTTCTATACCAAGCAAGATAGGTGGGTGAAACTTCGCCTCTAGATAAATCACGCACTCGAGTGTTTACTGTCAAGTACTGGCATTCATTCCAAATAGAACGAACTGTCTCTTCATGAAATTGACCGTCAGAACTAACCTCGACCGCATGCACTCTAAGATCTTCATCTGGATGCATCACCTGACACCTTCCCAACTGTTTCATCGCCCAGTAAGGAGCGTAAGGCTGAATACCTCGCAGACCCATCAGGAGGAAATAAGGACCAGTGGTGGGCATATACACAATTTCTTCAACAGGAAGCCAACCCAATGTCCATTCTATTTGCCCTGCAGTAATGGAGCGAAGGCAGGATACCCAATCTTCAAAACCCTCTGGCCGCTTAAACCCTGCAATTCTTGTGTCAAACTCTTCAATACAACTTTTCTCTGTGGATCCGTAACTCATATACTGAGGGCGATGGCATAGGTGCTCGATCATCCACATCTGTAATAGCAAATTTCACCCCTCGAAGAAATCTGCCCCAGTTTTATAGGTTGTGAGAGCTCGGTATATCTCATAAACTATCATAGGGGCGAGAATGCTCTTGGCATTGGTAATCAGGACCTTAACGACTCCGGCCACCCGCAAATCAATATTCCCGTCTTTTCGGGGAAATACCACAAGGCCTAAAAACTACCATAAAGGCGAAACGCCTATGCTCATCCCATTTTGTTCGGTTTCCTTTGCTACAAACCCTGCTTGCCGGATCATTGAACCCTCCTACATGCCCGTACTTCTGGTATATAAAACGTAGAGTAGCAAAACCATCCTCCAACTCGGAATACGGTACTCCCTTTCTTATCTTTAGCAAATCCATGAACTTGTGAGAGTTAACGGCTCTTGGAGCGATCAGATACTTCTGCCTCAGCCCTTCAGTACTTCCCATATAACCTGCTATCTCTTCCAAGGTTGGCGTGAGTTCAAAATCTGAAAAGTGAAACACGTTATGGGTCGGGTCCCAAAATGTAACCAAAGCCTTTATGACATCTCCTCTGGGCCTGATTTTTAACAACCCGGTGAGACCTCCTAAATGTATATTGACCTTATCTTGCTCTGATTTTCCCAGATCTTCCCACAACATGTGCAACTCCAAAGGGATCTTGTTCATGACTGCTATCGGGAAACTTGGACTCGTGCTCATTCTGCACATTTATTAGGGTGATTAAGCAAAAATCAAGACTCATTTGACTCAAAGACAAAATTGACACACTTTTTCTTTTCCCTTTTTTTCAAAAAATAAAATCCGGTTTTGCAAATACGGCCTTTCAGCACCTCGAAGACGAAGATTTTAAGGCTGTGTTGGCTAACCGGTGAAAACCTTGAAAAATGACCACAGGCAGCTGTTCGGGCAAAAACAGTCTTCCGGCGCCCTTTTAGGGACATTCGGCTATTTCTGACAAGAATGACATCACCCTAACTATTTTCAAATAAAAGTAAAATTTTTGTTCTTTTGGATTATTTTTGCAAAAAGGAAGTTGGACCTGATGGGGGTTGCCTACGTATCTCACACCCTGTGAGAATCAAACTGATGTAGTTCGGGCAAATAAAACAAACTATTTTTTTTGAAAACAAAACTCCTTTTTTCATTCCATTGGCAAATAAAACAAACTAATTTCTCAAAAATTCGACATAGTTTCGACACTATTTGGACATTGATTTTTTTTTTCAAAACAGGCGATTAACTTTCTTTAGCCCTCGTACTGCCATTTCTTTCCAAATGCTCTCCTTTTAAAAAAATGGTCAGCATGCAAATTCGAAGCAAATAAATGCACAAGTAGCAAGTAAGATGCATCAGGATGGTCTTTTGTTTCGGGTGCACCTGTCCTAGATAGAGCCAACCCCTGTGTTGAGTCTCCAAAGTCAAATATGCACATGCTGCAAGCAAAACGCTCCTACTAGGGATCCGGCATGAGGTATTGTTATACTAGGTTTAAAACCCTGGGTTTATTTGTTCTAGACCTGGCTTACCCGAGCGGACAACTCGAGCCGAGGAGGGGACTGCGTATCGGCAACCAAAGGATCATCCGGTTTTGCAACTTGTCTGAGCCTCATTCTATTTGGGATTTGACACTAACAGAAAGAAGTCACGACCAGCGTGCACTCCTCGGAAGAGAGAAGAGAGGGGTTTCGTAGCAGTTTATATACAGTTCAGATAATATCAAAGCGATAAAAGCAACATTTGGCACATTAGGCCCAAACATGTAATAAAATCAGATAATAAATAAAGCCAAATATAACAATTCATCTAAGCTCGAATTCTGAACCTTGAACCAGAGATTCTAGGTTCGATCCCCAGCAGAGTCGCCAGAGCTATCACACCTCCTTTTTACCTACACCCCGTAAAGGGTATAAATAAAGGGAATTTTTCCAATTAAAGGACAATCGAAACGGGATTTATTATAAAGATTCAGAGTCGCCGCTTGGGAGATTTATGGTGTCCCAAGTCACCGGTTCCAATCCCGAATCGAGGAAAAGATTGACTCTATGTAACAGTCCGCGAACCAGAAATCCGGGTAAGGAATTTTGTTAACCTGGGAGAAGGTATTAGGCATTCTCAAGTTCTGTGGTTCTAGCACGGTCGCTCAACTATTATAATTGGTCTATTATCTGATTTTAGTACATGTCTTAACCTATGGTGCAATTTTAACTTTATTAGCCGCTTTTAGTTATTTTTAAGGAAAATTGCAACGTTATTAAAATACGTTTCGAACCACGTCACATAAATGCACCCATGGTTTTTGACATATTTTAACATCGTTGAGACTTGGATTTGGGTCACATAAATACGCACCCGAGTTTAGGAAGGTAAATTATTAAAACAACTCGCCTAAAGCAACTACGCGTTTGCAACTTTGTGAGGGCCATGGAATTTTCCTAAATGGCAAACCTCGAATTCTAAGAATTATCTGGGAAGGTCAAGAGCCTTGGATTTAGACTACATGAACTAATGAAAATCCAAACCAATGCATCAGGAATTGATCGAACAGACTTATGCAATTGATACATGTTTAACTTATGCTATTCACTCTTAGTGAGGATGCGGAACTAGGCACTCGATAATCACAATTGAGTAAAGGATATCACTTAACTAAACAGATAATACCAAACAGTGATATTTACATTTAGCCGCTAACATGCTGAGTTTATCACAGAATCACAGCGACAAAAACCAAACTAACTAGCGGTTAAAATCAAGATGTTAAGCTTTATCGATTTCTTCCAGCTGCAATGGTGAAGCTTACAGAAGCAAAAAGAGTTCTTCCGACACAGATAAATGAAACGAATTGTTCAAGACTTCAGTTCATGTGTAGCAAACCCAGGTTGAATCATTCATCAAAGAGAAAAAAAAATTCTGAAGATCGAATCAAATTACAACCTCATCGATGATGTTAATGTGTTTCAGGAACAAAATTTATCGGAAAGAAATAAAACGGCAATTGAATAAATTCAACTAAACAAAAAATTCAGTCGAGCTGAAACTATCACGAACTTGGACTGATTTTTATCCTAATTAAACCAACGGATAACTCTAATAGATGACATAAAATAGCACACAAGGTTCTTAACACTGGCTGTGAACTTACACTAGCAAAGGAGTTACAAAACTCGCAACAAACTCAGAGAAAGCACGATAATGGTTCACAATTCCTTTGGCAGAGTATTGAAATGAATGCGTATATGCAGATTTCATAGCAGTAAATCTCCTACATTAGTCATTTAAACTGCAAACACATTTCGAACAACAGCGAAACAAACAAGAAGTTGACCAAATAGAGGTGAAGAAGAACTGGCAGGCCTAGTTACACAAAATCAGCAAAATAATGACCACATAGTGCCCCTCATAGCTCAAACTACCTGGCTCAAGAGATTTCAGAGGCCAAAATACTCCAGCATCTACAACAGACGAGATTGCGTAGCCAACAATGATCGAATTCGAACAAAAACCAACAGATACAGTCCAGAATACTTAAGATACGAACACATGAACACGCCGCTTATTGACGACTTGCTCAGATGATATGCAGCTAATTACACCCCAACCATACAAGTGAAAACCAAACAAATTGAAGTTTAATGAATATCCCTAAGCTGCCGAACTAATTGACCATCAAATGGACAGTGATTAGAAGGAGTCTCATGGCTTATTGCAAGTTTAAACTCCACACACAAACAAGAATTCTTTTCCAAAACTCATTCCTACATATACCAACTTTGATGGCTACTAGGCAGCCATAATACTTCACAATTTTCATGTCTGATTCTGTTCAAGAAGCCTAAGGACAGAAATGACTGCTGGAAACGTGAACATTAATCTCTGTGGCCTTATAGATGAAGTTAAATGCGTGTCAATCCACTAATTCACAAGTGAACCAAGCCCAACAATCACTTAGCACTCAAACTGCAGCTAAACCAGCAGAAATGATCAAACAAAAAGGCTTCCACCCTTAAGGTTTCATGAATTTGTTTCGATGCTCAAATTTGACAAACGAGTGGGTGAATTTATACAACTGCAGCCATTATATCAGTGCATACAATCACTCTTTCAATATAGAATAAACACAAAAACAGAAACAGACCTGAATCAAGTCCAACAGAACTCAGCCTTTAATCTGGACAACAAACACTGACTTTCAGGTAGTCTTAGACTAAAAACATAACAGAACATGAGCACACGATGCAGAATCACGAAAAAACAAATAAAAATGAAGAAGAAATGAACCTAGAATCAATAAACACTTCCGATTAACTTTGCTCGAACGTTGAATACAAGTGAAATCCAATAGCTAACACCAGCAATTAGCAACAGAAGCGAGTAGAGATCAAAAGCTCAGACAGAAATGTGAAATGGTACCGAGATTTAGAACTTAAACACAAATTCCGACTCAAACTTTAATCAAACTCCATTATTGAGGACCAAAAATCAGGAGAAAGACGAAATGCAAAAAAAAACGAAATCTGTTTTTGGTGATTTTTGTTGATGAACCTTGAAATGCAGTAAAAACCTGAATGAAATCGAACTCAGACTATATATATATATATATATATATATATATATATATATATATATATATATATATTCTTTTCTTTTTCTGAAGAGGGTTGAAAAGAAAAATCTCGGGCAATCTCACCCCAAAAACTCAAGAACTCTCGAAAAATTCCCCCCTTCACAAAATCGGATAAGGCTTCTTTTAAAGACGAATCCTTGATGAATGTGGGGATCGGATTGAGTGAAATCAATACAACGCCTCACACTCATCCAACATCTCGTCTCTAGAACCTTCCAATCGTATGATACAACATGAATTCGAGCGAGTGAGAGAGGAGGGGAATCTCGCATCAGAAACCGTTAGCAACGGCAAGATGAGAGAAGGAGTGACGCGTAGGTTAAGGATTTGGGATTCACTCGCCCGAATTTGGACTAAATTTGGGGCTTGGATTTGGTTGTTTGGAGAAGAAGAACAGTGGTTGCGCTGATGGGTCTTGGAGATTAGGGTTCTGGGGCTCTTTTGTTTGTTAGCGTTTGGGAACGGGTCGGGTTTCGGAAGACGGGCGGGTGTGGGTTGGGGCGCGGTTCCGGACTGAGTGAAGAAACTGGGCTGGCGAAAATTTTTAAAAGAAGAAGAAAGGTTTGGGCTCAGCAAATCTGAGGCCCAAATCGGCTCTAAGTCCAAATTTTCCCCTTCTTTTGTTTTCTTTTCTTTTTCAATTTTCTTTTAGTTTCTTTTGAATTAAAATTAAAAATAAACCTACATTAATCACTAATCAAATTATCCTATTACATTAATTAACTCTAAATAATACTTACCACAAATAATTAAAAAAAACCAACTTAAAGGAAAAACTACCAAAATTCAAAATTAAAATTAAAAGTGCAAAATAAACTATTTTTTTTTGTGATTTTTCCGTTTTTATAAAACAACTAATTTTTCAATTAATCCTAAAATGTAAAATTAAATGCTAAATACAAATGCAACATATTTTTTTTTTTGTATTTTTCATTAATTAAATAAAATAAATATGCACAGACGAATGCAAACATTTAACATAAAATGCCGCAAAAATCCATAAAATTGGAAATAATGAAAAGAAATTATTTTGTTTTGAGATTATGGGAGTAATTCATATAGGGAAAAAATCACGTGCTCACTGGGAGCCTCGTTGTGCCCGAGGTAGGCATAGTGACAAATAAATTTGGAGAAATTTAGTGCCAATAATTGCTTATTTCATTAAAGTAAAAGTAAACGAACCAAAACGAAACTAAATAAGATAATGTCACTAATGGCTCTTGGACTTATTAAATTTGAAAGGAAAGCAAATAAATATAATCTACTTGGTCCCAGAAGGACCCTCTCCAGACTGGATGCTCTTATCGATCAATTCTCCCATCTCCCGCAGGTTCAGCAGCAGGAATGCCTTTGCCAGGTGCCCTCCTTCATTTCCTTCGGCGTTCTGACAATCGGTGACCCTTTTTCTCATCTTCCCTTCTAACTTCATTAGACTGTACTCCAGATATTCCATCCTCTCACTGGATTTAACAACTCCCTCTTTCCATTCGTTAATCATCTCCATGTCAGCCTTATGCTGTGCCATATGCTCGGCTTCAGACTCTCGAACTCCTTTCCGCAGCTTGTTGTACTTCATCTCTACTTCAGCAACCTCGTCTATAACCCTATTTTCTGTCCCCAGCCCTTGGCTTAACGACCCCGATTATGTTGTCCTCCAGCCACGAAGGGTAAAGGTATGAGTGGCCTGCGTGATATCGGTCTGGCTCAATAGTATCCTTCTCCACAATGATCTTCAAGGTCCACATGTGTTGCGCTTCATTCTTATACGGGATGGCGTCACCCTGGAAATTAGCTCTGAAGTGACATATCTTGGCGACTCGTTGTATGATTTGTCTCCTGACTACTTGTCTCATAACCCTAAGAGGAGCGTAAGGGTATATGCCCATCAACCCGATCAACACCAAGTGCAGAAAATCCCTGGATCTAATGATGAATTCATCGGTAGGTAACCACTCGAACATCCACTGGACTTGATCCTCAGTCAAATTTACAAAAAGTTGTACCCATCCTGCAGCGTCCTCTGGCTGAACAAACATGTCTAGAATATAATTCATTCTTTTGGGATGATGGAAGGCTATATGATCATTCCACGACCTTTGCAATAATTCTTGATGGTATTGTCCCTTTTGGAGATGTTCTAACAACCAGACTTGTAGCAGCAACTTCCAACCCTCGAAGAACCTAAACCCCTTCTGACATCGCTCCACCCAGTACATGTCTGCAACGATCATAGGAATGATAGTATATGTCTCCCCTTCGATCCCGTCCATCAGAGTTTTGGTCACCATGGCTAACCTAGTATGGATCCTATCCCCTTGGATTGGGAATATCAACATGCCCAAGAAACACATGATAAACACGAAGACCTTACGATGAATCCAACCTAAAGAAGTGATTGAGAACTCATCGTCAAAAAGACGGTAAGAGCTGTTGTGACCGTATCTTTCATAAAGGAACTCAAAAGGTATGTAGGAGTCCTTTAGGCATTTCAAAATTGTCATTCTTCTTCAGCCCCACCATTTTCAGAAATCCCCTAATAGTGCGATTTTCAGGTGCCAACAGATTAGGACTATCCCAAGGTAACCCGGCAAATCCTCCTATTTCTTCTAGAAGGGGTGTCATTTCTATGTTCCCAAAATGGAACACAGCCCTTTCCTTGTCCCAAAACATAGTTGCAGCCTCGATCAACATTTTGTTGAGCTGAAGTTCCATCAAAGAAGGCAAGTTTCCTAAGACTCATTTCACATGGTTTTGGTCACATGAAGGAAGATCCCTCCACTAATCTAGCAAGAGTGAGGGTGTGCTAACCATATCGAATCTGGGGACCTCGTGCCTCATTTTCTGTAAAACAAAGAGAGTTAGGCCATTTCCCCTCCAGATTCGTCTATTTGTACAATAATAATTAGCATATTGGCACTTATTTCTCCAAATTAATGCACATAATCGTGGTTACGTCCGTTGGGATTATGATAAATCCGATGAACTTTTGGACGGGGCTTGTCTTAAAGGGTTATTATGTGGACAACATATTAACCTGACAAGGTTTGACCATGATGCATGTACAATTTAATTAGAGTAAGGTTGTTATATAGGTCTAGTCTGGGACCCTCAAGTGGACAACTTGAGGGTAAAAGTCACGGAACCGTCGAATGCACCGCTGATCGGCTAGTTTTACCGCAAATACGCCTTTCCGAATTTAAAGGGTGATATATAGGAAGAGCGCAAACACTCATCAAGCGTTGCTATAGGATTAATTACGCACGAGTGGAGTATGATGTTGAGCATGATTTATGAAACAATAAATAGCATGTTGTCAAGTATTTGCACGTAAGAAAATGATAAATGCGGTATTTAAATAATTGAAAGACAGTTACATAAAAAAAACAAAGAGACAAGTCAGTTTCAGGAATAAAGAATCATAAATGCTTAAAAATAGACAGTTAAATTCAAATAAGAGGAAAGGCTACGTGGGATAGAGCATACTTGGACTAATTCACAAAATATAAGTTCGTTATGGTAAGAGCCTAAAGATTTCCCCAGCAGTGTCGCCATGCTGTCGCGCCCCCGTTTTTCCCTTTTTGACGGGGAAGTCCGGGTTTCGACATTCATGGGGGAAATAACTCATTTCCTTTTGGAAATTGGGTATTTGAAGATTCGCCACCTAACAAATTATGGTGCGTTAGGGCACCTTGAGCAATTAACTCATGGACTAGTTTGCATTACCAGAGATTTAGGGTAAGGGCTCGAAATAACCTTGAGGGGAAGGTGTTAGGCACCCCTCGTGGTCCACAACGGTGGGTCCTGGCTGAGCTTAAATTATGTGAATTAGTCATTTAAAAAGATAAACAATTTTAACACGTAATTGCAAGTAAAGGCATTCTAAGCACATATATGATTCAAGTAATAAAACAAGGGAAAAGGTTTGAACAAGTTGCACATATATAAAGAAAAGTAAATTTATTTAAACAGCGGGAGTTGGGAAAGAGGGATCCTAGGTTGGTTAGCCTATAGGATCATACCCACACAATTCCCGGTAATCACTCCTCAACGAGGGGCTACATGTGGCATTAGCACGTAGTTATCATATTCCTTACTACCCAATTCCCTCCCCTTGGTCATAGCCTAAAGCGTTCTAGCAACCTTGAAAGATATCCTATGTGTGCACTACTCGTCCCTTTCTCGTGGCCCTGGAGGTATTTAGGGCCTCTAATTTAGGTAGTTCTAGACCATCCTAAGGTTTTTTAAAGGATAAAAGTCTAGGCGTCAATCAAAAACAATTAGGACTGCATTTAAAGAGAACAATTAAAGGCTCGCATTCACCTCCACAAACATAACAAGTAAGTGCACGTCTCAAACAACAGTTTCAAGTATTTAAGAGAAAATCTTAGAACATGATATCTAGGTGAGCGGAGATTATGTAGTATGGAATTAGGACCAAAGTGTCAAAGAGCTTAATCTTACTTGCCTACTGATCCTTTTAAACCTATTGAGTGTGGGCAATCTCAAATAACAAGGCGCAGATTTATAGTTTGCAGAATTTTAATCGCCCTACAGGCTTGCCTAGGCGCATAACAGTGATGTCCTATGAGCATGATATCTATATTGATTAGGAATGCAGTAAAATAGTAAAATGATTTTAAACGGCAATTTGGATCCTATAGGCATGATTTCTAGCAATGTTACTTAAAGCAGCGTTGAAGACTTGTTAAAGAAACGGAAAGACTAGTTAACTAAACCAATTCAGAATATATAAACATGAATTACACCGACTTTTCTAACTGAACTGTTTTAAGTCTTATGGGCACGATTTCTAATCAAGCAGGGTAAAACAAACAACATTCATTTAACCAAAGTGAAACCTCTATATGCATGATTTCTATAGAGTTGATTTTAACCCTATAGGCAGGATCTCTATTATTAAAGCCAGTTTAGACCCTATAGGCATGGTTTCTAACTATGTGGAAGTAAAGCAAACATATCAAACACATTTGAATCAACATAGATCCTATAGGCATGGTATCTACCCAATTTTACCCATAATATATAACTACCCTCCCTTTTTCACTAATCACCCCACTGTTTGTTTACAAAAATTATTACATACCAATGAATTGAATGAAAAAATTACATAAATAAAATAGAAATTAATCTATAGGGAGCCTGAAGTAGGCCACAAATGACTTCCAAGCCTCCAGTAATCTCAAATACCAAAGTTCCAAAGCCAATTCCATGTCTAGGTGTGTTAGAGTTCTCTAAGGACCTCAAGGATCTCGGGCAGTGCTCACACCTAGACCTTTCTCAAATAATAATTGATTTAGGTGCAGTGTGGAAAGGCCAGCCCTGACATGCCAGAGTTTAGAGAGATCTCAAGGATCTCAAGGCAGTACACATATTAGAGGGGCGTGACCTAGTATTCTAAGAGTAAGTGAAAGTGCATAGTGGTTTGAAAGAGTTTAACAGAAAGGTTTTAGGACTGAAAAGAACTTCTGAAAACCATTAGTGATAAACCAGTTTGAGAGAAAGTATGAAGAAGCAATTTTGTAATCGAAACACAAGATAGAGACTAAACAAGCTTTAGGAAGTAACTTTGGCAAGCAGCTTTCACACAAAGGGAAGGGGGATTGGGAACATAGAGAGTACACCTTAATGAAGCATACAGACAATAGGATACATAGAGTTTTGAGGGAGTTCTATAGAACTAGTAGGTAGAATGCAGGTCATGCAGCAAAGATCACAATAGAAACATGTTGAAGCCATTCTAGGGAGAGTAATTAACTTAGCAGGAGTGAGGCAGAACATGCAAAGACAGGTGAGGGAATGCTAATTACACAAAGGCAGAGTCTAAGCGTGCTATATAAATAGAAGTCAGTTAAATAGGGAAATTACATATGCAGACATGTCAAACAAAATAACAAACAAGCAGAGTGGACTAAAGCAAGAATAAACTCAGGCCATATGAACTAAAGCAGTAAGTAAACACATAGGTTTTGATTCTTAAAAATTAATCATAGGCATACCTAGTTAAAGAAAGAAAACACAAGATTGTGAGCAAGGTATTGTGTTGTTTCCAGCCTTGGGTTGCAGCCGGCTAGAATATCAGGGATCACAAGTAGCAAAGAGAGCAGAAAGAGAGCCTTTTTAGGGTGTAAAAGTAGTAGTTTTGAACTATGTTCGTTGTCCAGAAGTTAAAATAAGAGGGAGTTTATAGAGTAATCAAAAGCTTAACAAAATAAGGTAAGGGATAAATTAAGTAGCAATTAGAGAAATTCATGGAATCAATCACATGTAAAATCAGTAAGTCTTCCCTTTAATCAAGGGATAATTAATCAATGGTAAATGCAGGACAGATGCTTAAGGAAGGAAATCGAGTACGACTTAAGTACAGAGTAGGTAATTAGGGGTGAATGAACAATAGTTTCAGTTAAGGAAACAATCAGTAAGAATCAGCAAAATAATAAATAAGGCAAGGGAAAACTGATTAAGGCACGAAGTTCAATCAAACCGAGTAGAGATGTAAGAATCAAAAGGTTTGTTAAGGAAAAGAGTTCAAATCAAACCAGGAAATAAGAACTTCAGAATAATCAACGGTTCAATCAAAGAGAAAATCACGTAAAGAGTCAGCAAGTTTCGCAGACAAAATAAGGTAAGAAATGAATAGTCAGGATTCGACACGAAACAAATTGGTAAATCAAGAAAACGACACTGATTTAAGGAGAAAGATATAGGTCTTAACATGAATAGTCAGAATGAACACAAACATATAGAATCAGTAAAAGAGTTGAATTAAGAAACTCAGTAGAGACATATTAGGATAAGAAAACCACGAGACATTCAAATGGCTAAAGAGAAATCACAAGAACCAAGGCAAGAACACAGTCAATACACCAGTACTCAGAAACCAAACAAAGAATGTCAAAAATTAGGGCTTTTAGTATAAACGAGTTAAGGTTGTATAAAACTTACAAAATTAGTCAAAACACATAAGAAGCAAAAGATCAAACACTCAAAAATCATCAAACATTTTGGAAATGAAAATTCCGAAAACCCTAGTTTAGAAAAATGAAAAATCATTCGAAAATCACACGATTTTGTAAAAACCAAAAGGCTCTTGTAAAACTCATATAAAATAGGTCTAAACCATCTCAGATCTATACAGATCTGAGAGGTTCAGAAGAGAGAAATTAGGGTTTCGAGAAGTACAATCACAGAGATGAAGAATTAAACCTATAAACCCATAGATATAGGAATATCTCACTTGGAATCAAACTAGGACAGCTTAAAACAGGCGAGAAATGGCCATAGATGCAAGCAAACTAACCTTAGTCCCTTGAGGACCCTAAAGATGGTGATATTAGTACAAGAGAGGCTATTAGAGGCCTGGGGGTGGTGAGGAACCACCATAGATAGCCATAGATGAGTGACGGTGAGGTCCGATTAGGGTTAGGTTTGAGAGAATTTGAGAGAGAAGAGGGATTTCAGGGCGGCGGATAGTGGGAAATGAAAGGGTTTGGGGGGGTCGTTTGGGACTAAAAAAGGAAGGGGCTGATTGTGGTCGTTGATCTCTATGATCAACGACCGAGATTAATATGGTTTGGGGCCGAATCGGGTATTAAGGTTTGGGATGGGTAAGTTTAAATTGAAATTGGGCTGGTGTTGGGTTGAATTAGGACCAAAATTGAAATAAAAATAGGCCAAATTTTAAATAGCCACTTTTAATAACTACATAATTCATAAAAAATAATAAATGAGTTCCAAAAAATATTTCATGTAGTAAAATGATTTAAAATAGTTATTTAATATTTTAAAAATATAAAAGTCCATTTTATGCATCAATAATATAATTATGCATTAATATGGGCTATTATTGCAAAGATGCATAATTTAGCCTAAAAACGTAAATGCAATTATAGAAAATGCACTAAAAATATTTAAACACTATGTTGTCATAAATAATGAATTTAAATGGCTAAATCACCCCAAAAGGATATGAAGGATAATTATTGGATATTTTATAAATAAAAAAGAGAAGAAATAAATTGATTTGGAGCTTTTAAAATTATAGAAAAATTATAAAAAATTCTTATGCATGCTTATAACTGCATATGTGTTATTTTGATAGTATATATATGTATTAAAAACATATGAGGAAAAATTGGGTATCAACAAACATTCCATTGTTCGACGTCTTAACGGAGATGCCTGGTTACGCAAAAATGATGAAGGACTTGATGTCTCGTAAGTTCGACTTTCAAGACTTGGCCACGGTTACACTGACTCAGACTTGCAATGTTGTTGTGACGAGACCCATAGCTGAGAAGCCATCTGACCCAGGGACTTTCACAATTCAATGCACAATAGGCAACTATGCATTTGCTAAGGCACTTTGTGATTTGGGGGCAAGCATAAACCTGACGCCTCTAGCTATCTACAAAAGGTTAGGCATTGGAAGAGCTAGACCCACGTCCATGTTACTACAGCTAGCTGACCGGACAGTGAAGAAGCCCTCTGGAATTCTTGATGATGTATTAGTACAGGTTGGGAAGTTAGTGTTCCCAGCAGATTTTGTCATTCTTGACTGTCAGTTTGACGAGGAAATTCCCATAATTTTGGGAAGACCATTCTTGGCCACTGGGAGAGCTTTAATTGGTTGTGAAACTGGAGATCTCAAAATGAGATTAAATGATGAAGAGATAACATTCAACGTGCAAAAATCTATGCGGCGACCAAGTGAATTTGCTAATTGATCTTTAATAGATGTCGTGGATGTAATTTTGGAGGAGGAAAATGAGACATTGAACACTAAAGACCCTCTAGCAGCCTATCTTATGAACTTAGATGAAGCAAATGGAGAGGACTTGGTGGAGTGGGTACTTAATCTTGAAGGCCAAGGTTTTTGGAGAAGAGAGCTCAAATTTGAACCTTTGCACTTAGAGGAAAGGAAAACTCCTCCAGCTAAGCCATCGATAGAAGAGACGCCAAAGTTTGAACTGAAGCAACTGCCACCTTATCTCAGGTATGCTTTCTTAGGACCTAACTTAAATTTACTTGTTATTATGTCATCTAGTTTGTTAGATGTGCAGGTAGAACAGCTTTTGCAGGTACTGACAGAGTGCAAGACTGCAATTGGTTGGACCATTGTAGATATTAAGGGTATCTGACCGGCATTTTGTATGCATAAAATTCTACTTGAAAATAGTCACAAACCTTCTATAGAACATCATAGAAGGCTGAACCCCAACATGAAAGAAGTGGTGAAGAAAGAAGTGATTAAGTGGTTAGATGCAGGAATCATATTTCCTATATCTGACAGCAACTAGGTCAGCCCAGTTTAGTGTGTGCCAAAAAAGGGCAGTATGACGGTAGTGAAAAATGAGAAGAACAAATTGATCTTAACACTAACAGTCCCAGTTTGGCGAATCTGTATGGATTACAAAAAGTTGAACTAGACTACCCGAAAAGACCATTTCCCACAGCCATTCATTGATCATATGCTAGATAGATTGGCAAGGAGGTCCCACTTCTGCTTTTTGGATGGGTACTCGGGGTATAATCATATCTCTACTGCCCCACAGGACAGAGAGAAAACATCGTTCACCTGCCCTTATGGAATCTATGCCTTTTGGAAAATGTCGTTTGGCCTATGCAACGCACCTCCCCACATTCCAAAGGTGTATAATGGCCATCTTCACGGATATGGTAGGGGAAATAATGGAGGTTTTCATGGATGACTTCTCAGTGGTGGGGAACTCATTCGATGATTGCCTTATGAACTTGAGAAGAGTATTGAAGAGATGTATCGAGCCGAATCTGGTACTCAACTAGGAAAAGTGCCATTTCATAGGACAGAAAGGTATAGTCTTAGGGCACCTAGTGTCAAGTAAAGGTATTGAGGTAGATCATGCAAAGGTTGATGTGATCAAAAGCTTCCATTACCCACTTCTGTCAAAGCAATTAGAAGTTTCCTTGGGCATGCCGGTTTATATAGGAGATTTATAAAAGATTTTTCCAAAATTGCTAACCCCTTGTGTAAATTGCTTGAAAAAGATCACCCTTTTGTGTTTGCTGATGACTGCAGGGTAGCATTTGAGGAATTGAAGAAGATACTGGTAACAACACCTATCATAGTTTCCCCTAACTATGAGCAACCATTTGAGCTGATGTGTGATGCGAGTGACTATGCTGTGGGAGTAGTTCTTGGGCAACGAAAAGACAAAGTCATACATCCAATATACTACGCAAGTAGAACTCTGAGTTGTGCCCAGCTAAATTACACAGTGACCGAGAATGAGATGCTAGTAGTGGAGTTCGCATTTGACAAATTAAGGTCATACGTGATAGCCTCGAAGGTAATTGTTTATACTGACCATGCTGCTCTCAGGTACTTAATCGAGAAGAAGCAGTCAAAGCCACATATGATTCGATGGGTGCTACTGCTGCAAGAATTTGACTTGGAAATCCGTGACCGAAAGGGAACGGAGAATCAAGTAGTTGATCACTTGTCTAGGCTGGAAGGAGCTGAGAAGAAGGTTGAGGTGGAGGAGATTGTGGAAACTTTCCCGGATGAACAATTATTAGCCACGAGTCTTGAGGAAGCGCCATGGTATGCTGACATTGCAAACTACCTGGCGAGAGGTATTGTTCTTTATGACCTTTCCTCTATCCAAAAGAAAAGGTTCTTTCGTGATTGTCGCATGTATTATTGGGATGAGCCTTATCTATTCAAGATTTGTGTTAATAACATGATCCGTAAATGTATCTCTGAGATAGACCAATCTTCTATTTTGCAGGCGTGTCACGCGTCACCATATGGTGGCCATTTTGGGGGACTAAGGATAGCTGCGAAAGTCTTGGAGTCAGGCTTCTAATAGCCAACATTGTTCAATGATGCACACTTATGGATAAAGGGTTGTGATGAATGCCAACAAACCGGGAATATTTCTCGCCGACATGAGATGCCCATGAACCTAATTCAGGAGGTAAAAGTGTTTGATGTATGGGGAATTGATTTCATAGGGACTTTCGTCAGTTCATATGGAAAAAAGTACATACTCGTCGCTGTGGACTACGTCTCCAAATGGGTAGAGGCTGCAGTGCTCCCTACAAATGATGCAAAGGGGTAATTGTTTTTTTGAGAAAGAACATATTCACCCGATTTGGCACTCCAAGGGCAATAATCAATAATAGAGGCACTCACTTTTGTAATCGAGCCATCACGAATTTGTTAGAAAAGTATGATGTACTCCATAAGGTTGCCACCCCATATCATCCACAAACGAGTGGGCAAGTGGAGGTTTCGAACAGAGAGATAAAGAGTGTGTTGACAAAGACTGTGAATGCTACTAGAACAGATTGGGCGAGAAAGTTAGATGATGCACTATGGGCCTATCGATCCGCTTTCAAAACATCGATCGGCATGTTGTCGTACAAATTGGTGTTTGGGAAAGCGTGTCACTTACCGGTGGAGTTGGAGCATAAAGCTTTGTGGTCATTGAGGCAGTTGAATCTCGATATAGAAGTTGTGGGTACGAGTAGAGTCACTGAGTTGCACGAGCTCGATGAGTTTCGATACCATGCTTTTGAGAGCACAAGATTATAAAAGGAGAGACTAAATATGATACATGACAAAAATATTATTGAGTGGAGTTTTAAACCCGGAGATAGGTATTACTATACAATTCAAGACTGAGGTTATTTCTAGGCAAATTAAAGTCAAGATGGTCGGGACCATTTCGTGTGGTTGAAATTCATACCATTGGTGCCGTAGAGATTGCTGCAAAAAATGACTCTCACAAGTTCAGAGTCAATGGGCACAGATAAAAACATTATATAGGCATGGATGAAGCAAAGGTAGTGTCAGTGACTCATTTGATCGAGCCATCGATGTTGAGCATCCGTTAAATGCGCTTACCTACATCGTGTCGTGACGTTAAATTAGGCACTTCATGGGAGGCAATCCATTGGACTGTTGTATTCGTCATGCCATGACATTAACTAAGGTGCTCGTTGGGAGGCAACCCAATTTGTAGTTGATTTTTCGTGTAGTTAGAATTTTTCTTTTTGTTTTTAGGTACTAACAAGTTTGCAGGTGAGTTTGGGCAAGTCGAACAGGTTTTAAGCGTCACCTAACGTACACTAGGTGCCGGGGCTGGCAACGCCTGGCTAACGCCAGGTCCACCAGGCATTAGGCTGGTGACGCCTAGGTAAAGCCAGGTAAGGCTTGCGTTACGGCTGACGACACTTGGGTAATGCAGGCAAGTTTTTTTCGGCCCAGTTTAATTTTTTGTCCCTTATTTTAGTCGAACTCCCTCACCTACACGCCCTAAACATTGACCAAAATACAAAAACCCTAACCTAACTTACCCCAAACACACATCAAGGTCAAAAACAAGAAAACTCTCAAGCACACATAGCACCCTCTTTGCTCTTAACTCACACACTGCACAATTCTGCTCACCCACACACTCACCAGTAGATTTCTATCGTGTCTCTCCCATCCCCATTGAAGTCAGGCTTAGTTTTGCTCATCAGTAATTCTCTAGCAGCTTCCTCCTCTCAAAAGCTTCAAAGGTATGATTTTTATCTCTTTTCCTTGCAATTTCAAGTTGGGTACAGGTATACAATTACACACAAAAGTTGGTGGTTGTTCTTCATTATAGTATTGTGTTTGTGTGCCCCAACCCCATGGACCCCATAGGAATGGTTCTGCGATTGTGAAAATATGTGGTAGTACGGAACCCCCAAGCTGATTTGGGAGGATGAGGCAATCCCTCATGTCCATAAGAAATTCCATGGCACTAATGCATGTTAAGTGTTTGATATAATGCCTCAATGGCATTCCTTGTCCCCATTGGAGCCCGAGTCTCCGGGATTAATAGACTAGTGTTATGAAATTGTGCACCACGTTAAAATCCTAAGTGTGGGGTGGCGGGTAGCCCATGTGTTGTTGTTTGATTCTAATATTAAGAAAATACGAGGTGAAGTCTGAGTAACCTCGGCAAGTTGGGAAAGATTATGTGTGTAGTGTGTAATGCAGTTTTATCTGACTCAGTTGTGATGGCGCCTCTCGTGAAGACAAAGCCAGCCGACATTTTCTATTTTTCCAATTATTAACAATTTAGCATTTAGAAACAGTCTAAACATGAATAGATAATCCAAAGTAGCAGATAATATGACGCGGAAGAAATACCCAACACAGCCCTAACCGGGGTGTCACTAGTCATGAGCATCTATAAAACCTAATACAAGTCTGAAAAGTCTACGAACTGTTACAAATGTCTGATAAGAGATAGAAATGATAAAGAGGGAGAAACACGGGTCTGCGGACGTCAAGTACCTACTTCGTGAACTCTGAATGTCCGCCGGGAGCTCTCAACTCGTACTGGCAAGATCAGCAACGCCTGAATCTGCACACAGGGGTGCAGGGAGTAAAGTGAGTACTCCAACTCAGTGAGTAACAAATGTAAATAAAGACTGAAAGCAAGAAATCACGTAAAGCACAAAGCATTCTATAATGAAGTAGTAAAACCATTTAAAAATCAGTGATTCAGTGAAAGATAGGCAAAATCCTTTATATCAAATTTTACTTCCTGAAAAGCCTTTTTCAACAATTAAGCAGGTAATTGACAAGCAATTATGAAAAATAAACACATAAAGGTTCGCCCCTCGGGCACAGTATCAATAAATCCACCCCTCGGGCAACATCTTAGAACAGTACCAGCCCCTCAGGCAATCACATAGAACAATACCAACCCCTCGGGCTCAATCTCACATCACAATGGTACCGCGCTCACTGGGGGTGTGCAGACTCCTGGAGGGGCCCCTTACAGCCCAAGCGCAATATCAAACCACCTTGTGGCATCATCACTAGGCCCTCGGTCTCATATCAAACAAGCCACCTCGTGGCGTACATATCTCAGGCCCTCGGCCTCATAATCAGTGTTAACTGTTTTCTCACAACATAGGCCCTCGGCCTTACTCAGTCAAAATCCTCACAAACCACTCGGGCAATAGTAAAACATGAGTCTCAGCCCAAAATGTCATTTAAAAGATCATGTAAGTGTTAAAACAGAGTAAACATGGCTGAGTACAAAAGTAGTGAAATATAACATGACTGAGTTCAAGTATAAAGTCAAAATAGTGAGAAAAATACCAGTAAAAATCCCCGAAGGGTTCAAATAGTTGGCACAAGGCCCAAATATGGCATTCATCCCAAATCATGATGATGGCAAATAGATTTCAGTCAAATACGCGGTAAAATAGTCATTCGGGACGGACCAATTCACAATCCCCAACAGTGCACGATCCCACGCTCGTTATCAAGCATGTGCCTCACCTCAATATAGCACTATGATGTGCAATCCGGGGTTTCAAACCCTCAGAACATCATTTACAATCATTACTCACCTCGAACCGGTCAAATCTCTAGCTCGCAACACCTTTGCCCCTCGAATCAGCCTCCACTCACGTTGAATCTATCCAAAATCAAAACGAGGACGTCAAAATATGCTAAGGGAACGAAGCCCAAGCAAAAATAATCAATTTACAACATAAATCCCGAAATTACCAAAACCCGACCCCCGGGCCCATATCTTGAAATTCAATAATTTTTACATCAATAGATTCCTTATCTCCCCACGAGTTCATACATATCAAAAGTCCTGAAATCCAACCTCAAATGGTCCTTCAAATCCTCAATCAAAGGTCTAAATTTCCAAGCCCTAGTTCTTCAATTTTTGGCTTATTTTCCATGATTATTTAGGTGGAATTCACATTAGAATCGAGTTTTAAGTCCAAGAATCTTACCTCCAAGTGATTCCCCTTGAATCCCTCTTCAATCCCCTTCAAAAAGCTCCAAAAACGACCAACAATGGAAGAAATAAACCCCAAAATCGCGGACAAGACGAGTACTTAAACATTCTGTCCATGCATAAATTTCCTTCATCGCGAACACGGTCAAAGCCTCGCGTTCGCGAAGCACAAAAATTCCGTTGACCAAAATTCTTCTTCGCGATCACGACCACCCCATCGTGAATGCGATGCTTTACCCAGACAGACCTTCGCGAACGCGCTCCCTTGCCCGTGAACGCGATAAACAAAATATCTCAAAACCCAGCTGGCCAATTCTTTCTATGCGAACACGGAGTAGACCTCACGAACGCGGTGCATCGTTTCCCACTCCTTTGCGAACGCGAAGACTCCATCGCGAATGCGAAGGCCAAAGTCTCAGCCTTCTCCAGCTAACCCTTCGGGATCGCGGCTCCCCTCCCGCGAACGCGAAGAGCAATTGTCTGCAACACTGAGCAACAGATTTCTGCAATTTTAAACTTCATGAAATGGTCCGATTGACCACCCGAAACCTCACTCGAGGCCCCGTGACCTCAACCAAACATGCCAACATATCCATAACCTCATTCAAACTTGTTCCCACCTTCAAAACGCTCAAAACAATATCGAAACACCAAATTCACATCGGATTCAAGACTAAAAAATCCAAAATCTTCTAAATTACGCTTTTGATCAAAAACCCAACCAAATCATGTCCGAATGACCTGAAATTTTGCACACACATCCCAAATGACACAACAGAGCTACTACAACTCTCGGAATTCCATTCCGACCCCTATATCAAAATCTCGCCTCTCGACCGAAAATTGCCAAAATATCAACTTTGACAATTCAAGCCTAAATCTACTCCGAACCTCCAAAACTCATTCTGATCACACTCTTAAGTCACAAATCACATCCCAAAGCTAACCGGATCATCGGAATTCACTTCCGAGCCCTTTAACACATAAGTCAACATCCAGTTGACTTTTCCAACTTAAGCTTTCTTATAAGAGACTAAGTGTCTCCAACCTTACCAAAATCATTCCAAATTCGATATGACCAACCCGATACCACAAAACACAGATAACGAAGCATAAAGAAGCAGAAATGGGGGAAACAAAGTGGTAACTCATGAGACAACTGGCCAGGTCGTCACGTCAATTTTATCTGACTATTGCTTATTTATATAGGATTGAAGATGCCTCACAGAAAAGACACAGGCAAAGGAAAAGCCACTTCAACTGCCCCAGCTAAAGCAAAGGCAACCTCCGCACCTCCTCCAAATAAAAGAAAAGGGGGAGAAGCTGCCTCTAGTCTGAGTGGATCACAAGTCGTGGCAGCTATAGCTTCCATGCGTCCACAACCCCAAGGCCAACAGGATTTTGGCATAAACAACATACCCCCACATACAAATGATTAGTACAGGCGCTATAGGCCTAAACATGTCCATCCGGAAGCAGCCATTCAGGAACGTAGCCTGAAAGCGAAATGTCAGGAAATTTGGAGAGGCATCCAGGATTTGGGGTTAAGCTATGTTTTTAAGAACACAGGGGACATCAATCTCAACCTAGTCTGAGAATTCTATGCAGGGTTTGACCCACAGGACACTGAGAAGCTGGTGCCAAATTGTGGACGTTTGATAGATTTTTCAGCCACAGTTATATGCGACTTTTTAGGTGCACCAAATGTTCCTGTGGAGCCATTGGACCAATTCATTCGCAGGCCTACATATAGAGAGTTGAGGCACACGCTCTATGGTGTAGACTGTACGGTTGTGTGGGTCTGGGATAAGGCAACAAACCGTCACAAGAGATTCCCTAAGAAGAAGATGAAGGCGGAGGCTTATGTGTGGCTTAAACAGATAAACGCATGGCTCCTACCGTGAAATCATGACACGCTCGTTAGCCGTGAGAGGGCATGTGTGCTATACTTCCTTATGACAGGTCAAAGGTGAATGTGGGTCATCTGATATGCTACCAGATGTCATCAGTGAGAACGAGTAAGAAAATAGATCGAATGCCATTTGCTAATTTCTTGACGTAGTTCTTAAAGCACGAGGAGGTTGAGGAGGAGCCTGAATTTGACCACACCATCGATCAGCCCATCCGACAAATGGGCATCACTAATCTCCAGTTGAAAAATGAGTCTGCCATGCCATCATTGACATGTGCTGAGCGCAATGCGCATAATGATAGTTTTATGGCCCATATCTATGGGATGATGGATTTGCAGCTGCGGATAGGGGGTCGCCGGGCCACATCTGAGGAGATGACTGAATTGAAGCATTGGTACCCGCTCAATGCTCATGCCCAGCAGCTAGTTGGGTTAGGAGATGGATACAGACTCCCCGATGATGAGGATATCAATACACTTGAGCAGTTTGAGGTTGATCCACAACAATCAAATGGTGAGATAGATGATAAGGAGGAGGAGGACGAACATGATAAAGAGTGGAGAGCGTTAGAGGATGAAGACACTGCTTGATCAGGGAGTTTCCTTGCACCCTACTCTTTTTCTTTCTTGTTTTGTCAATTTGTGCATGGACTGAGGACACGGCATGATCTAAGTGTGGGGTGAGAACTTGTAGAAATTAGTAGTTGTTAGCTATTTTTGTTGTTGTAGTAAGTGTCGTTTTTGTTAGCTAAATGTTTCAGTTATTTATTTTAAGTTTTTTTTTTATTTTTAGAATTTGTTTTTTTTTTGTTAGCTTTTTTAGGCAGAAAATATTTAAAAACATTAAAATGTTGGATTTTTCCCGTCGGTGGATCTCCTAGATAGTTTTCTTGAGGGAAGTAAGTCTAAAGAAAATACCAAAAAGATTTTTTTGTGTAGGTAGTGTAATAATTCCCCCTTGATTTCTTTGGAACGCGGTTCTTTTTCAAGGGTTTTTAGTTGAACCGGGTGTAGTTAGTTTTAATTTTTAGGAGTAGGAACCACGTGGCTATGCATTTAATCGCAGCAATATCTCTAAGCTTTGTGATGCCTTGAAAATAGCCAGTACTCTGGTTGTGACGCTTAGGCTCAATTTTTGACTCTAGTATAAGTACCTTAAATCGTAGATTCTTAAATTTGCTTAACTGCTTTGACTGGAGTATCGTGATAAAAAAAACAATCCTGAATGAGTTATGTGTCATGTCTATGTGAGGTTTGAATGTATTATGTGCATACCATTTGATGTCTAGAACTTGCCCCGTGTGTGCGCAAAGAGAAATTGTAGTCTTGTTCAGTCTGAGAAGTGATATAGGCAGTTCTTTATTAAGCCAAATATATATAGAGTACCCATCTAAATGTTATGTATCGCAGTTAACCTCTTTGAGACTGCAATCCTATTTCTTTGGTAACCACATTACAAGTTGTACCCCTTTGTTTGAATCGACCATATATTTGAACCTTGTCACCTCTCATGAGCACTTTAATTGTGATGAATTATAGAAAAGTTAAAGTGTGGGGTGGTGGGTTGGCTTTTGAGTGGAACAAATAAAATAAGGAGAAAGGTGCACCATTTGAAAGAAAAGAATATGTCAATAAAAGCCATTTGGATAGAAAAAAAGAAAAAAAAGAAAAAATAAATAAATATAATAGTTGTAGTGTATGAAAAATAATTCCTGATGGTGGTGGCTTTTGATGTACTGGTGCTTAAAGAAGTAGGGGGTAAAAATAGTGGAATTAAGGTGGAGTTTTGGTTTAACATAAATATGGGCTTGAAGGTTAAAGTGTTTGTATTAAAGTGCTTAAATGAGGTGTAGTCGCTTATATTCAAATGTATCCTACCTGACCCGCAGCCTACATCACAACCAATGAAAGTCCTATTTGTTCTTAGACTGAATGAACTCGATTAGTGGAGTATTACACTACGGGCAAGCTTATAGTGCATCATTTGGGGCATATGAAGGTTATTTCTAAGAGCCAGTGAATTTATCCCATCTTGAGTTCCTACGTTATTAAAATTCACTGTGTGTGGAACTAAGCTCTTTGATTGGGTGAGGGAACATGATTCATAAAAAAAGGTAATGTTGTTAACTTCCATGTTAGAGTAAGTAAGTGAATTGTGAATAAGGCATGGTATTTGTGAGTTGAATCTTGATGCGAGGATGTCACACCTTTGTGCTTAAACTATTTTAAAGATTCTTGGTATAATGAGTTAAGGGAATTGCTTAATAGGTTGTGTCTATGAGTGTAATTTGATTGCTCGAGGACGAGCAATGATTAAGTGTGAGGTATTCATGTGTGGCTATAATTCATGGTTTAGCACATTATTCGCCTTGCATTTTTATACAGTTTAATGATAAAGTACACATTATTTGTGTGTTATAGGGTCCATTTTATGTGTAGGTGAATTGGAGATGAAAGCAGAAGAAAAAGGAGACCTACAAGTCGAAAGCGTGCACATGACCAGTGAATGAGAGAACCTGGCGACGCCAGGCTTGAAGCTGGCGTGAAGCTGGCGATGCAAGGCAAAGGCCAGGCTTGAGGCTGGCGTTAGGCTGGCGACACAAGGCAAAGGCCAAGCAGAACCAGGCATTAGGATTGCAACCCCAAGCCTGGGGCCAGGTTTACCAAGAGTTAGGTTGGCAACGCCAGGCTTAGGGCGAGGTCCAGTCCGAGTTTTGAAGACTTAATTCATTTCTCAGCTTGACTAGGATTTGACCTACACGTTAAGGTCTTGTCATAAATATACAAATAGACCTAAAAATGCCACTTTGAAGGACTTTTGCAACCGGAGGAAAGGATAGCTCGTGGAACACTACTTGGGAGTTAGAATCAACGATTTCTACATCCCTTTATCCTTAATTTGTAATTTTATTATGCAAAATACTTTGGATATTGTTACTATGAGTGTGAGTAGCTAAACTCCTAATTTAGGGTTTTGATGGAACCTGTTGGAGGATGATTTTCTTGTTACGTTAGTATAGACTTGCCATAGTATTCTCTCTATTTGTTCAATTATATGCTTATTTCTGTTGATTGAAGGGTCCTCAATTAACTGTTCTTATTTAGTATGTATTACTCGGGAGAGAGTGAATATTTAGGTAATTGTTGAACAACATCACTCCTAACGTATATGAGGGATCAATACAAAGTATTTAAAAGCGGGACTAGGGATAACGAAACCTTGATGCGATCTGAGTGAGATGTACTTAAGGCCAACTAGCGTAATTCGGGAGAATATGTCTAGTATATTGTGGTAATTACTCGGGAGAGAGTTACGACAATCAGAGTGCTCCTGATCGATAGAGAAGACTTAGACAAATTTATAGAAAACGTAGCGGAAAGGAATCCGACAATAGGGAAAATCAGAACCTTAGATCATTTCAATTCTTGTCTACAAGCCGTTCGTAGGTAGTTCTTATTTATTGAATTTTTATTACGTAATATTTAGTTAGTAAACATCCAATTTATTACTTAAATATTTCTGAAGATTGAATACGTGAATTTGTGGGAGTCCAATAGCTATGTTTAGTAGGTTAATTCCCGGTGGGATTCGACTCCGAACTTGTTAACCAGAATATATTTGCAACGACCGTTTTGTCCTTTTTATAAGGTATAATTGGGCGTGATCATGGCTCTATTTTTCCTAAACTCTTCTTGTTATTTTATGTGGCATAGGCACTCATAATCAATTGGTGTCTTTCGACATCGATTCGTCAATAAATTTAATTAAATTCATATATTTAAATTATATTTACTTGAAAGTAAATTGTATGAATATAATAGATTGAACTGCATAAAAATAAAAGTGTTATAACCGCTTGTAACTTGTAAAGCTTTATTACTTCAGCCTTTTGAAATTGTATTGAGGCAAAAATGTTAACTTTAGGGGTCCATTGAGAAAAGCATTTGAAATTGAAGTGGAAAGAAACGTATTTATAAGTAACCGTACTGTTTTTAACATAAATTTTATTTGAAAAAAAAAAAAGAGTTCAAATTTTGCAAGTAGAGACTATTATTTTGCTCAAGTTATTCCTCAAATAAATTTCTCAAATTTCAATTTTTTTCTACTTCAAAGATGATGTAGGCGTTTGGACATAGTAAGAATTGTGAAATTACGGAAAAAAGGTAAAAAATATTTCTCAAGTGAAAATGGTATTTAAAAATTTAGATGTTTGGACATGAATACAATTTGGAGTTGTTTTTGAATTTTTGTGAGTAATTTGAAGTGAAAATTTTGAAAAATAACTTTTTGGAGTTTTTTCAAAATTTCGGAAAAATTCCAAAATTCAACTTCAATTTGAAAATTTTATGGTCAAACACTGATTCCCAAAAAAAATGAATTTTTTTTATGGCCAAAGGGTCCTCATAACTTGTACTGAATAGTAAAGGCCATTACACTTCAATTGATTTCTATTTTTTTCGATCACTTGATTTCTAATTTGTTGTTGTTGTTGTTACTTGATTTCTGATTTCAACGTTTATGTCAAGCTGCTTGTACTAGCGTGGGATCCTATACGAGATCACCCATTGCATTAGGAAGTAAAATAGTTTTTGTAATCAACGGTTGATCCAACCTGCTCCTTGTAATCTTTAATTATATAATATAAAGTTCTTTGGTTGACAAAAAAAAAAGAAGGAACTTGGACTAAGGGAGAGATTACATACGTGCTTTTTTGGTTTTTTTACTCAATGTTTAGTATTTTTTTAGGATTCAACCAGTCTGACTGACTATACATATAAATTTAAAAAGAAACTTTTTCTTAAATTACTGTTTACTCTAATTAGTGAAGTGTTACTTAAGTTTAAAGGCCAACATATAATTAGAATTGGTGTAATTATTAGGGTAGTAATTCACTATTAGAAAACTGCCAAAAACCGTCGAGAAATACCGACCGAAATCGGTCGAAAAATTGGAAAATCGACCGATTTTCGACCGATATTAATCCGTCGAAATTAGGCTGGTCGGTAATAAATAGCGACCGAAGCGGGTCGCAATTTCCATCCGATTTCAGTCGGTCAATTAAATTTCATAACCGACCCAAAAAGAAAAATTCTCCCGAAAAAAACGATCGAAGTCGGTCGATATTTTCCGACCGAATTCGGTCGGTATTTTTAATTGTTCAATTAAAAAATGCACCATCTAGGAATCGAACCAGGGTCTGTACTGTGGCAGGATCCTATTCTACCAATAAACCATTAGTACATTTTGGTTTACGACTTTCTTTTACAATATTTGTACTCTTTTATTGTATCTTTGCGAGAAAATAATCAATCGAAGTCGGTCGTCATATTAAAAATATAGACTTCGGGCGGTTTTTTAAAATGATTGACTGAAATAACAAACCTATTTCGGTCAATTTTTGAACATTAATTTTAATTTATTTTATATGAAAAACCGACCGATTTCGGTCGTTTCTTAAAAAATAAATTTTGCGGGAGACTAAAATAGTTTCCCGCATTTTTGCGCCAAAAAAAAACCGAGCGAAGTTGGTCGATTTTCGTAAAAAAAAAAAATAAAAAAAAATATGTTAAAAAATCGACCGACTTCGGTCGTTTTTTTTACCGATCGAAACCGGTCGGTTGGCTGCGTTCGGTTTTGGTCGAATTTCTAGTAATGATTACACAATCTAGTAATTACACAATATTATAATTACGACAACCTATCTGTTTGTCATAATATAATTACAAGCGTATTGTTTGGTTGCACAAGTGTAATTATACAGTTAGATTAAATTTTAAACATAAAGTTAATTATCAAAAAAATAGTTAAGATTTAGCAAATATATACCTTTTTAAATGATAGTATTAATTTTGACATTTAAGATAAATATTATTTCTTGAAAAATATATTAATTACTAATAATATATTTGAAACTAATATTGTAAAAATAATTGACGTATATCTTAAATTTAATAATATTTTACTTTAATTAATAATAAAAACTAAAAGCACATATTTTATAAGAACAACATGAGTGCATGATAAAAGATTAATATTTATAAATATAACACCATAATATTACTCAAATATTTTATAAAAAAATTATATATCAATTCTAACTGAAAAATGAATCTCATATATCTGATTAATAAGTCAATACTAAGAAAGCAAATAAAATAGAATAAAAAATATAACATAAATTTAAAATTCAAAAAAAAATAGTATAATACTCTTATGTAAAATTGAAATAAGTAATTCAAAAGAAAAGGAAAACATAAGTCTATAACCTATGTCACACCTCCTTTTTACACATCTGAAGGTAGTATAAGGGAGTTTTTTCCAATTTAAGTGACATTATTCGAAATGAGATTAATTATTCATTTTTTGTTCAGAGTCGCCACTTGGGATGGTTTGTTTTCTGGTGTCCCAAGTCACCGGTTTAATTTTTAATCCCAAATCGAGGAAGATTTCGACTTTCCTTTTGAAGTCTGCGAACCCAAAAATTCTAAGTAAGGAATTCTATTAATCCGAGGGAAGGTGTTAGGCACCCCCGGATTCCGTGGTTCTAGCACGGTCGCTTAAACTATCATAATTGGCCTATTATCTGATTTTAATACATGTTTTAGCCTATGGTACATTTTAACTTTATTAAAACGCTTTTAATTATTTTTAGGAAGATTCAACGTTATTTAAAACACGTCTTCGGACCGCGCCACATGAAATGCACCCGTGATCCACGACATATTTTATTTAACATTGTTGAGAATTGGAGTTGGGTCACATGAAATGCACACCCGAGTTTAGGAAGGTAATATTATTAAAATACGCGCCTAAAGAAACTACGCGTTTTAGCTTTGCGAGGGCCATGGAAATTTGCTAAATGGCACGCTTCGATTTTTAGGTATTTTAAATGAAATAATTAAATGAGGGTCATGCATTTGAGATTTTATTTGGTGCGACGCACTTCAATTCTAATTAAAGAGGCATTCAAACTAGGCTTCGGAGGGCCATAAGTTATATTCTAATGGATATGGCTCACTTCGTAATGTAACTAGTGAGAATTCAATTAATTAGAGGACAGAATGATCAACACTTTTAAGACTAAAATTTTGGATCAATTTAAAACTAAAAGACCAACAATCGGTCTGCCCTAATACATGCCCAATGCAAGCCCTAAGCCATAGAGAATGGGCAACGGCAGATGCGAGACTCCAGATTGAGTCTCTACACATGCAGAATACCAGAATTATTTGAATTAATGGCCCTGACTTCATTTACTGGGCCATTGCTAGGACCAAGTTCTCGTGATTCAAATGATTCATACAAATTAAACTGATGTTAATTATGGAACATAAAGTCAGATTAACAAACTTAAACTCTGATTTTAAACAATTAACACAATTTAACTAAGCTAAATTTTTTATTTTATCTTCCATGCATCCTTGAGTCAAATCTGCTACCCAAATAATCCAGTAGCTAAAAGAATGCACTACTGAGCTCAAAAACGAGCCCAGATAATAACAACAAGCCATCTTCCCTTGCAAGTGACTTCAGAATTCAAGGCTCGACGAGCCCAACATTGTAACAAACAAAACTGAGGATTTCAAACTCAAGATCGAGTCTATGCTAAAGCAAAACAAACCCTTGCACTCAAACACAAACTGTTAAATCTCATCACTACCCAATAATTAATACATCAGGAAAACTTTGAATTACTACTGAGGATACATGCTTGACTTCAGATTAACGAACATTCACACTTAACTAAACTTACAAACATAGCACGAGACTTTAAACTAACTAACTCTTTTTCAATACCAAAAAGTAACAAAATCTAGAGAATTAATCAACACCCAAAACTCTTAAAGAGCACATATTCACTTGTATAGCATATTAAGGTCATGAGATAACTGAGACAATATGTGTAATTCGGGACTTATTACAGAACATTAAAGAAATAGAGGAAATGAATGTAATGGAGTTCAAAACAGTTGGCATTCAGTCAGGCTTCAACTAGAAATACATGTTCTTAGTCACTTGTTGACCATGGTTTGGGGAAATACCTGGAAAATACACAAAAGGAAAAATGTGAGGGCAACAAACAGCTACAGCAGCAGTTTAACAGGTCCAGCAACAGCAGAAACCAAAGTAGTAAAACTCAGCAGCAAGAAAAATCACAGATTCCACCAAATATCCAGTGAAATCAACTCAACCAATAATGAAACAATGACCTCGACCCAGAACTCAAACCCAGACTTTAAGAGAAAAACAAGTTCAAGCCATTTTACATACCCACTGAACCAAAGATTGCCTTAGCAAGTTGGAATTCCAAAAAATCAGAAATAGAACTTAATGGAACAGTAATTTTTTTCTCCAAATTTCAGCTGTTTTTTTTTTCTGAGTTTCTTAGTTTTTTTTCCAATCCCCCTTGAGTCTCAAGTAACAATGCCTTTATAGGCAAGTTACTAGGGCAGCAATAATGAAATCAGTTTTTGCACTTTCATCCTTTTGAAGTTTTCATTTTTGGTATTTAATCCTTAGTTTAAAAATCAGGTTTTCACATAAGTCCCAACCCCCACCCTCTAGGCAGCTTCCCATTCAGTTATAAGAGATTCTCTCACCTAGATTTCCTAATCTACCCTTTAAGACTTTGTTAATTACCACAACAGACCACATGGGTCAATTCTGACCCAAGACTCAAACCAAAATGAGTGAGCTTCTCTTAAAAATGGGTCAGAAATGACCCCAAAGCCCAAAATCAATCAGAAAATCCATTTGGCAATTCATGAAAAACAGAAGAAGAAACCAATTAAATGATTTCAAAAACAAAAATCTAAACTGAATGACTGATTTTAACCAAATAATGAGCTAGAATTAACTATATTACCAAATCAACAACATCTAATTAAACTAATCATACGACTAGAAAAAATCAGAAACTTAAAGTCATGAGTGACAATTAAGCATGACGAGTAAATAATCTTACCAAAAACAACGTTTAAAAGTTGAAAGGAAAACTGAAAAAAAGCCGGAACCAATACAGATATGAATCAATCTAGAAAAAGAAACCTAGGTACAGAACCTTGGTCAATTTTTAGTCTACTTCATGAAAAATGAGAAGAAAAAGAGGAGTAGGAGGTGAAATAACAAAATGGATAGAAAAATAAAGAAAGCTTGCCGACTAAACTCGAAATAACGTTGGACATCATGATTTAAACGGAATTGATACTAATCACTTGTTCTTTGTCAAGAACAAATGAGTAGCATCAATTCACGTTGAATCAAACTTCAACACTAGAACAAATCGGAAGCCTATGGTCATGCATGCCAACAGATTCAATAGAAATTGATTTTGTGTTTTTAGGGTTCGCGCTCAGATTTGAAATTTGAGCAGATGCCAAAGGATTCGAGGGAAATTAGTTAGGGATTTGGGAAGGGGAGGTTGCGAGGATTTTGGGGTGGATGTTTGGGGCCGGTTAGGGGTGGCGCCGCCATCGGAGAAAACAAAGGCGGCGCTAGGGCTTCTCCTTTGAATCAAGATTCGTGACGCTCCAGACAGATTCGAAAGAAAAGGAGTGAGGATTCGGAACGGGGAGGTGAAGGGGAATCTGGGGTGTTGATTTGGTGTTGATTGATACCGGTGCCGCCACCGAAGATGGCAAGGTTTTGAGGGTGGCGCTCTAGGGTTCGTGGTAACGATCTCTGAAGAGAGGAGTTGAGAGAGATGAGATGAGGGGGGGTACGGGCATTTGGACATATATATATTATTAGGCGGTCCCCCACTTTGGAGCCGTTGGATTAAAGAACCTCGACGGCTCAGATCTGCTGGTCACCTAAACGACGTCGTTTGATGAGAGTGGGCTAGACTGGGTGAGACGGGTTTTGGGCTTGGGTAAACGGGTTTCAAGGGTTGAATTAATTGGGCTTTGAGGAATTTTATGGATTTGGCCCAAACATCTGATTCTTTTCACTTCTTTTCCTTTTCCCATTTTCCTTTTATTATAAAAACATCTTTTCTTTTCAAAAAAATTAGAAATAAAACCTAAAATAATCCCTAAACCAAATTATCCTACCAAATTAAATTAATTAACTCTAAATAATAATTACCACAACTAATTAAATACCAAATTAAAAGAAAACTACTAAAATTCGAAGCTAAAAATTAAAAATGCGAAAACGACCTATTTTTGTGATTTTTCCATTTTCGTAAAACAAACTAATTTACTAATTAATCTAAAAATATAAAATTAAATCCTAAATGCAATGCGTGATATTTTTTTGCTATTTTTCATGATGTAAATAAAATTAAATATGCGCACAAAATGTAAATAAACACGAAAATTGGCCAATTAATTCCTAAATACCAAATAAATAAAAAGAAAAATCCTAATTTTGGGGATTCTGTAGGAGTAATTCATGCGAGGCAAAAATCACGTGCTCATAGATGCCCCTCTTTGCTCGGAGACACGAAGGGTTTTCGGGCAAAGATAAAATGAGCAATTATGAGGGATTTTTGCCCGTTTGACACTCCATGAGAAGCATTTTGAAAAGAGTCTGACCGAACCTTGCTTCAAAGGTTGCCTACATATCCTTGTCTATAAAGGAATCATGTCGGTGTAGTTCTGGAAGTTTTGGTAGCTGGGACTATCCGGAAGCTGTGATTTCACTGCTGTTGCTACTGCTTGCTGACCTTCTTATTACGCCAAAAAGGAAAAATCAAAAGCTACGCTAGCTACACCTATCAACTACGAGTTACAAGATTCCTATCTATAAATCTCTTGCAACTTGATCTTGAGTCTTAGCTGATTTTGCTGTGGACCCCGATCCGAATCTTGATGCTCGCAAGCTGTAGGTGCTGGTTTACTGGATCAAGGCGGGACAGGCGAAGCTTGTGCCTTCAATCAAGTTTTGAGCAATCCGCATCTTTGTCTTCCTTAACACTTTGAATTCACTTCTTTTTGTTCTTTTCTTCTTTTCGGATTGAGACTCATTCTTTTGGCCATCTTGAATCTCGTGCCTTGAGGTAAAACCTGCTCAGACACCAAAACAAACAAACGAATGAAATTGTTCTTCCCCACTTTTCACTAGGAAAATTTCGTGAGTTATTTGCAACACAAATCCAAGCTATCTCTTTATTGAAAGCAATAAAAATCAGGATTGTGTATCCTCAAAAGTAGGGTGCAAAGCCCTAAATTGGGAGGATTTACAGGTTATGCTGGAAAGCTGACCGGGTTATGCCGGAAAAGAAAAAGGGTCCTCAGATTATGCCGGGATAAAAGAAAAGGGTTCATGGGTTATGCCAGGGGGGTCATCGGGTTATGCCGGGATAAAAGAAAAAGGTCCTTGGGTCATGCCAGGGAGGTTCACGAGTTATGCCGGGATAAAAGAAAAAAGGTCCTAGGGTTATGCCAGGGGGTCCATGGGTCATGCCGGGAGAAAAAGAAAAAAGGTCCTTGAGTTATGCTAGGGAGGTCCACGGGTTATGCCGAGAGAAAAGAAAAAAAGGGCCTTGGGTTATTCCAGGGAGGTCCACGGGTTATGCCGGGATAAAGAAAAAGGGTCCTTGGGTTATGCCAGGGAGATCCACGAGTTATGCCGGGATAAAAGAAAAAGGTTCTTGTGTTATGCCAGGGAGGTACACGGGTTATGCCGGGACAAAGGAAAAGGTTCCTGGGTTATGCCAAGGAGGTCCGCGGGTTATGCCGGGATAAAAGAAAAAGGGTCCTTGGGTTATGCCAGAGAGGTCCACGGGTTATGCCGGGGATCAACTAGGGAATGAGGCCCTATGTTGGAAAGGATGTAGCTAGAGATTGGAGGCCCTATGCTACCATGATTTTGAATTTTTCTTCTTCTTTTCTTTCTTCTTTCTTTTCTTCTTCCTCTTTTTTTTTACTTCACTTTTCATTTTATTTAGGAGAATGACTGAAGAGTTTAAAAGGACTTCCCTCTTCGGGTCAACTTTTGCTGCAGAACTGTTTTGGTTTCTGCGTGCCTTGCTTTTATTGCACCTACTTCTTGCAGGGTTGTTTTGGACTACACCCGTTCTCCTGTTTTCAACTCAAAGAGCAATTTGTCAGTTTGAAACAGTGGTTGATTTTTGTGGCCTTGAATGTTTTGATCGCTTGATCTCGGCCCAACTCTTTTGGTGAGAACCTCTTCTGCTTGCTGGCTTGCTGAAAACTAATCTCTCTCCTGAGACCGAGGAACTCAACTTTTCAAACTTCCCAGACGACGATTCAACCGTGCGGGGTTTTGGCCTTTTCACTTTATCCCCCCTTTAGGGATTTTGACTTCGGATTTCTTTTATTTTCATAAATTCTGGTTTCAGAGCATCAACTATCATGGCCAGTCGGGATCGACTCGATGCATCCGCTGAGGCTGGGTACTCTTATTTGATTTGGCTTTTATCAAGCGGAAACCTGTAAAACCAATCTTGCCACCTTGTCTTTGTATCAGTTTCGGAACGGAGTTAGACCGAAAGGGATTCAAGGAAAAGTAAACAAAGGACAAGAAAAAATGAATTTAAGGGAGAAGCGTCCCTTTCGGGAGGGGAGGAAGGACTTATCTGGGGTGCATGCGGGCTTCAATAGACATGACATACTTCTTGGACTGGATATCCGACCCGCACAAACTTCCCTAATTCCTCATAAACTCATTGTGAACCATATTTTCAAATCGAGAAACCTAGCCAGGACTCCAATGGTGGCGAGGGTGTCTTCTTTTCGATCAACGGCGCCCTTTGCGGGCTTTTGCCAATCGACCTCTCTCATTTCCCTTCTCACCGCTGCCTGATAGTGCTCCTTACGAGTTTTCACTACCCAAGCTCTCTCATTTTCAATTTCTCTGCTCACCATCGCCTTATGGTGCCCGTAGGTTTTCACCGATAAGACTCTCTCATTTTATTTCTCTCATTTTGATTGTATCAAATCCACGCAGCTGTGTTTTCTAATTCTGACGCCTTTGCCGATTGATCAGTAGGACTTGGACAGGGTTCGGGTAAAAAGAGAATTGGATCGCATTACAACTTTGGAACCGGTCGGCGGGATCATTGCCGAACTATTACATCATCTGTCCCAATTTTACTCTTTTGGGAAAAAATTGGCTTTTTGTTTTGGTGTGACTGAACCCCAGGGAGAGGCTGCCTACGTATCCTTTCGGAATCAAGTCGAACGTAGTTCAGGAAAACTTTTTTTTTCATTTTCATTTCATAACACTTTTCGGTTGCAAAGAGGGTAATCAAAGAAGAGTAACCGGCTCATATGGGTTTGCAAAAGGGGAGATAGTATTTGGGGTAGCGAGAACGAAAGCCTTCGTCATCCCAATCAGACAAGGTTGTTACTGCAGAAAACCTAAACATAGTACCTTTTGACTGCATCCGCATTTACAACTGCTTTGGGATCATTTCCTTCGATATCGCCCAGATACAATGCTCATCTCGGCAATATCTTTCTAATGATGTATGGGCCTTTCCAATTAGGAGCAAATTTTCCTTTTGCTTCCTGGTGATGGGGAAGAATACGGCTAAAAACGAGTTGCCCCACTTCAAAATTTCTAGGCCGCACTTTCTTATTGTAGGCACGGGCCATTCTTTGTTGGTACAACTGCTCGTGGCAGACCGCGACCATTCGCTTTTCATCGATCAAGGTTAACTATTCCAGACGGGTTTTAACCCACTCACTATCTTCAATATCAGCTTCCACAATGATCCTGAGAAAGGGGATTTCAACCTCTGCGGGTATTACGGCTTCAGTGCCATAAACCAAAAGATACTGGGTGGCTCCAATTGATGTGCGCACAGTAGTGCGATATCCCAAAAATGCAAACGACAACTTTTCATGCCACTGCCTGGAACTTTGAATCATCTTTCTCAAAATCTTTTTGATGCTTTTGTTTGCTGCTTCAACGGCACCATTGCCTTTAGGCCGATAAGGAGTAGAGTTCCGGTGCATTATCTTGAATTTCTCACATATCTCCCCCATCAAATGACTATTCAAGTTTGCAGCATTGTCTCTGATAATAGTTGCAGGAATGCCAAAACGGTAGATAAGATTGGAGTGCACAAAATCTACCACTGCTTTCTTGGTAACGGATTTGAGAGTGATGGCTTCAACCCATTTTGTGATGTAGTCAATGGCAACTAGTATGAATCTGTGCCCATTTGAGGCTTTCGGCTCGATTGGCCCAATGACATCCATACCCCAAGAAACAAATGGCCAAGGTGCTAACATAGGATGTAGTTCTATGGGAGGTGCATGAATCAAATCACCGTGCACCTGACACTGATGACACTTCCGGACAAAGCTGAAACAGTCCTTTTCCATGGTTATCCAGTAATAGCCCGCTCGAAGGATTTTCTTTGCTAAAACATAACCGTTCATGTGGGGTCCGCATACTCCCATGTGTACCTCATGCATGATTCTTCCAGCCTCTTCTACATTAACACATCTTAACAAGTTGAAGTCCGGAGTTCTCTTGTACAAGACATTGCCACTCAAAAGGAAACCACTTGCGTGCCGCCTAATGGTTCTCTTCTGATCTCTACTGGCTTGCTCGGGGTATTCTTGCATTTTTAAAAACTTTTTGATGTCATGGTACCATGGTTGGGTATTTGGTGTTGTTTCAACCGTATTACAATAACCATGCCTTTCCCGAATCTGGATTTCCAAGGGGTCAATGTGGGCATTACCTGGGTATGGTAGCATTGAGACTAAAGTGGCAAGCGCATCAGCTAGTTCATTGTGGCAATGAGGAATGTACCTAAACTCTATTGACTTAAATCGCTTGCCAAGTTCTTCCACATGTTGCCTATAAGGAATAAGCTTGACATCTCGGGTTTCCCATTCTCCTTGAGCTTGTCGGATAATCAAATCTGAATCTCCCATGATTAACAGTTCTTCGACATCTTGGTCGATTGCCAGGTTCATACCCATAATGCAAGCTTTGTACTCGGAAGTGTTGTTTGTGCAGAAAAACCGAAGCCTAGCTGTGGTTGGGTAATGCTGACCGGTGGGCGAGATCAAGATTGCCCCAATTCCGACACCTTTTTGCGTTTACCGCTCCATCAAAGAATATTTTCCAAGCATTGATGTCTTCAGATATTGCCTCAACTGAGTTTACCTCTTCATCTGGGAAGTAAGTATTCAAAGGTTAGTATTCATCATCGACCGAATTTTCAGCCAAATGATCTACCAACGCCTGGGCTTTCATTGTCGTGCGAGTGACATATACTATGTCAAATTCCGTAAGCAGGATCTGCCACTTTGCTAGCCTCCCAGTGGGCATTGGCTTCTGGAATATGTATTTTAAAGGATCCAACCTGGTTATGAGGTAAGTGGTATAAGCTTGCAAATAATGCCTCAGCTTCTGAGCGACCCAAGTCAGAGCGCAGCAAGTCCTTTCCAACAAAGTGTATTTGGCTTCATAACTAATGAATTTCTTGCTCAGATAGTAAATGGCCTACTTTTTCTTTCCGGTCACATCGTGTTGCCCGAGGACGCAGCCAAAAGAATTTTCCAAGACTGTCAGGTACAAGAACAAAGGCCTCTCTGGCTCAGGTGGGACCAAGACTGGCGGATTTGACAGATATTCCTTGATTTTATCAAAAGCTTCTTGACATTCATCTGTCCAGTTGATTGTCACGTCTTTCTTTAGCAATTTGAATATGGGTTCACATGTGGATGTCAACTGGGCAATGAACCGGCTGATATAGTTCAATCTACCCAACAAACTCATAACATCCTTCTTGGTTTTCGGAGGAGGCAAATCTCGAATAGACTTTATCTTAGTTGGGTCTAACTCGATGCCCCTTCGACTGACGATGAATCCTAGGAGTTTGCCGGATGGTACCCCAAATGCACATTTGGCTGGGTTCAGATTCAAATCATATTTGTGCAGCCGCTCAAAGAACTTTCTCAAGTCCCGAACGTGATCATCCTGGGTTTTGGATTTGATGATTACATTGTCCACATACACCTCTATTTCTTGGTACATCATATCGTGAAAAATGACAGTCATGGCCCTCATATAGGTTGACCTGGCATTCTTCAGACCAAATGGCATGACTCTGTAACAGTATGTACCCTACGGTGTGGTAAAAGCTGTCTTCTCCGCATCTCTTTCATCCATCAACACCTGGTGATATCCTGCGTAACAATCCACGAAAGATTGTATCTCATGCTTGGCGCAGTTATCAACAAGGATGTGGATGTTCGGCAAAGGAAAGTTATCTTTGGGACTTGCCTTGTTTAAATCTCTGTAATCCACACACACCCCGGTCTTCCCGTCTTTCTTTGGAACTGAGACCACATTAGCTAGCCATGTGGTGTACCGTACCACTCGGATCACCCCCGCTTTCAACTGCTTCGTGACCTCTTCTTTGATCTTGTCACTGATACCAGTTTTAAATTTTCTTTGCTTTTGTTGGACTTGGGGACAATCTGGGTAAGTAGGCAACTTATGAACCGCCAAATCAACACTCAGCCCTAGCATGTCGTCATATGACCAAGCGAACACATCTTTGAACTCAAACAGGAGTTGGATTAAGGCGTCCCGAGTTTTTCCGTCTAGGTGAATGCTTATCTTGGTTTCCCTGATTTCTTCAGAACTACCCAAATTAACCGGTTCAGTATCATTTAAGTTCGGCTTAGGTTTATTCTCAAATTGTTCCAATTCTCAATTTATTTCCCTAAAAGCCTCATCTTCATCATACTTCGGTTCTTGATTCATTATTTCGCAGTTAGACAACGTGCTTGGATTTGGGCATGAAGTCCGCAAGCATGTCATGTTATTTAAAGCCGCATTATTAGAATTGAAAAAAGAAATAAAAGAGAAAAAACAACAAAATCAGAAGGAATAAAAAAGGATGAACGATGAAATATTGATTTCATTTCTTGGAATTTGAAGATAGCAGGGTTTACATTGGAAAATTAAAAGACAAGAAACTAAAGAAAACATCCGAGTTACACCCTGAAATAACTCATGATGCAGAAAAGGTGGCAGGACAGGTCTACTGGGATTCCCACCTGATTGGGAATGGCGTAGACTTCCAATTCTGCAGCTTGGCATTAAGTCCCATATACAGCACCTCAGCGGTGCTTGAGCCCTCCCCCAGCTGGACCATGTAGGTTTCATATGGTATCTTCCTCATTGTCCCACAGATCTCTTCAATCTCTTCAGCCGTGAAGGCCTCATTTTCTTCCTTCTCATGGTATTTTGGCTTGATAAATGTTTTGTACAGATGCGACACCGGATGTGGCAAAACCCAACCATCATTCTTTCTATCATTTGCCCATTTTACATCAGCTGGAGTGGGTCGAAAACTTATCCTAAAGAACTTTTCACTGGCGGTCAAGGTGACAGGTTCAGTTATTCCTTGCAAGGATTTCCCGAGCCCCTTCCCCGGCTTGAAGCCATGTCTAATCATTTCTTTGGCCACCATGATTGTTGCATAAGAAAGGAAGGGTTGGGGGCAATGATTTCCCTCTTCGTGTTGGTCTGCGACCACAACTTCAAAGGCCTGATAAACTATGTGCTCACTCCCTTCTCTTGCTTCAAGACATGGGACTGATGGGTCCCAATAAATTGACTGCTCGTCTTCCCTGTGGACCACAATCTCTTGATCTTCATGCTCAAATTTTACCATCTGATGAAGGGTAGAGGGTACAGCCCCCGCTGCATGAATCCATGGCCTCCCCAAAAGAAAATTGTAGGATGTGACCATGTCCAAAACCTGGAAGGTTACTTCGAAGTCTACTGGGCCGATGGTCAGAATCAGATCGATCTCTCCAATTGTGTCCCTTTTTATACCATCGAAAGCCCGTACACAGACATTATTGGGTCGAATTCTTTTGGTCCAGATTTCCATGCGTTGTAGAGTTGAGAGTGGGCAGATGTCTACCCCAGAGCCTCCGTCCAACATAACCTTTTTCACATAGTACCCTTCGCATTTGACTGTCAGGTGCAGGGCTTTGTTATGCGCGGCCCCTTCTGGGGGCAAGTCATTTTTGCTGAAGGAAATCTGGTTAATTGCGAAAAACCTTTCTACCATCCTCTCCAACTGTTCTACAGAAGTCTCGACAGGCGCGTATGCTTCGTTAAGGGTCTTAATCAATACCTTCTGATGTGCGGTGGAGTTCATCAGCAAAACCAACAAAGAGACTTGTTCGGGGAATTTTCGTAGCTGGTCGATCACCTCATAATCCGACATTTTCATCTTTTGAAAGAAGGTCTCTGCTTCTTTGGCACTCACGGGCTTCTTAGATGGGAAGCGCTTTCTAGTGGAATTGTTCACCCCTTCCAAATTAGAATACTTTTCAACGGGTTATCTTCTTGAACTTCTCTTGAGATTTCTTTGCCCTTATAGGTCACCACCGTTTTGTTGTAGTTCTAGGGCACAACGGTAGGATCTGTCATGGGCTTCTGTGGCGCGCGTCCAATAACCATGGGCTCGCTCAGCCTTGGTAGATTAATTGGCCCCCGCATCACATAAGCCCCCTTGGCCACATACATCGGGGTTGTCTTGTTCAACTAGAATCTCCTAGGGGGACTCAAAGTCATCGGCTTTTCTTTGCGGCCTTGCAGGATATAGAGAACAGCATCCTTGGGAGGCGTTGCCCCAGTTTCGACTTCAACTTTCTTCTCTAACTTTGGAGGAGTGGTTTCGTTCTTTTCCTCCCCTTTGTCTTGATTCGAGACAACTTTTGGTTTCTTTTCTGCATCAGCGATGGCAATGATGGCCTTCAATGCTGGGTCAAACTCCTTATCCTCACAAATCATTCCGATTACTGGCCCGTTGTTGTGGGCCGACAGTGGGTTGTTAGTCACATTGGGAATATCTTCATCCCTAAGCACTATCTTCCTCTATTCTATCAAATCTTCCACAGCTCTTTTCAAAGTCCAACAATTTTCCGTATCATGCCCCTCAGCCCCTGAGTGATAAGCGCATCGGGTGCCACGTTGGTAAGAAGGTGATTCTGGGTTTTGCCTATTTGGGGGTACGGGTTGCAACAAACCCATTTGGACTAATTTTTGGAATAGGCTAGAATAAGATTCGCCAATTGGAGTGAAGTTTGATTCCCTTGGCGGCTCCCGGGCACAGAAGTTGTTTTGTGGAGGTCGGGGATTGTAGTGGGCTTGGTAAGGAGGCTGGTTTCTGGGAAATAGAGCTTGGTTCCGGTCGGCTTGTTGTTGTGGCTGGACATAAGGTTGAGCATTCATGATCGGGTATGGCTGAGGAGCATAAGCCACACCTTGGTGGGGGTAATAGTGCTGTGGGGTTCTTTCTAGGAAAAGGGATCTGGGAGTACGGTGTTTTTTTGCACCCGACGCTACCATGGATGTTTCTTCCTTTTTCTTGCCCTTCGCTACTCCTCCAGACCCACCCTGAATGGCTTGGGAGGTGGCTCTGATAGCAGATTGGCTTAGAATTCGACCCGTTTTCAGCCCATTTTCAACATTTCGCCAATCTTGATGGCTTCAACGAATGGTTTACCCATTGCGGACATCATATTTTGGAAGTAATCAGCTTCTTGAGCTTGGAGGAAAACTGTGACCATTTCAACCTCATCCATCGGAGGTTTTACCCTGGAGGCCTGCTCACTCCATTTAACTGCGTACTCTCGGAAGCTTTCCGAGGATTTCTTCTTCGAGTTTGTCAATGAGTTCCTATCTGGAGCAATATCAATGTTGTACTGGAACTGCCTGACGAAATCTCTAGCAAGATCATCCCAGATGTGCCAGCGGGATATATCTTGGTCCATGTACCACTCAGATGCGATGCCAACCAGACTTTCTCCGAAAATAGGCCATGAGGAGTTCTTCCTTTCCACCGGCCCCTCGCAGCTGGTTGCAGTATCTCTTGAGATGAGCAATAGGATCACCGTGTCCATCATACTTCTCAAATTTTGGGGTTTTGAATCCCAATGGTAGGTGCACGTGGGGAAACATGCATAAGTCGGCATATGATACACTTTTCTGTCCACTCAAACCTTGTATGCTTTTGAGACTCTGTTCCATACTCCTCATCTTCCTCATAATCTCTTCTTGCTCAGGAGTTTTGGTGGTCTTTTCTTGCCCCGTAGTGAACTCAAATTGGGGTGGCTGAGGATAAGTATAAGTGGGAAACTAAGGAGGTTCCATTTGGAAGGCGGGTGTTTGAAAGGTGAAAGTTGAGGGGTCAAAACTGGGTCTAAGCAGTGTAGGCTGTGTTGTGGCCGAGCATGGGGGAGCAGTGAAGATATTTGAAGCTGCACCGGACATTAACATATGGGGGCGAACCTCAGAAGGTGTTCCCACAAAATGAGCTGAGATAGTTGGGTGTCCTAGTGGTGTGTTTGGGTGACTGATCAGAACAGTGAAGGCACCACTTGCTCTAGGAAAAGGTTCGGGGAATCCCGGGATGGCGCTTGGTGGCTCTCTTCCATTTGCCCAAGTGTCCCACATTTCCATAACCCGAAGACGCAGGATTCTATTTTCTTCGGCAACTGCCGATTCTGAGGTCGGGATGCCTGAAATAGGACTATCATCCATGACGGGAATTGTTGGCAGAGTCATTTCTGAAGACATTTCAACGCTCCCTTTTGATCTCGTAAAGTATGGGTGTGAAGCCAGATTACCACAAAAACCAACCACCGTTCTATAAAACCCTGGACTGGAATGCATCATCAAATGGTTAGTTTGAAACAAATAACAGATAAGTAATCGCACGTTGGGGTGTGATGCACCTATACAGTTAAAATGTGTTTCTACATATTTTGCAGTGGTTGCATGCTTCATCCCGGATTTACTTATTCTTTCCATTTTTCTTCTTTCTATTTCCATTCCCTTCCACTTTTATCTCCTTCCTCGCTTTCTTTTCTCTTTTTTTCCTTGGATTTTTCTTCAGCTCTCTTTTCTTTCTTTTGGGTTTTTCTTTCGGCTCTTCTTTTCACGCCCTCTCTTATTGGATTTATTAACAAAATCATGACCGGATCCGATGAGGATTGCCTACGTATCACGACGCTGCGTGAATCAGATCATTTACGTAGTTCAAGAGGCAATAAATGTAAAAATAAATAACAAAATATTTTGGGATTTTCAATTTTTCATAAAAAGGAAATACTTTGGATTACAATGATTCAAAGCTAAAAGGCTCAAAAAGGAAAACAACAGACTCCAATAACACGATGACAATACAGACTCATGAACTGACTTAACAGACTCTGACAAAAAGAAAAATACAGAATCGAAAATAAACTAACAGACTTTAACAGAAAAGAAAAATACAGACTCTAGTAAAATCAAAAATACATTAATGCTCCTGGTGCCCGCGGGACGTCATTCGGTCTCGCCGCGGGCCTAAATGCGAGATCCCCTTGCAATTGGTCCAAATCACTCATGACTAGGCGGGCGAAAGTCATTACTGCAGCGAAAAAAGTGGTACGAGTCATATCCTCACACGCTTGGCACTTCATGGTAATGTAATCGGCGATGGTTCTGATCCTTTCTCTAATTCTGCCCTTTTCTTGGAGCAATCGCCCTATCTGCTGATTCCGGGCTTCTAACACTTGAGAGTTATGAAGGTGTTGATCTTGCAACTGTTGTTTTCCTTCCTCCATCTGAGCCATCAAATCATAACAGTGTTCCCTATCAACTTTGAAATCTTTAGTCTACTTGGTTGCCTCATTCTCAAGAGTAGTCATCTTTCTTTTTAGGCTGGTGATTGTTCCTTCATATCATCTTTTTATTTGTTGCACAAACTAGGTTCGACCTTTTGCATTCTCCGCTAATTGAGCCCGGGCATTTGCTAGACTGGCCTCAGCCTTTTCTAGGTCATCTTGACACTCAAGGGCTTTCTTTTTCAGACTGCTTATAAGTCTCTCGTCCGCTCGGCTTCTCTCCGGGTTTCTAGCAGCTATTTTCATCTTCCAGATTTGAGCTTTGAGGGCTTTATTCTCTTGAGTTAGTTTTTTCTTTTCTCCCTCGTCTGCGGCAGCTTGCAAACTATTTTCAAACTGAAGGTTCATGACTTGCCTTTCTAGCTTGCTTATTTTGGCCCTGTAGCTTTCTTCTTTTGCCAACCAGCCCCACTGCTCTTGCGAGTCGCTAGTAAACTGCTGAACGTGAGCCCTCTTAGCAGGTCTCTCAAGAATCTGAAATCTTTTATCGAACCAAACAATGTACTTAGGGTCTACTTCACCTCTAGCTAAATCTCGCACCATGGTCTTAGGTTCAAGAAACCTACATTCATTCCACACCTGGAGAATTCTCCCTTCTGGAAATGTGGCTTTCGGGTACAATTCAACGACATGTCTACTCAAATCTTCGTCATGAGGGACGGTTTGAAATCTTCCTAATTGGCGCAAAACCCTGTGAGGAGCATACGGCTGGATGCTCCGGATGCCCATCAGGAGGAGATAACACACTTCAGCTGACATGTACACTGCTTCAGTGATAGGAAGCCATCCGAATGCCCACTCAATTTTATCATCAGTCAATGAGCTTAAATGTGTAAGCCAAGCTTTAGTACCTTCGGGGAATTCAATACCCACTACTCGGCTTTCAAATTCTTCAACGCAACTTAAACCGGTCATACCATAATTCATATATCCAACCCAGTGGCAGAGATGTTCCTACATCCATAATTGTAGTAGCAGATTGCATCCTTGGAAGAACTTTTCCCCTTCTCGACAGATAGTCAAGGCTCGGTATATTTCGGATAAGATTAGGGGAACCACAGTGCTGTTGGATTTCTTGATTGCAACATCGACCATTCCTACGAGACCCACCTCTATATTACGATCTTTTCGCGGACAGACTACAATACCCAAGAATGCTACAATAAAAGCCAGACCCCGCCACGCCTCCCACTTGTCTTTATTTCCATCATGGGTCAGACCAGTGTTCCGCTCTTCAAAACTTCGGGGGTTACCATATCTATAATATAAGAACTGGAGCGTGCAATACCCCTCAGATAAATTTCCGTCTTGAATATCCCGACTAATACTCAACAAATCTAGAAATCTGTGGGGGATACCGGTCTTCGTGCCAACGGATATCGACTTCTAAGGTTTCCGTTAAGGCCCGCATAACCTGCAATTTCCTCCAATGTAGGTGTAAGCTCAAAGTCAGAGAAGCGGAACACATTGCGAGTCGGGTCCCAAAAAGGTATTAAGGCTTCAATTATGTCCAACCTTGGCTTGACGTTTAATAGTCCGACGAGGCCTCCCAGAACTTTTACCACTGTTTCTTTATTGCCTTTTCCTAGATCATTCCACCACATGTGGAGCTTTAAGGGGATCTCATTAAGGACTGTGAAGGGTTCAATTTCGTCTATGCTCATCCTGCACATTTGTTAAGGTGATTTAATAACTAATTTTGACCCAAAAGAGTGACACCATTTTTCAAAATTTTATTTCACAATAAAACCAGGTTTTGCAGATACAACCTTTCAGCACTTCGGGGAAGAAGATTTTGAAGTCGTGCCCGCTAACCGTTTAAAAATGACAAAAGGGGCTATTCTTGCAAAAAAAACTGCCTTCCGGCGCCCTTTTGGGGACATTCGGCTTATTTTAAGCAAGAATGGCATTGCCCTGTTTATTTGTGACAAAAAATAAATTTTTATTGTTTTTGGGCTATTTTTTGCAAAAAAGGGAAGTTGGACCCGATGTGGGTTGCCTACGTATCCCACATCCGGTGAGAATCAAACTGGCGTAGTTCGGGCAGATTAGACGAAAATAAACCAACTATTTTTCAAACAGAAAATTTTTGTCAAAATTTTGGCAGAGTTTCAGCATATTTTTTGGATACTGATTTTTCAAAACAAGTAATTATCTCTCCGAGCCCTCACATTGATTTTCTTTTTCCCAACTTTTCTCCTATTATTCATAAGCCGGTCAACACGCAAATTCGAAGCAAATAAATGCGCAAGTAGAATGTATCAGGATGGTCTTTTCATTTCGTGTACACCTGTCCTAGACAGACCCAACCCCTATGTTGAGTCTCCTAAGTCAAATGCACGTGATGCAAACAAACGTTCCTACTAAGGATCCGACATGAGGCTTTGTTATACTAGGTTTAAAGCCTGGGTTTATTGTTCTAGACCTGGCTTATCCGAGCGGACAACTCGAGCCGAGGGAGGGCAGCGTACCGGGAATACAGAAGCTTCACCGGCTTAGCAACTTATCCGAACCTCGTTCTAAAATGGGATAAGACTCTAAACAGAAGAGAAGTCACACGAAGTGCACCCTTCTCCATGATTTAGAAGACTCAGAGAGAGGAAGGGTTTCGTAGCAGTTTATATACAGTTCACAAAATATCAAAGCGATAAAGCATTTAGCACATTAGGCTCAAACATGTAGGAAAATTAGATAATAGATAAAGCCAATCATAACAGCTATTCTAAGCTCGAATTCTTGAACCCTGAACCAGAGATTCTGGGTTCGATTCCCCAGCGGAGTCGTCAGAGATGTCACACCTCCTTTTTACACACCCGAAGGTAGTATAAGGGAGTTTTTCCAATTTAAGTGGCATTATTCGAAATGGGATTAATTATTCATTTTTTGTTCAGAGTCGCCACTTGGGATGGTTTGTTTTCTGGTGTCCCAAGTCACCGGTTTATTTTTTAATCCCAAATCGAGGAAGATTTCGACTTTCCTTTTGAAGTCTGCGAACCAGAAATTCTAAGTAAGGAATTCTGTTAATCCGAGGGAAGGTGTTAGGCACCCCCGGATTCCGTGGTTCTAACACGATCGCTTAAACTATCATAATTGGCCTATTATCTGATTTTAATACATGTTTTAGCCTATGGTACATTTTAACTTTATTAAAACGCTTTTAATTATCTTTAGGAAGATTCAACGTTATTTAAAACACGTCTTCGGACCGCACCACATGAAATGCACCCGTGATCCACGGCATATTTTATTTAATATTGTTGAGAATTGGAGTTGGGTCACATAAAATGCACACCGGAGTTTAGGAAGGTAATATTATTAAAATACGCGCCTAAAGCAACTACGTGTTTTAGCTTTGCGAGGGTCATGGAAATTTGCTAAATGGCACGCCTCGATTTCTAGGTATTTTAAATGAAATAATTAAATGAGGGCCATGCATTTGAGATTTTATTTGGTGCGACGCACTTCAATTCTAATTAAAGAGGCATTCAAACTAGGCTTCGGAGGGCCATAAGTTATATTCTAATGGATATGGCTCACTTCGTAATGTAACTAGTGAGAATTCAATTAATTAGAGGACATAATGATCAACACTTTTAAGACTAAAATTTTGGATCAATTTAAAACTAAAAGACCAACAATCGGTCTGCCCTAATACATGCCCAACGCAAGCCCTAAGCCATAGAGAATAGGCAACGGCAGATGCGAGACTCCAGATCGAGTCTCTACACATGCAGAATACCAGAATTATTTGAATTAATGGCCCTGACTTCATTTACTGGCCATCACTAGGCCCAAGTTCTCGTGATTCAAATGATTCATACAAATTAAACTGATGTTAATTATGGAACATGAAGTCAGATTAACAAACTTAAACTCTGATTTTAAACAATTAACACAATTTAACTAAGCTAAATTTTTAATTTTATCTTCCATGTATCCTTGAGTCAAATCTGCTACCCAAACAATCCAGTAGCTAAAAGAATGCCCTGCTGGGTAAAAAACGAGCTCAGATAACAACAACAGGCCATCTTCCCTTGCAAGTGACTTCAGAATTCAAGGCTCGAGGAGCCCAACACTGTAACAAACAAAACTGAGGGTTTCAGACTAAAGATCGAGTCTATGTTAAAGCAAAACAAACCCTTGCACTCAAACATAAACTGTTAAATCTCATCACTACCCAATAACTAATACATTAGGAAAACTTTGAATTACTACCGAGGATACATGCTTGACATCAGATTAACGAACATTCACACTTAACTAAACTTACAAACATAGCACGAGACTTTAAACTAACTAACTCTTTTTCAATACCAAAAAGTAACAAAATCTAGAGAATTAATCAACACCCAAAACTCTTAAAGAGCACATATTCACTTGTATAGCATATTAAGGGCATGAGATATCTAAGACAACATGTGTAATTCAGGACTTATTACAGAACATTAAAGAAATAGAGGAAATGAATGTAATGGAGTTCAAAACAGTTTGCATTCAGTCACGCTTCAACTCGAAATACATTTTCTTAGTCACTTGTTGACCATGGTTTGGGGAAATACCTGGAAAATACACAAAAGGAAAAATGTGAGGGCAACAAACAGCTACCGCAGCAGTGTAACAGGTCCAGCAACAGCAGAAACCAAAGTAGTAAAACTCAGCAGCAAGAAAAATCCCAGATTCCACCAAATATCTAGTGAAATCAACTCAACCAATAATGAAACAGTGACCTCGACCCAGAACTCAAACCCAGACTTTAAGAGAAAAACAAGTTCAAGCCATTTTATACACCCACTGAACCAAAGATTACCTTAGCAAGTTGGAATTTCAAAAAATCAGAAATAAAACTCAATGGAACAGTAATTTTTTTCTCCAAATTTCAGCTGTTTTTTTTCCCTTAGTTTCTTAGTTTTTTTTCCAATCCCCCTTGAGCCTCAAGTAACAATGCCTTTATAGGTAAGTTACTAGGGCAGCAATAATGAAATAAGTTTTTGCACTTTTATCCTTTTGAAGTTTTTTTTGCTATTTAATCCTTAGTTGAAAAATTAGGTTTTTACATAAGTCCCAACCCCCACCTTCTAGGCAGCTTCCCATTCAGTTATAAGAGATTCTCTCACCTAGATTTCCTAATATACCCTTTAAGACTTTGTCAATTACCACAGCAGACCACATGAGTCAATTCTGACCCAAGACTCAAACCAAAATGAGTGAGCTTCTCTTAAAAATGGGTCAGAAATGACCCCAAAGCCCAAAACCAATCAGAAAATCCATTTGGCAATTCATGAAAAACAGAAGAAGAAACCAATTAAATGATTTCAAAAACAAAAATCTAAACTAAATGACTGATTTTAACTAAATAATGAGCTAGAATTAACTATATTACCAAATCAACAACATCTAATTAAACTAATCATACGACTAGAAAAAATCAGAAACTTAAAGTCATGAGTGACAATTAAGCATGACGAGTAAATAATCTTACCAAAAATAACGTTTAAAAGTTGAAAGGAAAACTGAAAAACAGCCGGAACTAATACAGATATGAATCAATCCAGAAAAAGAAACCTATGTTCAGAACCTTGGTTAATTTTCGATCTACTTCATGAAAAATGAGAAGAAAAAGAGGAGTAGGAGGTGAAATAACAAAATGGACAGAAAAATAAAGAAAGTTTACCGACTAAACTCGAAATAACGTTGTACATCTTGATTTAAACGGAACTGATACTAATCACTTGTTCTTTGTCAAGAACAAATGAGTAGCATCAATTCGCGTTGAATCAAACTTCAACACTCGAACTAATCGGAAGCCTATGGTCATGCATGCCAATAGATTCAACAGAAATTGATTTTGGGTTTTTAGGTTTCGCGCTCAGATTTGAAATTCGAGCAGATGCAAAAGGATTCGAGGGAAATTAGTTAGGGATTTGGGAAGAGGAGGTTCCGAGGATTTTGGGGTGGACGTTTGGGGCCAGTTAGGGGTGGCGCTGCCACCGGAGAAAACAAAGGCGGTGCTAGGGCTTCTCCTTTGAATCAAGATTCGTGACGCTCCAGACATGTGAGCACGTGATTTTTGTTTTACGCGACAATAGCTCCAAAAGAAATAAAATAATAACAAATGGTCCTGCTGTACAAGTTTTGGATTTTATGTGGCATATTTGTTAGTTATCTGTAATCTCGTCCGTGTTTATTTTATTCAAAAAAAATATATAAAATAAAAAATGTGTGCATCTTTCATTTTTATTTTTTGTCATTAAGTGATGTTAGTATAATTAAATGTTAATTGTATGTAAATTGTTGTTTATGGTTTTATATGGTATTATTTGGCAAATTAATTTAAGAAATTAAAAAGAAAAAAAAAGAAGAAGAAAGAGTTTTCGGACTTGGGCCAGTCCAATTTTAAAACAAATTGGCCCAAACAACCCAACCCAAAACCCCGGTCCAGACCAGCTGACCTTAGGGGGCATCCAAACGACGCCGTATTGATCTGGTTTGATCTGGGCCGTTGATCTCAAGATGATCAACGGCCAAGATCGCATTCCCCATAACCCATGAACAAACCCGACCCATTCCACCCGGACCAACCCAACCCCTTTTAGTTTAAAACGACACCGTTACTTACTAGCCAAAAGATCCTGACCCTTCATCTCACTCCATCCGACGGCCAGGAATCGATCATTCACTTACTATATAATCCCACTCCATTACCCTGCCCCCCTATCCAAACCCCCATGCCTTAGTCGTCCCCTTCACGGACCTCAATCCCCCAAACCCTAGCCGCCTCTGTACACCTTCACCATGAAAGCCAGCGGCCTGGACGCCGGTGACTCCCACCTTAACACCGTAGGACCACCTCACCGCCCTGAACATGGATTTGTTAACCGCTTAGCTCGAATCCCATCCCACCTTCTCGAATCTTCATTTGAAGATTCAAGTCAAAACTCGATCTACACCGATCTGCCCTAGATTCATACCAGACAGTCCCCAGACTTCCCTCGTGACCAAACCATGCTTGGTTTGGTCCGAATCTAACCGTAGAGACTCAAAACCCAAATCTGTCATCTAGGAACCATAGAAAACCCCAGGGCCTGGTCCGCGTCTGTTTGAGCCAAGTGATTAGGGTCTAATGGACCTTAATCGAAGTGTTTCTCATTTGAGAAACACTTCGATTAAAGTCCGTTCAACCCTAAGAAAGGTCTATTCAAGTCCAGCTAAGGCTTTCTGATTTTTCGGGGATTTAAGGTAAGTTTGTTTTTCCTTTTTTCTTTATTCTGTCCATGTGTTGATTAAAGGTCTGTTCGTTGGAAAAATGTCTGGTTTAATTTGTGTTTTGAATTTTACCAACTGTATCCTGTCCACTTTGATTGAACCTCTGTGTTTGATCGAGTCTTTCTTCTATTCACTGATAATGTGTAGATGTGTATGTGCTGTGCAATCAATTGAACTTTGAACTTGACTAATTAACTGATTCCCCGGTACAGTTTCTGCTTAGTCATTACAATTCGAATCATGGGTTCGATACTGTTAGATATCTGATCATGGTTTCGATTGTACCTATTATGATTAGTATAGTCGAATCGACATATGTCGTCAATTAATTTCAGCTATTTGAACAATAAAAATTGATCTGCTTCTGTTAAGCATTGTTTGAATCAATTAGGAATTGAGTTTTAGCTACTTATAGTTGTTAATTTGAATCAAAAGGATTTGTTTTGTTTATTTGCAATCTGAATTGTGGTCATGTGCACTTCTGCACAGCATGTGCATTTAGGGGCCTTTTAGGATTAAAATAAGCTGTCAACAGGTGCTGTCAGAACACACCCCTGCTGCCCATGCCCTGTTTTAATTTAGAAATAATAAGCCCCATCCAGATATTGTTTGTCAGGGAATATCATGGGAGGGGATATACTTAAATGTTTGAGTGGAAACTGAAAAGAGAAAAAACAGTGCATGGGAGGGGTTTTCTGATTGATTAACAGGCTGTTTAAATGGCCTGATGTTAGGCTTATAAGAGGGGAACTTCCATTAGAAAAGAGGGCAAAAAAAAACATTAAGAACGGAGGTTTGAAAGACAGAACACTGAAAAAGAATTCTTTTTGATAACTCAAATAGATTTCAAGACTGAAAATTGGCACTGGATTTTGAAAAGAAAAGAGATAGTGAGAGGGATATCACAGAGAGGCTTATACAGACACACATACGAGAGAGAAAAACATACAAAAATCAGAAACTGTTTTCTTCCTGCTGTTTGTTCGATTCTCAGTTTGTTCAAACTGTTCAATCAGTTCTGTTTTCTTTCAAGTATCAGCTAAGTTTATTGGTTGGTTCGTATTGGTTGTTTCTCTTGGAATTGGATTGTCTGGATCTTTGTTTCTATACTACTGGTTATTGCTGTCATTCTGCCATTTTCCATCGGCTCTAGCTGCCTCTTGCACTGGGATTTGTTCTATTTGTTACCTGCTGCCACTGCTACTGTTTGGTATTGCTTCTATTGCTCTAACTGACCCCCTTGCTTCTTCTGTTGTATCCAACATCCAGGTACATACTAGAACTTTGCATCTGATGTAACAATGAAAGCATGAAATAAAAGATATGCGGGAGTTTAATCATTCGTTGCTGCAGTTACAGTTTTTACGAATGTTATTAGATTTGTGTAACTTGTTTAGTTTGTAATTCAATAAAGAAACACATTAGGTAGCCTTGTACTTAATTGCAGCTTAGTTTTTTTTTTCAAATTGTGATTTCAGTTGTTTAGTGGGTTGTATGATAAGGAATGCATGAGTGTTTTGGCACACAGGTAATTAGATAACTTTTCGGCTATATTCTACATGTATAAAGCAGAATGCCTTAATCTTGCCAGATATAATGTAGTTTTATTGGATCTTTTTAGGCAGTTCACATGATCACGTTCAAACCCTATTAGTAACAGTTTCCGATAAGTTAATTCTACTGACCTGGTTTAAATAAGTGAGTTTCAAATTCGGATTTGAAGAACATTTAACATAGGCTTTTTAGCAGTTTTATTAATCTTGTATATTAATTTCCTCTAGCAATTTAACAACATGTTCATCCATGAAATAAGGCACAAAACAATTCATGCCTCATAAACAACTAATCAGATAATCAAACAAGAATCCGAAGTTGGTCAAGCATGTAATTATCACGCATTCCTCCTTCTTTCATTTTATTAGAGACGAACACAATAGAAATGTAGTCACTGTAGGTTTATCCTTTTAAATAAAAATGAGACGAGCCTCAACAAACAAAATGCACCAGCTGCGGGGCCCTCTAAATGTATACATTAAAATGCTTAGAATTCGGGACAGGCCGTTTAGCGAATTTTGCGGCCTTCCTAAAATAACAACACGCTAGTTGCTTTAGGCACGGCTTAATTAGATTACATTCTTAAACTCGGGTGCACATTGATGTGACCCAGATCCAAATCTCAACGGAGTCGAAATGTATTAATAACCACGGGTGCATTGATTGTGACGTGGTTCGAGATGCATTTTCACGACGTTGCAATTCTATAAAAAATAAATGATAATTGTAAAAGCAGTTTAAACTTAATAAAAGCACGTAAGTCATAACATATATTGAAATCAGATATTTAGCCTTTATAACAATTTAAGCGACCGTGCTAGAACCACGGGATTCGAGGGTGCCTAACACCTTCCCTCGGGTCAACAGAATTCCTTACTTAGAATTTCTGGTTCGCAGACTTCATTTGGAAAAGTCGAAAATTTCCTCGATTTGGGATTCAAGATAAACCGGTGACTTGGGACACCAAAAGCCAAACCTTTCTCAAGTGGCGACTCTGAATTAAATAAATAATCCCATTTCGAATATTGTCACTTAAATTGGAAAAACTCCCTCGCGCATCTAAACCCTTCGGGGCGGGGCGCGCAAAAGGAGGTGTAACAGCTCTGGCGACTCTGCTGGGGATTTAAACCCAGAACCACTGGTTCAGGGTTCAAGAATTCGAGCTTAGAATAATTATTATATTTGGCTTTATTATCTGATCTTTATTACATGTTTTTGCATAACGTGCTAAATGTTGTCTTTTACCGCTTTGATATTGTCTGAACTGTACATATAAACTGTGCCGAAACCCTTCTCTTCTTACCTCCGGGGAGAAGCTCGCTGGTCGAGACTCCCTATTCTGTTAGTGTCGATACCTGAAATAAGAAAGAGGTCAGACAAGTTACAAAGCCGGACGATCTCGCGGGTCCCCGGTACGTAGCCCCCTCCTCGACTCGAGTTGTCCGCTCGGGTACACAGTCTAGAACAAATACCCAGGTTATAAACCTAGTATAACGAAACTTCATGCCGGATCCCTAGTAGGAACGCTTATTTGCATCATGTTGCATTTGACTTAGGGGACTCAACACAGGGGTTGGGTCCGTCTAGGACAGGCAACCTGAAATGAAAAGACCATCCTGCTGCATCCTATTTGTTTTGCGCATTTATTTGCTTCAGTTCCGCATATTGACCAGTTTCTAAAAAGAAAACAAAAGCAGCGTAGGGAGATAATTACTTATTTTGGGAAAAATAATGTCCAAATAGTGTCAAAACCTCGCCGTAATTTTTCTAAAAAAGGGGAATAAAAACAAAATTTGTCTTCTAGTTTGACTTATTAAAAAAACATATAAAAATTTTCTTTTAATTACTTTCAAAATAAAGAAAAAGGGTATTTATTTAAAAGTAAAAAAAAATGGAAAATTCATAATTCAAAAAAGAATGTTGTTTCTTTTGTAGTACCTCTTCTATAAATTCAGACTAATAGTCCAAATATTTCCTTAAAAAAAATAATAAAAAAAATATATATTCTTGCTTTCTGGGTTTAATCGATTTTCTCTATTTGCGATGTACCGTACTATGCCGGTTTGATTCTCACCGGATGTGAGATACGTAGGCAACCCCCATCTGGTTCAACCCCACCCTTTTGCTAAAAATAGCCAAAAATAATAAATAATAAAAAAAATTCTGTCATAAAGAAGTCGGGTGACGATGTTTTATCGAGACATAGCCGAATGTTCCCGAAAGGGACGCCGAAAGGCTGACTTTGCATGAACAGCCACCTTTTGGGTCATGTTTAGGATTTTGTCCAATTGACCCACACAGCCTTAAAATCTTCATCCCCGAAGTGCTTAAAGGCCGTGTTCGAAACTTGATCCCCCTTTGTAAAATATTGTTGAGTCAAGTTATTTTTATTAAAAATCACCTTAATAAATGTGCAGGATGAGCACGATGCAAAATGAACATTTTTCAATAATGACCAAAATCCCTGTCAAGTTACGGCTATGGTGGAATGATCTAGGTGCTGAAGGACAAGATGAGGTCAAGAAATATCTGAAAGGTCTCGTGGGTTTGTTGGAAATCCAGCCTCGGGGAGATATCATAAGAGCTTTGGTTACCTACTGGGACCCGGCGCACAATGTTTTCCATTTCTCTGATTTTGAACTCACCCCGACTTTGGAAGAAATGGCTGGGTACATTGGAAATGCTGAACTTCCGTTAAGGCAAAAATACTTGGTCGCCCCAAGAGCTGTCACGGTACATCGGTTCCTAGATTCACTGAAGATACCCAGAACGGTCCACAACCCGGATTTGGCTGCCGGTTTTTGTACTCTATGCTTCATATATGATAGGTACGGTCATGAAGGAGGATTCAATAATCCAATCAACAAACTGTGCAGCAAAGGTATTCGTCAGAAGTGGGACAAACACAAACGGGTAGCCTTCATGATGATGTTCCTGGGCCTTCTGGTATTTCCGAGGAAAGACGGAAACATTGATTTAAAGATATCCGGGGTCGTCAGCACCTTACTCACGCAAAGTGACAGTACTCTCGCGCCTATGGTGGTATCTGACATCTTTCGAGCTCTTACAGCTTGTAAGGCTGGGGGAAATTTCTTCGAAGGTTGTAACTTGCTCCTACAAATGTGGATGACCGAGCACCTCTGCCATCGTTCCGAGATTTTGAGCCATGGTTCCCCGGAAAAGACTTGCATAGAAGAATTTTATACGAGAACCAAAGAGATCAGTTTGCCCAAAGGAGTCATGGCATGGACCTCGTTTTTTCAAGCTCTTACTGCCAGCCAAATACAGTGGACACTGGGATGGTTGCCTGTTGATGAAGTCATATATATGCCAGCAGCTAGAACTCATTTCTTACTGATGGGACTTAAGAGCATTCAACCTTACGCGACCTGTCGAGTTTTGAGACAGCTCGGAAGATGCCAGACGGTACCGCATGAGGAAGATCTTAGCGCTCAAACAATTGAGATAAGTCCTGGCGAACAATTTCCAGAAGCGAAAATTCGCCAAATCTGGAGTGAGTGTCAATATTTGAAATCAGATACTTGCGTGCGGGATCGAGCCAAAGGTGAGACGGCACCAGGTTACCTGGCCTGGTATAGAAGGGAACTTGCGCATGAAAGGCCGGCTAAGAGACTCCACATCCTGAATTTCGCCGAATCGTCGCAAAGGCAGTGGGATTGGCTAGCAAAAGAAAGAGGCTATTGCGCCGAAATCAGCAGGTTAAAGCAACAAGTGGAAAGCCTGAAATATGAGCACAACATGCAAGTTGCTACCGATCTGGGAGAACTGAACAGGTTGATTCAGGAAAACGAAATGCTCAGAGCCCAGATCAAACAGATAAGGATGGATGCGGATAAACGGCCAAGGCGTCGATCAGACGAGCAGTTGATAATAAAGCTAAAAAGTGAAGTCATGGAATAGCAAGAAGGTTTAGAGAAATCTAAAAACGTCATAGCAGAGCTCAGGGCACAGTGGGATACAAGAGCAGATAAGCATCGCCGATACTTAAATCAATTGAAAAGCGACCACGAAAAAACTGTTGCTAAAATGAAGAGAGAGATGGCTGCACTTGAGACCAAAGCAGCTAATCAGGCTAAGGATTTCCAAATTGAGAGCAGATACTGGTACGACTTGTTGGCCTAGATGAAGTTAGAAGTACGGCAACTGAAGAATCAATATATACAGGATGCTCAGGTATTCAAGATGTGTAGCGATCAGATAAAACGCCTACTCATAGAGAAGAAGCAAACCAAAGATAGGATCAAGGCCATTGCCCATGCCATCACCAGACGATGTCTACGATGTGAGAACATGACCAGCGTTACCGTCCTCTCGGCAGTGATGAGTTATGTCAAGCAGACCATGTATGAGAAGGAGCAACTTGAGAGGGATCTCACACCTAGGACCGCGGCGAGGCCGAACGATGCCCCGCGGGCACCAATTTTCAAAACCATAATGTACTCATAAGTCAAGTCTGTATCTTAGCATCTTCTGCCTGTTTTTCCCATCAGAGTGATTTTAGTCTATTTTTGAGTCTAGGTTTATTTTCAAAGTTTGCTCTTTCTTTTGCAAAATGTAGTTTGTAATAGACCGTTTCAACAATAAAAGGTGTGTTTCTTTTACGCTCATTAGTGTTTTTGAACTACGTAATGATCTGATTCACGTGGCGTCGTGATACGTAGGCAATCCTCATCGGATCCGGTCGCATTTTTACCGCAAAATAAAAACATAAAAGAAAAACAAAAAGAGAAGAAAAATGATAAGAAAAGGGAAGCCTAAAAAAAAGAATGCCGGAATGACGCATGCTTTCATCGCAAACATGTAGAATTCACTTAACTGTATAGGTGCATCATGCTCAACGTGAGGTTGCCTATCTGTTATTTGTTTCGAATTAACCGCTCGTTTGTCGTTGAGCCTTCCAGGTTTTTGGAAAAGACGGTTGGTTTGGTGAAAGTCTGGCCTCGCACTCATACTTCACGAGGTCGAAAGGGAGTGTTCAGCTACCTGTGGTTAAGTCAGGAGGCAGTGCTCACGCTTATTTCACAAGGTCAAAAGGAAGCACAGAAATGTCTGCAGAAATTCCTTTACCAACAGTGCCTGTTCCCGAGGAAAGTTCGATCTCAGCTGTCCTCGCGCCCGAGTCCGCAACTGCGGAGGAAAATAAGATCCTACGGCTCCGCATGTTGGAAATGCTGGACGACTAGAATAATGGGAAAGAGCCACCAAGTGTCGTCCCTGGATTCCCTGAGTTATTCTCCAGGACAAGCGGGACTTCTAATGTTCCCATAAGTTATCCTGCTACCCCGTTCGGGTACCCGGCTACTTCAGCCTTCTCTGCTGGATCGCCCTCTAAGTCTCACCCCCGAATGTCAGCCACCGATGCAAGCACGAACATCTTTACTGCACTGCCCTGCCCAATTATGGCACAGCCTGCTACGTATAAGCCAAGCTTTGACTCATCCTCCTTTACATTCCAAGCACCCTCTTTCTCAATGGAACCAACTAGGTTCGCTACCAGCACTAATCCTCCACCGCCTCAGTGCGAGCTTGCACCTGGGCAGGATCAGAACCCCAGAATTGCAGAACAAAATGAGATGGCCAAAAGAATGAGAAGCCTTGAACAGAGTTTGAAGAATATGCAAGGTTTGAGCGGACAGAAGAGCGTCTCTTACGCCGACCTATGCATATTCCCTCACGTACACCTACCAGTGGGTTTCAAGACCCCAAAGTTTGAGAAGTACGACGGGCACGGTGACCCCATTGCTCACCTAAAGAAATACTGCAACCAATTAAGGGGAGCCGGCGGAAAAGAGGAATTGCTAATGGCATATTTCGGGGAAAGTCTGATAGGAATAGCCTCGGAATGGTACATGGACCAGGACATGTCCCGATGGCATGTCTGGGATGATCTCGCTAGAGATTTTGTGAGACAATTCCAGTATAACATCGACATCGCACCAGACCGAAATTCTCTGTCGAACTTGAAAAAGAAACCTTCAGAAAGCTTCAGAGAGTATGCTATTAAGTGGCGCGAGCAGGCGTCGAGGGTGAAGCCTCCCATGGATGAAGCGGAAATGGTCACTACCTTTCTCCAGGCTCAAGAGTCTGACTATTTCCAAAACATGATGTCAGCCATGGGAAAGCCGTTTGCAGAAGCAATTAAGATTGGAGAGATGGTGGAGAATGGTCTGAAAACGGGTAGGATTTTGAGTCAAGCAGCCATAAGGGCGACCTCCCAAGCCGTCCAAAGCGGGTCCGGAGGAATGGCAAGAGGGAAGAAGAAGGAAGAAACAACCATGGCAGCTTCGGGAACAAGGGAATATCGTAATCTCCGACCCCGTTTTCTGGAAAAAACCCCACAACACTACTACCCCCACACAAATCTGGCATATGCTCATCAACCCTATATGGTCATAAATGCCCAGCCTTATGTCCATCCGCCGCAACAAGCCAACCGAGGCCAAGCTCCACTTCCCAGAAATCAGCCTCCTTACCGCAACCACTATAACCCACAACCTCCGCAGAATAACTTCCGCCCTCAGGAGCCACCTAGAAGGCGGACTTTCACGCCCATCGGTGAACCATACTCTACTTTGTTCCCGAAGCTAGTCCAGTTGGGTTTCCTGCAACCAGTCCCTCAAACAAGGCAAAACCCGATGTCACCTTCTTACAAAGCTGGAGTCAAATGCACCTATCATTCAGGGGCCGAGGGGCACGATACAAATGACTGCTGGTCGTTGAAAAGAGTGGTCAAGAATTTAATAGAGCAAGGGAAAATAGTGCTAAGGGACGAGGAGGTCCCAAATGTGACTAACAATCCATTACCTGCTCATAATAACGGGCCGCTGATCGGGATGATTTGCGAAGACAAAGAATTTGACCCCGCTTTGAAAGCTATAATCGCCATTGTCGACGCAGGGAAAAAGCCTGAAATAGCCCAAAAACTAGAAAAAGGGGAAAAGGCCAATACTGCAAAGTGCGAGCCCGAAAAGAAGGTGGAAAAGAAAGCGGTACCGGTAAAGGATGGAGTTCTTTACATCCCACAAGGTCGAGCAGAGAAGCCGCAGAACTTCGAGGTCAAAAAGGCAAAACCTATGTACATACCAAAAGGGGCCTATGTGGTCCGAGGGACGATTCAACCACCTCGGCTGAATGAGCCAGTGGTTATCGGACGCATGCCACAAAAGCCGATGACCAACCCGTCCACAGTGCCGTGGAATTATCAAAGGACGTTGGTAATGTACAAAGGTAAAGACGTCACGGGGGAATTTCCGGAAAATACTTTCATTGGAAGGCATTCAAACACCCAAGAGCTGAACAACGCCACACGAAGGCGCTTCCCACCAAAGAAGCCTGTAAGCGTTGAAGAAGCGGAAGTGTTCTTCCAACAAATGAAAATGCCGGATTACGAAGTGATAGATCAACTGCGCAAGTGCCCCGAGCAAGTATCCATGCTATCATTGTTGATGAGGTCGGCCGAGCATCAAAAGATCTTACTGAAGACCCTGAATGAAGCATACGTGCCAGTTGAAACCTCGGTTGAACAACTGGAGCGAATGATAGAAAGATTCTTCGCCGTTAACCAAATCTCTTTCAGCAAGAACGATCTACCCCCGGAAGGAGCGGCACACAACAAGACCTTGCACCTAACAGTTAAATGCGAGGACTACTATGTCAAGCGGGTAATGTTGGATGGGGGTTCAGGTGTTGACATTTGCCCGCTCTCCACGCTACAAATAATGGAAATTGGGACCGGAAGAATCCGACCCAATAATGTCTGCGTAAGGGCTTTCGACGGCATCAAGAGAGATACCATGGAGGAAATAGACCTGTTGTTGGTCATAGGACCAGTCGAGTTTGAAGTAACCTTCCAGGTGCTCGACATGGATACATCCTACAATTTTCTCCTCGGCAGGCCTTGGATCCATGCGGCAGGAGCTGTGCCTTCCACTCTTCACCAGATGGTGAAGTTTGAGTACGAAGACCGAGAGATCGTGGTCCATGGAGAAGACGAGCATGCTATTTATCGGGACCCATCCGTCCCATATCTTGAACCAAGAGAAGAGAGCGAACATACGGTCTATCAAGCTTTCGAGATTGTACTAGTAGAGCAGCATGAAGAGGGAATATCTTGCCTCCAGCCTTTCTTGTCTAACGCCTCGGTTATGGTGGCCAAAGAGATGATCCGGCACGGATTTAGGCCAGGGAAAGGGCTTGGACGAACCCTGCAGGGAATAACAGAACCCATCACCTTGCCGACCACCAAGAAACCTTTTGGACTAGGTTTCAAACCCACTCCAGGAGATGAAGAGTGGGCAAAGAAAAGGAAAAATGAGGTTTGGAAATTACCTCGACCATTGCCGGATTTATATGAAACTTTCATCAGGCCAAGGTATACCAAAGAAGAAGACGATGAGGTCTTCACGGCTGAGGAAATCGAGGAGATATGTGGGGCAATGAGAGAAATGCTCTACGAGACTCACATGGTTCAACCAGGTGAAGGCACAAGCACTGCTGAGATGCTGTACGTGGGGCCGAATGCCAAACTTCGAAACTGGGAGGCCACGCCATTCCCGACTAGACGGAAGTCCGGGTAGACCTGTCCTGCCACCCTTCCTGTGTCACAAGTTATCTCCAGGACATAACTTGAACGTTTTCTTCCTTTCAATTGTTGTTTTGAATTTCTAAGTTGTAAACATTGTTGTCTTCCAACTTCCCAAAGAAAATAAAAAAAAAAGAAAGAGAAATCGTCATTGCTTCCCCATTTTTTCTGTTGTTCTGATTTTTGTTATTTTCCTTTTATCTTTCCTTTCAGTTATAATAATGCGGCTTTAAATATGACATGCTTGCGGACTTCACGCCCAGATCACAACGAGCTATTTAACTGTGAATTAATGAACCCAGAACCAGAATATGATGAAGAAGAAGCATTTAGGGAAATAAATCGAGAGTTGGAACATTTTGAGAATAAACCTAAGCCAAATCTGAATGACACCGAACCGGTTAATTTAGGAACTCCTGAAGAAATCCGGGAGACCAAAATAAGCATTCACACGGACAAGAAAACGCGAGATGCGATAATTCAACTTCTTTTTGAATTTAAAGACGTGTTTGCTTGGTCATATGATGACATGCCGGGGCTAGGTGTTGATCTAGTGGTTCATAAATTGCCGATTCATCCTGATTGTCCTCCAGTTCAACAAAAGCAACGAAAGTTCAAAACTGAGGTCAGTGACAAGATTAAAGAGGAGATCACCAAACAACTGAAAACGGGAGTGATTCGGGTAGTCCAGTATACAACGTGGTTGGCAAATGTGGTTCCAGTACCGAAAAAGGACGGGAAAACTCGGGTATGTGTAGATTACCGAGATCTGAATAGAGCAAGTCCCAAAGATAATTTCCCACTGCCCAACATCCACATCCTCGTTGATAATTGCGCCAAACACGAGATACAGTCTTTCATAGATTGTTACGCTGGGTATCATCAGGTATTGATGGATGAAGAGGACGCCGAGAAAACTGCCTTCACCATGTCTTGGGGCACCTACTGTTATCGGGTCATGCCATTTGGTCTGAAGAATGCTGGGGCTACTTACATTAGGGCCATGACTGCCATTTTTCATGACATGATGCATCAGGAAATAGAGGTGTACGTGGACGACGTGATAGTCAAGTCTAGGACGCAGGATAATCACATCCAAGACTTGAGGAAGTTCTTCGAGAGACTAAGGAAGTATGACTTGAAGCTGAACCCAGCCAAATGTGCTTTCGGAGTTCCATCGGGCAAGCTTTTGGGCTTTATAGTGAGCAGGAGAGGTATCGAATTAGATCCAACTAAGATAAAATCTATCAGAGATCTACCTCCCCCGAAAACAAAGAAAGACGTGATGAGTTTGTTAGGCAGATTGAACTACATCAGTCGATTTATTGCCCAGCTGACAAGCACGTGTGAGCCCATATTCAAGCTGTTAAGGAAAGATGCGACAATCAAATGGACAGCTGAGTGTCAAGAAGCCTTTGATAAAGTCAAAGAATACCTTTCGAATCCCCCAGTTTTGGTCCCGCCAGAGCCAGGAAGACCACTGTTCTTGTATCTGACAGTCTTGGAGAACTCTTTCGGTTGCGTCCTCGGGCAACATGACATAACTGAAAAGAAAGAACAAGCGATCTACTACTTGAGCAAGAAATTCACCGGCTACGAGGCCAAGTATACTCTGCTGGAAAGAACATGTTGCGCTCTGACATGGGTTGCTCAAAAGCTGAGACATTATCTTCAAACTCACACTACCTTTCTCATAAGCAGGTTGGATCCTTTGAAGTATATATTTCAGAAACCGATGCCTACTGGAAGATTGGCTAAGTGGCAAATCTTGCTTACTGAATTCGACATAGTCTTTGTCACTCGCACGGCAATGAAAGCCCAGGCGCTAGCGGATCATTTGGCTGAAAATCCAGTCGATGAGGAATACCAGCCATTGAGTACCTACTTTCCAGATGAGGAAGTAAACACCATAGAAGTGGTCTCGGAGGACGCTCCTGTTTGGAAGATGTTCTTTGATGGAGCTGTAAACGCCAAAGGTGTAGGGATTGGGGCAATTTTGATTTCGCCTTTATCCCGCCATAGCTAGACTGCGTTTCTTTTGCACAAACAATACAGCTGAGTATGAAGCCTGCATTATAGGCATGCATATGGCGATCGATCAGGATGTCGAAGACTTACTGATTATGGGAGATTCTGACTTGATTATCCGGCAAGCCCAAGGTGAATGGGAAACTCGGGATGTCAAACTTATCCCTTACCGACAGCATGTGGAGGACCTCGGCAAGCGTTTTAAAACAATAGAGTTCAGGTATATCCCGAGGTGTCACAATGAACTAGCGGATGCACTTGCTACTCTGGCTTCAATGCTACCCTACCCGGGCAACGCCCAAGTCGATCCTTTGGAAATCCAAATCAGGGAAAGACACGGTTACTGCAATGTAATCGAGGCGGGATCAAATATGCGGCCTTGGTACCATGACATCAAGAGGTTCCTGAAGACGCAAGAATACCCCGAGCATGCTACTGGAGATCAAAAGAGAACCATTAGGCGGCATGCAAGTGTTTTCTTTCTGAGCGGTGAATTGTTGTTCAAGAGGACCCCGGACCTCAATCTACTAAGATGTGTCGACGCCGAGGAGGCGAGAAAGATCATGCACGAAGTACACGCAGGTGTGTGCGGACCTCACATGAACGGGTATGTCTTAGCGAAGAAAATCCTTCGAGCAGGTTATTACTGGATGACCATGGAAAAGGACTGCTTTAGCTTCGTTCGGAAGTGTCATCAGTGTCAGGTGCACGGTGATTTGATTCATGCACCTCCCACGGAACTGCATCCCATGTCTGCACCTTGGCCATTTGTCGCCTGGGGCATGGACGTCATTGGACCAATCGAGCCAAAGGCTTCAAATGGACACAGATTTATACTGGTTGCCATCGACTACTTCACAAAATGGGTAGAGGCTGTCACTCTCAAGTCGGTCACTAAAAAAGCTGTAGTGGATTTTGTACACTCAAATCTTATCTGTCGTTTCGGTATTCCTGCGACTATCATTACAGATAACGCAGCAAACTTGAACAGTCACTTGATGGGAGATGTATGCGAGCAATTCAAAATAACGCATAGGAATTCTACTCCTTATCGGCCGAAGGCCAATGGTGCTGTGGAAGCGGCGAACAAAAACATCAAGAAGATTTTAAGGAAAACGATCCAAAGTTCCCGACAGTGGCACGAGCAGTTACCATTTGCATTTTTGGGATATCGTACTACGGTACGCACGTCAGTAGGAGCAAATCCTTATATTTTGGTTTATGGGACCGAGGCTGTGATACCAGCAGAAGTAGAAATCCATTCGCTTCGAACCATTGTTGAAGCAGAAATCGAAGACAGCGAGTGGGTCAAGACTCGATTAGAGAAATTGACTTTGATCGATGAAAAGCGAATGGCTGCGGTTTGTCACGGACAATAGTACCAACGAAGAATGGCCCGTGCTTACAACAAGAAAGTCCGACCCAGGAATTTCGAAGTAGGTCAGCTGGTACTGAGGCGTATTCTGCCACATCACCAGGAAGCAAAAGGGAAATTTGCTCCAAATTGGAAAGGCCCATACATCATCAGGAAAATATTGCCGAGAGGAGCATTGTATCTAGGTGATATCGAAGGAAATGACTCCGAAACAGCAGTAAATGCAGATGCAGTCAAGAGATAATACGTCTGAGTGACGCCTCGGCGATCCTGACACATTTGAAATGATGAAGGTTTTTATTCCCACTACCAACTCTCTCTACAAGCCTTTGAGCCGCTTACAAAAAAAAAACATTGATTGAGGCCTGAACTACGTTTGACTTGATTCCGAAAGGATACGTAGGCAGCCTCTCCCTGAGGTTCAGTCGCACCAACAATAAAATCCCATTTACCCTGAAATTGAAACCGGGGCACGCTAAACGGTTTAGAAGTTAGTATCATCTACCTCTCTTTACCAATCACAAGCCTTCAGATCAATTACCAAAGATAGCGGGAAGCCAAGAAGCGTCACGAATGGAGGCCGGAACACTCTAAATTGAGAGAGATAAAATGAGAGAGTCTCATCGGTGAAAACCTTCGGGCACCGCGAGGCGACGGGAGTAGAGAAACCAAAATGAGAGAGTTTGTTTAGTAAAAACTCGCAAAGAGTGCTATCAAGCGATGACAGGAAGAGAAATGAGAGAGGTTAGCCAGCGAAAACCCGCAAAGGGCGCTGTTGGCCGAAAGAATGACTCCACCCCAGGGAGGTCTCAGCAAAGGTCCACCGGTTTGGAATCATAGATCCGTTTTGGTTCAGGGAAATGCAAGTTCATTGAAGGTCAGGCATCCAGTCCAAAGAGCATGTCATGTCCATTTAAAGTCGGCATTGTCTTCCTCAGATAAGTCTTTCTCATCCCGAAAGAGACACTCCTTTTCTGAAATTTGCGTTCTCCTTTCTTTGTTTTTCTTCGAATCCCTTTCGTGTTTAACCCCAAGTTCCAGATATACCGGAAAAGACAGGTGGCAGGTTTGGTTTCACGAAATTCCGTTTTATGAAGGAAAACACCTCGTTTCGTTGGTACGTTTGTCCAAACCTGATGAATCATGATGTTTGGCTACATTCGAAGTAAAGAGGAAAGAGAGAAATTTCCCCAGCAAGTCCGCTTCGTACAAAACCCCACAGGGCTTCCCTTTGTACAGATCCGCACAAAGAATCCGCTGCGTAAATCTTCCCCAAAGAGTCTGCCCCAGCAAAATTCACATAGATTTTCTCTCTTGTACAGATCCCCACAAGGTCTTCCCTTTGTTAATAATAATAACAATAATAATAAAAAAAAAGAAGGATTTCCCCAGCAAATCCCCAGCAAGTCCCTTTGTAAAAATTCCCCAACGAGCTTACCCCAACAAATCCTGGAAAGTCCGCTTTGAAACAAATCCCCAGCATCTCCCCGTTGTATAAAAATCCACACAAAGAATCCACTTTGTAAATATTCCCCCACAGATCTTTCCTTTGTACAAATCCCCACAGAATACCTTCAATAAAATCCCCGTTGAGAATCTTCAAGCAAAACGGGACAAAAAAAAAAGAGCCTTACGGGGCAAATCATCACAGAATCTGGAAATACAAGCCTGAGTAGTCTAAAAGGCTTCGCCATTTGAATCCAATCAATGGCAGGACTTTGCAAAAGAAATAAGGACGCAACAAAGTAACTGGAATGATCAAGGTCACCAAACCACCCGCCATTTCCGAACTAACAATTGTTCTTTGTCTGAAAAGTTGAAACAGGTATAATCCAAGACAACCGTGCAAGAAGCAGGTGTCACCCAAAGAAGAAGGAATCCACTCGAAAGGTAAGTTTCCACGAGATTCCACTTTATCTTCTACTAAAATAGAAAATTCAAAAAAAAGAGGTCAGTTAGTATCCTCGAACTTTGTCCCTAGTCAACCAGCGTTAGGGTTTTAAACCCTGAACTGAGCCTTTTCATTCAATCAGTATTAGGGTTTTAAACCCTGAACTGAACTCTTTCCAGCCAGTCGGTATTAGGGTTTTAAACCCTAAACTGAACTCTTTCCTTCAGTCAGCATTAGGGTTTTAAACCCTAAACTGAACTTTTTTCCCTTCAGTCAGCATTAGGGTTTTAAACCCTAAACTGAACTCTTTCCTTTAGTCAGCATTAGGGTTTTAAACCCTAAACTGAACTTTTTCCTTTAGTCAGCATTAGGGTTTTAAACCCTAAACTGAACTCTTTCCTTCAGTCAGCATTAAGGTTTTAAACCCTAAACTGAACTTTTTTCCCTTCAGTCAGCATTAGGGTTTTAAACCCTAAACTGAACTCTTTCTTTTAGTTAGCATTAGGGTTTTAAACCCTAAACTGAACTTTTTCCATTCAGTCAGCATTAGGGTTTTAAACCTTAAACTGAACTTTTTCCTTTAATCAGCATTAGGGTTTTAAAACCTAAAGTGAACTTTTTCTTTAATCAGCATTAGGGTTTTAAACCCTAAACTGAACTTTTTTCATTCAGTCAGTATTAGGGTTTTAAACCCTAAACTGAACTTTTTCCTTTAGTCAACATTAGGGTTTTAAACCCTAAACTGAACTTTTTTCATTCAGTCAGCATTAGGGTTTTAAACCCTGAACTGAACTTTTCCAGTCAGTCAGCATTAGGGTTTTAAACCCTAAACTGAACTTTTCCAGCCAGTCAGCATTAGGGTTTTAAACCCTAAACTGAACTTTTTCCATTCAGTCAGTATTAGGGTTTTGAAACCTTAAACTGAACTCTTTCCCTCAGTCAGCATTAGGGTTTTAAACCCTATACTAAACTTTTTTCCCTTCAGTCAGCATTAGGGTTTTAAACCCTAAACTGAACTTTTTCCTTTAGTCAGCATTAGGGTTTTAAAGCCTAAACTGAACTCTTTCCTTTAGTCAGCATTATGGTTTTAAACCCTAAACTGAACTTTTTCCATTCAGTCAGCATTAGGGTTTTAAACCCTAAACTGAACTTTTTCCTATAATCAGCATTAGGGTTTTAAACCCTAAACTGAACATTTTCCTTTAGTCAGCATTAGGGTTTTAAACCCTAAACTGAACTTTTTCTATTCAGTCAGCATTAGGGTTTTAAACCCTAAACTGAACTTTTTTCTTTAATCAGCATTAGGGTTTTAAACCCTAAACTGAACTTTTCCATTCAGTCAGCATTAGGGTTTTAAACCCTAAACTGAACTTTTTTCTTTAGTCAGCATTAGGGTTTTAAACCCTAAACTGAACTCTTTCTTTTAGTCAGCATTAGGGTTTTAAACCCTAAACTGAACTCTTTCCTTCAGTCAGCATTAGGGTTTTAAACCCTAAACTGAACTTTTTCCTTCAGTCAACATTAGGGTTTTAAACCCTAAACTGGACTGTTTCCTTTAATCAGCATTAGGGTTTTAAACCCTAAACTGAACTTTTTCCTTTCAGTCAGCATTAGGGTTTTAAACCTTAAACTGAACTTTTCCAGCCAGTCAGTATTAGGGTTTTAAACCCTAAACTGGATTTTTTCCTTTAATCAGCATTAGGGTTTTAAACCCTAAACTGAACTTTTTCCTTTCAGTCAGCATTAGGGTTTTAAACCCTAAACTGAACTTTTTCCTTCAGTCAGCATTAGAGTTTTAAACCAGAAACTGGACTTTTTCCTTTAATCAGCATTAGGGTTTTAAACCCTAAACTGAACTCTTTCCTTTAGTCAGCATTAGGGTTTTAAAACCCTAAACTGAACTCTTTCTTTTAGTTAGCATTAGGGTTTTGAACCCTAAACTGAACTTTTTCCTTCAGTTAGCATTAGGGTTTTAAAACCCTAAACTGAACTCTTTCCTTTAGTCAGCATTAGGGTTTTGAACCCTAAACTAAACTTTTTCCTTCACTCAGCATTAGGGTTTTAAACCCTAAACTGTACTTTTTCCTTTAATCAGCATTAAGGTTTTAAACCCTAAACTGGACTTTTTCCATTCAGTCAGCATTAGGGTTTTAAACCCTAAACTGAACTTTTTCCTTTAATCAGCATTAGGGTTTTAAACCCTAAACTGAACTCTTTCCTTTAGTCAGCATTAGGGTTTTAAACCCTAAACTGAACTTTTTCCATTCAGTTAGCATTAGGGTTTTAAACCCTAAACTGAACTTTTTCCTTTAATCAGCATTAGGGTTTTAAACCCTAAACTGAACTCTTTCCTTCAGTCAGCATTAGGGTTTTAAACCCTAAACTGAACTTTTCCATTCAGTCAGCATTAGGGTTTTAAAACCCTAAACTGAACTTTTCCATTCAGTCAGCATTAGGGTTTTAAACCCTAAACTGAACTTTTTCCATTTAGTCAGCATTAGGGTTTTAAACCCTAAACTGAACTTTTCCATTTAGTCAGCATTAGGGTTTTAAACCCTAAACTGAACTTTTCCATTCAGTCAGCATTAGGGTTTTAAACCTTAAACTGAACTTTTCCAGCCAGTCAGTATTAGGGTTTTAAACCCTAAACTGAACTTTTCCTTTTAGTCAGCATTAGGGTTTTAAACCCTAAACTGAACTTTTCCATTCAGTCAGTATTAGGGTTTTAAACCCTAAACTGAACTTTTTCCATTCAGTCAGCATTAGGATTTTAAAACCTAAACTGAACTTTTCCATTTAGTCAGCATTAGTGTTTTAAACCCTAAACTGAACTTTTCCTTTCAGTCAGCATTAAGGTTTTAAACCCTAAACTGAACTTTTCCATTCAGTCAGTATTAGTGTTTTAAACCCTAAACTGAACTTTTTCCATTCAGTCAGCATTAGGATTTTAAAATCTAAACTGAACTTTTGCATTTAGTCAGCATTAGGGTTTTAAACCCTAAACTGAACTTTTCCTTTCAGTCAGTATTAGGGTTTTAAACCCTAAACTGAACTTTTCCATTCAGTCAACATTAGGGTTTTAAACCCTAAACTGAACTTTTTCATTCAGTCAGCATTAGGGTTTTAAACCCTAAACTGAACTTTTTCCATTCAGTCAGCATTAGGGTTTTAAACCCTAAACTGAACTTTTCCATTCAGTCAGCATTAGAGTTTTAAACCCTAAACTGAACTTTTCCTCAGTTGGTCAGCATTATAGTTTCAACTCTAAACTGAACTTCTCTCCAGCTAGTCAGTATTAGGGCTCCAACCCTGAACTGAGCATTCATATCCTCTTTCATCAATTTTATGAACTTCCTGGCAAATAATTCACGAAATTTTCCTAGTGAAACTGGGGCAGAAAATTTCGTTCGTTTGTTCTTCCCCGCAGGTCTAACCTCGAGCCACATGGATCGAAACGACCCACGAGATGAGTCTCAACTCGGAATAAAAGGAGAAAAGACAAAAGAAGATGTCCCGAGATACCGGAGAGAATGGAAGGCGGATCGCTCCAAGATTTGATTAAGGTCCCGAACTCTGCCAGTCGCGTCTCACTCAGTATCCTAGAGATTAAACAAGCACCTACAACTCGCAAGCATCAAGATTCGGATCGAAGTCTCCAAGCAAAATCAGCTAAGACCCGAGATCAAGTCGCAAAAGAATCATAGATAGGAATCTTGTAACTAGCAGTTGACATGCATATGAGTATTTAGTTCAGTTCCAACTTTTCTTTGTTTGTAATAAGGTGGTCAGTAAAGCAGCGGTGACAACAGCAACAGCAGTAACAGCAAGCATTGCAATCCCATGGTAGCCCCCAGCTGCCAAAACTTCCCGAACTACATTGACCTGATTCCTGTTTAGCCCAGGATATGTAGGAAATCTTTGAAGCAAAGATTCAGTCAAATCTTTCAAAACATGCTTCACACGGAGTAGTCCATAGGCAAAAATTGCTCATATCCGCTCACTTTATCTTTGCACGAAAACTCTTCGTGTATCCGAACAAAGAGGGGCAGCTGTGAGCACGTGATTTTTGTTTTACGCGATAATCGCTCCAAAAGAAATAAAATAATAACAAATGGTCCTGCTGTACAAGTTTTGGATTTTATGTGGCATATTTGTTAGTTATCTGTAATCTCATCCGTGTTTATTTTATTCAAAAAAAAATATATAAAATAAAAAATGTGTGCATCTTTCATTTTTATTTTTTGTCATTAAGTGATGTTAGTATAATTAAATGTTAATTGTATGTAAATTGTTGTTTATGGTTTTATATGGTATTATTTGGCAAATTAATTTAAGAAATTAAAAAGAAAAAAAAAGAAGAAGAAAGAGTTTTCGGACTTGGGCCAGTCCAATTTTAAAACAAATTGGCCCAAACAACCCAACCCAAAACCCCGGTCCAGACCAGCTGACCTCAGGGGGCATCCAAACGACGCCGTATTGATCTGGTTTGATCTGGGCCGTTGATCTCAGGATGATCAACGGCCAATATCGCATTCCCCATAACCCATGAACAAACCCGACCCATTCCACCCGGACCAACCCAACCCCCTTTAGTTTAAAACGACACCGTTCCTTACTAGCCAAAAGATCCTGACCCTTCATCTCACTCCATCCGACGGCCAGGAATCGATCATTCACTTACTATATAATCCCACTCCATTACCCTGCCCCCCTATCCAAACCCCCATGCCTTAGTCGTCCCCTCCACGGACCTCAATCCCCCAAACCCTAGCCGCCTCTGTACACCTTCACCATGAAAGTCGGCGGCCTGGACGCCGGTGACTCCCACCTTAACACCGTAGGACCACCTCACCGCCCTGAACATGGATTTGTTAACCGCTTAGCTCGAATCCCATCCCACCTTCTCGAATCTTCATTTGAAGATTAAAGGTCTGTTCGTTGGCCAAATGTCTGGTTTAATTTGTGTTTTGAATTTTACCAACTGTATCCTGTCCACCTTGCTTGAACCTCTGTGTTTGATCGAGTCTTTCTTCTATTCACTGATAATGTGTATATGTGTATGTGCTGTGCAATCAATTAAACTTTGAACTTGACTAATTAACTGATTTCCCGGTACAGTTTCTGCTTAGTCATTACAATTTGAATCATGGGTTCGATACTGTTAGATGTCTGATCATGGTTTCGATTGTACGTGTTATGATTAGTATAGTCGAGTCGACATATGTCGTCAATTAGTTTCAGCTATTTGAACAATAAAAATTGATCTGCTTCTGTTAAGCATTGTTTGAATCAATTAGGAATTGAGTTTTAGCTACTTATAGTTGTTAATTTGAATCAAAAGGATTTGTTTTGTTTATTTGCACTCTGAATTGTGGTCATGTGCACTTCTGCACAGCATGTGCATTTAGGGGCCTTTTAGGATTAAAATAAGCTGTCAACAGGTGCTGTCAGAACACACCCCTGCTGCCCATGCCCTGTTTTAATTTAGAAATAATAAGCCCCATCCAGATATTGTTTGTCAGGGAATATCATGGGAGGGGATATACTTAAATGTTTGAGTGGAAACTGAAAAGAGAAAAAACAGCACATGGGAGGGGTTTTCTGATTGATTAACAGGCTGTTTAAATGGCCTGATGTTAGGCTTATAAGAGGGGAACTTCCATTAGAAAAGAGGGCAAAAAAAAAACATTGAGAACGGAGGTTTGAAATACAGAACACTGAAAAAGAATTCTTTTTGATAACTCAAATAGATTTCAAGACTGAAAATTGGCACTGGATTTTGAAAAGAAAAGAGATAGTGAGAGGGATATCACAGAGAGGCTTATACAGACACACATACGAGAGAGCAAAACATACAAAAATCAGAAACTGTTTTCTTCCTGCTGTTTGTTCGATTCTCAGTTTGTTCAAACTGTTCAATCAGTTCTGTTTTCTTTCAAGTATCAACTAAGTTTATTGGTTGGTTCGTATTGGTTGTTTCTCTTGGAATTGGATTGTCTGGATCTCTGTTTCTATACTACTGGTTATTGCTGTCATTCTGCCATTTTCCATCGGCTCTAGCTGCCTCTTGCACTGGGATTTGTTCTATTTGTTACCTGCTGCCACTGCTACTGTTTGGTATTGCTTCTATTGCTCTAACTGACCCCCTTGCTTCTTCTGTTGTATCCAACATCCAGGTACATACTAGAACTTTGCATCTGATGTAACAATGAAAGCATGAAATAAAAGATATGCGGGAGTTTAATCATTCGTTGCTGCAGTTACAGTTTTTACGAATGTTATTAGATTTGTGTAACTTGTTTAGTTTGTAATTCAATAAAGAAACACATTAGGTAGCCTTGTACTTAATTGCAGCTTAGTTTGTTTCAAATTGTGATTTTAGTTGTTTAGTGGGTTGTATGATAAGTAATGCATGAGTGTTTTGGCACACATGTAATTAGATAACTTTTCGGCTATATTCTACATGTATAAAGCAGAATGCCTTAATCTTGCCAGATATAATGTAGTTTTATTGGATCTTTTTAGGCAGTTCACATGATCACGTTCAAACCCTATTAGTAACAGTTTCCGATAAGTTAATTCTACTGACCTGGTTTAAATAAGTGAGTTTCAAATTCGGATTTGAAGAACATTTAACATAGGCTTTTTAGCAGTTTTATTAATCTTGTATATTAATTTCCTCTAGCAATTTAACAACATGTTCATCCATGAAATAAGGCACAAAACAATTCATGCCTCATAAACAACTAATCAGATAATCAAACAAGAATCCGAAGTTGGTCAAGCATGTAATTATCACGCATTCCTCCTTCTTTCATTTTATTAGAGACGAACACAATAGAAATGTAGTCACTGTAGGTTTATCCTTTTAAATAAAAATGAGACGAGCCTCAACAAACAAAATGCACCAGCTGCGGGGCCCTCTAAATGTATACATTAAAATGCTTAGAATTCGGGACAGGCCGTTTAGCGAATTTTGCGGCCTTCCTAAAATAACAACACGCTAGTTGCTTTAGGCACGACTTAATTAGATTACATTCTTAAACTCGGGTGCACATTGATGTGACCCAGATCCAAATCTCAACGGAGTCGAAATGTATTAATAACCACGGGTGCATTGATTGTGACGTGGTTCGAGATGCATTTTCACGACGTTGCAATTCTATAAAAAATAAATGATAATTGTAAAAGCAGTTTAAACTTAATAAAAGCACGTAAGTCATAACATATATTGAAATCAGATATTTAGCCTTTATAACAATTTAAGCGACCGTGCTAGAACCACGGGATTCGAGGGTGCCTAACACCTTCCCTCGGGTCAACAGAATTCCTTACTTAGAATTTCTGGTTCGCAGACTTCATTTGGAAAAGTCGAAAATTTCCTCGATTTGGGATTCAAGATAAACCGGTGACTTGGGACACCAAAAGCCAAACCGTTCCCAAGTGGCGACTCTGAATTAAATAAATAATCCCATTTCGAATATTGTCACTTAAATTGGAAAAACTCCCTCGCGTATCTAAACCCTTCGGGGCGGGGCGCGCAAAAGAAGGTGTGACAAGACAGATTCGAAAGAAAAGGAGTGAGGATTCAGAACGGGGAGGTGAAGGGGAATCTGGGGTGTTGATTTGGTGTTGATTGAGACCGGCGCCGCCACCGAAGATGGCAAGGTTTTGAGGGCGGCGCTCTAGGGTTCGTGGTAACGATCTCTGAAGAGAGGAGTTGAGAGAGATGAGACGAGGGGGGGTACGGGCGTTTGGACATATATATATTAAGCGGTCCCCCATTTTGGAGCCGTTGGATTAAAGAACCTCGACGGCTCAGATCTACTGGTCACCTAAACGACGTCGTTTGATGAGAGGGGGGGCTGGACCGAGTGAGACGGGTTTTGGGCTTGGGTAAACGGGTTTCAGGGGTTGAATTAATTGGGCTTTGAGGAATTTTATGGATTTGGCCCAAATATCTGATTCTTTTCACTTCTTTTCCTTTTCCCATTTTCCTTTTATATAAAAACATCTTTTCTTTTCAAAAAAATTAGAAATAAAACCTAAATTAATCCCTAAACCAAATTATCCTACCAAATTAAATTAATTAACTCTAAATAATAATTACCACAACTAATTAAATACCAAATTAATAGAAACTACTAAAATTCGAGGCTAAAAATTAAAAATGCGAAAACGAGATATTTTTGTGATTTTTCCATTTTTGTAAAACAAACTAATTTACTAATTAATCTAAAATGTAAAATTAAATCCTAAATGCAACGCGTGATATTTTTTGCTATTTTTCATGATTTAAATAAAATTAAATATGCGCACAAAATGTAAATAAACACGAAAATTGGGCAATTAATTCCTAAAAACCAAATAAATAAAAAGAAAAATCCTAATTTTGAGGATTCTGTAGGAGTAATTCATGCGAGGCAAAAATTACGTGCTCATAACCTTATTCAACAATGAGATTCTACTCTAATGACATCACTCAATATATGCTACATTTATTAATAACTTATTGTTTCTAATATTAGGTGGTGTAGTTTCAAAACTACTACAATAGCACAATTATGCTAAATGAAGAAAATAAAGAAAATAAAAAATATGAGCAACTATATGAAATCACAAAAATAAAGGTTGAAAAGTGAGAATATTATTTAAATATAAAAAGTAATCTATTATTTTAACATAGTTAAGCTTGCATATAATCATATCCAATAACAAAGTGCAACTTTAATGACATCACTAATTATATGTCAAGTTTGTGGATAACTTATTCTTTCTGAGATTACAAGATATATTATTTTTTAGAAAAACTAGAATAATAACATTCTAAGTGTAATAATAATAATAAAATAATTACAAAAAAATATGAAAAATTATGTAGAAACACGTGAAGTAAATGTTGGGAAGAAATAAGGAATTAAAAGATAAACAGTGTAAAAAGAATACAAATTTTTGAAAAAAGAAGAATTTAAAAAGTTAAAATAAAAAATAAATTAAAAAGAATAAGAATAAAAAAAATTAAAAAGAAAAGAAAGAGATTCAGAAAATAATCTTGTCAACCCCTTGTGAATTGTAGACTGTAATTGCACCCCTCAATTACACCCAATTACATATTGACCAAATAATTTTACTTGGTGAGACAAACGTATCAAAACTTACACCCAAATTCAATTATAGAGTGACTTTCCAAACAAGCCCTTAATGGACAGAAGAATATAATTTAGATAAAATTTTCTATAATTAAGGTTATTAAATAGTATATTCTAAGAAACATATAAGAAACTTTAGCTAAAGGAATATTAATAGCATGTTTGGCTAAATTTATTTTTGGCCAAAAGTACTTTTGGCAAAAAATTAAGGTGTTTGACCAAGCTTTTGGAAGTAAAAAAAGTATTTTTGAGGAGAAATAGAAGCAGTTTTGGAAAAACAAAAAAAGTAGCTTCTCTCCAAAAATACTTTTCAGAAAAATATATTTAGAAGCAATTTTTTAAACCTTGACCAAACACTAATTATTGCTCAAAAGTGCTTTTCAAACTAATTAGTCAAACACAAACTGCTTCTAGCAAAATATTTTTGAGAAAAGCAAACGGCTATAAGTACAAGACTCACAGATCGCGTGACTCAAAACTTTGTCGTATGCCTGTTTAGAATAGATTGGACTGTGTGACTCTGTATGGGAAGTGGAGCTTCAAATGGATAAGAATGGCGACACGTGTGAAGCCACCAAGAAGTGAAGAGACCACTTGTCTGATCCGAGCTCTATCCTCTTTTATTTTTACTTTTTCCAAAAATACATGCTCCTTAGTAAGCTGACAAAATACTATCTTAGATTGTAGCTATGGCGACAGAATAAATTTATAGCGGTGATCGGCGACGGCTTCTGCTACCGGAGAATCAGACGACTGATTAATCTGTTTGTGGGTCTTGCTATTACTTTGCTGATGAGGTCATCGATGGTGTTCCCCACTAGCTAGAGTCCTTAAAGGGTACGCAACTCCAATTGTTTGGGTAATTTTTTAATATTCTGATATATTGGGGTTAGTCTTCACAGAGTGTTTTTTAGTATCTGAACCATGGTGTTTTATATGTGATGTCCGTTTGTTTGATTGCTTTCACGTGTGCATATTATGTATTTATGTGTTTAGATAGATTTTTGGAATTTGTGCCATTTGGTGTTATATAATGGTTGAATTAAAGGTTTATGGATTGATTTTAGATTGATAGGAGTAAGTCAAAAAGATTGAAAAATACAATCATTTGATTAATATACTCTCAATAGTCCTTAGATGATTGTTTTAGGATGATCCTTTTGTTAACGGATCCGCTAATTACACTCATAATCTCAAAAGATTGATTTGGATGCAAAATAAGAAAACTAGGAAAGTTTGATGTAGGAACTGTGATCGCAGTGACGGAGGCAGGATTTCCGTGAAGGGATTTCAAAAAAGAAAAAAATTAAAAAAGATTGTAGCTTGCGGGAATAGAACCAACAAATCTTATATAGGTTTTGAACTCCCTGACCACTAAGCTATGCTTTTGATCTATGCCAAGGGATTCAAAACATAATATATAGAGGTGAAAAATAGATTTTGCCTTATATATACAATGTAATTTTTTTGCAAAAGGGATTCGGGTGAACCCCTTTGCTCCTCTAAATCCGCCCCTGCGTGGTCGTGGTAGTAGTGGTCAAAGCACAAGCTTACGATTAAAAGAGTAAAGGAAGGAAATTAGCGACTGAACTAAAACCATGGTCATAGGACCAATGGACCGACCGCAGCTGCTATTGTCAGTTTTAAGGGAAAATAACAATCACAACACTCCATACTACAATAGCTACAAGTAGGGCTCTGGGCACCGGTCATGATTGCCACCCACTGACTAAATTTTTAGGAATTTATCCCCTAATTGTTCTAAAATTTTTCATACTCGTTCCAAACTCTTAGAAATCAAAAAGAAGTCAGGTTCCCAAGTCGGAGAGAATTTTAGATTACCCATTTTTAGGGGGAAGTACGAGAGTTAGACATTGTATTTCCTTTAAGAATAATTACTCTTTCACGGATCATGATGGCAGCTGCACTATCCCATCGGTGGGCGAACCATCCCCAAAATTATTTATCTTTTGAAAGAAAATTAGCGGAAATGAACAACAACAACAACATACCCAATATTATCCCACACCGTGGGGTTAGGGGAGTGTAGTGTGTACGCAGACCATATCCCTACCTTGTGAAGATAGAGAGGTTTCCGATAGACTCTCGGCTCAGGAAAGCATAAGCACCACATTAATGAAAATATAGACGAGAAGGGACAGTACCAAAAAAAACCATATAAAAGCAGAATAAAAACAACAAGACAGTAAGGTGATCAACAATGAAAGAAAACAACGATTAGTCATAAAAATCTACTATCAACAGAAAGCGAGACTACATGCCAATACCACTGTTATGAACACTCTAGTACCTACTCTACTACCCTAATCCTCGACCTCCATACCTTCCTATCAAGGATCATGTCCTCGGTCAGCTGAAGCTGCGCCATGTGTTGCCTAATCACCTCGCCCCACCTCTTATTTGGCCTACCTCTACCTCTGCGTATGCCGTCTAATGTCAACCTCTCACACCTCCTTACCGGGGCGTCTGTGCTCCTCCTCCTCACATGACTGAACCACCTAAGCCGCAACTCTCGCATCTTGTCCTCAATAGGGGCCAGACCCATCTTTTCGTGAATAACTTCATTTCTGATCCTATCTAACTTGGTGTGCCCGCACATCCATCTCAACATCCTCGTCTCTGCTACCTTCATCTTCTGGACATGAGCAATCTTGACTGGCCAACATTCAGCCCCATATAACATCGTTGGTTTGACAACCACTCTGTAGAACTTACCTTTAAGTTTCCGTGGCACCTTCTTGTCACACAAAACACCGGAAGCGAGTCTTCATTTTATCAATCCCGCCCAATACGATGGGTGACATCTTCATCAATCTCCCCATCCCCCTGAATAATAGACCCAAGGTACTTAAAACTCCCTCTCCTAGGGATGACCTGCGAGTCCAATCTTACCTCCCCTTCCCCTCCTTGAGTCTCGCCATTGAACTTGCACTCCAAGTATTCTGTCTTGGTCCTACTCAACTTGAACCCTTTAGATTCCAAGGTCCGCCTCCATACCTCTAATTGCGCGTTCATACCGTCTCGCATCTCGTCAATCAATACAATATCATTTGCAAATAGCATATACCATGGCACCTCCCCTTAGATGTGGCGCGTCAGTACGTCCATCACAGCAAATAAAAAAGGGCCGAGTGTTGTCCCCTGATGCAACTCCATCATAATCGGAAAATGGTCCGAGTCCCTACCCACCGTCCTCACTCGGGTCTTTACTAGATCATACATTTCCTTAATCAACCTAATGTAGGAACGATACATCTTTAGCCTTCAAGCTTCTCCACAAACCCTCCTTCGGAACTTTATCGTACGCCTTTTCTAAGTCGATGAAGACCATATGCAAGTCCTTCTTTCTCTCCCTATACTGCTCCATCAATCTCCTAACAAAGTGGATGACTTCTGTAGTCGAACGCGCCAGCATAAACCCAAACTGGTTCTCGGAAATAGACACACTCCTCCTCACCCTTAGCTCTATCACTCTCTCCCAGACTTTCATAGTATGTCTAAGCAGCTTGATACCCCGATAGTTATTACAATTTTAGATATCACTCTTGTTCTTGTATACAGGAACCATCGTGCTCCACCTCCACTCTTCGGACATCTTCTTCGTTCTAAAAATGACATTAAATAACCTAGTGAGCCACTCCAAGCCTGCCTTGCCCGCACTCTTCCGAAACTCCACCCGGATATCATCCGGCCAGGTCACTTTGCCCTCCTGCTCATCTTATGCATAGCCCCCTCAACTTCATCAACTCTAATCCACGGAAATGAAAAGAAATAAATATTACTAAAATTGTTTTGCCATGAATATATATAATAAAGATGCGAAAACAAACTTGCTAAATGCATTTCCCAAAACCTGGTCTGACTTGTACAAGAGCATCTAATAATTACTACAATGTCTGAAATAGTGAAATACAAGTCTCAAAAATACTAAATTAAGTATTGTCCAAGGGTGGGGAAAGATAGACAGAAACATAAGGAAGAGATTCTAGGGTTGTAGGTCCAACTAGTAGCTCACCCTATCGTCTTTGATGAATCGCCTCAAGATCAAACACGAGGTCTTGAACAGGAAGCTGGATCAAACTCAACGCTCAACAAAAGTGCAACGTAATTCCGTAGATATAATAGGCCGACAACGATTAGATAAACACATGGAAGTTACAGAAATTAACAAGTAGAGCAGATAAGACAATCAAGTACAGTGCGACGAGTAGAACCGTCAAGTCAATGACAATTCCGAATTCAAGTTCAAGTAGAAGTTCATAGTAATAATAATCACGATAGATCTCCATAAACTCAGGTTAGAAGCCTAGCTGAAAGTTTCTAATCCGCAAGTCCGTCGAATCTCCAAATACGCACTAGACAAAACAGGCAACAACTCAAGTAAATCAACAACCAAGAGTTCCATGAATATGCAATGCAGTGATATGAAATTCCATGCAGATGGAATGCATTGCACTGGCCAACTGTCCATATCTGTGCACACATGTTGAGGGCAATGCCTCGAAGTCATGACCCATGGGGGACCCGTGAAGTCCATGAACTTGTTGCAGCGTGCAACTCGATCCCATATATATGTTTATGTTGCGGCGTGCAACCCGATCCATAACGTACATACCCATTGCAGCGTGCAACTCAATCCATAACGTACATACCCGTTGCGGCCTGCAACCCGATTCCTAATGTAGGTACCCGTTGTAGTGTGCAACCCGATCCATAAGTCATTACAACATGTACCATCATCTTAATTTCCTTCGACATCTTATTCAACAAATGTATGATATGAATACATACATATCAAATATCAAGTCACAATGTAATATGGGATGTATATCATGCATGGAGTCGATCTCAACAATAGCACGATGTCTCAGAATCAGAATCCACATGCCATGGTTACAATCACAACTCAAATAATCAATGTTTATCCTTTCTTTTTTTCATGAAGTAAGGGAGAATCTAGTGTGACAGAATAGTTTCAACCAAAATATTCATAAGTAGAGCAAACGTGGCGAAAAGCCCACATAAACAACAATCATACCAACCTAAGTGGAATTTATCACAACAGTATGCTCGAAGGCCAAATATGCTTACCCATCAACATGTACAACTACATTAACTAACCGAAGTCTAATAAAGATAAGCCGTAACCTACCTCGAAGCCGACCAGGAGCCACGAACCCCAAGCCAACGCCTTTCCTTTCCAGAGTGCTTTTGAATGATCAACGTCTATCAAATATGAACTCTACGTCGAAATACGAATCCATGGATACTCATGTGGCCATAGTTTTACCCGGAACCCAAAAATGGGCCCAAAATAGCCAACCCGAGCCCCAAGGGCGAAATTGGAATTTTATTTAAAAATTGAATTACCTATAACTTATATAGTCTAGATCCAAAAAAACCTATTCAAAACACCTTCATCTTGATTCTCAAATCAACGGTTTACCATTTTTCAACTTTTAGGTTCAAAACTCCAATTTTCTCTGATCAAACGTGGATAAAATTGATAACCAACAGAAATAAACTTGAGGAAACATCAAAATAAAGGTATGATTCTTACCCCTTTGTTGAGACGAGAACAATGCCGTGAAAATCATCTCTAACGAGCTCTAGAACTCAAGATATGCTCAAAATACTAAATGAACGCAGTCTTATTTTTTAATACACAGCGATTTCTGCTTCCGCACCCAATAACTCGCACCTGAGGCCTGCCATGTGTCATTTCCGCACCCGCGGACCTTTTCTCGCATATGTGGGGCCGCAAGTGCAAAGTGGCTGCAGGTGCAGACTCCACTTCGCATTTACGACGCACCAACACCAGATATCCTCTCCGACCCTGAAATGGGCATAACTCCCTCATACGATGTCCTAATTCAATGATTCTTTTTGTTGTGGTTGTGTGATTATGATACAGATCTAATGGTTCAATCGAATCACAAATAAAAGTTGTTTGCTCAATATGGTACCCCTTTTGCCGGAAGAAACAACACCAAAACCTCAAATACGAGCGCTACATAACCCAAATTCATTTGAAACTCATTAGAATCTCACCAACACTTGTGGACAAGTCGAAAATAATCGTAGGTAGCTACTCGAACTCTTAAAACACCCAAACGAATCTGCCTTGACCTGATGTTGACCATGGTCAACTCCAAATCATCTCCAAAGCTAGTTTCTCAACCAACCACCTAAATCACACCCGAACCTCTATGGAGCCAAGCTAACAACTCGACCAAGCAAAAAAACACATTCCGGACCAAATGGAATCGACGAAATTTCAAAAAAGTCACATTTGCTTCCTTGACTCTGGTCAAACTTTCTCACTTCCTTAACTTAAAAACTTCCAATTTCACCAATTGCGATACATAACTCCCGATTGACTCGGGAACCACGCAACCTATCCCTGCGAGTCATAAATATCAATATGAAGCCAAAAGTACCAACAAATTTTGAATCCTAGTCTTATTTCTTCCCGTGACCATTTTTTCACCATAAATATGCATATTTAATGCTAAAACCGACTTAATTGTCAAAAACCAACCAAATAGACTCTAAAATTAGCCCCATCAATTTCTACAGGTCATAAATTAAATTTCAAATCTAACGGAATCTTTAGATCGCCAATTAGAGCACGTTTCCCCAAAATAAACAATTTATCCAAATAAATAAATGCCAGAATTTTCAAAGTGAAACCTTCTCCCAAAGTGAACCAAATGGCATCCATTTAACTTCAAATTTTGCAAGCAAGTCAAAAACTCCGAGATGGAACTACAGAAGGGTATTTTTAGAAAGAAGCTTAAAAACTCAAAACGGCCAGACATGTCGACCCGAACCTCTCCGGAACTAAGCTAACAACTCGACTAAGCAGAAAAACACATTCCGGACCTAATGGAATTGATGAAACTTCAAAAAAGTCGCATTTGCTCCCTTGACTCTGGTCAAACTTTCTCACTTCTTTAACTTAAGAACTTGCAATTTCACCAAATTCGATCCACAACTCCCGATTGACTCAGGAACCACGCAACCTATCCATGTGAGTCACAAATATCAATATGAAGCCAAAGGAACCAACAAATTTCGAATCCTGGTCTTATTTATTCCCTTGACCATCTTTTCACCATAAATATGCATATTTAATGCTAAAACCGACTTAATTGTCAAAAACCAACCAAATAGACTCTAAAATTAGCCCCGTCAATTTCTACATGTCATAAATTGTATTTCAAATCTAACAGATTTTTCAGATCGCCAATCAGAGCACATTTTCCCAAAATAAACAATTTATCCAAATAATTAAACGCCAGAATTTTCAAAGTGAAACCTTTTCCCAAAGTGAACCAAATGACATCCATTTGACTTCAAATTGCAAGCAAGTCAAAAACTCCGAGATGGAACTACGGAAGGGTATTTCGGAGAAAGAAGCTTAAAAACTCAAAACGGCAAGACATGTCGACCTGAACCTTTCCGGAACCAAGCTAACAATTCGACTACGCAAAAAAACACATTCCGGACCTAATGGAATCGACGAAACTTCGAAAAAGTCGCATTTGCTCCCTTGACTCTGGTCAAACTTTCTCACTTAACTTAAAAACTTCCAATTTCACCAAATTCGATCCAAAACTACCGATTCACTTGGGAACCACGCAACCTATCCCCGCGAATAAATATCAATATGAAGCCAAAGGAACCAACAAATTTCGAATCTTGGTCTTATTTCTTCCCGTGACCATCTTTTACCATAAATATGCAATATTTAATGCTAAAACCGACTTAATTGGCAAAAACCAACCAAATAGACTCTAATATTATCCCCTTCAATATCTACAGGTCATAAATTATATTTCAGATCTAACGGAATCTTCAAATCGCCAATCAGAGCACGTTTCCCCAAAAATAAACAATTTATCCAAATAATTAAACGTCAGAATTTTCAAAGTGAAACATTCTCCCAAAGTGAATCAAATGACATCCATTTGACTTCAAATTTTGCAAGCAAATCAAAAACTTCGAGATGGAACTACGGAAGGGTATTTTGTGGTAAGAAGCTTAAAAACTCAAAACGGCCAGACATGTTGTTACATCAGATACCAATTAAATAATCGTTTGTCCTCGAACGATAAAGGAAAGTACGAAAGCCGACGAGTAACCAAGTAATCTCCATTATAACCTCATGAAAGCCTCCACCGACAAGAAATACGCCGTTAGTACCATTTTTCCCTTTATTAACCAAGCTACCTATAACTTAGCTGAACGACCCAAATTTCCATTTTTTCATACCTGGAATTTCTTTCACAGCTAATCCTCGAACGTAGAACTGACTCTGCTCGAATTCCCTGATTTGATTATAACCATATCTCCATGCGCGTTCGGTGGAATCTACAAATATCACCTTAATCACCATCATCCTTAGTTTTAGCCACAAACCATTGCCCAACCTATAATGATAAAATGTTCTGATTCTATCAATCCTTTTCTCACACCTTCCTAGGCCATCATTCGCACTAAGATTCCTTAGAAACACATACACACGCCACAAGCACAATTCATGACTTCCTTTCGCCAGAAAAGAATCCTTCCTTTATGTGAGAAAAATTCTAAGTAATTCCATCGATAAACTGATCTTATCCAAAGCCGATTGTGCTAATTGTAATCACGTTAGTACTATATCCCGAAGTCGAAATCACTTTGTCAAAACCCATTGCCCAATTCTTCTCAAATATGCAAATCACCATAGTATAAGCATACCTATAATTACCTGGTCACCTATAATCCGTCGAAAATAAACTGATCAATCTAAAAAATCCCCATAATCACTTGTACCTTCTCAGTACATCTCCAAGCACCTGTGTAAACCATTAGAACTGTACGAATCGTTATCCAAAAGATATCATCAATCCTACTTGCAAATTTCAATGAGATAAGGTAACACCGCCATATCTCCATTCTGAATTGAAATCCATCAAATCCATGAAGGTGATTTACTAGAATACCCATAATCCTTCTGGTAATATAAACATAGCTACCCGGCTCTATTTGAACCGTTCTGACCTGAAAATAAATGTGCAACCCCCCGAATATCACCAATAATTACCCGCACTGGCTCCAAGCCTTCACGAAACCAAACATAGTCCTTTGATAAATCTGTGGCGACCGATTCTAATCCTTTTCTCATGAACAAACAATCTTGGGTTGTCACCCTCGACCCCGAAGGCTGAATCTCACCCAGCTCATCATTCTATAATTGAGAAGCTATACCTTTATGACTTAAGTCCTCATGTACCTCATTTCACACCCGTCACACCAATTTGATAAAACCCCATGAACTCTAGAGCATCAAATTCTTCTTGTGCTTCCTCTTAACTCTCTCACAACTCCGAACATTTCGACGCAAAGTCTGCAGCCTCATTTACTACACCTCCAACCATCGATTCTCTAATAGTAATATCTCACTACACCTTTAACGATCTAGAAAGTATCGAATCTTGCAACCCTCACGCCTTACCAAATCTTAACGTATCAACCTTATGATCCATGTACCTTACCTTGCGCTATTACTTCTGTCGTGCCCCCTTTCGAAATCGGGTTTATGACATTTGGTATGGGACAACTCGTTCCTTTCAGGAACTGGGTTTTGCATTTTTGAAGAGTCGCCACCTAATGATTTTTAAGGTGCATTAGGACACCAATGGGGTTCAATTCTAAGTAATTTGAATAACCAGAGATAAGGTAAGGGCTTGAAGTTATCCCAAGGGGAAGGTGTTAGGCACCCCTCAGGATCCACTAGTGTGGTTCCCGTCCAGACAGTTATTGTGAATTTAGCAAATATACAAGTACAGGCTCAAATATTAGGGGATTTAAACACATAAAAAAAGAAAGAATAATTAAAAGAAGTGTTAAAAAAAAGTTTGCAAATAAAAGGAAAGGAGATCCTAGGTTTATATTTAATATGGATCACGTCAATGCAATACCCGGTAATCACTCCTCAAAAGAGGGGTTACACGTGGCATTAGCGCACCGGTCATCATATCCATATCTACCCTTCCCACCCCGTTAAGGTATTAAAGCGCGGATTGGTCTCGATTACTATTGCATGCTATTACCCGTCCCATTCCTATCAGTCCCGGAGGCACTTAGGACTGCTAGTCCTAAAGAGTGGGATATTAGGCTGATTGGTTTCAAAGGATAAAAATCTAAGGCGACATACAAAAAACACATACTGCATGTTGGGGAAGCATATAAACAGATAAAGGCTCAAATATACCTCCTTGAACAAAAGCACATAACTAGCATGACTTGCACATACTTTTTAGGTCTGATTAAAATACTAAAGACGAGGGGAGTTTGATTATTGAAGCAGATTTGTTTATTACATAACTCAGATAAGAAGTTCGAATCAGGCCTGCCTGCTGGTTGTAACAATTAACAAAGGCGGACTCAATTTTACGGTCATTACTCTAAGGCTTGCCTAAGTATTTAGACGGGGTCCTATAGGCATGATATTCCCTTAATTTAGAAGGTGGTGAAACAGTGATAACTCAAAGCAAATTGTTTGAAATCCTATAGGCATGCTTGCTAAACCTCGTTAAAATAAGAGAATCAGATTATTAAAAAAAAGATTCAGAATGGACGAATTTTAAATTAGACTAGTTTCAGTTTCTGCAGATGATAGTATCCACTATCGCTGATTTTTACTCCTATGAACATTGTATCTAGGATTACTGATTTTAGAAACCTGTAGACATAATTGCCGATTTTAAACCCGTTGCGTACATAGTATCTGAATAATGGCAAACCCCTATAGGCATAATATCTAGTAGACAATGGAAGCAGGCGGGTTTTCACTTGGGAATTCCTATAAGCATGATTTCTATTCATTATGCTGATTTTAACAGGCGACTGGGTTATAGCCAATTGGGCCCTAAAAAAACATGATATCTAAACGGTGACAAACATGCAGAATTTTAGATAATTCCTATAGGCAGGTTATCTAGATGTGAAGTTGAACAAGTAGGTCCTATAAACATGGTTTCTAAATGTGATGTGAATATGCAGAATTAAAAGCAGTCCTATAGGCATGTTTTCTAAATGCGAATTGAACATGTAGAAAAAGCAGTCCTATAGGCATATTTTCTACCCTTGAGAATGCATAATTACCCAACCCTTTTCACTAGCCAGCCCCAAATGTTCATTACAAATTATTACAAACCATGAATACTGAATCACATCAGAAAAGTACAAAGAAAAGTTACAACTGGAAGAAGCCCGATTCTTGACTTTCTCTTTGAGTTATGGAGTAAACCACCTCAAAATGCCATTGATCCAAAGCCTTTCTCAGACTTGAGTGTGCCAGAGCTCCCTAAGGGCCTCAATAGGACCCCGGGCAGTGCTCACACCCAAGTTACATAACCAGAATGGAGATGAGTGCAGTGTGGAAATGTCAGCCCTCATGTGTCCAAGTTCAGAGGGAGCTCATAGATCCCAAGGCAAGGCTCACATGAGGGGGGGGGGGGGCAAAACTTAAGTCTAAGAAGAGAGTGAAAGTGCAGAAACAGAGTTCTAAGAGCTGAGGGAATAAAGGAGAGGGAAAGGGTGATGAGAGACAGCCATTAACATTTCAGGGAGTCAATAACTTCACATAAAGGGGGCAGGAGATTGAGAATTCATTGCAAGGAGCTTATACACTTAGGCATGGGTTAACTTTGGGTATGTACAACAATAAGAGTGCTGACATGCCTGTAAATCAACCAGAACACACCACATATAAGAGAAACATGGAGGTTATGATCCTAAGAGGATCAAGTTTGGGTCATGTACAACAATTTCCAATGCTGTCATGCCCCAAACCAACCACAAGTATTAAACACATTGGGGTAGGGATTTAGAATTCACAAGTCATGATACATTGATTCAGAACAGGAGAAAGGAAATTACAGCATGCTAAACAATGGTACTGGGCTAAATACAAACAGTAGGCAGACAAGAATGCAAGAAACAGTAAATAAGCATATTGTTGTTGGTGCAGAAAACTTAATTAGAACATACCAGTAAGAAATGCAAATGCAGAAAATAAGCAAGTTTCCCCACAACCTAGCCTTGGCTTTCAGCCAGCTAGGTAAGGCAGCAATATAGTAGTAACAGAGAAAAGAGAGATTTGGTGGAGTGTGTGTTTGAACTCAAGTGTTTATGCCTTGTGTTCGTGTTTTTTGAAAGAAAAGAAGTACATGGTATTTATAGCTTTTTGAAAACGAGTAAGATGCAGAAAACTTAATTAGAACATACCAGTAAGAAATGCAAATGCAGAAAATAAGCAAGTTTCCCCACAACCTAGCCTTGGCTTTTAGCCGGCTAGGTAAGGCAGCAATATAGTAGTAACAGAGAAAAGAGAGATTTGGTGGAGTGTGTGTTTGAACTCAAGTGTTTATGCCTTGTGTTCGTGTTTTTTGAAAGAAAAGAAGTACATGGTATTTATAGCTTTTTGAAAACGAGTAAGAGGGTAATAAGCTACAAACATGGAAACAATCATAATTCAGAATCAATTATACAAGTGATTGCCTTTAATTAAGGGATCACTTTGCTTAACGGGTAGTTACAGGTTCAAAAATAAGGAAAGAAATCAATTTATAAGCAGACTGACAGTTGCCATAAAAGAAGTAATAAAACATTAAGTAGGCCATCGAGTCTAGGTACAGAGATACACTAATTTTGGAAAGAATTCAGCAAGGCAAAACAGGAAAAAAAAATCAATTAACCCTAACAGGCGAGTGAAATCAGAATTTCACAAAGGAAAAGTTCGAAATCAGTCACAAGTTGAAGGTCAAACAAAGAAGGAAACTTAGCATATAAATAGGGTGCATAAACACTATACATGCGAGGCCAAGCCTGTTGGCAGAAGGAAATAGCATACAATAGTAGCACAAAATTCAGTGGATAGCAACTTTCGAAACATGATAGCCCAGTAGGTCAAGTAGTGAAGAAAACATAGAATATCAAAGCATGTGAAGATCTCACAGTAGCAGGTGAAGAAAACCCCTCTTGAAAATTAGGGTTTCGAGCATAATCGATTTTAGAGATAATAGAAAACCAGAGTCAGAAGAATCACACAGAGAAATGAGAGATTTTGAGATAAAGAACTTCAAAATCGAGTTATGCACTTAAACGAACAGCCTCAGACCCAAAACCATAGGATTTTCAACAATAGAAGAGTTTTTAAAAGAGGATAAACAAACAAATCGGACAGAAACTCAGGTAAACAAACATTCGTCTAATAAACAGTCGTAAGAAATTAGGGCTTTTAACATGCAAACTCAAGTAGAAGAAAGATATAGGTATGCACAGCAGAGCATATCAAAAATTAGAGAAAAGTTTTGAAATAAACTAACAAGAACCCTAATCGGAAAAGATAAGGGGTTTTGAAGGCAGAGTTTTAAAAGAAACTTTGAGAAAAACGCTTAGCAGTTCAGAGTAAACATAGATCTGAAACAGATCTAAAAGAAATCGAAAGAACCTTAGAGGTTAGGGTTTCAAAAGAACCCCAAGTGATGAGAAAAGCTTTGAAAACCATCGATCTAAGCAGGAAAGTCAAGAGTTTGACTCGAATAGCCATGGCTGACCGGAGAACAGTCATGAACTGAAATCGAAAAGGGTCTGGACCAAGCTCTTTCAAGATCTAGCCTTGAGACCATAAGAATCGAACATGTAGAAGCCATGAGGGGTTGATACATGTCTCCGATGACCTTGGAAGCCATAGATTTGGGAGGTATTAGGGTTGGGTTAGGTGGCGGCGGCTAGGGTTCATGAGGGATTGCAGGGAGAGCTGAGAGGGAAAAGGATTCAAGGGCGGCGTTTGGTGTGAAATGAGGTGGGGCAAGGGGTCGTTTGAGGTTAAAATGGAAAGGCCGATATTGGCCGTTGATCTAAATGATCAACGACCAGGATTGAAAGGGTTAGGTAGGGGATCTGAGTTGGGTTATTTAGATTGGGTCGGGGTCGGGTTGAAATTGAAATTGTGTTGGGAAATTGGGGGCCTGTTTTGGGTTTTAATTGAAACTCAATTTGGGCTATAATTGCAATAGTCACTTTTCCCTTTTAATTTTATAAAAAATAGTAAATTAATTCCTGGAAATAAATTGAAGGTACTAAAATGATTTGTAATACATAATTATCAATTTAAAAATACTGGAAACCCTCAAGGGTTGTCCTGGTGGCAATTGACTTGAGCCTTGGGGTTTGCTCCCTTTCAAGGTATCAAGTTCGAAACCCATTGGGTGCAAACAATTTCTGAGGGCCATCGGACTGGGTAAAAGCTGAATTAACCGTGGTGCACTTGCGGGAAACTCTTGCCGAGGGCCTGTGCACCCCCGGGATTAGTCAGGTCTCTAAGAGACTAGGACACCCGGTGCAAATAAAAAAAAAATACTGGACTTAATTTTTTATAAATATAAACGCAATTAAATCTAAAAGAGGCTAATACTGCAATTATAGCTTTAAAAATACTAAATAAATTTGCAAAAATATGCAAAAATTATCTTGACTATATTTTAGTATAAATATGAGAATCCAATAAATGAATCACCAAGATTGATAACTTTGGGAATTATTATTGGGTTTTTTATGAATAAAACAGAGGAATAAATTGGTTAAAAAATCTTTAAAATTAAGAAAATTAATAAAACATTGGGACATACTTATATATGCATATATATGCTATTTTGAAAGTATCTTGCATATAAAAAATATACAGGGAAAAATTGGATATCAACAACTTCCAAGTCTGTAATACCTGGGAATTGAAATACTCACCTATGCAATTAGTCAACAACGCTTCAACATGGTCTACCACTACGATCACAACCTCTCCTCGAGTATATAACCTTAACCTTCAAACTGGAGAGATTCTCAAGATTCCCTCTTATTAATCCACTCTAGACCATCCATTCAAGAACACCGTGAGATTACCCATCTTGATACAACACCAGCCGCTAGGGGTGGGCATCCGGTCGGTTCGGTTCGGTTCGGTTTGAAGAAATTCGGTTCGGTTATTCGGTTTTCGGTTTTGTAAAAGTAGTAACCGAAACCGAACTGAAATAAGTTCGGTTCGGTTTTCGGTTTGAACATTATCATATTGGACTCCTTCTATGTAATAATACGACCGGCGAATTTGTTGATTTTTCCCAAAACTTCGAAATTGTTGGAAATATTGTGTTTATAGAAAAAAAATAGACTAAACTTTGCACACTTTATGGATCATAAAATTCAAACATAGTGTAAATTATAACTCTGTGTGAAATTCTCCCGGTATCTATCACATATGCTATGGAAGTTTTAATAGACTGTAAGTCTTTAAGATTGGAAAATTGATGGACTTACTTAATTGGGTTGAGTCTTTGATAGATTGGACCTAATAGTATTAATTTATTACCTATGGGCTTAGCCTATGTATAACTTAAAGAACAAATATGTTAATAATTCGGTTTTTCGGTTAACTGAACTAAAAAACTTAATAATCGAAAACCGAACCGAAAAATCGAAATTTTAAAATTTTAAACCGAAACCGACCGAACAAACCGAATAACCGAAACCGAAATAAAAAAAATTCGGTTCGGTCGGTTTATTCGGTTCCGACCGAAATATGCCCACCCCTACCAGCCGCCAATCCATAAATCTCATCACATATGTCACCCGAAATTCGCTTCTCATCAGTCGCCAATCACAAACCCCATGGAACATTCATCGTAACACTTAATTAATTAGCGTAGACTTACTCTTTTGAGCGTACTAAACAATTTCACCCCATTTGACAAATAACGCCACCAAAATCCACATCCGACTCGAGTAATCCTGCTGCCTAGAATCCAAATCCTTCCCTTCGAAGATTTTCCTTACTCTTTTTTATTCTTGATCAACTATACCTTTATCTTAATCCTTCATTTTTCCTATTCCATTCAAATCACATTCATCGCTATTGATCGATCAACACTCAAACCCACTCAAAAGTATACCGCAATGTCATAAGTTTTGCAAAAATAGTTGAGTCGATCCTGGAGATAGTTGTATATCATACACTCAAACCAGTGTTTTGAAGCGTTGAATAGCGTGAGGCGACAAATTGCGATTAGGGCCCGGTTCACTGAGGCGAGAAGCGAAGCGCTCGCTTTTTATGTGAAGCGGCAATTTAAATAAAAAAAATAAAATATTAAATATATATATAACTAAAAACTCAATAAATATATCCATTCAAAAATATATCAATAAAAAACTAAGGTTTGAAGAAGCTCTCTGCCTCTGCCCGTGAAGGAATCGAAAAACAGAGCCAAAAAAAAGAGAAGAAGGAAGGAAGGAAGGAAGGAAGGAAGGAAGGAAGGAAGGAAGGAAGGAAGGAAGAATGAATGAAATAAAGAAAGAAAAAGCTCTCTGCAGCTCGATAAAAAACAACAGAGCAAAAAAAAAAGAAAAAGAAGAAGAGAAGAAGAAAAAGGAAGAAGGAAAGAGATGAGAAAGAAGAATAAAGAAAAAAAGAGGGAAGAAAAGAGGAGAAGGAGAAGAAGAAAGAAGAATCGATGATGTGGTTGGGTCGATATTGCTGAAGCCCTAAATTTTTTCTTTTGATCCCTGATCTTCAACCTTTTTCTTTCCTTTTTTTCCTAATAAGTGACGCTACAGGGCGCCTCTGGCTACACAGGCAGAGGCACTATCCTTTTTGAAATCGCCACGCAACAGAGGCAAATAGCGCTGGAGGCTCGCATCGCATCGCCTCAAGCTATTAGCGCTGAGGCGAGCGCTATTTACAACATTGACTCAAACAACCGATAGTTTCCCTTTCCTCACTCGAACTTCAAAACTGAATTCTTCTTTAAATCCGCGCATCATATGCACAATCCTTTATGAAGTTCCTCTGCTAGAAAAGGTACCGACCTAATCTGCTTATTCCAACAAAATCAATTGTTACCGATGCAATAACCCAACCACTTCTAATTGTAGAAACTTCTCAAGTATGCACCTTTATATACCATGCCCACAAACCTTGTCCAAGGACTAGATGCAACACCTGGTATTTCCTTAGAACTCCACACTTGTCCAGCTCTAGAGTCACCTGTTAATCAACCACTGTCCCCCATTAGTCTATGATGTAGTCAAAGATAACGACTCATTCATGATTCCTTCTGTCCACTTTACATTAAACAACTGCAAAATAGCTCACAAATCAACAAGCTCTTGGTCCAAAAACGATCCCCATAAGTAACCTTGCCATTCGACCTGGAGCCGATAGCCATTTCTTGAATGAATCCCTAACCACTACTTCCTACTCACCATTATAATTATGTTACGTTAAAGCCCAACTCAACCTCTTATAACTTATCCAACAACCACCCTCGAACATCTTGCAACCTTATCCCGACGAGCACATTAGATACCAAATGTTCTCTTCATATAGCGAAGATTGATCCATTCAATTCCTCTTTCTCACGCCTTCGTTCTGTAGGACAATAGAACGCTCTTTACTATCATTCTCTGATATGTTTTACTTCCTCTTCACCTTATCACAAAAGTCACTTTTCATGTCCTTATCCTCAACTTCTGTTCTTCGGCTTACCACGATCACTATTTCCTTGTCAAATCAGATGATCTTACCCCAGCTTACTCTTGTCTTCAGATATCGACATTCGACATCTATACTATTCCATTGCTGAACTGTTGACTTGCCATTGATACACTTATGCCAAAAAACTATTATAATAAACCTTGACAATGCTGAAACTTTTCCACTCCAAGAACACCTCGAGCAACCATTCTTGTTAAGCCATAATTTCAATCCCTCGACTTCTGAGCAACTAATTGTTAAAGACATGGCGGTCATGCAGTCCTCCATATCATCACTACCACTTTCCAAGGGTATCACTGAAATAAAGAGTCTTAATAACAACCCCACTCAATTGAAACATCAAGTTGTAGCTAAAAATGGAACCTCGTCACACATCCGTATCATAGTGATACATCTTGTACCCTACCGCATGTCGTCATATTAAGACATTTGTGTGCGATTTCAAGGTCGTGTTCCCACCATCAATGGGAGAATAGAACAACGAAACTCAGATACCAATTTGAAAAAAACTCACACGATAAGAATGAAAGACTGAAAGTTTCCTAAATGTTGTATAGCCTCTTGAAGATGGGTACAAACGCCTACATACCATTCTGCATGACTTTACTAGTCACTGCTCTTGTACTCGTGAGACTGGTGAACCTAGAGCTCTGATATCAACATGTTACGACCCGTTTCATGGATCATGATGACACCTACACATCCCAACGATAGACTAACCATCCCAAAAATCATTTATCTTTTGAAAGTAAATTAGCGGAAATGAAAAGAAATAAGTATTACTAAAACTGTTTTGCCTTGAAAATAAGAAAGATGCGTAAACAAACTTAATAATTGTATTTCCCAAAACATGGTTTGACTCATAAAAAAATAAGTATTACTGAATCCGTTTTGCCTTGATAATAATAAAGATGCAGAAACAAACTTAGTAAATGTATTTCCCAAAACCTGGTTTGACTTATACTAGAGCATCTAATAGTTACTACAATTTCCAAAATACTGACATACATGTCTCAAAGAACTAAATAAAGTACTGTCCAAGAGTAGGAAAGATAGACAAAAATGTAAGGAAGAGATTTCAGCGCTGCAAGTCCAACTAGTAGCTCACCCTATCGCCTCTGATGAATCGCCTAGGGATCAAACACGAAGAGGAAGCCCGATCAAACTCTGCACTCAACAAAAGTGCAACAAGCATAGTATGAGTGCACAACAGCCCTCCATAGGTATCATAGGCCGACAACGATTAGATAAACGCATGGCAGTTACATAAATAAACAAGTAGATTAGATAAAGAAAATCAGATAGTGCGACAAGTAGAACCGTCAAGTCAATGAAGTACAATTATGAATTCAAGTTCAACTAGAAGTTCACAATAATAATAGTCACCATAGATCTCCACTAACTCAGGTTACAAGCCTAGATGAGAGTTTCTAATCCATAAGTCCGTCGAGTCTTCAATTACGCATTTGACAAAACAGGAAACAACTCAAGTAAATCAACAACCGATAGTTCCATGAGATAATATACTATGCAATGATATAAAGTGCTATGTAGATGGAATGCAATGCACTGTCTAACTGTCCATATCCGTACACACATGCTAAAGGCAAAGCCTCGAAGTCATGACCCATAGGGGTACCCGCGAACTCCATGTACCTGTTGCGACGTGCAACCCGATCCCATATATATGTTTATGTTGCGGCGTGCAACCCAATCCGTAACGTACATATCTGTTGCGACGTGCAACCCGATCCATAACGTACATACCCATTGCGGCGTGCAACCCAATCCATAAGTCATTACAACATGTACCCTCATCTTAATATCCTTCTACATCTTATTCACCAAATGTATGAGTATGAGTACATATATATCAAATATCAAGTCACAATGTAATATAGGATGTATACCATGCATGCAGTCAATCGCAACAATAACACGACGTCTCAGAATCAGAATCAGAATTTACATGCCATGGATACAAATCATAACTCAAATAATCAATATTTATCCTTTTTTTTTAATTATGCAGTAAGTCGGAATCAACTGTCACAAATAGATTCATCCAAAATATTCACAAGTACAACAAAAATGGAGAAAAGCCCACATAAACAACAATCATACCAACCTAAGTGGAGTTTATCACCACAACCATGCCCGAAGGCTTATCATGCTTTCCCCATCAACATCTACAACTACATACGATTAACTAGTCAGAGTCTAAAAAAGATAAGCTGTAACTTACCTCGAATCCGAATAGGAGCCACGAACCCCAAGCCAATGCTTTTCCTTTCCAGGGTGCTTCGAAATGATCAACGTCTATCAAATTTGAATTCTACGTCAAAATATGAATCTATGGATACCCACAATGCCGTACTTTTACCCGGAACCCTAAACTGGACCCAAAATACTAAAAATAGCCAGCCCAAGCCCTCAAGGGCGAAATTGAAATTTTATTTAAAAATCAAATCACGTATAACTTATATATTGTAGATCCAGAAAACTCATTCTAAAAGCCTTCATCTTGATTCTCAAATCCATGGTTTACCACTTTTCAACTTTTGGGTTCAAAACCCCAAATTTTGCCAACCAAACACGGCTAAAGTCGATAACCAACGGAAATAAACTTGAGGAAACATCAAAATAAAGGTTAGATACTTACCCCTTTATTGAGACGAGAACGCTGGGAAAATCACCTCAAACAGAGCTCTAAAACTCAAGATATGCTCGAATTATTACACAGTGATATCCGCTTCCGCGCCCAATAACTCGCAGCTATGTCCTGCCAAGTGTCATTTCCGCACCCGTGGACCTTTTTTCGCACTTGCGGAGTCGTGGGAGCGGACCCCACTTTGCATCTGCGAAGCACCAACACAAGTTATCCTCTCCGACACTAAAATGGGCATAACTCCCTCATACGATGTCCGAATTCGATGATTCTTTTTATATGATTTCATAATATCGATATAGATCTAATGTTTTAATCGAATCACAAATAAAAGGTCGTTTTCTCAATATTGTTCCCCTTTCGCCCAAAGAAACAACGTCGAAATCTCAAATACGAGCACGACACAACCCAAATCAATTTGAAACTCATTGGAATCTCATCAAAACTTGTGGACGAATCCTCAATCATCATACGAACCTTCTCGAACTGAGAAAACACCCAAACGAATCTGTCTTGGCCCGATATTGACCGTTGTCACCAAATCATCTCAAAAGCTAGTTTCTTAGCCAACCACCTAAATCACACCGGAACCTCTCCGAAGGTTAACCAATGACTCGACAAAGTCAAAAATCAAATTCCGGACCTAATGGAATCGACGAAACCTCGAAAAGTCACATTTTTTCCCGATGTTGACTTTGGTCAAATTTTCTCACTTTCCTAACTTAAGAACTTCCTATTACACAAAATTCGATCCACAACTCAATCGATTGCATTGAGAACCACGTAGCCTATTCCCGCTAGTCATAAATATCAATATGAAGCCAAAGGAACCAATAAATTTAGAATCCGAGTCTTATTCTTCTTATGACCATCTTTTCACCATAAATAGGCATATTAAATGCTAAAACCGACTTAATTGTCAAAAACCAACCAAATGAACTCTAAAATTATCCCCATCAATTTTGAAGAGTCATAAATAAAATTTCAAATCTAACGAAATATTAAGATCGTAAATGAGCACATTTTCCCAAAATAAACAATTTATCTAAGTAATTAAATGCCGGAATTTCTAAAGTGAAACCGTCTCTCACAGTGAACCAAATGATATCAATTTGACTTCAAATTTTGCAAGCAAGTCAAAACTCCGGGATGGAACTACGTGAAGGGTATTTGGGAGAAAAAAAGCTTAAAAACTCAAAACGACCAGACATTACGGTATATCACATGCATACACATGACATCTTTTTCGTTTAACTTATTATGTGTGATTTAACTAATTAATTAGGATATGGAGTTTATGGTTGAAACAATTTAAAATGGTCATTTACTCGAATGTGGTAGACAAATACTAATATTTCTCTTTTTGGCATTGTAATGGGGGTTCTAGTGTCATTTGAAAATTCTTCCCGTTGTTTCTGAACCTCTTATATTGATAGTAATTTTTTTTTGTATCAGGGATAGTAGGGTGTCTTACTGTCTCTATCTAACCTTCACGACTCACAAAAAGTTTACTTGACTCGTCTCATACTCGCTCTTGTAACTCCTATGGTCTATTACCATTGATCTGGATTTTCGTTGTGTTTTTCTTTCTCACTTTCTATAAGCATAGGCGGTCCATGTTACTAAACTCAATGTCAACACTTTTTGCTAGTAAAGAGTTGTATGAATGTCACCCATGATGGTTTCTTTCCAAACTTATAATGTTATGTTGGAGCCAACTAGGTTCTCAACTATATTTGTAAGCGATGTTGGTGTGAAATAATTCTCGTATTACGCTTCTCTTAGTCCAACTAAATCTATGTCCTTTAACTAGGTTAATGTACCATCACTCACTCTTGCTAGTTATAGTCCTTAGCCTGTCTAACTAGTCATCCTATAGTCCATGTATACATAAATTGATTTAACTTGGGTCCTCTTAGCAACCCGTCTAACTCGGCCCTTTACCACAACCTTGGTGTAAGTGGCATGTCTTTAGTCACATCGAACATCTATTGGTTTCTATTGCGGGGCTACTGCTTACTAATTTTACTACAATCAAGGTATATATAACAACCACATAATAATTTAGTAGCTTGGCTCTAAGCGCGTGAATACTAAGAGGAGAGTGAACAAAATAAGAAACCGACTCTCTAACCTGTCTAAATAGCTCTCCACATGTAATTGTGATGTGCTACACAACCATAAACAATACTTTACTAAGGTAGTGCTCCTTGACTCAACTCCTAGGACTCATGAAACTCAAGCTCTCATACCAAGTTTGCGGGTAATGACTGGCACCCGACAAAGCTCGTGTCCCAAGGAGCGAATCTTTAAGCTTGTTGTCCTGACTATGCATAAAGCATATATTGGGGTTCTAAACGAACCCTATCATGTGTCATTAAGTTAAGACAGAGAGAATTTTATTAATGAAGATAGAAGTGGGGCATAGCCCTTTAAAGGATTAATAACGAGAAAGAAATAAGCCGCCACCGAATAAATGTGGGGCTTTACTGAACCTGTAAGACACGAAGATAAATGGAGTCAGCATATACAATGCAATGAATCTCATAGACCCTCTTCTAAAAAAGTGGATCATTTTTTCCTTTAAATGAAGTTAGTATCAAAATTTGTACTTTAGCAAATTTAAAATTTTCATATATAATAGCAAAACTAAAGTCATAAACATATGAAAAAGCATTAAAAAAATGCTTTCAATATCCATTATTTTTCCCATCGGGCTTAAACAAAATGTTTCTTTATGCTAGCAAGACTTAAACTAACACTAGTGTAGGGCGTATCGTAAGTTGCTACTAATATGGTTCGACTTACATATCCAAAGTAGACTCATGTCAATTGTCGATGATTGGACGCAATAGTTGAGTAATGAAATTCTAGCATCAAGTCTCTAAGCTTTGATTTGAGGTCAATGGAGACCTAACCTTCCTTAAGTATTTCCTTTAAAAGCATGCCTTACAACTGTTCAAAAAATTGCAATGAGAGGATGCCCTAGATGGCTTGTATCAAAAGTTAGGGACATGAGAAAAAGATGTTTAAACTAGTATGACTGAGAGAAAAGATTTAAACCTGGTGAAGTGTATTAAAAACTATTCTCGTCAAGTGTTGATAGGAGATAGTGAGATCAAAAAGCGATAAAGAGTCTATTTGATTAATTGTTCAACTCGAACCACGATAATAACAATTAGGATTTTCATACATCTGTACACAATGAATATAAGCTATATATTATGGAGTTATGCTCGTAGAGGTAGAGGACGCCATGAAAATATAAAGATTAAGAAAGTTTGTGGTCCAGATGGTATTCCTATAGAGGTTTGGGAGTGTCTTTTGATAGGTCGGAGTAGAATGGTTTACAAAGTGGTATGACGCTCGACGAGTGGAGAAAGAGTACCCTGATCTCACTTTTATAAGATCAAGGGAGATATTCAAAGTTGTGCAAACTATTGTGGCATTTAACTTGTGAGTCAATACTATGAAATTTGGGAAAAGAGTGATGGAGCGTATACTTAGAGACACTACAAGAGTGACTAACATCAGTTTGGATTATGTCGGTAATGCTTGCTAAGAAAATTGATAGAAATTTATTACGAGAGAAAGAAAGATTTACAGATGAAGTTAATTGATATGGAGAAAACTTATAATAGAGTACCAACGAGAGTCCATTGGTTTGTGTTAGAGAAAAATTAAATTCATGTTAAATATTTGAATTTCATAAAAGGACATATATGAAGGAGCCTTTACTAGCGTTAAAATAGTAGTAGGAGCTTAAAAGAGTTTTCCATAATCGTAGGTTCAGACCGGAACCAACATTAAGCCTATACATGTTTGCCCTAATTATGGTTGAGCTAACCAACATACACAAGAGGATGTACCACAACGTGTGCTATTTGTTAATGATATTGTGCTAATTGACGAAACCAGCGAGTGTGTCAACCAAAAGCGTGAACTATGGGGAAACACTCTAGAGAATAAGGATTTTAAGATAAGTAGAAGTAATATTGAATTTATGCATTGCAAGTTTAGTTAGCATAAGAAAGTGGAGTTGAGGTCAGATGAGATGGGATTGTGGTGCCTAATGCAAACAATTCAAATATCAAGGTTGGTTATTCTAGTAGGATGGAATGATAGATGAGGATGATATACATAGCATCAAAATTAGATGGTTGAAATGGATAAGTGGTTTCGGAGTGTTACGTGATAGGACGATACTTACCAAAGTTAAAGGTATTTTGTTAGGTTCTATTGAACATTTATATGTCCAACAATGAGATAGAAACACATCACTACCGAGGCCTTTCCGCCTCCCCTACTTCCTACCCCAAAACTATTAAAATCACTAATCTAAGAAAAAACTGAACAAAGTGAAATAAAAATAAATAAATTAAAGTGGCATTTGACATATGGAGGAGCGTGAAATGTAGCCCTCACAAGCTTGATTTTTTATTTTCAAGGAGGTATTAGTTCCACTCTAAACCATAATAGGGGGAAGGGATCGCCATTGAAGTTTAGGTGTAGCATTGAGTTTTTGGGATAAGTCTTAGGGGCGACTTATGTATTTTTTCAGAAGATTTATATAAGCGATACCAATTAGTTGAAAATATATTGTAGTCATGTTAATCTATTCACTTTAGGTTCTTTGCTTTCTATGAGTCTCTTATTCCTCTTTAAGATTCTACGACTTTATTTGAGCATGATATGTTCTACAGGCTTGTTAACATATACTTGAATTGCGAGCCCTATTTGAGATTCCTTCTAGTACTTTTCATTTTTATTTTTGTTTTGTAATGTTAGCATGGGATAAATTTAAATAGAAAATATGGTCAGTGATGACTGATATAGTCGACCCTAACTTATTTGGGATTGGGGCTTAGTTATTGTTACTGCTTGTTCCTTGATTGGGAAGCTAAGGTTAAAGAAACTAGTAGTATCCATGAAATTATCCATGATTCCAATGAATAAATTATATGAACCAATTGAAAAGTGGGAAATTATTGATTGATTTGAGTTACCCATGGCATGGTAAAACACAATTTGATGATATGAGGGTCAAAGATGAAACCAAAGAGGGTTGAGTATTGGGAATTTGTTATGGATGAGTCTATATAGGGATATAATGAACACTCTTTCTAAAAAACTTGACACTAGATTAATGCAATGTAGTTATAGATTGATTGAAGGAAATGTTCCTGATTGCCCATGAACGATATGCTTGAGCTACACACGCTTGTATTGTGAGTGAAAGAAATCTTGGTAGAAAGTTAAAGCTTGCACTTGTCAAAGATGGTATAAATTATTGTTGATCCTACGAGGATTGAGGTTTCTAATTAACTAATTAATGTTTCCTGAACACAACTTTAGAAATTAGATAACTTTATGAACGATCCTATAACTAAAGTGAATTGAAAAATGCCAAAGTTCTGGAGGCAGAATTGATGGTTGGAGATTCTAATAAGCAAAAAAAAGTTTGGATATGGATTTCGCCTTTGACTAACATATGATCTTCATTCCTCTTTAATCTATTCACTTTCTAAGTTATTTGGTGTTTCTTTAAATTATGCCAAACTATTATCACCTTTCGCGATTAACAAATAGTGTTTAAAGCACCTTAAGTGTTGGAGATGATTGATTAACCCACCTTAGGTCCCACGAATAGATATAAACCCTTTTAATTACCTAGATATGATTGCAAGTAGGTTCAAGACTAGCCTTTGCTCTCGTTCAGGATAAGAAAAAACAAATTATGATCAGTCAAGCATAGGTGAGAATGTGCCGAGGGTCTATCGAAACAACCTCTCTGCCCTTTTAGGGGTAGGGGTAAGGCTGCATACATCTTACCCTCCCCAGACCCCACTTGTGAGAAACTAACTATTGGTTTGTTGTTGTTAAGCATAGGTGAGAATGTGAAGGATTCAAACGACTTCTTTCAATTAGAATTTCGAAATTGCACTAAGAAAGATTAATCAAATCAACATTAGATGAAACAAAAGAAATTAATCCATAAAATAAAATCTTAGGATCCATCTAAATCCTACTACAAGAAAGCCACTCCATAGCGGAGTGTGATTCAGATAAAATAGTATTGAAGCCACAAAAATTTCATAGGTGCAAGAGAACGTAAAATGTGAGAAAAAAGAACTCCTAATCTTGAATTTTTTCCTTGAATCTGTGATTCTTTTGTTGGATCCTTGCTTCCTAGCAATGGCTGCCAATGTGTGTCAGAAGTTCCTCAAAGAAACCTCATTTTCATGATTTGATTTTTTTGGTTGCCTGTTGTTTACATGGTACACTATTGTAAGCTTCTCAAACCTACGTAGTTGATTGTGACACCGTATTTTACATAGCTTATGATTTTTATGACGGGGCTAAGATGATGCCTGTCTGTTACCGCATCGTTACCTTATATATGATGTATTCATGATATAATATATCACTGGTTATTGTTATAAGGAAAGGCATTTCTAATCTATTTTGTGAATACTATGTACTGGCGTGCTTCCTGACTTGTGTCCATATAACGTAGTTGTTGGTAAGCGTTATCTACTCATTAAGCTAGGTGACTCACTTTTTTTTCTATTGTTTTACAGAGACATCTATTGATGTAGACGAGGACCTACCTATCTAGAGCTTGCAAAGTTGATAGTACCGGAGAGCCCCTTGTTGGTTTGCGCAGGAGAAGAGGTCTTTATCATTTATTCATGTCCTTTCCTTGAACTCTTAGGATTGCTTTGTTAGTTTTCATGAGTACTTTGGTTATCGTAACACTTTTAGTGTCCGTTGAAATTTTTTTTTATTTAAATTTTCGTGATGGACCTAGTATTATTGTGTTATTAGTGGGAGGTTAGTAATTTTGGTGATTTTTTTGATGGGTGCTTGTTGTGTTGTGATTTTAGCGGAGACATGAAAGTTTTGATAGCCCTTCCCTGAACCCCATGTTGGTTAGCTGGAGCGAAGAGTTTTTGTCATTATTGTCGTCCGTTCTTTTAAACTCTTAGGATTGCTCCTTTTGTCAAGTTCATGAGTATTTTGGTTATCGTGAGACTTATAAGAACAACTTTCTACTCTTTTTTGGTGATGGAGTTAGTATGTTACAAAAGGGAAGTTAGTAGTGGTGGTGGACTTAGTCGTGTTGTATGATTCTAGCTGAGATAGGAAAATATGGACAGCCCTAGATATAAGAAAACTTTGTCCGATTTTCTTTAAAATCTTGGTAAACTTGCTAGGACCTATTCCTGAGCGCCGATCACATCTCTAAATTGGGTTGTGACGTTTTTACAGTTTGCAGGATTGAGATGCTCAAATAAATTAGGATTTCCAAATCATTGAAAGTAATGCTGCAAAGGTGGATGCAAGAGTATTGTTTCATATTTTACCTGATCAGTTTGTAGAATATCAAGTTTTGTTGATATGAACCTCATGAAGATGTTTGTGGATGCAGGGCACTAGTATTCACTCCAGAAGCTGCATTGCCCTTACTGCTTCACTGGGAAGTGTGGTTTTTCCTGCATTTTAGAAATAAACCTTAGGATGTTTCAGAAAATGAGATGTTTCATTTTGGAGGCATTTCCTCACTTGAAATGCACTGTCCTTGATCTTCCACATGTTGCTGCTGACATGCCAAAAAGTGAGAATTTAAGCTATGTAGGAGGGGCTATGTTTCAATCTATTCCACATGTTGCTGATGCCATTTTGCTTAAGGTATATACAAGAACTTTATTCTTTATATATCCTTATGTAGATGAGTTTAGCATTTATCACACCATCAAATCACTTAAAAGATCGGTCCGCAAAAGTGTGATTGGTAACTCGAAAAAAAAACAGGCTAAGTACGCTAATCGCATAAAAAGTTTTTGCACTGTGAGTTCATACAAGTTAAAGATTGTCAAATACAATTTGGGCAGCTTCTATTTAGGTTGGAAGAAATTTCTCCATTTTCTATACATTATCCGAGGCACATCCTTGTATACTAGCATAGATTATACATAAGCACAAATTTCTCACATGGATTCAACTTTCTATATCCTTTTTGTATTAGTTAAATTTACGGTCTGTTTGATCTAATTAACTATCTTCGAAGTTGGCAGAACATTTGTTCAAATTAATCAGAGTTCGATGCAATGTCACACTGTTATGTTTTGCAGCAAGTATTGCACAGTTGGAGAGATGAGGATTGTGTCAAGCTACTGAAGAAATGCAGAGAAGCTATTGCATTGACATGGTGTTAAGACACAAACGAAGATGAACCAGACATGACTGAAGTAAAGCTCATGTTTGACATGTTGATGGCAATGGTTTTCACCGCAAAAGAAAGAACGGAACAAGAACTATTCCTTGAAGCTGGCTTTACTCGTTACACCAATCTTTGGCCTTAGGTCACTTATTGAGGTGAGGAAATGCCTCCAAAATGGTCTTAGCTATAGTCAGTACCAACTAATTTGGGAGTGAAATGTAGTTGGTTAATTTTTTTTTATGTATCCCTGCCCATCTGCCCAGGAAGACGGGGGCAGAAACACATTAGCAAATGTAATTTACTGAATTGTTTTCTTACTTAACGAACATCACATGTTCATGCTATCACTTTTTCTTTCCCTTGAACTAGTCTGTTTTTGTTAGACTGCAAAAGATTGTTAGCAGTTGAGTTACCAGTTGATCTCATTATTTGAATTTAGAAGAAATCTAATCTGTATACTGTAAAGCCTTTGTAAAAATACATTGTATAGATTACAACACTAGTATGACTAAGACCAAATCTTTCTAATACAAAATATAGCTTTCGCTTATTCGTTCTCTCTTCTCTGTTTTATTTGTATTAAAAAGAAAAGGATGCTTAATTGCATACATGAATGTGGAAATTTTGGAGGACAGGCAATTCGTTCTTCGTTTGTGTCAGTTGAACCAAGTAGGGAGTATTAGTTACAAATGTATTAATTGTAGATCTATATGCAATGGTTTCTTCAGTCTATAACTCTATGCCACTTTTGCCCTATACGTGGTTCTAATTATTGACTTTTGCAATCTTGTACTACTGTATTACATTCTTTTGCTGCATGCTACGAACAATGGTGATACTGTAGACTTGTTATATTTTTCCCTTTCTTTGCGCTGTCAACTCAGCAAGTAGCCCGCAAGGCTTAGCTGAGTCGGTTGGGTAAGTGGTTACCCACGTGGATGACCTGGGATCGATTCCCCTCACCTGCAGCCTTCTCAGTTAGAGTAGCCCGCAAGGGCTTGCCTAGTCATTGCACAGTGAGTAGGTTATATCCAATGCACACCTGAAGGCTAGCGGCTGCGGATTTTCCTGGGATCCATCAATACCAATTTAGCTAGGGTCGAGTACATGATTTCTCTCTGTATTATCATCAGAAGATTATCATAGTTAAAACTGTTTTTATGTCGACTATGAACTTACTGCAACCCCTTTCTCTTTTACAAGAGACTTGGGGACTGATTATTCATCGCGAAACTCACATAACATGTTTCTTGTCCAACTTCTTTGTATTCGGTTCATCAGTCTTTGATAGTTCTAGAGAGAATATTTGCATGTAGTCTTTTCCGTCTTATATAACTTGTAATGCTTCGCTTGATGATACTTTCTCATGTTTTTCATCGTCAAACATATTTTAGACAAAACTTTAATTGATATGAAAAAAAAAGATTAAACTTTTCTCTTATGTACACATTATCACTCTACTTTGCAAAGTGGTTGAAACTTATAGTATTACTTAATTTGTTCTAAAAATATGTCGGCCAGTCAAGTATACGTGGTTTGTGCCACGAGCTTAAGCCTTTACTTTAGTATAATTAAGCAGCTAAAGGCACTATAAATGTAGAAGAGTTATTACTACTCATTTCCAGAATTAGACACTATGACTCCATTGGGTATGAGTGTAGGACCATTATATGACGTGAGAAATCTGACGTGAGCATTTCAAAATTGCTGAGAACTATACTATATATGCGCAATGGGACTCTACTGCTGTAACTGTGTGTGTATCAACAACCTGCATTTTCTTCTCCTCCGTTGCTGCTTCATGCCACTTCTGTGATTTTTTATATCTAATTTGTTATAGTCACTTATCAATCAATGCTCTTACCTTAAAAAGTATCATAATTGTGCAAATGTTTCTTCTCATTGACAGGTATAGCATTAAGACTCACCATTTTAATGATAGACTAGGTGAGCTGATTGTCAGCTAGCAGCTAGTCTTCAGTCCTATGATACTATTCATTGGATCTGTCGAATATTCAAATTTATTAAATGATTATCTATTGAAGATTCTTGCAGTTAATAAATATATGTAGCGGGCTTTACATATGATGGTTTATAAGCTGCAAAGAAAACATGCATTGGGTTTGTAAACTATTCTTGAAGGGTAAATCCCTGATGCCTTGAAGCAATTGTTAATTATGTAGGTAAACTTTGACAAAAAAGAAACGAGTAGAATTGCAAGCTATTAAGGGTGTTTGTATTCGCTTAAAATTGGTCAAATTGTTTACCTCAAAAAATGGGAGTAACAATTAAATATGATTTATGGTTTTAAAGATATGTGATTTATTCTAATACTAGTAATATACAAGTAATATTAGGTCTAAGTAAGAAGAATTGATGAACCAAACCAATGTTGCTAGAGCAATAAGGACCTCGAGCTCGATTTTCTTGGGGGCCTCAAGGTGAGCTAAGAGCAATGAAATATGTACAGTAAAGTAAAAACAATAAAGCTGAAGAATACTTGTTGAGCACGGTAAACAAGAAAAGCAGAGTAAAATATTTTATTGCAGTGAATAATGTTTTTTTTTACAAAATGATTGGGGTCCCCTTTATATAGGAAGGGAAAACCCTAATATGGTACATTTCCAATTATGGAAAAGAATTCTATTGGTACAGCTGTATAACAACCTAGTACGGACTTGTACTATTTCGTACAGATCTTATCCTATAATTTATGCCCTGACCCACGTGTCATTGAGAAATTCCTGCTCTTTCTTGAGTGTCTTCGAGATTGTACTGTCCTCGATGTAGGTTGTGCCAGGCCTTCAATCTGCTTCCTCGAGGTTTGTGTCCTTCAGCCGGGTCCGACCCCTACTTTGTGTTGCCTGGACTTGGACTCATAGCCCAATTTAAGACTTCAAAATTGGGCTCCTTGATTTTGACCGTATATAGATAGTCCCCGTGTTTTTTAGAATAAGATGATAAGAAACAATTTGAACCTCGATTTTTCCTAGCCACTCGTGATGACGTCATGCTCATGACGTAGGCGCTTGAAGTGATCGAAAATGTCATGTCAGCATGCTTCCCCAAAACATCAAATACGTTACAGCTTTTGTCGGCCACTTGCGCTGCCGGTCCCGTCGTCGGCTTTCTATAAATATGGGGTTAGTTGGCTAAACAAAAACTACATTTATTCCTTCTTCATCTGCTTTTGGCCCTTTCCCTTCTTTATCTCTTCCTCTAATCATTTATTTCTATGGTTCAAATCTGTGACCACAAGGTCACATGACAGCAACTTTACCAGTTATGCCAAGACATCCTTTTTCAAAGCTTTGGCTCGAGACAATGAGATAAGAGCACCGAATCCTTCACGTATCAGGAGATATGCGAGCTTTACACTGCTGCTTATCTCTCTTAACTTCAACTTGGTGTGGCGCTTCATTTCTTTTGCTTTCCATGAAATGAGGTGGCACTATCATCTACTAACTTTTGCATCCTACACCGAAACATAGTTCCGAGGATGATCACTCTTGGATAATTGCTCGTGCATCTTGCAACCCCTTTTGTTTTTTTTTCTTTTGCTTGTTCTTTCTTAATGTATTATAGCCCAAAGTTTCAATGGAATGCTCAATCCCGGCTGCTGGAGATATAATTACGTTTATCGAGAGTCTTCTGTCAAACGTCTCCAAGGATCAGAAATGGTGCCTTTGAGAAGAGGATTTCTGGAGATGATACTCTCGAGGTCGTGGCCTTAAAAGTGAATTAGGATCTTTGGCTTTTGTTTTTTGCTTCTTTGTTCCTGTGTAAGTATCCTTCGTGGGTGTCGTAGTTATACTTTGTAATCAATTCTTGGAAGTATAAAAGGATTCTTTTGTATCCCTTTCGACCCATGCTGAATTTTATTCTATTTTTATTCATAAAAGACTCGATTTTATGATTTCAATGACTAGCCTAAATACCGAGCTTAGGACATAATAAATCCTTAGGTTCTTAGTCGATCAATATAATGCCCCTCGAGGTTCTCGTTAATCCTCGAGCTGAGCTTAAATGTGAACTCGGAGCATCGTGATCCCCAAGCCCGAGTTAGGTGAGAGCAAGATCTCGGAATGAAGTTAACCCTTAGGTCTTCTTTGCTATCCCCGAATGAGAAATTTCTCCAACCCGGGTAGCCCTTGGGCTTTGTAATCGAGCTAGCATTTGCTCGAACTTGTAATAAAGATAGCCGTTAGGCCTTTTCTCAGCTCTCAGGTGAGAAACTCTTCAAACCCTGATAGCCCTTGGGCTTAGTAATCGGGTGGTTATTCTGCTCGAACTCGACTTATAGGATGCCCTTGATGATTTTTGACGAATTAATCCTTAATGCCTTGATCCTGATGCCAATATCGTGACATCAACAGTAGAAGCGACTGAAAAGTTGCTTTTTGTGCGATTCCCAAAATATTAATTAGAGGCGGCTAACAGTCGGCCTTTTGGCTTCCCCAACACGCTTAATGACCTCTATAAATAGATAAGTTTCACAACCTCACAAACTTTATTCTCATATTGTTCTCAAAGTCTCATTAGCCTTTTTCAGTTCCCTTGAACTCTCCCTTCTCTTCATTTTCTTGAATCTTCCGTATTGCGATGGCTAAAACCTCTAAACTGGTTTCCCAAAAAGAAAAAAGCTTCTTCATCTTCTCGATCAACCAAGAGTAAACCGGTAGTGCCTCCTCATATCGAGGAGTGCATCCCCCCGCCATGTGAAATAACATCCGATTTCAAAATCGAGAAACCTGTTTCAACACCAGGCCGATGTGAGCCCATGTCTCGATATGTTTGTTTGGTGACCAAGGCCGAGCTCAAACAAGTAAAGGAAGATTGCAAATGGGTTAATAAAGAAATAGTGATTCCTTCCTCCGAGGAGGACATCACCACAAATAAAGCGAGGTACTTGAGTGTATATACCTACCCTTTTACGTTGGGTCCTGCAATTTCGGCTCAGGGTCCCATAGATCCAGTTATTCTTGACTTTTGCCAACGATATCGAGTGACGCTCGACCAGATCTACCCCTCATTCTGACGAATCGTTTACTTAATCAGGTTTTTTTAGGCAAATCGAGGGGCTGTCTTTTACCCTCGATCATCTGATTAGACTGTACATTTCCCGACTTTATCGTGGGGGTTTGATAAAATTGCAATGCCGATCCTTAAAATCTCTCTTCTCTAGTATCAATAAGGACAAAGAATGTGGGTGGATGAGCTGGTTTGTCCGAGTCAGGACCTTTGATCTGATTCCTGCTGATTGGATGCCATTCCCCGAGGAGTGGAACATGAAACGTGAGTACGCAACAGGTTTATACCCTGCTTTCTTTTCTTTTCCCCAACTTTATATTTTTCGTTGGTCTAACCCCTATACGATGGTGCAGCCGCTGCTTGGTTTTCTGGTGGGGTCCCGAATCTCGAGGGTTGGGTCCGAAAGTTGGCCTCCGCCTCCTCTTACTTGGAGCGTTGCTGGCGAGATCTGGCCAAGGGTTAATGAGAGGCCAAAAACCATGGTGAGTTCTCTTGTGCTTCTGTTACAGGATACTTACCTCGGTTTCATGTAGGTCTTGGAGACGCCATTGATTTGCGGCCGGCCCTAGCTGATGAAGTGGAGGTTCCGAAGCCTTCTAAAGAAATAAAAAGAAGAAGAGAGTCATTTGAAAATCCCCCGAAGTCGAAGAAGAGCGTGGCTCGAAGTCCTAAGGCCGATACAACGACCTTATCCCTGTAAATGGCCCAACGCCTTCAGGAATAGGAGGAAGAAGAAGATGACGACTACCTGCTGGTAACCCGTGAAAGGAAAAATGCTGATATTTTGAAACCCATCGAGCGGGTGGCGATTGATGTGGCTCATTCTAGAGCCAAAGAAATCTTTGAAAGGAGTTTAAACAAAGTCCCCGAACCATCATCTAGAAAGAAGGTGCCTCGCCTAGGAGATCATTTGGAGGGCGAGGCCGAACGACCTGATCCCGAACCTCTTCAAAAAAAAGAGAATGCCCCAAGTGGATCACTTGGTGTAATCAACGTGGATGATTCACCTACTGGCCCTGAGTTCTCTGAGGGACAAATCCAGGATGCTCAAAATATGAGGTCTTCTGAAGTGGAAGCAAGCCATGAAGGGCATGAGATCTTTCGAGAATGCTTGCAGGGCTTGAAGATGGCCCCGACCCTGATGCTTCTTTCGTTTTTGATGAGGCTCGTAGACTCTTTAAACAAGTGAGTATTCCGTTTTTATGCTTGCGCCTTTGTTTACTTGTTTTGAATCTATCTTTCCTCCCTTTTCGTGAAGGCTAAGATGCTTCATAAAAAGGGCATTTTCCAAGTTCTGAGCTGACCTTGCTCAATGCGAGGCTAAACTTAAGAAAACTTTGGAGGAGAGGGACGTCGTCAAAGCCCTCTATACTAAGAAAGAGATAGAGATCTATGATCTACTAGCTGAGTTGACGTAGATATTCCAAGGTCGAGAAGAGTATGTTGAGAAAGTAATACAGTTCTTGAAGGTCTGTTATGTACCTGTTTGCTTTGGCGACTGACACTTTTAATTTCACAGTTTCATCAGAAGGCCGATTTGGAGGTGCAGCTTCGGGAGGAGCTTAAGATGAAAGAAGACGAGACCTTAAGGTGGAGGCAAGGTATGGACAATCTCGCCTCTGAGAAGGAAACCTTAAGAGAGCAGTTAGCTTCTCTCGAATGCCAACTTCAAGGTGTGAAGGAGGAGAGCGGGGCCTTGAAATCGAGGAGCTTAAAACCAGATCTGCTACTGAGCTGGCCAAGGCCAAATCTGATGTTGCGACAATTATGACTTCGTATCGATCCGATGCCGAAGCAGCTAATGCTCGAACAAAAAAGATCTTTTCTGCGGCGGAGGCTAACTTATCAAGTACCCTTGATCATGCTAGGCGACAATACCGGAGGATGACCCTCGAGGAGGTACATGCTCGCGGCTTCGATCTTTCAGCCGATATTGAAGCGGCGAAGATTTTGGAAGAAGAGGTTGCCGCTCTACTTTCCAATGAAGATGATTCAGCCAATGGCTCTTAGAGTGGAGGATAAGGGGATGAAGTCCCCGAGGATGAGGCTCTCGAAGAAGCGACTCCTGAAGATGCGGCTGCTAAGGATGTGACCCCGAAGTAGTTTTAGGTTACTTCATTTTGTTTCTTTGCAAGTCTCCTTTGTGTATAGACCTCATGTAATCATCTTTTAGAATTACGTGGGGAACTTTTTATCTTGTCTTTGGTTTTGTTCTGGATTAACATTGTCTTTATTTACGGAAGACTTCATTTGAATGATTAGTCCGAGGATTGGTTTGGGGTTTCGGGTGTTATAAACCCTTAGATCTTTATCGATTTATATAATAATCTTCGAGCTAAGTTTAAATCGATCCGAAGTAAGCTCGGGATATTGTGAACCTTGAGTTCGGATCGAAGTGAGAGCGGAGTCTCGAAAGTTTTTGTCCCTTAAGCCTTTCGAAGTTGGCCCTTGGGCTTTTATAAGATTGGCCTTTCGGCTCTTTTATATCGACCCTTAGGCTCTTTTATATCGGCCCTTAAGCTCTTTAAGTTGGGCCGTTTCGGCCTTTAAAATGGTTATATAATTTTTCCCTCATTTCGGCTAAAAAGACTTAGTGAGATTTTAGTTATGCCTTAGCATGTGTTTTTGCACCCTTTGGGTTTTTTGAAGGCTCGGCGTATCGGAACATTCTTAGTCATTTAGTTTGTGTAGGCATAATCGAATACCTCTTAAGGTTTTCCGAAGGCTGGTGCTATCGAAACCTTTGGATTATTCGCTGGCTAATTTATCTTCATATTCTGCTTTTGCCGAGGGTTGCCTGATTTAACCAATTTTTCAATAGTTGAAGGCCTTTAATTATAGTGGAATTCGGACGTCTCCTAACCATATTATTTTGGCCGTAGCCTTTATATGACCATAGTCTTTAGTGTGGCCGTAGCCTTCGGGTACGTCACTTGGACTTGTTTCTCGATAACTTTTCCGAACTTGTTTGGAAAGTTAATCCCCGAGTATAATGACCTTGGACTTTGTTTCGAGGGAGTCTCTTTGAGGTCTTATGAGTCCGAGTTTTCTATCACGACTCGGATTTCCCACCCTCAGGAGTCGTGATGGCGCCTATTCATGGAAGCTAGGCAAGCCAAATATTATAAAATCGTTACCTCCCTTTTTTTAAACATGTTCAACAATTTAAAATAATAAATGATTAAACAGTAGAATAAATTAAATAACCAGAAATGCGGAAGATGAGAACTTAATGATACAACCAAAAACTGCTACATAATCTGAAGTACAATACTACCCAGAATTGGGTGTCACATGTTACAGGCTATCTAAGAATACTACAAATAAGGTTTGAATGGAAATACATAAGTCTGTCTCTGAATAAGTAAAAACAAAAAGAGAAAAGATAGGAGGAGACGCCAAGGCCTACGGACGTCTGCAGGACTATCTCGGGTCGCTTCAGTAGACTGAAGACAGCACCCTCACTGCGGTCCAAATGCTCTAGTATCAGTATTTGCACACTGTGCAGAGTGTAGTATCAGCACAACCGACCCCATGTGCTGGTAAGTGCCTAGCCTAACCTCGGCGAAGTAGTGACGAGGCTAGGAACAGACTACCAAATAAACCTGTGCAGTTAAATCATATACATCGAAAATAGAAGCAGATAATTACAACTAAAGTTTGGCGGAGGAAATATGCTGCGGGGAGTGACAGATAACAACAGAATAATAGTAGAGAAATGTAAGGAACACCATAAATAAATTACCAGCAAAAGATAAGGAAATAAGAAAACAAGTACACATGTAATACCGTTGCAGGCGTGCAACCTGATCCCATCTAATATAGTACCGTTGCAGGTGTGCAACCCGCTCTCATTTCATATATTATCGTTGCAGGCATGCAACCCACTCCTATTTCATATATTAACGTTGCAGGCATGCAACCCGCTCCCATTTCATGTATTACCGTTGCAGGCGTGCAACCCACTCCCATTTCATATATTACCGTTGCAGGCGTGCAACCCGTTACCATCTCATTTATCAACACCAATCATAAAAAATCCTGGCAAAGAAATAATAGCATAACAACAACATCCCAGCAAGGGAACAATAATATTACAACAACATCCCAGCAAGGGAACAATAATATCACAACAACATCCCGACAAGGGAACAATAATATCACAACAACATCCCGGCAAGGGAACAATAATATAATTCTCATATGAAGCACGAATAAACCACAACGGAGTCATAAAAATTACAATACAAGACTCACGGGCATGCTTGACACCGACGTATAGATACTCGTCACCATGCCTATATGTCGTACTCCACAGTTAACACGTAGCAAATAAGACACAACTCCTAATCCCTCAAGCTAAGGTTAGACCAAACACTTACCTCAAACTTCCACGGCCAACTCAAGCCTCAAACACCGCTTTTCCTTTAGAATTCGCCTCCAAATTACTTGTATCTAGCCCAAATTAATTTAACAACATCAATAAATTCTAAATAATTCATTCCCAATGCTAAATTATAGGTTTTCTATCATTTTCTCCCAAAAGCCAAAAATTGACCCCAGGCTCGCTCGGTCAAAAACACAAGGTTCGGACCAAAACCCGATCACCCATTCACCCACGAGCCCGAATATGTAATTAGTTTCGGAATCCGACCCCAAAACAAGGTCTGAATTCCAATTATTCAAAAAGCCCTAACTCTACACAAATCCTCAATTTCTACCATAAAGAATCATGATTTAGGCTAGAAATCTAATCGGTGTTAATGGAAATTGAAGAAAACAAGTCTAAGAACACATACCTATGGCTTTATGGTGAAATCCCTCTTCAAAAATCGCCCAAGTTCGAGTTTAAGTGAAAAGGTTATGAAGTTTTGAAGAAATCCCGTTTTGCTACTATTTTAAAATAATTGGGCAGGGAACCTATGCGTTCGCACACGATTGGATGCATTCGCATAGAATACATGGTGACCCCCATAATTAACTCTATGCTATCGCGGACCTACCTATGCAATCACATAGAACAAATGATGACCCCCAGAATCAACTCTATGCTATCGCGAACCTACCTATGCAATCGCATAGAACAAATGATGACCCCTAGAATTAACTTCATGCTATCGCAGACATAGCTATGCAATCGCATAGAACAAATGATGACCCCCAGAATTAACTCTATGTTATCGCGTGACCTACCTATGCAATCACATTGAACAAATGATGACCCCATAATTAACTCTATGCTATCGCAGACCTAGCTATGCAATCGCATAAAACAAATGATGACCCCCAGAATTAACTCTATGCTATCGCGAACCTAGCTATACAATCGCATAGAACAAATGATGACCCCCAGAATTAACTCTATGATATCGCGTACCTACCTATGCGATCGCATAGAACAAAAACCTGGATACCAGCAAACAACAAAAACACCAGATTTTCTAAGTTCGAATCACCTCGACGCCTATCCGAAACTCACCCGAGCCCTCAGGGATCTAAACCAAACATGCACGCAACTCTAAAAATATCATACGGACTTGCTCGTGCGTTCAAATCGCCAAAACAACATCTTAAACAACGAATTTAGCATAGAAATCTAAGAAAAATCTCAAAACTTTCAAAGTATTAAATTTTACAACTACGACTCCGAATCACATCAAACGACTTCTGTTTCTTATCAAATTTCACAGACGCATCTTAAATGTCATATTGAACCTATACCGGACTTTGGAACCAAAATACGGGCCCGGTACCATAAATTTCAAATATAATCAAATTTCCAAAAAACTCTTATATTTTCAGTAAAATAATTTCTTTCAAAAATTCATTTCTCGGGCTTGGGACCTCGGAATTCGATTTTGGGTATACACCTAAGTCTAATATTTTCCTACGGACCCTCCGGGACCGTCAAATCACAGGTCCGGGTCCGTTTACCCAAAATATTCACCGAAGTCAACTTAAATTCAATTTTAAGGCCAAATTAACATTTTCATTACATTTCCACATAAAAAGCATTTCGAATATACGCCAGACCACACGCACAAATCGAGGTAAGGAAAAAGGAGGCTTCTAAGGCCTCAGAACATAGAATTTACTCGTAAATCAAGTGATGACCTTTTGGGTCATCACATTTTTTATCGCTCGAATGTATTGGCTGTCAGTGACAATCCCCGGATACTTCGGGGTGCTTTGGCCCTTGAGCCGCTTCTCGTAGGATTGTAAGTGTAGAGCTAGTATGATAAAAAACTTCTTTGAGATACAAAGTGTTTTCGATATAACCAGAATGCTTCTTTAAATAGTTGATACATACGTACATGTTTTGCCGTCGGGGCTCGACTATTCTATATGGACACGGTTTATTTGACCGTTTGACCCATTACAAAGTTATCCTATCGAGGCTCTCTTAGGCGTGAAGTATTTTTCAACAATATAGCCTCCGAGGATGATGCCCCTAGTATTCGAGGTTTATTGAAAAGAAGCCTTGGATACTGTTGAGTTTTCCTTAGGTAGCACCTAATTGTTGCCTTGTTAAAAACATTGCCAGTAAAACCCATCTGGGACAAAATCCGATTTAAGAAAAAAAGAGCGCAACGCATGCATTAAAACGTAGGGCCTCCGAATAGAAAATAATGCCTCCGAGATCATATACCGTCGATTGAAAATCTGTAATGACTTTGTTTTAAACTTAGATGGACAAAAGGATAAAATCGTACCTTGGTTGTGGTATTGAAGATGACTCTTCGTAGAATTAAGTCCCCGACTCCGAAATGTCGGAGATAGATCCTTTGCTTTTGCGCGACTATTCGAATGAGTATTGTTTCTCGTTCTTCATATGCTATCGAGGTATAAAGAAAAGGTGGGCTCTGTAGATATCACAATAATTTTTCTGACATCTCGGGGTCCATACGAAGTCCTTTTCCTTTTTGAGTGAAGAGAAAGAACTAGTGACTTCGATCTGGTGACCTTGAAAAGAATCGACCCAAGGTAGTCATTTGCCTTGTTAGCCTTTGCACGTCCTCCACTCTATCCTCGATTGTGATAACTCTGATAGCCTTGATTTTAATACTTCGGTTTTATGCCGCGACGTCGAGGGACTCGCTTGTGCCAAACCCGAAGGCACATTTCTCTGGTCAAGCTTCATGCTGCATTTCCCCAAGATTGCAGACGTTTCTTGTAAATGAACTAAATTGTCCTCTGGGCACAGGAACTTAGTCAACATATCATCACTACAAACTTCCATTGTTTTGCCTATTCGATGTTCGAACATTTTATTAACTAGGCGCTGATGCGTGGCTCCTGCATTCTTTAGCCCGAAGGGCATTACATTATAGCAATATGTACCATACTTTGTAATGAACGAAGTCTTTTCCTGGTCCTTCAGGTTCATTTGAATATGATTGTACCTAGAGTAGGCATCGAGAAAGGTAAGGATCTTATGGCCAGCCGTAACATCGATCAATCAATCGACGTTGGGCAGTGGAAAAGAATCTTTAGGGCATGCTTTGTTCAAATCCTTGTAGTCTACACACATTCTAAGTTTATTCTCCCTTTTAGGGACTACCACTACGTTAGCTAGCCATTCGGGATATTTTACTTTCCTAATGGATCCTATTTTGAGAAGTTTTGGTACCTCTTCTTTGATGAATGCATGCTTTACCTCGGACTGAGGTCTCCTCATTTGCTTCACCGATTTAAATCTAGGATCGACACTTAATCGATGGGTAGTTATCTCCGGTAGGATTCCTATCATGTCTAAGTAGGACTAGGCAAAACAATCAATGTTATTAATAAGAAATTGAATGGGTTTTTTCCTGAGTTCGGGGGTTAACCCCGTCCCTAGGTATACCTTTCGTTCGGGAAGATGCTCAATCAATATGGCCTGCTCGAGTTCCTCGACTATGGATTTGGTCGCATCCGATTCTTCGGGGGAAATGAATGTTCGGGGGATGAGTAAATCTTCTTCTTCGTCCTCAGGCACCAGTTTATCGAACACCTATCCATCGGGCTCAACCGAGGGCACAAGTTGTGATTGCTATTTGGCCACCTGTTCGTCCTTTGACTTTTCCAATATGGATGGTGCCGATACTGGTTCCAAGTCGTGCACTGCAAACATATCCTTAGCTGCGTACTGCGCTCCATGTATTGTTTTCATGCCATCCTTCATTGGGAACTTCATCATCTCATGAAGGGTCGATGGCACCGCCCTCATGCTATGGATCCACGGCCTTCCAAGCAAAGCATTATACCTCATATCACCTTCGATGGCATGAAATTTGGTGTCTTGTATGGTTCCATCCACGTTGACTGGGAGGATGATTTCTCCCTTCTTTGTTTCGCTTTCCATGTTAAAGCCATTCAAGACCCGAGATGCCGGTATGATTTGATCGAGAAGCCCGAGCTTCTCTACGACTCTTCACCTGATTATATTTGCCGAACTACCTGGATCCACAAGAACGCGTTTAACTTGAACTTTAGTTAAAAGGATAGAAATTACTAGTTCATCTTTGTGAGGTTGAGATAAAGCCTCGATGTCTTCCTTGCTGAATATGAGGGTGTCCCCGGGCATGTAATCCTGAGTCCATTTTTCCCTTGTGATGGATACCTTGGTACGTTTGAATGAAGGTCCATGTGGGACATCGACTCCGCCGATGATCATGTGAATGACATGTTGAGGTTCTTAAGGTTCATTCTTTCCTGTTTGCATCCCTTTCTCGAAAATGGTTCTTAGACCGGTCGCTGAGAAATTTACGAAGATGCCCTTCATTGAACAACCGGGCTATCTCCTCTCTAAGCTGCTTGCAATCTTCGATCCTGTGCCCATGAGTACCATGATATTTTCATATCAAGGTAGGGTTCCTCTGAGAAGGATCGGTCTGTATAGGCTTGGGCCATCTAGTTTCTCTAATTTTGCCAATGGCTGAGACGATCCCTAAGGCATCGACACTGAAGTTATACTCCGATAATCTGGGTGCCTTTGCTGGTCCCAAGAGCTTATAAAACTCGACTTTGCTCATGAGTCTCCGGGAAATTTAACCTCGACCTGTTCTTTGATTATTCCAAGGTATGTTACGCCTTAAAATGTTCCTTCGATCCTCGACGTATGGCTGATATCTTTCTTTATTCGATCTTGACCCCTTGTCTGCATTTCTTGACTCCCTTGCTAGTAACCTACTTGGATAAACGGAGCCCGAGGGGGTGGTGATGTGCTCGTTGGGATCAGTGGTTCCGTTGTATTTCGGGATATCTGGCATCCGAAACTTCTTTGGGATGGGTTTCAGAGCCGCACTCCGGGGGAATGGCTTTTGCACGAACTTCTTCGAGTCTAGTCCTTTCAAAATTAGAGGTGATCCCGGTATTTGATCGACCCTTGAATTATATGTCATTATCTTTTTTTTATTTTCTTTAATCTTCTTTTCTCTGGTTTTAATCCTTTTGGCGAGCTCTTCGAGCCTTTTCATTATTATGGGGTCAGTCTCCGATCCACTTTCATCGGGCCTCTCCCGTGCTGGTTCAACACGCCACGCGTTCACTGGTTCAGCTGTGGTTGGAGTTCTATTCTGACTCTGCAGTTGAGCGATGACGACTTGATGGGCTTGCAACATTTCGAATATCACCTGGAGGATGACTCCTCCCTCTTCCATTCCTCGTGTTCTTTGGCTGTCGGGCCGGGCTTCCCTGCGTGTATTCCTTACGGGGTCTGTGCCTACATCAGTTTTTAGAGCGTTATGAGAACTGATATCAACTGGCTCCATATTTGGCACTCCCTCAGGGTTTATGGGTGGTACACCGACCCCTATACTGCTGTTTTCTCCAAGACCTTTGTCCTCGTGAATAGGTGCATTTTGTGTGCTAGACATGATTAAGCCCGAAATCAAAGAATCTTTGACAAGAAAAAGTGTGAAGAATAACGTGTGTTATCAGAAAACTAGCACGAAAATAGTCACTATTATCTTTAGCCCCACGGTGGGCGCCAAACTGTTTACCTCAAAAAATGAGAGTAACAATTAAATATGATTTATGGTTTTAAAGATATGTGATTTATTCTAATACTAGTAAATATACAAGTATTATTAGGTCTAAGTAAGAAGAATTGATGAACCAAACCAGTGTTGCTAGAGCAATAAGGACCTCGAGCTCGATTTTCTTGGGGGCCTCGATGTGAGCTAAGAGCAATGATATGAACAGTAAAGTAAAAACAATAAAGCTAAAGAACACTTGTTGAGCACGACAAACAAGAAAAGCAGAGTAGAATATTCTATTGCAGTGAATAATGCATTTTTTTACAAAATGATTGGGGTCCCCTTTATATAGGAAGGGAAAACCCTAATATGGTATATTTCCAATTATGACAAAGAATTCTATTGGTACAACTGTATAACAACCTAATACGGACTTGTACTATTTCGCATAGATCTTATCCTATAATTTATGCCCTGACCCACGCGTCCTTGAGAAATTCCCGCTCTTTCTTGAGCGTCTTCGAGATTGTACTGCCATCGATGTAGGTCGTGCCAAGCCTTCGATCTGCTTCCTCGAGGTGTGTGTCCTTCAGCCAGGTCCGACCCCTACTTCGAGTCGCCCAGACTCGAATTCATAGCCCAATTTAAGACTTCAAAATCGGGCTCCTTGATTTTGACCGTATATACAAATTGCCATATAAAAAGTACTGTTTGGCTTGTTTGATATTTGGCAAACTCAAAAGGTACTTTTAAACCGAATATTTTTAAGCTAAAATAATTCAAAACAATGCAAAAGTTATAAGTTCATCTATCTCAATTTATTACTTTTTGGCTTAAAAACACTTAGGTTTTGACCAAGTAAATTATAATTTTATCCCTTGCATTCTTTTTCTCCGTCTATCTCCGACCATAGACATACGATTATGCAAAATATGCCGTCACTGCAGCAATTATTTTATTTGTTTTCTCCTTTCCTGCCAAAGAACAAAAATTAGCTTTATTGTACATCATTCATGTTGTTACTTTTCATTTAAGGAATTCTCGGAGTAGATAACTATCTAATGGTGTTAACAATTGAAAACTGAACTAATGAAGTACAACTACCAGATTTTCCCTAGAAAACATTTTGATTTTTTACATCCTGATGAATGAGAGCACCAATTAATCCATCTCCTTGTGTCGTTACTGACCACACGAGTAGATAGATCGATGGAACTTCTCAATTAGCAAGAATATTTTATTTTCAACCACTGTTTTAAAAGACGGAGGCATGGGACGAGATATATTATTTGGTACAGGATGAGGTGTAAGTCTCGAGACCAGTAGCGAAGCCAGAAATGTTCTCAAGGTTGTTCAAACTTAAAATAAGTAAAAAACAAAAAAAATCCGACAAAGGGTGTTCAATATATGTTATGTATCTCTAAAACCTAATATTTTACCTATATAAGCAGTGCAATTTTTCGACAAAGAATGATCAACTGACCATCTTAACCCAAGTGTGCCTTCGCCATGCTCGAGACATGGGGCGTAAGCCTCATGAATCTTTATATTTTTAATTTATAAATTAATAAAACAGTTTAATAACACGAAAATTATAGAAAGCATATTAAAATTTTAAGAAAATTAATAAATTAAAAGAAACTCATAAAAAATAAAATATCTGGCATATTTTTCAAGTAAAGAATGCAATAGTGATTAAATTATTATGAGATACAAAATCAACTATAATGTCTTAGTTGTCAAACGATTAAGAAACTACAATTTCATAAAATATATTATCAAACCACACATTTTACCTCCCTAAAGTAAATAATCAATAGATTGTATCAATATTATAATTTAAAATATTACTCCTTCAAGAATAAATATAAATTGCTTTCAAATAGTTAAATAACATAAGAATGATAATGTTGAGAGACATATACATGAAAATCAATAGCAAGTGAAAATGCCGGCTTATGCTATCTATTTTTTTTAAAAAAAAAGAGTTAATGATATTTACCAGGAAGATATATGTAATGATCCGGTCGGTCTTTTTGAGAATTGTAGCTCCGCTCCTCCATTTATAGCTCATTTTATGCTTTACAATTGTTATATGACTTGCGGGGGGAGTTGGTTTGGATCTGGAGAGGTTTCGGAATGAGTTGAAACACTTAGTCTCAGGTTGAAAGCTTAAGTTGAATGGATGATTGGATGTTGACTTATGTGTAAACGACTCCGGATTGGAGTTTTGATGATTCCGTTAGCTCCGTTGGGCGATTTTGGACTTAGGAATGTGTTCGGATTGTGATTTGAAGGTCCACAGTTGAATTAGGATTAAAATGGCGAAAGTTGGAAATTTGAAAATTTTGACTGAAAGCGGACTTTATGGTTATCGAGCTCGGATTCGGGTTCTGGGGGTTGGAGTAGGTCGTAGTGTCATTTGTGACTTGTGTACAAAATTTAAGGTCAATCGAAAGTGATTTGATGAGTTTCGACGTCGTTTGTAGAAGTTGGAATTCCTTAGTTTCAATAGGCTTGAATTGAGGTGCGATTCATATTTTTAATATAGTCTAATGTGATTTGAGGGCTCAAATAAGTTTACATTGTATTTTTGAACTTGTTGGTGTGTTTGGTTGAGGTCCCAGGGGCCTCGGTTTGATTTCAGATAGTTGACGAATTGAAATTGAGAATTAGAAGATGGCTGAGCTGGGAACCTTATGGTGTGATTGCACATGCGAGGGTCTTGGTCGCAGGTGCGATGTCGTAGGTGCGGCTGAAGTTGCGCAGATGCGGAGCTGGGCTGGTCTACGGTAGGATGCAGGAGCGAGGGTAATCCGCATCTGCGAGCCCGCAGATGCGTAGAACAGGGGCGTAGGCTGTTTCCGCAGAAGCAGATCAGGGGCCACAGAAGTGCTTCCACAGGTGCGGAACCTGGAGAGCAGGTGCAACCCTGGGGCTTAAGTGAATTTCGCAGATGCGGAGTATTCTCTGCAAAAGCAGTTTCGCAGGTACGGATATTTGGCCCGCAAGTGCGAAAGCACTGGCCAATGTTTAAATTTGAGGGTTTCCGAGATTTTCTTTATTTTGGACATTTCAAGCTCGGGCTTAGGCAATTTTTGAGAGGTATTTCTAAGGAATTCTTGAGGTAAGTGGCCACGTCCAAAGCACACCTCAAAAAAGATATGAAACGGTCGTATGTAAAAATAGAAACCCAACTAAGAGTCGTGGTCGAATCCATAGTGAGCTAGGATGGGAGTTAGGGGTATATATTTCAAATGAGCAATTGGATTATCTAGATTGCACTTTTACAACAAGGATACTTAACGATGTTCATCTTTCCTATATCACTTTTTCTTTCCCTTGAACTAGTCTGTTTTTGTTAGACTGCAAAAGATTGTTAGTAGTTGAGTTACCAGTTGATCTCATTATTTGAATTTAGAAGAAATCTAATCTGTATACTGTAAAGCCTTTGTAAAAATACATTGTATAGATTACAACACTAGTATGACTAAGACCAAATCTTTCTAATACAAAATATAGCTTTCGCTTATTCGTTCTCTCTTCTCTGTTTTATTTGTATTAAAAAGAAAAGGATGCTTAATTGCATACATGAATGTGGAAATTTTGGAGGACAGGCAATTCGTTCTTCGTTTGTGTCAGTTGAACCAAGTAGGGAGTATTAGTTACAAATGTATTAATTGTAGATCTATATGCAATGGTTTCTTCAGTCTATAACTCTATGCCATTTTTGCCTTATACGTAGTTCTAATTGTTGACTTTTGCAATCTTGTACTACTGTATTACATTCTTTTGCTGCATGTTATTAACAATGGTGATACTGTACACTTGTTATATTTTTCCCTTTCTTTGCACTGTGAACTCAGCAAGTAGCCCGCAAGGGTTAGCTGAGTCAGTTGGGTGAGTGGTCGCCCACGTGGATGACCTGAGATCGATTTCCCTCACCAGCAGTCTCCTCAGTCAGAGTTCGGAACAATGGGTTTGCCTAGCATATTTTACATCTCGTGTGTGGTGTGCGAGTTATTTCACAATGAGTAGGTTATATCCAATGCGTACCCGAAGGGTAGCAACTACGGATTTCCCTGGGATCCATCAATACCAATTTAGCTGCGGATTTTCCTGGGATCCATCAATACCAATTTAGCTAGGGTCAAGTATATCATTTCTCTCTGTATTATCATCAGAAGAATATCATAGTTAAAACAATTTTTATGTCGACTATCAATTTACTGGAAACCTGTTTACCTGGAAAATGGTATTTACAATTATATTTGATTTGTGGTTCTAAAAATACGTGATTTATCTTGATACTAGTTGTTATATGAATAATGTTAAGTGTAAATGAGCAAGAAACGATAAGCAAACCAGTGTGGTCACAAGATTGAGGGCCTCGAACTCAGCGATATAGGACTTCGAGGGCAGCCTTTAGTGGTTGATAATGAGCTATAAATGAAGAACAATGAATGAACAATAAATGAACAAGGTATGAACGACAAATAAGGAGCAATAAATGAAGAACAAGTAATAAATTCGTAGAGTAATTGTTGAGCACGTTTAGGTAAGAAAAGCAGAAAATGTTCTATTGTATTCAATATTCATCTCTTACAAAATGACAAGGGTCCCCTTTATATAGGAGGGGGGAATCCCAACATAGTACATGTCTAATAATGATGAGGAAATGCTATACAGCTGTATAATGGCTCATTACGGATTTGTACTACTCTTGCAGACCTGGTCAGCTTTATCCACGTGTACTTGGGAGCTTTCCCGCCTTTCCAATACGATCATCGATTTGTATTGCTTCGAGGTTGACCATAGTGAACCTTTGATGTGCTCCCTCGAGGGACGCACCTCGGGGTCACACTTCACATTCTGCTTCGAGCTTCTTTAGGTTGGGCGTGGAGAGCCACAGTAGCCCAAAGTCAAACTCTCCGATTTTGGTCGTATACAGATAGTCCTCGCATTTCTTAGAATGAAATGATAAGAAACGATCTTGAGTTCTTGCCTCCTCGATACCCCCATTGTGACGTCAGCTATGTGAGATCATTAAATGATTTGACATAAAAGTTGTACAGAGGTCTTGTCAACACTGTCCTAAAAAATCCCACGAACCGCTATTGGTCGCCCTTTCAACTCCTCCAATTCACTTAGATTACTTATAAATACTCCAATTCCCTATCTTTCAAATCTTTGCAACATCTTGAGATCTTCAAATATTCATTAACAGTTTCCCGTCTTCACCCTTCTTCTGTGTTCACTTATTCGTCAACTTGCTTTGAAACTTTGTTATAACCACTGCTAAAACTTCTAAGACAGTACCTAAAAAAGAGGAAGCCCCTTCTTCGTCACGCTCGTCTAAAAGCAAAAAGGTAGTGCCTCCCAGCATTGAGGAGTGCGTTCCTGGGATCTTCGATACATCCTCGGATTTCAAAGTTGAAAAACCTTCTTCTGCACCGGGCCGATGCGAGCCCATGTCTCGGTATATCAGTCTAATAACCGACATAGAGAAGGTGAAAATATATTGCCGTCAGGAAAAGGCAGTACAAGTAGAGATCCCTTCATCGGAAGAGGATGTAACTAAACACTGTCGCACCCCTTTTTCCTTTGCGGAGTCCGGGTTTCGACATTCATTGGGAACAACTCGTTTCTTTTTGGGAATTGGGTATTTGAAGAGTCGCCACCTAACAGATTAAGGTGCGTTGGGGAACCTAGAGCAATTAACTCGTGTAACTAGTTTGCATTACCAGAAATTAGGGTGAGGGCTCGAAATAACCTTGAGGGGAAGGTGTTAGGAACCCCTCGCGGTCCACAACGGTGTGTCCCGACCGAACTTGGTTATGTGAATTAGTCATTATAGGCAAACAGTCTAAGCACGCATTTGCAAATAAGGGAAGTTTATACAGTATAAGCACACATATATAATCAAGGAAGTTTAGATGGTCCAAGCACACATATGTAGATTTTAGACAGTCTAAGCACACATACTTAAATTAAAGAAGTTTGGACAGTGTAAGCATACGTACATATTTAAGGAAGGGAAGTCCTAAGTTGGTTAGCCTATAGGATCAATCTGTGCAATGCCCGATAATCCTCCTCAACTAGAGGGGCTACACGTGATATTAGCGCGCATGTCATCATATCCTTTTACTACCCATTACCCTCCCCTTAGTGGTTATATAAGCGAATTTGATTAGCAAACTCTAAGCGTGTTGTTACCCGTCCTTTACTTATGGTCCCGGAGGCGTTTGGGACCTCTATACTTAGGCAGTTCTAGACACTCTTAAGGTATTTAAAAGGTAAAATCTAAGCAACAACAAAGAGCACGTAGGACTGTCAACTAGGGAAGCAATTAGGGGCTCATGTTTGCCTCCACACATAAACAAATACATAACACATCTCAAACAATTGATTTTAAAGAAATTCAGAAAGCCTTAGAACATGATATCTAGATGAATATCACATATACGGAATATGCAGCATTTTGTTTAAAAGCGAAGTAGCAGAACCCTAGTCAGCTTGCCTATTGATTTTATAGTCTGCTAAACCTAGAAATTTTCACACATAAACAGAACCTGATTTTACAGTTATTTAATTACCTAAGGCTTGCCTAGGCGTAGGTCTGTATGCAATCATAATTCCGGGAATGGTTAAGACAGCTTGAGGTCATTCAATCCTATAGGAATACTGAATTAGGTGATTAATATTACAGAACTGATTTCATGCAGGTCTACATTAGAACATGATATCTATGTGTTGGACTATTCTTAAACCTTTTATAGACAGTTATTCATTCAAACGACGTAGACACGGTTTAGAGCCAATGCAAACAAAGTCCTAAAAAAGGATTTCTAATGCACAGAGAGATGATCATTTTTATTAAATATGACTACAACAACAGTTTAATGACATGATTTCCAGGTGATAATAACTTATGCAGAGTCAGAGAAAGAAGTGATGCACTTATAAAATGTTTCTAATATGCAAAATATGAACATGAGTGTACTAAGGCAGGTTTTATAATGCAAATATTATAGACTCATGACATGTTTTTGATGCAAGTAAAATAGCATATGATCCTAAAGCATGATTTCTATCATAACATAGACTCAAAGCAGGGTTTTTGTTGCAAATATATATATAAACTAAGTGCATGATTTCTACTATGTATCAACCTAAAACATGATATCTACCCAGTTTCCAACAAACATCATATAGGAACCCTCCCTTTTTACTAATCACCTCAACATCTGTTTACAAATAATATTATTACAGACCAGGATCATATGAATTACATAAGTAAATGAAACTATACTATAGGGAGCCTAAATTGGGCCCAAAGTAAACTTGGGAATGCCAGACCTTCAATAGAGTCTCATAAACCAAAGTCTCACAACCAATAATGTATGTCTTGGTGTGTCAAAGTTCCCTAAGGACCTCAAGGATCCCGGGCAGTACTCACACCAAAACGTTTCATAAAATAGGGATTGGTTATGTGCAGTGTGGAAGGGCCAGCCCTGGTATGCTAGAGTTAAGAGAGATCTCAAGGATGCCTAAGCAATACACATACTAGAGGGGCAGAACATAATAGTCTAAGAGTAGGGTGAGTGCTTGACATAATGTTGAAAGACTTAGTAAAAACAGTTAGAAGTGAAAAGATTTAGAAATAGTTTTTTAAAGATATTGGGAGTGACTAGTTTTGAGAAGAATGCTAGGAGTAGGAGCAGTAGTTTTGAAATCATTCTTTGAGGAAAACATACTCAACAAACAATCCAATTAATCATAAAATACCCAGATTTACTTGACAAGCAGACTTACAAATAAGGGGTGAATGGATTGGGAACATATAGGGTTGAAACCACATAAACAAGGAAACATTTGATACAACAAATGTATAGAACAACTAGGAGTATACTGAACAAATCAGTCATGGTAATAGACAGTTAAAACATAGGGAAAGAATGCATGAGGATCATGTTGAAGACAAGAGATTGTTGAACAAAATTTGGCATGCAATTAGGGCCAATAGAATGCACTAGAGTCTAAGTAGTTATGGTCATACCAGTTAAGGGGGAGGGGGGTAAGGGAACTAAGTAAACATGCTGGACAAGTATCAAAGAACTAAGTAAAGTCTGATATGTTGATTACACATAAGACAGAATTTAGACATGCTTAATAATAGCAAACAGAGAAACAAATTGAATAACTAGTACAGGAGCAAGCATGAGTGTATAGACATGGAACACATAGAGTTGAGTTTCAAAATCTAACTAGAAACATACTAGTTAAAGAGGAAAATGCAGAATGTGAAAAACAGATGCAATTCCACTATCTAGCCTTGGCTTTCAGCCGGCTAGACCCATAGTTGGCACAAGTAGCAAAGAATGCAGAGAGAGTTTTAATGTATGTTTGTGTATTCTAACAGTGTGTTCGTGTGTTGAATGGAGCAGAATGAAAGTGATTATAACAGTTCAAGGGTAGAGCCAAAATAAGGTAAAGGAATCAACATTCAGTCAATTAAGGAAATCATAGGATCACAGAATCCAATCACATAAAGGAGTTCAGAATAAACTCCTTAATTAGGGGTAATTGATCAAACGGTAATAACATGGGTCTAATTAAGGAAAGAATCCCAATCATACCATGTAAAGGAATCAGTAAGAATTTGCAAAACCATGCGGATAGCTTATTAAGGCGAGGCAGGTAAATATTGCAAATAAGGTAAATGAAGTAATCAAATAATCAATCCATCTTTACAAGAGACAGAAAATCAAGAAATTATTCCCATAAATGACCCGGATTGAGTTCCAAATAAGGCAAGGAGTGGGTTTAACAATCACTTAGGGTTAGAGCCCATAAATCAAGCAATCAATCACATGAATAAGGAAATCATAGGTAATTAAAGACCAATCAAAGGTCAGTTAACCCATAAATATATAAGAAATATAAATTAAGAGCCTCGGGATTAAGGGAAACAAACAGAAATCAATAAATTACTTCAGTAAACAAATGAAACCTTAGATAATTAGGCTAATCAGTTAATTATTCCAACAATAACAGATAAGAGGTTGACATCAAACAATGAATAGTTAGTCAATTGAACCAGAAACATAATCATGCAAGAAAGATTAAACAAAACATGAGGGTCTCAGAAAACCTTTGCAAAAACAGAAGAAGTAGAAAAACCCTAATTTAAAAACACTTAAGGTTGATTGACAGTATAGAAATCAAAGGACCCTTAAAGAAAACAGCCATGAAAACTTGAAACACTTCAAATAGACAGGGATTCAAACAATAAATAATAAAAAAACCAAAAACCCTAGAATAACATAGTGCTGAAAATCGATTAACAGTAAAGAAGTAAGAGAACCTTAAAGAAAATTAGTGATGAACTCAGAATCGCTCCAGATCTTTAAAGATCTGAACAATTCAAGTCCAAACATTAGGTTTTTGAAGAAAAAAAGGAAATGGTAAAGGGAAATATGGTCTTGAAACAGAGATTTGAACCGTAGAACGTCTATAGAAAAAGCACTCACAGACCATCGACGGACTTTCAGAGGGTGTTGAACAAGATTTGGACTAGATCTCTTTGAGACCTTTCCATGAAATCACAAAAATGAGCAACTAGGAGACGTAGGAGACAAGTAGAAGTCTCAAACAGCCATGTGAATCCATGGATCGAGTGGGAATTAGAGGGGTTAAGGCTAGTTTAGGTGGCAGCGACTAGAGTTAGGGTTGGGGTCTCAGAGAGACAGAGAGGATAGGAGTTTTACGACAGCTGTTTACATCAAAATGAATTAGGTTAGGGGGGTCATTGGGTAAAAAATGGTAAGGAGTGATAATGGCCGTTAATCTCTATGATCAACGGCCAGGATTTAGAGGGTTTGGGACCGAGTTTAATTTGATTTGGGCCTGGTATTAATGGGTTAGAGACCTGGGGGTTGGAATTGGGCTGTTTCATTAGGCTAGATCCTAAAATAAGAGGGCTATTTATTAAATGCCTATTTAATTGATAAAATAATTTTTAAAAATTACTAATATATTATAAAAAATGATTTTCATGCCTAGAAATGTCTTAAAATAATTACTTAATATTTTAAAAATATAAAAGACTATTTTATGGTAAAATAATATAATAATGCATGCATGGGCTATATTTGCAAAGTTATTGCAATTGTAATCAAAAGGTGTAAATCTGGACATTTGTGAAATAATTCAAACTTAATATAACTATAAATAACAACATTAAGTCATGAAAGGCTATAAAATAATTTGTGATGCAATTTGTAATTATTTATATAAATAAAATACTATAGTAAATTAATTTTAAAAATATAGAAATTATGGGAAAATATTAATTAATGCTAATGCATAGTTTTGAAGGTATATATGCACTTTAAAAATATTATAGGGAAAAATTAGGTATCAACAGTTGCCCCTCTTTACCCGGGAAGGATGAAAGAGTTTTCGGGTAAAGAAATGATGGCCAATTCTGACCGAATGGTATGTTTTTTAGAAAAATAGCGGTCTAACACTGGTCTTTGAGCTACCTACATATCCCTGGTTTTACCGAAATCAGGCTATGTGTAGTTCTGGATCCACCAGAGAATAAAGCCGTTGGAGCTGTCATAGGAATGGTAGCCAATTTCGGCAAAGGTTCTTTTATGAAGGTTAATGTCTGATGGAGTTATGATTTTTGGGTTTGGAGTGTATTGGATGTGTTATAGGATAGATAGCTTGATATCACAAGGTAGGATAGGTAACTGATGAGAATCGGTAGTGAAAATAGTATGAGCGGAAATCGGAGCGAAGGTTGCTCCTGTTTGAAAAACGGTTACCTCCGGGACCTCATGCAAACTCACAATACGATGCATGCAAGTACGTAGGTTATTTTGAAAATTTAAATGTGATGCAAATTCCTTTGGATCATAAAATATTGCCCTTGGATGGTGCGGATGATGTCCTCAGACTCTGATGTCCCGGCCATGGATTGTGAGATAGGAGATTCGTATGCCATGAAATGATGTTATCGGGACGTGAAAATGGTGCCTCTAAAGCATGACGCCTTTGAGTAATGATATGCAAATTTAAGAGTTCCTCAGGCCATGACATGGTGTCTTCCGGCTATGTGGATGGTGCCTTTAGACAATGACACCTTTGGACAAGCTGGCGATATTTCAACCCTTGAGATGTAATAATATGATGCTAAAATTAACAAGACAAGGCTTAGTCTTGTGAGGTTGAGGGAAGAGCTTAGCCCGAAAGAGGAGCAAATATATAATACCGGAATAGAGCAACATTTATGCAAGGAGGAACATGCTTAGTCTCATGAGAAGGCAGTGCTTAGACTTATGCAGAATGGAGACAGAGCTTAGTCTCATCCAAGATGCGGGACAAGGCTTAGTCCCATGCAAATGGAAGGCAGAGCTTAGCCTTATGCAAATATGCGGGCAGAGCTTAGTCTCATGCAAATATGGAGGCAAGGCTTAGCCTCATGCAGGATGCGGGACATGGCTTAGTCCCATGCAAATGGAAGGTAGAGCTTAGCCTTATGCAAATATGGAGGCAGGGCTTAGCCTCATGCAAGGTTCGGGACAGGGCTTAGTCCCATACAAATGGAAGGCATAGCTTAGCCTTATGCAAATATGGAGGCAGGGCTTCATGCAAGGTTCGGGACAGGGCTTAGTCCCATGCAAATGGAAGGCATATCTTAGCCTAATGCAAACATGGAGGCCAGGATTAGACTCATGCAAGGTTTGGGACAGGGCTTAGTCCCATGCAAATGAAAGGTAGAGCTTAGCCTTATGCAAACATAGAGGCCGGGCTTAGCCTCATGCAAGGTTCTGGACAAGGCTTAGTTCCATGCAAATGGAAGGCAGAGCTTAGCCTTATGCAAATATAGAGGTAGGGTTTAGCCTCATGCAAGGTTTGGGACATGGCTTAGTCCCATGCAAATGTAAGACAAAGCTTAGCCTTATGTAAATATGGAGGCAGGGCTTAGCCTCATGCAAATATAGAGGCAGGGCTTAGCCTTATGCAAGATGCGGGACAGGGCGTAGTTCCATGCAAATGGAAGACAGAGCTTAGCCTTATGCAAAATTGGAGACAGAGCTTAGTCTCGTTCAAGATGAGGGACAAGGCTTAGTCACATGCAAAGAACAGATAGCAAATAAGAGTAGAGTATTTCTTAGCTGGAGATGTATTCAGTGTTTGGTGGCCCGATCAATAGTGATTTTGCTCCGTGTACATATATTTGCGAATGCTACTGCTACGTCAGATATGCTTGCACTCAAAGAAAAATTGTAAGTTTCGTAAGGAGAGGTCGGTTCGTGTATTCGTCTGCTGGCTTTGCTCCTCCATTTTAGATGCCTTGTTTGAGTCTCCCTCAGTAGCATCTAGCTTTTACAGAAATAGAGTTTGCAAAAATATGCAATTATTGATGAAAAATAGAGTTATTTTAGAAACATGGTGAAATATCCAGTAATTTTAGATGAACTAGTGACTGCAACACATTTCAGAGACATTGCAACTTTCTTGTGTTAGAATTTTGAGGGTCCTCCTCAAAATTTTGCCCCAGTTTTGTAGATGATCCTTCGGTCGTTTGCGAGCAACGAACTTGTTGAACCTTCTTCGAAATTTTGAGAACCTTTCTCAAAATTCTGCCCCCGTTTCTTAACCAATTTCTAACTTTTTGGCATGCAATGGCATTGGCTGGACTTGCTCCGGAATTTTAAGGATCCTCCTCAAAATTCTGCCCCAGTTTCTGATTTTGGGGGAGAATGGAGAATTTTATTATGATATGACCGAACCCATAGGGCTGCCTACATATCCCCTATTAAACAGGAATGAGGTCAAGCATAGTTCAATTACATCTGATGAAGAAATGTAAATAGTCTAAACATAGTATCTCTTGACTGCATCTGAATTGATTGGTTTTGGCCAGACTTCTCCATCCATTTCTGCAAGTATGAGTGCCCCTCCTGTTAGCACCCTGTGAACCATGTAGGGACCTTTCCAGTTGAGAGATAATTTCCCTTTGGCTTCCTCTTGATGTGGGGAGATCTTCTTCAGTACCAACTATCCTGGTGCAAACTGCCTTGGGACCCTTTTGTTGAAAGCTCTGGACATTCTGTTATGATAAAGCTGACCGTGACATACTGCATTTATTCTTTTTCCATCTATAATGGCTAATTGCTCATAGTGGCTCCTTATCCATTCTGCATCGCTGGGTTCGACTTTCTATATGATCCATAAAGAAGGAACCTCTACCTCGGCTGGGATGACAACTTCGGTACCATAAACTAGCATGTAGGGAGTTGCCCTGGTTGATGTACGAACTATAGTGCGGTATCCCAACAAAGCAAAGGGTAGATTTTCGTGCCATTATTTGTGGTTTTCTACCATCTTCCTTAGAATCTTCTTGATGTTTTTATTGGCGGCTTCTACGACTCCATTCATCTGAGGTTTATACGTTGTGGAGTTCTTGTGCTTGATTTTGAAATTTTCACACATGGCTTTCATCAGATCATTGTTGAGATTGGCGGCATTATCAGTGATAATGGACTCGAGAACCTCGAATCGGGAAACAATATGATCCTTGACAAAGTTTGCGACGACTTTCTTGGTTACAGCTTTGTAGGATGTAGCCTCTACCCATTTTGTGAAATAGTCAATGGCTACTAGAATAAACCTGTGCCCATCTAAAGTAGTGGGCTCGATAGGACCGATGACATCCATTCCCCAGGAGGAGAATGGCCAAGGTGAGCTTGTGGCATTGAGCTCATTTGGTGACACTTTTATCATATCGGCATGTACATGACACTGGTAGCATTTTCAAACATACTGGACACAATCTGTCTCCATGGTCATCCAAAAATAACCGGCCCTAAGTATCTTCTTGGCCAAGACAAAACCATTCATATGCGGGCTGCAAGTCCCAGCATGTATCTCCTCAAGTAGCTTAGAAGCCTCTTTTGCGTCGACACATCTTAGCAATCCCAAATCAGGAGTTCTTCTATACAAATTTCCTCCGCTTTGGAAGAAGTGATTGGATAGCCTCCGAAGTGTGCGTTTCTGAGTATGGTTCGCATGCTCCGAATATTCTCCTTTTGCCAAATATTCTTTGATATCGTGAAACCAAGGCTTTTTGTCTGTTTCTTATTCAACATGGGCACAATACGCCGACCGACTATGGATCCTCACTAGGATGGGATCGAAGAAGTTCTTGTCCGGATGTTGTATCATGGATGACAGGGTGGCCAATGCATCGGCAAACTCATTTTGAATTCTGGGCACATGCCGAAACTCTATCTTCGTGAACCTATTTCTCAATTCCTATACATGGTGCAGATACGACAATATCTTGGAATTCTTGGTGGCCCATTCTCCTTTTACCTGGTGCACAAGTAGATCTGAATCACCGATTACCAGCAGCTCCTGAATACTCATGTCGATTGCCATGTTGAGTCCTAGTATGCAGGCTTCATACTCAGCCATGTTGTTGGTGCTGGGAAATATGAGTTTAGTAGACACCGGATAATGCTAGCCAGTTTCCAATAACACGACGACTCCAATGCCCACTCTTTTGAAATTTGCAGCTCCATCAAAGAACATCCTCCACCCGTTGTAAGCTTCGATAATGTCCTCTCTTACGAATGACACTTCTTCATCAGGAAAATACATTTTCAAGGGTTCGTATTCTCCTCCCACGGGATTTTCAACAAGATCGTCTGCCAATGCTTGTCCTTTGACCACCTTTTAAGTTACAAAGATGATATCGAACTCACTTAACAGTATCTGCAACTTGTCTAACTTCCCAGTCGGCATGGGTTTCTGAAATATGTACTTTAAGGGGTCCATCTTGGATATAAGATATGGGGTGTAGGCACAGAAGTAATGTCTCAATTTCTGAGCTGTCCAGGTTAAAACATAACAAGTGCGTTCCAGCATAGAGTATCGTGCTTCATAAGGTGTGAATTTTTTACTCAGGTAGTATATGGCTTGCTCCTTTCTCACTGTCTCGTCATGTTGTCCCAAAAAACATCCGAAGGCTCTATCTAATACAGATAGATAAAGTAGAAAATGTCGACCTGGCTCTGGCGGGACTAAGACTGGTGGTGTGGCCAGGTACTCCTTGCTTTTGTCGAAAGCTTTATGACAATCATCGGTCCAGGTTGTTTCGGCATCTTTCCTCAACATCTTGAAGATGTGTTCACATATAACTATGGACTGCGCTATGAAGCGAATGATATAGTTGAGACGTCCTAGGAAGCTCATCACATCCTTTTTGCTCCTAGGTGGCGGTAAGTCCGGAATAGCCTTAACTTTGGACGGGTCCAGCTCGATCCCTTGAAGGCTAACAATGAATCCCAGTAAATTTCCTGCGGGAACCTCGAATGCACACTTTGCAGGGTTCAGTTTTAAGTTTTACCTCCTTAACCTGTTAGAGAACTTTCTGAAGTCCGCTATATGATCTGCGACCCTCTTGGATTTGATAATGGCGTCGTCCACATTCACCTCTATTTATTTGTGTATCATATAATGGAGATGGTTGTCATGGCTCTCAGGTAAGTAGCCCCAGCATTCTTTAGACCGAATGGCATCATCTTGTGGCAGTATACCCCCTATAGTGTAATAAAAGTTGTTTTCTCTACGTCGTCTTCATCTATCCAGATCTGGTGATAACCCGCGAAGCAAACTACAAAGGATTGGAGTTCATGCTTGGCGTAATTGTCGATCACGATGTGTATATTTGGCAGTGGAAAGTCATCCTTGGGACTTGCTCTGTTTATGTCTCGATAGTCAACACATACTCTGACATTCCCATCTTTCTTCGGAACTGGTACAATGTTGGCTAACCAGGTTGGGTATTCAACTACTCTGAGGACTTTGGCTTTGATTTGCTTAGTAACTTCTTGCTTGATTTTTAGGCTCATATCTGGTTTGAATTTCTGAGTTTCTGCTTCACCGGCGGACACATGGGATTGGTAGGCAACTTGTGAGCCACTATGGACGTGCTCAAACCGGTCATGTCATCATATGACCATGCAAAGATATCCTCATACTTCTTCAAGAAATGAATGTACTCCTCCTTCTCTGTTGGTGATAAGTGAATGCTTATGCGAGTCTCCTTGATAGTTTTGGCGTCTCCCAAATTTACTACTTCGGTTTCGTCCATGTTGGACTTAGGCTTATTCTCAAAGTTCTCAATCTCTCTGACAATCTCCTCAGGTATTTTATCTTCTTCGTCCGAGTCACTATCCTTATATTGCGTTGCCTCATTACATGTCACAGTCACTGGTTTATCAGGAAAAGTAATAATAATGCTGTAGAAAGAATAGTGTGGAAGATAATAATGAATAGTAATTAGCAATGTATTGATTAAAATTGAAAACATCCAAAACAAGTACGGCTCGATGAATCGAGCAATTATTTTGAAATAAGTGAGTCTTTAAAACAAAATTACTGAAAATATCTTAGATGCCTCGCATGGCTATAGAAATAAAATTAAGTTGATTGACAAGCTACCCAGGGACTCGGCGGGCTCTGGATGGTGTGGAAGTCCAGTTCTTGAGAACAACTCCCTTCTCCACAGTCTGAATAGTAAGACCTTCTTCCTCCTCCTCCTCGATAATTGCACTGCAATCCATGTCTTCGTCCTCCAGGAACAGATTCCTCAACCCAGCTAACGCTTCTTCTTCTGCAGTTCCCCATATTGTATCAGCTTGGTGAAAAGTCTGACCCATATATGACATTGGTTGCTCGAGAGGGTAATAAGGTCCACGCCATGGAGGCTACCAATCATCATACTCTTTCCATGTATACTGGTATCCGAGCCCGAAGGTAGTACCATGACGTTTCAGCTGTATTGTTTTTGTGATGCCTTGGAGATTCTTCCCAAGCCCTTTGCTAGGTTCATACCTAGACCATGCTAGTATGCTTTCTATTTTGTTACTCCACCATTTGTCTTTCTCAACAGATTGACGCGTTCGATGTGATGATAGGTTTCCCCTCCTAGCCTTCTTCTGTTCCCGATAACTGGGATGGTTTGACTGGTGTAAATGGGATTACTATCGTCCCCATGAATGATCACCTCCTAATGGTTCCATTCGAACTTCACGGCCTGGTGTAGTATGGAAGACACAACCCCAATGACATGTATCCAAGGTCGGCCCAACAGAAGATTGTATGAAGTCGATATGTCAAGCACTTGGAATTTGACGTCGAACCAAGTTGGCCCCATCTGCAAACAAAGATTAATATCCCCAATCGTGTCCCTTTGAGACCTATCAAAGGCTTTTACATTCATGCTTCATGCTCGTATTTCATGGAAACCTTTGCCCAATCTTTTCAGAGTATCCAACGGACAAATGTTGAGGCTTGAACCTCCATCGATCAGGACTCTGGCAATGAATTTCTCTTCAAATTGTACTGTGATATGCAATGCTTGGTTATGATTCAACCCTTCAGGCAGTAGTTCATCCTCGTGGAAGATTATCTTATAACTTTCTAGCACCTGTCCTACCATGTTGGCCATCTCTCCGCAGGTGACACTGTTGGGTACGTAAGCTTCACTTAACACCTTCATCAAAGCATTCTTGTGTGCCTCTGAATTTTGCAACAGTGATAGGATGGATATCTAAGCTGGGGTTTTGTTCAAATGATCAATGACAGAGTATTCCCTTGCTTGTACTTTCCTCTAGAGGTCATTTGGCCATGTTTCAATGACAGGTTGCTTGGTAGTGGAATCCTTACTTGGTCCTCCCAAGTGTTCAGGTGTATAGATTCTTCTGGTCCTGGTCATTCCTTGTGCATCATCAGATTCTTCTATCTTTGCCTTTCCTTTTCGCCTAGCTTCGGCAATGTAATCCCAGGGTATTGCTTTTGAATCGAAAGGAGGTGTGGTTGATACTGTCACTGTGAAAGGTGTGGCTGCAGGTGGAGCTACCTCTACCTCAAATGGAACCGGTGCGGCTACCTCAACCTCATCTAGCGACTAAGTTTGTACTATAATAGGAGTAAGTGTGACTGTGGGTTTAAAGTTATTATCTTCTCGAATAAGCCTGATTGACCCCTTAGGATCTCATTCTTTATCTATATATATCACATGTATTCCACCTCCCTTATGATCCAAGAGAGGATTGTTCCAGACATTGGGTGCAACTTCTTTTGCCTGTATGATCTTGTTGTCAATTAGTGTCTGGATTTTATCTTTCAATGTTCAACACTCGTCGATGGTGTGCCCCTTCATACTATAGTGATATGCACATGTTTTGTTTGGGTTGACCCATTAGATGGGTTCTCCACTGCCACATCGAGAATAGAGGTGACGTAACCAACGACCTTCAACCTTTCATATAGCTGGTGGATGGGTTCAGCAATAATGGTGTATTATCTGGGTGGTTTGCGTTCGAAATTGGGTCATGATCTTGGGTAATATTGACGAGTTGGAGGTGACTGGAAATGAGATGGTTGGGAATTATAGGTGTGATAGACAGTGTCCGATTGGGAATATCTAGGAGATGAGGGTTGATATGTAGGTAGAGGTGCTTGGTATGTGGGTGGGGGTGTTTAGTATATGGGTGGAGGTGTTTGGTATGTGAGTGGAGATTTTGGGCCTTGAGCCACCATTACTACCCCAACGTCTTTCTTATTTGATATGCCGCCTGATTGTAGTGCTTTGTTTGTGGCCTATAGTGCCTCAAAGTTTGTTACCATCCCGATTTTGATGCCTTCTTCGATCCTTTCACCAAGTTTGATGATATTAGAGAATTTATGGTTTTCAATAACCATTAACATTTCATAGTATTGTGGATCCTATGCTCTGACGAAGAATTTGTTCATCTGTTCCTCATCCAAAGCTGGTCTGACATTGGCCGCTTCTGACCTCCAACGAGTAGCGTACTCGCAAAATATCTCGGTGGGCTTCTTCTTAAGGTTCTGAATGTAGAAACATCTGGTACATTTTCTGTTAAACCTGAATCGGTCCATCAAATCAGACGCCATACTCGCCCAGTTGGACCATTTCTTAGGATCCTGGCTGATGTACTAGGAAAAAGCACCTCCTGTAAAACTTCTCATAAAAAGCTTCATTCGGATCTTTTCATCCTTTCCAACCCCGACAAGTTTGTCACAATAGGTCCTTAGATGAACCTTGGGATCACCTGTACCGTCAAACATCTCGAACTTGGGAGGTTTGTAACCCTCTGGCAGTTCTACATCCGGCTGTATGCATAGGTCTTCATAATTCAAACCTTCTATCCCTTTGCCTCCTTCGACACCCTGAACCCGACTTGTCAATTTCTTGAGTTCCTCAGCCATGTTCTTGATAATCAGGTCCTTCTCAGCAGATTCTAGTGTATAGGAGGTTGGTTGAGTAGAGTGAGGTACGATTTGCACATATATAGGGTTGTTTTGGTGAGTGCCAGGAACCTGGGTGTAGTGCTAGTCATTGGTTGAGTTTTGAGGATCAGGAATAGGGTGTGGTGTGTTCTGGGGAGTGTGATAAGTAGCGGTTGGTGGGTAGTAGATTGGTTGATGATGGTGTTGTGGTGGAGTTGGTATCGGTAAGGGATTGAGATTCTGAGGTGGAGTTGCATATTAATGCAGTGCGTGAGGGTTTTGTGGATGCTAGTTTGGTGCATTTTGGGGAGGTACTGGGTTTTTGGTATTTCGTTGGTTGACATCGGGGACATTCAGGGTGAGGGATATGTTTGCTAAGTTGCGGACCTGCTCAAGTTCTCCCTATAGCTCTAGTGTCTTTTGTTCCAACCGTAAAGCCAAATCATTTGGTGCCGGAGTACTCCGACCATCTGAATTTTCTTCATTCTCTGCATTTTCCTTTCTAGTACCACTTAAGTCATCCATTTTAGCTTTCCCTTTGCTCTTTGTATTAATTGGAGGAGGAGATGGAAGGCCTCTAGATCTGGTGTGATATGCTGATGATGCCAGTATGTGCGAACCAACCTTAGGGGATGGGAATAAAGAATAATAAAGAAAAATAAAAGGTAATCAAGTCAGTAAGGGTTCTGAAATATTTGCAGTATTTAAACACATATTGCGAATATAAATTTGTGTCCTTATTTGGGAGCCTCGTTGTGCCCGAGGTAGGCCTAGCGACAAATAGATTTGGAGAAATTCAGTGCCAATAATTGCCTCATTTCATTAATGTAAAAATAAAAAACCCAAAACGACACTAAATAATGTTACTAATGGCACTTGGCCTTATTACATTTAAAAGAAAGGCAAGTAAATTTGATCTACTTGGTCCCAGAAGGACCCTCTCCAGACTAGATGCTATTGTCGATCAGCTCTCCCAACTCGCGCAGGTTCAGCAGTAAGAATGCCCTTGCCAAATGCCCTCCTTCATTTCCCTCAGCGTTCTGCAGTCGGTGACTCTCTTTCGTATCTTCCCTTCCAATTCCATTAAACTGTACTCCAGATATTCCAGCCTTTTTAACAGCTCTTTCTTTCCACTCATTAATCATTTCCATATCGGCTTATGCTGTGTCATATGCTCAGCTTCAGACTCTCGAACTCTTTTGCGCAGCTTGTTATACTTCACCTCTACTTCGGCAAACTCATCTATGACCCTGTTTCCTAGACCAACCTTTGGCTCGAAGATTCCTGATATATTATCATCCAACCAAGAGGGGTAAAAGTATGAGTGACCCGCATGATATCGGTCCGGCTCGATGGTATTCTTCTCTACGATAATCTTCAAAGTCCACATATGTTGTGCTTCATTCTTATATGTGATGGTGGCACCCTGGAAATCAGCTATGAAGTGACTCATTTTAGTGACTCGTAGTATGACCTGTCTCCTGCCTTCCTGTCTCATAACCCTGAGGGGAGCATAAGGGTATATCCCCCTTAACCCAATCAACACCAAGTGTGGGACTTCTCTGGATCTGATGATGAACTCCTCAGTGGGGAACCACTCGAACATCCACAGAACCTAGTCCTCAGTCAACTTGTTGAAGAATTGCACCCATCCCACAACATCCTTAGGTTGGGCAAATATGTCTAGAATATAAGTCATTCTCTTAGGGTGATGGAAAGCTATGTGGTCATTCCACGGCCTTTGTGGAAACTCCTGTCTATATTGACCCTTTTGGAGATGCTCTAACAACCAAACATGTAGCAGCAAATTGCAACCCTCAAAGAATCTGGACCCCTTGTGATAGCGTTCCAAGGCCCGGTACATATCTGCAATGATCATAGGGACAATGGTATATGTCTTCCCCTCAATCCCGTCCATCAAAGTTTTGTGCCACCATGGCAGCCTGGTATGGGTTCTATCCCCTTGGATTGGGAATACCAGCATGCCCAAGAAACACACAATGAACACGAAGACCCTATGATGAACCCAGCCCAAGGAGATGATTGAGAACTCATCATCAAAAATACGATAAGAGCTACTGTGACCGTATCTTTCATAGAGGAAGTCAAAAGGTATGTAGGAGTTCTTCAGGCACTCCAAATCATCGTTTTTCTTTAGCCCCATCATTTTAAGTAATCCTCTAGTGGTGCGATTTTTAGGTGCCAACAGACCAGGGCTATCCCAAGGCAACCAAACAAATCCCCCTATTTCTTCTAGAAGAGGAGTCATTTCTATGTCCCCAAAGCGGAATACAGCCCTTTCCTTGTCCCAAAACATAGTGGCAGCCTCGGTCAACATTTTGTTTGGGTGAAGATCCAACAGTGAAAGAAAATTTCCTAAGACTCGTAACACATGATTTTGGTCACTTGAGGGAAGATCCCTCCACCAATCTAGCAAAAGTGGAGGTACGCTACCGACCATACCGAATCTGGGGACTTCATGCATCATTATCTGCAAAACAAAAGATGGTTAGGTCCTTTCCCCCTCTAGGTTCGTCTATTTATACAATAATGATTAGCATATTGGCACTTATTCTCTAAAATTAATGCACACAATCGTGGTTGTGTCCGTTGGGATTATAAAAAACCCGATGGGCTTTTGGACGAGGCTTGTCTTAAAGGGTTATTATGTGGATAACTTATTAACCCGGCTAGGTCTGACCATGATGCGTGCACAATTGATCAGAGTAAAGTTGCTATAGAGGTCTAGACTGGGACCCTCAAGCGGACAACTTGAGGGGGAAAGGCACGGAACTATCGAACGCACCGCTGATCGACTAGTTTTACTGCAAATATGCCTTTCCAAATTTAAAGGGTGATATATAGGAAGAGTGCAAACACTCATCAAGCGTTGCTATGGGATTGATTACGCACGAGTAGAGTTTGATGTTGAGCATGATTTATGCAACAATAAATAGCATGTTGTCACGTATTTGCTCGTTAAAAAAATAATAATAAATGTAGTATTTAAATAATTGAAAGACAATTACGGAAAAAGAAAACAAAGAGACAAGTCAGTTTTAGGAAATAAAGGAAATCATAAATGCAATTAAATCCAAATGCACGGGATAAAGCATGCTTAAGACTAATTCAAAAAATAAGTTCGGTAAAAGCCTAAAATATCCCCAGCAAAGTAGCCATGCTATCGAGCCCCTTTTTCTTTCGCGGAGTCCGGGTTTCGACATTCATTGGGAACAACTTGTTTCCTTTTGGGAATTGGGTATTTGAAGAGTCGCCACCTAACGGATTAAGGTGCGTTAGGGAACCTAGAGCAATTAACTCATGTAACCAGTTTGCATTACCAAAGATTAGGGTAAGGACTCGAAATAACCTTGAGGGAAAGGTGTTAGGCACCCCTCACGGTCCATAATGGTGGGTCCCGATCGAACTTAGTTATGTGAATTAGTCATTATGTTACACCCCATATTTTCGTACATGATAATACGCCATAAATAAATTGATGAGCGCCCGGAAGTGAGATGTCACATTCCGTAGTACTACATTACGACGATGTTTCACCATGTAATATTGTACGTGGAATTTTTCGTAAGGTAATTGACATCAGTCCAAGGAAAAGATTATTTGTAGATTATAAGGATTATGCTATTTCACAAGTGATGAGTAAATTCATGGAAGTGAAAGGGGAAGCAAGTCAAAGGAAATAAATTTTCGTCCACGTTTGGCATGTTGGGATAAAATACGGGTCGAGCGTTAATACCCGATATTTACAGACTAGTACGATACAAAGTACCATATGCCATGATAGTAGGATATATAAAGTGTATTAAAAATAAGTAGAATTTTAAGTAATTTTAGATAATTTTTAATTATGTGGGTAATTGGTTAATTATTAATTAGTGGAGAATTACCAAGTTAATAAAGAAATTGATAATTATCTAAATTTTTTGGATAAGTACTAGGATACATTCTCCACGTGGGAGTATGAAAATTAGGCTGCAAAACATTTTTAAGCTCTATTAGCGGTGAACATATTTCACTATGACAAAGACTACTCTTTCAAATTCACCCCACCTATACTTTCAACAGTTTTGCACCTTAAGTTCTTTAGTTTTTTTTAAATGACTTTGCTTATTCACCCATCACTACAATAAAAGACAAAGCTTTTCATCCATACCAAAAGCCAACCTATTTGTTTTCATACAGTTTCGGACATGTGCAAATTTCTCGTGCAAAAATACTTGATCTCTTGTTCTTGCGCATAGACTCCATTTGGATATTTTGAGAAAAGAAAAAGGGGTTGATAAAGAGTTATTTTTGGTCTAACACCCTTATTAATTTATATGTGAAAGGTGGTGATTTGGTCTCTGCTCGTGATGTGTTCAACCAAATGCTCTTGATTACGGGTTATTCCCAAAATGGGATGCCTGATAAGGCATGTAATGCTTTTCGGGAAATGGTTTCATCGGGGTTTATGCCTAACCATTATGTTTGTGGTAGTGCTTGGAGGGATTGTTAAAAGAATCGGTTCAGGTATGTTAAGGCTAAACTCTGTCCTTCCTTTTAGCACGAATTCTGGGAAATTCCTAAGACGTCAAATGTGATATTTTACTATTCTATTGCTAGAAAGACCTTCTGTGAAAGGCATTGGGATCGTAGCTGAAGTATTTTCATGATTCTATTAGGTTGATATTCCACTCGTTCGGTTAAATAGGGTCTTCGACATCTATATATGTCATTTGTTCAGTTTTCTTAACTATTTGTCTATATATGTGAGTTCTTATTCGTCTCTGGGTTGTGTGACTAGAAAATAAATGCATTTAGTATTTGCGATCAGTCCTTCTCCCTTGTTAAAGTGTATCTTAAAAATCTCTAAAGTCACACGTCGATTTCCAAAAAATCTCAAATATAATTTTTATGTTTAAACTACTAAAACACTTGATTTTTAAAATACTTTCTTTTACTAAATATCAAGAAATCAGGTATAAGGACTAAGTGAAGCACCTTAAGATTTTTATGAACATCTTCAGAGTTAAGTTATCTTTCTAAAAGTCGAGTTAAGGTTTCATGCTTATTCAAAAGAAAAGAAAACATATGAGGTTCCACTAGATAATTGTATGCGATACGAAGGTGATTATGAGATTATGAGGATAAGAGTACGTATGAGCCAAGATTGACTAAGTTCTTGTTATGACCTATTATGTGCATTCAAAGTTCATATCATACATGACATATTATGCATGGACTTCGAGCTATAATCGGAGGTAAGGGGCCTATTTTCCCGAAAAACTATATATATTGTACAGATGGCCACAGGTTGGCAATATGATACCGGTTAGCTACCGGAATAGACCGCCATTGCTAGCATTTGGTTGGGTTTGTCATGCATTTGCACCAATATATATATGTATTCACGACATACGATTACACGAGCATACCATGCATATTTGATTACTATGAGGTCGGATGCCGTCCATGGAGGCTATCAGAGTTTCAGTGTCAAGTGGTATCTCTATTATTTTTTTTCATCAGCTATGTATGATTATACTTTCTGCCTTACATACTAGAACATTTTTATTCTTACTGATGTCCCGTTTCCTGGGGACACTGCATTTTTGTTTCGTGCGTGCAGGTCCAGGCAGGGACTCTGATCGACCCTTCCGCTAGGATTTCGAGGTTCAGCTGTGAGTTGGTAAGCTCCACCTCTTCCTGGAGCTTTCATAGGATGGTTACTTTTGTTGTACAGTTTGGGTATAGTCGGGGCCTTGTTCGACAGTGCTTATGACAATCTTAGAGTCTATTGTGGACACAGTATTCTGGGTTTCTTTTTGCAGCTTTCAGTCTCTAGCCCATAGGCTTGGGAGGTATATATATGTATGTAGGCATGTATGTCTCCAATCGCGGCCTCGTCGACCAGCTAGTACTTTATTACTCTGGCTCGTCTACCTTTGTTTATATGGCTTATTGTTATTCAAGTCAGGACCTTCATGGTCCAGGCTTAGTATTTCAGATGTTGTGTTGCCCAATCTGTTGGGCCCCTGGTTTAGTTAGCTAGTATGTTTAGTGGCTAACTCGATCGAATATAGTATCGAGTGCCAGTCGTGCCTCCCCTAGTTTGGGGCGTGACAAACTTGGTATCAGAGAAGGTTGTATCCCAGGGAGTCCAAATGCCGTGTCTAGTAGAGTCTTGTTTATGGGTGTGTCATGCACCACACTTATAAGCAGGAGGCTACAGGGCATTTAAGACTGTCACTCTTTCTTCTCACTCTAGATCGTGTGGTTGAGCTCACTTATAAGAATTCAAATTCCGAAATTCTATTTTATTCATAATAAGATGTCACCTACATCCGGAAAGAAGGTTGGAAAGAGAGATAGTTGTAGAAGAGCTGAGTTAGGGAAATTGAATTGGATTTTTATGTATGATGCCTACGATAAGTAAATATGAGGTCTTTAGCAGATCATGTGTGTACTGAAAGGTATAAGCCTCTTGATAAGAAGCCTTAAGGCAAGAATGCCTATCCACCTTTATGGTTAAAGACAATGAGAGATTAAAAAGATAAATACAAGTTTCAACAAGCAAAAGAAGCAAGATAAAGAAGGGTACGAGGTGCCCAGTTAACAAAGGTTAACGATGTTTATAATTCAAGCAGAGGAACATAAGCTTTTTGTGTTGTATTCAATAGTAACAGAGGTATATACAATTGGTCGCACTCATTCTAGATATGCCCTATGGGGGTTAAGACAAGTAGTATAAGAAGATATGATGGATGAATTATTTGCGTCAGTTGATATTTCCGAAGGATATTGCAAATGTGCTGAGACACCTCGATGGTGCACCCTAAAATAGTACAGCTAGATATGAGTACTACAAAGACATGCACTATAAGCCTTGAAGGGATAAATATTACCTTAGTGTGGCTCGCGTTCCTAGTAAAGCGAGAACGTTAAGCAACTTGAAGAGCCACTAGATGGTGCAAAAGAAAGATAAAAGCGAAAGAATGTCGTATTGAAGTTTTCACAAGAAAAAGGATATGCAGAAATAGTAGCAGAGTAATGAGAAGAGAGATAAGGAAGCATTATGAATAAGGTGTGATACATGGATGAAAATGGTAGAGTGTTACAAAACCTATAGTCAAATGACGAAAGAAACGGTATGTGCCAGTTATGCTAAGTGTCACCCTCGCGAGTAAGGGAATTTGTCATCCTTGGTATAGAAGGATTGCTGCAAGGTGAGTAAGGATCATTGATGTTGAGAAACGACACCAAAGATGAAGAGGTAAAACATCTATAGGTAGATCCTCGTGGCTTCAGCTCTTAGTACACCCCTAAAGGGGGGAATATGAAGTGATGTAGCATTAAGTCAGAATTAAGTGATTCTAGTGACTATGGAATGGTAAAGGAAGAATGCGATAAATAAAAGAGGAATGAGATGACCCTTATCTAAATCTTACAAATACACTACAATTCAAGAATAATGTGCAAGCACGACGTTAAAGAAAGGAAGTGAAGGTTCCTGCCCGAGCTGTTATTAATAAATAAGGAGCCAGTGTGAAACATAAGTTAAGACAAAGGAAATAACCCAAGAAAGATTACGAGGAATATTGGTATGAGAATGCACCAACGAGTAGTTAGTAATTGGTTAGGAAGATCCCAGTTATTGCATAACAGGAGGTTACAGACGAATCATTAGATCGTGTGAGATAAACATAGTAGAACCCAACATGGAGAGTTCAGCCTCGAAGAATATCATTATACTTGAGATATATTCAAACAAGAGTTGGGATAGTTAAAGATACGTATGAATGTTACGAGGATAAAAGAAAGTGTCACTAGGAAGGCAGTAAAAATATCAGTTCAGAAGCAACCATACAAGCACAAGGGCATAGAAGTAAGTAACTATGGATGATTATAAGCAAGTAAGGACATCAAAAAGGTTCGTCATAAGCTCACAGCTTTACAAGAGTCAAGGGTTCTCCCTAAGTACTACAAAAGACTTCTGAAGAGATAAGAAAGAAGGCTTCAATCTATGCACAATGACCTAAAAAGGAAATGGTCGTGTAACAGTAATCTCGCAACAACATTGTAAGCATTCCAAAGGAAAATGGCACCTACCGGGGCTAATAAACAGGAAGTAAAATCAGAAGTGATATTCAGGATCATATGAGTTGTATGGAATTTCAATATATATGGGCACTAAGAGTAGCTAAGTATGGATGCAACAAGGGGGCAAAAAGATCAGGAAAAGTAATAGCTTACGTTTAAAGAAAGCTAAGATGGAAAAAAGGGAATTACTCGATCAATGATCCAGAGTTGGTTGCATTAAGAACTCACTTAAGGATTTGGAGTTTTATATATGCAGCATATACAGCCGTAGAAGTTTCTGGTATATGTTAAAAGAAAGAAGTGAGCCCAAGTAATAAACGAAGGATTAAATTATTAAAGGATTGTATCATGCATATTCCTCAGCGCCTATGAAAGGCTTAACAGAATAACTAATACCAGGAACCATATATCGGAAGATAGCTTAAGCCGACGTAAAGGCTGATCTGAAAAAGGAGGAAACTAAAGAGATACATCAATGAAGTAAATCAGGAATATGATTATTGGACCCAGAAAATGATAGAAATTATGATTGAGAATATGGAAGGACCACTCTTGATATCAGAGATACATGAGAGTTAGTACAACAGCTATATTCTTTAACGGCTCCACGATGAAGCCAGTCAGAATAGTACCAACCTCATAAAAAGTCAGTACGGAGCATCTACCGGATTGTATATACACCAGAGGTGCAAGTATTATAATAGAGCTTCAAGTTGTGAATGTGAATTACACCTATGTGGAAGGGAGGTCCTGAAAGAGATAGGAGATATGATGCACGATTTTAAGGTAAGTAAGGTAAAGGTGAACAACGTATGAGACACTCAAATGCAGAAGCTTGTGAATTATATATACTTCAGACAAAAGGTTAGAAGTGCTAGGATCCAGTACCCAGGAATGATAGCAGCAGCGCCAGTGGCATACCTTCTAGCCTATGGTCTAGGTATCGAAAAGCCTGACTAAGAAAGTAAAGAAGAGTTAGAGACGATGTGATGTCTCGCTTGACGTTCCAAAATGACATAAGGAAATCTATGATGCAAGCAAGCTAAAAGGTTGCAAGTAACATGAATAGAGTTGTGTAGGTCGCAAGCCATTGTATGGTGAAACAACAAGGTTCTAGAAGACAAGAGTAAGGATAAGAACGGGCGAGTGAGAAGGTAACGAAAATGGATAAGTCCTCAGGATTAAGCCCATGAAAACAAGAAGAGCAGATGGTTTCTCTAAATTATACAAAGATCACTATAGCCTGAATGAACTCAAACGAGTCTAAGACTAATAGCCTTTAGAATTCCACCCTGGTAATAGAATGGGGGTGTAATTGTGATCAATAAAAGATGATGTTTGGGCCTTCGATTGAGTAATGATTCAACGAAGAAAAGAAAGGGATCTTATGAATTGGACAGGATTAAAGTATCCACACTAGGTGAATCGCATTGGGATGCTGTGAGGTACGGTTATGAAAGTAGGGTATCACCCCAGGTGGATCAATCTAATCATTTCAGACGTTCCCCGATAAAACATGAATCCTAGTAGCAATATTACATAAAAGGTTAAGTTATCAGGGGTGGATTATGGATCAAAATTTAGGTGAATCAACAATGATGGATAAAAGTTATAAAGTACATGAGGAGATTAGGCCGTCATTCTTAAGATGAGTAGTAATATAGAAGCATTAAAGGACATAGATTTATACGTATGGGATAAGCAATGAAAGTAACCTGGGAATTGGTAGCAGACCTTAGTAACGAGAAGTCGAGGTAAGAGTTATGGTATAGTATGACCAATGTAGATATAGTAAAATTTTACGAATGGATAACCAGGTCTATAAAATAAGATATAGCAATATTCGTAAGTTCGACAATATACCAAGCGAAGAACTTCAGGATTGGCTAAACACTGGAGGAAAAAGGAGAGGAGAGTCGCATAGGCATACTTACAAGGTCAGTATCATAGAAGCTGCATGATGGAAGGTAGCAACAGTTATGAAATTGGAAGGAATTCGATCACAAGTCATGGCATGGGAAAGAGGCCTAAATGGGGGAATGCCCTGGCCTTTGGACTTATTCATAGAACAATTGCGTACATAACAAGAAGACTACTAAACTATTGCCAAGAGCTATGGGATATGAGAACGATAAGCGCATCCGTCAACATTCGAGGACGAATGTTCCAAAGGGAGGAATGATGTTACACCCCATATTTTCGTACATGATAATACGCCATAAATAAATTGATGAGCGCCCGGAAGTGAGATGTCACATTCCATAGTACTACATTACGACGATGTTGCACCATGTAATATTGTACGTGGATTTTTTCGTAAGGTAATTGACATCAATCCAAGGAAAATATTATTCGGAGATTATAAGGATTATGCTATTTCACAAGTGATGAGTAAATTCATGGAAGTGAAAGGGGAAGCAAGTCAAAGAAATAAATTTTTGTCCACGTTTGGCATGTTGGGATAAAATATGGGTCGAGCGTTAATACCCGATATTTACAGACTAGTACGATACAAAGTACCATATGCCATGATAGTAGGATATATAAAGTGTATTAAAAATAAGTAGAATTTTAAGTAATTTGAGACAATTCTTAATTATGTGGGTAATTTGTTAATTATTAATTAGTGGAGAATTACCAAGTTAATAAAGAAATTGATAATTATCTAAATTTTTTGGATAAGTACTAGGATACATGCTCCACGTGGGAGTATGAAAATTAGGCAGCAAAACATTTTTAAGCTCTATTAGCGGTGAACATTTTTCACTATGACAAAGACTACTCTTTCAAATTCACCCCACCTATACTTTCAATAATTTTGCACCTTAAGTTAATTAGTTTTTTTTAAATGACTTTGCTTATTCACCCATCACTACAATAAAAGACAAAGCTTTTCATCCATACCAAAAGCCAACCTATTTTGTTCATACAGTTTCGGACATGTGCAAATTTCTCGTACAAAAATACTTGATCTCTTGTTCTTGCGCATAGACTCCATTTGGATATTTTGAGAAAAGAAAAAGGGGTTGATAAAGAGTTATTTTTGGTCTAACACCCTTATTAATTTATATGTGAAAGGTGGTGATTTGTTCTCTGCTCGTGATGTGTTCAACCAAATGCTCTTGATTACGGGTTATTCCCAAAATGGGATGCCTGATAAGGCATGTAATGTTTTTCGGGAAATGGTTTCATCGGGGTTTATTACTAACCATTATGTTTGTGGTAATGCTTGGAGGGATTGTTAAGAGAATCGGTTCAGGTATGTTAAAGCTAAACTCTGTCCTTCCTTTTAGCACGAATTCTGGGAAATTTCTAAGACGTCAAATGTGATATTTTACTATTCTATTGCTAGAAAGACCTTCTGTGAAAGGCATTGGGATCGTAGCTGAAGTATTTTCATGATGCTATTAGGTTGATATTCCACTCGTTCGGTTAAATAGGGTATTTGACATCTATATATGTCATTTGTTCGGCTTTCTTAACTATATGTCTATATATGTGAGTTCTTATTCGTCTCTGGGTTGTGTGACTAGAAAATAAAATCATTTAGTATTTGCGATCAGTCCTTCTCCCTTGTTAAAGTGTATCTTAAAAATCTCTAAAGTCACCCGTCGATTTCCAAAAACTCTCAAATATAATTTTTATCTTTAAACTACTAAAACACTTGATTTTTAAAATACTTTCTTTTACTAAATATCAAGAAATCAGGTATAAGGACTAAGTGAAACACTTTAAGATTTTTATGAACATCTTCAGAGTTAAGTTATCTTTCTAAAATTCGAGTTAAGTTTTCAAGCTTATTCAAAAGAAAAGAAAACATATGAGGTTCCACTAGACAATTGTATGCGATACGAAGGTGATTATGAGATCATGAGGATAAGAGTACCTATGAGCTAAGATTGACTAAGTTCTTGTTATGACCTATTATGTGCATTCAAAGTTCATATCATACATGACATATTATGCATGGACTTCGAGCTATAATCGGAGGCAAGGGGCCTATTTTCCCGAAAAACTATATATATTGTACAGATGGCCACAGGTTGGCAATATGATACCGGTTAGCTACCGGAAGAGACCGCCATTGCTAGCATTTGGTTGGGTATGTCATGCATTTGCACCAATATATATATGTATTCACGACATACGATTACACGAGCATACCATGCATATTTGATTACTATGAGGTCGGATGTCGTCCATGGAGGCTATCAGAGTTTCAGTGTCAAGTGGTATCTCTATTATTTTTTTTCTTCAGCTATGTATGATTATACTTTCTGCCTTACATACCAGTACATTTTTATTCGTACTGATGTCCCGTTGCCTGGGGACACTGCATTTTTGTTTCGGTCGTGCAGGTCCAGGTAGGGACTCTGATCGACCCCTCCGCTAGGATTTCGAGGTTCAGCTGTGAGTTGGTAAGCTCCACCTCTTCCTGGAGCTTTCATAGGATGGTTACTTTTGTTGTACAGTTTGGGTATAGTCGGGGCCTTGTTCGACAGTGCTTATGACACTCTTAGAGGCTATTGTGGACACAATATTCTGGGTTTCTTTTTGCAGCTTTCAGTCTCCAGCCCATAGGCTTGGCAGGTATATATATGTGTGTAGGCATGTATGTCTCTAATCGCGGCCTCGTCGGCCAGCTAGTACTTTATTACTTTGGCTCGTCTACCTTTGTTTATATGGCTTATTGTTATTCAGGTCATGACCTTAATGGTCCAGGCTTAGTATTTCAGATGTTGTGTTGCTCAATCTGTTGGGCCCCCAGTTTAGTTAGCTAGTATGTTTAGTGGCTAACTCGATCGAATGTAGTATCTAGTGCCAGTCGTGCCTCCCCTAGTTTGGGGCGTGACACATTAATAAGCAAACAATCTAAGCACCCATTTGCAAATAAGGGAAGTTTATATAGTCTAAGCACACATATATAATTAAGGAAGTTTAGATGGTCCAAGCACATATATGTAGATTTTAGATAGTCTAAGCACACATACTTAAATTAAAGAAGTTTGGACATTCTAAGCATACGTACATAAATTAAGGAAGGGAAGTCCTAAGTTAGTTAGCCTATAGAATCAATCTGTGCAATGCCCAGTAATCCTCTTTAACTAGAGGGGCTACACGTGACATTAACGCGCAGGTCATCATATCCTTTTACTACCCATTACTCTCCCCTTAGTGGTCATATAAGCGAGTTTAATTAACGAACTCTAAGCGTGCTTGTCACACCTCCTTTTTACCTGCCCGAGAGGGGATATGGGAGTTTTTCCAATTAAAGTGACATAATTCGAAATGGGATTATTTATTCAATATAGAGTCGCCACTTGGAATATTTTAATTGGTGTCCCAAGTGTGAGCACGTGATTTTTGCCCTATATGAATTACTCCCATAGATTCAAGAAAATAAATTTCTCCCATTATTTGCAATTTTGTAGATTTTTTGTGGCATCTTTTGTCGACTGTTTGCATTTGTCTGTGCACGTTTATTTTATTATTCATGAAAAATACAAAAATATATTGCATTTACATTTAGGATTTAATTTTACATTTTTCAGAATAACTAGAAAATTAGTTGTTTTATAATAATGGAAAAATCACAAAAAAATAACTTATTTTTGCACTTTTTAATGTTAGTTTTTGAATTTTGGTGGTTTTTCCTTTAATTTGCTTTTAGTTAATTGTGGTAATTATTAGTTAGAGTTAATTAATTCAATATGGTGGGATTAATTTGATTTAGGAATTAGTTTAGGTTTTATTTTTATTTTTTTAAAAGAAATTAAAAAGAGTTTGAAAAATAAAAAGAAAATTGAATTGAAAGAGAAAGGAAAAAAAAGAGGAGAGTCTGAATTGGGCTAAAAACCATTTAAATTCTCCCCAAACTCAAAGATTCTACACTGAAGCCCGTCGAAATTGGCCCAAACCCAACCAATACTCGGTCCAGCCCCACTTCCCAACCAAACAACGTCGTTCGTAAGGTAATAGATATGGGTCGTTAATCTTTTTCAATCTAATGGACGAGGAACGTACCCCCCTTTTTGATATAATTGTCCGAAATTCATAGAGAAAAATCGTATCTCTATACTTCAACTCCCTCATCCCTAACCCTAAGACCCGCTGTCCTGAGTTTCTTAACCATTTTCGGCAAGCGGCGAGTCTCCATACTCAGCCAAATTTTGACCATATAACCCTCGTTGCCTCCCCATTCCAAATCCATCATTAGTTTTCTCCAAAAATCATCCAATCCTCGCGAATTTCAAATCTCGGAAGGCAGAAAATCTGAGTTGTTCTATCTTCTCTGATTCTTTTGTTTTCCTTTGTTTGTTTCTCTTTGGTAATATCATGTGGGGATTAGCTATTTATTCAGTCAGTTTCAAGGCCTTTCATGGCAGCCAGCTTTTGGTCAACCAATTAGTGTTCCGAGCTTCTGTTTTATCGCACTTCAGGGTAGATGTCGAGGATTGTGATATGGAGTTCTAGCCGTTTAAGAAATTCCGGTTAGTGCTCATGTTACAATTCTCGTCATTCATCGAAACCTCTTATTGGTCATATATCTCTCTGAGTCTACAATCCTTTTGGTAGACCCTGGTATATTTCTCTCCTTTTGTTTATTCTAATTTTTATTTTTCTCTTCTTTTGCTGTTCGTCATCTTAGTTTTGTTTCAGTCGCATTAGTTCTTGGTTGATTAAATCAGAATAAATAGTTTAGTATAGAGATTATTCGTTCATGTTATTTTTTTCCTTTTCCTTTTATTCCTTCTCCTTTATCTGTTTTATTCGTTCATAGCTTTGGGTGGTGTAGTAGGTTTCTGTGAAGTACGTTGGTTTTGAATTATATTTGGGCTTTGTAAAGTAGAAGCCCAATGTGGGAAGGGGAAATTCTGGTAGCCAGCGCATGATTTAGGACTGGATGTGGGGTTATGGGACCCATATTTGTTTTGCGGAGGGTAAATAATGAAGGATTAAAGGTTAGTTTAGGGATTTGGATAAGGGAATTTTTAGTAACCAATTTGGGAAGCTTCTAGGAATGGGGAAGGGGATTAAATTGAAAGTCTAAGTTTTACACTAGGGGCACAATAGCAAAAACGAATATTGAAAAAGGATAAAATGAGAAAAGTTTGAATTCAGTTCTGCTGCCCTAACCCTCCTCTATAAAAGCCCCATTAAACTGAAAATTTCAAGGGGGTGATCAGATCAGAGAGAATTAAAAATGGCTGAAAAATACTGAGAGGGTGTGAATAATCAGAAAATACAAAGAAGAATCGTAAAACCACTGTTACCTTGAAGTGTTTTTGCAATTCTTGGGGTTTTCATGTTTTGAAGTAAATATATGTTTCATTTTGGGATTTCAAATGGTTTAAAGAAGCTGGGTTTTCTACTGTTGAGCTGCTAAAGTACATCTGTTCCTACAACTGATCTTCTCACCTTTTTCTTTTGCTCAGATTGCATTAGGTATTCTCTTGAAACTATGATAGAAATGAAGCCTGTTTAAGCTTGTGTAAATATCTGTGACCAAGCTGGAATTAAATGAAAGATATTGATCCCTGTTGTAGCTAATGTTCGATTCTGCCATGTTATTATTCATTTTTAGTCTAGTTTGTTTTGGATACTTCATTCCTAGATACACATTTGGTGTTAAATGCTGGATTTGGACTTTGTGTAGATACAACTGATTCAAGAGTGCTTTGGACTTGATAGAATGTGTATTAATTATGTACTGTGATCACTGATTTAATTAATTAAGATTGGTTGGTTTGTATGCATGTTTCATAGCTTTGGAAAATTCTAAGTTCAGCCCTTTATGTTGTTGGTCTAGCAAGCTCGATTTAGGTTTATTTCCCACTGTTTATCTTAGATTTGTTCCTATATTGCTTGAAATACAGTACAGGGGTTTTTAAATTTGTCATTTAGGTCTGCTTTTGCTCATGTAAACACTGAATCTTAATAAAACTTTCGAGGAGAGAGAAAAAGAAAATTTTCCCCAAGGTTTCATAAAGTACCCATTTTTTTTATATAAAATTTTGAAGGGTTTTTAAAATTATAATTTTTAAAATAGTTTTTCTTAGTTATTTTGACCGTACTATGCGAGTCTGATTTCTCACCGGATGTGAGATACGTAGGCAAACCTCATCGATTCTGGCCCCCAATTTTACAAAAAAAAAAAAAAAAAGAAAAATCCAAACATATTCTCCTTTTCCTTAATTCCTTCTTAGAAATATTTCCTGAGAAATTTAAAAAAAAATCAAAAAAAATAAATAAATAATAATTTCTTTCAAAAATAAATTAAAAAAATACTTCTTCCAAAAATTCCAAAAAAAAGGATTGAATTCCAAAATATTTTTTTTCCTTCACCATCGAAAGGAAAAATTTTCAAAAAATTCAAAAATATTTTATTTCTTCTTTAGAAGTTTTTCTTTCAAAAATTTCAAAAAAAAACTTTAAAAAAAAAAGAAAAATATCTTTTTAAAAAGTCTTTCTTTCAAGAATTCAATAAAAAAATTAAATCCAAAAAAAATTCTTTCTTTTGAAGCCTTTCTTTCTACAAAAAAAATATCCAAAATATTTTTCTTGGTAGGAGCTTTCCTGGAGTTATTTGTATATGAGTAAAAAAACGAGAGTTAGTTTGTTTACTTTATTCCTTGTTTTCCTGAACTACGTAATGATCTGATTCATGCGATGTCATGATACGTAAGCAATCCCTATCGGATTCTATCATAGACATAAACACACTGAGTGAAAAATAAACAAAAAAAAAAAAGAAGAAAAAAAAGAAAAATATTGAGAAAAAAAAAGAAAAAAAAAGAGTGACAGAAACAGGAGAGAAGAGAGATCCATGAGAATGGAGGAATTTTTTCAGTGAAATCAGCGTGGGAGTATTTAAGGCAGAGAAAGGACACGGGGGCAGCATACATAAAGATGTGGGTAAAAGGATTACCATTCAATATATCGTTCTTTATGTGGAAAGTATGGAAAGCAAAACTACCCCTAGACGACCATATGAAGAAAATGGGATACACAATGCCTTCTCGATGCTGGTGCTGTGTGCAACCAGGAGAAGAAACGTTACAGCACCTTTTCTTTACTTCGTTTGCTGTGAAAAAAGTGTGGTCATACTTCCTAATGCATGCTGGAATTAAAATAGAGGGACTGTCTATGCACCAGGCAATTGTGAAGTGCTGGACACTTACAGTAATATCAAGATTGCAGCCAATTTTTCAAGCACTTCCTGCCATCATTATGTGGGAGCTGTAGAAGAGAAGAAATAGTTACAAACATGGGAAAACAGTGACGATTAGATGGGTGATTTATCAGGTTTCCACAACCATTCAATCGCTTGTTAGATTGAGGAAACCTGCATTGGCTAACATTCCTCATAACTGGCCAGACATCCTGCAAATGATGGAACAGTATACGCCTAAATTGAAGGTTACTAAAGTCTTGTGGGAATTGCCAACACAAGGATGGATTAAAGTTAACTGCGATGGGGCATCGAGGGGAAATCCGGGCAGGAGCTCAATTGGATATGCACTTCGAGATGATGAAGGCAATATAAAGTATGCATGTGGAAAGGTGATACATGACACAACAAACAATGAGGCAGAGGCATTGGCAATTTTGGAAGCTCTAAAATACTGTGAGGAGAAAGGATTCAACAGAATTATTTTGCAAACAGATTCGCTACTCTTGAAGAACGCTATAGAAGGATTGTGGAATGTTCCTTGGGTCATTGCAGAATATCTAGAAGATATTGCAAAGGTCATGTCAACGATTGATGTGAAGCTGTCACATATCTTGAGAGAAGGGAATTGCTTGGCTGACCATCTGGCAAATCAAGCACTTGACATGGGCAATGTCGAAGCACATAGTTTTCAGGAACTGGATACAAAAGGCAGGAGAATTGTCAATAACGACAAATTACAATGCCCATATCTAAGGGTGAAAGTTGCGAGACAATAAGGATGAGCAAGACAAAGGAGATGGGGACAGCTGAAAGATTGCACTTTTATAATAACTCAGCTTTCTTTTTTGCAGGAACAGATTGTATGCCATACTTGTGGTTTGGAATTCAAAGGGTGATAGTTCTAAATAATGTCCATTATGTCGGAGCAAAAACGATAGTAAGCTCATACAGTTTGGCTCAGGAACAGGAAGAATATCAGCTCGTGCGCAAACTGGAAGTAAACATATACTGGAAAAGGGCAATGGACAGGTGTGCTGCCAGAAATTCGCAGCAAATACACAATAAGACTCACAGTACAACAATCGAGTCATTGGTACAAGAAAATGGAAGACAAATCTGTGCATACACAGATAATGTTTGGGGCAGAACTGAGCAGGAATGTTTTAAACCTGTGGACCAGTCATGTCCAAAACTGTGGGAACAATGGAATGGCTCAAATCTGGGATTCGATCACTACTCAAAATTATAGGACCAATGCAGTAAATCGTGTAGAACCAATCGTACACAGAAAACATGGTACAACAATGTACAAGAGACAACACAATGCTTGTATGGCAATAAAAATGGATGCTCATTTCACTCAAATGACAAATCTGGGCGGCTGCATTCATGTGAAGGAAGGAACAAAAGCAAATGCTGGGACACTCAAAGAACAAGCAATATTCATGTTCGAATCCTTATGAAGGAGAACATGATAAAGCAGGGAGATATCACACGTACTGACCATACTTTGCTTCAAACAAGCTCGTCAAGCCAGATGGAGCAACAATACCAAGTATGTTGTATTCGTCGGCGATTACTGAGATTACAAAGTATAATTTTCCAGATTATACATCATCACATTAGGCGCGTTATTACTATACAAATTGTACTATCAATGATGAGTATTATACTTAACATTGGTAATAGGATTTATGTGCGTCTTATATTTTACTTCTTTCATCGTTCAAGACCACCGGAATTGTTGTAATAGTTGTAATTCTCTATTTTTACTTATATATATATAAAATTAGCCCTAGGCACTTGCCTAGAGGATTGCCAAAAAAAAGAGAGAGATCCATGACAGCTTCTAGCTGAAGGGGGTCGTAGGTCATTCAACCAATCATACATGCTTCCTAAGGTCCCACAACACCATTATCCCCATTAAGATGTTGCTCATGTCGTGGCACCGCCTCCCTATGTGGTGCTGAACGTGCAACCTTACACGTAGCCATAGCATTATACACAAAACTGAGCTCCACCTCCTAGAAATGCCCATCATTGTCAAGCTCCATATAATCTCCAACCAGATATTCCCCAGTACAATCCTCGCCCAAGAGAGACTTTTAGAAAGATTCAGTTCACCCATATTGGTGAATCATATTCAAGCTTGTTCCAAAAGCTAGTTAGGCTAGATCTATTGCAGCCAGTGGCCCCGAACCAACCGAACCCCAAGTCCCCCTCGCACCGGGCTGATGCTAGATGTGAATACCACTCTGGAGCAATAGGACACAGTATAGAGGACTATTGGACTCTCAAAAGGGCAGTTGAAGATTTGATTGAAATTGAGAGAACTGTTTTTCAGGATGAATAAGCTCTTGATATGATGAATAATCTGTTACCTGCCCACAACATCGAGCCAATAGTCGGAATGATTTGTGAATATGAGGAATTTTATCCGGCACTGAAGGTTGTTGCAGCCATTGCCGAGACAGAAGAAAAGCCAAAAAATGGTCACCAAGTCTGAAAGTTCCCCATCAAATGGGAGTCTCGGTAGCCAGCCTTGCTATCCTTTCTGCGTCTGGATTATCTCAGGGTGTGATCCGGATGTTTTAAGTTATTGTCTTACTTTCTGACATAAACCCTTCTATCTTTAAAATTTTAAAAAAATCAAATAAAATTAATATTTCATTGTCTAGGAATGTCTCTTTTCTTAATCTTGTCACTTTTCTTATTCTCTTTTGAATTCTATTAATGCAAATTTTAATGATATGACATGCTTGCGGACTTCATGCCCAGATCCTAAAATGCTGTCAGACCCCGAAATAATTACGAAACAGAATGTATTTATAAGGTTTGTAATGAAATATATAGAGAATTGGAATAGTAAGCCTAAACAAAGTCCAAATGAAAGCGGCCTTACGTGATTGGTTTATGGCATTGAAGCCATGATACCAGCAGGAGTTGAGATTTCCTCTTTTGGATCTTTGTTGAAACCGAGATCAAGGATCAAGATTGTGTCAAAATCCGATTAAAATGGTTGATTTGAATGGCTGAAAAAATGGTTAGCTGCGGTCTGCCACAAGCAGTTGTACCGACAAAGAATGACTCATGCCTATAACAAGAAAGTGTGTTTCAGAAAATTTGATGTAGGGCAACTCATGCTGAGATGTATCCTCCCGTATCATGAAGAAGCTGAAGAAATGTTTGCTCTAAAATTGGAAAAGGTCCATATATTATAACAAGAGTCTTGCCAAAATGAGCGTTGTATTTAGGATACATAAAAGAAAATGTCCTTGAAACAATTGCCAATGCAAATGCAGTCAAAATGTACTATGTTGGATCCTCTATATAGCATTAATGTTCTCCGGTTGGGATAAAAAAGGCTTTCTTTCTCACTATCCAAACACTTAACCCTTTGCAAACTTATTTGAGCCGGTTACTCTTCTTTGATTACCCTTTTTGGAACATGAAAGTGTTATTGAAAAAAAAATGGAAAAAATAAAATTAAAAAAAAAGAAGAAAAAGAAAAAGAAAAAGAAATGAAAAAAAATAAAAGAGGAAAAGGAAAGGAAAAAGAAAGAGAAAACAAACAAAACAAAATGAAAGAACAAAAGAAAAAATCAAAAACAAATTTCCTGAACTACGTTCGACTTGATTCCGAAAGGATACGTAGGCAGCCTCTCTTTGGGGTTCAGTCACACCAAAATAAAACTCCAAATTCTCCCAAAAGTGAAACTGGGGCAGGTGTTATAATGGTTCGTCGATGGTTCGCCTGAAAGGTTCCAAAGTTGTAATTCAGTCCAAACTCTTTTTACCCCAAATCCTGTTCAAGTCCTTCCGATCAATCGGTAAAGATGTCCAAAATTGGAGGATACAACTACTTGGATCCGATGCAATCAAATGAGAGAAATAAAATGAGAGAGTCTTATTGGTGAAAACTCACATGGGCATTGTGAGGCGACAATAAGCAAAGAAATAAAATGAGAGAGTCTTATTGGTGAAAACCCACAAGGGCACTGTGAGGCGACAGTAAGCAAAGAAATCAAAATGAGAGAGTCTAGTTAGTGAAAACTCGCAAAGAGCACTATAAGGCGATGATGAGTAAAGAAATGAGAGAGGTCAGCTCATGAAAACCCGCAAAGTGGCGCCCCTGATTGAAAAGAGGATTCTCACAGCCATCGACATCGACAGAGTCCTGACTAGGTTTCTCGATTTTGAAACAAAAGTTGTGATGAATTTCTGAGAGTCGGATGGTTTACACAGATCATGCATCTAGTCTAAAAGGCATGTCATGTTCATTAAAGTCCGCATGTACTCCAGATAAGTTCCTTCTTTTCTTTCCCTGAAAGGAATATTTCTTGTTTTAAATTCATTCTCCATTCCATTGTTTGTTTTCTCTGATTCCCTTTCGGTTTAACTCTATTCTGAAACTAAGATAAAGAAAGGATGGTAAGACTGATTTACAGGGTTCTCATTTGATATAAGCTAATATGCAAAAAGGCACCCAGCCTCGTCAAGGGGCATAAGTCGGCCTCTATTGGCCCTGGCGGCTGATTCTTCGAAATCAAAACTCTTAGAAGGAGAAAATCAAATTGAAGTGCCTATAAAGGAAAATGAAGTTAAAAAGGTTGAGTCCTACGTGGCCAACCATCTCGGCAAAAGTTTGAAAAGCCAAGGTCTCCAGAAAATAATACAGACCAATCAAGCATCTCGGTGCCACGCTGACAGAATCGGTTCTTCGACAGATTAAGTGATCAAAACAATCAAGGCCACAAAACCAACCACCACTTTGAAAACTCACAAATATTTCTTTGTTTGAAGCAGGAACACAGCATGCAGAATGGTGATTCTAAAAGAACGAATGTCACCAAACGTAAGCTCCTTAAAATCTCCATTTTTCTTTTACTTTCGGCATACATCACTATTGTTCACACCTCCTATTTTTACATAGCTTAACCCAGGTAGAATTTTTTTGCCTAGGGGGATCCAGCTCATAGTTTCAGGTAGAACTACTCTTCGCTCAGGTTGTTTTTGGGCAGCTTAACCCAGGTAGAACTTTTTCTCATAGGGGGATCCAGCTCATAGTTCCGGGTAGAAGTAATCTTCGCTCAGGTTGTTTATACGTAGCTTAACCCAGGTAGAACCTTTTTTCCTAGGGGGATCCAGCTCATAATTTCGGGTAGAAGTACTCTTCGCTCAGGTTGTTTTTGCGCAACTTAACCTAGGTAGAACCTTTTTGCCTAGGGGGATCCAGCTTATAGTTTTCGGGTAGAAGTATTCTTCGCCCAGGCTTAGTTTTCAAAGCTTAACCTAGGTAAAACCTTTTCGCCTAGGGGGAACCAGCTCCTATTTTCAGGTAGAAGTACTTTTTGCCCAGGCTTAGTATTCATAGCTTAACCCAGGTAGAACCTTTTCTCCTAGGGCGATCCAGCTCATATTTTCGAGGAGAAATACTTTTTGCCCAGGCTTAGTTTTCGTAGATTAACCCAGGTAGAACCTTTTTGCCTCGGGGGATCCAGCTCCTATTTTCGGGTAGAAGTACTCTTCGCTCAGGCTTAGTTTTTGTAGCTTAACCCAGGTAGAACCTCTTCGCCTAGGGGGATCCAGCTCATATTTTTGAGTAGAAGTACATTTCGCCCCATGCTTAGTTTTCGTAGCTTAACCCAGGTAGAACCTTTTTGCCTAGGGGGATCCAGCTCCTATTTCCGAGTAGAAGTACTCTTCGCTCAGGCTTAGTTTTCGTAGCTTAACCCAGGTAGAACCTCTCTACCTAGGGGGATCCAGCTCATATTTTTGGGTAGAAGTACTTTTCGCTCAAGCTTAGTTTTCATCGCTTAACCCTAGTAGAACCTCTTCGCCTAGGGGGATCCAGCTCATATTTTTGGGTAGAAGTACTTTTCGCCTAGGCTTAGTTTTCGTAGCTTAACCTAGGTAGAACCATTTCGCGTAGGGGATCTATCTCATATTTTCGGGTAGAAGTGCTTTTCGCCTAAGGGGATCCAGCTCATATATTCCGGTAGAAATACTTTTTGCCCAGGCTTTGTTTTTTCAAAGCTTAACCCAGGTAGAACCTGTTTGCCTAGGGGGATCCAGCTATGATGACCCAAAAGGTCATCACTTGTGTTGCAAGTGCGTTCAGTGTTCTGAAGCCTAAAAACCTCCCTTTTTACCCCACCTTTATTTACGTGCATGTTCCAGACCTATATTTGGAAAGCCTTGATAAGTAGGATTTTAACATGTTTTATACCCATACTTGCTTGCGCTTTGAGTGTAATTTGCTACAAAATAGTCCCAAAATGCTTACAGATTGCGCTTGATTGCATGTTTGAGCTATAAACTGAAAAATCATCGAAGATCGACTCAAATCGGAGTGAAACCTACTCAAGTGTCAAAGATCATTAAAGTAAGGACATTCAGAACTTGGTGCGGACCACACCAGCATGTCATGCGACCACACCATAGGAGTTCAGAGACTGTGAAACTACAAGTCAAACTCATGCGGCCGCGTCCCACTTCATGCGGCCCGCGTCTCACTCATGCGGCCGCACAATCTTGCTATGCGGTCGCGTCCAAGAAGTTCAGAGAGTGTCATATTCCAGAAGCAAACCACGCGGCCGCGTCCCACTTCATGCGGCCCGCGTCCCTCTCCATTCGGCCCGCGTCCCTCTCCATACGGCCGCACTCTATGGTCACGCGGTCTGCGTCCAAGAAGTTAAGAGAAGCTGCCAAAACTATTCATGCGGTCACACAACAACTTTGTGCGGTCCGCGCCAGTCTTCATACGGCCGCATTCCGACTTTGTGCGGTCTGCATCACCATCTTCAGAGAGCAAGTTTCAGAGGTCAAGAAACCGAGTGCGGCCACGTGCCAAATTTGTGCGGTCCGCACTAACCCCGCAGGGGCATTTTTGTCTAGTTTTTCCAGCCCACTATAAATAGAACATTTTACCATTTTTAGAGGAAGTTTTGTACATCTGATAGCTGCTGCACTCGTGAGACTTATGTTTTGGCCTATTTTGGGCATTTATGGCTTGGTTTCATCATAGATTATTGTAGTTTAACATTAGTAATTAATTAATATGGTTGTTTCATCTTCTATTTCTTCAGTTTCTTCTTTAATTATGTCTAGCTAAATCCATTAGCTAGGGTTGTGGCTCAACCCTAGTGTGGGTAATTAATGGGTGTTGCTTCTTAATGATAGATTAATATTGGGTGTTCGTTATTTGGGTTGATTCTATGGTTTAATTAAGGATTGATGGTTGCAAACATTGATTCTAGCATAGTGGATCTTGACTCTTCTTGAGAAAGAGAATCTATGACCCCAAAATTGACCCAACAAGGAATTGGGGTGGACCCATGAGAAATGGTAGTCCCAATTAACGGGTTAAACCTCGAGAGAGTAATCACCCTACTTGAACCCAAGTTACTTCGTCTAACTGGCCTACCCAATTGGTCTCGAGAGAGTCAATTGGGCAAATTCGCTCTCCCTACCGAGAGGTGTGAGAGTGAGTACAATTGTGCAACGGTTATAACATTGATCCCAAATATGTCAATCTATTATTAGTAGTTTCTACCCGTTAGTTAACCACCTAGGTGATGCCACGACCCTAGTGCCTTTCTCTATATCAATCACAACTTAGAACATATCCCTTCAGCATAAATTATCTTAAACTTGTAGTTGATAATAGTAGTTATTAAACAAAAACCCCAAAAAATGTTAGAAGTACAATTAGGAGCAAAAACGCATTCCTAGTCTGAACAAATACGCAACTCCATTCCAAGCTCCCTGTGGAAATTGACCCCGATACCACTATTCGGGTAAAAGTCTTAGCGCCCCCTCTTCCTACCGTTGTGTGAGGTTGAGTTTGCTGCGATCAAGCCTTCTATGTGAAATACGAGAAATAGAAATTTTAGAGTTAAAAATTTGATTATGGTTGACTTTGGTCAACATTCTTAGCAAACGGACCCGGATCCGTGTTCCGACGATCCCGAGAAGTCCGCAGTAAAATATGGGACTTGAGGGTATGCCCGAAAATGAATTCCGATGTCCCAAGCCTTAGAAATCAACTTTTTTGAAAGAAATTGTTTTACTGAATTATCTAAGGAATAAAGAAAAGAATTAATGTTTGAAACCATTGTTATCGGGCCCGTATTTTGGTTCCGGAGTCCGGTACCAACTTGTTATATTATTTGAAAGATAACTGTGAAATTTGGTGAAAAACAGAGTTTATTTGACATGAGTTGGACTTCCGGTTGAAAAGTTATGAACTTTGAGAGTTCTTGATGAAAATATTGAGTTTTGAGGTTTAATTCATGATTTTACATGTTATTTTGATGATGTGATCGCACGCGTAAGTCCATATGATTTTTTTGAGTTAGTATGCACACTTGGTTTGGAGTTCCGAGGGCTCGGGTGAGTTTCGGGTAGGTTCAAGATGTTTTAGACTTAAAACCAGAAGTTGCAGGTTTATGAACCCACCAGTGCGGTCCGCGGTCGACCTTGTGTGGTGTGCGGTGGAGGCTGTGTGGCCGCAGTCGACTTTGTACGGTCCGCACAAGGTGCTACAGTGCGGTCCGCGGTCGATCTTGTGCGGTGCGCGGTGGAGACCTGTGCGGCCGCGGTCCATTTCGTGCGGTCCGCACAGGGCACTAGACCTTAGCACTTCAGGAAGGCCTGTGCGGCTGTAGTCCATTTTGTGCGGTCCGCACAGGGGGTCTGAGAGGGGTATAAATAGACGAGATTTTCAGTTATTTTGCACTTTTCGAAAACCCCAAAAATATAAGAGGCGATTTTTCATACAAGCTTTCTTCTCCAAATCAATTGTAAGTCGTTTTTAACTAATTTTCTTCAATCATTAACATCTTTTAACATGATTTCAACTTCAAATCAAAGATTTTCATGGGGAAATTGGGTGTTTTAGGTAGAACCTAGGTTTTTCAAAAATTGGGGATTTGGACCTCGATTTGAGGTCCGATTTCAAAACAAATTATATATTTGGGTTCGTGGGGGAATGGGTAATCGGGTTTTGGTTCGAACCTCGGGTTTTGACCCTGTGGGCCTGGGGGCGGTTTTGACTTTTGGGGTAAAACTTTGGAAAACTCATTTTCATGCATTAGAATTGATTCATTTAGCATTTATTGATATCGTTAAGTAAATTGTGGCTAGATACAAGCGGGTTGGTGGTGGAAACAAGAGGTAAAGCTATAGTTGAGGCTTGAATTGTGTTCGTTGCATCGAGGTAAGTGTTTGGTCTAACCTTAGCTTGAGGGATTAGGAGTTGTGTCCTATTTGCTATTTGCTTCTTGTCGAGTACGACATATAAGCATGGTGACGAGTATCTATACGTTGGTGTCAAGCATGACCGTGAGTCTTATATTGTGATTTTCATGATTTCGTTGTATTATTCAGGCCTTGGTGAAGATTTTTAATTGTTGTATAAAGATTGTGGAAAGAATTGTGACCTATGAACATTGAGGAGCGTTTGCTCCAGTTGTATAAGCGAAATTGTGAAAGTATAAGTGACAATTGAACTTTTAGAGCATTGGCTCGAGTTATGAAATGAGTTGTGAAAGTATAAGTGATAATCGAACCTCTAGAGCATTGGCTCGAGTTGTGAAGTGAATTGTGAAGTAAAATTGATAAAGAAAAGAGATCATATGTTGACACCCTTGTCGGGCTATTGTTGATTTATTTTTTGTTCCCTTGCCGGGATTTAATTGTTTAATTGATGTTCCCTTGCCGGGATTTAATTGTTTAAATGTTGTTCCCTTGCCGAGATCCCTATTACTATTTTGTTTATTCCCTTGCCCCTTTGCTTGTGATTGTTGTTTGGGCGAGGAAGAGTGTTAAAGCACGAAGGGTGATGTCGTGCATTGTTTGTTATTGTGAGGAAATAGTATAAAGCACGAAGGGTGATGTCGTGCCGCACGACATACCATTCCGTGCCGATCCTATTGATTATATGTTGAAGAAAGAGAGTAAAAGCACGAAGGGTGATGCCGTGCACATTTTGATTATATGATTGTTTTGGTGAGGAAGAGAGTAAAAGCACGAAGAGTGATGCCGTGCACATTTTTTGTTATATAACTGCTTTGGTGAGGCTGAGAGTAAAAGCACGAAGGGTGATGCCGTGCAATTGTTGATTTTTGCTTCTTTGTTGATATTCTAGTTATATCGTTTCTTTCTTTACTTGATGCCTTTCTATTCAGAACTATTATCTTCCCCACAACATGTTTCCCTCTCCCACATTGACTGGTCATTTCTGTATTTCTTTTTCGCTTATATATGATATGAACTGCATAGGTTTATTTGGTAGTCTGGTCCTAGCCTCGTCACTACTTTGCCGAGGTTAGGCTAGACACTTACCAGCACATGGGGTCAGTTGTGTTGATACTACACTTTGCATTGTGTGCAGATCCAGGATCAACTTTCGGACAGTAGTTGGAGGGCTTCCTTCAGTCCACCCGGGACCCAAGGTAGACTTGCAGGCGACCGCAGGCCCTGGCGGCCCCCTCTATCCCTTTTTCTTTGTTTCATTTTCTTGCGTTCAGAAACAGTATATTGTATTTTCTTCAGACCTTGGTTGTAGTGACTCTTAGACAGTCAGTGACACTGTGACAACATGTTTTGGGTATTTGAGGTTTTAAAAGTTGTAGTAGACGTAGACTTAAGATATTTAATGGTTGACTTCCGATTATTTACTTAAAATTCCGCTATTATCATGTTATCGCCTTTGTTAAAATGAAGCAAGATGAAAGTGTAGCAAGTAGTTAAGGTTTCGCTTGCCTAGCTCCCATTAATAGTCTCCATCACGACTCCCGAAGGTGGGAAATCCGGGTCGTGACACCAGCTCCTATTTCCGGGTAGAAGTAATTTTCGCCTAGGCTTAGTATTCATAACTTAACCCAGGTAGAACATTTTTGCCTGGGGGGATCCAGCTCACATTTTCGAGTAGAAGTACTCTTCACCCGGGCTTAGTTTTTTTAACTTAACTCAGGTAGAATCTTTTCGCCTAGGGGAATCCAGATCATATTTTTGGGTAGAAGAATTCTTCGCCTAGGCTTAGTTTAGATAGTTTAACCCAGGTAGAATCGTTTTGCCTAGGGTTATCCAGCTCCTATTTCCAGGTAGAAGTACTCTTCACTCAGGCTTAGTTTTCGTAGCCTAACCCAGGTAGAACCTCTTCGCCTAGGGGGATCCAGCTCATATTTTCGGGTAGAAGTACTTTTCAACCAGGCTTAGTTTTCGTAGCCTAACCCAGGTAGAACCTTTTTGCCTAGGGGGATCCAGCTCCTATTTCCGAGTAGAAGTACTCTTTGCTCAGGCTTAGTTTTCGTAGCTTTACCCGGGTAGAACCTCTTCGCCTAGGGGGATCCAGCTCATATTTTTGGGTAGAAGTACTTTTCGCCCAGACTTAGTTTTCGTAGCTTAACCCAGGTAGAACCATTTCGCATAGGGGGATCTATCTCATATTTTCGGGTAGAAGTGTTTTTCACCTAAGGGGATCCAACTCATATATTCCGGTAGAAATAATTTTTGCCCAGGCTTTGTTTTTTCACAGTTTAACCTAGGTAGAACCTTTTCGCCTAGGGGGATCCAATTCCTATTTCCGGGTAGAAGTCTTCTTCGCCCATGCTTAGTGTTCATAGCTTAACCCAGTTAGAACCTTTTTGCCTAGGGGGATCCAGCTCACATTTTTGGGTAGAAGTACTCTTCATTCGGGCTTAGTTTTTTTAGTTTAACTCAGGTAGAACTTTATCACCCAGGGGAAATCAATATTTTTGTCAGTAATACAGGGTGCCAACCCCTGGTTACATTTTTCTTTTTCAATAATACATGGCACCAACCCCTGGTTACATTTCCTTACCAGTATATGGTACGTCAATCCCTTGCTTTATTTTCCAACATAAGATACGTCAATCCTTAGTTGAGACACCATTTAAACAATAAGGGTGCACCATTCCCAAAGAATCATATTTTCCTAGGGTACACCAATCCTGACACTATAGTTCTTTTAATAAAGAAATAGTTTAGATTTTTGTTGTGAATAACTCACGAAATTTTTTGTAGTGAAAACTGGGGTAGAAAATTTCGTTCGTTTGTTTGCTTTGGTGCCTGAATAGATTTTTACCTTGAGGAACAAGTTTCGAGGCGACCAAAAGAAGAAGTCTCAATTCAAATAAAAGAAAAGAAAAACAAGGAAAAGAAGTGAATCCAAATTGCAAAAGCAGAGAAAAGATGTGGATTGCTCAAGACATAGTTGAAGTCACAAGCTCTGCATGTCCCGTCTTGATCCGAAAAGCTGAAGAAGAATGAACCAGCGGTTGCAGCTAACGAGCATCAAGATTCAGATCAAAGTCTGCAGGAAGAACCAGTCAAGACTTAAGGACAAGTTTCAGAAGACTCATGGATAGGAATATTGTAACTCATAGCTGATAGGCTTGTTTAGTTTCTTTTTGATTTTTGATATAATAACAGGATCACGGACCAGAGCTTCGACGGAACCTCATTCGACTCCTCAACTAATTATTCCATCATTTTTCTTGAACTATACGCGACCTGATTCCCCTATAACCCGGGATATGTAGGCTGTCCAAAACCAAGACTCGGTTGTATCCTTTCTCTTGTCCTTATTTCTTCCCTTTTGAGTAAAAATATGTTCAAAAATTAGTCACATGACTCACCTTATCTTTGCTTGAACACTCTTCATGTTTCCAAGAAAAGAGGGGCAGCTGTGAGCACCTAATTTATGACAATATTTAATTTTTGTCACATTTTCTATGTAAATATTTTAGAGGTTTTAACCTACAATTTTTAGCTTTGTTACACTTTTTATTATAGGGTAAAAATATAAATTTTAAAAGGTGAATTATTACTATTAATATTATTTTATTTTTATTTTAAAATAATTAAAAAAAATTCGAAAATATTAATTTTTTATTTTGGGAGAGATTAAATACATAAGATAAAAAGGGAAGTAGGGAATTAAAAAGTGGGAATTAAAAAAATAAAAGTAAAGTTTTGTGGAAATTTAAAAAATAAAAAGTAAAAGAAAGTGGGAATTAAAAAATAAATGTAAAGATGGCTTAAAATTTAAAAAAAACAAAAGTAAAAGAAATTAGAATTTTTAAAAGAAAAGTAAAAGAAAGTGGATTTATTTTAAAGAAAAGTAGAATAAGTGGAAAAAAAAAAGAAAAGTAAAAAAAGTGGGATTTTAAATAAGATAAAAGTAATTAAAGTTGGAATTTAAAAAATAAAAGTAAAGAAAAGTGGGAATTCTTTTTATAAAAAAGAAAAGCAAATTGTAAGTGAGATTTCTTTTAATTAAAAAAATAAAAAATATTTTAAATCTGAAAAATTTCGAAATATTTTGCTATAAATAGAAGAGAAAATTTGAGAAGAAATGAAGAAGAAAGGAGAGAAAAGAGAGGAGAGAATTGAGAGAAACAAATTTTTTCTTCTTCTACGCTACGACAATTTCTACTCGTATCATTCTTTCTTCCGCTTTCTTTCGAAATTTTCCAGCAATTCAACACCCCAAAACCCAACATAAATACTTCAAAACATCCCTTTTTACACGCCAAAGAGTGGTGTTAACAGTCGAGGTCGAGGATTCCGTTGGAGCTCTGTTCACCGGCTTTGATGATCATATTCTCTTATGCTTGTTCGGCGTTCGTCTGAGTTATTGTACATATTCTTGGAGACTCATTTAATTGAAAATCTTGCATTAAAAGGTTTATTTTTCCCTCTGTTTTTATCTTATTTTATGTGATTTTATTTATTTATCTTTAAATTTTATAAATAATAATATAAATCTATCCTTAAATATTATATGCTTAATCATGTTTCTGTAAATATAGTATTTAAACTTGCTAAAAGTTTGAACGATTTGGACACTAATAAGTTTAGGCTTCAATTGTTGGGATGTAGGGTATTGGTCAATTACCTCGTAGTCCATAGTTTTCATTTTTCGGAAGAATTCTTCCGCTTCTTCGGCACTGACTGCTTTTTAAGAAGAAAACGCTTCTGTTTGGCGTTGTTCACTTCTTCCAGATTGAGGTACTTTCTAGATGGATTAGTTTCATTTACTTCCCCCATGATTTCTTTCCCCTTGTACGTCACAATTGCTCTGTTATAGTTCTAGGGGACTATAGTGGGGTCTTTCATGGGCTTTTGTGGTGCGCGGCTAATGATCACAGGCTCGTTCAGCTTGGGTGGAATTACTAGTTCCTGCACCACATATGTCCCTTTGGGTACATACATCTTAGGTCCCTTGTTCAGATCGAACCTTTTAGGAAGACTCAACGCGAATTGTTCTTTCCTGGAGGCCCGAGTAACATAATGAATGGCATCCTTAGGAGGTACTGCCCCTGTTCTGGCTTCCACACTCTTTTCTATACTTCGAAGAGTAGAGTTGCTCTTCTTCTCCCCTTTTTTTGCTTTGCAACCGCACTTGGCTTCTTTTCAACATCGACGATAGGAATGATGGCTTTCAGATCTGGGTCAAACTCTTTATCTTCACAAATCATCCCAATAACTGGCCCGTTGTTGTGAGCTGGCAATGGGTTATTGGTCACATTGGGGATCTCTTCATCTTTCAACACTACCCTCTTTTGCTCTATTAGGTTTTCGATTGCCCTTTTAAGAGTCCAACAGTCCTCAGTGTCATGCCCTTCTGCTCCTAATTGATAAGCACATCGAGCACCGTGTCGGTAGGAGGGCGACTCTGAGTTCTACCTGCTTTGGGGTATGGGTTACAACAAACCCATTTGGACCAGCTTAGGAAAAAGGCTAGAGTATGATTCACCAATAGGCATGAAGTTGGTTCTTCTGGGTGGCTCCCGGGCGCGGGCATTGTATGGAAAATTATTTTGTGGGGGACGAGGATTATATGGAGCTTGGTGAGGAAGGTTATTTCTAGGAAGTGGAGCTCGGTTTTGGTTAAATTGTTGTTGTGACTGAGCATATGGCTGGGCATTCATCACCGCATAAGGCTGAGGAGCCATAGCATAAGCCACATCCTGGTGAGGATAATAGTGTTGCGGGGTGTTTGGCGGGAAGTAACCTCGGGGTTGACGGGGGTTTCTCAGACTTGAAACCACCATCACTACTTCTTCTTTCTTCTTTCTGTTTGCTACACCTCCTAACCCGCTCTGGATTTCTTGGGACGTAGCTCTTATAATAGACTGGATCAATATACGACCTGTCTTCAAACAATTTTTGACCATCTCCCCAATTTTGATAGCCTCAACAAACGGCTTTTCCATTGCAGACATCATATTCTAGAAATAGTCAGCCTCTTGGGCTTGTAGAAAAACACTGACCATCTCGGTCTCATCCATCGGGGGCTTCACCCTGGTCGCTTGTTCGTGCCACTTAACAACATATTCTTGGAAACTCTCCGAAGACTTTTTTTTGAGATTAGACAGAGAATTTTGGTCTGGAGCTATGTCTATGTTATACTGGAATTGCCTGACAAAATCTCAAGCCAAATCATCCCATATGTGCCAGCGAGACATGCCTTGATCCATATACCACTCGGATGTTATGCCGACTAGACTCTCCGAAATAAGCCATTAGGAGTCTTCTTTTCCACCTGCCCCTCTTAGTTGAATGCAATACCTCTTGAGGTGGGCTATGGGGTCCTCGTGCCCTTCATACTTTTCGAACTTGGGGGTCTTGAAACCGATAGGCAAATAAACATGCAGGAACATACATAAATCACCGTAGGATACACTCTTTTGGCCACTTAAACCTTGTATATTCTTAGTGCTTTGTTCCATGCTTCTCATTTTTCGAGTGATTTTCTCTTGCTCGGGATTCTTTGTAGCTCTCTCTTGTCCCGCGATAAACTCATACCGGGGTTGTTGGGGTAAGAATTGGTGGTGAAATGGGTAGTGTCTGGTGGAAAAGATGGTACTTGGAAGGTAAAGGATGATGGATCGAAACTTGGCCTGGGCAAGGTTGGATGTGCCATAGCCAAAGTTGGTGGTGCAGTAAATATGTTAGAAGTCACTCCCGAAATCAATGCCTGGGGGCGAACCGCAGAAGGCGTCCCGGTAAAGTGGGATGGCATGGCGGGGTATCTAAGTGGGGTGTTCAGGTAACTTATTGGGATGTTGGAAGTTCCACTTGCTCGTGGAAGTAGCTCGGGGAAATCAGATATTGCACTAGGCGGCTCTCTACCATTGGACCAAGCGTCCCACATTTCTAACATGCGGAGGCGCAGTGCCCTATTCTCTTCAGCAACCGCTGACTTTGACGTTGGGATAACCAATATCGGGCTATCCTCTGGGATGGGAATTGTATGACTTTCTAATGACATTTTGACACTTCCCTTGGATCTTGTAGAGTAAGGGTGCGAAGCCAGGTTACCACAAAACCAACCACCTTAGAACAGAACCTATACTTAGCAGTAGACACAACAAACCGGTTAGTTCGAAGCAATTAACACATAGGGAATCACACATTGGGGGTGTGATGTAACTATACAGTTAAATGTGTTTCTACATATTTTGCAATGATTGTGTGTCTCATCCCGGCCTTTATTTATCTTCTCGATCTTTCTCTTGCTCTCTTTTGCACTCTCTCACTGTTTTCTCTCTTGTTTTCGTTCTCTTTTTTCTTGTTTTCTCTCTTTTCTCTTTTTCCTTTTGGTTTTCTCTTTTTGTCATTTTCTCTTTTATTTGAGTTATATTAAACCATGATCGGATCCGATGAGAATTGCCTATGTATCATGACGTCGTGTGAATCAGATCATCACGTAATTCAGAGGATAAATGCGGAATAAACAATTTTTGGGGTTTTTCTTCAAATTTTCATTAAAGCAAAACTTCTATTACAAAGACTCGATCATACATACTTAAGACTCGAAAAACTAAAATAGACTCAAAACAGACTCTAGGAATGAAAATACAGACTCGAAAAGAGAAGGGAAAACAATCAGGAGTACATAAGTGCCTCCAATCCTACCCTAGGGACACTAGCTGGTCTTGCCGCGGGCCTATGTGCCATGTCTTCCTGGAGGCAATAGAGGTCATCCATTATCTAGCAAACAAAGATCATTATTGCGGCGAAGAACATGTACCTGGTCATGTCCTCACACTCGTTGCACTTCATCACAATGTAGTTGGCGATTCTTCTAACCCTTTCCCTGATGATGCCCTTTTCTTGCAACAACCGTCCAATCTGCTGAGATCTGGCCTCCAAAACCTGGGTGGCCGTATGATTCTGCTCTTGCAAATGTTGTAGGTCTTCCTCTAGCTGTGCCATCAAAGCATAGTAATGTTCTCTCTCGACTTTGAAGCTCTTGGCTTGTTTAGTCATTTTACCCTCAAGGCTATTAAGCTCTATTTTCGAACCCATGACCCCTCTATCATATCTTTCCTTTAGCTATCGAACGAAGGTTGCCCGTTCTTTTGCATTTCTAGCCAACTTTGTTCGGGCTTTTGCTAGCTCAGCCTCGGTCTATTGAAAATCATCCTCATAGTCACGTACTTTCTGTGTAAGGCTGTAGATGAGCTTTTCATCTTTTCTGCTTCTACCCGGTTCTCAGCTGCTATTCCCATCTTTTAAACTTAGGCTCGGAGAGCTTCATTCTCTTGGTCCAACCTTCTTCTTTCACCTTCAGCTTCTTGTCCATGTAGATTATTATTGAATACGACGTTTCTCAATTCTTCTTGCAAAGTGTGAATGGTGGCTTGATATTTTTTCTCTCTCTCCTCAGGCCAACCTCTCCCGGACTTTATCATCAAAAGCTTGAACATGAGTTCTTTTGGCGGGCCTTTCAGGCTTGGGCTCGGGCTTTGGCTCCTCATTAGCACAAAAACTTCTTTCAAGCCACACAACATAATTTGGATCCACCTCTCCTCTTGCAAGATCTGGTACCTGGGTGTCACTTTTCAAATATCGGCAACCATTCCAATCCCGTTGGACTAAAGCCCCAGGCAGTGTTGCTTCTGGATGTAGCTCAATGACTTGGGTACTCAAATCTATCTCTTCCAGTACCACTTGATATTTTCCCAGTTGCCTTAGAACTCTTTGCGATGCATATGGTTAGATACTCCTTAGACCCATCATTATCAAATAGTCTTTTGAAGCCGTCACGTACATGATTTTTGTTATCGAAAGCCATCGTATGGTCCATTCCATTTGACGTGCTTTCAGAGTTCTTAAATGGGAGACCCAGGCCTTAAACCCTTGTGAATATTTGTATTCTTCCACCCTTTCCTCAAAATTCTAGATGAAGTTGTTCCCGTCCGAACCATAACTCATGAACTTGGGGTGACAGCGGAGATGTTCGATCAACCACATTTGAAGAAGAATGTTGCAACCCTCAAAGAATTGAGCCCCGGATTTGCACAAGGTTAAAGCTCGATAAATGTCTGCCAGCACTAACGGAACAAGTGTGTGATCTTTCTTGGTAGTGAGTAATTGTGCAATTCTGGCCATGCGAGTATCTATTGTCTCTTCTGTATTCAGAAAAACAATGATTCCTAAAAATGCCACAATAAAAGCGAACTGGCGATGAATCTGCCAGGTGCTCTTATCTTGTTTGTTGTTTAATCCCTTTTCATGCGCTACAAACCCAACTAAGTGCCCGAACTTGAAGTACAAGAAGTAGAAAGAACAACATACTTTGTTTACATGGGCCTTCTTCATTTGCTTACTTATATTCAGAAGGTCAAAGAACTTGTGCACAGAGGGAGCCCTCGGGAATATAAGTTACTGTTTCCTCAAGTCCGGGCCAAAGTCAATGTATCCAGCCATTTCCTCCAGAGTAGGGGTGAGCTCAAAATCCGACAAACAAAACACGTTGTGGACAGGATCCCAAAAGGTTACCAAAGCTTTGATTAGATCCTCCCGGGGTTCGATGCTCATGATGTTTACAAGGGCACCCAACTGTTTTTTACTGACCATCTTTATCTAAATCATTCCACCACATGCGAAGCTGCGGCTGAGCCTATTCTATGACCAATTGTGATGGGTTCTGGACAATATTCATTTGTACATGTGGAGGGTTAAGGTTAGGTTTGACTCTGGTGGACTCTTTTGCAAAATAAGTTTTCAATTCCTAAAAGAAAAACCAACGGACAATGACCCCCCCCCCCCCATGTTTTTAGCAAAAAATGGTCGTTTTTGTAAACGTGGCCCCTTCACAATTCCAAACAAATTTTGAGGTTTGGGGAAGGTATTTATGGAAAAAGACACCTTACTGACAAACTTGCTCGTTCTTCATGAAAAATAGCCTTTCGACAATTGAAAGATAATCTAAGACTATCCTGGCAAGAACGACTTAAAATACAATTGAAGTTGGGTCGGCTTATTCTTTTGACCAAAGCCCTAAACTACACTTTACTTGATTATTTTTTGTAAAAAATGAGGCCGAACCTTATGTGGGTTGCCTATATATCCCACATCTGGTGAGAATCAGACATGCGTAGTTCGGTCAATTCTGACACAAAAAAAAATGATATTTGACTCACTTTTTTTTGAAATAAATTTTCCCTTCCCCCCTTTTTTTCTTTCAAAAAAAAATTTGGCAGGGTTTCGAGGCCTTTTCAAATACTGGAATTTTCTATCCTACCTCACTCTTGGTTTTTCTCTTTATTTCCTTTTCCTAATCGGTGAACATACAAGCCGAAACAAATAAATATTCACATAGCACGTAGGATGCATCAGGATGGTCTTTATTTTAGGTACACATGTCCTAGACGGACCCAACCCCTGTGTTGAGTCCCCAAAGTCAAATGCACGTGATGCAAATAAACATTCCTACTAGGGATCTGGCATGAGGTTATGTTATTCTAGGTTTAAAACCTAGAGTTGTGTTCTAGACCCGGCTTACCCGAGCGGACAAACTCGAGTCGAGGAGGGAACAACATACCGGGAGCGCAAAAGTCTGTCTGGCCTTGTTTCTTGCCCAGCCCCGTTCTATTTGGTATAACTCTAATAGAAAAGTGGGCCACACGAACGTGAGCACCGTTTTTTAGAAGACTCAGAAGGGAGGCGTAAGAAGACATGTAAATACAGTTCAAGTAATATCAAAGCGGTAAATAAATGGCAATTAGCACATTATGTCCACAAAATATAGTGATATCGACAATACAACCAAAAAAGAAATCACATTAATAAGCTCGAATTCTTGAACCTTGAACAAGAAGTTCTGGGTTCTCATCCCCAGCAGAGTTGCCAGAGCTGTCACACCTCCTTTTCTACACCCGAGGGTATATGAGAGTTTTTCCAATTAAAGTGACATTAATCGAAATGGGACTATTTAATTTATCAGAGTCGCCACTTGGCATAGTTTAATTGGTGTCCCAAGTCACAGGTTTATTTTTAAATCCCAAATCGAGGAAATTTTCCACTTTATTTAAAAGTCTGCGAACCAGAAATTCTAGATAAGGAATTCTGTTAACCCGGGAGAAGGTGTTAGGCATTCCCGGGTTCCGTGGTTCTAGCACGGTCGCTTAGCGATCTATACTTGGCTTAAATTGTTTAACTACTTATTTTTAGGACCTATGTTCATTTATCTTTTACCGCTTTTAATCACTTGATTTATTAAAGAATTGAGTTACACGTACGTATACTCTTTTCTTTTGGCGTATCAAAAATCATGTCACGCGAACGTGTCCATAATTAATAACGCTTTGCTTATTTTATTAAGAAAAGTTTGGTTGAAGTTGCGCGAATGCATCCCTCGAGATACTTTTTAGAATTAAATTCGCAATTATGTTACGCGAACGTATACATAACCACAATAATATTCTAAGTCGAGCCTAAAGCAAACTACGAGCGTTTAAGATCATTTAATACTGAGTTACTATTAATGTGAGGGCCATAGGTGATTTAATTAGAACAACACACCTCAATCCATTTTTAGGAATTATGTATTAATATAATAATCTAAGGATGTTCTTATATAACTATTAGTTAAAAGAAAAGAAAGTTGGTGTACATGTTGTGCCTTTAATTATTTGGAGGAAGCTAGACCAGCAATAAATCCAAATTAATATTTGATTAAGGGGAGCGAAATGTTGGGACTGCTTGAGCTCTAAATTGAGCCCAAAAAGACATGGATCTTGAAGACCCTGTCAGGCTTAATAAGGTCAGGGCTATTTTGTTTGGGCTGATGCACAACCCAACAATCCTATAAAATACACATTTGAAATTAATTAAAGGTGAGACCTGATTAAAAAAAACAAGCCGAGGTTGAACCCTGTTGGGCTTGAAATTGAGCCCAAAACAGAAGACGACCAGATCTGGTCACTCTGGACTCGTGATAGACGGGCCAGCTTATGGGGGGAAAAATTAAGCCCAACATATTAACAACAAGGCCTCTAACATAACAAGGCCATGGCTGAAACCCACACCTCTTAATTCACAAATAATAACAAGAAAACTATATGAAATCCTAAAAAACTAAACATGCATGAACAATCAGATTATAGATTTCTAAACATGCCCTTAATAATGAATCATAAGCTTAAAACATGCCTTAACCTACTCAGTAGCCATTGTAAGCACGTGATTTTTGCCCTATATGAGAATCACTTCCAAAAAAAAAATTCCAAAAAATAGAACAACTTTTTGATAGTTTGCATTTGTTGTGAATTTTGTGTTATTTTTCTTGTATTGCTTATATTTGTCTGTGCATATTTATTTCTACTTTAATTAAGAAAAATACAAAAATATGTGTCACATGCACATTTATGATTTAACTGTGCATTTAGGAATTAATTAAACCTTAATTTGGTTTTAAAAGGAAAATCACAAAAATATGCATTTTTATGCTATCTGTTATCATTGTGTGATTTTATTTAATGTTAATTTGTGTGTTAATTATTATAGGTGTTAAATAACATGTGTATAATTTTTTTTTTTGATTTTTTCAATTTATTTAGGAGTTTTGTTTAATTTTGTCAATTAAAGTAGAAAAGAAAAGGGAAAAATATAAGAATACTCGGTTTGGGCCAAGAAATTAAAATAAAAATCGGCCCAAACGAGCTGGCCCAATGAGTTAAAATGGTCCGCCTCCTCAGAGTTGCCCAAACGACACCGTTTTGTCCCAGTTTGAGCAGGGCCATTGATCTCAAATGGATCAACGGTCAGGATCACACCCCCCAGATCCGTAAACCTGACCCGGTCCATTCCCCTATCCGGTCTCACCCACCATCACACCCAAACGACGTCGTCCCTCTTTAATGAATAGATCCTGGCCATCGATCTCACTTGATCCAACAGCCAGGATCTAAATCCCTAAGTCATATATAAACTCAACCCTGTTACCCCACCCCCTATCCAAACACCCCCCGGTTTCATCATCTCCCAGAGACCATCCCAAACACCCCAAACCCTAGCAGCCGCCGTGACTCCCCTTTCATGTAAACCCGGCGGCAACAACGCCGATGACCACCGAACTAACACCCTTAAGACACAAGACCACCCTCAACCCCGATATGGCGATGGTTTGGCTCGAATCTTCCCAAAACGTCTCGAATAATCATTCGAAGGTTTGAGCCAAACACAAATCTGACCTAACGGACTCCAAACTTAAACCACAACACCCCTTGGCCTCCCTCATACCCCAGATGCTTTTGGTTCCGGTCGAATCTAGGTAGAACTCTTCGAACCCCAAATCTGAGTTCAAGAACCCTAAAGGTCAGGCTTGGTTCGTTTTGATGTAAGCTTCCGAGGTAATTTCCTTTTCTTTCCTTCTGTTTATATGTTATTCGTATGTCCGTAGATTTGTTTTAGGCTTTTGATTATTTTTTCTGTCAATCCCCTCCCCCATCTTCAAAGACCTTTTTATTTGGTCGATTTCTTTTCTATTTTCAGTGTTAGGGGTATGTTATGAGATATCTATTCGCTTCGACTAGTGTCGTCAAATAGTTAAGTTTCGTGAACTCCCTGTCAAATGCCCCGAGTATTGAAATAATTTGGTGGCCTGTGTAGTCTATGTTGTTTGTCGATTGATTGTTCACATAATAGTTTGTATAGTCAACCCGAGTAACGTCGTCGTATACTAATTAGTCGCTAATCAACTAGAATCAACTTAACTCTTACTGCCTGATTTTTGTTGAATGGTTGTGGTGAACTAATTATAGGTTATTGTTTGTTAGTTGTGGGGGTTCGAACTAGGTTTCACATAGTTATAACTGGCAGATTCAACAGAATTAAAAGGTGGGGCAAGACAGTAATGATCAGGGGTTTGTTGTGTAATTTTGGTTTGACAAAGACTGACTAAGGTTAAGGATTAATGGGCTGTCAAATGGTTAGTCAAAAATACTATTAGTCTAGTATTAGTGTGGACAAAACATAAGAGCATGGGAGTTTAAAATGAATACTTTAATGAACCCATGACTCTTGATTAGAGCAATAGGCCAGGCATGGGGAACCAAATGACTTGCATCAAGAAGATACTTAGGCATGGGGGATTAAAGGGTATGGGTAGGTTAAAGCCTGGAGGGATCCGGGCAGCTTGACTGACCTGGATTGGCTTATAAATAAGCTGCTTCAGAACAATTAAGGGGGGATTTTTTCAGTCTTCAGAGCAAAAAAAAAAAGAAAAGAGAGAGAGAGGTTAGTGAGTATTGAAAGCATAGGCTGGAAAATTATTGAGTGTTCAGAGAGGAATAAAGCTATTAGTTCTAAAGGGTTTGGTCTGTTACTATTTCATTAGGGTATTCTGATTTCCCTGTGGGATTACTACTGTATTCTGGGCTTCTGTATGCTGCTGATTGAGTCTGGTCTTATTGCTATTGAAGTTGTTGTTGGTTATTCGTCGAGTTGTTGAGATTATTGAATTGTTGTTACTATTGCATTGAATATTCTGGGTTTTTCTGCTGGTTTACTACTCTGTTCTGGGATTGTTGGTTGGTGTTCGACCACCTGTGGGTTTATCACTATTAAAACTACCGTTGGTTGTTTGTGAACTAGTGGTTATACTGTTGCTATTTGTTACTGCTGTATTACTGCTGCTTGGCTGCTTGCTACTGATATTCTTCCTCTCCTTCTTGTTCCTATTGTCTAAATCCAGGTACACATACTAAGCTGATGTAATTCCATGTCTGAAGTTGACATTTGAAGCATGAATACACACACATGAAGAAGTTGAAGTTATAAACTGAATTTCGTTTTTCTTTACTGATTGTACTTAAGCCATTTTATGTATCACTGATGTGTAAACTCCTGCCAAGGAGCTGTATAACTGGACCGTTTTCATATACGCAGTCATTTGGTTTATAAACTCCCTATGTAGGCCCTTAGCTAAAAGAAGGGTATGATGCTAAAAACTACCCTGCTTATTTCAATCTATTTGCAAAGATGCATGTCAAACTAGAATTAGGCCAATAGACTTCTAATTGCCACGACAGTCTAATTTCAGTACGCAAATGGCTTGAAACATGAGTAAAACTAGATCTTTAAGTCCTTTCATGCCAACAGGTTGTTTATTTTAAAACTTACAACAAACTGTTTAAATGAAATAGTATCAGTTTATCTTTCAGCTTTGCAAACTCATGAATAGGTGTAGAAAGAATTAATTAGGCCCACATCGGAACGAGGAGGGACCAGGTCCAGTGCAATACCATATGCATTGGGCCCAGACCCATGATTTGGCAAACGGATGACCCATACATGCCCTCGCATTCGGGTTGTTATAAATTTTGTTCTAAGATCGACTATAACAATTTCAAGTATGTAATGGGGTTAGGATCTCTTTTCCTCTTTCATTTTAGAGACGGACAAAAATAGAAGAATGTAGTCGCTTTAAGACATCCTTTTAAAATAAAACGCACAAGCTGCGGGGCCCTCGTTAAATATATATACATAAATACTTAGTTTTCGGGATGGACCGTTTAGTAAATTTCACGGCATTCCCAAAATAATAAAGCGATAGTCTCTTTAGGCGCGTGTTTAATAGTTTACTTTCTTAAGCTTGGGTGCGCATTTCATGCGACCTAAATCCAAATCCCAAAACATCAAATAAAATGTGTTCCAGATTGTGGGTGCATTTCATGTGACGCAATCCAAAGACGTGTTTTGAGCGATGTTCACATTCTTTTAAAAAATAATAATAATAAAGCGGTAAAAAGTTAAATTGACACATCGATTCATAATTGTATTAAAATCAGATAAATAAGCCGAATATGACAGTTGAGCGACCGTGCTAGAACCACGGAACTCGGGAATGCCTAACACCTTCTCCCGGGTTAACAGAATTCCTTATCCGGATTTCTGGTACGCAAACTGTAATATGGAGTCATTCTTTTCCTCGATTCAGGATTAAAATTGGTGACTTGGGACACCCTAAATCTCCCAAGTGTCGACTCTGAAATAAATAAATAAATCCCGTTTCAATTGTCCTTTAATTGGGAAAAACTCCTTGTACCCTCGCGGGGGCGGAAAAAGGAGGTGTGACAGCTCTGGCGACTCTGCTGGGGACGGTAGACCCAGAACCACTGGTTCAGGGTTAGAAATCGAGCTTAGAATAAATTGTTATGTTCAGCTTTATCTGATTTTGTTACATGATCTGTGCTTAATGTGCTAACTAATTGCTTTTACCGCTTTGATATTTTGTGAACTGTATATAAACTGTGCCGAAACCCATCTTCTCTCCGAGTCTTCTGAATCATGAAGAAGGGTGTACTTCGTACGACTTCTTTTCTGTATAGTGTCAAAACCCAATTTAGAATGAGGTTCGGACAAGTTGCTAAGCCGGTGAAGCTTCTGTATTTCCGGTACGCTGCCCCCCCTCGGCTCGAGTTGTCGGCTCGGGTAAGCCAGGTCTAGAACAAACACCCAGGTTCTAAACCTAGAATAACTCAACTTCATGCCGGATCCCTAGTAGGAACGCTTATCTGCATCATGTGCATTTTGACTTAGGGGACTCAACACAGGGGTTGGGTCCGTCTAGGAATAGCAACCTGAAACAGAAAAGACCGTCCTAATGCATCCTACTCACGGCTTGTGCATTTATTTGCTTTGAACTTGCATGATGACCGGTTTTGAATATAAATTTAAAAAAAAGAAAATAAAAAAGGGAATTTAGCAGTGTATAGGATTAATCTTCTGTCTAAAAAGAAAATAACAATGTTCCAATAGCATCGAAACTCTGAAAATTTTGAAAAAAAAATATAATACAGTTTGTTTTGTTTTGTCTGGTCTCCAGAAATGGAAAAGGAAAAGATAATTTGTGCTGTTACGAGGAAAGTGTCTTGATTTTTGTCTTAGCTTATTTGCCAACAAAAGCAAAAATAGTTTTTTAGTTGTTTAAATTGGGCGAACTACACCGGTTTGATTCTCATCGGGTGTGAGATACGTAGGCAACCCTCATCGGGTCCACCCCCCCCATCTTGTTAAAAAGAAAAAAAAAACAAAACATGTTAAATATTATTTTCATCAGATCAAGTCAGGCTGTTTTGCCGTATATAGCCGAGTATTCCCGAAAGGGATGCCAGAAGGTTGAATTTGCACAAACGGCCATTGTTTTGTTTTTGACCGGTATACTCACGCAGCCCTAAAATCTTCGTCCCTGAAGTGCTGAAAGGCCTTATTTGAAAAACCAAGTCCTTCATCTTCAAAATCCAGAAAAATCAAGTACAGATAGTGCCGTTTTGAGTCTAGTAAGAGTTTTTCTTTAATCACCCTAATAAATGTGCAGGATGAACACGGAGCAAAATGAATCGTTCTCGGCCCTTAGCGAGGTCCCTCTACAACTCCACATGTGGTGGAATGATCTGGAAGCCGACTGCAAAGAGATAGTGGGAAAAGTATTGGGAGGTTTTGTCAGCTTGCTGAGTATTAAGCCAAGGACAGATATTCTTGAAGCTCTAATACCGTTTTGGGACCCAACCCACAGTGTATTCCGTTTTGTTGACTTTGAACTTTCACCGACACTAGAGGAAGTCGCCGGATATGCGGGATTGAATGGGAGGCTAAGAGGGCAATATTTACATTCACCAAGGCCAGTATCTCCGCACGCGTTTTTGGATTTGCTAAGCATTAGTCGGAAGGTACAAAATGATGATTTGTCGAGAGGATGTTGTGCTCTCCAATTCTTGTATCAACGGTATGGAACTCCTCAGGGTTTTAAGGAACTAAACCTTGGATTAACTCATGGAGGGAACAGAAACAAATGGGAAGCAAGACGTACTTTGGCTTTTATCACAGCATTCTTGGGAATCGTGGTCTGTCCCCGCAAGGACAAGAAAGTAGAGATAAGACTTGTAGGGATGGCCGATGTTGCAATCAAAAGAACCGACAATACTGTGGTTCCTTTGATTTTGTCCGAAATCTACCGAGCTTTGACTATATGCCGAGAAGGAGGCAAGTTCTTCCAGGGGTGCAACCTGTTACTTCAGCTATGGATGCAAGAATACCTCCATCACCGAGCAAGATACATGAACCACGGGTTGACTGAGAGGAATTGTATCAGCGGCTTTGAGAAGCGCATGACAGGCATCAGATTTCCTGAAGTTGTCGAAGCATGGCTTACACGATTAAGGTCAACGACAGCCGACCAAATTGAATGGGCATTCGGTTGGCTGACTGATACTGAGGTGATATACATGGCAGCTGAAGAATGTCATGTTCTTTTAATGGGACTTCGCAGCATCCAACCATATGCTCCTCATCGGGTATTGCGCCAGCTAGGCAGGTTTCAAGTAATTCCTACTGATAAAGATCTAAGCAAGCACGCCATTGAGCTAAGCCCGAGAGTCGTATTTCCCGAAGGGAAGATTAGAAAACTGTGGCACGAATGTAGATTCTTGGAACCCAAGACCATGGTGTGAGAATTGGCTAAAGGTGAGGTAGACCCAAAGTACGACGCTTGGTTCGAAAGAAGGTTCCAGATTTGCCAGAGACCTACTAAAAGAACCCACGTCCAACAATTTACGGATGATTCGCAGGAGCAGTGGGGTTGGTTAAGAAGGGAGGAAGGCTACCGAGCTGAGATCGGGATGCTAAAGCGAGAAGTCGAAAGGCTTACATTTGAGAACAATGTCAAGTCGCCTCTGAGCAGGCTGAAAAGAACAAATTAGCCAAGGAGAACCAGACACTGAAATCCCGCATTCGCCAAGTCAGTAAGAGTAACAACGACCAACAAAAACGCCGCTCCGACGAAAGATTGATAGTAGATTTGAGGAATCAGGTCAGCAAAAGCCGGGAAGAATTAGAAAGATCGGAAGCTTGCATAGCCAGAATGAGGGTCATATGGGCAAAAGGCACAATGGCCCGGAGGCAGCGTCTGCAACAAGTCATAAGGGATTATGAAATGAGCATCGGGATATTAAGGAAAATGAACTCCACTCTTTAGGAGCGGATCTTCAAACAAGCACGAGATGCCCAAGCCGACAGAAGACGCTGTTACGATGCAATGACCAGAATGGAAAGACATATGGAGATGTTCCAGGATCGACTTGCCGACAATGCTCAAGCACTGAGATTTAAAAACCGGCGAATAGAGCAATTATTCGTTGAAAGGGACAACATTCGAGGAAGGATTGATGAGATTGAGTGCTACATCTACATGAGATGCCTAGCATGTGAGCAAATACCTCGGAAAACCCTCCTTGTTTCCATCATGGGCTTCGTCCACCGGATCATGAATGAGTTGAAGAGCTTGCAGAGAGACCTTACACCAAGGGCCGCGGAAAGGCCGAATGATGCCTCGCGGGCCCCTAAGTTGGAATTTTAATCTTTGGTCGAGTCTTGTTTAATTGGCTTTGTTGTCTTCCCATATGTTGTTTTCTTTTCTTTTAATCAAGTCGGGTTAAGAACTTAGGAGTCTGTACTATTGTTGTTCCTTGTTTGAAGTAATTTGTAATAGCAAATTTTGGTGATGAATTAATTGATTCCGAAAGAATTTTTGTGTGGCTTTACTTTGTGGCAGAACTACCCCCGGTCTGATTCGCGCGGGGACGTGATACGTAGGCAATCCACGTAAGATTCGACCGCCATTAAAAAAAGAAAAGAAAAGAAAAGAAAATATAAAAATAAAATAAAATACAGGGGTTCCCAAAGTACTTTAAAGGGACAAATAAGCAAGCCGGGATGACGCATGTTGTTTGAAGCAAAGCATGTTAGAAACGGTTAACTGCCTAGGAGCATTGCATCCCCAATGTGTTGTTATCAAATCTGTTAAACTCTAACGCTAACAAGTTTGTTGTTTTCCACAAAAATCCAGTTAGTTGTTAAAGCATTCTGGCAACACACCCTTACCAAACCAGATCCAAATGACCGGTAACAACGAGCATGACTACTTCAGAAAATAGTACCGAGGAAGAAAGGTCGTTGAGCCAGTTGTTAAAAGAAGCGATGGAGAAGATAGAAAGGATGGGACTAGAGATGAATGCAATGTAGTTAGCTCTAGCCAAAGCACAAAAGAGCCCTGAGCCACTGGGGCACATGCCGGAATACCCCCACTCCGGCCCTTCAACAAGCCTCCCAAATCACCGTTATCATCAGGAGAGAAGCCCCCATGAGTCCCAAGCTCCACCACCCCATAAAACTCTCCCAACACCAAATGTTCCCACTTTTATGGGACCCACCTCAGCCACCCTGCAAAGGTCAACCAGCGAGCTGTTGTTTCAAGCTCAAGATACGCAATTCTATCCCCCTGAACCCACATTCAATGCACCAGAACCCCATGCCTACAATCCGCACTTGGAGGTACCGACGGAGATTGAGAAGCCGATTAAAGTCCCAAAACAAGATGAGGTAATGAGGAAGTTCAAAAGCCTGGAGCAATCCTTCAGGAACCTACACGGATTGGGCAACCAGGTCAGTGTGGCCTACAAGGATCTATGCCCTTTCCCGGACGTCCAACTCCCGGTTGGGTTCAAGATGCCTATGTTTGATTTGTATGAAGGGCACGGTGATCCCATGGCCCATTTGCGGGGTTTTTGTAACAAAATGAGAGGGGCAGGTGGCAAAGACGAGCTACTGATAGCTTATTTCGGCCAAAGCTTGAGTGGATCGGTAATAGAATGGTATACTAGGCAGGATTCTAGCAGATGGTACACTTGGGATGATCTGGCGCAGGCTTTCGCGGGGCACTTTCAATACAATCTCGAGATAGTCCCTGACCGTCTCACGGTTCTTAGGACCGGAAAGAAGCCTGGGGAAAGTTTTCGTGAGTTCGGTTTCCGCTGGAGAGAACAAGCGGCCAGAGTTGATCCTCCCATGAGAGAGGGAGAAATGGTGGACTACTTCTTGCAAACACTGGATCCAACTTACTTTGGTCACTTGGTGACGACGGTTGGAAAATCCTTCAACGAAGTAGTGAAGATAGGGGTCATGATAGGAGAGGGTTTGAGGTCTGACAAAATCCTGAATTACTCGGCGCTCAAGGCAATGACCCAGGCTATTTAGAGCGGCACGGGAGGTGCGCTGGGAAGGAGGAAGAAAGAAAAAATTGCCACGATTGAGGCAAGCAATTGGTCCAGGTCCGACAAACCATACTACAACCAACCCAGAGCCCATATTCCAAACTACCCATACAGCCCACCACAGCACTACTATCCACCTCAAGAACCACACTGCTCCGTACACCAAGCCCAAACCTACACTCAGCCTCCGGTTTGCCCACAATGGCGCGCGCCAACTCCCCACAATACATACCCACCTCCACATAATACCTACCCACCACCACAAAACACCTATCCACCGCCAAGAGCCTACAGGAACCCTCCAGGGATGGGTTTCAAGGGAAATCCGGCTTCCCGAAATGAAAGACTGCAGAGGCAAAGAACCTTTACTGAGTTGGGAGAAACTTATACGGCCTTGTTCCACAAATTGAGGCAGTTGGGTTTATTAAATCCTGTTGAGCCTAGATTGCCAAATCCCTTACCCCAAAATTTGGACCGATCGATAAGCTGTGGGTACTGCTCAGGGATGTTGGGGCATGATATTGAAAAATGTTAGAGATTGAAGCATGCAATACAAGATCTCATTGATGCCAAAAAGATCGAGGTCCAAACGCCGGAGGCACCTAACATCAACCAGAACCCATTGCCAACACACCACGAGTCTCACATGATCGAGTTGGTTTATGAGGGAGGAAAGCTGAGGAAACCCTCATAGACAGTAATAATGATCCAGGCCGCTCCGAAAGAAGGAGCACCGGTGGAAGACCGGAGGTACAATCGCAGGGGGAAGGCGTCAAGCCAGTAGTGATATTGGGAAGGAGTCTGTCCACCGTAACAAACAAACCCGAGCCAGCCAAGTTGGTAATATCAGGGACTCCACCCACACCCGCAGTTGTGTTGAATGGGGTATACAGGGAACTGGTCACCATAAAGCCTGTAGTCCAACTACCGATGATTGATAGCAAGGCCGTGCCTTGGAAGTACGAGAAGGCAGTAGTGATATAGTTGTAAAGCACAATGACTGACTCGATTAGGACGGTGTTTTGCTCCGGTGGAGTTGAGAAGACCCAACCCAGCTGCAACAAAGAAATCGGTGTCCGAAGAAGAAGCTGAGGAATTCTTGAGGAAGATGAAAGTGCAGGATTATTCCGTGGTCGAACAACTGAAGAAAACACCGACCCAGATCTCGCTGCTATCATTACTAGTCCATTCTGATGAACATCATCGGGCCCTGATGAAGATATTGAATGAAGCTCATGTGCCCAACGAGATTTCTGTAAATCACCTGGAAACAATTGCCAACAAAATTTTCGAGGTGAACAGGGTAACATTCTCAGATGATGATCTGCTAGTGGAGGGCACGGAGCATAATAAAGATCTCTACCTAATTGTCAAATGTGAAAATTTGGTAGTTACTCGGGCATTGGTGGATAACGGCTCAAGTGCCAATATTTGTCCATTATCCACCCTGAACCAGTTAAAGATCGACCATGAAAGAATCCGCAAGAATAGCATTTGCGTTCGAGGATTCGACGGAAATGGAACAGCCACCGTAGGGGATATTGTACTCGAATTGATCATCGGTCCCGTCCAATTCACTATGGAGTTCCAGGTACTAGATGCCGCGGTATATTATAACCTTCTGTTGGGACGACCGTGGATCCACACAGCTAAAGCAGTGCCTTCCACCTTACATCAAATGGTCAAGTTTGAGTGGGATAGACAAGAGGTCGTACTGCACGGTGAGGACACTGCGTGCACCATGGGTGGCGCCATTGTGCCCTTCATAGAGACCAATGATGACAAAGGTCCCTGGGTCTACCAGACTTTCGATACAATATCGGCAAACAAGATTTCTGAGGGTGAGATCATTCACCACCCTAGGGTAGCTTCTGCAACGATCATGATGGTCTCAGAAATGCTGGGTAATGGGTTTGTGCCGGGAAAAGGCCTGGGGGTTGAGCTTCAGGGGATTGTCCAACCTGTCTCCCTGCCCAAGAATTTGGAAACCTTTGGGTTGGGGTTCAAACCAACTGCAGCAGATGTAAAGAGAGCACGAAAAATGAAGAGGAAAGTCTGGTTTCTTCCCAAACCTGTGCCACGTCTCTCAAGATCTTTTGTTAGAGCAAGTGCCAAGGGGTCACCGGTCCCAAAAATCCTCGGACCATTGATTGGGATGGACGAGGACCTGAATCAGAGTTTCAGGAGGCTATTCGCTGATGTCAGTATGGTAGAAGTTAGAGAAAGTTCCAGCAGAGCGGGCATACAGTTTGTGGGGTTTGAGGCCAAAACCAACAATTGGACGGTTACTCCTCTTCCTATCCGGGGGGAGTCCTGGTAGTAGGCTTTGATTTTTGCTTTTCTTGTTCGGATTATTCCAGGGGTGTAATCAAAATTTTGTTTTTTTTTGTAAAAGTGTGAACCATGTTATCCCGCAAGTTTAATAAAATTCTCTTCTTTTTTCTGATTTTAATTTTATTTTGTTCTTTTTCTTTCTGAACAGTTCTCTTTTTACTGGTTCTAATAACATGGCATGCACAACGGATCTTCAACCTAGTCTAACAAATCAATCCAACTCCGACTTAATGATACAAGAGGTCGTTTGTGACAATGAGTCTGAATATGACGAGGATGAAGCCTTCGAAGAGATAAACCGAGAATTGTGCCAATTTGAAGAGAAACCCAAGCCTAACCTAAATGACACTGAGGCTGTGAATCTAGGAGACGCAGATAATGTCAGAGAAACCAAAACAGCATCCACATTGAGCCAAACGTCAGGGAAGAATTGATCAAAACCCTCGTAGAATTCAAAGATGTTTTTGCATGGTCATATGAGGATATGCCAGGTTTAAGCACCAATCTAGTGGTTCACAAATTTCCCACTGACCCGGCATACCCTCCGGTCAAGCAAAAGCTAAGGAAATTTAAAACAGAGATGAGTGTAAAGATCAAAGAAGAGGTGATTAAGTAGCTGCAGGCGAAGGTCATTCGGGTCACTCGATATCCTGAGTGGTTGGCCAATGTGGTACCAGTGCCGAAGAAGGACGGGAAAATCAGGGTGTGCGTCGACTAACACAATCTCAACAAAGCAAGTCCCAAGGATAACTTTCTGTTGCCCAACATCCATATCCTGATCGATAATTGCGCTGGGCGCGAGATCAGATCCTTTGTGGATTGCTATGCAGGATATCATCAGATCCTAATGGACGAAGAAGATGCGGAAAAGACAGCTTTTATTAAACCATGGGGAACTTACTGCTACCAGTTAATGCCGTTTGGATTGAAGAATGCCAGGGAAATGTACATGCGAGCAATGACTACTGTGTTTCACGACATGATACACAAAGAAATTGAGGTGTACGTAGATGATGTGATCATAAAGTCTTGGCGTCAGTAAGACCATGTAGCAGACCTAAGGAGATTTTTTCAAAGGCTCCGAAGGTATGATATCAAGCTCAACCCGGCCAAATGCGCATTCGGGGTTCCATCAGGAAAGTTGTTAGGATTCATCGTCAGTCGACGGGGTATTGAGTTAGACCCATCCAAGATCAAATCCATCCGAGATTTGCCACCGCCGAAGAACAAAACGGAGGTAATGAGTCTATTAGGGAGGCTAAATTATATCAGCAGGTTCATCGCCCAACTCACGGCGACTTGTGAACCCATATTTCGGCTGCTGAAAAAAGACGCTGCGGTAGATTGGACGGCAGAGTGTCAAGAGGATTTCGACCAAATACAAGGGTATCTGTCCAATCCACCTGTGTTGGTTCCACCTGAGCCAGGGAGGCCATTAATTCTTTATCTGACGGTCCTGTAAAATTCATTTGGTTATGTACTGGGGCAACACGATGTCACAGGAAGGAAAGAGCATGCCATTTATTATCTTAGCAAGAAGTTCACAGTGTATGAGGTCAAGTACACTCAACTCGAGAAAACATGTTGCGCCCTAACTTGGGTGGATCAGAAGTTGAAGCACTACTTGTCCTCGTATACTACTTATCTCATATCCCGTTTGGACCCATTGAAGTACATTTTTCAGAAACCTATGCCTACAGGGAGGTTAGCAAAATGCAAATTTTACTCACAGAGTTTGATATCGTCTATGTGACGAGGACTGCCATGAAAGCCCAAGCACTGGCTGACCATTTGGCAGAGAATCCCGTTGATAAAAAATACGAGCCTTTAAGAACGTATTTTCCCAACGAGGAAGTGATGCATACAGGTGAGCTGGAATTACCCAGGGAACCGGGTTAGAAGCTTTTTTTCGATGGAGCCGCGAACGCGAAAGGGGTTGGAATAGGAGCAGTACTCATTTCTGAAACAGGGCATCACTATCTTGTTACATCTCAACTACGCTTGTATTGCACCAATAATATGGCCGAGTACGAAGCCTGCATTTTGGGTCTGCGATTAGCTGCGGACATGGATGTCCAAGACGACCTGGTCTTGGGAGACTCGGACCTCTTGGTACATCAGATTCAGGATGAGTGGGAAACACGGGATTTGAAACTCATAAAGTATCGACAATGTTTGTACGATCTGAGCAAGCGATTTCGATCAGTGAAATTCAAACATATCCCAAGAGTCCATAACGAGGTTGCCGATGCATTGGCCACCTTAGAATCAATGTTACACCACCCCGACAAATGTATGTTGACCCGTTGCACATTCAGGTTCGTGATCAGCATGCTTATTGCAACGCGGTAGAAGAGGAAGTAGATGGCGAGCCTTGGTTTCATGATATAAATGAGTACCTCAAAATAGGGATATATCCGGAACAAGCCACTGGAGACCAAAAAAGAGCCCTCTGGCATTTGTCGAATGGTTTCTTCCTCAGCGGAAGAGTGTTGTACAGAAGAACCCCGGACATGGGATTGTTAAGATGTATAGACGTCGGTCAAGCCACGACGGTTATGGCAGAAGTACATGCTAGAGTTTGCGGGCCACATATGAGCGGATATGTATTAGCAAAGAAGATCCTTCGAACAGGGTACTATTGGCTCACCATGGAGCATGACTGTATCACTTTTGTGAGGAAATGCCATCAGTGTCAGATACATGGAGATCTGATTCATTCTCCGCCAACAGAGTTGCATACGATGTCAGCGCCCTGGCCATTTGTCGCATGGGGCATGGACGTCATAGGACCTATCGAGCCGGCAGCATCCAACGGCCATAGGTTCATTCTGGTGACCATCGACTACGTCACCAAATGGGTCGAGGCTAAAACCTTCAAGTCGGTAACTAAAAAGGCAGTGGTGGATTTTGTTCACTCCCATATCATCTGCAGATTTGGGATCCCAAAAGTGATCATCACGGATAATGGTGCAAATCTTAACAGCAGCCTGATGAGAGAGGTATGCCAACAATTCAAGATTACACACCGCAATTCCACCCCATATCGTCCCAAGGCGAATGGAGCGGTCGAAGCAGCCACTAAGAACATCAAGAAGATACTGCGAAAGATGGTGGAAGGATCTAGACAATGGCACGAGAAATTACCCTTTGCCTTGTTGGGTTATCGCACTACAGTCCGGACTTCCATAGGGGCAACTCCTTATTTGTTGGTGTACGGAACTGAGGCAGTAATACCAGCGAAGGTCGAAATTCTGTCCCTCCGGATTGTCGCTAAAGCCGAGATTGATGATGAGATTGGGTCAAAGCTCGATTAGAACAATTGAGTTTGATAGACGAAAAAAGGTTGGCAGCAGTGTGCCATGGTCAGCTGTATCAGAAGAGAATGGAAAGGGCGTACAATAAGAAGGTACGCCCCAGAAAATTTGAAGTAGGGCAGCAGGTATTGAAATGGATCCTCCCGCATCAGGTCGAAGCAAAAGGCAAGTTCGCCCCAAATTGGCAAGGGCCTTATATCGTGACCAGAGTGTTGTCCAACGGTGCTTTGTGCCTAACAGATGTCGAAGGAAGATGTGTCGACATGGCTATCAATTCTGATGCAGTCAAAAGATATTATGCGTAATTTCTTTGATTACGATAGTTATTGGTACGTTTGTTTGTATTTGGTACTTATTGGATAATGAAATGACGGAGGCAGTTCTTTCTTCTATCCAAACACTTTTAACCCTTGCTTCCCCCTTGAGCCTTGAGTTATTCTTTCATACCCCTCTATTGGAATCACTAAATGGGAAAAGATATGAAAAAGAAGAAAAATGAAAAAAAGAGAAGAAATTAAAAAGAAGAGAAAGATAAAAATCACAAGAAAAACAAGAGAAATAGGAACTACGTTTGACCTGATTCCTCAAAGAGGATACGTAGGCGCCTCACGGCTCGGTCATAGTGTGCATAATGCGCATAGCTCAATATAGTGTAAATATAAGATTCCCCAAGCGAGAAAACCGGGGCAGGAATTATGTTTTGAATATCCAAAAGGGTTTGATTCCAAGAGTTGTAACACTTCACCCATCGAAGTTAAGTTAAATATTTGACACACAAAACCAACATCGATGCCCAAAAGACCTCCCGATCAAATGTCCGAGAAGTGCCAAGTTAGGACAATGGAAGCCGAGGATAATACGCTGATCTCCAGCAAAGGAGGGGATCATAAATGAGAAAAGAACTGATAGCCAGAAAGAATCTTCGAAAGAGAGAGTCATGTCGGCAACACCCTAATTCCCCGTTAAAGGGCAAAATGAGAGAGTCTTATCGGTGAAAACCTTCGCAGTCACCATAAGGCGACGAAAGATGAGAGATATAAACAAGAGAGTCTTATTCGTGAAAACCTTCATGGGCACCGTAAGGCGCCGGGAGCTGAGAGAAAAGAGAGAGTTTTATTAGTGAAAACCCCTCGAAGGGTACTGTAAGGCGACAAGACAGATTGGCAAAAGGATCCACATTTGCGAAGAAATGGACACCTATTCAACCCCACCAAGTAAGGCCATCAGGCAGGTTGATTATAGACTGGGTCTGGAATCCATGGTGCACGACATGATCATAAGGACCAGTCATATCATCCAGATAAGTTCTTTTCTTTTCTTCTTTCCCACCAGTATTTGTTGAGAAAGATTTTTCTCCTTTTTATCTTTTTCATTTCTTTCTAGAAATTCGTTTTGAAAAGGATTTTACAGAGTTTACTACCAGAGGCCAAAGTGGTACAAAAGCAAAATACGAATGGGACAGGCCCAGGATGAGGCAATAAGATAAAAGGCATTTGGTGCAAAACCAAAAGACAAATTGGCTTAGAAAGTTAAGGGGGACGTGAAGAAAAGCGGAAAACGACGGTTGAGGGACTTACAGACCAAGTTCCAAGAAGATACCCCAGCATAACGACAATAGATCATGAACCAAGGTCCGAAGTGGTCAGACACCACATAAAGGAGGAAGGAGGCAGGGAGAATTGGCCCGCCGCAAGACAACCCTAACAGTCCTATCCCCAATAAGGATATCCCTGGATGATAACGTCCTATGCCCTGCAGTTCTGGGAGGGAATAAAACTTCTAAGAAAATAGTGTTGGAATTAAAAAGGACTCCCATAACTTGTTTTGAAACAAGAAGGTAGGGAAGAGATAAGTGAAAAGTCATCCCCAGCAGACATACCATCCCCAGCAAGCGGCTTTATCCCCAACCAGTTTTGAGAGCACAGAAGGGGAAAAGGAAAAATCATCCCCCAGCAGGAATGACACGACTGCTCACCATGATTAAAACTAACAAGATTCTCTTTGATTTCTACAGGAAAATAAAGGTTGATGATGGAAAAGGGACGCGACGCAAGAGAGGTCACCGAAACTGGGGCATAAATTGTTCTACCGTTTTCAACATTTTTCTCGGGGGAACGAGGAAACAGAGGAATATTTTCATGTCTTAGTTTTAATAGTTTCATGTCTTAGTTTTAATAGGTGCCCACCTGTATAACAAGAGGAATATTTTCATGTCTTAGTCTTAATAGGCGCCCACCTGTATAACAAGAGAAATATTTTCATGTCTTAGTCTTAATAGGCGCCCACCTGTATAACAAGAGGAAAATTTTCATGTCTTAGTTTTAATAGGCGTCCACCTGTATAACAAGAGGAATAATTTTCATGTCTTAGTTTTAATAGGCTCCCACCTGTATAATAAGAGGAATATTTTTCATGTCTTAGTTTTAATAGGCGCCCACCTGTATAACAAGAGAGCGCCCACCTGTATAACAAGAGGAATAATTTTCATGTCTTAGTTTTAATAGGCGCCCACCTGTATATTAAGAGGAATATTTTTCATGTCTTAGTTTTAATAGTCGCCCACCTGTATAACAAGAGGAATATTTTCATGTCTTAGATAATAGGTGCCCACCTGTATAACAAGAGAAATATTTTTATGTCTTAGTCTTAATAGGCACCCACCTGTATAACAAGAGGAATATTTTTATGTCTTAGTTTTAATAGGCGCCCACCTGTATAACAAGAGGAATAGTTTCATGTCTTAGTTTTAATAGGCACCCACCTGTATAACAAGAGGAATAATTTTCATGTCTTAGTCTTAATAGGCGTCCACCTGTATAACAAGAGGAATATGTTCATGTCTTAGTTTTAATAGGCACCCACCTGTATAACAAGAGGAATATTTTCATGTCTTAGTCTTAATAGGCGCCCACCTGTATAACAAGAGGAATATTTTCATGTCTTAGTTTTAATAGGCGCCCACCTGTATAACAAGAGGAATAGTTTCATGTCTTAGTCTTAATAGGCGCCCACCTGTATAACAAGAGGAATATGTTCATGTCTTAGTTTTAATAGGCGCCCACTTGTATAACAAGAGGAATAATTTTCATGCCTTAGTTTTAATAGGCGCCCACCTGTATAACAAGAGGAATATTTTCATGTCTTAGTCTTAATAGGCGCCCACCTGTATAACAAGAGGAATATTTTCATGTCTTAGTTTTAATAGGCGCCCACCTGTATAACAAGAGGAATATTTTCATGTCTTAGTTTTAATAGGCGCCCACCTGTATAACAAGAGGAATATTTTCATGTCTTAGTCTTAATAGGCGCCCACCTGTATAACAAGAGAAATATTTTCATGTCTTAGTTTTAATAAGCGCCCACCTGTATAACAAGAGGAATACTTTTCAGTCTTTACATTTTTTGCGTTAAGGCACCCACCTGTATAACGAGAGGAATACTTTTGAGTCTTATACTGCAGATCTTGAAATCAGTAACCCACCGGAAGGTATAAGGTTACAACAGGAATCCCTAGCAGGAAACAATAAAACATCCCCAGCATCGGAAAGTAGAAGGTTGCAACAAGAGGTCCCAACACAAGTTCAAGCGCATGAGTCAAAAGAAAGAAAAGACGCGTCTTGAAAAAAACGGCCTGTGAACATTAAATTATGCCCAGCATAACAAATCTGATGAAGAGAGCCGTATCCCCAGAGGAACCGCCGAAAAGCTTAATGAAGAAAGCCATATCCCCAGCGGACCGAACAAAATGATGAAAACTGGTATTCAGAAAAGCAAAAGGCCAGTGTCATCCCCAAAGTCTCGGAAGAAAAGCACCGGAAGAAACACAAGCCGACAAGAAAGCAAGGCAACAAGAACAAGTTGAAGATAAATGAGATCTTACGATCCGTAGTCTAGCCTAGCTTCTTGTTTTCTTTCAAGCACGGTGTAACAAGGAGATCAGTAAGCAGTGGTAATAGCATGCAATAACAGTAACATTGCAGTCCCGCGGTAGTCCCAGCTACCAAAACTTCCCGAACTACATTGACCTGATTCCTGTTTAGCCTAGGATATGTAGGAAACCTCTGAAGCAAAGGTTCGGTCAAAGATACTTAGGCATGGGGGATTAAGGGGTATGGGCAGGTTAAAGCCTAGAGGGATCCGGACAGCTTGACTGACCTGGATTGGCTTATAAATAAGCTGCTTCAGAACAATTAAGGGGGGATTTTTTCAGTCTTCAGAGGAAAAAAAAAGAAAAAAGAGAGAGAGGTCAGTGAGTATTGAAAGCATAGGCTGGAAAATTATTGAGTGTTCAGAGAGGAATAAAGCTGTTAGTTCTAAAGGGTTTGGTCTGTTACTATTTCATTAGGGTATTCTGATTTCCCTGTGGGATTACTACTGTATTCTGGGCTTCTGTATGCTGCTGATTGAGTCTGGTCTTATTGCTATTGAAGCTGTTGTTGGTTATTCGTCGAGTTGTTGAGATTATTGAATTGCTGTTACTATTGCATTGAATATTCTGGGTTTTTCTGCTGGTTTACTACTCTGTTCTGGGATTGTTGGTTGGTGTTCGACCACCTGTGGGTTTATCACTGTTAAAACTGTTGTTGGTTGTTCGTGAACTAGTGGTTATACTATTGCTATTTGTTACTGATGTATTACTGCTGCTTGGCTGCTTGCTGCTGATATTCTTCCTCTCCTTCTTGTTCCTGTTGTTTAAATCCAGGTACACATACTAAGCTAATGTAATTCCATGTGTGAAGTTGACATTTGAAGTATGAATACACACACATGAAGAAGTTGAAGTTATAAACTGAATTTCGTTTTTCTTTACTGATTGTACTTAAGCCATTTTATGTATCACTAATATGTAAACTCCTGCCAAGGAGCTGTATAACTGGACCGTTTTCATATACGCAGTCATTTGGTTTATAAACTCCCTATGTAGGCCCTTAGCTAAAAGAAGGGTATGATGCTAAAAACTACCCTTCTTATTTCAGTCTGTTTGCAAAGATGCATGTCAAACTAGAATTAGGCCAATACACTTCTAATTGCCACGACAGTCTAATTTCACTACGCAAATGGCTTGAATCAGGAGTAAAACTAGATCTTTAAGTCCTTTCATGCCAACAGATTGTTTATTTTAAAACTTACAACAAACTGTTTAAATGAAATAGTATCAGTTTATCTTTCAGCTTTGCAAACTCATGAATAGGTGTAGAAACAATTAATTAGGCCCACATCAGAACGAGGAGGGCCCAGGTCCAGTGCAATACCATATACATTGGGCCCAGGCCCATGATTTGGCAAACGGATGACCCATACGTGCCCTCGCATTCGGATTCTTATAAATTTTGTTCTAAGATTGACTATAACAATTTCAAGTATGTAAAGGGGTTAGGATCTCTTTTCCTCTTTCATTTTAGAGACGGACAAAAATAGAAGAATGTAGTCGCTTTAAGACATCCTTTTAAAATAAAATGAAACGAGCCTCGCCAAATAAAACGCACAAGCTGCGAGGCCCTCGTTAAATATATATATAAAAATACTTAGTTTTCAGGACGGACCGTTTAGTAAATTTCACGGCCTTCCCAAAATAATAACGCGATAGTCTCTTTAGGCGCGTGTTTAATAGTTTACTTTCTTAAGCTTGGGTGCGCATTTCATGCGACCCGAATCCAAATCCCAAAACATCAAATAAAATGTGTTCCGGATTGTGGGTGCATTTCATGTGACGCAGTCCAAAGACGTGTTTTGAGCGATGTTCACATTCTTTTAAAAAATAATAATAATAAAGCGGTAAAAAGTTAAAATTGACACATCGATTCATAATTGTATTAAAATCAGATAAATAAGCCGAATATGACAGTTGAGTGACCGTGCTAGAACCACAGAACTTGGGAATGCCTAACACCTTCTCCCGGGTTAACAGAATTCCTTATCCGTATTTCTGGTACGCAGACTGTAATATGGAGTCATTCTTTTCCTCGATTCGGGATTAAAATTGGTGACTTGGGACACCCTAAATCTCCCAAGTGGCGACTCTGAAATAAATAAATAAATCCCATTTCGATTGTCCTTTAATTGGGAAAAACTCCTTGTACCCTCGCAGGAGCGGAAAAAGGAGGTGTGACAGCCATATCAAATACATGATCTATTTAGCAATGTTGAAATCCAAAACTATTCAGCTGAAGTGATAATGTATCTTTCAAACATGGGTAAGATACCAACTAATATCCTCTAATGAAATATCTAACTAGAGTTGTCATGAATAATACATAGGAAGATGAATAAACTTAAGCACTCATATGTGAGATTCCCACCTAAAGAAAAGAAATTGTTGATAATCACGCAAATCAGAAATACTTAAACGAAAATAACAAACTTAGAAGATCCTAAAATACTAAGCTACTTGAAAGAAAATCAGACTTAAAACGAAAACTGAAGCTTAAACATTTGAGTATCAAACTTCATTTAGCATTTACACATCTGTTCTAAGGTTACAAGTATCATTATATTCATTTCCATTCCAAGGATTCGAAGGTGTACCTGGATATATCAAAAAACCAAATCAAAAATGTGCTTGAAGTCAGCTATTAGTAACAGCAAAGTAGTAGTAGGTTCACAACAAAGAACAACAATGGAAATTCACCCAAACAGCATAAAGAAACCAAGCCTCACTTCAGCTTAGCAGGCTAGAAATTTCCCAGAAAATACCACTTTGAAACTTTTTCCCCAAAGAAAGAAAAAAGATCCAGCTCCACTTCAGCTTAGAAAATCAAGAATTCTCATGAAAATCCTTTTAAGTCTTAAAGGAAGAACAGAGATGCAATTTGAGCAAAGACATTTTTTAAAATGCTGAAAACCTTTTGACTCTTTTTCAGGGCATAAGTCTCTGATGTGTTTTTTAAGAAACTTTTTTTAGGTAGAAGATGATGTTGAATGTGTGTGTGTGTGTGAGTGAATGTTGTTCCCTTTTATAAAGTGTACAAAAAAATGGCATCAAAAGGGAATATTCTGACCTAATTTTGAAACTGCAGAATAGTACAACATCTTTTATACAGTTGTCCGTCCTTTTTCTTATGCATTACCAGCATTTTCATACTAAGGATGGGGACAACTGCCATGTACTAGAACATTCTGATATTTTCTCCTTTAGAAACCCCAATTTACCCTTCTAAATTCTGCTTATTGCAATTTTAACCTAAATTCTGATTATTTGACTACCCTTTAAACCCTTCTAGAACCTCCTAGAACCAACTAGGCCATTGAACCTTGGATTCCCTAAATTGGTTTTCCAATTAACCCTTTAAGGTTCTCAAAATTACCCTATCAACCTCCTTCAATTCCAAAGGACATTCAAAAACTAGAAATCAAACCAATTAAGGCTAAACCAAAACGAAACAATCTGAAACCAAACTAATTAAGGCTAAATCAGATATAAACCAAAACAAAACAAACTGAAATCGAACCAATTAAGGCTAAATCAGATATAAGTCAATATAGAATAAACCAAATTAGAAGCAAACCATAATTGATTTACCAAGATGAACGTGATTAATTAACCTAAACGTATTTAACTACACTTAATTAAAATAATTAACTAAATAAGCCTATTTTATTAAAATTTAAACAAACCAACAATCAAAACAAACAAGATTAACACCTAAAAAAATGAATAAACAAAAACAAGGAGATACAAGGAGGAAAATATACTGATTTTGGCCATGAATGTGACTATGAACGAAGCAAGCGAATGAGTGATGAAGATGATGAAGTTGGCCGGCCAGTGGTGAATTGATCAAAGATCGATGACTTCGAAATGGGTCAAGACTAACGCAAAACAATTGCTCTTATCAAGAGCAATCGATTCAAATGAGCCTTGACCCAAAACGAACAGAAATCCCCAAGCAAATTGCACAAGGTTGAACTAGGGTTTTTTCTAGATTCTTAGATCTAAAATTCATCGATTTTGGTGGGGTTTCTAATGTAACTGAAAGGAGATATGAGATGAGGGGGATTTGGTATTGTCTGGTTGGAAATTGGACAGGTTTGGATAAACTAGGGTTTGGTCTTAGATCTGAAATTGAGGGATTTGAGAGAGATTCGAGAGAATTGGTTCTGGGATTTGGAAATAAGAGGAGGTGAGGTGTGTTTGGTATGAATTTGGAGTGGATCGGAGCAGCGGAGCAGCTGTAAGGCGATTTTCAGTGAGTGGTTTGTGGCGGAGGCGGCGTGCGTTAAGGGGCGGCTAGGGTTTCTCATCTGGGAGTGTGAGAGAAAAGAAATGAATTGAGTTTAGGGGTTTGGGGGGGTGACTAGTTTTAGGACAGTTATATTGTAATTAAGAGGCTAGTTCCGAGCTGTTGGATCAAAAGAATCCAACGGCTGTGATTGAAAGAACAGGAAACGACGTCGTTTTGGGTTAGTTGGGAGCTGAACTAGGTAAGGCTATTTTGGGCCTGGATATGGGTCAAGTTTGGGAAAATTGGGCCGGTCTGGTGTAACATTAACCCAATTTCAGATTTAGAAACCCCTTTCCTCAATTTATCCTCATTTTCTTTTTTTTTTCTTTATTCTTTTCCTTTAATCAAAAATTCAAAATTAAAATCCAAAATTAATCTAAATTGTAAAATTAAACTATTTATCTAATTACAAAATTTATAAAATTACTAGGATCCTAAATTAGAAGAGAAAAATCACTAATCTAACAATTAAAAGGTAAAAATGTAAAACAAATAATTAACTAATTAATCCTGAAAATGTAAAAATAAAACCTAAATGCAATGTATAGTATTTTGACATTTTCATGGTTTTTAATAAAAATTAAATGTGCACAAAAATGCAAACAATTAATAAAATCCTACAAAATGGCAAATAATTGGAAAGAATTTATTTTCTTGAAATTTATAGGAGTAATTTATATAAGACAAAAATCACATGCTCACAAGGGTTTTTCAATGGACTGAACATACATCATTCTTTGACATAGTAAATAGAATTTAGGATCAACCTCAAAAAGGCTATAAAATACAAAATATATGGAACAAGCTGAAAGCAATGAAGGTGCCATTAAGACAGCCGAATAAGGAGGAATTTAAGGGTATTACCAGGAAAATTGAGAATGCAAGAGTGGACCTGCAACTAATCCAACACTAGATAATCAGTCAGTGCACAGATGATCTACTAAAGCTGGAAAAAGAAACCATCTTTAATCTAAAGAAATGGTCTCATTGGAGAAAGTGTAATGCACCAGAAGGCTCGAGCTACTTGGATCAAACTTGGTGGTGCTAATTCTAAGTACTTCTCTGCAATGGTGAAAGAGAGACAAAACCAAAAGCAAATAGTGGAACTTAAATCCTTGACAGGAAAGACTCGTGAGGATTTTAAAAAAGAGATACTAGCTTTCTATAAGGGACTGATGGGAATATCTGCTGAGGAACTACAAACAGTAGATAAACTTATAATGTGGAATGGCCCTAAATTGAACCAGGTACATATAACTATGTTATGTGAACCTGTGACTGAGAAAGAGATTAATGAAGCATTAGCATCCATTGGTGATGATAAAGCACCGAGCATTGATGGTTATAATGCTTACTTTTTAAGAACGTTTTGCACATAGCGAAGAAAGAGATTGGTGATGCAGTTACAAAGTTTTTTTGAATATGGAAAGATGTATACTTCTATTAACTACACAATGATATATTTAATTCCTAAAGTTTCAAATCCTAGCATAGTGAAAGAATACAGACCAATAGCCTATTGCTCAGTACTCTATAATATCATCTCTAAGGTGTTGACTGCCATGCTACAGAAGGTTATATCTCATGTGATATTTGAAGCACAAACATGATTTATCCCAGGAAGGAGAATTGTTGATAATATTATCCTGGCGCATGAATTAGTCAAAGGGTACACCAGAGAGCACATATTAGATATAGTCATGATTAAAATTAACTTACAAAGGTCATATGATTCTGTTGAGTTGATTTCTTGGAGCAGGTTATGGAGGATCTAGATTTCCCAAATAGATACATATCTTGGATCATGCAATATGTCAAAACTATCAGCTATACTATCATGGTAAATGGGAAAATCACTAAATCTTTCCCTGTAGCCAAAGGTATAAGGCAAGGTGACTCTATTTCACTTTCTTCTTTGCCATTTCTATGGAGTACTTGAGTAGGAAATTGAATGGACTTAAACACGATAAGAAGTTTAAGTATCACCCAAGGTATGCAATACTGGGGATAACACATTTAAGCTTTGCTGATGACCTTCTGTTGTTTTCAAGAGGGGATAAAAGTTCAATAACAACATTATAAAGCTGTTCTAAGCAGTTCTCTAGAGCATCAGGACTACATGCCAATATGAGTAAAAGCTCTGTATATTTTGGAGGAGTTCCCAACCTATTAGAGATAAAACTGTCTCGAAATTGGGGTTTGTGTATGGGGAACTACCTTTCAAGTACCTGGGTATTTCCTTGTCAACAAAGAAACTTAATTTGATCCATTGGAAGTCTCTTATTAATAGAATCATAGCCAGAGTTACTTCATGGACTGCAAAAAAGTTCTCAGATGTTAGAAGAGCTCAGTTAGTTCAAACTATACTGTTTGTTATGCAATCTTATTGGGCACAAATGTTTACATTGCTTACAAAGGTGTTGTAGATCATAGAAGTCCACTACAGAAGGTTTTTGTGGTCGAGAACAAACTTGATCACCAAGAAGGCCTTGGTTGCATGGAATAGAGTATGCCTTCGCAAAGAAGGAGGTGGGCTAAACTTGACAAACTTGAAATGCTGGAAAAATGCTGCTTTAACAAAAACTTACTAGGATCTATCTCGCAAGAAAGACAGTTTTTGGATCAAATAGATACATGAATACTACATAAAGGGTAGATAGATAAATGAAATACCCATTCCTCAACAGTCTTGTTGGATGATAAGACAAGTCATCAACTCTAGGGAGATATTGAACCAGATTTACCGTGAGTTTAATCCAAAGAAGAGCATGATCTAGCAGATATACTTATAGCTTATGGGAAATTATTCAAAGGTACCATGAAAGTATCTTATGTTTAAGAATAATGCACGACCAAATCTAGATTCACTTTGTGGCTAGTGCCACATGGTAAGCTACTGACTTCAGATAGACTACTACTAGATTCGATTCGTAGCCTATATCTTAACCACTGAGAATCAAGAGACTTCTTTGTAGAGTGTGACTTTGTGAGAAAGATATGGACAACAATGCTTGACTGGATAAAAGGAGTCACATTCCAGGGAATAAATTGGGAACACATCTCTAGTGGCCAGTCAAAAATGCTTAGGGAAGAAGTCAGACAACCCAAATTTTTAGAATGATATACGCGGAGTGTAATAATGCAATATGGATTGAGAGAAACAGGAGAATCTTTGAAAAGAGAGTCAGTGAATGGTTCATACGAGAGGTGGCATAAATTTGCAACATCAGAGCTTCAGATGGAATAAGGAAATTAGTCCAAAGTTTCATGATGTAAAGTTTGTATTCCTTGTTATTGATTTTTCTTAAAAGTAGCCGAGCTCTAAGGGAGTATCTTTAGATGAGGAGACTATAGAGATCTGTTTCTTTTTCCTTTGATTAGCTAAATGAGTTATATTTGTGCTAAAGTTTTGTATTGTTCTAAAATCCTCTGGTGAATAATAAAATTATTAGTTACCAAAAAAAATATCTAACTAGAGCGAAAGCAAAATAAATTCTAAAACCAAAAACTAGTTTGAAAAGAATTAAAAAAAATGAAGCATTAAGAATGAAAATACAAGCATAGAAGTAGATTAAGAATTGGGGAATAAAACTCTTTGCTTTTAGTTTGCACTTTGTCTAAAGTGTATTTGTTACTCATTAGTAAACGAAAAAAAAAGATTACAAAATTATGATAAACAATTAGAACAACGCTTTGTTTTTTAAGACTTTTAGTTTGAAAATTTACTATGTGTTAACTTTTATATATTTAGGTAAAAAATATTATTAAGTAATTTTGTAACGACCATGACGGTCATTTTGTGTATTATAGCTATGTTCCCCTATTTATCACTTCATCTATGTTCATTTGTGGTTATGTAACTTACCAGGGTAGTTGGATTAGTTTCAGGAAGATTTCGGAGTGAATTGGGACACTTAGTCCCAAGGTTGGAAGCTTAAGTTGAAAGAGTTTACTTGAGTTTGACTTATATATAGATGACTCCGAAATAGAATTTTGATGGTTCCAATATCTTCGTATGGTGATTTTGACTTAGCCTTATGTCCGAATATTGGTTTGGAGGTCCATAAGTTGGTTTAGGACTTTTTGACGAATGTTAGAAAGTTGAAGGTTTGGAAGTTTGAGAGGTTTGACAGAGAGTTGACTTTGTCGATACCGGGTTCGGATTTTGGTTTTGGAAGTTAGAATAGGTCGTTGTAACATTTGGGACTAGTGTACAAAATTTGAGGTTGTTTGGAGTTGATTGGATATGGTTCGACATTGGTTTTAAATATTGGAAGTTCATTAGTTTTATTAGGCTTGAATTAGAGTGTGATTCGTGATTTTAATGTTGTTTGATGTGATTCGAGGCTTCAACTAAGTTCGTATTATGTTTACGCACCTGTTAGTATATTTTGATTGCGTCCCTGGAACCCCGGGTGTGATTCAGATTGAAATCAGATTGATGTTTGAACTTAAGGAAATGATGAAGCATCATGTGCTGGTATGATTGCAGCAATGTGAATATGACTGTATGTTTTAGGCCACAGAAGCGGACCTAGGATGGTAGGCTTATGTTTTAGCTAGTCTTGGCATTGGTCGCAGATGCGGACAGGGAGCCGCATTTGCGGAAGTGCAGATGTGCAAAGTAGTCCGCAAAAATGGATCTTGACCAGAGCTGGAAGGAGTGCATATGCGAGGATATTTAGACATCTGCGTGTCTGCATATATGGGATTGGGAGCACTGATGTGAGATTGGAGGGAATGTTGGATTTCCGCAGATGCGAAGGGTGGACCGCAGAAGCAGTCCTGCAGGTGCACAAAGTGGACTGCATGTGCGCTTGGTCGGGAGCTTAAGTGAATTTCACAGAAGCGGACTTTTGACCGTAGAAGCGATGTTGCATATGAGACCGTATTGACCGCAGGTGCGGTTTTGCTTGACAAATTTTATATTCGAAGGGTTTCGTGGTTTTTCTCATATGGAGAGTTTTGGGGCTCAGTTAAGGGCAATTGTTGTGAGGGGTTTTGCTACAATCGAAGAGGTAAGTGAAGCTTTATCATTTTTATTTATAAATATTGATTACCCATTGATGATTACACCTAGTTTATGTGCTTTTAAAGTGAAAATTGGGAATTTTAGACTTTGTCGTTAGAGAATAAGATTTGAGGATTTGGGGTTGATTTGTGGATAAAATTGAATGAAATTAGTATGGCCGAATTCTTTATTGAATGTGTGTTCGGAATTTATGAATTTTTGTCAAGTTCAGGGGTTGACCTTTTTGGTTAACTTTCTAATTTTGGTTAAGACTTTAGCTTTATCGTTTGAGATTGTTTCCTACGGCTATTATTGATGGTATTAAGTTGTTCGTGACTAGATTCATGTCGTTCGAAGGTTGATTCGCGAGTCAAGGGCTTGTTGAAGTATTGAGTTGCGCGCTTTGAGGTAAGTAACATTTTAAAACTTGGAATTAAGGATAATTATCCCTGTTATTGTGTTGTGTTGGGGTGACACACATGCTAGGTGACAGGCGTGTAGGCGTGCACTATGGTAATCATGATCTGGGTTGACTTTTGTATTGTGCTACTATCAAGTCTTGTTTTATCCATGTAATTCCTACTTATTAGAGTAATTGAGGTGCGATTCATGTTAGGAATCATGTTTAGGATATGTACTTATTCGATTGAGATGTAATGAGGTTGTTTACGTTGTTTTGAGTTTTCCGCTTTAATTATAATTTTACACTCAGTTATAGTTCTTCATTTGCATATCATATCTCGGCCTTTATTTATCATTTATTGTCACATCACATGTTATCATTGCTGGGCTGAGTGGTATGAGATTATGAGCCCTTGAGAGGTTGATGATTGAGGTGGGCCTTAGAGCCGTTTTGAGAGTATTGTTGTGGATCGGACTACATGCAACAACATGCCTTAGTGGCTTCATTATTATTGTGGATCGGGCTGCATGCCACAGTAGGTCATATTGGCTTTTGATTAGAGCTTGGGCAGGATCTGCCCCATTCGGAGTCTGACATACCAGTAGTGAGCGCATGCATGATGATATATATACACATGCTTTGGTAAGGGGCTTAATGAGAGGCACCCGTACAGTGCTAAGTGATTTTGTGTGTGTGATGGTGGGCATTTGAGAGTGAGAGTACTTGAGAATATCGCAGTGAAATCATTTATTTAACATGCATATTTGAGATGTAGGCATAGAGATGTACCATTCCTCATGCTAACTATAATTGACATGTTCTTACCAGTGTTAGGCTTTAATTGTTATACTTGAAAACATGTCTAAATTCCTATAATATGAACAAGTAGATTATGATATTTAGTTTGAGCTACTTATTACTATTGTCATCACTATATTCGTGTTGTCATTTAAATTGGTTTTGACTGTTTTTTCTGAGCTCGTCACTGTTTTCATCCCAAGGTTAGTTCTGTTACTAATTGAGTACATGGAGTCGTTTGTACTCATAATATACTCCGCACTTCATGTGCAGATCCACGTGCGATTGCTAGATCTTTGTTGGTGCCAATATCTGGAGACTTTGAGGTAGCTGCTATGATGTCCGCAAAACTTAAATCTCTTTCCTTTATTTTCTTAATAATGTTGTACTACGGATTTGGTTTATGTATTGATATTCAGTAGTGCTCATGCACTCATTGACACCGGATTTTAGGGATGGTTATAGAAGTCTTATTATTGTTTTATCAATGATTTATGGTATTTCCGCTTTTAAGTTTATCAAACCATGTTTATTCAGATGTTTAGCTATTATGAGATTGTTGGCTTGCTTGGCAAGTAGTTTTTGGCGCCGTCGCGGCTCCGGTGGCAGTTGAGTTGTGACAAATTTTGGCTAAAATTTGAAGTTCTCGGTGCTTATGCCTCAGATGAATGCCCAAAAATACTTATGCCCCACCAGTATGACTTAGTGCGTTTTTTGTATATCTTGCCCCAGGGATTTTCCTGGGACTCGCCCAAAAACACCTTTTAAAATGCTGCTTATGGGTGTTCAAGAAGAATCGATAATTTGACCAAACAAAAAATAAAACAAGGTAACGTAAAAACCCAATATGTTCTTTCACTTAGTTTGGTTGTGTGATGATCCGATAGGTCTTTTTGAGTAGTTACCTTTATTTTTGTATTTTGAGACCTCTATTAGCTCTAATTGATATTTATTGATTTTCCTATCATTTTTTGGAAAGATTTTACGTAAAAATTTGAAGAAAAAGTTATTTTAGGCTTAAAATGGGACCTGAGTTAACCACAATCAATATTCTTGGTAAACGATCTCAGATCGGTGTTTTGACGATTCTGATAGGTTTTTATGAAGTTTCCGTACTTGTACACACATTTGGTTGGGGTCTGTGATGATGCAAGTGCATTTCAGCGTGTTATGTGAAAAATTGTGAAAATGAATTTTCAAGTTGAAACTCATGAGTTTTGATGATCGATTCTTGTTATTTTATGTTATTTTGATGATTTGAGGTGGCGAGCAAGTTTGCAGGATGTTATTACACTTGTGTGCATGTTCAGTTTGGAGTCCGAGAGCTCGGGTGAGTTTCAAATATGTTACGAAAGAGTTTGATTGATTTTAAACTGCTGGTGTGCTTCAGTTTCTAGTGCTGAACTGCAGGTCTCGCATTTGCGATGACCTGTTCGCAAATGCGAACTCTGCTTTTGTAAAGTCGAACTCGCATTTGTGATGGGGGACTGAGCATGATAGTCTTTGCATTTGCAAAGAAATATCCGCATTTGCGGACATCCCATGATTTGATTTTGTGATGGTTTGGTTGCATTTGCGACTGGGCACTGGACTTAGGCAAGTTCTCAAATGGAAAACTATAATCACATTTGCGGTGGAATGGGGCCTCGCACATGCGATGTTTTGTCGCATTTACGACCTATGTAGGCTAGGGACACGATTCGTATTTGCGATGTATGTTTCCCATCTTTTATGGTCGCAATTGCGAATTGCAACATATGCAGCTAGGTAGAAGAGAGGGAAAAAGAGACTTATCTCTTTTTGTACCATTTCACAACCCCAAAAACTCTAAAGGCGATTTTCTTGAGAGCTTTTCTTCCTAAATTCATTGGTAAGCCACTCTAATCCAGTTTCTATCAATTCCCCATTATTTTTCATGGATTTTGAACATCAAATCAAGGAATTTCATGGTAGAAATTAGGAATTTTGATAGAATTTAGGGATTTTTTAAAATTGAGATTTAGAACTCAAATGAGGTCAGATTTCGAAACAAATCACATAACTGGGCTCGGGGATTTAGACATCAAATGAGGTCAGATTTTGAACCTTTTTCCTTCGTGGGTAGTTTCTAAAGCTTATTTTGAACTGTTTGAATGATGTTTGGCTAGATTTGGTTGATTTGGAGGCTTGTTCGAAAGAAAAAGCCATCGTTGATTGTTGAGTTGGTTGCACAAAGAGGTACGTCTCGTGTCTAACTTTGACTTGAGGGAATTATGGTTTGTTGGTCTAATTGTTATATGAATTACTTGGGGAAACAACACATATGCAAGGTAATGAGTTTGTATGCGCCGTCATGGGTTAAGGAATAAGGTATCAAGCAATTTACCTTTATGATCACTTATTACATCTTATCTCTTGTTATATGTTTTGATTGCTACATGATCTTACTTGTTATCCATGTTTGACCTCTTACGTGTTATTTACTTGTTAGTTCTTTTGATTTATTCATTTCTCGCTCGATATCTTCTTACTTGCTATATGTTCCTACCTGTATGAGTTGTATATCTCCACTGCTTCATGTTTATCTTGCTTTCGCTGACTTTATATTACTTGTTTCACTTTACTATGTTATTCCGATTTCTGTGAGTTATTTAGCTATTCTTGAGTTGGTGATTTATAGTGAATTATGATGACGATGTATTGCCATTTGTACTGGTAGTTCCTTAATGATCTGCACGTTCTACTTCCCTTTTGTGTTAAGATTTTGTAATTAGTCGTGTTAAGTTGTTTCTGTAAATGAATTGATATTGGGATCAGGTTGTATGCCATAACAGATAATGACATCATATGATATTTAGATTAGATTGTACGCTGCAACATGTATTGTGATAAATGTTGGGATTGAGTTGAACGCCGCGATAGATGTGTGACGACCAGATAGGCCATTTTGAGTACAAGCCTTTATTTCCATGTTCCGAGACCTCTATTAGCTTGATTTGCTATTTTTTTATTTGGGTGCATGGCCTCTGTAATTTTCTGAAAAGCTTTTTAAGCAAAAATTTGAAGAAAAAGGGATTTTAGGCTTAAGATAGGACTTGAGTTGACCACGGTCAACATTCTTAGTAAACGATCTCGGACCGGTGTTTTGACGATTTCGGTAGGTTCATATGATGTTTTTGGACTTTTATGCACTTTTGGTTGGGGGCCGGGGTGACCCGAGCGTATTTTGGCACGTTATGTGAAAATTTGTGAAAATAAGTTTTCAAGTTCAAAATCATGAGTTTTGATGATTGATTTATGTTATTTAATTTTATTTTCATGATTTTAGGTAGCGAGAAAATTTGTAGGATGTTATTACACTTGTTTCATGTTTAGTTTGGAGCCCGAGGGGCTCGGGTGAGTTTCAGATGTCTTGTGGATAAGTTTTGGCAATTATGCAACTGCTGGTGTGCTTCAGTTCTGGTGCAAGATTGCAGGTCTCTCATTTGCGATGACATGTTCGCAAATGCGAAATCCTCTTTTGCGAAGTCGAGCTCGCATTCACAATGAAGGGCTGGGCAGGGTAGTCTTCACATTTGTGAAGAAATGTTTGCAATTGCGGACATCCCAGGCTTCATTATTGCGACGGCTTGGCCACATTTGTTACTGGGCACTAGACATAGGTAGGTTCGTAAATGCAAACCATTGAACGCATTTATGATTGTGGGCAGCTCGCATTTGGAAAAAAAATATCGCATTTGTGACTTTGCTGGGCCTGATGCACTGATAACATTTTCGATCTGTGTGTCGTATTTGCGGACGTCGCATTTGCGAACAAGAGCCTGCAAATGCGATACCTGCAACTGGGTAAAAGATGGGAAAAATAGGACTTAGCTTCTTTTACACTTTTTGTCAACCCTAAACACTTTAGAGGCAATTTTCTTGAGAGATTTTCTTCCTAAATTATTGGTAAGTAACTCTAATCCACTTTCTTTTGATTCCCCATTACCTGTCTTGAGTTTTTAACATCAAATATAGGAATTCCATAGTAGAAATTAGGGATTTGGGTAACTTTTAGGGATTTTAAAGAATTTAGATTTAAACCTCAAATTGAGGTCGAATTTTGAAACAATTCGCATAACCGGGCTCGAGAGTGAATGGATAATCAGATTTTGTCCGGATCTCGGATTTTGACCAAGCAAGTGTGATGATCCTATAGGTCATTTTGAGTATTTTCCCTTACTTTTGTGTTCTGAGACATCTGTAATTTTATTTGATGTTTCTTGGTTTGCGTGCGTGATCCATGTTGCTTTTTAAAAAGCTTCTATGTGAAAATTTGAAGAAATAGCGAATTATAACTAAAAATGGAACTTAAGATGATTATGATTAATATTTTGGGTAAACGATCCAGATCTGTGTTTTGACTATTCTGGTACGTCCGTATTGTGATTTTGTACTTGGGCGTATTCCCGGAATTGAGGTCGGAGGTCCCTATATTGATTTGAATTGTTTGCAGAAATTTATCAATTTAAATATTTGGAAATTTCCTAGGTTTGTCCGTAGGTTGACTTTAATGTAATCGGGTTCGAATTTTTATTTTGGGACTTGGAATAGGTCTCTTTTGTTATTTGAAACTTGTCTATAAAATTTTTGTGTAATTCAGAGTTGGTTTGATAGGATTCAAATGCTTGGTTGTGATTCTTGAGATTTTTGCGCGATCAAGTTTGTATAATGTTTTTAGACTTGTGTATATGAACTAGCTTGTGCACTTCGGTTGTGTATCAGATGAGTTTTGGATGACTTGAACTAGTTGGTGCACTTCTGTTTCTGGTATTGGTCTACAGAGGTCACTTTTGCGAGCCTCACTTTTGCAATCAAGACATTACATTTGCGAGTAGGGTCCTGGGCTAGGTGATCTCGCAATTGGGAGGAAAGAATTCATATTTGTGACACAGTGTTCTGAGGGGTGAGCTTCGTATTTGCGAAGTAATTATCCGCATTTGGGGGGGGGGGATGTTCGCATTTGCAATAGATGGGTCACATTTGTGACTTCTGGGATTCTGATGCACAGTTTGCAATTTTGACCTTTTTTCACATTTGCGATCTTCGTAGCTGGGTAGGGGGGGATCAGGACTTAGCTCATTTTACACCATTTCTCAATCCTAAACACTCTATAGGCGATTTTTAAAGAGATGTGTCTTCCAAAACTCATTGGTAAGCAACTTTAATCCATTTCCTTCCAATTATCCAATACGTTACATGTGTTTTCAACATCAAATCTAGGATTTTCATGGTAGAAATTAGGGATTTGGGTAGAAATTGGGGATTTTATAAAATTGAGATATAGACCTGAAATTGAGGTCGGATTTCAAAACAAATCATATAACTGGGCTCGGGGATGAATATGTAATCAAGTTTTAGTCCAAATCTTAGGTTGTGACCAAGCGAGCCCGGGGTTGACTTTTTCAAATTCATCAAAGATTGAACCTGTTTCCTTCGTGATCTAAGCTTAGTTTGAATTCTTTGATCGACAATTGGTTAGATTTGGTTGGTTTGGAGGCTTGTTCAAAAGGCAAGGTCATGGTTGGTTGATTGACTTAGTTGCAGAGTGAGGTAAGTGTCGTGGTTAACCTTGACTTGAGGGAACTAGGACTTGTTGGTCTATTTGCTATGTGAATTATGTTTGGGACCGGTGTATATGTTAAGTGACGAGTATATATGCATTTTCATTGGGTTTAAGCATGCAGGTGAAAATTGTTTTATTGTATTGCGTTGTTTCAATGACTATGCTTTCTATATCTTAGATTTTTACTTCTTTAATTGTTCGCCTTCATATCTATTGTTTATTTTAAAGTTGTTGGCTTTTTGAAAGTTGAGTTGATTTATTATTACACGATGATTGAAGTGAAATTGCTTCCCACCTTGTTTTGCTATCTTAGGTTGGCGTTGTTAATTGGTGCGGAAGAGTGAAAAGCACAACGGGTGTTGTCGTACCTTATTGCATACAATATCATTTATTTGAGAGATTGTGAGGATTAAAACATGAAGGGTGATGCCGTGCATTTGATTGCTTATTATCATTTATCATGTCATGTAAGGACGAGAGTAAAATCTCGAAAGGTGATGCCATGCCATTGTTTATTTCGTTGCTTTACTTGATTTCCAGATTGATGGTTTAATTGGTTGCATTGTTGTTGTTTTCAGAAAATAGGCTATTTGGTAATTTTGTACTTGCCATTCTTATTGTTCTCCCCTTTCTACATGCCCCTCATAGTTAATATTTTAATTATCCTACATCTTATTTTGTTACTTCATATGAATACCTGTAAAGATTTAAGTAGGTGTCTTGTCGTAGCCTTGTCACTACCTCGTCGAGGGTTAGGCTCAACACTTTAGGAGTACATTCGGTTGGTTGTACTCATGCTACTCTTCTGCAGTTCTTGTGCATATTCTGGCGTTAGTCTCAATGGTTTCTCGTGGTGATTCTGCTCGGATCATATCTACAATGGAGACTTGAGGTAGAGTTGCTGGTGTTCGCAGTCCCTGAAGTCCCTATCTATTTCTATCTTTATTGTTTATCTCATTTCGAACATTTGCATTTCGTTTAAACTATACTTGTAGACTTCTAGTTGCTCGTGTACCGACGACACCATATTTATTGGATTAGAATAGACTGTGTTATATTATGGGTTTATTTCATGTATTACAACGATGTTTATCGTTAACAATTGTTATTACTCTGTTTTAAACTATTAATATATTTAATTGGTTATCTGATGTTGGCTTGCCTAGCAAGTAGATATTAGGAGCCATAATGACCCCGAGGATGTGAATCCGGGTCGCGATAAGTTGGTATCAGAGCGCTACATTTCTTAAGTCTCACAAGTCATGAGCAAGCTTAGTTGAGTCTGGAGGATCGGTATGGAGACGTTTGTACTTATCTTCTAGAGGCTATGGAGCTTTAGGAAAGTTTGACTTCTTTCTTTCTCCATTGTGCGATTTTATTCTATCACTGATGTTTGAATCATTCCATTCTTGTTCTCTTGCAGAGGGTGAGGGGATGCATAACATCTATAGAGGTTCAAGAGCCGGAGCCCCAGTTTGCTGCCACTACCAGAGGTAGAGGCTGGGGCCGAGGTTGAGCTAGAGGTAGAGCTCAGCTAGAGCACGTGCAACAACACCTATTCCGGAGCCTCAAATTAAGCAGGAGCAGGAGGTTCCTTTTTAGACCATGGCAGTTGGAACAACTCAGGTCTGGAAGAGGTTTATTGCTACCCTGGTACTTTAAAATGCTCTAGTTTGCTTAGTGGGCTTTATGGAGAGCACAACCTAGACCGGAGCATTTTTGATGGCACCAACTGCCTCTCAAGTTGGGGGAGGAGATTATACTCCCACTATTCACATACCAAAGCAAATGGCCCCTGAATTCAAACTCCTATAGTTCCACCAGTTAGACTGGCTCAGCCTATGGTTCCTATACAGACCGAGGAGAGGCCCGCGATGTCTTCTGAGGGGGTGATAAGATTTGACAAGTTCACAAAGTTATTTCCTATTCGATTATGTGGTACAACTTCTGAGGACCCACTGGATTATTTGGACCATTTCGACGAGGTGTTGCATAACATGGGTATTGTAGAGTCCAATGGAGTTGACTTTGTAATGTTTTAGATGACCAGTTCTGCCAAGAGGTAGTGACAAGATTATGAGCAGAGCAGACCGACAGGTTCATCGACACTCACTTAGGATCAGTTTTCACAACTATTCTTGGAGAAGTTCATTCCTTTCACTGTGAAAGAGGAGTACCATAGACAGTTTGAGCACATTTAGCAGGGTAGCATGACAATTACCTATTATGAGACCAGATTCGTGGATTTAGCTTGACATGCAGTTGTCTTGCTTTCTACTGAGAGGGAGAGAGTGAGGAGATTCATTGATGGCCTTACTTTTGGTATCAGGCTACAGATGGCCATGGAGACTAGGGATGATATTTTTTCTAGGAGGCCGTAGAGATTACTAGATGAATCGAGATGATTTGTGGTCAGGGTAGGGAGGCAATATCTGAGAAGAGGCCTAATTAATTTGGTGGTTTTAGTGGTGCCTTGTTTGAAGGCTTTGGTAGAGGCCACCCTCCCGGGCCGATTCAGTTAGCACTCCAGGCATCCTATAGTGCTTTGGACAGTCGTGGTTCTTATGGTTATCCTCTTGAGCATCTAGCCTATAGTGCACCTTCAACTCCTGAACCTTCAACTCCTATTAGTGCACCTCCGATCCAGAGTTATCAGGGTCGTTATTCAGGTTGACAGGGTCAGTAGTCTCAGCAGCCGAGGACATGTTATACTTGTGGAGAATTGAGGCATGTCGCGAGGTTTTGCCCTAGGTCACTGGGCAGTATGTCACAATAGAGTTCTCGTGCCGTGGTTCCGACACCAATTGCTCCACTGCCCGCTCAGCCAGGTAGAGGCGAGGGGTCAGGCTACTATATTTGGAGATTAGACCATTAGAGGCGGAGACCAGCCAACTAGAGGCAGTCGGAGAGGCAGATGTCAGAGTGGTGGGGCCTAACCCTATTTTTATGCATTTGCAGCTAGACCTAAGGCAGAGTCATCTGATGCCATCATCACAGGTTTTCTTCTAGTTTTCCATAGAGATGCCTCATTATTCTTTGATCGGGCTCTACTTATTCCTATGTGTCATCCTATTTTGCTTCATATCTGGTTATGCCTTGTGATTCTTTGAGTGCTTCTGTGTATGTGTCCACACTTGTGAGATTCTATTGTAGTAAATCGTGTTTATCGTTCGTGTGTGGTTTCTATCGGGATCTATGGGACAAGAGTAGACCTTTTACTTCTCGATATGGTGAACTTTGATGCTATCTTGGGCATGGATTGGTTGTCACCTTATCACGCTATTTTGGACTGTCATGCCAAGACTATGATATTAGCTATGTCGGGATGCCTCGATTAGAGTGGAGGAGTGCTCCTGGACATTCTACTAGCTGGGTTATATCTTATGTGAAGCCTCGGTTTATGATCGAGAAGGTATGTCCAACATATTTTGACTATATCTGTGATCCTAGTATGGAGGTTCCTTCCACGAATTCAGTACTACTTGTGCATGCGTTTCCAGAGGTATTTCCTACAAATATGCCGGGGATGACACCCGACAAAGATATCGACTTCTGCATTGAATTGAAAGAATTGAAGGAGCAGATCCAAGATTTTCTTGACAAGGAATTCATTAGACCTAATTTCTCGCCTTGGGTTCCCCGGTCTTGTTTGTGAAAAAGAAGGATAGAACGATGAGGATGTGTATAAATTATCGGTAGTTGAACAAGGTCACTATCAAAAACAAGTATCCGCTGCTGAGAATTAATGACTTATTTGATTAGCTTCAGGGTGCCAAGGTGTTTTCTACGATTGACTTGAGATATGGATACCATCAGTTGATGATTAGGACATCGGATGTCACTAAGACAACTTTTCGGACTCCGTATGCTAATTATGAGTTCTTAGTGATATCATTTAGGTTGACTAATGCCCCAATAGTCTTTATGCATTTGATGAACCGGATGTTCAAGCCTTATCTTGATTCTTTTGTGATTGCTTTCATTGATGATATTTTGGTGTACTCCCACAATCGAGAGGAGCATGAGCAACATCTTTGGATGGTACTTCAGATTTTGAGGGATAGTCAGTTATATTCCATGTTTTCAAAGTGTGAGTTTTGGTTGGATTAGATTGCATTTTTCGGCCATGTTGTATCTTCTAAGGGCATTAAAATGGATCCAAAGAAGACTGAGGCAGTTCAGAATCGGCCTAGACCTTCTTCAGCTACAGATAATTGGGAGCTTCCTGCATTTGGCGGGTTATTATCCCCGGTTCGTGGAGGGGTTTTCATCTATCTCAGCCCCATTGACCAAGTTGACCTAGAAGGGTGCTCTTTTCAGATGGTCTAATAAGTGTGAGTTGAGCTTTTAAAAGCTCAAGACTTCTTTGACTACAACTCAATATTGGTGTTGCCTACAGGCTAGGGATCTTACACCGTGTATTATGATGCATTGCATATTAGTCTTGGTGCAGTATTGATGCAGGATGGTAGGATGATTTCCTGCACATCTCAACAGTTCAAGGTTTATGAGAAGAATTACCCTGTTCATGATTTAGAGTTGGTAGCCATTGTTCACGCGCTGAAGATTTGGAGGCAATATATGTACGACATTCATTGTGAGGTCTATACTGACCATCAGAGTCTGCAACACCCGTTCAAGTAGAAAGACCTTAATTTGTGGCAGTGGAGATGGTTAGAGTTATTGAAGACTATGATATCAACATATAATATCATCCGGGATAGGCCAATGTAGTGGACAATGCATTGAGTAGGAAGGCAGAGAGCATGGCTAGTTTTGCATATTTATCGGTAGCTGAGAGGCCATTATCCCTGGATGTTCAAGATTTGGCCAACCAATTTGTGAGATTGGATGTTTCAGAGCCCAATCGGGTTCTTACTTGTGTTTTGGCACAGTGTTTGCTGTTGGAGCGTATCAAGGCTCACCAGTTTGATGATCCTCACTTAATGGTGTTGAAGGATATGGTGCAACAGGGTAGAGCTAAGGAGGTTGTGATTGGTGATGATTGTCATGCCCCATTTTTCCTCGCGGAGTTCGGATTTCGACATTCATTAGGAACAACTCGTTTTCTTTTGGGAATTGGATATTTGAAGAGTATCCACCTAACGGATTAAGGTGCGTTAGGAAACCTAGAGAAATTAACTCATGCAACCAGTTTGCACTACCAGAGATTAGGGTAAGGGCTCGAAATAACCTTGAGGGGAAGGTGTTAGGCACCTCTCGCGGTCCACAAAGATGGGTCCCGGCCGAACTTAGTTATGTAAATTAGTCATTTAATAGGTAAGTAGTCTAAGCACATATTTGCAAACAAGGGAAGTTTATGCAGTCTAAGCACATATATAATCAAGGAAGTTTTAAACAGTCTGAGCATACACATGTGAATTTAAGGAGGGAAGTCCTAAGTTGATTAGCCTATAGGATCACATCTGTACAATACCCGGTAAGCCTTCCTCAAATAGAGGGGTTACATGTGGCATTAGCGCACAGGTCATCATATCCTTTTACTACTCATTACCCTCCCCTTAGTGGTTATATAAGCGAGTTTAATTAACGAACTCTAAGCATGCTTTACCCATCCCTTCTTTGTGGTCCCGGAGGTGTTTAGGACCTCTATACTTAGGCAGTTCTAGACACTCCTAAGGTATTTAAAAGGTAAAATCTAAGCGACAACAAAGAACATATAGTACTATCAAAAAGAGAAGCAATTAAGGGCTCATGTATACCTCGACATGTAAACAAACAAATAGTTAGCACGTCTCAAACAGCTGATTTTACAGAATTTTAGAAGGCCCTAGAACATGATATCTAGATGAACATCACAAACACAGAATATGCAACATTTGTTTTAAGGCAAAGTGGCAGAATCCAAATCATTTTGCCTACTGATTTTGAAGCCTGTTAAACCTGGATAATTTCACACATAAATAGAGCATAATTTCACATTTTAGACCATTAATTACCTAAGGCTTGCCTAGGCATGGGCTGTGTGCAATCATAATTCTGAGAACTAATTAAAACAACTTAAGGTTATTCAGTCCTATAGGCATACTAATCTAGGTGATTAATGTTACAAAACCGATTTCATGCATGTTTATACTAGAAGATGATATCTATGTGTTGGACCTTTTTATAGACAGTTATTCATTTAAGCGATGTAGACACGATTTAGAGCAAATGTAAACAGATTCCAAAGGCAGGATTTCTAATGCACATGGAGAGATGGTCATTTTATTAAGCATGATTATAGTAATGACTTAATGACAGGATTTCCAGGTGGTAGCAACTTATGCAGAATCAAAAAAGAAGTGATTAACTTATAACATATTTTCTAATATGCAAAAGCAATAAACGTGAGCATCCCAAGGCAGGATTTTTAATGCAAATAACATAAACATATGACATGTTTCTAATGCAAGTAACATAGTATATAAACCTAAGAGCATGATTTCTACTGTAGATCAACATATATAAACATAAAAACATGATTTCTACCCGGCTTGTCCACAAAAATCATATAGGAACCCTCCCCTTTTTACTAATCACCCCAATATCTATTTACAAAGAATATTATTACAGACCATGATCAAATGAATTACATAAATAAATGAAGCTATACTATAGGGAGCTTGAATCAGGCCCAAAGTAAACCTGGGGATGCCAGGCATTCAACACAATCTCAGATGCCAAAGATCTCACAGCCAATAGTGTGTCTTAGTGTGTTAGAGTTCCCTAAGGACCTCAAGGATCCCAGGCAGTGCTCACACCAAGACCTTTCTCAAATAGGGATTGGTTATGTGTAGTGTAGAAGGGCCATCCCTAGTGTGCCAGAGTTCAGAGAAATCTCAAGATCCCTAAGATGTACACACACCAGAGGGGCAGAACTTAATGGTCTAAGAGTAAAGTGAGAGTTCTTGACATAGTGTTGAAAGACTTAGTAAAACTGTGTAGAGGCAATTTTAGAAGTGAAAAGATTTCAGAAATGGAAAACAATTTTAAGAAGATGCTAGGAGTGACACCAGTTTTGAGAAGAATACAAAGAGTAGAAGAACAGTTTTGATATCACTTCTAGAGAGAGCAAATTCAGTAAACAACCAATTAATTATAGGATACCCAGATCCACAGACACCTAACTAACAATTTTACAAATAAGGGTGAAAGGGATCGGGAACATATAGAGTTTAGACCACATAAACAAGGGAACATTTGAGACAACAAATGTACAGAACAACTAGAAGCCTACTGAACAAGTCAGTCATGGTAATAGACAGTTAAAACATATAGAAAGAGTACATCATGATCATGTTGGAGATGAGAGTGTGTTGAACAGAATTGGACATACAATTAGGGCCAATCGAATGCACTAGAAGACTAAGTAACTATCATGGTCACACCAGTTAAGGGGGGAGGGTGGGTGGGTAAAGGAACTAAGTAAACATGCTGGACAAGTATCAATGAACTAAGTAAAGTTTAAACACGCTGATTACACATTGAACAAAAGAAGACATAATTTAGACATGCTGAATAAAGTAGTAAACACGAAAACAAATTGAATAACATAGCCAATTAAACTAGTGCAAGAATGGAACACATCGAGTTTTAGTTTCAAAATTTAACTTAGAAACATACCAGTTAAAGAAGAAGTGCAAAGTGTAAAATATGTGTAGTTCCAATGTCTAGCCCTGACTTTTAGCCAACAAGACCAGTAATTATCACAAGTAGAAGAGAAAAAAGAGAGAGTTTAAGTGTGAATGTGTGTTCTGAACCTACTGTTCATGTTTGAGAGGTAAAAATAAGAGAGTTTATATAGTAGTTCGGGAGTAGAGTAATTAAGGTAAAAGAATCAACTTCAGCAAATTAAGGAAGTCACAGAATCCAATCACATAAGGGTTCAAAATAAACTTCCCTTAATTGAAGGCAATTAGCCAAACGGTAATAGTAGGGAGTCTAATTATGGAAAAAAGTTCAAATCAAACCATATAAAGTAGTTCAAAATAAAATAATTAGGGGTCAAATTACGGAAAGAATCATGTAAAGGAATCAGTAAATATACAGGTAATCAAATAAGGCAAGAATGACTAATTAAGGTCGTAAATAGGGAAACATGCAATACTTAGGCATACAAATCTCTAACAGAGCAAATCAATTAGCAAAATTTCAAAGTAACAATGATATCTGGAAAGAATATATCAACTCCCATAAATAGAAAATAAACTAAGTAAAGACTTCACAAAAATATAGAAATTAGCCGGAAAGCTATATTTGAACCCTAGTAGGGCTCAATTAGGGTAAAATTACAGAATATTGGATTTGACAAAGGAAAATCGTGCAAGTCAAAAATACAGGATGAGTTAATACGATTGGTAACACTGAAAGACTCAAAATCGAAGAAAAAAGTAGAAGATCAGAGTTTCACATAAAATCGACTAGGGTTTAAGCATCTTTTGCACAATTAAATCAAGAAGATGAAAAGAGGATTGATTAAACATTATAAGTCAAAAAACCTTTGAAAAACAACTCGTAATGAACCCTAGCTTTAGGGAAAAGTAAAAATAGTCGATTAAAACCAAAAACTTTCAGAGAAAAACATGTAATAGTGCTCGATTCATCTCGGATCTATACAGACCTAGAAATGATCGAAGGCAATAGACCTGGGTTTTTAGAAAACATAATAGAAATGAGAGCATAGGTTTAGAAACCATAGATTCGTAACAAAACAAAGAGAAATCTCTTACTCATGGTCGAACAATGGCCTGAGACAGGCTAACAAGCAAAGTTTCAAACCAGAACCAACTAGGTTCTTTGAGATCTTCTCAAGGATCCAAGAAATCAAGGAGCCATAGCGTGTAGGAGACCAGGTCTGGTCGGAGAAGACATAGAAGCACTGTAGGAGGGGTTCACACCGGTGACAGTGTTTTAGGATTAGGGTTGGGTCTTAGAGAGACGGAGAGGATTAGGGATTCTAGGGTGGTTGTTTGGTAAGAATGAAAGAGTTTAGGGGGTCGTTCGGGATTAATTTTGGTAAGAAAGGTTGTGGACCGTTGATCTAAAAGATCAACGGCCACGATCAAATGGGGCGTTGGGTCAGGTAGTTGCAGATTGGGCTTAGGGGGTGAGTTGGGTCGATCTATTAAGGGGTTTGGGCTGATACAGTTGGGTTATAATGGAATTAAAAAGGCTATTTGTTAAATACCCAAACAACTTATAAAAAATATTTTATAAAATAACTAAGAGATTATAAAAAATAATTTTCATGCATAGAAATATTTTAAAAAAATTATTACATATTTAGAAAAATACAATGAGCTATTTTCTATTAAAAGGTGTAAATCTGGTCCATTGTAAAATAATTTGAACTTAATATAACTATAAATAGCAATATTAAGTCATGAAATACTATAAAGTCATTTGTGATGCAATTCTGTAATTATTTATATAAATAAAATATTAGGATAAATTAATTTAAAAATATAAATATTATGGAAAAATATCGATTGTTGCTAATGCATAGTTTTGAAAGTATTATAGGGAAAAATTGGGTATCAACAACTGCCCCTCTTTACCCGGAAAGGATGAAAGTATTTTCGGGTAAAGAAATAATTGCTAATTTTGACCGAATGGGCGTTTTTGAAAATACAGGCCAAATTGTAGTCTTTGAGCTACCTACATATCCCTGATTTTACAGGAATCAGGCCACGTGTAGTTCTGGATCCGCCGGTGAATGAAGCCGTAGGAGTTGTTATAGGAATGGTAGCTAATTTTGGCAAATGTTCTTTTGTTGAGGGTAATGTCGGATGGAGTTATGATTATGGGTCTGGAGTGTATAGGATGTATTATAGGGCAGATAGCTGGATATCACGAGGTAGGATGGGTAACTGATGAGAGTCGGTTATGAATGGCGAAGTAAAAATGGTATGAGCGGAAACCGGAGCGAAGGTTGCTCCTGTTTAAAAAACGATTACCTCCGGACCACCTGCAAACGCAAAATAAGATGCATGGAAGTACGTAGATTACTGCAAAAATTTAAACGTGATGCAAATTCCCTTTGGACCATGGAAGATTGCATTTGGACGGTGCAGATGATGTCCATAGACTATGATATCGTGTTCCATAATCTGTGAGATAGGAGATTTGCAGGCCATGATATGATGTTCTCGGGCTATGACAATGGTGCCTCTGAACCATGAGAGATCCTCAAGCCATGGCATGGTGTCTTCTAGCTATGAAGATGATTCCTTTAGACAATGACGCCTTTGGACAAGTTGGAGATATCTCAGCCCATGAGATGTAATAATATGATTCCAAAATTAACAAGACAAGGCTTAGTCTTGTGAGGCTGAGGGCAGAGCTTAGCCCGAAAGAGGAGCAAATAGATAGTGCCTGAATAGAGAAACATTTATGCAAGGAGGGACAATGCTTAGTCCCATGAGAAGGCAGTGCTTAGACTTATGCAAAACTGGAGACAAAGCTTAGTCTCATGCAAGATGCGGGATAGGGCTTAGTCCCATGCAGATGGAAGGCAGGGCTTAGCCTTATGCAGATATGGAGGCAGGGCTTAGCCTCATACAAGATTGGAGACAGGACTTAGTCTCATGCAAAAAGAAGGCAAATCTTAGCCTTATGCAGATATGGAGGCAGGGCTTAGCCTCATGCAGATGGAGACAGAGCTTAGTCTCATACAAATGGAAGGAATAGCTTAGCCTTATGCAAATATGGAGGTAGGGTTTAGCCTCATGCAAGGTTTAGGACAGGGCTTTGTCCCATGCAAATGGAAGGCAGAGCTTAGCATTATGCAAATATGGAGGCAGGGCTTAGCCTCTTGGAAGGTGCGGGACATGGCTTAGCCTCATGGAAGGTGCAGGACAGGGCTTAGTCCTATGCAAATGGAAGGAAATGCTTAGCCTTATACAGATATGGAGGCAGGGATTAGCCTCATGCAAGGTTCAAGATAGAGCTTAGTCCCATGTAAATAGAAGGCAGGGCTTCGCCTTATGCAAATATGGAGGCAGGGCGTAGCCTCATTCAAGGTTCGAGACAAGGCTTAGTCCCATGCAAATGGAAGGTAATGCTTAGCCTTATGCAGATATGGAGGCAGAGCTTAGCCTTATGCAGGATGCGGGACAGGGCTTCGTCCCATGCAAATGGAAGGCAGAGCTTAGCCTTATGCAAATATGGAGGCAGGTCTTAGGACATGGCTTAGTTCAATGCAAATGGAAGGCAATGCTTAGCCTTAACCAGATATGGAGGTAGGGTTTAGCCTCATGCAGGATGCGTGACAGGGTTTAGTCCCATACAAATGGAAGGCAATGCTTAGCCTTTTGCAGATGGAGGCAGGGCTTAGCCTCATGCAGGATGCGAGACAGGGCTTAGCCCCATGCAAATGGAAGGCAATGCTTAGCCTTATGCAGATATAGAGGCAGGTCTTAGCCTCATGCAAGATGCGGGACAGGGCTTAGTCCCATGCAAAGAACAAGTCACAAAGTAAAATATTTCTTAGCTGAAGATATATTCAATGTCTGGTGGCCCGATTGATAGAGATTTTCCTGCGTTTATATATTTGTGAATGCTACTGTTACGTCAGATGTGCCTGCACTCAAAGAAAAATCGTAAGTTTTTTAAGGTAAGGTTGGTTTGTGCCTTCGTCTGCTGGCCTTATTCCTCCATTCTTGTCACGACCCAAACCGATGGGCCGGGACGGGTACCCGGTACCTTACTCAACTGAGTACCAACGTAACGTATCTTTCTTAATACATCATCATATACACATGCATACGGGCCTAATAGGCCAACATGATCCTTTATAAACTCAAAACATAGGCCGACAAGGCCATACAATCTTTTATGTACACGATATATGTCTACAAGCCTCTAAGTGTATATAAATGTCATAAGGGTCGGGACAGAGTACCGCCATACCAAACAATACACGTCTAAATCATACTAACCAAACGAGCAACTCCGAAGCAAATGGAGCGCACCAACATCTTTCGCTGAGCTGATAGCCTACTTGGAGGGCTCTCGACCTGTCTATCGGGACCTGCGGGCATGAAACGCAGCGTCCCCAGGCAAAAGGGACGTCAGTACGAATAATGTATTGAGTATGTAAGGCACATAAATAAATACATGAGAGATATGGAGGACATATAGAGTACATGATTCAACCTGTAAGTCTGAATAACTTTGTAAATCATAAATTACTTTTAACATCATGTATATGCGTATGAATGTCATGTCGTGCATAGGTACATATTTCATCATATCATCAGCCTCTGAGGGCATCCCATCATATCATATCGGCCACTGTGGGCAAAATCATCATCGTATACCAGCTGATCAAGTGGTGGTGCGTATATAACGTCATATCCTTTCCCATATCCCATATACATATATACATACATATATACGCGTATATAACGCCGTTTGAATCATACTTACATATATATGCGTATATAACGCCGTTTGAATCATATTTCGGCCACTGTGGGCAACATCATCATCATATACCAGCTGATCAGGTGGTGGTGCGTATATAACGCCGTAACCTTTTCCCATTCCATATACATATATTTACATATATACACGTATATAACGCCATCTGGTCATGGGTCAATGCAGATGAATGCAATACATGAAAAGTAAATCAATAAAATCATTCGGAAGGTCATAAGACCACTTTGCCTCTTGAGCAATATCATAAAGTAACATCTTTTCAACTTTCGTATTTTTCTGAGACCCATGAACATATGATAAAATATTATGACAGATGAGAATTAAAGAACATAGATATTTCTATTACTTCTATGAGTAGAGTCACTTATGGAATTTGTGCATTTGCACGTTTCATTCATATCGTATGGATCATGCCAAAAGAAAGAAGGGATAACCTTAACATACCTGAGTCGATTCCCTTAACAATCCGTCAAAACCGCAATTTCACGCATGTTGTATTTTCTTACGAACTTTGGAGCTTCATTTGTTACTTTTTAAAGATTTCATATCACTCCTTTTGGTTTTTGAGATTCCTCCGTATGCAAGCCTAAGTATAAGTGTATAAGAAAATTTCTATCTCCTGTGATTCTTTGGTGAATGATTGTTGGCAGTGTCGTTGATTATGTACTTAAGATAATTAGCTTGAGTGCCCGAATCTTTTCTTATTTCTCCCGTAATTCCTCTTTGCCTTCATTCATTTTGTGATCATGTCTACTAAGTACTACTATATATTATATTATTTCATGTTTTACTTAAATGGAAGTGCTATTTGTTGGAGGAAGTGTAGTAAAGGGTTTAGATAAGAATGATCATGTTCCATTAACGTGGATCACAACATGGTTAGCCACCTATGTGTGATTTTTAAGAGTCACATTCTTGTGACTTTATGGGCTGCCATGTCATTCCTTGGGTGGGGATTTAAACTTTATTCAATAATCAATTAATTAATTAGGTAATATCCCGCTACCCGGTAATTAACCAACTACCCACATAATTAAGAATTGTCTCAAATTACTTAAAATTCTACTTATTTTTAATACACTTTATACATCCTACTACCATGGTCATATGGTATCTTGTATGGTACTAGTCCATAAATATCGGGTATTTTTGCTCGGCCACATTTTGCCCCAATATGTCAAACTTGGACGAAAATTCATTTTCTTTGACTTGCTTCCCTTCTCACCTTCACTAATTTACTCATCACTTATAATCCTTATAATCTCCAAATAATTTTTTTCCTTGGACTGATGTCAATTACCTTGCGAAAAATTCATCGTACAATACTACAGGGTGCAATATCATCGTAACTTAAGGCGTAACATCATCGTAATATTGTGGGGTGTAACATCATTCCCCCGTTTGGAACATTCGTCATCGAATGTTGACTGATGCTCTTATCATTTTCATAACTTATAGCTCTTGTGAATACCTTCACACCCTCCTTGACATTTAAGCAGTTTCTCTGTGAATAAATCCAAAGTCTAGTGTATTCCCCCATTTAGTTTTCTTGCTCATATCATGACTTGTGGTCGAAATCTTTCTACTCTCGCAACTGTTGTTACCTCTTGTCATGCAGCTTGTATGACCCTGGCTTTGAAAGTGCGCTTATGCGATTCATCGTTCTTTTTTTCCTTTTAGCTTTTAGTCAATATCTAGGCCTTACTTTGTAAATATATACAAGGCTTAATAGGATGCCTCTCTGGGCATCTATAGGTGTACTGAAGTTCTTCGCTTGATACTTTGTAGAACTTGCAAATATGGCATATCTTATTTCATAGATCTGGTTATCCATTCGTATGGCTTTACTGCATCTACATGGGTCATACTATACCATAATTTTTACTTCAATATATCGTTACTGAAGTATGCTTACCAAACTCCAGTTACTTTTGTTGCCTATTCTTTAGGTATAAATCTCAGTCCTTTAACACTCCTTCATTACTGTTCGTCTTAAGAAGGATGGTGTAATATCATGTCATACTTTGTAAGATGTATCTGTCCATTGTTGATTCACCTCAATGTTGATCTACAATATACCACTGATAACTTGAAACTTCTTACGTCATAGCTTGCAACTAGGGCTTACGTTCCATCGAGGAATATTTGAAGTGATTTTCCTGATCCACTTAGGGGTGATACTATCCTTCAATGACCATATTTTATCGCATCCAATGTGATTCACTTATGTTGGTATTTTAATCTCGTACAATCCATGAAATCCTCTTCAAATTTTTACTCAATCGAAGGCCCAATACGTCATTCTTTATCTATCACAATTACACCCTTATTCTACTATTAAGGCAGCATTCCATCTCTTCTAGATGCTACTTATGAAGAGTAACTCCTTTGAGTCCATTCAGGCTATAGTGAGCTTACTATAACATAGAGAAACTATTATCTCTCTTGTTTTCATGGACTTAATCCCGATGACTTATCCATTCTTGCCACCTTTTTCACTTGCCTTTCCTCATTCTTACTCATGCTTTCTTAAAACTTTGTCACTCTACCATATTTAAGCTTGCGACCTATAAATATCCATTTATAATACTCGCAACTTTCCTTCAACTTGCTTGCATTTCCTTGTGTTATTTCTCTTGTACATCTGATATTAAGAGTGGTTCTGTCATGTTCTCAAGCACAACTTCTATAATTTTTTTAGGTCCAATAATCAAACTCCTGATTTACTTAGGTGATGTAATTCTTTAGTTTCCTCATCCTTCTGATCAGCCTTTACATAGGCTTAAGCTATCTTCCGATCCGTGGATCATGGTATCAGTTATTACCTTAGCCTTTCATGGGCATTATGGATATTCCATGATAGAATCTTCTAACAATTCAATCATTTGTCTATGCCCTGGGCTCAATTTCTTTCTTTTAACTTATACCAGAGTCTTGTATGGCTATATGATTATCTTCAAATATGCTGTCTGGATAATGTTCCAAAATCTTGAGTGTATCCATAACGTACTAACTCTGGATCATTGATCAAATAATTCGTTCATTCCTCCTTAGATTTTTTCAACATAAGCTATTAGTTTTCCTGGTCTTTCTGCCCCCTTGTTGCATCCATACTTAGCTTATCTTAGTGCCCATACTTGCCAGAGTTTTCATACAACTCCTATGATCTCGAATATTACTTCTGATTTTTACTCCCTGTTCATTAGGCACTATAGGTACCACTTTCTTAAGGAGTGCATACAATGTTATTTTGAGACTGTTGTCACACGACCATTTCCTCTTTAGGTCGTTGTACTGAGGTTGAAGCATTCTTCCTTATTTCCTCAGCTATTCTTTCGTCGTAGTACTTAGGTAAGACCCTCTGACTCTTGTAAAGATGCGAGCTTATTATACCGTATTCCCGATAGAATCTTTGATGTTCGTTCTCACTTGTAATTATCCTTAGTTACTTACCTTCATACTCATCTGCTCATACGGCTGCTTCTAAACTGAAGTTTTGACTATCTTCCTAGTGGAATTGTTTTTTACTTCCGTAACACTCATACGATACTTTTAACTACCCCAACTCCTATTTAAATATTTCTCAAGTATTATAATGATATTCTCCAAGGCTGAATTCTTCATGTTGGGTTCTACTATGTTTATCTTACACGATCTGATGACTCGTCTGTAACCTCCTGTTTAGCCATAACTGTGATCTTCCTAACCAATTACTAAATACTCCTTGGCCCATTCACATATCAATATTCCTCGTAATCTTTCTTGGGTTATTTTCTTTGTCATAACTTACGTCTCGTACTGGCTCCGTATTTATTAATAACAGGTCGAGCAGGAACCTTTACTTCCTCTACTTGACGTCGTGCTTGCACAATATTCTTGAATCGTACCGTATATATAAGATTTGGATAAGTGTCATTGCATTCCTCTTTCATTTATCGCATTCTTTCTTTACCATTCCATAGTCACTAGAACCATTTAATTCTAACTTAATGCCACATCACTCCATATTTCCCCTTTAGGGGTGTACTAAAAGTTCAAGCCACGAGGATCTACCTATAGATGTTTTACCTTTTCATCTATGGCGTCATTTCTCAACATCAATGATCCTTACTCGCCTTGCGGAAATCTTTTTGTACCAAGGATGACAAATCCCCTTACTCACTAGGGGGACACTTAGTGTAACTGGAACATACAATTGCTTAATCTTAACTTTATTCACATTGCTTGCTTTAGGGAAGCGTCTTCCTGAATGACCTTCAAAGGTTATTCTTCTGTCGTCCATTCTATTATTGCCGGAATGCAATCTGAAATTTTTGTGATGCCAACCATTATCAAATCACTCAGTTCCTAATTCATGTTTAGTTTATCTTATTCAACAATCCACACTAATTTCTATTATTCTGGGGTTTAATTCTCCCTTCTAGTAATCACGTTAGACTCACAAACTTATTCCTTGAGATGAGGATATGACTTTATGGCATATACTCTTTTGTTGTCCTAAGTCTTATCACCTCTTGTATTTCCCTTCACTTGACTATAAACTCTATAATATTGTCATTTTTTTATCTACCGTTGTCATCCATGTATCACACCTTATTAATAATTCTTCCTTATCTCTCTTCTCATTACTCTGCTAATATTTTTGCATATCCCTTTCCTTGTGAAAACTTCAATATGACATTCTTTTGCTTTTAGATTTCCTTTACTCCATCCAATGGTTCTTCAAGTTGCTTAACGTTCTCGATTTACTAGGGACGCGAGCCACACTAAGATAATATTTATCCCTTCAAGGCTTATAGTGCATGTCTTTATAGTACTCATACCTGGCTGCACTATTTTAGAGTGCACCATCTAGGTGTCTCATAAAGAGATCTATTAGCACATTTGTATTATCCTTCAGAAATGTCAACTGATGCTATCAATTCATCCATCATATCTTCTTTTACTCATTTTGTTAACCCCCATAGGGCATATCTGGAAGGGGTGCGACAAATTGTATATACCTCTATTACTATTGAATATAACTCAAAAAGCTTATGTTCCTCTGCCTCAATTATTAATATTGTTAACCTTTATTAACTGGGTGCCTTGTACCCTTCTTCATCTTGCTTCTTTTGCTTGTATTTATCTTCTTAATCTCTCATTGTCTTTCACCATAAAGATGGATAGGCATTCTTACCTTAAGGCTTCTTATCAGGAAGCTTACACCTTTCAGTACACCCATGATCTGCTAAAGACCTCACATATTCCTCTGACTTAGCTTTTCCACAACAATCTCTCTTTCCGACTTTCTTTTCGGATATAGGTATCGTCTTATTATAAATAAAAAAATTCAAAATTTGAATTCTTATAAGTAAGCTCTACCACATGATCTATAGTAAGAAAAAAGAGTGACAATCCTAAACGCCCTGTAGCCTCCTGCTTATAAGTGTGGTGCACGACACACCCATAAACAAGACTCTACTAGACACAGCTTATAGACTCCCTAGGATAGAACTGCTCTGATACCACTTTTGTCACGACCCAAACCGATGGGCCGGGACGGGTACCCGGTACCTTACTCAACTGAGTACCAACGTAACATATCTTTCTTAATACATCATCATATACACATGCATACGGGCCTAATAGGCCAACATGATCCTTTATAAACTCAAAACATAGGCCGACAAGGCCATACAATATTTTATGTACACGATATATGTCTACAAGCCTCTAAGAGTACATAAATGTCATAAGGGTCGGGACAGAGTACCGCCATACCAAACAATACACGTCTAAATCATACTAACCAAACGAGCAACTCCGAAGTAAATGGAGCGCACCAATATCTTTCGCTGAGCTGATAGCCTACTTGGAGGGCTCTCGACCTGTCTATCAGGACCTGCAGGCATGAAACGTAGCGTCCCCAGGCAAAAGGGACGTCAGTATGAATAATGTACTGAGTATGTAAGGCACATAAATAAATACATGAGAGATATGGAGGACATATAGAGTACATGACTCAACCTGTAAGTCTGAATAACTTTGTAAATCATAAATTACTTTTAATGTCATGCATATGCGTATGAATGTCATGTCATGCATAGGTACATATTTCATAATATCATCAGCCTCTAAGGGCATCCCATCATATCATATCAGCCACTATGGGCAAAATCATTACCGTAAACCAGCTGATCAGGTGGTGGTGCGTATATAACGCCATATCCTTTCCCATATCCCATATACATATATACATACATATATACATGTATATAATGCCGTTTGAATCATACTTACATATATATGCGTATATAACGCCGTTTGAATCATATTTCGGCCACTGTGGGCAACATCATCATCATATACCAGCTGATCAGGTGGTGGTGCGTATATAACGCCGTAACCTTTTCCCATTCCATATACATATATTTACATATATACGCGTATATAACGCCATCTGGTCATGGGTCAATGCACATGAATGCAATGCATGAAAAGTACGTCAATAAAATCATTCGGAAGGTCATAAGACCACTTTGCCTCTTGAGCAATATCATAAAGTAACATCTTTTCAACTTTCATATTTTTCTGAGAACCATGAATAGATGATAAAATGTTATGACACATGAGAATTAAAGAACATAGATATTTCTATTACTTCTATGAGTAGAGTCACTTATGGAATTTGTGCATTTGCACGTTTCATTCATATCGTATGGATCATGCCAAAAGAAAGAAGGGATAGCCTTAACATACCTGAGTCGATTCCCTTAACAATCTGTCAGAACCGCAATTTCACGCATGTTGTATTTTCTTACGAACTTTGGAGCTTCATTTGTTACTTTTTAAAGACTTCATATCACTCCTTTTGGTTTTTGAGATTCCTCCGTATGCAAGCCTAAGTATAAGTGTATAACAAAATTTCTATCTTCTGTGATTCTTTGGTGAATGATTGTTGGCAGTGTCTTTGATTATGTACTTAAGATAATTAGCTTGAGTGCCCGAATCTTTTCTTATTTCTCTTGTAATTCCTCTTTGCATTCATTCATTTTGTTATCATGTCTACTAAGTACTACTATATATTATATTATTTCATATTTTACTTAAATGGAAGTGGTATTTGTTGGAGGAAGTATAGTAAAGGGTTTAGATAAGAATGATCATGTTCCATTAACGTGGATCGCAACATAGTTATCCACCTATGTGTGATTTTTAAGAGTCACATTCTTGTGACTTTATGGGATGCCACGTAATTCCTTTGGATGGGGATTTAAACTTTATTCAATAATCAATTAATTAATTAGGTAATATCCCGCTACCTGGTAATTAACCAATTACCCACATAATTAAGAATTGTCTCAAATTACTTAAAATTCTACTTATTTTTAATACACTTTATACATCCTACTACCATGGTCATATGGTATCTTGTATGGTACTAGTACATAAATATCGGGTATTTTCGCTTGGCCACATTTTGCCCCAATTTGCCAAACTTGGACGAAAATTCATTTTCTTTGACCTGCTTCCCTTCTCACCTTCACTAATTTACTCATCACTTATAATCCTTATAACCTCCAAATAATTTTTTTCCTTGGACTAATGTCAATTACCTTGCGAAAAATTTATCGTACAATACTACAGGGTGCAATATCGTCGTAACTTAAGGCGTAACATCATCGTAATATTGCGGGGTGTAACAGTTCTGGATGCCTTGTTTGAGTTTCCCTGGGTAACATCGAGCTGTTAGAGAAATAGAGTTTTCTAACATATGGAATTATTGATGAAAATAAAGTTATTTTAGAAAACATAGTGAAGTATCAAGTAACTTTAGATGAACTAGTGATTGTAACATGTTTTAGAGACATTGTAGCTTTCATGTGTTAGAATTTTGAGGAGCCTCCTCAAAATTCTACCCCAGTTTGGTAAGTGATCCTTCAGCCGTTTGCGAGTGACGAAACTTGTTGAACCTTTTTTAGAATTTTGAGAATCCTTCTCAAAATTCTTCCCCAGTTTCTTAACCAATTTCTGACCATCTGGCATATGCTGGCATCGGTTGGACTTGCTCTAGAATTTTGAGGGCCCTCCTCAATATTCTGCCCCAGTTTCTGGTTCTAGGGAAAATGAAAATTTTATTATGATATGACCAAACCTATAGGGCTGCCTACGTATCCCCTCTTAAATGGGAATCAGGTTAAGCGTAGTTCAATTACATCAGATGAAGAAATGTAAACAATCTAAACATAGCAACTCTTGGCTGCGTCTGAATTGATTGGTTTCGGCCAAACTTGTCTGTCCCTTTCTGCAAGTATGAGTGCTCCTCCTATTAGCACCCTGTGAACTATGTAGGGACCTTGCCAGTTGGTAGAGAATTTCCCTTTGGGTTCATCTTGATGTGGGAAGATCTTCTGCAGCACTAACTGTCCTAGTGCAAACTGTCTTGGTTTGACCCTTTTGTTGAAAGCTCTGGACATTCCGTTCTGATAAAGCTGACCGTGATGTGTTCATTTTTTTCCATCTATAAGGTCCAATTGCTCATAGCGGCTCCTTATCTATTCTGCATCACTAAGTTCAACTTCCTGTATGATCCGTAAAGAAAGGATCTCTACCTCGGCTGGGATGACAACTTTGGTACCATAAACTAGTAAGTAGGGAGTTGCCCCAGTTGATGTGCAAACTGTAGTGTGGTATCCCAACAAAGCAAAAGGTATCTTCTCATGCCATTGTTTGTGATTTTCTACCATCTTCCTTAGTATCTTCTTGATATTTTTGTTGGCAGCTTCTACGGCTCCATTCATCTGAGGTCTATATGATGTGGAGTTCTTGTGTTTGATTTTTAAAGTTTCACACATGGCTTTCCTTAGATCACTATTGATATTGGCAGCATTATCGATGATGATTGATTTTGGAACTCCAAACCGGCAAACAATACGATCCTTGACAAAGTCTGCGATGAGTTTCTTAGTTATAGCTTTGTAGGATGCAACCTCTACCCATTTTGTGAAGTATTCAATGGCCACTAGAATAAACTTGTGCCCGTTTGAAGCTGTGGGTTCGATCGAACCGATGACATCCATTCCCCAGGCGGCGAATGGCCAAGGTGAGCTTGTTGCATTGAGCTCATTTGGCAGCACTTTTATCATATCGGCATGCACTTGACATTAGTAGCATTTTTGGACATACTGGGCGCAATCTATCTCCATAGTCATCCAAAAATAACCTTCCATAAGTATCTTCTTTGCTAAGACAAAACCATTCATATGTAGGCCGCAGGTCCCAGCATGTGTCTCCACAAGTAGCTTAGAAGCCTCTTTTGCGTCGACACACCTTAGCAATCCCAAATCAGGAGTTCTTCTGTACAAGTTTCCTCCGCTATAGAAGAAGTGATTGGACAACCTCCGAAATGTGCATTTTTGAGTATGGTTCGCATGCTCCGGATATTCTCCTTTTGCCAAATGTTCTTTGATATCGTGAAACCAAGGCTTACCATCTATTTCTTCTTCAAGATGGGCACAATACGCTGGTTGATTATGAATTCACACTGGGATGGGATCAATGAAATTCTTGTCTGGATGTTGTATCATAGATGACAAAATGGCCAATGCATCGGCAAACTCATTCTGGATTCTGGGAACATGCCGAAACTCTATCTTGGTAAACCTCTTTCTCAACTCCTGTACATGGTGCAGATATGGAAATATCTTGGGATTCTTGGTTGCCCATTCTCCTTGTACCTGTTGCACAAGCAAATCTGAATCACTAATTACCTGCAGCTCCTGATTATTTATGTCGATTCCCATGTTGAGCCCTAGTATGCAGGCTTCATACTCTGCCATGTTGTTGGTGCAGGGGAATCTGAGTGGCCAGTTTCCGATACTAGGACGACTCCAATGCCCACTCCATTTAAATTTGCAGCTCCATCAAAGAACATCTTCCAACTGTTGTAAGCTTCTGTAATTTCCTCTCCTACGAATGACACTTCTTCATCAAGAAAATACGTTTTCAAGGGTTTGTATTCTCCTCCCATAAGATTTTAGGCAAGATGGTCTGCCAATGCTTTTCCTTTGACTGCCTTTTAAGTTACATAGACAATATCGAACTCACTTAACAGTATCTGCCACTTGGCTAACTTCCCAGTCGGCATGGGCTTCTGAAATATGTACTTTAGAGGGTCCATCCTAGATATAAGGTATGTGGTGTAGGCACAGAAGTAATTCCTCAATTTCTGAGCTGTCCAAGTCAAAGCACATCAAGTGCGTTCCAGCAGAGAGTATCGTGCTTTATAAGGTGTGAATTTCTTACTCAGGTAGTATATGTCTTGCTCCTTTCTCCCTGTCTCGTCGTGTTTTCCTAGAACACATCCGAAGGCTCCATCTAATACAGATAGATAGAGTAGCAAAGGCCTCCCAAATTTTGGAGGGACTAGGACTGGTAGTGTGGATAGGTACTCCTTGATTTTTTCGAAAGCCCTCTGACAATCTTCGGCCCAGTTTCAACATCTTGAAGATTGGTTCACATATGACTGTGGATTGCGCTATGAAGCAACTGATATAGTTGAGACATCCTATGAAGCTCATCACATCCTAGGTGGCGGTAACTCTTGAATAGCATTAACTTTGGGTGGGTCCAGCTCGATCCCTCGACGACTGACATTGAATCCCAATAAGTTTCCTGCGGGAACCCCGAATGCACATTTTGTGGGGTTCAATTTTAAGTTGTACCTCTTTAACCTGTCAAAGATCTTTCTTAAGTCTGTTATGTGATATGCGGCCCTCTTGTATTTGATAATGACATCATCCACATACACCTCTATTTCTTTGTGTATCGTATCATGAAAGATGGTCGTCATGGCTCTCAAGTAAGTAGCCCTAATGTTCTTTAGACCAAATGGCATTATCTTGTAGCAGTATACCCCCCATAGTGTAATAAAACTTGTTTTCTCTGCGTCTTCTTCGTCCATCCAGATCTGGTGATAACCCACAAAGCAATCTACAAAGGATTGGAGTTCATGCTTAGCGCAATTGTCGATCAGGATGTGTATATTTGGCAGTGGGAAGTCGTCCTTAGGACTTGCTATGTTTAAGTCTCGATAGTCAACACACACTCTGACTTTCCCATCTTTCTTCGGAACTGGTACAATGTTGGCTAACCAGGTTGGATACTCAACCACCCTGAGAACTTCAACTTTGATCTGCTTAGTAACTTCCTATTTGATTTTCAGGCTCATATCTGGTTTGAACTTTCTTATTTTCTACTTCACCGGCGGACACATTGGATTGGTAGGCAACTTGTGAGCTACTATTGTCGTGCTCAAACTGGTCATGTCATCATATGACCATGCAAAGATATCCTCATACTCCTTCAAGAAACGGATGTATTCCCTCATCTCTGTCGATGATAAGTGAATGCTTATGCTAGTTTACTTGACGATTTTGGCGTTTCCCAAATTTACCGCTTCAGTTTCATCCAGGTTGGACTTAGGCTTATTCTCAAAGTTCTCAACTTCTTGTACAACCTCCTCAAGTATTTCATCCGAGTCACTATCCTTATATTGTGTTGTCTCATTACATGTCACAGTCACCGGTTCACCAGGAAAGGTAATAATAATGTTGTAGAAAGAAAAATCTGGAAGATAATAATAAATAATAAATAGCAATGCATTGATTAAAAATAAAAACATCCAAAACAAGTACGACTCGATGAATCGAGCAATTATTTTGAAACAAGTGAGTCTTTAAAACAAAATTACTGAAAATATCTTAGATGCCTATCATGGCTATAGAAATAAAATTAAGCTGATTGTCAAGCTACCCAGGGACTCGGTGGGCCCGAGATGGTATGGCAGCCCAGTTCTTGAGAATAGCTCCCTTCTCTACAGTTTGAATGATGAGGCCTTCCTCCTCTTCCTCATCAATTATTGCACTGCAATCCATGTCCTCGTCCTCTAGCAACAGATTTCTCAGCCCAACTAACCCTTCTTCTTCTGCAGTTCCCCATATTGTATCATCCTGGTGAAAAGTCTGACCTAAATGTGGCACTGGTTGCTCGAAAAGGAAATAAGGTCCATGCCATGGAGGTGACCAATCATCACACTCCTTCCATGTATATTGGTATCCGAGCCTGAAGGTAGTACCATGACATTTCAGCTGTATTGGTTTGGTAATGCCTTGGAGATTCTTCCCAAGCCCTTTGTCGGGTTCATACCCAAACCATGCTAATATGCTTTCTATTTTGTTACTCCATCATTTGTCCTTCTTAATGGCATTGACATGTTCGATGTGATGATAAGTTTCCTCTCCTAGCCTTCTTCTGTTCTCGATAACTATGATGGTTTGACTGGTGTAAATAAGGTTACTCCCATCTCCGTGAATGATCACCTCCTGATGGTTCCATCTGAACTTTATGGCCTAGTGTAGTGTGGAAGCTACATCCCCATCGGCATGTATCTAAGGTTGGTCCAACAGAAGATTGTATGAAGCTGATATGTCAAGCACTTGGAATTCAACGTTGAACCAAGTTGGCCCCATCTGCAAACAAAGATTAATCTCCCCAATTGTGGCCCTTTGAGACCCATAAAAGGCTTTCACGTTCATGTTTCTTGCCCGTATTTCATGGAAACCTTTGCCCAATCTTTTCAGAATATCCAACGGACAAAAGTTGAGGCTTGAACCTCCATCAATCAAGACTCTGGCAATGAATTTGTCTTCGAATTATACCATGATATGCAATGCTCGGTTGTAATTCAACCCTTCAGGCGGTAATTCATCCTCGTGGAAGGTGATCTTATGACTTTCCAGCACCTGCCCTACCATGTTGGTCATTTCCCCGCAGATGATATTGTTGGGAACATAAGCTTCACTCAATACCTTCATCAAAGCATTCTTGTGTGCCTCTGAATTTTGTAATAGTGATAGGATGGATATCTGAGCGGGGGTTTTGTTCAAATGATCAATGATGAAGTATTCCCTTGCCTGCACTTTCCTCCAAAGGTCATCCAACCCTGTTTCAATGACAAGTTGCTTGGTATGGCCTTCTTACTTGATCCTCCCAAGTGTTCAGGTGTATAGATCATTCTGGTCCTAGTCATTCCTTATGCAGTATCATATTCTTCCACCTTTGCCTTTCCTTTTCGCCTAACTTCGGCAACGTAATCTCAGGGCATTGCTTTTGAATCGAAAGAAGGTGTGGTTGACATTATCACCATGAAAGGTATTGACACTTCTACTACAAATGGAATAGGGGTGGCTGCAGGTGGAGCTACCTCAACCTCAAATGGAGCCGATTCGGATACCTCAACTTCGACTGGAGACTGCGTCTGTACTATAGTAGGAGTGAGTGTGACTGCAGGTTTTAAGTCATCTCCTTCTCTAATAAGCCCGATTGACCCCTCAGGATCCCATTCCTCATCTATCTCTATCACATGTTTTCCACCGCCCCTATGATCTGGGAGAGGATTATTGCATACATTAGGTGCAACTTCTTTTGCATGTATGACCTTATTGTCAATCAGTGTCTAGATTTTATCTTTCAATGTTCGGCACTCGTCGATGGTGTGTCCCTTCATACCGGAGTGATATGCACAGGTTTTGTTTGGGTTGACCCATTGAGAGGGGTTCTCCGCTACCACATCAAGAATAGAAGTAATGTAACCAGCGGCCTTCAATCTTTCATTCAGCTGGTCAATGGGTTCAGTAATAGCGGTGTATTGTCTGGGTGGTTTGCGGTCGAAATTGGGTCGTGGTCTTTGGTAATTTTGACGAGTTACAGGTGACTGGAAATGAGATGGTTGGAAATTATAGGTATGATAGACAGTCGCTGGTTGGGAATACCTAGGAGATGATGGTTGGTATGTAGGTGGACGTATTTGGTATGTGGGTGGGGGTAGGGGTGTTTGGTATATGGGTGGAGTTGTTTGCTATGTGAGTGGAGTTTTTTGGTATGTGAGAGGAGATTTTAAGCCTTGATCCACCATTACTGCCCCAACGTCTTTCTTCTTTAATATGCCGCCCGATGGCAGTGCTTTGTTTGTGGCCTGTAGTGCCTCAAATTTTTTACCATCCCGCTCTTGATGCCTTCTTCGATACTTTCCCCAAGTTTGATGATGTTAGAGAACTTATGGTTTTCAATAACCATCAACCTTTCATAGTATTGCGGATCATGTGCCCTGACAAAGAATTTGTTCATTTGTTCCTCATCCAAAGTTGGCCTGACTTTTACTGCTTCTGACCTCCAACGAGTAGCATACTCGTGGAAAGTCTCGGTAGGCTTCTTCTTGAGGTTCTGAATATAGAAAACATCCAGTGCATTTTCTGTGTTGAAATCGGTCCATGAAATCTAGACGCCATACTCACCCAGGTCAGCCATTTATTAGGATCCTGGCTGATGTACCAGGACAAAGTATCTCCCCTAAGACTCCTCATAAAAAGCTTCATCCGGATTTTTTCATCATTTTCGACCCCGACAAGTTTGTCACAATAGGTCCTTAGATGAACCCTGGGATAGAGCTTTGTACCCTCTGGCAGTTCTACATCTGGCTGCATGCATAAGTCTTTAAAATTCAAACCTCTATCCCTTTGCCTCATTTGATACCCTGAACTCGACTAGTCAATTTCTTAAGTTCCACAACCATGTTATTGATGAACAGGTTCTTCTTAGTGGATTCTGGTGTATAAGAGGCTGGTTGAGTAGAGTGAGGTACAATTTCCACATATATAGGGTTGTTTTGATGAGTGCCAAGAACATGGGTATAGTGGGGGTCATTGGTTGAGTTTTGAGGATCATGAATGGGTTGTGGTGTGTTCTAGGGAGTGTGATAGGTAGCAGTTGGTGGGTACTGGATTGGTTGATGATGGTGTTGTGGTGGAGTTGGTATCTGTAATGGATTGGGATTTTGAGGTAGAGTTACATATTGATGCGGTGCGGGAGGGTTTTGTGGATGCTGGTTTGGTGTATTTTGGGGAGGTGCTGTGTTTTGTTGGTTAACATCGGGGACATTTAGGGTGAGGGATATGATTGTTATATTGGGACCTGCTTAAGTTCTCCGTGTAGCTCCAATATCTTTTGGTCTAACTGTAAATCCAAATCATTTGGTGTCGGAGTACTCCGACCATCTGAAGTTTCTGCATTTTCCTTTCGAGTACCACTTAATTTATCCATTTTAGCTTTCACTCTATTCTTTGTATTACTTGGAGAAGGAGGAGGTGGAGGGCCTCTAGATCTGGTGTGATATGCTGATGATGCCAGTATGTGCGAACAAACCTTAGGGGATGGGAATATAGAATAAAGAAAAACAAAAGGTAAACAAGTCAGTAAGGGTTCTGAAATATTTGTAGTATTTAAGCACATATTGCGGGAATATAAATTCGTGTACTAATTTGGGAGCCTCGTTGTGCCCGAGGTAGGCCTAGCGACAAATAGATTTGGAGAAATTCAGTACCAATAATTGCCTCATTTCATTAATGTAAAAATAAACGACCCAAAACAACACTAAATAATGTTACTAATGGCACTTGGCCTTATTACATTTAAAAGAAAAGCAAGTAAACCTAATCTACTTGGTCCCAGAAGGACCCTCTCCAGACTGGATGCTATTGTTGATCAGTTCTCCCAGATCGCGCAGGTTCAACAGTAATAATGTGCTTGCCAAATGCCCTCCTTCATTTCCTTCAGCGTTCTGGCAGTCCGTGACTCTCTTTCTTATCTTCCCTTCCAATTCCATTAAACTGTACTCCATATATTCCAGCCTTTCACTGGATTTAATAGCTCTCTCTTTCCACACATTAATCATTTCCATATCGGCCTTATGTTGCGCCATATGCTTAGCTTCAGACTCTCAAACTCTTTTGCGCAACTTGTTATACTTCACCTCTGCTTCGGCAAACTCATCTATGACCCTGTTTCCTGGACCAACCCTTGGCTCGAAGATTCCCGATAGATGAGGGGTAAAAGTATGAGTGACCCGCATGATATCAGTCCGGCTAGATGGTATCCTTCTCCATGATAATCTTCAAACTCCACATATGTTGTGCTTCATTCTTATATGGGATGGAGTCACCCTGGAAATCAGCTATGAAGTGACTCATTTTAGCGACCCGTGGTATGACCTGTCTCCTGTTTTCTTGTCTCATTACCCTGAGGGGAGCATAAGGGTATATCCCCCTTAACCCAATCAACACTAAGTGTGGGACGTCTCTGGATCTAGTGATGAACTCGTCGGTGGGGAACCACTCGAACATCCACTGATCCTGGTCCTCAGTTAACTTGTTGAATAACTGTACCCATCCTACAACATCCTTAGGTTGAGCAAACCTATCCGGAATGTAATTCATTCTCTTAGGGTAATGGAAAGCTATGTGGTCATTCCACGACTTTCGTGGAAACTCTTGACGGTATTGACCCTTTTGGAGATTCTCTAACAACCAAACCTGTAGCATCAAATTGCAACCCTCAAAGAATCTAGACCCCTTCTGATAGAGTACCAAAGCCCGGTACATATCTGCAATGATCATAGGGACAATGGTATATGTTTGCCCCTCGATCCTGTCCATCAAAGTTTTAGCCACCATGGGTAGCCTGGTATAGATTCTTTCCCCTTGGATCGGGAATACCAACATGCCCAAGAAACACACAATGAACACGATGAACCCAACCCAAAGAGGTGATTGAGAACTCATCAACAAAAATATGGTAAGAGCTATTGTGACTGTATCTTTCATAGAGAAAGTCGAAAGGTATGTAGAAGTTCTTCAGGAACTCCAAATCGTCATTTTTCTTCAGCCCCATCATCTTAAGGAATCCTTTAGTGGTGCGATTTTTAGGTGCTAACAGACCAGGGCTATCCCAAGGCAACCTTGCGAATCCCTTTATTTCTTCTAGAAAAGGAGTCATTTCTACGTCCCCAAAGTAGAACACGACCCTTTCCTTGTCGCAAAACATAGTGGCAGCATCGATCAACATTTTGTTTGGCTGAAGATAAAATAGTGAAGGCAAATTTCCTAAGACTCATTTCACATGATTTTGGTCACTTAAGGGAAGATCCCTCCACCAATCTAGAAAAGTGAAGGTATGCTACCAACCATACCGAATCTGATGATTAGCATATTGGCACTTATTTCTCCAAAATTAATGCACACAATCATGGTTGTGTCCGTTGGGATTATGGAAAATCCGATGGACTTTTGGACGAGGCTTGTCTTAAAAGGTTATTACGCGGACAACATATTAACCCGACCAGGTTTGACCATGATGCATGCACAATTAATCAAAGTAAGGTTGCTATAGAGGTCTAGACTGAGACCCTCAAGCGGACAACTTGAGGGGGAAAGGGACGGAACCGTCGAACGCACCGCTGATCGACTAGTTTTACCGTAAATATGCCTTTCTGAATTAAAAGGGTGATATATAGGAAGAGCGCAAGCACTCATGAAGCGTTGCTATAGTATTGATTATGCATGAGTGGAATATGATCTTGAGCATGATTTATGCAATAATAAATATCATGTTGTCAAGTATTTGCACGTTAAAAAAATGATAAATGCAGTATTTAAATAATTTAAAGACAGTTACGAAAAAAACAAAGAGACAAATCAGTTTTAGGAAATAAAGGAAATCATAAATGCTTGAAAATAGGCAGTTAAATCCAAATCAGAAGGAGGGTGCACGGGATAAAGCATGCTTATGATTAATTCATAGAAATAAGTTTGTTATGGTAAGAGCCTAAGATATCCCCAGCAAAGTCGCCATGTTGTCGCACCCCATTTTTCCTCGCAGAGTCCGGGTTTCGACATTCATTGGGAACAACTCATTTTCTTTTGGGAATTAGGTATTTGAAGAGTCGCCACCTAACAGATTAAGGTGCATTAGGGCACCTAGAGTAATTAACTCATGCAACAAATTTGCATTACAAGATATTAGGGTAAGGGCTCGAAATAACCTTGAGGGGAAGGTGTTAGGCACCCCTCGCGGTCCACAACGGTGGGTCTCGACCGAACTTAGTTATGTGAATTAGTCATTTAACAAGTAAGCAATATAATCATGCATTTCCAAATAAGGGAAGTTTATGCAGTCTAAGCACATATATAATCAAGGAAGTTTTAAACAGTCTAAGCACACATGTAAATTTAAGGAGGGAAGTCCTAAGTTGATTAGCCTATAGGATCACATTTGTACAATACCCGGTAAGCCTTCCTCAAAAAGAGGGGTTATACGTGGCATTAGCGCACATGTCATCATATCCTTTTACTACCCATTACCCTCCCCTTAGTGGTTATATAAACGAGTTTAATTAACGAACTCTAAGCATGATTTACCCGTCCCTTCTTTGTGGTCCCGGAGGTGTTTAGGACCTCTATACTTAGGCAGTTCTAGACACTCCTAAGGTATTAAAAAGGTAAAATCTAAGCGACAAAAAAGAACATATAGGACTATTAAATAGAGATGCAATTAAGGGCTCATGTTTACCTCCACATGTAAACAAATAGTTAGCACGTCTCAAACAGTTGATTTTAAAGAAATTCAGAAGGCCCTAGAACATGATATCTAGATGAACATCACAAACACATAATATGCAGCATTTGTTTTAAGGTAAAGTGGCAAAATCCTAATCAGTTTGCCTACTGATTTTGAAGCCTGTTAAACCTGGACAATTTCACACATAAACAAAGCATAATTTCACAGTTTAGACCATTAATTACCTAAGGCTTGCCTAGGCATGGGTTGTGTGCGATCATAATTCTGAGAACTAATGAAAACGACTTAAGGTTATTTAGTCCTATATGCATGCTGATCTAGGTGATTAATGTTACAAAACTGATTTCATGCATGTTTATACTAGAAAACGATATCTACGTGTTGGACCTTTTTATATACAATTATTCATTTAAGCGACGTAGACACAATTTAGAGCAAATGCAAATAGATTCCTAAGGCAGGATTTAATGCATAGAGAGAGATGGTCATTTTATTAAGAATGATTATAGTAATGACTTAATGACGGGATTTCCAGGTGGTAGAAACTTATGCAGAATCAGAAAAGAAGTGATTAACTTATAACATGTTTTCTAATACGCAAAAGCAATAAACGTGAGCATCCTAAGGCAGTATTTCTAATGCAAATAACATAGGCCTATGACATGTTTCTAATGCAAGTAACATAGTATATAAACCTAAGAGCATGATATCTAATGCAAGTAACATAGGCTTAAGAGCATGATTTCTATTGCAGATCAACATATATAAAACTAAAAGCATGATTTCTACCCGATTTGTCCAAAAAAATCATATAGGAACCCTCCTTCTTTTACTAATCACCCAATATCTGTTTACAAAGAATATTATTACTGACCAGGATCAAATGAATTATATAAATAAACGAAGCTATATTATAGGGAGCCTGAATCAAACCAAAAGTAAATATGGGAATGCCAGGCCTTTAACACAATCTCAGATGCCAAAGATCTCGCAGCCAATAGTGTGTCTTGGTGTGTCAGAGTTCCCTAAGGACCTCAAGGATCCCGGGCAGTGGTCACACCAAGACCTTTCTCAAATAGTGATTGGTTATGTGCAGTGTAAAAGGGTCAGCCCTGGTGTGCCAGAGGTCAGAGAGATCTCAAAGATCTTTAAGCAGTAGACTTACCATAGGGGCAAAACTTAATGGTCTAAGAGTAAAGTGAGAGTGCTTGACATAGTGTTGAATGACTTAGTAAAACTGTGTAGAGGCAATTTTAGAAGTGAAAATATTTCAAAAATTGAAAATAGTTTTAAGAAGATGCGAGGAGTGACACCAGTTTTGAGAAGGATACTAAGAGTAGAAGAACAATTTTGAAATCACTTATGGGGAGAGCAAATTCAGTAAGCAACCAATTAATTATAGAATACCCAGATCCATAGACACCTAACTAATAGATTTACAAATAGGGGTGAAAGGGATTGGGAACATATAGAGTTGAGACCACATAAACAGGGGAATATTTGAGACAACAAATATACAGAATAACTACGAGTCTACTGAACAACTTAGTCATGATAATAGATAGTCAAAACATAGAGAAAGAGTGCAGCAGGATCATGTTTGAGACAAGAGTGTGTTGAACAGAATTGGACATACAATTAGGGCCAATCGAATGCACTAAAAGACTAAGTAACTATCATGGTCACACTAGTTAAGGGGTAGGGGGTGGGGTAAGGGAACTAAGTAATTATGCTGGACAAGTATCAAAGAACTAAGTGAAGTTTAAACACGCTAATTATATATTGAACAAATGAAGACACAATTTAGACATGTTGAATAAAGCAGTAAACATGTAAACAAATTGAATAACATAGCCAATTGAACTAGTGCATGAATGGAACACATGGAGTTTGAGTTTCAAAATTTAACTTAAAACATACTAGTTAAAATAGAAAGTATAGGGTGTAAAACAGGTGTAGTTCCAATGTCTAGCCCTGACTTTCAGCCAGCAAGACCAGTAATTATCACAAGTAGCAGAGAAAGAAGAGAGATTTTGAGTGTGAGTGTGTGTTCTGAACCTACTGTTCGTGTTTGAGAGGTAAAAATAAGAGAGTTTATATAGTAGTTCGAGAGTAGTGTAATTAAGGTAAAAGAATCAACTTGAGTCAATTAAGGAAGTCACAGAATCCAATCACATAAGGGTTTAGAATAAACCTCCCTTAATTGAATGCAATTAGCCAAACGGTAATAATAGGGAGTCTAATTAAGGAAAGAAGTTCAAATCAAACCATATAAAGGAGTTCAGAATAAAGTAATCAGGGTTCTAATTAAGGGAAGAATCATGTAAAGAAATCATTAAATATACATGTAATCAAATGACGCAAGAATGACTAATTAAGGTCGTAAACAGGGAAACAGGGAATACTTAGGCATATAAATCTCTAACAGAGCAAATCAATCAGCCAAATTCAAAGTAACAATGATTTTTGGAAAGAATATATTAACTCCCATAAATAGAAAATAAACTAAGTAAAGACTTCACAAAAATATAGAAATTAGCCGGAAAACCATATTAGAACCCTAATAGGGCTCGATTGAGGTAAAATTACAGAATACTATAGTTGACAAAGGAAAATCATGCAAGTCAAAAATACAGGATGAGTAAGATTGGTAATACTGAAAGACTCAAAATCGAAGCAAAAACTAGAAAATCAAAGTTTCACATAAAATTGTACTAGGGTTTATGCATCTTTTCCACAAGTCAGTCAAGAAGATGAAAACAGGATCGATTAAACATTAGAAGTTAGAAAACCTTTGAAAAACAACTCGTAATGAACCCTAGCTTTAGGGAAAAGTAAGAATAGTCGATTAAAACCAAAAACTTCCAGAGAAAACATGTAATAATGCTCGATTCATCTCAGATCTATACATATTTGGAAATGATAGAAGGCAATAGACTAGGGTTTTTATAAAACATAACAGAGATGAGAGCATAGATTTAAAAACCATAGATTCGTAACAAAACAAAGAGAAATCTCTTACTCATGGTCGAACAATGGCCTGAGACAGGCTAACAAGCAAATTTTCAAACCAGAACCAACTAGGTTCTTTGAGATCTCCTCAAGGATCCAAGAAATCAAGGAGCCATGGCGTGTAGGAGACCAGGTCTGGTCGGAGAAGTGAGTTCCGATGGTTCGGTTAGCTTCAGGAGGTGATTTGTGACATAAGAGTGCGATCGGAATGGGTTTTGGAGTTGCAGAGAAGATTTAGGTTTAAATTGGCGAAGTTGATATTTTGGCGGTTCCGGTTGATAGGTGAGATTTTGATATAGGGGTCGAAATGAAATTTTGATAGTGACAATGGCTTTGTTGTGTCATTTGGAATGTGTGTGCAAAATTTTAGGTCATTTAAACGAGATTTGATAGACTTTTTGATCGAAAGCATAATTTAAGAGTTCTTGGAGTTCTTAGGCTTGAATCCTATGTTAAATTGGTGATTGATGTTGTTGTGAGCGTTCCAAAGTTTTGAACAATGTCATGGGATGTGTTGGTATAATTGGTTTGAAGTTCCGGGTAGGTTCCGGGATGTTTTAGGCCGAAAATCATAGCTGTAGCAGGTCCAGAAGGGTTGCAGGCCTCTGAACCCACCCTCGCGATCCGCACAAAAAGGAGTGCAGCCGCGGTATGTGCTGTGTGGACCGCACAAAATGAAGTGCGGCCACGGTAAGTGTTTTGCGGACCGCACAAAATGTTGTGCGGCTGCGGTGGGGACCGTTTTACTGGTCCCACTTCGGAAGCTCATACCTTTTGATCTACAAGGAATTGTGAGATGATTAAAAAATAAAAGTTGTATCCCTTCGTGTCTAGTTTCCATAAAGTACAGATATCGCAATTTGGACATCTGTAGCAAAAGTTATGGAAAAAATACTAAAGCCTGTCACTGTAGAGGAAAGCTTGTACGGCCGCGGTTGTTTTTGTGCAGACCGCACTGGCTTTGTGCGGACCGCGGTCGATTTTGTGCGGTCCGCGGAGGTGGAAAACTGTGGGGTACTCTATAAATACGAGATTTTGGGTTTTATTTGATATTTTGATCTATAGAGCTCGGATTTTGACAATTTTTTGAAGGTTTTTCAAGAAATTTATCGGGTTAAGTAATTCTAACTCAGATTTGGCTAGAGTACATGAATCTATCATTGAATTCATCATTTAATTCCTGATTTGGGAAGAAAATTGTGAATCTTTCAAAAATATAAATTGATGATTTGAAGGACCAAATGGTATCGGAATTGGATAATTTTCATATTATTAGACTCGTGAGAGTATAAGGATTCTAGTTTTGTGAATTTTGTCAAATTCCGAGATGTGGGCCTGGGGCTCGGGTTTTGGTAGTTTCGGAAATCGCACCATTTGTTGATTGTTTTCACTTGGGCTTTGTTCCCTTAGCATATTGTGACGTATTCGTTCTGATTTTGTAAAGATTCAACGCGCGTGGAGGCCAATTTAAGGGGCAAAGGCGTCGCGATCTAGAGATTTAGCCGGTTCGAGGTGAGTAATGATTGTAAATGATGCTTTGAGGGTTTGAAACCCCGAATTGCACATCGTAGTGCTATATTGAGGTGAGGCACATGCTTGATGACGAGCGTGGGGTCGTGTACTGTTGGGGATTGTGACTTGGTCCGTCCCGATTGATGATTTTACCACGTATTTGACTGAAACTTATTTGTTATCATTATGATTTGGGCTGGTTGCCATATTTGGGCTTCGTGCTAACTATTTGAACCCTTCAGGGATTTATATTACTATTTCCTCACTATTTTGACTTATTAATTGAACTCAGCCATGTATGTTCCACTGTTTTACTACTCAGCCATTTTTACTCCATTTTGAGACATAAATGATATTTTAAATGTTGTTTTGGGCTGAGAAATACTGTTTTACTAATGCCCGCGGGGCTTGTGAGTATTTTTGACTTAGTAAAGTCGAGGTCCTAGTTGTGAGGAAACACTGATACTGATTTGAGGCCGAGGGCCTGAGATATGTACCTCATGAGGTGGCTTGTTGATATTGTTTATGAGGCCGAGGTCCTGAGATTTATACGGCACGAGGTGGCTTGATTTATATGAGGCCGAGGGCCTAGATTTGATGCCAAGAGGTGGCTTGATATTGCACTTAGGCCATAAGGGGCCCCTCCCGGAGTCTGTACACCCCCCAGTGAGAGCGGGTACCCATTGTGATGTGAGATTTGAGCCCGAGGGGATGGTATTGTTCTATTTGAGCCCGAGGGGCAGTTTTGTTGACATTTTGCCCGAGGGGCGAACTTCTATTTGTTTACTTGCTTGTCAATTACTTGTTTTACTTGTTAAAAAGGGATTTTACTCCATTCTTCACTGTCTACTGGTTTTAAGTGATTTTTACTACTTCGGTATAGAATGCCTTGTGTTTTACGTGTTTTCTTACTTTCAGTCATTATTTATATTTATTACTCACTGAGTTGGAGTACTCACTTTACTCCCTGCACCGTGTGTGCAGATTCAGGCGTAGCATGTCGCGCTCCTGAGTGCTAATCCATCTAGTCCAGGCGGTGTTTCAGAGACTACGAGGTAGTTGTTGGCATCCGTAGTCCCCGTGTCTCCCTTATCTTATTATTTCTAAGTTCTTCAAACAATTGTACTAGATATTGTATTTAGTAGACTCGTATTAGGATCCTTAGTTGCTCATGACTTGTGATACCTCGGTTAGGGTTGTGTCAGGTTGGAAATTCCGCTTTGTTATCTCTATTTCAGCTAATTATGCTATTAAATTATATTTGAACTGTTCTTATGCTATTTAACTGCTTAAAGGACGAAATGTGTTAGACTGGCTAGCATTGCCTTCATGAGAGGCGCCATCACGACCGGGTTCGGGGTTAGGGTCTTGATAAGTTGGTATCAAAGCCTAGGTTACATAGGTCTCACGAGTCATGAGCAGGTTTAGTAGAGTCTCGCAGATCGGTACAGAGACGTTTGTATTTATCCTCGAGGGGCTGCAAAACCTGTAGGAAAAACTTCATATTCTTAAAATTCTTTTCGTGCGAACTTGTTGGTTCGAGTAATAAACTTCTGTCATTCCATTCTCTCACAGATGGTGAGGACGCGAGCTACGGGACGAGGTGGGCTACCACTAGTGCCACCAACTGAGGCCACCAGAGGCAGCGGACGTGGTTGTGGCCATGGTAGAGGTAGAGCGGCGAGGGCAGCACCTGTTGATCCACCAACTGCCCCAGCTCAGGATCAGGCTCCAGCAGCACCAGCTCAGGCACCAGTTGTGCCCATCATGATCCCGAGTCTACAGGAGGCCTCAACACAGATCTTATTAGTTTGCACTGGCCTGGCTCAGGTAGATTCAGCCACCACAACAGCAGCTACTTCACAGGCCGGGGGAGGCAATCAGACCCCCGCTGCTTGCACACCTGAGCAGGTAGTGTAGGGAGTTCAGACGCTGGGGGCACCTCCATCCTAGCTGATTGCACCAACTCAGTAGTTTGTTATGCCAGCTATGCCGGATGATGAGCAGCGTCGTCTTGAGAGGTTTGGCAGACTCCAACCTCTGACATTTAGCGGAGCAGAGGGCGAGGATGCCCAGGGTTTCTTAGATAAGTGTCAGCGGATGCTCCGTACAACAGGGATTCTCGAGTCTAGTGGTGTGGAATTTACTACATTTCAGTTTTCTGGGCTGCCTTCATTTGGTGGGAGGCGTAGGCCTGTGGGAGCAGCACCCCTCACTTGGCAGGAGTTCTCCGTTCTTTTCCTGGAGAAGCATGTGCCGCAGTCCCGTAGAGAGGAGCTGCGTAGGTAGTTTGAGTGGTTGTGATAGGGGGATATGACTGTGTCACAGTATGAGTCGAGGTTTTCTGAGTTGGCTCATCATGCCGTCTGGATGGTTCTTACAAATCGTGAGAGGAACAGGATATTTGTTGATGGCCTTACTTATCATCTCCGTATTCTTATGACCGGAGAGAGAGTGATGGGTGCTACATTCGAGGAGGTGGTTGATATCGCTCGTGATATTGAGACGGTTCGCCGTGAGGAGCGAGAGGAGAGGGAGGCCAAGAGGCCTCGAAGATTGGGCAGTTATAGTGGTTCTCCTTCGAGGGGCCAATTTCAGCATGGTAGAGGCCGTTCTTTCAGGCCTACTCAGTCAGCCCACCCGGGTCATCGTGGGGCATCTTCAAGTCATGGTTATCATGGATCTCAATAGGGCCAGTCATCACTTAGCTCCCTCCCAGCTCAGAGTTCATCTCATGCCCCATCAGCTCAGGGCTCTTCTATGCCGAGTGCATCTGCTAGTCACTCCGGTGTGAGGGGTTCCCTTCAGTCCCCTTCTCCAGCACCTGGGAGTTGTTATGAGTGTGGCGAGATGGGCCACATGTGGAGGCAGTGTCCTCGTTAGGTTGCTAGTTCGTCTCAGCAAAGGGGTCAGCCCTCGACTTCTGCTCCAGTTACTTCACCACCCGCCCAGCCAGCTAAGGGTGGAGGTCAGGCAGCCAGGGGTCGCCCTAGAGGGGGAGGTCGATCAGGTGGTGGCCAGGCTTGTTCCTATGCACTCCAGGCAGACCTGATGCTATTGTTTCAGATGCTGTTATCACAGGTATTGTCTCAGTTTGCCATAAATATGCCTCTGTATTATTTGATCCGGGTTCCACCTTTTCCTATGTGTCATCATATTTTGCTCGTTATTTGGGTACGCCCCGTGAGTTTCTTGCTTTACCTGTTCATGTATCTACCCCGGTGGGCGATACTATCATTGTAGATCGTGTGTATCGGTCATGTGTGGTGACTATTGGGGGTCTGCAGACCCGAGTGGATCTATTACTATTGAGCATGGTGGATTTTGATGTCAATTTGGGCATGGATTGGTTATCTCCGTGTCGTGCTATTCTGGACTATCATGCTAAGACAGTCACATTGGCTATGCCGGGTGTGCCGCGGATCGAGTGGCGTGGTGTGACTGATTATGTTCCTATTAGAGTGATCTCTTTCTTGAGAGCCTAGCATATGGTTGGGAAGGGTTGTCTTTCATACCTAGCGTTTGTGATGGATGTTGGAGCTGAGACTCCCAGTATTGATTCTGTTCCAGTTGTAAGGGATTTTCCCGATGTGTTTCCTGCAAACCTGTTGGGTATGCCACCGAACAGGGATATTTATTTTGGTATTGACCTGGTGCCGGGCACTCAACCCATTTCTATTCTGCCATATCGTATGGCACCAACAGAGTTGAAGGAATTGAAGGAGCAACTTCAGGAGCTCCTAGATAAGGGGTTCATTCGGCCTAGTGTGTCACCTTGGGGTGCGCCGGTTCTGTTTGTGAAGAAGAAGGATGGCACAATGAGAATGTGCATTGATTATAGGCAATCAAACAAGGTAACAATTAAGAACAAGTATCCTTTGCCTCGAATTGATGATTTATTTGACCAGCTTCAGGGAGTGAGGGTGTTCTCCAAGATTGATCTCCATTCAGGTTATCACCAGTTGAAGATCAGGGACTCGGATATTCTTAAGACGGCTTTCAAGGCCCGATATGGTCACTATAAGTTCTTGGTGATGTCTTTTGGGCTGACCAATGCCACAGGAGCGTTCATGTATTTGATGAACAGCGTATTTCGGCCGTACCTCGATTCATTCGTCATAGTCTTCATTGATGATATTTTGGGGTATTCGCATAGTCAGGAGGAGCACGCAGAGCATTTGAGAGTTGTATTGCAGAGATTGAGGGAGGAGAAGATTTATGCAAAACTTTTCAAGTGTGAGTTTTGGCTCAGTTCAGTGGCTTTCTTGGGGCACGTGGTGTCCAACGAGGGTATTTAGGTTGATTCGAAGAAGATAGAGGCGGATTAAAGTTTTCCCAGACCATACTTAGCCACATAGATTCGTAGTTTTCTTGGTTTGGCAGGCTATTATCGCCGGTTTATTCAGGGATTCTCATCTATCGCATCACCTTTAACCAAGTTGACTCAGAAGGGTGCTACATTTGTATGGTCGGACGAGTGTGAGGAGAGCTTTTAGAAGCTCAAGACAGCTTTGACCACAGCTCTAGTGTTGGTTTTGCCATCAACTTCAGGTTCATATACCGTGTATTGTGATGCTTCGACAGTTGGGATTGGTTGTGTGTTGATGCATGAGGGTAGAGTTATAGCTTATGCTTCTCGTCAGTTGAAGCCCCATGAGAAGAACTACCTCGTTCATGATTTGGAGTTGGCTGCCATAGTTCATGCATTGAAGATTTGGAGGCATTACTAGTATGGTGTATCTTGTGAGGTGTTCACTGATCATCACAGTCTTTAGCATTTGTTCAAGCAAAATGATCTTAATTTGAGGCAGCGGAGATGGTTAGAGTTTCTTAAGGATTATGATATCACTATATTGTACCATCCGGGAAAGGCCAATGTGGTGGCCGATTCTTTGAGCCGAAAGGCAGTGAGTATGGAGAGTTTGGCATGTATTCTGGTTGGGGAGAGACCTCTTGCAGTTGATGTTCAATCCTTGGTCAATTGGTTTGTGAGATTAGACATTTCGGAGCCCAGTCGGGTATTGGCGTGTGTGGTTTCTTGGTCTTCATTATATGATTGCATCAGAGAGCACCAGTATGATGATCCACATTTGCTTGTCCTTAGGGACAGAGTTTAGCATGATGATGCTAAAGATGTGACCATCGATGATGATGGGGTGTTGAGGATGCAGGGCCGGATTTGCGTGCCCAATGTGGATGGGCTTCGGGACTGGATTCTGGAGGAGGCCCATAGCTCGCAGTATTCCATTCATTCGGGTGCCGCGAAGATGTATCAGAATTTGAAGTAGCACTATTGGTGGAGAAGAATGAATAAAGATATTATGGGATTTGTAGCTCGGTGTCTCAATTGTCAGTAGATTAAATATGAGCATCAAAGACCAGGTGGCTTGCTACAACAGATGGATATTCCTGAGTGTAAGCGGGAGAGAATCACTATGGACTTTGTTGTTGGACTTCCATGGACTTTGAGGAAGTTCGATGCTATTTGGGTAATTGTGGATCGGCTGACCAAGTCCGTGCACTTCATTACAATGTGTACTACCTATTCTTCTGAGCGGTTGGCAGGGATTTATATCCGGGAGATTGTTTGTTTGCATGGCATTCCGGTTTCCATCATTTCAGATAGAGGTACTTAGTTTACTTCGTAGTTTTGGAGAGCCGTGCAGAGAGAGTTGGGTACTCAAGTCGAGTTGAGCACAGTTTTTCATCCTCAGCCAGACGGGCAGTCTGAGCGTACTATTCAGATATTGGAGGACATGTTGCGTGCTTGTGTTATTGATTTCAGAGGGTCCTAAGATGAGTTCCTACCGCTTGCAGAGTTTTCTTATAACAACATCTACCAGTCGAGTATTCAAATGGCTCCATATGAGGCTTTGTATGGGAGGCAGTGCAGATCTCCATTTGGTTGGTTCGAGCCCAGTGAGGTCAAGCTTTGGGGACTGATTTGGTATAGGATTCTTTGGAGAAGGTGATTCAGGAGAGGCTTCATATAGCGCAGTCGAGGCAAAAGAGTTATGCTGATAGGAAGGTTTGAGATGTGTCCTACATGGTTGGCGAGAAGGTTCTGTTGAAGGTTTCACCCATGAAGGGTGTTGTGAGATTTGGGAAGAAAGGGAAATTGAGTCCTCGGTTCATTGGGCCTTTTGAGGTGCTTCAGAGGATTGGGGAGGTAGCTTATGAGCTTGCTTTGCCACCCATCTTGTCGAGTGTGCATCTGGTATTTCATGTTTCTAAGCTCCGAAAGTATATCGGGGATCTGTCTCATGTTTTGGACTTCAGCACGGTTCAGTTATGGTACACCCCAAGTTTTCATACGTGAGAGTACGTCGTAAGTCATTGATGTAAGCTCGGAAATGAGATTATATTTGGAAGTAAATAAAGTAAGTTAATCATGTTACCTTGGAGGTTACAAATATTTAAGATCATGAATAACGAGTACCAAGAGGGTTGGAAATCTTAGAAGCTAAACCAATTGAAGAAAATAGGTTTCGTCGAAAGTCGACAAGCTTCGAATGTTATAACATGTACTTTGGGGTGAGACTAGGGTTATTAACATGATAAGGAGGTTATTCTATGAGTTATTTTAGTCGTATGATATTCATTTTCTACATTTTGAAGGCAAGCAAGTTGTGGAACAAGAGTTGGCAAAGGTCATCACAAGTTACATTCATAAATTTGCTGAAATTTAGGTCAAATGTATCTGAGAATTTCTCCTAATATACTTGGAATCATGGGGTGTTATATCTACCAAATTTAAGGTCTACGAGTCTAGTTTCTAACTCATTAAACCGTTTTTCAATACAACATCGGAGTAGAGATATATTCGCATTTTTGCGAGACCGCGCAAGCAGCTCCCAATGGGGCCCACTTAGGCGGTGGTTGACCTACTTCAATTTATAAACGATTTGGACGCCTATTTTTGCTCATTTTTCAACTAAAATTCGTCTTCAAACGTCTCCTAACCCTCCTAAACATATACCACAAGGGTTTGAAGTGATTCCAAAGTGATTACACCATTTTTTAACATCAAAACTTAGTTCTAGTGAAGAACAACACCTCTTTGAGGTTGTGTTGTCATTGAGGATTGTTGTGGGATGTATTTGGATGAAATTCCAAGTTGTTGATGCTTTCTATGGTGAGTATAACATCCTAATAATTGTGCTTAATCTTGCTTGTATGTTGGTTAAGTTGTTAGGATGATAAACTACAAGATAATACTTGGATTAGCTTAAGTCACTTCTATGGTGTTGTATTGCTATTAAGGGTTGTTGTAAACTGAATATAACTTGGATTTTGACTTTAAGTTACTGTATAAGGTATGTATATTGTGATCTTGCTTGTACCTAAGGTTATCTTGATGTTGATTAAGTTAAATGGATGGGCTAGACATGAACTAGTGAATAAAGTTGCTAATTGAGGATAGTTGAAGTTGTGGATTATTTTCGTTGTTATAAATATATGGTTTAAGGATGGAATCATTAATTAATGACTTCATTATCATGTTAATGATACTTTTATGTTGAAGTAAGAAGTCTATAAGGATTGATAAGGGGTATACGGATTCCAATCGGAGCTTGCCGCTCGTCGTAATGTAGTTGTGACTTGTTGTTGTTATATGGTGTCTTGATATTGATAATTATGTATTGATGGATTGCTCTGGTAATTGTTGTTGGTATATGATGTTGGAGGAGGCCCTTGTTACAAGGGAGATGCTGCCCAAATTTATGTAAACGAGCTACTAGCTGAAGTTATAGACATAGCCTTTGCTCAGCACTGATTTTGAATCTCCTTATACTATGATAGATTGAGTTGACTTGTTTGAAGAGTTGCTTGGAAGGGATTAGGGACTCAACGGGTTTAAGTATGTTAAGGAACTTTCTTCTTTCTTTTGGCATGATCTAAAGTGAAATGAATACGCTACTTCATAACGGATCTACTCCTAGCAACTAAGGTTGTCCATGTTGTTCTTTCCTTATAAAATTATTCTAAGCAAGTGTGTATGATCCTTGAATCCTACTAAGGTTCATATTGAGGGTATGGATGTCCATAGTGCTCTTAAGTCACTCCAAAAGGTTTAGAAGGTGATTTCATGAGTTGAACATGCATTATATATATGTATTTATTTTACTCTACTGAGCCGCACTATAGTAGGCTGGGTACGACACCTATTGTGCAACCACTGATCAGTTGGGTTTACCGAGCTCCACGTGGCCGGGTACGATTCTACCGAGCCTTATGATGGCCGGGTACGTTTTTACCGAGTCCTCTTTGAGGCCGGGTATGATATGATGATGATGATGCCCACAGAGGCGAATGTTTTTAAAAAGTTCATGTATATATATGTATTATGCATTTCATGTCAGTAGCCCCCAGAGGCACTCAGATGTTACAGGTTGTATCTCATCTATCTCTCTTTACATTACTGTTCTTGTTTATGCTTTCCTACCTTACATACTCGGTACTTTATTCGTACTGACATCCCTTTTGCCTAGGGATGCTGCGTGTCATGCCCGTAGGTCCCGATTGATAGGTTGACAGTCCTCCTAGTAGGCTATCAGCTCAGCGAAGGTGTTGGTGCACTCCACTTGCTCCAGAGTTGCCTAGTTGGTCAGTATGATTTGGATGTGTATTGATTGGCATGGCGGGGCCCTATCCCGATCTTTATGATTTTATGTACTCTTAGAGGCTTGTAGACAGATGTCAGGTGTATGGATAATTGTATGTCCTTGTCGGTTTATGTTTCGAGTTTACTAATGGTCATGTCGGCCTTATAGGCCCGTATGTCACATATATTAGTTTGTATATCATGTTGGGTCTTTATATGTTGAGTATTCCCTTATGTTTTATTCTTGTTATCTCATGACGGGTTTTCTAGCTCATTTACTCATGATAACATGATAAGAAAGATATGTTATGTTGGTACTCGGTTGAGTAAGGCACCGGGTGCCCGTCGCGGCCCTTCGGTTTGGGTCGTGACAACTTATCTCACACAAGGATGCGGAGCTAGCAGCTATTTTGGGTCGTCAGGTTCGGAAGTTGAGGTCAAAGGATATAGCTTCAGTGAAAGTGCAGTAGAGAGGTCGGCCCGTGGAGGAGGCTACCTGGGAGACCGAGCGGGAGATGTGGAGCAGATATCCTTACCTATTCATGGCTTCAGGTATGTTTCTTGACTCGTTCGAGGACGAACATTTTTTTAAGTTGGGGAGGATGTGACGACCCGGCCAGTCGCCTCATGAGCTACCCCTCCGTTTCCCCCATTTCAGCTTCTTTTATGCTTCGTTATCCGTGTTTTGTGGTATCGGGTTGGTCGGATCGAGTCTGGAATGAGTTTGGTGAAGTTTGAGGTACTTAGTCTCTTTTAAGAAGGCTTAAGTTGGAAAAGTCAACCGGATGTTGACTTATGTGTTAGAAGGATTGTAAGTGAGTTCCGATGGTTCGGTTAGCTTCGAGAGGTGATTTGTGACTTAAGAGCTCGATCAGAATAGGTTTTGGAGTTATAGAGAAGATTAGGCTTAAATTGGCAAAGTTGATATTTTAGTGGTTCTGGTTGATAGGCGAGATTTTGATATAGGGCTCGGAATGGAGTGACAGTGTCTTTGTTGTGTCATTTGGGATGTGTGTGCAAAATTTTAGGTCATTCGGACGAGATTTGATAGACTTTTTGATTGAAAGCATAATTTAAGAGTTCTTGGAGTTCTTAAGCTTGAATCCTATGTTAAATTGGTGATTGATGTTGTTGTGAGCGTTCCAAAGCTTTGAACAAGTTTGAACGATGTCATGGGATGTGTTGATATAATTGGTTTGAAGTTCCGGGAGTTCCGGGATGTTTTAGGCCGAAAATCATAGTAGTAGCAGGCCCAGAAGGGTTGCAGGCCTCGAAACCCACCCATGCGGTCTGCACAAAAAGGAGTGCAGCCGCGGTATGTGCTGTGCAGACCGCACAAAATGAAGTGCGGCCGCGGTAAGTGTTGTGCGGACCGCACAAAATGCTGTGCGGCCGCGGTGGGGAACGTTTCACTGATCCTACTCCGGAAGCTCATATCTTTCGATCTACAAGGAGTTTTGAGATGATTCAAAAACGAAAGTTGTATCCCTTCGTGTCTAGTTTCTAAAAGGTAAAGATATCGCAATTTGGACATTTGTAGCGAAAGTTATGGCCAAAATACTAAAGCCTGTCACTACAGAGGAAATCCTGTGCGGCCGCGGTCGTTTTTGTACAAACTGCACTGGCTTTGTGCGGACGTAAATGATGCTCTGAGGGTTTGAAACCCCGGATTGCACATCGTAGTGCTATATTGAGGTGAGACACGCACTTGATGATGAGCGTGGGGTCGTGTACTATTGGGGATTGTGACTTGGTCCGTCCCGATTGATGATTTTACCGCGTATTTGACTGAAACTTATTTTTATCATTATGATTTGAGCTGGTTGCCTTATTTTGGCTTCGTGCCAACTATTCGAACCCTTCGGGGATTTTTATTACTATTTACTCACTATTTTGACTTATTAATTGAACTCAGTCATGTATTTTCCACTGTTTTACTACTCAGCCATTTTTACTCCATTTTGAGATTTAAATGATATTTTAAATGTTATTTTGGGCGGAGAAATACTATTTTACTAATGCCCGAGGGGCTTGTGAGCATTTATGACTGAGTAAGGCTGAGGGCCTAGTTGTGTGGAAACATTGATACTGATTTTAGGCCGAGGGCCTAAGATATGTACATCACGAGGTAGCTTGTTGATATTGTTTATGAGACCGAGGTCCTGAGATTTATACGCCATGAAGTGGCTTGATTGATATGAGGCTGAGGGCCTAGATTTGATGCCACGAGATGGCTTGATATTGCGCTTGGGCCGTAAAGGGCCGCTCCCGGAGTCTATACACCCCAAGTGAGCGCGGGTACCCATTGTGATGTGAGATTGAGCCCGAAGGGCTGGCACTGTTTTGAGATTTGAGCCCGAGAGGTTGGTATTGTTCTATTTGAGCCCGAAGGGCTAGTATTGTTCCATGTGATTGCCCGAGGGGCTGGTACTATTCTAAGATGTTGCCCGAGGGGCGGTTTTATTAACATTGTGCTCGAGAGGCGAACTTCTATTTATTTACTTACCTGTCAATTACTTGTTTTACTTGTTAAAAAGGGATTTTACTCAATTTTTCATTATCTACTGGTTTTAAGTGATTTTTACTGCTTCGGTATAGAATGCCTTGTGTTTTATGTGTTTTCTTACTTTTAGTCATTATTTATATTTATTACTCACTGAGTTGGAGCACTCACTTTACTCCCTGCACCGTGTATGCAGATTCAGGCGTAGTAGGTCCCGCTCCTGAGTGCTGATCCTTCCAGTCCAGGCGGTGTTTCGGAGACTACGATGTAGTTGTTGGCGTCCGCAGCCCACGTGTCTCCCTTATCTTATTATATCTAAGTTTTTCAAACAGTTGTACCAGATATTGTATTTAGTAGACTCATATCAGGATTGTTAGTTGGTTATGACTTGTGACACCCTAGTTAGGGCTGTGTCGGGTTGGAAATTCCGCTTTGTTATCTCTATTTCCACTAATTATACTGTTAAATTATGTTTGAACTGTTCTTATGCTATTTAACTTCTTAAAAGGACGAAATGTATTAGACTGGCTGGCCTTGTCTTCATGAGAGGCTCCATCACAACCGGGTATGGGGTTAGTGTTGTGACATTCACGCCGGTGACAACTTTTTAGGGTTAGGGTTGGGTCGTAGAGAGATAGAGAGGATTAGGGATTATAGGGCAGCTGTTTGGTAATAATGAAAGGGTTTAGGGGGTCATTTGGGATTAATTTTTGTAAGAAAGGTTGTGGACCGTTGATCTAAAAGATCAACAACCACGATCAAACGAGGGGTTGTGTCAGTTAGGTGTAGATTGGGTTTAGGGGTGAGTTGGGTCGGTATATTAAGGGGTTTTGGCTGATATAGTTGGTTTATAATGGAATTAAAAAAGGCTATTTGTTAAATACCCAAACAATTTATAAAACAATATTTTATAAAATAACTAATAAATTATACAAAATAATTTTCATACATAGAAATGTTTTAAAATAATTATTACATATTTAGAAAAATACAATGAGCTATTTTCTGTTAAAATAATGTGAAAATATATACATAGGCTATAATTGCATAAATTATTGCAATTTTAACCGAAAGGTGTAAATCTGGCCATTTGTGAAATAATTTTAACTTAATATAACTATAAATAGCAATATTAAGTCATGAAATGCTATAAAGTCATTTGTGATGCAATTTTGTAATTATTTATTTAAACAAAATATTAGGATAAATTAATTTAAAAATATAAAAATTATGGAAAAATATTAGTTGATGCTAATGCATAGTTTTGAAAGTATTATAGGGAAAATTGGGTATCAACAATGATGGCATTATGAGGCTTCAAGGCCAGATTTGTCCTCCAAATGTTGATGGGTTGAGAGATTTGATCCTTGAAGAGGCTCACAGTTCGCGCTATTCTATTCACCCAAGTGTCATGAGGATGTATCGTGACTTGAAACAACACCATTGGTGGCAAAGAATGAAGAAAGACATCATTGCTTATGTATCTCGGTATTTCAATTGTCAACTTGTGAAGTATAAGCATCAGAAATCGGGTGGATTGACTTAGAGATTGGAGATACCAGAGTGGAAGTGAGAGCTCATCACTATAGATTTCGTAGTAGGCTTTCCACGGACCTTGAGGAAATATGATACAGTATGGGTTATTGTAGACCAGTTGACCAAGTCCATATACTTCATTCCGGTGGCGACTTCCTATTCTTTAGAGAGGTTGGCTCAGATTTACATTCAAGAGATTATCCGCCTGCATGGCATGCCTATTTCCATCATTTCTGACCGAGGCACGCAGGTCACATCACATTTTTGAAGAGTTGTGCAGCGTGAATTGGGAACGCAGTTTGAGCTAATCATAGCATTTCATCCTCAAACGGAAGGACAGTCCAAGTGCGCTGTTCAGATCTTGGAGCACATGTTATGTGCTTATGTTATGGATTTCAGAGGTTCATGGGACCAGTTCTTAACTCTTGTAGACTTCACCTACAACAACAGTTACTAGTCGAGTATTTAGATGGTGCCATATAAAGCCTTATGTGGGAGGCAATGTCATTCGCCGATTGGTTAGTTTGAGCACTGTGAGGCTAGGTTGTCGTGCACTGATTTAGTCTGTGATGCTATGGAAAGAGTTAAGGTGATTCAGGAAAGACTTTATACAAGTCAGTCCAGATAGAAGAGTTATGCAGACTAGAAGGTTCGGGATGTAACTTATATGGTGGGTGAGAATGTTCTTCTATGAGTGTCTCTCATGAAGGGCATGATGCAGTTTTGGAAGAAGGCCAAGTTAAGCACGAGGTTTATTGGGCAATTTGAGATCTTAGAGAGAGTTGGGGAGGTTTCCTACTTCTTTTCATTGCCTCCCAGCCTATGTGGAGTACATCCGGTATTCTATGTTTTAGTTTTTCAGAAGTACCAAAACCAACCTGTCGTGATGGCACATAACGTAGAACTAGGCAAGCCAACTACTCAACCATTTCCAACACTCTAAAGTGTTGAAAAATACAGAAGAAGTTAAATTTAAGGAAAACCTTTTAAAAACAGAATAAAAATTCACTACTCAATACAAAATCTCTCCAAAAATCGGGGCGTCACCGAGTACATGAGCATCTACATAGGGATTTAGTCTAATACAACATCTAGAGTAAAAACTGAAACATAAAATGAAAGATAAGGAGGGAGAGTCAAGGTCTGCGAATGCCAAGAAGCTTACTCGATAATATCCGAAGATCAGGACTCCTCAACTCAGCAACCGCCGTAACCGGAAGCACCTAGATCTGCACATGAGGTGCAGGGTGTAGCGTGAGTACAATCAACTTAATAAGTAACAAATTTATCCTTTGGTCTGAAAGAAGTGACGAACCCAATAGATACAGTTCAATATAAAAATAAAAGTACAGAAATGTAGACATGCTTCCAAGTTTAATAGATAAACTTAATACAAGTGAGATAGATAAATTCTGAATAATATGGGGATATAACCTCTCTATATCTATATGCCAATGCACATGCTAGATGTGATGCACCATGCTGAAAGCCTCGGGTACTGGCACTCTCAAAATACTCAGTCGCGCAGTATTATATATGGCCAATCCAGCCCAGGAAAGATTCATCCAGGATATATATACATCAACTAATAGTCAATCACTCAGTACTGGACAGGGCCAATCCAGCCCATGGGGAAGATCCATCCCCAAGAATAAATGATTCAGACAAGATTTATGTCAAGGGAAGATCCATCCCTCAATACAAAAAAATGCGCTCACTAGGAGTGTGTACAGACTTTGAAGGGGCTTCTCCAGCCCATTCAATATCATAATCCAAATACATGCATAAATACATAAAACCTATTGCAGCGTGCAACCCGATCCCATAAATGTCACTTATAATCAGGCTCTCGGGCTCACTCAGTCATCAATCTCTCCAATCTCTCTCTCTCTCTCTCTCTCGGACTCACAATGTCGTGAAACTAGCCCAAAAATAATGATATGATATATCAATAAATATCAACAGAGACTAAGATATGATTTGCAATGAATAAATATGATTGAGTATGAAATTTCAATGTAATCAATAAGTTAACAGCGAGAAACGACCATTATGGGCCGCAACAGTACCAGCATATAGCCTAAGCATGATTTCTAACATGATTGGAAGCTTAATTACTTAATCACACAATGAATATATGGATATCAACAAGATAAATCAGCTATACAGTTCCATGGAATCGACCAGGTCACAGTTCCCACGGTGCACGCCCGCACGCCCGTCACTTGGCATGTGTGTCACATCAACACCAATTATATAACACATAATTTGGGGTTTCAAACCCTCAGGTCCAAGTATAGAAGTGTTACTTACCTCAATCTGAGCAAATATCTACTCAAACACGCCTTTGCCTCGTGAAACGGCCTATAAATGCCTCAAATCTAGCCACAAATAACGCAATACAATCATCATGGGTTAAAAGAATAAATTCCATAAGGAAATACTAAACTCTTAATCAAAAGTCAAAAAGTCAACTCGAAAGCCGACCCCCAACCCGCATCTCGAAATCCGATAAAAGTTACAAAATCCAAAATCCCATTCAATCACAAGTCCAACCAAACTAAATTTACCAAAATCCGACACAAATCGTCACTCAAATCCCCAAATCAAACTCTCCCAATCCCTAACCTCAAACCCGTAAATTTCACCTCAACAATCTAAGTGGGAAAATCAATGGGGAAACAAGATTATTGAATAAAAATGAGCACAAGTGACTTACCTCAAGAAACCTCTCAAAAATCCTCTCAAGAATCGCCCAATCCTGAGCTTGAAATGTTCAAAATTAAGAAAAATCGAGAGACCTTGAATTTAAGGTTCTGCCTAGCCTTTTTGCTTTTGCGGTTCACTTAGCCGCTTATGCGGCACCGCTTTTACATTCCATCATCCGCATATGCGGAATTCACCTTATGCCAACGAACCACTTCAGCGGTCCAAATCCCACTTCTGCGGTGCGTATATGCGTGAACCATCCGCTTCTGCGGACCAGTGACCCCAAGCCATTTGTACTTTTGTGATCCTCCACGAACAGGTGTGAGTCCGTACCTGCAGAAATTCTCCCACATATGCGCTCCACAAATACAATCCAAGCTCCACTTCTACGCGTCCCAGCTCACACATGCGATCAATGTTCCACAGGTGCGATAGCACCAGAAGGCTTCAACTTCAGTAGTCTTCCAAACTCAAAAATCGATCTGTTAACTATCCAAAATCAACCCAAGACCCCGGGACCTCAACCAAACATACCTTCAAGTCCTATGTCACGATACGAACTTAGTCGAGACTTCAAATCACATCAAACAACATCAAAAAGATGAATCACACGCTAAATCAAGCCTATTTAAACTAAGAAATTTTAAATTTTACAAACGACGCCAAAACCTATTAAATCACACCCGATTGATCCCAAATTTTTCACACAAGTCACAAATGACACTATGGACCTACTCCAACTTCTGAAACTCTAATTCGGCCTTGACATCAAAAAGTCCACTCCCGATTAAACATTCCAAAAATCAAATTTTGTCCATTTCAAGCCTAATTACGGACCTCCATATCACAATTCGGACACACTCCTAAGTCCAAAATCACCAACGGAGATAACAGAAACATCAAAACTCCATTCCGGAGTTGTTTACACACAAGTCAACATTCGGTCAACCATTTCAACTTAAGCTTTCAACCTTGAGACTAAGTGGCTCAATTCATTCCAAAGTCCCTCTAGACCCAAACCGACTAACCCGGCAAGTCATTTAACAACTGTAAAGCACAAAATGGGTATTAAATAAGGGAACGTGGCTACAGCTCTTGAAATGACTGATCGGGTCGTTACATCCTCTCCCTCTTAAATAAACGTTCATCCTCGAACGGGTTTAGAAACATACCTAGAGTCTCAATTGTGGACATTTGCTCTGCATCTCCCGCTCAGTCTCCCAAATAGCCTCCTCAACTAGCTGACCTCTCCACTATACCTTCACTGAAGCTATGTTCTTTGACCTCAACTTTTCGAACCTGCCGATCCAAAATGCCCACCGGCTCCATATCATAAGCCAAATCACCATACAACTGAACCGTGCTAAAATCCAAAACATGAGATGGATCGCCGAAAAACTTCTGGAGCATAGAAACCTGAAATATTGGATGCACACTCGATAAACTAGGTGGCAAGGAAAGCTTGTAAGCCACCTCTCTGATCCTTCGAAGTACCTCAAACGACCCAATATACCAAGGGCTCAACTTACCCTTCTTGCCGAACCTCGGAGCACCCTTCAAGGAAGAAACTAATGTGTGACTATAATTCATGGTTTAGCACATTATGTGCCTTGAATTTTACATGCTTTAATGATAAATTACACTTTATTACGTGTAATGGAATCTATTTTATGTGTAGGTGAATTGGAGATGAAAGTAGAGAAAAGGGGATATTTAAACATGGAATGTGTGCGCAAGAACAGTGAAAAGGAGAGGCCAGGCAAAAGCCAGCTCAACGAGGCTCTAGCTTGGCGAGGCCAGCCAAAGGCCAGGCTGAACCAGGCTTTAGCATGGTGAGGCTAGGCAAAGGCCAGGCTCCAAAAACTTGTTGGGACCAAACACACACGCAAGTATACATGGTCGTCAAGTAATAAAGTGACTCAAAAGTTGGATGTCGAACCCACAGACTTAGATTAATCATTAACTAAGTAAACTAAAATCGCTTAATTATCCAAGATATTTAAGAGTGATATTTTTCTATTAATCTACTATTACAGAAATTAAACAAATAACAACTAAATTATCAAGAAAGCGATTTTTTTATGACGAGAATTTACTTTAGAGGAGATGGGAATATTAGAGTTGTGGATGGTTTATCAATCCTATTAAGTTCAATAATCACACTCGTTAATCCAGATTATCTATGGTTGCTAATTAACCGGATCGTTTATATGAATAGCATGTTCCCCCAATACTACTCGCCTGTCCACAATATATCAACCCTATATTCTTATATAATTGAATCTATCATGAATGAATATAATACATTATTTAATTATGCAAGACTGTTAGGTAGATTCCTATCCTAACCGCGAAATCTTCCCCCGAGCAACGGGTTCTGAAACAAGCTCTCTCTAATTCTACTCTAACCTAAACACTGCTTTCCCAAGCATATCATAGATAGTAAATAGAACTCAACTGCTGGCCAAACAGTTAAGCAATTATGCACAGAATTAGAGAAACAACCACAAGATGATAATCCGAATTAACGAAGATGTAATTAATAAACATTAATAATCATGTCAACCATAACCCTAGGATGTAGAGTGATTAGCCACTCATGTTTATAGTAACAATTTTTCAAGTATTTTGCATAAAAAAATTACAAAGAAAAGAAAATAGGATGAAGAACTCTATGATTTTCTCCTCCATTAGTTATCCACGTGATGTTCTTGCCTCCGGTCGCAAAAAACTCCCACAAAGTGGTGTTTTTAGGTCTATTTATATGTTTAGGACAAGACCTAAACGTGTAGGTAAATCATAGTCAAGCCGGGAAATAAATAAAGTCTTCAAAACTCGAACTGGGCTTGGCCTTTGGCTGTCCTCGCTAGGCTAAAGCTTGGTTGAGCTGGCTTTTGCCTGGCCTCTCCTTTTCACTGTTCTCGCGCACACTTTCTACATTTAAGTATCCATTTTGCTATACTTTCATCTTCAATTCACCTACACATAAAATAGACTCCATTACGCGCAAATAAAGTGTAAGTTATCATTAAAGCATGTAAAATGCAAGGCACATAATGTGCTAAACCATGAATTATATCCACCATCAATACACCACACTTAAACATTGCTCGTCCTCAAGAAATCAAACTACACTTATAGACACGACTTTTTAGACAATCTCCTAACTCATTATACCAAGAATCTTTAAAATAGACTAAGCACAAGGGTGTAACATCTTCACCTCAAGATTTGACTCACAAGTACCATGCATTATTTCACAATTCACTCTCGTAATCTAACATAGAGGTCAATGACATTACATTTCCTTCATAAATCAAGTACCCTCACATAACAAAAGAGAGTATTCCACACATAACAAAATTTAAGAACAATTAGGAACTCAAGAAAGAAAGAATTCACTCACTCTCATAAATAATATTCATATGCTACAAAAGATGCACCATAGGCTTGCCCGTAGTTTAATACTCGACTAATCGAGCTCTTTTAGTCTAGGATCAAGTAGGAGTTTTTTTGGTTGTAATGTAGGCTACGGGTCGGGTAGGATACAGTTGGATATGAGTGACTACACCTCCTTAAGCACTTTAATACATATACTTTAATATTTAAACCCACACTTATGTCAAACCATAACTCCTCCTTTCCATAAATGTATATTAACTCCATATTTCTTTAAGGACAATTACATCAAGAGTCACCACTATCACAGAATACTTTCACAGCAATACAACTAATTTTTTTTTCTTTTCTTCTTTTTTTTTTTTCTTTTCTTCTCTTACAATTCAAGTGGCTCTTACTTTTTCAAAACAGTGCACCTTTATCCTTATTTCATTAGTTCCACTCAAAAGCCAAACCAACCACCCCACACTTTAACTTTTACAAAGTTCATAACAATTGAAGTTCTCATGAGAGGTAAAAATGTTCAAATAGATAATTAATTCAAACAAATGGGTAAGACTTGTAATGTGGGTTCCAAAGAAACAGGATTACAGGATCAACGTGGTTAACTACGATATATAACAGTTAAGGGGTAAACTATATATATATATATATATATATATATATATATATATATATATATATATATATTTGGCTCAACAAAGAAATGCCTTTATCACTTCCAAGATGGAACAAAACTACTATATCGCTTTGCAAACACACGGGGCAAGTTCTAGACATCAAATGCAATGCACAGAATAACACACAAACCTCACACACACATGGCACATAACTCACTCAGGATTGGACTCATCAAGACACTCTAGTCAAAGCAGTTAAGCAAATTTAAGATTATACAAATTAAGGTACTTATACAAGAGTCAAAACCTGAGGCTAAGCGTCAAAATCAAAGTTCTCACTATCTCAAGGCATAAAAAAGTCAAGAGATATTGCTTCAATCCAATTCACATCACAATGGCTCCTCTCCTAAAAAAATAAAATTGCCTGCACCCGGTTCAAACAAAACCCTTAGAAAAGAACCGCGACACAAAGAAAAACCAAGGGGGAATTACTACACTACCTACAAAGAAAATTTTTTTGTCCTTTTTCTTTAGACTTAAATCCCTCAAAAAAATTGTCTAGGAGATCCATCGTCGGGAAAAGTCCAATTTTTCTATTTTTCCAATATTTTTTGTAGCTACTAAAATAATACACAACTACTAAAACAAAAAATAAGAAGTTAACATTTTTCTATATCCTACTAATCATCTAAAGAATTCTCCCACCCCACACTTAAACGAGTGCAGTGTCTGCACAAATAAAGCAAAACAATAACAAGGGTGGACAAGAAACTCCCTGAAAGGCCAAAGGCCGAAGCAATAGTGGCTCACAGGGTACTCAGACTTCCCCCAAGTATAATCCTTTATGTGGGCACCCCACACTTAGTTCTCACCATCTAACTTGCTTTTGCACTCTTCCAATGACTTTTCTTCCAATTTTTATAATCTTACAAAACAAAAATGAAAACTACCACAATAATAAGATGAAATAAAAATAAAAGAAAGCAGTAAAGATGGGTTCCCTCCCAACAAGCGGCACAACACTGCTACTTGCTCAGGCTGGGCACTTTCTCTTCTTCTTTCTCCCATTAAACCTTGCCTTTTTACGCGCTCTTAGAGGATCTAATCTTTCATCTCTGGCTCTTTTCTCAATCATCCTTACACACTCACCTTGCAACACCACCTTATCCAACTCAGTCGTCCTACCCGAATCACTACAATTCACATCAGGACTCTGCTCTATCCCCTTCAGTTCTACCACAATAATCATGCACAAGTCCTCATAATACTTAGGGATCTTAAGTTCCTTGTACACATTAAAAGTAATTTCCTCATTGCCAACTCTCATCTTCAATTTTCCTTCCCTGGCATCAATAAGCACTCCAATAGTAGCAAAGAATGGTCGCCCCAAAATAATGGGTACTTCCTCATCTGCCTCGTAATCAAGAATAATAAAATCAGCAGGAAGAATAAATCTTTCCACTCGAACTAACACATCATCAATAATTCCTTCTTGCATAACTAGTGACCTATCTGCCAACTGTAAAGTGATTGTAGTAGGTCTAAGCACCCCCAATCCGAATTGCTTGAACAAATAGGATGGCAGCAAATTTATACTAGCCCCTGAATCACACAGGGCTCTACCAACTTCTTGTTTTCCAAGAGACAGGGGAATTGTGAAACAACCAAGATCCTTCAACTTAAGAGGGAGTTTACTCTGAACTCTAGCACTACACTCTTTAGTAAGTGCAACTGTTTCAAACTTTGTATGTCTTTGCTTGTTTGCCACAATATCTCTGAGATACCTTGCATACTTAGGCACTTTCTACAAAATTTCCACCAAAGGCAAATTCAGACGCACTTGGCTCAAAATGTCTAAGAATTTCTTGTACATAGAATCATCCTTTTGCTTTTGCAATCTTTGTGGAGACGGAGGTGGTGGCCTTGTCACAATTTCTGGCTTTGCTTTCTTATTCTCCTCGCGGGCTTAGGAATTAATTCTCCTTCAGGTCTAGATGTATACTTCTTTTTCTCTAGAACTTCTTCTAATTCTCTTCCATTTCTAAAGCTAACCACATTGACTTGAGCCTTAGGATTAGGTTCAATATCACTCGGGAGAGCTCCAGCAGGTCTAGTATTCTGATTGTTAGCCATTTTCCCAAACTGCCTCTCTAGATTTCTAAATTCTGTGCGCAACTACTGATTGTCTATCAAGAGCTTTTTCATCATGTCAGTCAAACTCTCTTCTGCTTGCTGTGGGGGTTGAGGTGGATGTTTGTAATTCGCTTGAGGCCTGATATTCAGATTTCCACCCCAAGAGAAGTTAGGATTATTCCTCCAGTTCGGATTGTATATGTTACCATATTGAGCATTTTGATTCATCAGCCCTCTAGCTTGTTGCCCCACGTGGTAGATGGATTCAAGATTTATGGGACATATGTCACTTGTGTGACCTTCACCACATAACGCGCAACAAGTAGACATCTGTTGCACATGTTGCATCTATTGTGCTTGGTTCAATGTCATTTTATTCATCTGATTCGCTAGTCTCGCTACATCTTCCCTCATTGTTGAGAAGTCATCAAGCTCGATCAAACCTACTGCCTTTTGTTTAAGTGCTCTTCGTGGTTCCCCATCCACTTGCCAATTATTATCATTAGTAGTGAAATTGTTTAGCAGGATCTGGATCTCACTATACGGTCTTACCATGCAACTACCCCCACATGCTGAGTCAAGATTCATCTTTGATGTTTCATCCAACCCATCAACGAAAGTGTGACTCAACACCTCATTAGTCTAACAATGGTGTGGATAGTCTTTGAGTAGCTTCTTGTATTTTTCCCATGTTTGTCGAAGAGTCTCGCCATCTTGTTGTTGAACCCCAAGAATCTGGCTCTTCAACGACTTTGTCTTCTTTGTGGGAAAAAGCTTGATTAAGAATTTCCTTGCTAGATCATACTAATTGAGGATTGAGTTTGCGGGCTCCTTTTGTAACCATTCCTTAGCTTCCCCCATCATTGAAAAGAGAAATAGTGTCAGCCTGGCATAGTCCTTGGAAACGTTCGGATAATTGTAAGTGTTTGTAATTTCCAAGAAGTTCTAGATGTGCTTTTGCAGGTCTTCATGAGATAGACTCACATATTGCCCTGTGGACTGAATCAGTTGTACCATGTACTGTTTGAGTTCAAAGTGACCCATGATGTCTGGCTTCACAATCGCCTGAGTCATAAGAACCAGTTTGGGCCTCTATAACCAGACGCTCTTCATTACTTGCCATCTTTACTGGTTGTGGTTGAACTACGATGTCCAACTCTCTTTCAATTCTAGTTCTAGCTTTGACTTCCCTCTTCACTATATGAAATGTTCTCTCGATTTCAGGATCAAGAGGAAGGATATTGTTTACGCTTCTACTCCTCCGCATTCAAGAGAAAAGCCTGCGTTATTACAAATAAAGCAAACTAAAAATTAAAAACTTGAACAAATAAAGAATAACAACTTAACTTAACTAAGCAATCAATAACTAAGTCCCCGAGAACGACGCCAAAAACTTGTTGGGACCAAACACACACGCAAGTATACGTGGTCGTCAAGTAATAAAGTGGCTCAAAAGTCGGATGTCGAACCCATAAAGACTTAGATTGATCGTTAACTAAGTAAACTAAAATCACTTAATTATTCAAGATATTTAAGAGTGATATTTTTCTATTAACCTACTATTGCGGAAACTAAACAATTAACAACTAAATTATCAAGAATGTGATTTTGTATGACGAGATTTTACTTCAGAGGAGATGGAAATTCCAGGGTTGTGGTTGGTTTATCAATCCTATTAAGTTCAATAATCACACTAGTTAATCCAGATTATCTATGGTTGCTAATTAACCAGATCGTTTATATGAATAGCATGTTCCCACAATACTACTCGCCTGCCCACAATATATCAATCCTATATTCCTATGATATTGAATCTATCATGAACGAATATAATACGGTATTTAATTAAGCAAGACTATTACGTATATTCCTATCCTAACTGCGAAATCTTCCCTGAGCCATGGGTTCAGAAACAAGCTCTCTCTAATTCTACTCGAATATAAACACGGCTTTCCCAAGCATAGCGTAGATAGTAATAGAACTCAACTACTGGCCAGACAATTAAGCAATTATGCACAGAATTAGAGAAACAACCACAAGATGATAATCTGAATTAATGAAGATGCAATAAATGTTAATAATCATGTCATTCACAACCCTAGAACGTAGAGTGCTTACCCACTCATGTTTATAATAACAATTTTCCAAGTATTTTACATAAACAAATTACAAAGAAAAGAAAACAGGATGAAGAACTCTATGATTTTCTCCTCCAAAAGTTATCCACGTGATGTCCTTCCCTCCGGTCGCAAAAAAATCCCTCAAAGTGGCGTTTTTAGGTATATTTATATGTTTAGGACAAGACCTAAACGTGTAGGTCAAATCCTAGTCAAGCCGGGAAACAACTAAAGTCTTCAAAACTCGGACTTGACCTAGCCTTTGGCTGGCCTCGCCAGGCTAAAGACTGGTTCAGCCTGGCCTTTGGCTGCCTTGCCAGGCTAAAGCATGGTTGAGCTGGCTTTTGCCTGGCCTCTCCTTTTCATTGTTCTCGTGGACACTTTTCACGTTTACGTATCCCTTTTGCTCTACTTTCATCTCCAATTCACCTACACATAAAAGAGACTCCATTATGCGCAAATAAAGTGTAATTTATCATTAAAGCATGTAAAATGCAAGGCACATAATGTGCTAAACCATGAATTATAGCCACACATCAGAAACCTTGAGCAGTACCTTATCCCCAATCATGTAAGCAACATCACGAACCTTCCAATCGGCTTAACTCTTCTGCCTAGACTGCACAGTGCGAAAGTGATCCTTAATCAATTTAACTTTGTCCAAAACATACTGAACTAAGTCAGTACCCAATAGCTTAGCCTTACCCGGGTCAAACCAACCCATCGTAGATCGACACTGTCTCCCATACAAAGCCTCATATGGAGCCATTTGAATGCTCGACCGGTAGCTGTTGTTTTAGGCAAACTCCCTAAGCAACAAAAACTAATCCCATGAAACCTCGAAATCAATGACCCAAATGCGTAGCATGTCCTCCAATATCAGAATAGTGCGCTCGGACTGACCATCCATCTGAGGGTGAAATGTTGTACTCAACTCAACCTAGGTGCCCAACCCACACTGCATGGCCCTCCAAAAATGCGATGTAAATTGCACACCTCAATCTGAAATGATGGACACCAAAACACCGTGAATGAGAACAATCTTGCGGATGTAAATCTCAGCCAACCGCCCTGAAGAATAAGTAGTCCCAAATGGAATGAAGTGCGCGGACTTCGTTAGCCGATCCACAATTACCCAAATAGCATCGAACTTCCTCAAAGTCCGTAGGAGCCCAATTACAAAATCCATGGTGATACGCTCCCATTTCCACTACGGAATCTCAAGTTTCTGAAGCAATCCACCTGGCCTCTGATGCTCATACTTTAACTACTAACAGTTAAGGAACCGATCCACAAACCCCATTATATCCTTCTTCATCCTTCTCCACCAATAGTTCTGTCTCAAGTCCTGGTACATCTTCGCAGCACCCGAATGAATAGAATACCGCGAACTATGGGCCTCCTCAAGAACCAACTCACGTAGACCATCTATATTGGGCATACATATCCGACCCTACATCCTCAACACCTCATCATCCCCAATAGTAACATCTCTGGCATCACCGTGCTGAACCTTGTCCTTGGGGACAAGTAAATTAGGATCAACATACCGGCGCTCTCTGATGCAAACAAATAAGGAAGACCAAGAAACCACACAAGCTAGAACCCTACTGGGCTCCGAAACATCTAATCTCATGAACTGGTTGGCCAAGTCCTTAACACCAACTGCAAGCGGTCTCTCACCAACAGAAATGAATACAGGCTACCCATACTCACTGTCTTCATACTCAAGGCATCGGCCACCACATTGGCCTTCCTGGGATGATACAAAATAATAATATCATAGTCCTTTAGAAACTCCAACCATCTCCGCTGCTTCAAATGTAGATCCTTCTATTTGAAAAAGTGTTGGAGACTCCAATGATCTGTAAATACATCGCAAGACACACCATAGAGATCATGCCTCCAAATCTTCAATGCATGAAAGATGGCAGCCAACTCCAAATCATGAACATGGTAGTTCTTCTCATGAGGATTCAATTGTCGTGAAGTATAAGAAATCACTCTACCCTCCTGCATCAAGACACGCCCAATACCAATCCGAGAAGCATCACAATACGTTGTATAAGAGCCTGAAACTGAAGGCAAAACTAGAACTGGAGCAGTGGTCAAGGTAGTCTTGAGCTTCTAAAATCTCTCCTCACACTCATCCGACCATCTGAAAGGATCACTCTCTTAGTTTAATTTGGTCAATGGCGATCAATAGACGAGAAACTCTCTACAAAGTGATGATAATACCGGGGGAAACCAAAAAAGCTTCGAATTTCTGTAGCTGAGGATGGTCTAGGCCTACTCTGAACTGCCTCTATCTTCTTTGGATCCACCTGAATCCCCTTATTGGATACCATGTGCCCCAAGAATGCCACTGAATTAAGCCAAAACGCATAGTTGGAAAACATGGCATAAAGTTTTTCCTCCCTCAACCACTGCAACACAATCCTCAAATAGCTCCTTTTGACTATGAGAGTACACCAGGATATCATCACTGAATATTATGACAAACGAGTCAAGCTAAGACCGAAATACGTTGTTCATCAGATGCATGAATGTTGTTGGGGAATTGGTTAGCCGAAAAGACATCAAAAGGAACTCATAATGACCATAACGGGTCCTGAATGTTGTCTTTAGAATATCCGAGTCCCGAATCTTCAACTGGTGACACCTAGACCTTAAATCAATCTTGGAGAACAACCGCACACCCTTAAACTAGTCAAATAGATCATCAATACGCGGCAAAAGATACTTGTTCTTGATTGTAACTTCATTGAAATGCCTATAATCGATGCACATGCGCATAGTACCATCCTTCTTCTTTACAAACAGAACCGGTGTACCCCAAGGTGACACAATAGGCCTAATAAACCCCTTATCAAGAAGTTCCTAAAGTTGCTCCTTCAACTCCTTCAACTCAGCTGGTGCCATACGATACAAAGGAATAGAAATAGGCTGAGTGCCCGACACCAAGTCAATATCCCTGTCGGGCAACATGCTCGACAGGTCTGTAGAAAACATATTAAAAAATCTCACACCACCGGAACAAAATCAATAGTCGGGGTATCAGCACCAACACACCTCACAAAGGCCAAATAAGACAGATATCCCTTCCCAACCATCCATTGGTCCTTCAAATATGAAATCATTCTGCTGCGAACAAAATCTAGGTAATATCTCCACTCGATCTTCGGCAACCCCGGCATCGCAAACGTCACAGTCTTAGCGTGACAATCTAGAATAGCATGGCATGGATACAACCAATCCATACCCAAAATCACGTCGAAATCAACCATACTAAGTAATAAGAGATCAACTCTAGTCTCCAGTCCCCCAATAGTCACTACATACGATCGGTAAGCATGATCCACAACAATAGTATCGTCCACCAGCATAGATACATGAACAAATAAAACTAGGGACTAATGGGCCATATCTAGATAATAGGAAAAAATATGATGATACATAGGAATAAGTGGAACCAGGGTCAAAATAAATGATTCGGACAAGATCCATGTCCAGGGAAGATCCATCCCTCTATGCAAATAAATTGCTCTCACTAGGGGTGTGTACAGACTCCAGGGGGGATCCTTTAGCCCAAGCGCTATCATAAGCCAAATCCAGGCATAAATCAATAAAACCTACTGTAGAGGGCATCCCGATCCAATAAATGTCACTCATAATCAGGCCCTCAGCCTCACTTAGTCATCAATCTCTCCAGCCTCTCTCTCTCTAGCTCACAATTTCGTGAAACTAGCCTAATGATGATATGATGTATCAATAAATAACAACAGAGACTGAGATATGATATGCAATGAATAAATATGACTCAGTACGAAATTTCAATGTAATCAATAAGTTAACAACAAGAAACGACCATTATGGGCCCCAACAGTACCAACATATAACCTAAGCATAATTTCTAACATTATTGGCAGCTCAATTACTTAATCACGTGATGAAAGCATAGATATCAACAAGATAAATCAACTATACAGTTCCATGGAATCGACCAGGTCACAATTGTCACGGTGCACGCCCGTCACTTGGCATGAGCGTCACCTCAACACCAATCATCCAACACACAATTTGGTGTTTCAAACCCTCAAGGCCAAGTTTAGAAGTGTTCCTTACCTCAATCCAAGCAAATCTCTACTCCAACACACCTTTGTCTCGCGAAATGGCCTCTGAATGCCTCGAATCTAGCCACAAATAATGCGATACAATCAAGATGGGATTAAGGAATCAGTTTCATAAGTAAATACTAAACTATTAATCAAAAGTCAAAAAGTCAACTCAAAAGCCAGTCGCTAGCCCACATCTCGAAATGCGATAAAAGTCACAAAAACCAAAGGCACATTCAACCACGAGTCTAACCATACCAAATTTAACAAAATCCAATACCAAATCATCACTCAAATCCCAAAATCAAACTCCCTATATCCCTAGCCTCAAACCCCGAAATTTCACCTCAAAACCACACAATGTAGGTGGGAAAATCAATGGGGAAACACGATTATTAAATAAAGATGAGCACAAGTGACTTACCTCACGAAACCCCTTAAAATCCTCTCAAGAATCGCCCAATCCCAAGCTTGAAATGTTCAACGAGAAGATAAATCGCAAACCCTTGAATTTAAGGTTCTGCCCACCCTTTTCGCTTATGCAGTTCACTTAGCTGGTTTTGCAGCATCGCTTTTGTGGTACATTATCCGCATCTGCGGAAGTTGCCTTATGGTGACCAGCCGCTTCTACGGTCCAAATCTTGTTTTTGCAGGTGCCCATCTACACGAACCATCCACTTCTGTGGACCAATGACCCCAAGCCATTTCTGCTTCAGCAATCCTCCACGCGCAGGTGTGAGTCCGCACCTGTGGAAATTCTCCCGCATCTGCGCTCCACAGCTCCAATCAAATCTCCGCTTCTACGCGTCCCAGCTCGCACTTGCGAGCAATGTTCCACAGGTGCAATTGCACTAGAAGGCTTCAGCTTCATCAGTCTTCCAAACTCAAAATCACATCAAACAACATCGAAAACACGAATCACACCCCAATTCAAGCCAATTGAAACTAAGAAATTTCAACTTCTACAAGCGACACCGAAATCTTTCAAATCACACTCGATTGATCCCAAATTTTGCACACAAGTTACAAATGACACCACGAACCTACTCCAACTTCCGAAACTCCAATCCGACCCCGACATCAAAAAGTCCACTCTCGGTCAAACTTATCAAAAATCAAATTTTTGCCATTTCAAGCTTAATTTCGCTACGGACCTCCAAATCATAATACAGACACGCTTCTAAGTCCAAAATTACCCAGCAGAGCTAACAGAATCATCAAAACTCCATTCCAGTGTTGTTTACACATAAATCAACATCTGGTCAATCATTTTAACTTAAGCTTTCAACCTTGAGACGAAGTTTCTAAATTCATTCCGAAATCCCTCCAGACCTGAACCGACTAGCTCGGTAAGTCACATAACAATTGTAAAGCACAAAATAAGAAGTAAATAGGGGAACAGGGCTATGACTCTCGAAAATTGGCCATTAGTCTTCCATTCTAGCTTGTAGTACTTTGATTTCTAAGGCAGTCATTCTTTGAATTTCATCATTTTTCTTAATTATTTGCCTCACCATGTCTATAATGCGAGCAACACGTTCCACATCCTCCACTTCAATACTCCCACTAAACTCACAAATATTATTAGAAAAATCATTATAAGAGCTTAGATAAGAATAATAAGAATTAGGACAACCATCCCAATGGCCACCTTGACCACCACACACATTACAAATATTCCATGCAAAAGATTGAGTTGGTGCACCCAACTCTCTCCCAAAAATATTGTCTCAAATTTGCTACGAGTGTGGTCCTCCACAATATAGATAAGGATCAACAAAATAAGAATAACCAATATTCGACCAATTTTCATGCCAAGATGACATACCAACAAAGATAATAAAATATTAAACTAAGCTAAAATAAAGAAACTTTAATAGACAAAAAGTTAAAATCTAATCTAGTAAAATAGTTAGATTCTAAGTCCCCGGCAACAACGCTAAAAACTTATTGCTCCCAAACGCACATGTAAGTATACGTGATCGTACAAGTAATATAGGATTGTAAGTTCATATATCGTACCCACAGGGACTTGTGATTAACTATTTACTAAATTAAACTAAGACAATTTATCTATTCAAGCGATTTTCTAAAGTATAAAATTTAACTAAAACTAGTCTAGAGTGGCAAACTAAGCGATTACATAAAACAAGTCGGTAATCTTATAGACAAATTCAATGGGAGAAAATAATACAAAGCTATGTGTTAGCTAACAGCCCCGTTGAGTCTTCCACTTAAATTTTCTAATTAATTTCTCTGGTTTATTGATTAACAGGGTTAATATTACTTGTAGTATTTTTTGGAAGTACTACTCGGCTATTCAAGCTAACCTAATGCCTATATCCTATGGAATTAGGATAAACAAGAACGCATTAATAATTCCCGAATAGTAACCAAGCAAGGCGATTAGGTATATCCATATCCTAACCGCAAATTCGTTCCTGATACTCAAGTTCAATATCTCTCTTTACTCAATCTTATATGCAAACTAGAATTCCCGCTCTCGATTTCAATCCTAGATTCACATATAGTATTCAATTGGTGATTAAGAAATTGAATAATTAAGCCCAAGATTTAATAAATAAACCATTACGATATAATAAGAAGAACAAATTCAAACTTCAAATTATAACGTTCATGTGACACCCACAACTCTAGATAATAAACCATGAGATTAAAGGAAGAGGAGAGGATAAAAACTAATTAGAAGCCTCCTCCAAGTGTGGTTTGCTTTCCCGTCCAAAGTGGTATGTTCTCCTCCCAAAAATATGTTTAGAACCCTTTTTATACAAGTTTAAGGACGTCTAGGACCCAAAAAGATCTTCTCCTAGTCGAAATAAGACAGTTCCTGAGATTGGGCACCCTGGGTTGAGCATCGTGCTAGCCTGGACTCTGAAAATTTTGGGCTTCTGGTGCTAGCGCCACAGGTAGAGCGACGCTCTATCCTGGATGCTAGAATTCGGCACTTGTCCAATTTCTTCTTTTTTAGCTCCAACTCATGTGCATTTAGTCCAATTCACTCCCAATTGATTCCTACACATATAAACACCAAAAGTTAGCTCAATTCATTGCATTTACACATTAGAACCAATAAGAATAGAGCTAAATGTGAGGCTATTCATGTATAAAATACATACTTTTAGCCAAACATCACTCTACAGACTCTGCATCAGTGGCATGCATAACTCGTAAAGTCCATTGCATCTAGTCTAGAAAATTCTAAGGATCTTTATTTGGTTCAGTTCTAGTGAACGAGGGGTCCAAATTTATGAAATCCCAAACGCTCAAACTAACTACTCTATCTAAGGTGGCAGGGGCCTAATTTTAGGCCTGATAGGCTACTAATCGAGTCAACAACTATACAACACTCCTCATATCTAGATCCCATTCAGGAACAACGAGGGGAGGAATTGGATGTATGGTAGCTTCTCTTTGCCATTCCTGGGGTATTGGGGTGTCCTTAAAACCTGATCATCAGCCTCATCACGAAGTCCGTGTTGACCCATAGGGGCAGGTGACACCTGGCTGGTATTTTCTCCTGCTTCTTCATTTAATCCTTCAATAATTGCCTGACATCTTGTAGTAGGCATCATTATAATCATAAAAAAGACGTGGAATAGAAACAAATGCTTATGACCTTGCTTTAACGCACGATCTAGATCTGAAAGAAATGTATTCACCCTAGATATCTCATAGCCTCCTTTTTATAAGTATGGTGCACGACACACTAATAAACAAAACTACTAGATATGCCTTGCAGATTCTGTAGGACAAACCAGGCTATGATACCAAGTTTGTCACACCCCAACCTTGGGAGGTGAGACCGGCACACGACGCTTGATGGCCCGTGCGAACCGACATCCATACTCAGACCTCTTCGTTATGGAATCCAGTCCAGTGAGGCCTTGAAGTAATAAATACCATAATTTAAAATGTACACAACTGACTGAGAAACAAAATTAGCACTAATACAACTTCACCATTGTTTCCAACATGGTTATGACCAACCCTTACACACATCTGAACATTGGTCTGCAAGCCTCTAAGAGTGCTAAAACATAGCACATGACTTGGCCGGGATGGGGCCCCAAAGTACCAAAAATTAACTTAAACATCAACTATTGACTTTTGAAGAGCTACTCCGGAGAAGTGGAGTGCAATGACCAACAGATGGAGCAAACACCCTCCTAGGGAGGGACGTTACCGGGTCAATCTGTACCTGTGGGCATATACATAATGCCCAAATAAAAAGGGCGTCATTACAAAAGAAGTACTGAGTATCTAAGACGGATAACATTTATAAACCAATGACATAGCTTAAGGGATAGAAATACTCAAGTTAACTTGAATATCGTAAACAAGCCACCGAGGGCTTTTCATTGTTAAAACCACGAATCTGGAGTGTATGCAAGCTTTAGTAAAAATCAAGTCATTCATTAGTGACATGCATTCACTATACTATATCTATATATAGTCCAATCTCTTTTTGGGGTATATCATCACATTTCACTTCATCCCGGCCTTATAGAGGAATCGGTCATACCCGGCCTCAGGTGGTTTCGACAGTACCCAGCCTCCATAGGAATCGGCGTAGTTGTCCTCAAGAGGGCTCGGTAACCTCACTTCACACATCACTCCATACTCGGCCTCATAGAGGAATCGGTCGTACCCGTTCTCATGAGATCTCAAGTGTACCCGATCTCAATAAAACTCGGTGTAACCAAACTCAAGAGGAGTAGGTAGCCTCACATCAAACATCATAGTATCCGTCCATACAAGGGATCGGTAAAATCTCATACCATGCCTCATCAAACCTAACTGTTAGTGGTTTCATAATAGGTATTATACCCAACCGACTATAGCGCAACTCGGTAGAGTCATATACATATATATATATATATATATGTATATATGTATGTATATATGTATATATGTATATATGTATGTATATATGTATATATGTATATATGTATGTATATATATATATATATATGTATGTATGTATGTATGTATGTATCTATAAGTGCAATGCAGAATCAATATCAAGAGATACTAAGATCAAACTCATAAGGACTCATATTTTTTCGAATTCAGGAAACTATTTGGAAAATATCTCAAATTGAAGAAATTCCAATGGTAAGAATAATATACAAGAATAGAAACAACGTTATTGAGAAACCTTAGAACAACCCAATCTTATAACATAGAAATCCTTGAAGAAGAGAGAGACACACATACCAAGTCATGCCAATAAAGAAAGTTGTTCTGCATACCTTATTGAAGAACTATGTACACTTCTATAATGGTTAGCCTCCAACGAATATCCAGTATCAATAAAACAAGATAATAGATATTAAAACGGTGATTCAAAGCTCCTTCGCACTAGATCCTACTAGGTTCACCTTCGTCCTTGCCCTAGACTATTTTGGAATTCTAAAGGGGGTTTGAGAGCATTGTGGATAAACTAAAATGATTTATAACTTCCTAGAATGAGAGGAAAGATAGATGTACTACCTTTTTATACTATCCCAAGCCTAGAAAATTCCACCGCCTCCACATGCAAAATGGGTCACCCCGCCGCAGCTACAGCACTTGGTGGGATAGCTAGCGCAAGTCTAATAAAATGTGTAATCTCCTTCTATCCTCATATGCATCGCCGACCAATTGATTGCGCTAGAAGCCAAACTTATAAATCTTTAACTCTATGCATGGGGAACAGTGTGGGGCATAAAACTACCAAAATAAACTATAGATTACTACCAAATGTATCAAACTACTAAAAATTAACTAAATGAATCATATGATTATTACATCCCAGTGTCATAAATTGTATCCAGTCAAATCGAATTCTCCACCCCCTAAATAAAAGTAAGCATTGTCCCCAATGCTTATCAAAATAAAATCAAAGAGCGGAGAGGGGAAAAGAAACACCCTAAGCATATTCAGTCATCCGATCCGGCTCAGCTAACTGGATAGTATCAGCATCATTCGTGGGAGCTGCCTGAGATATGAACATGTCACGCACTGCAGCAGCAGTTCTGGATGCAAGGCATGGCTCCTCATCCTAAGCGGTAAAAGGATCCTGAGAAGTCTGAACGGGGTGAGGTTGAGCTGGATCAATCAGCAGGTCAGAAGGCAAGTTGCCTGCCTTAGCTATGCTAGTCACTTCATACCGTAGCGGCTCAATTGGCTTCTTGATGGCCTGAGTCTTCCGCATCTTCTTCACCTGATTGATCAACCTCTTGATTACTGCACCATGCTGAACGAATATGTCCATAATCACCTTCTGGTTGTCCAATATCTTAGTGAGCTTCCCATCAGTGTCAGAAGTGTCTAGCTATGTAGAGGGCTACCCTGTAACTGCACTAGATAGCTCAGATAGTTTTGGTGTAGTTGTCTGCATCAGGTTGTTGAGGCTCACCAATGTCTGAGACACCCGTAAGGCAGATAGTGGGTCAGTAGTCATAGGCACCGGCCTTAGAGCTAGCATAGGTGATGGAGCAGGGGCTGATGGTGGCTTAGAAGCAGTGTCTCTATCATAAATTGGAGGCTCAGCAAAATATGAAGGGATTTCAGAGTGATCGGGAGCTGCTACTACAGGATTATCAGACTGGATAGTAGTAGTAGAAGGCTAGCTGTTTTTCTTTGCGTTCTTGGGATCTTGCAACTTGTATAGATCAAAGGGAGCGGTGGATTAATCTTTGTGCCAAATTGTCTAGACTCCACTTTGGCATCTGTCAAGTACTCTATGATAGTGCTGGGGTAGGGTTAGGAAATGTTTCCCTATTACGCTACCAAAGAGGTTTTGGCCGACATCAAGGCACCCGCATTGATTGGGTACCCGACCATCATAGAAGCCACAAGCATTTCTCTCTCCAGAGGTAGGTTGTTTTAATTCTGGCATGGTTCAAGTCTCGTACAAACAAAATTTTGCCACCCCTTTGCCTCAAAGCTTAAGGTTTTGTGGAAGACTGGCACTCCGGAACCTATCCAAGGAGGAGCAGGCCCAAGAGAAATGATCTTCGCAAGCCACGGTCGGACAACCTCTTTCTTACCTAATTTTGCTAGGTAATCCTTTGGCTCTACATCCTCAAGTGTCAGGTATGCATTCAAGGTTCTTTGATCAAATGTCACCATGAGGTTGTGCACTTTGGTGACACTGGTCCCTTTTACAATGTGTGTAGTGTTGGAATAGAAGAACTCCTGGACCAGATGATCTTTGACGTCAACCAGCTCCTCGATGAACTCCACCCAGATTTTTCTCTCTATAAACTGTTCAAGGACTGCCAGATTGTACTTGTCTAGGTCCTTGGTAAGGAATTGCCTTTCATGATTGAGGGACCCTTCTTTCCACCACTTTTTGAAGTCCATTTAGTCATTATAAATCAAAAACCAGTCTTCCAAGACCACTTCTTCTTGGTCCTTCTTATGTCATTCCTTGTAACCTTTACCCCTTTTGCGTCATTAGTGGCATCATCAGAATCAGAGTCTTGTACTGCTACATTTGACTCTTGACTAGTGCTAGTTGTGCCTTGGGAGGTGCCCTAAGATGTGGAAGGCTTAGCTTGGGGATCAGACTGTCCTTGTGGCTGATATTGCTCCTCATTGAGGTCTTCAGACTAAGACAATGAGTTGCCTTTGGAGGCTTCCCTAGACATGACATAAAAATCAGAATTTGAGAGGCCTCTACCTCTCCCTCGCCCAATTGTTTACTTCTTCGCAATTGCTTTTTGTATACTAGGATGCAAGGTAGCTCTTCCTCTATCGTTTACTTGATTACCCCTTCCTTTTGATGTCTTCATTTTTCCTCTTGATAGTACTAATGAGTGTTGAATTCAATTAAAGTGAAATTGAGCAAAAAAGGGTTGAAATAATGCAAAACTCTTCAGTGATTCCGCATCTGCAAAAGACTAGTCGCAGAAGCGACCTCGCATCTTCGAGGAAATGGTCTGCATCTTGCGAAATTGAGCTATCTTTCCTGGGAATGCATCTATAATATAAGAACCGCTTCTGCGGTTGCGCATCTACGCTTGAGAGCCCGCATCTGCGGAGCTAGAAGTTCCCTTCAATTTTTGCATCTGCGATAGGAGATCCGCATTTGCGGAGCTGCACCTACGAGGATTCTTCCACAGGTGCAGTCAACGGGCTTCAGACCTGGGCAGGAATGACATTTCACATTTTCTCAATTCCAAACCCAAAATACACGACCTAGCAAAATCTCTGGACATCTTTGGGTAGTCGTTGACCTATTTTGAGAGAAGCACACAAGTTTTGGAGCTAGGGTTCTTGCACACACACTTTGGTCTTGAAGATTTGAAGCTTTTGGTTGAGAATTTCTTACTCATTTATGCTCATTTCTTCATTTCCTTGCTTTGTATTGTATATCTAAGTGTGTAGTATTTATTCCAACACTTGAATCTTGTTTATGAAAATATTCCTGTTTAAAATGTGGATTAAATATCTTGTTGTGCTTATGTATTGAACGATTTTTATCTTTTATGAAGTGAGTTATTGCTTCTTTAATTATTCCTATTCTTTAATATTTTCAAAGGGATTAGCTAACCCTAGGACTCGCCCATTAACTTCGAATTAATTTTGGGAAATATTATTTGGGGTTGGGAAAGATTAATGAACAAGAACTTGAGGCTTTAACCCTCATTGTATCGATTCTACCTAGGGATAGGATTGAACTACTTGTAGCCATATTCGGGTGTGCTTAATCTCTTAATTGTCTTAGGGATAAGTCAATTAGAAAGTCTTGTTAGTCTTTGGAAGAAGCTAATATAGAATCATTACCCGAGGCTAATTAACATAAACTCGCTCATATTTGTTAAATCGTGAAATACATTGGATCGTTACTTGAGTGCAATTCCCCGTGTATTAATATTTGTAACCATTGATCATTTTACTTGCTTTCTAGGTTAGTTTATATTTCCACAGTTAGCTATAAGTATTTTCTCAAGATAATTCTAAGTGTTTGGCATTGCATAACAAGTGATAATTCTCTTACATTCCTAATCGCCTACATATTGTTCTCTGTGGGATTCGACCCCGACTCATAGTTGGGTAAATTATATTGCATGTGACCATGTCCATTTACTTTGTAGTAGTGAATTTGGATGTCATCAAAATTGGCGCCATTTCCAGAGAACAATTTGGCGTTATTTAGGTTGTTTGAGAATTAAGCGTAAGTTCTTTGGTCCAAACTTGTAAATATTTGTGTAATTATTTTTCTTACCTTGGTCTATTTTTCTTGTTTATTTTCTTAGTTTTTTTTTAAAATGGCATCATGTGATAAAAATTGGCCAGATGGTAGTTGTTCATACTTTGATGACCTTCTCCTTATTGTGAAGGACCACACTCGTGGCAAAAATGTTTAAAATTTCCCGGAGGTGGATTGTGCGCACAATTTCAAACCTAAGAGTGGAGTATTTGTGATAAGTGTGATCGCCAAAATGGTCATTGGGAGTATTGTGCTTATTTGTCCTTCCTTCCTCAAGCCCCCGCTATGATGATTCTTTTTTTCGTGATGAAATCTATAGAGATATGGAGGTGGAAAAAGTTGAGCATGGTCAAAATGGAAAGTTCAAGCTCATGTTAGAATGCCTACTTGAAGGAGGAAACAAAGAGCAAAGTGCCTTGGAGGAGCTTTTGGAAAGTAGTCTTCAAAATGACTTGGCGCTTGAAAGGTTGAACTCACAAATGGATGGAATGCTTGAAGCTTTAGAGGTCCAAAATGCCTTGGAAGTGAATGATAGTCAAGAACCTTCCTTAGAGATTGAAGCTGAAAATCCTTCCTTGGCATTTGATCAAAACCAAGAAGAACTCTCAAATGCTCAAAATGAGAAAACGGTGCTCATGTTGGAAGCCATTCTTGAAAATGGGGAGAAGTAAAGCTTGGAACTCGAGAACTTAAAATAAGGCTTGACTCAAAATGATTAGCATATCTGCACTTTAGAAGATCGAATGAAAATATTAGTTGAGGCTCACTATGCCCATCAACTTGAGAGTGTGGAAAGAATTAAAGGAGAGTTCGACTTTGGGGAATAAAGTGAGCTTTACTTTGAGGAATCAAGAATTGAACATCTGCCAACCGACTCCATGAGTGTTAGTGATGCACAGAAAAATATGGAATTCGAGTCAACCAGTGCAAGTGAAAATTTGGTTGAGATTGACTCTAGTCCGGGGGAAAAAAGGATTTCAAAATCCGGAAAGAATTCCAATTCGGAGGTTTGATGTCACATTCCAAGCATTTTTCAATATTGGAATTGTGTGGTGATATGGAAATTGAACTACATGAGTCTATGAGGGATTGTGAGGAGGAAAGACAAAGGTCATACATCTTACAATTCGAGGGAACAACAAGGCGAAATGGTATTCCTTACATGAAAGCCAAGAAGTGCAAAATAAAGAAATTAATAATTGGCTTGATCATCTATTTACCACCCCCATCACTCGTGGTCACAAACTTGATTCCAAGTTAAGTGCCTAATTCATGTCATCCAAGTGACGAGAAAAGTGGTAAAGTTGATCTGTGTCGTGCCATGACATTAGATGCGGCACTTGGTGGGAGGTAACCCATCGTTTATTCAAAAAAATTAGTCATTTTTGAAATTTTCATTTTTTAAAATAGCTTAGAATATTATTTTTGACTAATCTGCCAAGTTTCAGATTTTTTGGAGTTTAATTGAGGAGTTTGAGGTTTTGGAATGCACAAAAATAGTGGTTGCAAAAATCTGAGCACCAGTCATTTGGTGTAACCGTGTCTGTGGAACTTTTGTCGCAGATGGGGTCACACAAAAGTGGGTTTCTAGGTGCAGATGTGCAGATTCCGCAGGTGCGATGAAATTCTTGCAGAAGCGCTTCTTTAATCACAAGTGCCGAAATCAGGAAAGTTTAATAAACAAAAATCCCTCATTTCATCAGGTATTCTCTAACTTTTTTCCCAAAACCCAAACTCTCCCATCTCTCACATACTCAAAATAATCCATTGCTCTTGATTTCTACTGCTCTCACACAAGATAACACATGTATCTCTCATCTACTCCTTTCTTCTACTTTTTTTTTCTTCTTCTTCTTCTTCCTCACTTCTGAGTTCCCATGGCTTTTTTCCCTGATTCCCCATTTCCATCTGATATATTTTAATATTAGGGTGACGAAATTGGTTGAGAGTAGGTTTGTGTGTGCTGCTAATGAAGAAGAACAAATTTTTGGGAAATCTGAGAACCCAATTTGTGTGAAGAAGCATAAATTTTTCACTGCTAGCAAAGTGTTTGACTGATTGTCCAAAAGAAAATTGTGTGCTAAGTACCACAAAATCAGTCTTAATAGAGTCATAGGTTCATGTAGTGCACAAATTTAGTGTAACAACCCAACTGGTCGTTTTGAGCAATTACGTCCGGTTTGGCAGTTTGAGGTCACGAGCAGCTTCATATTATGTGTATTGACTTGCGTGTGCAGTCCGAGCATGAAACACGAAAGCTTTTATGTGAAAATATGAAAAATATAGTAATTTCTAGAGTTAAAATTTGAGTTTTAGTTGATTTTGGTCAGCATTTTTGGTAAACGGACCCGGATCTGTGTTTCGATGATCCCGAGAGGTCCGCTATAAAATATGAGATTTGGGTGTATGCCCGGAATTGAATTCCGGGGTCCCTAGCATTAGAAAATATTTTTTGAAGAAAATTATTGTGCTGGTTTTTAAAGGAAATAAATAAATTAATTAATGTTTGAACGCATTGGTATCGAGCCCGTATTTTGGTTCCGGAGCCTGGTACATGTTTATTATGGTATTTAAGTCCTATATGTGAAATTTGGTGAGAATCGAAATTGATTTGATGTGATTTGGACGTCCGGTTGAAAAGTTAGAAAATCATGAGTTTTGAGGTTAAATTCATAGTTTGTGATGTTATTTTGATGATTTGATCACACAAGTAAGTTCGTATGATGTTTTAGACTTGCATGGATGTTTGGTTTGGATCCCTGAGGGCTTGGGTGAGTTTCGGATAAGTTTAGGCTATGTTGCGCTTGTTTTTGGATGCTTCATCGTCGCTTCTTCAAGAAAAATTGATACCACATTGAGCAGATGAGGTCCAAATTCAGTTTCTAATTATATCAATATCAAAATTACGGAGCCATAGGAAAAAGAATTATCGAATTTGGACATCGTATGAGGAAGTTATGCTCATTTTCGTGTCGGGAAAAATTGTTGGTTTATGGTGTTGCGATGCCCAATTCGCAAATGCGAACTTTTTGTCGCAAATGCGACTTCTGCCAGCCCTGCTTTGTTCGCAATTTGTAAGGGTTTGCAATTGAAACCCTGGGTCGCAAATGCGACATCTGAGGCCTGTTAAGTGTGGTTTTTGACAAGATTTTCACCCATTTTTCAATTTTCTCAAACCCTAAACCTCCATGGGCGATTTTCCAAAGACCCAAACTTCTCCAAATCATTGGGTAAGTGTCTTTAATCAATTTCCAACTATGTTTTGTGATTATATCTTATATTTAACATCGAATTCATGAGAATCTAAAGGAAAGTTTGAGGAAAATTGTGAAATCTTTCAAAAATGTAAAATGATTATTTGAATGACCAAATGGTATCGGAATTAGATAATTTTTGTATGGGTTAACTCGTAACGGAATGGGTGTTCGATTTTTGTAAATTTTGTCGGGTTCCGGGGTGTGGGCCCGGGTAGTTGACTTTTGTTAACTTTTTACAAATTTTATAAGAATCATAGTTTTGTCAACTGAAATTGTTTTCTCTTGCATTGTTTGATGTATTCAAGTCGTTTTTGGCTAGATTGAGCCGAGCGTTGATGAATCAGTAAAGGGAAAGCTAAATTGAGTATTGAATTGGCCGTATTGAGGTAAGTATCTTGCCTAACCTTATGGAGGGGACTTCCTCTTAGGATTTGAGTCATCTATTCTAATTGTAGCCCGTGCAGGCAAGTTGACGAGTGTGTGCTCGAACTTATTTGTGGGAAATTTGCTCTATGGTTCTTAGGTCCTTATGTACATTATGTGAAAAGTATCCCGTTATGATTGGGTTTCCTAATTACTTAAATTGCCTCTTTATATGACGTTGTTAGCTTTCCTATAATTCTTACGTGTTACATTGACCCTTAATTGCCTTAATTGAAGTGATTGCCTTCCTTATTGTTTTGATACTTCTTGATTGTGAGTTCCTCTATGACTTTGTGCAAGTATGTTACATGTCCAATTGTTGTGTTCACCGGTGTAGTTATCACGTGCTTATTATGTCCTGTTGTTTTGTTAAGGTTATTGTGCTTCTTGGTTTCTTCATGATTCTCTTGTTGCTATGTAATCATACTCTTGGTGGTGGTATTTCCTTGTGATTGGATTTTTGGATTGTTGTTGATTCCCTTGCTGGGATGTTATTGTTCATATTGTTAATTCCCTTTCCGGGATGTTATTATTCATATTGTTGATTCCCTTGTCGGGATGTATTGTTTCTATTGTTTGGGTGGGGATACCAAGAGATCCCAGCACATATATTAAGGACACCAAGAGATCCCCGGGATACCAAGAGATCCCCAGCACATATATTGAGGATACCAAGAGATCCTCGGGATACCAAGAGATCCCCAACGCATATATTGAGGATACCAAGAGATTCCCAACACATATATTGAGGACACCAAGAGATCCCTAGCTCATATGCTGATGATACTGAGAGATCCCCGAGTATTTACGCTTGGAACTACGGGACGGGATCCCGGGAGATCCCCTGTCAATATTCTGAGAGTGTAAACGCACGAAGGTTGATGTCGTGCACTTTTTGTTTCCTGTGTTTATTTTTTGCTATCAATTCAACTGTTCTAACGGTTTAGATCCCCTTACTGCTATGATTCTTTGTGTTGGAACCCATAGTGTTGTCAATACCTCACTGTATTTATATATATAATTCAATACCTAAAATTTCAATAATTTCTACATTTTTTATTCAATTAGTTTTTCAATTAAAAAATTTCTTAAATCGTCTGAGGTTGTATTCTACTTAAAACGAAATTTCTACTAAGGTGTAATTTTTTAAATCCCATGTTAAAGGTAATAATTCATTCGATGTTGTATTTTAATTGAAAATGATACTTTCTTTATTCAAATGATTTCTAAAAATAACTTCATCTTTTCTTGTTGAGTTCCTAATTGGCTTAGAAGTTGTACTTTACTTTGTGTTATGTAAATGAGACTCCTTAAACATCTTAATTGCATTGGTTATGGACCCTATGTAATGAGTATCATGAGAACGTTGTTATGCAAAAAGAGATAGAAACATATAGGCACAAGGTGTCGGTGTGCTAAAGGTTTGGTAATTGAGGTTATGATATGAGACATCGAGTTTGAGATGGCTGGAATTGTGCATCAGAAATGATATGATTTATTGAGCTGACATCGCCTTTCTTGTTTGAGCACATTTTTTACTTGTTTGTGTTCCAGCTTTGTTGGTATTAATTTATTTTGTTATCTTTCGTTTCCATCCGTTATTCCCTTTATTGTTTCTATTGATAGTAGTTTGTTCTCTCCATACTGTTGATATTACTTCGTTATCTCTATGTTAATAGTTGATTATCATGTCATGTTCTATTTATTTGATCAGTAGGTGTCCGAACTGTTCCTCATCACTACTCCACCGAGTTAGTCATGATACTTACTGGGCACCGCTATGGTGTGCACATACTACACTTCTGTACATTTTTGTGTACAGATACAAGTATTTGATCGATAGTAGTTGTGCGGGTCGTTGCAGTGGAGACTCAAGGTAAAACTGTTGTAGCATTCGTAGGTCTCGAAGTCGTCTTCAATTGTACTTATTTCTATATGTTCCGTTTGTTTCGGAATAGTGATATATTTATTTTGTATAACTAATCTTAGAAAGGCTTATGACTTGTACGACCGGTTTTAGGAATTGTAATTTGTTAAAAGTTATTTAAATTAAAGATAGCAAATATAATTGTTATCTTAGTAAATGTTAGGCTTACCTAGTTTAGAGACTAGGTGCCATCACGACGACTCCTTTGGAGGGATTTTGGGTCGTGACAAGTTGGTATCAGAGCTCTAGGTTCATAGGTGGTACGAGTCATAAGCAGGTTTAGTAGACTCTTGCGGATCGGTATGGAGACGTCTGTACTTATCTTCTAGAGCCTACAGAACTATTAGGATAATATCACATTCTTCACTCCTTATCGTGCGATATTGATTCAGCTCGAAACATATAACTTATGCTCCTTTACATCCACTCGTATGTAATATTATGCTCTCGGTGTCCGCTATGCGCTAGTCGTTCGTGATGCTACAAACAGGATATGAGGGAGTCAGGTATGCTCAGACATTTTCTCAACATGTTGTCCAGACTGGAGATACAGAGGTATTGAGAGACTATTCCATTGTTTATATGGAGGTGCAGCGGAAGCGTGATGTGTGTTGATTGAGGATAATTGGCGGTATTGGAGTACCTTGTGATTTGTGTTATACGAGTTGTGAAGGTTAGCTCTGCAGATCATCAGACATTGTTTTCTATGGCTTCGCGCCAAGTGAAGGAGTCCATCATTCGGATTGCATAGTCAGACTTACGTCAGTTTCGGCCTGAGGTATATGTATATGTGGTATTGGTAGGTTCCTGGAATTTGTATATGACTAAGGTTTGAGATCTTGCATGGGACGATGTTGGTACCTTGATTGGGATTATTGCATATCGATTATCTGAAGAAATGGGTTATATTTGTGGTGTTGGATCAGCATAGCAATGAAGTGATTGGTCCTTTGAATGGAAATTCTCTACTGGCATTTGTGCCAGCACTCTTAGATTGGACGATTTGTGTGACTTGGTTGAGTTGGGAAGGTGCAGTCCTGATGGCTTAGTTGCGGGCGGGCGGATCTCGGAGGGTTCTTGATGGTTTGGGCAATGACTTGAGTCAGTTGGCTACTATGGGCGTAAGGAATATGTGGTACATTATGACTTTCTCCTGAATAGGTATTAGAAATTAATAGAGTATTAACCTTGTTGGCTATCATATGTAAAGGGCGTGAATTTTTTGAAAGGACCTTGAGTTTCGGTTTGCGAGTGCATGGCTGGTAGCATGGTGATTACTGGGTTTTAAGGCTTTCGAGGTTCATGTTTTGTTACGTGGCAAGAAACTTTATATGAGTGCTTCAGCATAATGATAGGGTGTAAGTGTTATATCAACCATTTGAATTGCGTAGTGGAGTTTTAAGTATGGAAGTTTTGGTATTCCTGAGGTTTTGGGCTAGATGCCCTCATATGTGGACCATTTCCTACTGGCGGATTGTGGAGAAACGTTAAGGATGAGGTAATTAATAGGATCCATGATTGATAGGTCACTGTGGATTTTCGGAAAAGATATTTACCTATTTAGAAATAATCAGGATTTGGGTTGGGGGCTATTTGAAAGCTTAATAAAAATATGTATCTTGTATCAGATCAAGTTTGAGCGCTCCTGTAAGATTGTCATTATAGTTATATTACCGGGCGGAATAGATATTATTTGTGCCCCTAGCCTATGTTATATGATACTCATTTATGTTGTGTTAGGCAGTGAGGTTGTATGATTATTCCCCATGCATGTTGTAATTCTGTTCAGGCCTTATGGAGATGCGGCCAAGATAGCCCTCGTGATGTTGATTTGTTCATTGCACCTTAGTTGTGCTTGTTTCTTTCATCTTCTATGTGATGACCCAAAAGGTCATCACTAGTTTTAGAAACAAATTCAGTATTCTGAGGCCTAAAAACCTCTCTTTTACCTCACCTTGATTTGCGTGCGTGGTCCGGATCTATATCCGGAAAGCCTTCTATGTGAAAAGATGAGAAATAGAAATTTTTAGAGTTAAAAATTTAATTTTTGGTTGACTTTGGTCAACATTTTGAGCAAACGGACTCGTCTCCGTGTTCCGACAAACCCGGGAGGTCCGCAGTAAAATGTGGGACTTGGGTGTATGCCCGGAAATGAATTCCGATGTCTCAAGCCTTAGAAATCAATTTTTGAAAGAAATTGTTTTGCTGAATTATCTAAGAAATGAAGAAAAGAGTTAATGTTTGAAACCATTGGTATCGGGCCCGTATTTTGGTTCCGGATTCCGGTACAAACTTGTTATAGTATTTGAATGATAACTATGACATTTGGTGAAAAATGGAGTCTATTTGACATGAGTAGGACTTTCGGTTGAAGAGTTATGAACTTTAAGTGTTCTTGATGAAAATGTTGAGTTTTTAGGTTTAATTCATGATTTTACATGTTATTTTGATGATGTGATCGCACGAGACGGTCCATATGATGTTTTTGAGTTAATATGCACATTTGGTTTGAAGCCCCGAGGGCTCAAGTGAGTTTCGGGTAGGTTCCGGGATGTTTTAGGCTTAAAAAATAGCTATTGTAGGTCCAGAGATGTTGCAGATATCTGAACCCGACAGTGCTAACCGCATTGATTTTGTGCTGATCGTGGAGGGGCCTTTGCGGCCACACTCCTTTTTGCCCGGTCCGCAGTGAGGAAGAATTTCACTGGTCCGACTTTGGAAGCCTATATCGTTTTATCTACAATGAAATTTGAGATGATTCAAAAACGAAAGTTGTAGCCCTTCGTGTCTAGTTTCCAAAAAGGTAAGGAAATCACAATTTAGACATCTGTAGAAAAGTTATGGCCAAAATACTAAAGTATGTCACTGCAGTCAACACTGTGAGCTCCGCGGCCGCACTCCTTTTTGTGCGGTCCGCACAGGGGGTCTGAGAGGGGTATATTTAAACGGGATTTTCAGTTATTTTTTATTTTTCAAAACCTCAAAAACATAAGAGGCGATTTTTCAAATGACCTTTCTTCTCCAAAACATTAGTAAGTGATTTCTAACTCATTTTCGTTACTCCTTAACTTCTTTTTACAAGGTTTCATCCTAGAATCTAAGGTTTCCATGGTGGAATTGGGAATTTGGGTAAAACCTAAGAATATTAAAATTTGGCGATTTAGACCTCAAATTGAGGTCGGATTCCAAAACCAATTATATATTCGGGCTTGGGGTGAATGGGTAATCAGGTTTTGGTCCGAATTTCGGGTTTGGACCAAGCGGGCCCGGGGTCAAATTTTGACTTTTTCGAAAAAACTTTAGAAAACTTATTTCCATGCATTAAATTGATTCATTTAGCAGTTATTAATATTATTAAGTAAATTGTGGCTATATACGAGCGAGTTGCTGGTGGACTCAAGAGGTAAAGCGATAGTTGAGGCTTGAATTGTGTCCGTGGGATCAAGGTATGTGTTTGGTCTAACCTTAGATTGAGGAATTAGGAGTTGAGTCTTATTTATTGTGTGCTAATTGTTGAGTACGACGTATAGGCATGGTGACGAGTATCTATATGTTGGTGTCAAGAATGCCTGTGAGTCTTGTATTGTAATTATTGTGACTCCGTTGTGGTTTATTGCGCTTCATATGAGAATTATCATTATTGTTCCCTTGCCAGGATATTGTTATCATTATTGTTACATTGCCGGGATGTTGATGTCATATTATTGTTCCCTTGTCGAGATGTTATTGTTATAGTATTGTCCCTTGCTGGGATGTTGTTTGTTAAAATATTGTTCCCTTATTGGAATTCATTTATGATTGGTATTGATAAATAAAAAGGGAGCAGGTTGCACGCCTGCAACGGTACTATATGAAAAAGGGAGCGGGTTGCACGCTTGCAATGGTGCTATATGAAAAAGGAGCGGGTTTCACGCTTGCAACGGTAACATATGAAATGGGAGCGGGTTGCACGCCTGCAATGGTAACATATGAAATGGAAGAGGGTTGCACGCATGCAACAGTAATTCATGAAATGGGAGCGGGTTGCACGCCTGCAATGGTAACATGTGAAATGGGAGCGGGTTGCACGCCTGCAGAGGTAACATATGAAATGGGAGCGGGTTGCATGCATGCAACGGTAATTTATGAAATGGGAACGGGTTGCATGCCTGTAACGGTAACATGTGAAATGGGAGCGGGTTGCATGCCTGCAACGGTAACATGTGAAATGGGAGCGGGTTGCACGCCTGCAACGGTAATATATTAAATGGGAGCAGGTTGCACGCCTGCAACAGAATTATATGAAATGGGAGCGGGTTGTACGCCTGCAACGGTACTATGTGATTTGGGATCGTGTTGCACGCCTGCAATGGCATTACATGTGTACTTGTTTCTTATGTCCATATCTTCTGTTGGTATTTGATTTATGGTTTTCCTTACATTTCTCTAATATTATTCATGTGTTACCTGCTACTCCCCGCAACATGTTTCCCCCGCCTAACTATAGTTGTAATTATCTGATTCTATTTCCGCTGTATATGATTTAACTGCACAGGTTTATTTGGTAGTCGGGTCCTAGCCTCAGCACTACTTCGACGAGGTTAGGCTAGGCACTTACCAGCACATGGGGTCGGTTGTGCTGATACTACAGTCTGTACTCTTTTGTGCAGATCCTAGTGCTGTAGATTTCGGACCGTAATGAGATTGTCATTTCTTGTTCATCAGGAAACCCGAGGTAGTCCTGCAGGCATTCGTAGGATTTGGTATCTCCTTCTATCTACTATTCCTGTTTCTTTCATGTATTTCCAGAGAAAATGTTGTATTTATTTCTTTCAGACCTTTATTTGTAGTACTTCTATACAGTCTGTGAAGTTGTGACACCAGTCTTGGGTAAATTTGTTATGGAATGGTATTTGCAGTATTATTAAACTTGAAATTTAATCTTTCGCTTAGTAAATTTTGTTGATTGATAACTGTTGGTTCAATGGATTTAGAATGGAAACGAGGTAAATAAATCAATTGGTTGGCTTGCCTAACTTTCACTAATAAGCGCCATCACGACTCCCGAAGGTGGAAAGTTCGGATCGTGACATTCTAGCACTTTCATTTATTTTCCCATAGTTTTATTTTTGCATCTCCGTTGTGCTTGATATCAATATTCATATGTTCAGTGAGCCCGAGCATTTTGGCTTGATGAGTATTTGGGAGAGGGCTGCACGCCGCAGCGGATGTTATGTGGGATACCCTTTTCTTGTGTTTATTTGGTGTTGTGTCTTCCCTTTGTGGGACGATTTGATGAAAAACCTATACTTTTATACTTGTTAGATAATTCTTCTACTTTGTTTTCCTTTATTTGATCTGCATAATTGAGTTATTGCTGATTTGGTGTACGAATTGTGTAGTGTAAGAATCTGTGTGGTTCCATGATAAGTTGTTAGTTGGATTTCTTGTATTGGCTGAGATAAGGTTCTTAGACCTGAGTTGCTATAGTATTAGGGGCGGGGAGTGTTTGGAAGTGAAAGGGTGTTTCCGCTAAGATTTGGGTAATGGCCCTTGACGGGCAGGAGAGCTTCGTGACTTGTTGACTTCATGGGCGGCTATGACTTTCTGCATGTCTCTTTATCACGGGTAGTGTTGTGGAAGTCCGGAATAAGGTTGTATTCAATGTGAAGTATATTGACGGTATCCAAGATGTTATCTGAGCAGCTATGGTGGTCAGGGGTTATTGCTTCGAGTATGTGACTTGTGTGGAACAACATGTGATTGTATTCTGGATTGGAATTTTTGGCTCGATTCAGCCTGTTTGGGTGTGTTCATTGTGATGATGTGGAATTCGGGTTCTATGATGAATTTTGGATGTTGAGGTTTGGGTCATGTTCTAAGGTTATGGACTAAGGAGGAGATGAGACCTTTAGTTAAGTTGCATTGTCAGTTCTTCATAGGTTGGATGATGGGGAATCACCCCCGAGTGTATGTATAAGGAGCTCATGCAGTGGTTCGATGGGTTTGGAATGACTCCGGGCACGTTCGAGGATGAACGTATGTTTAAGTAGAGGAGGATGTAATGACCCAACTGGTCATTTTGAGCAATTGCGTCCGGTTCGACAGTTTGAGGTCACGAGTAGCTTCATATTATGTGTATCGACTTGCGTGCGCAGTCCGGACATGAAACCAGAAAGATTTTATGTGAAAATATGAAAAATATAGTAATTTCTAGAGTTAAAATTTGGGTTTTAGTTGACTTTAGTCAGCATTTTTTGGCAAACGAACCCAAATTTGTGTTCCGACGATCCCGGGAGGTCCGCTGTAAAATATGGGACTTGGGTGTATGCCGGGAATTGAATTCTGAGGTCCCTAGCAATAGAAAATAATTTTTGAAGAAAATTATTATGCTGGTTTTTAAAGGAAATAAATAAATAAATTAACGTTTGAACTCATTGGTATCGAGCCCATATTTTGGTTCCGGAACCTGGTACATGTTTGTTAAGATATTTAAGTCCTATATGTGAAATTTGGTGAGATTCGGAATTGATTTGATTTAATGAGCTGATGTCGCCTTTCTTGTTTGAGTACATTTTTTACTTGTTTGTGTTCCAGCTATGTTGGTATTAATTAATTTGGTTATCTTTTGTTTCCATCCATGATTCCCTTTATCATTTCTACTGATTGTAGTTTGTTCTCTCCATGCTGTTGATATTACTTCGTTATCTCTATGTTAATAGTTTATTATCATGTCCTGTTAAATTAATTTGACCAGTAGGTGTCTGGACTGTTCCTCATCACTACTCTATCGAGTTAGTCTTGATACTTACTGGGCACCGTTGTGGTGTGCTCATACTACACTTCTGTATATTTTTTGTGTACAGATACAAGTATTTGATCGATTGTAGCTATGTGGGTTATTGCGGTAGAGACTCAAGGTAAACCTGTTGTAGCATTCGCAGGTCTCGGAGTCACCTTTAATTGTACTTATTTCTATATGTTCCTTTTGTTTTGGAATAGTGATGTATTTATTTTGTATACCTACTCTTAGAAAGGCTTATGACTTGTACCACCGGTTTAGGGAATTGTAATTTGTTAAGAGTTATTTAAATTAAAGATAGCAAATATAACTGTTATCTTAGTAAATATTAGGCTTACCTAGTTTAGAGACTAGGTATCATCACGACTCCTTTGGAGGGATTTTGGGTCGTGACATTTAGAAATCTTGAGTATAAATTAGATGCTAAAAATCATGCTACAAGTGAAAAGAATCGAAAAAAGTCTGGGCATTTGAGCCCTTTGATGGACACCGCAGAAGCGGAAGAAGTGGTGCAAATGCAGCCTCGCACCTGCGTTGAGTGTTTCGCATGTTCAATTTTTGGCAAACTGGGCAAAATCGCAGAAGCGAGACCGCACCTGCAATTCTTCCGCAGGTGCAAAAACCGGGCAGAATTTCCGAATCCATTAGCTTTGCATCTGGAGCTTACCGAGCCCGTTCGACTTGATTCTTTTGCCTAATTACATCGTTTTAAATTGCTTAACATGATTCTACTGCCAGACTAACACTGTTTTGATTTTTTGAAGGTATTTTGAGCTAAAATGGACCCGAACATGAACGAAAAAGCTCCGCTTAATCATGAAATTGAGGAGGATGCCGAGGAACAATTTGATAATTCACACTTCATGTCGACGGATTACCACTGACGGTATTATGACATCCTCCTCTCCAAAAATATAGTGCTTGAAAAAGGAGATGTCGAGGATACATTGGTCGAGCTTCTTCCAGAATTCTACAGATGTCTACAAACCTCCGGCTGGTTGTGCTTCATGCAGACTCCATGCAAAGCCAATGAGGAGAGGGTAAGTGAGTTTTACGTGAATCTTAAGCATACAAATTTCGCCGACCCACAACTCACCATTAGAGGCAAAATAGTGAGGTTTGGCACTGAACAAATCAATGGCATTCTAGGGCTTCCTGACCATCCACTTGAGCCAGTGCGAGAAAAGGATCATTGCAACAACGGAAAATGTCTTGTTTCTAAACTCTATCCCGTAAGCATGAGAGCAAAATGGGCAAACAAAAGAAGGGGTTTGAAGTCGATCGACTTCACAGCTGAAGCAAAAAATGTGGCTCTACATCCTCTACAACAGGGTATCACCCTGTGGAAATATGTCAAATGTCTCATACACCAGGGTCTTGATCATTGCATGCATTCTAGACGGCATTCCTGTGAATGTTGGTCACTATATCCTGAGAGAGATGAGGGAGTATTTGCTAGACAACAGCGTAGGGTTGATGTTTCCTTCACTGATCACAGAGTTGTGTAGGCGGGCAGAGGTTGAGGTGCGTAGCATCAATCATTGGTTACCCGCCAAAAAACGCTTTCATCCATTGAGAGTAACTGCGAGGGTAGTGTAGTAAAGGGCAAGAAGTGAAAAGTCACCACTACTGTTGCCGGACTAGAGTTATCCTCACATGCAGTTGTGCCTGAGGGACCATTTGGGATGCTAAACTCCCAGCTTGCATCCATTCGTAACATAGTGTCACAGCTCCCTAGTGGGCCCTCATCCTCTAAGCCTATTCCCGCATACTTCACCAGGGAAGACATGAAGGCCTACTTAGATGCACAGAAAAAGCAGGCAACGTCTCATGAGAAAATAACAGCATTTATTGGCAGACTCGAGACAGCCTATGGCAACTTGGCCAAGACACATGTAGATCTTCAGTCGGACTTCCAAAAGGAGAAGGTGAAGAATAAGAATAAGGGCAAGTTTATGATCAAGATGTGGAGAGGCATTAAGGCCATCTTCAAATGGGGGAAGCCGAATAGGAAAATACCAGTTGAGGATGACAATGGTAGCAAAGAGTATTCTTTCATGTCAAATGTTGCTGGTGATGATGCAGATGAGACTGATGATGATGAGGTTGCGAGTTCTTCACAACAGTGATTAGCCTTCCTCCTGTAGTCTGCTAGTCTGATGCAGACCTCAGGAAGACCTTCAAACTACTTGTATTTTTATTTTGATATTGTGCAGTGAGGACACTGCAATGTTGTTAGTTGGGGTGGCTTTAGGGAGTACACTTTGTTTCTACATTGATTCTTGACTTATGCCCTTGCCGAGCTTGTTTTGTTATTGCTTATCATGTGTTCTTGTCGAGCGTAGTTGTGAGTAGTTATATATGTGCAGATTAGTCACTTTTGTTTTTCTATTTTATTTTCTTTCTTCCTTTATTTATTCTTTAGTAGTTTTTAGTTTATGTTATTTTTGCTCCTTTAGTATTAGTTGCTTTTATTATTTATTCCCTTTAGTAGTTTTTATTATTTCATTTTTGTTTCTTTAGTAGCATTTTCTTGAGTTTTCTTTGTGCTACGGTTCTTTTTCGAGGAACATTTTTGTGTTGAACCGGGTGACTTTTCCCTATGATGGATGACGTGACGATTTTCTTAGGGAATTAGTCTTGTTTTGTTATGTGGAGACTTTTGGATTATTTGCTACTAATAGAATTAGTCTCTTGTATGTGAAATGTGAATTAAGAATACCCCTTCGAATTTTGATTTTAAATCGAAAAAGCATGTAGCATGGGAAGAAAAAATTTTGTGATAACTTTTTGGCTCTTTTGGTGACTCTTTGCCCATTAGTTAGCATGATATTGCTCTACATGCTCTTATTAAGAAGTGAAAGTGATCCGTCCATCTTAATTAGTTCATGTTCCATGAGTGTTAGTTTTTGTTATAAATAATTCTTGTGTTTACATCTATCATCTAGAACTTGCCCGGTTGGTCTTTCAATGCTAATGTTAGTTATGTTTGGTTGGAGGGATGACTTTAGACAGTCTTTGTCATCTTTGAAAAAACTTCTTTAGCCTTTCAAGCCTACCATTGCATAAATATTATTACTATTTTACCCTATTTGAGCCTTTAACCTTTTCTTTGGCCACTTCATTACAAATCTTTACCCTTTTGTAAATAATTCCCTCTTTTGAACCCATCCCTACTTGTATATTAAGAATGAGACTAAAAGCCTAAGTTTGGGGGTGTTGGTGTCAAGTTGGAAATTGGTAAGGTTGTACATTAAGGGTAGAAACATATACCTCAAAGTTATTCATATGAAATTACTCACGCTCCAAAAGAAAATAGTTATATAAAAAAAAAGAAAAAGAAAAAAAAATATGTATACATAAATATGGAGTCTTGAGAAAATAAGAGAGGTACTTCAAGGTGGTTCTATGTTGGTAACTAGATGCCAATAAGGGCTATGTGGTTTAAAAAGAAGCAAAGTGCACAAAGAAAGATAAATATGAGTAGTGTTCAAGGAGGGTGTAGTCACTTCTATCTCAAATGCTTATCCGACCCTTCTCTAAACCTACATTACAACCTTAAAAAGTCCTTATGGGATCTCTAACCGAATGTTCTAGAATAGGCGGTGAATTAAAAGAAGGGCAAGCTTATGGCCTGATATTTTGTAACACTTGAAATTCTTTGTTGAGAGTAAGCGTCTTTGTGCATTTGTCCCTTGTGTTATTATTGTAAATATGGTGATTTTGTGACTTTCTTTCTTGTGAGAGCACATGAATTAGGATGGATTTATGACATTGATGTATCCGAAAATGAGTATATTGAGCATATGTAGTAGACTAGTATTTTTCAGTCACTTCTTGAGGCTTATTGTTGTCACTTGATTATTTTGAAACTCCTTTGCATTTCTTGAAGTTGTTTTTCAATGAGAGAGTTATTTGGTTAAGATTCACATGCTTGAGCCTAATTATTAGTATCAACCAAATCCATAATGTTACATCTCGCGTTTTCATGCGTTAAATTTTCGTCTTCAGTTAATTGACGTAGACTTAGAGATGAGATCATCTTGACGTTAACGTATTTACACTATTAATAACAAGAGATAAATAAGTGTTATGAATGATAAAGGGGTACACGAATTAAAGAAAGCGAGTTTCATTGAAAGTGGCCAATTTGGGATAAAATACGGGTCGAGCGATAATACCCGATAATTATGAACTAGTACCATGCAAGATATCATACGACCACGGTAGAATAATGTATAAATTCTATATGAAGTATATTAAAAATAAGTATAATTTTAAGTAATTTGTGGCAATTTTTAAATTATGCGGATAATTGGTTAATTAACGGGTAACGGAACATTACCCAATTAACTAATAAGTGAATAAACATTAATAAAATTACACCCCAAAAGAAACGTGGCATCCCCCTTTTAATTTGATGTGACTCATTATCCATTTATTACATGTGTCACATTAAGGTTTAAGTGGCAAGAAAGAGACATTTTATAATCTTATCATTAGAACATTAAAAAAAACGTTACAAAGCTTTTCAAAGCTTTAACAAAGAGGTTACAAAACTTTAACAATTCAAAGCATTACCAGATCTGCAATCCAAAACGTAGCCATTTCAAAGCTTTAACAAAGCTTCTTTTTCCTATTTTGAAAACAAAATCAATTAGAACGTTACAAACAATAACAGTTCAAACAACGAGATTTCTTGCATCCGAGTTCTCCTACAAAGAATATTATACGGAGTTTTTCTTACTCCGGGTATATTAAGGTCACCCTTCTTTCTTTTGGCATGATCCAAATTATACTGAAGAAACGAGCAAACGCACAGTTTCCACAAATTACTCTACTCATAGAAATACTAGGGGTGTCTATATTCTTGATTTCCCATGTGAATTATTATCATCTTCTATTCATGGGTCTCAGAATAATATGCAATTGAAAAAGTTTATCTGGAAGGAATATTGAGTTTTTGCATATTTTTCATGCATTTCACCAATTTATAAATGTGCATTGACCCATGACCAGATGTCGTTATTTACGTGTATATATGTAAATATATGTATATGGGATATGGGAAAAGGTTACGGATTATATACGCACCACCACTTGATCAGCTGGTATATGTTGATGATGCTGCCCACAGTGGCCAAGATGATATGATGGATGCCCTCAGTGGCTTGATGATATAATGTACACTAATACCTATGCATGGCACGATATTTATACGCACGTGCATGACATTTTAAATGTTTTAGAATTTACAAAGTTATTCAGATTTAAAGATGTGTTTTTATATTACATGTTCCATCTACGTCTTTTACGTACTAATTTTCATGCCTTACATACTCCGTACATTTTTTGTACTGACGCCCTATTTCATGGGGCATGTATTTCATGCCCGCAGGTGCAGGTAGGCAAGCTGACGTCCCCCTTCTTAGGATCCTTATCAGCAAGAGTTAGCATGCTCCACTTGATCCGGAGCTGCTTTTGATTTTGGTACGATATGTTTGTATATATATATATATATATATATATATATATATATATATATATATATATATATGGGTATGAAGTGGCTCAGTCCCGTCTTTGTACAGTTATATTTCTATTAAAGGTCTGTAGCCAGCATGTCTTGTTGGATAGTATATGGCCTTACCGGCTTCTAGTTTTGAGATGTTAATTGTCTATAGCAGCCTTTTCGGCTCGCCCTACATATGTTGCACGTATATGTATGTATGCCTTTTGGGCAGATTTCCTTCATGTACTTTATTCTTGTAATTCAGCAGATGTTATTCAGGTTTATATTTTAGGTGCATGTATAGGAGTGTTTGACAGGTAGGACTCGATCACCCGTTGATGACGTCCATATCCACTACTAAAAAGTAAATGGACACAGTCGCATGCAATATAATATGCCCAACTATGAGTCAGGGTTGAATCCTACAGAGAACATTATGTAGGCGATTAGGAATATAAGAGAATTATCACTTGTTATGCAATGCCAAATACTTAGAATAGTTTTGAGAAAATATTTATGCATAAATGCGGAAATGTAAACTAACCTAGAAAGCAAGTAAAATGATCAATGGCTATAAGTATGGTTGCATCAGGAATTACACTCAAGTAACGATCCAATGTATTTCACGATTTTACAAATATGAGCAAGTTTATGTTAATTAGCCATGAGTAATAATTCTATATTAGCTTCTTCCAAAGACTAACAAGACTTCCTAATTGAATTATCCCTAAAACAATTAAGAGATTAAGCACACCCAGATATGGCTACAAGTAGTTCAATCCTATCCCTAGGTATAATCTATAAAATGAGGTTAAAGCCTCAAGATCTTGTTAATTAATCTTTCCCAACCCCAAATAATCTTTCCCAAAATTAATTCGAAGTTAATGGGCAAGTCCTAGGGTTAGCTAATCCCTTTGGAAACATTAAAGAACAAGAATAATTAAAGAAACAATAACTCACTTCATAAAAAGATAATAATCATTCAATACATAAGCACAACAAGACATTTAATACATATTTTGAACATGAATATTTCCATAAACAAGATTCAAGTGTTAGAATAAATACTACACACTTAGATATTCATTAAAAAGCAAGGAAATGAAGAAATGAATATAAATAAGTAAGAAATTCTCAACCAAAAGATTCAAATTTCAAGACCCAAGTGTGTGTGCAAACCCTAGATTCCAAAACTTGTTCTCTGTAGTGTTTGGAACTGAAAATGCCCGTTGACCGCACCTGCAGAAGAATACTCGCAGGTGCGGCTCCGCAGATGCGGATAGCCCATCGCAGATGCGGAATGTGAAGCTGAGTGCTGGATCCACATATGCGGTGTTCCAAGCGCAGATGCATAAACGTTTCTGCTGTTCTTGACTCGCAGGTGCGATCCCAGGCAAAAAATTTTCAGTTCCGCAGATGCGGACTTCTCTACGCAGGTGCGTGACCGCTTCTGCGATCTGTGTTCCACAAATGCAGAATCCCTAGAGAGTTTTGTACTCTTTCAACCAATTTTTGCTCAATTCCACTTCAATTCAACGCAAATCACTTTAAGGCATCATTTTCCTGAAAGTCAAACAATACACACTATAAATGACCTCATGTTATTATTAAAGGATGCAAAATCTAACGAAAAGAGGCTAAAATTAGGGGTAAAATCACCACTCATCACCCGTCGCGGCCCATCGGTTTGGGTCATGACAAAAGTGGTATCAGAGCAGTTCTGTCCTAGGATTGTCTACAGACCGTGTCTAGTAGAGTCTTGTTTATGGGTGTGTTGTGCACCACACCTATAAAGGCTATAAGATATATAGGATGTTATCCCCTCTTATTATCCTAGATAGTGCAGTATAAGAAATTCATGTTCCTAATGATATGTTATATTTTCAGTGATGCCTTCAAAGACTACAGCCACCCAGAAGGGAATGTCCGTGGCTGGTGAGACTACTAATCGAGCGCCACGAGTTACCAGGGCTCAGGGAGAGTCTCATAGTGAGGTTCCATCTCAGACTTCATAGACCCCGCCCTTTCCAGAAGAGTTCGGAGAGGCACCAGCTCCAGCGCTTGCCCCTGTACCTCCAACTCCTCAGCCAGATGCACCGGGTTAGGAGACGAGAGATGTTATTCAGCTATTAACCCGACTAGTAATTGCACAAGCTTGGCGTCATGAAATAGGTATTGGTCATGCAGATAGGTCCGTCAGTGCAAGGGTTCATGACTTTATTAATTTAGATGCTCTGGTATTCACTGGGCAAATACAAATGAGGACCCTCGGGTATTTATTGATAGAATGCAAAGGACATTAAGGGTAATAAAGGCCACAGTGACTGAGTCAGTTGAGCTGGCCTCCTATAGACTCCGAGATGTTGCAGTTAATTGGTATGAGTCATGGGAATTGTCCAAAGGTGCAGTACGTCAGGAGTTTACAGAGGCTTTTCTTCATTATTATCTGCCACCAGAGCTTAGACGGGCTAGAGTTGATAGGTTTTTGACCCTTCGACAGGGCAACATGAGTGTTCAGGAGTACAGCCTTCAGTTTAATTCGTTGGCTAGGTATGCTCCCACAATTGTATCTAAGATAGATGATCGGGTGCACCGGTTCGTGATGGGATTAGAGCCTCACTTGCTTGATGATTGTATGTCGGTTTCACTTCAGCCGGACATGGATATTTATCGTATTCAGGCATACGCTCAGGGTGTAGAGGAGCGTAAGCAGAAGCAAAAGATGGATCGTGAGCATGATAGGGCCCAAAATAAGAGAGCGAGGTCTTCAAGTCCTTCTAGTGAGTTTCAAGGTGGTCAGAGGCAGCAGTACCCGAGGTATCCAGCCCAGCCATCAGCTATATCACCCCATCAGTTTGGCGGTAAGAGATCTGATTGTTTTGCATATTCAGGGCCTTGTTAGAATTTTAGGGCCTCAAGTTCTCAGTATGGGGTGAGTCAAGTCAGATGAGGCCGCCCTTGCCACCGTGTACTCAATGTGGCAAGCAACATACTGGGTAGTGTCATATAGGATTAGGCGTTTATTATACTTGTGGTTATTTGGGCGACATTATGAGGGATTGTATGATGATAGGTGATGCAAGCATACCTCAGCCAGCGGGATTTGTAGTTGGTTCGTTATCATGAGTACGCCCTCCTAGGCAAGGTCCACAAGCACCAATAAGTCGTGGTAGAGGCAGAGGCAGAGCATCTAGCTCGAGCAGTCCTCAGAACCGCATTTATGTGTTGGCAGGACGACAGAACCAGGAGTCACCGCCTGATGTTGTTATAGGTATATTATCAGCCTCCTCATATGATGTATTTACGCTGATTGACCCAAGTTCTACCTTATCATACGTTACTTTGTTAGTTGCTAGTAAGTTTGGAATAAAACCTGAATTGGTTAAACCTTTTGAGGTGTCTACACCTATTGGGGACTCAGTGATAGCTAAGGGAGTATATAGGGGTTGAATAGTAGTAGTTCATAGTTGATCTACCGTAGCGGACCTAATCGAGTTGGATATGGGAGAATTTGATGTTATAATAGGTATGAATTGGTTGGCTTCTTGTCTTGCCAATGTTGATTGTAGATCAAAGATAGTCTGATTTCAATTTCCAGGGGAGCCTGTTTTGGAGTGGAAAGGTAATACAACATCGCCGAGGTAGATTTATTTCCTATCCCAAGGCAAGGAAGATAATCAGTGTGAGCATCTAATTTTTGACAATATTTAATTTTTTGTCACTTCTTCTATGTAAATATTTTAGGGGTTTTAACCTACAATTTTTAGCTTTGTTACACTTTTTATTATAGGGTAAAAATACAAAATTTTAAAAGGTAAATTATTACAATTACTATTATTTTATTTTTTATTTTTATTTTTAAAATAATAAAAAAAATCCGATTTTTTTTTTTAATTTTCAGGTGAGATATAAAAAATAAGAAAAAGGGAAGTATGGAATAAAAAAATAAAAGTAAAAGTGGGTGGAATTCTCTTTTAAAAAGTAAAAGAAAGTGGAAAGTAAAAGTAAAGTTTTGTGAAAATTTTAAAAAAATAAAAAGTAAAGAAAGTTCGAATTAAAAAATAAATATAAAGGTAGCTGAAAATTAAAAAAAAATTAAAGTAAAAGAAAGTAGAATTTTTATAAGAAAAGCAAAAGAAAGTGGATTGTTTTTTTAACAAAAGTAAAATAAGTGGAATCCTCTTTTAAAAGTAAAAAAAAGTGAGATTTTAAATAAGATAAAAGTAATTAAAGTTGGAATTTAAAAAATAAAAGTAAATAAAGGTGGGATTTCTTTTTATAAAAAATAAAAGCAAATTGTAATTGGGATTTCTTTTAACTAAAAAATAATAAAATATTTAAAAGAAAAATCTGAAAAATTTCGAAAATTTTGCTATAAATAAAAGAAAAAATCTGAGAAGAAAAGAGAGGGGAGAATTGAGAGAAACAAAAAAAATTTCTTCTTCTACGCTTCGACAATTTCTACTCGTGTTATTCTTTCTTCCTCTTTCTTTCGAAAATTTCCAGCAATTCAACACCCCAAAATCCAACAAAATATACTTCAAAACATCTCCTTTTACACGCCAAAGAGTGATGTTAACAGTCAAGGTCGAGGATTCTGTTGGAGCTCTGTTCACCGGCTTTGATGATCATCTTTGCTTATGCTTGTTCGGCGTTCGTCTGAGTTATTGTACATATTCTTGGAGACTCACTTAATTGGAAATCTTGCATTAAAAGGTTTATTCTTCCCTCTTTTTTTATCTTATTTTATGTGATTTTATTTATTTATCTTTAAACTTTATAAATAATAATGTAAATCAATCCTTAAATGTTATATGTTTAATCATGTTTCTAAAAATATAGTATTTAAACATGCTAAAAGTTTGGAAGATTTGGACACTAACAAGTTTAGGCTTCAATTGTTGGGATGTAGGGTATTGGTATATGATAATTTATTTATTCAAATATCTAAAATCATACACTTTTTCCACAAACAATTCCATAACTTTTGGCCTTACAATAATCTTAAATTAGTTTAGGAAAATACTTCAAGTGCGCTAGTTTATTTAGGTGCGCTTTAAATAATTAAATATCATGGCTATGTGTATGGTCTCCGTGGCATAATTGTGATATGTAACAAAATAAGTATTAGAACGCGTAACTTATTTCAAGATAACTTTTTTTTCATAATTTTAATCAAGCAATAAAGCGGACATAGGTAAAAGATGAGAACCAATAAAACACAAGTTATCCAAAAAATAGTATAAGCCAAATATAGTCAATAAAGCGACCGTGCTAGAACCACGGGACTCGGGGAATGCCTTACACCTTCTCCCCGGTTAACAGAATTCCTTACCCGGACTTTATTTTCGCAGATCAATAATAAAAGAGTCAAACTTTTCTTTGAATAAGGATCAAATAAAAGGTGACTTGGAACACCCAAAACTCAATTCCAAGTGGCGACTCTGAATAACAAAATAATCTCTATTTCAAATTTGTCACTTTAATTGGAAAAAACTCTTTAACCCACAATCCATAACACACATCATCTTTTGGACGGGTAGAAAAGGGGTGTGACAGCTCTGGCGACTCTGCTGGGGACCTTTTAAGAATTCGAGCTTATACATGTTGACTTTTTATTTGGCTTTATTAATTTTATATATATTGTGATTTATCTGTGCCTAATGTGCTGCATGTTCGCTTTTTACTACTTCGATATTATTGAACTGTACATATAAACTGTCTTCTCATGCACCCCCTTAGTCTTCTTGAAATTAAAAATTGGGCATTTGCTTGACATAGCCCGCTTTCTTTGAGATAGCCGAGGTGTTTGTCACCCGGTGAAGAATTTTAGTCACACATGTTTTAGGCGGGGAGCACCACCAGTTAAGCCGGAAAGCAATGCTACCGGTACACTGACCCTCCTCGGCTCGAGTTGTCCGCTCGAGTAAGCCAGTCTAAATACCTTCTCCACCAGGATTTAAACCTAGAAGAACAAACCTCATACCGGATTTCCCTAGTAGGTTCGCTCTATGTGCATCACATGCATTTGACTTAGCGAAACTTGGCACACGGGCCGGGTCCATATAAGACAGGTATCCTATTTGAGACCATCATGTTCACGTATGTGCTACTTGATACATCATTTGAAAGGCTTACTTGCATTGTCGATCGACTTTAAAAAATTAGTGTAGCAGAATTATTAAAAAAAAGGTACCCAGTTTTTTTCTCATAGTTTAGCGCAAATTACCTTTTTTTTAAAAAAAATTAGTAGTTTGGTGCGAGGTGTAAAGATTAATTTTCATAAAAATCAAAAGAGAAAAGTACCCAGTTTCACCGAACTATGCGGGTTTGATTCTCACCGGATGTGAGATACGTAAGCAACCTCCATCGGGTTCAGCCCACATGTCTCAAAAAAAAAAACTATTTTTGTCACCTTTTACTGTCTTGCCCTCATGCTCCAGCTGTTTTGCCAAGACAGCCTTAAAATCTTCCTGGGAAGTGCTGAAGGGCCATTTTTGTAAAAGTAGTTACGTTATCCATATTTGTTCACCTTTTACCATTTGCCTTTATGACTGACCATTTTTGTCGAAGCAACTTTAAACCTTTCCAGAAGTACCGAAAGATTGTTTGGCAAAAAGTAGTCATTTTTATCTAGCTTTGTCTGGTTATATTTGTTGAGACAGCTTTTTAACCCCTATAGGAGTAGCAAAGGGTTATTTTCGTAAAATTATTTTTTTTTTAATTTTTTATTTTGTCTATTTTTATCATTTTGTTCCTGTGTTTGGCTGTTTTTTGCCGAGACATCCTTTATGCCTTCTGGAAGTATTAAAGGGCCGTTTTGTAATAATAGCCATTTTTCTGCTTTTATCATCTCAATTTTTGTGTTCTGTAATTTCCGTTTTGTAATAATAGCCATTTTTCTGCTTTTATCATCTCAACTTTTGTGTCCGGTAATTTCAAAATATATATTGTAATTAAAAAAAAAGATCGAGTCCTAAATTGGCCAAAAAAATAATAATAATGAATGATCATAATTTGCATATAGTTTAGGTAAGTCCTAACCCTTTTTATTTTACTCTTAGGATCACCATGAGTTCTCCACAAAGAAGCAGTCAGAAAAGGGTAAGGGACGAGACACCTCCTATGTTCTTGATCAGAGTTAAGACCCCGAGTAGTCTCTGTAATTGGTGGGCTAATTTTGCTACATGGGAACAAAATCAAGTATTTAAGCACCTCAAGTTACTCACAAACATCATGGGAATTAAGCCTAACAGAGATTTAATCGAGGCTCTAGTGGGTTATTGGGACCCCGCGAACGATATCTTCAGGTTCAAAGATTGTGAAATGACACCCATATTGGAAGAATTAGGTAGGCTCACCGGATTGGGGAGAGACCTTCGTGGGAAAAAGCCCGCTGCTTCGAGAAATGTTGGTGTGAACAACTTTTTAAAGAAATTATGCCTCCGTCGAATTCCAATGGTTTGCTTAAACGAAGGTTGGGTTCCATTCGAATATCTCTATGACAGGTTTGGGGACAAGAAAGGGTTCGAAAATTTCTCGGGCATAGAATTCGTCAACCAGTTGAGTTACGACGCTTGGAGGGAGTTGAGAATCTTCGCGTTCATGATATCATTTCTAGGGATCATGGTCTTTCCAGAGCGTGGTAGGCGCATCAGAATTTGATTGGTTGCGGTGGTCTCATATTTGCAAAGTAGCGAGGATCATACCATTCTTCCCATAATTTTGGGAGATATTTTTCGAGCTTTGACCTGCTGCCAAGAGGGTGAAGATTACTTCAATGGATGAAACATTCTGCTGTAGATGTGGTTCATAGAGAACCTTTATCATCATCCAATAGTAATAAATTTCAATGAAAACTGGTTGAATTACATTGGATGCCACCTAGACAGGGTCGCAAGTTGTAATATTCTAGAGGGGGTGAGGGCCTGGCAGAAATTACTTGGTTCATTGAATGCTGATAGAATCACTTGGAACTATTATTGGTTCCCTTCTGCTAGGGCCATGCATATGTCGACGTATTGCCCGTTCTTCATACTCATGGGTTTCAGAGGTTTCCAACCCTACGCGCCTCTACGCGTCATGCACCAGTTAGGGAGAGAGCAAAAGAGGCCCCCGATTAAGGACATGCGCCCTTTCGTGTGGGAATTCAAGGGAGAGGAACCTCCAAGGAGTCATATGCACAAAAGGTTTGGTTTGGTGGTCGATTTTCTGATTTAGACGAGATGGTAGCTGATCGTGAACGTGGGGAGGTAAGCCTCACATACCTTGAGTGGTTTCACAACCAGGCTATCCCCGAGCAAAAGGACAGAAAGATCCATACGGCACATAGTTGATTGGGAGAAGGAGATCAAGGTCAGAGTTAGAGAAACCAGAATGGAAGCGGAACAAGAGTTCCAATATCGTATTGACACTTTACAAGAAGATAAAGGCATTCTAGAGACAGCCATGGACGTACAACAAGTTGATTTTGAGCGGGAAAAGGCTCAATGGGCAAGAGAGAAACGAGCACTCAAAGCCCAAATTCTAAGGAAGAACATAGTCACAACCGCTCAGCAACAAGAAGAGAAAGAAGCCCAGTTCAGGGTAGTCCGTGATCAAGAGCGTAGAGGTTTTGCTCCATTAATCCAAGGTCTGAGGGATCAGATAGGGAAAGTTGAGTCAAGCAAGGAGAGCCAGATCGCGGAGTTTGAAATAGAAAGGCACGACTACCAAAAGGTGATCAATCAGTTAGAAGTAGAGTTGCTAGAAGTTCGGCGCTAGAAAGATATGGCCTTGTACCGCGAGCAGGATGCGCTGGATCTAGCTGAGACCCGTGGTCAGCAAAATCAAGAGTTGCATGTGGCTCAGGAATACATTAAGAGAAAGATCCTCGAGTTAGCCACATATACCTCAGGAGCGTGCAGGAGTTGTCAGGGAATGACGCCTGAGCGGTTTGCATAAGTATCATTGAACGTTGCTCGTCATATATCTACAGACCTGGAAAGAATATACCGCAATGTTGGGGGTCAGCCGCAGGAAAAAGCGCCTTGATTACAGCGATGTTGGTGGATTTTTACTGCAAAGATCAAAGTCCTTTTTTTTAGTTATCAGTCCTTTGTTATTCTTGATCCTGTAAGAGTCTTTTGGTGTTTTGAGTCTCGTTGTTTTGCCTTTTATCCTAAAAAGTCTATTTGGGTCAAGTCTGGTCTTGTTTATCTTTATGCAATTGCTTCTTCTTGAGTCTTGTATAAAAAATAATATATATATATATATGAAAAGATTTTGTTTAGAAAAATTCGAAAATGAACCCAGAAGATGTTTGTTTTGTAAAAAAAATGGTCATGTCCCTGAACTATGTAATGATCTGATTCATGCGGTGACATGATACGTAGGCAACCCACAAAAGGTTCGATCAAAATATTTTTCAATGAATCTAAGCTGGGATCAAAATGGGGGGAGTGTAACTTGTTAAAAAAGGGGGGGAAGGCGCCAATAAGAAGCAACTTGATAAGCCGGAATGAAACATGAAGCCTTCCAAAATGTATTTTAGAAACGGTGATGATGTTAGGAGCATGGCATGTTATGTGTAATTCATATCTATAAAATGTCTAACCCTAACACGTTTGTCGTCCCTTATAGAGAGTAAGTTTAAGGTGGTTGGTTTGTGGTGAATCTGGCAACACATCATTACTTAACAAGATCTAAGGGACCAGTAGTAATGGATAACAACGATGAAATCGAGTTGGTCAGTGGCAATCCACAGGGTCAGTCAGTTTAGCAAGAGTCGGAAGAAATAAGAAATTGAGACAACAACTGTCAGATGTATATCAAGCTTGGGTTTCCGGTCGACCTCTACCCCAGGGTCCTTCAGAGGGAACATCCACCATACCCCAGGCTACTCAGACACTGCTCCATGCAACGAGCGATCCCATTCTACCACCAAGGTATGTGCCAAACTACAACCTTCATGCTGCCCCCGGTACTTTTAATATGCGACCTCCAGTCGCACCGTTTAGGAACACCCCTCTAGTTGTGTCTGGCGCACCGGTATATACAATACCACCGCCACCACCTGTGACGAGACCCAATAATGAGCCACTACCTCAGGTTTATGATGGCCAATACTACTCCCCAAATATGGCTTTCAGGGCCTCAGCTCCCTACAATCAGACTCCTCGGTACGAGTCACCAACGGAAAATGAAAAGCCTGCAAAGACAAGTGAGCCGGATGAGATGGCCAGGAAAGTGAATAGTCTTGAACAAAACATAAAGAACATACAGGGAATAGGTGGTCACAAAAGTGTCTCGTTCAATGATCTGTGTATGTTCCCTCGCATCCATTTGCCACCAGGTTTCAAGACCCCAAAATTCGAAAAGTATGATGGACACGACGACCCTATCGCTCACTTGAAAAGGTAATGCAACCAGCTAAGGGGTGCAGGCGGAAGAGAAGAATTGTTGATGGCATATTTTGGGGAAAGTCTTACAGGGGTATCTCTCACCGGCATGTCTGGGATGACATGGCACAGGCCTTCGTAAAGCAATTCCAATACAACATTGATATTGCGCCGAATCATAATTCTTTGTCCAATATGAAGAAAAATCCGACCGAACATTTTAGGGAATATGCCATCAGGTGGAGGGAGCAAGCTGCTAGAGTTAAGCCACCCATGGATAACCACGAGTTGATCACTATTTTTCTGGAAGCTCAAGAGCCTGATTACTTTCAGAACATGATGTCCGCGATGGGTAGACCTTTTGCAGAAGCAATCCAAATAGGGGAGATGGTCGAAAATGGCCTCAACACCGGTAGAATTGTAAGTCAAGCTGCTATCAAAGCCACCACCCAAGCTATCCAAACTGGGTCGGGAGGTTTGGCAAATAGAAAGAAGAGAGATGAAGGGTCCATGATGGCTTCGGGATCTAGGGAGTTTCAAAGAGGGGCATCGCACCATTATGTGCAAGTTCAGTAGGGGCAATCCAGCTACCCTCAACATTATTATCCCCCGCCGATTCCTCAATACTCTGTGGGCCCACCGCAATATATAGTGTTCATTGCTCAATCATATGCTCGGCCTCCCAATCAACAGGTACAGGCACCAGCTCCAAGGGTCCCCCGACCTCAGCAACAAAATTTTCGGGCACCCTACAATGCTCGTCCTAGGCAGGATTACAGTCGAGAGCAGAGGCCGGTGGAAAAATTTACCCCATTGGCTTAACCATACTCTAGTCTTTTTCGGAAGCTGAAACAGATGGGCGTGATTGGACCCACGCTCCCCACCATATGCATTCCGATTCACATGGATTTCAAGCAAATGCTAGATGTGAATATCATTCAGGTGCCCCGGGGCATAACACGGATGACTGTTAAACTCTAAAAAGAGCTATAGAAAGACTCATCACTGAAAAGTTGATTGTGGTAACAAATGGCGAAGAACCTCCCAATGTTACAAACAACCCATTGCCAGCACACAATGATGTTTATTTTGTAGGAATGATTGGACGAGATCTGGAATGTAGGCTATTTAATCGGGCAGAGATGACTGTGGGAACAATTTAAGAGGGAACCAAATGGGATGTAAGTCTGATCCAAGATGTGCCATTGTTTGTTAAAGGCGCCCCGAGTTCAGAAAATGTAACTTTATTTGTTCCCAAGGTCACGAGATTGGAAGTTCGCTCTAATGTTCCAAGCCCAAGGTTGTATGTCCTTGGAGGCCACCCCATCACAAGGAAGAAACAGGGTAGTACAAACGGTATAACAGAGCCGATCATAATTAGACCTGCCATGCAACCCCATGTGACAAATACAAAAACCATTCCTTGGAACTACAACAAAACTGAGATGACATACAAAGGCAAGGAAATCATAGAAGAAGTGGGGGAAACTAGAGGTTTAACTCGATCAGGGAGGTGTTACTCTCCAGAGGAGTTGAGGAAGGCCAAGCAAATCAAAGAAGGACAATTGCCAATAAAGAAATCTGTCACGGAAGAAGAGGCAGAAGAGTTTTTGAAAAAGATGAAAGTTCATGACTACTCAATCATTGAACAGCTATGAAAGACTCCTACCCAAATATCTCTACTATCTCTGCTCCTACACTCAAAAGAGCATGCCCGTGTACTAATCAAGACCTTAAACGAGGCACATGTCTCAAAGAAGACCACAGTGAATGAGTTGGAGAAGATGGCCAATAGATTTTCGAGGTAAACAGAATCTCCTTTGCTGATGATGAACTTCCCAAGGAAGGAGCCGGGCACAAAGGGTTTTGCACCTGGTCGTCAAATATGAGGGGCATTATGTAAAGCGAGTCATGATCGATGGAGGCTCGAGTGTAGATGTATGCTCTCTCTCTACTTTGCAAGGCATGAAGATCAACACAGATAGAATCCGACCCAGCAATGTTCGCATCCGGGCTTTTGATGGTTCAACGAGAGATACCATTGGGAAGATCAACCTCACTATGACGATTGGGCCGATTGACTTTGAAATTGTCTTCCAAGTAGTGAACATGGAAACTTCTTATAACTTTCTTCTTGGAAGGCCATGGATCTATATGGCTCGACCTGTTCCATCCACATTGCATCAGATGGTCAAGTTCGAACACAATAGGCAAGAGATTATTGTTCACGGAGAAGACGAGTCATCCATTTATAAAGACCCATTAATCCCGTGCATTGAGGCAAGGAAGGGTGTGAGTCCATTGTCTATCAAGCTTTCGAAGTGGTTTCTGTGGACCATGTTGAGGAAGGAAAGCCCATTCTGTATCCTCGTCTTTCCACCACATCTATAATGGTGGCTGCAGTTATGATGAGACAAGGTTATGAGCCAGGGAAAGGCTTGGGGGCATCATTGTAAGGAATTTCAGAGCCTATTTCTCCGTTCGGTAATCGGGGTACTTTTGGTTTAGGCTTCAGGCCAACACAAGCAGACAAAAACAAAGTCAAGCACCACAAAAGCATGGATGGGTCTTGCAACAACCTATCCCTCACATTTTCTACACTTTTGTCAAGCCACGACTCCAAGAGGTTCAAAATTCCTCGGCGCATGCAAACATTGATAAAATTTGCCATGGCCTCAGCCAGATGTTTTCTGAAGTGAATATGATCCAGGACGGTGAAGGCACTAGTCGTGCCGATATGCAACTAATTGACCCAGACACCATGCTCACCAACTGGGAAGCAACTTCTCTCCCCACAAGGAAGGAGTCTTGGTACTTTGCTTTTGCAGTTTCTTTTTTGTATTTTTGGATTACTTTCAGGGTTGTAATCCAAACATCTCAGTGTGATTGTTTTATTTTAATGTTAACCCTTCTATCCTTTCGAATTCAATGAAATGTAGTTCAGTTTCGTATTAAGTTTTGTATCTTTCCCTTTTCCTAATTCCTGTCATTTTATTCCATTTCAGTTTTGTTAATGCCGTCTTTAATAACATGATATGCATGAGGAATTCACGCCCAGATCTTAAAAAGCTGTCTAATATCAAAATAATGCATCAAGAGGTGGAATATGATGAAGATGAGGTTGTTGAGGAAATAAAAAAAGTGTTGGAACAATTTGAAAACAAGCCTAAGCCCAACCTCAATGAAACTGAGCCAATTAATATCGGAAGTCTTGAAGAAATTAGAGAAATGAAGATAAGCATTCACACCGAACAGAAAACCAGAGATGCCTTGATTTAACTTTTATTTGAATACAGAGATGTGCTTGCTTGGTCTTACGATGATATGCCAGGTTTAAGTGTCGATCTAGTGGTTCATGAGCTTCCTACGTATCCTGATTTTCCACCAGTCCAACAAATGCAACAAAAATTTAAAACAGATGTGAATGACAAAATCAAAGAGGAAATAATGAAGCAACTGAATGCCAATGTGATCAAAGCTGTCCGATACACCACCTGGGTGGCGAATGTTGTGCCTGTGCCGAAGAAGGATGGAAAGACCAGAGTCTGTGTTGACTACAGGGACCTGAACAAAGCAAGTCCAAAGGATAATTTTCCTTTGCCAAATATCCATATTCTTGTCGATAATTGCGCAAAGCATGAGATACAATCATTCGTGGATTGCTATGCTGGGTACCACCAAATTCTAATGGATGAAGATGATGCAAAAAAAACTGCTTTTACCACTCCATGGGGTACTTATTGTTACAGGGTCATGCCATTCGGTTTAAAGAATGCAGGGGCTACTTACATGAGGGCCATGACCACCATTTTTCACGACATGATGCATAAAGAGATTGAAGTATATGTCGATGATGTCATCATAAAATCAAAGACACAGGCTGATCACGTGTGCGATTTGAAAAAGTTCTTCGAACGGCTTCGAAGGTATGACCTTAATCTTAATCCAGCCAAGTGTGCATTTGGGGTTCCATCTGGGAAACTCCTCGATTTTATAGTCAGCCGAAGATGCATTGAACTGGATCCATCTAAGATAAAATACATTCGAGATTTGCCACCTCCGAAGAACAAAAAGGAAGTCATGAGTTTACTCGGGAGGTTGAACTACATCAGTAGGTTCATTTCTCAGCTCACAACCACATGCGAGCCCATCTTTAAGTTGCTAAAAAGGATGCTGCTATCAAGTGGATGGACGATTGCCAAAAAGCCTTTGACAAGATTATCTGTCAAAACCCCCTGTACTGGTCCCACCTAAACATGGTAGGCCTTTGTTTTTATATCTATCAGTGATGGATAATTCCTTTGAATGTGTTCTGGGGCAACATGATGCAACAGGCAAAAAGGAACAGGCAATCTACTATTTGAGCAAGAAGTTCACCAATTATGAGGTTAAGTACACCCTTCTAGAAAGGACATGTTGTGCCTTGACTTGGGTCGCTCAGAAGCTGAGACATTATCTTTTGGCCTACACTACTTACCTCATATCAAGAATGGATCCTTTGAAGTACATCTTCCAAAAGCCAATGCCCACTGGCAGGCTCGCAAAATGGCAAATCCTGCTCACAGAGTTCGACATCGTCTATGTCACTCGCACCGCGATGAAAGCACAGGCTTTCGCAGATCATTTGGCAGAGAATCTAGTTGATGATGAGTACATGCCACTTAGCACATACTTCCCAGACGAAGAGGTCAACTCAATAGAGGAAGTAGTTTCAGACGATCACCCTATATGGAAAATGTATTTTGATGGTGCTGTCAATATCAAAGGAGTTGGGATCAGGGAAATCCTCATCTCACCTATTGGACATCATTACCCTGCAACAGCCCGACTTCGGTTCTTCTGTACCAATAATACGGCAGAATACGAAGCTTGTATCTTGGGTTTGAAAATGGCCATCGATCTGGATGTGCATGAACTATTGGTTATGGGAGATTCTGACTTGATTATCCGGCAAGCCCAAGGTGAATGGGAGACTCAAGACATCAAGCTTATTCCATACAGACAATGTGTGCAAGACTTGAGCAAAAGATTCAGATCCATCGAGTTCAGGTACATTCCCAGGTTTCACAACGAGCTAGCCAATGCCTTGTCCACTTTAGCCTCAATGCTACCTTATCCAGGCAACACTCATGTTGACCCACTAGAAATCCAAGTTCGGAATCAACACGGTTATTGCAATACAATCAAGACGGAACCAGATGGTGAACCATGGTATCATGACATCAAACTATTCCTGAAAACAAGAGAATATCCAGAGCATGCCAAAGGAGATCAAAAAAGAACTATAAGGCAGCTCGCCAATGGTTTCTTCCTGAATGGGGAAATTCTGTAGAAGAGGACCCCAGATTTAAACTTGTTGAGATGCATAGGTGCTACAGAAGAAGAGCGGATCATGAGTGAAGTGAATTCAAGGGTATGCGGACCTTACATGAATGGATATGTTTTGGCAAAGAAGATTCTGCGGGTAGGGTATTATTGGCTTACTATGGAGCGATATTGCTTCAGATTTGTTCGCAAGTGTCACCAATGCCAGATTCATGGTAATCTGATTCACTCGCCTCCTTCGGAGTTGCATCCCATGTCCTCTCATTGGCCGTTCGTTGCTTGGGGAATGGATGTCATTGGGCCGATCGAGCCAAAGGCTTCAAATGGACATAGATTCATTTTCGTTGCAATTGATTACTTCACCAAGTGGGTGGAGGCTGTCACTTTCAAAGCAGTCACCAAGAAAGCAGTGGCAGATTTCATTCAGTCCAACATCATCTGTCGCTTTGGTATCTCAAAGACCATTATTACTGACAATGCAGCCAATCTAAATAGTCATTTGATGAATGAGGTATGCGAACAATTTAAAATCATGCATCGCCACCCCTTACCGGCCAAAAGCCAATGGAGCCGTTGAAGCGGCAAACAAGAACATCAAGAAGATTCTTCGGAAGATGATCTAAGGTTCCAGGCAATGGCATGAAAAGCTGCCTTTTTCTCTTTTGGGATACCGCACGACTATTTGCACATCTGTTGGTGCAACTCCGTATCTTCTTGTATATGGAACTGAAGCTGTAATACCCGTTGAAGTCAAAATTCCCTCTCTCCGAATAATTTTGGAATCAGAGATTGAAGACATTGAGTGGGTCAAGACCCGATTAGAACAACTGATGTTGATCGATGAAAACAGCTAGCAGCAGTGTGTTTTGGCCAATTGTACCATCAAAGAATGGCACGCGCTTACAATAAGAAAGTGCGCCCAAGGCAGTTTGAGGTAGGCCAGCTGGTGTTAAAACGTATCCTTCCGCACCAGGTGGAAGCTGAAGGAAAGTTCGCCCCGAACTGGCAAGGACCCTACATCATCAAGAAAGTGTTACCAAAAGGGGCCTTGCACTTGGTAGATGAAGAAGGACGAGTACCAGACATGACTATTAACGCAGATGCAGTCAAAAGATATTATGTCTGATATATACCCACTGTAGAATTTCATGCATTGATTTTCTCAGATTGAAGTGACAAAGGCTATCATTTGCTCGCTACTCCAAATAGGTGACACCCTTTTGTTAAGCCTTTTGATCCGTATTTGTCTACCTGTGTACTTGAAAAAAAAAAGCCAAAAAGCCAAAAAAAAAAATATCCTTGCATTGAACTACATGAGACCTGATTCCGAAAGGATACGTAGGCAGCCTTACCCTGGGTTCGGTCCCATCAGAACAAAAAACCCATATTCCTAGTACTCCAAAACTGGGGCAGAAGTTTGTTTTATTTCACGGTTTTTCTGTAAAAAATGATTTCCAAAAGTTGTAATTCGTTTCAAGGTTCATTTCGCCTTTTTACCTTTCAAGAGCTTCTGATCGATATGTTTGAGAATGTTTGAAGTTCACATGCCAAGGGCGTTGGGTAACCTCCCTCATGCAGTATCTTAGTCAAAAAAATAAAATAAAAAAAATAAATAAATAATGAGAGAGTCTTATCAGTGAAAACCTATACGGGCACTATAAGGCAACAGTGAACAAAGAGATGAGAGAGTCTTATTGGTGAAAACCCAGATGGGCACCATAAGGCGAAGGTTAGTAGAGAAATGAGAGAGGTTAGTTAGCAAAAACCTGCAAAGGGCGCTACTAGCCGAATAAGGGTCTTCGATTCTCCGGCATGAGCACAACCAAGAAAAAATTCAAGATGAGCATTTGCGGCATATTTTGAGAATTAGACAGCTTAGATAGATCAAGCGTCCAGTTCAAAATGCATGTCATCATTCATTGAAGTCAGCACATACCTCCAGATAAGTCTCCATATTCCTTACCCCAAAAGGGACACCTTTTGTTTAAGCACAGTTCTTTTTGCTTCCAATTATTATTCTATTTTTACCCATAATTTTTCTTTGAGTCCCTTTCGGTCTAATCCTGCATCAAAATCGAAGCAAAGAAAGGGCTGCAAAACTGGATACAGTTTCCCTGTAATGTCAAGCACAATTTGGGGCATATATGGCATTGACGAAGGCACAAATCCATCTGTGATCTCATTTGATAAGGCGAACAAAGTGTCTCAAAGAAACTGAAAAGGTCTCCTAAGCAAAACCTGCTTCATAAGAAAAGTTGATAAGCACTACGGACACAAACTGATACTAGGTGCAAGACAACTGAGCTTGATTTTAAAGAAAAAATAGTCTTGCCTTAGAGACAAGGGTAGAGGTACCATGGACATCTCGGTACCATGCTGACAGAATAGGTTCTTTGACAGCAGTGGCCGTAAACCAAGATACTCAGGGCATCAAGGCCACAAACCAACCACCACTTTGAAAACTCACAAAATTTTCTTTGTTTGAAGCAGGAACAAAGCATGCAGAATGTTGATTCTAAAAGAACGAATGTCACCAAACGTAAGTTCCTTAAAATCTCCATTTTTCTTTTACTTTCGGCATACGTCACTATTGTTCCCACCTCCTATTTTTATTTAGCTTAACCCAGGTAGTAAAACCTTTTCGCCTAGGGGGATCCAGCTCATAGTTCCGGGTAGAAGTATTCTTTGCTCAGGTTATTTTTACGTAGCTTAACCTAGGTAGAACCTTTTCGCCTAGGGGGATCCAGCTCATAGTTCCGGGTAGAAGTACTATTCGCTCAGGTTATTTTTACGTCGCTTAACCCAGGTAGAACCTTTTCGCCTAGGGGGATCTAGCTCATAGTTTCGGGTAGAAGTACTCTTCGCTCAGGTTGTTTTTGGGCAGCTTAACCCAGGTAGAACATTTTCGCCGAGGGGGATCCAGCTCATATTTTCGGGTAGAAGTACTCTTCGCTCAGGTTGTTTTACATTAGCTTAACCCAGGTAGAACCTTTTCGCCTAGGGGGATCCAGCTCATAGTTCCGGGTAGAAGTACTCTTCGCTCAAGTTATTTTTACGTAGCTTAACCCAGGTAGAACATTTTCGCCTAGGGGGATCCAACTCATATTTCTGGGTAGAAGTACTCTTCGCTCAGGTTGTTTTTACATTAGCTTAACCCAGGTAGAACCTTTTCGCCTAGGAGGATCCAGCTTATAGTTCCGGGTAGAAGTACTCTTCGCTCAGGTTGTTTTACATTAGCTTAACCCAGGTAGAACCTTTTCGCCTAGGGGGATCCAGCTCATAGTTCAGGTTATTTTTATGTAGCTTAACCCAGGTAGAACCTTTTTCGCCTAGGGGGATCCAGCTCATAGTTTCGGGTAGAAGTACTCTTCGCTCAGGTTGTTTTACATTAGCTTAACCCATGTAGAACCTTTTTTCCTAGGGAGATCCGACTCATAGTTTTCGGGTAGAAGTACTCTTCGCCCATATTTGCTTTTGTTAGTTTAACCCAGGTAGAACTTTATCACCCAGGGGGATTCAACATTTTTATTTTTTTGGTCAGTAATACAGGGTGCCAACCCCTGGTTACATTTCCTTTTCAATAATACATGGCACCAACCCCTGGTTACATTTCCTTTTCAGTAATACATGGTGTCAACCCCTGGTTACATTTCCTTTTCAGTAATACATGGCACCAAGCCCGGGTTACATTTCCTTTACCAGTATAGGGTACGCTAATACCTAGCTGAGCTTTCCAACATAGGGTCTCCACTCCCTAGTACACTTTTAGTATAGATATAGGGCCCACTGCCCAATCCCTTTTTCTCAAGGATACACAATCCTGATTTTATTGCTTTCAATAAAGAAGTAGTTTAGAATTTTGTTACAATAACTCACGAAATTTTCCTAGTGAAAACTGGGGCAGAAAAATTCCGTTCGTTTGTTTACTTTGGTGTCTGAGCAGGTTTTACCTCGAGGCACAAGGTTCGAGATGCCCAAAGAATGAGTCTCAATCCAGAATAAAGAAAAAGGAAAAGAAGTGAATCCAAAGTGCAGAAGCGAAGGAAAGATGTGGATTGCTCAAGACATAGTTGAAGTCACAAACTCTGCATGTTCCGTTTTGATCTAAAAAGCTAAAGAAGAATGAACCAGCGGTTGCAGCTAACGAGCATCAAGATTCAGATCAGAGTCTGCAGGAAGAACCGTCCAAGACTCAAGATCAAGCTTCAGAAGACTCATAGATAGGAATCTTGTAACTCATAGCTGATAGGCTTGTTCAGTTTTTTTTATGTAATAACAGACTTACGGACCAGAGCCTCGACGGAACCTCACTCGACTTTTCAACTCATCATTCCACAGTTCTCCTTGAACTACACGCGACCTGATTCCCCTATAACCCGGGATATATAAGTTGTCCAAAACCAAAACTCGGTTGTACCCTTTCTTTTTTCTCTTATCCTTATTTCTTCCCTTTTGAATAAAGATATGTTCAAAAATTAGTTGCATGGCTCACCTTATCTTTGCTCGAAAACTCTTTATGTTTCCAAGCAAAGAGGGGCAGCTGTGAGCACCTAATTTTTGACAATATTTAATTTTTGGTCACTTTTTCTATGTAAATATTTTAGGGGTTTTAACCTACAATTTTTAGCTTTGTTACACTTTTTAATATAGGGTAAAAATACAAAATTTTAAAAGGTGAATTATTACTATTGATATTGTTTTATTTTTTATTTTTATTTTTAAAATAATAAAAAAAATCCGAAAAATATTAATTTTTTTTTAATTTTCGGGTGAGATATAAAAAATAAGAAAAAGGGAAGTATGGAATAAAAAAAATAAAAGTAAAAGTGGGTGGAATTCTCTTTTAAAAAGTAAAAGAAAGTGGAAAATTAAAAGTAAAGTTTTGTGAAAATTTTAAAAAAATAAAAAGTAGAGAAAGTTGAAATTAAAAAATAAATATAAAGGTAGCTGAAAATTAAAAAAAATTAAAGTAAAAGAAAGTAGAATTTTTATAAGAAAAACAAAAGAAAGTGGATTAGTTTTTTAATAAAAGTAAAATAAGTGGAATCCTCTTTTAAAAGTAAAAAAAAAGTGAGCTTTTAAATAAGATAAAAGTAATTAAAGTTGGAATTTAAAAAATAAAAGTAAATAAAGGGGAGATTTCTTTTTATAAAAAAGAAAAGCAAATTGTAAGTGGGATTTCTTTTAATTAAAAAATAATAAAATATTTTTAAAATAATAAGAAAAAATCTGAAAATTTTCGAAAATTTTGCTATAAATAGAAGAGAAAATCTGAGAAGAAAAGAGAGAAAAGAGAGGGGAGAATTGAGAGAAACAAATTTTTTTTCTTCTTCTACGCTACGACAATTTCTACTCGTGTTATTCTTTTTCCTCTTTCTTTGGAAAATTTCCAGCAATTCAACACCCAAAACCCAACAAAAAATACTTCAAAACATCCCCTTTTACACGCCAAAGAGTGGTGTTAACAGTCGAGGTCGAGGATTCCGTTGGAGCTCTGTTCACCGGCTTTGATGATCATCTTTGTTTTTGCTTGTTCGGCGTTCGTCTGAGTTATTGTACATATTCTTGGAGACTCACTTAATTGGAAATTTTGCATTAAAAGGTTTATTCTTCCCTCTTTTTTATCTTATTTTATGTGATTTTATTTATTTATCTTTAAACTTTATAAATAATAATGTAAATCAATCCTTAAATGTTATATGTTTAATCATGTTTCTGAAAATATAGTATTTAAACTTGCTAAAAGTTTGGAAGATTTGGACACTAATAAGTTTAGGCTTCAATTGTTAGGATGTAGGGTATTGGTATATGATGATTTATTTATTCAAATATCTAAAATAATACACTTTTTCCACAAACAATTCCATAACTTTTGGCCTTACAATAATCTTAAATTAGTTTAGGAAAATACTTCAAGTGCGCTAGTTTATTTAGGTGCGCTTTAAATAATTAAATATCATGGCTATGTGTATGGTCTCCGTGGCATAATTGTGATATGTAACAAAATAAGTATTAGAAAGCGTAACTTAATTCAAGATAACTTTTTTTTTCATAATTTTAATCAAGCAATAAAGCGGACATAGGTAAAATATGAGAACCAATAAAACACAAGTTATCCAAAAAATAGTATAAGCTAAGTATAGTCAATAAAGAGACCGTGCTAGAACCACGGGACTCGGAGAATGCCTTACACCTTCTCCCCGGTCAACAGAATTCCTTACCCGGACTTTGTTTTCGCAGATCAATAATAAAAGAGTCAAACTTTCCTTTGAATAGGGATCAAATAAAAGGTGACTTGGAACACCCAAAAATCAATTCCAAGTGGCGACTCTGAATAACAAAATAATCCCTATTTCAAATTTGTCACTTTAATTGGAAAAAACTCTTTAACCCACAATCCATAACACACATTATCTTTTGAAGGGGTAGAAAAAGGGTGTGACAATCAGAAAAGATTGTATTTATCACTTAGTTTGGGTTCAGGATGTGGAAGTAGAGTCACCAATCATTCAGTCCATCCCTGTGGTTTATGAGTTTCCCGATGTTTTTTTTGATGAGCTTTCGGGTCTGTTGCCAGAGCGTGAAATTGAATTTGCTATTGACCTACTACAAGATACTCACCCAATATATATTCCTCCCTATAGAATGGCCCCCGCAAAGCTGAAAGAGTTGGAAGAACAACTAAAGGACTTGCTTGAAAAAGGCTTTATCAGACCTAGTACATTACCGTGTGGAGAACTTGTGTTATTTGTAAGGAAGAAAGTTGGTTCCTTACGGATGTGTATTGATTATAGATAGTTGAATAAGGTGACGATCAAGAATAAGTACATGTGAGCATCTAATTTTTTCCCTATTTGAAAATAACTCCTAAAGAATATACCAAAATAATGTTAATTGATTTTTAGTAGTTTTTCTTTATTTAGTTGCATTTCATGCAATTTTAATATTTTAAAATCATAAAATAATTATCACGTTTTAATTTCATGCCATCTTAGGTTCAATTCGCATGTAGGAATTAATTTTTTATTAAGAAAAAAACCACAAAAATGATCATTTTTACATATTTAGATTTTAGTCTTTAAAATTAGCATTTTTAAGTTACTTAGTTGTTTTAATGTTAAAAATAGATAAATAATTTTATTTTCTACAAAAATAGATTGATTTAGGATTTTAATTAATTAAAGAAAAGAAAAAAAATAAAGAAAAGGAAATTAGGAAGATTATGTTTTTGGTCTTGTTTCTTAAAAATTGGGCCAATTCCTAAAATGGTCCAATGTAATTTTAAACACCAGCCCAATTCCAATACCAATACCCATTGACCCATTATCCCTTTCCCATTTTATATACCCTAATCCCTCACATAAAAGGATACCTAATACATCAGATAGAAGGACCTCTCATCTACAAGACAGAACGACAAATCTCAAGGAGCTGAAGAGCATCAGCTAAAGAGAACAAAAATTTTCACCGATAACCATAGAAAAATATCAAGCCATCGATTTTCATCCTCTACTCCATATTTAAATACCTCTAATTTCCATAATATACCCCCTTTCATTAGTAAGGAACTATGGTTAGCACTATTAGATCTCATAAAGAAATAAAGGTTTTAGATGCTGACATTTGGAATTATTGCTCAAGCTTATGTTTGGATTGTTTGTCGCTGAAATTTGGGTTTTTGGGCGATCGAGTTCGATTTTGATTTCAGAAAGTGAAGCTGCATTTTGTTGACTCTGCTGTTGTTGAGCTCCGATTTTCTGTCTTTTACCCTTTTATTTGGCTCCTCTAAGTTTATTTCGAGTTGTTGAGGTACCTATTCTGATTTTAGAATGTAGTTGTTGTTTAGATATTCTTATACTATAAAGTTTTCTTAAATATACATCATTTGATTCGTGTGAATGTTTCATGGCTGGATGTTGTTAGCCTATTCCCTTAATTGTTTGTTGATTTCATATGTGTTTGTCAGGTTCTTTAGATAAATCAATTCTGGGTTGTTTGGATTTAGTTTTTTATTGTATTGAATGTCTGAAGTTATGAAGAGATTTGATATGTAAAATCTTGAGATCTCTTTCAACTCACCTGGGAACGAAACTTTAAAGCTTGCTCACTTTCTATTTTGATTAAATATTTTTGATCTTTTATACTGATTCATGGTTAAGAAGTTAAGATCTAGTCTACCACTTATAAGTATTTTCTATTTACTTATTTTTTTATGTTAATAAAAAGAATGATCATTCAATATGATACATGGCCGATGTGTCTCTTCTTGATTTCTCAATGTCAATCATATATGTAAGTATTGTGTAGTTGAGCTAGAACATATGACATTTAGTGTGAAGCTATTGCAGTTGCAGATTCTATAATGATTTGATTCACTAGAATTGGACAACACTAAACATGAATACTCTTTATTCTTTTACCTTTTGATGTCAGTCCCCAACACTCACACATGTAACTTTAATGCATTTGAATTGCATTTTGAGATCGTTTCATTTTTTTTCTTCATGTCTTTCTGGTAGATTTTCCGGTGGATTATACCTTTATTTCACTATGAACTGGTTGGCATGTGTATTTGTTTGAATAAGGAATTTTCATATTCGGATATGTGGCATCTTATGGTTCACATTTCCATATTTCTAGATTGCATAATTGAAGTAAAAATTCATACTTGATACAATCATATGGAAGTTCAATATGTGCAATAAAAGTAAGGTAAAGTACTTGAGGTAATATAATGTCATGTGAATTTAGAGCAGCAGATACAACTTATGAACACCGTAGTTTGCTTTAGGAGTAATTAATAAATAATCGTGGCCATGGGTACGGTTCCTGTGGCATGGTCACGATACATAATCCCCAATTCGGGTGTGCATTTCATGTGACCCGATCATAATAACTTCGAATAATAATAAAATAAACATATCGCGAATCGCGGGCGCATATCATGAAGCGTGGTTTGCGGTGTGTTCCAAAATAGCAAGTGTACGACAATCGTAACTCGTTCAAAAAATAATTTCATAGATCCTAAAAAGCCGTAAAGCGGTTATAAAGTTAAAAATGCACAATAGGTTTAAAACATGTAATAATCATAATTAGGCCAATTTTAATAGTTTAAGCAACCGTGCTCGAACCACGGAATCCGGGAATGCCTAACACCTTCTCCCTTGTTAACATAATTCCTTACTTAGAATTTCTGGTTTCACAGACTTTTAAGTAAAGTCAATTTTTTCTCGATTTGGGATTTAAAATAAATCGGTGACTTGGGACACCAAAATAATTATCCCAAGTGGAAACTCTGAAAAATTAAATAAAATAATCCCATTTCGATAAATGTCACTTTAATTGGAAAAACTTCCTTATATCTGCCCTCAGGCAGTTAAACAGGAGGTGTGACAGCTCTGGCGACTCTGCTGGGGATTCATAACCCAGAACTTTTGGTTCAGGGTTCAAAGAATTCGAGCTTAGAATAACTGTTATAGTTGGCTTTATTTATTATTTTATTTTTATATGTTTGAGCCTAATGTGCTAGATGTCACTTTTTACTGCTTTGATATTGTTCGGACTGTATATAAATTGTTATGGAACCCTCTTCTCTCTGAGTCTTCTAAATCATATGGGAAGTGTGCACTTCGTGTAACTTCTTTTCTGTTAGAGTCATTATCCCAATTTTAGAATGAGGTTCGGACAAGTTGCATAGCCAGTAAAGCTTCTGTATTATCGGTACGCTGCCCTCCTCGGCTCGAGTTGTCCGCTTGGGTAAGCCAGGTTTAGAACAATACACCCAGGTTTTAAACCTAGAATAACATAGCCGCATGCCGGATCCCTAGTACGTACGTTTGTTTGCATTACGGGCATCTGACTTTGGGGACTCAACACAGGAGTTGGGTCCGTCTAGGACAGGTGTACCCAAATTAAAAAGACCATCCTGATGCATCCTACGTGCTACTAGCACATCTGTTTGTTTCGGCTTGCATGTTGACCGGCTTCTAGAATAGGGAAAGAAAATAAAAAAATGATGAAAAAGAAAATCAAAAAAAATGAGAGGTGGGTATTTAGAAAATTCTGAAACTTTGTCGAATTCTGAAAAAAGATAATTCATTTCAAAATGAGCCAAAATTTCAAGTGCCATGTTTCCCCTGTTCCATCAAAAAAGACCGAACTACGCGAGTCTGATTCTCATCAGATGTGAGATACGTAGGCAAACTTCATCGGTTCCGACCCCAATTTTAAAACAAATCCAAAAATATTTTCCTTTAATTCCTATTCTAGAAGCATTTCCATAGAAAAATTAAAAATAAAGGATTTTTAAGCTCAAAAAATAGTTTCCTTATTTCTGAAGTCTTTCTTACGGAAAAAGAAGAGGAAATAAAAATCCAAAATACGGGTTTCCTTTATATTGAAGTATTTTTCCCAAAAATTCAAAAACAAAATCAGCAAAAAAAATCTTTTCCTTGATTAAAAGTTTTTCTTTCGTGAATGTCAACAAAAATTAAAAAAATTGAAATCCAAAAGTATTTTCGTTTTTCTTTAGAAGTACCTTTGTAAATTTAAAAACAATAAAACTCATAAATCCAAAATATTTTCTTAAAATTTCCTCTTTCGAAAATTAAGAGGCAACATTCTAAATCCAAAAAATATTTTCTTTCTTCTTTAGAAAATGAAATAACAAATGAAAATTCAAACAAAAAATATTTTCCTGTTACTTCTGAAATTCCCATAGTTCAAATCAAAAGAAAAAGAATTTTTAGAAGTCTTTTTTTCAAAAAAGAAAAGAAAAAATCAAAATCAAAATTCAAATAATATTTGCTTTCTTCTTTTAAAGAATTTCTTTCGAAAATTCCAAAAAAAAAAATTCAAAAAAATACATTTTTCTTTTGTCTTAAAGCTTTCATGGTCTGAGTTTTATAAAAAGTAAAAAAAAAGAGTTTGCTTATTTACTCCATCTTCCCGAACTACGCAAGATTTGTTTCATGCGGCGTCATGATACGTGGGCAATCCCTATCGAATTCGATCATAGCCATAAAATTAATTGAATGAAAAATAAACTGAAAAAAAAAAGAGAAAGAAAATTTGAGTGAAAAAAAAAAGAAAAAAAAAGAGTGACAAACAAAAAGAGAAAAAAAGAGTGCCAAAAAATAAAAGAGCAACAGAAACGAAATGAAGAAAAAAAATCAAGAGGGATTAAAGAAAGGCAGAAATAAAAGAAAAGAGGTACGTACTGAAAGAGTTAGTTAAGGCCGGGATGAAACATGCAATCGTTCAAATACATGGTAGAAGCGTTTAACTATTGGATGCATTGTATCCCAACGTGTGATTTCTTATATGTTAAATGTCTCAAAATTAATAAGGTTATTGGGTGTGCAAACAAGCCAGGTTTTGGTGGTTTGTTTTGTTGGTAGTCTAGACTCCCCTCCTTCACAAGATCCAAAGGCATAGATGGCCTCCGCAAGTAATCTACCAATCATCGGTCCTGAGGATAGCCCGACATTGGTTATTCTGTAGCTAGAATCAGTAGCTGCTGAAGAGAATAAGATGTTGCATCTCCGCATATTGGAAATGTTGGTCGCCTGGTCCCAAGGTAGGAAACCGCCAAGAGCAATTCCTGAGTTACCTGAATTGATCCCCGAGTCAGGCGAGGTTACCAACGCCCCTGTGCCCAACCCGCTCATCCCATGCAGGCACCCTCCAATGCCCTCCAATGATCCTAGCATGCCTTCTGTGGTTCGCCGCCAGGCACTGGCTTCAAGAACACCGCCTCCAATGTTCATCTTTCAGGGTCCACAACTTCTACCAGTAATAATATATGTGACCTCGTACTCGTTCACTCAACCTCCGCAATATGATCTCTCGGTAGAGCAAGAAAAGGTCATTAAAAGTCCTGAGGAAGAGGAAATGGCTCAGAAGATGAAGGGCCTGGAACAAATCCTGAAAAACATGCAAGGTCTGAGTGGCCAAAAGAGTGTCTCATACTCTGACCTCTGTACGTTTCCCTATGTCCACTTGCCAACTGGCTTTAAAATGCAAAAATTTGAAAAGTACGAGAGGCACGGAGACTCGACCGCTCATCTGAAATGATATTGTAACCAGTTGAGGGGTGCTGATGGAAAAGAGGAGCTGCTAATGCCTTTTTTGGGGAAAGCCTCTCCGGAATTGCTTCTAAGTTGTATACGGATCAAGAAATTACCCATTGGCATGTGTGGGATGATATGGATTGAGATTTTGTCAGCCAGTTCCAATATAATGTGGACATCGTTCCCGACAGAAACTCTTTGTCCAATTTGAAAACAAAAACCGCGGAAAGCTTCCGCGAATATGCCGTCAAATGGCATGAGCAACCTGCCAGGGTAAAGCCACCAATGGACGAAATTGAAATGGTCACGATCTTTCTGCAGGCCCAAGAGGCTGACTACTTCCAAAACATGATGTCTATTGTAGGTAAGTCGTTCGCTGAGGCTATCAACATTGGGGAAATGGTTGAAAATGGTTTAAAAACAGGTCGAATCTTGAGTCATGCTGCTTTTAAGGCCATATCACAGTCTGCTCAGAATGGTTCGGAGGGTTTGATGAATAGAAATGAGAGTGAAAAGGGAGCCATGATGGTTTCAAGCTCGAGAAGGGCCCGCAGGTCATTCAACCAATCATGTGTGCCTCTTATCACCCCACCACACTATTATCCCCTTCAAGATGCTACTTATTCCATGGCACCACCTTCCTATGCAGTGATGAACGCGCAACCTTACCCGCGACCGCAATATTATACACGAAATCGAGCTCCACCTCCCAGAAATGTCCATCCTTACCAAGCTCCATATAATCTTCAACCAAATGATCCCCAATATGATCCTCGCCCAAGAGAGCCTTTCAGAAAGAATTAGTTCATCCCTATTCATGAATCGTATTCAAGCTTGTTCCAAAAGCTAATCAAGATAGATCGATTGTAGCCAGTGGCCCCGAGCCGGCCGAACCCCGAGTCCCCCTCGCACCGAGCCAATGCTAGATGTGAATACCACTCTGGAGCAGTGGGACACAGTACAGAGGGCTGTTGGACCCTCAAAATGGTTGTTGAAGATTTGGTTGAAGCTGAGAGAATTGTTTTTCAGGATGAAGAAGCTCTTGATGTGAAGATGAGGAATTTGATCTGGTGCTGAAGGACATTGCAGCCATTGCCGAGACAGAAAAAAAGCCAAAAAATGGTCACCAAACATGAAAGTTCCTCATCAGACGGGAGTCTTAGTAGCCAATCTTGCTATCCTTTCTGCGTCTGGATTATCTCAGGTGTGATCCGGATATTTTACTTTATTGTCTTACTTTCCGTGTAAACCCTTCTATCTTCAAAAATTGAAAACAAAAATCAAAAATCAAATGAAATTAATATTTCATTGTCCAAGAATGTCTTTTTTCTTAATCTTGTCATTTTTCTCAATTTTATTTTAGTTCTATTAAATGCAGATTTTAATAACATGACATGCTTGCGGACTTCATGCCTAGATCCTGAAAAGCTGACAGAGCTCGAAGTAATGAATCAAGAATTAGATCGCAATGAAGATAAAGTTTAAAGAAATAAAACAAAGTGTTGTAACAACGGAAGGAAAATTGGTTCCCGGATTGGAAAGGTCCATACATTGCAACAAGAATACTGCCAAAAGAATGCGTTGTACATGGGACACATCGAAGGAAATGTCCCTAAAATAATTATCAATGCAAATGCAGTTAAAAGGTACTATGTTGGATCCTACATATAGTACTAATATTCTCCGACTGGGATGACGAAGGCTTTCATTCTCGCTATCCAAATACTATCAACCCTTTGCAAACCCTTTGAGCCGACTCCCATTCTTCGATTACCCTCTTTGGAACCTGAAAGTGTTATTGAAAAATGAAATGAAAAAAAGAAAAAAAAAAAGAGGAAGAAAAGACAAAGAAATTGAAATGAAAAATGAAAAAAAAGGATAGAGGAAGGAAAGAAAAAATAAAGAGAAAAGAAAATAAACAGAAGAAAAGCAAAGAAAACAAAATAAAAAAAACAAAGTTTCCTGAACTATATTCGACTTGATTCCGAAAGGATACGTAGGCAGCCTCTCTGGGGTTCAGTAACACTAAAAAAAACCAAACCCCCCCCCCCAAAAAAAAGTTAAAACTGGGGCAAATGTTATAATGGTTTGGTGATGATCCCGCCCAAAAGGTTCCAAAGTTGTAACTCAATCCAAATCCTTTTTCAACCAAACCCTATTCAAGTCCTTTCGATCAATCGGTGAGAATGTTCAAGGATAAGAGAATACAATTACTTGGATCCGATGCAACAAAAATGAGAGAAATAAAATGAGAGAGTCTTATTGGTGAAAACCCATACGGGCACCGTAAGGCGATGGTAAGTAGAGAAATAAAATGAGAGAGTCTTATTGGTGAAAATCCACGCAGACACTGCAAGGAGACAGTAAGCATAGACACTAGAAATAAGAGAGTCTTGTTAGTGAAATCTTGCAAAAAACACTATAAGGCGATGGTGAGAAGAGAAATGAGAGTGGTCAGCTAGTGAAAACCCGCAAAGGGCGCCATTGATCGAAAAGAAGATCCTCACAACCATCGGCATCGACAGAGTCCTGGCAAGGTTTCTCGATTTTGAGGCAAAAGTTGTGATGAATCTTTTGAGAGTCGGACGGTTTACACAGATCAAGCACCCAGTCCAAAAGGCATGTCATGTTCATTAAAGTCCGCATGTACTCCAGATAAGCCTTTCTTTCCTTTCCCTGAAAGGGACAATTCTTTTTTAAACTCACCCTCCATTCCTTTGTTTGTTTTCTTTAAATCCTTTTTGGTCTAACTCTGTTCCAAAACTAAGACAAATAAAGGATGGTAAGACTGATTTACATGGTTCTCATTTGATACAAGCTGATATGCAAAAAGGCACCTAGCCTCGTAGGGGGCATCAAGTCAACCTCGACTGGCCATGGCGGCTAATCTTTTGAAATTGAAAAACTCCAGAAAAGAAAGGAAATCAAAGTCAAATGCACACAAAGGCAAAATGAAGTTAAAAAGGTTGAGTCCCACGAGGCTAACCGTCTTGGCAAAGGTTTGAAAAGCCAAGGTACCCCAAATGCTCTGAAATTGAAGTTATAAGAAAGAATCCAAAAATGAAAGGCAAATGAAGGCGAAACAAAGTTGGAAAAGGTTAATTCCCACGAGACTAACCGTTGCAGCAATGTTTAAGGAGCCAAAAGTTCCCCAATGCTCTGAAGTAAAAAAACAAGAAAAAAAAAGAAAAGAAAAGAAAATGAAGTGAGAAGGGAAAGGTCTACGAAGGCAAAATAAAGTCGATAAGTTGAGTTTTCTCCAGGGTCAAAAATGCAATCGGTATTCAAGAAACAACCAGTTGCAGATGAAAGGGGCCGAGATCAATTGGTTGAAATAATCAAGGCCACAAAACCAACCACCGTTTCAAACTGATAAATTGTTCTTTGATTTGAAAACATGAAAACAGGTGCAGTCCAAGACAACCTTGCAAGAAGCAAAGGCAATATAAGCAAGGCACCCAAAAGCCAAAACGGTCCTGCAGCAAAAGTTCACCGGAAAAGGGAAGTCTTTTTAAACCATTCATTCATTTCCCTAAATAAAATGAAAAAAAAAGAAAGAAAAGAAGAAGAAAAATTCAAAATCATGGTAGCCTAGGGTCCCCAATCTCTAGTTGTGTTTTCCCAAATAGGGTCTCATTCACTAGTCACTCCCAGCATAACCTGGTAGTCTTTTCTATTATAGGGTTCCACTCACTAGTTGATCCCCGGCATAACCCGTGGACCTCTCCAGCATAACCCGAGGACTTTTTTTTTCTTTTCCATCATAACTCGATGACTTCCCCGGCATAACCCGTGGACCTCCCCGGCATAACCCGTGGACCTCCCTGGCATAACCCGAGAACCTTTTTCTTTTCCAGTATAACTCGATGACTTTTCCGACATACACCGAGAATCTTTTTCTTTTTCGGCATAACCCGACGACTTTTCCGGCATAACTCGTGGACCTCCCCGGCATAACCCGAGGACCTTTTTCTTTTCCGGCATAACCCGATAACTTTCCCGGCATTACTTGTGGACCTCCCTAGCATTACCCGAGGACCTTTTTCTTTTCCGGCATAACCCGTGCACCTCCCCGGCATAACCCGTGCACCTCCCCGGCATAACCCGAGGACCTTTTTCTTTTCCGACATAACCCGATGACTTTCCCGGCATAACCCGTGGACCTCCCTTGCATAACCCGAGGACCTTTTTCTTTTCCGACATAACCCGATGACTTTTCCGGCATAACCTGTGGACCTCGCCGGCATAACCCGAGGACTTTTTTCTTTTCCGGCATAACCCGATGAGTTTCCCAGCATAACCAGTGGACCTCCTAGGCATAACCCGATGACCTTTTTCTTTTCCGGCATAACCCGATGACTTTCCCGGCATAATTTGTGACTCCCCGGAATAACCCAAGGACCTTTATCTTTTCCAACTTAACCCGACGACTTTCCCGGTATAACCCGCGGACCTCCCTGGCATAACCCGAGGTCCTTTTTCTTTTCCGACATAACCCGATAACTTTTCAAGCATAACCTGTAGACCTCCCTGGCATAACCTGATGACACTTCCCGGCATAACCCGTGGACCTCCCCGGCATAACCCGAGGACCTTTTCTGGCATAACCCGATGACTTTCCCGGCATAACTCGTGGACCTCCCCTGCATAACCCGAGGACTTTTTTCTTTTCCGACATAACCCAATGACTTTCCCGGCATAACCCGTGGACCTCCCTGGCATAACCCGAGGACCTTTTTCTTTTCCGGCATAATCCGATGAGTTTCCCGGCATAAACCGTGCACCTACCCGGCATAACTCGAGGAACTTTTTCTTTTCCGGCATAACCCGATGAGTTTCCCGGCATAACCCGAGGACGTTTTTCTTTTCTGGTATAACCCGATGACCTTCCCCTGCATAACCCGATGACTTTCCCGGCATTACCCGAGGACCTTTCCGGCATAACCTGGTCATTTCTCCAGCATAACCTGGTAATCTTCCCAACTTGGGGCCTCCGATCCGCATTTTATTGCATTCTAGATATAGAGTTTCCACTCCCTAATCTCTTTTTCTTAGGGATACACAATCAAGATTTTAATTGCTTTCAATAAAGAAATATTTTAGATTTTGATACAATAACTCACGAAATTTTTCTAGTGAAAATTGGGGTAGAAAAATTTCGTTCGTTTGTTTGATTTGGTGCCTGAATAGGTTTTCACCGTGAGGCACAAGGTTTGATATGACCAAAAGAAGAAGTCTTAACCCGAATAAAAGAAAAGAAGTTGAACTCTAAGTGTTGAAGAAGAGAAAAGATGTGGATTGCTCAAGATATGATTAAAGTTACAAGTTTTGCATGTCCCGCCTTGAGCCAAAAGCTAAAGAAGAATTAACCAGTGGTTACAGCTAACGAGCATCAAGATTCAGATCAGAGTCTGCAGGAAGAACCATCCAAGACTCAAGATCAAGCATCAGAAAATTTATAGATAGGAATATTGTAACTCGTAGTTGTAGCGAGTTTAGCTTTTTTATTTTTCATTTTGGTGTAATAAGGAGTTCAGAAAGTAGAAACAACAGCAACAACAGCAACAACAGTGAAATCACAGTTTCTCGGTAGTCCTAGCTACCAAAACTTCCAGAGCTACACAGACCTGATTCCTTTATAGCCAAGAATATGTAGGCAACCTTCGAAGCAAGGTTCGGTCAAACTTTTTCAAAATGCTTCCAAATGGAGTTTTGTTGTTAAAGAAAATTTATCCGCATGAGGATGAAGCCAAAGGGAAATTCTCTCCTAACTGGTAGGGCCCATACATGGTTCACTGGGTTTTAATAGAAGGAGCCCTCATACTTACAGAAATGGACGGAGAAGTTTGACCAAGGCCGATCAATTCAGACACAGTCAAGCGTTACTATGTGTAATCTTTATTCTTTCCTTATATGATTGAACTACGACTGACCTGATTCCCGTTTAAGAGGGGATACGTAGGCAGCCCTATGGGTTCGGTCACAATTCAATAAAAATTTCATTTCCCCCCGCAATTGGAACCCTCAAAATTCTGAAGTAATTTCAACCAATCACTACAAGCAACAGTCAGAAACATCAACCCATTAAACTGGGGTAGAATTTTGAGGAGGACCCTCAAAATTCCGTAGCAAAAAAGGTTGCAATGTCTCAAACCACGTCACAGTCGTCAGTTCGTCTAAAAACTGTTTTAATTATACACTTATGGCATACTTTTACAAAAATCATTGCATGTTCATTATCAAAACCGCTTTGTTTAGCAACGCTACCCCAATAATACATACGGTATCACCAAATGCAAAGCCGAGCAAGTTAAGCAAAGCCAGCGGGGATATGAACTAACCTTCCTCCATACAAAACTCATGAGTTTTCTTTGGATATAGGCACTAGGATTGCAAAATCTTCAAATGCACATGGGACAAACATCGTCGAGAATACGACTCTACGAATCGTTGCACTTGCCAACATTTGCTATCAGCATACACCAGTAACGTTCTGCCTGTCACAATGCTCCCAGTAATCACAATATCGCAATCTGCTATCAGCTAAGAAAACTCTACTATCACTCGTTATTTCTTCTTTGCGTAAGGTTACTATTCTGCTTTCCAAGACTAAACACTGTCTCCATCTGCATTCTTGCATAAGACTACCATTTTGCCTTCCGAGATTAAGCTCTACCTCCATCTCCATTTGCATTGCATAAGGCTACTATTCTGCCTTCCAACTTGCATAAGGCTACCATTCTACCTTCCGAGGTTAAGCTCTACCTCCATCTGCATTTGCATTGCATAAGACTACCTTTCTGCCTTCCGAGGTTAAGCTCTACCTCCATCTGCATTTGCATTGCATAAGGCTACCTTTCTGCCTTCCAATTTGCATAAGGCTACCTTTCTGCCTTCCAATTTGCATAAGTCTACCACTCTGCGTTCCGAGGTTAAGCTCTACCTCTCTCCTCATTTGCATCTTTGCATAAGGCTACCATTCTTCCTTCCGAGGTTAAGCTCTACATCTCTCCGCATTTGCATCTCTGCATAAGGCTACCATTCTGCCATCCGAGGTTAAGCTCTACCTCTCTCCGCACTTGCATCTTTGCATAAGGCTATCATTCTGCCTTCTAAGGCTAAGCTCTGACTCCAATTTCCTTAGAAACTAATCACTATCTCAAGCATCGTTTACTTTGTTCTCTTACGGGCTAAGCTTTGTCCTTCAATTCACAAGACTAAGCTCTATCTTGTCTGCATCATGCTACTGCATCTCATGGGCTGAAAGATCACCTTATACTGCATCTCATGGGCTGAAAGATCGCCTCATATTGCATTTCATAGGCTGAAAGATTGCAAAATTATCCAAAGGCATCATCGTTCGGAGGCACCATCTTTATAGCCTGAGAACAACATGCCATGGCCTGAGGATCCCTTTTAATCTTTTGCATATCATTATTCAAAGGCATCATGGTTCGGAGGCACTATCCTCATAGCCCGAGAGCATCATTTCATGGCCTGCGAATCCTTTATCATATGCTTCATGGCCCATGACGGCATGGTCTAAGGACGTTATCCTAACCATCCAAAGACAACATTCATGTTCCGACGGGAATTTGCATCATGTTTAAATTTATGCACAGTATATGCTTGTATTGTTTCTAATTGCAGGTACACCGGCGAGCGACGGCCATCTCAGCAGGAGCAATCCCGCTCAAGTTCCCTTAGGCATATCAAACCTTAACCATTCCCACAAGCTGTCCACTCACCCGACCCTAGATATTGCGTCTGTTCTTGAAAATTCTCCATCGGCATACTCCGACGGCAGATCCTGAGCTAGCTACATATGGCCTGATTCCAGTAAAACCAGAGATATGTAGGTACCTCAAAAGCTAGGGTGCGGCCTATCATTTTCAAACCGTTTCAGTCGGTCAAAATTGTTCATCATATCTTTACCCGACAACTCTTTTCATCCTTCCCAGGTAAAGAGGGGCAGCTGTTGATACCCAATTTTTCCCTATATATTTTCAATATGCAAAATACCTACAAAACAACATATATATGCATATATAAGCATGTCCAAATGTTTTATTATTTTTTTCATAATTTTTAAAGGTTTTTAAATCAATTTATTTCCCCTTTTTGTCCATAAAAAAACCAATAATTATTTCCAAAATTATAATTTTTGGTGATTCATTTGTTGGACTTTTATATCTTTGCTAAAATATAGCTAAGGTAATTTTTGCATATTTTTACAAATTTATTTAGTATTTTTAAGCTAAATTGCATATAATTGCAATATTAGCCCTTTTAAGGCCATTGTGTTTTATATTCATAAAATTAAGTCTTGTATTTTTAAGTTGTTAATTATATATTATAAATAATTTTAATGCTTTCAATTTATCTCTAGAAATTAATTTACTATTTTTATAATTTTAAAAGGGGAAAATTAGCTATTTAAATAATAGCCCAATTACATTTCAATTGTAGCCTAAATCTGATCCCAAATTAAACCCAATTTCCCGACCCAATTCCCATTCAAACCCTATCCCTAACCCAATTTAAATGACCCAACTCGGATTCCCCACCTAACCATTTTAATCCTGGCCGTTGATCATTTAGATCAACGCCCACCGTCCTCCCTTTCCATTTTTAACCTTAAAACCCTAATTCTTCACCAAACGCTTCTCTTGAATCCTCTTCTCTCTCAACTCTCTATGAAACCTCTCATGAACCCTAGCCACCGCCATCTAATCCCACCCTAATCCACCTCAACCCCTGCCTAATCCATGGCCTCTCATGGTCATTTGAGATATGTATCAGCCTCATATGGCTCCTGGGTGTTTGTTTCTATGGTTTCATGGCCAGACCTCGAGGGAATCTGGTCCAGTCCTTGCTCGACTTCTGTGTATGGCCTTTCTCCGGCCATCCATGACCTTTCTCCGGCCATTCATGGCCTTTTAGGGAAGATCCTTGACTTTCCTGGTTAGGTCGGAAACTTTCAAGGTCTTTCTCACCTTTTCTAGGTTTTCCGAAACCCTAATCGTTAATATCTTTCAAGTTTCTTTTAGATCTACCTTAGAACTGTACTTACTATGAATTTCTTAAGTGTTTTCTCGAAGGTTCTTCAACTTTCCTTTCAAAATGACTCTTTATTTTATCCGATTAGGGTTTCTCTTAACCTCTCTTTTAAAGATCCCTTCTCTGATTTTGGTGTTGTTTCATGATTTTTCTATGTTACTTGTTTATGATTTCCTTCTATTTGAGTCAGCATGTTAAAAACCCTAGTTCCCTTTTTGTCTTATCCGAGTTCTGAAATTGTTTGCCTAAATGTGTGCTTATTTTATTAAGTTCTTTGTTTCTGAATCTTTTCTCCTTGCTTGGATTATCTAATTTTGAGTTCTTATCATCTCTGAAACTCAACTATTGTCGAAGCCCTGATTTCTTAAAAGGGTTTTTTCTCACTTATTACTACTGTGAGACATTTACTTGTTTCTGATTTCTCTTACCTGATACTATGTTCTTCTTCATTGTTGATTCTATATGACTACTTGACCTACTTGACTACTGAGCTTCGGATATTTTTTCTTACTACTGAATCCTAGCTTATTTCTGCCACTACTGTATGTTAGAATGTGGCTGAATTCTGGGCCATCTACCGTGGCCTTATGTTGGCATGGGATTTGGGTTACAAGAAGGTCATTCTTGAAACTGATTTTGCTATCTCTTTTGCCAATATGTTTGGCCTCGTATGTCTGATGTTTCTGTTCGCTCTATTTATATGCTGAAGTTTCTTCCTTGATTGATCATGATCTTGTGACTGATTACAGAAGCTTTTCTTTTATGAACCCTAATTTCACTCGCCTGTTTAAAATTAATTGATTCCTTTCCCTTTACTGTAATGGTTTACCTTGCTGAATCTTTTCCCAAAATAAGCTTATTTTGTACTTAGACTTGATTGTTTACTTCGTACATTTACTGCCCTTATATGGCAATAATCAATCTGTCCCCAAACTGATTTTCTTTCCCTAATTAAACCTGTTACTACCCGTTAAACAGTGATTCCTTAATTAAAGGGAATCATTTGTGTTAATTGATACTGATTGTGATTATTTCCATGTTTGTGTATACTTATTACCTCCTCTTCACTCGTTTTCAAAACTATAAATACCCACCCCCTCTTCTTTCAAGGACACGAATAATCTGAGTTAAGAACACACACTTGCAGTCAAAACTTTCTTTCTTTTCTCTACTACTACTTGTGCTACTGCTCTGTCTAGCCGGCTGAAAGCCAAGTCTAGACTGTGGAATCTTGCTTATTTCTTTCTTTCTGCACTTTGCCTCTCTACTGGTATGTCCTAGTTATTTTTCAAGCATCAACAACATGTTTCTTTAGTTGTTTCAGTTTCTTTCATTCTTGTCTACTTCTGCTTATGTTTCTGCAATCAAGTTACATTACTAGCATGTGAAATATGTTCCCTTCTCCTTTTTAATTAATGCTCTCCTATGTGTATGAATCCCAAACCCCACATCCCCTTCTATGTGTTTGTATTCTCTGGCTAGTTTGTGGGCATGCCAGCATCATCTATTGTTGTGCATGACTAAATCTGACCCTTTCTAGGGTCATATGCCTCATACAATGTATTCCCAAAACCCCTTGACCCCTTTGTGTGACTGCTGATTCTGTGTAGTTTGAGTTTTACTACTACTGTTTTCAAATCACCTTTACCACTTACTATTTTCAATCCAGTTTTAAATAAATCTCTTTCAACTGTGTTCTGCACTTCCATTATATTCTTAGAGCCTAGGTTATTCCCGTTCTATGTGAGCCTTGCCTTGGGAACCTTGAGCTCCCTCTGAACTTCGACACATAAGGGCTGGCCATTCCACACTGCACTCACCTTTGTCTGGTTATGCAACCTGGGTGTAAGCACTGCCCGGGGTCCCTTGAGACCTTTAGGGAACTTTGATGCCCTAGGTATGAGAAAGGCTTTGAACATCATTGGCATTTGAGGTAGTTTATTCCATAATCCAAAGAGGAAGTCAGAATCAGGCTTCCTATGGTTGTAATTTCTTATTTTGCTTTTCTGGTGTAATTCATTCATTTTTGGGTCTGTAATAATTTGTAACAAATATTGGGGGCTGGTTAGTGAAAAGGGATGAGTGATTATGCATGCTTTAGCTATTAGAAGGGTAGATAACATGCCTATAGGATCTGTTTTAATAAATTCTGCATGTTTTAACTCCACACTTAGACAACATGCCTATAGGATCTGTTTAATAAATTCTGCATATTTTAATTCCACACTTAGACACCATGCTTATAGGATCTAAATGGCTATAATTAGATATCATGTCTACAAGGTTAAAATCAAGTTTGAAATTAGATGTCATGTCTATAAGATTAAAATCAGCATTTTTATAGAAATCATGCCTATAGGAATCTCGCTGTAAATCTTGCCTGCTTCATTTCACGTTCAACAAGATACCATACCTATAGTATCCAAATCACTTGTTTAAACTGTTTACCGCTTTGCTACACTCCTAGTCAGTAATAGACGTCATGCTTATAGGACATCACCAATACACACTTAGGCAAGCCTTAGGTAATAACAATAAAACGGAATCCGCCTTTAATTAGCAACTGCTAAAACCAGCAGGCAGGCCTAATTCGGACTCTTTACCTGAGTTATGTAATAAATTGGTCTGCTTCAATAATTAAAACACCATGCCTCAGTACTTTAAATTCTGACCCTACTGTATTTAACTCATGCCATTTATGTGCATTGTCTGGGGAGGTATATATGAGCCTCTTAATTGTTTATATGTTTCCCCTAATATGCAATCTTACGTGTTTTGTATGTCGCTTTAATCTTTTACCTTTAAAACCTAAGAGTCAGCCTAAAAATCCTCCTTCTCATAGGAATAGTAGTCTTAATTTCCTCCGGGATTGATAGTAATGGAACGGGTAATAGCATGCAATAGAGGTCGAGACCAATTTGCGCTTTAATACCTTAACGGTGTGGGAAGGGCAGATATGGATATGATGACCGGTGCGCTAATACCATGTGTATCCCTTCTTCTGAGGAGTGTAATACCGGGTATCGCATTGATGTGATCCATATTATAAATAATCCTAGGACACCCCCCCCCCTTCGCTTAACATTCTCAAGTATTTATAAAAGTGTAACTCCTTTTTTCAAAATTCGCCTTTTAACAATTGTTTTCGAACTCTTATGTGTTTAAACTCAAATCCCCTACTATTTGAGCCTATACATTGTCTATATGCTAATTGTACAAAATTCACAAAAAACTGTCTGGTCGAGAACCACACTAGTGGATCCTAAGGGGTGCCTAACACCTTTCCCTTCGAATAATTTCAAGCCCTTACCCTATCTCTGGTTATCAAACAAACTTAGAAATGAACTCTATAGGTGTCCTAATGCACCTTAAATCATTAGGTGGCGATTCTTCAAATGAAAACCCAGTTCCCAAAAGGAATGAGTTGTCCTATACCCAAAATGTCATAAACCCGATTTTTCGATGCGAAGAGGGAAAAAGGGGGCGCGACAGCGTGGAGACTCTGTTGGGGATCTTAGGCTTTAACCACTTCAGATTGTTCTTGTGAATTTGTACCCTCTCTTATGGGCAATTACTTATTTAATTCCTTTGAGCATTCAATTTCGTTTCAAAAAGCAAAATTGACATATCTTATTTGTTTCTTTCCTTTATTGCTGCTTTAAATTATAAAACTGCTGTATTTATCGCTTCTTAATGTGCAAATAAGTGCCAACATGTTTTAATTATTGCATAATCATGCTCAACATCATACTCCACTCGTGCCAAACAAATACCATAGCAACTCTTGTAATGAGTGGTTGAGCTCTTCCTATATCATTACCCCTACATTCGGAAAGGCATATTTGCGATAAAACTAGTCGATCAGCGGTGCAGTCGACAGTTCTGTGTCTTCCCCCTTGAGTTGTCCGCTCAAGGGTACCAGTCTAGAACCCCATAAAAACCTTACTCTGTTCAAATTGTGCATGCATCATGGTCAAACCTAGCCGGATCAGTTATGTTGTCCACATAATGATCCTTTAGGATAGCCTTGTCCAAAGTCCACTGGTTTCCCTAAACCCAAACGGACATCACCACGTTCTGTGTATTTATTTGGAGAACTAAATGCTTCATGCTAATTGTTGGTATTTAATAATCAAGTCTGGTAGAGGTAAGGGCCTAACCTTATTCGTTTTGCAAAAATATGAGGCACGAAGTCCCTAGATTCGGCATGGTCACCAACATCCATCCAAGACTGCTAAGCTGGTAGGAAGATCTTCACTCTAGTGATCAAACTCTCGTCCGAAAATAACTGGAAAATCTACCATCCCTTCTGGAGATCCAACCTAACAACAAGATCATAGAAGTTGCCACAGTGTTTTGGGATTGTGAAAGGGTTGTATTCCACTTTGGGGACATTGAAATGACACCCTTGCTAGAGGAGATGGGAGGATTGGCCAGTCTAGTGTGGGAAACTCTGGGTTTGTTAATGCTTGAGAACCGCAAGGGCAGGGGTTTCCTCAAAATGATGGGTCTGAAGAAGAACCTAGAATTGACATGCCTAAAGGAATCATACATCCCTTTTGACTATTTGTATGAAAGGTACAGTCACAGCAAATCCTACCGTACCTACCTTGACGAGTTCGCCATCACATCCTTGGGGCACATTTATCGTAGGGTTTTCGTCTTCATATTTTGTTTCCTAGGTTTGATCGTGTTTCCGATGAGGAAGGCAAGAATCCATACTAGGTTGGCTATGGTAACTAAGACCCTAATGGAAGGAATTGGTGGGCAGCCATTCAGCATCATGCTTATGATCATTGCAGACATATATCGAGCCTTGGAGAAGTGTCAACAAAGAGCTAAACACTTTGAAGGTTGCCATTTATTACTTCAACTCTGGCTCATGGAACATCTTCAATGGGGCGAATACCGACAAGAGATTCAGCGAAGGGACTGGGATGATCACATCGCTTTCCATCATCCAAAGCGAATGAATTACATCCCCAATATGTTCTCTCAGCCGGAGGATGCCAAAGGATGGGTTGAGCTATTTGATAATCTGACTGAGGAACGGGTCCAATGGATGTTCGAGTTGTTTCCGAACGAGGAGTTCATCGCCTGATCCAGAGATGCACCTTTCCTGATACTGATTGGTCTGAGAGGAACATACCCTTACATCCCTCTCTGAGGTATGAGGCAAGCTGGTAGGAAGCAAGTTATACCCAGGGTCGATAAGATGAGTCATTTCCGAGCTGACTTCCAGAATGATGATAGTCCTTAGAAGTGCCAAGCTCAACATATGTGGCACTGCAAGATCATAATGGGGAGAGATACCATCGAGCCGGACAGATATTATGCTGGTTCTACTTCTTTCTACTCCGGATGGTTGGAAGACAATCATGATGGTCTGGGCCAGCCAGGGTTTGCTCGAGGTCACAGGATTATAAACAAAAGGGCCGAAGCACAGGTCAAATACAACCAATTGCGCAAAACGATCCGAGAATGCGAAAGCGAACACCGCGAGATACAAGAGTCCAACCAGAAGCTGATTGAGAAATGGAAGGACATGGCTGTCAGTGCCAACAAGCGACTAGGATACTTGGAGCGAGGCATATTGGAATTGGAGAGGAAGTTTCTCAAAAGGGTAGAAGATTGTCAAAGTGCTGAAGGGACAGAAGGGGACACCTAGCCAGAGCATACCTATTGCTGGGACTTCGCGAGTTGGGAAAGCTGTTCGATGGAGCCAAAGATGCCGAATCTGGGGAAGGTCCTTCGGGGACAAAGTAGATAAGAGTTTATCTTTTCGCTTTACAAATTGTAATAAGGCCAATGGCCATTAGTGACTGTTATTTCCTGTTTATTTAGTTTCAATTTGGGATTCGTCTATTTTTTATCAATAAAATGAGGCATCCTAAGTTCTCCAAATCAATTTGTCTCTAGGCCTACCTCTGGCACAAAGGAATCCCCAAATTAGGACGCGTTTTATATTCCCGCACTATGTGTTCAAATAATGCAATACTTTTTGTGATCCTCACTAACTTTGTTACCTTTTTATCTTTACTTTTTGTTTTATTATTCCCTTTCCCAAAGGTTAGTTCATGCACTCTAGCAACATCATCCTATTTCGCGAGACCTAGGGGACCTCCACCCACTCCTCCTCTTAGTCCTGCCAAAAAAAAGAACAAAGGCAGGATGGAAGATTTGAACAATGTTAGGAAAGAGAATCCAATTAAATGGGTAGAGGCCACTAATGGTCGTGGTACTCAGGCTCCTATGGAGAATGTATCCCAACTTGAACAAAAACTGCTGAAATTCCAAGAAGAGCTTGATTAGGTTCGGAATTTGGAAAACCTGTCATTTTCCCTCAGCACCCCAGATATCAATTTCCCCAGCACTCAAAACCCTACACCGCCACAGAACATCCTAAAGCAATAGAACCATCCCGCTCCTCACCATCACACTATTCCACCAAACCAATGCAACACATGCCATATTCCAAACTCCACTACTCATCCCAGAACCTCAAAACTCTACAAGTGAACATTTCCACACCCACACACCAGGCCACCACAACAGCCCTATCTACGTGGAGACCGTGCCACACTCCACCCAACCGATCTCAAGAACACCTGAGTCTGACGAAAAGGATCTGCTTATCAGAAACCTGGCTGAGGAACTTAAGAAATTGACCAGCCGGATTCAAGGCGTTGAAGGAAGTAAAGGAATTGAGGGGCTGAACTATGAGGATCTCTGTATACAACCGATGTCGAACTGCCAAAGGGGTACTAACCTCCTAAGTTCGAAATGTTTGATAATTTGGGTGATCCAAGGGTCCATCTGAGGACATACTGCGACAAGCTGGTTGGAGTAAGGAAAGACGAGAGAATCCACATGAAGTTGTTCATGAGGAGTTTGAAGGGAGATGCGTTGTCTTGGTACATCAGCCAAGATCTAAAGAAGTGGTCAAGTTGGGTAGGCATGGCGTCCGACTTTATGGATAGGTTCAGGTTTAATACAAAAAATGCACCGGACGTGTTTTATATGCAGAATCTAAAGAAGAAGCCAACAGAAATGTTTCGCGAGTATGCTACTCGCTGGAGGTCCAAAGCTTCTAATGTTAGATCTGCCTTAGAAGAGGAACAGATAAACAAATTCTTTGTCCGGGCCCAAGACCCGTAATATTATAAACGGCTAATGATGATTGAGATCACAAATTTTCCGACATTATCAAATTGGGCAAAAGAATTGAAGAGGGTATCAAAATCGGTATGGTTACAAACTTCGAGGCCTTGCAAGCTACAAATAAGGCTTTACAGTCTGGTGGTGTGTCCAAGAAAAGGGATATGGGGGTCGTAATGGTTGCACAGAGGACCAAATCTCCTATCAAATACCAAACTTACCCAACACCTTTACTCACATATCAGCCAACTCCAAATTACCAAGCACCCTCACCCTCCTACCAAGCTCCACCACCAACTTATCAATCACCTCCACCTCCCACATATCAACCTACTTCACCCAGATACTCCCACCCCGCTCATGTCTACCAAACCTATAATTCTCAACCATCCCATTACCAATCACCCCCTACACGCCAAAACTTCCCTGAACCCCGACCTAATTTTGACCGCAAACCTCCAAAACAATATACAACCATTGCTGAACCCATTGACCAATTGTGTGAGAGACTTAAAGCTGCTGGTTATGTCACCCCCATCCCTACTTTAACCCCTAAGAACACTTCTCAGTGGGTTAACCCAAACAAATCATGTGCATACCACTCCGGCATGAAAGGGCACACCATCGATGAATGTCATTCCTTGAAAGACAAGATTCGGTCTTTAATTGATAACAAGTCTATTGTGGCAAAGGAACCCGCTCCAAATTTCCACAACAACCCTCTGCCAGACCATAAGGGTGGAGGTATCCACATGATTGAAATAGAGGATGATTGGGATCTCGAGGGATCTATCAGTTTGATCGCAGAAGGTGATGACCCAAAGAAGCCTGCAGTCACTCTCAATCCAATCATAGTCCAGATTCAACCATCTGAGGACACTTAGGTAAATATGTCTATGCCACTTGAGTTTGAAGCAACGTCATCTCCAAAGACACCAGCACCAATTGAGGTTGAATTCATGTCTCCGACAAATGCACCCACACCATTCGAGGTTGCAGTTTTGCCACCCAAGGCACATGCTCTATTCGGAGTAACGATTGCCACGCCGATCCCAGTGGCAATGTCGACCATGATACCATTCCATACAAAGGCTGTACCTTGGGACTATACAGCCGAGGCAAGGAGGAAAGGCAGTGGCAGATTCGAAGAGACTATTACAGCATAGGGTATGACAAGAACTAGTAGAGTCTATACCCCTGAACATCTAGCTAAGTCAAGCAAGAAGGCCTCCAATCGGTCACCCCTTGTTGAGACGGGTCCAGATGATCTTTGAAGAAAGATACAAGCCAAGGAATACTCGATCATCGACTAGTTGAACAAAACACCATCCCAAATCTCCATTCTTGTTTTGCTACAAAATTCTAAGGCACACAAGAATACTCTGTTAAAGGTACTAAGTGAAGAATACGTGCCAAGTAACATCAGTGGTAGGGAAATGGATAACATGGTAGGACAGGTGTTGGAGAGCCATAAGATCACCTTTCATGAGGACCAGCAGCCATCTGAAGGGTTGGGGCACAACAAGGCACTGCACATCACCGTTCAATGTGAAGACTATTTTATCACCAGAATCCTAATCGATGGAGGTTCCAGTCTCAACATTTGTCCACTAGTAACACTCAAGAAGTTGGGTAAAGGACTGCATGAGATAAAAGATGGAGCAATCAATGTGAAAGCCTTCGATGGTTCCCAGAGGTCCACTATTGGTGAGATTATCTATGCTTGCAAATGGGACCAACATGGTTCAATGTCAATTTCCAGGTGATAGACATGCCAGCATCTTACAACTTGTTGTTGGGATGGACATGGATTCATGTTGCTGGGGCCGTAGCATCAACACTATATCAGGCAGTAAAATTCGAATGGAATCAAAAAGAGGTGATCATTCACGGCGACGGTAGCAACCCTATATATAGTTGCTAGACTATTTCGGCAATAGAAGGAAGTTAGGTGGAAAAACTTACCATCACATCGAACGGGTAAATGCTGTTGACAAGGACAAATGGTGGGACAACAAAATCGAGAGTATACTGAATTGGAGTGGGTACGAACCTGGCAAGGGGCTCGGCAAGAACCTCTAAGGAATCGCTAAGCCCATAAAACTCAAGAAGCACAGCACTAATTTCGGACTGGGATATGATTACACCTGGGAAGAATTCAACAACTAGTCGCCACCAAGGCGTGGTCCTTATTATCTGCTAGAGCAGCCAATACCGCGTCTGGAGAAGACTTTCCAATAGGCTGACATTGTTTATGGGTCAGATGAAGAAGAAGCACTTGCAGCGGTGAAGAATTTGTTCCTAGAAGATAATGACATGGATTGTTGTGTTGTTCTCGAGGAGGAGGGGGATGAAGGCCCTTCCATACAGGCTATAAGCAGAGGGGCATGCCTCAATAACTGGACCATCAGGACAACTAGAGCCCGACGAGCCTCGTGGTAGCAAGGTTGAAACAAGCATCATGCACTGTTTTTATTTACTAAATGATTTTCTTTCGCATTTTTTATTCCTGCAATAAGATCTTCAATGTTCAAAACAGTTATGCAATTTATAAAAGCATTTTGACTTTTCTTATAAATCAATAATCATTATCATTTTCTCTTATTACTTTACCTATACAGCATTAATCTCACTTATCTTGATGACCCAATGACTGTGACATGCAATGAGACGACACAACAAACGGACATTGATTCAGAGGAAGACGACATACCTGACGAGATTGTCAAAGAAGTTGAGAACAGACCTAAGTCCAACCTGGATGAGACAGAAATTGTTAACCTGGGAGATGCAAAAAACATCAAAGAAACACGAATCAGCGTTCACTTGTCGCCATCAGAAAAGAAGGAGTACACAAAATTCCTAAAGGAATATGATGACATATTCGCCTAGTCGTATGATGACATGACTGGTCCAAGTACGTCTATTGTGGCACATAAACTGACAACCGATCCGACATGTCCACCGACAAAGAAAAAGCTCAGAAAGTTCAAGCCTGATATGAGTTTGAAAATCAAGGAAGAAGTCACTAAGCAAGTCAAAGCTAAGGTTCTCAGGGTAGTAGAATACCCGACATGGTTAGACAACATCGTGCCAGTCCCAAAGAAGGATGGGAAAGTCAGAGTCTGATTCGACTACTGGGATCTCAATTGGGCCAGTCCGAAAGACAACTTCCCTTTACCGAACATACATATCCTGATTGACAATTGTGCCAAGCATGAGCTGTAGTCCTTTGTAGATTGTTTTGTTGGTTATCATCAGATCTAGATGGATGGAGAAGATGCTGAGAAAATGGCTTTCATTACACCGTGGGGAATGTACTGTTACAAGATGATGTCGTTCGGTTTGAAGAATACAGGGGACACCTACATGAGGGCCATGACTACCATTTTCCATGATATGATACGCAAGGAGATTAAGGTATATGTAGATGATGTCATCGTCAAGTCCAAGAAGGTCATTGATCACATGGAAGATTTGAGGAAGTTCTTCAATAGATTGCGAAGGTATAACTTGAAACTAAATCCCGTAAAGTGCGCATTTGGGGTTACCGCTGGAAAATTTCTTAGGTTTATTGTGAGTCACCGAGGAATAGAATTGGATCCATCGAAAGTCAAAGCCATTCAGGAACTACCACCACCAAAGAACAAGAAGGATGTGATGAGTTTCTTTGGAAGGCTTAACTACATCAGCCGATTCTTAAAGCAGTCTACGGTTATTTGTGATCCAATCTTTAAGATGTTGAAGAAGGACGCCGCTACCAAATGAAATGATGACTGCCAAAAAGCCTTCGGCAGAATCAAGGAATACCTGTCAAAACCACCAGTCTTGGTCCCGCCCGAGCCAGGTAGACCCCTATTACTCTACCTTGAAGTATTGGATGGAGCTTTCGGTTGCGTTCTGGGGCAGCATGATGAAACGGGGAGGAAAGAACAGGCCATCTATTAACTCAGTAAGAAGTTCACCCTGTGTGAGGCCCGGTATTCTCTATTGGAGCGCACCTGTTGTGCTTTGACCTGGGTAGCTCAGAAGCTAAAGCATTACTTCTGTGCCTATACTACATATCTTATATCAAGGATGGACCCCTTGAAGTACATCTTTCAGAATCCCATGCCCACCGGCAAGTTGGCCAAGTGGCAAATCCTGTTAAGTGAGTTTAACATTGTCTACGTAACACAAAAAGCAATCAAGGGACAGGCACTAGCAGATCACCTTTTTGAAAATCTCGTGGATGGAGAATACGAACCCCTAAAATCGTATTTTCCTAATGAAGAGGTATCATTCATAGGAGAAGACATTGCAGAACCCTATGACAGTTGGAGAATGTTTTTCGATGGAGCAGCCAATTTCAAAGGAATTGGCATAGGAGCAGTCATAGTATCAGAAATCGGTCACCATTATCTGGTGTCCGCCAAAGTCAGGTTTCCGTGCACCAACAACATGGCCGAGTATGAAGCCTGCATCTTACAGCTTAAAATGGCCATTGACATAAACATTCAAGAGTTGCTAGTGATTGGGATTCAGTCCTACTTATACATCAGGTGTGAGAAGAATGGGCAACCAAGAACTCCAAGATACTCCCGTATCTACATCATGTACAGGAATAGAATGGGCACAATAACCCGAGGACCTTTTCCGGCATAACCCGATGACTTTTTTAGCATAACCCGTGGACCTCCCCGTCATAACACGAGGACCTTTTTCTTTTCCGACATAACCAATGACTTTCCCGGCATAACCCGTGGACCTCCCTGATATAACCCGAGGACCTCTCTGACATAACCTGAGGACCTTTTTCTTTCTCAGCATAACCCGATGACTTTCCCGGCATAACCCATGGACCTCCTCGGCATAACATGAGTACCTTTGATGAGTTTCCCGGCATAACCCGAGGACCTTTTTCTTTGCCGGCATAACTCGATGAACTTCCCCGGCACAACCAGATGACTTTTCCGACATAACCCGAGGACCTTTACGGCATAACCTGGTCATTTCTCCAGCATAACCTGGTAATCTTCCCAACTTGGGGCCTCCGATCTGCATTTGATTGCATTCTAGATATAGGGTCTCCACTCCCTAATCTCTTTTTCTCAAGGATACACAACCACGATTTTAATTGCTTTTAACAAAGAAATAGTTTAGATTTGTTACAATAACTCATAAAAATTTCCTAGCAAAAACTAGGGAAAAAAAAATTCGTTTGTTTGTTTGCTTTGGTGCCTAATAGGTTTTCACCGTGAGGCACAAGGTTTGAGATGACCAAAAGAAGAAGTCTCAACCCGCATAAAAGAAAAGAAGTTGAACTCTAAGTGTTGAAGAATAGAAAAGATGCGGACTGCTCAAGATATGATTGAAGTTACAAGTTTTGTATGTCCCGCCTTGATCCAAAAGCTGAAGAAGAATGAACCAGCAGTTGTAGCTAACGAGCATCAAGATTCAGATCAGAGTCTGCAGGAAGAACCATCCAAGACTTAAGATCAAGCTTCAGAAGATTTATAGATAGGAATCTTGTAACTCGTAGTTGATAGGCTTAGCTAGTTTAGCTTTTTTATTTTTCATTTTGGTGTAATAAGGAGCTCAGAAAGTAGAAACAGCAGCAACTGCAGTGAAATCACAGTTTATCGGTAGTCCCTGTCACACCTCCTTTTTGCGCGCCCGGCCCCGAAGGGTTAAACGCGCAAGGGGAGTTTTTCCAATTTAAGTGACAATATTCGAAATGGGATTATTTATTTAATTCAGAGTCGCCACTTGGGAAAGGTTTGGCTTTTTGTGTCCCAAGTCACCGGTTTATCTTGAATCCTAAATCGAGGAAATTTTCGACTTTTCCAAATGAAGTCTGCGAACCAGAAATTCTAAGTAAGGAATTCTGTTGACCCGAGGGAAGGTGTTAGGCACCCTCGAATCCCGTGGTTCTAGCACGGTCGCTTAAATTGTTATAATGGCTAAATATCGGATTTAAATACATGTTGTGACTTATGTGCTTTTATTAAGTTTAAAACCGCTTTTATTATTATCATTTATTTTTATAGAATTGCAATGTCATGAAAATGTATCTCGGATTACGTCGCAATCAATGCACCCGTAATTGCTAAACACACTTCGACTCCGTTGAGATTTGGATTCGGATCACATCAATGCGCACCCAAGTTTAAGAATGTAATTTAATTAAGTCGCGCCTAAAGAGTCTAACGCGTTATTGTTTTTTGAGAAGGCCATGAGATTCACTAAACGGCCTAGCCTGAATTCTAAATATTATGATTAGTTGTTGAGGGCCCCGCAATTTGCGTTTTTTATTTGGCGAGGCTCGTCTCATTATTTTTAAAGGATATCCTAAAACGACTACATTTCTAATGTGTTTGTTTCTAAAAAATAAAAAATAAAAATACGTGCTAATTCAATTATGTGCTTTGGCCAAATCCGGATTTTTATTAATTATCTGCTTAATCATTTACGAAGTGAAGAAGCGTCATACCTCATGGAACGTGCTTTTAATTGAGTAGAAGAATTATACACGAGATTTATGAAACACTACACTTAGCCCCAAATACTCCTCGAGTTAAAACTTTGAATTTATTTTAACAGGATTAAAAAAAAATTCAGAACTCAACCTAAAACTGCCTACCGAAACTGAAGCTCCTAAACTTAAAACTGTGTTGTACTCGGCAAGATTTTTCAAGCAATCATTCACCCTACATACTCAAAACATAACTGGAAGAAGAGTTTGAATTAACAATTCTACCAAATGATAGCACATTCCATAAATTATATGACTACATCACGTGTACTGCCAACAACCATATCGCAGTTTTAGACTAGAATATTTTCAATTAAGTACAAACTTACTAATGTGTTTTCTATTGGACTACAAATAAAAGAATTTATACAACTTTAACAATGTTCGCAAAAGCTGTAAGTAAGGCAACAGATGATTAGACATTCTTCAGATCTTTCAATTCATGCCTTTCATGGTTACATCAGTATGAAATTGTGTACCTGGATGTCGAATACAACAGAAGAAGAGGAAGAAGATAGAGAAAATCAGCAGCAGTAGGAACAAAGTAACAGCAGCAAACAAAGCAACACAGCAGAACAGGCTCGAGTGAAAGAATGCAACTATAGCTGATAGAAAGAGTAGCCAAATGACAGTAGCACACAGTGGAGTAGAATCAGAACTCCAGGCAGACCAAAACCAGTAGTAAACCAACGAAAACACTCGACTAGTAGACTCAATTGGAACTTCAAAGAATCAGAATTGATTAAACAGGTTGAACAAATGAAACCCAAACAACAATAGGAAGAAACAGTTTCTGATTGTTGACTGTATGCTTTCTATCTCTTAAACTCTCTCTATCTGTGTTTTCCTAAAATCAGTTCTATCCTTTTTCAATCCTCTCTGTATGTGTATCCTTCCTTTATCTCCCTCTCTCTCTATTCTGAAAATCCCAGCCCCCAGTCCAGTCTGAGTTCCCTCTGTGTGTTTTTGTTGTCTCTCTATCTCTCAATGTGCCTCCCCCCTCATATCAGATGTCCTTTTTCCTGATGGAAGTTCCCCCTTTTATAGCTTAAATTCCAACCTTTTACAGCCTATTAAACAATCAGCCCACCTCCCATGTGCTATCTATCTTTTTTCAGTTTCCACTTAGCTATTTAAGTATTAACCCCCATCACATTTCCTTGGCAGGCTTCACTTTTAGTAAGGTTTATTATTTCTGAAACTAAAGCAAAGTATGGGCAGCAGAATATATCTGACAGCATATGCTGTCAAACTATTTTTAAATCAAAAAGCCCTTTATGCAGCGCACAGGCTGTGCACAAATGCACCTGTGGTGCACAAATGCACATGTTGTGCAGAAAGTGCACATGCCCTCCAATTCAGAAGTTAAACAAACATTCCTTTTTACATTTCTGATTCAAATTAAACAACTATAAGTAAACAAACTCAATTCCTAATCGATTCAAACAAATGTGTCCAGAAGCAAATCGATTTGTTATTGTTCAGGCAATTGAAACTAATTGATGACACATGTCGACTCGACTATATTAATCATAACATGCACAATCGTAGCCAAAAATCAGACATTTAACAGTATCGACACATGATTTGAATTATATCGACTAAACAAAGTGGTATTCGAGGAATCAATTAGTCAGTTCAAATTTGAAAATCAGCTAATTGCACAACACTTACATACACATTATAAGAACAAATAGAAAGACTCAATCAAACAACAGAGGTTCAGGCAAAGTGGACAGGGCACAGTTGATAAAATTCAGGGACACAAACAAAACATGAACAGACCTTTAAAACAATCAGATGAACCAAAACAAATAAAGAAAAGAAAGCAAACTTACCTTAAAACCCGAAAAATCAAAAGCCTTAACTTGGATTCGGACAGACCTTTCTTAAGGCTGAACGGACTTTAATCGAGGTGTTTCTCAGATGAGAAACACTTCGATTAAGGTCCATTAGACCTTAATCTCTTCGGCTCGAACAAGACAACGGACCATCGATGAGGAACTTCAAAGTTCCAAAAATTAGATCCGGGATTCGTGATTCCCTAGTCAGATTCGGACCAAACCACGCATGGTTTGGTCACGAGGGGGGTCTGGGGAGTGTCTGGTGTGAAGCTGGGGTTAAACGGTGTAGATCGAGTTTTGACTCGAATCTTCAAATGAAGATTCGAGAAGGTGGGATGGGATTCGAGCTGAACGGTTGGTGGATCCATGTTCGGGGTGTCAAGGTGGTCCTAGGGTGTTAAGGTGAAGGTCACCGGCGTTCATGCCGCCGGGTTTCTGGTGAAGGGAGATGGGGGCGGCTAGGGTTTGAAGGGGAAGGGTTTGGTGAGGACGAAGGCTGGGGTATTGGATAGGGGGCAGGGTATGGTAAGGGGCTTATATATGGAATGGGTGGGTTGATCTCTGCCGTCGGATCAATCGAAATCAATGGCTTGGATCTGAAGGCTTGGGGGAAACGGTGTCGTTTCATCTAAAGGGGGTTTGGGTTGGTCCGGGTGGAAATGGGTCGGGTTCATCATGGGTTGTGAGGAAGTGATCTTGGCCGTTGATCATTCAGAGATCAACGGCTCAGATCAGACTCAACCATTACGGCGTCGTTTGGACGTCCTTGGTGTCAGCTGGACTGGACTGGGTTGCACAGGGGTTTTGGGCTGAGTTTGTTTGGGCCAATTTGTTTAAAATTGGCCCAAGTCCGAAAAGATTTTTTTTTTCTTTTTATTATTATTTTATTTTCTTCTTTGTTTAAAAAAACAAAACTTAAGTAAATCAAATTAAAATTAAATAAACACTTAATACAATTGTTTGCACAAACCTTAAAATATTTTAAAACAGGTAAAATCAAGCAAGAACAAAATCATGGACAAAGATGCCTATTTATGATTTTCTATTTAACAACCGGATTACGGTTCAAATTATGCATGACACATACATTTTTTGTATTTTGTTTTAATAAAATAAAAATGGGCAAAAAATCATAAATAATTAACAAAGTGCCATGTAAAAATCCAAAAATTGTACAACAGGACCAATTGTTATTATTTTTTATTTCTTTTGGAGCGATTGTCGCGCGAAACAAAAATCACGTGCTCACAGCTGCCCCTCTTTGTTCGGAAACACGAAGAGTTTTCGTGCAAAGATAAAATGAGCGTGTATGAGCGATTTTTGCCTATGGACTACTCCATGTGAAGCATGTTTTTGAAAGATCTGACCGAACCTTGCTTCAAAGATTTCCTACATATCCTTGGCTAAACAGGAATCAGGTCAATGTAGTTCAGGAAGCTTTGGTAGCTGGGACTACCATGGGAATTGCAATGCTTGCTGTTACTGCCGTTGCTGTTGTCACTGCTGCGTCACTGACCGCCTTATTACAACCAAAGGAAAATTGGCCTGAACTGACTACTTATATGCATGTCAACTGCGAGTTACAATATTCCTATCTATGATTCTTTTGCGACTTGATCTTGGGTCTTAGCTGATTGTGCTTGAAGACTTTGATCCGAATCTTGATGCTTGCGAGTTGCGGCGACTTGTTCAATCTTTGGGATGCTGAGTGAAATGTGACTGGCAGAGTTCAGGACCTTAGTCAAATGTTGGAGTCGATCCACCTTCCCTTTACTCTGATATTCTCGGAACATCTTTTTTTTTTGTCTTTTTTCTTCTTTGATTCTGAGTTGAGACTCATCTCGTGGGTCATTTCGAATCGTGTGGCTCGAGGTTCGACCTACGGGAGAAAATAAACAAACGAATGGAATTTCTTGCCCCAGTTTCACTAGGAAAATTTCGTGAATTATTCGCCAGAAAGTTCATAAAATTGATGAAGGATGATAAAAATGCTCAGTTCAGGGTTGGAGCCCTAATACCGACTAGCTGGGGAGAAGTTCAGTTTTAGAGTTGAAACTCTAATACTGACCAACTGGGGAAAGTTCAACTTAGGGTTTAAAACCCTAATGCTGACTAAAGGAAAAGTTCTGTTTAGGGTTTAAAACCCTAATGCTGATTACAGGAAACAGTTCAGTTTAGGGGTTTAAAAACCCTAATGCTGGCTGAAGGAAAAATTCAGTTTAGGGTTTAAAACCCTAATGCTGACTAAAGGGAAAAACTCAATTTAGGGTTTAAAACCCTAGTGCTGACTAAAGGAAAATTCAGTTTAGGGTTTAAAACCCTAATGCTGACTGCAAGAAAAAGTTCAGTTTAGGGTTTAAAACCCTAATAATGATTACAGGAAACAATTCAGTTTAGGGGTTTAAAAACCCTAATGCTGGTTGAAGGAAAAATTCAGTTTAGGGTTTAAAACCCTAATGCTAACTAAAGGGAAAAACTCAGTTTAGGGTTTAAAACCCTAATAATGATTACAGGAAACAGTTCAGTTTAGGGGTTTAAAAACCCTAATGCTGGCTGAAGGAAAAATTCAGTTTAGGGTTTAAAACCCTAATGCTAACTAAAGGGAAAAACTCAGTTTAGGGTTTAAAACCCTAGTGCTGACTAAAGGAAAAATTCAGTTTAGAGTTTAAAACCCTAATGCTGACTGCAAGGAAAAGCTCAGTTTAGGGTTTAAAACCCTAATGCTGGCTGAAGGGAAAGAGTTCAGTTTAGGGTTTAAAACCCTAATGCTGACTAAAGGAAAAATTCAGTTTAGGGTTTAAAACCCTAATGCTGATTGCATGGAAAAGCTCAGTTTATGGTTTAAAACCCTAATGCTGGCTGAATAGAAAAAGTTCAGTTTAGGGTTTAAAACCCTAATGCTGACTAAAGGAAAAATTCAGTTTAGGGTTTAAAACCCTAATGCTGATTGCATGGAAAAGCTCAGTTTAGGGTTTAAAACCCTAATGCTGGCTGAATGGAAAAAGTTCAGTTTAGGGTTTAAAACCCTAATGCTGACTAAAGGAAAAATTCAGTTTAGGGTTTAAAACCCTAATGCCGATTGCATGGAAAAACTCAGTTTAGGGTTTAAAACCCTAATGCTGGCTGAAAGGAAAGAGTTCAGTTTAGGGTTTTAAAACACTAATGCTGACTAAAGGAAAAATTCAGTTTAGGGTTTAAAACCCTAATGCTGACTTCAAGGAAAAGCTCAGTTTAGGGTTTAAAACCCTAATGCTGGCTGAAAGGAAAGAGTTCAGTTTAGGGTTTAAAACCCTAATGCTGACTAAAGGAAAAATTCAGTTTAGGGTTTAAAACCCTAATGCTGATTGCATGGAAAAGCTCAGTTTAGGGTTTAAAACCCTAATGCTGGCTGAATGGAAAAAGTTCAATTTAGGGTTTAAAACCCTAATGCTGACTAAAGGAAAAATTCAGTTTAGGGTTTAAAACCCTAATGCTGATTGCATGGAAAAGCTCAGTTTAGGGTTTAAAACCCTAATGCTGGCTGAATGGAAAAAGTTCAGTTTAGGGTTTTATAACCCTAATGCTGACTAAAGGAAAAATTCAGTTTAGGGTTTAAAACCCTAATGCTGATTGCATGGAAAAACTCAGTTTAGGGCTTAAAACCCTAATGCTGGCTGAAAGGAAAGAGTTCAGTTTAGGGTTTTAAAACCCTAATGCTGACTAGAGGGAAAATTCAGTTTAGGGTTTAAAACCCTAATGCTGACTGCATGGGAAAGCTCAGTTTAGGGTTTAAAACCCTAATGCTGACTAAAGGAAAAATTCAGTTTAAGGCTTAAAACCCTAATGCTGATTGCATGAAAAAATTCAGTTTAGGGTTTTAAACCCTAATGCTGACTAGCTGGGGGCAAAATTCGAGAACAAACAACTGACCTCTTTTTTTTGAATTTTCTTGTTTTAGTAAAAAAACAAAAGAGAGTTTCGCGGAAACTTACCTTTCGAGTGAGTTCCTTATTGCCAAGATATTTCTTGTACCCATGTACCTTCTCCTTTGGGCGACACCTGCTTCTTGCACGGTTGTCTTGGATTAAACCTGTTTCAACTTTTCAGACAAAGAACATTTGTTAGTTCGGAAATGACGGTCGGTTTGGTGACCTTTATCGTTCCCGATTGCTTTGTTGCGTCTTCATTTCTGTTGCGAAGTCTCGCCATTGATTTGATTCACATGTTGAAACCCTTTAGACCGCTCTGGCTTGTATTTCCAGATTCTGTGATGACTTGCTTCGTAAGGCTCTCCCTTTTTTTCTTTTCCCTTTTTTTTTCTCTTTTTTTTTTGTCCCGTTTTGCTTGGAGGTTCTCAACGGGGATTTTATTGGAGGTATTCTGTGGGGATTTGTACAAAAGGAAGTCCTATGGGGGAATATTTACAAAGTGTATTCTTTGTGTGGATCTTTGTACAATGGGGCATGCTGGGTAATTGTTTCGCAGTGGGCTTTCTAGGCTTGGTTGGGGTAAGATCTTCGAGGAATTTTACAAAGGGACTCGCTGGGGATGTGCTGGGGAAATTCCAACGGGGATTTTTTTTTTTTTTTTGGGAGACTCTGTGGGAGATTGTACAAAGAGAGACTCTGTGGGGATTTGTACAGAGGGAGACTCTGTGGGGATTCGTCCGAAGGCGGACTTGCTGGGGAAGATTTCTCTCTTTCTCTTTACTTTAAACACCATCAAACATCATGATTCATCAGGCTTGGGCAATCGTACCAATGAAATGAGGCGTTTTCCTTCATGAAACAGGATTCCGTGCAAACAAACCTGCCACCTGCCCTTTCCGGTGTATCCTGAACTTGGGGTTAAAACATAAAAGAGATTCGAAGAAAAACAAAGAAAAGATAAAACAAATTTCAGGAAGGGAGTGTCCCTTTTGGGACGAGAAAGACTTATTTGAGGAAGATAACGCTGGCTTTAAATGACATGACATGCTCTTTGGACTGGATGCCTGACCTTCCATGAACTTGCGTTTCCCTGAACCAGAACGGATCTGTGATTCCAAACTGGTGGAGCTTTACCGAGACCTCCTTGAGGTGGAGTCATTCTTTTTCGGCCAGCAGCGCCCTTTGCGGGTTTTCGCCAGCTGACCTCTCTCGTTTCTCTTCCTGTCATCGCTTGATAGCACTCTTTGCGAGTTTTTACTAAACAAGCTCTCTCATTTTGGTTTCTCTACTCACGTCGCCTCATGGTGCCCGAAGGTTTTCACCGACGAGACTCTCTCATTTTTTCTTTCTCGATTCAGAGTGTGCCGGTCTCCATTTGTGACGCTTATTGGTTTCCCACTATCTTTGGTAATTGATCTGAAAGCTTGTGCTTGGTAAAGAGAGGCAGATGATACTAACTTCCAAACTGCTCGACGTGCCCCGGTTTCAATTTCAGGGTGAATGGGATTTTATTGTTGGTGTGACTGAACCTCAGGGAGAGGCTGCCCACGTATCCTTTCGGAATCAAGTCAGACGTAGTTCAGGCCTCAATCAATTTTTTTTTCTTTTGTTTTATTGTTTTTTTTTTGTAAGCGGCTCAAAGGTTTGTAGAGAGAATTGGGTAGTGTTTGGGGAGTAGTGGGGAATAAAACCTTCGTCATTTCGAATACGTCAAGACTACTGGAGTATAATTCAGACGTAGTATCTCTTGACTGCATCCGCATTTACTGCTGTGTCGGGGTCATTTCCTTTGATATCACCTAAATACAATGCTCCTCTCGGCAATATCTTCCTTATGATGTATGGGCCTTTCCAATTTGGAGCAAACTTCCCTTTTGCTTCCTCATGATGCGGCAGAATACGCCTCAGTACCAGCTGACCTACTTCGAAATTCCTGGGTCGGACTTTCTTGTTGTAAGCACGGGCCATCCTTCGTTGGTACAACTGTCCGTGACAAACCGCGGCCATTCGCTTTTCATCAATCAAAGTCAATTGCTTTAACCGAGTCTTGACCCACTCGCTGTGTTCGATTTCTGCTTCGACAATGATTCGAAGCGAAGGAATTTCTACCTCTGTCGGTATTACAGCCTCGGTCCCATAAACCAAAAGATAAGGAGTCACTCCTACTGATGTGCGTACCGTAGTGCGATACCCCAACAATGCAAATGGTAACTGCTCATGCCACTGTCGGGAACTTTGGATCGTTTTCCTCAAAATCTTCTTGATATTTTTGTTCGCCGCTTCCACAGCACCATTGGCTTTCGGCCGATAAGGAGTAGAATTCCTATGCGTTATCTTGAACTGCTCGCATACATCTCCCATCAAGTGACTGTTCAAGTTTGCTGCATTATCTGTAATGATAGTCGCAGGAATACCGAAACGGCAGATAAGATTTGAGTGTACAAAATCCACTACAGCTTTTTTAGTGACCGACTTGAGAGTGACAGCTTCTACCCATTTTGTGAAGTAATCGATGGCAACCAGTATAAACCTGTGTCCATTCGAAGCCTTCGGTTCGATTGGTCCAATGACGTCCATGCCCCAGGCGACAAATGGCCAAGGTGCAGACATGGGATGCAACTCCGTGGGAGGTGCATGAATCAAATCACCGTGCACCTGACATTGATGACACTTCCGAACGAAGCTAAAGCAATCCTTTTCCATGGTCATCCAGTAATAACCTGCTCGAAGGATCTTCTTCGCTAAGACATATCCGTTCATGTGAGGTCCGCACACACCTGCGTGTACTTCGTGCATGATCTTTCTTGCCTCCTCGATATCGACACATCTTAGAAGGTTGAGGTCCGGGGTCCTTTTATACAACAATTCACCGCTCAGAAAGAAACCACTTGCGTGTCGCCTAATGTTCCTATTTTGATCTCCAGTAGCGTGCTCGGGGTATTCTTGTGTCTTTAGGAACCTCTTGATGTCATGGTACCACGGCTGCGTATTTGATCCTGCCTCGATTATATTGCAGTAACCGTGTCTTTCCTTGATTTTGGATTTCCAAAGGATCGACGTGGGCGTTGCCCGGGTAGGGTAGCATTGAAGCCAAAGTAGCAAGCACATCTGCCAGTTCATTGTGACACCTCAGGATATACCTGAACTCTATTGAGGTAAAGCGCTTGCTAAGGTCCTCCACATGCTGTCGGTAAGGGATAAGTTTGACATCCCGAGTTTCCCATTCGCCTTGAGCTTGCCGGATAATCAGGTCAGAATCTCCCATAATCAGTAAGTCTTCGACATCCTGATCGATTGCCATGTGCATGCCCATGATGCAGGCTTCATACTCAGCCGTATTATTTGTGCAGAAGAAACGCAGTCTAGCTGTGGCGGGATAATGCTGACCGGAAGGCGAGATCAAAATTGCCCCAATTCCTACACCTTTGGCATTCACGGCTCCATCAAAGAACATCTTCCAAACATGAGCGTCCTCCGAGACCACTTCTACGGTATTTACCTCTTCATCTGGAAAGTAGGTACGCAATGGCTAGTATTCCTCATCGATCGGATTTTCGGCCAAATGATCTGCTAGCGCTTGGGCTTTCATTGCCGTGCGAGTGACATAGACTATGTCGAATTCAGTAAGCAAGATCTGCCACTTGGCCAGTCTTCCAGTAGGCATCGGTTTCTGAAATATATATTTTAAAGGATCCAACCAGCTTATGAGGAAAGTAGTGTGGGCTTGGAGATAATGTCTCAGCTTTTGAGCAACCCATGTGAGAGCGCAACATGTCCTTTCCAGCAGAGTGTATTTGGCCTCGTAGCCGGTGAATTTCTTGCTTAAGTAGTAGATTGCTTGCTCCTTTTTCCCGGTTATGTCGTGTTGCCCGAGGACGCAACCGAAAGAGTTCTCCAAGACTGTTAGATACAAGAAAAGTGGCCTCCCTGGTTCTGGAGGGACCAAGACCGGGGGATTCGAAAGGTATTCTTTGACTTTATCGAAAGCTTCTTGACACTCAGTTGTCCATTTAATTGCCGCATCTTTCCTTAGAAGCTTGAATATGGGCTCACACGTGCTTGTCAACTGGGCAATAAACCGACTGATGTAGTTCAACCTACCCAACAGACTCATCACGTCTTTCTTTGTTCTCGGGGGAGGCAGATCTCTGATGGATTTTATCTTAGTTGGATCTAGCTCGATACCTCTCCTGCTTACGATGAAGCCCAAAAGTTTGCCCGACGGAACTCCGAAAGCACATTTGGCTGGGTTTAGCTTCAAGTCATACTTTCTTAGTCTCTCGAAGAATTTCCTCAAGTCTTGGATGTGATTATCCTGCGTCCTGGACTTGACTATCACGTCATCCACGTACACCTCTATTTCCTGATGCATCATGTCATGAAAAATGGCAGTCATGGCCCTCATGTAAGTAGCCCCAGCATTCTTCAAACCGAATGGCATAACCCGATAACAGTAGGTGCCCCAAGGCGTGGTGAAGGCAGTTTTCTCGGCGTCCTCTTCATCCATCAATACCTGATGATACCCGGCGTAACAATCCACGAAGGACTGTATCTCGTGTTTGGCGCAATTATCAACGAGGATGTGGATGTTGGGTAGTGGGAAATTATCTTTAGGACTTGCTCTATTCAGATCTCGGTAATCTACACATACTCGAGTTTTACCGTCCTTTTTCGGTACTGGAACCACATTTGCCAACCAGGTTGTATACTGGACTACCCGAATCACTCCCGTTTTCAGTTGTTTGGTGATCTCTTCCTTGATCTTGTCACTGACCTCAGTTTTGAACTTTCGTTGCTTTTGTTGAACTGGAGGACAGTCAGGATGAATCGACAATTTATGAACCACTAGATCAACCCCTAGACCTGGCATGTCATCATATGACCAAGCAAACACGTCTTTAAATTCAAAAAGAAGTTGAATTATCGCATCTCGCGTTTTCTCGTCCGTGTGAATGCTTATTTTGGTCTCCCGGATTTCTTCAGGAGTTCCTAAATTAACCGGTTCGGTGTCATTCAGATTTGGCTTGGGTTTATTCTCAAAATATTCCAACTCTCGGTTTATTTCCCTAAAAGCCTCTTCCGCATCATACTCTGATTTTGGGTTCATTAATTTTCAGTTAAATAGCTCATTGTGATCTGGGCGTGAAGTCCGCAAGCATGTCATTTTTAAAGCCGCATTATTATAACTGAAAAGAAAGATAAGGGAAAAATAACAAAAATCAGAACAAAAGAAAGAATGGGAAAGCATTGATGATGATTTATTTATTTTCTTTGGAAAGTTGGAGGACAACAATGTTTACAACTCAGGAATACAAAACAACAATGGAAAGGAAGAAAACGTTCAAGTTATTTCCTGGAGATAACTTGTGACACAGGAAAGGTGGCAGGACAGGTCTACCCGGACTTCCATCTAGTCGGGAATGGCGTGGCCTCCCAGTTTTGAAGTTTGGCGTTCGGCCCCATGTACATCATCTCAGCAATGCTTGTGCCTTCACCTGGTTGAACCATGTGGACCTCGTAGAGCATCTCTCTCATTGCCCCATATATCTCCTCGATTTCCTCAGCTGTGAAGACCTCATCATCTTCTTCTTCAACGTACCTTGGCCTGAGGAAAGTCGCATATAAATCCGGCAATGGTCGAGGTAACTTCCAACCCTCATTTTTCCTTTTCTTTTCCCACTCTTCATCGGCTGGAGTAGGTTTGAAACCTAGTCCAAAAGGTTTCTTGGTGACTGGCAAGGTAATGGGTTCTGTTATTCCCTGAAGGGTTCGTCCAAGCCCCTTCCCTGGCCTAAATCCGTGCCGGATCATCTCTTTGGCCACCATAACCGAGGCGTTAGACAAGAAAGGCTGGGGGCAGGGTATTCCCTCCTCGTGCTGCTCTGTCAGTACAATCTCAAAAGCTTGATAGACCGTATGTTCGCTCCCTTCTGTTGGTTCCAGATATGGGATCGATGGGTCACGATAGATAGCATGCTCATCTTCCCCATGGACCACGATCTCTCGGTCTTCGTACTCGAACTTCACCATCTGGTGAAGAGTGGAAGGCACAGCTCCTGCCGCATGGATCCAAGGTCTGCCAAGGAGAAAATTGTAGGATGTATCCATGTCGAGCACTTGGAAGGTTACTTGAAATTCGACCGGTCTTATGACCAACAAAAGGTCTATTTCTCCCATGGTATCCCTCTTGATGCCGTCGAAAGCCCTTACGCAGACCTTGTTGGGTCGGATTCTTCCGGTCCCAATTTCCATTCTTTGTAGCGTGGAGAGCGGGCAAATGTCAACGCCTGAGCCCTCATCCAACATTACCCACTTGACATAATAGTCTTCGCATTTAACTGTTAAATGCAAAGCCTTGTTGTGTGCCGCTCCTTCCGGGGGTAGATCGTTCTTGCCGAAAGAGATTTGATTGACGGCGAAGAATCTTTCTGTCATCCGCTCTAATTGTTCTACCGAGGTTTCAACTGGCACATATGCTTCATTCAGGGTCTTCAGTAAGATCTCTTGATGCTCGGTCGACCTCATTAACAATGACAGCATGGACACTTGCTCGGGGTACTTGCGCAGCTGATCTATCATTTCGTAATCCGGCATTTTCATTTGTTGGAAGAATATTTCCGCTTCTTCAACACTCACGGGCTTCTTTGGCGGGAAGCGCCTTTGTGTGGCGTTGTTCAGTTCTTGAGTATTTGAATACCTTCCAATGAAAGTATTTTCTGGAAGTTCTCCCATTACCTCTTTACCTTTGTACATCACCAAAGTCTTTTAATAATTCCACGGCACTGTGGACGGGTTGGTCATTGGCCTTTGTGGCACGCGTCCGATAACCACTGGCTCGTTCAGCCGAGGTGGTTGAATCGTCCCCCGGACCACATAGGCCCCTTTTGGCACGTACATAGGTTTTGTCTTTTTGATTCCGAAGTTCTGCGTCTTCTCAGCTTGACCTCGTGGTATGTAAAGAACTCCATCCTTTACCGGTACCACTTTCTTCTCCACCTTCTTTTCAGGCACTTTCTTTATAGCTTTGGCCTCTTCCCCCTTTTCTGGTTTTTGGTTCGTTTCGGGCCTCTTTCCCGTGTCGATAATGGCAATTATGGCTTTCAGAGCAGGGTTGAACTCTTTGTCTTCAAAAAATCATTCTGATCAGCGGCCCATTATTGTGAGCAGGTAATGGATTGTTAGTTACATTCGGGATCTCCTCGTCCCTTAGCACTATTTTCCCTTGCTCTATCAAGTTTTCGACCACTCTTTTCAACGACCAGCAGTCATTTGTATCATGTCCCTCGGCCCCTGAATGATAGGCGCATCTGACTCCAGCTTTGTAAGTCGGTGACATCGGGTTTTGCCTTGTTTGAGGGATTGGTTGCAAGAAACCCAACTGGACCAGCTTTGGGAACAAAGTTGAGTATGGCTCACCGATGGGCGTGAAAGTCCGCCTTCTGGGTGGCTCCTGAGGGCGGAAGTTATTCTGCGGGGGTTGTGGGTTATAGTGGTTGCGGTAAGGAGGCTGATTTCTGGGAGGTGGAGCTGGGCCTCGGTTGGCTTGTTGTGGTGGATGGGTATAAGGTTGGGCATTCATGACCATATAAGGTTGATGAGCATATGCCAAATTTGAGTGGGGGTAGTAGTGTTGTGGGGTTCTTTCCGGAAAATGGGGCCTGGGATGACGATACTCCCTTGCTTCCGAGGCTACCATAGTCGTTTCTTCCTTCTTTTTCCCTCTTGTCGTTCCTCCGGACCCGCTTTGGACGGCCTAGGAAGTCGCCCTTATGGCTGCTTGACTCAGAATCCTGCCTGTCTTCAAGCCATTTTCTACCATCTCTCCAATCTTGATCGCTTCCGCGAATGGCTTACCCATGGTTGACATCATGTTTTGGAAATAGTCAGACTCTTGAGCCTGGAGAAAAGTAGTGACCATTTCCACTTCATCCATGGGAGGCTTTACTCTTAACGCCTGTTCACGCCACTTAATAGCATATTCTCTGAAGCTTTCTGAAGGTTTCTTCTTCAAATTCGACAGCGAATTTTAGTCTGGCGCAATGTCGATGTTATACTGGAATTGTTTTACGAAATCTCTGGCGAGATCATCCCATATATGCCATCGGGACATTTCCTGGTCCATATACCATTCCGAGGCTATCCCTACTAGACTTTCCCCAAAATATGCCATTAGCAGTTCTTCTTTTCTGCCGGCTCCCCGCAATTGGTTGCAGTATTTCTTAAGATGTGCAATGGGGTCACCGTGCCCATCGTATTTCTCGAACTTCGGGGTCTTGAAACCTGCTGGCAGGTGCATGTGAGGGAACATGCACAGGTCGGCGTAAGAGACGCTCTTTTGTCCGCTCAATCCTTGCATATTCTTCAAACTTTGTTCAAGGCTTCTCATTCTCTTGGCAATCTCATTTTGTTCTGCAATTCTGGGGTTCTGATCCTGCCCGGGTGCAAGTTCGCACTGAGGCGGTAGAGGATTAGTGCTGGTAGCAAACCTAATTGGTTCTATTGAGAACGATGGTGCTTGGAATGTAAAAGAGGATGAGTCAAAGCTTGGTTTGTACGTGGTAGGATGTGCCGTAATCGGGCAAGGCGATGCAGTAAAGATATTCATGCTCGCATCAGTGGATGACATTCGGGGATGAGGCTCAGAAGGCGATCCAGCAGAGAAGGCTGAGGTGGCTGGGTACCCGAATGGGGTAGCAGGATAATTTATGGGGACATTAGAAGTCCCACTTGACCTGGAGAATAATTCAGGGAATCCGGGGACGACACTTGGCGGCTCTTTCCCATTATTCCAATCGTCCAGCATTTCCAGCATGCGGAGCCGTAGGATTCTATTTTCCTCCGCAGTTGCGGATTCAGGTGTGAGGACGGCTGAGATCGAGCTTTCCTCGGAAACAGGGATTGTTTGCAATGGAATTTCTGAAGACATTTCCACACTTCCTTTTGACCTGGTGAAGTAAGTGTGAGTACTGCTTCTGGTCCTAACAACAGGTAGTTGAACACTTCTCCTTGACCTCGTGAAGTATGAGTGCGAGGCCAGACTTTCACCAAACCAACCGTCTTTCCAAAAACCCTAGAATACTCATCGACAAACGCACGGTTAATTTGCAGCAAATAACAGATAGTTAATCTCACGTTGGGCATGATGCACCTATACAGTTAAGTGGATTACTATATGTTTGCTACGAGAGCATGCGTCATTCCGGCATTTTTCCTCTTATTAGTTTTTCCCTTTTTTTTCTTTTTTTCTTTTTTCTTTTTTTTGTTTTTCTTTTATTATATTTTTTTTATTTTGCAGTAAAAGAAATGCGACCGGATCCGATGAGGATTGCCTACGTATCACGATGCCTTCGTGAATCAGATCATTACGTAGTTCGAAAAACACAAATGAGCGTAAAAGAAGAAACCTCTTTATTGTTGAAATGGTCTATTACAAACTACATTTTGCAAAAGAAAAAGCGAACTTTGAAAATAAACCTAGACTCAAAATAGACTAAAAATCACCCTGATGGGAAAAACAAGCAGAAGATGCTAAGATACAGATTTGACCTATGAGTGCATTATGGTTTTGAAAATTGGTGTCCGCGGGGCATCGTTCGGCCTCGCCGCGGTCCTAGGTGTGAGATCCCTCTCAAGTTGCTCCAGCTCATGCATAGTCTGCTTGACATAACCCATTACTGCTGAGAGGACGGTAACGCTGGACATGTTCTCACATCGTAGACATCGTCTGGTGATGGCATGGGCAATGGCCTTGATCCTATCTCTGGTTTGCTTTTTCTCTACGAGTAGGCGTTTTATCTGATCGCTACATATCTTGAATACTTGAGCATCCTGTATATGCTGATGCTTCAGTCGTCGTACTTCCAACTTTATCTGGGCTATTGAGTCGTACCAGTATCTACTCTCAATTTGGAAACCCTTGGCCTGATTAGCTGCTTTGATCTCAAGTGTAGCCATCTCTCTCTTCATTTTAGCAATAGTCTTCTCGTGGTCGCCTTCCAATTGATTCAGGTATCGGCGATGCTCATCTGCTCTTGTATCCCACTGTGCCCTGAGCTCTGCTATGACGTTTTCAGATTTCTCCAAACCATCTTGCCATTCCCTGATTTCGCTTTTTAGCCTTTTTATCAGCTGCTCGTCTGATCGACGCCTTGGCTGTTTATCCGCATCCACCCTTATCTGTTTGATCTGGGCTCTGAGCATTTCGTTTTCCTGAATTAACCTGTTCCGCTCTCCCAGATTGGTAGCAACTTGCATGTTGTGCTCAACATTCAAGCTTCCCACTTGTTGCTTTAACCTGCTGATTTCGGCGCAATAGCCTCTTTCCTTTGCTAACCAATCCCACTGTCTTTGCGATGATTCGGTGAAATTCCGGATGTGGGGTCTCTTAGTTGGCCTTTCATGCTCAAGTTCCCTTCTATACCATGCAAGGTAACCTGGAGCCGTCTCTCCTTTGGCTTGATCCCGCACGCAAGTATCTGATTTCAAATATTGACACTCACTCCAGATTTGGCGAATCTTTGCTTCTGGGAATTGTCCGTTAGGACTTATTTCAACTGCTTGAGTGCTAAGATCTTCCTCATGAGGTACTGTCTGGCATCTTCCGAACTGTCTCAAAACTTGGCAGGGTGTGTAAGGTTGAATGCTCTTAAGCCCCATTAGTAAGAAATGAGTTTTAGCTGCATACATATATAGGATCTCATCAACAGGCAACCATCCCAACGTCCATTGTATTTGGCTGGCAGTAAGAGTTTGAAAGAACGAGGTCCATGCCAGGACTCCTTTGGGCAAACTGATCTCTTTGGTTCTCGTGTAAGATTCTTCTATGCAGGTCTTTTCCGGGGAACCATGGCTCAAAATCTCGGAATGATGGCAGAGGTGCTCGGTCATCCATATCTGTAGGAGCAAGTTACAACCTTCGAAGAAACTTCCCCCAGCTTTACAAGCTGTAAGAGCTCGAAAGATGTCAGATACCACCATAGGCGCGAGAGTACTGTCACTTTGCGTGAGTAAAGTGCTGACGACCCCGGATACCTTCAAATCAATGTTTCCGTCTTTCCTTGGAAATACCAGAAGGCCCAGGAACATCATCATGAACGCTACCCGTCTGTGCTTGTCCCACTTCTGACGAACTCCTTTGTTGCACAGTTTGTTGATTGGATTATTGAATCCCCCTCATGACCGTACCTATCATATATGAAGCATGGAGTACAAAATCCGGCTGCCAGATCCAGGTTGTGGACTGTTCTAGGTATCTTCAATGAATCTAGGAACCGATGTACCGTGACGACTCTTGGGGCGACCAAGTATTTTTCCCTCAAGGGAAGTTCAGTATTCCCGATGTATCCGGCCATTTATTCCAAAGTCGGGGTGAGTTCAAAATCAGAGAAATGGAAAACATTGTGCGCCGGGTCCCAATAGGTAACCAAAGCTCTTATGATATCTCCCCGAGGCTGGATTTCCAACAAACCCACAAGACCTTTCAGATATTTCTTAACCTCATTTTGTCCTTCAACACCTAGATCCTTCCACCATAGCCGTAACTTGACAGGGGTTTTGGTCATTATTGAAAAATGTTCATTTTGCATCGTGCTCATCCTGCACATTTATTAAGGTGATTTTAACAAAAAAATGACTTGACTCAAAATATTTTACAGAGGGGATCAAATTTTGAACACGGCCTTTAAACACTTCGGAGACGAAGATTTTAAGGTTGTGTGGGTCAAATGGGCAAAAATGCTAAACAAGACCCAAAGGTGGCTGTTTATGCAAAGTCAGCCTTCCGGCGTCCCTTTTCGGAATCATTCGACTATTTATGACAAAACAGCGTCACCTGATTTATTTACGACTCTTTTTAAAGTTTGAAACACATTTTTTTTATTTATTTATTTATTGATTTTGGCTATTTTAGCAAAATGGGGTTGAACCGGACGAGGGTTGCCTACGTATCTCACATCCGGTGAGAATCAAACCGGCATAGTTCGGGCATATCGTGAATAGAGAAAATCAAATAAACCTAGAAATCAAGAATACGTATTTTTATTATATTTTTTTTTGAAAAGAGATAAAGATACAAAGAAAATATTTATTCTTTTTTTTTTTAGGAAATATTTGGACTATTAGTCTGAATTTATAAAAAGAGGTACTGCGAAAGAAACAACATTTTTTTTTTGAATTATGAATTTTCCGTTTTTTTTTTTTACTTTTAAATAAATACCTTCTCTTTTTTGATTTTAAAAGTGATAAAAAGAAAACTTATATATATATTTTTTTTTTAAAAAAAAAACAAAGTAGAAGACAATCTTTTTTTATATATTTTTTAGAAGAAATTCCGGCGAGGTTTCGTCACTACTCGGACATTGGTTTTTCCAAAAGAAATAATTATCTCCCTACGCTGTTATTTTCCCTTTTATTTTTAGAAACCGGTCAGCATGCGGCACTGAAGCAAATAAATGCGCAAAACAAATAGGATGCAGCAGGATGGTCTTTTCATCTCAGGTTGCCTGTCCTAGACAGACCCAACCCCTGTGTTGAGTCCCCTAAGTCCAATGCAACATGATACAAACAAGCGTTCCTACTAGGGATCCGGCATGAAGTTTCGTTATACTAGGTTCACAACCTGGGTATTTGTTCTAGACTGTGTACCCGAGCGGACAACTCGAGTCGAGGAGGGGGCTACGTACCGGGGACCCGCGAGATCGTCCGGCTTTGTAACTTGTCCGACCTCTTTCTTATTTCAGGTATTGACACTAACAGAATAGGGAGTTTCGACCAGCGAGCTTCTCCCCGGAGGTAAGAAGAGAAAGGTTTCGGCACAGTTTATATACAGTTCAGATAATATCAAAGCGGTAAAAGACAACATTTAGCACGTTATGCAAAAACATGTAATAAAGATCAGGTAATAAAGTCAAATATAACAATTATTCTAAGCTCGAATTCTTGAACCCTGAACCAGAGATTCTGGGTTCGTGTTCCCCAGCAGAGTCGCCAGAGCTGTCACACCTCCTTCTTGCGCGCCCGGCCCCGAAGGGTTAAACGCGCGAGGGGAGTTTTTCCAATTGAAGTGACAATATTCGAAATGGGATTATTTATTTAATTCAGAGTCGCCACTTGGGAAAGGTTTGGCTTTTGGTGTCCCAAGTCACTGGTTTATCTTGAATCCCAAATCGAGGAAATTTTCGACTTTTCCAAATGAAGTATGCGAACCAGAAATTCTAAGTAAGGAATTCTGTTGACCCGAGGGAAGGTGTTAGGCACCCTCGAATCCCGTGGTTCTAGCACGGTCGCTTAAATTGTTATAATGGCTAAATATCGGATTTAAATACATGTTGTGACTTATGTGCTTTTATTAAGTTTAAAACCGCTTTTATTATTATCATTTATTTTTATAGAATTGCAATGTCATGAAAATGTATCTCGAATTACGTCGCAATCAATGCACCCGTAATTGCTAAACACACTTCGACTCCGTTGAGATTTGGATTCGGGACACATCAATGCGCACCCAAGTTTAAGAATGTAATTTAATTAAGCCGCGCCTAAAGAGTCTAACGCGTTATTGTTTTTTGAGAAGGCCATGAGATTCACTAAACGGCCTAGCCTGAATTCTAAATATTATGATTAGTTGTTGAGGGCCCCGCAATTTACATTTTTTATTTGGCGAGGCTCGTCTCATTATTTTTAAAAGGATAAACCTATAATGACTACATTTCTTATTATTTTTGTTTCCAGAAATAGAAGAAAGAAAGATGTATGCTAATTGAAGTATGTGCTTTGGCCAAATCCGGATTTTTATTAATTATCTGCTTAATCATTTACGAAGTGAAGAAGCATCATACCTCATGGAACGTGCTTTTAATTGAGTAGAAGAATTATACACGAGATTGATGAAACACTACACTTAGCCCCAAATACTCCTCGAGTTAAAACTTTGAATTTATTTTAACAGGATTAAAAAAAATAAAATTCAGAACTCAACCTAAAACTGCCTACCGAAACTTAAGCTCCTAAACTTAAAACTGTGTTGTACTCGACAAGATTTTTCAAGCAATCATTCACCCTACATACTCAAAACATAACTGGAAGAAGAGTTTGAATTAACAATTCTACCAAATGATAGCACATTCCATAAATTATATGACTACATCACGTGTACTTCCAACAACCATATCGCAGTTTTAGACTAGAATATTTTCAATTAAGTACAAACTTACTAATGTGTTTTCTATTGGACTACAAATAAAAGAATTTATACAACTTTAACAATGTTCGCAAAAGCTGTAAGTAAGGCAACAGATGATTAGACATTCTTCAGATCTTTCAATTCATGCCTTTCATGGTTACATCAGTATGAAATTGTGTACCTGGATGTCGAATACAACAGAAGAAGAGGAAGAAGATAGAGAAAATCAGCAGCAGCAGGAACAAAGTAACAGCAGCAAACAAAGCAACACAGCAGAACAGGCTCGAGTGCAAGAATGCAACTATAGCTGATAGAAAGAGTAGCCAAATGACAGCAGCACACAGTGGAGTAGAATCAGAACTCCAGGCAGACCAAAACCAGTAGTAAACCAACGAAAACACTCGACTAGTAGACTCAATTGGAACTTCAAAGAATCAGAATTGATTGAACAGGTTGAACAAATGAAACCCAAACAACAATAGGAAGAAACAGTTTCTGATTGTTGACTATATGCTTTCTATCTCTTAAACTCTCTCTATCTGTGTTTTCCTAAAATCAGTTCTATCCTTTTTCAATCCTCTCTGTATGTGTATCCTTCCTTTATCTCCCTCTCTATCTATTCTGAAAATCCCAGCCCCCAGTCCAGTCTGAGTTCCCTCTGTGTGTTTTTGTTGTCTCTCTATCTCTCAATGTGCCTCCCCCCTCATATCAGATGTCCTTTTTTCTGATGGAAGTTCCCCCTTTTATAGCTTAAATTCCAACCTTTTACAGCCTGTTAAACAATCAGCCCACCTCCCATGTGCTATCTATCTTTTTTCAGTTTCCACTTAGCTATTTAAGTATTAACCCCCATCACATTTCCTTGGCAGGCTTCACTTTTAGTAAGGTTTATTATTTCTGAAACTAAAGCAAAGTATGGGCAGCAGAATATATCTGACAGCATATGCTGTCAAACTATTTTTAAATCAAAAAGCCCTTTATGCAGGGCACAGGCTGTGCACAAATGCACATGTTGTGCAAAAAGTGCACATGCCCTCCAATTCAGAAGTTAAACAAACATTCCTTTTTACATTTCTGATTCAAATTAAACAACTATAAGTAAACAAACTCAGTTCCTAATCGATTCAAACAAATATGTCCAGAAGCAAATCGATTTGTTATTGTTCAGGCAATTGAAACTAATTGACGACACATGTCGACTCGACTATATTAATCATAACATGCACAATCGTAGCCAAAAATCAGACATTTAACAGTATCGACACATGATTTGAATTATACTGACTAAACAAAGTGGTATTCGAGGAATCAATTAGTCAGTTCAAATTTGAAAATCAGCTAATTGCACAACACTTACATACACATTATCAGAACAAATAGAAAGACTCAATCAAACAACAGAGGTTCAGGCAAAGTGGACAGGGCACAGTTGATAAAATTCAGGGACACAAACAAAACATGAACAGACCTTTAAAACAATCAGATGAACCAAAACAAATAAAGAAAAGAAAGCAAACTTACCTTAAAACCCGAAAAATCAAAAGCCTTAACTTGGATTCGGACAGACCTTTCTTAAGGCTGAACGGACTTTAATCGAGGTGTTTCTCAGATGAGAAACACTTCGATTAAGGTCCATTAGACCTTAATCTCTTCGGCTCGAACAAGACAACGGACCATCGATGAGGAACTTCAAAGTTTCGAAAATTAGATCCGGGATTCGTGCTTCCCTAGTCAGATTCGGACCAAACCATGCATGGTTTGGTCACGAGGGGGGTCTGGGGAGTGTCTGGTGTGAAGCTGGGGTTAAACGGTGTAGATCGAGTTTTGACTCGAATCTTCAAATGAAGATTCGAGAAGGTGGGATGGGATTCGAGATGAACGGTTGGTGGATCCATGTTCGGGGTGTCAAGGTGGTCCTAGGGTGTTAAGGTGAAGGTCACCGGCGTTCATGCCGCCGGGTTTCTGGTGAAGGGAGATGGGGGCGGCTAGGGTTTGAAGGGGAAGGGTTTGGTGAGGACGAAGGCTGGGGTATTGGATAGGGGGGCAAGGTATGGTAAGGGGCTTATATATGGAATGGGTGGGTTGATCTCAGCCGTCGGATCAATCAAAATCAATGGCTTGGATCTGAAGGCTTGGGGGAAACGGTGTCGTTTCATCTAAAGGGGGTTTGGGTTGGTCCGGGTGGAAATGGGTCGGGTTCATCATGGGTTGTGAGGAAGTGATCTTGGCCGTTGATCATTCAGAGATCAACGGCTCAGATCAGACTCAACCATTACGACGTCGTTTGGACGTCCTTGGTGTCAGCTGGACTGGACTGGGTTGCACAGGGGTTTTGGGCTGAGTTTGTTTGGGCCAATTTGTTTAAAATTGGCCCAAGTCCGAAAAGATTTTTTTTTTATATTATTATTTTATTTTCTTCTCTATTATTATTTTATTTTCTTCTTTGTTTTAAAAAAAACAAAACCTAAGTAAATCAAATTAAAATTAAATAAACACTTAATACAATTGTTTGCACAAACCTTAAAATATTTTAAAACAGGTAAAATCAAGCAAGAACAAAATCACGGACAAAGATGCCTATTTATGATTTTCTATTTAACAACCGGATTACGGTTCAAATTATGCATGACACATACATTTTTTGTATTTTGTTTTAATAAAATAAAAATGGGCAAAAAATCATAAATAATTAACAAAGTGCCATGTAAAAATCCAAAAATTGTACAGCAGGACCAATTGTTATTATTTTTTATTTCTTTTGGAGCGATTGTCGCGCGAAACAAAAATCACGTGCTCACAGTCCCAGCTACCAAAACTTCCTGAACTGCACCAACCTGATTCCTTTATAGCCAAGGATATGTAGGCAACCTTCAAAGCAAAGTTCGGTCAAACTTTTTCAAAATGCTTCCAAATGGAGTTTTGGTGTTAAAGAAAATTTTTCCGCATCAGGATGAGGCCAAAAGGAAATTCTCTCCCAACTGGCAGGGCCCATACATGGTTCACCGGGTTCTGATAGGAGGAGACCTCATACTTGTAGAAATGGACGGAGAAGTTTGGCTAAAGTCGATCTATTCAAACACGGTCAAGCGTTACTATGTGTAATCTCTTTGCTTTCCTTATATGATTGAACTACGCCTGACCTAATTCACATTTAAGAGGGGATACGTAGGCAGTCCTATGGGTTTGGTCACAATTCAATAAAAAATTTTGTTTTCCCCCGTAATTGGAAACTGGGCAGAATTTTGAGGAGGACCATCAAAATTCCGAAGTAAACTGGGGCAGAATTTTGAGGAGGACCCTCAAAATTCCCTAGCAAGAGAGGTTGCAATGTCCCGAACCACATCACAGTCGTCAGTTCATCTACAAACTGTTTTAATTATACACTTATGGCATGCTTTTACAAAAATCATTGCATGTTCATTATCAAAACCGCTTTGTTTAGAAACGCTACCCCAATGATACATATGGTATCACCAAATTCAAAGTCGAGAAAGTTAAGCAAAGCCAGCGGAAATATGAACTGACCTTCCCCTTTACAAAACTCACGATTTTCTTTGGATACAGGCACTAGGATTGGAAAATCTTCAAACGCACATGGGACAAACATCGTCGAGAATACGACTCTATGAATCACTGCACTTGCCAATATTTGCTATCAGCATACACCAGTAACGTTTCGTCTGTCACAATGCTCTCAGTAATCACAATAACACAATCTGCTATCAGCTAAGAAAACTCTACTGTCACTCGTTATTTCTTCTTTGCGTAAGGCCACTCTGCGTTCCGAGACTAAACATTGACTCCATCTGCATTCTTGCATGAGGCTACCATTCTGCCTTCTGAGGTTAAGCTCTACCTCCATCTGCATTTGCATTGTATAAGGCTACTATTCTGCCTTCCAACTTGCATAAGGCTACCATTTTGCTTTCCGAGGTTAAGCTCTAACTCCATCTGCATTTGCATTGCATAAGGCTACCTTTCTGCCTTCCAATTTGCATAAGGCTACCTTTCTGCCTTCCAATTTGCATAAGGCTACCATTTTACCTTCCGAGGTTAAGATCTACCTCTCTCCGCATTTGCATCTTTGCATAAGGCTACCATTCTGCCTTCCAAGGTTAAGCTCTACCTCTCTCCGCATTTGCATCTTTGCATAAGGCTACCATTCTGCCTTCCAAGGTTAAGCTCTACCTCTCTCCATATTTGCATCTTTGTATAAGGCTATCATTCTTCCTTCCGAGGTTAAGCTCTGCCTACAATTTCCTTCGAATCTAAGCACTATCTCAAGCTTCATTTATTTCATTTCTCTTACGGGCTAAGCTCTGCCATTCAATTCGCAAGACGAAGCTCTGTCTTATCCGCATCATGCTATTGCATCTCATGGGCTGAAAGATCGCCTCATACTACATCTCATAGGCTGAAAGATCACCTCATACTGCATCTCATGGGCTGAAAGATCGCCTCATACTGCATTTTATGGGCTGAAAGATTGCCAAATTATCCAAAGGCATCATCGTTCGGAGGCACCATCTTCATAGCCCGAGAACACCATGCCATGGCCTGAGGATCCGTTTTAATCTTTTGCATATCATTATTCAAAGGCATCATGGCTCGGAGGCACCATCCTCATAGCCTGAGATAATCATTTCATGGCCTGCAAATCCTTAATCATACGCTTCATGGCCTCGGACGGCATGGTCTAAGGACGTCATTCTAACCATCCAAAGACAACATTCATGGTCTGACGGGAATTTGCATCATGTTTAAATTCATGCACAGTATACGCTTGTATTGTTCTAATTGTAGGTACACCGGTGAGCGACGGCCATCCTGGCAGGAGAAATCCCTCTCTAGTTCCCGCAACCATATCAAACCTTAACGATTCCCACAAGCCGTCCACTCACCCGACCCTAGATATTGCGCCCGTTCTTGAAAAGTCTCCATCGGCATACTCCGCCGGCATATCCTAAACTACATATGGCCTGATTCCTATAAAACCAAGGATATGTAGGCAGCTCAGAAGCCAGGGTACGGCCTATCTATTTCAAACTATTTCGCTCGATCAAAATTGGCCATCATATCTTTACCCGATAACTCTTTTCATTCTTCTCGGGTAAAGAGGGGCAGTTGTTGATACCCAATGTTTCCCTATATATTTTCAATATGCAAAATACCTTTAAAATAGCATATATGCATATATAAGCATGTCCAGATATTTTATTATTTTTTCATAATTTTTAAAGGCTTTTAAATCAATTTATTTCCCTTTTATATCCATAAAAAATCAATAATTATCTCCAAAATTATAATTTTTTGGTGATTCATTTGTTGGACATTTATATCTATGCTAAAATATAGCTAAGGTAATTTTTAAATATTTTTACAAATTTATTTAGTATTTTTAAGCTAAATTGCATATAATTACAATATTAGCCCTTTTAAGATTCAATTGTGTTTTATATTCATAAAATTAACTCCTGTATTTTAAAATTATTAATTATACATTATAAATAATTTTAGTGCTTCAATTTATTTACAGAAACTAATTTACTATTTTTATAATTTTAAAAGGAGAAAATTGGCTATTTAAATAATAGCCTAATTACATTTCAATTGTAGCCTAAATTTGATCCCAAATAAAATCCAATTTCCCAGCCCAATTCCCATTCAAACCTGATCCCTAACCTAATTTAAACGACCCAACCCGGATTCCCCACCTAACCATTTTAATCCTAGCCATTGATTATTTAGATCAACGGCCATCGTCCTCCCTTTCCATTTTTAACCTTAAACGACCCCTTACCCTACCTCATTCTTCACCAAACGACGCCCTTGAATCCCTCTTCTCTCTCAACTCTCTCTAAAACCTCTCATGAACCCTAGCCGCCGCCATCTAATCCCACCCTAATCCACCTCAACCCTTGCCTAATCCATGGCCTCTCATGGTCATTTGAGATATGTATCAGCCTCCTATGGCTCCTGGGTGTTTGTTTCTATGGTTTCATGGCCAGACCTCGAGGGAATCTAGTCCAGTCCTTGCTCGACTTCTGTGCATGGCCTTTCTCCGGCCATCCATGACCTTTCTCCGGCCATTCATGGCCTTTTAGGGCAGATCCTTGACTTTCCTAGATAGATCAGAAACTTTCAAGGTCTTTCTCACCTTTTCTGGGTTTTTCGAAAACCTAATCTTTAAGATCTTTCAATTTTCTTTTAGATCTACCTTAGATCTGTATTTACTATGAATTTCTTAAGTGTTTTCTCGAAGGTTCTTCAACTTTTCTTTCAAAATGACTCTTTATTTTTTTCGATTAGGGTTTCTCCTAACCTCTCTTTTAAAGATCTCTTCTCTGTTTTTGGTGTTGTTTCATGATTTATCTATGTTACTTGTTTATGCTTTCCTTCTACTTGAGTCGGCATGTTAAAAACCCTAGTTCCCTTTTTGTCTTATCCGAGTTCTGAAATTGTTTGCCTAAATATGTGCTTATTTTATTAAGTTCTTTGTTTCTGACTCTTTTCTCCTTGCTTGGCTTACTGATTTTGAGTTCTTAACATCTCTAAAACTCGACTACTATCAAAGTCCTAATTTCTTAGAAGGGGTTTTTCTCACCTATTACTACTGTGAGACCTTTACTTGTTTCTGATTTCTCTTACCTGATACTATGTTCTTCTTCACTGTTGATTCTATATGACTACTTGACCTACTTGACTACTAAGCTTCGAATATTTTTCTTACTACTGAATCCTAGCTTATTTCTACCACTATTGTATGTTTGTGCTATCTTTTTTGTCAATATGTTTGGCCTCGCATGTCTGATGTTTCTGTTCGCTCTATTTATATGCTGAAGTTTCTTCCTTGATTGATCTTGATCTTGTGACTGATTACAGAAGTTTTTCTTTTATGAACTCTAATTTCACTCGCCTGTTTAAAATTAATTGATTCATTTTCCTTTACTGTGATGTTTTACCTTGCTAAATTCTTTCCCAAAATAAGCCTACTTTGTACTTAGACTTGATTGTTTACTTCGTACTTTTACTGCCCCTTATATGGCAATAATCAATCTGTCCCCAAACTGATTTTCTTTCCTTAATTAAACCTGTTACTACCTATTAAACAGTGATTCCTTAATTAAAGGGAATCACTTGTATTAATTGATTCTGATTGTGATTATTTCCATGTTTGTGTTTACTTATTACCTCCTCTTCACTCATTTTCAAAACTATTAATACACATCCCCTCTTCTTTCAAGGACACGAACAATCTAAGTTAAGAACACACACTTACAGTCAAAACTTTTTTTTTCTACTACTACTTGTGCTACTGCTCTGTCTAGCCGGCTGAAAGCCAAGGCTAGACTGTGGAATCTTGCTTATTTCTTTCTTTCTGCATTTTGCTTCTCTACTGATATGTCCTAGTTAATTTTCAAGCATCAACAACAACATGTTTCTTTAGCTGTTTTAGTTTCTTTCATTCTTGTCTACTTCTGCTTATGTTTCTGCAATCAAGTTACATTACTAGCATGTGAAATATGTTCCCTTCTCCTTTTTAATTAATGCTCTCCTATGTGTATGAATCCCAAACCCCACATCCCCTTCTATGTGTTTGTGTTCTCTGGCTAGTTTGTGGGCATGCCAGCATCATTTATTGTTGTGCGTGACCAAACCTGATCCTTTCTGGGGTCATATGCCTCATACAATGTATTCCCAAAACCCCTTGACACCTTTGTGTGACTGCTGATTCTGTGTAGTTCGAGTTTTACTACTACTATTTTCAAATCACCTTTACCACTTACTATTTTCAATCCAGTTTTAAATAAATCTCTTTCAACTATGTTTTTCACTTCCACTATATTCTTAGAACCTAGGTTCTGCCCCTCTTGTGTGAGCCTTGCCTTGAGACCCTTGAGCTCCTTCTAAACTTGGACACATAAGGGTTGACCCTTCCACACTGCACTCATCTTTGTCTGGGTACGCAACCTGGGCGTAAGCACTGCCCCGGGTCCCTTGAGACCCTTAGGGAACTTTGACACCCCAGGTATGAGAAAGGCTTTGAACATCATTGGCATTTGAGGTAGTTTATTCCATAACTCAGAGAGGAAGTCAGAATCAGGCTTCCTATGGTTGTAACTTCTTATTTTGCTTTTCTGGTGTAATTCTTTCATTTTTGGGTATGTAATAATTTGTAACAAATATTGGGAGCTGGTTAGTGAAAAAGAATGGGTGATTATGCATGCTTTAGCTATTAGAAGGGTAGATAACATGCCTATAGGATCTGTTTTAATACAATCTGCATGTTTTAATTCCACACTTAGACAACATGCCTATAGGATTTGTTTAATAAATTCTTCATGTTTTAGTTACACACTTAGACACCATGCCTATAGTATCTAAATGGCTATAATCAGACATCATGCCTACAGGGTTAAAATCAGCTTTGAAATTAGATGTCATGTCTATAAGATTAAAATCAATATTTTTATAGAAATCATGCCTATAGGAATCTTGCTATAAATCCTGCCTGCTTCATGTCACGTTCAACTAGATACCATGCCTATAGGATCCAAATCACTCGTTTAAACTGTTTACTGCTTTGCTACACTCCTAGTTAGTAATAGGCGTCATGCTTATAGAACATCACCAATACACACTTAGGCAAGCCTTAGGTAATAACAACAAAACTGAATCCGCCTTTAATTAGCAACTTCTACAACCAACAGGCTGGACTGATTCGGACTCCATATTTGAGTTATGTAATAAATTAGTCTGCTTCAACAATTAAAACACCCTGCCTTAGTACTTTAAATTCTGACCCTACTGTATTTAAGTCATGCTATTTATGTGCATTGTCTGCGGAGGTATATATGAACCTCTTAATTGTTTATATGTTTCCCCTAATATGCAGTCCTATGTGTTTTGTATGTCGCCTAAGCCTTTTACCTTTAAAACCTAAGAGTCAGCTTAAAAATCATCCCTCTCATAGGAATAATAGTCCTAATTTCCTCCGGGACCGATAGGAATGGGACGGGTAATAGCATGCAATAGAGGTCAAGACCAATTCGCTCTTTAATACCTTAATAGGGTGGGAATGGTAGATATGGTTATGATGACCGGTGCGCAAATACCACGTGTATCCCCTCTTCCGATGAGTGTCATACCGTATCGCATTGATGTGATCCATATTATAAATAAACCTAGCCCCCCCCCTCATTTTCCCTTTACATTCTCAAGTATTTATAAAAGTGTAACTCTTTTTTCAAAGTTCGCCTTTTAACAATTGTTTTTGAACTCTTATGTGTTTAAACTCAAATCCCCTACTATTTGAGTATATACATTGTCTATCTGCTAATTGTACAAAATTCACAAAAAAACTGTCTGACCGGGAACAACACTAGTGGATCCGAGGGGTGCCTAACACCTTTACCTTAGGATAATTTCAAAACCTTACCCTATCTCTGGTTATCAAACAAACTTAGAAATGAACTCTATAGGTGTCCTAATGTACCTTAAATCATTAGGTGGCGACTCTTCAAATGCAAACCCAGTTCCCAAAAGGAATGAGTTGTTCCATAGCAAAAATGTTATAAACCCGATTTTCCGATGCGAAGAGAGAAAAAGGGGGCGCGACAAGTTTCAAACGGGCAAAAATTGCTCGTAATTGCTCACTTTATCTTTGCCCGAAAATTCTTCATGTTTTCGAGCAAATAGGGGCAGCTGTGAGCAACTAATTTTTGCCCTATTTGAAAATAACTCCTAACGAATAGACCAAAATAATTTTAATTAATTTTTAGTAGTTTTTCTTAAATTAGTTGTATTTCATGCATTTTTAATATTTGAAAATCTTAAAAATATTATCACGTTTTAATTTCATGTCATCTTAGGTTCAATTCACATGTAGAAATTAATTTATATTAAGCAAAAAATCACAAAAATGGTCATTTTTATATATTTAAAGTTTAGTCTTTAAAATTAGTATTTTTAAGTTAATTAGTTATTTTGATGTTAAAAATAGATAAATAATTTCATTTTCTACAAAAATAGATTGATTTAGGGTTTTAATTAATTAATAAAGGCAAAAGAAAAACAAAGAAAAGGAAATTAGAAAGATTATATTTTTGGTCTTGTTTCTTTAAAATTGGGCCAATTCCTAAAATGGCCCAAACTAATTTTAAACTCCAGCCCAATTCCAATACCAATACACATTGACTCATTACCCCTTTCCCATTTTTATACCTCAATCCCTCACATAAAAGGAGACCTAACACATCAGATAAAAGGATCTTTCCTCTACAAGACAGGATGGCGGATCTCAAGGAGCTGAAGAGCATCAGCCAAAGAGAACAAATATTTTCGCCGATAACCATGGAAAAACATCAGGCCACTGATTTTCGTCCTCTACTCCATATTGAAATACCTTTAATTTCCATAATACGCCCCCTTTCACTAGTAAGGAACTATGGTGACCACCATTAGATCTCATAAAGAAATAAAGGTTTTAGCTGCTGACATTTGAAATTGTCGCTCAAGCTGATGTTTGGATTGATTGTCGCTGAAATTTGGATTTTTGGGTGTTCGAGTTCGATTTCGATTTCAGAAAGTGAAGCTGCATTTTGTTGACTCTGCTGTTGTTGAGCTCCAATTTTCTGTCTTTCAGCCTTTTATTTGGCTCCTCTAAGTTTATTTCTAGTTGTTGAGGTACCTATCCTTATTTTAGAATGTATTTACTGTTTAGATATTCTTATACTATAAAGTTTTCTTAAATATACGTCATTTGATTCGTGTGAATGTTTCATGGCTGGATGTTGTTAGCCTATTCCCTTATTTGTTTGTTGATTTCATATGTGTTTGTCAGGTTCTTTAGATGAATCAGTTCTGGGTTGTTAGGATTTAGTTTTTTATTGTGATGAATGTCTGAATTATGAAGAGATTTGATATGTAAAATCTTGAGATCTCCTTTAACTCACCTGGGAACGAAACTTTAAAGCTTGTTCACTTTTATTTTGGTTAAATATTTTTGATCTTTATACTGATTCATGGTTAAGAAGTTAAGACCTAGTCTACCATTTATAAGTGTTTTCTATTTACTTATTTTGTTTATGTTAATAAAAAGAATGATCATTCAATATGATAGATGGCCGATGTGTCTCTTCTTGACCTCTCAATATCAATCATATATGTGAGTATTGTGTAGTTGAGCTAGAACATTTGGCATTTAATGTGAAGCTATTCCAGTTGCAGATTCTATCATGATTTGATTCACTAGAATTGGACAACACTAAACATGAATACTCTTTATTCTTTTACCTTTTGATGTCAGTCCCCAACACTCACACATGTAGGTTTAATGCATTTGAATTGCATTTTTGAGATCGTTACATTTTTTTCTCCATGTCGTTCTGGTAGATTTTCCGGTGGTCGTACCTTCATTTCACCATGAATTTGTTGGCATGTGTATTTGCTTGAATAAGGAATTTCCATATTCAGATTTGTGGCATCTTATGGTTCACATTTCCATATTTCTAGAATGCATAATTGAAGTAAAATTCATACTTAATGCAATCATATGGAAGTTCAATATGTGCAATAAAAGTGAGGTAAAGTACTTTAGGTAATATAATGTCATATGAATTTAGAGCAGCAGATACAACTTATGAACACCGTAGTTTGCTTTAGGCGCGATAAATAAATCATCGTGACCATGGATACGGTTCATGTGGCATGGTCACGATACATAATCCCCAATTGGAGTGTGCATTTCATGTGACCCGATCATAACAACTTCGAATAATAATAAAATAAACATATCGCGAATCGCGGTCGCATTTCACGTAGCGTGGTTTGCGGCGTGTTCCAACACGACAAATGTACGACAATCGTAACTTGTTCAAAAAATAATTCCATAAATCCTAAAAAGCAGTTAAATGAATAAAAGTGGTTATAAAGTTAAAAATGCACAATAGGTTTAAAACATGTAACAAATCAGATAATTAGGCCAGTTTTAATAGTTTAAGCGACCGTGCTCGAACCACGAAATCCGGGAATGCCTAACACCTTCTTCCGGGTTAACAGAATTTCTTACTTAGAATTTCTGGTTAAGCAGACTTTTATGTAAAGTCAAATTTTCCTCGATTTGGGATTTAAAATAAATCGGTGACTTGGGACACCAAAATAATTATCCCAAGTGGCAACTCTGAAAAATTAATAAAATAATTCCATTTCAATTAATGTCGCTTTAATTGGAAAAACTCCCTTATATTTGCCTCGGGCGGGTAAAAAGGAGGTGTAATAGTACCCACCTCTGAGGATTGACAATTTATTTGATCAGTTGAAAGGTGCCAAGTGTTTTTCAAAGATAGACTGGAGGTCCGGGTACCATTAGGTAAGGGTTAAGGATGAAGATATTCCAAAGACAACATTCAGGACCAAATACGGGTACTTCAAGTTTCGTGTTATGTCGTTCGGTTTGACCAATGACCCAACAGTATTCATGGATTTGATGAACTGTGTGTTCAGGCCCTTCTTAGATCTATTCTTAATTGTTTTTATCGATAATATATTGGTGTGTTATCGTTTAAAGGCTGAGCATGCAGATCATCTGCATATTGTGCTCAGAGTTGTACAAAAAGGGAAGTTGTATGCAAAATTCTCTAAATGTGAATTTTGGTTGAACTTTGTAGCTTTCCTTGGGCATATCATTTCGGGTGAAGGAATCTGGGCAGATACACAAAAGATTGAGGCAGTAAAGACTTGGCCTAGACCCACAACACCGATGAAGGTTCATAGCTTTCTTGGTTTGGCAGGTTATTACATGAGATTTGTAGAGAAATTTTCTTCCCTTTCAACACCTTTGACAAAGTTGACTCAGAAGGGAGCAAAGTTTTAATGGACTGATGCTTGCGAACGGAGTTTCTAGGCATTAAAGTACAGATTACTATCAGCCCCGTTTCTAATGCTTCCAGAAGGAACCGATGGTTATGTTATCTATTGTGATGCTTCAGGTATTGGATTGGGTTGTGTGATGATGCAGCATGGTAAGGTTGTGGCTTATGCTTCTAGACAACTAAGAAAGCACGAAAAGAACTACCCGACCCATGATTTAGAGTTAGCTGCGGTGACTCATGCACTAAAAATGTGGAGGCATTACTTGTATGGTATTCATGTTGATATCTATACGGATCATAAGAGCCTCCAGTATATCTTCAAGCAAAAAGAATTGAATCTACGTCAAAGGAGATGGTAGGAGCTACTTAAAGACTATGACATTGATATTTTATATCATCCGGGGAAGGCGAATGTAGTAACCGACGCCCTCAGCTGTAGATCTATGGGTAGCTTATCATATTTACAGCCAGAGAAGAGAGGGAATAGCCTATGAGGTTCATCAGCTATCTAGTCTTGGAGTTCGGTTACTGGACTCAGGTGATATTGGAATCATTACTCAGGATACGTCAACATCCTCTTTAGTAACTAAAGTATAGGAACGCCAGTACGAGGATCCTGTACTAGTTCATTATCGGAATACCACCCATCAAAGGGAGAAGACACAATTTGAAATTATAGAATATGGGGTCCTTAAATATTGAGGATAATTATGTGTCCCTAATGTTGCAAGGCTACGTCGGCAGGTTATGGGAGAAACTCACTATTCTCGTTATTCTATCCATCCAGGAGCAACAAAGATGTATCATGATATCAGGGAAGTGTATTGGTGGGATGGAATGAAAAAGGATATAGTAGAAGTTGTTGCTCAATGTCCTAACTGTCAGCAGGTTAAGATTGAGCATCAAAAACCCGGTGGCTTATTGCAGGCTATGGAGATTCCGACTTGGAAATGGGAAGTAATCAATATGGATTTCATCGTAGTCTTACCTCGTACCCAGCGTAAGTTCAATTCGATATGGGTGATTATTGATAAGCTTACAAAGTCAGCCCATTTTCTGCCCGTTAGGACTATATATTCCTCAAAGGATTATGCAAGGCTTTATATTAAGGAAATAGTATGATTGCATGGTGTCCCTGTATATATATCTCGGATAGAGGAGCTCAATTTACAGCTAACTTCTGGAGGTCCTCCCAAAACGGATTGGGGACTCAAGTAAGTCTTAGTACAGTATTTCATCCCCATACAAACGGACAGGCTGAGCGTACTATTCAAACACTGGAGGATATGTTACGAGCTTGTGTAATAGACTTCAAAGGTAGCTGGGATGATTATATGTCGCTTATTGAGTTTGCATATAATATTAGCTACCATTCCAGCATTCAGATGGCTCCATACGAAGATCTTTACGGACAGAAGTGTAGGTCGCCTATAGGGTGGTTCGATGTTGGAGAATCTGAATTACATGGGCCAGACCTGGTTCAGCAGGCCATAGAAAAAGTAAAATTGATTCGGGACCGACTGTTGACAGCTCAGAGTTGTCAAAAGTCATATTCTGACGTGCAGAGACGAGATTTAGAATTTGGGGTGATGACTGGGTATTCTTAAAGGTGTCACCTATGAATGAGATGAGATTTGGCAAGAAAGGCAAACTTAGCCCACGGTATATTAGGCCTTATAGGATCATTTGGAGAGTGGGCCAAGTAGATTGTGAGTTAGAATTGCCCTCGGAATTGGAGTCTGTCCATCTGGTTTTTCACGTATCCTACCCGAGTGGTGCCCACAGATGATGTACAGATTACAGAGGACTTGTCATACGAGGAAATTCCGGTTGCCATCCTAGACCAACAAATTTGCAAGCTGCGGAATAAGGAGGTAGCCTCTGTGAAAGTACTTTGGAGGAACAACAATGTGGAAGAAATGACTTGGGAGGCCAAGGAAGACATGAAGTCTAGATTATTGTTAGATGTAACATCCTTCCCCCCTTAGAAACATTTGCCCTCGAATGTTTAACTCTCCGAGATCTATATAACCTTGGCAGAGTCGCCTTTGTAACAACGCTACTACCAACTTTTCCTATAGAAACCCAATAATTTAATGACGATGATTGGGTTCCTATAGAAACCCAATAATCTAGACTTCATGTCTTCCTTGGCCTCCCAAGTCATTTCTTCCACATTGTTGTTCCTCCAAAGTACTTTCACAGAGGCTACCTCCTTACTCCGCAGCTTGCAGATTTGTTGGTCTAGGATGGCAACCGGAATTTCCTCGTATGACAAGTCCTCTGTAATCTGTACATCATCTGTGGGCACCACTCGGGTAGGATACGTGAAAAACCAGATGGACAGACTCCAATTCCGAGGGCAATTCTAACTCACAATCTACTTGGCCCACTCTCCGAATGATCCTATAAGGCCCAATATACCGTGGGCTAAGTTTGCCTTTCTTGCCAAATCTCATCACACCCTTCATAGGTGACACCTTTAAGAATACCCAGTCATCAACTCTGAACTCTAAATGTCGTCGCTGCACGTCAGAATATGACTTTTGACGACTCTGAGCTGTCAACAGTCGGTCCCGAATTAATTTTACTTTTTCTATAGCCTGCTGAACCAGGTCTGGCCCATGTAATTCAGATTCTTCAATATCGAACCACCCTATAGGCGACCTACACTTCTGTCCATAAAGATCTTCGTATGGAGCCATCTGAATGCTGGAATGGTAGCTAATATTATATGCGAACTCAATAAGCGACATATAATCATCCCAGCTACCTTTGAAGTCTATTACACAAGCTCGTAACATATCCTTCAGTGTTTGAATAGTACGCTCAGCCTATCCGTTTGTATGGGGATGAAATACTGTACAAAGACTTACTTGAGTCCCCAATCCGTTTTGGGAGGACCTCCAGAAGTTAGCTGTAAATTGAGCTCCTCTATCCGAGATATATATACAGGGACACCATGCAATCATACTATTTCCTTAATATAAAGCCTTGCATAATCCTTTGAGGAATATATAGTCCTAACGGGCAGAAAATGGGCTGACTTTGCCATCCTAGACCAACAAATCTGCAAGCTGCGGAGTAAGGAGGTAGCCTCTGTGAAAGTACTTTGGAGGAACAACAATGTGGAAGAAATGACTTGGGAGGCCAAGGAAGACATGAAGTCTAGATTATTGGGTTTCTATAGGAACCCAATCATCGTCATTAAATTATTGGGTTTCTATAGGAAAAGTTGGTAGTAGCGTTGTTACAAAGGCGACTCTGCCAAGGTTATATAGATCCCGGAGAGTTAAACATTCAAGGGAAAATGTTTCTAAGTGGAGAAGGATGTTACATCTCGCGTTTTTCGTACATTAAAGGTTTTGTCTTCAGTTAATTGACGCAGACTGAGGGTGAGATTATCTCAAGGTTAACGTATTTACGCTATTTATAACAAGAGATAACTAAGCGTTATGAAGGATAAAGGGGTACACGAATTAAAGAAAGAGAGTTTCGTTAAAAGTGGCGAATTTGGGATAAAATACGGGTCGAGCAATAATACCCGATAACTATGAACTAGTACCATGCAAGATACCATATGACCACGGTAGTATAATGTATAAAGTATATATGAAGTAAATTAAAAATAAGTAGAATTTTAAGTAATTTATGGTAATTTTTAAATTACGCGGGTAATTGATTAATTATCGGGTAACGAAATATTACCTAGTTAATTATTAACTGGATAAAAATTAACAAAATTACACCCCAAAAGAAATGTGGCAGCTCCCTTTTAATTTAAGGTGACTCATTATCCATTTATTACATGTGTCACGTTAAGGTTTAAGTGGCAAGAAAGAGACATTTTATAGTCTTATCATTATAACATTAAAAACGTTACAAACCTTTATTAAAGCTTTAAGATTTCAAAGCTTTAACAAAGTGGTTACAAAGCTTTAACAATTCAAAGCTTTAACAGATCTGCAATCCAAAACGTAGCCATTTCAAAGCTTTAATAAAGCTTCCTTTTCCTATTTTGAAAACAAAATCAATCCGAACGTTACAAACAGTAACAGCTCAAACAACGAGATTTCTTGCTTCCAAGTTCTCCTACAAATAATATTATACGGAGTTCCTTATTCCAAGTATGTTAAGGTCATCCCTTCTTTTTTTGGCATGGTCCAAATTATACTGAAGAAACGAGCAAATGCATAGTTTTCACAAATTACTCTATTCATAGAAATACTAGGGGTGTCTATATTCTTGATTCCCCATGTGAATGATTATCATCTTCTGTTCATGGGTCTCAGAATAATACGCAGTTGAAAAAGTTTATCCCGGAAGGATTATTGAGATTTTTACGTATTTTTCATGCATTTCACCAATTTATACATGTGCATTGACATATGACCAGATGGTGTTATATACGCGTATATATGTAAATATATGTATATGGGATATGGGAAAAGGTTACGGCGTTATATACGCACCACCATCTGATCAACTGGTATATGTTGTTGATGTTGCCTACAGTGGCCGAGACGATATGATGGGATGCCCTCAGTGGCTTGATGATATAATATACACCCATACGTATGCATGGCATGATATTTATGTGCATGTGCATGACATTATAAATGTTTTAGAATTTACAAAGTTATTCAGATTTAAAGATGTGTTTCTATATTCCATGTTTCATATACGTCTTTTACGTTCTAAGTCTCATGCCTTACATACTCAGTACATATTTCATACTGACGCCCTATTTCACGGGGCCAACGTTTTATGCCCGCAGGTGCATGTAGGCAAGCTAATGGTCTCCCTTCTTAGGATCCTTGATCAGCGAGAGTTGGTGTGCTCCACTTGATCCGAAGCTTCTTTTGATTTTGGTACGATATATACATATATAGGTATGACGTGGCTTAGCCCCGTCTTCGCGCAGTTATATTTCTATTAGAGGTTTGTAGACAGCATGTCTAGTTAGATAGTATGTGCCTTTGCCAGCTTCCAGTTTTGAGATGTAGAGTTGTCTATAGCAGCCTTTTCGACTCGCCCTACGTATGTTGCACGTATACGTATGTATGCCTTTTGGGCAGATTTCCTTCATGTACTTTATTCTCGTAATTCAGCAGATGTTATTTAAGTTTATATTTTAGGCACATGCTTCGGAGTGTTTGGCAGGTAGGACTCGGGCACCCGTCGCGGCCCATCAGTTTGGGTCGTGACACATAAGTATGGAGCTTAACTGGAAAATGTAATTTGTAAATGATAGCAATACTAGTTATGCTTTAAATGGTAGAACCCTCATTGAATTGTTGGTTTTGATTTCTTGAGGACAACCAAAAGCCTTAAGTTGGAGGGTGTTGATGAGTGATGATTTTACCACTCATTCTAGTCTCTTTTCTTTAGTTTTTATATCCTTTAATTATAATATGAGGGTGTTTATGGTATGTATTCCTAGATTTTCAAGTAAATGATTCCATAAAGAGAGTTGACTTAAATTGAAGTGGAATTGAGCAAAAAAGGGTTGAAACAATGCAAAACTCTTCAGTGATTCCGCATCTGCAGAAGACTGGTCGCAGAAGCGACCTCGCATCTGCGAGGAAATGGTCCGCATATGTGGAATTGAGCTACATTATTTGGGATCGCATCTACGAGACAAGAACCGCTTCTATGGTTGCGTATCTGCGCTTGAGAGTCAGCATCTGCGGAGCAATAAGTTCCCTTCAATTTTCACATCAATCCGCATCTGTGGAGCCGCACCCATGAGGTTTCTTCCGCGGGTGCAGTCAACGGGCTTCAGACCTGGGCAAGAATAACATTTCATATTTTGTCAATTCCAAACCCACAAATACACGACCTAGTAGAATATTTGGACATCTTTGGGCAGTCTTTGACCAATTTTGAGAGAAGAACACAAGTTTGGAGTTTCTTGCACACACATTTTGGTCTTGAAGATTTGAAGCTTTTGGTTGAGAATTTCTTACTCATTTATGCTCATTTCTATATTTTCTTGCTTTGTATTGTTTATCTAAGTGTGTAGTATTTATTCCAACACTTGAACTTGTTTATGGAAATATTCATGTTTAAAGTGTGGATTAAATATCTTGGTGTGCTTATGTATTGAACAATTTTTATCTTTTATGAAGTAAGTTATTGCTTCTTTAATTATTCTTGTTCTTTAATGTTTCCAAATGGATTAGCTAACCCTAGGACTCACCCATTAACTTCGAATTAATTTTGGGAAAGATTATTTGGGGTTGGGAAAGATTAATTAACTAGAACTTGAGGCTTTGACCCTCATTTTATAGATTCTACCTAGGGATAGGATTGAACTACTTGTAGCCATATTCGGGTGTATTTAATCTCTTAATTGTCTTAGGGACAATTCAATTAGGAAGTCTTGTTAGTCTTCAAAAGAAGCTAATATAGAATTATTTTCCGAGGCTAATTAACATAAACTTGCTCATATGTTTTAAATCGTGAAATACATTGGATCGTTACTTGAGTGTAATTCCCCGTGTATACATACTTGTAGCCATTGATCATTTTACTTACTTTCTAGGTTAGTTTAATTTTCGCATTTAGCTATAAATATTTTCTCAAGACAATTCTAAGTATTTGGAATTGCACATATAAAGACCATTGTCTGTTGACACATATAAAGAGTTGTTAGTTGTTATACAAGCCATTGGCATGAAGTACAAGATAGTTATGAGCCACAATAGCATTAGGAGAAAGCATAAAAATAGGGGAGAGTTCTTTATTAAACATGCAGAGGGCAGGGTGGAAGTACGGTCCGCACAATTCCAAGTGCGATCTGCAAAATGAAAGTGACGTCCCCAAAAATCCAAGTGTGGCCGCACTTCTGCGCTGAGGTATCAGACCTTTAGAGAGAAGTCTCTGAAGGATAGTGCAAACACGCTTCTGCGATCGTAGAAATCCAAATGCGGTCCATACAATTATATGTGTGGTCCGCACTTGAGTAAAATTACTCAGGTCCTAGAGAATAAGTTTTCTGAAGGACAATGCGGACCTCTCCTTATGGACATGAAATTCTAACTACGCTATGCACAATTTAAATTACGGCTGCAGAATTTGGGCTATCAGCCAGGCTACCAAACTAGTAATTGCAAACCGCAAAATTTCAAATGTGATCCGCACAATCAAGAGTAGTAAAGACACAGTTCAGTTAATACCTAGGTTATGCAATTTTGTTCAATCCAACTAGGTAATATGTTAAAGGCATGATAGCAAATACCCATTCTTAATTTACCTCACATGGACACAGATAAGGGATGTAACATAGATGGCCTAACAAGAATTTAAAAATAAAAAAAATTCAAAAGAAAAATAAACAAGATCGAAGTGATGCATACCAGATTATGATAGTGCAAGTGGAATGATCGGGAGTGGATATGTGTGGTCAAATGTGCGTACAAATGGATCTTCAGTAAAATCTCTGTTAGTGAGTGAAAATGCCGAAAAAGGTAAAATAATGACCCACTATTTTATTTATATTATTGTATGGGCCGGTTCAGAGAGAGGTCGAGTGCGGCCACAAAATTCCAACCACGATCCACACTCTGTTACCTGGATGATAGAGAGCATATATTTGTGTGGTCCGCACTCTTTCAAGTGTGGCCGAACTTTTGTCAACATGTTTTTAGTGACCTCTTTGCAAGTACTCTCATGTGGCCGCAAAATTGGCTCCGCATTATTGCGATAAAAGTTCAGAGGATACTCATTTTAGAATTTAGGATATCTTAGCATCTACCGTCCGCAGTAAAAATCTACGACCGCAATCAATTATTTGATGTCTGCATTTCCTCTTCTACCAATGCACAAATAAAGTATGGTCCGCAGTTTTCCATGCAATGCCACATCTTTATCCATCTTTTAATACCTAATATTGATTATTGAAGTTGTCACGACCCAAACCGATGGGCCGCGACTGGCACCCGGTACCTTACTTAACCGAGTACCAATACAACGTATCTTTTCATGCCATACTATCATAAATAACTGAGCCGGATAGGCTGCCATGAAATAGGTAGAATACAACAGGTAATGCCAACTTATACATAAGACATATGGGCGACTAAGACCAAAATAATCACTTGAACACTGAACATAGGCTGACAAGACCATATGATCTTTTACGTACATGACATCGGTCTACAATCCTCTAAGGATACATAATTTTCATAAAGGTCGGGACAAAGTCCTGCCATACCAAACAATACACATCTAACTCATACTAACCAAACAAGCAACTCCGAAGCAAATGAAGCACACTAACATTTTCTGATGAGCTGACAACCTACTTGGAGGGTTCTCGACCTATCTATCGGGACCCGCAGGCATGAAACGTAGCATCCCCCAGAAAAAAAAGGGACGTCGGTACGAATAATGTACCGATTATGTAAGGCACATAAATAAGTACATAATAGACATAGAGGAAATATAGAGTAAATGACTTCACCTGTAAGTCTGAATAACTTTGTAATTCATGAAATAATTATAGTATCATGCATATGTGTATGAATGTCATGTCGTACATAGGTATATGTTTCATAACATCATCAACCTCTGAGGGCATCCCATCATATCATCTTGGCCACTATGGGCAAAATCATCAACGTATACCAACTGATCAGGTGGTGGTGCGTAGATAACATCATAGCATTTTTCCCATATCCCATATAAATATAATATACATATATACGCGTATATAACGCCATTTGGTCATTGGTTAATGTGCATGTATAAATGCATGAAATGCATAAGAAATACGTCAATAAGATTTTCTCGAAATGGCATAAAAATCGATATGCCTTACGGATAAACTTTATCAAATACGTATTTTAGTAAGACCCATGAAGAGAATAATTCACATGGGGAATCAAGAATATAGACACCGCTAGTATTTTTATGAATATGGTCATTTATGAAAGTTGCGTATTTTTCTCATTTTATTTGTATTATTTGGACCGTGCCAAAAGAAAGAAGGGATGACCTTAACATACCTGGAGTAGGAAAAAATCCGTATAATAATCTTGTAGGAGAATTGATTGCAAGAAATCTTGTTGCTAATGTCTTCTTTCTAACATCTTGTTGGTGTCTTTTTTTGCAAGAATTTAAAATTAATCTTTGAAGGCTTGACAATAACCAACATTTTCCAGGAAATGCTAACATTTGTTTTGGATGGCAAAATGCTAATAATTTTGACTTGTAAAGTTCCAAAGTATCTGATTGTTGAAAGCTTTTGAAAATAGTTAACTTTCTTTGGATTGTAAGGATTTGTATAAGGAACATAAGAAATGATGTGTCTCTTTTTATTACTAACCTAGTTGCCACCTGTCCACGAAGACTAAAGAGTCATTTGTCTTGATTGTGGCTAGTTGCCACGTTTTTGGAGAGGTGGGTGAGAATTATGAATCTTTATCCACTTATTAGGTAATAAGTAATGTTCTGTTACCCCGGTAATTAACCAATTACCCGCATAATTAAAAATTATCTCAAATTACTTAAAATACTACTCTCTTTTAACATACCTTATATACCTTATGGTCATGTAGTACCTTGTATGGCACTAGTCCATAAATACAGGTATTTTAGCTTTGGCCGTATTTTACCCTAAAATGCCAAACTTTGAAAATTTATTTTCTTTGACTTGCTTCCCCTTCCAATTTCACGAATTTACTCATCACTTGTGAAATAGCATAATCCTTATAATCTCCGAATAATCTTTTACTTGGCTGATGTCAATTACCTTACAACAAATTCAACGTATAATACTGTAGGGTACAATATTGTCGTAACTTAATACTACGAAGCGTAACATCATTGTAATGTATTCCTGCAAGGCGTAACATCATCTTATTATTGCGGGGTGTAACATCATTCCCCCCTTTGGAACATTCGTCCTCGAATGTTGATTGATGCTCTTATCGTTTTCATAAGTTATAGCTCTTGTGAATACCTTAATACTCTCCTTGCTATTTAAGTAGTTTCTCTGTGAATAAATCCAAAGTCTAGGTTATTCCCCCATTTAGTCATTTTGCTCATATCATGACTGGTGGTCAAAATCTTTCTAATCTCGCAATTGTTGCTACCTCCTGTCATGCAGCATGTATGACCCTGGCTTTGTAAGTGCGCTTATGCGATTCATTTTTCCTTTTTTCCTTTTATCTTTTAGTCAATCTCTAGGCCTTACTTTGTAAACATATACAAGGCTTAATAGGATGTCTCTCTAGGTATCTATAGGTGTACTGAAGTTCTTCACTCGATACTTTGCAGAACTTGCGAATATGGCCATATCCTATTTCATAGATCTGGTTATCCATTTGTATGGCTTTATTGCATCTACATGGGTCATACTATACCATTTTTTTTACATCAATTTTTTGTTATTGAGGTATGCTTACCAAACTCCCAGTTACTTTTGTTGCCTATCCTTTAGGTATAAATCTCAGTCCTTTAATGCTCCTTCATTACCATTCGCCTTAAAAAGGATGGCGTAATCTCATGTGATACTTTGTAACTTGTATCAGTCCATTGTTGATTCACTTCAATATTGATCTACAACCATCCATTGATAACTTGAAATTTCTTACGTAATATATTTCCACTAAGGCTTACGTTGCATCATGGAACATTTGAAATGATTTTCCTGATCCACCTGAGGGTGATACTGTACTTCCATAACCATATCTCAAATCATAGTTATCACAATGATTTGTCTTACATGGGTATTTTAATAATGTACAATTCATGAACTCATTACTCAATCGGAAGCCCAAACGTCATCCCTTATTCATCATAATTGTATCCTTATTCTACAATCAGGGCAACATTCCATTTCTTCTAAATGCTATTAGTCTTAGACTCGTTTAAGTTGATTCAGGCTATACTGAGCTTTGTATAACTTAGATAAACCATCAGCTCTTTTGTTTTCATAGGCTTGTTCTAAAGACTTATCCATTTGCGCCACCTTCTCACTTGTCTTCTTCTTATCCCTACTCTTGTTTTTCTAAAACCTTGTCATTCTATCATACTCTAGCTTGCGATCGATTCCCTTATGACTTCTGGAATATCGAGACATCACATCGTCTCTAACTCTTCTTTTACTCTCTAATTAGACCTGGTACGCCACTGACAACGATGTTATCATTCCTAGATATTGAATCCTAGTGCTTCTAGCCTTCTATTCGAAGCATGGACTATTCACGATCTTCTGCCCTTGAGTATCTTGTACGTGTTCACATTTACCTTACTTACTTTAAAATCTTGCATCGTATCTTCTATTTCTTTCATGACTTCCCTTACACCTAGGTGTAATTTATGTCCAATACTTGCACCTCTGGTGTATACAAAACTCGGTGGGAGCTTCGTATTGACTTGTTATGAGGATGGTACTTTTCTGATCGGTTTCATTGTAGGGTCGTTATAGAATATGGTTGTCGTATTATCCCTCTTGTACCTCTGATATTAAGAGTGACCCTGTAATGTGCTCAATCACGATTTCTATAATTTTCTGGGTCCAATAATCTACTCCGTTGATGTAACTCTTTAGTTTCCTCCTTCTTCTTATCGGCCTTTATGTCGGCTTAAGTTATCTTCCAATCTGCAACTCATGGTATTAGTTATTCTATTTAGCCTTTCATGGGCGTTGAGGAATATGCATGATACTATTATTTAACAATTTAATCCTTCGTTTATGACCTTGGCTCAATTCTTTCTTTTAATGTATACTAGAATCTTCTACGGTTGTATATGTTGCATGTATAAAACTCTGAACCCTTAAGTGCGTTCATAAAGTAACCAACTCTGGATCATTGATCGAATAATTTCTTTCGTTCCATCATAGCTTTCTTTCAAGGTAAGTTATTACTTTTCCTAGTCTCTCTGCCCCCGTATTGCGTCCATACTTATCTTATCTCAGTGCCCACACATGCCAGAGTTTTCGTGCAACTCATGTGATCTCGAGTATTACTTTTAATTTTTACTTCCTATTCATTAGCCACGGTAGGTGCCACTTTCCTTTGGAGTGCTTCCAATGTTGTTGTGAGACTGTTGTTACGTGACCATTCTCTCCTTAGGTCACTGAGCTTAGGTTAAAGACTTCTTCCTTATTTTCTCAGCTAGTCTTTCATTGTAGTATTTAGAGAGGATCCTCTAACTCTTGTAAGGCTGCAAGCTTATCACATTGTATGCCTGACAGAATTTTCGATGTTCTTCCTTGCTTATAATTACCCGTAGTTACTTTTCTCCATGCCCTTGTGCTTGTAGGGTTACTCCTGAACAAATATTTTGACTGTCTACACGGTGGCACTTTTTTTATTTCTGTAACACTCATACGGTACCTTTTTAACTTCCCCAACTCCTATATGGATGTTTTCCAAGGATCACGATGTCATAACTATGGAGCTGAATTCCTCATATTGGGGTTCCCTATTTTATCTTGAACGATCTATTGATTTGTCTGTATTCTCTTGTCTAGCCATAGCTAAGCTCTTCTTGAATCAACTACTAATTGTTTGTTGGCCCATTCCCATATCAATATTTCGTGTAATCTTTCTTGATCATTTCCTTTATCTTAACTTGCCTCTCACACTAGCTCCTTATTAATTAATAATATCTCGGGCAGGAATCCTTACTTCCTTTCCGTGACGTCGTGTTTGCATAATTTTCTCGTATCGTAGCATAATTGTAGGCTTTGAATAAGTGCAATCTCATCCCTTTTTTTGTTTTATCGCATTCTTCCTTTACCATTCCATAATTACAGGAACCACTTACTTCTGACGTAATGTCACGTCATTCCATATTCCCCCCTTTAGGAGAGTACTAAGATTTAGTGCTATGACTAATCTATGTATAGATCTTTTACCTCTTCATCTTTGGCGCCTTTTCACATCATCGATGACCCTTACTCGCCTTGCGGTAATCCTTCTGTACCAAGAATAACAATATTCCTTACTCGCAATAGTGACACTTAGTGTAATTGGCACATGCAGTCCCTTAAGCTGAACTTTGCTCACATTGCTCGCTTTAGGGAAGCGTCTTCCTAAATGACCATTCTTTGAATTTCTCATGAATCTTCTTTTGTCATCCATTCTATTATTGCCGGAGCAAAATCTGAAATTCTTATGATGGTGACTATTATCAATCACTCAGTCCCTAATTCATGTTTAGTTTATCCTATTCACCAGCCCATACTGATTTCTATCATTCTGAGGTCTAACATTTCCTTGTGGTAGTTGCGTTGGAGTCACGAACTTATTTCTCGAAATAAGGGTATGACTTTATGGCCTATACTCTTTTGTTGTCTCAAGGCGTGTCACCTCTCGTGTTTTCCTTCTTGAGTATGGACTCTTTAGAATTGTCATCATTTTGATCTACCGTTGTCATCCATGTACCACATTTTACTCATACTGCTTCATTAACTTTCTTCTTATTTTCCCGCTAACATTTATGCCTATCACTTTATTCCAAAAGCTCGAACAAGACATTCTTTCGCTTCTAGCCCCTCTTGCTCCATCCATTGGATTCTTGAATTTCCTAACATTCTCTTTCTACCGGGGATGGGAGCCACACTAAGGTAATATTAATCCCTTCCAGGATTCCAGTGCTTATCTTTGTAATACGCATATCAGGCTGTACTATTTTAGGGTGCACCATCGAGGTGTCTTACAAGGAGATCCATTACCACGTTTGTACTATCCTTCAGAAATGTCAACTAACTCTACCAATCCGTCCACTATTTTGGATTACTCTATCCCCAGCCGGATCCTAATAACTTGTCCTTCTCTTAAGCTATGTCTGATAGCTCCCATAGGGCATATCTGAGATCGGTATGGCCGATTGTACATGCATCTATCACTGTTGCAAGTAACTCAAAATGCTTGTATCTCCCTTCCTGAATGGTAAATAATGATAATATTTATTAACTGGGCATCTTGTACCCTTCTTCAACTTGCTTCTTTTACTTCTTGAAACTTGTATTTATCTTCTAAATCTCTCATTGTCTTTCACCATTAAGGTGGATAGGTATTCTTGCCTCAAGACTCCTTATCAAGAGGCTTAAACCTTTCAATACGCACATGATCTACTGAAAACCTCACATTTACTTATCATAAGCATGATACAAAGTCGAGTTCCTCTAATTCAACACTTCCACAGCTATATCTCTTATCGGTCATCTTTCTAAACGTATGCATCGTCTTATTACGAATAAAAATAGAAGTTTGGAATTTGAATTCTTATAAGTGACCTCTACCACACAATCTAGAGTAAGAAAAAGAGTGACAGTCCTAAATGCCCTGTAGCCCCCTGCTTATAAGTGTGGTGCACGACACACCCATAAACGAGACTCTGCTAGACACGGCTTGTAGACTCCCTATGACAGAACTGTTCTGATACCACTTTTGTCACGACCCAAACTGATGGGCCGCGACGGGAATCCAGTACCGTACTCAATCGAGTACCAACATAATGTATCTTTTCATGTTATACTATCATAAATAACTGAACTGGAGAGGCTGCAATGAAAGACATAGAATACAACAGGTAATTCCAACTTATACAGAAGACATATGGGCCTCTAAGACCAAAATAACCACTTGAACACTAAACATAGGCCAACAAGGCCATATGATCTTTTACGTACATGACATCTATCTACAAGCCTCTAAGATACATAATTTTCATAAAGGTCGGGACAGAGTCCCGCCATACCAAACAATACACATCTAACTCCTACTAACCAAACAAGCAACTCCGAAGCAAATGGAGTGCACCAACATCTTCCACTGAGCTGATAGTTTACTTGGAGGGCTCTTGACCTGTCTATCGAGACCTGCGGGCATGAAACACGGTGTACCCAGGAAAAAAGAGACGTCAGTACGAATAATGTACCGAGTATGTAAGGAACATAAATAAGTACATAACAAACATGAAGGAAATATAGAGTAAATGACTCCACCTGTAAGTCTGAATAACTTTGTAATTCATGAAATAATTATAGTATCATGCATATGCGTATGAATGTCACGTTGTGCATAGGTACATGTTTCATAACATCATCAGCCTCTGAGGGCATCCCATCATATCATCTTGGCCACTATGGGCAAAATCACCAACGTATACCAGCTGATCATGTGGTGGTGCGTATATAACGCCATAACCTTTTTCCCATATCCCATATAAATATAATATACATATATACGCGTATATAACGTCATCTAGTCATGGGTCAATGTGCATGTATAAATGCATCAAATGCATAAGAAATACGTCAATAAGATTTTCTCGGAATGCCATAAAAATCAATATGCCTTACGGATAAACTGTATCAAATACGTATTTTACTGAGACCCATGAACATAATAATTTACATGGGGATTCAAGAATATAGACACCCCTAGTATTTCTATGAATAGAGTAATTTATGAAAGTTGCGTATTTTTCTCGTTTCATTTGTATTATTTGGACCATGCCAAAAGAAAGAAGGGATGACCTTAACATACCTGTAGTAGGGAAAATCCATATAATATTCTTGTAGGAGAATTGATTGCAAGAAATCTCGTTGCTAATGTCTTCTTTCAAACATCCTGTTGGTGTCTTTTTTTGCAAGAATTGAAAATTAAGCTTTGAAAGCTTGAAAATAACCAATGTTTTCCAGGAAATGCTAACATTTGTTTTGGATGGCAAAATGCTAATAATTTTGACTTGTAAAGTTCCAAAGGATCTGATTGTTGAAAGCTTTTAAAAATAGTTAACTTTCTTTGGATTGTAAGGATTTGTATAAGGAACATAAGAAATGATGTGTCTCTTTATTTACTAACCTAGTTGCCACCCATCTAAGAAGACTAAAGAGTCACTTCTCTTAGATTGTGGCTAGTTGCCACATTTTTGGAGGGTAGGGTGAGAATTATTAATCTTTATCCACTTATTAGGTAATTAGGTAATGTTTCGTTACCCGGTAATTAACCAATTACCCGCATAATTAAAAATTATCTCGAATTACTTAAAATACTACTCTCTTTTAACATACCTTGTATACCTTATGGTCATGCAGTAACTTGTATGGCACTAGTCCATAAATACTGGGTATTTTAGCTCAGGCCGTATTTTACCCCAAAATGCCAAATTTTGAAAATTCATTTCTTTGACTTGCTTCCCTTTCACTTTCACGAATTTACTCATCACTTGTGAAATAGCATAATCCTTATAATATCCAAATAATCTTTTACTTGGACTGATGTCAATTGCCTTACGACAAATTCAACGTACAATAATACAGGGTGCAACATCGTCGTAACTTAATACTGCGAAGCGTAACATCACTGTAATGTAATACTTCTGGGTGCAACATTGTTATAACTTAATACTGCAAAGCATAATATCATCCTAATATAATAGTGCAAGGCGTAACATCATCATAATATTGTGGGGTGTAACAGAAGCACACTTCAAATATGGTTTAAAACAATAAAACAATATCTACACTTAAAGGGGAAAAGGAAAAGAACTTGGGTTGCCTCTCAAGAAGCGGCTTATTTAATGTCATGGTACGACGCAATATCAGAGCATCCTCAATTGAAATAAAGAACTACCACCATGTGGCTGTCACCAACTTTTCCCAAATAATGTTTCACTCAGTAACCATAAACCCGAAATATTTTATTGTTCTTGTTCTTCAAGTCAAAATCACCGAAGGGTGTCACACCAACAACTTCAAATGGACCAATCCATTTTGATTTAAGCTTATCGTAAAACATTCTCAACCTTGAGTTTAACAACAACAATAGATCACCAGCCTTGAACTCCTTATTCCAAATATACTTGTCATGACGGTACTTCATCTTTTCTTTGTATAAGGACGAACTCTCGTAATCATGGTATCGAAATTCATTCGATTCATTCAAATTTGCAACCAGCAAGTTAGCAGCTACATCCCAATCAAGATTTAGTTTCTTCAAGGCCCACATTGCCTTGTGCTCTAATTCCACCAAACGATAAAAAGCTTTTCCAAACACTAACTAATATCGGAACATTTCGATAGGTGTTTTGTAAGACGTTCTATATGCCCATAAAGCATCATCAAGCTTCTTAGACCAATCCGACGGATTTGCATTCACCGCCTTGAAAAAAAACTCTTTATCTCGCTGTTGAAACTTGTCACGCCCCAAACCTGGGGAGGCGTGGTTGGCACCCGGTGCCGAACTGGCACGAGCGAACCACTTTGTAACTCATTTTTTTTCTTCTGCAACTATCATGGGCCAACATGGCAAAAACTCATAATGTGTCACGACCCCAGTTCGCCCTCCGTGAACTATCGTAATGACACCTAGTCTCTATGACTAGCTAAGTCTAACAAATTGCGGAAAAACAAACAACAGAATAAAACTAGCCAACAACTGCAGAAATAACATAATGAAGAGTTTACGATGCCGCTCGGCATATACAGTACAAACTCTCAAACTGAAACTACATTTCCCAAAACCCGGAATCTCATGAAATCAAAAGCTGTGGAATAACTACAAGGTGTTCTAACTCCAGAGTGTTTAAACAAAAGAAAAGTACAGAAGGGCGATAACTAAAAAAAATATAGTAGATAGGGAACCCTCGGTCTACGGACGCGGCAGACATACCTCAAAGTCTCTAGAGATCGCCTCGACTAGCTAACGATATGGCTGAGCCGATGTACCTGGATCTGCACATGGAAAATATGTGCAGGAAAGGACATGAGTACACCACAACGGTACCCAGTAAGTGCCAAGTCTAACCTCGGTCGGGTAGTGACGAGGAAGGTCAGGGCCCTACCGGATATCAATATATAAGACAAAGTAAGACAGTGTAAAGTGCAACAGTATAATCAAACAATATTAGTAAATGAGAAGAAAACATAGAAAATACACACTCAGTACACCAAAATATCGATGGGGGATCTCCCGGAATTCCGTCCCGTAGTCCCAAACGTAAGTACTCGGGGATCTCTCAGTATCCCAAAGATCTCTTAGTATCCTCAATATGTGTTCTAGGGATCTCTCGGTATCCCAAAGATCTCTTAGTATCCTTAATATATATGTTGGGGATCTCTCGGTATCCTGCACTACAGTCAAAATCAATATATGTGTAGGGGATCTCCCAAAATACTCATCCGCAGTCCCAAATTAAAAACACAACAATCTCAAGGAAAGAATCCACAATTTCATTCAAGTCCGTGCCAAGAAAACAAAGACTTCTATTTTAACATGCTGTTCAGAATTTACTTAAACAGTTTAAACAGATAGGACAGTTAATTCACGTAATCATGCTTCCCTATACTACATAGTAGGCTTAAAGTACAAGTAATGCTCAAGAGGAAAGAAAATATACAGTTAATTTACATAATGAAAATGGGTTTCCAACAATTAGCACGTGTATGCACTCGTCACCTCACGTACACGACATTCATATAACAACAATACCAAATCCTAGGGGGGTGTCCCCCACACAAGGTTAGACAAGCCAATTATCTCGAACTGGCTCAAAAATCAACCCGAAACCACACTCTTGCCACGAGTAATTGACTCCAAATTGTCAAACCTATTCAAATCAATTGCATAATGTAAATATAACTTCAAGTAACTGATTCCACTAATTAATTCAAAGCTAATACGCGAAATTAAGAAAATTGCCCAAAAATTCCCCCGGGCCCACATCTCGGAATCGGGTAAAAGTTACGAATTATGAACCCTCATTCACTCACGAGTCTAACCATACCAAAATTATCCAAATCTTATGTCAAATCCCCAATCAAAATACAAAAATTAGGTCTAAGAACTTTTCCAAAATTTTCCCCAATTTCTCACCCCAAATCCAAAATTAAACGATGAATTCATGTTTAGATTAATGGGTTATAAGCAAAAAGGAGTGAAGAATCATTACCCGCAAACACCCTCCGAAAATCTCTCCAAAATTCATCTCCTACAGAGCTCCCAATTCAATTTTGTGATATGAACTCAAAACCCTCGATTTTGAACTTTATGTTCTGCCCAGACGCGACCTTAATCGCGATCACAGAAACTTCCACGCGAACGTGAAGAGAAACTTCGTTGGCTCCTAGATTTACTCTACACGAACGTGATACTCCTTATGCGAACGTGATGCTTCCGCTGCTCAGCTCTACACTATTGTGGTTGACCTCACGCGATTGCGAAGAGCAAACTTCCACTCCTCAGCCAATACGTGGGTTATGCCGCGTTCGCGATTCAACTTCTGCCAATACTAGGCGTTCGCATTCCCTTGCCCGCGATCGCGTAGAACAAAAATCCCATCTGCCTCATCTAAGCCTTCGCAATCACGAGCCTCATCACGCGATCGCGATGAAGAAAAATCTGCAACAAATACCAGCAAAAATCTTATCCTTCTCCAAGTCCAAAAATTGTCCGTTGGGCATCCAAAACACACCCGAGGCCTCCGGGACCTCAACCAAACATTCCAACCAATCCTAAAACATCATTCAAACCTGTTCCAACCTTCGGAACGCTCAAAACAACATCAAAACACCAATTTAGCATTGGATTCAAGCCTAAGAACTCCAGAAACTCTCAAATTACGCTTTCGATCAAAAAGTCTATCAAACCTCGTCCGAATGATCTGAAATTTTGCAAGCACGTCACATTAAACACTACGAAGCTACTCCAACTTCCGGAATTCCATTCCGATCCCGATATCAAAATCTCACTATGGAACCGGAAACTTCAAAAATTCAACTTTCGGCATTTCAAGCCCAAATAAGCCACGGACCTCCAAAACACAATCCGAACATGCCCTTAAGCTCGAAATCACCCAACGGAGCTAAAAAAATCAATGGAATTCCATTCCGTATGAACTCCGGCCAGGATGGGAGGTAAGACAAGCTCATAAGCAACCTCCCCAACACGTCTTAATATCTCAAAAGGAACAATAAACCTCAGACTCAATTTCCCTTTCTTCCCTAATCTCATAATTCCCTTCATAGGCGAAACCCGAAGCAGAACCCGCTCTCCAACCATATAGGAAACATCACGAACCTTCCGATCGACGTAACGTTTTTGTCTGGACTGGGTTGTATAGAGTCTATCTTGAATCACCTTAACCTTCTCCAAAGCATCCTGAACCAAGTCTATGCCCAATAATCTAGCCTCACCCGCCTCAAACCAATCCATCGGGGATATACACTGCCTACCATATAAAGCCTCATACGGTGCCATCTGAATGCTGAACTGATAGTTTTTGTTGTAGACAAACTCCGCCAGTGGCAAGAACGGATCCCAAGAACCTCCAAACTCTATCACACACGCACAGAGCATATCCTCAAGAATCTGAATAGTACGCTCGGACTGTCTGTCCATCTGGGGTGAAATGTTGTACTCAACTCCACCTGAGTACCCAACTCATGTTGTACGGCCCTCCAAAACCGTGATGAGAACTGAGTACCTCTATCTGAAATGATGAAAACTGGAATACCATGCAGACGAACAGTCTCCCGGATATAAATCTCTGTCAATCGCTCCGAAGAATAAGTAGTACACACAGGAATGAAGTGCGCGGACTTGGTCAGCCAATCCAAAATCACCCAAATGGCATTGAACTTTCTCAAAGTCTGTGGGAGCCCAACTACGAAGTCCATGGTGATCCGCTCCCACTTCCACTCTGGAATCTCTATCTGCTGAAGCAACCCACCCGGTCTCTGGTGCTTATACTTCACCTGCTGACAATTGAGACACCGAGCTACAAACCCAACTATATCTTTTTTCATCCGCCTCCACCAATAGTGCTGCCTCAAATCCTGGTACATCTTCGTGGCACCCGGATGAATGGAATACCACAAACTATGGGCCTCCTCTAGAATCAACTCCCGAAGCCCATCAACATTGGGCACACATAACCGACCCTGCATCCTCAATACCCCGTCATCACCAATAGTCACATCTTTGGCATCGCCATGCAGAACCTTGTCCTTGAGGACAAGCATGAGAGTCATCAAACTGACGCTCCCGGATACGATCAAACAATGAACACCGAGAAACCACGCAAGCTAGAACTTGACTAGGCTCTGAAAGATCCAATCTCATAAACTAGCTGGCTAAGGCCTGAACATCCATTGCCATGGTCCTCTCTACTGCTGTTAAATAAGCCAAACTCCCCAAACTCTCTGCTCGGCAACTCAATGCATTGGCCACCATATTGGCCTTGTCTGGGTGATACAAGATAGTGATATCATAGTCCTTCAGCAGCTCTAACTACCTCCTCTAACACAAATTAAGGTCCTTCTGCTTGAATAGATGCTGCAAACTCCGGTGATCAGCATAAATCTCATAAGGCACACCATACAAATAATGATGCTAGATCTTCAAGGCGTGAACAATAGCAGCTAACTCGAGATCATGGACAGGATAATTCTTCTCATGTACCTTCAACTGTCTGGACGCGTAGGCAATCACCCTACTTTCCTGCATCAATACCGCTCCAAGAACAATCCTCAAGGCATCACAATAGATAGTATAAGACCCCAAACCTGTAGGCAATATCAAAACTAGGGCCATAGTCAAATCTGTCTTGAGCTTCTGAAAGCTCGCCTCACACTCTTCCGTCTACTAGAACGGAGCACCCTTCTGGGTTAGCCTGGTCATAGGAGCTGCAATAGATGAAAACCCCTCAACAAATCGACGGTAATAACCCGCCAAGCCAAGAAAACTATGGATCTCTGTAGCCGAGGATGGTCTGGGCCAACTCTGCACTTCTTCCACTTTCTTCGGATCCACCTAAATACCCTCACTCGATACCACTTGGCCTAAGAATTCCACGGAATCCAACCAAAACTCACATTTCGAGAACTTGCATATAACTTCTTTTCCCTCAAAGTCTGAAGCACTGTCCTCAGGTGCTGCTCATAATCTTGCCGACTCCGGGACTATACCAGAATATCATCAATAAAGACAATGATGATTGAGTCAAGATATGGCCAGAACATATTGTGCATCAAATGCATGAAGGTTGCATGGGCATTGGTCAGCCCAAATGACATAACAAGGAACTTGTAATGACTATATAGAGTCCTGAAAGCAGTCTTTGGGATATCTGGCTCCTGAATCTTCAACTGATGGTAACCTGAATGCAAGTCAATCTTAGAAAACACTCGTGCACCCTGTAGTTGGTCAAACAAATAATCAATACGAGGCAAAGGATAACGGTTCTTCACTGTAACTTTGTTCAACTGACGATAATTAATGCACATACGCATAGAACCATCCTTCTTCTTCACAAACAAGATAGGAGCACCCCAAGGTGATACACTGGGCCGAATAAAACCCTTATCAAGCAATTCATGTAATTGATCCTTCAACTCAGGAGGGGCCATACGATACGGAGGAATAGAAATGGGCTGAGTGCTCTATAGGGCGGCATGCCCGAAAGATAAGCTAGAAACACATCAGGAAAATCAGGTACTACTAAGACTGAATCAACTATTGCTAGAAGTATGATCTAAGGTACCCCTCCAATCTACTCGTGGTACACCTAGCATAGCCAGCATCACGGTTTTGGCGTGACAATCAAGAATAGCATAATGGGGCGACAACCAGTCCATGCCCAAGATAACATCAAAATTTACCATGCTGAGAAATACTAAATCGGCTCTGGTTTCAAAACCACTAAGAGCTACCACACACGATCAATAAACGCAGTTCCCAACAAGAGAATCTCCCACATGAGTAGAAACATAAATAGGGGAACTCAAAGAATTCTGAGATACACCCAAATATAGGGAAAAATAAGAAGACACATAAGAATAGGTGGAGCCTGAATCAAATAAAACCGATGCATCTCTATGACAAACCAGGACAATACCTGTGATAACAGAATCAAAGGAGACGGCCTCAGTACGGGTAGGAAGAGCATAATATTTGTCCTGGCCTCCCCCTTTAGGGCGACCTCTACCTCCCCGACCTCCACGTCTAGCTAGTTGAGCAGGTGCGGTAGCAACTGGTATTGTAACCATAGCTTGAGAACTCTACGGGGCACGCTATGGCTGAAAAGTCTATGGAGGTGCACTCCTCCCAAGTCTAGGGCAATCCCTCACCACATGGCATGTGTCACCACACTCAAAACAAGCTCTGGGAGGACATGGCGGATGTCGCTGTCTCGGGCCAAGTCTATTGGACTGACCTCTGAAAGCACCCCGCGTAGAAGGCGTCGTAGATACTGGAGGTGCATAATAAGGCTTCTTAGTCCTATGAGGAGATGGAATACGACTGGCTGCTTGAAGATCTGAACGAACGGGGCGACTCATATAACCCCTACCATGACGAACTGTAGCCGGAGCACGGGCACCAGAATAATTGCCCGACTCTTGAGACCTCTTTGCCTCCCTCTCCTATCTATCCCGAGCATGCATACCCTCCACTCTCTTAGCAATGCTCACCACCTGATAATAAGAAATATCAATCTCCAACTCACGAGCCATGCTAGACCTGATGCTGGGAATGAGCCCTTCAATAAACTGGCGGACCCTCTCGCGAACAGTAGAAACCAAGGCTGGTGCATGTCTACCTAGGCTAGTGAAACGGACAACATACTCTGAGACAGTCATAAAACCCTAGCGCAAATGCGCAAACTCTGTGCACCATATGTCCCTGAGGCTCTAAGGAACATACTTTCTCAGGAACATATCTGAAAACTGAGTCCAAGTCAGGGAAGCTGCCTCATCCGGACTGTCTAACTCATAAGTATGCCACCACTCATAGGCGACCCCTCGAAGCTAGAAGGTAGTGAAGGAAACCTCACTCGATCCTGATACACCCATGATATAGAGGATACGGTGGCACTCATCTATAAATCCCATAGCATCATCTTATGCTAGACCACTGAATACAAGAGGCTTGTACTTCTTGAACCTCTCAAGCCTTAGTTGTTCATCCTCGGAAGCCACTGCCCTGTCCTCGAGCTGATCTGGGATTGCAGGTTGTACCAGAATAATCTCTGGGACCTGATCAACATACACTCGCTGCTCAGGAGTGCGGGCGACGGGAGACTATGCTCCTCTCCCGGCGTGAGATGTGGCTGCAGCAAGGGGAAGCAACCCTGCCTGAGCCAGAGTGGTGTACATGCTCATGAACTGTGCAAGTCTCCTGAAGAGCTGGAGTAGTAGTAGTAGTAGTAGGCGTATCAGGTGCCTGGACTCCAGCTGGAACTTCTAGTGGCACCTCGGTGGTAGCTCACGCAGGTGCTCTGGCTGCACCACGTGCGCATCCTCAGCCTCTACCCCGACCCCGACCTATGACGGCTCCAGTAGGGGGCACAGGTGCTTGATCATCTTTAGTAGCACGTGTCCTCACCATCTGTGAGATAATCGAAGACAAAAGATTAGAATTGTGATATCAAAATCTCGCACGACAAAGAAATCAAATGAAGTGGAATTTCTTTACAGTTACATAGACTCTCGAAGATAAGTACAGACGTCTCCGTACCGATCCGCGAGACTCTAATAAACCGACTTGTGATTCATGACTCCTATGAACCTAGAGCTCTGATACCAACTTGTCACGACCCCAATTTGCCCTCCGTGAACTATTGTGACGGCACCTAGTCTCTACGACTAGGTAAGCCTAAAAAATTGCAGAAAAGAAACAACAGAATAAAACTAGCCAGCAACTGCAGAAATAACATAATGAAGCGTTTACGATGCTGCTCGACATATACAGTACAAACTCTCAAGCTGAAACTACATTTCCCAAAATTCGGAATCTCATGAAATCACAAGTTGTGGAATAACTACAAGGTGTTCTAACTCTAGAGTGTCTAAACAAAAGAAAAGTACATAAGGGCTATAACTAAAAGAGAGAGAGTAGATAGGGACGCCTCGGTCTGCGGACGCGGCAGATATACCACAAAGTCTCTAGAGATCGCCTCGCCTCACTAACGATATGTCTGAGCCGATGTACCTGGATCTGCACACGGAAAACAAGTGCAGGAAAGGGCATGAGTACACCACAACAGTACCCAGTAAGTGCCAAGCCTAACCTCAGTCGGGTAGTAACGAGGAAGGTTAGGTCCCTATCAGTTATCAATATATAAGACAAAGTAAGACAGTGTAAGGTGCAATAGTATAATACAATATCAGTAAATGAGAAGAAAACACAGATAATACACACTTAGTACACCGAAATATCTACGGGGGATCTCTTGGGATCCCGTCCCTTAGTCCCAAACGTAAATACTTGGGGATCTCTCAGTATCCCGAGGATCTCTTTGTATCCTCAATATGTGTGTTTGGGATCTCTCGGTATCCCAAGGATCTCTTAGTATCCTCAATATATGTGCTGGGGATCTCTCGGTATCCCGAGGATTTCTTAGTATCCTTGATATATGTGATGGGGATCTCTCAGTATCCCGCACTACAGTCCAAATTAATATATGTGCAGGGGATCTCCCAAAATACTCATCCGTAGTCCCAAATTGAAAACCCAACAATCTCAAGGAAAGAATCCACAATTTCATTCAAGTCTGTACCAAGAAAATAGAGACTTCTATTCTAACATGTTGCACAGAATTTACGTAAACAGTTTAAAGAGATAGGACAGTTAATTCACGTAATTATGCTTCCCTATACTACAAAGTAGGCTTAACGTACAAGTAATGTTCAAGAGGAAAGAAAAAACACAGTTAATTTACTTAATGAAAATGGGTTTCTAACAATTAGCATGTGTACACACTCATCACCTCACGTACACGGAATTCATATAACAACAATACCAAATTCTAGGGGGGATGTCCCCCATACAAGGTTAGATAAGCCACTTACCTCGTACCGGCTCAAAAATCAACCCGAAATCACGCTCTTGCCATGAGTACTCGACTCCAAATGGCCCAAATCTATTCAAATCAATTGCATAATGTAAATATAACTTCAAGTAACTGATTCCACTAATTAATTTGAAAATAATACGCGAAATTAAGAAAATTGCCCAAAAAGTCCCCCGAGCCCACGTATCGGAATTGGGTGGAAGTTACGAATTATGAACCCCAATTCACTCACGAGTCTAACCATACCAAAATTATCCAAATCCGATATCAAATCCCCAATCAAAACTCGAAAATTAGGTCTAAGAACTTTTCCAAATTTCTCCCCAATTTCTCACCTCAAATGCGAAATTAAACAATGAATTCATATTTAGATTAATGGGTTATAAGCAAAAAGGAGTTAAGAATCATTACCTGCAAACTCCCTCCGAAAATTTCTATAAAATTCATCTCCTACCGAGCTCCCAATTCAACTTTGTGATATGAACTCATAACCCTCGATTTTGAACTTTATGTTCTGCCCATACGCGACCTTAATCGCGATCGCAGAAACTCCCATGCGATCGCGAAGAGCAACTTTGCTGGCTCCCAAATTTACTTTACGCGAACGTGATACTCCTTACGCGAACGCGATGCTTCCGCTTATCAGCTCTACGCATTCACGGTTGACCTCACGCGATCGCGAAGAGCAAACTTCCACTCCTCAACTGCCTCACTTTTTCCGCTCCGCGAACGCGGCGTGGCCACGCGTTCGCGATTCAACTTCTGCCAATACTACGCATTCGCACTCCCTTGCCCGCGATCACATTGAACAAAAATCCCCTCTGGCTCATCTAAGACTTCGCGATCGCTATGAAGAAAAGTCTGCAGCAAATACCAGCAAAAATCGTATCCTTCTCCAAGTCCAAAAATGGTCCGTTGAGCATCCGAAACACACCCGAGGCCCCCAGGACCTCAACCAAACATGTCAACCAATCCTAAAACATCATTCAAACTTGTTCCAACCTTGGGAACGCTCAAAACAACATCAAAACACCAATTTAGCATCGGATTCAAGCCTAAGAACTCCAAAAACTCTCAAATTACGCTTTTGATCAAAAAGTCTATCAAACCTCGTCCGAATGACCTGAAATTTTGCAGACACGTCACATTCAACACGACGGAGCTACTCCAACTTCCAGAATTACATTCCCACCCTGATATCAAAATCTCACTATCGAATCGGAAACTTCAAAAATTCAACTTTCGGCATTGTAAGACTAAATAAGATACGGACCTCCAAAACACAATCCGAACATGCCCCTAAGCCCTAAATAACCCAACGGAGCTAACGGAACCAAACAGAATTCCATTCCGAGGCCATCTTCACACTACTCCGACTACGTTCTAAATTTCTAAAGCTTAAGCTCTCTTTTAGGGACTAAGTGTATCAAAATACTCTGAAACTCAAAACAAATCATCCCGGCAAATCACAATCGCAAAAACAAACACGGGGAAAGCAGTTAATAGGGGATCAGGGCATTAATTCTTAAAACAACCGGCCGGGTCATTACATAATGTATAACTATAAGTGAGCAATCACTGTATCATTGAACCATCGTTCATAAAATATGAGTACATATGGGCCGTCAAAGCCTCTGACATACTGTACAAAATGAACCTCTGTCTACAAAGCCTCTAAGAATAATTGACATCAAATGGGATAGGGTACCAGCCTACCTATAAGTCTGTAGTAAAACTCTGACACGATGACTCATAGACTTGGCTGCACTCTGAATGGGGTGGAGTCTTACCGATCCTTCGCTGAATTCCAATCCCGTCTACTATGAGGACTCGTCAAACTAATTATCTATGCCTACATACATGAATGCAGCGTCCCCAACAAAAAGACGTCAGTACGAATAATGTACTGAGTATGTAAGGCGTGTTAATAAATATGTAAAGAGCATGGAAGAAACATGGAGTAAAGGACTCAACTTATAAGTCTGAATAGCTCTGTAAATCATGAAATATTTATAAAACCATGCATATGCATATAAATGTCATGTAATGCATAGGTCTGTATGTACATAACATTATCAGGCCTCTGAAGGCATCCCGTCATATCATCTCGGTCATTGTGGGAAAATCATCAATGTATACCAGCTGATCATGTGGTGGTGCATATATAACGACGTAACCTTTTCCCATATCTCATATACATATATACGCGTATATAACGTCGTCTGAGTCATGGGTCAATGTACATGTATAAATGCATGAAATGCATAAGAAATACGTTAAATAAGATTTTCTCGGATCCCATAAAACAATATACCTTTTGGATAAACTTTATCAAATACATATTTTTCTGAGACCCATAAACAGACGATAGAATAATAAGACTTATGGGAGAACAAGAATATGCACATCTCTAGCATATCTACAAATAGAATAATTTATGAAAATTGTACATTTGCTCGTTTTGCTTGTGTCATATAGATTATAAAAAAAAAGGATAACGTTAGCATACCTGAATCGATTCTCTTGACAAAATTCTGGTTACTAGTGCATTCTGACATGATTGCAATTGCAAAACTTCTCTGGTGACTTCCGACATGTTCTTAGAAAACAGCAACTAGAATTCAATTATAGGTTTTCAAGTACACCTTGTACAACTTACCTTAATTTGGTTGAGAAAACCTCCCAACGATTGCTACAATTGTTGTTCCAAACTAAAGAATATTTGTGGAATTTAAAAAGTTGAGTTTTAACGTTGATCTAGTGATTGTGCTTTATTAGCAAGTCTACCACCGTTTGTAACTTAGCCATAGGACAAAAAGGATATAAACTCCTTGAAGAAATAAATTGAGTCCTAAAAGGACTATTTCTATAGTCCACATACTACAAGGATACAAAGCAGGAGTTTGGCGTTCCATACATAGCCCCTTAGCAATTGTTCAACTTTCTTCATAACCTCAAACGCAATCGTTCATGCTAGTAAAGAGTTAGAAACTAAATTTCTTCTAACTATTATTTACTGACAAATGACTTAGAAAATCTCATCGGAGAAAAATGATATTACTTAGTAGTTGACACCGACGACAAGGGAGCAACAGATCTCTTTCCTTCTCCTATTCTCACTTTCTTATTCTTTCACCAACACTTTACCCGGAATGAACCCAAAATCAGAAATAGAGTGGAACCCCTGCTCCAAAAACAAAATCACTCTAAGCCAGTAGTAATAAAAATACTAACTTCTACTCCCAATATGATGACAAGTTAACCATTTATGGTATATGAATCACGTAGTATATGCATATGAGTCACTTAATGCATTTGCATGTGGCTGCCACGTGAGTGGGGAAAAATTTTAATTCTATCCAATTTATTAGTGAATTAGGTAATGTTTCATTATCCGATAATTAACCAATTACTCGTATAATTAAGAATTATCTAAACTTATTTAAAATTTTACTTATTTTTAATACACTTTATACAACTTCCTATAATATACTTTACTATCATGGTCATGTGGTACCATATTTTATTAATACATACACTATTATTTCATTAAAATATCCATCTAAAAAATGCACATATTTTCTCAACTTACAATTTTCCTAATCTCACAAAAAGAGTACAAATTTTCATACGCTTATTCCTTAAAATGGTAAAAAGATAACCTTCTTTTCATGTGAGAAAATAATTTATTTCTTTACAATAAAGAAAATCTCGTAAACTTTCTCATATTATGTGTATAATTGAAAGTAGTAATATTAATAACTATATAAAATCATAATTTTCAAACTTTTTACAAAAGTATTCCACTAAAAATATCATATCCAATGTATATAACGGTATCAAGGTTGTTAAACTTACGGGTTGTAACAAAACTTTCACTTGACCACTTGCTTATGGGTGATATGGGGTTATGTCATGACCCCAATCTCCAACCTTAGAATGTCATGATGGCACCTAGTCTTTAAGAATAGGTAAGCCTAACATACATTAAGAAACAGCATAAATAATAATAAAACCTCAATTTAACCATTAAGTTATCATAATAAAACTCAACAGTACAACTGTCAACAACTTCCCAAAACCTGGTAGAACAGAGTCATATGCTCTACAGGAATGCACTAATAGTCTCAAATACAACATTGTTTTGTAATAAGAAATAAACAATAGAATATCTAAAAGCAGAAGGTGACTTCGAGGCTTGCGAACGTCGAGCAGGTATACCTTGAAGTCTCCAAAAGTAGCTAATCAATCACTGGCATTCATCACGGGAAGATGTACCTGAATATGCACAAAAATATGCAGAAGCGTAGTATGAGTACACAACAACGATACCCAATAAGTATCAAGCCTAACCTCGGTAGAGTAGTGATGAGGCCAGGTTAAGACACATACTAGGATAAAATAAACTAAAAAAGGTATAACAAAGACAATTAACAGTAAATGAGAAAATGAATGATAACTAAGCAGTGTAATAATGTAAGCTAATGACAAAAATTAGAACAAATAGGCAACAAGAAGAGAACACATAATGAGAACCACAAGTAATCAAATACGAACAAACGGGTAAGACCAGGAAGAGAAACAACGAGAATTGTGCAACCAATCATCTTTTCAACATTACAAAGGCCTTACCTGTAGCAAGGAAAGGCCTATCAAGAATGATATGAACTTCATAATCAACCTCACAATCTAGAATCACAAGGTCCGCCGAAAGAATAAATTTATCAGCTCGGGCCAATACATCCTCAATCGCACCCAACAGTTTTTTCATTGTGCAGTCGGTCATTTGTGACCTCATAGATGTGGGTCTTGGTTTTCCAATTCCAAAAGTTTTGAACACCGAATAGGGTATCAAGTTGATTTTCTCCCCAAGATCACATAAAGCTTTAGCAAAATTGTCACTTCCAATAGTACAAGGAATTGTGTCAGCGTCGGGATCCTCCCAACTTAGGAGCCATGGAATGAACAATAGCACTAACTTGATGAGTGACCTTGATCGTTTCAAAGTTCATCGACCTCTTCTTGGTCACAAGATCTTTCATAAATTTGGCATAATCGGGCATTTTCTCCAAAGCTTCTACGAATGGCTTATTGATAGAGAGACTTTTATTATTTGAATAAACTTCTTGAATTGATTCTCACCATTTTTCTTAGAGAGCCTTTGAGTGTAAGGAGGTGGAGGCTTTTGCAAGGGCTTCATAGCCTTTTGCACCACTGGATCCGGCATGTGACTAGATGGGTTCACCTCCTCTCAAGTCTCTTCCACTATCATCAATATCAATCAGAACTTCATCATGTACTTGAACGTCATTTTGTAGGACTTCCTCCTCTTGGAACATTTGGTCATCATCACCAATTTGCTTTTCATTTGAGGTGGGTGAATTTTTGCCTCTTCCACTTCTTGTGATAACGAACATGCATGTCCCGTATTGTTACTAACCTTTGGATTCACTATTGTATCACTTGGTAATGCATCTTTGGAACAAGTATTAAGAGCTTGAGAAATTTTTTTACACTTGAAATTCAAGATTCCAGATCGATGTTGTCACGACCCTAAACCGGACCCGGTCATGATGGCGCCTATCGTGAAACAAGGCCAGTCGACACAAACCCCCAATATCTATTAAACAGTTATAATAATTTAATTTAAGTCATTAATATGCAATAAATCCTAAATAAAGAGTGAAATAGAATAATTGTGGAAACAACATAGTCCGACATCGGGGTGTCACCAGTCATGAGCATTTAAACATCCGTCTAAGAGTATGAAAAAGGACTACATAGTCTATTACAGAGCTAGTACAAAGGAAGGTAAGGATAGGAAGGAGAAGCACTGGGCTACGAACGCCGAGCAGCTACCTAGAGAACTCCAAACAGCCTGCTAGAAGCAATCAGCCCTCGTTAGCGTGACCCGAGGCTCCTGAATCTGCACACAAGGTACAGGGAGTAATGTGAGTATGCCAACTCAGTAAGTAATAAAAGTAAAGGTAGCTGAGCGATAAGAAAACACATAAAATACAGCAAAATGCTACAAAGAGGCAGTGTAAAACCAGAACAAGGCAATAATCAGTAAAAACTCGTAGAAACACCTTAGTGCAGTAAATACCTCTTTGAAACATATTTTAGTAGTTAAACGAGTGAATGAAAAGCAGTGAGAAAATATAGACACATAAAATCAGCCCATCGGGTAAAATACCAACAAAATCAGCCCATCGGGCTATCTTACAATCACTCGTATCAGCCCCTCAGGCAATAACATGGAACAACATCAGCCCTTCGGGCTATATCACATGTCACACTGGGTACCCGCGCTCACTAGGGGTGTACAGACTCCAGGAGGAGCCCTTACGGCCCAGGCACAATAACAAGTTATCTCGTGGCATAATCAAACAGGCTCTCGGCCTCATATCAAGCCACCTCATGGCAAAACAACTCAGGCCCTCGGCCTCATAATCATTAATCAGTACAATACCACTGTAGCGTGCAGCCCAAACCCATAATATTCTCACAACACAGGCCCTCGACCTTACTCAGTCAGAATCACACAAAGCCACTCGGGCACAGTAAAATATGATGTTCAACCCAAAATATCATTTAAGATGTCAAAATAGAGTAAATATGGTTGGGTTATGAAAATAGTAGAATACAGCACGACTGAGTACAAATATAAAGTCAAAACATTGAGGAATAGTAGTAAAAATCCCCTAAGGGTCCAAACCAGTTGGCACAAGGCCCAAATATAGCATTCAGCCCAAAACATGATGATAACAAACAGTTTTCAATCAAATACGTGGTTAAACAGTTATACGGGACGAACTAAGTCACGATCCCCAACAGTGCATGACCCCACGCTTGTCATCTAGCATGTGTGTCACCTTAAAATAGCACAACAATGTAAAATCCGGGGTTTCATACCCTCAGGATAGCATTTACAATCATTACTCACCTCTATCCGGTCCAAACTCTAGCCCAAGATGCCATTGCCTCATGAATTGGCCTCTGGATGCTCCAAATCTAACCAAAATGAGTATATAATCATCAAAACATGCTAAGGGAACAACGCCCACTCGAAAATAATCAAATTACAACACACCAAACCCGACCCCCGGGTCCACGTCTTGAAATCCGATAAAAATTACATCAATAAACTCCTTATCTTCCCACGAGTTCATCCATATCAAAAGTACAAAAATCCGACCATAAATGACCCCTCAAATCCTTATTCAAAGGTCTCCAATCTTAGGCCCTAGTTTCTTCAATATTTACCCACCAATTTCCATAAATTTCAAGTTCAAAATCCCCCAAAAAGCTCCAAAATCGATTTAAAAATGGTGAAGAAAGGCTGAAATTGGCAAAGGATGAAATATATACTTTCTGACCCAGGCTTTACGCACCTGTGATCTATTCTCGCTTCTGCGCTACCGCTTTTGCGGTTTTTCACTTAAGTCCAATTTCCGCATCTGCGATTAAATGCTTGCACCTGTGCTATCGCAGGTGTGCTCCAGTAGCCACTTCTGCAGTTCCAGCTGACCTTCCTCTTGGCTGCATCTACGGCTCCATCTACGCTTCTGCAAGTCCGCACCTGCGGCCCCTAGCCACAAGTGCGGTTATGATAGCAATAGAAAAGCTTCAACTACCAAACCCAACTCAAAATCTTCCAACAACCATCCGAAATCACCCTAAGGCCCCCGGGACCTCAACCAAATGCACAAACAAGTCATATACCACTATCCAAACTTATACCAATCTTCAAAACTCCTCAAACAATATCGAATCAACCAAATCACATCGGATTCAAGCCTAAGGTTCCAAAAATATTTCGAATTCTGCTTTTGATCAAAAGGTCTATCCAACCACGTCCGAATGACCTAAAGTTTTGCGCACATATCCCAAATGATACAATGGACCTACTGAAACTCCCATAATTCTATTCCGACCCCTATATCTAAATCACACCTATCAACTGGAAAACGCCAAAATTCCAATTTCGCCAATTCAAGCCTAAATCTACTTCGGACCTCCAAAACACGTTGTGACCACACTCCTAAGTCCCAAATCATCTCTCGAATCTATTCGAACCATCAGAATTCACATCCGAGCTATTTTTCACATAAGTCAACATCTAGTTGACTTTTCCAACTTAAGCTTACTCAAAAGAGACTGTGTCTCAAACCTTACCAAAACCTCTCCGAAGCCAAACCAATCAACCCGATAGCACCTAATACAGTTGAACAAGACAATAAGAAGCAGAAATGGGGGAAATAAAGCGGTAACTCATGAAACGACCGGTCGGGTCGTTACATCCTCCCCCTCTTAAACAAAAGTTCGTCCTTGAACGAGTCAAGAAACATAACTGAAGCCTCAAATAGGTGATGATATCTACTCAGATAAGCTGGGTGGCAAAGCAAGCTCATAAGCCACCTCCCCAATCCTCTGAATCACCTCAAAAGGCCCAATGAACTGAGGACTCAATTTACCCTTCTTTCCAAATCTCATAACACCCTTCATGGGTAAAACCTTCAACAGAACCTTCTCACCAACCATGTAGGACACATCCCGAACCTTCATGTCAGCATAACTCTTTTGTCTTGATTGCACTGCACAAAGCCTCTCTCGAATCACTTTTACCTTGTCTAAAGCATCCTACACCAAGTATGTACCCAATAGCCTAGCCTCACCCGGCTCAAACCAACCCACTGGAGATCTACACCTCCTCCTATACAAAACCTCATATGGAGCCATCTGAATACTCGACTAATAACTATTGTTATAAGCAAACTCTGCGAGCGGTAGAAACTGATCCCATGACCCTGCAAAATCAATAAAACAAATGCGCAACATGTCCTCCAATATCTGAATAGTGCGCTGGGACTGCCCGTCCGTCTGAGGGTGCAAAGTTGTGCTCAACTCAACCTGAGTACCCAACTCTCGCTACACAGACCTCCAAAACTGTTAAGTAAACTGAGTGCACCTATCCGAAATGATGGAAACTGGGACACCATGCAAACGAACAATCTCCAAAATAAAGATCTCTGCCAATCGCTCTGAAGAATAGGTAGTACACACAGGAATGAAGTGCGGGACTTGGTCAGCCGATCCACAATCACCCAAATAGCATCGAACTTCTTCAAATTCCATGGGAGCCCAACTACAAAGTCCATGGTGATCCGCTCCCACTTCCACTCAGGAATATCCATCTGCTGAAGCAAGCTAGCCGCTCTTTGATGCTCATATTTCACCTGCTGATAATTGAGACACCGAGCTACAAATTCCACAATGTCCTTCTTCAGTCTCCTCCGCCAATAATGCTATCTCAGATCCAGATACATCTTCGCGGCACCCGGATGAATGGAATATCGCGAGCTATGGGCCTTCTCCAGAATCAACTCCCGAAGTCCATCTACATTGGGCACACATATCCGGCCCTACATCCTCAACACCCTATCATCACCAATAGTCACGTTTCTAGCATCGTCGTGCTAGAACTCTGTCCTTAAGGACAAGCAAATGAGGATCATCATATTGGCGCTCTCTAATGCGATCAAATAAGGAAGACCGAGAAATCACACAAGCCAATACCCGACTGGGATCCGAAATATCTAACCTCATGAACCGATTGGCCAAGGCCTGAACATCTACTGCAAGAGGTCTCTCCCCAACTAGAATATATGCTAAACTCCCCATACTCACTGCCTTCCTACTCAAGGCATCGGCTACTACATTGGCCTTCCCCGGATGGTAAAAAATAGTAATATCATAATCCTTTAGCAACTCCAAGCATCTCAGCTGCCTCAAATTGAGATCCTTCTACTTGAACAAGTGTTGGAGGCTACGATGATCAGTAAACACCTCACAAGACACACCATGCAAATAATGCCTCCAAATCTTCAACATGTGAACAATGGCAGCCAACTCCAAATCATGAACACTATAGTTCATCTCATAGGGCTTCAACTGACGAGAAGCATAAGCAATAACTCTACCCTCCTGCATCAACACACACCCAATACAAACTCTCAAAGCATTATAATACACGGTATATGAACCTGAAGCTGATGATAAAACTAACACTAGAGTTGTGGTCAAGGTAGTTTTGAGCTTCAGAAAGCTCTCCTCACACTCATCCGACCACATGAATGGAGCACCTTTTTAAGTCAACTTGGTCAAGGGTGAGGTATAGATGAAAATCCCTGAACAAATCGACAGTAATAACCCACCAAACCAAGGAAGCTATGAATTTCTGTGGCTGAGGACGGTTTGGGCCAACTCTGAACTGCCTCTATCTTCTTCGGATCAACCTAAATACCCTCACTGGACACCACGTGCCCCAGGAAAGCCACTGAACTAAGCCAAAACTCACACTTGGAGAACTTTGCATAAATATTCTCCTGCCTCAATCTCTGCAACACAACCCTCAAAAGCTCTACACGCTCCTCCTAACTACGCAAGTATACCAGAATATCATCAATGAAAACTATGGCAAATAAATCGAGATAAGGACGAAATACATTGTTCATAAAATGCATGAATGTTGCTGGGGCATTTGTCAGCCCAAAAGACATCACCAGGAACTCATAATGACCATATCGGGTCCTAAAAGTTGTCTTAAGAATATCCGAGTCCCTGATCTTCAACAGGTAATAACCTGAACGGAGATCAATTTTAGAGAACACTCTCGCTTCCTGAAGCTAGACAAACAAATCATCGATACGAGGCAAAGGATATTTGTTCTTGATTGTAACTTTGTTCAACTGCTTGTAACCAATGCACATCCTCATCGTGCCATCCTTCTTCTTCACAAATAGGACAGGGGCACCCCAAGGCGACACACTAGGCCGAATAAACCCCTTATCAAGGAGTTCCTGAAGCTGCTCTTTTAACTTCTTCAACTCTATTGGTGCCATATGATACGATGGAATAAAAATGGGCTAAGTGCCCGGCACCATATTAATACCAAAATCAATATCCCTATCCATTGGCATGCCTAGCAGTTCTGCAGGAAATACATCGGGAAAATCCCTCACAACAGGAATAGAATCAATACTAGGAGTCTCTGCATCGACATCCCTCAGAAAGGCTAAGTACGAAAGACAACCCTTCCCAACCATCCACTGGGCCTTCAAGAATGAAATCACCCTACTGGTAACATAATCAGTCAAACCTCGCCACTTAATCTGTGGCACACCCGGCGTAGCCAAAGTCACAGTCTTAGCATGACAATACAAAATAGCGCGGCACGAAGATAGCCAATCCATGCCCAATATAACATTGAAGTCTACCATACATAACAACAAAAGATCCAATCGGGTCTCCAGACCCCCAATAGTCACCACAAATGACCGGTACACATGGTCTACAACAACAGTATCACCCACCGTAGTAGATATACGAATAGATAAAACAAGGGACTCACGGGGCGTATCTAAATAACGAGAAAAATATGATGACATATGAAAAAATGGAATCGAGATCGAATAATACAGAGGCATCTCTGTGGCAGACTGAGACAATACCTGTGATCACAACATCTGAAGCAATAGCATCGGGTCTAGCTGGGAGTGCATAGAAATGGGCCTGACCGCCACCTGATCGACCTCCCCCTTTAGGGAGACCCCTAGCTGACTGACCTCCACCCTTGGCTGGCTAGGTGGGTCATGGTAAAGTGACTGGTGTTGAAGCCGATGGCTGACTCCTTTGCTGAGATGAACCCCCAAGACGACGAGGACACTGCCTCCACATATGGCCCAACTCTTCACACTTATAACAACTCCCTGGTGCTGGAGACGGGAACTGAAGGGAACCCCTAGCACCGAAATGACTAGCAGATGCACCTGGCATAGAAAAGCCCTGAACTGATGGAGCACGGGACAAACTCTAGGCTGGAAGGGCACTGAGTGATGACTGGCCCTAATGAGAACTGTGAGAACCATGACCCAATGATGCCCCACGATAACCTGGGCGAACTGACTGAGCATGCCTGAATGGACAGCCTCTGTTATGCTGAAACTGACCTCTCGAAGGAGCACCACCATAACTACCAGATCTCCGAGGCCTCTTGGCCTCCCTCTCATCTCGCTCCTGGCGACAGAACTGACTCAATCTCATGAGCAATGTCAACAACCTCATCAAAAGTAGAACCAGACACCTTCTCCCTAGTCATGAGAATACAAAGCTGATATGTGAGGCCATCAATGAACCTCTTAATCCTCTCTCTCTCTATAGTAACAACCAAACCGTATGACGAGATAACTCGAGAACCTCATCTCATATTGCGTCACAGTCATATCTCCCTGACGCAACCACTCGAACCACCTATGTAGCTCATCTCTGTGAGACTGTGGCACATACTTCTCCAAAAGGAGAATGGAGAAATGCTGCCAGGTAAAGGGTGCTGCACTAACAGGCCTACGCCTCTCATAAGCCTCCCACCAAGTGAAGGCAGCTCCAGAAAATTGAAAAGTAGTAAATGCGACCCTACTGGTCTCCAAAATACCCGTTGTATGAAGAATTCTCTAACACTTTTCCAAGAAACCCTAGGCATCCTCGCCCTCTGTACCACTGAAAGTCGGAGGCTGAAGTCTATCAAACCTCTCCAACCTGCGTTGCTCATCCTCTGGCATAGCAGGAGCTACATAGTCCTGAATAGCTACAACTGGCTGGGATGGAGGTGCCCCCAGTGTCTGAAGTACCTGCATGACCTGCTCAGGTGTGCAAGCGGCAGGAGTATGGGTGCCTCCCCTAGCCTGAGAAGTAGTTGTGGCTATAGCAACTGAGAACGCTTGAGCTAGGCCAGTTCATACTGATAGAATTTGAGCCAGGGCCTCCTGAAGGCCTGGAATCACAATAGGCACAGCCGGTGCCTGAGCTGGTGCTGCTAGAGCATCCACAACTGGGACCTGATCATGAACTAGGGCAGCTGGTGGATCTGCAAGTGCTGCCCTAGCTGCTGTGCAGGCTACACCCTTGCCTTTACCACAGCCTCGACCGCGTTCTCCGCCTCTAGTAGCCCCAACTAGTGGTATTGGTGGTCGTCCATCCTGACCGGTAGAATGTGTCCTCACTATCTGTGTGTGAGAACAGAATAACAGGGGTTTAGCACTCGGATCCACAGATTCGCACAACAAAAATTTCAAGAATATGAAGTTTTTCCTAAAGGTTCTGCAGCCTCCCGAGGATAAATACAGACGTCTTCGTACCGATTCGCGAGACTCTACTAAACCTACTCATAACTCGTGAGACCTATGTAACCTAGGCTTTGATACCAACTTATCACGACCCTAAACCGGACATGATCGTGATGTCGCCTATCGTGAAATAAGGCCAGCCGACACAAACCCCCATCTTTAATTAAACAGTTATAAAAATTTAATTTTAAGTCATAAATATGCTATAAATCCCAAATAAAGAGTGAAATAGAACAATTGCAGAAACAACACAGCCCGACATCGGGGTATCACCAGTCATGAGCATCTAAACATCTGTTTAAGAGTATGAAAAAAGGATTACACAGTCTATTACAGAGCTAGTACAAAGGAAGGTAAGGATATGAGGGAGAAGCACCAGGCTGCAAATGTCGAGCATCTACCTAGTGAACTCCGAACAGCCTACTAGAAGCAATCAGCCCTCGTTAGCGTGAGAACTACCTGAATCTACACACAAGGTGCAGGGAGTAATGTGAGTATGCCAACTCAGTAAGTAGTAAAAGTAAAGGCAGCTGAGCGATAAGAAAACACGTAAAACATTGCAAAATGCTACAAAGAGGCAATGTAAAACCATAACGAGGCAATAATCAGTAAAAACTCAAAGAAACACCTTACTTCAATAAAAACCTCTTTAAACATCTTTTAGAAGTTACACGAGTGAATGAAAAGCAGTGAGAAAAGATAGACACATAAAATCAGCCCCTCGGGCAAAATACCAAAAGAATTAGCCCCTCGGGCTATCTCACAATCACTCGTATCAGCCCTTCGGGCTATATCACCTCTCAAACTGGGTACCCACGCTCACTGGGGATGTACAGACTCTAGGAGGGTCCCCTTACAGCCCAAGCGCAATAACAAGCCATCTCGTGGCATAATCAAACAGGCTCTCAGCCTCATATCAAGCAACCTCGTGGCGTAACAACTTAGGCCCTTGGCCTTATAATCATGAATCAGTATAATACTGTTGTGGCGTGCAGACCGATCCCATAATATCCTCACAATACATGCCCTCGGCCTTACTCAGTCAGAATCTCACAAAGCAACTCGGGCATAGAAAAATATGATGCTCAGCCCAAAATATCATTTAAGATGTCAAAACAGAGTAAATATAGTTGGTTATAAAAATAGTAGAATACAACATGATTGAGTATAAATATGAAGTCAAAACAGTGAGGAATAGTACTAAAAATCCCCTAAGGGTCCAAAACAGTTGGCACGAGGCCCAAATATGGCATTCAGCCCAAAACATGATGATAGAAAACAGTTTCCAATCAAATACGCGGTTAAACAGTCATACGGGACGGACTAAGTCAGGATCCCCAATAGTGTATGATGTCACGCTCATCATCTAGCGTGTGCGTCACCTCAAAATAGCACAACGATGTGAAATCCGGGGTTTCATACCCTCAGGACAGCATTTCAAGCATTGCTTACCTCTATCTGGTCCAAACTCTAGCCCGCAATGCCTTTGCCTCTCGAATCAGCTTTCGGATGCTCCAAACTCAAAATCTTCCGCCAACCATCTGAAATCACCCCGAGGCCCCCGGGACCTCAACCAAAAGCGCAAACAAGTCATATACTACTATCCAAACTTATACGAATCTTCAAATCACCTCAAATAATATTGAATCAACCAAATCACACCGAATTCAAGCCTAAGGTTCCAAAAATCTTCTGAATTCCGCTTTTGATCAAAAAGTCTGTCAAACCACGTCGGAATGACCTAAAATTTTGCCCACACATCCCAAATACTACTGAAACTCCCGAAATTCCATTTCGAACTCTATATCAAAATCTCACCTATCAATCGGAAAACACCAAAATTTCAATTTCACCAATTCAAGCCTAAATCTATTCTGGACCTCCAAAACACATTCCGATCACACTCCTAAGTCCCAAATTATCTCCCGAAGCTATCCGAACCATCTTAATTCACATCCGAGCACTTTTTCACATAAGTCAATATCCGATTGACTTTTCCAACTTAAGCTTACTCAAAAGAGACTAAGTGTCTCAAACCTTACCAAAACCTCTCTAAACCCGAACCAATCAACCCGATAACACCTAATACAACTGAACAAGACAATAAAAAAGCAGAAATGGGGGAAACAAAGTGGTAACTCATGAAACGACCGGTCGGGTCATTACAGATTTAGTATGTGAGCCAAGTTGGGCATCCGAATCCGCATTCTTTTTCATCATTTACTTGAACATATTCTCATTACGGCCCATTTCATTGCTGGAAGAAGTTGAACCATGGGAAAGATATGGAGGTGGGTTTCTTGGTTGTTGGTACATTGGGGGTCTTTTAAAACCTGAACTCTGATTTTCATGATTTTTATTGTTTTCCCAATTTCCTTTGTTGTTACCTCCCCAATCCCTTGGTTGTTTTTTTATGCCAATTCCCTTGATTGTTAGAACCTAGATTGTCTAGGTTGTTTTGAGATCACCATTGATTATGATTGGAGCCTTGAAAATTATTCTGTTGTCGTTGGTAATTGTTTACAAATTATACCTACTCTTCTTACTCTTGATAAGAGTCATCTTCATCATAACCACCATCATCATATGCATAAGTCTCTACTTAGGGTTGAAATTGGGTATATTTAGTCCTCTTCTTGCTAGCTAAAACACTCACCCCTCTATGGCATGAACTTGCTTAGGAGCTTGAGTTTGATAAAGTTGAACCTTACCAAGTTGAGTCATGGTGGTGGTCATTTCTGTAATATTTTGCCCATGGGCTTGCAATTTTTTAGTAAGTTTAATCATGCTGGGATCAGCTTGAATAACATTGGCTCGGGATTGCCAAGCCAAAGAAGTTTCCACCATCTCATCAAGAATGTCACAGGCCTCCACATAAGGTTTTGTCATTAAATTTCCTCCGACCAATTGATTGACCATATCTTGATTCGTGGTATTAATACCATGGTAGAAAGTTTTTTAGATCATGTTGTTGGTCATATCATTGTTCAGGAACTCCTTCGCCAAAGTCCTATACATATCCCAAATCTCATGCAAAGGTTTACTGGACTCTTGCTTGAAAGCAATATTTTATCCCATAGAGTTGCCATATGCCTGGGAGAGAAGAACTTAGAAATAAATTTGCCGTCAATTCATCCCATGTATGAATAAAATGATTAGGCAAGCGTTCCAATAAATCTAAATTCTTACCCCTTAGTAAGAAGGAAGAAAGCCTTAACCGCAATGCATCTTCCGAAATATTTATCTATTTGCTTTCCCAACACGCATCCATAAAACCTTTCAAATTCTTGTAAGCATTTTGATGCGGTGCCCCGGTAAAATAACCTCGTTGATCGAGCAAAATGAGCATCACATTGGTAATTTTTAAGTTGCCCCCTAATGCGAGGGGGGACTATAGAACTTGCAAACTCTTTATTGGGAATATTCTGATATTGAGCCGTTTGGGGTTGTGGTGGTGGTGGAGGTGGGGGAGATGGAGGTACACTATCTTGTTGCCCACAACCTCAGCGGTGTTGTTATGGAACTTGTGGCATTTCATCAAATTGTTCCTCTTCACCATCCACCTCTCCAAATGGTACGTTTCCAAATTCGATGTTCACCATTTGAAACCTAGAATCAACAACAAGTTAAAATCATGAAAGTAAAAGAAGATACTCAAGAAACAAGCACAAGTATATAGATAACATCACAAACTCCCCGACAGTGATGCTAAAAATTGATCACGTCCAATTCATACCCCAAATAAGGGAATATGAAACAATCGTTACAATTGTGACAACCTGGCTGGTCGTCTTAAGAATTAACGCCCCAATCCCCTATTAATTGTTTTTTCAAGTTTATTTCTACTATTTTGATTTTCCGGGATATTTGATTTTGAGTTTCAGGGAGTTTTGGGACACTTAGTTCCAGAATGAGAGCTTAAGTGTTGGAAAGTTGACCATAGTCGAAACAGTATGAAGACGGCCTCAGAATGAAAATCTAACGGTTCCGTTGGGTGATTTCGGGCTTAGGGGCGTGATCGGATTGTGTTTTGGAGGTCCGTAGCTAATTTAGGCTTGAAATGGCGAGAGTCAAATTTTTGAAGTTTCCGGTCCGATAGTGAGATTTTGATCTAAGGGTAGGAATGGAATTCCAAAAATTGGAGTAGTTCCTTAGTGTTGAATGTGATGTGCTTGCAAAATTTCAGGTCATTCGGACGAGATTTGATAGACTTTTTGATCGAAAGCATGAGTTAAGAGTTCTTGGAGTTCTTAGGCTTGAATCCTATGTTAAATTGGTGCTTTGATGTTGTTGTTTGCGTTACGAAGTTTTGAACAAGTTTGAACGATGTCATGGGATGTGTTGGTACAATTGGTTTGAAGTCCCGGGGACTCGAGTGAGTTCCGAGTAGATTCCAGGATATTTTGGGCCAAAAATCATAGCTGTTGCAGGTCCAGAAGAGTTACAGGACTCGGAACCCACCAGTGCGGGCCGCACAAAATCCAGTGTGTCCGCGGTGGGGGCTGTGCGGCCGCACAAAATGCAGTGCGGTCCGCGGTGGGAAAAATTTCATTGGTCCTACTTCGGAAGCTCATATCTTTTGATATACAAGGAATTTTAGGATGACTCAAAAATGAAGTTGTATCCCTTTGTGTCTAGTTTCCAGAAAGGTAAAGACATCACAATTTAGACATATGTAGAGAAAGTTATGGCCACAATACTAAAGCCTGTCACTGCAGTCAAAACTTGTGCGGACAGCACTCATTTTTGTGCGGACCGCACTGGTTTTGTGCGGACAACACTCGTTTTTGTGCGGTCCGCAGTGGTGGAACTCGGGGGGGGGGGTGCTCTATAAATACGAGGTTTTGGGTTTTATTTCATATTTTGACCTAGAGAGCTCGGATTTTGGCAATTTTTTGAAGGTTTTTCAAGAAATTCATCGAGGTAAGTGATTTTAATTTAGATTTGGCTACAGTACTTGATTCCATCATTGAATTCATAATTTAATTCGTGATTTGGGATGGAATTTGGGAAGATAACTAGTTAAATCTTTCAAAAATATAAAATGATGATTTGAAGGATCAAATGGTATCGGAATTGGATAATTTTGGTATGGTTAGACTCGTGAGGATATGAGAATTCTGAAAATGTAAAATTTACCAGATTCCGAGACATGGATGCGAGGGGCATTTTGGTCATTTTACCTAATTTCGCGTATTAGCTTAGAATTTAATTGTAGAATCAGTTACTTGAAGTGCTATTTACATTATGCTATTGAATTGAATAGATTTAGGCCATTTGGAGTCGAGTACTCGTGGCAAAGACGTGGTTTTGGATTAATTTTGAGCCGGTTCGAGGAAAGTAGCTTGTCTAACCTTGTGTGGGGGACCTTCCCCTTAGGATTGGTATATTTGGTAATTGAAATTCCTTGTACGTGAGGTGAAGAGTGCGTACTTGTGCTAATTGTTGGAAATCCGGTTTTCTTTAAGTAATTACTAGTATATTTCCTTTCTTGTTTCTATTTCTTGCACTATTAAGCCTTTTATTAGCTTAGGAAAGCATGTCTAAGTGACTTAATTGCTTTATTTGATTCAACTTGCCTTACTTGAATTCTGTGCAGCATGCTACGCTATAATCACTTATTTCCTTAATATGAAATTTTTGCCATTTCTGTTTATCTTCCTGCTGCTGTGTATTTATTTTGGGACTACGGATGTGGGATTCCGGTAGCTCCCCCTTGTCTGTTTACTTTGGGACTATGGGTTAGATTCCCGGTAGATCCCCCTGTACATTTACTCTGGGATTACGGGTTAGATTCCCGGTAGATCCCCCTGCACATTTACTCTGGGACTACGGGTTAGATTCCCGGTAGATCGCCCTACACAATTATATGGAACTACGGGAATGCACCCAATAGATTCCCCCAGAACTGGGTATTTATATTTGGGACTACGGATCAGAACTCTGGTAGATCCCCGCGCATTAATAGTTGGACTACGGGACGGGATCCCAGGAGATCCTTCGGGTTATATATGATGGACTACGGGACGGTATCCCGGGAGATCCACTAGACAGTTGCAATTGGGACTACAGGACGGTATCTTGGAAGGTGCCCTGGTTGTTATCTCTATGTTGAGCTGTATTTCTTTTGGTGGCTTGTTTTGCCTCTATTCTAATTGTTGTTGTTCTGTCAATTCTATGTTATTTCTTACTGTTGCACTTATTCATACTGTTTTATTCCACACTGGTAACCTTTATATTGTATTTAACTCAGTAGGGCCCTGACCTTCCTCGTCACTACCCGACCGAGGTTAGGCTTGGCACTTACTGAGTACCGCTGTGGTGTACTCATGCCCCTTCTGCGCACGTTTTTCATCTGCAGATCCAGGTACTTCTACTCAGGCCTACCATCCTTAAGGGAGGGGACTACTTAGAGACTTCGAGGTACATCTGTTGTGTCCGCAGACCGAGGAGTCCCTTTCTATTCCTACCATTTAGTATTTAGCCCTTCTGTACTTTCTGCTCTTATTAGAAAAATTACGGAGTTAGAGCTATGTAGTATTTCTTTTTCTTAGCTTGTGATTCGTGGGTTTCCGGGTCTTGGATTTAGATATTGGTTTTGAGATCTATATAAATATGGTGTATGCTGAGTGGCACATTTAACACTATTATTGCTTTATTTCTATTTTGAAATTGTTTTACTTCCGCAAGTTTTGGTTATCTTACTTAAGTTTAGGCTTACCTAGTCGTAGAGACTAGGTGCCATCACGATGATTCACGGAGGGCGAACCGGGGGTCGTGACAAGTTGGTATCAGAGCTCTAGGCTCATAGGAGTCATGGATCACAAGCTGGTTTATTAGAGTCTCGCTGATCGGTGCAGAAACATCTGTACTTATCTACGAGAGGCTATGTAACTGTTAGGAAAATTTCCACTTTATTTGATTTCCTTGTCGTGCGATATTTTGACATCACAATTCTAAACTTCTATCTTCTATTCTCTCACACATGGTGAGCACACGTGCTACTCGAGATGATCAGGCACCCATGCCCCTACTGCAGCCGTCAAAGGCCGAGGCCGGGGTAGAGGTCGGGGATGCGCATGTGGTGCAGCCAGAGCACCTGCATGAGCTGTCGTCGAGGTACCACCAGCGGATCCAGTCGGAGTCCAGGCACCTGACGCGCCTACTGCTACTATCAATCCAGCTCTTCAGGAGACTTTGGCATAGTTCATGAGCATGTACACCACCTTGGCTCAGGCAGGGTTGCTTCCCCTTGCTGCAGCCACATCTCAAGCCGGGGGAGGAGCATAGACTCCCACCACCTGTAGTGCCAGTTCAGTCCGAGGACAGGGCAGCGGCTTCCGAGGATGAGCAGCTGAGGCTTGAGAGGTTCAAGAAGTACAAGCCCCCTGTATTCAGTGGTCTAGCATCGGACGATGCTCTAGGATTTCTTGATGTGTGTTACCGCATTCTCCGTACCATGGGTATCTCAAGATTGAGCGGGGTTTCTTTCACTACCTTCCAGCTTCGAGGAGCCACCTATGAGTGGTGGCGCACCTATGAGTTAGACAGTCCAGATTAGGCTACTTCATTGACTTGGACTCATTTTTCAGATCTGTTCCTGAGAGAGTACACTCCTCAGAGCCTCTGGGATACATGGTGTGTAGAGTTTGAGCATTTGCGCCAGGGCTCTATGACTATCTTAGAGTGTGCTATCTGTTACACCAGTTTGGCTAGGCATGCGCCATCCTTGGTTTCTACTATTTGCGAGAGGGTTCGCCGGTTTATTGAGTGCCTTATTCCCAGCATCAGATCTAGTATGGCTCGTGAGTTGGAGATGGATATTTCTTATCAGCAGGTAGTGAGCATTGCTAGGAGGATTGAGGGTATGCATGCTAGGGAGAAAGAGGAGAGGGAGGCCAAGAGGTCTCGAGAGTCGGGCCATTATTATGGTGCCCGTACCCCAGCTGCAGGTCGTCATGGTAGGGGTTATATGAGCCGTTCTGTACATTCAGCTCTTTCAGTAGCCAGTGGTATTCCAGCTCTTCCTAGACCTCAGGAGCCTTATCATGCACCACCGGTATCTAGTACGCCTCCTGCGCAGGGTGCTTTCAGAGGTCAGTCCAGCAGACCTAGCCCTAGCCAGTCACAACCACCACGTCCTCCCATAGCTTGTTTTGAGTGTGGTGACACATGCCATATGGTGAGGGATTTCCCTAGACTTAGGAGGGGTGCACCTCCACAGACTTCTCAACCACAGCGTGTCCCGCAGAGTTCTCAGGCTATGGTTATAGCTCCAGTTGCTATCCCACCTACTCAGACAGATAGAGGTGGAGGTCGGGGAGGTAGAGGTCGCCCTATAGGGGGAAGTCGGGCTAGATACTATGCCCTTCCTGCCCGTACCGAGGTTGTTGCCTCCGATTCTGTCATCATAGGTATTATATTGGTTTGTTGCAGAAATGCATCGGTTCTATTCGATCCAGGCTCTACTTACTCTTATGTGTCTTCTTATTTTGCTCCACATTTTGGTGTACCTCGGGATCCTTTGAGTTCCCATGTTTATGTTTCTACTCTTGTGGGGGATTCTATTGTTGTGGACCATGTTTATCGGTCGTGTTTGGTTGATCTTAGTGGTTTTGAGACCAGAGCCAATCTATTATTACTCAACATGGTTGATTTTGATATAATCTTGGGCATAGACTAATGTCGCCCCATTATGTTATTCTTGATTGTCACATCAAAACTGTGACGCTGGCTATGCTAGGTGTACCGCGTGTTAAGTCGAGGGGTACTTTAGATCACACTCCCAGTAGAGTTATTTCTTTTCTTAAAGCTCAGTGTATGTTTGAGAAGGGGTGTTATGCGTATTTAGCTTATGTGAGAGATGTCAGTATTGATACCCCTTCAGTTGATTCAGTTCCAGTAGTATGGGATTTTCCCGATGTGTTTCCAGTTGATCTTCCAGGCATACCGCTTGATAGAGATATTGATTTTGGCATTGATCTGTTGTTGGGTACTCAGCCCATTTCTATCCCTCTGTATCGTATGGCTCCTCCTGAGTTGAAGGATCAGTTATAGGAATTGCTTGATAAGGGTTTTATTCGGCCCAGTGTATCACCTTGGGGTGCTCCTGTCTTGTTTGTAAAGAAAAAGGATGGGTCTATGCGTATGTGTATTGATTATCGCCAGTTGAACAAGGTTACAATGAAAAACCGTTATCCTTTGCCTCATATTGATGATCTGTTTGACCAGCTTCAAGGCGCACGTGTGTTTTGTAAGATTAATTTGAGCTCAGGTTACCATCAGTTGAAGATTCAGGAGCCAGATATCCTGAATACTGCCTTCAGGACACGGTATGGTCATTACAAGTTCCTTGTTATGTCATTTGGGATGACCAATGCCCCAGCAGCCTTTATGCATTTGATGCATAGTATGTTCCGACCATATCTTGACTCGTTCATTATTGTATTTATTGATGATATTCTGGTGTATTCCCGGAGTTGGGAAGATCACGAGCAGCACCTGAGGACCGTGCTTCAGACTTTGAGAGAGAAGAAGTTATATGCTAAATTCTCGAATGTGAGTTCTGGTTGGATTTAGTGGCATTCTTAGGCCACGTGGTATCGAGTGAGGGTATTCAGGTGGATCCGAAGAAGATAGAGGTCGTGCAGAGTTGGCCCAGACCATCCTCAGCTACTGAGATCTGCAGTTTCCTTGGTTTGGTGGGCTACTACCGTCGTTTTGTGGATGGGTTTTCATCGATTACAGCCCCGATGACCAGGTTGACACTGAAGGGTGCTCCGTTTTAGTGGACAAAGGAGTGTGAGGCGAGCTTTCAGAAGCTCAAGACAGCTTTGACCACAACCCCAATATTGATACTGCCTACAGGTTCGAGGTCTTGTACGGTCTATTGTAATGCCTCGAGGGTTGGCCTCGGAGCGGTGTTGATGCAAAACGGTAGGGTGATTGTCTACGTGTCTAGACAGTTGAAGATACATGAGAAGAACTATCATGTTCATGACCTTGATTTAGCTGCCATTGTTCACGCCCTTAAGATTTGGCGCCATTACTTATACGATGTTCCCTGTGAGATTTATACTGACCATCGGAGCTTGCATCACTTGTTCAAGAAAAAGGATCTAAATTTGTGCCAGAGGAGGTGGTTAGAGTTGCTGAAAGACTATGACATCACCATTTTGTATCACCCGGGCAAGGCCAATGTGGTGGTTGATGCTTTGAGTCGCCGGGCAGAGAGTTTGGGGAGTTTGGCTTATTTACCAGCATCAGAGAGGCCTATGGCAATTGATGTTCAGGCCTTAGCTGGCTAGTTTGTGAGATTGGATCTTTCAGAGCCCAGTTGGGTTCTAGCTTGCGTGGTTTCTCGGTCTTCCTTATTCGATCGTATTAGGGAGCGGCAGTATGATGACCCTTATTTGCTTGTACTCAAGGACAAGGTTCAGCACAGTGATGCTAGAGATGTGACTGTTGGTGATGATGGGGTATTAAGGATGCAGGGTCGGATTTGTGTACCCAATGTTGATGTGCTTTGAGAGTTGATTCTAGAGGAGGCCCATAGTTCGTGGTTTTCCATCCATCTGGGTGTCGCAAAGATGTATCAGGATTTGAGACAACACTATTCGTGGAGGCGGATGAAGAAGGAAATAGTTGGATTTGCAGCTCGGTGCCTCAACTATCAGCAGGTGAAGTATGAACACCAGAGACCGGGTGGATTACTTCAGCAGATAGAGATTCCGGAGTGGAAGTGGGAGCGGATTACCATGGACTTTGTAGTTAGGCTCCCACGGACTTTGAGAAAGTTCGATGTTGTTTGGGTGATTGTGGATTAGCTGACCAAGTCCGCTCATTTTATTCCTGTGTGTACTACTTATTCCTCGGAGCGGCTGGCAGAGATCTATATCCGGGAGATTGTTCGTCTGCATGGTATCCCGGTTTCCATCATTTCACATAGAGGTACCCAGTTCACATCACGGTTTTGGAGAGCCATTCAGTATGAGTTGGGTACTCGGGTGGAGTTGAGTACAGCATTTCACCCTCAGACGGACGTACAGTTGGAGCGCACTATTCAGATTCTTAAGGATATGCTCCATGCGTGTGTGATTGAGTTTGGAGGGTCTTGGGATCAGTTCTTGCCATTAGCAGAGTTTGCTTATAACAACAGCTATCAGTCCAGCATTCAGATGGCACTGTATGAGGCTTTATATGGGAGGCGGTGTAGATCTCTGATGGGTTGGTTTGAGCCGGGTGAGGCCAGATTGTTGGGCACAGACCTGGTCCAGGATGCTTTGGAGAAAGTTAAGGGGATTCAGGATAGACTTCGCACAGCTCAGTCCAGACAGAAGAGTTACGCAGACCGGAAGGTTCGTGATGTTTCCTATATGGTTGGATAGCAAGTTTTGCTTCGGGTTTCGCTTATGAAGGGCGTTATGAGATTCGGGAAGAAAGGGAAGTTGAGTCCAAGGTTTATTGGCCCTTTTTAGATATTGAGGCGTGTTGGGGAGGTTGCTTATGAGCTTGCCTTACCTCCCAGCTTGGCAGGAGTTCATCCGGTATTTCATGTTTCGATGCTCTGGAGGTATCACGGCGATCTGTCGCATGTGTTGGATTTCAGTTCAGTCCAGTTGGACAAGGATCTATCTTATGTTGAGGAGCCAGGCAATATTGGACAGGCAGGTCAGAAAACTGAGGTCAAAGAACATTGTATCGGTGAAAGATTAATAGCGGGGCCATCCGGTCAAGGAGGCGACCTGGGAGACCGAGCAATATATGAGCAGCTGTTACCCTCATCTTTTCACTACTTCAGGTATGTCTCTATGCTCATTCGAGCACGAATGAATGTTTAAGTGTAGGAGGATGTGACGACTCGGACGGTCCTCTTAAGAATTAACGTCCCAATCCCCTATTAATTACTTTCCCGAGTTTATTTCTGCTATTTTGATTTGCCGGGATGTTTGGTTTTGAGTTTCGGGGAATTTTGGGACACTTAGTCCCAGAATGAGAGCTTAAGTGTTGGAAAGTTGACCGTACTCATAACAGTATTAAGACGGCCTCCGAATGGAAATCCGACGGTTCCGTTAGCTCCGTTGGATGATTTCGGGCTTAGGGGCGTGATCGGATTGTGTTTTGGAGGTTCGTAGCTAATTTAGGCTTGAAATGGCGAAATTTTTGAAGTTTCCGGTCCGATAGTGAGATTTTGATCTAAGGGTTGGAATGGAATTCCGAAAATTGGAGTAGCTCCGTAGTGTTGAATGTGACGTGCTTGCAAAATTTTAGGTCATTCGGACGAGATTTAATAGACTTTTTGATCGAAAGCATGAGTTAAGAGTTCTTGGAGTTCTTAGGCTTGAATCCTATGTTAAATTGGTGATTTGATGTTGTAGTGAGCGTTCCGAAGTTTTGAAAAAGTTTGAACGATGTCATGGGATGTGTTGGTACAATTGGTTTGAAGTCCCGGGGACTCGGGTGTGTTCCGGGTAGGTTCCGGAATATTTTAGGCCGAAAATCATAGCTATTGCAGGTCCAGAAGAGTTGCAGGCCTCGGAACCCACCAGTTCGGGCTGCACAAAATCCAGTGCGTCCGCGGTGGGGGCTGTGCAGCCGCATAAAATGCAGTGCAGTCCGCAGTGAGGAAAATTTCACCGGTCCTACTTCGGAAGCTCATATCTTTTGATGTACAAGAAATTTTGGGATGATTCAAAAACAAAACGTGTAGCCCTTTGTGTCTAGTTTCCAGAAAGGAAAAGAAATCACAATTTGAACATATGTAGAAAACGTTATGGCCAAAATACTAAAGCCTGTCACTGCAGTCAAAACCTGTGCGGACAGCACTCGTTTTTGTGCAGTCCGCAGTTGTGAAAATCTGGGGGTGCTCTATAAATACGAGGTTTTGGGTTTTATTTCATATTTTGACCTAGAGAGCTCGGATTTTGGCGATTTTTTGAAGGTTTTTCAAGAAATTCATCGGGGTAAGTGATTCTAATTCAGATTTGGCTAGAGTACATGAATCAATCATTGAATTCATCATTTAATTCATGATTTGGGATGGAATTTGGGAAGAAAACTTGTGAAATCTTTCAAAAATGTAAAATGATTATTTGAAGGACCAAATGGTATCGGAATTGGATAATTTTGGTATGGTTAGACTCGTGAGGGTATGAGGATTCTGAAAATATAAATTTTACCAGATTCCGAGACGTGGGCCCGAGGGGCATTTTGGTTTTCGCGTATTAGCTTAGAATCTAATAGTAGAATCAGTTACTTGAAGTGCTATTTACATTATGCTATTGAATTGAATAGATTTGGGCCATTTGGAGTCGAGTACTCGTGGCAAAGGTGTGGTTTTGGATTAATTTTGAGCCGGTTCGAGGAAAGTGGCTTGTCTAACCTTGTGGGGGGGACCTTCCCCTTAGGATTGGTATATTTGGTAATTGGAATGCCTTGTACGTGAGGTGAAGAGTGCGCACTTGTGCTAATTGTTGGAAATCCAGTTTTGTTTTAGTAATTACTAGTATGTTTCCTTTCATGTTTCTATTTCTTGCACTATTAAGCCTTTTATTAGCTTAGGAAAGCATGTCTAAGTGACTTAATTTCTTTATTTGATTCAACCTGCCTTACTTGAATTCTGTGCAGCATGCTAGGCTAGAATCACTTATTTCCTTAATATGAAATTTTTGTCATTTCTATTTATCTTTCTGCTGCTGCTGTGTATTTATTTTGGGACTACGGATGTGGGATTCCGGTAGCTCCCCCTTGTCTGTTTACTTTGGGACTATGGGTTAGATTCCCGGTAGATCCCCCTGCACATTTACTCTGGGACTATGGGTTAGATTCCCGGTAGATCCCCTTACACAATTATATGGAACTACGGGAATGAACCCGGTAGATTCCCCTAGTACTGGGTATTTACATTTGGGTCTACGGATCGGAATTCTGGTAGATCCCCGCGCATTGATAGTTGGACTACGGGACGGGATCCCAGGAGATCCTTCGGACATATATATGATGGACTACGGGACGGTATCCTCGGAGATCCACTAGACAGTTGTAATTGGGACTACAGGATGGTATCTTGGAAGGTGCCCTGGTTGTTATCTCTATGTTGAGCTGTATTTCTTTTGATGGCTTGTTTTGCCTCTGTTCTAATTGTTGTTGTTCTGTCAATTCTATGTTATTTCTTACTGTTGCACTTATTTATACTGTTTTATTCCACACTGTTAATCCTTATATTGTATTTAACCTCAGTAGGGTCCTAACCTTCCTCGTCACTACCCGACCGAGGTTAGGCTTGGCAATTACTGAGTACCGTTGTGGTGTACTCATGCCCCTTCTGCGCATGTTTTTCATGTGCAGATCCAGGTACTTTTACTCAGGCCTACCATCCTTAAGGGAGGCGACTACTTAGAGACTTTGAGGCACATCTGCCGCGTCTGCAGATCGAGGAGTCCCTTTCTATTCGTGCCTTTTAGTATTTAGCCCTTCTATACTTTCTGTTCTTATTAGACAAATTCCGGAGTTAGAGCTATGTAGTATTTCTTTTTCTTAGCATGTGATTTGTGGGTTTCCGGTTCTTGGATTTAGATATTGGTTTTGCGATCTATATAAATATGGTGAATGACGAGCGGCACATTTAACACTTTTATTGCCTTATTTCTGTTTTTAAATTATTTTACTTCCACAAGTTTTGGTTATCTTTCGTAAGTTTAGGCTTACCTAGTCGTAGAGACTAGCAGTCGTCACGATGGGAGGGCGAATCGGGGTCGTGACAACAATAATAAAATCTAACGCGAGTCGGGGTCAAACCACAAGGAGTTTAGATTGGGCGTTAAGGTAAACACTTAAGAGAGCAACTTGAAATAACTAAATTTAACTTCCAAACAAAGATGTATATTAATTTTGCTAATTAAACTAATAAGGATTGTGACTAAGCTAGTAAAGAAGTAATAATTGAAATATATTTGAAGTTTTATCAAATAGAGAAAATCCTAGGGCTGAAATCTTAACCTAGGTGTAAACCTAACGGGTAAAGTAAATTTATACTGTCTTAGTAGATCGGGGTTGTTATGATTCTCAATACTCAAGTACTCACTCAGTAGCTCTCGATTAAGGAGTGAATATGCCCAATTTAGCTCTCTCAAGTCCAAGTTGTATCTATAACTGCAATTGAATATGAGTCTAAGTTAGATTATCCTTATCTCTAGTTCAAATCCATTAATTAAACAAATCAATAACTCAACTAGTTCAATTTCTTGTTAGATAAGTTTTCCTAGACTAAATTCCTCTTTTTCAAGTAAGAACAAAGTCAAAAAGGCATGAATCAATGTTTGCAACTTCAATTCTAACTTCAAAGCATAAACAAGGCTAAATAATATTAACTCAATAAATAGCAAACATAATATTAATAACCCATAAATTTTACACTCTAGTGTGGGATCACACCCTAGATTAAAATCTAGATACTCATGTTAATAGACATGAAAAGATAAAAATAAGGAGAAATTAAAGATATAAAACAAAAATAAAATGAAAGAGTAGATGATGCTCTCTAATTGTAGCTCAAAATTGCTCCAAATGGCTAAAAATACCAAACTCCTAGCTGCTGCAATAAAAAGATACCCTAAAAAGTCAAAACGTCTTATTTATATCTGAAATCTCTAACAAAAATTCCCTTCGAAGGGTTTTGTGGCCGCACTTCGACTTCTGCGGTCCGCACTTTGCTAGATTGTTGTTGCATGTACTTTCAGTTGGAGGAATTATATGTTCGCACTTCAGTTTCTGCGGCCACACTTGGATTTCTACGGACCGCACTTTAGGAGGCTTCAGACTTGTTCAACTACTCATTCTCTGATCTTTCAAACTTATCAGTACAAATCTATTTTGCGGACCAAGTGCTACCGCATATTTCAATACGCAGACTGAACTTTTGCCAACTATTCCTAAAGCTTCAGTTCTTTTTTTGCGATCGCATTCCGTCATTTACGTATCGCACTTGCTTTGGTGGACGCAGTTGGAATTCTACGGACTGTATTTTTTCTAGCAATTCTCCTGATTGCTGAACTTGGCTAGAACATCCCCTTTTTAGTCATTTTTCTGCATTGAATTTACATTCTCTAGTACACATGTAATTCAACCATTTTTATTAGATTCGGAGAAAAAAAATTAGTACTTTCGGATTAAAAATTATAGCAAGGTACTTATAAGTGGTTAAAATCCCTACTTATCAGTAGCATTAATCCGAATGCTTGTACATGAGTCTGGAATATTTATGTGTGACCAAGACTTAAACTTTACATTAATCTGGCACCGTACAAGTGTCCAACAACCTGCTAACAAGTCTCATATATATGTAAACTAGATGCTCGTTGCATGTTCTCTGCACGGGCCCAACACTATAGTAGCATATTCTGGAATCCTTTCTTTTGATAAAGCTTTATTAAGTACGTAACACTTGTTACGACCCGACCGGTCGTTTTGAGCTTTTGCACTTTGCTTGTTAGTTCTCGGGTATGGCTATCCCCGTGTTATGTATTATGACTTATGCAAATCGCTGGTTTTGGTTTTCAGGGTAATCGGAATGAATTTGGAAGAACAGTTCTCAGTTTGAAGCTTAAAATTTGAAAGGTTTGACCAAGTTTTGACTTGTTAGTATATGATCTCAGATTGGAATTTTTATGATTTGGTTAGCTCCGTAGGGTGAGTTGGGACTTAGAAGAATAATCGTAATGTATTTTGGAGGACCGTGGAAGGTTTAGGCTTGAATTTGCGAAATTGGGATTTTGGCATTTTCCAGTTGATAGGTGAGATTTTGATATAAGGGTTGGAATAAAATTCCGGAAGTTGGAGTAGGTCCGTTGTGTCATTTGTGATGTGTGTGCAAAATTTCAGGTCATTCGGACAAGGTTTGGTAGACTTTTTGATCGAAAGCGGAATTTGGAAGTTTTTGGAATTCTTAGGCTTGAATCCGATGCAAATTTGGTGTTTTAATGTTGTTTTGAGTGTTCCGAAGGTTGGAACAAGTTTGAATGATGATATGAGATATGTTGGTATGTTTGGTTGAGGTCTCGAGGGCCTCGGGTGAGTTTCAGGTGGTTAAACAGATCAAATTCTTATTTTTAAAGTTGCAGATTTCTTCATTTCAGTGTTGCAGAGTTTTGCTCTTCGTGTTCGCAAAGAGATGTTGAGTAAGGCAGGCCAGTTACCCTTTGCGTTCACGATGTTGGCCCTCATTCGTGAAGGTTAAGTCTGATTGTGCATTGTGAACGCATGGCATGGTTCGCGTTCGCGTAGAAGGGTGAAGCAGACTTGGGCACCAGGCCCTAAAGCATCATGTTCGCGACTGAAGAAATGCGTTTGTGTAGGGTATGCTGAGTAAGGCATCGTTTTCACGACTAAAAAAACGCATTCGCGTAGGCTAAGCTGAGTAAGGCATCGCATTAGCGAGAGTAGTGATCGCGTTCGTGTAAGAGGAAATTTGAGCTGTGAACTATTTGTGCTTCGCAAACGCGAGGCTTTGAACGTGTTTGCGAAGAAGGAATTTTTGGCCTGGGCAGAATGTTTAAATAGCCATACTCACGATTTTTGGTCTATCTTACACCATTTTTGAGCGATTTTGGAGCTTTTTGAGAAGGATTGAAAAGGGAATCAAAAGGGAACACTTGGAGGTAAGATTTTTTAACTCAATACTCGATCCTATGTTGATTCTTACTTGTTTAATAATGAAATTTGTGGAATTTAAAGCCAAAAATTAGGGAATTAGGGCTTGAAATTGGAGAGTATAAAGTAGGAATTTGAGGGGCCATTTGAGGTCCGATTTTGATGTTCTTGGTATGTACGAACTCGTGAGAGTGTAAGGATTCTATTGGTGTGATTTTTATCGGATTCCGAGACATTGGCCTAGGGGTCGGGTTTGGCCAATTTTAGGATTTTTGGTATAAATTGGATATTTTCGTGTGGCCGTTGTTCCCTTAGCATATTTTGATAGTATGAATCTGCTTTTGGCTAGATTTGAAGCATTCGAAGGCCGAGTTGAGAGGGAAATGCATCGCGGGCTAGATTTTGGACCGGATTGAGGTAAGTAATGATTGTAAATGTTTGTCCTGAGGGTATGAAACCCCAGATTTCACATTGTTATGCTACTTTGAGGTGACGTACACGCTAGATGACGAGTGTGGGACCGTGCACCATTGGGGATTGTGACTTAGTCCGTCCCGTATGACTATTAAGTCGTGTATTTGGTTAAAACTTGTTTGATATCATTGTATTTTGGAAAGTATTATCATGTTTTGGGTTGAATACCATATTTGGGCCTCGTGCCAACTGTTTTGGACCCTTAGGGGATTTTTACTACTATTACTCACTATTTTGACTTATTATTTATACTCAGTCATACTATATTCTAGTACTATTTTTATAACTCAGCCATGTTTACTCTATTTTAACATCTTAAATGATATTTTGAGCTGAGCATCATATTTTACTGTGCCCGAGTGGCTTTTAGAGATTTCTGACTGAGTAGGGCCGAGTGCCTGTGTTGTGAGGTTATTATGGGATCGGGATGCGCACTGCAGTGCTATTGTGCTGATTCATGATTTGGAGGCCAAGGGACTGAGTTTCACACCAAAAGGTGGCTTATATGAGGTCGAGGTGGCTTGTTATTGTGCTTGGGCCATAAGGGGCCCCTCCCGGAGTCTGTACACCCCTAGTGAGCGCGGGTACCCAGTGTAAGTGATGTGATGTAGCCTGAGGGGCTGTTGTTTGATTCATATTATGGCCCGAGGGGTGGTTCTTGATTCATGTTGTGCCCGAGGGGCTGATTACGAGTGATTGTGAGGTAGCCCGAGGGGCTAGTTCTGTTGATGATATGCGCGAGGGGCGGTATGTGATACATGTTTTGCACGAGGGGTTATTTACGTTTTCTATCAGTTTTACTCACTATCTTATCTCTCGTTTGAAACTATTGAAAGTTGTTTTAAAAGGTTTTCACCGAAACTAAGCACGATTTTTGAAGTAAATGATTTATGTACTGTGTTAGAAATGTCCTGCTTTTATTGCAGCATTTTGACATGGTTTACGTGTTTTCTTACTGCTCATCTTTCATTTACCTTTATTACTTACTAAGTTGGCGTGCTCACATTACTCTCTGCACCTTGTGTGCAGATTCAGGTATTTCTGAATCCGGTAGTGGGTGTTGATTGCTCAGTGGCAGAGTCATCGGAGTTAGCAAGGTATCTGCCCGATGTTCGCAGCACTACTTTTCTCCCTCTTGTCTTCCTTAGACTGTATTTAGTATATTCTTAAACTCTTGTTGTATTCAGACCTTAGTAGATGTTCGTGACTTGTGACACCCTGATGTTGGGCTTGTATATTATTTCCGCATTGTTTATTTGGACTTACATTATGAGATATTTGATTAATTAAAGGCTTAAATATGATTTTTATTGATTAATGGTTAATTCGGGAGTTGTGTCTGTTGGCCTAGTTTCACGATAGACGCCATCACGACCGGGTCGGTTTTAGGGTCGTGACAAGTTGGTATCAGGGCCTAGGCTACATAGGTCTCCCGAGTCATGAGCAGGTTTAGTAGAGTCTCGCAGATTGATACGGAGATGTATGTGCTTATCCTCGGGAGGCTACAAAACCTTTAGGAAAAAAACATTACATTCTTGAATTCTTATCGTGCATCATCGATTCTGCTTGAAATGTAACTCTTTGAATTCCTTCCACGTATTCGTATGCGCGTATGAGCGCTCAGTATCAGATATGCATCAATGCCTTGTGATTCCCTGATCGAGGGGCGAGATGTGATCTCTGTGTGTTGATGTTGAGCCAGACTGAAGGAGTTGAGGCCGGGTTTTGCCTACAGCTTGAGCACTGAGGTGTTGATTGTATGAGCATGTGCTTTTGGACTTATATGTCCGATAGTGTCCCGATTGGTGGGAGTGATGACTGGATAGTTATGTGATGAGTGTGATGTGACTACGAGATATGTTCATATGAATTGAATGAGATGAGAAGGGTATACTTTGGGGTAGTAAGAACTATCTGGTTCTTGATTTCCATCGTGATTTTATGTATAGCCTCGAGTTGTGGGTGTGTTGAAGGAACTTTTCATGTTGCCTAGTTGGGAAGTGAAGTAGATTTCACGTTGTGATATGAGTTCAGACTCAGGAAGATTAAGTGACTGCGTAATGTTTATGACAGTGGAATAGTTTGAGGCGAAGCAGGTGAGTTATCTCCTGCGGAGTGTTCTGAAGTTTGTGTGATCCTTATGCTATTGTTGGAAGATCTCCTTTACTAGTGAAATATATGTGTTGCAATTTGAATTTGGGTCTCTTAAGAGAGTGGGCTTAACTGTTACGAGAGTGAATGCGAGATTTGCAGAAGATTTGAAGTACTAGATGGTATGTGTTGCACGAGCTTATGAAGGATTGAGATTAATATCACTATGGTATTATGGCAGTAATAGAGTATATGCATTGTGAGTTATTGTGTGTTTAATCTATGGCATTGAGCCAAGTGGAGGAGTCTGCTATTGATTAGTTGATTCCCCGATTGTGTGCTATGTTGGTTCCAGTTTGAAGCGTACTGGCGAATCAGTTATGACTTATGGAGGATGACACCGAGGATGGCCCGAGAAAAAGAAATTTCAATAAAGGTTATGTTATGCTTTATGGGTATATGAGAATCACGGAATGACTTGATTTGTTATTGGTAAAGGATGTACGGTACATAGAACAAGAAGTTGCTTGGTTGTATTAAGGTGAGGTTACATTCTACGGTGTCGGAGTGCCAATAGAGCACAGGTCATCTGGTTCGTTTGATCAATCTAATTGAGGTTTGAGTAGAGTGGATGACTCTCGAGAATGGTTCTAATGGGATCAAGATTTTACATGTAATAATTGGAGAATTTTAAGTTGTATATTTGGCTAGCAACTGAGGCTTGCATTGGAGGGTGTCGAGACTTGTGTCATTTCTATATCAATTATGGGATTCTATATATTAGTATCATAAAGGAGGAGGTAATGGCTTCGGATTCGTAGGAAGTCTCTTCGGGGTAGGTATTTTGAATGTGGTGCTTTTGGGAACATTTAAGAGAGTATTCAGCGGCTTATGAGCCTTAGACGGTGCGGTTTTATGCATGGGCCTCGTGTGGTGAGTCTGGGTTGAAGAATTGTGGTAATTATAGCAAAAGAAGTATCAAGTTGAAGGTAAATTAGAATGAACTTGGATAGATGGGATAGCTTGATAGTAGGTCGGATCAGCATGGTAATGATTAGTTCTTTGGATGCTTGCGATTAGTTCTTTGGATGCTTGCGAGGTAATGAATTTCTACAGTTGTTTCGTCGCAATGCTCTTGGGTTTTAATAACCTGCGTAGCTTGGTTGAGTTAGAAGGAGTCAATCTTGACAGTTTAGTTTTGTGCAAATGGAATTCGGAGAGTTCTTGATAGTTTCTACCACGGTTAGAGATGCGTATTTTCTACAAGTGTTAGGAGCATAGGATGTGTAGTGATTTTTCTTCTAGATGGGATCAATGGAAAGTTCTTGGCTAGTTGAGTACATAGTTACTTGTGGCTCAGAAGGGATATGAAGTTCTCATGGTTATCCTAGGATGGTATGATATATGTGGTATGCTGTGTAGGATTGAGATTTGCGTGTGTAGGGTTACGATTCAGTTCTGAAAGGAAGGTCATAAAATTCTTAGGCAGAACGGGCAGCTTCAGATGATTAGGGAAATGATATTACTAATTATTGTGGCTTGATAAGGATATACGTTTCAGAAAAAGGGAAATGTGATTGAGTTAATGATACTTCATTAGTATTACGACACTCTCTTGTTGGATCGACTGCTGATATTCGAGTTTGCTTGGTGGCACAGAAGAATTATAGGAGTACCTCTCATGGGATGATTGGGTATTAGAGGTGTGTTGTATATTCGGACAGTGGAGTTGGGATCGGATATGGTGATTCGCGTGTTGTATGGATTTGGAGACTGGGAGTTCTCATAAACAAGTTAGGTCATGGTTGTGGACCGCGTATATCGATCTTGTGTGGTAACTTTTGGAGGTTTGGAGACCCGAGTGGATCCTTATTGCTTAGTATGCTAGATTTTGGTATAATATTAGGTATGGACTGGTTGTCTCCGTGTTGTGTTAATCTAGACTATTGCACTAAGGCGGCGACATTGGCTATGCTGGGAATGCCACGAATTGAGTGGCGAGGTTCGAGGATTATGTTCCCAGCAGGGTGTTTCATTTTTTAAGACCCAGCGAATGGATGGAAAGGGTTGTCTTTCTTATTTGGCCTTCGTGATGGATGTTAGTGCAGAGATTCCTACCATTGATTCAGTTCCGGTGATGAGGGGTTTCCGGATGTGTTTCCTACTGCCGGGTATGTCACCGGACGGGGTTGTTCATTTTGGTATTGTGCCTGGCACCGTAGCGTATGGCACCGGCAGAGTTAAAGGAGTTGAAGGAACAACTTCAGGAATCCCTTGGTAAGGGGTTCATTGGTAGGTCGATATGGATGTGTGTTCTACATCGAGTCGGCTTGGTTGACTCCGAGTTGTATTGTTGAGGGATGTGTTGATTCGATTGTTATTGAGCTTATTAGTGATCTGGGGAGATCTATGAGTTATCTTTCCGTGATGCAAGGCGTTAGGATTTGTTGGTTATAGGCACATATGGTGCGGCTTTATTGGGGCCTCTCAGTGGAATTCAAGCGGGAAGAGTATTGGGTATTGCTCAGCGGATGGCATATCGGTTGTGTCCTTTCAGGTCTGTGTAATGTTATGTCAATTGCTTTGCCATGGGTATGATGATTTGCTTTGGTTCTAGACATCAAATTGCGCGCGTTGTCGATTTTGAGCATACTGACTTGAGGTGTTTCATGTGGACCGGTGTTTGGATAGGATCGCGTATTGCAGCAAAGTTATGAGGAAGTATGACCCTTCGGGTTAGATTTGAGTGCTCTATTACTATGATGTGTGACGGGTTCCCAGAATTGTGTGGTGGTGGTACTGGTAAGCTTGCGGTACAGTTCTCTCATTTGAGTCATTCTCATGATTTGAGTACGTTCAGATTGTTGCTTATTGGTGCGCGGATTATACGAGTTGTGGCTCTAGATTGTATTGATGTGTCATGTCACCAGAGTAGTTGTGTTGGAATTAGATGAGATTGTTGGGATCTAGAATGAATACAAACGGATTCGGTTTCAGCGTGTTGGAGGGATAATATCGATGTTCGGCTCAGAAATTTGCTACAGTCCTTGCTTAAGGAGAAGTGGCTTCATGAATGGTTGATCTGAGCAGTGGTTATGACTTCCTATGTGTTTCATTTATCATTGGCAGTATACGGAAGTGTTGGAATGAGGCTTTATTTGATAAAAGGCTTATTATCGAAATTTGGATGTTTTAAGCAACTGCTGTGATTAGAAGTTATCGCTACAACTGTTTGAGTTATATGGTATGTCATGTAATTGCACCTGAGGTTGCAGGTACGGGTTATTACAGCTTGTTTGGGCTTATTCAGAGTATAAATGTGAGACTCTAATCTTGTAGATGATTTCAGAAGTGGAAATGTGGTTCTAAGGTTTATAGGCTAGGTTGGATTGCCAAATTTCAGTTACATTGTGTTATCGGGACCTATATGAGATAGGGTGACGTGGGATCACCCCCAGGTATCTGCATGGTAAGGTTATACAGTGACTTGTTGGCTTTTGGAACAACTATAAGCACGTTCGAGGACGAACGTATGTTTAAGTGGGGGAGGATGTAACGACCCGACCAGTCGTTTCGAGCTTTTGCACTTCGCTCGCCAGTTCTCGGGCATGGCTAGCCCCATGTGATGTATTATGACTTATGTAAATCGTTGATTTTGGTTTTCAGGGTAATCGGAATGAATTTGGAAGAACAGTTCTCAGTTTGAAGCATAAAATTTGAAAGGTTTGACCAAGTTTTGAATTGTTAGTATATGATCTCGGATTGGAATTTTTATGATTTGGTTAGCTCTGTAGGGTGAGTTGGTACTTAGGAGCGTGATCGGAATGTATTTTAGAGGACCGTGGAAGGTTTAGGCTTGAATTGGCGAAATTGGAATTTTGGAGTTTTCCGGTTGATAGGTGAGATTTTGATATAGGGGTCGGAATGGAATTCCGGAAGTTGGAGTAGGTCTGTTGTGTCATTTGTGATGTGTGTGCAAAATTTTAGGTCATTCGGGCAAGGTTTGATAGACTTTTTTATCCAAAGCGAAATTTGGAAGTTTTTGGAATTCTTAGGCTTGAATCCGATGCAAATTTGGTGTTTTAATATTGTTTTGAGCGTTCCGAAGGTTGGAACAAGTTTGAATGATGATATGAGATATGTTGGCATGTTTGGTTGATGTCCCAAGGGCCTCGGGTGAGTTTCGGGTGGTTAAACGGATCAAATTCTTGTTTTGAAAGTTGCAGATTTCTTCAGTTCAGTGTTGTAGAGTTTTGCTCTTCGCGTTCGCAAGAGGACCTCGCATTCGCGAAGAGATGTTGAGTAAGGCAGGCCAATTACCCTTCGCGCTCGTGATGTTGGCCCGCATTCGCAAAGGTTGAGTCTGATTGTGCATCGCGAAAGCGTGGCATGGTTCGCGTTCGCGTAGAAGGTTGAAGCAGACTTGGGCACCAGGCCCTAGAGCATTGCGTTCGCGACTGAAGAAACGCGTTCGCGTATGCTAAGCTGAGTAAGGCATCGCATTCGCGAGGGTAGTGATCGCGTTCGCGTAAGAGGAAATTTGAGCTGTTAATTATTTGTGCTTCGCGAACACGAGGCTTTGACCGTGTTCGCGAAGAAGGAATTTTTGGCCTGGGCAGAATGTTTAAATAGTCATGTTCGCGATTGTTGGTCTATCTTTCACTATTTTTGAGCGATTTTGAAGCTCTTTGAGAACGATTGAAGAGGGAATCAAAGGGTAACACTTGGAGGTAAGATTTTTGAACTCAATACTCGATCCTATGTTGATTCTTACTTGTTTAAGCATGAAATTTGTGGAATTTAAAGCCTAAAATTGGGGAATTAGGGCTTGAAAATGGAGAGTGTAAATTGGGGATTTGAGGGGCCATTTGAGGTCCGATATTGATGTTCTTGGTATGTACGAACTCATGAGAGTGTAAGGATTCCATTGGTGTGATTTTTATCTGATTCCGAGACATGGGCCCAGGGGCCGGGTTTGGCCAATTTCGGGATTTTGGTATAAATTGGATATTTTCGAGTGGGCTTTGTTCCCTTAGCATATTTTGATAGTATGAATCTGCTTTTGGCTAGATTTGAAGCAGTCGGAGGCCGAGTTGAGAGGCAAAGGCATCGCAGGCTAGAGTTTGGACCGGATTGAGGTAAGTAATGATTGTAAATGTTTGTCCTGAGGGTATGAAACCCCAGATTTCATATCGTTGTGCTACTTTGAGGTGACGCACACTATAGATGACGAGCGTGGGATCGTGCACCGTTGAAGATTGTGACTTTGTCCATCCCGTACAACTATTAAGTCGTATATTTGATTAAAACTTGTTTGATATCATTGTATTTTGGAAAGTATTATCATGTTTTGGGTTGAATGCCATATTTGGGCCTCGTGCCAACTGTCTTGGACCCTTAGGGGAATTTTACTACTATTCCTTACTGTTTTGACTTATTATTTATACTCAGTCATACTATATTCTACTGTTTTTTTAACTCAGCCATGTTTACTATGTTTTAACATCTTAAATGATATTTTGAGCTGAGCATCATATTTTACTGTGCCCGAGTGGCTTTTAGAGATTTCTGACTGAGTAGGGCCGGGGGCTTATGTTGTGAGGTTATTATGGATCGGGATGCGCGCCGCAGCAGTATTGTGCTGATTCATGATTTGGAGGCCGAGGGCCTGAGTTGTATGCCACAAGGCGGCTTGACATGAGGTTGAGAGCCTGCTTGATCAAGCTACGAGATGGCTTGTTATTGCGCTTGTGTCGTAAGGGGCCCCTCCCGAAGTCTGTACACCCCCAGTGAGCACGGGTGCCCAGTCTGACTATTGTGATATAGCTCAAGGGGCTGTTATTTGATTCATATTGTGGCCCGAGGGGCAGTTCTTGATTCATGTTGTGCCCGAGGGGCTGATTACGAGTGATTGTGAGGTAGCTCGAGGGCTGGTTCTATTGATGATTTGCCCGAGGGGCGGTATGTGATACATATTTTGCCCGAGGGGCTGTTTATGTTTTCTATCAGTTTTACTCACCATCTTATCATTTGAAATTATTGAAAGTTGTTTTAAAAGGTTTTCACCGAAACTGAGCACGATTTTTGAAGTAAATGATTTCTGTAGTGTGTTGGAAATGTCCTGCTTTTATTGTAGCATTTGACATGGTTTACATATTTTCTTACTACTCAGCTTTCATTTACCTTTATTACTTACTAAGTTGGCGTACTCACATTACTCCCTGTACCTTGTGTGCAGATTCAGGTATTTCTAAACCCGGTAGTTGTTGTTGGTTGCTCAGTGGCAGAGTCATCAGAGTTAGCAAGGTAGCTGCCCGATGTTCGCAACACTGCTTTTCTCCCTCTTGTCTTCCTTAGACTGTATTTAGTACATTCTTAGACTCTTATTGTATTCAGACTTTAGTAGTTGCTCGTGACTTGTGACACCCCGATGTCGGGCTTATATATTATTTTCGCACTGTTCATTTAGACTTACATTATGAGATATTTGATTAATTAAAGGCTTAAAAATAATTCTTATTGATTAATGGTTAATTCGGGAGTTGTGTCAGCTGGCCTAGTTTCACGATAGGCGTCATCACGACCAGATCGATTTTAGGGTCGTGACAACACCAAATAGGTGCTAATATGAGTACATCCTTTGAATTATAAAAGATACAAAAGCTGGCAAAATAACCATGGGTCCTACAGAGTTCTTAAATGTTATGAAATAACTAAAAGAAGTGTCTAAGTTGTATACAACATATAAATTAGGTCCAAAAAACTAATTTCCATGCAAGTTTCCATTGCCAGTGGCAGAGGAAGGCTTAAGGTAAGAAGACTATAGCATGTCATCCTGTCATATTGTATTGGTGGAGCAGCATAAACTCAACAATACTTTATCAGCAATGTATAAAACATGTCTTCACCAGTCCAATTACTTAATTTAGAAGAGCATTAAATATGTCGGTCTAAGTTCAACTAATAACATAGATTTATAGTGAATCATGCTACTCTTGTCAAAAGTTTGGCTATTGTCTGATATACATATATAGTTGATATAGTATGTGTTCACAGTGAAAGACTGTGACATTAGATTGTTCATATTTTTTGTAATGTCCTTAAATTTCTCTATCCATTCTCCTAAATTTCTTGAACCTAAACATGGAATATTATGCTCCCTGCCAAGAATCTACCCATCAAAATATAATTTTACTATTTAAACTAAATTTGACAATTATATGATAAAATTCCTTATACAAATTCTTAAGGAAACTATAGAAAGACAGCAAGTATGAAACCTTGCACTATACCTGAAATAAAAGAAACTTATGAAATCAAGTAGTGTGACTCTTTCAATCAAAAGCCTAGAGCTAGTATAGGCTAAAAGACAGAGGTAGTAATTATTTTTTCTTATCGAGTAAGAAAGCAATCCTTCAAAGGGGAGATAGAAGTATCAACAAAAGCATCAGAATAAAAATATGAAACCCACAATATAAACCCAACCTTTTAGCTAAGCTGGCAGTAATAATAAGTAAAAATAAGTGCTACACAGGAAGGGTAGAGGAAAAAATGATGGTGGTACATTCGAGTAGTGCTAGCTCTGCATGGATTAAATGTTCAACATGTTTTAAGTACAAATACATCAAATAGTATGAGAAGAAATTATAGCAACCAAACACGATCAATTAAAAACTTCACAGATTTATGCTCAGATAAATTATTGTTGTTGTAACTTTTTTGTTTATTTTATTCTTCTTCTTGTATTTTAATTATATAACCATGCACTAAGCACCAATGTGACAGATTAGTTACTAATGTAGAAGTACTAATTTAAAAGAAAATACACATTAATTTCTTTTGAATATAAAGGTGGAGTAACATAGAGCTGATCAACATTAATTAAGATCGAGCAGGATCTTTTGTTTTATTAATAATATAGGTGATGTATCAATTATTTTCTACCATTAGAAAAAATTTCAATCCCCTTTCTGAAAAATATATGGATGTCTCTAAATTTAATTGTACCTAAAACTAACTTAAAAGTGAATTCATGTTTCTAAAGCTAAGAAAAATTCTGGGAGAGTCAAATGTATAAAGCTCAAGCACTTCTCGAGAGTAAAAATAGCATCATTTATAGTGCCATATTCACTTTTTTAGAATACGTGTTACTTTGCTTTGGAGAAAATAGTATAACTTAACAGTATTGAACTCCACTTCTTTTAGAATATTTACTATTACAGCATGTGATTGTTCTCTTCCTACACTTGTCAGGAGTACTTTGAGTGGCACAATCTCACTATGATTTAAAGTTCTCTTCCTACACTAACCGGAAAGAGAATGAAGATATTATGCAATCATATAATTTATTTGTGCTCTCTGATAAAAATCGGGGGACCATGAGCTCAGTGTTAAAAAGCTAATGTGCCTTCAAGTTAACTTTAATTGCAAACCTCGTGTTTCATGCATAATTTGTAGCTACTGTAACAATTAATAAATAATGGGATAATTTTACATAAATACAACTCACACACCTAACTTGCAACATAATAGCCTAGATACCACTTTGCAAATCTATAGCCCAAAAGTAATAGGCTAATTCCTGAAAGACAACTTATTTTACACAATCAACTACGGTTATTGCTCCCTCTTTACACAACTAGTTATTTCCATTCTCTTGATTTCCTTTGATTATTAAGCATTTGATAAAAATATACAAATCAGCCACAACGCAACTAAAAAATCTTGAATAATATATATTATCTGAAGGTAAGAAATTCAAACACTTATATGTGCAATTGCTGAAGCAATCCAACATGATAAAAAAAAAACTTGGTAAATGAATTGTAGAATTCTTCCAACGCGTACAAAATCTTTTTCATACAGCACATACACGAAAAAGAAGAAGAGAAGGAAATGTCAAACTTCCGTAAAGGCCTCTTACACACTGACAAATGTATATACATCCTTATAAACTGAAAAAATATATAATCATACAATATTATACACAAATATACATATTTATACACAATTATACAATACTATATAAGTGTATATAAACACCACTTAAACAATATTTTCACTGGAAAACATAGAATGTCCAACACTACACTTACTGTAAATAATGTATTAACTTGTATAAACATGTATAATAGTGCATAAGAGGTGTTTGTATATTCATATACACAATTATACACTATTATACAATGTTGATACAAACTGCTACATAGTTATGATTTTTTATCCAAGCCTCGCGTTGTAGTAGAAGGTATTGGATGATTCAACTCATCAATAGGTTAACAATTGGCGCCAACAATTCGGAATTCAACGCACAGATAAGATACACCCAATTTCAGATTCGAAACCTCAAGGCCATAATGATAATGACCAGAACTTCAAAATTCAAAATCTTCCAAAATTAGTGGTTATTTTTTGTGCAAATCAAGTTTGAGAGCTATTTATTTTCAGACCTGTATGTATTTTCATTTTTCTTTCAAAAATCTTCAATATTCTTCTGCTTTCCAACATGGACGACGGCGTAGGAGCCCGAGCCTTCTTCGAGCCATTGATGGCAGAACTGCGTAGGGGAGGGGGAATAGCAGGGGCTAGGTTAAGAAAGAATGATGGATTTATGTGGGTTAGAAAGAAAGAAGCAAGAGGCGGTGAGAGAGAATTTGGTGTGCTGGGAATGAAGAAAGAAGAAAATAATAAAAACCCTAAAAGTGTGTCTTTAATAATTGGCTAAAGACTGAAAAGTTTCTTTCAAGTTATGTACAATATGGGCTAAATAGGGTAAGAACTTCAAATCTAAGCCATTTTCGATTGAGCTGTTAAGCCAAGTGACAAGGGCCGTAATTCTTTCATAAATAATTAACTTAGATATTGTGAGAAATAGTCAACGGCTCCTATGCATTTTCGAGTGTCAAGCCAAATTTAACTCTCCCAACTCTGCAACCAACCTAATGAAAACACTTATTTCAGTAAGTAATTTATTGTTTACGTGTATTATGACCATCTAGACTAGACAGCGAAGGCTCAAAGGTATCATCTTTTTAGCAAAGCAAAGAAAAAGTAAATATTTTCCGGTTTAATAGTGCCTTAAAGCTCTATAATGAGCATGACTATTTTTCTATAATTTTTTCGCCATTATTGAGACATTGAACCTAGTGAACTAACAGGCCAAATTAGGACACTCATATAGCCGAAGACTGACTTCTGATCCTATACGATCTAAAAATTTTGTAACCTCATACGTCTCAAAGCATAACACTTAATAGAAAAGTGGGAGCACACATATATCTTTTTAAGTTTTTTAATGTTGGATTTCTGTATGTGAACTCTCTTTGAGTGGATTACTGAAAGTTTTTCATTGATGACTGGAGTCGTCCTTATTTTTTTCTCATAACATCTCTTTAGCTTTCTATTTTTAATCACAATCACACAACATCACTGATTGTTCCTCCCATAATTCTTAAAATTTATCAAAAATAATTGGTTCTAGGTTTTTCTGATTGCTAAAGAAGAAAATATTGACCATAAGCATTGAAAATTGGGGACAAAAAGGGTGGTGAAGCCGATGAAGGTTGCAGGCAATAGGCTGAAATCCAAATCAAAACTTGCCAAAAATTCTCATCCTCAGTTTAAGCCACACGTTCATTTTAAATGTTCTAAAGCAGCATTTCTCCTATTTAAAGGTAATTTTTTTAATAGGTACTACTATTCACGTTTCCATATTTATCGTTCCTTTTCTCTTTACTTTTGATATTCTAGTTAAGAATTTCATTATATTTATCCGTTTTAGAACTTGACATAGACCACGACTTCAAAAACTATGCTAAGTGGACCTTACTAGTTTCATTCTTTATAGATACCGTAAAGCAGTTGTTAAGGTTCAACATATTGACTTCAGACGGAAATGTCACTTTTGAACATACTTAAACAGGCAAAGTTTACTATCATATTCTTACTATTTCAACAACATTATAACATGCAAAATTTACTATCAAATTATTATCTTCAGCTAAATAATGATATGCATATCAAAAATAGGCACAAAGGCTGACATGCAGCAAACTCCCATAATCAACACAAGGCTGCAATAAAAAATTTATAAAAAAAAAATAGGAGAGAAAAAAATGCTATGAAATAATGGATGCAGTAAAAGCAATAACCACAAATAATTCTTGTAAATTACTCGACAATTAATATGAAGTTCAGGCCTTACCTCTCAAATGAGCGCCAATGATCACTATGATAGTTTTTTGGAGTCATCACCTGTTTCTTCTAGAAATTTTTCAAATCCTAGTTTAACATCTCAAGTTCTTTAAATTAATAAATTACCCACATAGAATACTTACCGGAGTAAATACTGTTGAAATTCGAATACAAACACAAATAGGAACGTACCTTCAGCCATGGTTGTTCAAGTGATATAGGGAATTCCTTGGAAGAACCTTGAGAGAAAACCTAAGGAGTCTTCTAGCCTGTGTCTATCGTAGGATGCCAGACTGATGGAGTCACAGGCGTATTTATAGGTAGGCTAGGGACTCTTAGGCAAATACTTTAGCCCTAGGGACTTCTCCATAAATTATAATTGTCCTAGGGACTCCTAATATATGGTAATTTCTTTCCATCAAAGAAACTACCATATATGCATAACTACAGAATATTATCTGATATATTATTTTCTTTGGGAGACAAGGTAAATAATTTATTACCTTATATGTGGGCCGCACTAGAAGTCTCTAGAAGAGACGGTAATTTCTAACATTCTCCCACTTGGGCCACATATTAAAATTAGATAATCCTTTATGAGAGATAAACATATGGTCATAAACTTTATCACGCAACTAAAAGTTATGCGACAATCACTTTAACTAGAATATATTATTACACGAATCATGGCGGTCATGCTTTTAAACAAACGCTTCCTTCCATGTATTACAATGCACAATATATTCTAATAAAGTGTCTAACAACTTTATGATTGAACTTAATATAAGTCATTCAGAGTCCAACTTTATTGATCCAATGATCACAAATAATACATGAAAAATCAAAAGTGTGCACTGTCATGTATATCAAAATAAACATAATGTCTAGACAAACTGTTAGAGAGCAAAGCAAGACTAAATTGAGCTACTAAGCTCCATATGGGTTACATATCCTTGAAAATATTAGCCGGCAGACCTTTAGTCATAGGATCAACAATCATCAAAGTAGTACTAACATGCTCAAAATTCACATCTTGCTTCTTCACATAGTCTCTAACCATCAAGTACTTTATGTCGATGTGCTTGCTTTGGCTGCCACTTTTATTATTCTTAGAAAAGAAAACTGCAGCTGAATTGTCACAAAAAATTCTCAATGGCCTTGAAATGGAATCGACAATCCTAAGGCCGGAAATAAAGTTTTTCAACCATAATGCCTGTGATATAGCTTCATAGCATGCTATAAATTCAGCTTCCATTGTGGATGTTGCAACAATGGTCTGCTTGACACTTCTCCAAGACACAGCACCTCCAGCAAGAAGGAAAATATATCCTGAAGTAGATTTACCAGTGTCTTTGCATCCACCCAGATCAGAGTCTGAATATCCAATCACCTCCAATGAGTCAGAGCATTTGTATGTGAGCTTAAAATCCTTGGTTCCTTGCAAATATCTCAAGACCCTTTTACCAGCTTTCCAATAGTCAAAACCAGGGTTACTTTGATATCTGCCAAACATTCCTACCACAAAAGCAATATCAGGTCTAGTACAGACCTGTGCATACATAAGACTCCCAACAAGGGAAGCATAGGGAATGACTTTCACTTGCTCCTTTTCCAATGCATTTTATGGGCATTGATTCAATGAGAATTTGTCACCTTTAATTATGGGTGCTGCTATAGGTGAACAATTCTTCATTCCAAATCTTTCCAGAATTCTTTCAATGTAGGCCTTTTGAGATAGTCCAAATAATCTTTGGGATCTGTCTCTATGAATCTCTATGCCAATGACATAAGAGGCTTCACCCATATCCTTCATCTCAAAATTCTGGATAATGAACTATTTAGTCTCGTGCAACAATCTCAAATCACCACTTGCAAGCAAAATATCATCCACATATAGGACTAGAAAAATATATTTGCTCTCACTTATCTTATGGTATATACACTGATCATTGATGTTCTCCGTAAATCCAAATGAAGAAACAACATTATGAAATTTAATATACCATTGGCGGGAAGCCTGCTTTAGCCCATAATGGATTTATTCAACTTGCAAACAAGGTAACTTTTGTCCTTATCACAAAATCCTTCAGGTTGACTCATGTATACTTCCTCTTCAAGATCTCCATTTAGGAAAGCAGTTTTCATATCCATTTTATGTAACTTTAAATCAAAATGAGCTACTAATGCCATGATTATTCTCAATGAATCCTTCTTTGATACTAGAGAGAAGGTTTCATGGTAATCAATGTCTTCCCTTTGAGTAAAACCCTTGGCTACAAGTCTGGCTTTATATCGTTCGATATTACCTGATGAGTCTTTTAGTTTTAAAGATCCACTTGGAACCTATGGTAGAGGATCCCTTTGGTGATTCGACGAGATCTCAGACTTTCTTTTTAGCCATAGATTCTAATTCTTCTTTCATGGCTCATACCAAAGTGTGGAGTTTTCTCCACTCATGGCTTGTGAAAACGAGCATGGATCATCTTGTAGTCCAATATCATAATCAGACTCTTGGAGATATACAATATAGTCGCTAGAAATTGCTGATTTTCGAATTCTTGAGGATTTTCTCACTCCCACTAGTTCAGACACTTCTTCAGTGGGTGTCGCGTCCCCTTTTTTCCTCTTAATGCATCGGGATATCAGGTTTATAATATTTTAGGACAACTCATTCGTTTTGGGAACTGGGTTTTGCATTTGAAGAGTCGACACCTAATGATTTAAGGTGCATTAGGACACCTATAAGGGTTCACTTCTAAGTTCGTTTGATAACCAGAGATAGGGTAAGGGCTTGAAATTATTCTAAGGGGAAGGTGTTAGGCACCCCTCAGTATCCACTAGTGTGGTTCCCGGCCAGAGAATTTCTTGTGAATTTATGCAATTTAGCAAATAGACAAGTGTAGGCTCAAATAATAGAGGATTTAAATTTAAATACATAAGAGTTTGAAAGAAAAAGATGAATTTTGAAAAGGAGTTAGAGTTCTACATATACTTATGGATATATAAAAGAAGGGGGTCCTAGGTTTAAATATAATATGGATCACATCAATGCGATACCCGGTATGACACTCCTCAAAAGAGGGGATACATGTGGTATTAGCGCACCAATCATCATGTCCATATCTACCCTCCCCACCCCATTAAGGTATTAAAGCACGGATTGATCTCGACCACTATTGCATGCTATTACCCGTCCTATTCTTATCAGTCCCGAAGGAACTTGGGACTACTATCCCTAAAGGGAAGGGATATTAGGCTGACTTTTGGGTTTCAAAAGGTGAAAAAGCTAAGGCAACATACAAAAACACATAGGACTGCATATTAAGGGAAACATGTAAACAACCAAAAGGCTCATGTATGCCTCCTCAAACAAAGCACATAAATAGCATGACTTAAATACAGTTAAGGTCTGAATTTAAAATACTAAGGCAAGGACAATTTTAATCGTTGAGGCAAACCAGTTTATTACATAACTCAGATAAGAAGTTTGAATCAGGCCTGCCTGCTGGTTGTAGCAATTACTACTTAACAAAGGCGGATTTCATTTTTACTGTTATCACCTAAGGCTTGCCTAAGTGTTTGGGTGAGATCTTATGAACATGGTATCTACTACTGATCCAGAACGTGGCAAAGCAATAACAGTTTTAAACAAACGATTTGGATCCTATAGGCATGCTTTCTAACCGTGTTAAAGTAAAGAGTAAGGTTGTTTAAAACTAATTCAGCGTCAAACTGATTTTAAATTGGTTTCAAATCCTATAGGCAGGATATCTAGTATTGCTCATTTTAATTCCTATAGACATGATATCTAGCATGATCGAAAAAATGAAACAGGTAGGATTTACTTTCTATAGGCATGATTTCTACAAAAAGGGGACTGATTCTTAACCTTATGGACATAATTCTGATTTTAGCCATTTAGATCCTAAGAACATGGTGTCTAAGCGTAGCCATAACATGCAAAATTTTGAAACAAGTCTTATGGCATGTTATCTAAATGTTGAATTAGACGTGTAGAATTTAACAAATCTTATAGATAGGTTCTTTAAATACAAAGTTAAACATACAGAAAACAAGTTCTATAGGCATGGCATCTAAGAGTGGTAATAAACATGCAGAAATTTAAACAAGTCTTATAGGCATGTCTTCTACCCATCTACAGCTAAACATGCATAATTACCCATCCCTTTTCACTAGCCAACCCCAATGTTTATTACAACTTATTACATACCAAATAATGAGTTGCATCAGAAAAAGTGTAAAGAAGAAATTACAACCAGAGGAAGCCTGATTCTTGACTTCCTTTCTGAGTTATGGACCTCAAATGTCATTGTTTCAAAGCCTTTCTTAGACTTGAGTGTGTCAAAGCTCCCTAAGGGTCTCAAAGGGACCCCGAGTAGTGCTCACACCCAAGTTTGCATAACCAGATAAAGATGAGTGCAGTGTAGAAGGTCCAGCCCTTATGTGTCCAAGTTTAGAGTGAGCTCATGGGTCCCAAGGCAAGGCTCACATAATAAGGGCAGAACCTAAGTCTAAGAGTATAGTAGAAGTGCAGAAGTAGAGACTTGTTTAAAACTGGGTTGAGAATAGCAAGAGGGTAAGGGTAGTTTGGAAAATAGTAGTAGTATAGCTAAAATTATACAGCATCAGTAATTGCTCAAAGGGAGCAGGGGTTTGGAAATACATTGCAGGTAGCATATGACCCTGGGAGGGGTCAAATCTGGACATGCACAGCAATAAGTGATGATGGCATGCCCATAAACTAGCCAAAGGACACAACACATAGAGAGGATACGAAGCATATGATCTAGGGAGGGTCGGGTTTGGGTCATGCACAGCAATGTCTAATGTTGACATGCCCTCAAACCAACCAAGGAATACAAACACATAGGGGATATGGGGGTTTGGGATTCATATGTCATCATAGGTGACTGACAGAGTTCAAACATTAGAAAAACGTTAATTAAGAAGAGGAAGGGGCAGATCACAGCATGCTTAATAATGGAACTCGATTAAACACAAGCAGGAAACAGGCAAGAGTGCAAGAAATAGTAAAGAAACATGTTGTTGTTGATGCTGAAGATTAATTAGAACATACTAGTAAAGAAGCAAATGCAGAAAGAAAGTAAGCAAATTTCCCACAGCCTAGCCTTGGCTTTCAGCCGGCTAGGTAAGGCAGCAACACAAGTAGTAATAGAGAAAAGAGAGAGAGTTTTGAGTGAAGTGTGTGTTCTGAACTCAAGTGTTCGTCTTTTTTTTTTTAAAGAAGAGGGGTGCAGGGTATTTATAGTTTTTGAAAACGAGTGAAGGAAAAGTAATAAGATATAAACATGGAAACAATAATATGTCAGAATCAATTACACAAGTGATTCCCTTTAATTAAGGAATCACTGTTTAACGGTAGTGACAGATTCAAAATAAGGAAAGAAAATCAGTTTGTAAGCAGACTGATTGTTGCCATAAAAGGAGTAGTAAAACCATTAAGTAAGCAATCAAGTCTCAGTACAGAGATATGCTTATTTTGGGAAAGAAATCAGCAAGGTAAATATTACAGTAAAGGAAAAGAATCAATCAGCTTTGAACATGCGAGTGAAATTAGGGTTCATAAAGGAAATGCTTTAGAAATCAATCATAAGATGAAGATCTATCAAGGAAGAAACTCCAGCATATAAATAGAGTGAACAATACATCAGACATACGAGGCCAAACCTATTGGCAAAAGAAACAGCATACAATAGCAGCAGGAATAAGCATACGGTTCAGTAGATAGTCAGGGCTCACACATATAGCCAAAGCAAAGAAGAGAGTCAAAAGCGAGTAAAGGTCTCATAGTAACAAGTGAGGAAACCTCTTGAAAAAGTTAGGGTTTCAACAACAATTGAGTTTAAAGGATACTAAAACTCAGAATCAAATAACCTCATAAAGAAAATAGCCAGAAACAAAGAACTTTAATCGCATCATGTGCATGCTTAAACAAATAGTTCCAGGCCAAGAAGACCTAGGGTTTTCAGCAATAAACGAGTTTAAAAGATGGTAAACAGACAAGTCAAGCAAGAGTTTAAACAAACAAGCACACATCTAACAAACATCTTCAGGACTCGATTGAGACCCAAAAGAAATTAAGGTTTTCAACATGCTAACTCAGATAGAAGAACAACACAAGCAAAACATAGCAGAATCACAAATATGTTAAAATCAAAGAAGAGATTTTGAAATAACTTAAAAGAAAAACCCTAATCGGAAAAGATGAAGAGTCATTTTGAAAGCAAAGTTAAAGAAACTTCGAGAAAATGTTTAAAAGTTCAAGGTTCATAGATCTAAAGCATATTAGAAAGAAAGTTAAAAGATCTTAAAGAGTAGGGTTTCGAAAAACCCAGAAAAGGTGAGAAAGACCCTGAAAGTTATCGATCTAACCAGGAGAGTCAAGGTTCTGACTCGAACGGCCATGGTCGGCCGGAGAAAAGGTCAAGGATGACCGGAGAAGAGCCATGAACTGAAATCGAACAAGGGCTGGACCAGGCTCCTTCAAGGTCTGGCCATGAAACCACAAGAACAAACACATAGAAGCCATGAAAGGCTGGTACAGGTCTCAAATGACCATGGAAGGCCATGGATTAGGTAGATATCAGGGTGGGGTGAGAGGGCGGCGGCTAGGGTTCATGAGAGTTTTAGAGAGAGTTGAGAGAGAAGGGGATTCAAGGGCGGCGGTAGGTGAGAAATGAATTAGGTTTAGGGGTTGGTTTGGGTTAAAAATGGTAAGGGGTAATAGGAGCCGTTGATCTAAAATTAAAGTGGTTAGGTGGGAAACCCGAGTTGGGTCATTTAAACGGGTAAAGGGTCAGTTTAATTTGAAATTGGGTCGGGGTAAATTGGGTTCAAATTGGGGTTCAAATTAGCTAAAATTGAAATGAAATCTGGCTAGATTTTAAATAACCATTTTTCCCCATTTATTTTATAAATACAGCAAAATCAGTTTTGGAATTAAATTGAAAGTACTAGAATGTTTTATAACCTATAATTATCAATTTTAAAATACTGGACTTAATTTATATAAATGTAAACGCAATTAAATCTTAAAAGAGGCTAATATTATAATTATATGCAATTTGGCTTTAAAAATACTAAATAAATTTGTAAAAATATGCAAAAATTATCGTAGCTATATTTTGGCATAAATATGAGAATCCAATAAATGAATCATCAAAATGCTAATTTTGGTAATTATTATTGTTTTTATGAATAAAAATAGGGAAATAAATTGGTTTAAAAATCTTTAAAAATTAAGGAAAAATAATAAAGCATTTGGACATACTTATATATGCACACATATGATATTTTGAAAGTATTTTTGTATATTTAGAAATATATAGGGAAAAATTGGGTATCAACAGTGGATTCAGGTAAAGCGGGTTGATCTCCATGCGGCTCCTCAAGTGGGGGTGGCTCTTGAACTTGTTGGTGTTCAGATAATTCATGAGAATTTTTCTGAGCAACATTCAAGTTCCCAATATATAAAGGTACCACAGGTGGTTCCCTTGTTTCTTCCAACTCCAACCTTTGAGTCAAACCACTTGCACTTTCTTCATGTTCCTCAAGAAATTTAACGTTTCTAGATTCAACAATTTTAGGAGAATGAGAAGGACAATAAAACCTAAATCCATTAGAGTTAACTGCATAACCTATAAAATAACTGCTTATTGTTCTTTCAACCAACTTCTTTAGTTGTGGGTTATAAACCCTCACTTTTGTTGGACATACCCAAACGTGTAAATGATTTAAACTAGGTTTCCATCCTTTCCATAAATCAAAAGGTGTCTTGGGGACAGCCTTGGATGGAACCCTATTTAAAATATACACAGCCGTTTTTAAGGCTTCACTCCATAAGGATAAAGGTAAACTTGATCTGCTAATCATGCTTCTTACCATATCCATTAATGTCTGGTTCCTTCTTTCTGCCACACCATTTTGTTGTGGTATTCCTGACATGGTATATTGAGAAATTATACCTTCACTTTCAAGGAACTCGGCAAATGGACCCTTAACTTGTCCCTTATCTGTGTACCTACCATAATATTCTCCACCCCTATCAGATCTTACAATTTTGATCTGAGCACCAGTTTGTTTTTCTACTTCTGTTTTGTAAACTTTAAAAGCATCAAGTGCTTCTGATTTGTTAAACAGAAAATAGAGATACATATATCTTGAATAGTCATCAATAAACTAAATAAAATATCTCTCACCATTCAAGTAAGGGGTAGGAAAATGTCCACATATGTCTGTATGTATGATCTCGAGTAATTAGGAACTCATTTTGGCACCTTTAGTTGATTTGTTGGTCTGCTTACTCTTTATGCAGTCCACACAAGTCCCAAAGTTAGAAAAATCAAGAGCTTTTGGAACTCCATCATTAACTAACCTTTTGACTCTATCAATAGAGATGTGTCCCAATATCTTGTGCCAAAGACTAGATGAGTTCTCATTGATAATACACCGCTTAGTGCCAATTTCTTTATCATGCAAAGTTAAAACATTGCATTCAAATGTGGGGTCTAGCTCAAGTTTATTTAAATTTCCATTCAAATTTCCAAAACTAATAACTTTATTATCTTTCAAAAGTTTCACAGAAGGATAATAAAAATTCAAATCATATCCACTAATCGATAGTCTTGAAAGAGAAATTAAATTTCTAGAATATTCTGGGACATAAAAACTATTTTCTAAATCTAAGTGAAAACTATCCTTCAAAATGAGCCTATAAGTCCCCACGCCTTCCACACGTGAACGTGTCCTATTGCCAGAATAGACGTATTGTTCACTTCCTATCGGCTTCCTCTGAGTTAGAAAGCCCTGCATGATTTTGGCAATGTGAATTGTAGCACCAAAATCAATCCACCATGTATTATCAGAAACTTCAGTAAAATTAGATTCATAACATACAAAGGTAAAATTACCTTTCTTCTCAAGTTATTTCTTGTATTTCAGGCAATCCTTCTTCCAGTGTCCCTTCTTCTTACAGAAACGACAAGTATCTTTGTCAAAGGTGTTTTTCTTCTTCATGGGAACACTTTTGACCTTCTTTGCATTTCTCTTACCATGATTCACCATGTTAACACTTTCAGGTGTCTCATGCTTCAACCTCTCTTCTTTTTGAACACACATGGTCAAAATTTCATTGATTGATCATTTATCCTTATGTGTGTTGTAAGAAATCTTGAACGGACTATATTTCGCAGGAAGTGAGTTGAGAATGAAATGCACAAGAAATGGTTCAGACATATCAACCTCAAGGGACTTGAGTTTAGTAGCAATGTCTCTCATCTCCATAATATGCTCACGCACTGTACGACTTCTGTCAAAAGTCATACTTGAGAGTCTCTTCTTAGGGGTGCTGGCCAATGCCTTGTCAAAGCTTACGAATTGTTCATGAATTGCCTTCATGTAAGCTTTGATCTTATCGGTATTAGGGATAGAACCCCTAATGCTTTGGCTTATGTGAGCTTTATGAGCATTAAACTTAAGCGATTAGATCGCTCCCACCGCTCATAATTAGCCATAGCTGCTGGCATACTTGATTCCATGGGAATAGGTGGTTCATCCACACGGAGTGCCAGGTCTAGATCCGATCATCCTAAAGTGAGAAGGACTTTCTCCTTCCATTCAGTAAAATTGTCACCAGAAAGCATTGGAATTCGAGCATTCTCATTAAAAATAGCGGTAGGAAAAGCTGTAAATACTGCAAAACAAGGATAAACATACATAAACTATAAAGTACAATCCATCAAAGGTGAATCGCGTAAAATACCAATTCATAGTAAATTCTAGACCTTCCTGTGGGCAGAGGTTACAACCCGTGCATAGAATTTACTAACTTTATTACACTAGTAAACCAAGATACTAAACAACACAGGTAAAGGCAAGCTCTGATACCACACGTTGAAATTCGAATACAAACACATAGCCAACGCAGCGGAATATTAATAGGAATGTACCTTGGAAGAACCTTGAGAGAAAATCTAAGGAGTCTTCTAGTATGTGTCTATCGTACGATGCCAGACTGATGGAGTCACAGACGTATTTATAGGTAGGCTAGGGACTCTTACGCAAATACTTTAGCCCTAGGAACTTCTCCATAAATTATAATTGCCCTAGGGACTCCTAATATATGGTAATTTCTTTCCATCAAAGAAACTACCATATATGCATAACTAAATAATATTATCTAATATATTATTTTCTTTGGGAGATAAGGTAAATAATTTATTACCTTATATGTGGGCCACACTAGAAGTCTCTAGAAGAGACGGTAATTTCTAACAAATACTAATCAGAAACATGGTTTCTTATCTCCACTGAGAGAAAGAAAGGCAGAATAGATTAAAAACAAATAGTAAGAAAGAATTGGAGAAAAAACCAAAGAAAGAGAGCTATTAAACAGAAATACGGCAAAGTTCTGATGGTACAAATGGGGAATGGGAAATGGAGGCCAGTTTTCTTAACACGTGTGAAAAAGAGGAACATGGAAGGGCTGCAGTTGAAGGTCAAAGTACAGAAATGCGTATAACTAACAACTATAATTCCTAAAGTACCCCTATTCGTACACTCTTAACTCTCATTTCTATATAATATAAAATACATGGCTATGTATATATAGATGATATGCATTATATTTCTACATAAGTCTAGAATGTCTATGAAATAAAGACTCGCCATGCTCCGAAACTCTTGTGTGGAACTGCGCACATACGGTCCAAGGTAAAATGGGTTGTCACAATCCGGATTTTCCACCCTCGGAAGTCGTGATGGCGCCTACTCGTGGAAGCTAGGCAAGCCGAATATTAAAAAATCTTTTCCCTTTTTATTAAACATGTTCAATAATTTAAAATAATAAGTGATTAAACAGCGAAATAGATTAAATAATCGGAAATGCGGAAGTAGAAACTTAATAATTCCATCAAACACTGCTACAATATCTGAAGTACTACTACCCAGAATTTGGTGTCATAAGTCACGGACTATCTAAGAATACTACAAATAAAGTCTGAATGGAAATACATAAGTCTATTTCTGAATAAGTAAAAAAAATAGAAAGAGAAAAGATAGGAGGACACGCCAAGGCCTGCGGACATTTGCAGGAATACCTCAGGTCGCCTAAATGGACTGAAGACAGCACCCTCACTGCGGTTCAATCGCTCTGATATCAGTATCTGCACATAGTACAGAGTATAGTATCAGCACAACCGACACCATGTGCTTGTAAGTGCCTAGCCTAACCTCGGCGAAGTAGTGACGAGGCTAGGACCAGACTACCAAATAACCTTGTGCAGTTAAATCATATACAGCAAAAATAAAAGGAGATAATTACAACTAAAGTTGGGAGGGGGAACATGTTGCGGGGAGTAGTAGAGAACAATAGAATAACAGTAAAGAAATGTATGGATCGCCATAAATCAATTACCAGCAAAAGATAAGGAAATAAGAAGAACAAGTACACAAGTAATACCGTTGGAGGCATGCAACCCGATCCCATTTCATACAATACCGTTGCAGGCGTGCAACCCGATCCCATTTCATACAGTACCATTGCAGGCGTGCAATCCGCTCCCATTTTATTTAGTGTCGTTGCAGGCGTGCAACCCATTCCCATTTCATATATTACCGTTGCAGGCGTGCAACCCGTTCCCATTTCATATATTACTATTGCATGCATGCAACCCGCTCTCATTTCATTTATTACCGTTGCAGGCGTGCAACCCGCTCCCATTTCATGTATTACCGTTGCAGGCATGCAACCCGCTCCCATTTCATTTATCAACACCAATCATAAAAGAATCCCGGCAAGGGAACAATAATATTACAATAACCTCCCAACAAGGGAACAATAATATCACAACAACATTCCGGCAAGGGAACAATAATATAATTCTCATATGAAGTACGAATAAACCACATCGGAATCATAAAAATTACAATACAAGACTCACGGGCATGCTTCACACCAACGTATATATACTCGTCACCATGCCTATACGTCATACTCCATAGTTAACACGTAGCAAATAAGACACGACTCCTAATCCCTCAAGCTAAGGTTAGACCAAACACCTACCTCGAACTTTCACGACCAAATCAAGCCTCAAACACCGCTTTTCCTTTAGAATTCGCCTCCAAACAACTCGTATCTAGTCCAAATTTATTTAACAACATCAATAAATGCTAAAGAATTCATACACAATGCTTAATTATAGGTTTCCTATCATTTTCCACGAGAAGTCAAAAATCGACCCCTGGCCCCTTGGTCAAAACTCGAGGTTCGGACCAAAACCCGATCACCCATTCACCCACGAACCCGAATATGTAATTAGTTTCAAAATTCGACCCCAAAACGAGGTCTAAATTCCAATTATTTAAAAAGCCCTAACTCTACCCAAAATCCCAAATTCTACTATGGAAGAACAATATTTAATCCTAGAAATTTAATGGGTGTTGATGGAAAATGAAGGAGATGGATTGAGGAACACATACCTATGATTTGGTGTTGATTTTACTCTTCAAAAATTGCCTAGGTCCTGATTTTGGGGAAAGAGATGTGAGAAAATGGTTAATTCCCGTTTCCGTTACTATTTAAAAAAGCTGGGCGACAGCGTTCATCGCGTTCGCGAGAACACTGTCGCGATCACGAAGAGCTGCCATAAGTGGACTTATGCGATCGTGAGTCATCCTATGCATTCGCGAATGGTTGGCCTCCCTGACCCTCGCGTTCGTGGACCAGTGTACGCGTTCGCGTAGAAGAACAACCACATCCCAGACCAGCCCCCATTTCACACTATGCGTTCGCGGAAAATGGGTCACGTTCGCATAGAGCGACACCTCATTTCTCCGCGTTCGCGTCCCTTACTTTGCGTTCGCATAGAACAATTTCACCCCTGCCCAAATTTCTCTTTCACGATCGCGAAGCACAGAAGGTCTGTGCATCAGAAACAGCAGTTCTACAATTTTCCTAAGTTCAAAAACCTTTCAAGACCTATCAGAAACTCACCCGAGCCCTCAGAGCTCCAAACCAAACATGTACACTACCTCAAAAACACCCTACAGACTTACTCGTGCGATCAAATCGCCAAAATAACATCAACAACCATGAATTTAGCATCTAAATCAAGAAATCACTTAAGAACCTCAAATTTTCCAATTTTCTCAAATACGGTCCGATTCACGTCATTCCAAGTCCTTTTCTCACTAAATTTAACAGACTCAACTCAAATCACATATAAGACCTGTACCGGCTCCGAAACCAAAATACGGGCCCGATACCATCAAATTTTAAACACATCATTTCCAAAAAATAATTTTCTTTAAGAATTTATTTCTCGGGCTTGGGACCTCGGAATTCGATTTTGGGCATATGCCCAAGTCCCCTATTTTCCTACGGACCCTTCGGGACCGTTAAATCACGGGTCCGAGTCAGTTTACCCAAATGTTGACCGACGTCAACTTAAATTCATTTTAAAGGCAAAAATTCATCATTTTTCACAGATTTTCACATAATGGCTTTTCGGGTACGCGTCCAGACTGTGCACGCAAATCGAGGTAATACTAAATAAGGTTTTTAAAGTCTCGGAACACATAATTTATTTCTAAAACAAGTGATGACCTTTTGGGTCAACACATTCTCAACCTCTAAAACAACCGTTCGTTCTCGAACGGACATAAAAAGGAAGTACCTGAGTCGGGGAAAAGATAGGGATAACAGCTCCGCATATCGGACTAGGACTCCCAGGTCGATGCCTCAGCAGGCTGACCTCTTCACTAAACACGAACAGAAGGAAAACTCTTTGATCTCAACTGACGAACCTGCCAGTCTAGAATAGCTACTGGCTCCTCCTCATAGGACAAGTCCTTGTCCAACTGAATAGTGCTAAAATCTAACACGTGGAATGGATTGTCGTGATAATTCCGAAGCTTAGACACATGAAACACTGGATGCACGGCTGATAAGCTCGGCAGCAATGCAAGTTTGTAAGCCACCTCTCCCACTCTATCAAGAATCTCAAACGAGCCAATGAACTTAAGGATAAGCTTGCCCTTCTTTCCAAATCTCACCACGCCCTTCATAGGCGACACCCAAAGCAATACCCGCCACCAACCATGAATGCCAAATCACGAACCTTACGGTCGGCTTAACTCTTTTGCCTAGATTGAGCTGTACGAAGCCTATCCTAAATGATCCTAACCTTGTCCAAGGCATCCTGTACTAGATCCATACCCAACAACCGAGCCTCTCTCTGCTCAAACCATCCAACCGGCGACCGACACCGCCTACCATACAAAGCCTCATAAGGAGCCATCTGGATACTTGACTAGTAGCTGTTGTTGTAGGCAAACTCTGCTAAAGGCAAAAACTGATCCCATGAGCCTCCAAAGTCAATGACACAAGCTCAGAGCATATACTCTAAAACCTTGCCATCCTGCATCAACACCGCACCAAGTCTAATACGAGATGCATCACAATAAACTGTGTAAGGCCCTGAACTTGTGGGAAAAACCAACACCGGTGCCGTAGTCAAAGTTGTCTTGAGCTTCTGAAAGCTCGCCTCACACTCGTCCGATCACCTGAACTGGGCACCCTTCTGGGTCAACCTGGTCATCGGGGCTGCAATAGATAAAAAACCCTCCACAAAGCGATGATAATAGCTTGCCAAACCCAAGAAACTCTGGAACTCAGTAGCTGATGCGGGTCTAAGCCAGTTATTGACTGCCTCTATCTTCTTTAGATCAACCTGAATACCCTCGGCTGATACAACATGACCAAGGAATGCAACTGAACTCAACCATAACTCACACTTCGAAAACTTGGCATACAACTGACTATCCCTCAAAGTCTGAAGAACCACTCTAGGATGCTACTCGTGCTCCTCCCGGCTGCGGGAATAGATCAAAATATCATCAATGAAAACTATCACAAACGAATCCAAGTAAGGCCTGAACACTCGGTTCATCAAATCCATAAAAGCTGTTGGGGCATTTGTCAACCCAAATGACATCACCAAGAACTCATAATGCTCATACCGAGTGCGAAAAGTTGTCTTACGGACATCGGATGCCCTAATCCTCAACTGATGGTAGCCAGATCTCAAGTCAATCTTCGAAAATACCTTAGCACCCTGAAGCTAATCAAACAAATCATCAATCCTTGGTAATGGATACTTATTATTAATTGTAACCTTGTTCAGCTTCCGGTAATCTATATATATTCTCATCGATCCGTCCTTCTTCTTAACAAACAACATCGACACACCCCAAGGCGAAACACTAGGTCTAATGAAACCTTTTCAAGCAAATCTTGCAACTGCTCCTTCAATTCTTTCAACTCAGGCGGGGCCATACGATACGGCGGAATAGAAATGTGTTGAGTGCCCAGAGCCAAATCAATGCAGAATTCAATATCCCTATCGAGTGGCATACTCGGCAGGTCTGAAGGAAATACCTCAGGAAACTCACAAACAACATGCACAGAATTAATAGAAGGAACCTCGGCACTAGAGTCACGAACATATGCCAATTAGGCCAAACACCCCTTCTCAACCATGCGTCGAGACTTCATATATGAGATAACACTATGGGTAGAATGACCAAGAGTCCTTCTCCACTCTAAATGAGGTAAACCCGGCAAGGCTAAGGTCACAGTCTTGGCATGACAGTCCAAGATAGCATGGTAGGGTGATAACCAATCCATCCCCAATATGACATCAAAATCAACCATGTCCAGAAGTAACAAGTCTACTCGGGTCTCAAGACCCCCAATCACAACTATACAAGAACGATGCACACGATCTACCATAATAGAATTACCCACCGGTGTAGACACACATACAGGAGCACTTAAAGAATCACTAAGCATGATCAAATACGGTGCAAAATAAGATGACACATAAGAGTATGTAGACCCTGGATTAAATAGCACTGAAGCATCCCTACTATAAACCAGAACAGTACCTGTGATAACTGCATCAGAAGCCTCAGCCTCGGGCCTGTCTAGAAGAGAGTAACATCAGGGTTGGGCCCTACCACTCTGAACTACATCTCTGGGACGGCCTGCTACTGGCTGGCCTCCACCTCTAGTGGCCTGAGATCCACCTCTAATACCTCTACATCCACCTCTAGCACCTCTACCTCCACCTCTAGATGGCTGAGCGGGCGGTGGAACACTCGGTTCCTGAACCATGTCATGGGAACCCTGGTGCTGAGAACTACTCGGTGCTCGAGGGCAATATCTAGCAATGTGCCTCATGTCGCCACAAGTAAAACAAGCCCTCGATTGTTGGGGCTGACAACTCTAAAAACTCTAAAGTGGAGGTGCACTGATAGGAGTTGGTGATGCACTGTAGGACTGCTAATCGGAATACTGCATGTGAGAACCACGGCCACCTGGGCACCATAAAAAGCCTAAAGTGTTGACTGAAAAGGCCTAGGAGGATGGCCTCTACCAAAAAAATCCATGCCTCCAGACGAGGCACCACTGAATCTGCCTGAATGATGAGGCCTCTTACCAGACCCCTGGCCACCTCCCTGTGATAGAACCATCTCAACCCTCCTAGCCACATTGACCGCATCCTGAAAAGAAATCTCACTCCCCGTCTCCTTAGCCATCTGAAGTCGAATAGGCTGAATAAGTCCCTTAATGAACCTCCTCACCCTCTCTCTCGGTAGGAAGTATGATAAGAGCATGGCGGGCCAAGTCGATGAATCTGGTCTCGTATTGAGTAACAGTCATAGAATCCTGTTAGAGACGCTCAAACTGCCTCTGATAGATCTCTCTATGAGTGATAGGGAGAAACTTCTCCAGAAATAGCTGAGTAAACTACTCCCAAGTCAAAGATGGCGATCAGGTTGGTCTAGTCAAACAATAATCTCTCCACCAAGTCTTGGCAGATCCAAACAAGTGAAAAGTAGCAAAGTCGGCCCCATTGGTCTCCACTATCCCTATGTTCCTGAGAACTTCATGACAGATGTCTAGTAGCAAAGATGCACCGCTGAAAGTAGTAGTGAAGAGGTTGGTGAACTTGTCCAATCTCCACAAAGCATCGGCAGACATAGCTGCTCCACCACCGATCTGAGCTACCACACCCGGCTGAACTGCTCCAACTAGCTAAGTTGCTAGAGTCTGAAACTGGGGAGCCATCTGCTCCAGAGTGCGAGTAGCGGGAGTCTGGGCTCGTCCTCCAGCCTGAGAGATGGTTGGTGCTACAGGAAGCAAGCATGCCCGGGTAACACTCTCCATAAGGCCAACTAGACGGACTAGAGCATCCTAGAGCACGGGGGTAGCAATGAACCCTTCTAGGACCTGAGTTGGGCCCACCGAAACTGCTTGGGCCGGAACCTCATCATCAAAGTCAACCTGAGGCTCCGTCGTTAGTGCTGCTGCTCTTTGCTGAGCTCTGCCCCTACCTCGGCCTCTAGCATGGCCTCGGCCTCGGCCTCTCCCTCTGCCCCTCATAGGAGCTGCTGTTGGGGGCTCAGGCTGCTGATCGGTGGATAAGGAAGCGCGTGTTCTCACCATCTACGAAAGAACAGAGTATAAATTCAATTAGCATTGAGAAACCAAACCGCACGACAGGAAAGAAGAAAGGTGAAATTTTTCCTAACTCTGTAGCCTCTGGGGGATAAATACAGACGTCCCCATACCGATCCCTCAGACTCTACTAAGCTTGTCCATGAATTGTGAGACCTATGTAACCTATATCTCTGATACCAACTTGTCACGACCCGGATTTCCCACCCTTAGAAATCGTGATGGCGCCTACTCGTGGAAGCTAGGCAAGCCGAATATTAAAAAAAACTTTCCACTTTTTATTAAACATGTTCAACAATTAAAAATACTAAGTAATTAAACAGGGGAATAGATTAAATAATTGGAAATGTGGAAGTCGAAACTTAATAATTCCACCAAACACTGCTATAATATCTGAAGTACAATACTACCTAGAATTTGGTGCCACAAGTCACAGACTATCTAAGAATACTACAAATAAGGTCTGAATGGAAATACATAAGTCTGTTTCTGAATAAGTAAAAAAACAGAAAGAGAAAAGATAGGAGGAGACGCCAAAGCCTGCAGACATCTGCAGGACTACCTCGGGTCCCTGAATGGACTGAAGACAACAACCTCGCTGCGGTCCAATCGCTCCGATATCAGTATCTGCACACAGTGCAGAGTGTAATATCAGTACAACCGACCCCATGTGCTGGTAAGTGCCTAGCCTAACCTCGGCGAAGTAGTGACGAGGCTAGGACCAGACTACCAAATAACTTGTGCAGTTATATAGCATATATCGGAAAATAAAATCAGATAATTACAACTAAAGTTGGGCAAGGGAACATGCTGCGGGGAGTAGCAGATAACAACAGAATAACAGTAAAGAAATGTAAGGATCGCCATAAATCAATTACTAGCAAAAGATAAGGAAATAAGAAGGACAAGTACAAAAGTAATACCGTTGCAGGCGTGCAACCCAATCCCATTTCATACAGTACCGTTACAGGCATGCAACCCGCTCCCATTTCATTTAGTACCGTTGCAGGCATGCAACCCGTTCCCATTTCATATATTACCATTGCTGGCGTGCAACCCGCTCCCATTTCATTTATTACCGTTGCAGGCATGCAACCCGCTCCCATTTCATGTATTACCATTGCAAGCGTGCAACCCGCTCCCATTTCATGTATTACCATTGCAGGCGTGCAACCCGCTCCCATTTCATTTATCAACATCAATCATAAAAAAATCCCGGCAAGGGAACAATAATATTACAATAACCTCCCCGCAAGGGAACAACAATATCACAACAGCATCCCGGCAACGGGAACAATAATATTACAATAACCTCCCGGCAAGGGAACAACAATATCACAACAATATCCCGGCAAGGGAACAATAATATAATTCTCATATGAAGCATGAATAAACCACATCGGAATCATAAAAATTACAATACAAGACTCACGGGCATGCTTGACACCGACGTATGCATACTCGTCACCATGCATATACGTCGTACTCCACAGTTAACACGTAGCAAATAAGACACGACTCCTAATCCCTCAAGCTAAGGTTAGACCAAACACTTACCTCAAACTTCCACGGTCAACTCAAGCTTCAAACACCGCTTTTCCTTTAGAATTCGCCTCCAAACAACTCGTATCTAGTCCAAATTGATTTAACAATATCAATAAATGCTAAAGAATTCATACCCAATGCTTAATTATAGGTTTCCTATCATTTCCCCCAAAAAGTCAAAAATCGACCCTAGGCCCGCTTGGTCAAAACTCGAGGTTCGACCAAAACCCGATCACCCATTCAACTACGAGCCCGAATATGTAGTTAGTTTCGAAATCCAACCCCAAGACGATGTCTAAATTCCAATTATTAAAAAAGCCCTAACTCTACTCAAAATCCCAAATTCTACCATGGAAGAACAATATTTAAGCCTAAAAATCTAATGGGTGTTGATGGAAAATGAAAGAGATGGATTGAGGAAAACATACCTATAATTTGGTGTTGATTTTACTCTTTAAAAATCGCCTAGGTCCTGATTTTGGAGAAAGAGATGTGAGAAAATGATTAATTCCCGTTTCTGTTACTGTTTAAAAGAGCTGGGCGACAGTGTTCATCACGTTCGCGAGAACACTATTGCGATCATGAAGAGCTACCATAAGTGGACTTATGCGATCGTGAGTCCTCCTACGCGTTCGCGAAGGGTTGGCCCCTTGACCCTCGCGTTCGCGGACCAATATACGTGTTCGCGTAGAAGAACGACCACATCCCAGACCAGCCCACACATTACAAATTGGTCGCATTCGCGTAGTGCAACCCCCCAGTGTTCCGCGTTCGCGTCCCTTACTTTGCGTTCACATAGAATAATTTCACCCCCTGCCCAAATTTCCCTTTTTGGGATCGCGTGATAGGTTTCGCGATCTCGAAGTACAGAAGGTATGTGCATTAGAAACAGCAGTTCTGCAATTTTCCTAAGTTCAAAAACCTTCCGAGACTTATCCGAAACTCACCCCAGACCTCGGGGCTTCAAACCAAATATGCATACCAACCTAAAAACATCATACGGACTCTCTCATGCATTCAATTCAGACAAAAAAAAACTATGAATTTAGCATCAAAATCATGAAATAACTTAAGAACCTCAAATTTTCTAATTTTCTCAAATACGGTCCGATTCACGTCACTCCAAGTCCATTTCTTACCAAATTTTACAAACTTATCTTAAATCACATATAACACCTGTACCGGGCGTCGGAACCAAAATACGGGCCTGATACCATCAAATTTTAAACACATTTCATTTCCAAAAATCATAAACAATTCCAGAAAATAATTTTCTTTAAAAATTCATTTCTCGAGCTTGGGACTTCGGAATTCGATTCCGGGCATAAGCCTAGTCCCATATTTTCCTACGGACCCTCCGGGACCGTCAAATCACGGGTCCGGGTCCGTTTACCTAAAATGTTGACCAAAGTCAACTTAAACCTATTTTAAATGCAAAATTTATTATTTTTCACAGATTTTCACAAAATGGCTTTCCGGCTACGTGCCCGAACTGTGCACGAAAATCGAGGTGATGTCGAAAGAGGTTTTTAATGCCTCGGAACGCGGAATTCATTTTAAAACAAGTGATGACTTTTTGGGTCATCACATTCTCCACCTCTAAAACAACCATTCGTCCTTGAATGGACATAAGAAGGAAGTACCTGAGTCGGGGAAAAGATGGGGATAACGGCTCCGCATATCGGACTCGGACTACCAGGTCAATGCCTCAGCAGGCTAACCTCTCCACTGAACATGAACAGAAGGAAAACTCTTCGATCTCAAATGACGAACCTGCCGGTCTAGAATAGCTATCGGCTCCTCCTCATAAGACAAGTCCTTGTCCAATTGGACAGTGCTGAAATCTAACACGTGGGATGGATCGTCGTGATATTTCTGAAGCATGGACACATGAAACACTAGATGCACGGCTGATAAGCTCGGGGGCAATGCAAGTCTATAAGCCACCTCTCCCACTCTATCAAGAATCTCAAACGGGCCAATGAACCTAGGGCTAAGCTTGACCTTCTTTCCAAATCTCATTACGCCCTTCATAGGCGACACCTGAAGCAACACCTGCTCACCAACCATGAATGCCACATCACGAACCTTACGGTCGGCATAATTCTTTTGCCTGGACTGAGCTGTACGAAGCCTATCCTGAATGATCCTGACCTTGTCCTGGCATCTTATACTAGATCCGTACCCAATAATCGATCCTCTCCCGGCTCAAACCATCCAACCAACGACCAATATCGCCTACCATACAAAGCCTCATAAGGAGCCATCTAGATACTCGACTGGTAGTTGTTGTTGTAGGCAAACTCTGGTAAAGGCAAAAACTGATCCCACGAGCCTCCAAAGTTAATGACACAAGCTCGGAGCATATCCTCTAAAATCTGAATGGTTCGCTCAGACTGCCCGCCCGTCTGAGGATGAAACGTTGTGCTCAACTCAACCCGTGTACCCAACTCTCGCTGAACTGCTCTCCAAAAATGTGAGGTAAACTGCGTATCTCGATCCAAAATGATAGACACGAGCACACCATGAAGACGAACAATCTCCCGGATATAGATCTCAGCTATTTTCTCAGAAGAATAGGAGACTGCCACAGGAATAAAATGCACTGACTTGGTCAGCTATCGACAATAACCCACACTACATCGAACTTCCTCTGAGTCCGTGGGAGTCCAACAACGAAGTCCATAGTGATCCGCTCCCACTTCCACTCAGGAATCTCAATCTTCTGGAACAAACCACTAGGCCTCTGATGCTCGTACTTAACCTGCTGACAGTTCAAACACTAAGCCACATATGCAACAATGTCCTTCTTCATTCTCCTCCACCAATAATGCTGCCGCAAATCCTGATACATCTTAGCAGCGCCCGGATGAGTAGAGTACCGTGAACTATGGGCCTCCTCTAAAATCAACACTCGGAGTCCATCCACATTAGGCACACAACATCGACCCTGCAATCTCAAAACTCCATCTCCTAAGGTAACCTGCTTGGCACCTCCGTCTGCACCATGTCTCTAAGGACACACAAATGAGGATCATCATACTGCCGATCTCGTATACGCTCCAATAAAGAGGAACCAGCGACTGTGCAAGCTAACACACGGTTGGGCTCAGAAACATCTAACCTCACGAACTGATTGGCCAAAGCCTAAACATCCAAAGCAAGTGGCCTCTCACAGACCGGAATATAAGCAAGACTGCCCATACTGGCTGACTTCCTACTCAAAGCATCGGCCACCACATTGGCCTTTCCCAGATGATATAAGATGGTGATATCATAGTCTTTCAACAGCTCCAACCACCTTCTCTACCTCAAATTTAGCTCCTTCCGCTTGAACAAGTATTGCAAACTCTTGTGATCCGTGAACACCTCACATGCCCCACCATATGGATAATGCCTCCAAATCTTCAACGCATGGACAATGACTACTAACTCCAAATCGAGGACCGGATAGTTCTTCTCATGAATCTTCAACTGCCGCGAAGCATAGGCAATGACCTTGCCATCCTTTATCAACACCACACCAAGTCTAATATGAGATGCATCACAATAAACTATGTAAGGCCCTGAACCTGTGGGCAAAACCAACACTGGTTCAAATGAATCCTACGTGAATAAAAAGGGAAGGATCCAAATTCATGTGTCGTATAGATCAATATCTCAGAAATCAGTCATTGAATCGCATGCAATAAATCATCGTTCCATTATTATAACAATCACATGACATAAATCATCGTACCACAATAATATTTACCACACGGCATAAACCATCATGCCATAATAATATCAATCTCACGGAATGTCCCATCGTGCCATAATCATAACAACCACACTATGTCTCATCGTGCCAACCTCAGTCCATATAAGAGAACCATATGCATGAATGTATGTGCATGAACACGAGATAAGTATGTATGATGCATATTGACAGAGAGAAACATGTAGAAATGTATGCATGTCTGCAAAGTATGACTACAGCTACAACATATAATCCAACATACAAAATAGGCTATCATGTCCAAATAAGAAATCAAAAGCCTAGACATGATTTCTAGCACAAACAAGGATATTCAAATAGTCATACAAACAAATAATGCATGCCACAAGTAGTACATATACCAAAACAAGACATAAAGAAGCCTAAAATATGTCCATACATAGCATAACCTCGATGGCTACATATATGCTCGTCACCTCGCGTATACATCATCTCCCAAATAATTAGCATTGAGCATAGAAGTTCATTTTAGAAAAAATCTCTCAAGTTGAGGTTAAGCAAGATACTTACCTACATCCTGAGCTAGATATATGCTTCAAAATTCGCATTTTCTAGCTCCAAATCCGTTAAACAAGCCCGATCTAGTTTAAAGAATACTCAAATAAATAAAATAAAGCTATAGAAATTAATTTTAAATTATAAAACTTCGATCTTTAATAATATTTTAAAAGTCAACAAAATATTAATATGGACCCACGTGGTCAAAACTCGAGATCAAGATCAAATTTCGATGACGCATAACCTTTCGAGTTCGAATATTTATTTGTTTTCAAATTCGAGTTCAAATCGATCTTAAAACTATCAAATTCACTTTCTTATGTTTTGGTTCAAATTCCCTTTTCTCTCTTTGAAATCCTTGGTTCTACGGCAAAATCAAAGATAGATTCCTGTAATAATCATAAACTCAAGTTATAATTACTTATTTCAATGAAGTAGATAAAAATTCCCTAAAACTTACCTCAATCCAAACTCTCTATCTCCCAAAATGGCAAAATAAACTCTGGATATGAAATGAGACTATTTAAACAAATGCTGAAAAGTGGTTGTTGCTGCAATTTTTATCTTTATTGCAGATTTTTGTTGGTTTTTGCCTTAAACATTTTCCCTGAATATCCTAAAACTCACCCCCCAAACCTCTGGAATCCCTTTAAACTATCTCAACAAGTTCAAATACCCTATATGATCTTTTTTAAGTTTCCAAAACACATATGGAAACATCACAATTAAGAATCAAGGTGCAAATCAAATTTAATAACTTTAAGAAACCTTCAAGCTATAACTTTATCATAATAGTGCTGAATCACACTCGAGCCTCTCGGGTGCTAAACCGAACATACTTAGAAGTCCAAAATAATCATGTTAACCTGGAAAAATCTTCAAATTATGAATCTAAATTCGTTTTGCTCAAAATGTTGACTTTAGTCAACTCTAGGCATTTTAAGCTTGTAATTCAAATTCTAATGTTCCGAAACGCTTTCGAACCCTTTGGGGACCGTGCCATCCATACCCTCAAGGGTAGAAGTATAGAAATAGCCACTTTTAATCCCGCTATTTAAAATATACCCACAATTTATAATATATTTAAAGATTAGCCAATTCACCCAAACTTCAGGACTAAGTATCCTGAATTTGGAAATTCAGGACTTAGTGTCCTGAATTTTTGAGCTGCTAATATGGAATTCAGTACTAAGTGTCCTGAATTTCTGAACTACTAATTTAAAATTCAGGACATAAGATTCAAACTTTAGGACACGATGTCCTGAAGTTTGAATTTTGAGTTTTAAATTCTAGGACGTTGTGTTCTGAAGTTTGAGCGAAATTGGTAATCTTTAAATACATTGTAAACTGTGAATATATTTTAAACAACTTGCTTAAAAGTTGGTTACCTAATGTCAGTTCCACACCCTCAGTCATAATAAACCTATGAAAAGTCTCAAATAAGAAAACAAAGTACTAAAACTCAAAACAACTTCACAACTTGATGAATTATCATCTTTAATGGTGGAGGCAGGACTTCTATGAAGGGGATTCAAAAAATTAAAAAAAATTAATATACAAATAAGTCAAGGACAATTAATATCTGTCTCTCTCTCTCTCTTTTTCTTTCTCTAAATATTATATATATAATAATTTTAATTTTATTTACATCGTGTAATTCCCCAATGAAGAAACTTCAACATCATCATTAGGCTGCAAAACACTGTAATACAAGGGACATGGAGAAGACTAACAAGAAGGGTCAATGGAGAAGGGTGAAGATCATTCACCATCATAATACTAGCAGCACTGGTATACTATATATGGAAGGCTCGAAATGAGACTCTATGGCATCAGAGAGTCCCTAATTCAAGAACGGTATGTGAGCAAATTCAGCAAGAATGCAAATAACAACTAATAATACTCTAAGGGATCGTTTGGTAGGGTGTATAAGAATAGTGCGGAATAAGGTGTATTAGTAATGCATGGATTAGTAATGTATATGTTAGTAATGCAAGCATTAGTTATGCAGATATTATTTCTTATCTACTGTTTGGTGTGGTGTATTAAAATTATAATGCATTACATAATTTTTAAGAAAAATAGTTAATTACAAATATGCCCTCCATATTCTCTAGCTTTAAGGGACTTTAAGGATAATTTTGTCTTTAACCATACTAATGCATGCATTAATAGCCTTGGTATTACTAATGCCATGGTTTTCTATGCATTACTTATACATAGGATAATACCAAGTATGATGTATAACTAATACAAGTATTAGTTATATATAGGTTGAAAAAATGTACCAAACAATATATTAGTAATGCATAAAGCTAATGCTTGCATTATTTTTTCTAATACCTCCTACCAAACGACCCCTAATAAAGTAAGTAGGAGGTATTGGGAATGGATAGAAAGATTATACAGATAGAGGACATCAAGGGTGAATTTACATGGACCCAAGCGGTGTCACGGGACACCGCTTCGTCGAATTTTTTTACTACATATATATGTAAATAATAAGTAAAACAAAAATTACAGATAAAAGGATTAAAGGTGACACCACTTCCATCGAAATAGCTTAGTAGTCCAACGGTTGTCAGCTTCAGCCTTCAGATTCGGTGTGAGAGGTCACGGGTTCGACCTCCCTTAGCTCCAAAAATATATTTTTCGACAGTTCACTTAATTTGAAAATGTGGCTGCTAATTACGGGCCTATTTCTAAAGTATGGGCTGTATTTAAAAATTGTTTGACCACTTTACAAACTACTTGATCATACAAGCAATTATTTAAAACCCTTCTGAAATAGGATTTAGTACCGTTTCTTTACCCTCAATTATACACAGACGGCCTTAATTAGTATAAAAAGGACTGCCCACTTTTTAGTTTTCAAACTCCAAAAAACCTAAATTGCACCAGGTTAGTACTAATTCTTTGTCTCTTTCGATGATAATCTCTTATTATGTGCTTGTTCTTTTACTTTTTTATTTCTTTACGACTAGAACTATGGATCTATGATGGTAATTTTGAATTTATAATTGATTTTTTTGGGAATGATTTTGGGGGTTATTCAAATTGTTAATTATAAGTTATTCCCGTGCTGGTCATGTTAACATAGTTTGACTAATTCATGTGATTGTAAATGTCGAAATTAGAGTATACGAGTGCATGGTATAGATTTGCTCCTAGTTTATTTCTTTCTATTTTCTTATTATAATGAACTTATTTAGGATTTATCTAAAGAATAAAGTGGATACTTGAATTTTGATTCAGATTAAATTACAATGAAGAGATACTATCCTACAACTTCCAAAATTCCAAAATCAAGTTCAACATCTCAAGATTTATCTAAAATAGCTAATGAGTCGGAACAACATCAACAAAGTGAAAGAGTTAATTTAGGCTCTTTAGAGGTTGATCTTGGGGAAAGATTAGCAATTCGAAAATATCGTCCAAATGATCGTGATGCAATACGAAGAACATATCTTCAAAGAGGTGCTTTCCAACCTCGAGAACACAAATTTCCTCAAAGAAATTTTTATGGCAAATTGCGTCGCTTTAATCCTCAATGGTTTTCTGAGTATGATTGTTTGGAGTATAGCATAACAAAAGATGCAGCTTTTTGCTTCTATTGTTATTTGTTTCAAGATGAATGCATCAATCAAGGGGGAGGAGATGTATTTTCAAGTATAGGATTTACAAGTTGGAACAAGAAGGATAGATTTGATATGCATATTAGTGGACCAAATAGTATTCAAAATCAATCAAGAAAGAAAAGTGAAGATTTGATGAGACAAAAACAATTCATTCAAAGTGTACTTGCTAAACAATCTTATCAACAAAAGCTAGAATAACGGATTCATTTAGAGGCCGTGGTTGATGTGATAAGATATTTTTTACACCAAGGATTATGTCACGACCCAAACTGAAGGGCCATGACTAGCACCCGACCACACTTGCCGAGCACCAACGTACATTTCATCTAACCTTCATTATTATCTTTTAAGGCTGACGAGATCAATATAAATGGTAGACCTAGATCATGGACAACCAGCAATAAAATATGACGGCATGAACATACATAGCAGGGGATGACCAGACAATCAAGAAACTACGTATAAGGTATGAGCTACCACGCTACTATGAAAGACTATACAACAAAAACTAGCCGACAAGGCATACCAAACTATACATGAGCCGACACCTGTCTATGAGCCTCTAAAAGAACATAAGTGTTGCAACATAGCCGGAACAGGGCCCCGACATACCCATAATGTCTATAACAAAAATTGCATACCAAGACCAAGGCAAGTCCGGAGAAGGGATCTCGCCAATCACCGTTGAACTGGACAGTCTACTGTGGTGGGGGAGCTGCACCTGCCTGTCTATCAGGACCTGCAGCACGACATGCAGCGTCCACAAATAAAAGGACGTCAGTACGAATAAAGTACTGAGTATGTAAGGCAAGGAACCATAAATACGATCAGTAATGTAAGCAAGGATAGAGAATATACAACCTGTAACATCTTAGTACCTCTGAGGGCTACTTACATGAAATGCATGATACATATGTATAAATACATAAACCTTTAAAGCATTCGCCTCTGTGGGCATCATCATCATCATATCGTACCCGGCCATAATAGGCTCGGTAGAATCGTACCCGGCCACGTGGAGCTCGGTAAAATCCAACTGATCAGTGGTTGCACAATAGGTGCCGTACCCGGCCAACTATAGCGTGGCTCGGTAGAGTAAAATAGATACATATATATAATGCATGCTCGACTCATGGAATCACATTCTAAACCTTTCGGAGTGACGTAAGGTCGGTATCCTCTGTACACGTTATTAGGACTAACTCTTCACTATGAACCTTATAAGAATCAGGAAGTACCAACAACATTGATAACATAAGAATAAGAGAAGCAACATTAACATCAATCGTTCCATAAGAGGGAAAACAATGTAAGTACTGCTAGCTTCTAAGAGTAGAGTATCTTTGGAAGCTCGTTCATTACATTATGTACAATCGGAGTCGTGCAAAAGAAGGAAAGGGATAGCCTCACATACCTTGTATATACTGCCCCAATCTCAAGCTATGCTATTGTCAAAACTCCTTAGTCTACAATAAGATAAACGATACTATCGTTATCATTTAAGCGTTATAACTATTATGTATCGACCACAACCTATTTTACGATGAAACGGATAGCACCTCCCCTATATATATGACCTCACACCATTCAAAACAATCACCAAACAGCCCAAACAACATCAATAATAAACATATTGAGCCTCACAAAATAGTCCACACACAGCCTAATCACTCCATACATACGACGACCACCGTAGTCGTGTCAAACAACCTGGAAATGTTACGAATAACTATCAGACCATAACCCTACATATATATGGTGTTTCTCCACACCCTTCCTCCTCCAAAACTCCACAAGATAGTAGTAAAATACGCAGCCCAACAACAACACAAAACAGTCCACAAAACAATAACATTACTTCCAAGCCTTTCGATATATATTTCACAAGTTCTAGCTTCAATGGCTTAGCTGCAACTTGGATAATCTTAAATACATATATAGTAAGAGGTTCCTTACCTTTATACAGAAATAACAACTCCAATTTGACCTTAAATTTCCATGAAATATCCCTCCAATGCTGCCACAACAACAAAAAAGCTAAACTAGCGATCAATTAGTGTTTTTCGGCACTAGAATCACTTTAGAAGGCTTGAAATCACCTAGGATTGATATTAAGAACATGATGGAGTATTTAAAGAACATAAACCCTTTAAAACAACCTCCCACACGAGCTGGAACGACACAAAAATGAGCAACAACAAGAAGAACAAGAGACTTACTAGCACCACGGAATTCCCGACACTTGATTTGTGTTGTTTGCCCTTTTTTGGGTCTTGAATCTTGAGAGAACCTTGAGAGGATGTTCCTAGGGTTCTAAGGTCTGAAAATAGTGAAAAGAAATGACTTAAAATGGGTTGGAGGCATCCTATATAGGTCCAAATATCTTAAACCGACTTAGTGGGCCCCATAGAGAGGTGCTTGGCGCAGTCTCGCGAAAATGCGAATATCTCTCTACTCCGAGATCGTATCGATGAACGGTTTAATGCGTTGGAAACTAGACTCATAGATATTTAATTTGGTTGGTAGATCACCCTGTAATTCCTTGTAAATTATGAGAAAAGATTAGAAACATTTGACCTAATGTTTAAGTAAAATTATGAACCTAAGTTGCGACAACTTTTGTCGACTTTTGTTTCATAACTCGTTTGACTTCAAGACTTATGATACGGATATTATATGATTAAAATACCTTAATAAATTACCTCTTGAGTGTATTAAGCACCGCTAGATTACCTGAAAATACGAGTTACAACATCCTTGATTCGTTTAACTTCTAATACTGGTTAATCACCCTTATACACTCTTGTATCACTTAAGACCAATAGGATTGACTTCTTATCATCTCAAAGATAATTCCTTCTTGGATTTATGTTAACTAATATATGGCATGAACTAACACATGTGGATATGGGTTGTAACACCCTCCCCCCTTAGGAACATTCTCGAATGTAAGGGTTTATGGGGAGTTTAAATCATCGTGGATTCCAATGGAAATTTCCGATCAATTTTCCCCTATAAAATGGTCACTAGCAAAACTTGCAAGTAATTAAGCCCAACATATGGCTTCACAAGGCTACGCAAAGCATTATGCGTATTTACATTATCTACATATCACCATTTTGTATTAAGGAGGAGTATTCTCAAATTATTGCTTACCTCATAGAGCCGTTTCTTCTTCCAATGTATCCTGTCTTCCACCAGCATCCTTGTTATCTTCATTCTGGAATAAGTAAGGGTATTTATACTTCATCTCCTCTTCTGCTTCCCATGTCATTTCTTCCATATTTTTGTTCCTCCACAATTCTTTGACGGAAGCTACATCTTTTGTTCTCAACTTGCGGACTTGCCGATCTAATATCGCCACTGGCACTTCTTCATATGATAGGTCCTCTGTAACTTGTACATCTTTGATAGGGATGACTCGAGAAGGGTCTCCAATACATTTTCTCAACATAGATACATGGAATATCGGGTGGACAAATTCCAATTCGGATAGCAATTCTAACTCATAAGCAACCTGTCCAATCCGTCGAAGAATTTTATATGGCCCGATATACCTTGGACTCAGCTTAACTTTCTTCCCAAAACGCATAATACCCTTCATTGGTGAGATCCTCAGGAAAACCCAATCACCAACCTCAAACTCTAGATCACGACGTCGGACATCAGAATAAGATTTTTGCCTGCTTTGTGCCGTCCTCAATCGCTCCTGTATCACTTTCACCTTCTCAATAGCTTGGTGAATCAAATCTGGCCCATATAATTCTGTTTCACCGACTTCGAACCATCCAACTGGTGATCTACATCTCCTCCCGTATAGTGCCTCATATGGGGCCATTTTAATACTGGAATGGTAGCTATTGTTATAGGCGAATTCTATTAGTGGAAGATGATCATCCCAATTCCCCTTAAAATCTAGAACACATGCTCGTAGCATATCTTCCAGTGTCTGAATGGTACGTTCAGCCTATCCATCAGTCTGCGGATGAAATGCAGTGCTGAGATTTACCTGTGTGCCTAAACCCTTCTGGAAAGACCTCCAAAAGTTAGCCGTAAATTGAGCTCCTCGGTCTGATATAATAGATATGGGCACACCATGAAGCCTAACAATCTCCTTGATATACAACTTCGCATAATCTTCAGCCGTGTAAGTTGTCTTTACTGGCAGAAAATGGGCACATTTTGTAAGTCGATCAATTATCACCCAGATGGAGTCAAACTTATGATAAGAGCGAGGTAATCCAATAATGAAGTCCATATTAATCACCTCCCACTTCCAGGTCGGAATCTCTATATTTTGAAGCAATCCACCGGGTTTCTGATGTTCTATCTTTACTTGTTGACAATTGGGACACTAGGCTACAAATTCTGCAATAGACTTCTTCATATTATCCCACCAATATTGCTCCTTGACATCATGATACATCTTTGTCGAGCCGGGATGGATGGAATATCGGGATTGATGAATCTCATTCATAATCTTCTCTCGCAACCCTGCCACATTAGGCACACACAATCGGCTCTGGTATCTCAGTGCCCCATCTTTTCCGATCCCAAAAGCCATACTTTTACACTGTTGAATGCTTTCTCTTAATCGTACTAAGATAGGATCTTCATATTGTCGTGCTTTTACCTCTGCTACCAAAGATGATTCTGATGTATTCTGTACAGTAACACCTCCATCATCAGAGTCTAACAATCTGATTCTCATATTGGCTAGCTGATGAAGCTCTTTAATCAACCCCCATCTACCTACCTCAATATGTACTAAGCTTCCCATTGATTTACGGCTGAGAGCATCTGCCACAACATTGGCTTTACCGGGATGATACAATATCTCGACGTCGTAGTCTTTCAATAATTCAAGCCACCTACGCTGCCTCAAATTCAACTCTTTCTGCTTGAAGATGTATTGTAAACTCTTGTGATTTGTGTAGATGTCAACATGGACGCCGTATAAGTAGTGCCGCCATATCTTCAAAGCATATATTACTGCAGCCAATTCCAAATCATGGGTTGGATAATTCTTTTCATGCTTCTTCAATTGTCTTGATGCATAAGCAATCACATTCCCACGCTGCATCAATACGCACCCCAAACCTATACCTGAGGCATCACAATATACCACATAACCTTCTGTTCCTTCAGGAAGAGTGAGCACTGGTGCAGATGTCAATCGATTCTTCAACTCCTGAAAACTACGTTCACAAGTGTCAGACCACTGGAATTTGGTAGCTTTTTGTGTTAACTTAGTCAATGGTGATGATATAGAGGAAAATCCTTCTACAAACCGCCTATAATATCCTGCTAGCCCTAGGAAGCTGCGGACTTCTAATGGTGTTGTAGGTCTCGACCAATTCTTTACTGTATCGATCTTCTGAGTGTCGACACTAATACCCTCATCAGATATCACATGGCCAAGGAATGCTACTGAGTTCAGCCAGAATTCACATTTGGAGAGCTTAGCATATAACTTATGATCCTGAAGCGTCTGTAATACTATCCGCAAGTGGCCCGCATGTTCCGCCTCCGAACGAGAATATACTAGAATGTCATCAATGAATACAATCACGAACACATCAAGATAGGGCCTGAATATAGTATTCATGAGATCTATAAAAGCTGCTGGGGCATTTGTTAGCCCGAACGACATCACCAAGAACTCAAAGTGCCCATATCTTGTCCGGAAGGCCGTCTTTGGAATATCCTTCTCCCTAACCCTCACCTGATGATACCCTGAACGTAAATAAATCTTAGAGAAATACTTGGAACCCTGGAGTTGGTCAAACAGGTCATCAATTCTTGGAAGTGGATACTTGTTCTTTATAGTAGACTTATTCAACTATCGATAGTCGATACACATCCGTAACAACCCGTCTTTCTTCCGCACGAATAGGACTGGTGCACCCCAAGGTGAAGTGCTAGGCCTAATAAAGCCCTTATCTAGCAAGTCCTTCAACTGCACCTTCAACTCTCGCAACTCTGCCGGGGCCATTCTGTATGGAGGAATAGAGATCGGTTGAGTGTCAGGCAACACATCAATGCTAAACTCAATCTCCCTTTCAGGAGGAAGGCCTGGGAGTTCATCTGGGAAAACATCTGGGAATTCGTTGACCACAGGGATTGATTGTAAAGTAGGCGGTTTCGCCTCCGCATCCCTAACGCGAACGAGATGATAAATGTAACCTTTTGAGATCATTTTCCTTGCCTTAAGATAGGAAATAAACCTACCTTTCGGTGTAGCAATGTTCCCTTTCCATTCAATGACGGGTTCACCCGGAAATTGGAACCTAACCATCTTCGTACGACAGTCAACATTTGCATAGCATGAGGCCAACCAGTCCATTCCCATTATCACATCAAAATCAACCATTTCTAACTCAAATAAATTTGCCGAGGTTTGACGACTACAAATCATCACAGTGCAACCTCTATATACCCTTCTAGCAATCACAGAATCTCCTATCGGAGTAGATACCGCGAGGGGTTTACTTAACAATTCAGGTTCAATGCCAAACTTATTAGCCACAAAGGGTGTAACATATGATAATGTAGATCCCGGATCAATCAGCGCATATACATCATAAGAAAACACAGATATAATACCTGTAACAACATCTGGAGACGACTCGAGATCCTGTCGACCTACTAGAGCATAGGTTCGATTTTGAGCACCACTCGAACTCGGCACTGCACCTTTACCCCTACCACGACCTGTCGACTGCTGAAAACCCCGTGCTGGAGGTCGAACTGATGAGGAAGAACCAGACACAGATCCAGTAGGCTAAGCCATACCATCACCTCCTCTATTAGGACACTCCCGCATCATATGGCCAGGCTGCCCGCACGAATAGCATGCATCAGAACCTCGACGACACAGTCCAAAGTGGGCCTTGCCGCACTGATCACAATGTGGTGTTGGTGGTCTCATCTGACTAGTATCCCTGTGATGTTGCGAGCCAGATGCCCGCGAACTCTAACCTGGACCAGAATAGGATCGATCATATCGAGGCCTCTGAAACTGTGGAGGAGCACTAGCTACAGGTGGCGCCGAACTCCTCGAAAACTGTGGCCTGATGCGGCCTCTGAAGTCATCAGAATACCCTGCAAATCTCGCCCTCTTATGCTGGCCTCTATCCTGCTCCCTAACTGCCCTCTGCTGGCGCTTACGATCCTCTAGGGTCTGGGCATAAGCTTGAATACGGGAAATATCCATGCCCTCCACCAAGGAGGCTGTCGTACACTCATTTATTAGATGTGGTCCCAACCCATTCACGAACATATGCACCCTATCACTCATCTCGGCCACCATATGGGGAGCATACCTTGCCAAAGAATCAAACTGCATACTGTACTCTCGTACACTCATATTACCTTGTCTAAGGTTCAAGAACTTATCAGCTCTAGCTCGTCGTATCTCAACTGGCAAGTAGTGACGAAGAAAGGCCTCAGAAAATTCCTTCCACACAGCTGGAAAAGGGTTCGGACCCCTGGATCTCTCCCAACTATCATACCAGAGAACCGCTAAATCCCGTAACCGATAAGAAGCCAACTCTATTGCCTCTGTATCACTAACATGCATAACCCGAAGTGTACGATGAACTTGGTCAATAAAAGTCTGTGGGTCCTCCTTGGGGTCTGATTCGGTAAACACTGGAGGGTCTAAATTAATAAAATCACGAACTCTTGTACTAACTGGTTTCTCAGCAGCACCTGTATTCTGCCTCTGATCCTGAGCAGCTACCAAGCTAGTTAATAACTGCAAAGCACTCTGCATATCCTGGTCTGGAGTGCCAGACGGAGGAACTGGAGGCGCTGGGTGCCTTCTAATATCCTCTGGAGGAGATGGAGTAGATGATGTATGAGAGGGCATCTCACTTTGAGCCTCAATTTGTCCTGCTCTGACTTGGGGCACCTGACTGGTACCCTCTCCCGCTGCTGTATCAAGCCGTCTACTAATCGTTTGCTTCCTAGTCGAAGGCATCACTGAAAAAAACAAGGTGAATATTAGAGACGAACACTTACGACTCAACTCTACGCACGATCTAGATTCAGGAAGAAGGTAACAACCCTAGATGTCATGTAGCCTCCTGATTATAAATGTGGCGCGCTACACATCCATAATCAAGACTCTACTAGACACGGCTCATAGACAACCCCTAGGACAGACTTGCTCTGATACCAAGTTTGTCACGACCCAAACTGAAGGGCCATGACTAGCACCCGACCACACTTGCCGAGCACCAACGTACATTTCATCTAACCTTCATTATTATCTTTTAAGGCTGACGAGATCAATATAAATGGTAGACCTAGATCATGGACAACCAGCAATAAAATATGACGGCATGAACATACATAGCAGGGGATGACCAGACAATCAAGAAACTACGTATAAGGTATGAGCTACCACGCTACTATGAAAGACTATACAACAAAAACTAGCCGACAAGGCATACCAAACTATACATGAGCCGACACCTGTCTATGAGCCTCTAAAAGAACATAAGTGTTGCAACATAGCCGGAACAGGGCCCCGACATACCCATAATGTCTATAACAAAAATTGCATACCAAGACCAAGGCAAGTCCGGAGAAGGGATCTCGCCAATCACCGTTGAACTGGACAGTCTACTGTGGTGGGGGAGCTGCACCTGCCTGTCTATCAGGACCTGCAGCACGACATGCAGCGTCCACAAATAAAAGGACGTCAGTACGAATAAAGTACTGAGTATGTAAGGCAAGGAACCATAAATACGATCAGTAATGTAAGCAAGGATAGAGAATATACAACCTGTAACATCTTAGTACCTCTGAGGGCTACTTACATGAAATGCATGATACATATGTATAAATACATAAACCTTTAAAGCATTCGCCTCTGTGGGCATCATCATCATCATATCGTACCCGGCCATAATAGGCTCGGTAGAATCGTACCCGGCCACGTGGAGCTCGGTAAAACCCAACTGATCAGTGGTTGCACAATAGGTGCCGTACCCGGCCAACTATAGCGTGGCTCGGTAGAGTAAAATAGATACATATATATAATGCATGCTCGACTCATGGAATCACATTCTAAACCTTTCGGAGTGACGTAAGGTCGGTATCCTCTGTACACGTTATTAGGACTAACTCTTCACTATGAACCTTATAAGAATCAGGAAGTACCAACAACATTGATAACATAAGAATAAGAGAAGCAACATTAACATCAATCGTTCCATAAGAGGGAAAACAATGTAAGTACTGCTAGCTTCTAAGAGTAGAGTATCTTTGGAAGCTCGTTCATTACATTATGTACAATCGGAGTCGTGCAAAAGAAGGAAAGGGATAGCCTCACATACCTTGTATATACTGCCCCAATCTCAAGCTATGCTATTGTCAAAACTCCTTAGTCTACAATAAGATAAACGATACTATCGTTATCATTTAAGCGTTATAACTATTATGTATCGACCACAACCTATTTTACGATGAAACGGATAGCACCTCCCCTATATATATGACCTCACACCATTCAAAACAATCACCAAACAGCCCAAACAACATCAATAATAAACATATTGAGCCTCACAAAATAGTCCACACACAGCCTAATCACTCCATACATACGACGACCACCGTAGTCGTGTCAAACAACCTGGAAATGTTACGAATAACTATCAGACCATAACCCTACATATATATGGTGTTTCTCCACACCCTTCCTCCTCAAAAACTCCACAAGATAGTAGTAAAATACGCAGCCCAACAACAACACAAAACAGTCCACAAAACAATAACATTACTTCCAAGCCTTTCGATATATATTTCACAAGTTCTAGCTTCAATGGCTTAGCTGCAACTTGGATAATCTTAAATACATATATAGTAAGAGGTTCCTTACCTTTATACAGAAATAACAACTCCAATTTGACCTTAAATTTCCATGAAATATCCCTCCAATGCTGCCACAACAACAAAAAAGCGAAACTAGCGATCAATTAGTGTTTTTCGGCACTAGAATCACTTTAGAAGGCTTGAAATCACCTAGGATTGATATTAAGAACATGAGGGAGTATTTACAGAACATAAACCCTTTAAAACAACCTCCCACACGAGCTGGAACGACACAAAAATGAGCAACAACAAGAAGAACAAGAGACTTACTAGCACCACGGAATTCCCGACACTTGATTTGTGTTGTTTGCCCTTTTTTGGGTCTTGAATCTTGAGAGAACCTTGAGAGGATGTTCCTAGGGTTATAAGGTCTGAAAATAGTGAAAATAAATGACTTAAAATGGGTTGGAGGCATCCTATATAGGTCCAAATATCTTAAACCGACTTAGTGGGCCCCATAGAGAGGTGCTTGGCGCAGTCTCGCGAAAATGCAAATATCTCTCTACTCCGAGATCGTATCGATGAACGGTTTAATGCGTTGGAAACTAGACTCATAGATATTTAATTTGGTTGGTAGATCACCCCGTAATTCCTTGTAAATTATGAGAAAAGATTAGAAACATTTGACCTAATGTTTAAGTAAAATTATGAACCTAAGTTGCGACAACTTTTGTCGACTTTTGTTTCATAACTCGTTTGACTTCAAGACTTATGATACGGATATTATATGATTAAAATACCTTAATAAATTACCTCTTGAGTGTATTAAGCACTGCTAGATTACCTGAAAATACGAGTTACAACATCCTTGATTCGTTTAACTTCTAATACTGGTTAATCACCCTTATACACTCTTGTATCACTTAAGACCAATAGGATTGACTTCTTATCATCTCAAAGATAATTCCTTCTTGGATTTATGTTAACTAATATATGGCATGAACTAACACATGTGGATATGGGTTGTAACAGATTATCATTTTGAGGGCATCGTGAAGATGAATTATCTCTTAATAGAGGTAACTGTATTGAACTTCTTAGATGGTATACTAAAAGATGTGATCATGTTGCCGATGCATTTAAAAAAGCTCCAAAGAATAATCAATTAACTTCTCCTTACATTCAAAAGGATATTATTACTGCATGTAAGATGGAAACAGTTAAATGTATCATTGAGGATTTAAATAATGATCACTTTTCTATATTAATTGATGAATCTCGTGATGTATCATGTAAGGAGCAAATGGCTATTGTTTTGCAGTATGTTGATAGAAGGGGAAGTGTGATAGAACGATTTATTGGTATTGTTCATGTTCGTGAAACTACTGCTTTGTCTCTAAAGAATGGAATTGTTGGTTTACTTGCTCAACATTCTTTAAGTCCATCTTTCATACGTGGACAATGTTACGATGGAGCAAGCAATATGCAAGGTGATATAAATAGGCTTAAAATCTTGATGCAAAAAGAAAGTAAAGTTGTTCATTCTATTCATTATTTTGCTCATCAACTTCAACTAATTCTTGTTGCGGTTTCTAAAAGATGTGATGAAGTGCAAGAACTTTTATTAGTTGTTTCTGATATATTAAATATGGTGGGATCTTCTTTCAAACGTAGAGATGAACTTCGTGAATCTCAAGCAGAAGAAATTGAAGAAGCATTACGTAAAGGTGAGCTTGAAACAGGAAGGGGCTTAAATCAAGAATTAGGTCTTGCTAGAGCTGGTGATACTCTATGGGGCTCTCACTACAAATCCTTTAACAATTTTATTCTTATGTTTGGCCTTATCATTGATGTACTTGATGCTATTGCTATTAATGCACGTTTTGACGAAAAGTGTAAGGCAAAGGGATACCTTAAAGCATGTTTAACATTTGAAGTTGTCTTCATGTTGCATTTTATGCGCACTATTTTAGCAATCACAAATGAGCTTAATGTTGCCTTCCAAAAGAAGGAGCAAGATATTGCAAATGTTATGATACTTGTTAGAGTGGCAAAAGATCAGTTGCAACGTCTAAGAGAGGATGGTTGGGCTTCACTTATTGATGAGGTATCTAAGTTTTGCATCAAATATGACATATTGATACCTAACTTTGATGAGCCTTATGTTATCCTTGGAAGATCACGTCATAGAGTTGCAGAGTACAATAATTTACATCACTACCATGTTGTAGCATTCTGTAAAACTATTGATTGGCAATTTCAAGAACTCAATAACCGCTTTGATGAGGTGACAACTGAATTGCTTCTTGGAGTTGCTTGCTTGAACCCAGTTAACTCCTTTTCAAGCTTTGACATTGAAAAGATATTGAGATTAGCTAAGCTATATCCTGATGATTTTGATAAATACTCTATAGTTGACCTTCGTTTTCAGCTTGAGAATTACATTGTCGATGTCAGAGATCATGATAAAAGGTTTTCCGCTCTTAAGGGACTTGGTGATCTTTCTAAGAAACTAGTAGAAACAAAGAAGCATGGGACTTATCCTCTTGTGTTCCGGCTAGTGAAATTTGCTTTACTTTTGCTAGTTGCTACAGCTACGGTTGAAAGAGCTTTCTCGACAATGAAGTTGATTAAGTCTGACTTACGAAATCGAATGGATGATGAGCTTTTGAGTGGTTGTTTAGTGCCTTATATAGAAAAAAAGTATTTAGTAATATTTCTAATGAGGCTATTGTGGATACATTTCAAAACATGAAAACTTGCCGAGGAGAATTGTAGTAACGTGCTTGAATTGTGTTTCGTTAATATAATTTAAGTTGTCTTTTTATAATATGATATATTATATTACAATAATTTATTCAATTGTTCACTCTGTTAAATAGTGACACCGCTTATAAAAATTCTGCGTACGCCACTGGCTGGCTTCATGACATGATACATTGAACACATAGGGAGCATTTCCTGCGACTATGGAGAGATTATAGGTAGCAATACGAAGCTTTCTTAGTATGTACAGTCTTACATCGTATACCTCATACAATTATTGTTGGGATGATTAATAATATATTTTTTTTTCGCCCAAAATAAAAACATTGAATCATGCTTCGGAATGCATTTAGTATTTAACTCAAAACCTGATTACTTTTACATTACCAAAGCTTATACATAGTCAAGTGGTGATAATCTTTTACAAAACAAGTGTGAGTTCAATTTTCATGACAACACTTTGGGGGCAACCCGACCCTGTTTGATCCGGGTCTGGACAAGCTCAAACTCCGAGATCCGACAAGGAATAGTAATCCCACCCGGGTGAATAAACCCATACTCATCTTCAACCTCCCTCAACAATCTACTAAACAAAGGATGATTAAAATATATTACAGGAACCATAACTCTTTTAAAATCTCCATCTTTTTGTCCCACATAAACTGCCATGTGACCTTTTGGCACAACCATAGATTTCTCTCCAACTGGTTCTTGCCCGATTTGTATGTAACCTCGACTCGAACCCGACCCGGACCCGGAGCAGTGAATTTTTGAGCAAATAGCCTTGGCTTTGATCTTGAGACTTTTTGTCCAGTTTAAGAATTTTGAAAGGGGTTTTGGAAGTAGGTTATCTTTTTGGTACTTCGCCGGCGATATCCTTCGCCGGAATGTACGCCGGAGAAGTGCGGTGACCCGATGTTTGAGAACAAAACCTTGGATCTTGCCCATGTGTTAAGTTATATATATCACTACAAGAAAAATAGCTTCTAGGGACGGAACAAAAAAGTAGTGCTGGTCCCTAACCGTTAATAACCACTAGCAAAATCCAACAGTCACGTGTCGTTACTACAATTTTTGCTATTTTAGGTACCATATACTATACTAGGAAACAAGGGAAGAGCTCAAAAAGCAAGAAAATATACAAATGAAATAATGTGTTATTGTGTGTGTTGAAGAAAAAGGATATGGACGTAACTAGCAGGAATATGTGGTAATGTAATAGTCCGAGAGAGAAGTGGCCAGTGGGTTTATCGAACATTGCTATTAGAAGATGCTTGTTTCATTCAAATACATATAATGGAAATTATTTTAAAAAGGAGGATAAAGCAAGAGCTTGCTTAAAAGAGTCAAATCAGAGAAAAACGTGGGAGTGGACGGGAGGAGGAGGAGAAGAAAGTGGACTAATAGTAAAAGAGAAATAAAGAAGTATAATTCAAAGAAGAAGAAAACAGTATGTATTCCTTGAGAAGTAGGAGTACTTGTTTGACTTTATCTACGAATTTGGAGATCCAAAATTTTGGAGAACTTCGTGATATCTTTTTTTAGTCAATGTGGGGGTGTTTAATATAATTCAGAAGTCGAGTATTTTTTTTTTCCGTAAGAAAAAAGATATAAGATTTTTTCTCCTTTTTGTGGTTTGATACTACTAGTCAAAGATTGAGGGCTAATTAATAAACATATCAGAAAAATACATGTGAATGAATAAATAAATTGCACATAACAGAAAGAGAACAATTGTTTAATGGAAAAAACAAGGAGAGGGTACATAATGTAATTTGGTAGGTATGGGATTGAGACGGCTTTGGCAATTGGAAGTTTCAACTTTCCTCTTACATGAGTCAAACATGCTAAAGGCAAAAGGCCGCATCCATGAGAAAAATAAAGGTACAGTTTTTATCTTTTTATTTCATATTTTTGCTTTAGTTCCCCCCTGCAATCTCAATCATCCAAGAATTATTTACTTTTTTAGTTATATTGTATGTGCCACTCTATTGTTGTTCAATTTTAAAAAATTACACATTCATATATTTAGAAACGATTTCACTTTAAATTTTTCATATTAACTTTGTGTTATAATTTTATAACTACAAAAATGACATCAATTATTTAAAACCAAAAGTTTTAAAGTATTACGTTCTTTCTCAAACTTTGTGTTCAATCAATAAATTTGAATAAAATAAAATAGAGGAATTACTTATTTTCATAGTATCATTATGAATCCCAGAATTGCGTAAATTAAGATTTTTATGATATTGAATGACACTGTCATGCTCAGTATAATATGATTAATGCAGTGGGTTGTACAATAAAAAATAATCACGTTTTATTTGTTGATTATGCATCCAAAATTTAATTCACTCCGACGAGAGGGATGCTCAGATGGTCAGCATACTCCACCTATAACTTCAGGAGTGTGGGTTCAAGTCACCAAAGGAGTATAGCTATTTCCAACAAAAGGATCAAAAAAGAAAGAAAAAACTCCTAGAGGTTTATTTACTGATGATGTCAAAAGATAATTACTATGCCTAATTATTAACATCGTATAAATATTATTTACGCCATTATTGCATAAAACTTAAACACATATAATTCAAGATATAAGAGCATTATAATTTCACGGCTCGGAGTTTTGCAATAATGCTCCTTTTTTTTTATTCAGATAAACTTAATGCATGCTAAAGTCAGAAATTCTCCTTCCTCTAGAAGCAAAAAAAGAAAATGTAAAATGCAGCAAAATAAGTTATAACAGTTCCGCTCATTTGTGAGGAGGCTTTGTTTTTGGTGGTAAGTAATCCAAATGGAACTCGTTCGGTTGATCCTCCATATTCTGATCCTGAATTTTGCAAGATACAAAAACATGACCAAAATCATTATTGTGATTCTCTTGTTGATATAGATAAAGCACTTAACAAAGAATACATGAGATCACTTGTAATGTTGAAACAATAAGGAAAAAGAAAACGAACCTTTCATTTGTTGCGGAAGCCAAATGTATATAGTGTGAATAAGTCACAACTACTATACCAAAAATTATGACAGCCACCAAATAATAAATAAGACAATAAAACAACAATAAAGGGAACACCAGAATTTACGAGGTTCGGCTAATTTTGCCTACTCCTCGGACACAACCAATATTTTATTTCACTCCAAAAATACAAGTGAAATAATACTAAAGAGAGAAGATACAAATGCCTTAAACAGATGGGAAGGCAAATGAGAGGTGTGTTTAAATCCTAAACATTAGGCTTTCTTTTATAGGGGGGAAATCCCCCCAAAATTCAAGAGCCCACCGATGTGGGACAAATTTGCCAAACTTCAACAAATCTCCACCTTGGCAAAATTCCACATCTTCAATTTTCTCTCAATAACAAATTTTGATTGTGTCTTCATCTTTAATCTTCAGTTTTCAACAATGTTGATCAAATCCAAACAATGTTGAAACTTGACCGCAGTCACCACCTTTGTCAGCATATCAGCAGGATTCTCTGTAGTATGAATTTTCTTCACCGTGACTCCACTTTCTTCTATGATTTCTCGTACGAAATGATACCGAACATCAATGTGCTTCGTCCTTGCATGATACACTTGGTTCTTCGCTAATTGAATAGCACTTTGACTATCACAAAAAATTGTGATACCTTTTTGTTCAACACCAAGCTCCTTTAGCAATCCTTGAAGCCAAATTGCCTCTTTCACAGCCTCTGTAATAGCCATGTACTCTGCATCTGTTGTAGACAAAGCAACTGTTGACTGCAAAGTAGACTTCCAACTAACTGGTGCCTTTGCAAAAGTAAACACATAACCAGTAGTTGATCTTCGTTTGTCCAGATCACCCGCAAAATCTGAGTCACAATATCCAACTACAGACTGATTGTCTTCCTGCTCAAAAACTAACCCGACATCTACAGTATTATGAATATACCGTAGAATCCACTTCACAGCTTGTCAATGCTCCTTCCCTGGATTGTGCATATATCTGCTAATAACTCCAACAGCTTGTGAAATGTCAGGCCTTGTGCAAACCATTGCATACATCAAGCTACCAACAGCATTTGCGTATGGTACCTTTGACATATACTCTCGTTCAGCTTCATCCATTGGCGACATAGTAGTACTTAGCTTAAAATGGGGAGCAAGTGGAGTACTAACTGGCTTAGTCTTGTCATCTATGCCAAAACGTTGTAGTACTCTCTTCAAATATTCTTTCTGAGATAAACAGAGTTTCTTTGAACGTCTATCTCTAATTATCTCCATGCCAAGAATTTTCTTTGCCTCACCCAGATCCTTCATCTCGAACTCCTTCTTCAGTTGAATCTTCAACTTATCAATTTCTTCCGAATTCTTGGAAGCTATCAACATATCATCAACATATAGGAGAAGATATACAAAGGAACCATCTTTAAGCTTGTGCAAATACACACAATGATCGTATTTGCTTCTCTTGTACCCTTGCCGCAACATAAACTCGTCAAATCGCTTGTACCATTGTCTAGAAGATTGTTTCAATCCGTACAACGATTTTTCAAGTTTGCACACCATATTTTCTTTTCCACCAACTTTGAATCCTTCTGGCTGAGTCATGTAGATTTCCTCCTCCAAGTTTCCATGTAAAAACGCAGTTTTTACATCCATCTGAACTAGTTCCAAATCCAATTGTGCTACCAAAGCCAACATAATTCTAATGGAGGAATGTTTTACAACTGGAGAAAACACTTCATTGTAATCAATTCCCTCCTTTTGAGCATATCCTTTGGCCACCAATCTTGCTTTGTAGCGAATATTTACTTGGTTAGGAAATCCTTCTTTCTTTGCAAATACCCATTTGCACCCAATTGCTTTCTTTCCCTTCGGGAGATTGGCCAATCTCCATGTATGATTCTGATGAAGGGACTGTATTTCATCATTCATGGCAATCCTCCACTTATCTTCTTCTGAACTTTGGACAGCGTCTTTATAAGTGGTAGGAACATCATCAGCTACAATTGAGGTTGCACAAGCAACCGTCTCTATGAGACGAACAGGTTTCGTTATTGTTCTTTTTGGCCTGCTGGTTGCTATTGATTCAAGTTGTTGTTGAGGTTCCTGAGTTGGAATCTCCTCTACTGGATCACCTTCCAGAGGGTAATCTTCATTTGTTTCCTCCTCTGCTTCTTGTGTAGAAAAAATAAATTTTCCCTCAAACTCCACCTGCTTAGAAGCACCTTTATTTTGTTTGGTGTCTTCTGTTACCTTATTTACCATAGCAGATTCATCAAAGGTAACATCTCTGCTGAATATTACTTTCTTTGTCATAGGACACCATAAGCGATATCCTTTGACTCCAGAAGTAATTCCTATAAAAATAGCCTTCTTTGCCCTTGGATCCAATTTTGACTCCGTCACATGATAATATGCAGTTGAGCCAAACACGTGCAAAGAGTTATAATCTACAGCAGGTTTTCCATACCATTTTTCAAATGGTGTTTTGCCATCAATAGCAGCAGATGGTAGACGATTAATGAGGTGGCATGCATATGTAATTGCCTCAGCCCAAAATTCTTTGCCCAAGCCAGCATTGGACAACATACACCGTACCTTCTCCAGCAAGGTCCGGTTCATACGTTCTGCCACTCCATTTTGTTGTGGTGTATGTCTAACAGTGAAGTGTCGGACGATGCCATCATTTTCACAGACCTTATTGAAATGATCATTTTTGTATTCACCTCCATTGTCTGTGCGAATACACTTGATCCTCTTGCCTGTTTGATTCTCCACCATCGTCTTCCATTTGAGAAAAATTTCCAACACTTCATCTTTGCTCTTCATTGTATACACCCATACTCTTCGGGAAAAATCATCAACAAAGGTTACAAAATAGTGCTTCCCACCCAATGAAGGTGTTTTGGAAGGACCCCAAACATCAGAGTGTACATAATCCAAAATGCCTTTAGTATTATGGATCGCTGTACCAAATTTAACCCTTGTCTGTTTCCCTTTAACACAATGCTCACAAAATTCCAAGTTGCAAGCCTTTACTCCTTTTAACAATCCTTGATCTGATAGAGTTTTCAAGGATTTTCCTCCAGCATGTCCCAAGCGCATGTGTCATAGCTTGGTTGCTTCTGCCTCTTTGTCGTCACTGGATGTCACTGTCGCTGTCCCAATAACTGTACTGCCACGATAGCGGTGCATATTATTATTCTTCCGATTAGCCTTCATTACCACTAGTGCACCGGAGCATACTCTCATCACTCCATTTTCTGCAATGATTTTGAACCCTTTTGATTCCAGGGCTCCCACAGAGATGAGATTCTTCTTCAAATCCGGTACATATCGAACATCTGTTAATGTTCTGATCATTCCATCATGGTTCCTTAATCGTATTGAACCAATGCCATATGAGGTAAGAGGGTTGTTATCCGCTGTGTGGATGACTCCATATTCTCCTTCTTGAAATTCTACAAACCAGTCCCTGTTGGGACACATATGATGGCTACAAGCCGAGTCCATTAACCATATGTCTGATGATGTTGATGACTCTGTTGTAACTAATGAGAAGTCTGAATCATCACAATCAGCTACATTTGAATCCATAATGGCCTTTCCATTATTATATTTGGCCTTATTCTTCAACTTCGGACAGTCTTTCTTCCAGTGCCCTTTTTCTCGACAAAAGGCACATTCATCTTTGCTGGGTCTGGATCTTGACTTGGATCTTCCCTTCTTTGTCCTCGTTTGATTTTGAGGACGACCCCTTACAAACAGTGCTTCTCCTTCTCCGCCCTTCTGTTTTTCTCGCTTTCTTTGTTCATAGCTGTACAAAGCCGAACAAACTTCTCTGAGAGAAACTTCGTCATTTCCATGGAGTAGAGTAGTTTCAAGGTGCTCGTACTCATCAGGAAGTGACGCCAACAACATCAAGGCCAAGTCACCATCATCATAAGTTGTATCCATATTTTGCAAATCTGTGACCAACTTATTGAAACTGGTGATATGTTCATTCATCGTGGTACCAGGAACATAGGTGAAGTGAAACAGTCTCTTTTTCATGTACAATTTATTTTGACTGTTTTTCTTCAAAAATTTATCCTCCAGTGCTTTCCATAATTTACTTGCAGAAGTTTCCTTTGTGTATGGATATTTCTGCTCTCTAGCAAGGTAGGATCGAATGGTACCGCAAGCAACACGGTTGATAATTCTCCAATCTTCTTCTCCAATAACATCTGGTTTTTTTTCTTCAATGGCCAGATCTAGCCCTTGTTGAAAAAGGACATCTAGAACCTCGCCTTGCCACATCCCAAAATGTCCGGACCCGTCAAAAATTTCTACCGCAAATTTCGCATTTGACACAATTCTTGTCATAAGCGAAGATGCCAATGATGACGTATTGTTGACACTTGATGTAGATTCTTCTTGTTTATTGTCTCCCATATTTGACACAAATATTATTTAATAGCTGACGACACAAATCAAGATTATTTCCTTTCTGGTGTGGAAGATCAGACTAAGCTGCAACCACAGAGTATACTAAGACAGAATCTTGACACAGTTACCAAGATAAATCTTTTCTGATGTGGAAGATCAGACTATGCTGCAACCACAGAGCATACTTAGACAGTACCTTGGCTCTGATACCAATTGTTGCGGAAGCCAAATGTATATAGTGTGAATAAGTCACAACTACTATACCAAAAATTATGACAGCCACCAAATAATAAATAAGACAATAAAACAACAATAAAGGGAACACCAGAATTTACGAGGTTCGGCTAATTTTGCCTACTCCTCGGACACAACCAATATTTTATTTCACTCCAAAAATACAAGTGAAATAATACTAAAGAGAGAAGATACAAATGCCTTAAACAGATGAGAAGGCAAATAAGATGTGTGTTTAAATCCTAAACATTAGACCTTCTTTTATAGGGGGAAAATCCCCCCAAAATTCAAGAGCGCACCGATGTGGGACAAATTTGCCAAACTTCAACAGATTTTACATCCCATGGAATGGAAACCCTCATGACAACACTCGTTTTCTCCTCATTCTGCAATAAAACAATTGGCAAATATGTATGATTACATGCCGGTCTAGAACAGGTTCGGCGAGTTATACCACTTAGTGTTAGGAAAATATTAGAGGTGGAAATACTAATTAGAAGAACTCTTGATAATAAATAAATAAATAAATAAGATGCAACAATTTACCTGCACAAGGTAGGAATAAGCATGCATACTCACTATCTTCCCCAGACCTCACTTGTGAGATTATATTGGGTCAGTTGTTATATGCAATAATTAGTATATTAAAAGATAAGATAGAGTTTTGGATATGAAAATACGGTTCGAGGCGCGCTACGGAAGGCATTATTTTTAGAGTAAACTTTTATTGCTACTTAGGTGCAAATAGCAAAGTCTCGTCTTACTCTCAATTGGATACAATGATCCTGCACGTTCTAAAAAGTGCGCTCAAATAGAGATTCTGAAGAACTGTTAAATCTGTTAACTGCTTTTATAAAAATAGACTTTGGAGGAAATTAAGCAAAATGATAAAGACTCAAAGGATAATGTTTTGGAAACTCAGTCATATGAAAATTCAACTTATTATTTCTTCGCCTGGTGCCATAGGTATTTATATAGAGTGAAATATAACTATGTATCTTTTCATGAATATAGATGTATCCTACAAAAATAGGATACATTTCTTCAATTGATGAATACATTTTTTGACAAAGATTGGACACATCTTTTCAGAAAAATAATAATGTGTTCTTCTTAACAGTAAGCATATTTAATTTTGAGTAAAAACCAACAGTTTCAACTCTTACTTATACGTATGCAAAAGAATTGTAAAATGTAAATCTATTATGAACCCGTTAACTCTAAATTGTGAATACCGCTGCTATACTACAATTTTATTCACAAAGAAATTATAATAACTTAGAGTAAACAAAGAATTAGATGTTGACAATCACGAGAAATGGAAACAAACCTTGTTGAGAACACCGAATATCCGAGCATTGCATGCATGCAGCAAAAGGAAAATCGTAAAAAGAGAGGATATGGTGATTGGCATTTGAAAGGAACTTGAAGGACTGCAACGGAGAGGCAAATTCTGTTCTTCTGAAAACTAGGTATAATGGCATTGGACTATATAAACACTTGATGAATATCACTCTTGTACCTTAAGATTTTGACTTTCACTATTAATACTATTAATTTATCCAAATGACCTGATAAGACAGAAACGTAAACATTACCAAAATTAAATCCAAAACCGGGAAAGCACTCGTTACAGCGCTCATGCCCACATCCCACGTAATATGTTACATAGACTGTCTTATTTCTTAAGATATTAACGCTATTTTTTATATATAGTCTATGTTACTTATAGTTATCTTTTACTAATTGATTTGATAGTATAACTTTTTTTTTAATTATTTTAACATATAGAAGTTAAACTCTGTACACTTGTAGTTATCGTTAAATGAGATTGGGGACAATGGCGTTGACAAGCAGGTTCAAACTAGTGTGTCTTGTTAAAGCCAAGCATTCTCGGTGAGTCACCTACGTTGTCTTTGCGATAAGCCTTTTTTTGTTTTTGAAGTGCTATTAATAGTACTAGTAGTACGAATGTTAGCCAAATAAGTACGAAATGTTAGCACTAATGAGTATCTAGTGGATGTTATGCACACAATATAAAAATCGTGGAAATCCCACTATTAGAAATGTAAATTATCTGCAACTTACAAAAGTGATCTCTTTGAGTGAATTGATGTAAATTATCTGAGTGAAATGTAAATTATCTGCAACTTACAAAAGTGATCTCTTTGAGTGAACATGTTGAAGTGTTAATGAAGATCCAAGAAATAGAAAGCCATTTTTGTTAATTTGGACTGCATATTGGAACCTTCGTAGTTTAATGTCTAGCGGAAGCTTATACAGTTCGTGCTACTTGTTCTATCTTTACTTTAGAAAGCTCTTCTTCTAAAGTATTTTGAAAAGGCCAAAGATAGAATTGGAAATTAAAATTTTCCAAATTTATGTAATGTAAACAAAATATATGTTTTACTCCCCGTACTATGATCTCATCTTAAATCCAATAAATCAAACATCTAAAAAAAGTGCATCCACCAAATAATCATGTCATTATTTAATCCCCATATAATATTTCATACATTATATTCCTAATCTAACTCGTCCCCAAAGTAAACAACCCCTTAACTTATTTACATCACTTTATCCAACTCAACATTTCGTTTATTACCACGTTGTGAATAAAATAATTAACATAATCTAATTAAGAAAAAAATTAAATTATCAAATTTTATTGCCTCATATAAAGAAAAGAACATTGCAATGGCCAATGAGATATACTTGGATATGACAAAGGAATTAATAAACTTTATTTTGAACAGTTTCTAACTTTAAAATCAGTACTGCAGAACTTACTAATAACAACGACGTACCTATATTCTCATTTGCAACTATTATACGGCAGTTATGGATTGTGTAGATTTGGAAACCAAATGGTTTCCAGGTGCTGATGTTGCTCTACTCCTCAATGGGAGACAATGCAAACGTCTTCTTAGAGGGAGAGGTAGCCCAGCAGTTATGGATCATCTTTATTGGTGGAGCATGGACACCAGAAACAAGGCGCATAGTTGGCTACTACAGTCATGCCAACATATGCTAGGATTTGGAAGGGGTCATGTGTTGTCACGACCCGGATTTCCTACCCTCGGGAGTCTTGATGGTGTCTACTCGTGAAAGCTACGCAAGCCGCGTAATATAGAATTCCTAACTCTTTTATTTAGCCTTTTTAACAATTTAAACTAACATGTGATTAACAGTGAAATATTAACGATAAATAGATACAAACGGAAGACTTAATCTGATAAATTAACCATAAACAGTACGACAATGCCAACATACATCTCTACCCGGAATCCGGTGTCACAATATCACGGACTGTCTACGAATACTACATACAAATATCTGAAAAGAAAGTACAATCTGTCTCGGAAGCAAATGAAAACAGAATACATATAAAGATAGAAGAGAACGTCAGGCCTGCGGACGCCTGCAGGACTACCTCGGGATCTCTAGCTGGGCAGTCACCCAATGCTACGGTCCAAAAGCTGCCCCTCCGGGATCTGCATATAGTGCAGAGTGTAGTATCAGTACAACCGACCTCATTTGCTGGTAAGTGCCTAGACTAACCCCGGCGAAGTAATGACGAGGCTAGGACTGGGGACTGGACTACCAAATAAACTTGTGCAGTTATATAATATGCAGCGGAAAACAAAACAGGAATAACCAAGTAAAGATAGGAGGGGGTACATGTTGTGGGGGAATATCAGTACCAACAGTAAATTAAGAGAAAAGCATAAGAACAATTTAGAAGTTACAGCAAAACAATAAGGAACTCGTAACCAATCTATAAACACTTCGTGCAAACCAATCCAAATATATTATTGTTGCGGCGTGCAACCCAATCCAAATATAATATTGTTGCGGCGTGCAAGCCGATCCAAATATAATATTGTTGCGGCGTGCAACCCGATCCACATATACAGTTCAACACCAATCACAACAAGAGTCCCGGCAAGGGATCAATAAAGAAACAACACTATCCCGACAAGGGAATCGACGGTATAAGTAATTACGTCCCGGCAAGGGAAAATCAGTTATAACCAAACTTGTTCCAAAGCCTAACAACCTCAACTAACACCAATACTCGATCATAAGTAATTTCCATGAGGATAATCATAATCCTTGTTCAACTCAGAGAATCAACAACTTAGGCATTCATAGTATTTATCCAAAACACAACAATTTCAATTTAAGACTCACGGTCATGCTGGACACCAACGTATAGATACCCGTCACCATGCCAATACGTCGTACTCAACAAGTAACATGGTGCAAATAGGACTCAACTCCCAATCCCTCAAGCTAAAGTTAGACTAAACACTTACTTCGATGCCACGAACACAATTCAAGCTTCTACTATCACTTTACCTCTTAATTCCACCACCAATTCGCTCGTATCTAGCCACAAGTTACTTAATTTCATCAATAAATGCTAAATCAATCAATTCTAATGCATGAAAATGAGTTTTCTAAAGTTTTACCCTAAAAGTCAAAAATCACCCCCGGGCCCACATGGTCAAAACCCGAGGTTCGAACCAAAATTCGATTACCCATTCCCCCCACGAACCCAAATATATAATTTGTTTTGAAATCGGACCTCAAATCGAGGTCCAAATCCCCATTTTCTGAAAAACCTAGGTTCTACCCAAAACACACAATTTCCTCCATGAAAATCATTGATTTTGAGTTGAAATCATGTCAAAAGATGTTAATGATTGAAGGAAACGAGTTAAAAATCGTCCAAGACTGTTTTGGTTTTAAAAGAGTGTGAAAAATGAAAGATTTCCGGCTAAGTTATAAAATTCAGGTTGCAGATGTCGCATTTGCGATCAGGGTTCGCAATTGCGAACCCAGAATTCTGCTAAGTTCGCATTTGCGAAGAAGTTCTCGCATTTGCGAGTTGGGAATTGCGAACAACTTGTCGCATTTGCGACGACTGGCTAAAGCAGGGGGATCGCATTTGCGATAGAATCCTCGCAATTGCGAGGTAGGCTGGCCTGGGCTACATTTCGCAATTGCGACATGGCCCTCACATTTGCGAAATGCGAAGCCTACAGGCCTGCACTGAAACAACTGAAAACCTGCAATTCTCCAAGTCCAAAATCCACCCCATGGCCTATCCAAAACTCACCCGAACCCTCGAGGCTCCAAACTAAATATGCACACCAACCTAAAAACATCATACGGACTCGCTTGTGCATTCAAATCACTAAAATAACATCAACAACTATGAATTTAGCATCAAAATCATGAAATTTCTTAAGAACTTCAAATTTTCCAATTTTTCTCAAAAATGATCCAATTCACGTCGTTTCAAGTTCGTTTCTTGCCAAATTTCACAAACTTATCTTAAATCACATATAAGACCTGTACCGGGCGTCGGAACCAAAATACGGGCCCGATATCATCAAATTTTAAACACCTTTCATTTCCAAAACTCATAAACAATTCCAGAAAATAATTTTCTTTAAAAATTCATTTCTCGGGCTTGGGACTTCGGAATTCGATTTCGGGCATAAGCCTAGTCCCATATTTTCCTACGAACCCTCCGGGACCGTCAAATTACGGGTCCGAATCCGTTTACCTAAAATGTTGACTGAAGTCAACTAAAACCTATTTTAAATGCAAAATTCATTATTTTTCACAGATTTTCACAAAATGGCTTTCAGGCTACGTGATCGGACTGCGCACGCAAATCGAGGTGATGCCGAAAGAGGTTTTTAATGCCTCGGAACGCGGAATTTATTTTAAAACAAGTGATGACCTTTTGGGTCATCACATTTTCCATCTCTAAAACAACCATTCGTCCTCGAACGGACAGAAGAAGGAAGTACCTGAGTCGGGAAAAAGATGGGGATAACGGCTCCGCATATCGGACTCGGACTCCCAGGTCGATACCTCAGCAGGCTGACCTCTCCACTGAACACGAACAGAAGGAAAACTCTTCGATCTCAAATGACGAACCTGCCGGTCTAGAATAGCTATCAGCTCCTCCTCATAAAATAAGTCCTTGTCCAACTGGACAGTGCTGAAATCTAACACGTGGGATGGATCGCCGTGATATTTTTGAAGCATGGACATATGAAACACTGGATGCACGGCTGATAAGCTCGGGGAAATGCAAGTCAGTAAGCCACCTCTCTCACTCGATCAAGAATCTCAAACGGGCCAATAAACCTAGGGATAAGCTTGCCCTTCTTCCCAAATCTCATTACGCCCTTCATAGGCGACACTCGAAGCAATACCCGCTCACCGACCATGAGAGACAAATCTCGAACCTTGCGGTCGGCATAGCTCTTTTGCCTGGACTGAGTTGTACGAAGCCTATCCTGAATAATCCTGACCTTGTCCAAGGCATCCTGAACCAGATCTGTACCCAACAACTGAGCCTCCCCCGGCTCGCCTCATAAGGAGCCATCTGGATACTCGACTGGTAGCTGTTGTTGTAGGCAATCTCTGTTAAGGGCAAAAACTAATCCCACGAGCCTCCAAAGCCAATGACACAAGCTTGGAGCATATCCTCCAAAATCTGAATGGTCCGCTCGGACTGTCTGTCCGTCTGAGGATGAAAAGTTGTGCTCAACTCAACCCATGTGCCCAACTCTTGCTGAACTGCTCTCCAGAAATGGGAGGTAAACTGCGTACTTCGATCCGAAATGATAGACTTGAGCATACCATGAAGACGAACAATCTCCCGGATATAGATCTCAGCTAACCTCTCGAAAGAATAGGAGACTGCCACAGGAATGAAATGTGCTGACTTGGTCAGCCTATCAATAATAACCCACATTGCGTCGAACTTCCTCTGAGTCCATGGGAGCCCAACAACGAAGTCCATAGTGATTCGCTCCCACTTCCACTCGGGAAGCTCAATCTTCTGAAACAAACCACCAGGCCTCTGATGCTCGTACTTAACCTGTTGATAGTTCAAACACTGAGCCATATATGCAACAATGTCCTTCTTCATTCTCCGCCACCAATAATGCTGCCGCAAATCCTAATACATCTTAGTGGCACCCGGATGAATAGAGTACCGGGAGCTATGGGCCTCCTCTAAAATCAACTCTCGGAGTCCATCTACATTAGGGGTGGGCATATATCAGGTAAAACCGATAACCCGAACTGTTAATTCTTTATTGGGTTATCGGTATTGGGTTATTGGGTTAACGGTTCGGTAACAGGTTAAATTTTTTTTTTATTGGGTTATCGGTTCGGGCTTGGTTTGCATTTTTGTTATTGGGTAAAAACCGATAACCCAATAAGAATGATATAATTTACTAATTTACCCTTAAGTATATACTAGGGTTATTTATTTTCCTAATTCCCTCTTCACTCTTCAGTCTTCAGTCGTTTGTCTCTCAGTTCTCATTCTTGTTTCTGTCGCAGCCCCCAAGAGTCAAGACGCAAGACTCACCACCAGTTCTCCGCCAGACATCAGTAGATACTGCACAGAAGTGGGAGCGTGCTTTTGTTAAGAAACAACAAAAGTTGGCAGTTTACACGTTCTGGCAGTTTGATTTCTTTGTTTTATATATTGCAAAATTTTTTAGTTGTTTTATCTTATCAGGTAAACCGATAACCGAACCGATAACGATATATAACCGATTAACCGATAATCGATAACCAATATCTTATCGGTTTGGTTATCGGGTTATGATATTTGTAAACCGATAACCGATAGGCAAAACCGATAATGTTCAAAACCGAACCGAACCGACTGATGTCCACCCCTAATCTACATTAGGCACACAAATTCAACCCTGCAATCTCAAAATTCCATCATCACCTAAGGTGACCTGCTTGGTACCTTCGTGTTGCACCGTGTCTCTAAGGACACACAAATGGGGATCATCATACTGCTGATCACGGATACGCTCCAATAAGGAAGAACGAGCGACCGTGCAAGGTAACACACGGCTGGGCTCAAAAACATCCAACCTTACGAACTGATTGGCCAAAGCCTGAACATCCAAAGCAAGTGGTCTCTCACCAACCGAAATATAAGCAAGACTGCCCCTACTGACTGACTTCCTACTCAAAGCATCGACCACCATGTTGGCCGTCCTCGATGATATAAGATGGTGATATCATAGTCTTTCAACAGCTCCAACCACCCTTTCTGCCTAAAATATAGCTCCTTCTGCTTGAACAAGTACTGCAGACTCTTGTGATCCGTGAACACCTCACAGGCCACACCATATAGATAATGCCTCCAAATTTTCAACGCGTGAACAATGGCTGCTAACTCCAAATCATAAACCAGACAGTTCTTCTCATGAATCTTCAACTGCCGCGAAGCATAGGCAATGACCTTGCCATCCTGCATCAACATAGTACCAATTCCAATCCGGATGCATCACAATAAACCGTATAAGGCCCTGAACCCGTAGGTAAAACCAACACTGGTGTTGTATTCAAAGCTGTCTTGAGCTTCTGAAAGCTCGCCTCACACTCATCCAACCACCTGAACTGTGCACCCTTCTGGGTCAACCGGGTCATCGGGGCTGCAATAGACGAAAACCCCTCCACAAACTGACGATATTAGCCTGCCAATCCCAAGAAACTCCGGATCTATGTAGCTGATACTAGTCTAGGCCAGTTCTTGACTGCCTCAATCTTCTTCGGATCTACCTGAATACCCTCTGATGATACAAGATGACTTAGGAATGCAACTGAACTCAACTAGAACTCACATTTTGAAAACTTGGCATACAACTGACTATCCCTCAGAGTCTGAAAAACCATTCTAAGATGATGCTCGTGCTCTTTCCGGCTGCGGGAATAAATCAAAATATCGTCAATGAAGACTATCACGAACGAATCCAAGTAAGGCCTGAACACTCGGTTCAACAAATTTATAAAAGCTGCTGGGAACTCATGGTGCCCGTACCGAGTACGAAAAGCTATCTTAGGGACATCGAATGCCCTAATCCTCAACTGATGATAGCCAGATCTCAAGTTAATTCTCGAAAATACCTTGGCACCCTGAAGCTGATCAAACAAATCATCAATCCTTGGTAATGGATACTTATTCTTGATTGTAACCTTGTTCAACTACCGGTAATCAATACACATTCTCATCGACTCGTCCTTCTTCTTAACAAACAACAGTGGCGCACCCTAAGGCGAAACACTAGGTCTGATGAAACCTTTTTCAAGCAAGTCTTGCAATTGTTCCTTCAACTCTTTCAACTCAGGCGGGGCCATACGATACGGCGGGATAGAAATGGGCTGAGTTCCCGAAGCCAAATCAATGCAAAAGTCAATATCCTTGTCGGGTGGCATACCCGGCAGGTCTGAAGAAAATACCTCAGGGAACTCACGAACAACAGACACAGAATCAATAGAAGGAACCTTGGCACTAGAATCACGAACATATGCCAAATAGGCCAAACACCCCTTCTCGACCATACGCCGAGCCTTCACATAAGAGATAACACTACGGTAGAATGACCAGGAGTCCCTCTCCACTCTAAATGAGGTAAACTAGGCTAAGGTCACAGTCTTGGCATGAGTCCAAGATAGCATGATAAGGTGATAACTAGTCCATCCCTAATATGACATCGAAATCAACCATGTCCAGAAGAAGCAAATCTACACGAGTCTCAAGACCCCCAATCACAACTATACAAGAACGATGGACTCGATATACCACAATAGAATCACCTACAGGTGTAGACACATATACAGGGGCACTCAAAGAACCACTAGGCATGACCAGATACTGTGCAAAATAAGACGACACATAGGAGTACGTAGACCGTGGATCAAATAAAACTAAAGCATCTCCGCCACAAACCAGAACAGTACATGTGATAACTGCATCGGAAGCATCAGCCTCAGGCCTGGCTGGAAGAGCATAACATCGGGGCTGGGCCCCACCACCTTGGACTACATCTCTGGGATGGCCTGAAGCTAGCTAGCCTCGACCTCTAGCGATCTGAGCTCCACCTCTACCTCCACCTCTAGCACCTCTACCCCCACCCCTAGTTGGCGGAATGGGCGGTGGAACACCTAGTGCCTGAACCATAGCACGGGAACCCTACTGCTGCGACTGAGTACCCACTAACCTCGGACAAGCCCTCCGGATATGACCATACTCACCGCACTCATAGCATCCACCTGAATGTTGCGGCTTAAGAAACTGAGATTGACCCTGGCGACCTGATTGAGCATCCCGAAAACTCTGGAGAGGCGGTGCACTGATAGGAGCTGGTGGTGCACTGTAGAGCTGCTGATCAGAATACTGCATGTGAGAACCACGACCACATGAAACACTGTGAGAAACCTAAAGGGCTAATTGAAAAGGCCTAGGAGGATGGCCTCTACCATACGAATCTCTGCCTCCAGACGAGGTACCACTGAATTGGCCTGAATGACGAGGCCTCTTGTCAGACCCCTGACCACCTCCCTGTGATAGAACCATCTCAACCCTCCTGGCCACATTGGCCGCATCCTAAAAGGAAATCTCACTCCCCGTCTCCTTAGCCATCTGAAGTCGAATAGGCTGAATAAGTCCATTAATGAACCTCCTTACCCTCTCTCTCTCTCTCTCGGTGGGAAGTATGATAAGAGCATGACGGGCCAAGTCGATGAATCTGGTCTCATACTGGGTAACAGTCATAGAACCCTGCAGGAGACGCTCAAACTACCTCCGATAGGCCTCTCTCTGAGCGATAGGAAGAAACTTCTCCAAAAGTAGCTGAGTGAACAGCTCCCAAGTCAAAGCTGGTGATCCGGCTGGTCTAGCCAAGCAATAATCTCTCCACCAAGTCTTGGCGGATCCAAACAAGCAAAAAGTAGCAAAATCAACCCCATTGGTCTCCACTATCCCTATGTTCCTCAGAACCTCTTGACAACTGTCTAGAAAATCCTGGGGATCCTCAGAAGATGCACCGCTGAAAGTAGTAGGGAAGAGCTTGGTGAACCTATCCAACCTCCACAAAGCATCGGCAGACATAGTTGCTCCATCACCGGTCTGAGCTACCACATCCGGCTGAACGGCTCCAACTGGCTGAACTGCTGGAGTCTGAAACTGGGGAGCTACCTGCTCCGGAGTGCGAGTAGCAGGAGTCTGGGCTCCTCCTCCAGCCTGAGAGACGGTTGGTGCTACAGCAAGCAAGCCTGCCCAGATGACACTCTTCATAAGGCCCACTAGACGGACCAGAGCATCATGGAGTACTGGGGTAGCAATAAACCCCTCTGGGACCTGAGCTGGGCCCACCGGAACTGTCTAGGCCGGAACCTCATCGTCAAAGTCAACCTGAGGCTCCGTCGCTAGTGCTGCTACTCTGGGCTGAGCTATGCCCCTACCTCGGCCTCGCCTTTTTCCCCTCGTGGGAGCTGCTGTTGGGGGCTTGGGCTGTTGATCGGTGGATGAGGAAGCGCGTGTTCTCGCCATCTGCGAAAGAACAGAGTAGAAATTCAATTAGCATTGAGAAACCAAACCACAATATAGAAAAGAACAAATGTGAAGTTTTTCCTAACTCTGTAGCCTCTGGGGGATAAATACAGACGTCTCGGCACCGATCCCTCAGATTCTACTAAGCTTGTCCATGAATTGTGAGACCTATGTAACCTAGAGCTCTGATACCAACTTGTCACGACCCGGATTTCCCACCCTCAGGAGTCATAATGGCGCTTACTCGTGAAAGCTAGGCAAGCCGCGTAATATAGAATCCCTAACTCTTTTATTTAGCCTTTTTAACAATTTAAACTAACATGTGATTAACAGTGAAATATTAACGATAAATAGATACAAACGGAAGACTTAATCTGATAAATTAACCATAAACAGTACGACAATGCCAACATACATCTCTACCCGGAATTCGGTGTCACAATATCACAAACTGTCTACGAATACTACATACAAATGTCTGAAAAGAAAGTACAATCTGTCTCGGAAGCAAATGAAAACAAAATACATATAAAGATAGAAGAGAACGCCAAGCCTGCGGACGCCTGCAGGACTACCTCGGGATCTCTAGCTGGACTGAAGACAGCTACCCAATGTTGCGTCCAAAAGTTGCCGCTCCAAGATCTGCACATAGTGCAGGGTGTAGTATCAGCACAACCGACCCCATGTGTTGGTAAGTGCATGGCCTAACCTCGGTGAAGTAGTGACGAGGCTAGGACCGAACTACCAAATAAACATGTGCAGTTATATAATATGCAGCGGAAAATAAAACAGGAATAAACAAGTAAAGATAGGAGGGGGTACATGTTGTGGGGGAATATCAATACCAACAGTAAATTAAGAGAAAAGCATAAGCACAATTTAGAATTTACAACAAAACAAGAAAGAACTCGTAACCAATCTATAAACACTTCGTATTATCAATTGTTGCGGCGCGCAATCCGATTTCAAAACATAATAACTCTGTTGCGGCATGCAACCCGTTCCATATCATTTATCACTGTTGCGGCATGCAACCCGATCCAATTATATTATTGTTGTGGTGTGAACCCGATCCAAATATAATATTGTTGCGGCATGAAACCCGATCCAAATATAATATTGTTGCGGCGTGCAACCCGGTCCACATATACAGTTCAACACCAATCACAACAAGAGACCCGGCAAGGGATCAATAAAGAAACAACACTATCCCAGCAACGGAATCGATGGTATAAGTAATTACGTCCCGTCAAGGGAAAATCAACTATAACCAAACTTGTTCCAATGCCTAACTACCTCAACTAACACCAATACTCGATCATAAGTAATTTTTACGAGGATAATCATAATCCTTGTTCAACTCAGAGAATCAACAACTTAGGCATTCGTAGTATTTATTCAAATCACAACAATTTCAATCTAAGACTCACGGTCATGCTTGACACCAACGTATAGATACTCGTCACCATGCCTATACGTCGTACTCAACAAGTAACATGTAGCAAATAGGACTCAACTCCTAATCCCTCAAGCTAATGTTAGACCAAACACTTACCTCGATACCACGAACATAATTCAAGCCTCTACTATCGCTTTACCTCTTGATTCCACCACCAATACACTCATATCTAGCCATAAATTACTTAATTTCATCAATAAATGTTAAATGAATCAATTCTAATGCATGAAAATGAGTTTTCTAAAATTTACCCAAAAAGTCAAAAATCGCCCCTGGGCCCACATGGTCAAAACCCGAGGTTCGAACCAAAACCCGATTACCCATTTCCCCACGAACCCAAATATATAATTTGTTTTGAAATCGGACCTCAAATCGAGGTCCAAATCCCCAATTTTTTAAAAACCTAGGTTCTACCCAAAACACCCAATTTCCCCCATGAAAATCATTGATTTTGAGTTGAAATCATGTGAAAAGATGTTAATGATTGAAGGAAACGAGTTATAATTGACTTACAGTCGATTTGGAAGAAGAGTTTTCTTTGAAAAATCGCCCAAAAGTGTTTTTGTTTTGAAAGAGAGTGAAAAATGAAAGATTTTCGGCTAAGTTATAAAATTGCAGGTTGGAGATGTCACATTTGCAACCAGGGTTCGCAATTGCGAACCCAGACTTCTGCTAAGTTCGCATTTGCGAAGAAGTTCTCGCATTTGCGAGTTGGGAATTGCGAACAACTTGTCGCATTTGCGACGACTGGCTAAAGCAGGGGGATCGCATTTGCGATAGAATCCTCGCAATTGCGATGTAGGCTGGACTGGGCTACATTTCGCAATTGCGACATGGTCCTCGCATTTGCGAAATCGCATTTGCGAGCCAGGCTTCGCATGCAGGCCTGCACTGAAACAGCTGAAAACCTGCAATTCTCCAAGTCCAAAATCTACCATGTGGCCTATCCAAAACTCACCCAAGCCCTCGGGGCTCCAAACCAAATATGCACACCAACCTAAAAACATCATACGGACTCGCTCATGCATTCAAATCACTAAAATAACATCAACAACTATGAATTTAGCATCAAAATCATGAAATTTCTTAAGAACTTCAAATTTTCCAATTTTTCTCAAAAACAATCCGATTCACGTCGTTTCAAGTCTGTTTCTTACCAAATTTCATAGACTTATCTTAAATCACATATAAGACCTGTACCGGGCGCCGGAACCAAAATACGGGCCCGATACCATCAAATTTTAAACACCTTTCATTTCCAAAACTCATAAACAATTCCAGAAAATAATTTTCTTTCAAAATTCATTTCTCGGGCTTGGGACCTCGGAATTCGATTCCGGGCATACGCTCAAGTCTCATATTTTCCTACGGACCTTCCGGGACCGTCAAATCACGGATCCGGGTCTGTTTACCCAAAATATTGACCGAAGTCAACTAAAATCCATTTTAAATGCAAAATTCATCATTTTTCACAGATTTTCACAAAATGGCTTTCCGGCTACGCGCCGGACTATGCACGCAAATCGAGGTGATGTCGAAAGAGATTTTTAAGGCCTCGGAACGCAGAATTCATTTTAAAACAAGTGATAACTTTTTGGGTCATCACATGTGCCTATAAATATGGTGAGCAACAAAAACTCGGTTCAAAAGATGAAGCACCAGATTTTTTGAATATGAAAGCTGTTATAGCCTTCCCCTCGTATAAAGGGCATCTCGGTGCACTAAGTTCCCGCTATGAAAGGGGTCCGGGGAAGGACCGGACCACAATGGTCTATTGTACGCAGCCTAAGCTCCCTCATGTGAAGTTCATAATTCATGGCCTGAATAGTGTGTTTTAGTATAAAGTCGTTAAGCCAATTGCTAGGTGGAAACTTGTCTACTGGAAAAAACCACCTCATGGACTTGTGAAAATAAATAGTGATGGTAGTTTCTTGGCAAATAGCAGAAGCAGAGGAATTGGGGGCATAATCAGCGATGAGAGGGGAGACCTGATCATGGCTTTTTCAGCACCTACTGTTTGCAGTAAGCAATAAAGAAACGGAAGCTCTTTCTGCAACATTTAGAGTTGAATGGCGTGCGCAACAAAGCATTTCAAATGTCTTGTCGGTGTTAGATTCTCTCATCATCAATAATATGTTGATAGGAATCACTAGGGAGAATTTCGAACTGAAGCATATGATAGATGACATTAATCAGCTTTTGATTCAGATGAATGGTCAGACAATGCATTGCTATAGAGAAGCTAACCAAGTGGCTGCTGCCTTGGCTAAACAGGCTTCAACAAACAATGAGTCCACACTCCTATTTCAACATCAACATCTACCTAGAATGGCAAAGGGACCTTACCATCTAGATAGCTACCAGTTCCCTAGCATTAGACTAAGATATGACAAGCTAACTTTTTTGTAAGTTAATTGTATAGAGGAAGCTTTAGATGTGGGATCTCATACAAATGTGCAATTTTAAAGTTGTTTTGTAGCCTTTTTGAGGATCCAATTGTATCGAAGGAGGCCAGGCCAAGCCCTCATCCATTGTATGATCCTTTTCCTTAATATATCCTTACCCAAGGCACTTATGGGTGTTGATTAAGAAAAATATACTAATACAACATTAACGATACACACTGCACTTCCGTATTAAATTCGACAGATGTGAAAATTACTGCACGCCTAACACTGGTATTATTACTACAAAAACCAAAATTTCGGCTAAACGTCAAACTAGTAGCACGAACTTTAGTACTGAGATTATATGTAATATGGTCAATCAAACAACCCCAGAAAATACAGAAAAAGGCGCAAACAAGATAAAATCTAAAAACGAAAATAAGGTCTCCAAGGGTAACCAAGGAAAACAGTTGAAGTACTCCAAGTAAATCCCCCATGCCATTAGGATCACTCAACTACAATCACTCATCAGTATTTCCAACACTTTGTTGCAGCCATAACTTAGGAAGTACACTTTGATCAACAAACTAATGTTGTCTTCTCAAATTGCCAAAAGGAGGATGTCGATATAGTAGGCCAGATGATGATAGCTCTTGAAGCTTTAGGCCATTACAAAGCCAATGAAAGTGACTTGTACAAGAGTCAAGTCAACCAGACAACTCATTGACTTTAGATTCTGAAGTTTTTCAAACAGTTGGAGCATTGAGAATATATCAAGGTTGTGTAAATGATTATGTCTTTTTTAGAAGATAGCCCAGAATGATGCCCAGTAATCCAATAATGAGAACATATATAGTTGGGATCCCACCGCGACTACTGTTACGTTCACGTCTCAAGAGCGCCTGCATATGAAAAAGTTCATGAAGTTCAAGAATAAAATTCAGAAGACCGGATTTTAGCTTCTTGCCGTGCCACAGTAGGCGAAGTCCCCTCTTTTATGTGTCATTAATTTCAACACAAATTGAGACTTTTTTGCATGCATCCATTGTGGATGCATTTAATAAATTCCCCTTCATCAAAAAATGTAAATTGAATCTTTAACTCAAACTAGAAAACCAAACCAGCCTGACCCTTCTTTTTGAAATACTACAGATAATAAGTAGCTAATTGAGCATTCATGAAAAGTAAGCAAGTGTTGATTAACCAATTCATCAGAAAACTAATATAAATAGGTTAGGCTTGTCGGGCTGATGAGTTCATTTTACTCATGCAAACAGCAATGCAGTACATTACTAATCTTTTTTTTTTCATGCTACCAAAGCATATCAGGCTAACCAAAACCTTTCACTCTCATCTGTATTAAGAAAAATATACTAATACAGCATTAACGATACACACTGCACTTCCGTATTAAATATATAGTCAAGGCATCTAAAAAGTTATAAAAAGTACATAGTTTGAAATTAATTATTTTGGCTATAATTTTTTATATAGCTCTAAATTACGTGCTCTAAAAATATATTTTTTACAAATTTTACCTGAAAAGTAAAAATACACAGTTGAAATAAATAGTCATTGAATCAAAAGAAGAAATAAAAAGAGTGTATAATGCAAGTAATTCGTTTTATTTGTTGCAATTGTACACTCTTTTTATTTCTTCTTTCGATGCAATGACTATTTATTTCAACTGTGTATTTTTACTTTTACAGGTAAAATCTGTAAAAATATATATATTTTTAGAGTACCATAATTTAGAGCTATATAAAAAATTATAGCAAAAAAAATTAGCCTAAATAATGTAGTTCTATCCAAGTTTTATAATAAATTGTATTCGAAAAATATTATCTAAAAAAGTAACATACTTAAAAAGGTAAAATATATTTTATTTTTAAAAAAATGCCACATATACAGAAAAATCCACATGGCAAGCGAATGCACTCACACTCTTTGCCACATCAGTGTCCAGGGGGTAATGGCTCTCAAAAGGCCAAGTTGAGGGGGGTAATTAAGACCACGAATAGTTTAAGGCTGTAACTAATAATCCGCGTCAAGTTTAGGGGGGTTTTAAAGTATTTTGCCTACTTAATATTTTGAGAAGATGTGTGTCTCATACTTACCAATCTCTCATGCAAACCAACTAGAAGAAATCTCGATAGAAAATATTTTGATTGGAAAATTATCCATTTTTCTCTTAAACGTAGTTTATGTCCTTTTCTTTTTTATCATATTATGTATATTGAGTTTTAACACTTTTCTCCAATACAATCCAAGTCTCTAGCTTCAGAAAGTATTAAAAGATCATGTGAAATTGTCAATAGTAAGCAGTAGTGAGAAGCACACAATTTTCGAAGAAAGGGAGAAAGCAAGTCGTAAAATATATTTACACATTTCCATCTAAAAAACAATATTTGTACATTAGAGCCCTTACCAATTCTTGCTGAAGCTTGTTATTTTGCTGTATAACAGAAATTTTCTCTTCTGTCAGCTTTGAAATTAGTGCCTTTGTCTGCAAACAAGATAAAGAACCCTCAACCTTCATTCTTAATAACTAACCCACATAAATGGAAGAATGGAGAATTAAACCTATCAAAGGTTTGGCTAAATTGGTAAACTGTAAACACTGAGACCAGCTTTATTACGAAGCAAGTATTCAATAAGATAAGCAGCGTGAAAATACTGAAGAAGAAAATACTAGTACATCCTGAAGGGACAAACGATCATCAGTTGATGAAGAAAAGAAACTAACTATAGGTATAGCATCAAAGGTTCAATGAAGTCAACCAAATCAAGTTTAGAGCAGAACAATCACCAAAATACACTTGTATAAGCCTAAACGGTGACTAGATTCCGAAAAGAAAAAGATCAACAAATAGTTTAAGATAAACACAAGTACAGTTTATTATACGAAAAGCAGCACAGGACGATTCCACTCAAGAACTTCTAACACTCGAATATTGACAGCTTCTCCAAGTAATATCTCATGCTTTAAGCATCTAAACTCATTGATTGTGGTCTAAGTTAAAAACAAACCGCATAGGATACAGAGCACCAGACCTATATCCTAAAGGATGAGAGAATAGTAAATATCCAACTGCATCAGAAAGTAAGGCATATCTCCCATTGTATCGATCATGAGAAAAAATGGCAAAAATGGAAAAATCACCAGAAAACAAAAGGTTATAGAGAGCGGGAAATACATTTGAAATGGAATCGAAAATTATCTACAACCTGGTGAAAAAATTTGTTACTCTCAACAGAGATATACTTCTGCTGGACTTTGTACAAAAATGAAAAATGGAGACACTATGCTATGTTGATTTGAATCACGCAGGTGACAGAAGCGAATAAACAATGCCACATTAATATACTACTCTAAGCACAGGAATTGTTCAATGCAACATGAATGAGAATATCATGTCCTAATTCTTCTGCAAAGAAAGGATCCAACGGCATTCTTTTAATAAGAACGATTAAATACGGATTGCAGTATAACTATTGCATAACATGCCATCTTACAAAAGTTTGAAATACAAGGGCTTCACAAAATTTTCAACATAAAAGACTCCATTTCGCAATTGTCTTGGTAGATTTGTCGGAAGAATGAGTTAATTAGGGACACATGTTCCCTGCTATCTGTTTTATGAGCAGCAGATAGAACAACCTCACATCCAGCATCGTCAAAATATAAAGAGATGGGAGGAATAGTTTCCTGTCAGCTTTCCTCGTCCATATACATTTCTTCGAACATCTCTCTCCGCTTTTTTTCTTTTTTGATACATCAACAACTATGTCTCAATCCCAAACTAGTTGGCTTCAGCTATATGAATTCTCTAGATCATTCAGCTCCATTTTAGCACCTTTCAAAGTAGTTTATTTAAAAAGAAAAAATGAACTACATAGTTAGTACCCATACTGTCCCAATTTAAGTGTCTTCTTTTGTCCGGAAACATTATTAAGACAAAAGGATGAAGAAAAAATGAACCAGTACTGTAACAGGAAAAAGTCATGGGAAAGATCGAAGTTGGGTATGAAATCACAAGGAACTATGCACAAGATTACTAACAATATCGAAACATCTAAGATCAACAAGCTTCACCAGGAAACTTTTTCACTGACTTGGTAGAATGAACCAAGGCGGAATAAAGAATAGTATGAAGAAGCTATGAGCCTACAATAATTCCACCAAGGACAATCTTCATTAATAGAAGGTTCATTAATCAACTACTCCTATTAGAAGACTGTCTCTATGAGAATCAAAAAAGGTACTGTTATTGACTCTTTTTTTAAAAAGCAATTATAACAGCTAATCCTCCCCAAATGGTTTAGCATCTTTCCGCCAACTACAGTACTTTCATGGTTCCACCTCATTTTAGTGTCACCACAATATGCAAGATTTCAACTAAACGTATTAACCATAACCGAACAGGATTTAAGTAAATGACTAAATGTCACTTTATATACCAGATTTGGAGTGAACATATTAAACATTACCAAATGGGATTTCAATGGCTGAAATGTTTGGAAGGAAAATCTGTTATGCTGGTTAATAACAAAATCAGTATTTTTGGAAATTATGGCCTGTACAATGTATTGACATGAAGCATGGTCAAAAGAAAACCGAAATCAAAATCATAATCTTCCATGAAAAACGGCAGAGCATATATGTAGTCAGATTTTCCCATTAGCATTCTGGCTAAACAATCAGAAAACCTGGTGGGGCTAATAGAAACTTGCAACAACAGACAAAACTAATAGCCTCAAATATAAAACAGAATCTGCTCCACAGTAACTAAGGGTGTTCATCTTTCGTTTGGAGTCAATCTTTACCCAAAATAAATAATAACTATATTGGTTTCTTGGTTTTCTTTTGTCACGTGAAAGACAAATTCAATCTATTGGAGTAAAAGATAAAGTTCCAATAAGTCTACACATGTTTAGCAGGAATTGAACAAATGATCTAATGAAACATCCTAAGGAACTTTATCTATGATAACTAATAATTAATACGCTTTCATTGATCTAACAACAACTTGCACTCATATATACAACAACACCAACCCAGTGTAATCCCCACAAGTTGGGTCTGGGGAGGGTAGGATGTACGCAGCCTTACCCCTACCCGGGACGGGCAGAGAGACTCATATATTCAAAATTAATACTCCCACCTTTGCAATTTATGTGAACCTATTTCCTTTTGAGTCGGTTCCAAATATAATGAACCCGTTCCTAATAAGGAAAGGCTTTAATTTTAGATCTAATATTACTCTTAGTGAGAAGCTTTCTTAGCCGCACAAATGATATGGCATGTTTAACACAACAAGTTTCAAAAGTCTTATAGCCACATAAATGTTATCGCATGCCTAAGACCACAAATTTCAAAAGTCTTCATTTCTTTCAAACATTGTGCCCAGTAGTCAACTAGGTTCACATTTAAAAGAATAAACATAGGACTCCTACAATATTCAATATAGAATACAGAAGTTAAACTGAAACTTAAACAATGTTGTGCTTTGTTTTTTTTTGCAATTGCCGATAAAACACAATCTCAAAATCGAAAACAAAAAGCCATGGATGCTAGTTATGCCTAAAAAGCATGAGTACTAGAATCATGAACAGTATCTCCTATTCATCAAACTTTTTATGCTATTTGACCCTCAATCCCAGAGCAAACCGAATAATGTCGGGTTTTCTCAATCTAATACCATGCAGTACCAAACTAGGAACATACGTATTGGTTTATTAAATCAATTGAGTTGGTTCTTCGGGTTTTTTCATCGGACAACTTGTGGTGGCAAGCATGCCATGACATTTTTGCGGCTATAAAAGCATATTATTAGGTGTAAAATGAAAAACTTAAAGTTAATTGTTTCCAAATAAAGAAAGATGTCATTCTTTTTGACATACTAATAAGGAAATAGTACCATATAAAAAGGAACAGAGGTAATAGTCGTTGTCCGAGTGTCAATTTTACAAAAGAAACCCAACAGTTATACTTGGGGATATGCCATGTCTATTTTCTAATCATATTGGAGCTTTAACTTTCAATATGTCAATTTAAATTTTGTCACAGTACTAAACCAACGACACTGTTAAGCACTGCAGGAACAGTAGTAAAAAGGAAAACTTAGAAAGACAATCAAATGACATTCTGTGGTTTCTGATACTAGAATGTTGTCATTCGTATTGAATTATACAGCTAGCACTGATAGTCTGATACTAACGCTGGCCAACAAATAATTAAAAGTGAAGATTACCTCCGACGAGCTGTCTTGCTGCTCATTATATGCCCTTGAAATCTGTAGCCAAAGTATCCAGGCATTTTAAATTCCAATCGAGTTCTGCTTTCCAAAAGGACACATTTCTATTTTTAATGACATTAAGACACGACATCTAAAAACTTACATTATTAAACTCGGATGTATTTACAGCTCCATTTTCAGACACTGAGGCCCTAGGAGAGGAACCTTCCTCGGACCCCTCCTGCACAGGCGATGGTGGTTGTTGAGGTGGAACGTAAACGACTCTCAACTTACAATCCTCCACATGACTCCCCTCCTCCTTATTGAACTAAAACCAAAAAGTGCATATAAACCATGCTAGTTCTCATGAATATGGCAAAAAAGGCTGCAAGTTATTCATATCAGCAACTTCAAGTGTTACCATCTCAGGAGTAATGTCCTTTGCAGTAGCGCCAGGGCTTGCAACAACACTTTGAAGCAGGAACTTATCCTTGCATTGCATGTCTGCTGGAGCCTCCTTCTGTGCTTGCATTGTAACTGAACCATAAATGGTAAACAAAAAAAAATTACTCTTTCTATTATTTGAAAGTAAGTTTTAATAGTTAAATTCACTTGTATGTTCCTTCTTCCGTTTTCGTTCCAGTTCATGTGACCCTATTTCCTTTTTAATATGTTCAAAAACAATGACGCCTTTCTTAATCTTGAAAACATTTTAACTTACACTTCCCACTTTATCCTTAATGATAAGATTTTATAGTTACATAAATGTTATAGCAGCATATTTAGACTACAAACTTCAAAAGTCTTATAGCCACACAAATGTTATGACATGTTTAATACTATAAGTCTCAAAAGCCTTCTTTTCTTTCGTAAATTTAGAACCCGTTTGGACATAAGAAAATTTTCCCCTTTTTTTGAAAATTTTTCACTTTTTTTCGAAATCAGCGTTTGTTCATAAAATTTTCATTTTTCACTTGAAGATGCATTTTGGAATTTTCGAAAATTTGAAAAACTCCAAAAATCTGTTTTTCAAAATATTCACTTAGATCACTCACAAAACTTCAAAAACAACCCAAAATTATATTCATGTCCAAACACAACTAGAATTTTCAAATACCATTTTCACTTGAAAAAAAAATTCACTTTTTTTGGAATTTGACAATTCTTATGTCCAAACGCCTAGTACCCCGTTAGCTAGGTTCACATAAATAAAAACAGAGGGAATATATATAAGTAATAGTAGAGGAAAATATTAATATAATTGTTAAAACGTAGTTTGATAGAGAAAACATCCCATCAAATTTAAAAGTTTGAATAGTTTAATGCATTTAAATTCGCTAACTTGTATATAAATGAAATGGTGTCAAACATTTTGAAATGTCCCAAAAAAGCATAGTGAGAGACCTGTGACATCGCTGGCAGAGTGAGGCATGACAACTCCAGTGTTGGGCCTTACACAATATTTCTTTGGATTCGTCGTCTTCACCTATAAAGGGAAAAATTACAACCTTCAATCGTTCATTAAGAGTTTAAGCTCTGTGTATTGGCGGTGTAAATAATTTTTACACTATCAGGTTACCTAAAAGGAAATTGCAAATAACTCTATTTGATATAAGCATTGATTGATAATCTAGAATAAATGCTAAGTCACATGCCATAACAGGTTAAGTTAAACTAATATTTTACACTTCCAGTCATATAACTTAAATTCTTTCAAAAAACAATAAAAGTGCTAGCTACACTTTCAAAATTAGCAAAGTTACCTTGAAAGCGACATAGTTATCGGACTTGTTTGTCAACTGTATGGAGCATGAGATCTGCTTCTTCAATTCAACTATCGAAAAGAGCACAAAACACACATAAAAGATAAATTAAATTAAAAAGAGAGAAAGCGTAACACGGATCTGACAAGTGAAAAAAATGGAAATGTTTCTAGAAGTTTCTAATTTGAACAAAGTAGAGAAGTTTACAGGGAAACTGAAGCTCAAGAGGCTCGATTTGAAGTAGCTCTCCGCCGCCGTTACTCATTCCGACGCGATTTGCTAATCGGCCGGAGAAGCGATTTTCCGGTGGCGGAAGTTGAACTTAGAAATGATTTTCACGGCGAGGATCTCGAATATTAAGGGAAATTAGATTAGATATTGGGTGGGTGGGGGGTCGAAATTTTGGGAATGAGTTAGAGAGAGAGAGGTGGAGTGTGGGTGCCAATAAGCAAAACGACGGTGAGAGTGTCGTTTGTCTAGGTTTGATGCTAGTACGCTTTACAGAGTCACGAACCAAAATGTGGTTCTTTTGGACTCAAACCACGAAAATGTGTAGAAAAAAAAAGTTAGTGACCAAAATATATATAATGCCTCTCTAAAGGGTGTTGTTGTTCAGTTAAGGTATAGCGCCCTTTAAAATATGGGTGTTTATCGGGCGGACTGGGACGGGCTGAACGGGAAAAACCCCAGCCCATTCGGTTAGCGGGCAGGCTATTAGCGAGCTCTTAGTGGGCTGTATTTTTTCGGGTTTTTGTGGGCCCATACGGGTTAGGGCTCAAACGGGCTACGGCGGGCCGGGCTCCAGTTTTTTTCTTTATTTTTTAATTTAAATTTTATTTTTCTTATTCAATGTTATTGATAGTTAAGTATTTGCAAACTTTTAAGGGTTAGAATTAAACTTTGAAGTTTAAAGTTTAAAGTTTTAAATTTGAAATTTGTATTTTAAAATTATAAAATTAAAATTAGAAAGTAGGTGGCTACAAAAAATTATTTAATAAGAGTATAAGACCAATAGCCAATGTAAGGAACAAACTCCGAAGGCTTTCATTTATATTTTTAATACTTCAAATTAATTTGCAAGTTCTTTTTTGATTTTTTTATTTTTGAACTTGCAAATTAAAGCTTAAAAGTTTACAATAATTATAAAAAATAAGAAATAGTACATCACATCTTTTGCATCATTTTTGTAAGTTCTTCCATGTCAACATGAGGTTCTTGGTTTCCGGCATTGGTTGAATCGGAACCATAAACCATTATATCTCCAATTTCTTGGTCCTCCTCTTCGTCTACCTCGTCACGCCCTTGATTTCGTCGTTCTGATCTTATCCAATTTCTGAAGCACACTAAAATTTCCAAAGCGCTGCTGCCCAATGAATGACGGGTATCTCCTACCTGTTGCCTTGCTTGGCTAAATGCGCTCTCTGATGCGACTGTTGAAATCGGCACATTTAGCACGTCTCGAGCCATGGCTGAAAGAACGAGAAATTGATTTGAGTTGCTCCTCCACCAACCCAGCGGTAGAAAATCCTTTGTGAGGGGCTCTGGTGACTTTTGCAAGTAGAATTGTAGTTCATCAATATTCCTGCTACTGGTTTATTGATGCTCTCCTAGTGTAGACCAAATCTGATAATCTTGAACACAATCATCATCATCCATAGTTATTCCAGATATTGAATGATTAGTTTAAGGAATATTTGCATCTACAACCGAAGAAGCATCAACAATGTTAGCATAATAATTATATAAAGTTTGTAAATGTGTCTGTAGCTCAGAAATACAAGTGTCAATATCAGGAGTTTCAGTTGGGACAATATCCATATAAGTATATAAAGCTCTAATTAATTGGCGACACTTTATCATTTTGACAGTAGGGTTTAAAATAACACCAATTAGGTAAATATAGGAAATTGGATAGAAATACTTTTTAAACTTATCTAGCATAAATTCAACAACAGTAGCATATCCTTCTTTCTGCTTCATATTATGTAGTAAAAAAGAGAAATTTCAGCAATATGAACTAAACCATTTGAAATGGTAGGATAATAAGCTCCAAAAAAACTCAAGTGTAGCCACATAAAATTTTTGTAAAAATTGTATAACATCATGAATGACTTCCCAAGTTCTAGATGTTAACAAACGATTAGGATCGGTACAATGAGAATTAGCAACTTCAGTTATAGGCATTCTATATTTATAACAACATCTTGAGAACAAATAAGTATAATTCCACTTAGTAACTATTTCTTCAGGCATGAGTCTTGGTTTTAGTCCATAGTGTACACATTTTTCCTTAAATGCATTTAATCTAGCACTTATATTATTTCCTTGAATTACACCAACAGCTCTCCTAACTAAAGTAATTTCATCTCTAAATAATTCAAGGTCACTCTTCACAATCAAGTTATAAATATGACATGCACATCTAACATGAAATGTTTCAGGAATTGGTGGGTGTAGATGCAATTTTAATATTGTAATAGTAGTAGTGTTGTTAGAAGCATTATCAACTGACATGCACAAAACTTTTTCTGCAAGATTATAAAATATAGCAACTTCATGTATAGTATTACTTATAAATGCACCAGTATGACTTTGATCTTCATCATATTTAAAAGCAATAATACGTTTTTGCATACAAAAATTATCATCTATCCAATGGTATGTAACATTCAAATAATCATTTCCATTCACAGCACGACCAATATCAGAAGTAAGAGAAATTTTACATGGAAGACTTGCGAACAAATAACGTATATATGTCTCATATTGTCCAAAAGGCCTAAAGATACCAGCTCTACAAGTACTTCTAGGAATACCTTTAAACATAGGGTTATAAATTCTTTCAATATAAGTAACAAGATACGGTGAAGAAGCAAAACTAAAAGGTAAACAACCTAAAATAATCATTTTGGCTAATTCTTCCCGATTTTTCTTAATATCGTATTTCCCAAATAACCCACCAGTACTCGGGTTAAGTCTTTGTTGCCCATATAACTCATCTACTCCCCAATCAAGAGGATGTTTCTCTTCCATATGCATACGAAGTTGACCCGTTCCCCCTCCTTTACCGGGCTCATATTTATAATGTTCACTACAAATTTTACATTTTACATAATTTTTTTGATCTTCTAGTCTTTCAAAAAATATCCAACACTTACTTTATAATCGTCGATTCTTCTTAATAAGGAGAGGAGGTGTACTTGTTGCACCCCTAACATTTTGAGCTTGACTAGCATTACCAGGTGCAGGTGGTGGTGTTTCAAGATTATCGGGTGATTGAATATCATCTAACAAAGCATCTAAATCATCATCTACACCATAATTTCTCGCATTCACTCATAATCTACATTTAAATTTTCAGGTGAACTTTCAGAAATATGTGTAAAGCTACTAGAAGAACCAACACCACCTCTTGTTCTTTTTGAAGTTTTCTTACTACCACCTCTACTAGTGCATGCTTTTTTGGCCACTCTAAGTAAATCCATTATATAAATTAAAGTAAGAAATTAAATTAAGAAACTAAATTAATAATTCTAAATAATAAAATAAGTGTACACCAAATAAGAGAAAGAGATGGAACGAGTGTACCGGGATTCCTTATGCCGCACTAATTTTGAATTTTTATCAAAATTCAAACTTCAATTGATAGACCGAAACTTGATAGTTAATAATACTTGAATACTTGATACCACACTTTACTTGAATAATTGATATTTGATAATAATTATTTTGTAATGGCTAAACTAAATAATTGATGAAACTTGAAATAATAAATAATTGAGAATTTGAGATTTGAGAATTTAAGAACTATAATATCAAGAAGAATTGAGACTTGAGAGAGAATTAGAATAGTAAGAGAGTGAATTGTGAGAAAAAATGAAGAAGAAGGGGGGCTATTTATAGATTTTAAAAGATTAAAAAAGTAATTTTGCAATTATTAGGGGTGAGAGGGTTATATTTTTAATGGGGGGGCCGAAATTGGTCATTTTTGCAATTTCGGGCCGTTCCCCAACGGTCATTTCTCAATTTGACCGTTGGGAACGGTCCAATTAAATTTTAAAAAAAATTCCAACGGTAACCCGGCTGCTAACGGGCTGCAGCCCGTGTTCAGTCCGTTAAGACATTTCGGGTTCAACGGGTTAGGGTCACTGTTAAGTTAAATGTGAACGTCCAGAACTCGCCCCCCTAAACAACCCGTCCATTAATAAATAGTAGCGGACTGAATCGGACTGAAAACGGGTTAGCCCGGCCCAATTAACACCCTTACTTTAAAAAGGGCGTTATACTGGCTTTCCGATATTACACCTCATTTAATGCTAAAACTCAGTGGCGGCCGAACCATTTCCCGAGAGTTTTTGGGGATTAGATTACTTCCTTTTCATTTCTCTACTAGTAGTATTTTCTGATCCAATGAAAAGGTATATTATATTTATTGAGTAGGAGTACTAACTAAGTTTGTATTTGTACAGAATTTTACTTAGAAAAACAGTTTGAAAGTTTGAAATACTCCTCAATTTAATTTTCAATGTTTAAAATTTTAAATTCTAATTAAAATTGAAATAATTGACTAGAATATTAAACAAACATTTTTTTAAAACATCAATTATTTAGGCCCTGTTTGTCCATAATTATTTTTTTCTTTCAAAAATGTGTTTGTCCATAAAATTTTGCAACTTTTAAATAAAAACTGAAAATGAGTTTTTAAAACCAAAAAAGTGATTTTGACAACTTTTTTCAAAATTTTCAAAAATAAAATTTCCTCACTCAAAAAATTGTAATATTTTTTTTTAGTAAAATGCATGTCCAAACATAATTTCAAATTCCAAATATCATTTTTCAACTTAACTCCAAATACTATTTTTAAAAAAAAATTATATACTAATTATTATGTACAAACGCCTACTTAAAAGATTGGTTGTACATCAATCGTTATTCTGTCCTCATTTTCAGGAACTATTGGTTTGATAAAATTTACCCAATGAAGGATGTCATAATACAATAAAGATTTTGTGAAAATAAGTTACTCCCGTAAGGTTATGAATTTTATTTATTGCTAAGCTTATAAGCTGGTTGAACACTTATGTATATTTTTTTGGCTTATTAATGTGTTTGGGTAAATTAAAGTGCTTATAGCTAAAATTAGTCAAAATTTACTAACATCTTCAACTTATAATTTTTCAGTTTATAAGCACGTTTGATTTGACCAAAAACCTTATGAATTTTTAACTTATAAGCATATTGATTAGATCAAGATATATTTTTTGTTTTATCTCTAATATATTTTCAAATTTTCAAAGTATCTTTCCCAAAACATTCCTCTTTACTTTGAGCCCGTTTGGACGTAAAAAAAAAATACGGTTTTTTTTTGAATTTTTTTTACTTTTTTCGAAATTAGTGTTTGACCATAAAATTTACAATTTTCACTTGAAAACGAATTTTGGAATTTTTCGAAAATTTGAAAAACTCTATACAGTTGTTTTCAAAATTTTCACTCATATTACTCATAAAACTTCAAAAATAACCCAAAATTATGTCCATGTCCAAACACAACTTTAATTTTCAAATACCATTTTCATTTAAAAATTTTATTCACTTTTTTTTTTTGGAATTTTAGAATTCTTATCTCCAAACGCCCACTTTATATTGTTCGCTCCTCCTTTTCTTTGCCCGTAGTTGATGCTGGACAAGGTCCTCCTTTTTCTCTTGTAGAGTTCGCATTGGAAAAAGTTTTTCTGTTTTCATTTTGAAACTTGCTTTTTGGTTTGACTTCTGAAAGAGAACATGAAGGGAAAAAAAAAAGAAGCCCCCCACAATAATTAGGAGTTGATCCAAGATTATCCTTTAATCTTTTATGTTTATCAAAATTAAACACTTTTTATCTTTTATGTTTGTCAAAATTGAGCACTTTTAATCTCCCATTATATTGAATACACAACAATGTTTAATATTCTAGTCAATTATTTCAATTTTAATTAGAATTTAAAATTTTAAACATTGAAAACTAATTTGAGGAGTATTTCAAAATTTCAACTGTTTTTCTAAGTAAAATCCAGTACAAATACAAAGTTAGTACTCCTACTCAATAAATATAATATACCTTTTCATTGGATCAGAAAATACTACTAGTAGAGAAATGAAAAGGAAGTAGTCTAATCCCCAAAACTCTCGAGAAATGGTTCGGCCGCCACTGAGTTTTAGCATTAAATGAGGTGTAATATCTGAAACCTAGTATGACGCCCTTTTAAAGGATGTTATATTTAACTGGGTAAACGGTCGTTAAGGTATAACACCCTTTAAAAGGACGTTATACATATTTTGGTCATTAATTTTTTGTTTTTACACATTTTTATCGTTTGAGTCCAAAAGAATCACATTTTGATTCTGGACTCCGCTTTAAATGCAGCGACTGTTTTCTTGTTTGGGGAGGCACTTCGCTTGTTTATAAATTTGAAGAAAAAAATCTAGTATTATTTTGATTTTTTTTAAAATCTAAAATAAAACACTAAGATTGAAAATGTTGAAAATATTATTTATTTATTTTCGGAAATAGATGAAACAAGTTTTTTCTCCAGCATGATACATTTACGGAAAATGTTGAAAATATTATTCATTTGAAAATGTTGAAAATATTATTTATTTATTTTTCGGATGGAACGATGTAGTAAGAGGTCTACGGAAAAAATAAAGACTCTTGATACATTTTATATATACTAGTATTTATAAACGTGTGTTGCACGTTAATAATGACACATGATGGTTTAAATATTTATTTATATGAAGAAACAATAAATTTAATTTATGAGAGAAATTTTATATATAATAATACAACAATCATCTAATACCAAAAAATATTATTACATTAGCATAAATACGTGAATTCAAAATGAAAGGACATCATCATAACTTACAAATATGGTCAATTTTAATCATGTTAAGTAGATAATTATGTATTGTAGTTTAAACGTATCTAATGTGATGGTATCTTACCAAACACTTCGTTAAAGACGATATTTTTTTGTGTATGTTTCCTTCTAATGCTTTGGGTGCTCTGTCTTAACCAAAACTCTTGTTGTTGATATTGATATCTCTCTTGAAAGTGCAACATATATTTATTCGTATAAGAAAATATATAGTTGTAAATATAGTCTAATATTTAGGATGTTTGTCCTTCTACTTTATTTGTTATAACTATAAAACATAAACATACTGAAAATTATTTTCACATAAATTTAAAATGATATTATTTAATTTCGGAAGACGAAAATTGAATTCGGGGATAAACACATAGTTAGAAGCACATTGACCGGTATCATAAGTTCTGCATGTATGACGTTATTGTCAAAATTTCTATACACCATATATGTACTATTACATAAGCTATTCAGTGGATCTAAGTTTTCAGTAGCATGACAGACATATTTTTCTTTAAAATCAACCTATATGCAATGAAAGATCAATTTTAACTTAGTCTATTATATATATGTGGTGATACTAACATAAGTAAGAAATAATGAACTTGGCAACAAACATGTACGATAAAAGGCCATTTGATATTAAAGTATTTAAGTATTCTTCTTGGTAGTAATTGTTGGTATCATCCTCTACTGAGTCAAAACTGAAAAATATTTTATTTTTACCATAAAACTTAGCAATCAACCTTTTATTTAGTTGATCAACATATTACATATTCATTTCTGCTAGCTAAGATAGTTCTTTAATTTCTATCATGTAATATGCACAAATTGCATTTTAATCAGACGACAGAAATATTTCTTTATTAAATGCATTACTATTACCATTGGGTTTGATAACCAAGTGTTCTAGAAGAACTAAATCATCTTTTATTGGATGATCTTCTTCGTTTCCGATACGAAGCAAGAAGTTTGTTCTTACTTTTATATTTCTTGTCATTTAAATATTTTTCATTTGGGGTCATAAGTATAATTTTGGCAAGCTAGCTTTTACAGTTTTTGCTTCGTCAATTTTGAAACTACTCATAGTACTTGACAGAAATCACCTCCCAAACTATTATCACTTTTGTTTTCCTTATAAATTTAACATTATTGTTATGCTTTGATATATTTGTAATGATTATTTCAGTTATTTGAATAGGTATATCAAATCTAAAATGAGTTGTTACAACCTCATAAAAAATCGTTGATGGTACACCACTTGTTCTTATTACTAACAATATTATGCCTCTTAATATGATATGTGCAAGTAATGCATGACATAAGAATATTATTTCGATTCCGCCAGAGGCATCTGCAAAGAATAATCCCGTTATATTAGAGTTGATTTTTTATAATATAGTCCTAAAAGCTTATTTTTGTTTAGGATTTAGCTTTGATTGTGCTACCTCAAATACTTGTATGACCTTCTTAATATTGTACTAATCTTTTTTACTTTGTGATCCGATTTTTTAAATCTCTAACACTCTTTTTATGGAATAAATTTGTGTACCCTAAGATTTTTTTTTAACTTGAAAAATATTTTTACTCATATGATGAATTTAAAAAATAATTTAATTGGATTCTCTTGCTAAATAATTAATTGAAAGATTTGATTATTTAGTTTTAACATAAAAAATTAATTTATTTTTGTTGGTTCAGTTTCTTAATATTAGTTCATCTCATGTTTGAATATTTAACCGTAATTATAATTTTATCTACCATAAATTTTATTTTCAAATAGTAAAAAGATTGATATGGCATTCCACTTTTAGATCTTTATGTTTGCAAAATCATTAGTGGTGTTGACTTTTACCAACTTTTTTTTTCTTTCTCACACATTTATATTCTTAAAAAATTTCTTAGTTGTTCTTTAATAAATGGGTATATTTTTCAAAATTACATGAAAAATTAATAATAAAAAAATATTATTTCAATAGAAAAGCAGTTCAAATATAATATAATAATATATTATCGTGAATTTTTTTTCTTAATTTCAACGCTTTATGCAGTCTATTTAGCATTACTTTTATTTTTTCTTGATATTGGATATTATAGAGTGGTAATGTATTACCAATATGGAGAATTCTTATGAAATTGATTTTATTAAACCTTCCTACATATTTTTAATAAGAACTCCATTGATAAGATTGTGTTAATTTAAAATCTTAAATATTAAAAAAATTAACATAGAAGTTATTGTAGCCCAAAAATAAAGTTATTACAGTTATATCATTTCCCTATGAGTTCTTTTGTTTAATATTTTAAGGTTATTTTAATCTATCAATATTGTATTCGTGCTTTTATAATAATATAAGCTCTCTTATTTCTAAATGGATTTGGACAATATAATTTTTTTTAAAAGTATGTCCTAAAAGTAATAGGATTGCATAGCTAAAAATATGTCCATATGCTTTATGTTTCTCTTTGACTTATTTTTTCTCTATAAAACTATTTTGGATCCATCATGACATTTATGGCCAGTGGATCAATTTAGTTGTGAAAACATGTCTTTGGATATATTGGCAAATTATTGTTTTATGAGTATTTTATATTTGTTGTTTTACAGATATCCATCCTTGCTACTTCTTGCTCATGCCATCTTGAATAAGATTTTGTTTTTCATGTGAACTAATTTGGTACTTTATGAAGCTTTTATTTTTTTTAACATGCTAACATGTAATATTATATATTTATGTCCGAAAAGCGGAAGTGTGATGTGTCTGGAAACTCGAGATCGTAAATGGATTCGAGTACCATTTTGATCGTCTTTTTAATTAACTTTAATTAGACAACCTAAGAAAGTAATTATACTAATAGAATTCCTAAAGGTAATCATGTAGAATTCCTAACGTGTAGTATTATATCCTAAAACTAATAGGATTATAAGACTAATGTCTAGAATTCCGGTTATGTCCTTTTATTATGAGTTATTATACATAATATTATAAGGTTATTTTTGTAAACCGACATTGTATTCATGCTTTTATAATTATATATATATATATATATATGGAAAAAATCTTTTTAAAAGGCATCTAGGCGTGAGTAGTTTGTCGCGGCCCATAATTTTCACCGTCGGGACCGTGATGGCGCCTAACATTTTACTTGCTAGGCAAGCCAACGTTAGAGATTCATTAAGCCAATTCTTAAACATTTCAGTAGTTAACAGCAAATAAGTTAATACGAGTTAAAATAAATGCAGAAGTTCATAACAACCTCATTATATGTACAACTACCCGGATCTAGAGTCACAATTCACGAACTTCTAGGATTTACTACAAATAAAAGTCTGAAAAGAATACAACTGTTTGAGTGAAAAAACAGTAATAATAGAAAATATAGATGGGGATTTAAAGGTCTGTGAACGCCGACATATCTACCTTGAGTCTCCGATGAACCAGTCCGAGCTGCTACGCCTCTCGATCAGCTAGGACCAATACTAAAATCTTCACAGAAGTGCAACATAGTATCAGTACAACCGACCCCATGTACTGGTAAGTGTCGAGCCTAACCTCGACGAAGGAGTGACAAGGCTATGATAAGACAACCACATAATAAACCTGTGCAATTTAACAGTATATGTACAAAGATAACGACAAATAAAAGTTAGATGAGTAATATCGGGAGAGGGGAGACATGCTGAGGGGATCACAAGATAAAGAATCACAACAGTAATAAGAATTTGATCAACCAATATACCTTAAACAGATAGAAGTAAACACAGTAAAGGAAAATGCACGACATCACCCTTCGTGTTTTTACTCTAAACCTCACCATATGAAACAATAGAAACGACACAGCATCACCCTTCATGCATTAACTCTCTCATAACATGGCACAGCATCACCCTTCGTGCATTAACACTCACAACATGGCACGACATCATCATTCGTGCATTAACACTCACAATATGGCACGACACCATACTTCGTGCATTAACACTCCCCCTCACCATAAAGCAATGAACAATGACAACAGGGAGATAGAAATAGCAAGAACAAGTCTTACTTCAATATTTGGTTCCACAATACCAGCCTCACTTTGAACCAATACTCAGTTATTTTCAAAGTCCGTAAACATGATAAGAACGATCAACATAACGATTAACTAGTCTAAGCATGGATAATATGATCACGAAAAGTAACAATTGCAAGAATAAGACCCACTCGCATGCTATGACCCGATAACAATACATAGGTACTCGTCACCTCACCTATACGTTGTACCCAACATTCAAACACGTAGCAAATAGGCAAATAAGACCTAATCCCTCAAGCCAAGGTTAACCACGATACTTACCTCGCTCCAACAACCAAACTCAAAGCTCAACCATGGCTTTTCCCTTCAAAAAAGCCTCCGGACCAATAAAATCTAGCAAATTACCAACCAAACGATTCAATTAAAACCTTAGGAACTACCCATGATTGCAAAGAATTCAATTTAGGCCATTCTTGAAAAAGTCAACAAAAGTCAACACCCGGGCCCGCTTGGTCCAAACCCAAAATTCGGACCAAAACTCGATTTTCCATTCACCCCGAGCCCGGATACATAATTGGTTCTAGAATCCGACCTCAATTTGAGGTCTAAATCCCCAATTTTCCAAATCCCTATTTTCTACCCAAAAACTCCCAATTCCACCATGAAATAGATTTAGGTTGAAATATTTTAAAATATAGTGAAATATTGAAAGAAACTAGTTTAAAATCACTTAGCAATGATTTGGGGAAGAAAAGTTCTTTGGAAAATCGCCTCAAAGGTTTTAGATTTTGAAATTTTGAAGAATGGGTGAAAAATCCCGTCTAAGTCATATTTACCCAGCTGCACATGTCGCAAATGCGAGAAAAGCTTCGGAAATGCGAACCTCCCACACTTCTGCTGCCTTCGCAAATGCGAACAATGTATTCGCAACTACGGAACCTGAGGATCGCAAATACGACCCATCTCTTTGCAAATGCAAAGAATCCCTCCCCATGCTTACTTCGCAAATGCAAAGGATGTTTCACAAATGCGAAACATGTATGGCCCAGCTTCTCTTCGCATTTCAATGAGAAGCTCGCAAATGCGAACCCCTCAGAGGTAGCAAATGCGATGCCTGATCTCGCAAATGCGAGATAAGAGGCCTGCAACAATATCAGATACACCAACAATCTTTACAAGACGATTTTCACTCCGTAGCCTATCCGAAACTCATCCGAGCCCTCAGGACTCCCAACCAAACATGCACACAAGTCCTAAAACATCATACAAACTTGCTCGTGCGTTATCAAATCGCCAAAATAACACATAGAACTATGAATTGAACACCAATAAATGAAATTTCCAAGAAAACTTTGAAACTTCTAATTTCTCAACCGGACGCCCGAATCACGTCAAACTAACTCCGTTTCTTACCAAATTTCACAGACAAGTTATAAATATGGTATTGGACCTATAACGAGTTTCAAAACCAAAATATGGACCCGATATCCAAAAAGTCTAACATTGGTCAAACATTTCAAATGCATTTAGCCTTTAACTATCAAATTTCGACAAAGTCCAATATCCCAGGCTAGGGACTTCCGATTTCGATTCCGGACATATGCTCAAGTCCCGAATCATGATACGGACCCAATGGGACTGTCAAAATATGAATCAGGGTCTGTTTAGAAAAATATTGACCGAAGTCAACTCAAATAAATTTTTAGGCAAAATTTCTTATTTTTAACATAAAAACTTTCTAGAAAAATGCCCGAATTGCGCATACAAATCGAGGAAGGTAGGGATATCTACTCCGCATATCTGACTTGGACTCCCAGGTAGCTACCTCAATGGGCTGACCTCTCCACTGAACTCGATGTGAAGGATAACTCTTCGATCTCAACTGACGAATTTGCCGGACTAGAATAGCCACCGACTCCTCCTCATAGGTCAAATCCTTGTCCAACTAGACAGAGCTGAAATCTAACACGTGGGACGGATCTCCATGATACTTCCGGAGCATGGACACATGGAATACCGAATGAACTACTTACAAACTAGGTGGCAATGCGAGCCTGTAAGCCACCTCACCCACCCTCTGAAGAATCTCAAAAGGTCCGATGTATCTAGGGCTCAACTTGACCTTCTTCCCAAACCTCATTACACCCTTCATGGGTGACACACAGAGCAACACTTTCTCTCCGACCATGAATGCAACATCACAAACCTTACGGTTGGCATAACTCTTTTGCCTGGACTAAGGTGTGCAAAATCTATCATGAATGATCTTAACCTTATCCAAGGTATCCTATACAAAATCGGTACCCAATAACCGAGCCTTCCCCGACTCAAACCATCCAATTGGCGATCGACATTGTCTACCATATAATGCCTCATAGGGATCCATCTGGATGCTCAAATGATAACTGTTGTTATAGGCAAACTACGCAAGCGGCAAGAACTGATCCCAAGAACCTCCGAAGTCAATAACACAAGCGCAAAACATATCCTCCAATATCTGAATAGTGCACTCAGACTGCCCGTCCATCTGAGAATGAAATGTTGTGCTCAACTTAACCTGCGTGCCTAACTCACGCTGTACTGCCCTCAAGAAATGCATACCTCGATCAGAAATGATAGACATGGGCACACCATGAATATGAATGATTTCGCGGATGTATATCTCTACCAACCGCTCTGACGAATAGGTAATCTACAATGACCCAAACTGCATCGAACTTCCTCTAAGTCTGTAGGAGTCCAACAACGAAATCCATAGTGACACGCTCCCACTTCCACTCAGGAATCTCTATCTTCTTAAGCAAATCACCAGGTCTCTGATGCTCGTACTTTACTTGTTGACAATTTAGACACCGAGCTACATATGCAACTATATCCTTCTTCATCATCCTCCACCAATAATGATGCCGCAAGTCCTGATACATCTTGGCGGCGCCCGGATGAATAAAATACCGGGAACAATGGGCCTCCTCTAAAATCAACTCACGAAGTCCATTCACATTGGGCACACAAACACGACCCTACATCCTCAAAACTCCATCATCTCCAACCGTAACCTGCTTGGCATCACCGTGCTGCACCGTGTCCCTAAGGACAAGCAAATGAGGATCTTCATACTACCACTCCCTGATGTGCTCAAACAATGAAGACCAAGCGACCGTACAAGCTAGAACACAACTGGGCTCAGAAACATCCAACCTCACGAACTGATTGGCCAAAGCATGAAAATCTAATGCAAGCGCTCTCTCACCGACTGGAATGTACGCGAGGCTGCCCATACTCACTGACTTTCTACTCAAAGCATCGGCCACCACATTGGTCTTCCCGAGATGATACAAGATGGTGATATCATAGTCTTTCAATAGCTCTGATGGGTTTTCAATGTCTTGGCCTTATGCTTTTTATGTTTTGATGATCTAATAAATGTGTCATGAAGAACCAAATAGAGAACCTGGATATACATTTCATGTGAACTAGTGGAAATCTGAAAATCAGCAAATGGATGAACGACCACAAGGAGGAACACAATAGGGACCTGGTGACATGATCCCTTAAAGTTATTCGACATAAGCACAAGTTAGTGACTGTACACAATCAATATAAAGAGAAACACAACATGGACCTGATCCCTTAGGGTTCTCTGACAGAAGTACAAGTCAAGTACACAACTGGAACGTAGTAGAAAAAAGTGACCATCTAGCAACTATCACAGAAGAGGAATACAACTAGGACCTGGTCCGTTGGTGTGTCTTGACAGAAGTACAAAGTCCACTATCCAGCTGGAATGCAACTGCCCAGAAGTGGTTGTGCAGACAGTACAATAGTCACTTCTCATTGGGAAGAAGCGTACACCAAGAGTTGACATCACTATCCATTGTGCTATCTTTTGTGATAAAACAACCTGGTGCAAGGCACACCATTATTTGTGCATTTAGTGATATTCTCTCAAGAAACAAAAGTATTTATTCGGTATTAAAGTCATTGGTGTGTCAAGAACAAGAAGACAATTCCACTAAGGATCGGTTTCTTAATGAGTTTATGTACATCCGTAGTTGAGTTGTAATCTTGTTATTTGTTCGTCATTGTAATTCCTAGTTTGCTTTCTTAGAACCGCTGTCTTAGGAACAAACCAAAATTCATAAACTTCTGAGTTTATGTTGTGACTAGGGATAGTCATAAGTTTAAAGCCTTTGTAACTAGGATAGTTATAGAGTGGCTTGTGGTGGTTGCATCACAAGTTAGTTTGAAGTCTTTGCAACAGGGTTTTTGCAAAGTGGCTTGTAATAGGGAGATTGCAAGTTAGTAGAGTTAAAAGCCTACAATAGTTGGTCGTAGTTTTTTGATCCCCCTGTGTAGGATTTTTCCACGTAGAAAATCTCTTGCCTTCTTTACGTTCAGTTTTTACTGTATTCTAAGCATCATCTCATAGAGGACCAGATACTCTATAGTTTGGTGGACTTATATAAACTAACAAGCTCCAATTTCCTCATCTACCTCAAATTGAGCTCCTTTTGCTTGAACAAATACTGCAAACTCCGATGATCAGTGAATACCTCACACGACACGCCGTAAAGGTAGTGCCTCCAAATCTTCAACGCATGAACAATGGCTGCCATCTCTAAATCATGGACATGGTAATTCCTCTTGTGAACCTTTAGCTGCCGCGATGCATATGCAATCACCCTGCCATCCTGCATCAATACCGCACCAAGTCCAATACGAGATGCATCACAATATACTGTATAAGGCCCTGAACCTAACACCAACATAATTCCGTAGTCAAAGCAGTCTTGAGCTTCTAAAAGCTCACCTCACACTCGTCCAACCATCTAAATGGGGCACCCTTCTGGGTCAACCTGTCAACGGGGCTGCTATAGATGAGAACCCCTCCACAAACCGACGGTAATAACCTGCCAAACCCAAGAAACTATGGATCTCTATGGCTGAAGTAGGTCTAGGCCAGTTTTGAACTACCTCAATCTTCTTAAGATCCACCTGAATGCCCTCTACTGATACAACGTGCCCCAAGAAGGTGACTGAGCTCAATTAAAACTCGAATTTTGAAAGCTTAGCATATAATTGGCTGTCTCTCAGTCTGAAGAATGACCCAAAGATGCAGCTCATTCTCCTCTCGACTGCGGGAGTAGATCAAGATATCATCAATAAACACAATCACATAGGAATCAAAATAGGGCTTGAACACCAGGTTCATCAAATTCATAAATGTTGCTGGGGCATTTGTCAGCCCAAATGACAGCACTAGAAACTCTAATGCCCATACCGAGTCCAAAAAGCTGTCTTAGGGATATCAGATGCCCTAATCCTCAACTGATGGGAGTCAGACCTCAAATCTATCTCTGAAAACACCTTGGCACCCTGAAGCTGATCAAATAAGTCATCAATCCTTGGCAATGGATACTTGTTCTTGATGGTGACTTTGCGTCATGACCCGAAATTCCCACCAACGGGACATGATGGCGCCTAACATCTTTGCTAGACAAGCCAATGTTAGAGATTTACAAATCATTTTACTTTACAATTCATTAAATTAAAATAAATAAGTTAAAATAAGTGATCATAAGTGGAAGTATGTAATCACTACTTTATTTATAAACTATTGCCAGAACTATTACTACTACTACTATTACTACTACTACTACTACTACTACTACTACTACTACTACTACTACTACTACTACTACTACTACTACTACTACTACTACTACTACTACTACCACTACTACTACCACTACTACTACCACTACTACTACCACTACTACTACCACTACTACTACTACTACTACTACTACCTAGAAACTGGTATCACAATCCACGAACATACTATGAATTACTCCAAATATTGGTCTGAAAGAAATTACATCTATTTGAAACGAAAGAAAAACAGAAATGTAGAAATGTAGAAGGGGCCGCAAGGGCCTGCGGACGCCAATAGGACTACCTTAGGTCTCCGAACTATGAACCTACAGCCAATCTCTCAATCAGCCACTGCCTGCTCCAAAATCTGCATAGAAAGTGTAGACTGAAATATCAGTACAACCAACCCCATGTACTGGTAAGTGCCGAGTCTAACCTCGACAAGGTAGTGACGAGGGTACGGTGTGGCAATTACAATATAACCCGTATACAGTATATAATAAAGTAAAAAAAAAGTACGGTACAAAGTGAAATAGTATCTTGCAACGAAATGAATACAGAACTCAAATATCTTATCACTACCAGCTATAACCAATCCTTAAGTGATATACAACACTACTGAATAACTTCACAACAGAAGAAGGATACATAAACAATAAACTGTCATGGCGCGTATCCCAATCCCACCATATAATTAGTAACAATATGAACATTCACCCTTATTACTCCATATCAATCCACCCTTATTCCTCTTGTTGTGTGTGCAACCCAATCCCACCGTACAATAACAATCCACCCTTATTACTCCTCAATATGTCACCCTTATTCCTCCTGTTGCGGCATGCAATCCGATCCCACCATATAATCACATTTCACCCTTATTCATCCTCATAATATCACCCTTATTCCTCTTGTTGCAGCGTGCAACCCGATCCCACCATATTAGTACCAATCACACAATAAGAACAAAAATTTCACAATCGGGCTCAAAACTCCCCACAGTATTTAACCTCAACTAAAACAAACGACAAGCGGTAAAATTATGAAACTTCACTCGAATCATACTACTCAGCGAAACCAATCCGAAGTATACTAATAAACACTGATAACTAGCTTAAACCAATAATATGAAACAATGAAACCACGTAATATTCAATGCTTTTAACAATGAAGACAGTATCCGAAGTCATGGAAATATTAATAAAACAGGTAGCAGTTAAGGCAGGGAGCAATATATTAAGCAAGGGAAGGGAACAATCCAAAAAGATAAATTGGCGGCGCATAGGAACTCGTTACCTCACCTATACGCCACACACATGGATTTTCATATAGCAATTAGGTCAGGGTCCCTAATCCCTCGAGTCAAAGTTAGACCAAATACTTACCTCGATCCAACGACCAACTCAAAGCTCAATTACCGCTTTTCCTTTAGTTTCCACCTCCGAACCACTCGTATCTAGTCATAATTAACTTAATAACATCAATTATCGCTAAATAAATCAATTCCAATGCATAATTATAAGTTTTCCAACATTCCCCCTAAAAGTAAAAAACTGACCCCAGACTCGGTTGGTCAAAATTCGAGGTTCGGACCAAAACCCATTCACCCCCGAGCCCGAATATGTAATTAGTTTCAAAATCCGACCTCAAATCGAGGTCTAAATTCTAATTATACAAAAATCCCTAATTCTATCCAAACCCCCAATTTTCACCATGAAATCTCTAAATTTTTGGTTGAATTCTTGTAAAATGAAGTGAAAGATTGAAAGAAACAAGTTTGGAATCACTTACCTATGATTTGGGGAAGAATTGATCTTTGAAAAATCGCCTAGAGGGTTTCTTGTGTTGTGGAAGTTTTTAAAAAATGAGAAAAATCTCATATAAGTCAAGACTTATCATCTGCAGATGTCGCATTTGCGACCTGAGCTTCACATTTGTGAAGCTTGCAAATGCGAGAAAATTATCGCAAATGCGAACTCCCTCGCATTCTTGCAGCCATCACAAATGCGAAGTCCTAGTCGCAAATGCGAACCTGGACTTCCGCAAATGTAGTTCTTCGCAAATGTGAACTACCCAGTCCCCTCCCATGCTCGCAAATGCGAGGTTCGCATTTGCGAGCCAGACCTCGGATTTGCAAGATCTGCAGACCTGAAGCATACTAGCAAATTTTCTTAAGTCCAAATCACTCTGTTGCCTATCCGAAACTCACCCGATTCCTCGGGGCTCCAAACCAAATATGCACACAAGTCTAAAAGCATCATACAGACTTGCTCGCGCAATCAAATCGCCAAAATAACACCTAGAACTACGAATTTAGCACCAAATTGCATGAAATTTTCAAGAAAGTTTTAAAACTTCCATTTTCTCAACCAAAGGTCCGAATCATGTCAAATCAGTCCCGTTTCTCACCAAATTTCACAGATAGGATATAAATGTTATATTAAACCTGTAACGGGCTCCAGAACCAAAATATGGGATACCAACAAGATCAAACATTAATCAAATTCTTTAAATCATTAGATTTTCAATCTTACAATTTTCATCAAAAATTCATTTCTCGGGCTTGGGACCTCGGAATTTGATTTCGGGCATACGTCCAGGTCCCATATTTTACTACGGACCCAACGGGACCGTCAAAACATGGGACCGGGTCCATTTTCTCAAAACGTTGACCAAAGTCAACTAAAATCAACTTTTTAGGCCAAAAATTATTATTTCATCAATTTTCCACATAGAAGCTTTTCGGAAACGCGCCCAGACTGCGCACGCAAATCGAGGAGATATAAAATGAGGTTTTAAGGCCTTGAAACATAGAATCAAGTTCTAAAACATAAGATGACCCCTTTGGGTCATCACACTTTTTTCAACTGCAGATAATCTATGCACATCCTCATCGATCCATCCTTCTTCACGAACAACAGGGGCGCACCCCAAGGCTAGACATTATGTCTAATAAAGTCCTTATCAAGCAAATCTTGCAACTGCTCTTTCAATTTTTCAACTCTGACGAGGCCATACGGTATGGCGGAATAGAAATGGGCTGAGTGCCCGGGACCAAATCAATACAGAAGTCGATATCCCTGTTGCGTGTAATCCTCAGTAGGCCTACAGGAAATACCTCTGGAAACTCTCGGACAACTGGTACAGAATCCATGGAAGGAACCTCCGCACTAGAATCGTGGACATAAGCCAAATAAGCTAGACACCCCTTCTCGAACATACACCGAGCCTTCATATAAGACATAACCATGTTGGTAAAATGGCCAAGAGTCCCTCTCCACTCTAATGGAGGTAACCCCGTCAAGGCTAAGGTCACCGTCTTGGTGTAACAATCCAATATAGCATGATAAGGTGACAGCTAATCCATACCCAAAATGACATCAAAGTCGACCATATCGAGAAGTAGGAGATCTATACGAGTCTCAAAACTCCCAATGGTAACCACACAAAAATGATAAACGTGATCTACAATGATAGCATCTCCCACAGGGGTAGACACATATACAGGAGCACTCAAAGAATCATGAGGCACAACCAAGTATGAAGCAAAATAGGATGACACGTAGGAATAAGTAGAACCTGGATCAAATAGTACTAAGGCATCTCTACTACAAGATGAAACTGTACCTATGATGACAGCGTCAGAAAACTCTACCTCAGGCCTGGCAGGAAAAGTATAACATCGGGTTGGGGCCCACCACTCTGAACTACATCTTTCGGACGGGCCCTAGCTGGCTGGCCTCCACCTCTAGGAGCCTGACCTTTACCTCTAATGGCCTGACCACCACCTCTGGCTACCTGACTCCTACCTCTAGCTGGCTGAGCGGGCGGTGAAGCACCTGGTGCCAGAACTATGGCACGAGAACTCTGATGCAGAGAACTACTCGATGCACGAGGGCAAAATCTACCAATGTGCCTTGGGTCACCACAAGTATAACAAGACCTCGGCTATTGTGACTGCTGACCCTGTCGGCTTGAGTAACCACTCTAAAAACTCTGGAGCGGAGGTGCACTAATTGGAGCTGGTGGTGCACTGTAGGCTAGCTGGTCGGAATAATGCATATGAGGGCCACGACCACCTGAAGCACCATGGGATGCCTGGAGTGCTGAATTAAATTGCCTGGGATGATGGCCCTACCAACTGTACCACTACCTCCAGATGAGGCACCACTAAATCCACCAGAATGACGAGGCCTCTTGTTAGACTCTTGACCATTCCCCTGAGCTAGAACCATCTTGACTCGCCTGGCAACATTGGCAGCCGTTTGAAAGAAATCTCACTCCTAGTCTCCTTAGCCATTTGCAATCTAATAGGCTGAGCAAGTCCCTCAATAAACCTCTTCACCCCCCCCTCTCTCTCTCTCTCGGTAGGAAACAGAAGAATAGCATGATAGGCCAAATCCTTAAATCGGGTCTCGTACTGAGTGACAAACATAGAGCCCTATTGAATACGCTCGAACTGCCTCCGATAGTCCTCTCTCAATGTGACAGGAAGGAACTTCTCAACAAATAGCTAAGAGAATGTCACAACCCAAACCGATGGGCCGCAACAAGCACCAGATGCCATACTCGGCCCGAGCGTACCACTTTGTAACTGTGAACTCTAGAGGGATAACCCTTAACTTAGGCCGATGAGGCCATACTCTGAATCATCTTAAAATATCATCTCTCTCATCTGGGGGGTAAACATACCCAAAAGCTCATATATATATATAATAACTGTGCAGGCTGTTGAGGCCGCCATGAACGTCTATTAATAGACCAGAATATACATGACTCGTCTACAAGCCTCTAAAGATAACTGAACTATATCATGATCGGGACAGGGCCTCGACCTACCCATCAAACCTGTATATATAAAATATTCTCCATGGTATAGACCTGGTAACTCCAAGAAAGTGGAGCATACCAACCATGCTGATGTTTGACTCTGTCTACTAGGAAGATCTATCCAGATGTCTATCAGGACCCGCATGCATGAAATGCAGCATCCCCAGCAAAAGGGACGTCAGCACAAAATAATGTACCAAGTATGTAAGGCAACAAAATAACTGAAAGCTGAAACTGAATTGATAATATAATAACTGAAAGTAACTGAGAGTCAAAGATAATCTGAAGATATTCTTACCTGCTGATACTGACTCAACTCTCTCAATATAGTAAGTAAAATAGCTGTCCGGCCCTATAAGGTTCGGTCTATATATAACTGCTCTGCCGTAGTAGGCTCACTCATAGGCGCTCGGCCATAGTAGGCTCGGTATATAACTTACCATCTGTCAGAAGTTGCCCGATAGGGACCTGCCCATCGATTATAACTCGATGGTAATAAGAATACTATAATACTGTATATAGGATCTCTGCTCTCTTGACTGGAAGAAGACAATACTCAATTGAATATGATAAGGGAGAATACTATAACTTATGATACTAGAAAAATGTATATAAATTCAGGAATATGAATTTCTCTTTACGCCTCGTTATCAAACTTGTGTGATTACGAGATCATGCCAAAATGAAGGAAGGGTTTAGCCTTAATATACCTATATGATCTTTTCCTTATTACTCAACCAAGCTCAACACAACTTCTTGCATCTATAACAAGTGAACTAATATTGCCGTTAATATATAATGTTGTACCATCGTATTTGGCTAGTCGCATAACGTAAGGAAAATCGGGCAGCAACTCCCCTATTTTTAATAAATCCCAAAGACCACTAAGGGTCATCAACAACCCAACAACAACAACTATAACCAACACTAGTAACAACAACAATATAATCCAATATGAGTTTCTCCGATTATCTTAACAATCATATTGAACGACAAGCTCATTTTTTTACTCATAATAAGATATAAATTGAATCCAACTCTTATTCCATAAATTAGTTTACAACTTTCAGAGGATCATACTTATATGTACCATATTATTTCTAGTTTAAAACCTCTACACAATGCCTTCCAAAACAGCCCTATACGTCTAACACCTTAATTTTTATCATCAATCACTTGTTTTTAATCTTTTCTTCTTCAATCAACTTAGTTAACACCTAGGAAGGCTTAACAACAGCAGCTACACCATTATCAAATTATTTCTCACAATTTTCAGCCACCACAAACCATATTTTTAACCACAAAATAGTCCAACCAAAAAGATAACCATATCTCATGTTCCTTCAAGTGCATCTTATGGTTTTTCACTTAAAAACACAACCAACACAAGATTAACCTTAGGCACAATCACAAAGATATTATACATACCTTGGAAAACATCTCAAACTTGAAACTCCATCTCAACTTAGCTTACAATAGCCCTCAATCACACCACAACATTATAGAACTATTCTCTTGTAGTCTTTAACACCTTTGATGAGGATATGTGTTGATTTCTCTTGAGTTTAGTTCTTGGAACGTTGGATAAGTTCTTGGAGAGTTTGAGAGTGTTTTGCAGTAATTGATCTCTGGATATTGACAAAATATAATGGATAAAGATAACTTATAAGCCCACCGCCTCAATTCTCCAAGCAGGTGGGTAAGCTGTCTGCTTGGCAGCTTGAGCAGTGCCACTTCGGACACTTGTATCTCTACTCCTATATCATATTGACAAACGGTTTACAGCGTTGGAAAATAGACACATAGGGATTTAATTCCATATAAAGATCTCCATGTAACTCTCAATATATTGGGAAAAAACTGCATCACAACTTAGCCTATAAACCTGCCAGTTTCTCCGAAGTGCGATAACGTGACTTGGTGACCCTAGTTTAAAAATCCATATTTCTCTACCCCGATGTTGTATGAATAAATGGTTTGGACTGTTGGAAATTAGGTTCCTAGACCTTCATTTTGGTATGATATATGTCCCAAAATGACACCATAAAGCATACGAATTTAATTTCTCAAAACGGCTCGCTACGAGGCAAATCTTAACTCGATTTTTCCGTAAGTTAAATCCATTTTTTCCCAAACTTTATATTTTATGTCCAAACATTATATATAGTCATATTATTACTTTACACTCATTAAATCATGATTAAAAAGTTTCATATTCATTATACGTCACCTTAGGACGCACATGGTGTAACACCAAACTTATCGACTTTCGACAAAACTTATCTTCTTCAATTCGCTTAGCTTCTAAGCCTTCCAACTATCTTGGTACTTGTTATTCATGATCTTAAATATTATTAACTTCCACGGTAATATGATTAACTTACTTTACAAATTTTTCAAAGATGATTTCATTTCTGAGCTTACATCAATTGACTTATGACGTACTCTTAAGTACGAAAACATGGGGTATAACAGAGAACTGGTCCCAAGTGAGAGCAGGCGACCCAGCTGGCCTGGTCAACACATAATCTCTCCACCATTTCTTGGCAGAACCTGATAACTGGAATGTAGCAAAATCTTCCTCATGGGTCTCCACTATGCCCATGATCCTAAACACCTCATGACTGCTGTCCAGATAGTCCTGGGGCTCCTCTGAAGATGCACCGTTGAAGCGAACTAGGAAAAGCTTGGTAAACCTATCCAATCTCCATAAAGCCTCGAAAGACATAACTGATCCATCACCGCCCTGTGCCGCAATACCCAGCTGAACTACCCCAGCTGGCTGGGGTGCCGGAGTCTAAAACTAAGGAGCCATCTACTTCGGAGTGTGAGTAGCGGGAGTCTATGCTCCTCCCTCAGCCTAAGAGATGGCTGGTGCTACAGGAAATGTGTCGGCCTATGCCACACTCTCCATAAGGCCCACTAGATGGACCAAAGCGTCTTGAAGCACTGAGGTGGTAATGAACCCCTCTGGAACCTGAGCTGGTCCTGTCGGAATAGTCTGGGCTGGAGCCTCCTCGTCAAACTCCACCTGAGGCTCCGCCACTGGTTCTATTGCTCAAGCTTTGGACTGAGCCTTGCCCCTGCCTCGGCCTCTGGCACGGACTCGGTCTCAGCCTCGACCTCTGCCCCTCGTAGGAGCTGCCACTAGGGGCTCTGGCTACTGCTCGAATGAAGATACGATACATGTTCTTGCCATCTGCGAGAGAACAAGAGTAGAAGAGTTCAATTATCAATGAGAGAACAAGATCGCACGACAGAGAAGAATAGAAGTGAAATTTATTCCTAAACTTCATAGCCTCTGGAAGATAAGTACAGACGTCCTCGTACCGATCCTCCAGAATCTACTAAGATTGCTCGTGAATTGTGAGACCTAGGCAACCTAGTGCTCTGATACCAACTTGTCACGACCTGGAATTCCCACCATCAGGACCGTGATGATGTCTAACATTTCACTTGCTAGGCAAGCCAACGTTAGAGAATCATTAAGCCAATTCTTAAACATTTCAGTAATTAACAGTAAATAAGTTAATATAGGTTAAAATAAATGCGGAATTTCATAACAGCCTCATTATATGTACAACTACCCAGATCTAGAGTCACAATTCACGAACTTCTAGGATTTAATACAAATAAAAGTTTGAAAGGAATACAACTGTTTGAGTGAAAGAAATAGTAATAACAGAAAAGATAGATGAGGACTTCAAGGTCTGCAAACGCCGATAGATCTACCTTGAGTCTTCGATAAACCAGTTCGAGCTGCTACGTCTCTCGATTAGCTAGGACCAATACCAAAATCTGCACAAAAGTGTAGTGTAGTATCAGTACAACCGACCCCATGTACTGGTAAGTGTCGAGCCTAACCTCGACGAAGTAGTGACAAGACTATGACAAGATACCCACATAATAAACCTATGTAATTTAACAGTATATGTATAAAGATAACTACAATTAAAAGTTAGACGAGTAATATCGAGCGGGGGGACATGCTGAGGGGATCACAAGATAAAGAATCACAACAGTAATAAGAACTTGATCAACCAATATACATTAAATAGATAGAAACAAGTAAACACAGTAAAGGAAAATGCATGGCATCAACTTTCGTGCTTTTAATCTCAACCTCACTATACGAAACAATAGAAACGATACGACATCACCATTCGTGCATTTAATCTCTCACAACATGGTACGACATCACCCTTCGTGTATTAGCACTCATAACACGGCACAACATCACCCTTCGTGCATTAACACTCACAATATGACACGACATCACCCTTCGTACATTAATACTCTCCCTCACCATAAAGAAATGAACAATGACAACAGGAAGATAGAAATAACAAGAACAAGTCTCACTTCAACATTTGGTTCCATAATACCAACCTCAACTTTGAATCAACCCTCAGTTATTACCAAAGTCTGTAAACATGATAAGAATGGTCAACATAATGATTTACTAGTCTAAGCATGGATAATATGATCACGGAAAACAACAATTGCAAGAACAAGACCTACTCGCATGGTATGACCCAACAACAATGCATAGGTACTCGTCACCTCACCTGTACGTTGTACCCAACATTCAAACACGTGGAAAATAGGCAAATAAGACCTAATCCCTCAAGCCAAGATTACCCATGATACTTACCTCGCTCCAACAACCAAACTCAAAGCTCAACCATGGCTTTTCCCTTCAAACAAGCCTCCAGACCAATAGAATCTAGAAAATTACCAACCAAACGATTCAAATAAGGCCTTAGGAACTACCCATGATTGCAAAGAATTTAATTTAGGCCATCATTGAAAAAGTCAACAAAAGTCAACACCCGGGTCCACTTAGTCCAAACCTAAAATTCGGATCAAAACCGATAATCCATTCACCCTCGAGCTCGGATACATACTTGGTTCTAGAATTCGGCCTCAATTTGAGGTCGAAATCCTCAATTTTCCAAACCTCTAGTTTCTACCCAAAAACTCCCAATTCCACCATAAAAACCTTAGATTTTAGGTTGAAATCTTGTAAAATATAGTGAAAGATTGAAAGAAACCAGTTTAGAATCACTTACCAATGGTTTGGGAAAGAAAAGTTATTTGGAAAATCGTCTCTAAGGTTTTAGGTTTTAAAAATTTGAAGAATGGGAGAAAAATCCTGTCTATGTCATACTTACCCAACTGCAGATGTCGCAAATGCAACCTGTGCTTCACAAATGCGAGAAAAGCTTCGCAAATGTGAATCTCCCACACTTCTACTACCTTTGCAAATGCGAACAAAGTGTTTGCAAATGCGGAACCTGAGGATCGCAAATGCGACCCATGTCTTCGCAAATGCAAAATATCCCTCCCTAGACTTACTTCGCAAATGCGAAGGATGTTTCGAAAATGCTAAACCTATGTGGCCCAGCTTTTTTTGCATTTACGATGAGAAGCTCGCGAATGCGAACCTCGCAGAGGTCGCAAATGTGATTCCTGATCTCGCAAATGTGAGATCAGAGGCCTGCAACAAGATCAAATACACTAGCAATCTTTCCAAGTCAATTTTCACTCTGTAGCCTATCCGAAACTCACTCGTGCTCTCGGGACTCCTAACCAAACTTTCACACAAGTCCTAAAACATTATGCGAACTTGCTCGCGCGATCAAATTACCAAAATAATACCTAGAACTACGAATTGAACATCAAGACAAATGAAATTTCCAAGACTGGCCTTACAAAGTTCTCCTTGAAACGGCTAACACTTCACACTTACATAGGTGATTCCTAAACGTGTCATCCCGTAGATACACTATTTAAAATACTCCGTATCAAATTTAAAAATCATTAAAAAGCCTTAATGCTTTATCCTTGGTACCTGAACATTGTCTCATTACGAGAATGGACCAAAAGTTTAGTTGACAATGTTGAACCGTTATTAATGACTTTGTTTGATCTCCTTGAACCTAGATCATTGGATGTCCAGTCTTCTAGGTAGAGTTACCTCCACTATGACTTGTTCTCGACCATAGTCCCATTCCCCTTAATGATTTCTCAACTACCTCTCTAGTTAAGCCTTTTGTAAGTGGATTCAACATATTATCACTTGACTTTACATAATCAATTATGATAATTCCTCTAGAGATTAATTGCCTAACGGATTTATGTTTTCATCGTATATGACGAGATTTACCGTTACACATAATGCTCTCAGACCTTCCAATTGCCGCTTGACTATCGCAATATATGTGTTACAACCCATGTTTTTGTACCTGAAAGTACGTCGTGAGTCAATTGATGTAAGCTCAAAAAGGATGAAATCCTTCTACAAGGACAAGAAAGGTTTGCCGAAGTGTTAAGCAAGTTAAGATGAATATGAGACTTGTTAATCATAATTTAAATGAGTTTAAAGCCATGATATGACTATATATGATGTTTGTATATGAAGTATAAAGTTTGAGAAAAAACGGATTTAAGTTGCGAAAAAAACGACTAAGGATTTGTCTTGTAATGAAGCTTTTTCAGTAATACATTTCGTATGCTATATGAGGTCTTTTTGGGATATATTATAAACCAAATTGAAGGTCTTGGAATGTATTTTCCAAAGCTCTTAACCATTTGCTCATATGACACCCGGATAAAAAGTTATAAGCGTTGGAAGACGAGCCAATTATAGGGTGCCAAGTAGCACCTTTTGACTTTTCAACAAAATGGAGATTATCTCCTTTATCTCGTCTCTTTCTAAATATTTCCAGAGAGCACGACCAAAAAAGACCCCTAACATCACCCTTAAGCTCTCTACAAGGGTTTCAAACAATACCATCAACCCGGGCACGAAATCAAGAAGTAATAACACTAGAACGATCCCCACAACGTAAGTATTGCTATATTGCCTCTCTTTTTCTTTGTAGTTTGAGTTTTGAAAGGTATTTAATATTTAAGAAAATTCGTAATTTCTGGTTTTAAGCTCTTAGATATCAAGGAAGGTTGATTAATTGATTTCATAATAGTTAGAACTCACGGGACGGTGATCGGAAGCCGTGAGTTCGAGTTATTTGACTTGTAATGGACTGATTTTGGGCTGTTTCGTGTAGCTTTTGGGCTGTCTATTTTGTTGCTGTTAAATGGGGTTTTTGGATGATAAATGGTGTGGATAAACACCACATAATGGCAAAATCATGGATTAGTCATTATGTTTGACACTACTATATTCGTTGTTTTGGATATGAATTGATTGAGGTGTATTGGGCTGTTGTAAGCTAAATATAATATGGATTTTAACTTGCATCTACTGTATGAGGTAATTATATTGTGTTCCTATAGGTTCTTAAGGTTATCTTGGCATTGGTTAAGTTAAATGGATGAACTAGTGAATAAAGTTGCTAATTAAGAATAATTGGAGTTGTGGATCATTTTCTTTGTTATGGATATATGGTATAAGATGAAATTATTGATGAATGACTTCATTATCATGCTAGTGATACTATTAAGTTAAAGTAAAAAGTCTATAAGGGATGATATGGGGTATACGAATTCCAGTTGGAGCTTGTCGCTCGTCGTAAAATAGTTATGACTTCTTGTTGTTCTATGGTGTCTTGTTATTGATAATTATGTATTGCTGGATTTCTCTGGTAATTGTTGTTGGTATATGGTATTGGAGGAGGCTCTTGTTTTAGGGGAGATGCTGCCCGAATTTATATAAACGAACTACAAGTTTAAGTTGCAGACTTAGCCTTTATTCAACACTGATTTTGAATCTCCTTATGCAATGGTAGATTGAGTTGAGTTGTTTGAAGAGTAGCTTGGGAGGTATTAAGGACTCACCATGGTTAAGGTATGTTAAGGCACTTCCCTCTTTTTTTTTGGCATGATCTAAAGTGAAATGAATACACTATTTCATAACAGATCTACTCCTAGAAACTAAGGTTGCCCATGTTGTTCTTTCCTTATAAAGTTATTTTAAGCAAGTATGCATGATCCTTGAATCCTATAGAAGCTCATATTGATGATATGATGTCCATAATGTTAATCGAAGGTGCAACGACCTTAAGTCACTCCAAAAGGTTTAGAACGTGATTCCATGAGTCTAGCATGCATTATATATAGCATATATTTTACTCTACCGAGCCGCGCTATAGTAGGCCGGGTACGACACCTATTGTGCAACCACTGATCAGTTGGATTTACCGAGCTCCACGTGGCCGGGTACGATTCTACCAAGCCTTATGATGGCCGGGTACGTTTTTACCGAGTCCTCTTTGAGGCCGGGTACGATATGATGATGATGATGCCCATAGAGGCGTATGTTTTTAAAAGTTTATGTCTATATATGTATTATGAATTTCATGTCAGTATTCCCCAGAGGCACTCAGATGTTACAAGTTGTATCTCCTCTATGTCTCTTTACATTAATGTTCTTGTTTATGCTTTCCTGCCTTACATACTCGGTACTTTATTTGTACTGATGTCCCTTTTGCCAGGGGACGCTGCGTTTCATGCCCGCAGGTCCCGATTGGTAGGTTGACAGTCTTCTTAGTAGGCTATCAACTCAGCGGAGGTGTTGGTGCACTCCACTTGCTCTGGAGTTGCCTATTTGGTCAGTATGCTTTGGATATGTATTGATTGGTATGGCGGGCCCTGTCCCAACCTTTATGATTTTATGTACTCTTAGAGTCTTGTAGACAGATGTCAAGTTTATGGATACTTGTATGGCCTTGTTGGCTATGTGTTGAGTTTACAAATAGTCATGTCGGCCTTATAGGCCCGTATGTCACATGTATAAGTTTGTATATCATGTTGGGTCGTCATATGTTTAGTATTCCCTTACATTTTATTCTTGTTATCTCATGACGGGTCTCTGGCTCATTTACTCAAGATAGTATAATAAGAAAGATATGTTATGTTGGTACTCGGTTGAGTAAGGCACCGGGTGCCCGCCGCGGCCCTTCGGTTTGGGTCGTGACAGAAGTGGTATCAGAGCAGTTCTGTCCTAGGGAGTCTACAAGCCATGTCTAGTAGAGTCTTGTTTATGGGTGTGTTGTGCACCACACTTATAAGCAGGAGGCTACAGGGCATTTAGGTCTGTCACTCTTTCTTCTTACTCTAGATCGTGCAGTAGAGCTCAGTTGTAAGAATTCAAACTCCTAAATTCGACTTTAGTCGTAATACAACGATACCTACATCCACAAAGACAGTTGGTAAGAGATTGCATGTGGATGTGGAAGAGTTGAGTCAGAGGAACTCGATTTCACATCATGCTTATGATGAGTAAATATGAGGTCTTCAACAGATCATGTGTGTACTAAGATGTGTAAGCTTCTTGATAAGGATCATTAAGGCAAGAATATCTATCCACTCGTATGGTAAAAAAAGAAATAAGAGAGTAGACACAAGTTTCACCAAGTAAAACAAGCAAGATGATGAAGGATACGAGGTACCTAGTTAATGAAGATTATTAGTATTTACAATTCAGGCATAGAAATGTAAGTATTAGGGTTACCTTCAATATTAACGGAGATATATACAATTGACCGCACCCAACCCAGTTATGCCCTATGGGGGCTAACAAATATAGTTTAAGAGAAGAATGTGATATCAAGATTCAGTTCGGGTTAGAGTAACCCAAAATTATGGATGGATTGTTATCATTAACTAATGTTTCCGAAAGATAGTGCAAATGTGATAATAGATCTTCTTATGAGATACCTAGATGGTGAACTTTAGAATAGTACAATCAGATATGAATACTAGAATATTCAGAAATTTCAGAAGATAGGTAGTGGGATCCTAGAAGGGAAAAATATTTCCCTTAGTATGACTCTAGCCCCGAGTAAAAAAAGGAAAGAATGTTAGGCATTCCAAAGATCCAGTGAGATAAAGCAAGGGGAGCTAAAAGTAAAAGAACATTTTGTTCAAGTTTTATAATAAAGTGATAGACAAAAATATTATCCGGAGAGTAAGAAGAGAGTAAATGAAGCATCATGAGTAAGATATGATATATGGATGATAACAGTAAATCAAAATATGACACGATGATAGAGTCTATAGTCGAGTGAAGGAAAATACAAGAGGTGACAGGCCTTGAGGCAATAAATGAGTATAGGCCATAAAGTCATATCCTTATTTCGAGAATGAGTTGGTGACTTCAACGTGATTACCAGGAGGAAAGGTTAGACCCCAGAGTAGTAGAAATTAGTATGGGCTGGTGAACAAGATAAACTGAACATGAATTAGGGACTGAAGGATTTTATAATAGTTGATATCATGTGAATTTCAGAGATAACATTCCGACAATAATAGAATGGACAACAAAAGAATAACCTTTAAGGTTCATTTAGGAAGATGCTTCCCTAAAGCAAGCACATGGAGCAAAGTTAAGCTTAAGGGACTAAGTGTGCCAGTTACATTAAGTGTCACCCTTGTGCGTAATAAATTCAATTATCCCTAGTATAGAGAGGTTACCGCAAGGCGAGTAAGATGTTAGTGAATATGTGAAAAAAATACCAAGATGAAGAGGTAACTATGGAATAGTAAATGAGGAACCGGTAAAAGGGTGAAAGAAATGAGATTGCATCTATTCAGATCCTATAGATATGATATGACTCCTAAACATTATGCAAGCATGACGCCGGAGAGAAGCGGTAAGGGTTACACACCCGATGATATTGATAAATAAGTGCAAATGAACACTTGATACATAAGGAGTCAGTGCGAGAGGTAACTTAAGACAAAATAAATAACTAAAGACAGATTATGCGGGGTATAGATATGAGATTGGATCAACGAGTAGTTTGTAGTTGATTCAGGAAGAGCCTAGTTATGGATAGACAAGAGGGTATAAGCAAATCAACAGATCATGCAAGATAAACGTAGTGAATCCTAATCTAGTAAATTCAGTCTCACAGATATGATGTCGTAACCTTGAGAAATATTCAGATAGGAGTTGTGTTACTAAAGGTACCGTATAAGTGTTACGGAAATAATGGAGAGTGCCACTAAGGAGACAATCAAAATATGAGTTTAGAAGTAACCCTACAAGCACAAGGGCATGAAGGTATGTAACTAAGGATGTTTGTAGGCGAGTAAGAACATCGAAAATTCCTTCGGGTGTACAGTATAACAAGATCGTAACTTTACAAGATCCAGAAGGTCAGACTAGCTGAGGAAATAAGGAAGAAGGCTTCAATTTAAGCTTAACGATATAAAGAAGAAATGGTCTTATAACAACAGTCTCACTACAATATAGTATACACTCCATAAGAAAGTGGCACCTATCGTGACTAATGAATGGGAAGTCAAAAGTAATATTTGAGATCATATGAGTTATAGGAAATTCAAGTATTGGTGGGCAATAAGATAATCCAAGTATTCATGCAACAAGTGTCATAACGACCAGGAAAAGTGATTGCTTACATTTAAAGAACGTTGAGAAGGCACGAAAGGAATTATTCAATCAATGATCTAGAGTTAATTGCGTTGTGAATGCACTTAAGACTTTAGAGTTATATCCATACAACATATATGTTGACATTCATACAGCTATAGGAGACTCTGGTATAAGTTAAAAGAAAGAATTAAGTCCACGTCACCTATAAAGGCTTGAATTCTTAGAAGATTATATCATGGATGCTACATAGAGTCCATGAAAGGCTAATGTAATAGCTAATACCCTAAGCTGAAGATTGGAGGATAGCCTAAGCTTAATTAAAGGTTGAGAAGGAAGAGGAAGCTCGAAAGTTACATCACGAGTCCGATTGTTCTACCTAGATGATTATAGAAATCGTGACTCAAACCATAGCAGGAGCACTTTTAATAGAAGAGGTATAAGAGAGATAGTACAACAATCATATTCTATAAAAGCTCTACGATAAAGCAATTAGAAGAGTACCAGCCTCATAAGACATTAATACGAAGCTCCCACCAGATTGTATATGCACCAGGGTTACAAGTATTATAGTAGAGCTTTAAGGTATGGATGTGAATTCCACCAATGTAGAAGGGAGGTTATGAAATTGATAGAAGATACGGTGCGAGATTTAAAGGTAAGTATGGTAAATGTGAGTAAGAAGGTGACAATAATAGGCAAGGTCTCAGGATTAAACCTGTCAAAACAAGAGGGCCGATGCTCTCCATGAGCTATAGAAAGCTCGGTACACTCTGAATGAACTCAGAGGAGTGTAAGAACAGGAGCAATTAGAAGAGATGGAATACTGCCCTAGTAGTAGAATAAGGGTGTAATTGTGATAGTTAAGAGAATGACGTTTGGGCCTTCGATTGAGTAATGATTTAAAGAAAAGGGATTTCATGGATGGCACGCTATTAGAATGCCCCCGTAAGATGAATACGTTGGAATGTTATGAAAATGCAGTTATTGAAGTATAGTATCGTCCATAGGTGCATCAAGAAAATCACTTCAGATGTTCCCCGATGAGATGCGAGCCTTAGTGACAATGTATTACATCTGAGGCGATGGTTGGAGTTAGTGAAAGACTATGATGTTTATATTTTATATCATCCAAGGAAGGCGAATATAGTAGTCAACGCCCTCAATCGTAGATCTATGTTTAGCCTATCATATTTACAGGCATAGAAGAGTGAGATAGCTTGTGAGATTCATCTGCTAGCTAATCTTGGAATTCGATTACTAGATGCAGGTGGTACCAGAGTTACTACTTAGGACATGGAAACCTCCTCTTTAGTAACTGAAGTGAAGGAATGTCAGTATGAAGATTATGTGCTAGATTATTATAGAGATACAACCCCTTAAAAGGAGAAGACACTATTTGAGATTACAGGAGATGGAGTCCTCAGATATTGAGGTCGATTATATGTTCCTGATGTGGCAGGAGATGGAGTCCTCAGACATTAAGGTCGATTATATGTCCTAATGTGGCAGGGTTGCGCCGGCAGGTTATGAGACAAGCAATGAGAAAGTAACGTAGAGTTGTGGAGCACACCTCGGTAATAATACCAAGGCTATAAAACGAAATATAGCAATAGTTGTACATTTAGCTAAGTACCAAAAGAAGAGCTTCAATATACCTATATATGCCCAGAGGGACATCATGTCATAGTTCTATATATGTATTCATAAAGTGAAGCCAAGAGATTAGCAAAAAACTGGAGGAAAAAAAGAGAAGAGTCGTGTATAAAAGGACAATATTAAACTATTAATAAGAGCCATATGGTATGAGAATGAGAAGCGCATCAGTCAATATTCGAGGACGAATGTTCAAAAGGGGGAAATAATGTTACAACCCATGTTTTTGTACCTGAAAGTACGTCGTGAGTCAATTGATGTAAGCTCAAAAAGGATGAAATCCTTCTACAAGGACAAGAAAGGTTTGCCGAAGTGTTAAGCAAGTTAAGATGAATATGAGACTTGTTAATCATGATTAAATGAGTTTAAAGCCATGATATGACTATATATGATGTTTGTATATGAAGTGTAAAGTTTGAGAAAAATCGGATTTAAGTTGCGGAAAAACCGACTAAGGATTTCCCTTGTAATGAAGTTTTTTGATTAATAAATTTTGTGTGCTATATGAGATCTTTTTGGGATATATTATATACCAAATTGAAGGCCTTGGAATGTAGTTTCCAACTCTCTTAACCATTTGTTCAGATAAAAAGTTATAAGCGTTGGAAGATGAGCCAATTATAGGGTGCCAAGTAGCACCTTTTGACTTTTCAACAAAATGGAGATTATCTCCTTTATCTCGTCTCTTTACGCATATTTCTAGAGAGCACGAACGAATAAGACCCATAACATCACCCTTAATCTCTCTACAAGGGTTTCAAACAATACCATTATCCCGGACACGAAATCAAGAAGCAATAACACTAGAACGATCCCCACAACGTAAGTATTGCTATATTGCCTCTCTTTTTCTTTGTAGTTTGAGTTTTGAAAGGTATTTAATATTTAAGAAAATTCATAATTTCTGGTTTTAAGCTCTTAAATATCAAGGAAGGTTGATTAATTGATTTCATAATAGTTAGAACTCACGGGACGGTGATCGGAAGCCGTGAGTTCGAGTTATTTGACTTGTAATGGAATGTTTTTGGGCTATTTCGTATAGCTTTTGGGCTGTATATTTTGTTGTTGTTAAATGGGATTTTTGGAGGATAAATGGTGTGGAGAAATACCACATAATGGCAAAATCATGGATTAGTCATTATGTTTGACACTACTATATTCGTCGTTTTGGATATGAATTGATTGAGGTGTATTGGGCTGTTGTAAGCTAAATATAATGTGGATTTCGACTTGAATCTACCGTATGAGGTAATTATATTGTGTTACTACAGGTTCTTAAGGTTATCTTGGCATTGGTTAAGTTAAATGGATGAACTAGACATGAACTAGTGAATAAAGTTGCTAATTAAGAATAATTGGAGTTGTGGATTATTTTCTTTGTTATGGATATATGGAATAGGGCTGGAATTATTGATGAGTGACTTCATTATCATGTTAATGATACTATTAAATTAAAGTAAAAAGTCTATAAGGGATGATATGGGGTATACGAATTCCAATTAGAGCTTGTCGCTTGTCGTAAAATAGTAATGACTTCTTGTTATTTTATGTTGTCTTGTTATTGATAATTATGTATTGCTTGATTTCTCTGGGAATTGTTGTTGGTATATGATATTGGAGGATACTCTTGTTATAGGGGAGATGCTGCCCAAATTTATATAAACGAGCTACAATTTTAAGTTGCAGACTTGGCCTTTATTCAACACTGATTTTGAATCTCCTTATGCAATGGTAGATTGAGTTGAGTTTTTTGAAGAGTAGCTTGGGAGGTATTAAGGACTCACCATGGTTAAGGTATGTTAAGTCACTTCCCTTTTTCTTTTGGCACGATCTAAAGTGAAATGAATACGCTATTTTATAACAGATCTACTCCTAGAAACTAAGGTTGCCCATGTTGTTCTTTCCTTATAAAGTTATTTTAAGCAAGTATGTATGATCCTTGAATCCTATAGAAGCTCTTATTGATGGTATGATGTCCATAATGTTAATCGAAGGTGCAACGACCTTAAGTCACTCCAAAAGGTTTAGAACGTGATTCCAGAGTCTAGCATGCATTATATATAGCATCTATTTTACTCTATCGAGCCGCACTATAGTAGGCCGGGTACGACACCTATTGTGGAATCACTAATCAGTTGGATTTACCTAGCTCCATGTGGCTGGGTACGATTCTACCAAGCCTTATGATGGCCGGGTACATTTTTACCGAGTCCTCTTTAAGGCCGAGTACGATATGATGATGATGATGCCCACAGAGGCGTATGTTTTTAAAAGTTTATGTATATATATGTATTATGCATTTCATGTCAGTATCCCCTAGAGGCACTTAGATGTTACAGGTTGTATCTCCTATATCTCTATTTACATTAATGTTCTCGTTTATGCTTTCCTGCCTTACATACTCGGTACTTTGTTTGTACTGACGTCCCTTTTGCCTGGGGACGTTGCGTTTCATGCCCGTAGGTCCCGATTGATAGGTTGACAGTCTTCCTAGTAGGCTATTAGCTCAGCGGAGGTGTTGGTGCACTCCAGTTGCTCCGGAGTTGCCTGTTTGGTCAGTATGCTTTGGATATGTATTGATTGGTATGGCGGGCACTGTCCCAACTTTTATGATTTTATGTGCTTTTAGAGGCTTGTAGACAAATGTCAGGTTTATGGATACTTGTATGGCCTTGTTGGCCTATGTGTTGAGTTTACAAATGGTCATGTCGGCCTTATAGGCCCGTATGTCACATGTATAAGTTTGTATATCATGTTGGGTTGTCATATATTAAGTATTCCCTTACGTTTTATTCTTGTTATCTCATGACGGGTTTCTGGCTCATTTACTCAAGATAGTATAATAAGAAAGACATGTTATGTTGGTACTCGGTTGAGTAAGGCACTGGGTGCCCGCCGTGGCCCTTCGGTTTGGGTCGTGACAATATGCATATTGGTGCCAACAGTTTGGGCCAAAATGGAATATCTTCCAAAAAAATTCGGAGCCATTCAACTTCTTCACCGGCTTTATCTAAGGCTATGAATTCAACCTCCATTGCAGAGCGGGCAATACAAGTTTGTTTGGAAGACTTCCAAGATACTGCTCCTCCACCAATAGTGAATACATATCCACTTGTGGACTTGGAATCAGTTGATCCGGTGATCAAATTTGCATCACAGTATCCCTCAATGACCGCAGGATATTTACTGTAGTGCAAATCAAAGTCCTGGGTATGTACTAAATACCCCAAAACTCGTTTCATGGCCATCCAATGAGATTGACCTGGATTGCTCGTATATCGACTCAATTTACTTATAGCACAAGCTATATCTGGTCGTGTACAATTCATGATGTATATTAAGCAATCCAACACGCGAGTATAATCCAATTGTGATATGCTTTGGCTTTTGTTCTTTGCTAATGCAAGATTCACGTCAATTGGAGTCTTTGCAACTTTAAAGCCCAAGTGCTTGAATTTTTCAAGTACTGCCTTAATATAATGAGATTGTGACAATACCAGACCTTGAGAAGTTTTATGGATTGTAATTTCCCAGAATTAAGTCAGCAACTCCCAAGTCTTTCATATCAAACTTGCCAGTTAGCATGCGTTTAGTCGTATTTATGTTGGCAATGTCATTACTCATTATCAGCATATCATCCACATATAAGCAAACAATGACTATGTGATTTGGAACATTTTTAATGTACACACATTTATCACATTCATTTATTTTAAAACCATTTGACAACATTGTTTGGTCAAATTTCGCGTACCATTGTTTAGGTGCTTGTTTTAGTCCGTAAAGGGACTTAACAAATCTACATACATTCTTTTCTTTACCTGGAACCACAAACCCTTCAGGTTGTTCCATGTAGATTTCTTCTTCCAACTCTTCATTTAAGAAGGTTGTCTTAACATCCATTTGATGAATTTCAAGAACATAAACTGCAGCTAACACTACTAATGTTCATATGAACGTAATTCTTGTAACTAGAGAGTATGCATTGAAATAGTCAAGACCTTCTCATTGTCTATATCCTTTGACTACAAGTCTTGCCTTAAATTTGTCAATAGTTCCATCATCTTTCATTTTTCTCTAAAAGATCCATTCAGAACCCAACGATTTATTTTCAGGATGAAGATCAACCAATTCCCATGTATGGTTGTTCGGTATGAATTCTATTTCATTATTGACTACCTCTTTCCAAAACAATGATTTCGAAGAAGACATAGCTTCTTTAAATGTTTGAGGCTCATTTTCCAATAAGAAGGTCACAAAATCTGGTCCAAATAAAGTAGACGTTCTTTGACGTTTACTACGTCTTGGATCCTCCTAATTAAGTGTACTTTCTTTTGTTTCTTCCCGAGGTCGTTTAGATCCTTCACCAATCGACTCACATTCCTTTTTATACGGATTTATAGTTTGAAAGAACTCAATATTATCTGATTCTATAACCGTATTATTATGAATTCAGGATTTTCTGATTTATGAACCAGAAATCGATATACTTTACTATTAGTCGCATATTCTATGAAAATACAATCAACGGTTTTCGGTCCTATTTTTACCCTTTTGGGTTTAGGAACTTGCACTTTTTCCAAACACCCATACACTTTAAAATAATTCAAGTTGGGCTTCCTTCCTTTCCATTTTTCATATGGAATGGATTGTGTTTTGCTATGGGGTACTCGATTTAGTATTCGGCTAGCCGTATGAACGGCTTCTCTCCACAGGTTCTGTGGCAAACCAGAACTTATCAATAATGCATTCATCATCTCATTTAATGAACGATTCTTTCTTTCTGCAATCCCATTGGATTGGGGCGGGTATGGGGTCGTTGTTTAATGAATAATTCCATAATCTAAACATATTTGTTCAAAAGGAGATTCATATTCACCACCCCTATCACTTCTTATCATTTTGATTTTCTTGTTAAGTTGCGTTTCAACTTCATTTTTGTATTGCTTGAATGTGTCTATTACTTCATCTTTACTATTAAGTAAGTAAACATAGCAATATCGAGTACTATTGTCAATAAAAGTTATGAAATACTTCTTTCCACCGCAAGATGGTATTGATTTCATGTCACAAATATCTGTGTGAATTAAGTCTAAAGGATTTGAATTCCTTTCAACTGACTTATAAGGATATTTAGCATACTTAGATTTCACACATACTTGACATTTTGATTGTCGCATTCAAACTTAGGCAATACTTCTAAATTAATCATTTTTCGCAAGGTTTTTATAATTGAACTGACCCAAAAGTATATGCCATAATTCATTTGACTTAAGTAAGTAAGACGAAGCTGAAATTTTATTATTATTTTCAACAACCATTACATTCAGCTTGAAAAGGCCCTCGGTGAGGTAACATTTTCCTACAAACATCTCGTTCTTACTTATTACAAACTTATCAGATACAAATACACATTTAAAACCTTTCTTAACAAGAAGTCCAGCAGAGACAAAATTCTTCCTAATCTCGGGAACATGAAGGACGTTGTTCAAAGTCACTACTTTGCCGGAAGTCATTTTGAGAAATATCTTCCCACATCCTTCAATCTTGGCCTTTGTAGCATTTCCCATAGAAAGCATCTCATCGAGTCCAATAGGAGCATAAGTAGCAAAAGCTTCTCTAACAGCACAAACATGGCAATTGGATCCAGAATCAATCCAGCACTCTCTAGGATTGCCCACCAAGTTGCATTCGGAAAGCATGACACACAAGTCATCAACATCATCATGCTTTTCAACCATGTTTGCTTGACCTTTATTCTTGTCTTTCTTCGGAGCACGATACTCCATAGATTTGTGTCCGGCTTTTCCACAACAATTTCCACTGAACCGCTTCTTGCTTGGGTTGTATTTCGGTCCAAAAGCCTTCTTCGTCTTTTTGTTCTCTTCAACAATATTTGCTCCCATTATTGTTGAGTTTCCATGGCCTCTCTTGTCAATAGCTTTATTATCCTCTTCGATTCTCAACCGAACAATGAGATCTTCAAGGGACATCTCCTTGCGTTTGTGTTTCAAATAATTTTTGAAGTCCTTCCACAAGGGAGGCAACTTCTCAATCATCTCTGCTACTTGGAATGCTTTATTAATGACAAGACCTTCAATGAAAATGTTGTTAGTAAACATAATTAAATTAATACTACCAACACTAGTATTAATTCTACTTATATCTTCAGCAAAGAGATCGTGAATAATCACTTGCAATTCCTAGACTTGGGTAATAACAGACTTGCTATCTACCATTTTGTAGTCCAAAAACTTTGCAACAACAAACTTGTTCAACCCGACATCTTCAGTTTTTTGTATTTCTTTCAAGCGCAATCCACAGTTCTTTTGACATTTTCACGCCACTATAGACGTTATACAAAGCATCCTCCAGACCGCTTAGAATATAATTCTTGCACCAAAAATCTGAATGCTTCCACGCCTCAATCACAAGAAAGAATTTAGTCTCTAAAGTTTCATCGGACAACATAGGAACATCTTCCTTGATGAACTTCTAGAGACTTAGAGTAGTCAAGTAGAAGAACATCTTTTGCTGCCAGTGCTTGAAATCAATCCAGAAAAATTTTCCGGGTTTCTCCGCCGGTGCCAATGCTGCCGGTGTTGTTCGGCTTGTTGAGGCATTGGCAGTTACCATCGGAATAGCTTGGTTTCCGTTATCATTCGTCATTTCTGTAACAGAATGAAACAAACGTTAAAATCACGTAGATTTTAATCTCCAATAGAGTACAAAACCACAAAGGTTTTACTCTCCAGAAACAGTGAGTATAACACAAATACAGAAAATATATTTAAATTCCTTAAGCTTGTTAGTACTCTGTATTTGTAAAATAATTCTGGAGAATATAAATAACGTATAAACAGAAATGAAAAACAAAAATAGCATTTTAATCCAAGCCCACTGAATTCACAGTGTTTCCTTAAGAAATTTAATCCTCTCCTAGTACCCAAGTTGTGGATTATTTCCTCCCAGGATAGAACGAATTAAACACTAGTGTAGTGGTACTTCAAACCCCAGTATTTCAGCGAACACAAAGTTCGGTAGCAAATCAAACTTATCGTTACTTTGTTTGATGTTAAAAGTATGCAGAAGAAGGAGGAGAAACTCAGAAAATCGTATGGAAATTCTGAGCAGAATAGACTTGTATTTATAGCCAAAGTTGGCCTGAAATCTAAAGAGGTGCAACTCTTCAGAATGACTGTTTCTGCAAAACGGCCACATCATAAATGCCATAATATAAATGGCTATTTACTCAACAATAAAGAGGGAAAATAATGAGGAAAAATTGAAGAGAGTAATTTAATTTTCAGTTACACAACTAAAAAATATATTGGATTTAATATTAATATTTATTTTAATATCAATATTTTGTTATTAAAACGAATATTTAATAACATTTCTGTTATTATTTTACTATTAACAAATAAATTTGGTCCAAAAAATTAATCAATCAATTATTTGACCAAATCCGAATCCGAAGCTGAAGCCGAGCCGAGCGAGCGACGACGACGACGCGAGGCTTGTCTTCTTCTCAACTCTTTAAGATCTAGAAGAAGAACAATTGCTTATATACCCATAAAAAACCTCTTCCTCTTCTAATATGGGACAATGTCCCTTTTCTAGGGGGAAAAACTTAAAATTTCACTTAAAATTTTTATTTCCCTCCATTTTCAATTCATCCTATTTTAAGCATATCATATACTTAAAATCCCAAAAAAATTTATATTACGGTGAGGTTTTTTTATGTTAGAATTTTAGTTTAGATTGAAAAAAAATTCCAGCCTTAGATAATTTATAATTATATCCTTAAATTATACAAATATATAAGGGCATAAAAGTCGATTAATATTTCAGGGATATTTTAGTCATTCGATATTTAACATAAAATATTCGTGCTTTTATAATAATATAGATATAGATAGATATAGATATAGATATAAATGTAGATATAAATATAAATATAGATATAGATAGCGAAAAATTGGAAGTTGGATATTTGAGTAATAGTTAAGTAGTAATTATAATTTGTGATGGTTATTATTATGTTAACAAGAAAAAAGTTTGTGTTTGGACTGCTTGTTTTCTGGAGACGTTTCCTAGAAACAAGTATGTCTTGGATGTTTCTTTTGCCTAATCGCGTGTTCTATTTAGAGCTGTCAAGTGTCAATATGGGCAGGGCCGGGATAGCCCAGCCCAGTCCACGTGCGGTCTAGCAATTGACGGGTTGGGCTTAGCTAGAACACCATTTTGATGAGCTTTATAATGGTCAGCTCACCCTAACCCTATGTGGGATACGGTCCCCCACGGGCCGGCCCATTATTATTTTTTAAATATAATTTTATATTTTTTCTTTAAGTTCTAACCTAAAAAAGATAAATATTTAAAAGTTAAAAAAATCTTATTGGAATTTTTTTACAAAACTTAATAACTTTTTATATTTTCCCAATATATCACAACAAATACTAAAAGGTAAAAGACAAGACTATATTTCATTTACTAAAAGTCAAAACTCAAAATAAACTATTCAAGAGAACGTCCATGACGCTTATGTGATATCCAACTATAACGATCCGACCGGTCGTTTTGAGCATTTGCACCTCGCTCGCCAGTTTTCGGGCATGAATAGCCCCATATGATGTTATGACTTATGTAGATCGTCGGTTTTGGTTTCAGGTTAATCGAAACAGATATGGAAAAATGATTCTCAGCTTGAAGCTTTAAATTTGAAAGGTTTGACCAAGTTTTGACTTTTTAGTATTCGATCTAGGATTTGGATTTTTGTGATTTGGTTAGCTACGTTGGGTGGTTTTGTACTTAGGAGCGCGTTCAGAATGTATTTTGGAGGTCCATGATAGATTTAGACTTGAATTGGCGAAATTGGAATTTTTGGCATTTTCCGTCGGCCGTGGAAATTTTGATACCGGGGTCGGATTGGAATTTCGGAAGTTGGAGTAGGTCCGTTGTTTCAATTGTGACGTGTGTGCAAAATTTCAGGTAATTCAGATGAGGTTTGATAGGTTTTTGCATCGTTTGCGAAATTTGGAAGTTTGGAAATTCTTAGGCTTGAATCCGATGACGATTTGATGTTTTGATGTTGTTTTTAGAGTTCGAAGGTTGGAACAAGTTTGAATGATATTTTAGGACTAGTTGGAATGTTTGGTTGAGGTCCCGAGGGCCTCGGGTGAGTTTCGGGTGGTTAACGGATCATTTTGGACTTTGGAAAGATAGCAAATTTTCTGGCATTTTTGTTGTAGAGACTTGTTCTTCGCATTCGCGAAGGTGTGGCCAGTGGAAGGATCACGAACGTGAGGAATTGAACGTGTTCACGAAGAGGAAATATGGAACAGATGGACCCCAAGGATTTCTTCTACACGCTCGCATAAAGGACAACGCGTTCGCGAAGGGTCTGGTAGGTGAAGCTACGCGTTTGCGAGAGGGTACTCGCGTTCGCAAAAAAGGAAATTTGAACACTGAATTTTTGTGTTTCGCAAACGCGAGGCTTTGACCGCGTTCGCGAAGAAGGGAGTACCTGGGCAGAATGTTTAAGTTCAACATCGAGGGTTTCAGTCCATAATCTAAAAATTCATTAGAGAGCTTGGGAGAAGGCAATTTTGGAGAGGATTTTCAGAGGACTGATTGGGGTAGGTGTTCTTCACTCAAATTTGGTTAAATCCCATGATTATGTCTTGATTTTTATCATTTAATTTGGGAATTTGGGGTAAATTTGGGTAAAATGGAAGAAAATTTGGAGAGGTTAAATTGGGGATTTGAGGGGCCATTTGAGGTCCGATTTTGATGTTCTTGGTATGTATAGACTCGTGGAAGGATGAGGATTCTTGTGATGTAATTTTTATCGAAATTCGAGACGTGGGCCCGGGGGTCGGCTTTGGCCAATTTTGGAATTTTTGAGTTAATTTGATAATTTTTTATATGGGTTTCATTCCTTTAGCGTATATTGATGATAATATACTGATTTTGGTTAGAGATAGAGTATTTGGAGGCTGAATCGAGAGGCAAGGGCGTTGCAGACTAGAGTTTGGCTTGGCTTGAGGTAAGTAACGCTTCCAAACTTGGTTCTGAGGGTTCGAAACCCCGAACTATGTGTTCTATGATTGCTATTGAGGTGACGCAAATGCAAAATGACGGGCGTGTGGCGTGCACCATGAGAATTGCAGCCTGGATCATTCCATAGCATCGCTTAGTAACTCTTTCTTGTTGATATCTATGTTTCTATCATGTGATTAAGTAAATGTGTTGTAAATACATGCTAGATATCCTGTTAGGGCTTCACGCCGTTACTGATGAGACCTAAGTGATCGTTTCTTTACTGTCATCTCATTATATTCATTGATATTCTGTACTTAGTCTTGCTCATGCATATCATATCATGTCTCAGTCTCAGTTATTATTATTTGTCACATCATTTCGTTGTTTCGGGCTAGTTTCATGATATTGTGAGCCCATGTGTGTGACTGGAGAGTGATGACTGAGTGAGGCCGAGAGCTTGATTGTAAGTGACAGTTATGGGATCGGGCTGCACGCCGCAGCAGTTATGTTGATGATTATGATAGCGCTTGGGCTGTAGGAGCCCCTTCGAAGTCTGTAACACACTCCCAGTGAGCGTAGTTGATTATATTCAGGGATGGATCTTTCCTTGGTATGAAGATGGATCTTCTCCATGAGGCTAGTTGGCCTGTTTCTCGGTACTGGAGACCGTTGGTCTGTGATGTGTATATATTCCAGGATGGATCTTCCCTGGGCCTTGTGAGCGATATACAATACCGAGTGGTTGTGAGGTTATTATTGTTTTTATCTGGAGATGGATCTTCTCCATAGGTTGGAATGGCCTTCCTCAGTACTGAGTGACTGTTATCAAAGATGTATATATTCCGGGATGGATCAGTACTGAGTGGACGAGCATTTGAGATTGTGGGCACATGATGCACTCAGCATGGTGCATTTCATACAGCTTGTGCATTGACATGTAGATGTAGCAGAGTTATACTTTTTTACCTTGTTCATACTTGCTCTGTTTTACTGTTTCAGCTGTTTATTTAACTGAAGCATACTTACGTTTCTGTACGTTATTTCTATTATCTTTGATGGGGTTGAGTTATTCACTACCTATCCGCCCATAGGTTGGACTTGTTACTTACTGAGTTGGTGTACTCACGTTACTCCCTACACCTTGTGTGCAGATTCAGGCACTTTTGGATCTAGTGGCGGTTGTTGATCAAGGTTTTTGACTTAAGAGATTATTGAGGTATCTGCACGGCATTCGCAGGCCTTGACTCTCCATCTTACTTTCCAGTTGCATTTCAGTTCTTCCCTTAGACATTATAATAGACTATGTATTTTTCCTTAGACGCTCATGCACTCAGTGACACCCCGATTTCTGGGTTGGATTGTATCTATCCTTGGAATTTCTTATGTTTCAAATAGTTCTTTTTACTATTAAAAGCTTCTGTAAGTGTTTTTAAACTTATTATTATTGAGTTGATTATTGAGTTGAGGCTGGCCTAGTTTCACGATAGGAGCCATCACGACGGGTCAGGTTTTGGGTTGTGACAAGTTGGTATCAGAGCCTGGGTTACATAGGTCTCACGAGTCATGAACGGGTTTTGTAAAGTCTTGCGGATCGGTACGAAGACATTTGTACTTATCTTTGAGAGGTTGTAGAACCTTTAGGAAATCCCACACTCTAGAATTCTTATCGTGTGACATTGATTTAGATTGAAATGTAACTCTTTGAATTTCTTCCATGCATTCGTGTGCGCACATGAGTGCTCGGTATCAGCTGTGCATCAACGGCTTGTGATTCCCTAATCGAGGGGCGAGATATGACTTTTGTATGTTGATGTCGGGCTAGTCTGAAGGACTTGAGACCTGGGTTTGCCTGTAGCTTGAGCACTGAGGTGTTGATTGTGTGAGCACGTGCTTCTGGATTTATATATTCGGTAGTGTCCCTATTAGTAGAAGTGATGAATGGATGGCTATGTGATAAGTATGATGTGACTGCGAGATGTATTCGTATGATTTGAATGTGACGAGAAGGGTCTGCTTGAGGATAGAAAGAACTATTTGGTTCTTGATTTCTATTTTGATTTGATGTATATCCCCGAGTTATGGGTGTATGACGTATCTTTTCATGTTGTGTAGTTGGGGAATGGAGTAGATTTCATGTTACGATATGAGTTCAGACTCAGGAAGATTAAGTGATTGCGTGACGTTTATGACAGTGTAGGGTATGAAGAGATGTCAGTTTGAGGCAAAGCAGATGAATTATCTCCTACAGGGTGTTTTGAGGTTTGTGTGACCCCTGTTTTGTTGTTTGGAAGTCCTCTTTACTAGTGAAATATATGTGTGTCATTGCGATTTGCGCTTGGGTCACTTATGAGAGTGGGTTTGTCTGTTACGAGGATGAATGTGAGATTTGCAGATGATTTGAAGTACTAGATGGTTTGTATTGCACATGCTTATGAAGGATTTAGTTTATCCTTACCATGATATTATGGCAGTCGTAGAGTATGGGCATTGTGAGTTCTATGTGTTTTGACCTATGGCTTTGAGCCAAGTGGGGGAGTTGCTATTGATTAGTTGATTGCACGGTTATGTGTTGTATTGGTTTCAGTTTGAGGTATATTAGGGAATCAGTTGTGGCATGTAAGGGTGAGATCGAGGATGGCTTGAGTAAAGGAAGTTTTAATAAAGGTTATGTTATACTTTGTGGGTATATGAGAATCACGGAATGACTTGAGTTGCTATTGGTGAAGGATGTACGATGCATAAAATAGGATTTTATTTGGTTGCATTAAATTGGGGTTACTTCCATAGGTGTTGTTATTCTAATGGGGCACAGGTCGTTCAGTTCGTTTGATCAGTCTAATTGAAACCTAAGTAGAGTGGATGACTCCCGGGAATGGTTTTGAAGGATTCAAGATTTACATGTAGTAATTGGAGATCTTCAGGATGTATATTTGGCTAGGAATGAGGGTTTGCATTGGAGGGTTTCAAGACTTGTGGCATTTTATATATCATTATGGATTCTGCACATCAGTATCAGGAAGGTGAAGGTAATGGCTTTAGATTCGCAAGAAGTCTCTTCAGGGTAAGTATTTTAAATGTGGTACTTTTGGGAATATTTAAGAGAGTATTCAGTGGTTTATAAGACTTAGACGGTGTGGTTTCCTACTCTCATATTGTGAGTCTAGGTTGAGGATTACGGTATTATGGCAAGGGGAAATATCAATTTGAAGGAAATTTAGAAGTAACTTGGATATATAAGACAACTTGGTAGTAGACCGGATCGACATGGTAAGGGATATGATTAGTTCTTTGGGTGCTTATTAGGTAATGAGTTTCTATAGGTGTCTCGTGGCAATGCTCTTGGGTTTTGGTAACCTGCGTAGCTTGGTCGAGCTAGAAGGATTCAGTTCTGACGGTTTGGTTTTGTGAAAATGGGATTTGGAGAATTCTTGATGTTTTCTTCCACGGTTAGAGATGTATATTTTCTACTGGCGTGAGGAGCATGTGATGAATAGTGATTTTCTTCTAGATGGGATCAAATGGAAAGTTCTCAACTAGTTGAGTAAGTAGTTTCTTGTGGCTCGGAATGGATATGAAGTTCTCATGTTTATCCTAGGATGACATGGTATATGCGGTATGTTGTGTAGGATTGAGATTTGCATGTGTAAAGTCACGGTTCAGTTCTGAAAGGAAGGTCATAAATTCTTAAGACAACATGGGCAGTTTTAGACGACTGGGTAAATAATATCACTAATTGGTGCGGCTTGATGATGGTATACATTTCAGAAAGGGGCAATGTGTTTGAGTTAAGGGTACTTCATTGGTATTGCGGCGCTCTGTTTTGGATAGACTACTGATATTCAAGTTGCTTGGTGGCATAGAAGAATTATGGGAGTATCCCTCGTCGAATGATTGAGTATTAGAGGTGTGTTATATATTCGAGCGGTGGAGTTGGGATCAGATATGGTGATTCATATGCTTTATGGATTTGAAGACTAGGAGTTCTCATAAACAGGTTATGTCATGGTTGTGGACCGCGTATATCGGGTATTGTGTGGCGACTATTAAGGGTCTGAAGACCTGAGTGGAACCTTGTCGTTTAGTATGGTAGATGTTGACGTGATATTGGGTATGGATTGGTTGTCTCCATGTCGTGTTATTCTAGACTGTTGTGCTAAGACGATGGCATTGGTTATGCCAAGAATGCCACGGATCGAGTGGCGAGGTTCGACGGGTTATGTTCCCAGTAGAGTGATTTCATTTTTGAAAACCCAACTAATGGTTGGGAAGGGTTATCTTTCTTATTTGGTCTTCGTGAGGGATGTTAGTGCAGAGACTCCTACCATTGATTCAGTTTCGGTGGTGAGGGATTTTTCGAATATGTTTCCTGCAGACCTGCCAGGCATGCCGCCGGACAGGTTTAGTAATTTCGGTATTGATTTGGTGACAGGCACTCAGCCCATTTCTATTCCACCGTGTTGTAGGGCGCCGACGGAGTTAAAGAAGTTGAAGGAGAAACTTCAGGAACTCCTTAGTAAAGAGTTCATTGGTAGGCCAATATCGATGTGTGTTCTGCATCGAGTCGGCTTTGTTGACTCCGAATTGCTATTGTTGAGGGATATGTTGTTCTATTGTTATTGAGCTTATTCGTGTTCTGGGGTGATCCATGAGTTACCTTTCCGTGGTGCGAGGCATTTTGATTTGTTGGTTATAGGCACATATGGCGCGGTTCTATTGGGGTCTCATAATGGAATTCGAGAGGGAAGAGTATTGGGTATTGCTCGATGGATGGCATATTAGTTATGTCCTTTCGAGTTTGTATGGTGTTATGTCATTTTCTTCGCCATGGTTATGATGATTTGCTGTTGGTACTAGACATCAAATTGCGCATGGTTGTTAATTTTGAGCATAGCGACTTAAGGTGGTTCATGTGGACCAGTGTTTGGATAGGGGCGCGTATTGTAGCGAAGTTATATGGAAGTATGATCCTTCAAGTTAGATTCGTGTGTTCTGGTTCTACAATGTGTGATGGGTTCTCAGAATTGTGTTGTGGTGGCACTGGTGAGCTTGCGGTAAAACTCTCTCATTTGAGTCACTTTCTATGATTTGAGTATATTTGGACTGTTGCTTATTGGTACACGGGTTGCACGGGTTGTGGCTTGAGATTGCATCGATGTGTCATGTCACTAGAGTAGCTGTATTGGATGAGATGAGGTCGTTGGGATCTAGAATGACTACTATCGGATTCGATTTCTGCATGTTGAAAGGGTAATATCGATGTTCGGCGTAGGAATTTACTATGACCCTTGCCAAAGGAGAGGGAGCTTCATGAATGGTTGATATGAGGAATGGTTATGAATTCCTGCGTGTTTTATTCATCGTTGGCAGTACGAAAGTGTTGGAATGAGGCTCTATTTGATAAGAGGTTTATTATCGGTATTCGGTTATTTTGAGCAGTTGCTATGATTTGAAGTTTTTGCTACGAGGGAATGAGTTATGTGGTATATCATGAAATTGCATCTTGGGTACGGATATGGTTTGATACATCTTGTTCGGACTTATTCAGTGTATAGATGTGAGATTTTGATCTTATGGATAATTTCGGAAATGGAAATTTGGTTCTAAGGTTCATGGGCTTGGTTGGATTGCGAAATTTCAGTTATGTCGCGTTATCAGATCTATATGGGATAGGATGACGTGGTATCACCCCCGGGTATGTGCATGGTAAGGTTATTCAGCGATTTGTTGGCTTGTGGAACAACTCTGGGCACGTTCGAGGACGAACGTGTGTTTTAGTAGGGGAGGATGTAACGACCCGACCAGTCATTTTGAGCATTTGCACTTCGCTCTCTAGTTCTCAGGCATGGATAACCCCGTATGATGTATCATGACTTATGTAGATCGTTGGTTTTGGTTTTCAGGTTAATCGAAATAGATATAGAAGAATGATTCTCAGCTTGAATCTTTAAATTTGAAAGGTTTGACCAAGTTTTGAATTTTTAGTATTCTATCTCGGATTTGGATTTTTATGATTTGGCTAGTTTCGTTGGGTGATTTTGGATTTAGGAGCACGTTCGGAATGTATTTTGGAGGTCCGTGGTAGATTTAGGCTTGAATTGGCGAAATTAAAATTTTGGCATTTTCCGGTCAGCAGTGAAAATTTTGATACTGGGATCGGATTGGAATTCTGGAAGTTGGATTAGGTCCGTTGTGTCAATTGTGAAGTGTGTGCAAGATTTTAGGTAATTCGGATGAGGTTTGATAGGTTTTTTCATTATTTCCGGAATTTGGAAGTTTGGAAATTATTAGGCTTGAATCCGATGATGATTTGTTGTTTTTAGGGTTCCGAAGGTTGGAATAAGTTTGAATGATGTTTTAGGATTGGTTGCCATGTTTGGTTGAGGTCCTGGGGGCCTCCGATGAGTTTCGGATGGTTAACAGATCATTTTGGTTTGGAAAGATATCATATTTTCTGGCATTTTCGTTGTAGAGATTTGTTCATCGCGTTCGCGAAGGGGAGGTCGCGTTCGCGAAGATGTGGCCAGTGGAAGGATCGCGAACGCGAGGAATTAAACGCGTTCGCGAATAGGAAAGATGGAACGGCTGTACCCCAAGTATTTCTTCTACGAGTTCGTATAGAGGACAACGCGTTCGTGAAGGGTCTGGCAGGTGAAGCTACGCATTTGTGAGTGGGTACTCATGTTTGTGAAAGAGGAAATTTGAGCAGTGGATTTTGTGCTTCGCGAACGCAAGGCTTTGACCGCGTTCGCGAAGAAGGGAGTACCTGAACAGAATGTTTAAGTTCAAAATCGAGGGTTTTGGTCCATAATCTCAAAATTCATTAGAGAGCTCGGGAGAAGGAGATTTTGGAGGGGATTTTTAGAGGATTGATTAGGGTAAATGTTCTTCACTCAAATTTGGTTAAAATCCCATGATTATGTCTTGATTTTTATCATTTAATTTGGGAATTTTGGGTGAAATTGGGGAAAATGGAAGAAAATTTGGAGAGTTTAAATTGGGGATTTGAGGGACCATTTGAGGTCCGATTTTGATGTTCTTGGTATGCATAGACTCATGGGAGGATGAAGATTCTTGCGATGTGATTTTTATCAAAATCTGATACGTTGGCCCGGGGGTCGGGTTTGACCAATTTCGGGATTTTTGAGTTAATTTGATAATTTTTGTATGGGTTTCATTCCTTTGGTGTATAGTGATGATAATATACTGATTTTGGTTAGAGATGGAGCATTTGGAGGCCGAATAGAGAAACAAGGGCGTCGCGAGATAGAGTTTGACTTGGCTTGAGGTAAATAACGCTTTCAAACTTGGTTCTGAGGGTTCGAAACCCCAAACTATGTGTTCTATGATTGCTATTGAGGTGACGCAAATGCCAAGTAACGGGTGTGTGGGCGTGCACCGTGAGGATTGTAGCCTGGAGCATTCCTTGGCATCGCTTAGTAACTCTTTCTTGTTGATATATGTGTTTCTATCATGTGATTAAGTAAATGTGTTGTAAAAACATGCTAGATATCTTGTTAGAGCTTCACGCCGATACTGTTGAGACCCGAGTGGTCATTTCTTGCTGTCATCTCATTACATTCATTGATATTCTATACTCAGTCTTGCTCATGCATATCATATCATGTCTCAGTCTCAGTTATTATTATTTGGAACATCATATCATTGTTTCGGGCTAGTTTCATGACATTGTGAGCCGTGTGTGTGAGACTGGAGAGTGATGATTGAGTGAGGCCGAGAGCCTGATTGTGAGTGATAGTTATGGGATCCGGCTGCACGCCGCAGCAGGTTGATGATTATGATAGCGCTTGGTTTGTAGGAACCCCTCCGGAGTCTATAACACACCCCTAGTGAGCGTAGTTGATTATATTCAGGGATGGATCTTCTCCATGAGGTTGGTTGGCCTGTTCCTCGGTACTGGAGACCGATGGTCTGTGATGTGTATATATTCCGGGATGAATCTTCCTTGGGCCTTGCGAGCCATATACAGTACTGAGTGGTTGTGAGGTTGTTACTGTTATTATCTGGAGATGGATCTTCTCCATAGGCTGGAATGGCCTTCCTCAGTATTGAGTGATTGTTATCAGAGATGTATATATTCCAGGATGGATCTTCCCTGGGTCGTACGAGCCTTATACAATACTGAGTGGACGAACATTTGAGATTGTGGGCACTGAGGCACTCAGCATGGGGCATTTCATACCGCTTCTGCATTGACATATAGATGTAGCAGAGTTATACTTTTTTACCTTGTTCATACTTGCTCTGTTTTACTGTTTCAGCTGTTTATTTAACTGAAGCATACTTACGTTTCTGTACGTTATTTCTATTATCTTTGATGGGGTTGAGTTATTCACTACCTATCCGCCCATAGGTTGGACTTGTTACTTACTGAGTTGGTGTACTCACGTTACTCCCTACACCTTGTGTGCTGATTCAGGCACTTTTGGATCTAGTGGCGGTTGTTGATCGAGGCTTTTGACTTAGGAGATTATTGAGGTATCTGCACGGCGTTCGCAGGCCTTGACTCTCCATCTTACTTTCCAGTTGCGTTTCAGTTACTCCCTTAGACGTTACAATAGACTATGTATTTTTCCTTAGACGCTCATGCACTCAGTGACACCCCGATTTATGGGTTGGATTGTATCTATCCTTGGAATTTCTTATGTTTCATATAGTTCTTTTTACTATTAAAAGCTTCCGTAAGTGTTTTCAAACTTATTATTATCGGGTTGATTGTTTAGTTGAGACTGACCTAGTTTCACGATAGGCGCCATCACGACAGGTCGGGTTTTGGGTCGTGACACCAACACATCATCTTCATCAAATACATTTGATCCGCTTGTGAGAAGGTTGTCTTAACATCTTCACTTTCATCTACATCTACAATTCGTATGCAATATTAATTAGTTAAATATAAAGAATAATTAAATTTTTAAAACTAATTAACGTTATAAGACTTTAATCTTTTAATATGATGAGTTTAATAAACTTTAAGCTTGGGATACTCTTCTTGTTATTTCTCGTGTCATATAATTTTATATTTTATATACTTTAAATACGTATTTTATTAGGCCCACGGGCTGGCCCAGCTTACCCTCAGTTAAGTCTCACGGGCCATGGGCTTACTCGGGCAGGGCTTAAAAGCCTCGTTTTTAAATGGGCTCCAAAAATTCTAGCCCAGCCCTCGTTTTTATAGTATGATTATCTTATTTATAATGTTAGTGAACTTAGATCAAATATATAATAAGATATAATATTTGTAACATATGAATAAATACCTGCATTAAAAAATATTTAACAAATATAAAAAGTATTATATATATGGGGAGTTGAAAATGTCAAGGGTAAAATAGACGTTGTGCAGGATAAAAGGATAAAAATGTCAATTGTTCAAAGTTGAAGGATTAGTTTGATTTTTAGAGAGTATATGTATATATAAAAGAAAATTCAAACTATTAAGGCTCTCACCCGCGGAAGCAGATTCAAGATTTGAAGGTAATGGGGTCGAATAAAAATTTGAGCTAATATTGGAGTAAAACCAAGGTAGAATACCAAAAGTCTAAATGTGCCCCTAAATCGACCAATATAAATGCCCAAGCTCTGAGTTATAGGATATTAATCAAAATATATACATGTTATTCAAGATATATATACATATATAATATACTTTTTTGGAAGTTATCAGGGTTCGATGACCCTCTGTCCTAAGGGTAGATCCACCTCCGCTTACAAGTCACAACTCACAAACAACCAACAATATATCTATATTTATTAACTTAAAACGAATTTTGTTTGCTTTTGACTCTCCCTTCCAGGGGATGTGGATTATTCATTATGCCTTTTGTGGTCCACTAATGAAGCAAAAACTCGCATCTTAAAAGAGGAGAGAATTTAGTGTCAGTTAATAATAGACGCAATCAGAATTGACCCGTTCATTCTAATTTGAAGTATTCTTAGACCTTAGTCTAAATTATTCCTTGCATTACTAATTTCACTCCTTATTTATGCATTACTTGTCTCTATATTATCCCTTTAAAGTAAAATTCATAAAATTATTTAAATCATCATAATGACTTGGTCACTGTATTATTTATTAGATTAACCAATTGAATTTGTTAATTAGGCCACAAGTAATTCAATTATTACGTATGTGCTTAAAAATTACAAAATATTTAATAAATACTAAGTGTGGAACTCATAATTGCAAAAGGAGATAGATTCCATGGCAAGAACATAATTATTGGACCCGTCAAATTTAAATTCTGATCAATCCCCTTTCAAATTCCCTCATATGATTTTGTGCTACACTAGGGCTTATTGATCAATAATAGAAGAGAAAACTACCTGTTTAGTTCTTTCAGAGCTACAATACTACCAAAATTAATCAATTCATAAAATAATACCAATATTAGTCAATTTCTTAAACAAGAAACTAAAAATCTACAAACTCCTTTAGTAAATAATAAAGGAATTTACTTATCAGTTGCAGCTGAAATTCTTAATTGGTACATTATTGGCACGGCATTGCTTGAAGATTGAAGCTGGAAATACTGTAAAATCCATGAAACTCATTTTCAAAGTTTGAAGTTCGATTTAAAGAGTTTGGTTTTAATGTGGGATAGGATTATTTATTAAGGAAGGAGATGATTGCTTGAAAAGTGACGAAGATGGGTAAAACTCCACTGGAAGCAATTTAAGGTTGCTTAACCTTAAGTTCAAGATTTCGAGTTTCCGAAATTGGAAGTTGTTTCGAGCAAGGGTTATTTATTGGAATAGATTGGGTATATGTTAACGAGTTTGATTTTCAGTTTTGGGATGATTCGGTGGAGTTTTTGAGCTGGTTTGAATTAAAAATTCGAACTATGAGATGAACATGTGTATCACATATGTATCCCATGTATATCTATCTATACTTGCGCGTGAGATACATATGAGATATAAATAAATACAAAAACTTTAAACTCTAATTCAACTACGAATTTTGACTCCAAATAAATCCAAAGCACCTCCGTTCTTCCTCAAGTTTTGTATATTACTATGTTGTTCCAACATGGTCCAACCATAACCATTGAGAAAAAACTTATTTTGCCTAGGTCTTGTGAATGTTGTATAATTAATATCGAATTTTGACTTCAAATAGTCCAAATCACCCCAATCTCTTTCATTTTTTTTATATTGCCTTATTTATGTATTTTGAATGAATTTCAACCATATACATTAAAAAAAATCTTTTTTTGCATATTTTTTTTTGAATGTTGTATATGATTGGTAAATATTTTTGGCTAGTTTTGGTAGTATGACTAAAATGGCTAATAATTGGTAAGTAGTATCTTTTTGTGGTATGTGTATGGGCTAAAATTAGTTGATAACAAATGGTCGAATGGTGAAGTGACATGTGGAACCGAAGACAAGCAAAAGGTGAGTCAACAAATAACTGGCATCGGGTGCGAAGTATGTAACTAGTACTTGATGGATCCCGAAGGAAGCATAGCCGATAATAAAGATTCAAAGATTTAACATCGGATAGCATTTAATGAGCAAATATTATAGAGAATATTTGTATTCAAAGCCAGTCGTTATGCATCCATCAATGACGTTTTTATTCTCATTCAAGAGGATGTTGATTTTAGAATCTTGTTTCCCTAAATAGGCTATAAATAGCAGAATTAACAGCCATTGTAAATAAAAGAAAAACTCTGTACACAAAAGCTATACTCTATTATCTTGTTACGCTCAATTTGAACACTTGAATAATTGCTTACTTTTGTTCTCGGAAAGGCTAAGCCTTGAGTGAGGCCTGTTATCTTTTTTGATTTCATTTGATAATCTTATCTCTATTTTAATTTACTTCTTATTTTTTGGGTCAAATTGATTCGCTTGTCTATAAATCACATTATAAATTCAACTGTACTGTTTTATGGGTAAACAATTTGGTACCCACCGTGGGGCATAGACAGCTGCGTAGTTGCTTTGATCCACTCGTTTGCTATTAACTAAGTTTTGACTCTTTTCTTAGTAAAAATCAAATATGGTAGCTAATGGTGTCCACAACGCTCACAACATTAGAGCAGGCGATGAACGGGAAGTGGTGTCCTAGCATGATGATTCCATCAGCGAAATCCGCAATGAAGGGGATAAAACAGCCCCAACTCACGAAGATAATATCCCCGGCATGTGCAGTGCCCAATTCCTAATGATGCGGAGGATGAACACGTATCTTGAAATGGTTAAACTCCTGAGATAGCAGTAGAGCAATTATAGACCACCTCTCGAGGCAAGATCGTGTGATGACGGAATTGAAGCATGCGTTATCGGATGCTTGCAACAACGTTAATGGAAGGGCTCCATTTCCTCCTAGCGCTCAAATCAGATGACACAAAGGATCGATAACAACACTCAAAGGGATGAGGTCGGTTTCGATGAAGCCATAGGAACCGCTAGTGGATCTAGGAACAATAACCTGAGCGATCCTTTCAAAATCGAGCTCATGATATGCATGAGAGAGATGAATGAATAAATAGGTCAGAATGCGAAGGAGTTTCACGTTCGGATGGATCATGTTCCAGGCGCACCAAAGGTGTTAAAGGGTTCGAATTAAAAAAAGTACACACAATTGCCGTTTAAACTAAGTGTGTCACTAGAGTTGATCCCGAAAAGGTTAAAAATGCCAGACATGCTAAAGTATGATAGGACTTCGGATCTGCAAGAGAACATCATGACCTACACCATGGTAGTGAAAGGAAATAACTTGGCTCGTCATGAGATCGAGTCAGTTTTGTTTAAAAAATTCGACTCAACTCTCACGAAAAGTGCGCTGACATGGTATTCTCTCTTACTCGAGCATTCAATCGATTCTTTAGAAATGCTTGCATATTCGTTCATCAAAGCTCATGCCGAAGCAAGAAAGGTCCAGGATAGAAAGGCAAGATATATTCAGAATTTCGCAAAGCGAATCCAAGCTGTTGCGAGAATTCGTGATTCGTTTCCAAAAAGAAAGGATGTTGTTACTAGAAGTTCTAGATGAATGGGCAGTGGAGGCATTCACGAAGGGTCTAAATCCAATGAGTTTCGATGCCTCCCGAAAATTGAAGGAGAGTTTGCTCGAGTTTCTGGAAACCACATGGGCGGATATCCATAATCGTGACGAGTCAAAGATAACAACTTGGATCTTTGGTGTCATCCAAAGGACGGGGTCGCGATAAAAATCATGATAAGTTTGAAAATGACTTTGATGCAGATCAGAGGTACTCTAGGGGTCATTTTCTATCATATAGGAGGACCGATAGGCGTAGCAGTATAGTGTTCCAATCATCGAATAGTTTCTATTCCGAGAGAAGAATGGATCATGGACGGAGTAACGGACCCTTGCAAGAGAAAGAGGTGCAAGGTTCCTATGATCCTGCATATCCCAGGATGTCAAATTACAACTTTAATATCAACCTGGTAGAATTGGTGTCGGCAATTAGAAACATCAAAGTGGTAAGGTTTTCAAAACCAAAATGATCGGATCCTAGCCAGAGGGATTCTAATATGTGGTGTGAATTCCATTGGACTCACGACCATAGAACTGTGGACTGCCGACATCTTCGCGATGGTAGCGATGTTGTTGAGGAATGGCCGTTTTAGAGAGTTCTTAAGTGACCTCACCAAAAACAATTATGGTAGAAGCCAGGACAATGTAAAACCATCAAAGACAGCAGCACGGTCACCTCGGATGAAAATCAACATGATCTTCGGAGGAAGCAAGGTCAACGGGGTGACATTTTTGGCAGCTAAAAAGACAAAAATATCAGTGACTCATGGAAAGAGGATCCGAGAAGTCTCAGAAGATGACATCACCTTCATAGAAGAAGATGCTGACGGACTTCTTCTGCCACATAATGACGCAACGGTAATTCCACTTAATGTCTTAGATTTCAAAATTAAGCGTGTTTTGGTCGATTCAGGGAGTTCGGCCAACATCATACAATGGAGAGTTCTAGAGCAAGCTAAGCTAACCGGGAACCTCATTCCGATGACGAAACTTCTGGCTGGCTTCAACTTAACAAGCAAGACTACCCGAGGAGAAATTTCGTTGTCCACGCATGCCGAAGGAGTAACGAAGACCACCATGTTCGAAGTGGTAGATGGCGACATGGGCTATAATATGATCCTTAGGAGGCCATGGATACACGGGATGAAGGCCGTGCTCTCGACCTATCATCAACTATTGAAGTTTTCGACACCAGAAGGGATCAAACAGATAAGAGGAGACCAATCAATAGCAAAGGAAATGAACGTTGTAACAATTTCTAGCAGCAAGGATAGAGCATCCAACATATAGCAATTACAGGAACTGATGCCTTCTCCGATCCCAATCAAAGATGGAAAAAATGAGGAGTCATCATAATTATATCAGGCACCAAGATCTTTTTAGGTACTGGAAGAGACAGATGCAACCAAATTAACCGTAGAAGAGCTCAAAAAAATGGCCCTGTTTGAGGAATTGTTTGGAAATAAAATTTCATTTGGGAATGGGGTTAAGTCTTGATCTCAGGTTAGATATTATAAGTTTTCGTAAAGCTAACATTGACTGCTTTGCATGGTCGCACTCGGATATGACAGGAATTCCATTGGAGATAGCAGTCCATAAATTAAGTTGGGATCCTAACTTCCCACCGGTAAGGCAAAAGAAAATCCCGATAGCGGAGGTCAGGAACATGTTTGTCAAGGAAGAGGTAACTCGACTACCTAATATCGGTTCGATCCCAGAGGAGATCATCTGAAACATCTCCAAAAGACGTTCGACATCCCGAGGAAGTACAACATTAAGCTTAACCTAGAGAAGTGTGCCTTTGAGGTTGGCTCCTGTAAATTCTTGGGAATTCTGGTCTCTCAAAAAGGGATCGAGGTAAATTCTAACAAAATCAAAGCCATCGAGGACATCCCCGACTAGTTAACAAGTGTGAAGGAAGTACAAAGGCTAACCAATAGGTTGGAAGTTTTCACTAGATTCATCTTAAGGTCCTCAAAAAAATGTCACCACTTCTTCTCACTTTTGAAGAAGAAGAAGAACGACTTCGGGACTCCGGAATGACAACAAGCACTAAAGGATCTAAAAAGGTACATATCCAATCCTCCGTTGTTGTCGAAGCCCGGGGTAGGTAAACATTTGCTAATTTATTTAGCGGTCTAGGAAGTAGTAGTAAGTGCCGTTTTTCTCCGAGAATAAGAAGGTACGCAATTTCCTGTTTATTATGTTAGTAAAATACTATCAGGAGCGGAGACACGTTATCCGCATCTCAAAAATCTGGCATTAGCTCTCGTAGTTGCCTCTCAAAAGCTTAGGCCTTATTTCTAGTGTCACCCTACAGCCGTGGTGACAACCTTTTCCTTAAGGAATGTCCTTCATAAGCCTGATTTGCTAGGCCATTTGGCTAAATGGGTAGCCGAAGTGAGCGAGTTTGACATTGAGTATAAACCCATGACTGCGATCAAGTCACAAGTTTTTCCAACTCCGTGACCAATTTTAGTCTGGAATTAATGCCTTTGGCTGCTAAGGAAGTAGTAATGGTGTCGGAAACGACATCAGGAGTTTGGACCTTATTTACGAATAGAGCCTCCAATATAAAAGGGTCCGGTCTCGGGGTAGTTCTAATCACGCCCTCAAGGGAAACCCTAAGGCAGGCCATTAGAACTGTACCATTAACTAATAATGAAGTCGAGTATGAGGCTTTGATTGCTTGACTTGAACTAGCTCACGGACTAGGTTCCGAGGTCATTGAGATAAAGTGTGACTCCCATCTGGTGGTAAACCAAGTGTATGGAATTTTTGGCACGAAGCAGGAATGCATGCAACAGTACTTGAACAAGTTTTAGGCATTACTTGCACGATTTAAGGAATGGTCAATCGTTCATATTTCGAGGGAGGAAAAGGTGGAGGCAGATGCATTGGCTAATTTGGGGTCATCCATATAGATGAAAGGATCTGATTCCGGTATGGTCGTCCAATTGCTGCATTCGATGTTGGATGTGGATGGCTACCGTGAAGTAAATTCAACCAACTTAATTTGGGACTGGAGGAACGGGTTCATTAAATATCTCAAAAATGGTAAATTACCATAAGACCCAAAAGCGTCTCAGGCACTCCGGACCAAAGTAGCTCGGTACTATCTTGTTGATGGACAGTTATATTAAAGGTCATTCCAAGTACCACTGGTTCAGTGTCTAGGAGCCTCGGATGATGACTACGTGGTAAGGGAGGTCCATGAAGGGGTTTGTGAAAACTACTCCGGTGCAGACTCATTGATTCTCAAGTTAATCAGGGCCGGCTACTACTGGCCTTGGATGGAATAGGATGCAAAGGCATTTGTACAAAAATGCAAAAAGTGTCAATGCCATGCACAATTAGTGCACCAACTAGCGTAACTTCTACATTCGATAGTGTCACCATGGCCTTTCATGAAGTGGGGGATGGATATAGTCGGTCCCTTACCGCAAGGGCTCGGAAAGGTAAGATTTCGTTTGGTTTTAACTGACTATTTTACTAAATGGGTTGAAGCTGGTCCTTAACAAAAGATTGGGGAATGTGAAGTGATGGAATTCATATGAGACCAGATAATTTGTCAATTCGGAATATCAAAGGAGATTGCTTGTGATAACGGGCCACAATTCATAGGCTCAAGAGTCACAAAGTTTTTGGAAGAGATGAAGACAAACAAATTATGTCTTCACCGTGCCACCCGAGTGCTAATGGACAGGTAGAGTCAACCAACAAGGTAATTATTCAAAACCTTAAAAATAAGTTAGAAGATGCTAAAGGAAATTGACCGGATGAGCTACCAGGTGTTTATGGGCATATCCGACCACGGTGAAGCCGAGCATGGGTGTAACACTCTTTTTCCTCGTGTACGGCTCGGAGACTCTGATACCGGAGGAATAGGGGAGCCGAACTTGATGTTTTCCCAAGCAAATGAATAAAAAAATAATGAAGCACTGTTGGTGAAGCTAGACTTGCTTGAAAAACACCGGGATCTAGAATATCTGAGGATGGTAGCACAAAAGCAAAGGATGAAAATGTATTATAATCGTAGGGAAAATCTCTGATATTTCAAATTTGGTGATATGGTTCTACGGAAAGGTACTCAAAGTACTCGAGAAATCAATGCTGGAAAGATGGGATCAATATGGAAAGGACCTTACCAGATTTCAACTATAACTGGTAAAGGCTCATACGAATTAGAAAATCAAGACAGAGTCAAAATTGTCGAGCAATTGTAACGTGACTCAACTCAAATGTTTTTAATGAGGCAGTAATGTAAAATATATTACGAAGGAAGGATCATCAGCAAAGGCAAGACCTTTAATATCAAGACACTAAAGTTCTTCCACCGATGGGGATAAACGACCATGAACTCGTGTGGTAACCAACTTGTGGATGGTTAAATAATATTTGGTTTGATAGAAAATATCGTCTTCCAAAACTCAAACAAATAATTAATCGTTCATAAGTTGTCTCCACCGATGAAGTAGTAGTATAAAGTATTAAACGAAGGAAAAGGCCCTAATGAAGAAAGACTTTCAGTGTTCGAATTCGCATGTTTCTCATTCGAACGCTGGGGGGAATAGTATATGATACGATACCAAGAATGACAAGAAAATTGAGACTACTAGAATCGAGATCAATAATATCTCATCAGGGCCGGGGACTGCGTGATCAGCCCTATAGAAATAAGTTGTACAAGTTAGCCATATATATTGGCAGATTTATTTATTTAAGAAAATGAATGTTTATGTAAATTTACTTTTAAATATAGAGGGAATAAATCAAATTCCTTTTATCCTTATCTTATTTCTGACCAAATGATAAGTTAATTTATTTTATTATTTGAGAGTTAACAAAACTTTCAAATGCTTGTGTTGTAATGAACATGAGATGTCCTCTTCAAAAGCACCGTAAACATAAGGGATCTCTTTTATGAAACCCTCATAATAAAGGGTAGATTCTGAAAGTGTTTATGCCCGGAATCAAAAGCTATCAGATGCAAAAATACTCCCGAAGCTTTATCAATTAAGTGCAAAAAAATGTTTTTGCGCAACACTTAAGAAAAAAGTTCTTTTATTTATTAAAGTGCCAAACTTAGTAAAAAGCTTTGGCATAATTACAAAAGATAAAAGGAAAATAATTTTTTATACATTATTCTTTGCTGCTAGAACGCGAAGGCAGAGAAGGGTCTTCATTTCCCCCGGTGGAAGAAGGCTGCTCTACTGTCGGTTCGAGGCCTTCATCTTCTTCGATTTCCCCTTCGGATCCTAAATACTCATAATTAGTAATTGACGATTCAGATGCAACGGACCGAGCAGGAAGGTTCTCATGGGCGGTTAACTCTAGTTCTGGGGCCTTGGCAGTGCAGTCATCTATGTTGGAAATGCCTTCTTTGGCCTCCTCCAAAGTCTTCCTCTTTATATGATAAAGCGTAGGTCTTTTCGAAGATGAGGGAGTCTTCTTGGTCCTGGAATTTTGCTCAGAGCTTATTAATTTTATCTTGGAGTTCTTCATTTTCAGTCTTCATTGCGCTGATTTTGGAATCAAACTCAAAGTTGGTTGTTGAGTGAAGACGGTTCTGCTCCATGACTCTCTTGAGTCTCTCTTCCATTTTTGCCCTCTTCCCTTCAGCAGTATGGGCCTCCTTGGTTTTGGCATGCAAACCAGCCTCTAAGTTACTAACTTGTTCCATGAAGGCTGATTCACATTCGGCAGCAGCAGTCACAACATCATGAAACTCATCCCACTTAGCCTTTGCTTCCTTAAGGTTCTCATGAATCTGGGCGGCTTCTTGGATATGAGCCATCCGTCTTGTTCAGACTGATGCAGTCGTGCCTCAAGATCCTCCATTTGAGAAACTTTGTCCTCCAGCACTGTGAGATGCTCAACTAGCTGATTCCTCTTAGGCAACAGTTTTTCTCCTTATGAAACAAGCTCTTGCTTGTCCAGAATCAAACTTTGCAGGCCCTTGAAGGTAAGAAGATTGGCCTAAAAAAGGGACATGATCAATATTATTACTTCGGAGCGTAAATGGGAAGAATGTAGAAAAAGGTGAGATTATTACCTACACCGAGCAGTGTATGCTGGTGTTTATTATGCACTCTTTAGAAAGAGAGTCCATCCTTTTCCAGGCCTTAACTGAAGCCCGTGGCTTCAGGTAATTAGCAAGCTCCACAAGCTTGGAGAGAATATGACACTCTTTCAAAACCAAAAAAGTATCACTTCACCTTCCACGAGGATCTTAAGAAGGGGTCGAGTACATGTTTCCCAAGTTCTCGTGGTCGGGAGACCGTGGAGGAGAAGTATTACCTACTTATTCGGTTGAAGCCGGTGGAATAGAAGCAGTCGGTATGGTGGAGAAGGAGCGACTGTTGTCGATGTGGACGGAGAAGAAACAGCTATGGTAGAAGGAGTGGTAGTTGTTACTGGCTCAGAAGTTGGTGGAAGGAGGAGGTCAAGGGCCGAACTCCTTTGACCGGAGACGACAACATGGGTCTAAAAGCGAGAATCAGCATTCTCAATCAAGTCCATTTCCCCTAGAGTGCCTGAACTTCTACTGGCAGATTTTGGAGTTCCCCCAGCTGAGCATACGATTGAGCTGATGAAGGTCGTTCTCTGTTTTAAAGGGAAGCCTCTTCATTATTGGCTTCCTCTTCATCATCAAGGATCACTATGGTAAGTTCAGTTGATGTTTTCTTTATTTTTTTTATCTTGAGTCCCAACCGAAGAGGAACGACTTCTCTTCGATTTCTTATTTTTGGGTTGGAGACTCTGAGAGGATGCATACTCACCGAAGTCTCTAGCAGATCCACTAGCCTTGCTCCGATTAAGGACATTCTACAATTTTTGCTTGGCCTTCTCGGGGTCATCGAGAGCGTCGACATCGAGGCACACAACAAAACCCCTTGGAGGCCCTATAAAAGCAAAAGGATGGTTAGTAAATTATTCTTAAACTATTTTACACAAATAAAATTGAAAGAAACATGAATTTTTCTCACCATCATTCTCGGCTCTCCACCCATATTTGGGAGCCATTTCTTTTCACCGTCGGTATTTTGAAGTTGTAATATCCAGAATTTTCTGAACCCATCGGTCCAAACCATGAATCTGTGGTAGTTCACAGTGAATAGCTGAAATGAAGAGAGTAAAAATTCAGCAAAGCAGGAAATTATCTTTTTTCGAAGAAAGGAAATGAATAACCGAAGACTTACGAAAATGATTCCATGATTTGGGGAAAGCTGGAGCTGTGACCGGGATGATGTCCCTGGTAGTAATAACAACGAATTGTTCCATCCATCCATGGTCGTTGTCATCTTGTACGCTGGTGAGAAGAGCGTGGTGACCACACTTGCTGAAGTTTAACATTCTCCCACGGAAAATCTTGGGGGTGTAAAGATCATCATATGTGTGAGAGTTAGGGTTTCCCCGGTCTCGATGCACAACTGACAAAGGCCACCGTACACCATATGGATGGGCGTACTTGTGCCAAGAAGACCTGGTATCAGTGGCAAAATTCCAGAATTATCGAGTCAAGTCCTTCACTCGACCCCCAAGGTGAAGGGACCCAAAGTAAAATGTATAGATATACATGAACCCCGCCTTGGAGTAGGTAACTCGTTCTACCCCATTTGGGGCGAATATTTTGACATTGAAGCAGTTGCAGTCCTCCTTCACAATAGGGATGCTAGAAGGATGGATAGAGGAGGGGTACCTGTGAACAAGCCAAAACTTGTTGCTTGTGGAATTTGCAGGTGTTTTTTGCTCCTGGAGATTAGATGTGCTGCTAAGATGAAGAGGTATGATGGTGTTTACGGTTGGAGGTTCATACTCGACGTCAATCTCTTTGGTTTTATTTTTCTTTAGGCCTCCAACGATGAGAAGACCAGTGTTTTTGAAGATAGTAGTGTAAGAAGACATGATGGTAAAAGATCAGTAAAGATCGTTCTTAATGAGAAAGTTGAATATTTTAGGAAAGTTCTAAGGAAACTCAGAAAAGGAGAAAGAGTTGTGGAAGTAGTGAAAGTGAAGAAGTAAAAATAATGAGTAGCAGAGAAGCAATAGACGGCAAAAATCATGGTCATGATAACCTCAAAAACTGGCAAAAAAACTTGCTGAATCACGGGGCAACACGTGTTCAGGGTACTAAATGCGAGAAGGCGTGCGTCTCTTCAAGTGTCAGAGATCGTTCAGGAACTTTTCTTCCAAAAAAGAATTCTTATCTACTTCTCGGTAACACTGAGTTGCATCACCAAAAAGGAGGGGGACTATCTGTATGGGGTGAAATTGGTTGATAACAGATGGTCGAACAGTGTTGTGACATATGGAACCGAAGACAGGCAAAAAGTGAGTCAGCAAATAACTGGCATCGGGTGTGAAGTGTGTAACCGGTACTAGATGGATCCCGAAGGAAGCACAACCGATAATAAAGATTCAAATGTTCGACATCAGATAACATTTATTGGGCACCTGTTATAAAGAATAGCTATATTCAAAGCCAACCGTTATGCACCTATCAATGACATTTTTATTTTCATTCAAGAGGAGCTTGATTTTAGGATCTTGTCTACCTAAGTAGGGTTATAAATAGCATGATTAACAACCATTATAAAGACAGAAAAACTCTGTACACAAAAGCCATACTCTATTATCTTATTACGCTCAATTTGAACAGCTGAACAACTGCTTTTACTTTTTTCCTCGGGAAGGCTAAGTAGTGAGTCAGGCCTGTTATCTCCTTTGTTTCATTTGATAATCTTATTTCTATTTTTTATTTACTTCTTATTTTTTGGGTCAGGTCGATTCACTTGTCTATAAATCATATTATAAATTCAACTCTACCGTTTTACGAGTAAACAATACGTGTCTCGGTAATTTTCTCATAATAGAACTCATTACTTATTTAATCACATAATTCAGCATAAGTAATCAAATAGGTAGAGTACCCGTATAAATGATAAGCTGACGCGTGAAAACGGCAACTCATGCATCACCAATATAATATATACTATATAATTATTTCTCATTCGTGAGGATGTCCCCGCAAGAAATTAAAAACATCCAACACCATGTGCATATCACAACCAAAAAAGAAGGGTGATTAAATGACATGTATTCTTAATTTATCTTGATTAAAAATAAAGGGGGGATACATTTCAACGTTGTATGACTAACTGGCAATGACTAGTGAGTAGTGATTTTCGCTTCATGCAGGAGAATTATAGCCTGTAATTCAAACTGAGGACGAGTTTTTGGGATTGCTTACTTTCATGTAAATAAGAATTGTGACATAATAAAATAAAGCTCGATCAGGGTAGAGCTATGGCTGTGTTGAGCTGCAAAGACTGGATCACATAAGATTCTGGCAAGTTGAGAGGTGGCATTGAGAAATGGTCATAAGTAGAGCTGCCTTTTCTAATTTCTTGCATAGTGAGAAGAGCTGCTATTGTCTTCCGAAATATTCCTTCTCCTACTACTGTTATAATTCCTTGTCTTTCTCCCCCTAATCGACTCACTGATTTTCCTTCATCACATGTTGGAAACACTGAATTTATGGTGCTTTCACACTCTTTGACAAGCTTTGAGATGAGATCAGTTATGAAGAATGGCCGTTGAAGCACCTTCTGTATAGGGCAAGCGCAGCAATCCACCAGTTCTCTTGTCATACTTTTTCAATATCTTAGCCAAACCTATGAAATCGAGTCATGTTTTTATTAAAAAGAGTATAAGTTTCTTATGAGGGGTATCAAATGGGCCGGTCAAAATGGATTGAGTTAACTCGCCCCTCCCAAAAGTTATTTGGGCTGAGTCAAAATGGATTGAGTTAACTCGCCCCTCCCGAAAGTTATTTGGGCTGAGTCAAAATGGACTAAAATTTGGATAATAACCCAACCGCCCAACTTTTACCAAACTTTAATTAATATGTATTATTTTCTTATGAATTGTATAATTAGTAAATAAGAATTTTCTTTTGTTATGATCATATATATAACACGTCCAACAAAAAAAAATATTTTTAAGATACTTTGGCAAAGTTACTCATGAATCAATCTTGAGATTGGTTAGATTAAGCTGGGCTGGGTTCAATAAATTGGCGGGTCAATAACTAGCTCAATCTTGAGTGGGTTGGGCGGGTCATTTGGGCTTGAGTCAAATTTGACAGCCCTATTCCTTATATGTCGATGAGACACGTAGATTAACCAAATCTTTATTATTCAATGAGACCACTTTAACGTAATTACTAGTAAATCTCTATGATAAATATTAATTGATAATACGGTAAATATGATAATTAACCTATTATCACATGTTAAATTACATTGAATACTGATGATAAAAAACTTTTACAATCTCAATGTAAATTAAATAACTTAAATCCTATTAAAATGATTTTAATTCTTGAAATTCTTTTCTTTATTGTATAGGTTTTGGAATTTACTTCATCTGTTTAAATTTATTTGGCACACTTTTCTTATTTGTCCGTTCCAAAAAAAATAACATATTTTTATATTTAAAGATAATTTAACTTAAAACTTTTTATTTTACCAAGTTTACCCTTAGTGAGAAACTTTTACAGCGATACAAATATTATGAACCCACAAATATTAATTTTACCCTTTAAAATTTTAAAACCCCAAATTTCAAAAGTTTTTTTCTCTAAATTTTGTGTCTGAGTCAAGCTACCTATGGAACAACTATATTGTAAATTGTAATGGACGGAATCCTTTATAAGATACCTGTGTAGTTAATATTACTATAGTTGATTAAGAGGACCATTTCACCGTGGAAATCGACGATGTCTTTTTTAATCTTTGACATTTCCTCTGTGTAACGTGTCTCTGAGGGTTCATTCCCATTTGGGCCCCATATATCAACCACAATCTGTATCATCTGTTGCAACTCCTGCATAATCAAATACAGTATGAATTTTCGATCAATCTAATTTAGTACCGTGAAGTAGCAGTTGTGTTTAAGTATTTAAAATGGAGGTTGAAGGGGAAAATGTGGTTGCAGCAGGACTACAGAAAGAGAGAGAAGGAGCAACGAACAAAATTTCTTAAAAGAGAGAAGAGTTTCATTTCTACGCCAGAAGTTTATTTATTTATTTAAATTTACACCTATGTTATTACTATCTTGAGTGTAGCAAAAAGAAAAAGAAACATTAAGTATAGAGTAATAAATTATTAAAAGGAGTAGAAAGGTACGTTGAAAGTATGCACATGTGGCAAAACTAAAAAAAATTATAACTAAGAAATAAGTTGAAAAGATCTAAAGAGAAGTCATTTGAGGAAGTTTCCTATATTTGCCCTTGTTATGCATTGCCATAACATTGCAAAATACGAGGATATAAATACATGATCAAGTGACTGCATTCTCACTTTAACTTTTATTTATTAGTAATGTTAATTAGTTCGGCAAAAGCATCGAATTAATAAATACTTATCGTAGCAACTCAGGGATGTGAATGTATAATGTGAGGTCAAAGTTAGCCAGCTTTTTTTTACGTTAAACAACAATAATAACAATAATAAATTAACTGAATTGTTACTAATGGAATCCGTAAAGAATAGTGGATGCCCAAACTTTATCCCTATGTTAGGTAATGCTGTACGGTGGGCCGGGCTGAGATCGGGCCCGCGGTCCTAACGGGCTAAACGGGCCTAGTGGGCCGGTCCTGGTGGACCGGTCCCTAATGGTGCAAAAAGCCCGTGGCGGGCCGGGTATGGTAAAAAAGCCCACGAGCCCGGATCCGCTAAGCCCGGGATCGGCTGGCAGGCCTGGGCCGGTCTTACCGGGCCTAACGACTACTTTTTAAATTTTTTTAAAAAAATAGCAACGGTCAAAAATTAAAATTATAGCCGTTGGGCTGCAATTTTGACCATTTGGAAGTTTACAAAATAGTCATTTGGCCCACAAACTTTATTTTAACCTCAAACTTTATATAATTACACTTTTTCCCAATTCTCAATTATAAATACCCCCTCATTCTTTCATTTTTACTCACCAATTCATCAATCTCTCTCAATCTCTCTACTATAATTGCTTATTTTATTGTTGAAATTTCGTGAAAAATTGTGAAGTTGGTGAATTGAAGTATTCAACTCTTCAACGATTTTCAATTTTCAAGAAGTTGTTCGGCAATTCGGTAAACGCGTTCCAACTCTTAAGTTTTAATATTATAGTTTTGTTAGTTTTATTTAGTATAATTATAATTAACATGACATTTTCTTTGAAATTTTTTTTGGTGGTAAGGGTAAAGCTAAAATTGGTGAAAGTAGTGGCCAACCTACTACCCTTCCCCCGGCTCCCCGACCCAGACCTGGTAGACGTCCTGCTGCTCCTATTATTCTTGATAGTGATAACCCCTGTTTTTAATTTTCCGATAGTCAATTTTGCCATAATGTTGCACCAGGTGAAAATTTAGATGATGAAACTATGAATGTTCTTTATCCTAATGAAACTATCTTTGAAAATGAGGATGAAGATGAAACCCAACCGGATTTAGATGATACACTTACTAGTCCTTTTAATAACCCAACTGATGTACCGCCCGACCCACCTGTAGAAACCCCTAGCTTTAATAGACAACCTCCTAAACGCCTAGAAACATCATTAGTTTGGAATTTTTTTACTCAAGTAAGAGAACAAAATAAGGCTAAGTATAAAACATGTGGGAAATTACTGGCGCATAAATATACTGGAGACCGTAGCGGCACGGGTAGTTTGACTAGGCACATAAAAATACACCCTAGAGATAAAGCTAGATATTTACAAATGAAAGCGCAACTAGAGGGAACACATGTAGATTCTGATGTTAACCCTAGTACAAGTTCAAATCTAGTTCAACCAGGAATTAACACTGTGACCGGAGGTATTTTATATTACGATCCAAATAGAGATCGTGAAGAATTAGTAAAGATGGTTACCGTTATGTGCTTACCCTATTCTTTTCCCTCTAATCCTAATTGGGTGCATTATATTAGAAGAGTTTTTAATCCTATTTATAAAGGTTGGCTTCACGCAACATTTAAGAGCGATATTTATAAATATAAACATGAATATGAACAATATTTGCGGTATTTATTTACTCATATAAGTAATCGGATTTCTATTACTACTGATATTGGTAGAAGTGGTAATGATTGTGATTATCTAACTGTTACAAGTCATTGGATAGATGAGGAGTGGACAATGCAAAAACGCATTATTGCGTATAGAATAATTAATTCATGTCACACAGGTAAGTTTATAGCTAACACTGTTGCAGATATTTGTAGATATTTTTGCTTTAGAGATAAAATAATGGCAATTTCTATGGATAATGCTTCTAGTAACACTAGTGCTATAGGCATACTTACAACAACACTAAATCCCGCATTTAGGAATATATTCCATGTTAGATGTATTTGTCATATTTATCATTTAATTGTCGGTGATGGTATGCGAATTTTAAATTTAGAAATTGAAAAGGTTAGAATGGCTCTTAATTGGCTTTTTTATTCAAACCGTAGAAGTAGACTAAGAGAATATTTTAAAAAATGTGATGAATATGGCCTTAGAGAAAGAAAGGTTCCTAAAGCTTGCCCGACTAGATATACTACAAGAAAATATATAAGGTAATATATATACATAACATACAATTTATACTACAAGAAAATCTATATATATATACTACAAAACATTATAAGAAATTATATTTGGAAATATATATACATAACATACTATATATAGTATACTATACTAGTATACTATATATATATATATATATATATATATATATATATATATATATATATACTATATACTATACTAGTATACTATATATACTACAAAACAAGAATTTTCAAAATTAAAAATGAGGGCCCTACCCCCAATGACCACCAACGGCCATATTGCACAAATAGCCATTTTTTTTCAATTTACAAAACTAACCTTCTCTAACACTATAAATACCCCCCTCCCTCTTCTTCATTTCAATACTCAATACTCATTTATCAATCTAAATTTCTCTCAATCTCTCAATCTCCAATTTTCAAGACTTCAAGTCCCAATCTTAATTTTCAAGTTACATCATGCCTCGTTCGGAAAGAGTGCGCTTATTTGTTTCGCACTACTATGAAGTGCTTGAAGAAAATGAAGAAGGCCAAATATTAAAATGCAAGAACTGTGGAAGAGTCTTAAATTTTCGTTCAGGGTGTACCACAGACATTTTAAGGAGGCATATAACGTATTGTGTTGATGGTATTTATCCGCAAATTCGTCTTTAAGATATTTCAACAATTTGTGTTATTTTAAAATTATTAGACGTATTTATGCTTCATGTTGTACTTTCTTATTAATTTATTATGCATGGCAATTTAGTTTTACTATTGTTTTGTTATTTTACTTTTTCGTCAAGCACTTTAATAATTAGATTTCTGCATCTATATTACATATATATTATTTATATAGCCATGATATGGGTTACAAGAAATTTCCTTAAACAAAAAAAATAAAAAAAAAAAAAGCCCGGAAATAAAAAAGTCCGTTAGGCCCGCTATGCCCACGAGCCCGACCCGTTTAGCCCAGGACCATATGGGCTTAGGCCACCCGTTGAGCCCACAAAGACCGCCAGAGCACAGGCCCGCTAAGCCCAGGCCCTTTTAAGCCTGGCCCGTTTGGCCCATTTAGGCCCGGTCCGGCCCACCGTACAACATTAATGTTAGGCAGGCGCAAAAACTATTTCTGAAAAAACTTTGAAAAACACCAACAAGTCACCGAGTTGGGTAGTTTTGGAATTTAAGATCGACTCGTTGACTTACAAATACGATTACTATTTGCACTTTGACTTGTTCAAGACATGAAAGCAATCCTATTGACTCAAAATTCAAATGTCCACTCAACAAAAGAGCGTTCAACAGCAAAACAATTATAACACAGAAAATTAATTTACACAAGCAGGAATTGAACAATACAAATAAAATGCCTTATGTTGTATAAGTAAATCTTCTTCTTGTTCCACAAAGAAAGCATTGAACTTGTCAATCTCATTGTTCAACAAGTAAACAAACTCTGTCTCCGATCCATTCAACATTGCCGGAGAAGCTGATGAAATCAGGAGCACTAATTTCTTCAAATCTTTATACGACAAAAACTTATCCCCCACCCCGGCAACGTTTCTTCAACATGTTGCTTCAATCTCTTCCCGAACTTCATTTATCCTATTTAAGAACAACACAAAAATCCTATACCTATTTGTACCAAAATTTGGTATAAAAAGACAAAATTGATCCAAAATTGATGAGAAGAGGAGAGGAGTATTAGTGTGTGTAATGAAAAACAAAAATATCAGTTAAGTTTGAGTTTTATAAGGTAAAAGAAGGGGTATGAAATTAGAATATTTTAAAAGCATATTCTTGGAGGTGATGAAGTGGCAAAAGTAAATTAAAAGGGACAATGAAGTAAGAGAAATTCTCATCATATTCGTTTTTCACTTGGTCCTAACTCATACCTTAAGACATGCTTTGTACTTCTTTTAGGCATGCACTAATTAAGTATTAATTAGTTTGGAACGGTGTTAGACATGCCAGTGAAATAAGGACAACCTTCAGATTAATTCTAAATTCGGTGGACAAAACGTGGAAACATCTAGCCATATTTTGACAGTTAGATTAGGGAATCTTGTGAGGAAGGATTATTCTTTCGTATGTTCTATGAATACGAATCTCCCATTTGAGGGCAAATTCCCTAATAACATTACTCCTCTGGAAAAATTTCCTTAAAATCTGCAATGGACAATCACGCTATTCAAGTGGAGCCACCCCCAAAACCACCTGACATCCCTTCCAACCAATCGACAGACCTTTCCTCGATCAAGGAAAAGCTACTAGCCAATGACCATGAGAAAAGCTTTTCCTTGTCCTCAACTCCCTCTCATTTAGTACCTATGCCTATTGACTCCATCGAGGTGGAATTGGACAAATCACTTACAGAACAGGAAAACGAACACCTAGTTCAAATAAGTGGGGAAGACAAGCAACACATCTACTATCCTTGAAAGTTCTCTGTAATAATTAAACTCCAAGAAAAAAAAAGTACTTCACCAAGTACTCAAACGGAAAATCACTAATCTATGGAAGCCTTCTGAGGCTTTCCCTCTCATGACCTGGGAGAGGGCTACTACACAGTCAAGTTCAATAAGAAAGAAAACATGGTAACAGCCCTGCAAAAAGGCCCCTGGTTCATATTTGGCACTTTCTTATTAGTACAAAGATGGGAGCCTAATTTTGTGCCATAAAGAGCAAAACAAACACTCACCGCAATCTGGGTAAGTTTGCCAGAACTACCCACAGAATTTTACGATGAAAAGATCCTAACAAAAGTTGGAAACACAATAGGAAGACTCCTCAAAGTGGATGCATGCACTTCTGCAACCCTTCGAGGACGTTATGCTAGAATTTGTGTGGAATTACCCTTAAATAAACAAGTTAAATAAAATGTGTGAATTGGCTCTCATAAGCAGCAGATCCTATACGAGTACAAAAAGCTTCTCTGCCTAAACTGTGGCTTCCTAGGCCACTCCACCAGCCAATGCAAAAGAACAAATCCCCAACTAAAAACCCTAGCAACAAAAGGAAAAGAAGCAGAGAAGCAAAAACTTCCACAAAACAACATGCAAGAAGAACAACACAAAATCTGTTAAATAGATTAGAAAATATCAACGGAGGAATGACAAGCATCAACGGAGGAATGGCAAACAGTAACATTCAAGAACGGTACCAAAAACAAACTGCGAACAAAGAAGCTATATCAAGGACAGGTATAAACGTAAATATCTTTGATGCTTCTACAGGTAAATTTCTTACTTCTCAAATCTTTAATTACAAGGCAAGACCTAATCAAGGTAGTGTGGGCGTTAAGACTATCGATTCAAACTCCCACAGAGGCTACCAGCCCATCCAATCGCCATTGTCAATGGCAAATAATTCTCAAAACCACTTCTCCTACCTCTCTCCACAGAACATGGCTTTGGATAACTCCAAAAACCACTTAGACGAATTACCTGACTCTTTTCCGCATAAGAATGGTAATAAGACTGTTAATACTACTAATTCTAATAAAAACATTATTAACAATATTAATACCCCTAATAACTCTACCCTTATTAAAAAGGACCTTTTTGATAAATCTACAAAAATACAAAAAGAGTGTCAGACACTAGAGCTCCCCTCTTAACCCCTACCCCTGTGGAACCAATGAGGGTGAAAACCCCCTAACTCACTACTGGATCCCCCTAATAACGAGAGTAACAGAAACAACATTACCCACCTATCAAAGCATGAAGTATCTATGTTCCAAATGGCCAATGCCAAGGAACATGTAGCCCAAAACCAATCTATCTCTCATACAAATAAAACCCTTACGCTATCCTATTCATTCAACATGCAAAGGGATATCACAATCATTGAAACTGATACTGTGACTTCCCAATAACCAAAAATACACTCTAAAAAATCCTCTATTCACCAACAGAATGCCTAGACTACCCATAGCCAACAGGAGACGATACAGATTAATCCAACTCCTGCACCTTCATCAGAATATGGCAAATCCAACCAACCCAAATCAACCACCATCTCAACCACCAACAATTCTGATTCAACCCCTTATGCCAGAGAACCACCAGCCCCTAGTCATGGGTGGAACTGGGCTTGATGGGTCATGCCCTTTCCTTCACCATCATGCTAAATAGGAGGGAAACAGTAATTGTCCTCCACAAGTCACACTACCTAGCTCAACTGATTCCGGAAGGGATTCGCCTCTCAATGAACAACTACCTGAACCACATTTAGTTGAACAACATTCTCCAACCAATCGCACAAAATCTCCCTCCACATGAAAACCAAATGATGATGGGGGAATGGATCATGCCACCACACTTTGTTCCACTCCAATCAGCCCAACCAGTGATGAATCTTCCATTCTTCACTCTGGAGATAGCCACCTCTCTAAACCCAATCTTCACTCCTTGGGACACACATGCACCACAAAACCCAACTGCCAGTGTCTAAAATGCAACTACATCTCTCCACCAAACTACTCCATAGTCCCATGCACAGCTAAACTCCCAACCCCAAGAGGCCATGATGGAAGAAGCAGCAGAGCCTCTCAACTTAGTCCCAGAAGTAATAATAGACAATTCAAATCTAGAAGACGTAAAAGTGTTCATCTTCATGGAAAGGCAGGAACAGAGGCAAATTCTCAAATGTCCCTTAGCTCTCTACAAATGCACGATGGATATACGACCACCTGCCGACCTATCTGTAGGACAACATGCAATGATCCTTGTGCCATTTCAAAGGAGAAACCCAATTCATGCTCTAAGAATTCTGGAGAATGGGGATCTCCACAACTGGAATTTAAACATGAATAGGCCCATCTCTTTTATTATCTGGAATATTCGAGGGGGAAATAATGATACCTTCAGGCTTCATTTTAGGGAGATGATCAACACTCACCATCCTAACATTATAACACTGTTGGAAACACGTATGGATAACCATATGACCCTTCTTAATCCTTTTGGTTTCACGAATATGATTGAAATACCGGCTAATGGTCAATCAAAGGGAATGGTAATCCTTTGGAATCATGTAGTAGTTAATGTTCGCAGCTTCGTTAGAAGGAACCAGAAAATCAGTGCAACCATTGAGGTAATATCGACTAACATTACTTGGTTATTTACTTCTGTATATGCTAGTACTAAGGCAAAAGAGAGAAACATGCTTTGGGATAATTTAATTAGCATGCATAATCACTTTAAGGGTCCTTGGTTAGTCGAGGGAGACTTTAATGACGTCCTAGACTCTAATGAAAAATTAGGAGGGAACTTAGTTAGTAGTAGACGTACAAAATACCTCTGGAACTGTATAAACAAATGTGGTCTCACTGATTTAGGGTACAAGGGTTGCAAATACACTTGGTCCAATCGAAGAAGGAAAAATAAAGGACTTATTATGGAAATGATAGACAAAATTCTAGCAAATAGCGATTGGATCAATGCATTCCATATGACTCTATCACTCATTTACCAAAAACTCACTCAGATCACAACCTCCTATTACTCCAACTAACGTCTAACCAAACTACTAGATTTCATAAACCCTTTAGGTTAGAATCTTACTGGTGTAGACACCCTAGTTTCTTAAACCTTGTCAAAGAAAACTGGAAGGGTTTATATTACCAAGATTCTTCCAATTCCTTTATTACAAGGGTCAAATAATAGAAAAATAATACTTTTGGAAAAATCCACAAAGAAAGAAAGAGAATTCTAGCAAGACTAAAAGGTATCCAAGAATCTCAAAACTACCACAATAGCACATTCCTTCAAGATTTAGAATAGTCTCTTCAATCTGACTTTAACAACTACCTAAAAATTGAAGATGACTACTGGAAGCTAAAGGCAAGAATTTTTTGGGTACAAGAAGGAGATGCCAATACTAAGTTTTTCTATATAATGGCTACCAATAACAGAAGGAGAAACAAAATCATGTTCTACAAGGACGACCATGGCAACTGGATCAATAACCCAATAGATCTTCTAAAACACACAAAATAATTTTTCCTTAATTCTTTCACAACCTCCCATGAATCCACTAACTGGTCAGATATTCGCCTTGGCCCATCAAATTACAACAAACATGATCTTAACAGTTTGGATAATCCTTTAATACCAAATGAGATCACCAATATCGTCTTCTCTTTCAAACCCTTCAAGGCACCTGGACCGGATGGTATACATCCTTTTTTTTATATCAAAAATATTGGAACATTGTCGGGTCCTCAATCATTAAAGTTTGTTCGCAAGTATTCAAAAATAAAACCCTCCCTCCAAATATCAATGATACTTATATTTTCCTGATCCCTAAGATTAACAATGCTAATAATCTAAAAACTTTTAGGCCCATTGGTCTTTGCAACACTTTATATAAAATTATCACAAAGATCATCGCAAATAGGATTAAACCTTTTTTAGACGATCTAATAGCCTTTTCAAGTGAGCTTTATAAAAGATAGAAAAACTAGTGACAATGTCATCCTAGTTCAAGAGATCATTAATAATTTTAAGAAAATGAAGGGGAAAAAGACTAGTATGATCCTCAAGTTAGACCTTGAGAAAGCCTTTGACCGTCTAGAATGGTCCTTCATCTACAGAATGCTTAAGTTCTTCAACTTTCCACCGGCAATATCTACATTAATTCTGAATTGCATATGCTCTAGTAGAATTGCAATCCTAGTCAATGGTTCCATGACTGAATTCTTCAGCCCAAGTAGGGGTATAAGACAAGGATGTCCATTATCACTGTCGCACCTCCTTTTCGCCGCGCCCGCGGGGCGCGTGGGGAGTTTTCTCCAATTGAAGGACAGTCGAAACGGGATTTGTTTATTTGTTTTAGAGTCGCCACCTGGGAATTTTAAGGCGTCCCAAGTCACCAATTATAATCCCTGAATCGAGGAGAATATGACTCTGTTTATTATTCTGCGAACCAGAAATCCTGAGTAAGGAATTCTGTTAATCCGGAAGAAGGTGTTAGGCATTTCCGGATTCCGTGGTTCTAGCACGGTCGCTTAACTGTTTTTATTATTGGCTTAATTACCTTGATTTTATTAAATACATTGATGTTACATGTTTTTACTACCGCTTATTGATGACCCTTCTTTGAATCGAATTACGCGTACGTATATTCGTGTTAAAAAAAATTGCGGACTTGTGTCACGCGTACGTGTACACAATAACTTTTTATAATATATTTATTAAGCAATCATTTTTCGAAATTGTGTTGGATCAAGAATATTTGTTTTTCTTGAATAATGAACCGTACATCTCGGGTTTTTATGAAATTGATTTAACGCCTTTTGGAAAAATCCTTTTATTAAATATTCGTTCGAAATTGCGTGTACGCATAATCCGAATTTTTGCTTTTAAAAATATAATCAGGGTACGCGAACGTATCCCTAATTGTGCAAAATATTCGTAATGATATTAGGGATTTTCCACAAATTGTTTATTATATCTATACATTTTTATGTGAAAATCATGATAAATTCCCATTTAAGGTGCCCTTAAATTCTTTGAAAAGAATTTACAATTTATTAAATGTTGACCGTTGATTATATTTTCCGAATATAAGTTATATTCATTTCAACTATTCAATTTCAAAGGACAGAATACAAATATGATTAATATTATTTAAAAAAAAACAAATATGACATATATATATATATATATATATATATATATATATATCAAAGAATAAATTGCATATAAAACTGAAAATGAATGATTCATAAAGGAAGGAAATATTTTCCAAATTTTTTTTTCATGATTTACTTAATGCAAATTCTATTTCTAATTACCATTGATATCAAGTGTTGCAATTGGTACTTATACATCTCGTTTCATTCTCATATACTCGCTTTTAATCTAATAAGCCTAATTATTTGATCAATTTGTCTTATGAAGGTATATAGGTATCGAGTTTATAAGAAAGGAATTATTATACAAGTTAATTCAATAAAATTACCTTACATGCAACTTAACTGTATATCGTAAACATTCATAACATTTTAACATTGTAACAAGCTACATCATATCACCTTTCGCCAACGTTTATACACACATCTATTATCTTATAAAAATATACCAACAACACCATCTTAACCTTATTTAACAATAAATATCACTACTGTAATTTTCTTGGCACTTCTACATCACTTCTTGCTTAACTAACAACAAAATTAAATAATGACCAACATTCATGCCATATTCCCTACTTTGACAATTTAATATGATTAAACTAATGAGATAATGAGCTAATATTATTACAAATCTTTATACGAACTTTCAAAGTAAGACAATTAGCTCATAGCTATCAAATTGAATTCATTACTAATTAACTAACATAAAACAAAAATGAAATTTAAATTGATGAACTTGGACAAATAGAAAACAGAATTTCAATTCAAACTTCATTGATGAGTCATGTTGAATCTCTTTCCAACTTAAAATTTAAAAGACATGTACCTGGTATTGGAAAACAAGAGAAGATGAAGCTGAGAAGCAGCAACAGTAGTAACAATGTAGCACAACAACGACAGTCCAGCAACACAGGAATAGACCAGTAACAGTAGGAATAGTAGTAAACCCAGGAGACTATAAACGACTCCAAGTATAGAGAAGAAGTAAAAGGAAGGAAGGTTCTGACTATTTCAGATCTTAAGCGAGGCAATGAAACAGTAACTATTCTTTTCAACTTCAAAACTCTCCAAAATGAATTCTGTCCCTGTATATTCAGTGTATCCAGAATGTATATCGGGTGTATACTTCTCACTCCGCCCCCTCTTTTTTTCTTCTCTCTATCTAGTTTTTCCTCTCTTTTTTTCCACCCTTCTTCCTAAATTTTCTCTTCTATTTATAGCAAAATTTTCGAAATTTTCAGATTTATTTTTTTATTATTTTATTATTTTTTTAATTAAAAGAAATCCCACTTACAAATTGCTTTTATTTTTTTTAGAAAAAGAAATCCCACCTTTATTTACTTTTATTTTTAAAATTCCAACTTTAATTACTTTATCTTATTTAAAATCCCACTTTTTATTTTTTTTAAAAGAGAATCTCACTTTATTTAACTTTTCTTTAAAAAACAAACAACTATCTTTTCTTTTTCTTTTAAAAATGCTACTTTCAATTACTTTAAATTTTTTTAAAATTTTCAGATACCTTTATATTTATTTTTTAATTCCAACCTTCTTTTACTTTTAAATTTTTTTTTATTTTTTTATTTTTTTAAAAACTTTTTTTTTTTTTTTAAATTTTCTACATTCTTTTTTTTTTTTAAAAAAAAAACATTCCCGAAATTATTATATATGTTTTTTTTAAAAAAAAATAAAAAAAATAAAATAAAATATTTTCGGATTTTTTTTATATATAAAAAAACAAAAAATAAAACTATTAATAGTGATAATTCACCTTTTATTTTTTATTTTTTTGGTTTTGTTTTGTGTTGGACAAAAATGAAGATGGGGTGTTGGGTTAATGGAGCGGACCGGGTCGACCCGGTTTGAAACGGACCGGGTCATGGGGAAAGTTGGGCAATTATTTGGGCCTGTGGTTTGAAATTGAAGAAGTGACCCAATCCGATTTTTCTTTGTATTTTTGTTCTCTTTTCTTCTTTTATTTTTCTAAAACTAAATTATAAAAGTACTTAAATTATTATTAAGAACTAAATTAAGTTATAAAAGCGCAAATTAACTTCCAATAACAATTAACGCACAATTAAGTAATAATTAAGCATAAAATTGTTCATTTGGACATTAAATGCTAAAAATGCAAAAGATGCCTATTTTTGTATTTTTTTTATTAATTTAACAAATAAACATGTATAGACAAACATACAAATAGTTACACAAAATATCACAAAAATTGCACACCAAGAAAAATTATTTTATTTTTTGAATTTTTTGGGAGTAATTCTCATATAGGGCAAAAATCACGTGCTTACAGCTGCCCCTCTTTGCCCGAAGACACGAAGGGTTTTCGTGCAAAGATAAAGCGAGCGATTTTTGCCCATCCGAGTACTCAGTGTGAAGCATTTTTTTTTTTTGAAAAAGATTTGACCGAACCTTTGCTTCAAAGGTTTCCTACATATCCTGGGCTAAACAGGAATCAGGTCAATGTAGTTCGGGAAGTTTTGGTAGCTGGGACTACCGTGGGACTGTGATGTTACTGCTGCTTCGTGCTGTTTTTACTGCTTGCTGACCTCCTTATTACACCTTACTGTAAAGGAAATACAAAATTAAACTAGACTATGGTACATGAATTATAAAATCTTATCTAGATCATGCTCTCGCGTTTCTTGTTGTCTTGATATCTTGGTGACTCTTGGGCATTGGTCTTATTCCGTATTCCTTTTGGAACTCTTGTTGTTTCTTGTTGGGGATCTTGTTGGACTCCTCTGTTTTATTGATTCTAAGTGTGCTCCTTTTTCATATGAGCGGGCTTTTGATTTCAACACTTCAATTGCATTTCCTCGTTCTTCAGGTGGGTGCCTCGACTGCTTCTTTTCTTTCTTCATCCTCATTTTCCAGGTGGACGCCTGATTTCTTCTTTTTCTCATCCTCATTCTCCAGGTGGACGCCTGACTTCTTTAATTCTCATCCTCATTCTCCAGGTGGACGCCTGACTTCTTCAATTCTTATCCTCATTCTCCAGGTGGACGCCTGACTTCTTCTTCTCTCATCCTCATTCTCCAGGTGGACGCCTGACTTCTTCTTTTCTCATCCTCATTCTCCAGGTGGACGCCTGACTTCTTTTTTTTCTCATCCTCATTCTCCAGGTGGACGCCTGATTTCTTTAATTCTCATCCTCATTCTCCAGGTGGACGCCTGATTTCTTTAATTCTTCATCCTCATTCTCCAGGTGGACGCCTGACTTCTTTTAATTCTCATCCTCATTCTCCAGGTGGACGCCTGACTTCTTCTTTTTCTCATCCTCATTCTCCAGGTGGACGCCTGACTTCTTTAATTCTCATCCTCATTCTCCAGGTGGACGCCTGATTTCTTCTTTTCTCATCCTCATTCTCCAGGTGGACGCCTGACTTCTTTAATTCTCATCCTCATTCTCCAGGTGGACGCCTGACTTCTTCTTTTTCTCATCCTCATTCTCCAGGTGGACGTCTGACTTCTTTAATTCTCATCCTCATTCTCCAGGTGGACGCCTGATTTCTTTAATTCTCATCCTCATTCTCCAGGTGGACGCCTGACTTCTTCTTTTCTCATCCTCATTCTCCAGGTGGACGCCTGATTTCTTCTTTTCTCATCCTCATTCTCCAGGTGGACGCCTGACTTCTTTAATTCTCATCCTCATTCTCCAGGTGGACGCCTGACTTCTTCTTTTTCTCATCCTCATTCTCCAGGTGGACGTCTGACTTCTTTAATTCTCATCCTCATTCTCCAGGTGGACGCCTGATTTCTTTAATTCTCATCCTCATTCTCCAGGTGGACGCCTGACTTCTTCTTTTCTCATCCTCATTCTCCAGGTGGACGCCTGACTTCTTTTTTTTCTCATCCTCATTCTCCAGGTGGACGCCTGATTTCTTTAATTCTCATCCTCATTCTCCAGGTGGACGCCTGATTTCTTTAATTCTTCATCCTCATTCTCCAGGTGGACGCCTGACTTCTTTTAATTCTCATCCTCATTCTCCAGGTGGACGCCTGACTTCTTTAATTCTCATCCTCATTCTCCAGGTGGACGCCTGACTTCTTTTAATTCTCATCCTCATTCTCCAGGTGGACGCCTGACTTTTTCTTTTTCTCATCCTCATTTTCCAGGTGGACGCCTGACTTCTTCTTTTTCTTTACCAGGTATTTCCTGACACAAATATTGTTTTTGCCCCTGTTTTAAATCAAAGAAAACTTCGTTAGTTTAAAGCAGGGTGGTTGGCTGTGGTATTCTTGCAGATGGTGATGTTTCTCTTCGTCTCTCTTTATTGCCTTGGAATGATTGAAAAGACTGTTTTGTCTTTGTAATTGATCCTTGACTATAGGATTCCCCTTTGTGTGTTTTCCTTCAAAACCTTTCAACTGTAATCATGTGCCTCTTCTGACTTTGCTGATCCACTTTTGATTTCATCTTTCTTACACCCGTATTTTATCTCCCACCTTTCGTGGCTGTATTTTGTAACCTTGAATCTTGGTAGTATACCTTGACATTCCTTCTTATTTATTTGGAATAAAACTTATCTCAAAGCTTGGAGAAAGTAAGATTATTAGTAACGAAATACGCTGATTTCGACAATTATAGAATGAAAAGAAAAATCCAATTTTTTGGATGACTGTTGGAAAAGGAATAAAGGACTTATCTGATTGGAATTACTGGCACCAATGATCAGGGTATGTATTTCGGATTAATCAACCCAGTCTTTTAATCCATCTCCTCTCAATTGTCTCAAGGAGTTTTCACCGATAAATTTTCCTCGTTTTTCACTTCTTCACTTCCTTTTCGCCTTATGGTGCCTGTGTGGGTTTTCACCTATAAGACTCTCTCATTTTACTTTTCTCTCAACCTCCGTCGCCTTATGGTGCCCGTGTGGGTTTTCACCTATAAGACTCTCTCATTTTACTTTCTTTCCTTGTTTGTACCAGAGTGTTATGAACCACTTCATTTGCTTGCCTCAGCATTTTTCTAAGATTGATCAAAAGGTCTTTTTGGTATTAAGGTTAGGAATGGAAAAGGTATTAAAAGCTAAATAGCTTTGGTATGGGTTTAAAATTACAACTCTTGGAATCTTTTCTTATTTCCAATACAATTCCTGCCCCAGTTTCTTGATTGGGGTCTCTTAATATTTCTTTTCCGTGCACATTGTGCATGTTGTGCACCCTATGACCGAGCCGTGAGGCGCCTACGTATCCTTCTTTGAGGAATCAGGTCAAACGTAGTTCACTACATAATAGTGAAGATTTTGATCTTTTTTTTTATTGATTCCAAGAGAGGGTAGGAAAGAAACAAGTATGGCTCAAAGGGGAAGCAAATGGTATAGTGTTTGGATAGCAGAATAAATTGCCTTTGTCATTTCAATCTTCGAAATAGTGCTAAATACAAACATTCAAAAAGTTATGCATAATATCTCTTTACCGCGTCAGAATTGATCGCCATATCTATGCATTTGCCTTCAATATCTGTTAAACATAGTGCACCATTCGATAATACTCTGGTCACAATGAATGGTCCTTGCCAATTCGGAGCAAATTTGCCTCTTGCTTCAACCTGATGTGGAAGAATACGTTTCAGCACATGCTGACCTACTTCAAACTTCCGGGGACGCACCTTTTTGTTGTATGCTCTTTCTATTCTTCTTTGATATAATTGACCATGGCATACTGCGGTCAATCGTTTTTCGTCAATCAAGTTTAACTGTTCTAGACGGGTTTTGACCCATTCATCATCATCAATCTTTGCTTCGGCGATGATCCGAAGGGAAGGAATCTCAATTTCTGCAGGAATTACTGCTTCAGTGCCGTATACCAACAAATAAGGAGTTGCTCCTACTGAAGTGCGAACAGTAGTGCGGTATCCCAATAATGCAAATGGTAATTTTTCATGCCATTGTTTTGAACCTTCTACCATTTTCCGAAGTATCTTCTTTATGTTTTTGTTGGCTGCTTCTACTGCTCCATTAGCCTTGGGCCGATATGGGGTAGAGTTACGATGTGTAATCTTAAACTGTTGACATACTTCTTTCATTAAGTTGCTGTTGAGATTAGCACCGTTATCTGTGATGATCACCTTCGGGATTCCGAATCGACATATGATATTTGAGTGGACAAAATCGACCACAGCTTTCTTGGTTACTGATTTGAATGTCTTGGCCTCAACCCATTTGGTAAAATAATCAATAGCTACCAGAATGAATCTGTGTCCATTGGATGCTGCCGGCTCAATTGGACCAATCACATCCATGCCCCAAGCAACGAAAGGCCATGGTGCCGACATTGTGTGCAACTCGGATGGTGGAGAATGAATCAAATCTCCGTGTATTTGGCATTGATGACACTTGCGTACAAAACTGATACAATCTCTCTCCATGGTAAGCCAATAGTAACCAGCTCGGAGGATTTTCTTTGCCAACACATATCCACTCATGTGGGGTCCGCAAACTCCTGAATGTACTTCAGACATGACAGTTGTAGCTTGTCTGGCATCTATGCATCTTAACAATCCAAGATCTGGTGTTCTTTTATACAAAACTCCTCCGCTCAAGAAGAATCCATTTGCTAATCGCCTAATGGTCCTCTTTTGATCTCTTGTGGCTTGTGCAGGATATATTCCCATTCTGATATACTCCTTGATGTCGTGGAACCATGGTTCACCATCAAATTCTTCTTCAACCATATTGCAATAAGCGTGTTGATCGTGGACTTGAATATGTATCGGATCTACATAAGCTTTGTCCGGATGGTGCAACATTGATGCCAGGGTAGCCAATGCATCGGCTACCTCATTATGGATTCTTGGAATATGTCGGAATTCCACTGATTGAAACCGCTGACAAAGATCATGTAGACATTGTCGGTATGGTATGAGCTTCAAGTCTCGGGTTTCCCATTCTCCTTGAATTTGATGTACCAAAAGATCCGAATCTCCCATGACTAAGATTTCTCGGATACCCATGTCTGCAGCTAGCCTTAACCCCAAAATGCAAGCTTCATATTCAGCCATATTATTGGTGCAATAAAATCGCAATTGAGCCATAACAGGATAGTGACGCCCTGTTTCAGAAATGATTACAGCTCCTATTCCGACTCCTTTCATGTTGGCGGCTCCATCAAAGAAAAGTTTCCAGCCAGGTTTTTCGATTTGTTCCACCTCGTCGATATGCATTGTTTCTTCATCAGGAAAATAAGTCTTCAACGGCTCATATTCCTCATCGACCGGGTTTTCGGCTAAATGATCGGCCAGTGCTTGAGCCTTCATTGCAGTTCTAGTCACATAGATGATGTCGAATTCCGTGAGCAATATCTGCCACTTTGCAAGTCTTCCCGTTGGCATAGGCTTTTGAAAAATGTATTTCAAGTGATCCAAACGAGAAATGAGGTAAGTAGTGTAGGATGACAAATAGTGTTTCAATTTTTGAGCTACCCATGTTAGGGCGCAACATGTCTTTTCCAGATGAGTATACTTAACCTCATAAGCTGTGAACTTCTTGCTAAGGTAGTAGATGGCCTGTTCTTTTCTACCAGTGAGGTCATGCTGCCCCAATACACAACCAAATGAATTTTCCAAAACCGTCAAGTAAAGAATCAAAGGTCTTCCTGGCTCTGGCGGGACCAACACGGGTGGGTTTGATAAGTACCCTTTTATTTTATCGAACGCTTCCTGACACTCATCGGTCCATTTGACTACAGCATCCTTTTTTAACAATTTGAAAATTGGCTCGCAGGTTGTTGTGAGCTGAGCAATAAACCTGCTGATATAATTTAACCTTCCCAACAAACTCATTACTTCAGTTTTGTTTCTTGGGGGTGGCAGTTCTTGGATGGCTTTGATCTTTGACGGATCTAGCTCAATGCCTCGTCGACTGACTATGAATCCCAGCAACTTTCCGGATGGAACTCCAAATGCGCACTTGGCAGGGTTAAGCTTGAGGTTGTACCTGCGAAGTCTTAAGAAGAACTTCCTCAAATCCTCAACGTGGTCGGCCTGATGCTTTGATTTTATGATCACATCGTCCACGTATACCTCAATCTCCTTGTGTATCATATCATGAAACACTGTGGTCATTGCTCTCATATAGGTTGCTCCGGCGTTTTTTAAACCGAATGGCATTACCCGGTAGCAATAAGTTCCCCATGGTGTGATGAATGCCGTCTTTTCTGCATCTTCTTCATCCATTAGAATTTGATGATATCCGGCATAACAATCCACGAAAGACCCTATATCATGCTTGGCACAATTGTCGATCAAAATATGGATATTGGGTAATGGGAAATTATCCTTTGGACTTGCTTTGTTGAGATTGCGATAGTCGACGCATACTCTAATTTTGCCGTCTTTCTTTGGTACAGGAACGATATTAGCCAACCAAACAGGATATCGAGTGACTCGAATGACCTTTGCTTCCAATTGTTTGGTGATTTCTTCCTTAATTCTCATACTCATCTCAGGCTTGAATTTTCTCAGCCTCTGCTTGACAGGAGGCACTATTGGATCGGTGGGCAATTTGTGGACCACTAAATCAGTGCTCAAGCCCGGCATGTCGTCATACGACCAGGCAAAAACATCTTTGAATTCTATGAGTGCTTTAATTAACTCCTCTCGGATCTTTGGCTCCAGATGGACACTTATTTTAGTTTCTCGGATATTACTCGTGTCCCCTATATTGATGTCCTCGGTATCACTCAAGTTAGGTTTGATTTTTTCCTCAAAGTGAATTAACTCTTTACTAATCTCTTCAAAAACCTCATCTTCATCATATTCTGATTCATAATCACAATATATTTCTTGAATTATTATTTCGGAACCAGATTGATTTTTAAGACTGGGCTGAGGATTCCTCATGCATGCCATATCACTAGAGCCAGCGTAAAAGGAACTGTATAGGAAAGAAGAAAAAGAAAAGAAAACTATCAGGAACGATAATAAAAAGGAAACTGCTTTTTATTGGATGATGAAAAATAACAAGGTTTGCACACTTCAACCAAACTGTAAGATAAACTTTGGGATTACAACCTTGAAATAACCCAAACAAACTGAAAGAAAAATCAAAATAAACTACCAAGACTCCTTTCGAATTGGGAGAGGAGTGGCTTTCCAATTATTGAGCTTTGTTTCTGGTCCAACGAATTGAACTTCTGCGTTGCTACACCCTTCTCCGCCTTCCAACATATTCACATCACTAAACAATTTCTCGAACCTTTCAATTAATTCTTCCTCAGGATTGACCTGGGATTTAGGAATTGTTGTTATCGGGCGATTTTTAGCACCGGTCTTGACAAAAGACTTCGACAGCTGTGGTACTGGTTTTGGAAGAAACCATGCTTGGTGTTTCAACTTCCTGGCCCTTATCACGTCATTGGCGGTAGGTGTGAACCCTAAACCGAATGTTCCCCAGTTCTCGGGGAGAGATACTGGTTGTACAATTCCTTGCAGAGATAAGCCCAGACCTTTGCCGGGTATAAAGCCATTCTTCAGCATTTCATAAGCTACCATGACTGATGCAGAGGATATCTTTGGATTCGAAAGGTGTTTCCCCTCTGGAATTTTCTCTACCGACACCGTGTCGGACACTTGGTATACCCATGGTCCTTGGTCAATTTCTGTTCTCTCGACCGGTACAATGGTGTTGTTGTGAGCATTTAAACTTTCTTCTCCATACACGACTACTTCTTGATGATCCCATTCAAACTTGACAGCCTGATGTAGTGTTGATGGGACTGCTTTAGCAGCATGGATCCATGGTCGACCCAACAACAAGTTGTAAGAAACAGTCATGTCCAACACTTGAAATTCCATGGTGAATTCAACTGGCCCTATAGTTAGTTCCAATACTATGTCGCCAAATGAATCTCTGCTTCCACCGTCAAATCCTCGTACGCAGATACTATTCTTTTGGATCCTCTCCTCTTTAATTTTTAATTTGTTTAAAGTGGAGAGAGGGCATATGTTTGCACTGGACCCATTGTCAACCAATACCCGGGTTACTACGGAGTTTTCACATTTCACGGTGAGGTAAAGAGCTCTATTATGCTCGGTACCTTCCGCAGGCAATTCATCATCGGCAAATGTAATTCTGTTTGTCTCAAAGATTCTGTTGGCTATTTTTTCCAAATGATTTACAGAGATCTTTTCAGGAACATGAGCTTCATTCAGGATTTTCATCAACGCCAGACGGTGTTCCTCTGAATGGATCAGTAAGGACAATAATGAAATTTGAGCGGGGGTCTTCTTTAATTGATCCACCACAGAATAATCATGGAGTTTCATTTTTCTTAAAAACTCCTCCGCCTCTTCTTCCGTCACAGCTCTCTTTGTTGGCATTGGTTTGTTTTTAGTTTTTCTCAGCTCTTCGGGAGTAAAACATCTTCCCGAACGAGTCAAGCCTTGTACCTCACACACTTCTTCCTTGATTTCTTTGCCTTTGTACATTATGGTCACCCGTTCATAGTTCCATGGGATGGCTTTGTTGTTGATGATTGGCAGCTGAATTACAGGTGCAATAATAACTCGATCTGTACGTGCTCCTTCCACAATTACGACGGGTTTGTTAGCAACCCCTGGTACTATCACCTTTGTCCTCTCTTGTTTTGCGGCAACTTTGTTCGATGATCCCTCATCGACTATCATAGACGGTTCACCACCATTCTTGTTATGCTTAGACACCGGCTTTTCCTCCATTAACTGCTTATCTGGCTTGGTTTCATGAGACTTGATCATCATGACAGTTTGTGACGGCTTCTTTGTCTCCCCATTAGCTTGTATGATTTCTATCATGTTAGCCTCTTGATGGGCTGGCATTGGATTTTTATTGATATTTGGAGCTTCGGGGTTTTGAACCTCGATTTTATTAGTATCAATCAGCTCTTATATTGCATTTTTCAAATGCCAACATTTCTCTGTATCATGGCCTGGTGCACCGGAGCAATATTCACAGCTAATGGTGTAATCCAGATTCTTTGGAGGAGGATTGGGTAGTTTGGATTGTATTGGTCTCAGCATGTCTAGCTGTCTCAGCCTGTGGAACAGACTAGTGTAAGACTCTCCCAATGGAGTGTAAGTTTTCTTTTTCTGTTCCCTTTCTCCCCTGAATGCTGGCCTAGGCCTGAAACCTGGTCCGGGATAGGCTCGTGGGTAAGTATTTGGTGTGACAGGAGCACGCCAATTGGTGTGAACAGGTGGCTGATTGTATGCTTGAGCATGGTTAATGGCAAAATGAGGCTCTGAAGAGTGATAGTAGTGTTGGGATGAATCATGGTGGTAAGCTGATTGGCGAGGTCGTTGTTGATTATAGTAAAGCGGTGAACCTCTGGGTCCCGGCCAAATTCCTGAATCAACTACGGTTGCCTCCTCCCTCTTCTTTCTTCCGATTCCTCCTACCCCGCCTTGAATAGCTTGAGTAGTTGCCTTAATTGCTGAATAGCTCATGATTTTATTTGTCTTGAGGCCTTCTTCCACCATACCTCCCATCTTCACTACCTCGTTGAATGATTTTCCAACCGCTGAAACCAAGTGGGCATAGTAAGTTGGTTCCAAGGCTTGGAGGAAGTAGTCTACCATTTCGCTCTCCTTCATAGGAGGATCCACTCTTGCTGCCTGTTCTCTCCACCGAAAACCATACTCTCTGAAACTTTCATTGTGTTTCTTCTCAAATTTGGTCAAAGATAATCGATCTAGGATGATTTCCAGATTGTATTGGAAATGGTATGCGAATGCCTGTGCCAGGTCATCCCAGGTGTACCATCTTCCATGGTCCTGGCGTGTATACCACTCCAAAGCTGATCCACTTAGACTTTGACTGAAGTAAGCCATCAATAATTCATCCTTTCCCCCAGCTCCTCGCATCTTGCTACAGAAACCCCTTAAGTGGGCTACTGGGTCGCCGTGCCCGCTGTATAGGTCAAATTTGGGCATCTTGAAGCCAACTGGCAATTGTACATTAGGGAATAAGCATAAATCTTTGTATGCTACACTGACTTGCCCACCTAATCCCCGCATGTCTCGGAACGACTGTTCTAGACTTTTGACCTTCCTGAACATCTCTTCTTGTTCAGCATTTTTGGCTGGCTTGTCAATTTCGGTTGGGAGATCAAACCGAGGAGCAGTTGAATTGATTTCGGAGGCTTTGAAGGTGGGCTCCGGGGGTAATATTGGTTGTCTTGGGCCTGGAATGTAGGCTCACTAGGAGATTTGTGAAATGTAGCAGGGGGAGGTGCTACGAAAACAGGAGTCATAGGTGGAGGAAGGTACGGAACTGGTTTTGGAGGTGGAGACTGTGGTGTCTGAGAGGTGGTGCCTCGGTAGTGCTGATAAATGGGGAAACTTGGGGATAATTCAGTGGTGATATTATCCTGAGTTTGGATCATTGATGGAGCAGGGTTATTTGGGTAAGATGGGGGTAACTGTCCTGTAGACCAAGCTTGGTACATTTCAGCCATTTGCTGCTTGAGCTTAAGCATCTCTTCTTTCATTTTCCCGACATCCATCTCTTCTATCTCCATACCTGTGTCAACATCTGGGATAGACATACTTTCGGGTATTGGTCTTTTTGATCTTGTGTGATAGTGATAATATGCCAGTATACTCTTTAGAAAAACTAACTGGTTGAATTCTGAAAATGAACAAACTTGTTAGTCTTGAGAGTTTAACACATATATAATCACACGTTGAGATGCAATGCTCCTAGACAAATAATTCCTTTCTATTATGCATTCGCTCGGTTGCTTGTGTCGTCCCAGCTTTCTTGAAATTGAAAAATTGTCATTCGCTTTTATTTACTACATATATCTTTATCGTGGTGGTCGAATCTTAGAGATTGCCTACGTATCATGCCGAACATGAATCAGACCTTGCGTAGTTTAGAATAAAGTCAATCACGTTTATTTATTACACAAAGATGGAATTACATTTGAAAACTTTAAGAAAATAGCTTGAAACACACACGCTTAAATCAAAATAAAAGATACAATTCATAACATCTCACAACATGCCCCACTTTCCACTTTTGTTCTCTAATATTGGATTATCTGCTCAATGTGGGGCTTGACCTGGATGGCCTCCCAGCGTACGATACATCCTTTCCAACTCCATTGCTAGATGACGAGCAAAAGTGGGCGCATGCTCTGTAAACCTTTCATAATCCATTCCTTGGCAGTTTACATAACTTTGAGATGTGAAGACTGCCAGGTCACGGATTTGTGCACTGAAACCTTGGAGACATTGGTCTTGATCTTGCAATTGCTGCTGACGATTGGTGGCTATATCTCTGACACGGTTCTCACGATCTAGAGCTGATTCTAACAAAGCTCGGAGTCTGGCCTATTCTAATCTTGCTTGCGCTCTTTCCTTGTCGAGGTCTGCTTGTTGGTGTTCTTTGTTGCATATTCTTGCCTCTTCTAGTTGTGCACGAAGCTGGTCTTCTGATCGCATCCAATAGTCTTTTTCCTTATTGAATTGTGCCTTGTCTTTTTCGGACTGCCTATCTTGGCGTTCCTTGTTAGATCTGGCTTCTTCGTTTAATTGTTGGATCTTTTCTTTTGCTTTGCTCAATGCCCTTTCATTTTCCGCAAGAATGAAATCATAATCTTGCATTCTTTCAAAGAGATTGGCGATGGTTTTTTGATCCTTCCAGCTCCTCTTTGGCGTTTCAGAAATCCTTTTCATTTTTTGGAATCGAGCATGAAGATTTTCATTCTCACAAGATAGACTCTTTTTCTCGCCTTCGGCTTCTTGTTCTTGCAAATCTTTCTCCAAACTGAGGCTTCTTAGATTTTCTTTTAGGGCATGGATAGTTGCTTTGTACCCTTTTTCTTTTTCTCCCCAGATCAACCGCTCTTGGATTTTATCATTGAAGTTTTGAACATGGGGTCTTTTTGTTGGCCTTTTTAGCTCAGGTTCTGGTACATCATCCATGCGAGACCGTTTTTCGAACCACCTTGCATATCCAGGATTCATCTCACCCTTTGTAGTGTCTGGGACTTGAGTATCACTTTTCAAGTATCGACATCCATTCCACATCTGCTGAAGTAGAGCTTCGGGAATAGTGGCTTCTGGGTGTAATTCGATTACTTGCATACTCAAATCTTCATCATCAGGAACTATTTGATATCTCCCTAGTTGCCTTAAGACTCTTAGTGGTGCATATGGCTGAATGCTTCTTAATCCCAATAGTAGTAGATAACTATTTGAGGTTGACATATGTATTACTTCCCTCATCGGGAGCCATCCCAGAGTCCATTCAATTTGATTTGCCGTTAAAGCCTTTAGATGAGATACCCATGCTTCTATCCCTTCTGGAGCTTGATAATTTTTTGTTCTTTCCTCATAGCTCTCGATGCAATTATCATTTTTTGACCCATATTGTATGATCTTGGGCTGTTGTTGGAGATGCTCCATCACCCACATTTGCAACAAAATTTTGCATCCTTCGAAGACCGTTGCTCCTGATTTACATAAAGTCAGAGCCCGATAAATATCTGATAGAATGATGGGGACAAGGGTGTGATTTTCTTTGGTGGTAAGGATTTGCACAACTTTTGCGGTGCGAATATCAATTGTTCGCTCTTTATTTGGGAAAACCATGACTCCTAGAAAAGCCACCATGAAAGCAAATCGACGGTGAATCTGCCAAGTGTCTTTGTTTTGTTTATTAGTAAGGCCTTTTTCATGAATTTCAAACCCATCTGACTTTCCGAACCTTGAATACAAAAAGTTGAAGGAACAACATCCATTGATGACATTGCTTTTCCTGATTTGACTGCTGATGTTCAGAAGACCGAAGAATCGATGTATTGAAGGAGCCTTTGTGAATATCAAACTTTGATTTCTTAAACTTCCGTCAAAACCAACATAGCCAGCTACCTCCTCTAATGTAGGAGTAAGCTCAAAGTCAGAGAAACGAAAAACATTGTGTACAGGGTCCCAGAAAGTTACTAATGCCGTAATCAGATCATCCCGAGGCTTAACTTTCATAATGTCCGTGAGATTTCCCAAATGCTTGACGACCCATTTTTGACCGTCTTCGCCTAAATCATACCACCACATTTGAAGCTGACATAAAAATTCCTCCGTACTTGTGGATGAGGGGCTTTGTGTAGTGCTCATTTTGTATCTGAAATTTAATTTTAATAAAGTCAAAATTTATACTAAAATCATTTTCGAAATTTTTTCTTTTATTTTTAAAAAAAATTAAAACTATATTTTTCGAAAATTTTAAGGCAACTCATTTTATTCCTTGCTTCTTACCATGATTTTATTTAAACTGGTCAACAAGCATGTTCGAGGCAAATGAATGCACAAGTAGCAAGTAGGATGCATCATGATAGTCTTTTAATTTTTGGGTTCGCCTGTCCTAGACAGACCCAACCCCTGTGTTGAGTCTCCAAGGGCAAATGCATATGATGCAAATATTCGTTCCTACTAGGGATCCGGTATATGGCTGAGTTATTCTAAGTGTAAAACCTTAGGTTGATTGTTCTAAACCTGGCTTACCCAAACGGACAGTTTGAGCCGAAGCGGGGGCAACGTACCGGGAGCACGAAAGTCTGCCCGGCCTAGTTACTTGTCCCAACTCCGTCTTATTTGGTATGACTTTAACAGAAAGGTGGGTCACGCGCACGTGTACACCATAAATTCAGAAGACTCAGAAAGAAGGGGGTTTCGTAGCAGTTGTATATATTCACAATTCAAATAATATTAAAGCGGTAAAAAAAAACATTTAGCATATTAGCATATAAACAGTTGAAAATTATATAGTAAGTAAGCCAATAAAACAGATATTTTAAGCTCGAATTCTTTAAACCCTGAACCAACGGTTCTGGGTTAAGATAACACAAAGTCCCCAGCAGAGTCGCCAGAGCTGTCGCACCTCCTTTTCGCCGCGCCCGCGGGGCGCGTGGGGAGTTTTCTCCAATTGAAGGACAGTCGAAACGGGATTTGTTTATTTGTTTTAGAGTCGCCACCTGGGAATTTTAAGGCGTCCCAAGTCACCAATTATAATCCCTGAATCGAGGAGAATATGACTCTGTTTATTATTCTGCGAACCAGAAATCCTGAGTAAGGAATTCTGTTAATCCGGAAGAAGGTGTTAGGCATTTCCGGATTCCGTGGTTCTAGCACGGTCGCTTAACTGTTTTTATTATTGGCTTAATTACCTTGATTTTATTAAATACATTGATGTTACATGTTTTTACTACCGCTTATTGATGACCCTTCTTTGAATCGAATTACGCGTACGTATATTCGTGTTAAAAAAAATTGCGGACTTGTGTCACGCGTACGTGTACACAATAACTTTTTATAATATATTTATTAAGCAATCATTTTTCGAAATTGTGTTGGATCAAGAATATTTGTTTTTCTTGAATAATGAACCGTACATCTCGGGTTTTTATGAAATTGATTTAACGCCTTTTGGAAAAATCCTTTTATTAAATATTCGTTCGAAATTGCGCGTACGCATAATCCGAATTTTTGCTTTTAAAAATATAATCAGGGTACGCGAACGTATCCCTAATTGTGCAAAATATTCGTAATGATATTAGGGATTTTCCACAAATTGTTTATTATATCTATACATTTTTATGTGAAAATCATGATAAATTCCCATTTAAGGTGCCCTTAAATTCTTTGAAAAGAATTTACAATTTATTAAATGTTGACCGTTGATTATATTTTCCGAATATAAGTTATATTCATTTCAACTATTCAATTTCAAAGGACAGAATACAAATATGATTAATATTATTTAAAAAAAACAAATATGACATATATATATATATATATATATATATATATATATATCAAAGAATAAATTGCATATAAAACTGAAAATGAATGATTCATAAAGGAAGGAAATATTTTCCAAATTTTTTTTTCATGATTTACTTAATGCAAATTCTATTTCTAATTACCATTGATATCAAGTGTTGCAATTGGTACTTATACATCTCGTTTCATTCTCATATACTCGCTTTTAATCTAATAAGCCTAATTATTTGATCAATTTGTCTTATGAAGGTATATAGGTATCGAGTTTATAAGAAAGGAATTATTATACAAGTTAATTCAATAAAATTACCTTACATGCAACTTAACTGTATATCGTAAACATTCATAACATTTTAACATTGTAACAAGCTACATCATATCACCTTTCGCCAACGTTTATACACACATCTATTATCTTATAAAAATATACCAACAACACCATCTTAACCTTATTTAACAATAAATATCACTACTGTAATTTTCTTGGCACTTCTACATCACTTCTTGCTTAACTAACAACAAAATTAAATAATGACCAACATTCATGCCATATTCCCTACTTTGACAATTTAATATGATTAAACTAATGAGATAATGAGCTAATATTATTACAAATCTTTATACGAACTTTCAAAGTAAGACAATTAGCTCATAGCTATCAAATTGAATTCATTACTAATTAACTAACATAAAACAAAAATGAAATTTAAATTGATGAACTTGGACAAATAGAAAACAGAATTTCAATTCAAACTTCATTGATGAGTCATGTTGAATCTCTTTCCAACTTAAAATTTAAAAGACATGTACCTGGTATTGGAAAACAAGAGAAGATGAAGCTGAGAAGCAGCAACAGTAGTAACAATGTAGCACAACAACGACAGTCCAGCAACACAGGAATAGACCAGTAACAGTAGGAATAGTAGTAAACCCAGGAGACTATAAACGACTCCAAGTATAGAGAAGAAGTAAAAGGAAGGAAGGTTCTGACTATTTCAGATCTTAAGCGAGGCAATGAAACAGTAACTATTCTTTTCAACTTCAAAACTCTCCAAAATGAATTCTGTCCCTGTATATTCAGTGTATCCAGAATGTATATCGGGTGTATACTTCTCACTCCGCCCCCTCTTTTTTTCTTCTCTCTATCTAGTTTTTCCTCTCTTTTTTTCCACCCTTCTTCCTAAATTTTCTCTTCTATTTATAGCAAAATTTTCGAAATTTTCAGATTTATTTTTTTATTATTTTATTATTTTTTTAATTAAAAGAAATCCCACTTACAAATTGCTTTTATTTTTTTTAGAAAAAGAAATCCCACCTTTATTTACTTTTATTTTTAAAATTCCAACTTTAATTACTTTATCTTATTTAAAATCCCACTTTTTATTTTTTTTTAAAAGAGAATCTCACTTTATTTAACTTTTCTTTAAAAAACAAACAACTATCTTTTCTTTTTCTTTTAAAAATGCTACTTTCAATTACTTTAAATTTTTTTAAAATTTTCAGATACCTTTATATTTATTTTTTAATTCCAACCTTCTTTTACTTTTAAATTTTTTTTTATTTTTTTATTTTTTTAAAAACTTTTTATTTTTTTTTTAAATTTTCTACATTCTTTTTTTTTTTTTAAAAAACATTCCCGAAATTATTATATATATTTTTTTAAAAATAAAAATAAAAAAATAAAATAAAATATTTTCGGATTTTTTTTATATATAAAAAAAACAAAAAATAAAACTATTAATAGTGATAATTCACCTTTTATTTTTTATTTTTTTGGTTTTGTTTTGTGTTGGACAAAAATGAAGATGGGGTGTTGGGTTAATGGAGCGGACCGGGTCGACCCGGTTTGAAACGGACCGGGTCATGGGGAAAGTTGGGCAATTATTTGGGCCTGTGGTTTGAAATTGAAGAAGTGACCCAATCCGATTTTTTTTTGTATTTTTGTTCTCTTTTCTTCTTTTATTTTTCTAAAACTAAATTATAAAAGTACTTAAATTATTATTAAGAACTAAATTAAGTTATAAAAGCGCAAATTAACTTCCAATAACAATTAACGCACAATTAAGTAATAATTAAGCATAAAATTGTTCATTTGGACATTAAATGCTAAAAATGCAAAAGATGCCTATTTTTGTATTTTTTTATTAATTTAACAAATAAACATGTATAGACAAACATACAAATAGTTACACAAAATATCACAAAAATTGCACACCAAGAAAAATTATTTTATTTTTTGAATTTTTTGGGAGTAATTCTCATATAGGGCAGGGCTCCTGACTTCAACAACAACTTTGAAAATAATCGCCATTCCTCTCTTCAGGCGAGCTCCTGACTTCAACCAATACATCGCCATTCTGTTCTTCAGGGGGGCTCCTGATTTCAACAACTTTAAAAAATAAAATCCTATTCGAGGGCGGATGAACCCGAAATATCCTATTCGAGGGCGGATGAACCCAAATATCCTATTCGAGGGCGGATGAACCCAAAATATCCTATTCGAGGGCGGATGAACCCAAAATATCCTGTTCGAGGGCGGATGAACCCAAATATCCTATTCGAGGGCGGATGAACCCAAATATCCTATTCGAGGGCGGATGAACCCAAATATCCTATTCGAGGGCGGATGAACCCAAAATATCCTATTCGAGGGCGGATGAACCCAAAATATCCTATTCGAGGGCGGATGAACCCAAATATCCTATTCGAGGGCGGATGAACCCAAAATATCCTATTCGAGGGCGGATGAACCCAAAATATCCTATTCGAGGGCGGATGAACCCATATATCCTATTCGAGGGCGGATGAACCCAAAATATCCTATTCGAGGGCGGATGAACCCAAATATCCTATTCGAGGGCGGATGAACCCAAAATATCCTATTCGAGGGCGGATGAACCCAAAATATCCTATTCGAGGGCGGATGAACCCAAAATATCCTATTCGAGGGCGGATGAACCCAAATATCCTATTCGAGGGCGGATGAACCCAAAATATCCTATTCGAGGGCGGATGAACCCAAAATATCCTATTCGAGGGCGGATGAACCCATATATCCTATTCGAGGGCGGATGAACCCAAAATATCCTATTCGAGGGCGGATGAACCCAAATATCCTATTCGAGGGCGGATGAACCCAAAATATCCTATTCGAGGGCGGATGAACCCAAAATATCCTATTCGAGGGCGGATGAACCCAAATATCCTATTCGAGGGCGGATGAACCAAAATCTCCTATTCGAGGGCGGATGAACCCAAATATCCTATTCGAGGGCGGATGAACCCAGAATATCCTATTCGAGGGCGGATGAACCCAGAATATCCTATTCGAGGGTGGATGAACCCAAATATCCTATTCGAGGGCGGATGATCCCATTTTCAACATCTTGGAATTGTCTTACCTCCGACTGTTTTTCTCCAAATCTTGTTGTCTTGCTATCTCTTAAAACTTGAATTGATTTCCTTGTTCTTCTGAGAAAATTTTCGACCATGGCAGAAAATCTTCTGCCCCAGTTTTGATGCTTTTCCTTGTTCTCCAGGTGGACGCCTGACTTCTGATATTTCAACTGTTCTTCCTTGTTCTCCACGTGGACGCCTGACTGCTAATTCAATTCTTCATCCTTGTTCTCCAGATGATTGCTATTTCTTTTCTTCATCCTTGTTCTCCAGGTGGACGCCTGATTGTTGTTTCTTTCATTGCTCTTCCTTGTTCTCCAGGTAGACGCCTGATTTCTGATATTTCATTGCTCTTCCTTGTTCTCCAGGTGGATGCCTGATTACTAATACTTCAACTACTCATCCTTGTTCTCCTGGTGGATGCCTGATTACTGTTTCTTTCATTGCTCTTCCTTGTTCTCCAGGTGGACGCCTGATTTCTGATATTTCATTGCTCTTCCTTGTTCTCCAGGTGGATGCCTGATTACTAATACTTCAACTACTCATCCTTGTTCTCCAGGTGGATGCCTGATTGCTGGGGATAATACCACTGGGGGAGTCTCCTTTCTTTCCTTCCTTCAAATTCAATTTTTTTTTATTTTTTATTTTTTTTTTCTTTCTTAACACTGCTGGGGATAAAAGTGTTATCTTCTTGGGATAACGTTGTTGAGGATAACGCTGCTGGGGAATTTTATCCCTTCAAATCGATGCTTCATTCTTCTGGAAGTTGCTGGAGAGGATAATGGCTCTTTGCTTTTCTGAGCACAAATGTCATCTCTTTGTTTTGTCTGCTGGGGATCAACTTACTCCATTGGAAGCTTATTATGTTGGGGGAAACCCTGGTTCAAAGACCACTTCCTTGGTGCTATCTTTATTCTTCCCCAAATGGGTACCTGATTTCCAGAAAATTAACTGAAAAGAAAATTTTCTGCCCCAGTTTGCATTTTCCCTTATGGTCTTCACTGCCATTCCATTTACCTGTTTCAAACCAAACAAAATTTGTTAGTTTAAAAACCCGGTGGTTGGTTATGATACTCCTACTGGGATGGTTTTTTCCCTTTCTCCCTTCCCCACTCTATGTTGTCCGACCCTCTTGGAACTTGGTCGAAAATCTGTTGGGGATGCTCCTACATCTCGATGATCTGTTGGGGGCCCTCTTGGAATTAGGTCCACAATTTTCTCAACTGTTGTTTTCCTGTTTTTCTCCAACTTCCCCTGGAAATTTGGTCCTATTGGGATCTAGGCCCCTTTCATCATTTGGTCTTGCGACCAACTTCTTTTCTCTTTATCGCCTTATCTTTGGCGTGTCCTATTCGCATTTTGCTTTGCATCATTTTGGCAACTGGTAGTAAGCTCTGAAAATCCTTTTCAAAAACAAACTGCTGGGAAGGTAAGTCTTTTAAACCAAGAAATAAAAAAGTGATGATTTCAAAAAATAGAAAAAAGAAGAAGTCTTTCTGAACAAATGCTAGGGAAAAGGAAAGAAAAGAACTTATCTGAATGATATAACCGATTCCAACGATCATGTCGCGCATTCCGGATTAATCAACCCAGTCTATTTGTATCAATCAACCTTCCAGACGGCCTCATGTTGCTGGGGATAAACAGGCACTCAACTCTTTGCGGATCCTTCCCGCCAATCTTGTTTTGTCGCCTCATAGTGCCCTTCAAGGGGTTTTCACTAATAAGACTCTCTCATTTCTCTCAACTCCTGTCGCCTTATGGTGCCTGTGAAGGTTTTCACCGATAAGACTCTCTCATTTTATTTTATTTTTCAGCTGGGAATTGGAGTGTTGCCGATATGACTCTCTCTGTTGGGGATTCTTTCGGCTATCAATTCAGTTCCAGCTTATGATCTTCTTCTTTGCTGGGGATCAGAGTGTTATTCCCGACTTCCATTTGCATTGACTTAGCACTTCTCAGATACTGATCGGGAGGTCTTTTTTGGACATCAATAGGGATTTTTATGTATGGCTGAAAGGAGAAGGGGGTATCAAAAGTTCAAAAATAATTTTTAGGGGTAAAATAGTACAACTCTTGGAATCAAACTTTCTTGCCAAATTTACAAGCGCCAACTTCTGCCCCAGTTTTTCTTGCTTGGGGATTTTTATTTTGTCACAATATGTTACCTTATGCACACTATGTTACACTATGACCGAGCCGTGAGGCACCTACGTATCCTTCTTTGAGGAATCAGGTCAAACGTAGTTCCCATTCCTTTGTTTTTTTTTCTTGACTTTTCTTTTGTTCTTATTATCATTACTTTTTTCGTTTTCATTACAGATTCCAAAAGAGGGGTATGAAAGAGTAAATAAGGCTCAAAAGGGGAAGCAAAGGTCAAAGTGTTTGGATAGAAGAAAGAATTGCCTCCGTCATTTCATTCTCTGATAAATGCTAAGTACAAACAAACAACAATTACAATTACCAGAAATCATAATATCTTTTAACTGCGTCAGAATTGATAGCCATGTCGACGCATTTCCCTTCGATATCTGTGGATCATAAAGCATCGGGCTTGCTCTGTTTAGATTGCGATGATCAACACATACCTCGGATTTTCCGTTTTTTTTTTTTTGGCACCACATTAGCCCACCAATCAAGATATCGAGCGGCCCGAATAACCTTAGTATTCAGCTGTTTGGTCACTTCTTCCTTAATCTTCCCACTCACGTTGGTTTTGATCTTCCTGAATTTTGCTGGACGGGGGGTAATGCCGGGTCAGTGGGCAATTTTTGAACCACTAGATTGGTGCTTAAGCCCGGCATGTCGTCGTATGACCATGCAAAATGTTTTGAATTCAGTAAGTGCTTTGATTAGTTCTTCCCTGATGTTTGGTTCCATGTGGATGCTTATCTTAGCTTCCCTGATGTCATCCGCATCCCCTAGATTGACGGCTTCCGTGTCATTTGAGTTGGGCTCTTTTTTTTTTTTTTTAACTTGGCTCAACTCTCTGTTAATTTTTCTGAAGGCTTAGTCCTCATCGTATTCCGACTTATCATCACAATCTTGTACTATAAGTTCGAAATCAGATTGATTGATTTCTTTTTTTAGACTAGGTTGAAGATCCGTCGTGCATGCCATGTCATTAGAATCAGTAGAAAGAGAACTGTTCAGAAGACAAAAATAAGAAGAAAAATTAAAACAAATAAGGAATGAGGGAAAAAAAAAACTTTCACTTTATTAAAATACGGGATAGCAAGGTTTCACACTTTGGCGACCACAAGAAAGATTTGGATTACAACCCTGGAATAATCCAGACAACAAAAAAGAAAATCAGAGCCCACTACCAAGACTCCCTTCGTATAGGAAGAGGAGTAGCCATTCAATTGTTGATTTTTTCTTTCAACCCCACAAACTATACATCTGCCTCATTGGACCCTTTTCCCAACACCATAACTGGCTTGTTATCCACCTTTTCCAACTATACCACCGTTTTCCCACTGGTTAACATTTATTTTGAACCGACACGGATCATCATCACTGTTTGTGAGGGTTTCTTTAGCTTCCCTCCTTCGTGCATTAGCTCAATCATGTGGGTTTCAAGTTGTGCCGGCAACGGGTTCTGATTAATGTTGGGTGCCTCTGGTGTCTGAACCTCAATCTTGTTGGTGTCAATAAGATTTTGTACTGCATGTTTCAACTTCCAACATTTCTCGGTATCATGACCGAGAGCCCCCGAACAATACTCACAGCTTACCGAGTGGTCCATATTTTTGGGAAAGGGATTTGGCAATCTGGGCTCAACAGGACTCAACAAGCCTAACTGCCTTAATTTGTGGAACACGGCAGTATAGGTTTCCCCTAACTCAGTGAATGTTCTTTGTATTTTTTTATTTCTGAAAGCCTGATTTCCCCGGAAACCTACCCCTGGAGGGTTCTTGTAGGCTCTTGGTGGTGAATAGGTGTTTTGCAGTGGTGTATGTGTGTTCTGGGGAGCCGGTGCGCGCCATTGCGAGCGAACCGGAGGCTGAGTATATGTTTGGGCTTGGTTAATGGAAGAATGGGGCTCTGTAAGGTGATAGTAGTGTTGGGATGAATTGTGGTGGTAAGTTGATTGGCGAGGTCGTTGTTGATTATAGTAAGGCGGTGAACCTCTGGGTCCCGACCAAATTCCTGAACCAACTACCGCTGCTTCCTCTCTCTTCTTTCTTCCGATTTTTCCTACCCTGCCTTGAATAGCTTGAGTAGCTGCCTTAATTGCTGAATAGCTCATAATTTTATTTGTCTTGAGGCCTTCTTCCACCATACCTCGCATCTTCACTACCTCGTTGAATGATTTCCCTACCGCTGAAACCAAATGGGCATAGTAAGTTGGTTCCAAGGCTTGGAGGAAGTAGTCTACCATTTCACTCTCCTTCAGGGGGGGCTCCTGATTTCAACAATAAAGATGGCTCTATATTGTTGCATGTCATTCCTCTCTTCAACCAATACATCGCCAATCTCTTTGAAAGAATGCAGAGGTGCGACAGCTCTGGCGACTATGAAATGGTACATCTTTATTCTCGAACTACATTTATGAAATGGGAGTAAGTTGGCTCTGTTCTATGTATAAAGGTGAGATTTTCATACATCTTTATTTTATGTATGAAAATGTTCTCCCGTCTGATCTCTCATCAAGTTGATATTTGTCAATGGGATCCAGTCCATCTCAGTCCAAGGAACACAGGAATTTCTCACCTTTTCTTTGCTGACGACCTTACTCTGATGTCTAGGCTTAATGAAAAATCTTGCAAAACTATAAAGAATAGCCTTTCCTTTTTTTGCAAATTATCGGGGTAGAATATTAATCTTCAAAAATAAAAAATATTAGTCTCCAAAACTGTCATCCCAACATAGCCCAATAGGTAGCCTCCTTCTTTAATATAAAAATTGACAATTCCTTTGGAAAATACCTAGGCTACCCATTCTTAAACAATCACCCCTCCCCAAAGGACTATCAGTACATTATAGATAATATGCAAAGAAAACTATCTTCCTGGAAAGGAAAGTTTCTGAATATCGCAGGGAGAACTACCCTTGCTATTTCAACCCTCAATGCAATCCCTAGTCATGCTATGCACTACACCCTTCTTCCGGATAAAACTTTGAAACAAATTGACTGCATCCAAAGAAACTTTATCTGGGGAACTAATAGTGAATCAAAAAAATTCATTATATCAGTTGGAACAATATCACTAGGCCTAAAGAAGAGGGAGGCCTAGGACTAACAACGGCTAAAAATACGAACCTAACCTCTCTAACCAATCTTGCGTGGAGATTCTTGATGAACACAACTGCACCATGGTCAAGAACTCTCATTCATAAGTATGCAATAAGCACTCATAAAAAAAATAGCTCATTTGTCTGGAAAAGTATTCTAAAAGGATGGTCTATTTGCTCCAAACGCATTACTTGGATCCCAACTGATAATTCCAAACTGAACATTTGGACTTCAAATTGGATTCCAAATTGTAGTACTCTTCGATAGTCAATTCAAGGTCCACTCAAAAGGGAGGAGATTAACATGACTATTAGAGATATTCTCCTTCACAAGCGATGGAATCTTTCTAAAATTTCTCTTAATATCTCAAAGGAGATAATGACCAACATCAACAAAATTCCATTGCCATTAAATAGCAATCAAGACACCCCTGTCTGGTCCCTTTCCCCCAAAGGAAGTTTCACTTCCAAATCATGATCCATGATCCTACAAGATAAAACACCTCATCAACAAAACTTTATGTGGATTTGAAAGCTTAACTGCCCAAACAAAATTAGATTCTTCCTCTGACAATGTCTACACAATAGAATATCTTGCCGCCAATACCTTCAACATATTGGAATCAACATTGATAAAAAATGTGCCATGTGCTATAACGAAGAGGAATCTCCTAGGCATATCTTCCTCACATGCACTATTGTCCAAAACTTGTGGGAACATCTGTGGGTAATGGTATCCTCCAGAATAAAAGAACACTGGTTACTTCATATTAAAAACCTCACACCCAACTTCAGCAGTGCCTACATCAACCAGAAACACTTTTTCCCATTATTTATATGGGGAATCTGGTTAAACAGAAATAGAAACGATATTACTAATGCCACTCTGAGCCCTTCAATCCAAAAACTTATAACTCATGCCACTGAATTCCATTTCATGACCTTAACCAACAACTCTATTATTAATATGAGAACCATTAACATTAAATGGCATGCACCCCAAAAGGGCTGGATAAAGCTTAATATTGATGGAGCCCATGAGGATCACAAAAATGGAATAGGTGGGGTTTTCAGAAATAACAAGGGGAAATGGATAATTGGTTTTCAAAAAAAATATCAATGCTCTGTGCCCTCTTCACACTGAATTACAGGCACTTCATGAAGGCCTACAACTAGCTCAAAGATTCAATCTATTTCCTCTAGAAATAGAAACAGATTCAACAGAGGTTATCAAGACTATTAATAATGGCCATGCCATACTAAACAATGTTATTTACTCTTGCAGGTCATTAATGCGCCAGGAGAAGGGCCTCCTACTGAGGCATAATTTCAGATAAGGGAATGGTGTTGCAGAAGTACTAGCAAAAGATGCAAAAAATCAGAAAAAAACTGATACATGCATGAAGAAGTTAAGATGTTTGCGTCACCGCCAGTTTTTGTGAAAAAATTGCTTAATATAGACATGTGCGGGGAATATATTTTGTCTAAGAAACTATCTACCAGTGTTTGTAATATGCTAGTATGTCTAGGCAATCAGAACATTGCGATAGACAATGTATCTTTGAATGAAGGGTTAACACACCCTCTCCCCTACCCTTACTTCACCTCAGGTGAACCCCTTTGTAATATGCAAAACTCTACTTAAGTAAGTTTATATATATATATATATATATATTAACATTATAAAAAAGAATCTTCCATTTGAGATTTTTTACTTTAAAATACCCATTGGAGTTGGGGAAAGTGTTTTTTGGGAAAGAACAATAAAGGAAATAGAATTATTTCTTTACTAAATTCTTCATTTCATAATGTTTTTTTGTTACAGAAGAAGGCCCATTTCGAGATAATACCGTTATGGTTCAATAACATAAAAAGCAAGATTCCTGCAACTGTCCAAGGATCACGATGTAAATTCCGGAATTGATTCGTCTTTGGCGGTTAGACAGCTGTCCAATTAGATTCCATACTATAATTACAAGTGTACCTTTTTTAGGATTCTTCTATTATATAAAGGGGAGCCATTCATTTGTAATACATGATTCATTAACAAGAGAATATATATTCATCACTTTCTTGCTTACTGTTCATCAGAATTGCTTTATAATTTACTGTACTTACTAGCCCATCTCGAGATTGTCATAGCTCGAGGTCGAGACTTGGCAGCTTGCTTACTGCTTTGACTTGCTTTTTTCTTCAATTTATATACTTAATACCTTGTTTATCAATTGGTATTGGATTAAATCACATATCTTTGAAACCACAATATATGTTTAATTGTTACTCAGATTTTAGGGTAAAAGTTTGGCGCTCACCGTGGGGTTAAGGATAATAGTGACTGTTTCAGTATTGATTCTGATAACACACGTTATTTTCACACTTGTTCTTGTCAAGAATTTTTGTTTTTCAGGTTAAAACATGTCAAACTCACAAAACGCACCCATGCATGGTAATGATGGTCTTGGATTCCATGGGAAAACGATAACATGTTGCTCCAGGAGCCGGGGTGCCACCAATTAACCCTGGGGAAGTGCCGATTGCTGATCCAGTTGATGTCAGTTCGCACATTGCTTTGAACGCGAACTTAGGCGTGGACCCCGGAGGGAGTGTACACTGATCTGGTGGCCAAGGAACACAAGGCGTAGGAGACGGGGGAGTTAATCCCCAGATAATATTCGAGATGCTACAGGCTCAACATGCCACTATTGCTCAGCTTCAGAGTCAACATAGAACTCCAAGTGTGGTTGAACCGAAAATCACTCGCCATACCGAGCCAGTACCGGAAAAGACGAATGGTAACGGATCAGGGACTGATCCTACAATTATGAAGATGCTCAAGGAGCTCACCAAAAAATTGAGTCGGAAGAAAAGAAAATCAAAGATAATGACAAAAAAGTGAAAACATACAACTCCCGAGTTGATCGGATACTGGGGGCACCCCGATCTTAAAGGGTTTGGATTCAAAAAAGTTTGTACAGAAGCCTTTTCCTCAAAGTGCGGCTCCGAAGCCCATTTCCAAGAAGTTCCATATGCCAGATATACCAAAATACAACGGGACCACTGATCCTAGTGAGCATATCACTTCGTACACATGCGGGATAAAGGGAAATGACTTAGAAAACAATGAGATCGAGTCCGTTTTGCTTAAAAGATTTGGGGAAACTCTATCGAAGGGATCAATGATTTGGTATCACAACTTGCTACCGAATTCCATCCACTCATTTTCCATGTTAGAAGATTCTTTCATGAAGGCACACGTTGGGGCTATAAAGGTCGCAACAAGAAAATCGAACATTTTCAAGATAAGACAAAGGGATAACGAAATGTTGAGGGAGTTTGTGTGCCGGTCTCAAATAGAACGCATAGAGTTACCACTGGTCACAGATGATTGGGCCGTTCAAGCTTTCACCCAGTGGTTGAACGAGCGGAGTTCGATAGCATCATGACAATTGAAGCAAAATTTGGTCGAGTATCCAGTTGTAACTTGGGCGGATGTGCACAATCGATATCAATCGAATATCAGGGTTGAGGATGACCAATTAGGAGCCCCCTCCGATTTGGTACATCTAAATAGGTTAGCGATTAAATCTCCGAGGGAAGCTCCGAGGGATGCCAAAAGGGAACCAAGGTCGAACATGAAACAATATCAACCATATGCCATAGATCGAAGGAACAATGGCTCGGGACGCAACCCCTCCCGGAATGATCAAAGAAATGATCGAGGATAAAATTCTTAGGTACTTAGGAGCAAAAATTGCTTTGATAAGTATGTCAATCTCGTGGAGGCACCTCGGTTATCGGAGTATAACTTTAGCATCGATGCATCGGGAATTGTCTTGGCAATAGGAAGGATTAAAGATACTAGGTGGCCCAAACCCATACAAACCGATCCTTCCCAAAGAAACCCAAATTTGATGTGCAAGTATCATGGCACGCATGGTCACAAGACCGAGGATTACAGGCAACTAAGGGAGGAGGTAACCTATCTATTCATCGAGGGCCTTCTTCGAGAGTTCCTTAGCGATCGAGCCAAGAACCATTTCAGGAACAGAGAAACCAATAGGAAAAATGAACAGGAAGAACCATAGCATGTCATTCATATGATCGTCTCTAGGGTCGATATCCCACAAGGGCCCGTATTCAAACGCACAAAGGTATCTATTAATAGGGAGAAGCGGACCCGAGATTATGTGCCCGAGGGTTCCTTATCATTCAACAATGAAGAAGTAGAAGGCATTTCTTAACCACACAATAACACTCTAGTAATTTCAATATTTTTAAATAAAGTTCAAGTTAAGCGTGTTTTAGTGGATCTAGGTAGTTCGGCGAATATCACCCAATCGGGGGTCGTAGAGCAACTCGGCCTACAAGATCAAATTGTGCCCACATCTCGGGTATTAAATGGCTTCAACATGGCCAATGAAACAACTAAGGGTGAGATTACTCTACCAGTGAACGTGTACGGAACCATCCAAGATACCAAGTTCCACGTGATTGAGGGCAACATGAGGTACAATGCCCTACTCGGGAGGCCTTGGATCCACAACATGAGGGCAGTTCCTTCTACTCTTCAGCAAATGATGAAATTCCCAATGTCGAATGGCGTGAAAACAATATACGGGGAGCAACATGCTGTAAAGGAAATATTTGCAGTTGACGAGGTAATACCGGTATCAATGTTATCAACCTCGGAAAAGTCGAGCATCAAAGGTAAACATGAAAGAAAATAGCAATCACAGCCCCCATCCTCGACTGAATCGGGAAATCAGGAGATAGAAGAAGAGGAGGAGGATTTTCTGACCCCTCAAACCTTTGTTGTACCCGAAGATTCCGACGCGACCAAATCAATAGTCGAGGAGTTGGAACAAGTTATATTGATTGAGTGCCTGCCCGAGCAAAAAGTATACATAGGAACGAGGTTAACCCCCGAACTTAGAAAAAAGCTTATTCAATTTCTTATTGATAACATGGATTGTTTTGCTTGGTCCCATCTAGACATGACAGGGATCCCACCGGAGATAATAATGCATAGGCTAAGCCTTGACCCCAGGTTCAAACTAGTGAAATAAAAGAGAAGGCCCCAGTCCAAGGTAAAGCATGCATTCATAAAGGGCGAGGTAACTAAATTTCTCAAAATAGGGTCCATTCGGGAGGTAAAATACCCCGAATGGTTAGCCAATGTAGTCGTAGTCCCTAAAAAAGGGAACAAACTTAGAATGTGTGTAGATTACAAGGATTTGAACAAGGCATGCCCTAAAGACTCTTTTCCACTGCCTAACATTGATCGCATGATCGATGCCACAGCTGGCCACGAGATCCTTACCTTTCTCGACGCCTATTCCGAGTATAATTAAATTCAGATGAACCCGGAAGACTAGGAGAAGACCTCGTTTATCACCAAGTATGGAACATATTGTTACAATGTAATGCCCTTCGGGCTAAAAAATGCAAGAGCTACTTACCAACGTCTAGTAAATAAGATGTTCGAAGAACAAATAGGTAAGTCAATGGAAGTTTATATTAATGACATGCTAGTTAAGTCCCTACGCGCAGAGGACCATTTGGCTCATTTGCAGGAAACGTTTGAGATTTTGAGGAAATACGACATGAAACACAACCCCGAGAAATGTGCTTTCGGGGTAGGCTCGGGCAAGTTCCTAGTCTTTATGGTGTCAAATCGGGGGATCGAGATCAACTCCGATAAAATCAAGGTCATCGAAGACATCACCGTCATGGACATCGTAAAATCCGTACAAAGGCTAACTGGGCGGATAGCTGCTTTAGGCCGATTTATCTCAAGGTCATCGGATTGAAGCCACATATATTTCTCTTTACTCAAGAAGAAGAATGATTTCACCTGGACCCCAGAGTGTCAACAAGCATTATTGGAATTAAAACGATATCTATCGAGCCCACCGTTGCTTCACACCTCGAAGGTAGATGAGAAACTCTACTTATACTTGGCGGTGTCAGAAGTTTCGGTAAGTGGTATCCTAGTTCGAGAAGACCAAGGTACACAATTTCCTGTTTATTATATAAGTTGAATCTTAGGGGAAGCAGAAACTATATATCCACACTTAGAGAAACTAGTACTTGCACTAATAAGCGCCTCTAGAAAATTTGAAACCATACTTTCAATATCATCCAATATGTGTGTTAACCGCTTACCCACTTCGTAATATTTTGCATAAACCCAAACTTTCAGGTCGATTGGCCAAATGGGCCGTCGAACTCAGTGGGCACGGTATCGAGTATCAACCCCAAACAACCATCAAGTCTCAAATTTTAGCGGACTTCATGGTCGATTTCACGCCAACCCTTTTACCCGAAGTTGAATAAGAACTCTTGTTAAAATCGGGTACATCATCGGAGGTATGGACCCTTTTCACAAAAAGTGCTTCTAATGTGAAGGGGCCTGGTCTAGGCATCGTTTTGAAGCCACCTACAGGTAGCACTATCAGGAATCTATCAAAACTTCTAGGTTGACTAACAATGCGGCCAAGTACAAGGCTGTGATTGTAGGTCTCGAGCTAGCTAAAATCTTGGGGGCAGAAGTCATTGAAGCCAAGTGCGACTCTTTATTGGTGGTGAACCAAGTAAACAACAGCTTCGAGGTTCGAAAGGATAGAATGATAAGGTATTTGGACAAGTTATAGGTGACTTTACACCGCAAGGAGTGGACTCTGGATCACGTACCACAAGAACAAAACAGCGAGGCCGATGCACTTGCAAATTTGGAATCATCAGTCGAGGAAGACGATATTATCTCGGGGACTGTCGTCCAGTTATCGAGATCTATGGTCGAGGAGGGTCATGCCGAGATAAACTCTACAAGTTTGACATGGGATTGGAGGAATAAATATATTGAATATCTAAAGAACGGAAAGCTCCCATCGAACCCTAAAGAATCGAGGGTCCTATGAACCAAAGCTGCTCGATTCACATTGGATGAAGATGGAACATTATACAGAAGGACGTTTGATGGCCATTGGCCGTATATTTAGATCCAGGGGACACCAATTATGTTTTACGAGAGATCCATAAAGGCACTTTTGGGAACCACTCCGGCGCCGAATCTTTGATTCACAAAATTATTAGAGCAGGGTACTACTAGGATAGCATGGAAAAAAACACTTTCGAATATTTTTGAGGAAAATACTTCATACCAAAGGGTCTTGATAGGGAAACCTTGTAATGGTCCAAACGGTCGAGTGAACCGTGTCCATATAGATTAGTCAAGCCTCGATGGAAAAATATGTATGCATGTATAAATTATTCAAAGAAGCATTCTTCTATATCAAACACTTTGTGCCTCAAAGAAAATTTGCCACTATACGAGCTCCATACTTATGATTTTGTGAGAAATGGTTCAAGGGCCAAGCGTAAATACACCTCGAACACTTAGGGACTATCACCGACAGTCAACACATTTGGGCTACCAAAACTCGACTTCATAAGACCTCAAAGAGGCACCCCTCGACATAAAGGCCAAGGCCATTGTACTCGGGAATTGACATTGCGAACAAGTTTAAAATGTTATCGGGGAATAAGTCCAAGAGGCACACCCAAAGGCTACGGCCAAAATAACACTGCTCGGAGACGTCCGAATCCCGCAATAAATAATAGGCCTTAAAATACTTTGAAAAAATTGGTTAAGAGGCTATCCCTCGCAAAACGATTAAAAAAGGGCTTCGATAAAATTAGCCCTCGAAAAACCTTAAGAGGTATCAAATTATCTTAACACAAACGTGCTAAGGCACAAAAAGCAAAGGGGTCTCAATCAGAATTGAACCCTAAAAAAACCCAATGGTTAAAAAAATTACATGCTAAGGCATAAAGAAATTTTTACTAAGTCTTTTAAGCCGAAAAGGGGGAAATAATAGCCATCTTTTAAAGGCCACAACGGCCCGATCTAAAAGAGCCTAAGGGCCAATACATTTAGAGTTCGAGAACTTGTTCTCACTCAACCCGAACCCAAGGGTTCGACTATCTCGAGCCCATATAAACAATAACTTGATTATTGCTCGGGGACTTGCCGTTATTCTACACAAGCCCTTAAGGGTCTATGCCTCGAAGTTTGAACCTTGTTCGAACTCGACCATGGTAACTTCGAGGAAGCCACCCGAGACAAAGTCTCGAATACATCTTTCAAAGCATAAGACTGTGCTAAAATTTTACAAGGCAAAAAACATATTTATAAACATCGGGAAGGCATTTGAAAGAAATTTTCTTATATATATATATATTTGAAAAGAAAATATGTATAAGAGACCTACAGAGGTCTTACAAAAGGAAAAAGAAAAAAAATCTAACTATGCTCAGGTCCGGTTTCTCCCTCGGGAGCAATTTCCTCTTCGTGCCCCTCATCATTATCAGACCCACCTTGGCTGCCTTCGTCATCATCATCATCGTTAGAGGAGATGAGAAATCTGGCATCAGCTTCGAGCACCTTTTCTTGAGCTATCTCTTCAGAAAGGTCAAAACCTCGAGCGTGGATTTCCTCGAGGGTCTCCCTCCAGGATTGGCACTTGGCCAAATAATTGCTCCGTAGCTCTTGGTCGGAGGCTTCGCTTAGCTGCATTTGACCACCCTCAGCATCCCTTAAGTATACATCAATAATTTTGTCAGCCTTGACCTTCGTCTTCTCGACCTCAACCCTGGCCTCAGCAAGATAGACCTCGAGCTCGTCGATCCTTTTGGCCTGGGCTGAGTTTTTCTCTTTAGCACCCCGAAGTTGGGCCTCAGTCGATGCTAGTTTGTCTAGATCAGCCTCCTTCTATGCAACAAGGCGGTCCATATTCTCCTTCCACCGATTGTAGTTGGCCTTGATTTGATCGACCTCGCCTCGAAGTAGCTCAATTCTCTCCAGTTTTTGCTGCAGCTCAGACACTAAAGTATTAGCCTCCACAGTTGGGTCGAGAAGACCGAACTCTTTCAAAATAATAGTTACTTGCTTTTCTAGCTCGGCCTGATCCTTACGAGCCTTGGCCAAGTCTTCCTGAAGGTCCCTGAGCTCTTCCTACTTTTGACTGCAAATGAGCTTCAAAGCTTCCTTTCATCCGAGGTCTTCTGGAACTCGGCCTCGCATTGGATCAGGTCGGCCCTAAACTTGGTGAAAGCCTACACATAAAGAAGGATACAAGTTAGGGTAAAGGGAGAAGAAGAAAAAGAAAAAATTACAATGATAAGAATTAATGCTTACTCGAGAGAAAAGGCGTGGAGCCTCTTCGAAGAGGGTAGATGCGTCGTTGAGATCGGCGGCATCATCGACCCTAGTAAAGCAATATCGGAAGGGATCCTCTTCGTTGGGGACTCCACCCAAATCAGGTGTCTACAGAGCCCGAGCCTCCCTTACGGCTTCTTCAGAATAAGCTAGTAGAGAGGGAGAGTGACCTATTGTCATGGACCCGAGCAAATCACTCAGGGCGTTCTATTCTATACTAGGGATTTCGGAACCCGCCCCCTCTGGTGTACTTGTTGTTGGCCGAGGAACAATCTCGACCTCGGGCGATTCAAGGGCCTTGCCCGCATCTTTCTTTTAAGCCTCTTTATCACGAGGCAAAATTTTCAGCTCGGAGGGCTTAGCAACTTCAATTGGCTTCTTGGTTCGAACCACCATCGTCGAGTCTTCGCCGCCGTCTTCTTCTTCATCATCCAGCTAGTGGACTGAGTCTATATCCATAGGAATGAGATTCCTCCTACGTCTTCGAGCTGGAGCCTTTTTGTCTTGAGGGTCTTCGGGCTTCGAGGCCTTTTTTCCTCTTACTATCTTTCCCCGATTTCGGAATCGGAGACTCGATTTCTTCCCCAGGTGGGGCCGGCCTCATTTTAGAGACATCTCCGATACCTGCACGAAGGAGAATTGGATATGAGTAAAGAAACATCTCCGATAAAGAGGAAGGTATCAGAAGCTTACAAGATGAACTTACCATGATGTTTGGCTTCCCATCTGCCCCTCGCCAAGTCATGCCAACGGTGTTCTGTTACACCCCATGTTTTCGTACATGGAAGTACGCCATAATTAAATTGATATAAGCTCGAAAATGAGATGTTACATCCTGTATTTTCGTACGTTGAAGTTTCGTCGTAAGTTAATCGATGTAAGTTCGGGAATGAGATTTATTTTGGGATTATAAATATTATGCTATTCCAAATAAGTGATAAGTTAATTCGTGAAGGTGAGAGGGTAAGCGAATTGAAAAAAATAAATTTCATCGAAGTTTGTCATTTTGGGATAAAATACGGCCCTAGCTAAAATACCCGGTATTTATGGACTAGTGCCATACAAGGTGCCACATGACCATGATAGTAAGATGTATAAAGTGTGATAAAAGTGAGTAGTATTTTAAGTAATTTGAGATAATTCTTAATTATGTGGATATTTAGTTAATTGTGAATTTTTGGTGGAAGATTAATCATGTAATTAAGGAAATTGGTGGATAAAATTTGGATAAGTTTAAGTGTGGTAACCTGGAAGCATGTGTCATTTAACCAAATGACTCATTAGTCATTTAAAATATGTATCACGTTAAGGAATTTGGTGGCAAAATCATTTCTAAAGTGGGTACCACATCATAAGGCTTCTAAAGACTTAAAGATGTCATGCAATAGTAATGTTAGTCTTCAAATTCAACTCAAACATAAGACTTATCTAACCTGTAACGTGGGGAGTTTAGCATCTTCAAAAAATTCAAATGATTTGATGGCATTTCAACAAGATTTCATAGCATCTTAAGCAACGTGAGATTTTGTAATTATAAAGGAGTACAATGAAATCTTTTTCAAGAATATCATACGGATTTTCCCTACTCCGATATTGTCGTCACATGTTTTGTCGCAATTAATGTATGTTAGAGGGATTGTGAAGAGATTCGGTTCAGGTATGTTAAGACTATCCCTTCTTTCTTTTTGGCATGATCCATACGATACAAACGAAGCGAGCAAATGCACAACTTCCATAAAATGACTATATTTATAGAAATACTTATGTTCTTGATTCTACATGTGTCATATTATTTTATCATTTGTTCATGGGTCTCATAAAATACGTAAGTTGATAAGGTTTATTTCATGATATTAATCAGAGGCATAATGTTCTTATGACGTTCCGAAAGATTTTGTTGACGTACTTTCTCATGCATTGCATCCATTTATACATGTACATTGACCCATAACTAGATGACGTTATATATGCGTATATATGTATATTATATGTATATGGGATATGGGAAAAGGTTATGGCGTTATATACGCACCACCACCTGATCAGCTGGTATACATTGATAATTTTGCCCACAATGGTCGAGATGATATGATGGTGTTACACCCCAGAATATTATGTCGATATTACGTCCCGCGATATTATATTACAATGATGTTACACTTCGCAATGTTAAATTACAACAATGTTGCACCCTGTAGTATTGTACGTTGAATTTGTCGTAAGGTAATTGACACCAGTCCAAGAAAAAGATTATTTTGTGATTATAAGGATTATGCTATTTCAAACAAGTAATGAGTAAATTCGTGAAGGTGAGAAGGGAAGCAAGTCAAAAAAATGAATTTTCATCCAAGTTTGGCATGTTGGGATAAAATAAGGGTCGAGCGTCAATACCCGATATTTATGGACTAATACCATATAAGGTACCACATGATCATGATAATAAGGTGTATAAAGTGTGTTTAAAATAAGTAATTTGGGATAATTCTTAATTATGTGAATAATCGGATAATTAGTTAATTATTGATTAGTGGGAGATTAAAGTTGATTAATCAAAGTCTTTAGATAAGACCAATGAGCCAAAACGTGGCAGCACACTAGAAGGGAATTAAACTCAAATGTGTGACTCTTACACTACATAGCTAGGTGGCACAATTAATGAGATTGGTGGCCAAGTCATCACTCACTTTGATAAAACCAATTAAGGAAGATGTAAAAGCTTGCTAAGCTTATGGATGGAATTCACAAAAGCCATAATCTCAACGTGATGGCTTCAACAAATATCATACAAGGTTATTATTAAATTCACAAAGAAATCATATGGAATTTGCTACAAAAATTCATACGAGATTTCATAAGGTAATAGCAGCGAGATTTTACGATTTTAAGGGAGTACAATGTAATCTTCCTCAAGAATATCATACGGATTTTTTTCTACTCTGATCTTGCTGTCACGCATTTTGTCGAAATTAATGTATGTTAGAGGAATTATCAATAGAATCAACACAGGTCTCGATAGATAGGTCGAGAGCCCTCCAAATAGGCTATCAGCTCAGCAGAAGATGTTGGTGCACTCCATTTGCTTTGGAGTCGCTCGTTTGGTTAGTATGATTTAGACATGTATTGTTTGAAATGGCGAGACTCTGTCCCAACTATGAAAATTATGTATTCTTAGAGGCTTGTATACATATGTCATATACGTAAAAGATTGTATAGCCTTGTCGGCCTATATTCAGTGTACAAGTGGCTATTTACTCTTCTGGGCCCGCATGTCTTGCGTATTAGTTGGTATAATATGTTGTGTTCTACTTATCTCATGGCAGCCTTCCGGCTCAGTTATCTATGATAGTATGACTTGAAAAGATACGTTATGTTGGTACTCGGTTGAGTAAGGTACCAGATGCCCGTCGTGGCCCATCGGTTTGGGTCGTGACAGATGGGATGCCTTCTGAGGCTTGATGATGTTATGAACACTTGTACCTATATATTACATGACATTCATATGCATATGCATGAAACTATAAGTATTTCATGGTTTAGAGAGTTATTCAGACTTACATGTCGAGTCTTTTACTCCATGCTTCTCTCATGTCTACTATTTACTAATTTTCATTCCGTACATACTCGGTACATTATTTATATTAACGTCCCTTTTGCCTGGGGACGCTGCGTTTCATGCCTGCAGGTCCCGATAGACAGGTTATGAGCCCTCCAAGTAAGCTATCAGCTCAGCAAAAGATGTTGGTGTGCTCCATTTGCTCCGGAGTTGCCTATTTGGTCAGTATAATTAGTACATATATTGATTGGTATGACGGGGCCCTGTCCCGACCTTTATGATAGTATGTATTCCTAGAGGCTTGTAGACAAATGTCAGGTATATGGATACTTGTATGGTCTTGTTGGTCTATGTTTTGAGTATATAAAAGATCATGCCAGCCTTATAGGCCTGTACGTCATATGCATAGGTTTGGATTACATGTATGGTCATCCAATGTCGAGTATTTCCCCCATGTTTTATTCTATTTATCTCATGACAACCTCTCTAGCTCATTTACCTATGGTAGTATGATACAAAAGATACGTTATATAGGTACTCGATTGAGTAAGGTACCAGGTGCCCGTCGCAGCCCATCGGTTTGGGTCGTGACACGTTCATTATATGAGGAGGTTGCGGCTAGTTTTTGGACCTAGTCTTTAAGGTCGGTGACCACATGGGGCATCAAGCGACAACTGCAAAAAATATGAAGGCATCACACAATGCAAAAATGTAATATGAAAGGGCTACCAGGAAAAAATTTCACTTACGCTTGGGGTTCCACTTCTCCGGCAGAAAGAAGGGTGGATCTGGCCGAGGGTGACCTGATACCTCTTGTAGAAGTCGATGATGACTGGGTCGATGAGACTCAATGTAAAGGGGTAAGTTTAGACACTCAGGAACCCCTCCACATGAGTAGGGATACTCTCCTCAGGGGCGGGAATCTGTACCACGACCTCGTCCCCCAACCACAATCTTTCTTCATGGACTCGAGGTGTTTCTCCGTTATCGAGCAAATATATCTCGATACATGCTCGCACCGGCCAGGAATCGCGGGGCGATTCTCGACTTTGAAGTCGTTCTTTGTGACATAGGGGTCGGGGACAATCTCGGGAAGGGCCGACACTTTGTCGCCAGCCGGCCGGGAAGAAGAAGAGGAAACTTTCTCCTTTTGAGGAACGATTTTGGAGGTTTTCGTTATCGTTTCAGGTTAGAGAAAGCGGAAAGAGGTAGAGTTTGATATCTTTTGGTGCTAAAAGAGTGAGAGTAGCAAGTAGTGAAAGAGAGAGGTGAGGAGAGGGAGAGATCAGAGAAGTTTGAAGTTGGGAGCAAAGTTCTTGATTAAGATATAAGCCCTATATTTATAGGAACACATCGACGGTTTGGCGGCGCTAGTGGTCGACCGTCATTGGCAAGCATTTAATGTTTTCTGGGAAGCGAACCGATGAGACGTTTTGCTTACCTCGAGCGCTTATGTCACGGGATGACATCATCATCAGGGACTCCGAAAAATCGAAGCTCAAGTCGTTTCTTATCATTTTATGCTAAGAAACGAGGGGACTATCTGTATACGGTGGAAATCGGGGCTACTCGATTTCGTTCTCCAATGGAAAAAGTGATAACACGTCGAGAGGTCAGGACGCCGAGCTCGGGATCGAGGCTCCTTTCCAATATCGAGGTCGAGGTCGATAACTTTAATTCGAGGTCGGAAGAAGGCCCGTTTCGAGATAATACCGTTATGGTTCAATAATAGAAAGAGCGAGATTCCCGCAACGACCCGAAAATCATGGCGTAAATTACGGAATTGATTCGTCCTTGGCGGTTGGACAACTGTCCAATTAGATTCCATACTATAATTAGAAGTTTACCTTTTTAGGATTCTCCTATTATATAAAGGGGAGCCCATTCATTTGTAACACACAATTCATTAACAAGAGAATATACATTCATCACTTTCTTGATTACTGTTCATCAGAATTGCCTTATAATTTACTGTTCTTACTAGCCCACCTCGAGATTGTCATAGCTCGAGGTCGAGACTTGGCTTGCTTACTGGTTTGACTTGCTTTATTCTTCAATTTATATACTTAGCTCCTTGTTTATCATTTGGTATTGGATTAAATCACATATCTTTAAAACCACAATATAAGTTTAATTGTTACTCGAATTTTAGGGTAAACAAGTATATAAATTTAAAAATATAGGAAGTACTAGTATTACCCGTATTATCAATAATTAAATATCCTATCTATCTCCTAAACAAAAGTTACTCCTCCTCTTCCAAATATCTGAGGCTTAGATAAATTTGAATTTGGTTGTAGGAAAAAAAGAAAATAAATTTGAATTTCGTTCGAAGTATTAAAATATATTTAATGATTTTAGGACACGATAGTATTGCATGAAATGAGACTGAGAAACGTAGTAAATACTCTCGTCATGCCTCTTTTTCAAGACTCTTTTTCAAGAGTCTAAAGTAGTGGTTCATCTTAACATAGTTCAAAGTTTAAGACAAATTTAATTGGAGTGACTCCTCTTTTTCTTTCTTTTTTTGTTTGCTTTTTTCCCATCAAATTCAAATTTGAGAAAATGGAGAGTTTAAACGTTTGTGAAATGTTTTACTTGCAAGTTTCCAGCTTTAGGCCCGCCGTACAATCTTTAATCAGACCACTTGATTTTAAGTTGACATCTGTCCTATTCCTAAGTTTGCAGACTTGATTTCCCCGCGATGGTTGTTTTGATTTTTTATTTATATCCAAAACTCTTTTAGTAGCGTCGCGTATTCCATTTAATAAATCAACACATGTACTACGTAAAAAGATATTTTACTAAGCTTGTATGAACCCACAACCATTTCGATGAAAGCCATGAATCACACCGACTACCCTAAATTAGCCGTCAATTTGCATCGTAACATTTCCTTCCCAACAGTTACTTGAAAGAATTAGTCGGCCAAACCCTTGCGGATTTTTTTTTTTTTTTTACAGCTAATATATCACTAAGCAGGCTACTTAGTGGCTAATTTTATTAATAATAACAAAAATATAATAATATCGTACACATTAAAAGTACGAGCTAGCTAAGAGAATAAAACTAGTATCAACTTAGTGGTAACATGCCCTAGTTGATAATAAAACATTAAAATAGTAACAACATATCTGCAAATGGCCATATTTGCAAATGGCCATATCTGCAAAGTGGCCATTTCTTAAATTGGCCAACTTTGTAGTCTTGGTCTTCCATCCAATGTGAGTATGTTTCTTGACCTTGCTTCCTTTTATTATCTCGTCTCCTTCTCAAGGTTATGCACAGCATATGTAGCAATTCTTAATTGCAAATGTATACGCACTACTACAAAAGAGATTTTTAGTGGCAAGTGATTAGCGGCAATAAAAAAATGGCCACTAAATAATTTTGTAAACGCAAAATATTAGTGGCAAATAAGCATTAGTCGCTTTTAATACCTTTTTAGTGGCAATAAAAATAGATAGCCACAGTTAAAAGTAAATTTTATTATTTTTATTTTTCCCTCCAAAATTTTAGACTAAAATAATCTATTCCCTCCAACTCCTTCCGTCTAATTTGGGAGAAATTCAAAAAAATACTTCAGAAAAATAAAATCTCTCATCCCCTGTAAAGTTATTCTCTAGTTGTAGTTGCCCTATGCCGATCCTGTATCTCACTATAGCGCCACCAACCCCAGGTAATATTTTCAGAAAATAACTTTTTTATCACTGCTCTATCTCTTCTCTGTCCTCTTCTTTGGTCCAAATAATTATCCTTTTAGAGTTTGGATGGGAAAAACATACAAATCTGATATGTTTTGGTTATGGTTAGAAATTGCTATGTTTATGGTTGTTTATATACCATGTGAATTGAAGTTTTGTCGTCAATTTTAGTATTGGTGTGCTTTGCTTCAATCTTCATTGACCCCCTTGTGAAAAGGGCTTCTTTTACATTGTTTCACCTTTTTCTAAATTAAGTGATTTGTGATTTTCCTTTCCCATGAAACTCGCTACCTCTTTTTTGAGGGACATAATTGTGGCAAGAAATTTCTATATTTGGTTGGGGTGTGAATTTTTCTTTATTGTGTCAAAAATAGATTTACGAGAATAATCGATTAAGAACAGAACTTCAAGAAAAGATTCTGGAAGTTGGAAAATTGGAAGTGATAATCAGATTGGTTGTTACTATGTGGACCAAAATTGTCTTATACTTTACATTTATATAGTTCCAGAATATGAATTATTTTGAATATTATTATGATGGCTATCTATTATCTCTAATAGCCTTTCACTTGTATCCTTCACTGCTATCCAATATTTTGTTTGTTACCTGCAAGTGCAAAGCATCAGATTTTGCATCACTTATACATTATGTATGTGTATGTGCCCTTTGCTAGACTTGCACATGTTTAGTGACAGTACCTATATTCCCCACTATATTTGATTGTAGGGAGCTAACAAATGATAAAAAGGTGGCAGCTATTGCTAGCTACTCTGTACTTCTACTTCTAGCTTCACTTTTAAGTTGAATAATTCTTCAACTATGAAATTACAGAGGGTGGTATGATTTTACGGTTAGGGTATACATGGTTGTACAACAACTTTTAGACTACAAATTTAATCTTGTGACCTCAACTTGCTTAAGTTTAAGGAGCAGTAATAGTTTTTGTAGAGTTGATATCAATAGCAGACACATTGTCCAAGTTTTGGTGGACTGAGTTATACTTGTGTTTGGGGTGATAGCAGATACCTCGTGGAATTAGTCGAGGTGAGCACAAGCTAACCTATACACCTCGGTTTAATTAAAAAGTAGCATTCATTAAAATAATTTAGTTAACTTGGATAATTATCACGCAAAAAGTTTTTGGTGATTGAAAAGAAAGGATCCAGTGAACCGGGAAAAAAAAGAATTATAGTATGATTCCAAAGAACTGAAGCAGATAATGGTTAAGACTAAATATATATATTGTTTTGTATTTTGATAGATGGATCATCGAAGTGCTTAATGAGGAGGACAAAACAGAATACATATATAGTTGCATTACATAGCCTGGACCTATGTTGTTCGGACTCTCCGAAAATATGGCAGGTTATGTGTTGGATCCTCCAAAAGTAGTGCATTTTTGAAGGATCCGACACGGGCACGACTACATTTTGGAGAGTCCGCGCAACATAGGCCTGGACTAAGTTAAAGAGGAAGTATAAACTAACAGAAATATCAGTTATAACTCTTGGCTAGTGTTTGCTGAAAATTGTTTATGTAGACAGACAATGAATATCCAATGTGATAAAAAATTTATAACTAGGAGATCAGATGACGTTTTACTTGCGAAGGATACTCGATTTTCTATTTCTTCTTCTTGTGAAGATCACATCTATATAGAATATTTATACTTAAAGTAATTTGAGCATGACATATATACTTAAGTTATTTTCAAGTTAGTGATATAGAATCTGATTCTCTTTGATTTGCAAAAGCTTATAACTCTTAGTGAGTTACTTGAAATATACTTGAATGTTTGATGACTCTTGTTAGGGATGTCTTATTCTTTTAGGGATATTGTATATGTAATTATTACTTTTTATGTGTGATAATATAACTAGTTATTGGACTTTATAATTTTTATTGTTCTTTGTGATATTATTACTGTTGGTAAGACTTTTGAATAATTTTATCTCTTCTTTTTGTACGTTGCTTTTTCCTAATTCATCTTGGAATTTTGCTTTGTAAATTTGTAATTGCGGAAGGAAAAAAAAAATCTTCAATTATCATGGACAATCCTATAAGTAGAAGATGGATAAATTATGATAGAGTAAGTATAGAATATTTGGATGGTTTAGAGAACTTTTTGAACTATGCTTTTCATGAAAAACCTGATGGAGAAACAATTCCATGCCCTTGTACAGAATGTGTGCTACACTATCAAGTAAATCGGGCAACGCCATATGATCATCTCGTGGTTAATAGTATTATGCCATCATATGATACTTGATTTTTCATGGGGATTCTCTTAATGGATCAGCAATTATTGGAAAAAATAATTACAAAGAAGAAGCTTTAAGGGGTGATAATATGAGAGGAATGATATATGATGCTTTTGGAAGCTTTAGCAAGTTCATGAATACTGACATTAGTGAAGAGGGAGACATATTGCCAAACTTATAAGAGAATACTCCTCATACATCAAGAAGTCAACCTCATTCAGATGTGGATAATCTTGAACGACTTATGAAAGATGCAAATGAAGCATTATACCCTGGATGTGAAAAATTTAGTAAACTTTCATTTTTGCTGCATCTTTATAAAATAAAACGGTCATCCAAATGGACAAATGAATCTTTTAGTTCTTTGCTTGTATCAATCCAGTTGATGCATTCTTGATTGTTTGAGACAAAATGATCGCCTTTTTCTTTTTAGTGAGAAATCACCTCGTCTATCCGTATGGAGTTTAGCTTAGTGCTTACTACTTTGTTGGAGTAGAACCTTGCAACATAAGAGTTGACTCTTCTTTCCTATGCTTTTAGTAAACTAAGACTTGAACTAATGAATATATTAGCACTGAAAGGGTAGGAATATTCATAGTCAAAAATTGTAATACTAAGAAGACTTTTTCTTTATAATAAACCCCGACCTAGCATTACACATTCTCCAGTTCCGAATGGAGATAGTTAGTGGACTCTAAAACCAATACCAATAATCTCATTGGATCTAAGAATAACGTAGCTCAGAAAACAGACTTATCAAGGAAAGCAAATGAGCAATATATAGAGGTTGCTCCACTTCTTATGGATTATTTTATAGTGGTACGATTATGATGCTTGCTTAGAATGGAAGAGTGACATTTCTATACCGTATGTCCTGTATTGAAGAACGTCTTCCCCGATCCTAGACATGTCAACAATCATGGAAGGCCTAAGATGGTCGTCATAATGTCTTTTTTGGCATGGTAACAAGGTCCAACGATTAATTTAACATGAAATACAATTATCGTGCCTTAAACAATGCGATATAGGCTTTAGAGAGGGTTTTCATGAAGGATTATGGTATAGCCTTCCACCCGGACTTGAGATCCTTCCCTTGGCTGACAGACTCTCTTAAATAAAAAGAATGCACATAAAGACATAATCCGTAAGAATCAATAGAAAAGGAAAATCCCTTATGATACACCAGATTTGGCTTGGTTATTAATAGAGTGAATAGATCTGTCATTTCTTGAAATCTCTATTATGATTCAAAATTGACAGTCATCTGTGATAGGAAAAAGAAAACTTGATCAAATAGTTTATGCGGGGCATTTACCACCTCACATTCGATCTTTCCCTTGCCGTGTAGGTAAAGCAAGAAGAGCCTCATTGGCTCAACCCTCCATATAAGGAAAGATCATATTCATCTTATCTTGACTACTCACTAGAAGACAGAAACCTTAACGACGCTTTGAACAACAATATTTCGTACCCTATTCAATAAACTTGCTAGGAAATCTTAATAGAGTGACCAAGATAAAACCTTAGATGAAGAGAGTGTCCAACCAATCAAGACCTCGTCCACTTAGGGGGTGCGGATAGACCTGCGCAAATTTTAGGTGGCAGTTATAATAATGTCGGGGAAGTTAAAAGTACCCGATGATATTCAGGGATGGATGTAGACCCATCGAGCAGGGATAATCATTCCGATCTTGGGAGAAGTATCGATATATCTTCTTCTAGAGCTTATTCTTTATCAACTACAAATAATATAAAGGAAACAACAAGGCTGCTCTGAGATCGATAGGGGAGAAGAAGAAAGTCTCTTCCCATGTAAGTCCTATGCTGAGTAGGAAGATAGTTTGCCCCTTTCTCCTGAGTAGTTCACTCTCTCACAGTGCCTATTATTTCTATATACTTTTGAAAATAGAGAGGTAGTTGCGGTAGGAGAAGTACCCTTAAACCCTCGAGATCACTTGACCCCAACTGGTCAATCTCCTGTCATTACTATCTCGTGCGTGAAGGTTTGGTCATGCTTCCCAAATATCACGCATTTTAGTTATTAGTCAACAGCTCCCTAGACAACAAAATATGGGTGACGTCACATTGTTTCTTGACACCATCGCCTAAGGAAAGGAGAAGTCTATGCACACTAACCAAAATTTTGGGGAAGGATGATGGTGCAAAATAGCCTTTTATCTTATTCTTTCTAAAGAAAAAAAGAATTTTATCATTCTGATCATGACTTGAAAAAAGAAAGAAGAGAAGAAACTTGGAGTTGGTGCCCACATAACGAATTGCTTGTTTACCAAGCTATCCTGTATTTTTGCTCCTTTCCTTACAGCCAAATGACTTTTACTCCTCTAGTTCTATTATTATTGACCTAACTTATTGTTATAAAGAGTATGACTGCTGCATCCAATTGTAGGTAGGATTCATAAGCATTCTCAATGAACTTCAATGCAAACAAATGTTGTGATTTTTACTCAATAGTACAGGGGCATGACACAGATAAGTGTCATAGTATGAGGTAGGAGATTGAAATATTTATTAAGAGTATGGCAATTCAATGCACCTCGAACCCCCTAATGTAAACCATAATCTGTTGCCAAATCACACAAACCGGGGAGCAAACATGATAACCTTGGAGGAGGACTATGATTTGTAGGGCACCATTGTAACAATTGGAAACACATATATGATTGTTGTGATCTCCAGTACAGCTCTAGTAATCACTATGCAATTGAAGTCACCTGTGACGGCCCAAACTTACCAACCTAAACCTATGATAGCCATAACAATCAAAGGAGAATCAAATTGTGATTAAAAATCAATTCTATAGGCCTATCAATCAAAAAGGAAAGGTAAAGTGACAGAAATCGCAGCCACCCATAGAATGACCAGGTCAAGTAGATGTTATATTCCTGAGGAACTGAGTAGGGGAAACCATGGAAGGAAGCAAATTAGAGTAGAATGTCACTAACACAGAGGCATCAAAATTTTGGAAAAAGATGCCAGTAGAAGATACTCTGCTGAAGAGCAGTTAAAGAAAACCCCTGTCCAAGTATTTATTTGGATCTGCGGATGAGCTTTGACATTAACATGGATGTTTTGGTAAAAGTGTTGAGTGGAGTGAGTGTGCCAAATAATGCTACCAGCGAAGCATTAAGTGCAATCATATGGTAGATGGTGGAAAAGAATAAGGTGTCCTTTCACATGGATGAACTCCCAACATAAGGATTGGATCATAACAAAGCTCTCGATGTTATCATATCTAAAGTACTCATTGACGGAGGATTGGGGTCAACATTAATCCTTTATCCACTCTATGAGAATTGGGTATCAACATGGTAGAAATTTAGGAGAGCTATGTTACGATTCACAGAAGAATGTTATTCGACAAATATATCTGGCATTGCAATTTATGCCTATTGAATTTCCAGTTTTATATCAAGTCATGGACATATCTGTTACACCTCACACTACTCCTCTATATATTTAGTTAAGGATTAACAAGGTTTTGGTTCTACCAATCAGCTGACAGAGCATTACCGGACAAAGAGGCAAATTTAGTTGACCAGAGTGCACCAGCTGTCCCACCGGGTACAGTAGCCAGGCAGGACGACCCATTTTGCATGTGAGGACGACACAATTTCCTAGGCATGATATAGTATAAAAAGGCAGTGTACCCCTTTCTCTCTCTCTCATACTAGAAGACATAACCAACATGACTTCTCCTAAAATTCTCTCAAACCCACTTTAGAATTTCCCTAACAGTCCAAAGCTAAGTCAAAAGTGAATCTAGCAGGATTTAGCGTGAAGAAGCTTAGGATCATCACCATAACACCTGTTATCTTGATTTTTGGAGACTCATTGGAGGTTGAGTTAATCACCATAAAGGTATAGGAATTCATGGAAACATACTAGTTCTTCAACAAGATATGTAAGACAACTTTCCTTCTTGGCATGATTTGATGTAAGTCTCTCTCTCTCTCTCTCCTTCTAAAGGATTTCTGTGTTGGAAATTTGTTTGCTCTAAGCTTTTCTTAATAACGTTGTTCCTGTTCTTGTACATTCTTACCTGTAGCTTTCTTTTAAAGTCTGAGATGTTCCTAGATAGTGTCTTGAGGTTGAAAAGTATGATTCTGATACACTTGAGTGAAACCTTCGTGTCTCTTTAAAATGACCATGCATTGCACTTATATATATGTATCTATTTTACTTTACTGAGTCACGCTATAGACGGTCGGGTACGATACCTATTGTGCAATCACAGATCATTTGGGTATGGTGAGACAAAATGTGAAATATCACCATGCTCTTGAGTGTCCTGGTACGGCTAACCCCTTGTGTGGTCGGATTTGACCGAGCTCGTTATGAGGCTGCGTACGGAATGATGTTGTATGAAACAATACCGAGCCTTTAAGTGGCCTGGTACGACCGAGATCTCTTGAGGTCAGGTGCAATCAAGACCTCCTGAGGTTGGGTACAATATGATGGAGGAAATAAACTTTATTGAGTCCTCTACGAGGCTAGGTATGATTTGAATGACATGCCCCAAAGAGTGGCTGGATGATATTTATTGTGTTTAGTGCAGAATCTCCCTGAGTGGTTTAACCTTTGCTAAAACTTGCATACTGTTAAGTTGTATGGTTTCCACAGTTTATGTCTCTATTAACTTGTCTTCAGTATCCAAGTTGAAAACATGTATCAATATCTCTTATGTTATGTCTTGGATTTACATATCTTCTGAGTCTTACATACTCAGTATATTTTCCATACTGATGCCCCTTTCTTTGGGCACTGTGCTCATGCCCATAGGTGCAGATAGATCTGGTGACGTCCCTCCCTAGTTGGGTGTTTGTCCTAGTTGTTATTTGTTGCACTTTACTTCTTTAGGGTAGCGGTTCATGTTACTTTGCGTACGGTGGAACCCTGTCTTGACCAAGTGATGTACTATATTTTAGCACTCTTAGAGGCTTGCAGACTAATGTTTGGTTGTATGCAATGGTTGGTTATGACCATGTTAGTAAATGTTTCCTTCTCAGTCAGTTATGTACCTTTTAAAATTTATGGTATTATTACTTGGAGGCCTCGTTGGCCCAGATCTTGTGGTTAAATTAGTGTAAGCATGGACGTCGGTTCGCATGGGCCTTCAGGCATTGTGTGCCGGTCGTACCTCCTGAGGTTGGACTATGACAAACTTGGTATCAGAGTAGGTTGTGTTCTAAGGAATCTACAAGCCATATCTAGTATAGTCTTATTTATAGGTATGTCGTGCACCATACTTATAAATAAGAGACTACGAGATATTTAGGGTAGATGCCTTTCTTTCTGATCTGGATCGTCTGATAGAGCAGGGTCATAGGTAGTCATTTCTAATCCTCATCTTATTTATGTTTATAGCGATGCCTACCATGAGATATCAGGAAATTTTTAGGGATTGAATAAAAAGTAGGGGAGGGTACCAATCAGGTGCCACTTGCCTCTATGAATCAATATGAAACTCCTAATGAGGCTGGTACACAAGTTTCGGGGACATCACCACTACCCTCGGAACAACAAAAAGTAACTATTTTACCTGTTGTTCCTCCCCCGATTGCTTCTGACCAAGATTTAGATATGAGAAGTGCAGTATAACTGCTGACTCGATTAGTGGACTCTCAGGCCCAACGTCAGGCTCCTGCCACCTCAAATAGAACAGTTAGTATGAGAACATGATTTCACAAATTTGGATCCCTAGATATTCACAGGAACAAATACAAACGAAGATTCCCCTAATATTCTAGATCAAATACAATGGACCCTATGAGTTACATACCACTAACACTGAGTATGTAGAATTTACCTTTGATTGCGAGATATAGCTGTGATTTGGTATAAGATATGGGAACAGTTTAGGGGAACTCTTGCCCCAGCAGTAGGGTGGAGGGAATTTTCTAAGGCATTCTTGTAGCAGTATTTGCCAGTTGAGCTCTACCAAGCTAGAAAAGATAGATTCTTACGGTTAGAGCAATATAATATTTGTGTCCGAAAGTATAGTATGCAATTTAAGTCCTTGGCTAGGTATGCTCCTTTGGTGGTTGCTAAAATAAGTTATCGGGTACGTAGATTTGTGTGCGGTTTGGGACCACATATCATAAATGAATGTACCATATCTTCTTTGAATTTGATTATGGATATTGCTCGTATTAAAGCTTATGCGCAGCACTTGGAGAATTGCAAAAGGCTACAACGAGCTGCTCGAGACCACAACCAAGGCCAATCTTAGAGAGCCCGATCTACGGGTGATACAGGAGAGTTGCGAGGTGGCTTTGAACTTCCTCTTTCTAGGAATTCACCTAATTTGGTGATTAAAGTGCCATCACAATCCTAGAGCCAGCATCGAGAATGGGCCACTTATTTCAGTTAGAGCCAAACTTCTCGAGGATTCAAATAGTGCGAGGCCCCTAATGCCACATTGTGGTCGATGTGGTAGAAGTCATTTTGGACATTGCCATTAGGGTTCAGAATTTGTGTTACTCTTGTGGGTAGCCCAGTCATGTCATGCATTTTTTCCCGGTGAGAAATATGGGTGGCATGATACCGCCAACGAGATCAGAAACAACTTCTTCATTGATAACGCATCCTTATGAGCAACGTATACAAATGGTGATGGGGAGAGTTAGAGGTAGAGGTATAGTTATAAGATCCGGCAGACAAAAAACCGTATTTATGCATTGTCAGGCTGAACGAACCTAGAGTCATTAGTGGATGTGGTCATAGGTATACTATTTTTATTCTCCATTATTGCTTATGCTTTAATATATTCAGGTTCCACTTTGCCATACATCTCCATTTGTCGCTGGTAAATGTGGTAAATAACCTAAATTTTTACAACAAACATCGAAGTGTCTATGCCCGTGGGTGAGTCCATATTAGTTAGAGGGTATATCGAGGTTGTGTTGTGACGATTTATGATCATCTTACCATAGCTGATTTAAATAAATTTGAAATGGTAGAATTTGATGTTATTATGGGTATGGATTGACTATCTTCTTGTTATGCTACGGTGGATTGTTAGAAGAAAGTTGTTCGCTTTAGCTTTCTGGGAGAGCCCGTTATCGAAATGAAGGGTAATATGGCAGCACCAAGAGGGAAATTTATTTCTTACCTTAAGGCTCGATAGATGATCATGAAAGGATGTTTCTACCATTTGGTGCAGGTTCAAGATGCGCGGGCGAAGTCCCCAACCCTTCAATCGGTTCTGCTAATTAGTGAATTTCCTAATGTGCTCCCCGATGAGCTCCTGGGTATTCCACCTGAGAGAGAAAGAGAGAGAGAGAGAGATTGAGTTTGCCATTGACATGCCAGCTGATATATATACCTCCGTACGGGATGACTCCTGCCGAGTTGAAGGAACTAAACGATCAATTGAAGGACCTTCTTGATAATAGCTTTATCTGATCCAGTACTTCCATGTAGGGAGCCCCAGTCCTATTTGTTCGAAAGAAAGATGGTTCGTTAAGGATGTGTATTGATAATCGACAACTGAATAAGGTGACCATTTGATACGCTCAAATTACACTTTAGATAAATAGTGTAAGGCGGTCAGTGTCAAATATAATAACCCAATAAGGTTGGGGTCGAATCCCACAGGGAATAGGTGTGAAAATGTTACTTGAGTAGTGTGAAACTTGACTTAAGTTGTAATTCTATTCCTGTAGCTTAACAAGAGAATGATATAATTGTGATTTAACAAGATAACTATTCTGTTATGAGAATGCGATTAATTTGATTAAGGAAACTAAGGTTGTTTCACCATCAATGAAATGTACTGTTATCGGTGTTAATATGATATATTTCTAATACAAGGTCCTTTGATATGCAAATGGTTTCTAAATGACTACCTAATATTTTTCAATGGTTGGGTAATATTTTCTCTTTATGATTTTTCCAAATTTAAAAGAGTTGAAATTAATGAACAACCAATTTATGCCAAGTAGAACCCACTTATTCCTAAGCGATTCTATTAAACAAGGTTTAAAATCTTGAGTTCTTGATATTCACTTCTACCAAACCTTAGCCCACTTTTCCAAGTAAAGAAAGAGTAAAATGGAATAAGTTAATGTTTGCAACCATCAACAATAAATAAAGCACAAGAAATGAATAAATATCAACCAACAATTATATATATATGTATATATTACAATGTCAAACACCCATTAACATTACACCCATTTTGGGTCCACAACCTTAGTATTTAAAACTAGCTATTCATACTAAAATACAAAAGCAAAACAATAAATAGAGTCATAAAGCTTACAAAAACGTCAGATTCTCTCTTCACAAGCTTCCAAATTAATGGTGTATTCAATGCCTTCAATGTAGTTCCTTTTTCAGACTTAATGACCCACAAAAATCCTAGTAAAGCTATTTATAGTGGACTAAAAGTTGGGGTCAAGATTGGACAAAAATTCCCTACAGACACCTTCTGCGACCGCATAATGATCATTGACCATGTAAGCGGTCCGCATAATCATCATTTTCATCGCAGATTTGCAGATTTTCAATCCCAGGAATCCACCGCATTTGCACTATGCGTTCCACATATTAGTTATGCGACTGCATTTTCCAGCGCAGAAGTGCTACGCAAGTTCTTTCAATTTCAGTTATGCGGTCATTATGTGGCTCGCAGAAGTGTTATGCGACCATATAATGGATCGCACAATCTTCTCTTCATTTGGCAAAACAGCTACTTTAGTTTGCGGTGGTTATGTGGTCTGCATAGTACTTCTGCGATCACATACTTGCAGCATTCCTACTCTTTTGTGCCTTTTTGACTTCTTTTCCATGTGTTTGGGTCTTCAAGTCTTATGCACTATAAAACACCAAAACTTTATAAGATTTAACTACCAATGTATTGAAAGGCGAACTTAAGTCTATGTAATTGGTATCAAAAGTACCGAAATTCTACGGTACATCACCATTAAGAACAAGTATCCGCTCTAGAGAATTGATGATTGTTTGATCAATTACAAGGTGCTAAGCAGTTTTCCAAGATCAATCATAGATGGGTATCATCAGTTGAGAATCAAGGAAGAAGATGTTCCGAAGACAAGCTTTCAGACAAGATATGGCCATTGCGAGCTTCATGTTATGTCCTTTGGCCTAACCAATACACTAGCAGCTTTTATGGATCTGATGAATTCGGTATTCAATATTTTCTTGGATATCTTTGTGATCATATTCATAAATGATATCTTGGTGTATCCTCAATCAAAAGCGGAGCATGCAAAGCATTTGCAAAAGGTTTTACGCACACTCTGGGTTCACTAGTTGTATGCCAAATTTTCTAAATGCGAGTGTTGATTAAACTTGGTAGCCTTTCTTAGGCATATAATATCGAATGAGGGTATCAAGGTTGATAGTTAGAAAATCAAAGCAATTAAGAATTGGCCAAGGCACACAATGCCTATTGAGGGACGTGACTTCTTGGGCTTAGTTGGTCATTACTGTGAGCACGTGATTTTTGTCTCGCATGAATTACTCCTACAGAGTTCCTAAAATTAGGATTTTTCCTTTAATTATTTGATTTTTTAGGAATTATTGCATGATTTTGTGTTTATTTGCATATTTGTGTGCATATTTAGTTTATATAATTCATAAAAAAATACAAAATATGTTGCATTTTCATTTAGGGCTTTATTTTATATTTTTAGATTTATTAGTTAATTAATGTAACAAAAATTGAAAGAAAATCACAAAATAGCTCTTGTTGCATTTTACTTTTTAACTTTTTCGAATTTATCATAGTTTTTCTTTTTAAATTAGGACTTCATTAATTTTTGAGAAGCAATTGGTTATTAAGTTAATTTTCAGGATTAAATCAGATCTTTTTTTTTTTACATTTTTATTTGTAATTAACAAATTCTGAAAATTGAAAAAAAAAAAAAAGAAGAAAAGAAAATGAAAAGAAAAAGGGAGTCTTTAATAAGAGACCCAATTTTGGGCTAGCCCGAACCAAATACCTGGTCAAAACCCCCAAAACCCGGCCCAAGTCCATTTAAAAAAACCGGTCCAGCCCTTTACTCTTCAAACGACCCCGTTTTTCCCTAATTAATCTCAGCCGTCGAGGTAAGGAGATCAGACGGTTGAGAAGTGAGGTCATTTGGTATATGACTGTCCAAACGTTACCCCACTACCCCTTTAGCTTCGTCTCTACGAACCCCTTTCAGAGACCCCCCAAAAGAACCCTAGTCACCCTCTTCTCCACCACCCAAAACCATGGCGGCGCCATTTCCTTTCCCCACCAAAATCACACCCTACAACCGTCCTCTCTCCCTCATTCTAAATCCTCACTTAGATTTCTTCAAACATCTCTGGAGCTCCTCGAATATCAAATCGAAGAGTCGAGCCTTAGGAGTCAAATCCTGACCAGTGCATGCAAGGTTAATGATCCGTTTTTCTCATGAGTTTTAGGGTCGGTTTAGTCGCGAAATAATGTTGTTTGTTTGTTCTTGGTAAAGAACAAGCGATTAACCTCATTTCGAGACTCAAATCAGAGGGTCCGAGCTTAAATTGATGAGTTTTTCTTATATTTTTGTTTATTTCACCTCGTATTTGAACTTTTCCCCTGACTGAAACTAGTTGAGGTTCCAGTTGAACCCAATATTTTCCCTTTCAAGTCAGTCTGTTTCTTCATACTTATTTCCTTCATGTTTAGTTTTTCTTTCTCCGCAAATTGCTAATAAGCTGTGTCTTGATTCTTTGTTTGCCCATTTTCTTAGGTTTTTAGGTTTCAAATTTTTGATTTGTCCCCTCTTTGCTCATACTGATTTTTACAATATAGCATGTTCTGTTTTGTTTGATTAATTTTATTTGTTTCGATGATCCATAGTAGTAGAGTTCAATTCTGAGTTTAAGCAATTAAGGTTAATTCAAGCCTAAAATTAGAGTCGTTTGGATTTGCCTTCCAGTTTTGGGATTTCTTATGTTCTTTAGTGTCATTTGGTCAGTTCTAAGTATTCAAACCCCTCATAAGTAACTATGGTCATCACTGACTTAGTTAAAAGGGGCCGGCATAGTTGGATTTTGTGTTAGTTTAACCTAGGTTAACAATTCGGGCGGGGGGGGGGTAAATAACAAGTTTGTTAAGGGTAATTTGGGGAATTCAAGTAGGGAATCTCTCAGTAACTGATTGAGGCAGCTGCTAGGAAGGTGCCTTTAGGACTTTACTGAAAATACTGATTTTGAGCTAGGAGTATCTAAGCAAAAATGAAAATTCTGAAAGGTTTTAAGTGCAAAACTAAGCTCATTTCTGCAGCCCCAAAAAGCTTGCCTATAAAGGCACACTTTCTTCTTTAGCATGTCAGAAAAATTGGAGACTAAAAAATCCTGAAAATTTGAAAGACGGATGAGTGTGAAATACTTCAAATCTTTTGCATCTTGGTATAAATTAGCTTGGTTTTTGCTGTTATCTTCACAAATATGAAATCTTTCAAGAGTTTTCTGGCTCACTCTGGGTTCAAAAACAGCTTGGAAGGATTGATTTGGTTGCTATTTGGCTGTGTTAAACCTGTGATTTTTTCCCATCTCTTTTAAATGTTGGTATGGGCATCTGAATAGATTCAACTCATGCTGCTGCATTTTTGACATTTATTTCGGATAGTTATAAGGTTTTAAGGCAGATTCATTAAGTGTGCTAGTTTCAATAGTGATATGTGATGACTCTGATTTTTGGTTATGTGTGTTCTTTGACAATGAAGGTTTATTTGGTGATTGAAAAAAAAACGAGAAAAGGCCTGCTCATGTACCTCTTTCCATGTTAAAAAAATAGGACATAATTTAGAATGTTTAAGTGTAATTCGTGTATTTTGGATGCTAAATTATGAAATAATCTGTCGAACAAGCTTTTTGTCACATTAGGAAGCATATTCCTTATTGAAGAATGCATGTTGGCCTTGAAAATGTACTTTGCCTTTGTTTAAAAGATTGCCAACATTTGCTCAATTGTTTTGTAATTTTTATGAAAGATGTAGTCTGCTTCAAGCTTTAACAATGAATTACAAAACTAGGCTGCCCGCTCCAGCCCAGTTATGCTCAGCTTCTTTGTATTTGTTGACTCTGCGTCCTTGACTTGGGCTTCCCGTTGGGCCATCTCCCCCATGTAATTGCCATGAGTAGCTGTACTCTTTTAATTGGGCCTGTCGCTGGTTCAGATCTTTTCTGATGACAGAAACACTTAGTTTTATTCTCTGTCAATCCATTAGTTGCTAAATTTAGTTTAAACTCTAGCTTAAAATAAGATTCCCTTAGTCTTTATTAATTAATTAGATTTCCATAAAGTAAAGTTGAGGCGAGCCATATTTAAGAAGACATAGTTTATGGCCCTCAAAAACATAGTTTTGAATTTCCTTTAAAATTAGAATCGAGGTGTGCCACACCAAAATAAAATCTCAAAATGCATGACCCTCATTTGATTAATCTTGAATCTTTAGAAATCGAGGCGTGCCATTTAGTTGAATTTCCATGGCCCTCGCGAAATTAACAACTCGTAGTTGCTTTAGGCGCGTATTTTAATAATATTACCTTCCTTAAACCTGGGTGTGCATTTCATTTGACCCAACTCTAAATCTCACAACGTTGAATAAGATGTGTTTCGAATTACGGGTGCATTTCATGTGGCGCGATCCGAAGACATGTTTTATACGACGTTAATCTTCTTTAAAAATAATTAAAAGCGGTTTAATAAGTTAAAATGTAACATAGGTTGAAACATGTATTAAAATTAAATAATAGGCCAATTATAATAGTTTAAGCGACCGTGCTAGAACCACAGAATCCGGGGGGTGCCTAACACCTTGCCTCGGGTTAACAAAATTCGTTATTCAGAATTTCTGGTTCGCAGACTTCAAAAGGAAAGTCGAAATCTTCCTCGATTTGGGATTTAAAAATAAACCAGTGGCTTGGGACACCAGAAAACAAACCATCCCAAGTGGCGACTCTGAATTTAATGAATAAATAATCCCATTTCGAATAATGTCACTTAAAGTGGAAAAACTCCCTTGTGCTACCTTCGGGTAGTGTAAAAAGGAGGTGTGACAGCTTTGGCAACTCTGCTTGGGATCGAACCCAGAATCTCTAGTTCAGGGTTCAAGAATTCGAGTTTAGAATAGCTGTTATGATTGACTTTATCTGTTATTTGATTTTTTACATATTTGAGCCTAATATGTTAAATGCCGCATTTTGTCACTTTGATTTTGTGTGAAATGTTTATAAACTGCTACGAAACCCTTCCTCTCTCTGAGTCTTCTAAATCATGGAGAAGGGTGCACTTCGTGTGAATTCTTTTTTGTTTAGAGCCTTATCCAATTTTAGAACGAGGTTCGGACAAGTTGCAAAGCCGGTGAAACTTCTGTATTCCCGGTACGCTGCCCCCCTCGGCTCGAGTTGTCCGCTCGGGTAAGCCAGGTCTAGAACAATAAACCTAGGTTTCAAACCAAGTATAACAAAGCCTCATGCCGGATCCCTAGTAGGAACGTTTGTTTGCATCACGTGCATTTGACTTAGGAGACTCAACACAGGGGTTGGGTCTGTCTAGGACAGGTGTACCCCAAATGGAAAGACCATCCTGATGCATCCAACTTGCTATTTGTGCTTTTATTTGCTTCGGATTTGCATGTTGACCGGCTTATGAATAATAGGAGAAAAGTTGGGAAAAAGAAAATCAATGTGAGGGCTCGGGGAGATAATCACTTGTTTTGAAAATCAGTGTCCAAAAATATGCTGAAACTCCTGTTTGAAAAATAATTGGTTTATTTTCGTCCAATCTGCCCGAACTACGCTAGTTTGATTCTCACCGGATGTGGGATACGTACCCCTCATCGGGTCCAACTTCCCTTTTTGCAAAAATAACCCAAAAACAACAAAATTTTATTTTTGTCACAATAAGCAAGGTGATGCCGTTCTTGCTTAAAATAAGCCGAATGTCCTCAAAAACGGCACCAGAATGCCATTTTTGCAAGAATAGCCCCTTTTGGTAATTTTTGTACGGTTAGCAGGAACAACCTTAAAATCTTCTTCCCCGAAGTGTTGAAAGGCCGTATCTGCAAAACTGGGTTTTATTTGCAAAGTAAAATTTTGAAAAAAATGGTATCACTTTTGGGTCAAAATGAGTGTCTAGAACACCTTAATAAATGTGTAGGATGAGCGCAAATGAAATTGAACCCTTCATAGTCCTTAAAGAGATCCCCTTACAGCTCCACATATGGTGGAATGATCTAGGAAAAGGCAGTAGAGAAACATTGGTAAGAGTTCTGGGAGGCCTCTTCGGACTATTGAACATCAAGCCAAGGTTGGACATAATTGAAGCTTTAATACCCTTTTGGGACCCGACTCGCAATGTGTTCCGCTTCTCTGATTTTGAGCTCACACCTACATTGGAGGAAGTTGCAGGTTATGCGGGCCTTAACAGAAACTTTAGAAGTCGATATCCATTGGCACCAAGACCGGTATCCCCCCACAGATTTCTGGATTTGCTGAGTATTAGTCGAGATATTCGGGACGGAAATTTATCTGAAGGGTATTGCATGCTCCAGTTCTTGTATCATCGATATGGTAACCCCTGGGGTTTTGAAGAGCCAAACACTGGTCTAACCCATGCCGGAAATAAAGACAAATGGGAGGCAAGGCGGGGTTTAGCTTTTATGGTAGCCTTCTTGGGTGTTGTAGTTTGTCCGCGAAAAGATGGTAATATAGAGATAGGCCTCGTGGGAATGATCGATGTTTCAATCAAGAAAGCCAACATCACTATGGTTCCTCTAATCTTATCTGAAATCTATCGAGCCTTGACTATCTGTCGGGAAGGAGGAAAGTTCTTCCAAGGTTGCAATCTGTTTCTACAATTATGGATGCAAGAACATCTCTGCCACCGGGTTGGGTATATGAATTACGGTTTGACCGGTTTGACCTGCATTGAAGAATTTGAAAGTCGAGTGGCAGGTATTGAGTTCCCCAAGGGTACTGAAGCTTGGCTTGCACATTTGAGATCCTTGACTAACGATAAAATTGAGTGGGCATTCAGATGGCTTCCTGCCACCGAAGCAGTGTACATGTCAGCTGAAGTGTGTTATCTCCTCTTGATGGGCATCCGAAGCATCCAGCCTTATGCTCCACACAGGGTTTTGCACCAATTAGGAAGATTTCAAACCGTCCCCAATGATGAAGATTTGAGTAAACATGTCATTGAATTGGGCCCAAAAGCCGCATTTTCAGAAGGGAAAATTCGCCAAGTGTGGAATGAATGTAGATTTCTTGAACCTAAGACCAAGGTGCGAAATCTAGCTAGAGGTGAAGTGGACCCTAAGTACATTGTCTGGTTCGGCAAAAGATTCCAGATTCCTGAAAGGCTCGCAAAGAGACCCCATGTCCAACAGTTCACCGATGGGGCACAGGTGCAATAGGACTGGTTGACCAAAGAAAACGAGTACAACGCCAAAATAAGCTAGTTGGAAAGGCGAGTCATGGAGCTTCAGTTTGAAAATGGTGTTCAAGCCGCCACTGAAGAGGGAGAAAAGAAAAAACTAACTCAGGAAAATGAGGCCCTCAAAGCTCAGATACGGAAGATGAAAATAGCTGCTAGAAACCCGGAAAGAAGTCGGGCTGATGAAAGACTTATAAGCGGTCTGGAAAAGAAAGTCCTTGAGCCAGTCTAGCGAAAATTCGGGCACAATGGACAAAGAAGGCAGAAGAGCGGGCACGGGTTGTGCAACAAATGAAGAAGAACTATGAATGGACCATCACTAACCTAAGAAGAAAGGTAACCACTCTCGAGAATGAGGCAGCCAAGTAGGCTAAAGATTTTAAAGCTGATAGGGAACACTGTTATGATTTGATGGCTCAAATGGAGGAAGGAATGCAACAGTTGCAAGATCAACACCTTCATGACTCTCAAGTGTTAGAATCCCAGAATCAGTAGATAGGGCGGTTGCTTCAGGAAAAAGGCATAATTAGAGAAAAGATCAGAACCATCGCTGATTACATTACCATGAAATGCCAAGTGTGCGAGGACATGACTCGTACCACCTTTTTCGCTGCAGTGATGACTTTTGTCCGCAAAGTTATGAGTGATTTGGAGCGATTGCAAGGGGATCTCTCATTTAGGCCTGCGGCGAGACCGAATGATGTCCCGCGGGCACCAGGAGTATTAATGTATTCTTGATTTTTACTTGAGTCTGTATCTTTCTTTTCTGTTGGAGTCTGTTAGTTTATTTTCGATTCTGTTAGTCAGTTCTTGAGTCTGAATTGTCATCTTGTTGTTGGAGTCTGTTGTTTTCCTTTTAGTTTTGAATTGTTGTAATCCAGAGTATTTCCCTTTTATGAAAAAAATTGAAAATCCCAAAATATTTTGTTATTTAGTTTTACATTTTATCGCCCCTAGCACTATGCTTGGTCTGATTCATGCGGGGTCATGATACGTAGGCAATCTACATGGGATTTGAGTATAACAAAAAAAAAGAAAAAAGAAAAGAAAAAAGAAGAAGAAGAAGAGCAAAAGAGAGTGGAAATGGAAAGAAGAAAAATGGGAAAGAACAAGTAAAAGCCGGGATGAAGCATACAACCCTTGCAAAACATGTAAAAACACATTTAACTGTATAGGTGCATCACACCACAACGTGCGATTACCTAGTTGTTATTTGTGTCACTCTAACCGTTTGCTTCTATTATTTCAGTCTAGGGTGTTTATAGAACGATGGTTGGTTTTCGTGGTAACCTGGCTTCGCACCCATACTTTACTAGATCGAAAGAGAGCATCGGAATGTCTTCAGAAATGACTCTGTCAACAATTCCCATCACGGATGATAGCCCAATCTCGGGCATCCCGACCTCAGAATCGGCAGCTGCCGAAGAAAACAGAATCCTGCATCTTCGGGTTATAGAAATGTGGGACGCTTGGGCAATTGGAAGAGAGCCACCAAGTGCGATCCCGGGATTCCCCGAACTTTTTCCTAGATCAGGTGGTACTTCTAATGTTCCAATCAGTCACCCAAATACCCCACTAGGACATCCAACTATCTCAGCTCATTTCGTGGGAACACCTTCTGAGGTTCGCCCCTAGGTGTTCATCTCCGGTGCAGCTTCAAACATCTTCACCGCTCCCCCATGCTCGGCCACGACACAGCCTACACTGCCTAGGCCTAGTCGTGACCCCTCAGCTTTCACCTTCCAAACACCCACCTTTCAGATAGAACCTCCTAAGTTTCCCACTTATACTTATCCTCAGCCACCTCAATTTGAGTTCACTACGGGGCAAGAAAAGACAACCAAAACTCCTGAGCAAGAAGAGATTGCGAAGAAGATGAGGAGTATGGAGTAGAGCCTCAAGAACATACAAGGCTTGAATGGGCAGAAAAGTGTGTCCTATGCTGATTTATGCATGTTCCCTCATGTGCACTTACCATTGGGATTCAAAACCCCAAAATCTGAGAAGAACGATGGGCACAGTGTCCTATTGCTCATCTCAAGAAATATTGCAATCAATTGCGAGGGGCCAGTGGAAAGGAAGAACTACTCATGGCCTATTCCGGAGAAAGTTTGGTGGGCATCGCCTCTGAATAGTATATGGACCAGGATATATCCCGCTGGCACATCTGGGATGATCTTGCTAGAGACTTCATCAGGCAGTTCCAGTACAACATTGATATTGCTCTAGATAGGAATTCGTTGGCAAGCTTGAAAAAGAAATCCTCGGAAAGCTTCCAGGAGTACGTAGTTAAATGGCGCGAGCAGGCATCTAGGGTAAAGCCTCTGATGGATGAGGTCGAAATGGTCACGGTTTTCCTCCAAGCTCAGAAAGCCGACTACTTCCAAAATATGATGTGTGCTATGGGTAAACTGTTTGCTGAGGCCATCAAGATTGGCTAAATGGTTGAAAACGGTTTGAAAACGGGTCGAATTCTAAGTCAATCCGCTATCAGAGATACTTCCCAAGCCATTCAGGGTGGGTCTGGAGGAATAATGAAAGGCAAGAAAAAAGAAGAAACATCCATGGCAGCGTCGGGTACAAAAAAACACCGTACTCCAAGATTCCTTCTCCCAGAAAGGACCCCACAATACTATTACCCCCACCAAGACAAGGCTATGCTCCTCATCCATACATGGTCATGAATACTCAACCTTTTGTCCGTCCACAACAACAAGCCAACCGTAACTAAGCTCTATTTCCTAGAAACCAGCCTCCTTACCAAAACCACTACAACCCTCGTCTTCCACAAAACAATTTTCCCCCTTATGAACTGCCTAGAAGGCCTAATTTTACACCAATCGGTGAATCCTACTCCAGTCTGCTCCCAAAGCTTGTCCAAATGGGTCTGCTACAGCCGGTTCCTTAAACTAGGCAAAACCCAACATCACCTTCTTACAGATCTGGTGCCCGATGTGCCTATCACTCAGGGGCAGAAGGGCACGACACTGATGATTGCTGGACTCTGAAGAGAGTAGTGGATAATTTGATAGAACAAAGGAAGATAGTGCTATGGGATGAGGATGTCCCCAATGTGACTAATAACCTACTGCCAGCCCACAACAATGAGCTGGTAATCGGAATGATTTGTGAGGATAAGGAATTTGACCCGGTGTTGAAGGCCATCATTGCCATTGGTGACGTAGAAAAGAAACCAAATGCTGCCCCGAAGCAAGACAAAGGGGAGAAAAAGAACAAAACCACCCCTCTAAAATCAGAAAAGAAAGTTGAAGTTAGGACTGGGGCAACGCCTCCCAAAGATGCTGTTCTCTATGTCCCTCGGGGCCGCAAAGAAAGGTAGATGACTTTGAGTCCTCCTAGGAGATTCGAACTGAACAAGGCAGCCCAAATGTATGTGCCCAAGGGAGCTTATGTGATGTGGGGGCCAATTAATCTACCAAGGCTGAGTGAGCCCGTGGTTATTGACCGCGCACCGCAAAATCCCATGACGGACCCTATCGCTATGCACCGGAACTACAACAAATCAGTGGTAACTTATAAAGGCAAAGAAATCTCGGGAGAAGTTCAAGAAAATAACCTGACCAAAAAGTATGTCAATTTGGAAGAGGTGAACAATGCCACTAGAAAGCACTTCCCATCTAAGAAGCCCGTGAGTTCCGAAGAAGCGGAGACCTTCTTTCAAAAGATGAAAATGGCGGATTATGAGGTGATCGACCAACTTCGAAAATTTTCCGAACAAGTCTCTTTGTTGGCTTTGCTGATGAACTCCACTGAACATCAGAAGGTATTGATCAAGACCCTTAACGAAGCATATGTGCCTGTTGAGACTTCTGTAGAATAGTTGGAGAGGATGGCAGAAAGGTTTTTCGCAATTAACTAGATTTCCTTCAGCAAAAATGACTTGCCCATAAAAGGGGCCGCGCATAACAAAGCCCTGCACCTGACAGTCAAATGCGAAGGTTACTACGTGAAAAGGGTTATGTCGGACGGAGGCTCTGGGTAGACATTTGCTCACTATCAACTCTACAGCGCATGTAAATCGGGACCGAAAGAATTCGACCCAACAATGTCTGTGTACGGTCTTTTGATGGTATAAAAAAGGGACACAATTGGAGAGATCGATCTGATTCTGACCATTGGCCCAGTAGATTTTGAAGTAACCTTCCAAGTTTTGGATATGGACACATCCTACAATTTTCTTTTGGGGAGGCCATGGATTCATGCAGCGGGGGATGTACCTTCTACCCTTCATTAGATGGTAAACTTTGAGCGTGAAGATCAAGAGATTGTGGTCCACGGGGAAGACGAGCAATCAATTTATCGAGGCCCATCAGTCCTATGTCTTGAAGCAAGAGAGGGGAGTGAGAACATAGTTTATCAGGCCTTTGAAATTGTGGTCGCAGACCAGTACGAAGAGGGAAACCTTTGCCCCCAACCCTTTCTTTTTAATGTATCAATCATGGTGGCCAAAGAAATGTTCAGACATGGCTTCAAACCGGGGAAGGGGCTCGGGAAATCTTTGCAAGGGATAACTGAACTTGTCACCCTGACCGCCAGTGAAAAGTTCTTTGGGATAGGCTTTCGACCCACTCTAGCTGATGTAAAATGGGCAAATGATAGAAAGAATAATGGCTGGGTCTTGCCTCAGCCGGTGCTGCATTTGTACAGAACATTTGTCAAGCCAAAATACCATGAGGAATAAGAATATGAGGCCTTCACGGCCGAAGAGATTGAAGAGATCTGTGGGGCAATGAAGAAGATACTATATGAAACCCACATGGTCCAGCCAGGGGAGGGCTCAAGCACCGCTGAGGTGTTGTATATGGGACCTGACGCCAAGCTACAAAATTGGAAGGCTACGCCATTTCCAATCAGGCGGGAGTCCCGGTAGACCTGTCCTGCCACCTTTTCTGCATCACGATTTATTTCAAGGTGTAACTCGGATGTTTTCTTTAGTTTCTTGTCTTTTAATTTTCCAATGTAAACCCTTTTATCTTCAAATTTCAAGAAATGAAATCAATATTTCATCATTCATCTTTCTTTATTCTTTCTGCTTTTTGTTATTTTTCCCTTTTGTTTCTTCTTTCAGTTCTAACAATGCGGCTTTAAATAACATGACATGCTTGCGGACTTCTTGCCTAGATCCGAACACACTGTTTAACTATGAAATGATGAACCAAGAACCGGAGTATGATGAAGAAGAGGCTTTTAGGGAAATAAATCGAGAATTGGAACAATTTGAGAATAAACCTAAGCCGAACTTAAATGATACTGAACCGGTTAATTTGGGTAGTTCTGAAGAAATCAGGGAAACCAAGATAAGCATCCACGTAGACGAAAAAACTCGAGACGCCTTAATCCAACTCTTGTTTGAGTTCAAAGATGTGTTTGCTTGGTCATATGACGACATGCCATGACTGAGTGTTGATTTGGTAGTTCATAAGTTGCCTACATACCCAGACTGTCCCCCAGTCCAGCAAAAGCAAAGAAAATTTAAAACTGATATCAATGACAAGATCAAAGAAGAGGTCACTAAGCAGTTGAAAGCGGGGGTGATCCGAGTGGTCCGGTACACCACATGGTTAGCTAATGTAGTCCCAGTGCCAAAGAAAGACGGGAAGACCCAGGCATGTGTGGATTAAAGAGATTTAAACAAGGCAAGTCCCAAAGATAACTTCCCTTTGCCGAACATCCACATCCTTATTGATAATTGCGCCAAGCATGAGATACAATCCTTCGTGGATTGTTACGCAGGATATCACCAGGTGTTAGTGGATGAAGAAGATGCAGAGAAGACAACTTTTACCACACCTTAGTGTACATACTGTTACAGAGTCATGCCATTTGGTCTCAAGAACGCCGAGGCAACCTATATGAGGGCCATGACAACCATTTTTCACGATATGATGCACCAAGAGATAGAGGTGTATGTGGACGATGTAATCATCAAATCCAAAACCCAGGACGACCACGTTCAAGACTTGAGAATGTTTTTTGAGCGGCTACGCAAATATGATTTGAAGCTGAACCCAGCCAAATGTGCATTTGGGGTGCCATCCGGCAAACTCTTGAGATTCATCGTTAGTCGGAGGGGCATCGAGTTAGACCTAACAAACATAAAGGCTATTCGAGATTTTCCTCCTCCGAAAACCAAGAAGGATGTTATGAGTTTGTTGGGTAGATTGAACTACATCAGCCGGTTCATTGCCCAGTTGACGTCTACATGTGAACCCATATTCAAATTGCTGAAGAAAGACGCGACAGTCAAGTGGACAGATGAAAGTGAAGAAGCTTTTGATAAAATTAAGGAATATCTGTCAAATCTGCCAATCTTGGTCCTACCTGAGCCAGGGAGGCCTTTGTTCTTGTACCTGATAGTCTTGGAAAATTCTTTCGGCAGTGTCCTCGGGCAACACGATGTGACCGGAAAGAGAGAGTAGGTTATTTACTATCTGAGCAAGAAATTCACCAGTTATGAAGCCAAGTACACTTTGTTTGAAAGGACCTGCTGCGATTTGACTTGGGTCGCTCAGAAGTTGAGGCATTATTTGCAAGCCTACACCACTTACCTCATAACCAGGTTGGATCCTTTAAAATACATATTCCAGAAGCCAATGCCCACTGGGAGGCTAGCAAAGAGGCAGATCCTGCTTACAGAATTCGACATAGTATATGTCACTCGCACGACAATGAAAACACAGGCGTTAGCAGATCACTTCGCTAGTCGATGATGAATACCAACCTTTGAATACTTACTTCCCGGATGAAGAGGTAAACTTAGTTGAGACAATATCCGAAGACATCGATGCTTGGAAAATGTTCTTCGATGGAGCGGTAAATGCAAAAGGTGTTGGAATTGGGGCAATCTTGATCTCGCCCACCGGTCAACATTACCCGGCCATAACTAAGCTTTTATTTTTCTGCACAAATAACACTGCCGAGAATGAAGCTTGCATTATGGGTATGAACATGGCAATCGACCAAGATGTCGAAGAACTGTTAATCATGGGAGACACAGATTTGATTATCCGACAAGCTCAAGGAGAACGGGAAACCCGAGATGTCAAGCTTATTCCTTATAGGCAATATGTGGAAGAACTTGGTAAGCGATTCAAGTCAATAGAGTTCAGGTACATTCCTCGTTGCCACAATGAACTAGCTGATGCGCTTGCCACTGTAGCCTCAATGCTACCATACCCGAGCAATGCCCACATTGACCCCTTGGAAATCTAGATCCGGGAAAGGCATGGTTATTGTAATACGGTTGAAACAGCACCAAATACCCAACCATGGTATCATGACATCAAAAGGTTTTCGAAAACGCAAGAATACCCCGAGCAAGCCAGTGGAGACCAGAAGAGAACCATTAGGCGGCACACAAGCAGTTTCTTTTTGAGTGGCGATGTCTTGTACAAGAGAACTCCGGACCTCAACTTGTTAAGATGTGTTGACACAGAAGAGGCTGGAAGGATCATGCATGAGGTACACGCGGGAGTATGCGGACCCCACATGAACGGGTATGTTTTAGCAAAGAAAATCCTTCGAGCGAGCTATTACTGGATAACCATGGACAAGGACTATTTCAGCTTTGTCCGGAAGTGTCATCAGTGTCAGGTGCACGGTGATTTGATTCATGCACCTCCCACAGAACTGCATCCCATGTCAGCACCTTGGCCATTTGTTGCTTTAGGGTATGGACGTCATTGGGACAGTTGAGCCAAAAGCCTCAAATGGGCATAAATTCATGCTAGTTGCCATTGACAATTTCACGAAATGGGTTGAAGCCATCACTCTCAAATCCATCACCAAGAAAGTTGTGGTAGATTTCGTGCACTCCAATCTTATATATTGTTTTGGCATTCCTGCAACTATTATTACAGACAATGCTGCAAACTTGAATAGTCATTTGATGGGAGAGATATGTGAACAATTCAAGATAACGCACCAGAACTCTACTCCTTATCGGCCCAAAGCCAATGGGGCCGTCGAAGCAGCAAACAAAAACATCAAAAAGATTTTGAGAAAGATGATTCAAAGTTCCAGGCAGTGGCACGAAAAGTTACCGTTTGCATTATTGGGATATGGCACTACTGTGCGCACGTCAATTAGAGCCACCCCGTATCTTTTGGATTATGGCACTAAAGTCGTAATACCCGCAGAGGTTGAAATCCCCTCTCCCCGGATCATTGTTGAAGCTGAAATTGAAGACAGTGAGTGGGTTAAAACCCAGCTGGAATATTATCCTTGATCGATGAAAAGCGAATGGCCACGGTCTGCCACGGGCAGTTGTACCAACAAAGAATGGCCCGTGCTTACAACAAGAAAGTGCGGCCTAGAAATTTTGAAGTGGGGCAACTCGTTTTAAGGCGTATCCTTCCCCATCACCAGGAAGCGAAAGGAAAATTTGCTCCTAATTGGAAGGGCCCATACATCATCAGAAAGATATTGCCAAAAGGGGCATTGTATCAAGGCGATATCGAAGGGAATGATCCCGAAGCAGCTGTAAATGCGGATGCAATCAAAAGGTATTATGTTTAGCTTTTCTGCAGCGACAACCTTGTCCGATTGGGATGACGAAGGATTTTATTCTCGCTACCCAAACACTATCCACCCTTTGCAAACCCATTTGAGCCGGCTACTCTTCTTTGATTACCCTCTTGGGAACCGTAAAGTGTTTAAAAAAACAAAGCAAAAACAACAAAACAAAATGTTTCCCTGAACTACGTTCAACTTGATTCCGAAAGGATACGTAGGCAGCCTCTCTCTGGGGTTCAGTCACACCAAAACAAAAAGCCAAATTCCCCCAAAAGTGAAACCGGGGCAGATGACATAGTGGTTCGGCGATAAGCCCACCAGAACGGTTCTGAAGATGTAATTTCGTCCAGATTCGTTTTGCCCAAACCTTGTCCAAGTCCTTCTGATCATTTGCCAAAGGCGTCAGAATTAGAAAACACAACTGCTTGGATCTGACACAATCAAAATGAGAGAAATAAAATGAGAGTCTTATCGGTGAAAACCTACGGGCACCATAAGGCGACGGTGAGCAGAGAAAATGAAAATGAGAGAGCTTAGTTAGTGAAAACTAGTAAAGAGCACTATCAGGCGACGGTGAGAAGAGAAATAAGAGAGGTCGATTGGCGAAAACCCGCAAAGGGTGCCGTTGATCGAAAAGAAGAAACCCTTCACCACCACTAGTATCGAAAGAGTCTTGGCAAGGTTTCTTGGTTCCAGAACACCGATCGCAATGAGTTTATTAGAAGTTAATTGGTTGTGCAGATCGGGCATCCAGTCCAAAAAGCATGTCATGTCTATTTGAAGCCTGCATGCACCCCAGATAAGTCCTTCCTTCCTTCCTTCCCGAAAGAGACACTTCTCATTAAATTCATTTTTCTTGCCTTTTGTTCACTTTTTCCTTGAATCCCTTTCGGTCTAACTCTGTTTCCAAAACTAATACAAAGCAAATGTGGAAAGATTGGCTTTACAGGGCTCTGCCTAACAAAATCTAAAGGAAAGTACCCAGCCTCAGCGAGTGCAAAAAGTCGATCCCGACTGGCCATGATGGCTGATACCTTGAAATCAAAGTTATTGAAAAAGAAAAGAAAGTCAAAGGCAAAAGTCCTAAAGGAGGAATAAAGTGAAAGGGTCGAAGCCCCACGCGGGCGAGTCGTCATGAAATCTTAAAAGTTGAGTCCCTCGGTTTGAAAGAGAGATCAATCTTCAGAAAATCAGCAAGCAACAGAGGTTCTCACCAAAAGTTGGGCCGAGATAGAGTGATCAAAACCATCAAGGCCACAAAACCAACCACCGTTTCAAAACTAACAATTGTTATTTGTTTGAAAATATTGAAACAGGTGCAGACCAGGGCAACCGTGCAAAAGCAGGTGCACACGAAGGAGAAGCTGCGCAAAAGCTAGAAACAGCTTCGCAGTAACAATCAACCCAAAAAGGGAAGTTTTTCTCCAAAATTCTTTCCTGCGTTTTATTGAAATAAAATGAAATGAAAAACGGAAAATGAAAAAAAAAGAAGAATAATAAGAAGAAAAAGAAGAAAATCCAAACAAAATGATAGCTTCAGATTCCCAACCTCAGTCTTTTACTATTTTTGCCAACATTAGCGCTCCAATACCTGAGTTGAGCCTTTTTAGACATAGGGCCTCCATTCCCTAGTCGCCTTTTGCCAACATTAGGGCACTAATCCCTGAGTTGAGCCTTTTTAGACATAGGGCCTCCATTCCCTAGTCGCCTTTTGCCAACATTAGGGCTCCAATCCCTGAGTTGAGCCATTTTAGACATAGGGCCTCCATTCCCTAGTCGCCTTTTGCCAGCATTAGGGCTCCAATCCCTAAGTTGAGCCTTTTTAATCATAGGGCCTCCATTCCCTAGTCGTCTTTTCTGCCAACATTAGGGCTCCAATCCCTGAGTTGAGCCTTTTAGACATAGGGCCTCCATTCCCTAGTCACTTTTTCTGCAAACATTAGGGCCCCGATCCCTAAGTTGAGCCTTTTAGACATAGGGCTTTCACTCCCTAGTCGTCTTTTTTCCAACATTAGGGCTCCAATCCCTGAGTTGAGCCTTTTAGACATAGGGCCTACATTCCCTAGTCACCTTTTGCCAACATTAGGGCTCCAATCCCTGAGTTGAGCCTTTTTAGACACAGGGCCTCCATTCCCTAGTCGCTTTTTGACAACATTAGGGCTCCAATCCCTGAGTTGAGCCGTTTTAGACATATGGCCTCCATTCCCTAGTCGCTTTTTCTGCCAACATTAGGGCTCCAATCTCTGAGTTGAGCCTTTTAGACATAGGGCCTCCATTCCCTAGTCGCTTTTTGCCAACATTAGGGCTCCAATCCCTGAGTTGAGCCTTTTTAGACATAGGGCCTCCATTCCCTACTCGCTTTTTTTGCCAACATTAGGGCTCCAATCCCTGAGTTAAGCCTTTTAGACATAGAGTTTCCACCCCCTAGTCGTCTTTTTGCCAACATTAGGACTCCAATCCCTGAGTTGAGCCTTTTAGACATAGGGCCTACATTCTCTAGTCGCCTTTTGCCAACATTAGGGCTCCAATCCCTGAGTTGAGCCTTTTAGACATATGGCCTCCATTCCCTAGTCGCTTTTTCTGCCAACATTAGGGCTCCAATCTCTGAGTTGAGCCTTTTAGACATAGGGCCTCTATTCCCTAGTCGACTTTTGCCAACATTATGGCTCCAGTCCCTGAGTTGAGCCTTTTTAGACATAGGGCCTCCATTCCCTAGTCGCCTTTTCTGCCAACATTAGGGCTCCAATCCCTGAGTTGAGCCTTTTAGACATAGGACCTCCATTCCCTAGTCGCCTTTTGTCAACATTAGGGCTCCAATCCCTGAGTTGAGCCTTTTTAGACATAGGGCCTCCATTCCCTAGTCGCATTTTGCCAACATTAGAGCTCCAATCTCTGAGTTGAGCTTTTTAAACATAGGGCCTCCATTCCCTAGTCGGCTTTTCGCCAACATTAGGGATGCAATCCTTGAGTTTACATTTTAGATATAGGGCTCCATCCCCTGAATAGTTTCGATGTTGTTGCAAATAACTCACGAAATTTTCCTAGTGAAAACTGGGGCAGAAAAACTTCGTTCGTTTGATTGTTTTTAGTATCTGAACAGGTTTTACCTCGAGACACAGGGTTTAAGATGACCGAAAGAACGAGTCGCAATACAGAATAAAGAAAAGGAAAAGAACAAAAGAAGTGAATTCAAAAGGTTGAAGCGGAGAAAGATGCAGACTGCTCAAGATATGATTGAAGTCACAAGCTTTGCCTGTCCCGCCTTGATCCAGCGCTGAAGAAAGAACCAGCACCTACAGCTTGCGAGCATCAAGATTCGGATCGGGGTCCACAACAAAATCAGCTAAGACTCAAGATCAAGTTTCAAGAGATTTATAGATAGGAATCTTGTAACTCGTAGTTGATATGCCTAGCTAGCTTGGCTTTTGATTTTCCTTTTTGGTGTAATAAGGAGGTCAACAAGCAGTAGCAGCAGCAGCAGTAGTGGAATCATAGCTTCCCTGTAGTCCTAGCTACTAAAACTTCCAGAACTATACCGACCTGATTCCTTTATAGCCAAGGATATGTAGACAACCTTTGAAGCAAGGTTCGGTCAAACTCTTTTCAAAATGCTTCTCATGGGGTGTCAAACGGGCAAAAATCCCTCATAATTACTCATTTTGTCTTTGCCCGAAAACCCTTCGTGTCTCCGAGCAAAGAGGGGCAGCTGTGAGCACGTGATTTTTGCCTCGCATGAATTACTCCTACAGAGTTCCTAAAATTAGGATTTTTCCTTTAATTATTTGATTTTTTAGGAATTATTGCATGATTTTGTGTTTATTTGCATTTTTGTGTGCATATATAGTTTATATAATTCCTAAAAAAAATACAAATATGTTGCATTTGCATTTAAGGCTTTATTTTATATTTTTAGATTTATTAGTTAATTAATGTTACAAAAATTGAAAGAAAATCACAAAAATAGCTCTTGTTGCATTTTACTTTTTAATTTTTTCGAATTTATCATAGTTTTTCTTTTTAAATTAGGACTTAATTAATTTTTGAGAAGCAATTGGTTATTAAGTTAATTTTCAGGATTAAATCAGATCTTTTTTTTTACTTTTTTATTTGTAATTAACAAATTCTGAAAAATGAAAAAAAAAAAGAAAAGAAGAAAAGAAACTGAAAAGAAAAAGGGAGTCTTTAATAAGAGACCCAATTTTGGGCCAGCCCGAACCAAATACCTGGTCAAAACCCCCATAACCCAGCCCAAGTCCATTTAAAAAAACCGGTCCAGCCCCCTTACTCTTCAAACGACCCCATTTTTCCCTAATTAATCTCAGCCGTCGAGGTAAGGAGATCGGATGGTTGAGAAGTGAGGTCATTTCGTATATGACTGTCCAAACGTTACCCCACTACCCCTTTAGCTGCGCCTCCAAAAACCCCTTTCAGAGACCCCCCCAAAAGAACCCTAGCCGCCCTCTTCTCCACCACCCAAAACCATGGCGGCGCCACTCCCTTTCCCCACCAAAGTCACACCCTACAACCGTCCTCTCTCCCTCATTCCAAATCCTCACTCAGATTTCTTCAAATATCTCTGGAGCTCCTCGAATATCAAATCGAAGAGTCGAGCCTTAGGAGTCAAATCCTGACCAGTGCATGCAAGGTTAATGATCCGTTTTTCTCATGAGTTTTAGGGTCGGTTTAGTCGCGAAATAATGTTGTTTGTTTGTTCTTGGTAAAGAACAAGCGATTAACCTCATTTCGAGACTCAAATCAGAGGGTCAGTTGTGTTCGAGCTTAAATTGATGAGTTTTTCTTATATTTTTGTTTATTTCACCTCGTATTTGAACTTTTCCCCTGATTGAAACTAGTTGAGGTTCCAGTTGAACCCAATATTTTCCCTTTCAAGTCAGTCTGTTTCTTCATACTTGTTTCCTTCATGTTTAGTTTTTCTTTCTCCGCAAATTGCTAATAAGCTGTGTCTTGATTCTTTGTTTGCCCATTTTCTTAGGTTTTTAGGTTTCAAATTTTTGATTTGTCCCCTCTTTGCTCATACTGATTTTTACAATATAGCATGTTCTGTTTTGTTTGATTAATTTTATTTGTTTCGATGATCCATAGTAGTAGAGTTCAATTCTGAGTTTAAGCAATTAAGGTTAATTCAAGCCTAAAATTAGAGTCGTTTGGATTTGCCTTCCAGTTTTGGGATTTCTTATGTTCTTTAGTGTCATTTGGTCAGTTCTAAGTATTCAAACCCCTCATAAGTAACTATGGTCATCACTGACTTAGTTAAAAGGGGCCGGCATAGTTGGATTTTGTGTTAGTTTAACCTAGGTTAACAATTCGGGCGGGGGGGGGGGGGGTAAATAACAGGTTTGTTAAGGGTAATTTGGGGAATTCAAGTAGGGAATCTCTCAGTAACTGATTGAGGCAGCTGCTAGGAAGGTGCCTTTAGGACTTTACTGAAAATACTGATTTTGAGCTAGGAGTATCTAAGCAAAAATGAAAATTCTGAAAGGTTTTAAGTGCAAAACTAAGCTCATTTCTGCAGCCCCAAAAAGCTTGCCTATAAAGGCACACTTTCTTCTTAGCACGTCAGAAAAATTGGAGACTAAAAAATCCTGAAAATTTGAAAGACGGCTGAGTGTGAAATACTTCAAATCTTTTGCATCTTGGTATAAATTAGCTTGGTTTTTGCTGTTATCTTCACAAGTCTGAAATTTTTCAAGAGTTTTCTGGCTCACTCTGGGTTCAAAAACAGCTTGGAAGGATTGATTTGGTTGCTATTTGGCTGTGTTAATATTGCTGATATCTTACTGCTAGTTTTCTTCAACTTCAAGTTTATTTTCCCCTGTTGTTCTTTGCTGTAAGCAGGTACCTCTTGGACCTTTATCAATATATGAAAGCTTGGACTTGAAGCCTTGTTGGAGATGCAGATATTAGTTTAGCTGAATATGCATGCAATCAATTTATGTTCATCGAATTCTCTCTTGTATTTATTTAGGTCATGAATGTCAAATATGTATTGAGCTTATATTTAAACCTTAGATTCTGTCAGTTTAATCTTATTTGGATTCGAATACTCTTATCATGTTTAGGAATGGACTGTTAAACCTGTGATTTTTTTTCCATCTCTTTTAAATGTTGGTATGGGCATCTGAATAGATTCAACTCATGCTGCTGCATTTTTGACATTTGTTTCAGATAGTTATAAGGTTTTAAGGCAGATTCATTAAGTGTGCTAGTTTCAATAGTGATATGTGATGACTCTAGTTTTTGGTTATGTGTGTTCTTTGACAATGAAGGTTTATTTGGTGATTGAAAAAAAAACGAGAAAAGGCCTGCTCATGTACCTCTTTCAATTTTAAAAAGAAACAGGACATATAATTTAGAATGTTTAAGTGTAATTCGTGTATTTTGGATTTGGGATGCTAAATTATGAAATAATCTGTCGAACAAGCCTTTTGTCACATTAGGAAGCTTTTTCCTTATTGAAGAATGCATGTTGGTCTTAAAAATGTACTTTGCCTTTGTTTAAAAGATTGCCAACATTTGCTCAAATTTTTTGTGTTTTTTTATGAAAGATGTGGTCTGCATCAAGCTTTAACAATGAATTACAAAACTGGGCTGCCTGCTCCAGCCCAGTTATGCTCAGCTTCTTTGTATTTGTTGACTCTGCGTCCTTGACTTGGGCTTCCCGTTGGGCCAGCTCCCCCATGTAATTGTCATGAGTAGCTGTACCCTTTTAATTGGGCTTGTTGCTAGTTCAGATCTTTTCTGATGACAGAAACACTTAGTTTTATTCTCTGTCAATCCATTAGTTGCTAAATTTAGTTTAAACTCTGTCTTAAAATAAGATTCCCTTAGTCTTTATTAATTAATTAGTTTCCCCTAAAGTAAAGTTGAGGCGAGCCATATTTAAGAAAACATAGTTTATGGCCCTCAAAAGCTTAGTTTTGAATTTCCTTTAAAATTGGAATCGAGGTGTGCCGCGCCAAAATAAAATCTCAAAATGCATGGCCCTCATTTAATTAATCTTGAATCTTTAGAAATCGAGGCGTGCCATTTAGTTGAATTTTCATGGCCCTCGCGAAATTAACAACTCGTAGTTGCTTTAGGTGCGTATTTTAATAATATTACCTTCCTTAAACCTGGGTGTGCATTTCATGTGACCCGACTCTAAATCTCACAACATTGAATAAGATGTGTTTCGGATTGCGGGTGAATTTCATGTGGCACGATCTGAAGACATATTTTATACGACGTTAAATCTTCTTTAAAAATAATTAAAAGCGGTTTAATAAGTTCAAATGTATCATAGGTTGAAACATGTATTAAAATCAGATAATTGGCCAATTATAATAGTTTAAGTGACCGTGCTAGAACCATGGAATCCAGGGGTGCCTAACACCTTCCCTCGGGTTAACAGAATTCCTTATTCAGAATTTCTGGTTCGCAGACTTCAAAAGGAAAGTCGAAATCTTCCTTGATTTGGGATTTAAAAATAAACCGGTGGCTTGGGACACCAGAAAACAAACCATCCTAAGTGGCGACTCTGAATTTAATGAATAAATAATCCCATTTCGAATAATGTTACTTAAAGTGGAAAAACTCCCTTGTGCTACCTTCGGGTAGTGTAAAAAGGAGGTGTGACAATTACTGAATGCTTGTGGAAAATTTTTCATCTATATCTGGTCTGCTAATGAAGTTGATGCTTAAGGTGGTTAAATTCTAGTGAATCGATTTTTATGAGAAGAGCTTCCAGGAGTTAAAGTATAGGTTAACCTTGGTGCCAATTCTAACTCTTCCTAAAGGGACCGAGGGGTGCATTATATATTGTGATGCCTTTAGAGTGGAATTGGGTGGTGTTATAATGAAACACAAGGAAGTTATATCTTATGCTTCAAGACAACTAAGAAAACACGAGCAGAACTACCCCACTTACGACTTGGAGCTAACACTTGTTATATTTTCTTTGAACATATGACGTCACTATTTGTATAGAGTTCGTGTTGACATATTCATTGTTCACAAGATCTTGCAATACATATTCAAGCAAAAAGAACTAAATCAGAGGCAGTAGAGGTGGATTAAATTATTAAAAGATTACGGGATTGATATTTTGTACCACATCGAGAAGACAAACATTATGGTTGCATGCTAAGTCGGAAATTGATGGGCAGTCTATGACATGTGGAAAAGTCTAAGTTGGAAAAGACCAAAGACTTGTACCATTTGGATAACTTAAGTTTACGATTGATCAATATCGGTAACGGAGGAGCCACAGTTTGAAATGCTGCCGAATCTTTGCTAGTGGTGGAAGTAAATGCATGACAATTTAATGATCCAGCCTTGGTGAAAATTAGAGAAATCATTCCCTTTCAAAAGAAGCAAGTGTTCGAGTTATCCGAGGACGGAACCCTTAGATACTCAGACCGGTTATACGTGCCTGATATCAAGGAACTCCTATAGTAGATCACGGAAGAGAGTTATCGGTCTCGGTATTCTATTCATCCGGGATCAAACAAGATGTACCATGATCTCCGATAGCTATACTGATGGAACAACATGAAGAGGAACATTGCTGAATACGTTGCCCAATGTCCAAATTGTCAACAGGTTAAGGTTGAACACCAGAAACTAGGAAGATTGCTTCAAAATATGGAAATTTCAACCTGGAAATGGGAGATGATCAACATGGATTTTGTTATCAGATTACCACGATCACGCTAAAAATTCGATTCCATATGGGTTATTGTAGATTGACTCACCAAGTTAGTTCACTTCCTACCTGTTAAGACTACCTTCTCAGCTGAAGATTATTCTAAGCTATACATCAAGAAAATAGTTCGATTTCATGAAGTTCCGATCTCGATCGTAATAGACAGAGGTGCACAGTTTACATCCAACTTTTGGAGATCATTTTAAAGGGGACTGGACATGAGAATCAACCTTAGCACAACTTTGCATCCACAAATGAATGGTCAGGTCGAACGCACTACTCAAATTCTCGAGACATGCTATGTGCTTGTGTTTTGGACTTTAAAGGAAACTAGGAGGATCATCTGCGCTCATCGAATTTGCTTATAACAACAGCTACCAGCTAGCATTCAGATGGCACCGTATGAGGCTCTATACGGATAGAAGTGCAGATCTCATATTAGCTAGTTCGAAATTGGTAAAACAAAGTTGTTGGGTCCTGAGTTGGTGAAACAAGCTATAGAAAAGGTAAAAATGATTCAAGGTCGTTTATTGACCGCTTTGAGGTCGTTTATTGACCGCTCAAAGCAGGAAAAAATCTTACTCAGATACCCGATGACGAGATTTGGAGTTTTCTATGGGAGATTAGGTATTCCTAAGGGTGTCGCCCATGAAAGGCGTGATGAGATTCGATAAGAAGGGCAAACTCAGTCCCCGGTATATTGGGCCATAGCAAATTATTAAGAAAGTCGGTCAAGTGTCTTATAAGCTTGAGCTGCCCCCGGAATTGGAAGTAGTGCATCCGGTATTCCACGTGTCTATGCTTCAAAAATTCTTGAGTGATCTATCCCATATTATCCCTATCGAAGATATTTGATCATGCCCAACTATGCCTTATAAAAAGGATAAGCGGTCGTTGCAAATATAATCCGGTTTACAAGTCCGGAGCCGAATCCCACAGAGAACTAATGCCTAGCTACATCTGTTCACTATCACCAAGAAGACAAGCTCGAACAATTCCTAAGTTATTAATATTAAGGTTATTATATCTAATCTAAATAATTAAATTAGTAGATTAACAACTAAAGATACTACGGGTTGGAGAAAAGATTAAGGAGGTCTAGAGTTATGATTTCCCCAATTGTCGGAATCCTTCCCGCTATGTCTTCTATAATTTCGCCTAAGTATTCTTTACCGATCATGAGCACTCTTATTACCGTAAATCTCTCCCGAGTAATCAAGACAATTTACTAGATACACTCTCCCGAGCTACGCTAGCTGGCTTTTAATACAGCTCACTTCAGATCACACCCAAGGCTTCGTTATCCCTAATCCCGCCTTTAAACCTTCGGTTATTGATCCCTCATATACTCTGGGAGTGGTGTTGTTCAACAACTACCTAAATATGCACTATCTCCCGGGTAATACATACTAAATAGGAACAACTAATTAAGGATCCAATCAATTAACTGCAACAAGAACGTAGTTGAACAAATAGAGATTATACTACAGCTCAATTATATAAAAACATAACAAGAATTTATCCTACAAAAGGTTCCATAAAAACCCTAGATAACAAATTAGCTATTCATAATAGTATGTTAAACTACAATACTAAGAGTCATAACCAACAATGAAAAATAGGAAGAGGAAGGAAAAACTTGTAGAATGCTCCTATTGTGTCTTTGCCTCCTTAGGTCGAATCTGTGTCAAAAGTATGTCCAACCTCTCAAAATAGCGTTTTTACATGTATTTATACCAAGTAGGGTCGGGCCCAGAAGAAAAAACTCTTTCTTGCGCGAACTAGGACTTCGCTCTGTAAAAGTTAAACAGTTACGCCGCAGGCTGCGCCGCACCATGTGGTGCGTTAGTGCATTTTATCAGAAGCCTCAACTTTTCGCATCAGGCAGCATTTTACCCTACTGCGTCGCGCCTTATGGCGCCCCATGCTGCGCGGCAGTGTAATTTTCTCAAAGTGAACTTATTTCGTCCTCTTTTAACATCTGAACTTGGTACACGACCTCTGAACACGATCCCGGCTTAATGTATTGGGCTTTTACTCAGACTTCAAAGCTCCAAATTGATCAATTTAGCTCCAAATTAACTTTTGAGCTCAGGATCACTTCCTGCAAGGCATAAAACATGTACTAAGTGCAATTCACTATCATTTGAACTCAAACGCACGTAAAAAATGCAGTCATTGACATGTAATACTACGGCTAAAATACGGGTTTCTAGCCTAACATCAACACCCCACACTTAAACCATTGCTCGTCCTCAAGCAATCAAACTACACTTTATATAGACACGACCTTTTTAAACAATTCTCCTAACTCATCACACCAAGAATATTTAAAATAGACTAAGAATAAAAGCGTAACATATTCACCTCAAGATTTGACTCATAGGTACCACGCATTATTCACAACTCACCCACTTACTCTAACATAGAGATCACTGACATTACCTTTCCTTCAAGAATCAAGTGCCCTCACACAACAAAAAAGAGTAGTTCCACACAATAAAATCTAAGAGCACCTAGGAACTCAAGATAGAAAGAATTCACTCACTCTCAGAAATAACATTCATATGCCACAAAAGATGTACCATAGGCTTTCCCGTAGTGTATTACTCTACTAATCGAGTTCATTCAGTCTAGGATCAAGTATGACTTTATTTGGTTGTAATGTAGGCTGCGAGACGGGTATGATACATTTAGATAAAAGAGTGACTACACCTCCCTAAGCACTTTAATACATATACTTTAACATTCAAACCCCATACTTATGTCAAACCAAACTCTGCCTTCACATCAATGTATTTTACCCCATACTTCTTTAAGCACAAGCACAATTACATCAAGAGTCACCACTTATCAAGGAATTTTTTTTCACAACAATACACCTTTTTTTTCCTTTTCTCTTTCTTTTTTATTCACGTGGCTCTTACTTTTTCAAAATAGTGAATCTTTCTCCTTATTTCATTAGTTCCACTTAAAAGCCAAACCAACCACCCCACACTTTAACTTTTATACAGTTCATAACAATTCAAGTCATGAGAGGTTAATAGGTTCAAATAGATAATTAATTCAAACAAATGGGTAAGGCTTGTAATGTGGTTGCCAAAGAAACAAGATTATATGCTCAAAGGGGTTAACTACGATACATAACATTACGTGGGTAAAATATACATATCTGGCTCAACAAAGAAATGCATATATCACTTCCAAGACTGAACAAAACTACTATTTCGCTTTGCAAACACACGTGGCAAGTTCTAGGCATCAAATGCAATGCACAGAATAACACACAAACCTCCACACACATGGCACATAACTCACTCAGGATTGGATTCATCAAGACACTCTAGTCAAAGTAGTTAAGCAAAGTTAAAATCATATAATTTAAGGTACTTATACAAGAGTCAAAAATTGAGCCTAAGCGTCACAACCAAAATACTCACTATTCTCAAGGCATAACAAAGTCAAGAGATATTGCTTCATTTCAAAACTCAACACAATGGCTCCTACTCCAAAAAAAACTAACTACACCCGGTTCAAACAAAACCCTTGGAAAAGAACCGCGGCCCAAAGAAAAACCAAGGAGGAATTACTACACTACCTACAAAGAAAATCTTTTTATCCTTTTTTCTTAAGACTTAAATCCCTCAAGAAAATTATCTAGGATATCCATCATTGGGAAAAGTCCAATCTTTACTATGTAAAAAAAAATTAAATTAAACTAACATAACTAAAATAACATAGAAAGTCACCCAGACAATCTCCTCACCCTACACTTAAAATTATGCATTGTCCCCAATGCACACCATACTAATAAGAGGGTAAAAGAAACTCCCTGGTAGGCCAAAGGCCGAAGCACTAACAGCTCATGGGGTACTCAGACTTTTCCTGGGCTTGGTCCTTCGTGCGGGTACCTCACACTTAGTTCCAACCATCTAGTTTGCCGTTGCATCTATCCAATAGCTTTTCTTTCCATGCTCCTAGAAAATTAAAAATCGACACTACAAACATAATAAAATTTAAAAAATAAAATAAAATAAAGTAGTAAAACTGGGTTGCCTCCCAACAAGTGTTTGATTTAACGTCGCAGCACGACACGAATCACTTTTTGCCTCCACTTTGAACTTATGATTTGGACCCCTAGTTTTTATTCTGCTCTATGATCATGCTCCTGGGGTGGTCGAACGAATCTGACTGGCCCAATAAAATAATGTAGTATTCTGCACTTCTTGGCCTTTAGATGAGGTGTGTAATCCCGACTTTCTGGCAAGAAGAATTCTAGAATGTAAGCACCTTGTTCCTCATTCCTTGATCCTCAAGTGGCTCGGACGACTCTATTTCCATATCATCATCCAAATATAATGTGGAAAAATGCTTAGAATGTGGACCAATGCGCTCGACTACATGAACATTGGGACTGTCTACATTATCAACACTAATGACATAAGAGTCAACTAAATATATATCCTCAATATCTTTGGTTGACTCTAGTATCTCTTCTACGACATCGGCATCCTCAAAATCTAGTTCGATTGATTGTTGGTGTTTTAGTCCGGCCTTTTCCTCTAGCTCCTCAATTCTTGTATCTAATTCACGCTCTTCTTGGATACTATTCACAATATTGGCTTGTTGAGCATTAAAAACTTCAACCAGTTGACTCATGTGAACTTTCAAGTTGTGAATAGTTTCCTCCTGCCTTTCTATCTGCAGTTGTAATTTACTATGTTGTTCCAAAATGCACTTTAACATATCTTTGATCTTCTTTAGGTCAGCTTCCCTGGGTTCTTTGTTCCTATTAACTTCTAGAAAAAGAAAAACCATCAAAGTAAGGGGTTGGGGGAAGGTAAGAAATATAAGCACAACCGTGAAAGTGACCATCTTGACCACCACACATATCACATACATTCCACACATAAGATTGAGTTGGTGCACAAAACTCGCTCTCGGGAATATTTAGATAATTTTGCCCTGAGTGGTTTCCTTCACAATATGCATAAAGAGGATTAAAAGTAGAATTACCAACATCAAAATTCTCATAATTCCATGATGCCATGTTTCTCAAATAAACAAATAAAACTAAAATAAAATACTAAAAAAAAAAAATTCAAACTTGAAACCTAGAAATATGCACACCTACAACTACACCGTTAGTTCTCCGGCAACGGTGCCAAAATTTGATCATGCCTAACTATACCTTATAAAAAGGACTAAGCGGTCGTTGCAAATATAATTCGGTTTACAAGTCCGGAGTCGAATCCCACAGAGAACTAAGGTTTAGCTATAGCTGTTCACTATTACCAAGAAGACAAGCTTGAACAATTTCTAACTTATAGATATTTAGATTTTTGTGTTTAACTAATTAACTAACAAATTAAAATAGTAAATTAACAACTAAAGATACTAAGGGTTAGAGACAAAATTAAGGAGGTCTAGAGTTATGATTTCCCTAATTGTCGGAATCCTTCCCGCTATGTCTTCTATAATTTCGCCTACGTATTCTCTTCCAATCATGAACACTCTTATTATTGTAAATCTCTCCCGAGTAATCATGACAATTTACTAGACGCACTCTCCCGAGCTACGCTAGCTGACTTTTAATACAGCTCACTTCAGATCGCACCCAAGGCTTCGTTATCCCTAATCACGCCTTTAAACCCTCGGTTATTGATCCCTCATATACTCTGGGAGTGGAGTTGTTCAACAACTACCTAAATATGCACTCTCTCTCTCGAGTAATACATACTAAATAGGCACAACTAATTGAGGATCCTATCAATTAACTACAACAAGAATGTAGTTGAACAAATAGAGATTATACTACGGCTCAATTATATAAAAATATAACAAGAATTTATCCTACAAAAGGTTCCATCAAAACTCTAAATAACAAATTAGCTATTCATAATAGTATGTAAAACTACTATACTAAAACTCATAACCAACAATGAAAAATAGGAAGAGGAAGGAAAAACTCGTAAAAAAATTCCCTGCCCTGCTCCTATTATGTCTCTGCCTCCTTAGGACGAATCTGTGTCAAAAGTATGTCCAACCTCTCAAAATAGCGTTTTTACATGTATTTATACAAGTAGGGTCGGGCTCAGACGAAAAAACCCTTTCCTGCGCGAACTAGGACTTCGCTCTGTAAAGGTTGAACAACCACGCCACAGGCTGCGCCGCACCATGCGGCGCGTTAGTGCATTTTATCAGCAGCCTCAACTTTTCGCATCAGGCAGCATTTTACATTGCTGCGCCGCGCCTTGCAGCGTCCCATGTGACACAATAGTGTAATTTTCTCAGTGTGAACTTATTTCATCTTTTTTTAACATCTGGACTTGGTACACGACCTCTAAACACTATCCCGGCTTAATGTATTGGGTTTTTACTGAGACTTCAAAGCTCCAAATTGATCAATTTAGCTCCAAATTAACTTTTGAGCTCAGGATCACTTCCTGCAAGGCATAAAACATGTACTAAGTGCAATTCACTATCATTTGAACTCAAACGCACGTAAAAAATGCAGTCATTGGCATGTAATACTACGGCTAAAATACGGGTTTCTAGCCTAACATCAATGGATAAAAAGGATCTTTTTATGTTATTCGATGCTATGAAGAGGATGCTAGATCGTCAAGTGCGTAAACTGTGAACCAAAGAGGTAGCTTGAGTTAAAGTGCTTTGGAGGAACAATAATGTAGAAGAAATAAACTAGGAAGCTAAAGAATACATAAAAACTAGGCACCTTCATTTGTTCCATGCTATAGGAGGCAACAATGAGACCACTCTGGTAGGCACAGTCATAGATGACTAAAGAAATATGCAAGAAGTGACTACAATTCAAAATTCGAGGACGAATGTTCCGAAGGATGGGTTGATGTTACACCTAACACTACTCCCCTATATATAGAGTTAAGGATTAACAAGGGTTTGATTCTGCCAATCATCTAGAGGCACGTTACTTTACAAAAAGGCAGATTCAATGGACCAAAGTGCGCCACATATCCCACCGGGTGCAGTAGCCAGGGAAGGACGACCCATTTTGCATATGAGGAACGCGAAATTTCCTAGGCATGCTATAGTATAAAAAGGTAGTGTAGCCCTTTATCTCTCTAATTTTGGAACACATCACCAACAATAGTTCTCCCAAAATGATCTCAAACCCTTCCTAGATTTCCCAAGCAGTCCAAAGCTAAGTCGAAGGTGAATCTAACAGGATTTAGCATGAAGAAGCTTTGTATCATCACCGTAACACCTATTATCGTGATTTTTGAAGACTCATTGGAGGCTGAGTTAATCACCACAAAGGTGTACGGATTTAGGAAAATGTAGCTAGTTCCTCAACAAGGAAATATGGGCACTTTCCTTCTTGACATGATTTGGTGTAAGTTTCTCTCTCCATATAAAATATTTCTATGTTGTAAATTGGTTTGCTCTAAGTTTGTCTCAATAACATTGTTCATGTTCTTGTACATTCTTACTGGAAGCTTTCTTTTAAAGTCTGAGATGTTCCTAGATAGTGTCTTAAGGTCCAAATGTATGTTTCTGATACGTTTGAGTGAAACCTTAGTGTCTTTTGAAAATGACCATGCATTGTACTTATACATATGTATCTATTTTATTCTACTGGTACGCTCTATAGATGGACGGATACAACACCTATTGTGCAACCACTAATCAGTTCGGTAGGATAAGATGAAATGTGAAACATTACCAAGTCAGGTACAATCGAGCCCTTGTGTGACACTCTTTATGAGGTCGGGTATGGAATGATGTGCTATAAAATACTACAAGCCATTGAGTGGTCGGGTACGACCGAGATCTGTTGAGGCCGGATGCAACCGCGACCTCCTGAGGCTAGGTACGATGTGATGGAGGAAATAAACTTGATCAAGCCCTCTACGAGGCTGAATACAATATGAATGACATGCTCCAAAGAGTGGCTGGGGTAATAATTTATTATGTTTAGTTCTTAATCTCCATGAGTGGTTTAACCTTTTATAAAACTTGCATACTTTATGTTTTATGGTTTCTACAATTTACACCCCAAGTGGCTTATCTTCGGTATCCAGGTTGAAAACATGCGTCCATATCTCTGATGTTATGTCTTTGATTTACATGTCTTATGATTCTTACATACATATTACATTTTCCATAATAATAACCCTTTCTTTTGGGCATTGTGTTCATGGCCACAAGTGCATAGACCCGATGACATCCCTCCCCAGTAGGGTGTTTGTCTCAACTATTGGTCGTTGCACTCCACTTCTTTGGAGTAGCGGTTCAGAAGTCAATAGGTACCGAAGTGTATGTTTAAGTTACTTTGGGTACGGTGGGCCCTGTCCCGACCAAGTCATGTACTATATTTTAACACTATTAAAGGCTTGCAAACTAAAGTTTGGTTGTATGTAATAATTGGTTATGGCCATGTTGGTAACAATTATGAAGTTCTATAAATGTTGATGCTTCATGATCAGTCGGTTGTGTATATTTTAAAATTTTCGGTATTGTTACTTGGAGGCTTCGTTGGCCCAGATCTTATGGTTAAATAGGTGTAAGCATAAACGTCGGTTCTCATGGGCCTTCATGCATCTTGTGTTTATTGCACCTCCTGAGGTTGGGGTGTGACAATATCATTCTTTTACAACTTTGGGTGACCGTGGATCCATATGGACGGAGCAGTTCATTCCACCTTACATTAGCGGATTAAATTCGAATGGGATTGTCAAGAAATTGTGGTTCATAGAGAGTGGAACAAACCCAACTATTTTGAGCATTTAAATCTTTTCATAGGAAAAACTGGATGGAGCTACCTTTCATGCAGTAAAAATCATGCAAGTAAAAATGGATGGGAATAAACGAGCTAGTAAGATGAATGCACCACATGGGTCAGAGATGGCAATCAGAGAAATGCTGAATTATGGGTACAAGCTAGGATCTAGGCTTCACACCAAGGCCAATGAGATAATCGAGCCGATCCACCTAAAGCAACAAAAGGGTATTGTCAGTCTAGGTTATGAGCCTGCACTTGAAGGATCTCATATGCCAACACTGGGAAAAAGATATCTATGCTAGAGCATGTTTTAAGCCAAGGTTAGAGTTCCGTACTGGAGGAAGATGTTGTAGATAAGATTCAGAATCTGTTTATAACAATGATCGAGGAATATTATGGTGAAGCTGAATCAAGGAACTAACCATTAGGGATTCCAAACTAGAAGAGATCTTGCAGAATTGGACCATAAGTCCATCGCTGGTTCACGCGAGTCATGGTAGTGCAAAACTGTAGTCATTGTTTTTGAACAAAAAACATGATCAATTGAGACTTAAATAATGTATGTGCTCATTTATTATCTGCCTCTCTTTTGAACGTATGGACGTTCCCCTTTTACCAAAATGAGGTTTTCTATTTTCCTTTAAAATACTACACAAATCTCTATGTTTATTTAGTTTGACTATACTAGCCTATATTGGATAATAGTTTTGGGTGTGTATTGGGACAATATGACGAAAAAGGAAAGAAGGAACAATCCATCTGGGATCGTGTTCGAGGGTCGAGGACCAAGTTTGCACATCAAAAATCAAGTTTAAAGCTGAAATTTAAAGAAAACAGATTGCCACAGCGCATGGGGTGGCATGTGGTGCACTACGACTGTGTGTTTTTACTACCTGATGAATTCTGTTTGGTCTCTGATAAGTTCCACAAGTACACTGTGTGGGGCGTCGCCCCATGCAGCGCGCCTATACAATTTTCCCGGAGTTATTTACCTATTTTGGCTAGGAAAGGGTGGTTTCATCTGGGCCCGACCCTACTTGGTATAAATGTATGGAAAATTATTATTTTCTGTACTTTTGACATACTTTCGACCTAAGGAAGCTAAGGAGGAGTTGAAAAAACACAAGTACAAGGATTTTATCATTCCTTCCTCACTCAAGACCTAGTTTGGATCGAATTTATGTTTTTCAATACTTTAATTATATTGTTGATGAATTTCTCCATGTCTATAGAGTAGTTCCCTTTAGTATTTTTATGGATTTGCTATATTGATGATTGTTTGTGGATTATAACTCTATTTTTATGTATTTAATCGCTTTGGAAGATTTAATTATTGCATCTATATTCACTAGTTCATGTAATCGAGAGAGGCATAAATTGTGATATCTTTGCATTATATTGTTGGTTGACTTCATAGATTCTTCTAAATAATTGAACTAGGATATTTGAATCATTGATTAAACCTAGTTAGGAGACTAATCGAAAGAGGTTTTTCTAAAGACCAATCCACTATGGGTTCTTGCATATCTTCACGTGCTTAAATTGGCTCATCTTGTGAGGTTACGACTTAATCGAGAAAGGAGTTTTTGCTGAACGTTTGAACTAATAATTGAGTCATGAATTCGAGAGACTCACTTGAACATTAGAAGTGAATTATCTAGAGTTAGATCCGAACAATTATCTTGCAGCTATCCTGTCAAAACCCTATCTTCTCCCACTGATAACTTTATTTGCTTATTCCTTGTCTCGATAGTCATTGGTCAATAACTTTAGATTCTTAGTTAATTTTAGTTATGAATCATATAAATATCAATTGTTGATCCTCTTGGTAAAAATTAAGTTAGAAACTATGAGAATACTATTTATATCCAATCCATGTGGATACGATATTATATTGTACTATCTTTGATTAGCGAGCATAATTAAAGTGTGTGTTTTGCGCTAGTCAAATTTTGACGTCATTGCCGGGGATTGGCAATCAACAGTGTTTGAAATAATTTGTAGTGCTAATTTAGAATTTTTTTTATTTGTCCCTTTTTATGTTTGGTGTTCTTTGGTTGTGCACAGGTTACAAGTTAAGATTGGTGCATGACTCGAGCTTCTGCGAAAGAAGTGCTACCATACGAGCCAGAGTTAGAAACAAAACTACGACAATTGGGGAAGGAAAGAGATCTCACCGAGAAGCTATAAAAGGTTGGTCAATCCTCAAACCAAGAAACTATGGACGGAAACGGTGATGATAATTTAGATTTGGCTACAAGAGAAGCAACCCAACGATGAGAACAAGCTGAACGCGAAGCTGGGGAAGCGACTATTAGAGCTACAGAGAATGTATATGAAGAAGAGAGGGGTCATAGAATTAATCACATTAACCCTTGGTTGCAGACCAGTTCAGAAATATAGCTCTCAGGAAATTATGAAACCTTCAAAATACCAACTTTCAACAATAAAGCGCTGAAACGATCCCGGCCTACCAAAATCTCGATCCGAACAAACGCCTAAGTCCAAAATCATCATACAAACCTATTGGAACCTTCAAATCCCGATTCCGAGGTTGTTTACTAAAAGTGTTGACTCAAGTCAAACTTGGCCACCTTTGGCCACTATTATGGAACTAAGTCTTCTGAATTCAATCCAAACACTTCCAAAGCCAAACCAACCATCCTTGTAAATCATAAAACAATAAAATCACATATGGAAAGTCTTAAATAGGGATCGGGGATCTATAAGACAAAACGACCGGTCAGGTTGTTAAAGTATCTTGCCTAATCTTGCGTGAGGGGATACCCCTTAGGATTTGGACTTAATTTTTTATTTGCGTTAGGTGAAAAGAGACATGTACATGAGGCTATGTGTAGTTTATGACAGGATTAGACCTTAGGCTATTAATATGCCTTAATCTGAAAATGCTCTCTATATGTAACATGCTTAATCACTTTGTGTCTACATGAATATGATCTTTTCAATTGATTTAGTTGTATTCATGCTTTATATGTTGAATATCCATCTGTATTTTTATTATTGTCATGTCCTTGTGTACATTATTGATAAATTATAAGCTTATATTTTGATGAAATTTGACATTAATATTTTTGTGATAATTATGGCACATGTGGACATGTGGGGTGGATTATTTAGGTGTTGGCATAAGATTTCTACCATGCGATTGTGTTAGGTCAAAGCGATACAAATGGATATTGTGACTGTATCAAGGAGTAAGGATACAGATGGATATTGTAATGTGTCAGGACGGAGTGCTATTGTTAGATATTGTGATTGTGTCACAATGGAGCGATACAGATAGACATTATTATTGTGTCCGAGAGGAGCGATACGGATGAATATTGTTATTGTGTCAGGATGGAGTGATATGGATAGATATTGTTATTGTGATACGAGGTGTCAATGATTTTGTTTCTATTTGATGACTTGTTGTCAAGCTAAAACCTTCACTGCATTGAGTTGTTATCACATGCTCTAAAGAGATTGTTGATATTCTTTTATGTTATACATTTTGCTGTAGTCTTTGATATATTACACAAGTTATTTGACTAATGAGTATCACATGACTTGAACCTCGTCACAACTTCACCAAGGTTAGTCTTGATACTTACTGGATACTGATCGTGGTGTACTCATACTATGCTTCTGTACTTTTTTTTAATGTAAATCCAAGTGTTGGAGGCACCAGAGCTAGGCAGTGAGGACTTATATTGACCGCGAGGATTCAAGGTAGAGCTCCATGACCGACGCAGTCCCTTGAAGTCCCATTCCAATATTTATACTGTTATTTTCATATCTGGACAACATTATAATTGAGACATTAATATGTATTCAGTTAGAGTTCATGACTATGTACTACTTCGTTCCGGGGAGATATTTGAGTATTGCCATTTTGGGATGATGTTAACTCTATTTCTGCTTTCATATAAATTCTGCATTATTATATTATGTTTTGCTGATTTAAATATTGTTAAGTGATTGGCGTACCTAGTTTTAGAGACTAGATGCCATCACGACCTCTATGGTGGGATTTGGGTCGTGATACTCTTTTGCATGAATGTTCTCAATGGGCTTGCTAAGTTTGTTTTGAACTCTGGACTAGTACGAATAAATTGGTTAAAATAGCGCGGGCTAACCAATTTACGGACTGGTCATTCAAAAATAGATAGCATTTGTAAAGTCATTAAAAAATAGTCACTATTTTGCTACAACACGAAAAGTTTCAGCATAATATACTGGAGATCGGTGTACCTGTGTATGAACTTCCAGCATGTTATGCTGGAACTCCAACATGCGGAAAGTTCCAGTATAATATACTGGAGTTTGGAGCACCGGTGCTCCAATCTCCAGTATATTATGATGGACCGGTATATTATACTGGAACTTCAGTATATTATACTGGAGTATTTTTTCGGATTTTGAACAGTGTTTTCGTTCAGATTTATCTTTATATGAAAGAAGGCTAAATTTCGCTTACTTTTGAACCTATGGCTATTTTTGAATGACCACTTGTAAATTTTGCTATTTTTGAATTTCTCCCTATTATATTGGATGCTTTGGTTTTTTTCTGTCTTTTATCATTACCATATAAGAAATCATTTAGTTGAAAGTAATTCGTACATAGATAATAAGAATGCAATTAGGTTGATACTTTCTCGAATCATATAACTGTTAGACCAATTCATGTTAGTTTAAAAAAGTATTTAAGATGCTATAATTGAATTTAATTTTATATTTTGATGAAAATCAGACTTTTTCAACTAACATATTTTGTTAAGTATGTACAGATTTAATTTTTCAAAAGGAGGCAAATGTTCTAGGCTTAATGGACTTTCAAAAAAAAAAAATTCATAAAGCACTATCTTGTAGTGATAATTAACTATCTATAGATATCATTTGCTATATTATGGATTGTAGTACGTTTTCTGTTGTTATAAGATGTATTAGATATATTTAAGCTACTGTATTAATGAATACAGTAACAAAAATAGGCGTGGATCAGGGAAGTCCAGCTAATCAGTTGTTGTATTCGAGTGTATTCGACTGTATTCATGGCACCGGGTGTTTACACCAAACCAATAGATATATGCTGCGTGTCTTGCATATGGATTTCAATCATTTAATCATGGTAAATTACATGCATTCTCATCTAATTAAATTAATTAACCATAGTGAGTTAATATAGTTTGGTGTAAACACCCGATGTGGGTAAGTATTTACCGGATAGATTATTGTATTCGACTGTATTTACGGCGTGAAACAGGGAGTTACATTATTTTTAAATGGAAAGTGGATCAATTAACATAATAGACTCTTAATATAACTCAACAAACTCAATTATAACACACAAAATTTGTATTTTCAGTTATAAAAAAGATTCTCAAGCGAAAAATATCCAAAAATATAGCAATCTTCAGAGAAATTATATAATACATCTGAATACATATATTATATTAATTAAAAAATATATGAATACATTCATGACATATAGTGAGACAGTGAATACAATGAAATACATAGAATACATCGGGATACATTGAAATACAATGAAAAAAAGATAGTGAATACAATGAAATACATGGAATACAGCGAGATACATTGAATTACAATGAAAAAAAGACAATGAATACAATGAAATACATGAAAATACAGCGTGATACATTGAAAATACATTGAAATATATTAAAAAAATCAAGTTGCTCAGCCCCAGACTCCGTCGTCTTTCTTCAAGAACAAACCCTAATTTTCGGCGAATCTATCGTCGAGCAAAAACCCTGAACACTACATGTCTTATTGGAAGTGGTATGTAACTTATACAACGTCCATCGCACGTATTTGTATTGTAGGAGAACTATATTGTTGTTGTCTACCTAAAACTCCTTCATCAACATATAGTCCTCTCCAGATGAAAGACCCGTGAAGCACAGAGGGATTGACCAAATTTTGGGTTGCACAAAATTGAGGAGAAAAGTCAGAGAAGTCTTCGTGGTATACCAGGCAAAATCACTGTTTGTGGCTAATGGTAGGTGGTGTGGGTGAGAGTAATTTTGAGATTGAGCATCGTATTTTCAGGGAATGAGGGAAGAGAATGACATATATAAAAGTAGAGAGAGAAAGAAAATAGTGTAATTGAATAACGTATTTCGTGGCTTAGGGGTAGGAGGTAACCAAAATTTGATATTTTGCTATAAAACATTAAAAGGTATCTATAGAATATAATTTTTTTAAATAGTATTTATTTAAAATAAATAAGGTGTTAACCTTTGCTATAGGAGGCAAAAATTCCAAAAAAAGGAATTTTTACCTCCTATAGCAAAGTTTAACACCTTATTTATTTTAAATAAATACTATTTAAAAAAATATATTCTATAGATACCTTTTAATGTTTATAGCAAAATATCTAATTTTGGTTACCTCCTACCCCTAAGCCACTAAATACGCTATTTAGTTACACTATTTTCTTTCTCTCTCTACTTTGATACATGCCATTCTCTTCCCCTATTCCCTGAAAACACGATGCTCAATCGCAAAATTCCTTTCACCCATATCACTTACGTTCTCTCCGATCCCAATTTCTCCAATCCCATCGGACGTTGCTTTGGCTCTTCTTCGCCATTGTAATTGATTCACTTTCCATAATGCCTCCTCATTTAACGATTTTGAAGTTTACTATCGGACAAGTCTTGCCTCTTGCCAGATTGCTCTTGGTCTAGATTATGCTGCCAATCAAGGCCTAGCTTCAAGTGCGAATCCCAATTACTAATGAATTGGAATGACAGACGTATGCCTTGATCTTCATATTGACGAATAAACTGAAGTGAAGCCATGTAATTTAGAAAGTTATAATTCTTTGGAAATCATGAAGCTTGATAGTATATGATGTATGCTGTAAGTAAGAAGAGCAAAATTCAACGAATAGCTTTTTACATTTCTTTAACAGAGTCCTTATTCTGCCACCATTGCTCGACGACGGATTCGCCAGAAATTAGGGTTTGTTCTTGAACAAAGACGACGGAGTTTGGCGCTGAGCAAATTGAATTTCTCTGTTAATATATTTCAATGTATTTCGTTGTATTTCCATGTATTTCATTGTATTTCAATGTATCTCGTTGTATTCCATGTATTTCATTGTATTCACTGTCTCGTTGTATTCCATGAATGTATTCATATATGAATGTATTCATATATTTTTTAAATTAATATAATTTATGTATTCAGACGTATTATATAATTTCTCTGAAGATTGCTATGTTTTTGGGTGTTTTTTGGTTGAGAAATTTTTTATAACTGGAAATACAAAATTTGTGTGTTATAATTGAGTTTGTTGAGTTATATTAGGAGTTTATTATGTTAATTGATTCACTTTCCATTTAAAATAGTATAATCCCCTGTTTCATGCTGTGAATACAATCGAATACAATAATCTTTCCAGTTGTAATCCCATGTTTCGCGCCATAAATACAGTCGAATACACTCGAATACAACAACTGATTAGCTGGACTTTCCTGATTCATGCCTATTTTTGCTATTGTATTCATGAATACAGTAGCTTAAATATATCTAATACATCTTATAACAATAGAAAACGTATCTACAATCCGTAATATAGCAAATGGTATCTATAGATAGCTAATTACCGCTAAAAGATAGTGCTTTATGAAAATTTCTCAAAAAAAAAAAAAAAAAGCGAAAGCCAGGCCCACCCCTTTAAAAGGCAAACTAGAGACTTAAACGGACTTTTGGCCCAACTATGGTAGAATTTTCGGAACCAATTTCAAATAGGCCCAAGTTAAAATGGTCCAACGGTCTTTTCAAAGTATTCGACTTTATCTGAAGGCCTAATTAAGAGTTGCATACTTTTTAGTAAATTTTACCTCCTATGGCAAAGGTATACACCTTATTTATTATAAATTAAAATTATTTTAAAATATTATTTTCTATAGCTACCTTTTATATTTATAGCAAAATAAGTATTTATGATATATACTACCATTGAGGCATGGAATAAGGCATAAAATACGCTATTTATGTTTTTTCTCTCTCTTAGACAACTGGACATACCTATTTTTAAGGTGATTGATGTTACTGTATTTATGAATACATGGCGCAAATACATGTGAATACATGCGCATATAGCTGAGCTGCCCTGATTTTAAGCGCTTTTTATTGCTGTATTCATGAATACAGCAGCGCGAATACATGTGAATACATGCGCGTACAGCTGGACCGCCCTGATTTTAGGCGCTTTTTGCTGCTGTATTCATGAATACATGGCGCGAATACATGTGCGTGCAGTTGGACTACCCTGATTTTAGGCACTTTTTACTGCTGTATTCATGATTACATGGCGCAAATGCATGTGAATACATGCGCGTACAACTGGACTGTCCTGATTTTAGGCGCTTTTTACTGTTGTATTCATGATTACAGCAACGCGAATACATGTGAATACATGCGCATACGGCTGGACTGCCCTGATTTTAGGCACTTTTTACTGTTGTATTCATGAATACATGACGCGAATACATGTGAATACATGCGCGTACATCTGGAATACCCTGATTTTAGGCGCTTTTTGCTGTTGTATTTATGAATACAACAATGCGAATACAGTGAATACACTACTGTAATAACTGAACAGTAGCTATATGAAGTAATTATGAATATAATAGCTGTAGAAAATTAATAACCACTAAACAATAGTAGTTTATGAAAATTCCTCTACTTTTTAAAGGAGGCCAATTAGGCCATTAAGGCTATAAATACTTTCTTCAGCATATTACTTGTATTTTGTTAGAAAATAATCTTTACTATTCATAAATAAATAATTCTCAATTCCTATTTTAGAACCTTTTTTCAAAAGACAAATTGTATTTTGAAAATAACCAGCACTTAGCTTTTTATATTCTTTTTTTTATAAATAATTAATTCTTGCCAATTATTAGTAACTAACCCTCATGCGTAAACTTGGACATATAGGGTTCTTTTTGTCATTGGATTTTATCTTATATAGGCATCTTTTAGTTATATTTAGATATAACCTTAACTTTCCTTTAGACTAATAATCAGAATGTGGATAATCCTCTTCCCTACTTTTAGACCAAGTATGAGGAACTCTTGCGGTTAGATTTTCATAGATGCCTTACCCTTTCTCCTTACAATAACTTGAACCTTTACCTGAAATCTTACTGGTTTAGCATACTTTTAAGATTTGATGATCTTTACTTGACTTTTAGATACCCCGATATAACTTTAAATATTAGGTGACGGCTCTATATTTCAATAAATCTTATAATTACTATTATGTTGAATCCTATCTTAACCCGTATAAAATAGGGCGCAACAATACGACAAGCTTCCAAACCGTCACCCGTAAAAGGAGCGGGCAAGCTCCCTCCAGTTGTCCAGTCCCTGAATAACTCTTGGTTCTTGAGCATGTTGAAAGATTAGGCGGCAGTTGCAAGAGCTGCTCGAAAATTTAACGAACAAGCAAAAAAACCTATATATTATGTTTTCTTAAGTTTAGTAAAGAGCTTTTTTCTTACTACAAGATAAAATAAAATAATCAAAGTTTTGCATGAGTTAGTTCAATTAAATCGCTCAGTTAATTTACTACATGCCGTATTAAAGACCTTAATTTCCCATTACTTGTAATCTTTAATTAGCTTGTTTATCTTTCAGTCTTTAATATGGGAAAACAATGGAAAAATAAAGAAGATTATTAAAAGGAAAAGCCCACAAAATCAGCCAAAAATATACAGGTTAGTTACCGAAGGATTGAAGGAACCCTTTGTTTATTCAGGAATGTATTTTAGGCAAAATACAAAATTAGCCGGTTTCAAAAATCCTCTTTTCTTTTTTAAATTTTGTGCCAAGTCAAACTACCTCATCTAAATTAAAACAGGGAGGAATATTATTTTTAGGAGCGGCTAAAAATATATATTTCTCATTAATTTCTACATATAAGTTTTCTTTTGGCTCTCTCGTTTGGCTTGCAAGACCAAATACTTGGGATCAAACGCAAACCAAACTAGCAATATCCCTTAGTGAAACAAAATTTTTGCTCAAATTGCACCCCATTTAATCTATACCCATTTTTTAAAAAACTTTTAATTTGTACCCACTTTTTAAAAAACTTCAGCCCCCTTTCTCCTCCTCCTTGCTTTGCAACTCTCTCAATCATATACAGGAGAATCTCAGCTAAGAACCTTAGGACGTTCTTCCCATGCAGTGATACTATATAAATGAACACTTTCTTCCTGGTCTCTCAATACCAGTCTCCTTTTACTAGTTTTCTCAGCAAACCCTATTCTCTCTTTTCTCTGATTTTCATATAAAATTTTGGTTTTTAGTTTAAAGCATATTGTGGAAGTCAAACCCTTTCGGTAACGATTACAATATCTTTTGCTTTTTCTCTTTCGAACTTTCTTTGCATAGGTTATAACCTGCAACTTATCCATCAAATTTCTCTTCAGAGGTTTACACACTATAGCTTATCATCGATCTTTCTACCTTTTTTTTTGTTTACTTATTTCAACCTTATCAAGTTTGCTGGATATTTCTGGAATCCGAGATCATCTGTATTTTCAGGTGAATGTACTTGCAACATCAAAGTTGATCAACCGCGAAACACCAAAAAATAGTAGTGATTCCCTCAGACTTCAGCTCTAGAGCTGAACTTCAGGCCCGACTACTAGAATGTTGAAGTTTTGCGTGATTGCCTTTGCTACTTCAGCCCCATGTACTGAAGTTATACGAAAAAGCGGGTACACTTGCAATTTTTTTTGCTTAGCGGGCACAAGTTAAAATGTGACACAAAAAGCGGGTATAGATACAAATGCTCCAAAATTTTTGCACACTCGATACTCTTGTCAAGATGTTTCCATTGTTTTACCCTAAAATTTAGATAACAATTAAACTTATAATGTGGTTTTAAGGATATGTGATTTCACCTAATATTAATTGATGAGCGTAAAGATAAATGATGCAAAATTGATAATGATATAAAGCAAACCAGCGTTTGGATAGAGCCCTCGAGCTCGGACACCCTCGAGCTAGTTATGCAAGATTAGTTAAAGACACAATAAGTTGATGAACAAGCAAGTGAGCTGAGAAATATTATATTGCTTTGACATTCGTGAATGTGGTGCCTTTACAAATGAGGGGGACTCCCCTTTATATACTAGAGGAATCCTAATTATGGTACAATTCTAATTACGAAAGTAAATCTCATGATTGGCACAAATAACCGCCCTTGGTTCGATCTATTCCGGGATTTCCGCCGTGATCTTCGACCAGTTGCGGATATCTCGCCTTTTCATTATTGCACTTCACTCGAAGTCGGCCATACTTAATCTTGATTGCTGCTGGCCTCGGTCTCGGCAAACATCTCGATTCTTGAACTTGACACCTCGTCTTAACGTTATAGACCGATTCATTGCGAGGCTGAGCTTCGCCATGATCTCCTGATCTCAATTGAATAGCAAAATTGGGAAAGCCCAATTTTAACCGTATATAGATAGTACCCTCGTTTCTTGGAGTGTAATGAGAAGAAACGAACTGAGCCTTCGATTTTGTACCTGGACCAATTATGATGTCATCCTCGTGACGTAAGCGACAGAGGCGACTGAAGCATCGCGTATGTACAACTCTCAAGATCATTAATTAGTACCATTTGATGGCCGACCACTAATCCTTTGAACCGTCATCTCAAATGTTATAAATAGATCATCTTCATAATTTTCTCAAACTTTACTTACAAAATCCCTTCTAATCTTCAGAGCACTTCTTCTCCATTCGAGTTGTTCAAATCTTCTAATCTCGTTTGTCAACCTTCTCTTCAAACAACAAATTTTATCTTCTTCTTTCTTTGAACTCATATAAAAATGGCGAAAACATCAAAAACCGTTCCTCAAAAGGAAAAAGCCTCTTCTTCGCGGCCGGCCATAGATAAAACACCGGTAGAGCCACGCATCGAAGAGTGTGTTCCTGGGTCATGTGACTTTACGTTCGATTTCAAGATCGAGAAAACCTCGTCAGTCCCTGGCCGATGTGAGCTGATGTCGAGATATATATGCTCGATAATTGAGGGTGACCTGAAGCAAGTGAAAAAGGATTACCATTGGGAAGGCAAAGAGGTGGTTATTCCAACCCCCGAAGAGGACATCACCACCCACGTGAAAGGATTCTTGAGTGTTTACATTTACCCTTTTACACTGGGTCCCGTTGACCCTGCTATCCTTGATTTCTGCCGCCAATACCAAATAACACTGGGCCAAATCCATCCATCCTTCTAGGCATTGTTATTTTGCTCTGATTCTTTGTGAGCAAAGTCGAGGGGATGCCTTTTACCCTCGATCATCTCATTATAATGTACATCCCCCGTCTTTATTGAGGTGCACTAATAAGGCTTCAGTGTCGGGCCACCAACGTTCTATTCTCGAGCATTGATGAGGACAAGGATCGAGGATGGATGGGCTGGTTTGTCCGAGTGAGGACTTCCGACATAATTCCGGTCGAGAAGATGCCTTTCCTGAAGAGTGAAATATGAAGCGTAAGTACAAACCCACCTATAGCTTCCGTTTACCGTTTTGTTTCTTTTGTCTTTCCATATTAACATCCTTTCCTATGATGCAGTGGTTTCTTGGGTGTCCGGTGCAATCCCGAACCTTGAAGGCTAGGTTCGGAAGCTGGCCTTCACCTCTTCGTACGCTGAGCGCTCGTGGCGCGATTTAGTAAGGGGTCGATGGGAGGCCAAAAATCACGGTAAGCTTTTCTGTCCGTGTTTGATGCCCTTTTATGAAATGTTTCTTTTTTATTTTTACTTGATTTCCTTTCATACAGGTCTCGAGGACAATGCTATCATGTGGCCACCCCCACATGGGAAAGAGGAGGCCCCGAAACCGGCTAAGGATAAGAAGAGGAGAAGGGCCTCGCCTTTCGATAACCCAACGCCTAAGAAGAGCAAGGCTCGTAAGTCAAAGAATGACACCACCGCTCTGCCTAGCAACGTAGCCCATAAACTACGAGATGAAGAAGAGGAGAAAGAAGATGCTGACTATGAGTTGGTAGCTCGAAAGAGTGGGAGCGCCGAAGCTTCGAAGGGAGCTGAGCCGGTGATGGCCTAGGAGGCTCATCTTCAGACCGAGGAGATCTCGGAAGATGGTCCGAGCAAAGTCCCCGAGTCATCGGAGGCTGAAGATGTATCCTGCCTTGACGAACAATCGGCGAGTGTGCCTGTCCGCTGTGACGAACAATTGGCGGGTGTGCTTGAAGGGTCCAGTTCCGAGGCCCTCCGATAAGGAGAGAGCACCCCAAGTGTCTTGCTTGGGGCAATCAACATTGATGATTCGCCGCCCCTCCCCACCTTTTCTGCGGGTCGAATTCGGGAGGCCTAGGATATGGAGACCCTCGATGTGGGAACGACCCACGAAAGGGATGAATTATTCCATGTCTACTTTATGGGGGTCGATGATGATTCCGATATGGATGCATCAATCATTTTCAATGAGGCTCAACGTCTCTTGAATCAGGTAGATTTCAGCCCCCGTTATTAGTTTTATGTTTGCCCTTATTTCCTTTTGCCTGATTTCATTCCTTTCTTCATAGGCTGTGATGCATCATTGGGAACTATTTTCCAAATCCCGATCCAAGCTGAACCGGTGTTAGGCCGATCTCAAAAGGCTCACGGAGGAGAAAGATGCCCTCAAACTCCTCAGTAAGCAAAAATAAAAGAAGATCAGGGACCTCCGAGCTGAACTGGTCAAAGCTCACAAAGAGCATACTGACTTGATCAAACAGGTAATGAAAAATTTTCTTAGAAGTGTGGTGTGTCTATTCGGGGATGGCGACTAACACTTTGATCCTGCAGGTTCATTAGAAGTCCGAAAGGATCGAGAAGCTTTGCGAGGAAGCTAAGATGAGAGAGGTAGAGACTTTGGGGTGGAAGCAGAACATGGACCGCCTCACCTTGGAGAAAGATACTGCTCAGCCCAGCTATCTTCGGCTGAGCGTCAACTCCAAAGCATGAAGGAAGAGAGCTTGGCCCGAGCCAAGAAAATTATGGAGCTCGAGACTCGGTTGGCTGCTGAGCTTGCAAAGGCTGCATCTGAAATAGAAAGAGTAAAAGCCGACACGGAGGCAGTCGTGGCCATCTACCGAGCCGATGCTGAAGCCATTAATGCTCGAGCAAAGGAAATTTTCGATGCTGCTCAGGTTCTATCATCCTATATTGCCAAGCCTACCAAGTGCTAGTCTCAGAGAGAGACTCTCGAAGAGATTCATGCTCATGGTTTTGACCTTACTGCCGATATCGAGAACGCGAAAGTGCTAGAGGACGAAGCCAAAGCTTTGCTTTCTGATGATGATGACTCTGGGAGCGCGAGCGGATCCGAGAGCGAAGAAGATGAAGAAGTTCCCGTGGAAGATTAGGCACTTAGAATTTTTTCTTCTTTTTTGGATTTTTGTGTAAGACCCTGAGTGGTCTTTGTAAATACCTTTGCATATATGAAAGATCCTTTCTCTTTCCGATTTGTCTCTGATTTTTGTTTCGTGAAAACTTTATTTTGCTTTCCTCTTATGATAGTTCTGAAATACTTTAGGTCTTGTGAGAAATTTGGCTCACTTCGTTGCCCTGTGAAAATTTTGTTGAAATCGAATTGGTACAGTCTCTATAATTGAGTGAGTACTTGCTCGAACTCGGAGTTGTGAAACCCTTGGGTTTTGGTTAAGCGAGGGCGAGTCCTCGAACTTAACAATGTAATGGCCCTTAGGCTATTGAATCAGGCCTGTATGGCCTCAAAAGAGTGGCTTTTTCCCTTTTTTGTCTTAAAAATTTAATCATATAAAAATTTGTTATGCCTTAGAATGAGAAAGATATGTACCTATTAGGCTTCAGTGTTATCGAAAAACTTTGTTATGCCTTAGCATAAGTTTGATCAATTTGGTACCTCTTAAGGTTTTTAGGTTCGATGTTATCGAAACCATATGTGACTTTGTTGAGGGTAGCCCTTTTTTACCCGATTTTATGGAAGTATATGAAGGCCTGTTTGATTATGGAATTCGGACGTCTCCGAACCGTGTTAGTTTGACCGTAGCCTTTAACTTGATATTTGCCCATTGGGCTTGTTTTTTGATTATACTTCAAACTTATTCAAAGTATCAGTCCCCGAGTGGGGTGGCTGTGGCCTATAAAATTGAGGATTACCTTTTTAAGGTCTTAAGATTTCAAAGTTCAATAATTCGAGCATGTCAATTTTTTGATGGCAGTCCCCGAGTACGGAGTTAATTGCTTGAGCTTTAGTTGCGATTGGCTCTTGAGCCGGTTTCCATAATATATCGTAAGTACGAAATTGTAAAGTAGAAATCTGGCTAAGGCATGGAATATCTGATAAGGAAAAAGTACTTCTTTTAATTGATCATTCAGGCATACATGTTTTGTCATTCGGGCAATCTACATGGGCACAGTTCATTTGACCATTTGGCCCTTTACAAAATTTTCCTATCGAGACCTTGTTGACACAAAGCATTTTCCTTGAAAACATAACATCCGAGGGTGAATCCCTCCTAGTATTCGAGGTTGATTGCAAAGAAGCTTCGGATACTATTGAATTGTCCCTAGGTAGCACAAATAATTGTTTCCTTGTTAAAAACGTCGCCGGAAAACCCATTTGGGACAAAAACTGATCTAAGAGAAAAAGAGTGCAACACGTGCTTTAAAGCCTGAGGTCCTTGTGTTGAAGAATTTCTCGATGTCTTTGATCGAACACCTATAATAAGTTAGTACCGAACATAAATGAAAAAGGGAGAAAGTCATACCTTAGCAATAGTATCGTTTGAGGAGTGATATGTTCCAATTATTTGGCAGTTGTTCGCCGTTCATCGTGCCAAGCTTATAAGATCCCTTTCTGATGATACTGTGGACCTGATATGGTCCTTCCCAATTTGGACCGAGTTTCCCCTTATTTGGAACTCGAGTGTTGAGTGACTTTTCTCAGAACTAAGTCCCCTATTTTGAAGTGTCGAAGATTGGCTCTTCGGTTATAATATCTTTCGATTCGCTATTTCTGGGCGACAATTCGAACGAGGGCGACTTCCCATTTTTTGTCTAGCAATTCGAGGCCTGTGTTCATAGCCTTGTGATTTTATTCTTCCGTTGTGTATCAAAACCTGAAATTTGGTTCCCCGACTTCGACCAGGATCAGAGGTTCGGTGCTATATACTAAGGAGAATGGCGTTGCCCCCGTACTGGATTTTGTCATTGTCCGATATGCCCAAAGGACTTCGGGCAAAATTTCTCCCCATTTTCCCTTAGCGTCGTTCAACCTTTTCTTTAAGTTTTGAATGATGGTCTTGTTCGTTGATTCAGCCTATCCGTTCCTACTAGGATGATATGACATCAATAATATCCTTTTTATTTTGTGATCTTTGAGGAACTTCGTTATTTGCTGCCGATAAATTATTTTCCATTGTCGCACACTATCTCGGCGGGTATCTCAAATCGGCATACGATGTGATCCCAGATGAAATCTATAACTTCTTTCTCTTTGACTTTCTTGTAAGCCTGTGCTTCCACCCATTTAGAGAAATAGTTAGTCATAAATAAAATGAACTTATCTTTACCCGGGGCCGATGGTAGAGGGCCGACGATATCTATCCCCCATTTCATGAATGGCCACGAGGATAAGACTAAATGAAGTTTCTCGCCGGGCTGGTGAATCATCGGTGCATGTCTTTGGCATTTATCGCATTTTCGAACGAACTCCTTAGCATCTTTTTCCATACTGTCCCTATAATGCCCTGCTCTGATGACTTTGTAAACCAGTGATTCGGCACCGAAATGGTTCCTGCAAGTGCCCTCGTGAATTTCTTGTAGGACACAGTCGGTGTCTCCCTGAGCCAAATATATTGCCAACGGCCCATCGAATATCCTTTTGTACAATGTTCCATCTTCGGCCAATGTGAATCGTGCAACTTTCATTTGTAGAGTCCTCGATTCCTTAGGGTCCGATGGAAGTTTCCCATTCTTCAGATAATCAATATATTTGTTCCTCCAAACTCAAGTTGGGCTTGTGGAATTCTTTTCGGCGTGGCCTTCTTTGACTACCGATTTTGAAAGTTTTACGATAGTCCCCGAGCTAATTTCATCATCTTCGACTGATGACCCCAAGGTTTCAATTGCATCGGCCTTACCGTTATGCTCTCGAGGTACATGTTGTAAGGTCCATTCTTTGAACCGGTGTAAGGTTACCTGCAATTTGTCCAAGTACCTTTGCATTCGATCTTCTCGAACCTCGAAAGTTTTGTTGACTTGGTTAACCACGAGATGGGAATCACACTTTGCCTCGATGACCTTTGCCCCTAAACTTTTAGCCAGCTCGAGACCTGCAATCATGGCCTCATACTTGGCCTCATTATAAGTCAACTTAGGGGTTTTGATAGATTGTCTAATTGTATTGCCTGTGGGTGGCTTCAAAATGATGCCTAGCCCAGATCCCTTCACATTCAAAGCACCACCTGTGAAAAGGGTCCACACCCCCAAGGATGTACCTGATTTTAGCAACAGTTCCTTTACGACCTCGGATACGAGGGCTAGTGTAAAGTCGGCCACGAAATATGCTATGATTTGAGACTTGATGGTCATTCGGGGTTGATACTCGATATCATACCCACTGATTTTGATGGCCCATTTGGCCAGTCGTCCCGAGAGTCTGGGCTTGTGCAAAATATTGCGAAGGGGACAAGTGGTTACAACACAAATTGGGTGACATTGAAAATACGATTTTAATTTCCTAGAGGTGCTTATTAGAGTAAGCACTAATTTTTCTAAGTGTGGGTACCAGGTCTGTGCTTCACCTAAAGTTCGGTTGACGTAGTAAACAGGAAATTGCGTGCCTTTCTCTTCTTGAACTAGGACACCACTTACTGCAACCTCCAATACTGCCAAATATAAGTAGAGTTGCTCGTCTGTTTTTGGAGTGTGAACCAATGACATGCTCGAAAGATACCACTTTAATTCTTCCAATGCCTATTGGCATTCCGGGTCCAAGTGAAATTGTTCTTCTTTTTGAGCAGTGAGAAGAACCTGTGACTTCGATCTGAAGACCTCGAGATGAACCAGCCTAAAGTAGCTATTTGTCCTGTAAACCTTTGTACGACCTTAACGATGTCCACGACCGTGATGTCTTTGATTACCTTGATTTTATTGGGGTTGATCTTGATCCCCCGGTTTGACACCATAAAGTCGAGGAACTTGCCTGAACCGACTCTGAATGCACATTTCTTGGGGTTGAGCTTCATGTTGTATTTTCTCAATATGTTGAAGGTTTCCTGCAAATGTGTCAAATGGTCCTCTGCGCGCAAGGACTTAACTAGCACGTCATTAATATAAACCTCCATTGATTTACCTATTTGTTCTTCGAACATTCGGTTTACTAGGCGTTGATAAGTAGCACCAGCATTTTTTAGCCCAAAAGGCATTACATTATAGCAATAGGTACCGTACTTAGTGATGAATGAAGTCCTTTCCTGATCCTCTAGGTTTATTTGTATTTGGTTGTACCCGGAATAGGAATCGAGAAAGTCAAGGATCTCGTGGCCGGCCGTGGTATTGATCATGCGATTGATATTCGGGAGGGGAAAAGAGTCCATAGGGCATGCTTTGTTTAAGTTTCTGCAGTCTACACACATTCTAAGTTTATTCCCCTTCTTGGGGACTACAACTACGTTTTTCTAACCACTCGGGATATTTTACTTCCCGGATGGAACCTACTTTGAGAAGTTTGGTTACCTCGTCCTTGATGAACGCATGCTTTACCTCGAATTGTGGGCTTGTCTTTTGCTTTATCGATCTGAACTTCGAATTCAAACTCAATCGATGAGTGTTGATCTCTGGTGGGATCCCTGTCATGTCAAGGTGGGACCAAGCAAAACAATTCATATTTTTAGTAAGGAATTTAATGAGTTTTTCCCTAAACTAGGGAGTTAACCCCGTGCCCAGGTACACCTTTTGATCAGGCAGATGCTCGATTAGTATGACTTGTTCAAGCTCTTCGACCGTTGACTTCATGGCATCAGAATCATCGGAGGTTACGAAGGTTCAAGGTATCATGCAATCATCATCCTCGATAATTTCCTACTGTTCTGATCTGGTCAAAGCCAACGACCGTTGTTGCTAATTGACCTTCTGCTTTTCCTTTGATTCTGGTCCCTTTGTTGATGTTAGAGTCGATACTGGTATCACCTCATCGATTGCAAACATCTCTTTGGCTGCTAGTTGTTCGCCGTACACCATTTTGACTTCTTCCGGTGTTGGGAATTTCAAAACTTGATGAAGCGTAGGTACCGTCCTCATTTTATGGATCCAAGGTCTCCCGAGCAGTGTGTTATATCTCATATCACCTTCGATTACATGGAACTTTGTTTTCTGGATAGTTCCATACACGTTCACTGGCAATATGATTTCCCCTTTGGTGGTTTCAGTTACCATGTTGAAACCGTTGAGCACTAAAGTTGCAGGCACGATTTGATCCTGAAGGTCGAGTTGCTCCACAATCCTCGATCGAATAATATTTGCCGAGCTACCTGGATCAACCAACACATATTTCACTTGAATTTTATTCATAAGGATAGATATTACTAGTGCATCATTGTAGGGGTGTTCGATCCCTTCTGCATCTTTATCATTGAAAGATAAGGTATCATCTGGTAAGTAGTTCCGGGTATGCTTCTCCCTTGTGATTGTGACTTTGATGCATTTAAATGTCGGACCCTGAGGGATATCGACCCCACCGACGATCATATGAATCACGTGTTGAGGTTCCTCCTATTCTTTTTTCCTGTTTGCATCCCTATCTCTGAAGTGATTTTATGCTCGGTCACTCAAGAACTCTCGAAGATGACCTTCGTTGAATATATGAGCTACCACTTCCCTTAATTGTCTACAGTCCTCAGTTCTATGACCATGGATTCCATGGTACTTGCACATTTAATTTGGATTTCTTTGAGCTGGATCGATTTATAGGGGTTTGGGCCACCTAGTATCCTTGATTCTCCCAATGGCTGACACAATACCTGAAGTATCGATGCTGAAGTTGTATTTTGATAACCATGGTGCTTCCTTAGGCTCGACATGTTTATCAAAGCTACTCTTACTCATGAGACCTCAAAAAATTTGACCTTGATCATTCCTTCGATCATTTCAAATAGGATTACGTCCCGGTCCATTGTTTCTACGATTTGCACTATATGGTTGGTACCGATCTCTAATCGATCGGGGCTCTCTGTCGATGGCTCTTTGAATCCTGCCTTCGGACCTATTTGAGTAAACGGAATTGGATGGAGCTACGAATTGATCATCCTCGACTCTGATCTTTGATTGGTTTCGATTATGCATATCGGCCCAGATCACAGTTGGATATTCAATCAAATTCTGCTTTAGTTGATGTGATGCTACCAAACTTCGCTCGTTCAAACCCTGCGTAAAGGCTTGGACAACCCAATCATCAGTAACCAGGGGTAGGTCGATGCGATCTATCTAAAACCGAGATACTAATTCCCTTAGCATTTCATTGTCCTTTTGTCTCACTTTGAAGAGGTCCGACTTCCTAGTCGTGACCTTTTTTGCTCCAGCGTGTACCTTTATGAACGAATCGGCAAGAATGGCAACAGAATCGATGGAATTGGGCGGTAAATTGTGGTACCAAATCATTTCCCCCTTCGATAAAGTTTCTCCAATTATTTTCAACAAAAATGATTCAATTTCATCGTCTTCTAAGTCATTTCCTTTTATTGCGCATGTATAAGAAGTGACATGCTCGTTAGGATCAGTGGTTCTATTGTACTTGGGAATTTCTGGCATGCGGAATTTCTTCAGAATGGGCTTCGGAGCCGTACTTGGTGGGAAAGGCTTCTATACAAACTTTTTCGAATCCAAACCCTTCAGAATCGGGGGTCCCCTAGTATTTGATCAACCTGGGAGTTGTACGTTTCTACCTTCTTATCATTGGCCTCGATCTTCTTTCTCCTGATTCAATCCATTTATTGAGCTCCTCAAGCATCTTCATGATGGCGGGATCAGTTCCCCATCCACTATCATTCAGTTTCTCCTATACGGATTTGACCCTATGAACAACTTCCTGTGATATATCGAGTTTGATTCTGCTTGGGGCTCGATTCTGATTTTGGAGTTACGCTATTGTGGCCTGCTGAGTTTGTTGCATGTCAAATATCATTCGAGGCTTATTCTGCCTTCTTCACCATTTTGTGCATCCTGATTGGCTGCCCGGGTGTCTCTGCGAACGCTATTTTCAGGGTCGGCACCTAAATCTCCACGAATGGCGACACGAGAACTAACATCAACCTGATCTATGACCTGTGATATGTCGGATTGATTGGAGGCATTCTGTTTCTCAGGGTGGCTACGTGTTCGTTTTCACTATGAAGACCAAGGCCGGTATCAGTGTGAGTGGTTACTACTTGAGAGTTTGACATGTTGATTCCTAAAATCAAAAATACTCACGAGAACAAGCGTAAAAGCAGTGAGTGTTATGAAGGTTGACATATTAAGCAATCGCTATTATCCTTAGCCCCACGGTAGGTGTCAAGCTGTTTACCCTAAAATTTGGATAACAATTTAATTATAATGTGGTTTTAAGGATATGTGATTTCACATAATATTAATTGATAAATGTAAAGATGAATGATGCAAAATTGACAATGATATAAAGCAAGCCAGCGTTTGGATAGAGCCCTCGAGATCGGACACCCTCGACCTAGTTATGCAAGATTAGTTAAAGATATAATAAGCTGATGAAGAAACATGTGAGCTGAGAAATATTATATGCTTTGATATTCGTGAATCTGGTGCCTTTACAAATGATGGGGACTCCCCTTTATATACTAGAGGAATCCTAATTATGTTACAATTCTAATTACGGAAGTAAATCTCATGATTGGCGCAAATAATCGCCCTTGATTCGATCTGTTTCGGGATTTCCGCCATGATCTTCGACAAGTTGCGGATATCTCGCCTTTCCATTATTGCACTTCACTCGAAGTCGGTCATACTTAATCTCAATTGATGCTGGCCTCGGTCTCGATGGACATCTTGATTCTTGAACTCGACACCTCATCTTCACGTTATAGCCCGATTCATTGCGAGGCTGACCTTCGCCATGATCTCTTGGTCTCGATTGAATAGCAAAATCGGACAAGCCCGATTTTAACCATATATATCCATAAGGGAGAAAGATTAATTTAATAGAAAATTAAGGTGTTATTAAGGATAATTTAGTAAGAATAGTCTCTCTACCTTCACCAGGTAGGGGTAATGTCTGCGTATACTCTACTCCCTAGACACTACTTTGTGGGATTATACTGAATTTTTTATTGTTGTTGTTGTTGTTGTTGCTGTTGTTGTTGTTGTTGTTAGTAAGTGAAACAAATTACAAAGTGCTTTCTAGTTGCTAATTACAATTGATAATTGGAAAGTAATAATAGTACTTTAAAAAATAATCGAAATTTAACCATTTTTTCATGTAAAGATAAAATTGAACAAAACACCTTCAAAAAATCCTGATATATTCCAGCATAATATGCTGGAGTTCGAATGCTTTTACATATGAGCTTTACAATATAATGTGCTGGAATTTTATAATGTGTTTGCCACGATGAAAACCAAATGGGCCGCGACGAGCACCCGGTGCCTTACTCAACCGAGTACCAACATAACATATCTTTCTTATCATACTATCATGGGTAAATGATCCACAAAACTCGTCATGAGATAACAAGAATGAAACATAAGGGAATACTCAACATATGACGGCCCAACATGATATGCAAACTTATACATGTGACATTCGGGCCTATAAGGCCGACATGACCATTTGTTAACTCAAAACATAGGCCGACAAGGCCATAAAAGTATTCATACACCTGAAATCTATCTACAAGCCTCTAAGAGTACCTAATATCATAATGGTCGGGGCAGGGCCCCACCATACCAATCAATATATATCCAAATCATATTAACCAAATAGGTAACTCCGGAGCAAATGGAGTGCACCAATACCTTCTGCTGAGCTGATACCTACTTGGAGGACTGTCAACCTATCAATCAGGACCTGCAGGCATGAAATACAGCATCCCCAGGCAAATTGGACGTCAGTACGAATAAAGTAACGAGTATGTAAGGCAGGAAAACATAAACAAGAACAGTAGTGTAAAGAGAGATAGAGAAGATACAACCTGTAACATCTGAGTGCCTCTAGGGGCTACTGACATGAAATGCATAATACATATATATACATAAACTTTTAAAAAGCATACGCCTCTGCAGGCATCATCATCATCATATTGTTCCCGGCCTCAAAGAGGACTCGGTAAAAATGTACCCGACCATCATAAGGCTCAGTAGAATCGTACCCGGCCACATGGAGCTTGTTAAACCCAACTGATCAGTGGTTGCACAATAGGTGCCGTACCCGACCGACTATAACGTGGCTCAGTAGAGTAAAATAGATACTATATATAATGCATGCTAGACTCATGGAATCACATCCTAAACCTTTTTGGAGTGACTTAAGAACATTATGGACATCCATACCCTCAATATAAACCTCAGTAGGATTCAAGGATCATACACAGTTGCTTAGAATAATTTTCTAAGGAAAGAAAAATATGGACAACCTTAGTTGCTAGGAGTAGCTCTGTTATGAAATAGCGTATTCATTTCACTTTAAGTCATGCCAAAAGAAAGAATGAAGTGCCTTAACATACCTTGTATATGTACTACCCAACCTCAAGCTATGCAAAGGCCACGACTCCTTAGTCTACAATAAGAGAAATGACACTATCGTTATTGTTTAAGCGTCGTAACTATTATGTATCGTCCACAACCTATTTTACAATGAAACGGACAGCACCTCCCCTATATATATGACTTCACACTAGTCAAAACAATCACAAACAGCCCAACATACCCTTATCACTTCATACACAACACGACAACCATAATAGTGTCAAACAATCCGAAAATGTTACGACGAACGACCAACAAACAACCTTTCCATTATGTGGTGTTTCTCCATACCCTCTCTCCTCTCAACTCCATAAAAATAGTAGAAAAAGAGACAACCCAATACCAACATGAAACAGACCACAAAACAGTCCCAAAAGTTCATCAACTCAAAATTAATTTTTCAGTTTACTTAAATACGTTTCGACTTGTCTTTTCTTTCAAATTGAGAAACACAAACAAAAGTACATAATTATACCTCTTATCCAATAAACCATCCATGAATTCAACTTAAAAATAAGTTCACAACCAGTCAACCATTACACAAGAACAAACAACATACAATTCTTTCGAAACTAGCTAGGTCTATTCTTTACGATCGAGTTACAACTCGCAAACGCATAGATATTAGAAGGAGAAGCATAAACTTACCTTGTACTGAGTATAAACCAGGAAATCTGGTCCTTCTTCATCAAAACAAGTTCCTCAACATGGCTACAAGAAGGATAAAGAGAAACTAGCAAGCTATCTGGACTTTTCAGCACTAGAATCGCGTCGTAACACCCGGAATACCCTAGGGTTTGTGTGGGATTTTTTTGGGGAGGATCTGCAGGGGTTCTATTAGGTTTTCAAGGTCTGGAAGATGGGTGAAATAAATGAGTTGATAATCCCTGAAAAGATCCCTCTTGTCCGACTTTGGGGCTTTTAATTGAGTCCTCTCATTTTGGCAAGTAGGTGATGCACCTACTTGTCACCTACCAGCCTGCGCAGTCTCGCGAAAAAATACGAGTATCTGTCTACTCCAACTTTGTATCGACAAACGGTTTAATGCTTTAGAAACTAGACTCATAGATATTTAATTTGGTATGTAGATCATCCCCTAATTCCAAGTATATTGGGAGAAAGCTTAGTTTCATTTGGCCTAATTTTCAGCATATTTATGAATGGAACTTGTGATGACCTTTTCCAACTTTTGTTCCATAACTCGCTTGACTTCAAAACATAACACAACTATCATACGACTAAAATAACTCATATTATAATCTACTTATAATGTTAATAACCCTAGTTTCACCCCAACAGTACTTGGTAAAACTTTCCAACTTGTCGACTTTCGACGAAACTTATTTTCTTCAATTTGTTTAGCTTCTAAGCCTTCAAACCCTCTTGCTACTTGGTATCAATGATCTTAAATATTTGTAACCTCCACGTTAACATGATGAACTAACTTTGTAAACTTTCAAAGATTATTCCATTTATGAGCTTACATTAATTGACTTATGACGTACTCTTACGTACGAAAACATGGGGTGTAACATCATTCCTCCCTTTGAAACATTCGTCCTCGAATGTTGACTAATGTGCTTATCAGTATCATAACCTGTAGCTCTTACGAATACTTTAATATTGTCCTTGACATCTAGGAAAATGTTCTGTAAATAAATCCAAGGGCCTGGGTATTCCCCCATTTAGGCCTCTTTCTCATACCACGACCTGTGGTCGGAATTCTTCCAATCTCATAACTGTTGTTACCTTCTGACATGCATCATGTACAACCGTGTACTTATATATTTGCCTATGCGACTCTTTTCTCCTTTTTCCTCTACCTTTTGGCCAATCTCTAGGCCTCACTTTGTGAACATATATAGAACTATGTCAAGATGTCCCTCTAGGCATCTATAGGTTTACTAAAGTTCTTCGCTTGGTACTTTGTCGGACTTACGACTATTGCTATACATTGCTTCACAGCCTTGGTTTCCTATGCTTATGGTTTTACTACATCTAGGTAGTTCATTCTATATCCTAACTCTTACTTCGGTTTATTATTATCGAGGTCTGCCACCCAGCTCCGGGTTACTCTTTCACTGCTTGTCCTATATGTATAAATCTAAGTCATTTAATGCTTCCTTATTACTGTTCATCTAAATAATGGCATCATAATCTCCTCTCATATTTTGGAACTCTTATCCATCCATTATTGATTCACCTTAATGTTGATCTATAATCCACCATTGCTAACTTGAAACCTCTTACGTAATTCATTGTCACTAAGGCTCACGTCTCATCGAGGAACATCTGAAGTGGCTTTACTTATCCACCTAGGGACGATACTATACTTCAATAACCGTATTTCATAGCATACCAATGTGATTCATCTTATATTCTAATCTTGTGCCATCTATGAAATCTCTTCTCTTTGAATCATTACTCAATTGAAGGCCTAAATATCATCCTTTTATTATTTACCACAATTATACCCTTACATTACTACCAGGGCAACATTCTATCTCTTCTAAATGATCCTAGTCTTAGACTCCTCCATGTTAATTCAAGCTATACTGAGCTTTTTATAACATACATAAACCATCAGCTCTCTTGTTTGATGGGCTTAATACCGAGGTCTTACCTATTCTTGTCAGCTCCTAACTCACCTTTTCTTATCCTTACTCCCATATACCTAAAGTCTTGACACTCTGCCATACTTTAGCTTGCCACCTACATATATCTATTTGTACTAGTCACATCCTTCCTTTAACTTTCTAGCACCACAGATTTCCTTTTGTGCCTTCTCAGTTGTCTTTAAATATAAGCAATTACTTTTCTTGGTTGTTCTGCCACTTGTTGTGGCTTGTCTTATTGCCCACAAATACTATAATTTCCTGTACCTCATATGATATCAAACACCACCTTTGATTTTTTCCCATTCATTAGCCACTATAGGTGCCACTTTCTTATGGAGTACATCTAATGTTGTAGTGAGACCATTGTTGCCAGACCAATTCTTCTTTAAGTTAATATGCTTAGGTTGAAGCCCTCTTCCTTATTTCTTGAGCTAGTCTTTCGTGGTAGTACTTAGAGGAGATCCTCTGACTCCTGTAAAGCTACAAGCTTATTACATCGTATACCCGAAGAAATTTTTGATGTTGTCACTCACCTATAATTATCCTTAGTTACTTACCTCCGTGCCCTTGTGCTCGTAGGGTTGCTTGTGAACTAAAATTTTTGATTGTCTTCCTAGTGGCATCGTATTTTATTTTCATAACACTTATACGGTACCTTTAACAACCCCAAGTCCTATCTGAATATTTCTCAAGGATTACGACGTCATATCTGAGAGACTGAATTCATTATGTTGGGGTTCACTACATTTATCTTGCCTGATCTGCTGATTTGTTTGTATCCTCTTGTCTAGCCATAACAAGGCTCTTCCTTAATCAATACTAACTACACATTGGTCCATTCTCATATCTATATTCCGCATAATCTCTCTTGGGTTATTTTCTTTGTCTTAACTTATCACTCGTACTGGCTCTTTATGCATCAAGTGTTCATTTTGCACTTATTCATCAATATCGTCGAGTGCATAACCCTTATTGCTTCTCCCCGGCATCATACTTGCATAATGTTTTGGAGTCATATCATATCTGTAGGATCTAAATAAATGTATTCTCATTCCTTTCACCTTTTTACCGCAATCTTCCTTTAATATCTCATAGTTACCTCTTTATCTTTGTTATTTTTTTCCCACATCTTCTCTGACATTTTACTCACCTTGAGGTAACCTTTCTATACGGGGGATAGTTGAATTTCTTATGCACATGGGTGACACTTAGTGTAATTGGTACACTTAGTCCCTTAAGCTTAACTCTGCTCATTGTGATTGCTTTAGGGAAGCATCTTCCTGAATAAACCTTAAATGTTATTCTTTTGTTGTCCATTCTATTATTGTTGCAATGCTATCTCTGAAATTCTCACGATGATGACTATTATAAACTCATTCGGTCCCTTATTCATATTCGATTTATCTTGTTTACCAGCCCATACTGATTTCTATTACTCTGGGGTCTAACCTTTCCTTCTGGTAATCATGTTGGAGTCACCAAATCATTTCTCGAAATGGAAATATGACTCTATGTCTTATACTTTTTTATTGCCTTAAGTCCTGCCACCTCTTGTATCTTCCTTTACTTGACTATAAACTCTGTCATCGTGTCGTATTTTGATTTACTCTTATCACCTATTTATTATATCTTACTCATAATGCTTCATTTACTCACTTCTTATTCTCCGGCTAATATTTCTGTCTAACACTTTATTTTGATAACTTCAACAAATCATTCTTTCACTTTTAGCTCCCCTTGCTTCATTTCACTGACTCTTTAGGTCACCTAGCATTCTCTCTTTACTAGGAACGGGAGCCATACAAAGGTAAATATTTATCCCTTCTAGGATTCCAGTGCCAATCTTCTGAATTTTTCCAGTCATTCTAGTATTCATATCTAAATGTACTATTCTAGCTTGCACTACCGGGGCATCTTACAAGGAGAAGTATTACCATATTTGCAATATCCTTCGGAAATGTTAGATAATGATAATAATCCATCTACCTTTTTGGGTTACTCTAACCCCAATTGGATCTTGCTATCCCCTTCTTCTCTTAAACTATATCTGTCAACTCCCACAGGGCATACAAAGATGGGCATGGCCAATTGTACATACCTCTGCTACTGTTGAATGTAACTCAGAATACATATATTTCTCTGCCTGAATTGTAAACACTCAAACCTTCACTAACTGGTACCTCGTAACTTTTTTCAAGTTGCTTCTTTTACTTATTGAAACTTGTATCCACCTCCTGATTCTCTCGTCTCTCTTTACCATATGGGTGGATAAATATTCATGCCTTGGGGCTCCTTATCAAGAAGCTCACACTTCTTAGTACACAAATGATCTGCTAAAGACCTTACATTTACTCATAATAAGCATGATGCAAAATCGAGTTCCATTGACTCAACTCTTCCACAACAACATTTAATCTTTCACCAACTATCTGTTTGAATGAGGTATCATTGTGTTACAAATAAAATAGAATTTAGAAGTTTGAATTCTTACAATTGAGCTCTACCACACAATCTAGAGTAAGAAGAAAGAGTGACAGTCCTAAATGCCCTACAACCTCCTGCTTATAAGTGTGGTGCACTACACACCCATAAACAAGACTCTACTAGACACGGCTTGTAGACTTCCTAGGATAGAACTTCTCTAATACCATATTTGTCACGACCCAAACCGAATGGGTCGCGACGAGCACCGGTGCCTTACTCAACCGAGTACCAATGTAACATATCTTTCTTATTATACTATCATGGGTAAATGAGCCAGAAAACTCGTCATGAGATAACAAGAATGAAACATAAGGGAATACTCAACATATGATGACCCAACATGATATGCAAACTTATACATGTGACATACGGGCCTATAAGGCCGACATGACCATTTGTAAACTCAAAACATAGGCCGGCAAGGCCATAAAAGTATCCATACACTTGACATCTGTCTACAAGCCTCTAAGAGTACCTAATATCATAAAGGTCGGGACAGGGCCCTGCCATACCAATCAATACATATCTAAAGCATACAAACCAAATAGGCAACTCCGGAGCAAGTGGAGTGCACCAACACCTTCCGCTGAGCTGATAGCTTACTTGGAGGATTGTCAACTTATCAATAGGGACCTGCGAGCATGAAACGTAGCATCCCCAGGCAAAAGGGACGTCAATACGAATAAAGTACCGAGTATGTAAGGCAGGAAAACATAAACAAGAACAGTAGTGTAAAGAGAGATAGAGAAAATACAACCTATAACATTTGAGTGCCTCTGGGAGCTACTGACATGAAGTGCATAATACATATATTTACATAAACTTTTAAAAAGCATCTGCCTCTGTGGGCATCATCATTATTATATCGTACCCGGCCTCAAAGAGGACTCGGTAAAAACGTACCCGACCATCATAAGGCTCGGTAGAATTGTACCCAACCACATGGAGCTTGATAAACCCAACTAATTAGTGGTTGCACAATAGGTGTCGTACCCGGCCGACTATAACACAGCTTAGTAGTGTAAAGTAGATACTATATATAATGCATGCTAGACTCATGGAATCGCATCCTAAACCTTTTGGAGTGACTTAAGAATATTATGGACATCCATACCATAAATATGAACCTCAGTATGATTCAAGGATCATACATAGTTGCTTAGGATAATTTTACAAGAAAAGAACAACATGGACAACCTTAGTTGCTAGGAGTAGATCCGTTATGAAATAGCGTATTCATTTCACTTTAGGTAATGCCAAAAGAAAGAATTAAGTGCCTTAACATAACTTGTATATGTACTGCCCAACCTCAAGCTATGCAAAGGTCACGACTCTTTAGTCTACAATAAGAGAAATGACACTATCGTTACGTTTAAGTGTCGTAACTATTATGTATCAACCACAACCTATTTTATAATGAAATGGATAAAACCTCCCCTATATATATGACTTCACACTAGTCAAAACAATCACAAATAGCCCAACATATCCCTATCACTTCATACACAACACGACAACCATAATAGTGTCAAACAATCCGAAAATATTACGACGAACGACCAACAAACAACCTTGCCATTATGTGGTGTGTCTCCACACCATTCATCCTCTCAACTCCATAAAAATAGTAGAAAAATATACAACCCAATACCAATACGAAACAACCCACAAAACAGTCCCAAAAGTTCATCAACTCAAAAATAATTTTTTAGTTTACTTAAATACGTTTCGACTTGTCTTTTCTTTCAAATTGAGAAACACAACCAAAAGTACATAATTATACCTCTTATCCAATAAACCAGCCATGAATTCAACTTAAAAATAAGTTCACAACCAGCCAACCATTACACAAGAATAAATAACATACCATTCTTCGAAACTAGCTAGGTCTATTCTTTACGATCGAGTTACAACTTGCAAACACATAGATAATGGAAGGAGAAGCATAAACTTACCTTGTACTGAGTATAACCCACGAAACATGGTCCCTCTTCATCAAAAATAAGTTCCTCAACATGGATACAAGAAGGATAAAGAGAAACTAGCAAGCTGTCCGGACTTTTCAGCACTAGAATCGCGTCGTAACACCCGAAATACCCTAGGGTTTGTGTGGGATTTTTTTTGGGGAGGAGTTGCAGGGGTTCTATTAGGTTTTCAAGGTCTGGAAGATGGGTGAAATAAATGAGTTGATAATCCCTTAAAAGACCCCTCTTGGCCGACTTTGGGGCTTTTAATTGACTCCTCTCATTTTGGCAAGTAGGTGATGCACCTACTTGTCACCTACAAGCCTGCGCAGTCTCGCAAAAAAAATATGAGTATCTCTATGCTCCGACTTCGTATCGACAAATGGTTTAGTGCTTTAGAATATAGACTCATAGATATTTAATTTGGTAGGTAGATCATCCCCTAATTCCAAGTATATTGGGAGAAAAGCTTAGTTACATTTGGCCTAATTTTCAGCACATTTATGAATGAAACTTGTGATGACCTTTTCCAACTTTTGTTCCATAACTCGCTTGACTTCAAAACATAACACCAACTATCATACGACTAAAATAACTCATATTATAATCTCCTTATAATGTTAATAACCCTAGTTTCACCCCAAAAGTACATGGTAAAACATTCCAACTTGTCGACTTTCGACGAAACTTATTTTCTTCAATTTGTTTAGCTTCTAAGCCTTCAAACCCTCTTGCTACTTGTTATCAATGATATTAAATATCTGTAACCTCCACGTTAACATGATGAATTAACTTTGTAAACTTTCAAAGATGATTCCATTCATGAGCTTACATTAATTGACTTATGACGTACTCTTACGTACGAAAACATGAGGTATAAAAGTGTTGGAGTTCCAACATAATATGCGGAAAGTGTATATGCAGGAGATCCATAATCTAACATATTATGCTGGAATTTTCCGGTGTTGAAGTTCCAACAAAATATGTGATAGTAGGCTAGAAACCCGTATTTTAGTCATAATTTGCACTCCAATTACTGCATTTTACTTGTGTTTGAGCTTATATGTTAGTCTATTGCACTTATTATGTGTATTATGTCTTGCAAAAAGTGATTTTGAGTTAAAAAGATAATTTGGAACTAAATCTAACAATGTGGAGCTTTGAAGTCTAAGTAAAAGCCCAAGAAATTAAGTCGACATCATGTTCAGGGGTCGAGGATCATGTCTAAATGTCAAAAAGTGAAAACAAAAATTACTCTAAGAAAATTGCACTACCGCGCCATGGGGATCATAATGCTTATGCAAAATTCCTGCAAAGTGAAAAAAATCAACTCTCTGAAGATCCTCACTTATGTGGCACATGTGGCGCCACGCCAGTGTATTTTCGCGGTCCAAGTATCCCACTTCAGCTTGGAAAGGGTAGTATCATCCGGGCCCGTTCCTACATGGTATAAATACACCAAAACACAATTTTTAGAGGACTTTTGACCTTGGAAGCATTGGGAGAGCATTGGAGGCTACAAGACACCGGATTTTAACATATTTTCATCAATTCAATACGGGAGTTTTGATTGTAATGTTAGATTGATGTTTATTCATTTATTAATTATATTTGTGATGACTTTCTCCATGATTATGGAGTAGTTTACCTTAGGGTTTGACGGATATGGTGTTTTGATAAATATTTGTGGATTTTAACTCTAGTTTTTGCTTGCAATCGTTTGGTGATTATCTGTACATTATTTTGTTTGATTTAATTCACTGATTCTATTAAGTAATCGAAAGAGCTTATTGAATTGTTGATTAAATCAAGTTAGGAGAATATTTGAGAGATATTTTCCTAAATACTAATCCACGAACACATGCTTGCATACTTTCACTGTCACGACCCTAAACCCAGACCCGGTCGTGATGGCGCCTCTCGTGAAGACAAGGCCAGCCGACACAACACCCAATTCATTTTAAGAAATTAAAATAACACAATTTAAGTCTTTAACATGATTAAATCCCAAATAAACAGTGTAACAATATAATTTGCGGAATAGACACAGTTCGACATCGGGGTGTCATCAGTCATGAGCATCTATCATAATTCTACAAGTCTGATAGGGGTTTACACCATCTATTACATAACTAGGACAAAGGAAATAAAATAGGAGGAAGAAACACTGGTCTGTGAAGGCCGACCGGCTACCTAGTGGACTCTGAATAGCATGTTGAGTAATCAACTCTCACTGGCGGGACCTGAAGCTCCTGAATCTGCACGCAGGGTACAAGAAGTAAAGTGAATACTCCAACTCAGTGAGTAATAACAATAAATGAAGACTGAGCGATATGAAATCACGTAAAAACACAACAACATGCTATAAAGAGGCAGAGTAAAACCAGTAAAGTGCAATAAAACAGTGAAATCTCATAAAATACCTTAGTTCAGTATAAGATCCTTTAAAGTACCTTTTTAACAGTTAAACAAGTAAATGACAGACAACTAGAAGAGATAAACACATTAAAACCTCCCCTCGGGCACAATACCAACAGAATCAGCCCCTCGGGCAACAACATGGAACAATACCAGCCCCTCGGGCTATATCTCATATCATAATGGGTACCTGCTGTTGATACCCATTTTTTCTTTATGTATTTTTATATACAAAATACTTTCAAAATAGCATGTACATACATATATAAGCATGCCCAAGAGTTTTGGTATTTTTTCCTAATTTTTAAGATTTTAAAATCAATTTATTGTCTATCTTTAGCAGTACAAAATCCAATAATTATTCCGAAGATTATCATTTTAGTGAATAACTTATTTTATTCTTATATTTACACCAAAATATAATTAAGGTGATTTTTGTATATTTTTTACAAATCTATTTGGTATTTTAAAGCTAAATTGCATGTAATTGCAATTATAGCCTATTTCACGATTAGTAGCATTTTATAATTATAAAATTATTTCCAATATTTTTAAATTAATATTTATATAGTATTTGTTGGCTCAGTATTTTTAATTTACTTTTAAAATTATTATTACTATTTTTATAAAATAAAAAGGAAAAATAGGCTATTTAACACTTAGCCCATTTCTATTTCAATTACAGCCCTTTCACCTTTCAATTTTGGCCCTCAATTTGAAACAATTCCGCCTCAAATTAAACCATCCCAATCCCCAAATTACCCGACCCCTGACCCGATTAAAAAAAAAAACCACCCGGCTCCCCTTTGATCCAGGCCGTTGATCATTTTGATCAACGGCCATAATTCACCCTTTCATTTTTTAATTCCCAAACCCCCCTTGACCTAATTCATTTCACCTGAGACACCGCCTTTGAACCCCTTCGTCTCTCAAATCCTCTTGAGCCTCTCCGAAACCCTAATCGTCTCCCACCTTATCTCACCTTGTTTCCACCGGAATCCATGGCGTCTCCGGCCATGGATGGTCTGTACTCATCCTTTCTCACCATCAGATCTAAACTATTCAAGGTTTTGAAGCCCGACTTCAATGGCTCTCTTTAGATCCTTCTCAGATCTGTAGATCTATGGCTTCTCCGGCCATTACCCCGACATATTCAAGCAATATGAGTCTTTTCGACTCAGGATCTGACTTTCCTCAAGACCTTTCTCATTTCTAGGGTTTTCTCTGCAACTCTAAGCCGTCTGAGGTTCTGTACTCGCCTATTTTTCTTAGATATGTGATATGTCTGGGCTTTACTTGACATTTTAAAAGGGTTTTCCCCAAATTTCTTTTTTAAAATCGCTCAATTTCAATTTTAGGGTTTCTGAAAAAGTTTCTTCAAATATCGTTCTGATTCTTTCCGTTCTTTCTTCATGTGTGTTTACCTATGTTATACTCGTATTCTTTCTTTTCTACTATGCTTGAGTTTGCTCTCTTGTTTCCTTTCTATTATGCAGGATTCTTCTACTTTTGTTGTTATTCCTGTACTCACATGTTAATCCGTGTTGTTAATCCTTATTCTTTGCTATACGTGTTTATGGTTGAGTTCTTTGATTTTGTTCACTTTATTTAGCTCTGTTAATGTTCTTGCTAAGCATATTTCACCTGCTTTTGTTTAAGCTCGTATCATCTCTCTCTTCTGAACTTGTTTAAACTCCGAGTTTTCTCAAACATGTTCTTATGACCTTGAATCAGTTCTTTCTATCATGTATGTTTGTTTCTCATAAAGTCTATGGAAGAGACTTCTAAGCCTCTTTCAATGACCTGCTCTCTCACCTCTATGTCTGACTCAATTCGAAACCCTAGGATTTGGGGGTTTCTTTGGCAAGTGATATTATGGTTCCACTTTGGGACCCTAGGCTTTCAGACTCACTATGAGTCTGTAACTGAACTCGATTCCCTTTTGTTTGTGACTCTAAGGCTTTCAATGTTAGACTCTTTTTCTGAGTAACCTGAGTATTCCTTTTGTTTGATTGGTATGCTTTATATATGTGAAATTTCTCTTTCAAAAGGTTTTTACCAACTGATTGATTGATTCTTAAATCCTTTTAATAAGGCTGATGAATTGTCACTGATTTTTCTTCGATTGAACCTCCTTTACCTTTCTTGACTTGGTTTATTCGAATTGAACCTGCAATTTTGGTTTCATGGCTGTTTGATTGATTCTCTTGCCATATTTGGCACAAACCGTGTACATTGATGGTTTTCCTTAAATAACTTCTATGTATTTACCCCTTTTGTGCTACTTTGAAAGGTTTTAATTAAAATTTATTTCTTTAACTGGCTTTTACCCGTTGGAATCAGAATCCCTTAATCAAAGGGAGATTGATTTCAATGATATTTCCTTGACTTTCTTACTTGTTTCTCTGCACTATAAAAGGGACTACCCTTCTGCACTTTTAAGACCACTTCGAGTTCAATACCTCAAACTTTTAGATCAATACTTTCAACTTACTTACACACTTTATTGCTTTGAGTTCAATACTCTTACAACATTCTGCTCTTTTCTGGGATCTTTTGGAACTTTTGCTTGCAACTTGGCTTTTTCAAGACTACTTTTACTTATTTGTTTTCCCTGAAACTGGCATGTTATAATTTAGCTTTCCTGCCTCACCCCTATGTGTTTATTTATAGTTTTCTGCAATCCTGTTTACTTTGTTGTTCATGATTAATGTTAGCTATGTGTGTTCTTTCCTTGCATCTATTTTCTATTATGAATCCCTACCCCTATTACCTTCTATGTGTTTGAGTTAAGGTTCATGGCCTGGCAGTATCCAAATTACTGCCCAGGTCCAAACCTGATCCTCAATGGATCCTAACTCCCAATTTTGGCTGACAGACTGGTCAGGGGTGTGCCAGCACTCTTAAATTGCTGGGCATGACCACCAGCCTACCATGGCCTTCCCTAATTCCCCTCTATGCACATACACTTACTCTTAGATTCTAAGTTTTGTCCCCCTCTTATGAGCCATACTTTGGGACCCTGAGTTCCCTCTGAACTTGGACATTTGAGGGTTGACTCTTCCACACTGCACTATAATCTAATTCTGCAATGTGTTTGGGGTATAAGTATTGCCTTTAGTCCCTTTGAGACTCTTGGGAACTTTGACACATCCCAAATAAGGGAAAGGATTTTTGGAAAACGAATCTTGGAAGTTGGTTTTATCTCATATTGCTAGACCTTGAGTCTGAATTAGGCTGTTTGGTTGCAGCTGGAAGTTCTGATATACTTTTTTTGATTCATTTGGGTCTGTAATAATTTGTAATAACTATGGGGTTCTAGTGTAAAAGGGAAGGGTCATTTATGTATGCATATGGGTAGACAACATGCTCATAGGGATTACTGTTTACAAATTCTGTATATCATATAGTACTCCTGCCTATAAGTCGTCTCATTATTACATTAAAAACCATGCCTATAAGTTTCTGCATATAGAAATCATGTATAAGTTTCTGCATTTATGCATTTAGAAATCCTGCCTATAAGTTATGCATTACACGTAGAAATCTTGCCTATAAGTTGTTTCATTACTGCATTAGAAACCATGCCTATAAGTTTCTGCATATAGAAATCATGACTATAGTTTTGTTTCTGCATTTCTGCATATTGTCGTTAGGCAAACAATCATAGGTTTAATAATAATCAACTTCATTCTAGATACCATGCCTATAGGGCTCCTGCACTTACATAATCGTTTTAAAATCAATAATGCTTAGAAATCATGCATATAAGAGCAGCCGTCTGAATCTGATTCGTCTATTTTATCTATAAGTCTAAAATCAGTAGTAATGTTTGTTTAATATCTGCAGAATCTAGTTGGTTCTAAAATCAGTAACCCTTCTTTAAAATCAGTATACTTCCGCCTAGACAAGTAGTAGGTAATTGTTTAACTGTGTCAGTTTTAATAAACTGCAACCAGACAAGGCCTATTTCGGACTCCTCATCTGAGAAATATGTGATGAAGCAGCATGTCCTAACACTTTAAATTTAATTCAGACTATAACCAGTATTTGAAGTCATGCTAAATAATTTGCTCCTTTAAGTGGGAAGGCCTGTTTGAGCCCTTAAACTGCTATTTGTCTCCCCCTACTTGCTTATGTGTTTTGTTTGTCGCATTAGAATTTTGTCCTTTCAAAACTCTGAAAAGCCCCAACCTCCCTCCCTTTAGGACTAGTAGTCCCAAATGCCTCCGGGACTGATAGGATCGGGACGAGTAATAGCATGCAATAAGTAACGATACTATTCCACATTTAATACCTTAACGGGGTGGGAAAGGGTAGATATGGATGATGACCGTTGCGCTAATACCACATGCAACCCCTCTTCTGAGAAGTGATTGACGGGTATTGCATTGATGTGATCCATATTGTTTGTAAACCTAGGACCCCTTCCCCTTTACTTGTTATCCCTTTTTTTAACTGTCCAGACTATTTGCTTAAGATTTCTGTTTTCTTTATCTTTCTTCAAACTTTCAATTCACTTGCAACATTATGTGTAAATCCCCTTCTATTTGAGACCTTTATTTGCTTACTTGTCAGTTAAAGTCACAATTGTAACATGGCCGGGAACCACACTAGTGGATCTTGGGGGGTGCCTAACACCTTCCCCTCGAGGATAATTTCTAGCCCTTACCCGAACTCTGGTTTTCCAACTCGAACTCTTCTTTAGTGTCCTAATGCACTTTAATCATTAGGTGGAGACTCTTCAACCCAAAAAACCCAATTCCCAAGAGGGAACGAGTTGTCCTCCCAAATGTCATGAACCCGATTTCGCCTTAGAAAAAGGAGGCGCGACAGCATGGCGACTCTGCTGGGGACTTCTTTAGGTTTTTACCATCTCATGTTACTTGTGACTTCACTTCTTCTTTATTACCTTTATTTAATGTATTTACCTCTTTTTTGCTATGAAACTGACTTGGCTCTTTATTTTTTTTCTTTAATGCTTTCTTTTACCGCTTTCCTTCAATGCCGTTGTAATTATGAGCAATTATTGTAATCATTACTTTATGAACGTACAAATACGTGACAACTTGTTTCATTCTTGTAATTGCATATTCAACATTATATTCCACTCGTGCCAAACAAAATACCATAACAACCCTTATAATGAGTGGTTGCGCCCTTCCAATATTATCACCTCCTAAATTTGGTGAAGGCGTATTTGCGGTAAAACCAGTCGATCAGCGGTGCAGTTGACAGTTCTGTGCCTTTCCCTCTTGAGTTGTCCGCTCAAGGGTACCAGTCTAATACCCCATAGAAACCTTACTTTGTTCAATTGTGCATGCATCACTGTCAAACCTAGCCTAGTCAGTTATGCTGTCCGCATAATGACTCTTTAAGATAGCCTTGTCCAAAGTCCACTAGGTTCCCTTGGAACCCAAACGGACATTACCACGTTCTGTTCATTTATTTGGAGAATTAAATGCTTTATGCTAATTGTTGGTATTTAATAGTCGAGTCTGGTGGGGGTAAGGGCCTAACTCTTTTGTCTTGCAGAAATATGATGCACGAGGTCCCCAGTTTCGGTATGAGTAGCACACCCCCACTCTTGCTAGACGGGTGGAGAAGTTATCCATCAAATGACCAAATCAATGAGTGGAAAGAGAGAGCCACCAAAGCTAGCTAAAAGTTGGAATATCTGGAGTACAACCTGCTGGAATCAGAAGGGAAAGTGAGGAAGAGAGTCACCGACTGCCAGAACGCTGAAGGAAACGAAGGAGAACACATGGCCAAGGCATTTCTACTGGTGAACCTACGCGAACGGGAGGATCTGATCAATGAGAGCATTCAACCTGAGGAAGGTCCTTCAGGGACCAAGTAGATAAGAGTATATCTTTTCGCTTTATAAAATGTAATAAGGCCAATGGCTACTAGTGACATTTTATTTAGTGTCGTTTTGGGATTCGTCTACTTTTACCAATAAAATGTGGCATTTAGCATTCTAAGTTCTCCAAATCAATTTGTCGCTAGGCCTACCTCGGGCACAACAAGGCTCCCAAATTAGGACACGATTTACATTCTTGCACTATGTGTTTAAATAGCACAACATCTTTTCCTTATAATCCTCACTAATGCGGTTACCTTTTGTTTTATTCTTTGTTTTTGTTTTTATTATTCCCCCTCCCCAAAGGTTAGTTCGCGCACTCTCATCATCATTTTACTTCACAAGGCCCTTCCATACAGGCCGTAAGCCGAGGAGCACGCCTCAACAATTGGACCATCGGAACCACCAGATCTTGGAAAGCCTCGGGGTAGCAGGGCTGAACAAAGCATCATGCACTACCTTTTATTTTTTACTAGTTGATTTTCCTTTCGCATTTTTGAATTTTCGCAATAAGATCTTTTAATGTTCAAAACAGTTATGAAGTTTATTAAAGCATTTCGGTTTCCTTACAAATCTTACTCTTATTATTTTCTCTCATTACTTTACTTATACAACATTACTATTACCTATCTTGATGAACCAACGGTTGTGACATGCAACGAGACAACGCAACAAACGGATATAGATTCAGAGGAAGATGATATACCGGAAGAGATTGTTAAAGAGGTTGAAAATTTTGAGAACAGACCTAAGTCCAACTTGGACGAGACCGATATTGTTAACATGGGAGATGTAGAAAATATCAAAGAAACTTGGATCAGCGTTCATTTGTCACCGTCAGAAAAGAAAGAATACATAGAATTTCTAAGGGAATATGAGGACATATTCGCCTGGTCTTATTATGACATGACTGATCTCAGTATATCTATTGTAGCTCACAAACTACCAACCGATCCGACATGTCCACCAGTAAAATAGAAGCTCGGGAAGTTCAAACCCTACATGAGTTATCTCAATAAGAAGTTCACCCTGTCGAGGCCCGATATTCTCCATTGGAACGCACCTATTGTGCTCTAACTTGGGCAGCTCAGAAGTTGAGGAACTATTTCTGTCCTATACTACTTATGTCATATCAAGAATGGATCCTTTTAAGTACATCTTTCAGAAGCCCATGCTCACTGGAAAGCTAGCCAAGTGGCAAATCCTGCTGAGTGAATTCGACATTGTTTACGTGACACAGAAGGCAATCAAAGGACAAGCACTGGCAGATCATCTTGCTGAAAATACCGTAGATGGAGAATACGAGCCTCTAAAGACGTATTTTCCTGATGAAGAGGTATCTTTCATAGGGGAAGATATTGCAGAATCCTATGATGGTTGGAGAATGTTTTTCAACGGAGCAACAAACTTCAAAGGAGTTGGCATAGGAGCGGTCCTAGTATCAGAAACTGGCCAGCATTATCCGGTGTCTGCCAAGCTCAGGTTCCCGTGCACCAACAACATGGAAGAGTACGAAGCCTGAATCTTAGGGCTCAAGCTAGCCATTGACATGAATATACAGGAATTACTAGTGATCGGAGATTCAAACTTGCTTATACATCAGGTCCGAGAAGAATGGGCAACCAAGAACTCCAAGATACTCCTTTATCTGCATCATGTACAGGAGTTGAGGAAGAGGTTCACAAAGACAGAGTTCCAACATGTTCCCATAGTTCAGAATGAGTTTGCCGATGCATTGGCTACCCTATCGTCCATGATACAACACCCAGACAAGAACTACACTAATCCTATTCCGGTAAAGACCTATGATCAGCCAGCTTACTGTGCTCATGTAGAAGAAGAAGAAGCAGATGGAAAACCTTGGTTTCATGATATCAAGGAATATTTGACGAAGGAAGACTATCCATAACTCGCAAATCCTACTCAGAAGTGCACACTTCAGAGATTATCTAACAACTTCTTTCATAGCGGAGGAATACTATATAGGAGGACTCTTGATTTGGGATTACTAAGGTGTGTCGACACAAAGGAAGCATCCAAGCTATTGGAGGAAATTCATGTAGGGACCTGCGGTCCACATATGAACGGCTTTGTCTTAGCCAAGAAAATAATCCGAGCTGGTTATTTTTGGATGACTATGGAAACGGATGGCATCCAGTATGTCCAAAATGCCATTGTTGTCAGATACATGCAGACACGATAAGGTGCCTCCAAACGAGCTTACTGCAACAAGCTCGCCATGGCCGTTCGCCGCTTGGGGAATGGATGTTATCGGACCTATCGAGCCTGCCGCATCAAACGAGCACAGGTTCATTCTAGTGGCAATCGATTATTTCACCAAATAGGTTGAAGCAACATCGTACAAAGCAATGACTAAGAAAGTGGTAGCAGATTTTGTCCGTGACCGTATTGTTTGTTGGTTCGGAATTTCGGAGTCAACCATCACTGATAATGGTTCCAATCTCAACAGCGACCTAATGAAAGCCATGTGTGAAACCTTCAAGATCAAACACAAGAATTCTACAGCTTACAGACCTCAGATGAATGGAGCTGTAGAGGCCGCCAATAAGAATATCAAGAAGATACTAAGGAAGATGATAGAGAAACACAAGCAGTGGCATGAGAAGTTATCATTTGCTTTATTGGGATACCGCACCACAGTTCGTACATCAACTGGGGAAACTCCCTATATGTTGGTTTATGGTACAAAAGCAGTCATTCCCGCCGAGGTAGAAATTCCCTCCTTGAGAATCATACAGGAAGCAGAACTTGACGATCTAGAATGGGTAAAGAGTCGCTACGAGCAGTTAGCCCTTATATATGGGAAAAGAATAAATGCAGTTTACCATGGTCAACTTTATCAGAACAGAATGTCCAGAGCCTTCAACAAAAGAGTCAAGCCGAGACAGTTTACACCGGGGTAGCTGGTGTTAAAGAAGATTTTCCCGCATCAAGATAAAGCCAAAGGGAAGTTCTCTCCCAAATGGCAGGGTCCATACTTGGTTCACCGGGTTCTAACTAGAGGAGCCCTCATACTTGCAGAAATGGACGGTGAAGTTTGGCCGAAGCCGATCAATTCAGATGCAGTGAAGCGATACTATGTATAACTCTTACGATTTCCTGTATGATGTAATTTGAACTACGCCTGACCTGATTCCTAATTAATAGGGGATACGTAGGCAGCCCTATGGGTTCGATCACAATTCAATAATTTTCATTTCCCCCCGCTATTGGAAACTGGGGCAAAATTTTGAGGAGGACCCTCAAAATTCCGAAGTTGATTTCAGCCATTTATCGCATGCAGCCGTCAGAAGCACCAGCCCAGTAAACGGGGGAAGAATTTTATGGAGGACCCTCAAAATTCTGGAGTGAGAGAGGTTGCAATGTCTTGAACTGCGTCGCATTCGTCGGTTCATCAAAAGAAAACTATTTTAAATTATGTATTTATGTTACATTTTTTCTAAATCATGCATATCTGGTATCAAAATTGCTTTGTTAGCAACGCTACCCCAATGATACATAACGCCAAGCAGGACAAGTGAAGCTCATGGGGAAACGAACTAACCTTCCCCCTTTACAAAACTCACAATTTTTCTTTGGATGCAGGCACTCAAGTCATAAAATCATCAGATATATCTATACACTCATACTTCCTGGGAATACAACTCTCAAAATCATCACCTATTTATAGTTGCTATCTGTACACGACATCCACAACAACCACAATATAGCAATCTACTATCAGCTATCATCTATCAGCTATGAGATTTCATTACTATTCGCCTTTTATTTTCTGCATTGCATAAGGCTACCTTTATACCTTCCGAGGTTAAGCTCTACCTCTATTTGCATTTCTCTGCATTGCATAAGGCTACTTTTCTGCCTTCCGAGATTAAGCTCTACCTCCATCTGCATTTCTCTGCATTGCATAAGGCTACCTTTCTGCCTTCCGAGGTTAAGCTCTGCCTCTATCTGCATTTCTCTACATTGCATAAGGCTACCTTTCTGACTTCTGAGGTTAAGCTCTACCTCCATCTACATCTTCTGCATTGCACAAGGCTACCTTTCTGCCTTCCGAGACTAAGCTCTGTCTCCATCTGCATTTTCTACATTGCATAAGGCTACCTTTCTTCCTTCCGAGGTTAAGCTCTACCTCCATCTACATCTCCTGCATTGCATAAGGCTACCTTTCTGCCTTCCGAGGTTAAGCTCTACCTCCATCTGCATGGCTAAAATACCGCCACCTTATTTCTCTTGCATGGCTGAAATATCGCCACTCTATTTCTTGCATGACTGAAATACCGCCATCTTATTTCTCTTGCATAGCTGAAATACCGCCACCCTTTATTTACGCCTTGCATCGGCTAAAATATCGCCACCTTCTGCATTTTCATGGGCTGAAATATTGCCAAATTGTCCAAAGGCGTCATTGTTCGGAGGCACCATTTTCATAGCCCGAGAACGCCATGCCATGGCCTGAGGACCCCATTTTACCTTTTGCATATCATTATTCAAAGGCATCATGGTTCGGAGGCATCATCCTCATAGCCCGAGAACATTATTTCATAGCCTGCGAATCCTTTATCATACGCTTCATGGCCCAGGACATCATGGTCCGAGGACGTCATCCTAACCGTCCAAAGACGGCATTCACGGTCCAACGAGAACTTGCATCACGTTTAAATTTATGCACAATATATATATGCTGGTATTGTTCATTCGCAGGTACACCGGCTAGCAATGGTCGTCTCAGCAGGAGCAATCCCGCTCCAGTTCCCGCAGCCTATCAGACTCTGACCATCCTTTCTTAACCTGAACATCAGGTCCGCTTTTCGAAAATCTCCATCGGCATACTCCGCCGATGGATCCCGAACTACATATGGCCTGATTCCTGTAATACCAGGGATATGTAGGCAGCTCAGAAACTAGAGCTCGGTCAAAACTCTTCAAAATCGTTGCATTCGGTCAAAATTGGCCATCATATCTTTACCCGATAACTCTTTCATCCTTCCCGGGTAAAGAGGGGCAGCTGTTGATACCCAATTTTTCCCTATGTATTTTTATATACAAAATACTTTCAAAATAGCATGTACATACATATATAAGCATGCCCAAGATTTTTGGTATTTTTTCCTAATTTTTAAGATTTTAAAATCAATTTATTGTCTATTTTTAGCAGTACAAAATCTATTTGGTATTTTAAAGCTAAATTGCATGTAATTGCAATTATAGCCTATTTCATGATTAGTAGCATTTTATAATTATAAAATTATTTCCAGTATTTTTAAATTAGTATTTACATAGTATTTGTTGGCTCAGTGTTTTTAATTTACTTTTAAAATTATTCTTACTATTTTTATAAAATAAAAAGGGAAACTAGGCTATTTAACACTTAGCCCATTTCTATTTCAATTACAGCCCTTTCACCTTTCAATTTTGGCCCTCAATTTGACCCAATTCCGCCCCAAATTAAACCAGCCCAATCCCAAAATTCCCCGACCCTTGACCCGATTAAAAAAAAACCCACCCGGCTCCCCTTTGATCCAGGCCATTGATCATTTTGATCAACGACCATAATTCACCCTTTCCTTTTTTAATTCCCAAACCCCCTTGACCTAATTCATTTCACCTGAGACGCCGCCTTTGAACCCCTTCGTCTCTCAAATCCTCTCGAGCCTCTCTGAAACCCTAATCGTCTCCCAAGTCCAGACTCTGGGAGGGGCCCCTTACGGCCCAAGTGCAATATCAAGCCATCTCGTGGCATAGTCAATAGGCTCTCGGCCTCATATCAAGCCACCCTGTGGCGTACAATCTCAGTCCCCCGGCCTCATAATCATAAATTAGTGTATCACTGTTGCGGCATGCAACCCGACCCAAAAGTATCCTCACAACACAGGCCCTCGACCTTACTCAGTCAGAATCTCATAAGCCGCTCGGGCAACAGTAAAAACATGATGCTCAGCCCCAAAATATCATTTAATGTGTTAAAATAGAGTAAACATGGCTGAGTTTTGAAAACAGTATAATATAGCATGACTGAGTACAGATATTAAAATTAAAATAGTGAGGAAAAATCCCCTAAGGGTCCAAATAGTTGGCACGAGGCCCAAATATGGCGTTCAACCCAAAACATGATGATAGCAAATAATTTCCAATTGAATACACAGTAAAACAGTCATTTGGGATGGACTAAGTCACAATCCCTAACGGTGCACGACCCCACGCTCGTCATCTAGCATGTGCGTCACCTCAATATAGCACAACGATGTGAAATCCGGGGTTTCATACCCTTAGGACAACATTTACAATCATTACTCACCTCGATCCGGTCCAAACTCTAGCCCGCGATGACGTTGCCCTCTTGAATCGACCTCCGGATGCTCCAAATCTAACCAAAATCAGATTCATACCATCAAAATATGCTAAAGGAACAAAGCCCACTAGAAGATATCCAATTTACATAAAAATCCCGAAATTGCTCAAACCCGGCCCCCGGGTCCACATCTTGGAATCCGATAAAAATCACATCAATAGAATCCTCATCCTCTCACGAGTATACCCATATAAAAAACATCAAAATTGGACCTCAAATGGCCCCTCAAATCCCCACTCAAAAGTCTCTTAATCTCAAGCCCTAATTACCCATTTTGCACTGATTTTCCCAAAATTTTCACAACTAATTAGGCCTTTAATCACATATAAGTGAGTTATGAATTCAAGAATCTTACCTCCAAGAGATTACCCTTTGGTTTCCTCAAGAATCCCTCTCAAAAGCTTCAATCCCGTTCAGAAATGGTAAAAAAATGAATAAGGGTCGCGGATTGGCTATTTAATACTACCCAGGTTTAACCCTTCGTGAACGCGGCCAAACACTCGCGTTCGCGTAGCACAATTTTCCACTGACCAAAGATCCTCCTACGTGGACGCGAGGACCATCTCGCGTATGTGATGCACCACTGAACGGACCTTCGCGATTGCGGCTCCTACTTCGCGAACGCAGAGCACAAATCCTCCCTTGCCTCTAGTTCCCCTTTGTGAATGCGTATCTTCCCTCGCGAATGCGTAGAATAAAATCATCATCACATAAAATACCCTTCGCGAACGCGATGAACAAAAATGTATGCAACAAAAACCAGTAAAACTGCCAAGTCCAAAGTCCGAAATTGGATCCGTTAACCACCCGAAACTCACTTTAGGCTCTCAGGACCTCAACCAAACATGCCAACATATCCCATAACATCATTCAAACCTGTTCCAACCTTCAGAATGCTCAAAATAACATCAAAACACTAAAATTACATCGGATTCAAGCCTAAGAACTCCAAAAACTTCCAAATTCCGCTTTCGATCAAAAAGTCTATCAAACCTCGTCCGAATGACCTGAAATTTTGCACACATGTAACAAAAGACATAACTAACCTACTCCAACTTCCAAAATTTCATTCCGACCCCTAAATCAAAATCTCACCTATCAACCAGAAATAAGGCTGTATTCTGGGCCGGGCCCAGGCCTAAATGGGCTAAACGAGCCAGGCCTAATGGTCCCGGGCTGTCACGACCCCGGTTTGTCCTCTATGAACTATCGTGACGGTACTTAGTCTCTACAACTAGGTAAACCTAATTTGCGGAAGAAAAACCAAAATTTGCGGAAGTAAACAATTTAAAATAGAAATAAAGCAGTAACAATGTTTAAATGTGCCGCTTAGCATACACCATGTTTAACTCTCAATACCAAACATAAATCCAAGACTCGGAAATACATGAATCACAAGCTAAGAAAAAAGGAAATACTACATAGCTCTAACTCCGGAGTCTAATAGGAACAAAAAGTACAGAAGGGCTAAATACTAAAAGGCAGGAATAGAAAGGGACTCCTTAGCCTACTCACACGGCAGATGTACCTTGAATTCTCTAGTAGTTGCCTCCCTCAAGGATGGTAAGCCTGAGTAGAAGTACCTGGATTTGCACATGAAAAACATGCACAGAAGAGGCATGAGTACACCACAACGGTACACAGTAAGTGTCAAGCCTAACCTCGGTTGGGTAGTGACGAGGAAGGTCAGGGCCCTAATGAGTTTAAATAAATATAAAGATGACATAATAAGATAAGCAGTACAATTGAAAATCTACAGTAAGAATATACACATGATAATAAGAGTACAATAACGGAAACAGAGATGAAGGCAAACCACAAGGAAGTAATCGGGGATCTCATAGTATCGCGAGGATCTCTTAGTACCCTCAATATATGCCAGGGATCTCTTGGTATCCCGAGGATCTCTCGGTATCCTCAATATATGCTAGGGATCTCTTGGTATATCGAAGATCTCTTGGTATCCTCAATATATGCTAGGGATCTCTTGGTATCCCGAGGATCTCTTGGTATCCTCAATATATACTAGGGATCTCTTGGTATCCTCAATATACGTGCCAGAGATCTCTTGGTATCCCGCACCTCAGTCCAGATCATAAATACGTACATGGGATCTCCCTGGATGCCGTCCCGTAGTCCCAAATTAAAAACACATAGAAGCAACACAGGAATACTCAATTAAATGCAATATTTCATACCAAGTAAACAGTTAATTATAGCCTAACATGCTTCACGTAATGCAATTAAGGCAGTTTAAGCAAATAGGCAATTAAATCAACTAAACATGCTTTCCTAAACTACAACAGGCTAAATTCGCTGGTGGAATAAAGCAGGAAAAAGGAACTCAATTGAAATACTTAAAGTAAAACCGAATTTTCAACAATTAGCTCAAGTACGCACTCGTCATCTCACGTACAAGGCATTTCAATTACCAAATATATCATATCCTAAGGGGAAGGTCCCCCACACAAGGTTAAACAAGCCACTTACCTCGAACCAGCTCAAAATCAATCCGACACCACTTCTTTGCCACGAGTACTCAACCCCAAATGGCCCAAATCTATTCAATTCATTTGCATAATGTAAATAACACTTCAAGTAACTGATTCTACATGTAAATTCTAAGCAAATACATGAAATTATGTAAAATGACCAAAATGCCCCTCGGGCCCACGTCTCAGAATCAGGTGAAATTTACATTTTCAGAAACCTCGTACTCTCACGAGTCTATACATAATAAGAATACTGAAATCAGAGTCCAAATGACCCCTCAAATCCTCAATGAAAGGCCTCTTAAACTCAAACCCTAATTACCCATTTTTTCCAAATTTCTCACCACTAATTAGGTCTTTAATCACATAAAAACGAGTTATGAATTCAAGGACGTTACCTCCAAGCTATTCCCCTTTGTTTTCCTCAAAGATCTCTCAAAAGCTTCAAACCCGGATGAAAATAGTGAAAGAATCCCTCAAATTTGCGAAGGCAACTATTTATATGTTTTGCCCAGAGATTTTCGCATTTGCGAACCTGGGACCCCATCTGCAGTCCCCCTTCTGCGTAGACTTAGTCGCATCTGCGACTTTTCATTAAATGGCCAATTTTCGCACCTACAATCTCCAACTCACAGGTGCGATTCCGCTTCTGCAAAAATATCCCTCGCATTTGCGGAACCTGCTAACCTCCCTCAATCCCGTTTCTGCGGTGCCGTATCTACGGTCCCCAAGCCGCAGATGCAAAAATACCAGAAGCAGCAAAAAATACAGCAGCTGCAACAATTTCTCAAACTTCCTGTCAACCATCCGAAATCACACCAAGGCCCCAGGGACCTCAACCAAAAGCACCAACATCACCTAATACCTCATTCAAACTTGTACCAAATCTTAAAACACCTAAAACAACATCGAAACCTCTAATTAATCAAGGATTTGAGCTTAAGAACTCCAATTTTCCTCAAAATACGTTTTCGATCAAAACGTCTATCAAACCTCGTCTGAATGACCTGAAATTCCGCGCACACATCCCACATGACACAATGAAACTACTGCAACTCTCGGAATTTCATTCCGACCCTCGGATCAAAATCTCGCTATCAAACCGGAATATTCAAAAATTCAACCTTTAGCGTTTCAAGCCTAAATTAGCTATGGACCTCCAAAACACAATCCGTCATCCAACGGAGCTAACGGAACCATCAAATTTCCATTTCGAGGCCGTCTTCACACTGTTCCGACTACGGTCAACTTTCCAATGCTTAAGCTCTCATTTAGGGACTAAGTGTCCCAAAACTCCCCGAAACTCAAAATCGAACATCCCGGCAAATCACATTAGCAGTAATAAACTTGGGGAAAGTAGTTAATAGGGGATCGGGGTGTTAATTCTTAAGACGACCGGCCGGGTCGTCACATCCTCCTACACTTAAACATTCGTTCGTCCTCGAACGAGCATAAAGACATACCTAAAGTAGTGAAAAGATGAGGGTAACGGCTGCGCATATCCTGCTCGGTCTCCCAGGTTGCCTCCTCGACCGGCTGACCCTACCACTGAACCTTCACTAATGCAATGCTCTTTGACCTCAGCTTTCTGACCTGCCTGTCCTATATTGCCACTGGCTCCTCAACATAAGATAGATCCTTGTCCAACTGGACTGAACTGAAATCCAACACGTGCGACGGGTCACTATGATACCTCCGGAGCATCGAAACATGAAATACCGGATGAACTCCGGCCAAGCTGGGAGGTAGGGCAAGCTCATAAGCAACCTCCCCAACACGCCTCAATATCTCAAAAGGGCCAATAAACCTCAGACTCAACTTCCTTTTCTTCCTAAATCTCATAACGCCCTTCATAGGCGAAACTCGAAGCAGAACCCGCTCTCCAACCAAATAGGAAACATCGCGAACCTTCTGATCCGCGTAACTCTTCTGTCTCGACTGGGCTGTATGGAGTCTACCTTGAATCACCTTAACCTTCTCTAAAGCATCTTGTACCAAGCTTGTGCCCAACAGTCTAGCCTCACCCGGCTCAAACCAACCCACCGGGGATCTACACCGCCTACAATATAAAACCTCATACGGTGCCATCTGAATGCTAGGCTGATAGATGTTATTGTAAGCAAACTCAGCCAATGGCAAGAACTGATCCCAAGACCCTCCAAAATCGATCACACACGCACAGAGCATATCCTCAAGAATCTGATTATTGCGCTCGGACTGTCCGTCCGTCTGAGGGTGAAATGTTGTACTCAACTCTACCTGAGTACCTAACTCATGTTGAACGATTCTCTAGAACTGTAATGTGAACTAAGTTACTCTATCTAAAATGATTGACACTAGAATACCATACAGACGAACAATCTTCCGGATATAAATCTCTGCCAGCCGCTCTAAAGAATAAGTAGTACACACAGGAATGAAATGAGCAGACTTGGTCAGCCGATCTACAATCACCCAAATAGAATCAAACTTTCTCAAAGTCCGTAGGAGCCCAACTACAAAATCCATGGTGATCCGCTCCCACTTCTACTCCAGAATCTCTATCTGCTGAAGCAACCCACCCGGTCTCTGGTGCTCATACTTCACCTATTGACAGTTAAGATTCGAATCCAACTATATCTTTCTTCATCCGCCTCCACCAATAGTGCTGCCTCAGATCTTGATACATCTTCATGGCACCCGGATGGATGGAATACTGTGAACTATGGGCCTCCTGTAGATTCAACTCTCGCAGCCCATCAATATTGGGTACGCAAATCCGACCCTGCATCCTCAATACCCCATCATCACCAGTAGTCACGTCTCTGGCATCACCGTGTTGAACCTTGTCCTTGAGGAAAAGCAAATGAGGGTCATCATACTGTCGCTTCCTGATACGATCAAATAAGGAAGACCGAGAAACCACACAAGCTAGAACCTGACTGGTCTCCGAAAGATCCAATCTCGCAAACTGGCTGGCTAAGGCCTGAATATCCATTGCCATAGACCTCTCTAATGCTGGTAAATAAGCCAAACTCCCCAAACTCTCTATGCAGCGACTCAAAGCATCAGCCACCACATTGGCCTTGCCCGGGTAATACAACATAGTGATATCATAGTCCTTTAGAAACTCTAACCACCTCTTCCGGCGCAAATTTAGATCCTTTTGCTTGAACAAGTGCTGCAAGCTCTGATGGTTAGTATAAATCTCACAAGGAACCCCGTATAAATAATGGCACCAAATCTTTAAGGCGTGAACAATGGTAGCTAACTCATGGTCTTGAACAAGGTAGTTCTTCTCATGTATCTTCAACTGTTTGGACGCGTAGGCAATCACCCTACCGTCCTGCATTAACATAGCTCCGAGGCCAACCCTCGAGGCATCACAATAGACCGTATAAGACCCCAAACCTATAAGTAGTATCAAAATTGGGGTTATGGTCAAAGCAATCTTGAGCTTCTAAAAGCTCGCCTCACACTCCTCCGTCCATTAGAACGGAGCACCCTTCTGGGTCAACCTGGTCATAAGGGCTGCAATCGATGAAAACCCCTCCACAAAATGTTAGTAGTAGCCCGCCAAACTAAGGAAACTTTGAACCTCGGTAGTTGAGGATGGTCTGGGCCAACTCTGCACGACCTCTATCTTCTTCGGTTCCACCTGAATACCCTCACTCGATACCACGTGGCCTAAGAATGCCACTAAATCCAGCCAGAACTCACATTTCGAGAACTTAGCATATAACTTCTTCTCTCTCAGAGTCTGAAGCACAGTCCTCAGGTGATGCTCATAATCTTCCCGACTCCGGGAATACACCAGGATATCATCAATAAAGACAATGACGAATGAGTCAAGATACGGCCGTAACACACTATGCATCAAATGTGTAAAGGCTGTTGGGGCATTGGTCAGCCCAAATGACATGACAAGGAACTTGTAATGACCATACCGAGTCCTGAAAGCAGTCTTCGGGATGTCTGGCTCCTGAATCTTCAACTGATGGTAAACTGAGCGCAAATCAATATTAGAAAATACCCGTGTGCCCTGAAGTTGGTCAAACAAATCATCAATACAAGGCAAAGGATAACGGTTCTTCACTGTAACCTTGTGCAACTGGCAATAATCAATACACATACACATAGAACCATCCTTTTTCTTCATAAACAAGACAGCATCACCCCAAGGTGATACACTGGGCTGAATAAAACCCTTATCAAGCAATTCCTATAACTGATCCTTCAACTCATGAGGAGCCATATGATACGGAGGAATAGAAATGGGCTGAGTGCCTGGAAACAGATCAATGCCAAAATCAATATCTCTATCAGGCGGCATGCTTGGAAGATCAGCTGGAAACACATCGGGAAAATCCCGTACTACTGGGACTGAATCAACTTAAGGGGTATCAATACTGACATCTCTCATATAAGCAAAATACGCATCACACCCCTTCTCAACCATACGCTGAGCTTTAAGAAAAGAAATAACTCTACTGGGAGTATGATCTAATGTACCCCTCCACTCAACACGTGATATATCTGGCATAACCGGCGTCACGGTTTTTGGCGTGACAATCAAGAATAGCATAATGGGGCGACAACCAGTCCATGCCAAAGATAATATCAAAATCAACCATTCTGAGTAATAATAGATAAGCTCTGGTCTCAAAACCACTAAGAGCAACCAAACACGACTGATAAACGCGGTCCACAATAAGAGAATCTCCCATAGGAGTAGAAACATAAACAGGGGAACTCGAAGAATCCCGAGGTACACCCAAATGTGGAGCAAAATAAGAAGACACATAAGAGTAAGTAGAGCCTGGATCGAATAGAACTAATGCATCTCTGTGACAAACCAGTATAATACCTGTGATGACAGAATTGGAGGAAACCGCCTCGGTACGAGCAGGAAGAGCATAGTATTTGACCTGGCCTCCCTCTCTAGGGCGACTTATACCTCCTCGACCTCCGCCTCTAGCTTGCTGAGCAGGTGGGGTAGCAACTAAAGCTGTAATCATAGCCTGAGAACTCTGTAGGTCACGTTGTGGCTGAGAAGTCTGTGGAGGTGCACTCCTCCCAAGTCTAGGGCAATCCCTCACCACGTGGCATGTGTCACCACACTCAAAACAAGCTCTAGGAGGACGTGGTGGCTGTGACTATCTAGGTCCAGGTCTGCTAGACTAACCTCTGAAAGCACCCCACGTAGGAGGCATTCTAGAAACCGGAGGTGCATAATAAGGCTCTTGAGGCCTAGGAGGAGCTAGAGCACTACTGGCTGCTGGAAGAGCTGAATGAACAGGGAAACTCATATAACCCCTACCATGGAGACCTGCAACTGGGGTACGGCACCAGAATAATGGCCCGACTATCGAGACCTCTTGGCGTCCCTCTCCTCTTTCTCCCTAGCATGCATACCCTCAATCCTCCTAGCAATGCTCACCACCTGCTGGTAAGAAATATCCATCTCCAACTCACGAGACATGCTAGATTTGATGTTGGGAATCAGGCCCTCAATAAACCGATGAACCCTCTCGCGGACGGTAGAAACCAAGGCTAGTGCATGTTTAGCCAAGCTGGTGTAACAGATAGCATACTCTGAAACAGTCATAGCACCCTGGCGCAAATGCTCAAACTATGTGCGCCATGCATTCCTGAGGCTTTGAGGAACATACTCCCTCAGGAATAGATCTGAAAACTGAGCCCAAGTCAGTGAAGCAGTCTCATCTAGACTGTCTAGCTCGTAGGTGCGCCACCACTCATAGGCGGCTCCTCGAAGCTGGAAGGTAGTGAAAGAAACCCCGCTCGATCCTAAGATACCCATGGTACGGAGAATAGAGTAACACTCATCAAGAAATCCTAGAGCATCCTCCGATGCTAGACCACTGAATACAGGGGACTTGTACTTCTTGAACCTCTCAAGCCTCAACTGCTCATCCTTGGAAGCCGCCGCCCTGTCCTCGGGTGAACTGGCATTGCAGGCAGCATAGAAATAATCTCAAGGACCTGCTCAACATGCACTTGCTGATCAGGAGTGCGGGCGGTGGGAGTCTGTGCTCCTTCCCCGGCCTGGGATGTAGCTGCAGTAAGGGGGAGCAACCCTACCTGGGCCAAAGTGGCATACATGCTGATGAACTGTGCCAAAGTCTCCTAAAGAGCTGGAGTAGTAGTAGTAGTAGGCATGTCAGGTGCCTGGACTCCGGCTAGATCCATAGGTGTTACCTCAGCGGTAGCTCATGCAAGTGCCCTGGCTGCACCACGTGCGCGTCCTCAGCCTCTACCTCAGCCCCGGCCTCTGACGGCTGTAGTAGGGGGCGCGAGTGCCTTATCATCTCGGGCAGCACATGTCCTCACCATCTGTGAGAGAATAGAAGATAGAAGTTTACAATGGAGATGTCAAAATATCGCACGACAAGGAAATCAAATGAAGTGGAATTTTCCTAACAGTTACATAGCCTCTCGTAGATAAGTACAGATGTCTCCGTATTGATAATGAGACACTAATAAATCGGCTTGTGATCTATGACTCCTATGAAACTAGAGCTCTGATACCAACTTGTCATGACCCCGGTTCGCCCTCCGTGAAGCATCGTGACGGAACCTAGTCTCTACGAATAGCTAAGCCTAATTTGCGGAAGAAAAACCAAAATTTGAGTAAGTAAACAATTTAAAACAGAAATAAAGCAGTAACAGTGTTTAAATGTGCCGCTCGGCATACACCATGTTTAACTCTCAATACCAAACATAAATCCAAGACCCGGAAACCCATGAATCACTAGCTAAGAAAAAAGGAAATACTACATAGCTCTAACTCCAGAATTTGTCTAATAGGAACAGAAAGTACAGAAGGGCTAAATACTAAAAGGTAGGAATAGAAAGGGACTCCTCGGCCTGCGGACGCGGCAGATGTACCTCAAAGTCTCTAGTAGTCGCCTCCCTCAAGGTTGGTAAGCCTGAGTAGAAGTACCTGGATCTGCACATGAAAAACATGCGCAGAAGAGGCATGAGTACACCACAGCGGTACTCAGTAAGTACCAAGCCTAACCTCGGTTGGGTAGTGACGAGGAAGGTCAGGGCCCTACTAAGGTTAAATAAGTATAAAGATGACAGGATAAGATAAGCAGTACAATTGAAAATCTATAGTAAGAATATACACAGGATAATAAGAGTACAATAACGGAAACAGAGATGAAGGCAAACCACAAGGAAGTAATCGGGGATCTCACAGTATCCCGAGGATCTCTTAGTACCCTCAATATATGCCAGGGATCTCTTGGTATCCCGAGGATCTCTCGGTATCCTCAATATTTGCTAGCGGATCTCTTGGTATCCTCAATATATACTAGGGATCTCTTGGTATCCCGAGGATCTCTTGGTATCCTCAATATATGATAGGGATCTCTTGGTATCACGAGGATCTCTTGGTATCCTCAATATACGTGCCAGGGATCTCTTGGTATCCCGCACCTCAGTCCAGATCATAAATATGTATAGGGGATCTCCCGGGATGCCGTCCCGTAGTCCCAAATTAAAAACACATAGAAGCAACACAAGAATACTCAATTAAATGCAAAATTTCGTACCAAGTAAACAGTTAATTCTAGCCTAACATGCTTCACGTAATGCAATTAAGGCAGTTTAAGCAAATAGGCAATTAAATTAACTAAACATGCTTTCCTAAACTACAACAGGCTAAATTCGCTGGTGGAATAAAGCAGGAAAAGGAACTCAATTGAAATACTTAAAGTAAAACCGGATTTTCAACAATTAGCTCAAGTACGCACTCGTCACCTCATGTATAAGGCATTTCAATTACCAAATATATCATATCTTAAGGGGAAGGTCCCCCACACAAGGTTAGACAAGCCACTTATCTCGAATCAGCTTAAAATCAATCTGACACCACTTCTTTGCCACGAGTACTCTATTCCAAATGGCCCAAATCTATTCAATTCATTTGCCTAATATAAATAACACTTCAAGTAACTGATTCTACAATTAAATTCTAAGCAAATACATGAAATTATGTAAAATGACCAAAACGCACCTCGGGCCCACGCCTCGGAATCGGGTGAAATTTACATTTTCAGAAACCTCGTACTCTCACGAGTCTATACATAACAACAACACTGAAATCGAAGTCCAGCTGACCCCTCAAATCTTCAATTAAAAGCCTCTTAAACTCAAGCCATAATTACCCATTTTTCCCAAATTTCTCACCACTATTAGGTCTTTAATCAAATAAAAACGAGTTATGAAGTCAAGGACGTTACCTCCAAGCGATTCCCATTTGTTTTCCTAAAAAATCTCTATCAAAAGCTTCAAACACGGATGAAAATGGTGAAAGAATACCTCAAATTTGCGAAGGAAACTATTTATATGTTCTGCCCAGCGATTTCCGCATTTGCGACCCTGGGACCACACCTGCGGTCTCCAACTCGCAGGTGCAATTCCGCTTTTGCGGAAATATCCTTCGCATCTGTGGAGCCTGCTAATCTCCCTCAATCCTGCTTCTGCGGCCTCTTAGCCGCTTCTGCAGCGCCGTATCTGTGGTCCCCAAACCGTAGATGCAAAAATACCAGAAGCAGCAAAAAAAAAATACAGCAACTGCAACAATTTCTCAAACTTCTCGTCAACCATCCGAAATCACCCGGAGGCCCCCGGGACCTCAACAAAAAGCACCAACATCACCTAATACCTCATTCAAACTTGTACCAATCCTTAAAACACCTAAAACAACATCGAAATCTCGAATTAATCAAGGATTTAAGCCTAAGAACTCCAATTTTCCTCAAAATACGCTTTCGATCAAAAAGTCTATCAAACCTTGTCCGAATGACCTGAAATTTTGCACACACATCACACATGACATAACGGAACTACTGCAACTCTTGCAATTCCATTCCGACCCTCGGATCAAAATCTCGCTATCAAACCAGAAACTTCAAAAATTCAATCTTCGGCATTTCAAGCCTAAATTAGCTACGGACTTCCAAAACACAATCTGAACATGCTCCTAACCCCAAAATCACCCAACGGAGCTAACGGAACCATCATATTTCCATTCCGAGGCCATCTTCACACTGTTCCGACTAAGGTCAACTTTCCAATGCTTAAGCTCTTATTTAGGGACTAAGTGTCCCAAAACTCCCCGAAACTCAAAACCGAATATCCCGGCAAATCACATTAGCAGAAATAAACTTGGGAAAAGTAGTTAATAGGGGATCGAGGCGTTAATTCTTAAGACGACCGGCCGGGTCGTCACACGGGCTTTGGCGGGCCGGGCTCTGGCGGTCCCAGGCCAAACGGTCCCAAGCTTAACGGTCTTGGAGGGTGGAACTGGCCCACTGTGCGCCTAAGACCACATGGCCCCGGGCTAAATGGGCCGAGCCCACGGGCCAAAAGGGGCCTAAGTGTTCCGGGCTATTTTTTTGAATTGTTTTTATCTAAGGCAATTTTTTGTAAATTATATATATACACACACACACACACACACACACACACACTTCGTGTTCTTATATATATGCAGCTATACCTATATACACACATAGGCCAACCTAACCAGTGGTGCTCGATTAAACCGGTTTAGTCAGAGTGGACGTTGAAGGGTTATGAGGAGCACCGTGGTTTAAGGTTTACCTAGAGGTTAGTAGCTAGCCAGGGCTGAAGTTCTGAAATTTATTCTTGGAACCTCATCGGAAGCGATCCTTATCCCCTATTGGTATCAGAACCATGTTAGTAAAGAACCTTAGAAGCTAAGTCTAACACTATTTTCTTAATGAATATCATTAGGAAGAAGACTACTGTTAAAAACAGTAGGATAGAGGAATATGAATTGCCCCAGCAATTAGACCTGCTTAATAAGTGGACTATACCATTAATCAAGCCTAAGGTAATATATCAGTTAGGTACTTTTGAAAAAATAGGTTTAAAACAAGTAGTTAAAACTACTGAAGAAACTATCACTGTAGATAGTGACCATGCTACGTTCAGATTATTATCTGAAAGTGATTTGGCTCCTTATATGGATTCACATAGATTCATACATATAGACTTTATACAAGTCGTTTTTAAGCCACTTACTTTGAGAGGCTTACCTGAAAGCTTTATTGCAGCTCTCAGAGATGGCAGAAACCAGAACTGGAAAAAGTCTCTTATATGGACTGTGCAAACCAGTTTGGCCTATGGCCCTGTTTATTTTAATGCATATCCCAATTTGCATATATCTCTTAATGACGAGAACTCTTTGAATACTTTAATTCTCAGCATTAAATTACATGGTTATGATTATTTGCCTGGTACAAAGGTTATATGTATCTGTTATAGGATTTATTTCAAACCTTTATATACTTTGAATCCTATGTGCAAGATTATGGATTTCAAAAATGAAACCATTCTTATAGAAACCAACTTTGGTAAATCCAAAGTAACCACCAGAAGACCTATTAAATGAGATGAAATTGATTTCCCTAAAGAATGGGTCATAGAGGAAGCGGTTGCCCCTCGAAATACTGGTAATACTGAGGTTACAGAAATAGAATAAACCTTAGATGATACTATTAAGATCAGGTTCAATGAACCCGTGCAGGTTGATAATATCAGCTTATCATCTAGACTAACTAGATCAAATTCTTCTTATATCTCTCCAATTGATTATGTGGTAGATTTTCCATCTAGAGCATCTACATCTCAAATTAGAGAAAATAATAGAATTGATAATATCAACATTGGTAGAGATAATATTGCCAAGGTTAATTCGGACCTTGAACCTAATGCATTCGAAATGGATTTTTCAAATGATGTTAATAATGGTTGAAAACCAAATAGATTTTAGTCCGGGTTCACCGACAAGAAAAATAATTTTAGAAGAATTTCTAAAACCCAGATGGGCTGTTTTCAGAAAATGGTTTCATGAAAACATGAGCAGTGAATAAATCCAATTCTTTAGACATGATTTTTATGAGGATATTAGCAAGAAGAATATGATTATTGTTTTTGTTCCTTGGTTTATGTCTAAGCATGTTTATAACTATGTTTCTGTGTTAGAAAGAGATTATATGCTCATTAGTGGAAAAATTGTTAATTCTATTTTCCCACCTCAACAATCTTTCAAATGGGGGAAAAGGATAAAATTGTTTATTGTAGTGCTTTTTCAAAAATATTTGAAAATGATGTTACTGCAATAACAGTCAAGAATCTAAATATCATGCTCACTCAAAACAATTATACTAATATGTATGTTAGTATTCTGGGTGAACAGGTTATTAAGATTCATGAAAAATTAGACAAGCTTATAGATGAAGTCCAAAAAACCAGTAGAAGGATACTATAGGTAAGGAGAAAATCGCTACTACAAGTACAACCACCTCCCGAGGTAAGAAACTTCAAATTAAGAAGTCTAGATGATATTGAGGAACTTCTCATTAAGAAGTTGGGTGAATTTAGAGCTAATCTTCTAAGTTTAGAGCATACATCTCCTAGCAATCTAAAGGTAGACGACGAGATTAATAAAATCTCTGAAAAATATGCTCGTAAACCTTACCAAAAAATATTTTATTATCCTAGACCAACCCTTCAAGATGTCCTAATAGAAGAACAGGACAATGACCACTACCACCAAGGTTACATTGGGTCAGATATCTATGAATGGAACATAAATGGTCTTGTTGAAAGGCAAATCTATACAACAGTACATAGAATGCTTATGTACAGCACTATCTGTAAAGTTAATAAAAATACAGATAGGGCAATTGCCGAAATAATTATAGCCGGATTTACTGGTCAGCTAAAAGGCTGGTGGGATAATTATCTCACTCATGACCAACGCTGTCAAATAATGAACGCGACCAAGACTGAAGAAGAAAAGACTGTTCAAAACTCAGTCTATTATTTAGTTATGAATATCATCGAACAATTCTCTGGAAGATGGTCTGATAATAGTGAGACCATTAGAACTATGCTCCAGAATCTGAGGTGTAAAACCCTTACATCTTTTCGATGGTATAAAGTTGTTTTCTTATTCAGAGTGATGGAATTACCAGAGAGTAATAGTACTCATTGCAAGTCCAAATTTATAGATGGACTCCCTCCCTTATTTGCTGAAAGGGTTAGAAATATCCCTTGAGGCACAAGGATGAGTATCAATTATGATACTTACTCATATGGTAAACTATTCAGTTTATGCACTCAGGAAGGTTTAGCTCTATGTAATGAGATCAAGCTAAACCAACAAATTAAGAAACATCGTCTCAATGAGAGATAACAATTAGGCGAATTTTGTGAGCAATTCGCCATTGACATACTTTCTAATAGAAAGAAATCCCATAAGAAGAAGGATTTCAAGAAGAAAAAGGGTTCGACTGAAAAATGTTATGAACAGACCCAAAGAAGAAAAGCTTTTCATAAAGCCAGAAAGGGTTTTATTAAATCAAAAAACCTTCAGGCCTGCTATAAATATGGAAGAATAGGCCATTATGCAAAGGATTGCAAAATCAAGGACAAAATCAAAGACCTTGATTTAGATGACAATACTAAAGATTCTTTATATAAGATTCTTTTAAATTCCTCATCAGATAATTCTGATAGTGATGGAGATGATTCATCAACTAGTGAAGACTTATGAGTCCTCCAAGAAGAAGATTATATTTCATCTTCTGATGATGAGCAAGAATCCTCTAATAGGGGAAAATGCTCAAAACAGTGTTGTAGCACTGATAATGATCTTTATAATATCTATTCCCAGTTCACAGACTTGAATATCAATGTATTGACCAATGATAGCATGATAGAACTATTAAGGGTTATTAAAGACCCTGAATTGAGGTCCCAAATTATTGATAAACTTCCTACAACTTCAGAGGTAGGAACAGAGGTGGAAGGAATTCCATCTCAAAAAGGACCTTACACTATGTCTGAGATCAGAAGGCTTATTAAGAATAAATCCTAGCTTGATAGACCGGCCAAAAGCTATTTTTCTACTTCTATTTGTGGTGACCATCCAAATCAATTTTGGATTAGGAAAAAGCATATCATAAGTCTTCCTTATGGAGAAGACTTTTCTGAGGATAATATCCCCACCAAGGCTCATCCTTGTCAGATGAACTCCAATTATTTGGAATTATGCAAAAAAGAAATTGATTCCTTACAACATAAGGGTTTAATTAGACCCTCAAAGTCCAAATAGTCTTGTACTGCTTTTTATATTAATAAGCATGCCGAACAGGAACGAGGAGTTCCTCGATTAGTTATTAACTACAAGCCCCTCAATAAGATCTTAAAATGGATTAGATATCCTATTCCAAATAAGAAGGATTTATTAGATAGATTACATGATGCCATTATATTTTCGAAATTTGATTTAAAATTAGGCTATTGGCAAATTCAGATATCTGAATCGGATAGGTATAAAACAACTTTTAATGTTCCAATGGGTCAATATGAATTGAATGTGATGCCCTTTGGTTTGAAAAATGCGCCATCCAAATTTCAAAAAATTATGAATGATATCTCCCTTCCTTATACGGATTTCATAATTGTTTATATTGATGATATCCTGATATTTTCAAAAAATATAGAGTCTCATTTTAAACATTTAGATTTGTTTAAAAAAATTATTATTCAAAATGGTTTAGTCATATCCAAACCAAAAATGATGATTTTTCAAATTAACATCAGATTTCTCGGTCATAATATCGAAAAAGGTAGAATTATTCCCATTAATAGAAGTATTGAATTTGCTTCTAAGTTCCCTGATGTTATCACTGATAAGATCCAGCTTCAACGATTCCTAGGAAGCTTAAATTATATCTCTCCTTTTATAAAGGATCTTGCGAAAGATACTGCTCTTCTTTATAATAGATTAAAGAAGAATCCAACTGCTTGGACTGATAATCATACTGAATCAATCAAGAGAATAAAGCAGAAGGTTAATAACCTTCCTTATTTGACTCTCGCTGATCCCACTTGGGCAAAGGTTGTGGAAACTGATGCTTCTGATATTGGTTATGGTGGGATATTAAAACAATTCTCTCCAATGGATAAACAAGAATATCTTGTTCAGTTTTACTTGGGAAATGGAATGATTCCGAGAAAAATTATGCAATTGTAGCTAGGGAAACTCTTGCTATATGTGTTATGAAATTTCAGACTGATTTATACAATCAGAAATTTTTAATTAAAACTGATTGCCAAGCTACAAAGTTTATCTTTAATAAAGATTTTAAACATGATATTTCCAAACAGATATTTGCAAGGTGGCAAGCTTTATTAGCCCCCTTTGATTTCGAAATAATATATAAAAAAGGGCCTGATAATACCCTTCCTGATTTTCTTACAAGAGAATATTTGAACTAATAGTTCTCTCTTTACTTTTACAAATTATGAGTCCTACGCACAGACCTCCTCGACATCGAGGAAGAGGAAGGGCATCTACCAATGGTAGGGGGAATAATATTCTCCCCTAATGGGAAATCAAAAACTAATAGCTGCTAATATAGCAAGAGGTAATACCGACCACCCTTTATATAAGGATTTTATGGATTTTATACAATCTAGAAAAGATGAAGGTACATCATCCAATATGCCAACTTATTCCTCAGTTATATCAGATGACAACAATGAAAACCTTGAGGTTTATAACCAAAAGGACACAAAAGAGTTAATAATTCTTTTGGAGCAATCTGACCTTAAATGGAAGGATAACCCATGGCAATTAATGGCCAGGTACTTTATACAGCATCATACGCTACTCCTGCTTATAAATATAGGATGCATTACGAGATAATACTCTCAACCACAGGATCAGCTGAAATTCAACATTTCTATCCTGCAAATACAAGAAAAACTTATAGTTTTTCGGAGATAATTATAAAGAAGGTAATACCTTCAGATGAATGGGGAATTAGTACCCTTAAGGATTGAGAATACACTCATCCTGACCAGAAAATCTCAGTTAAATTTAATTATTGGGACTATGTGGAAAGTTTTAATAAAACTTTTCTTTACGAGAATCCTAATAGGAGACACTCATGGTTTATCAAGCTCTATTCTAATATGAACAATCAACAAGTTCCAAATTGGTTCTTTAAATGGTGAAAATTATATGGTCCATCATTAGAAATACTTCCTCCCATGTTCAAAAGTTTATATACTTAATGAGTAGATATATCTCCTAAAATCAATTCACTACAGAAAGATAATATCTTCTATAATGGCATAGCAGCCATGTATTTCTTTATAGAATTTTCAATTCCTTGGATAATGAAATGGGATGTTCAAACTGATTATACCGAAGAAGGAATTCCTTGCATTCAGAGAATTGTTTATAACAAGTTTTGGACTAAACTAGTTCAACCAGATCATCAAGGAAAGATTTATGGGGAAGATTTAATAAATCAAATCAAGTCTAAGATCAATGAGTGTAAAAACCAAGAGGTAACAAATATTGACGAAGGAGAATTGAGCCCCTTCCAACAGGTTACCAGGAAGCTCTAAATGAAAAAAGGAGTTATATCTAAGAAAGAGATTCTCGCTTCATATTTCAAGGAAATAAAGAAAGATTTAGCAAAAAATTTCGAAACAGAAATTGGAGATGATATATCAATGACCTCCATTGGAAATACTTTAGATGAAGAAGTCTGTGCAGCAGGTGAAGCACAAAGCAACTCTGGCACAGAAGTGAATATTGATGAAATTGAGGACTTCCTTGCAAAATTGAAGGAAAGTGCCGAAGAATCTTCAAGAAAAAAAGACAACAAGGGAAAGAACAAGGCTTGAATTATTGAAGGTCCCACAGATCAATTATCGGGGTAATAAATACAAACAACTTTAATAAAGAAGCGGACCCCCCCCCCATTATCACAAGGAATATACTTTTATAAAGTAGTCTATCCGTTAGCAATTATAAGTGCTTTTATTTATATCTTGTCGGCCATGTGTAATTCATTTTGTCGGCCACAGAACTGTTTTAGTTTTATTTGATTGTAACTGATCCATTATATAAGGATCATTTCATTACTTAGATAGGGAGGCATTAGCCAACACTCTCCCTTCTCTCTATTTTCTATCTACTCTTGTAAAGAACCCCTCTGTAGTCTTTTGAATAAGAAATAAAAATTAAAAAGATCACTTGGCCAGAAATCTAGTGGTCTCGGGTATCGCATTCTACTCTTCTCTATTTACTTATTTATTTTGCAGTACTATTTAGCCTAAATGATAGGCTAATCAGGTAAATGTTAGACTTAGTATTCATAGTCTATTTACGAAGCATATTTTGTAGCTGAGAGTCTACTGTATCACCCCGATGAGGTTATAGGTTAAGAGCAATATAGACCAGGCAATTACCAATTTTGACAGTAAACCTTGGTTAGGCCAACCTAACCGGTGGTGCCCGGTTAAACCCATTTAGCCAAAGGAGACGTTGAAGGGTTGTGAGGAGCACCGTGGTTTAAGATTTACCTAGAGGTTAGTAGCTAGCCAGGGCTGAAGTTCTGATAATTTATTCCTGAGCCCCATCGGAAGTGATCCTTAGCTCCCTTGCCATATATATATAATTGTGACTTAAATCTTCTAATTCAAATTTAAACACAAAATAAATTGCAAAGAAATATTCAAGGGAATGCCTTATAATTTTTATTATTACGACATTAACAAAAAATGGCAATATCTTTCTTAGTCTTCCTCCCCACAATGGAATGAGCACAACAAGGTACTAATACCACCACTAAAAGGAAAAAAACTAAGGAAGATGTGCCAAAATACAAGTTACATATTAGTCTATGTATTAACTCTAACAGCATGACAAGGTTTAGGAACCTTTCTTTCTCTAAGGCCAAATTCATTACATTTTTTAAAATATTCTTTAAGTCTACTTCTACGGTTTGAATAAAAAATCCAATTAAGAGACATTTTAACCTTTTCAATTTTCATATTTAAAATTTTCATACCATCACCGACGATTAAATGGTAAATATGACAAATACATCCAATATGGAAAATATTACTAAATGTAGGATTTAGTGTAGTTGTAAGCAAGCCTATAGCATTAGTGTTACTAGAAGCATTATCCATTGAAATTGACATTATTTTATCTCTAATGCAAAAATATCTACAAATATCTGCAACTGTGTTAGCAATAAACTTACCTGTGTGACGTGAATTAAAAACTCTTCTAATATAATGCACAAAGTGAGGGTTAGAAGGAAAACTATAGGGTAAGCACATAACAGAAATCATTTTTGCCAATTCTTCATGATCTTTATTTGGATCGTAATATAAAATGCCATCCAGTAACAGTGTTAATTCTCGGTTAACTAGATTTGACCCGGTACTAGGGTTAACCTCATTACCTACACTTGTCCCCTCTTGCGCAGCTTTCATTAAAGATATCTAGCTTTATCTCTAGGGTGTATCTTTATGTGTCTAGTCAAACTACCCGTACCGCTACGGTCTCCAGTATATTTATGCGCCATCAAAGCCCCACAAGTTTTACACTTAGCCTTATTTTAAGCTCTTAATTGAGTAAATAAGTTCCAAACAAGAGATATTTCGGGCCTTCTAGAAGGTTGTCTATTAGAAGTAGGGGGTACTACAGGAGGGTCAGGCGGGGCATCATTTGAATTATTATCAGTTGGGTTAACAACAGGACTAGTAGGTGTATCATCTAAATTCGGTTGCATTTCATCTAAATCATCATTTTCATCATCATTTTGATTACCATAAAGAGCATTCACAACTTCATCATTTAATTGCTGACCTGGTGCAACATCATGGCAAAATTGACTATCGGAAAACTGAAAACAAGGGTTATCACTCCCAAGTAAAGAGGGGCAGTTGTTGATACCCAATTTTTCCTCAAACTATTTTTAAATTTGCATATATACCTTCAAAATCACTTTTTATAATAATTGGTATTTTTCCATAATTTTTCATATTATTATCAATTTATTTTCTAATTTATTCAGTACTTTATATCCAATAATTATTCATAAATTACATTACAAGTAATTTCAAAGTATTTCTTAGCTCAATATATTATTTTTAATCCTATTAGGATTTAATTATTTCACAAATTAGCCAACTTGGCATTGTTTGGCTATAATTACAATAATTTTGCAATTATAGCCTAATTGTACACTTTATGCTATTTTAATTCAATAATCGGTCATTTTATATTTTAAATATTAGTTAGTTACCTTATTTTCACCTATTTAGTTTTAATTTTATTTTATCTAATTATTAGCTATTTTTATTAATTATTTATCTAATTTTAATTGGGTATTTAACAAATAGCCAATTCCATTTTCAATTCTAGCCCAATTGAACCAGCCCCAAGCCCAATTAAATAACCCACCAGACCCCAATCCCAATACCCTATCCTACCAGGTCCAATCCCCATTCTATCTGAGCCGTTGATTATTTGAATCAACAATCCAAATCAGCCCCTTCCATAATTAAACCCTAATGACTACCCCCCATCTCTCATTTCCCCCCTCTCATTCTTTTTCAACCGGTCCCTCTATCTATGGTTCTCTCTAGAACTTTCTCTTCTCCCCTCTCTCCGATGGACCTTGTCCACCTTCTCCGGCCACCTCCCTCGCCGGAAACCATGGCCTCTCATCATCTCCTGGCCTCTACTTCACCCCACGCTGGTTTGACACTACCCTAAGGTCCTCAGGTGAACCTGGAGCGGTTCAACTCCTACCCATGGTTTCTCATGCCATTTTTCGGCCATCCATGGCCATTCGAGTAAGATCTATGACCATTCCAGCTAAAATCGGTAGCATTTTAAGGTTTTCTCATCTTCTCTAGGTTCTCTGAAACTCTAACTCTTAAGATTTTCCGATTTCTTTTAGATATGTCTTAGATCTGTGTATATTATGAGCTTTTGTTGTTTTCCTCAAAGGTTTTTCCGATTTTTCTAAAGTAACTCTTCATCTTCGAACTAGGGTTCTTAAACACTTTTTTGAAAACGCTTCTTTCTTCTGATTTTTGTATTAATCTGCGAGTCTCTATGTTTAAAACATTTGTTTAAGCTTTCTCCTCTATTTGAGTTATTCTGTTGAAAACACTTATTTGCTTATTCATGGAAATCTATGTTATTTTCCTTAAATTAGTGTTATTTCGAGTCCTTGATTTACTGATTTGCTATGGTAATACCTAGATACTGATTCTCGATTATTTCCATATTTTGCAACCTTATTTAGTTTTCTTACCTTATTTGATTAACCGTGTTATTTACTGATTCTTCACTAATTGTTTCCTTAATTGAACTCTTATGTATTCACCCCTAATTATCTACTCTGTACCTAAGTCTTACTTAATTTTCTTTCCTTAAATATGTCCTTGCTCTTTACCGTTGGTTAATTACCCCTTAATTAAGGGAAGACTTGCTGATTTGGTGCCAGACTGATTCTGTGGCTTCCTTAATTGTTGAAGACTGATTTCCTTTACCTTATTTTACTCTGCTCTCAACTACTATATATACTCTCCTCTATTCTCACTTCTAGCATACACAGATGAACAAAAATCTGTTCAACTCTCTCTCACACAACTAAAACTCTCTATTCTCTCTTATGTGCTACTTGCTACTATCCTAAGCTAGCCGGCTGCAAGCCAAGGCTAACTACTGCACCTATCCTATTTTTGCTTTGTGTTTTATTTTCTTCACTTCACTGGTATGTTCTAATTCATATTTCAGTCCTCAAATCAACATAAGTTATGCTTTACTTGTCAATGACCAACATGTTTTTGTATACTTAGTACATGTTTCTTATGTGAACCCCCATGATTGGTACATGGTCTTAGTTGTTTGATGTCAATCTAATCCAATACCCTACTGTCCCCCTGATCCTCTGAACCTGTAGGAGTTTCTGATTGGGCGCTTGTATATGTTCCTGCCTACATGTTTGCCCTCAGATGCTCCATATTTGTCCCTCCAATCCCATTCCCTTGCTTGTGTTTGCTGGACTATTCCTGGTCCTTGGTATGATACTGACTTTGTTTTGGTTTTGAGATTGGTATGCATGCTCCTTCAATTGTTTTCATTAGTTGAACTTTGTCATAAAACTATTCCAATTAAGTCTCTCTTTTTCAAAACTGTTTCTTGCTTACCCTTTTTTTTCAAAACCGTTTTCTTACTTAAGCTCTTCAAAACTATGTAGAGCGCTCTCACTCTACTCTTAGACCGCTAAGTTTTGCTCCTTTTGTGTGATCCTTGCCTTGGGACCCTTGAGCTCCCTCTGAACTTGGACACACAAAAGCTAGCGTTTCCACACTGCACTTACTCTGTCTTGGCTATGAAATCTAGGTGTGAGCACTGCTTGGGATCCCTTGAGGTCCTTGGGGAACTCTGGCACACCCAGATATGATGAAAAGCTATGAAACAATCTTGGCATTTGAGGTGAGTTATTACATAACTCAGAGAGGAAGCCTAATCAGGTGTTGGAAATCTGGGCCTATTTTCAGGCTCTCTATAGTGTAACTTTATTTTTTATTATGTATTTCATTTCAGTATTGGTCTGTAATAATCTTTCATAAACAAGTATTGGGGATGGCTAGTGAAAAGGGGAGGGTAGTTATATATGCTATCAATATCAATGGGTAGAAACCATGTCTTAGGATTATATTTCCTATATGTGCATTATAATCCATGTGTAAGATCAACCCATTCAAAGTATGTCATGCATTAGATACCATGTTCTTAGGTTTACTATTTCAGCATCTCATTTGGCATCACTTTACCACTTAGAAATCCTGTTTTAGGCTAAATAATAGCATTAACATTAAACTGTTGCTTCTGCACGTCTTGAAGTCATGTTGTAACTCTGTGAGCATTTAAAAGTCATGCTCTAGGAATTTTGCAATCATTCTGTATTTTTCATATGTGCACGTTACATACCCTATTTTAGGATCTTATTCACACTCGCTCAATTACAACTAGTTAAACTACTGGTGCATGAAAAAGGACGTAAAACAGTCTCACATTTGATTATCCTGTTTAAGCGAAACTGGTCATAATCCTGCATGTCTTTGCAACATTTAGAACAACATGCTTTAGGTAAAATAACTGTTTTATAATTTTGGTAACTGCTGCACATTATTTTACGCCTAGGCAAGACTAGGTAATATAGCTTAAATAAAAACGAGAACCGTCTTTGTTTAACTGTCAACATGTTAAAATCAGTAGGCAAGACTGATTAGGACTTCCTATTTGAGTTATGTCATAAATCTGACTTTGTTGTTATCACTTAGATACCATGTTTACGATCTGAATTTAGACCTTAATTGTATATGAGTCATGCTGTTTATGTGTACTGTATATGGAGGTATATCTGAGCCTTTCACTGGTCTTCCATGCTCCCCTTAATTGAAGTCCTACTTGTTTATTATATGTCGCCTTAGTATTTTGCCTTTAAACTTGAGGGTCTGTCTAGAACCCCCTTTTATAGGATAGGAGTCCTAAATTCCTATGGGACTGATAGGAAGGGACGGGTAACAACATGCAATAGGGGTCGATACCAACCCTCGCTTTAATTACCTTCACTGGGCGGGAAAGGGTAGATATGGATATGATGACCTGTGCATTAATACCATGTGTATCCCCTCTTTGAGGAGTGTCATACCGGGTATTGCATTGATGTGATCCATATTATAAACAAACTTAAGACATCCCCCTTTACATTCCCAAATATGCTTAGATTGTAATTCTTTTCAAAATCTTGCTTTTTATTAATTGTTTTTCAAATACTTGTATATTTAAACTTAAATCCCCTATTATTTGAGTCATACTTGTTTATTTGCTACTTGTACAAATTCACAAAAACTGTTTGGTCGGGAGCCACACTAGTGAATCCTGAGGGGTGCCTAACACCTTCCCCTTGGGATAATTTCAAGCCATTACCCTGTCTCTAGTTATCAAACGTAGCTAGAAATGAACCCTATAGGTGCCCTAATGCACCTTAAATCGTTAGGAGACGACTCTTCAAAATGCAAACCCCTTTTCAAAAAGGAAAGAGTTGTCCCAACCAAAATATCATAAACCCGATTTCGCGAGAAAAGGGGGGCGCGACAGGTAACAGGTCTGGGTCGGGGAGCCGGGGGAGGAGTAGTAGCTTGACGACTAGATTCACCAATTTTAAATTTTCCCTTACCCTTACCACCAAATTTTTTTTCAAAGAAAAGTCCATATTAATTATAATTATACAAACTAAAACAAAAAAAACTATAATATTAAAACTTAAGAGTTGGAACGAGTTTACCGAATTGACAAACAACTTCTTGAAAATTGTATATCGTTGAAGACTTGAATACTTTAATTCACCAACTTCACAATTTTTCACAAATTGCAATAATAAAGTAAGCAACTATAGAAGAAAATTAGAGAGAGATTAGTGATTTTGTGAGTAAAAATGAAAGAATGAGGGGGTATTTATAGTTGATAATAGGGAAAAAGTGTAATAATAAAAAGTTTGGGGGCCAAATAGCTATTTTTTAAATGGCCAAACGGCTAAAATGGCAGGCCAATGGCTAGTTTTTAAACTTCCAACCGTTGGCCAATTTTTTTTAAAAAAAAATTGAAATTAGTCGTTGGGCCCGGTTGAACCGGCCCAGGCCCGCCAGCCGGTCCCGGGCTCGTGGTCTCAACCTGAAGGACCGACCCACAGTGGGCTCCTAGGATCGTTTGGGACCGGACCATTTGAATCGGCCCGTTTGGCCCATGTGGCTCGTGGTCTCGCGGTCTCTAGGCGGTCCCGGGTTGGGCCCGGCCACAATACAGCCTTAACCGAAAAACGCCAAAATTTCAATTTTGCCAATTCAAGCCTAAACCTTCAACGGACTTCCAAAGTACATTCCAATCACGCTCCTAAGTCCCAAATCACCTAACATAGGTAATCAAATCGTAAAGATTCCAATCCGAGATCATACACAAACAAGTCAAAACTTAGTCAAACTTTTCAAATTTTAAGCTTCAAACTGAGAACTGTTCTTCCAATTTCATTCTGATTATCCTGAAACTCAAAATCGACGATTTATATAAGTCATAATACCTCTCACGGGGCTAGTCATGCCCGAGAATTGGCAAGCGAAGTGCAAAAGCTCAAAACGATCGGTCGGGTCGTTACATCCTCCCCCACTTAAACATACGTTCGTACTCAAACGTGCCCAGAGTTGTTCTGAAAACCATCAAATCGCTGTGAAACCTTACCATGCATATACCCGAGGGTGATCCCACGTCACCCCATCTCATATAGGTCCGATAACACAATGTAACTGAAATTTTTACAATCCAACCTAGCCCATAAACCTTAGAACCACATTTTCACTTCTGAAATCATCTACAAGATCAAAATCTCATGTCTATTCTCTGAATAAGCCCGAACAAGCTGTAACAAACCATACCCGCAGACGCAAATGCCGTTACATGATATACCATCCTCAAACACTCGCAGCGATAACTTCAAATCATAGCAGTTGCCCAAGACAACTAAATACCGATACTACCTCTTATCCAATAAAGCCTCATTACAACACTTCCTTATACTGTCAATGATAACTGAAACATGCAGTAAGTCATAACCATTCTTCAGATCAACCATTCACGAAGCCACTTCTCCTTTGGCAAGACCATAGTAAATTTCTGAGCCGAACCTCGATATTATCCTTCCAACATGCTGAAATCAAATCGTTTGTATTTATTATATATCCCAACGATCTCATCTAATCCAACACAACTACTCTAGTGATATGACACATCAGTACAATCTAAAGCTACAACTCGTGCAATCCGCGCACCAATAAGCAATAATCGAACATACTCAAATCATGAAAATGACTCAAATGAAAGAGATGTACCGCAAGCTCACCAGTAGCACTACAGAAAAATGCTGGGAACCCGTCACCCATCATAGACAGAATACACAAATCTAATTTGAAGGATCATACCTCCACATAACTTCGCTGAAATGCGCGACCCTGTCCAAACACTTGTCCACATGAAATACCTCAAGTCACTATGCTCAAAATCGACAAGCACACGCAATTTGATGTCTGGAACCAAAACAAATCATCATACCCAGGGTGAAGTAATGACATAATGCCACACAAACTCAAAAGGACACAATCGATACGCCATCCGCCGAGCAATACCCAATACTCTTCCCACTCAAATTCCACTGAGAGACCCCAATAAAACCGCACCACATGTGCCTATAACCAAAAAATTCCAATGCCTCGCAGCATGCAAAGGTAACTTATAGATCTCTCCAAGTCACTAATAAACTCAACAACAATCGAATCAACACATCCCTCAATAATACAAGTCGGAGTCAACCAAGCCAACTCAAGTTGGAACTCACATCCACATTGGCCTGCCAATGAACCCCTTATTAAGGAATCCTTGAAGTTGTTCCTTCAATTCCTTTAACTCTATCGGTGCCCGGCACCAAATCAATACCAAAATAAATAACCTTGTTCGGCAACATGCCCAGCCACAAGAAATACATCCGAAAAATCCTTCACCACCGGAACTGAATCAATGTTAGGAGTCTCTGCACTGACATCCATCACGAAGGCCCAAATAAGAAAGACAATCCTTCCTAGCCATCCACTGGGTCTTCAAAATATAAAACCACCCTACTGAGAACATAATCCGTTGAACCTCGCCGCTCACTCCGTGGAATTCCCGGCATAGCCAACACCGCCGACTCAGCGTAACAGCCCAGAATGACACAATACTAAGACAACCAGTCTATACCCAATATCACCTCCAAAACCTAACATACCAAGAAACAAAGATCCATTCGGGTCTCCAAACCTCCCATAGTTACCACACAAGATCGATATACGCGGTCCACAACCATGACCTAACCTATTGAGAACTCCCAGTCTCCAAACCCATACAACATGTGAATCACCATATCTGATCCCAACTCCGCTGTCCGAATATACAACACACCTCTGATACCCAATCATCCCGTGAGAGGTACTCTAATAATTCTTTTGTGCCACCAAGTAAACTTGAATATCAATAGTCGATCCAACAAGAGAGTGACGCAATACTAATGATGTATCCTCAACTCAAACACATCGCCCTTTCTAAAATGTATAACCTCCTCAAGCCACACCAATCCGTGATCTCATTTACCTAGTCATCTGAAACTGACCATGCTATCTAAGAATTTGTGACCTTTCTTTCAAATTTGAATCGTGACCTTACACATGCAAATCTTAATCCTACACAACATACTACACATACCATACCATCCTAGGATAAACATGAGAACTTCATATCCCTTCTGGGCCACAAGCAGCTACGTACTCAACTAGCCAAGAACTTTTCATTGATCCTATCTAGAAGAAAATCACTACACATCCCATGCTCCTCACACTCGTAGAAAATACACATCTCTAACCGTGATAGAAACCATCAAGGACTCTCCAAATTCCATTTGCATAAAACTAAACCGTCAGGACTGAATCCTTCTAACTCAACCAAGCTACGTAGGCCACTAAAACCCAAGAGCATTGCCGTGAAACACTTGTATAAACTCATTAACTCATAAGCATCCAAAGAACTAATAATATCCTTACCATGCCGTTCCGGCCTACTACCAAGCTATCCTATGTATTCGAGTTTCCTTCTAGTTTACCTTCAACTTGAGACTCCTTCTTGCTATAACACCACAATTCTTCAACCCAGACTCACCACATGAGACCCAAGCATAAAACCACACCGTCTAAGGCTCATAAGCCGCTGAGTACTCTCTTAAACATTCCCAAAAACACCACGTTTAAAATACCTACCCCGAAGAGACTTCCCGCGAATCCAAAATCATTACCTTTACCTTCCTGATACTGCTATATAGAATCCCCTAATGATATAGAAATACCACGAGTCTTGACACCCTCCAATGCAAACCTCAGTTTCAAGCCAAATATACAACCTGAAAATCTCCAATTATTACATGTAAAATTTTGAACCCACTAGAACCATTCTCGAGAGTCATCCACTCTAATCAAACCTCAATTAGACTGAACAAATGAACCGAACAACCTGTGCCTCATTAGCACTCCGACGCCGCAGGATTTAACCTCACCTACAACCAAGCAACTTCCTTCTCTATGCACCGCACATCCTTTACCAATAACCACTCAAGACATTACATGATTCTCATACACCTATGAAGCACAATATAACCTTTGTCAAAAAATTTCTTTACTCGAGCCATCCTCGGTAAGCACACCTCAAACTAGAACTAACATAGCACATAACCGTGCAATCAACTAATCAATAGCAGACTCCCCCACTTAGCTCGAAGCCATAGAGCAAAACATACAATAACTCATAACGCATATACTCTATTGCTGCCATAATATCATGGTGAGATTAAACTCAATCCTTCATAAGCTCATGAAACACAGACCATCTAGTACTTCAAACCTTCTGTAAATCTCGCATTCACTCTCTTAACAGCTAAACCCACTCTCTTAGGTGACCCAAATTCAAGTTGCAACACATATATTTCCCTGGTAACGGAGATCTTCCAATAAACGACATAAAGGATTACGCAAACTTCAGAAAAATCCGCAGGAGATAACCCACTTGCTTCGCCTCAACTAACATCTCTTTATACCCTTCCACCATCATAGACATTACGCAGTCACTTGACCTTCCGAGTCTGAACTCATATCACAACGTGACATCCACTTCACTCCCCCAACTAGAAAACATGAAAAGATTCTTCACACACCCATAACACGGGGCTATACCTCAAATCAACATGGAAATCAAGCACCTAATAGTCCTTTCAGTCCTCAGGCAGACCCTTCTTGTCTCATTCAATTCATATGAGCACATATCACAGTCACATCACACCCATCACGTAGCTATACAGTCATCACTATCACTAATAGGTGCACTATCGGACATATAGTTTCAAAAGCATATGCTCACACGATCAACGCCTCAGATCTCAAGCTATAGGCAAAATTCGGCCTCAAGTCCTCCAGACTGGCCCAACATCAATACACAGAGATCACATCTCACCCCTCGATCAAGAAATCACAAGCCGCCAATGCACAACTAACACCGAGCACTCATGTGCGCATACAAATGCGTGGAAGGAATTCAAAGAGTTACATTTCAAGCTAAATCAAGGATGCACGATAAGAATTCAAGAGTGTGATGTTTTTACTAAAGGTTCTGCAGCCTCCCAGGGATAAGTACAAACGTCTCTGTACCGATCCGCGAGACTCTACTAAACCTGCTCATGACTCATAAGACCTATATAACCTAGGCTCTGATACCAACTTGTCACGACCCTAAACCCAAACCCGGTCGTGATGGCTCCTCTCGTGAAGACAAGGCCAGCCGATACAACACCCAATTCATTTTAAGCAATTAAAATAAGACAATTTAAGTCTTTAACATGATTAAATCCCAAATAAATAGTGTAACAGTACAATTTGCAGAATAGACACAGCCCGACATCGGGATGTCACCAGTCATGAGCATCTATCATAAGTCTACAAGTCTGATAGGGGTTACACCATCTATTACATAACTAGGACAAGGGAAATAAAATAGGAGGGAGAAACTGCGAATACCGAGCAGCTACCTAGTGGACTCCGAATAGCCTGCTTAGTAATCAACTCTTACCTGAAGCTCTTGAATTTGTACGTAGGGTGCAGGGAGTAAAGTGAGTACTACAACTCAGTGAGTAATAATAATAAATGAAGACTGAGCGATAAGAAATCACGTAAAAACACAACAACATGCTATAAAGAGGCAGAATAAAACCAGTAAAGTGCAATAAAACAGTGAAATCTCATAAAATACCTTAGTTCAGTATAAGTTCCTTTAAAATACCTTTTTAACAGTTAAACAAGTAAATGACAGGCAGCTAGAAGAGATAAACACATAAAAACCGCCCCTTGGGCACAATACCAATAAAATCAGCCCCTCGGGCAACAACATGGAACAACACCACCCTCTCGGGATATATCTCATATCACAATGGGTACCCACACTCACTGGGGATGTACAAACTCTGGGAGGGGCCCTTACGGCCCAAGCACAATATCATGTCATCTCGTGGCATAGTCAATAGGCTCTCGGCCTCATATTAAGCCACCTTGTGGCGTACAATATCAAGCCCTCAGCCTCATAATCATAAATCAGTGTATCACTGCTACGGTATGCAGCTCGACCGAAAAGTATCCTCACAACACAGGCCCTCTACCTTGCTCAGTCAGAATCTCACAAGTCGCTCGGGCAACAGTAAAAATATGATGCTCAGACCAAAATATCATTTAATGTGTTAAAACAGACTAAACATGGCTGAGTTTTGAAAATGGTATAATATAGCATGACTGAGTACAGATATTAAAATCAAAATAGTGAGGGAATAGTAGTAAAAATCCTCTAAAGGTCCAAATAGTTGGCACGAGACCCAAATCTGGCATTCAACCCAAAACATGATGAAAGCAAATAGTTTTTAATCGAATACGCGGTAAAACATTCATTCGGGATGGACGAAGTCACAATCCTCAATGGTGCACGACCTCACGCTCGTCATCTAGCGTGTGTGTCACCTCAATATAGCACAACGATGTGAAATCCAGGGTTTCATACCCTCGGGACAACATTTACAATCATTACTCACCTCGATCCGGTCCAAACTCTAGCCCGCAATGCCTTTGCCTCTGGAATCAGTCTCCAATTTCTCCGAATCTAAGCAAAATCAGATTCATACCATCAAAATATGCGAAAGGAACAAAGCCCACTCGAAAATATCCAATTTACATCAAAAATCCCGAAATTGCTCAAACCCAACCCCCGGGCCCACATCTCGGAATCTGATAAAAATCATATCAATAGAATCCTCATCCTCTCACGATTCTACCCATATGCAAAACATCAAAATTGGACCTCAAATGGCCCTTCAAATCCCCACTCAAAGGTCTCTTAATTTCAAGTCCTAATTACCCATTTAGCACTGATTTTCCCAAATAATTCACCACTAATTAGGCACATATAAACGAGATATGAAGTCAAGAATCTTACCTCCAAGAGATTACCCTTTGGTTTCCTCAAGAATCCCTCTCAAAAGCTTCAATCCCGTTAAAAAATGGTGAAAATATGAAGAAGGATCGCGGATTGGCTATTTAATACTGCCCAGGTTTAACCCTTCGCGAACGCGGCGGCACTCTCGCATTCGCGTAGCACAATTTGTTACTGACCAAATATCCTCTTACATGGATACGAGGACCATTTCGCCAACGTGATGCACCACTGAACGGACCTTCGCGATCGCGACTCCCACTTCGCGAATGCGGAGCACAAATCCTCCCTTGCCTCCAGTACACCTTCGCGAACATGTATCTCCCCTCGCGTACTCGTATAAATCATCATCATCACACAAAATACCCTTCGCAAACACGAATCACCTCCACGAACGCGATGAACAAAAATGTCTGCAACAAAAACCAGCAAAACTACCAAGTCCAAAGTCCAAAATTTGATCTATTAACTACCTGAAACTCTCCCGAGGCCTTCGGGACCTCAACCAAACATGCCAAAATATCCCATAACATCATTCAAACCTATTCCAACCTTTGGGATTCTCAAAACAACATCAAAACACCAAAATACATCGGACTCAAGTCTAAGAACTCCAAAAACTTCCAAATTCCGCTTACGATAAAAAAGTCTATCAAACCTCGTTTGAATGACTTAAACTTTTGCAAACACGCCAAAAATGACACAACAGACCTACTCCAACTTTCAAAATTCCATTCCGACACCTAAATCAAAATGGCACCATCAACCGGAAAACGCCAAAATTCCAATTTCGCCAATTCAAGCCTAAACTTTCCACGGACCTCCAAAGTACATTTCGATTACGCTCCTAAGTCCCAAATCACCTAATGGAGCTAATCAAATTGTAAAGATTCCAATCCAAGATCATATACAAACAAGTCAAAACTTGGTCAAACCTTTCAAATTTTAAGCTTCAAACTGATAACTGTTCTTCCAATTTCATCGATTACCCTGAAAACCAAAACCGACGATTTATATAAGTCATAATACCTCTCACGGGGCTACTCATGCCCGAGAACTGGTGAGCGAAGTGCAAAAGCTCAAAACGAGCGGTCGGGTCGTTACATTCACAGTGCTTATATTAGTTCACCTCGTAGAGTTAAGGTTTAATCGAGAGAGGAGTCTTGACTACACATTTGAACTAATCATCGAGTGAATTCGTGAGAATCATTAGAATGTTACAGTGAATTAAACTAGAGTTAAATCCCAAATAGCTATCTTGCACCTATCCTGCCAAAACTTTATTCCTCACATTTATAAGAAACCACTCTGCTAATCTCTAGTTATTTGCATTCAATTATCAATTACTTTATTTTAGTAGTTAAACATAGCTCATAATCATTTTACTAAAGTATTGATCCTCCTAAATAACAATTAAACCAGAAATTATTCGAATATTATTTAAATCCAATCCCTGTCGAGACAATATTATACTATACTATCTTTGATTAGCGAGCATCAATTTCGTGTTGTGTTTTATGCTCGTCAAATTTTGGCGCCGTTGCTGGGGATTGACAATTAATAGTGTTCAAAATAATTTTTGGCGCTAATTCAGGAATTATCTTTTCTATTTTTTTATTAGTTAACTTGTCTTCGAGGTTTAGTTTTTGTAGTACCTGACAAGTTCTAGGAAGAAAACTTGAAGTATATATTCCTGATATTCAACTCTAAATGTTGTGAAGATAGAGTACAACCAACCTACAAAAATGGTTGTAGAGCTAGCAGCTGAACACTATCACGAGTCTGCTATTTGCTTAAAATGTGGTGGAAGTCGTCTATGGGTTGACTGTCAAGCAGGTAAGTATTCCTCCTATGGTTCATGTTTTGAAAAGTCTCACTCTGCTTCTAGTCCATACAGGTATGAGGTTTCATCTGGGTATAATTTTAACTCTGGTTGGGATGAATATTCTTATTATGAGTGCAATGAAACCTCAAGAGGAGAGTAGTAGTTTAGGAGAGCTTACGTATAAGTTCATGAATAGTGTTGAAGATATACAAAATGATGAAGCCATTAAGAACCTAACAACCCAAGTGAGTCAATTTGTAAGTATACTTTCAAAAAGCTCATTGCATTATAATGGTGAATATATGGAGGAGATACCCTATGAGAATGAGCCTACCTAAGAGGATGAGTATCCACAGAGAGAACCGCCCATTCTATAAGAGGACTCTGATTTAATTGAGATAATTGAAGATGAGGCTTTGGTTGATTGTGAAGCAATAAAATAAGAGTTCAAACCCCCATCCACCTTTCTATATTTACAATCTTTAGTAAAATACCACATGAATATTCACAAGACCTTTCTTCTTTGTTTTCTTATTCTAACCTTGATCATGTAGATTATTTTTTGAAGATTTACATGAATATATATGTGTCACGACCCGAGTTTTCCCTCCGTAAACTGTCGTGATGGCACCTAATCTCTACGGCTAGGTAAGCCTAACAATTTGCGGAAAAAGGAAAACAAAAGATAAAACTAGCCAAAAACTGCGGATAAAACATAAATAAAACGTTTAAGATGCTTCTCGGCATATACAAATATAAACTCTCAAACTGAATCAACTCCCAAGACTCGGAATCTCATGAAATCACAAGCTGTTGAATAACTACAAGTGTTCTAACTCCAGAATGTCTAAACAAAAGTAAATACAGGAGAGCTAAAGCTAGAGGGGAGAATAAAGAGGGACTCCTCGGTCTGCGGACGCGACAGATATACCTCGAAGTCTCTGAAGATCGACTCTCCTCACTGATGGTATGGCTGAGCCGAAGAACCTGGATCTGCACACGAAAAACATGTGCATAAAAGGGCATGAGTACACCACAGCGGTACCCAGTAAGTGCCAAGCCTAACCTCGATCGAGTAGTGACGAGGAAGGTCAGGTACCTACTGGTTATAGATGAAAAACAAGGTAAAGCAGTATAGAATACGACAATATAATTAAAGTGCTAACAGTCTATAACAAATAAAATTGCAGAAAGAATCTGGTTCAGTACACAGAAATAGCAATAGGGGATCTCTCGGGATATCGTCCCATAGTCCTAAATGTAAATGCCCAGAGGATCTTCAGGGATATCGTCCCTTAGTCTAAATCATAAATGCACAAGGGAAACTCCCAGAATACCAAATCCATAGTCCCAAATTAAATATCCAGTACGGGGAATCTACCGAGTGCTGTCCCGTAGTCCCAATCATAAATTGCAGGGGGGATCTACCGGAATACCTATCCGTAGTCCCAAAGTAAACAAGCAGGGAGATCTCCCGAGATATCATCCCGTAGTCCCAAAGTAAACACACAACCATCTCAGAAAAGTATACAGTTCTATTCAGGAATTAGACAGGAATTTCTACTCTTACATACTGCACATAGTACAAGTAGGCAATTAAAGCAGGAAAGACAATTAAGTTGCGTAGGCATGTTTTTCCTAATCTAAACAAGAGGCTTCAAGGACAAGTATTTGCTAAACTACAAGAAAAACATGGTATTAGCTTAATGAAAATGGGATTTTCAACAATTAGCACGTGTACGCACTCGTCACCTCACGTACACGACACTCATATAACAACAATACCAAATCCTAAGGGAAGTTCTCCCACACAAGGTTAGGCAAGCCACTTACCGTGAACCAGCTCAATCAACTCAAAATCACGTTCTTTCCATGAGTACCCGACTCCAAATGGTCCAAATCTATTTAAAGTAACTGCATAATGTAAATATAACTTCAAGTAACTAATTCAACTAATAAATTCGAAGCTAACACACGAAATTAATAAAATCTCCCAAAAAAATATCCCATGTGCCCATGTCTCGGAATTGGATAAAATTTAAAAATTTAGAATCCCCAATCCCTGACGAACACACTCGAACAAAAATCACCAAAATCCGACATCAAAATCCCACTCAAAACTCGAATTTTCAATTGGGGAAACCTTCTCCTATTTTCCAAACTTTTACCCCCAATTTCCTTAGTTAGAAGAGGAAAACAACAATAGATTATAGTTCTAAGATCAAAATCAAGATAGAAAACGTTACCCAATATTTCTCCTTCAAAAACCCTCGAGAAATTGCCCTCAACCGAGCTCCAAATCATTTTTCCAAGTTTTGAGTTCAAACCCTCGTTCTTTCCTTTTTCTGACTAGTGACAACCGCTTCTGTGGCAAATGAACCGCACCTGTGACTTTTCATTAAAGCCCAAACTTCTGCACCTGCGACCTCTTACCCACAGATGCGATGCCGCTTCCATAGTACCTGGGCCGCATCTGCGACCAATTTCAACATTGCCTCAGACCACACCTGTGGTCCCCTAACCGCTTCTACGGTGCCGCACCTGCGGTCCCCTGCACGCATGTGCGATTATGACAGGTTCACCAAAGCTTCAGATTTTTCTAAATCCAATTCAACTTCCGTTAAGCACTCGAAAATCACCCGAGGCCCTCGGAACTTCAATAAAACATGCCAACAAGTCCCATAACACTATTCAAACTTGTACCAACCCTAGGAACACTCAAAACAATGCCGGAACACCAAATCACCCTCGGATTCAAGCCTAAGGATTCCAAAACTTCCAAATTCCTCTTTCGATCTAAAAGTCTATCAAACCTTGTCCAAATGACCTGAAAATTTGCACACACGTCCCCAATTACACCACAAACCTACTCAACTTTTCGAAATTCCATTTTGACCCCTATATCAATATCTCACTATCGAACCGGAAACTTCAAAAATTCAACTTTCGGCATTCCAAGCCTAAATAAGCTATAGACCTCTAAAATACAATCCGAACACGCTCCTAAGCCCGAAATCACCCAACGAAGCTAACGGAATCGACGTAATTTCATTCCGAGGCCGTCTTCATACTGCTCCGACTACGATCCAAATTCTAAAGCTTAAGCTCTCATTGAGGAACTAAGTGTCCCAAAACACTCCGAAACCCAAAACGAATTCTCCCGGTAACTCACAATAGTAAAAACAAATACGGGGAAAGCAGTTAATAGGGGATCGAGGCATTAATTATTAAAACGACCAGCCGGGTCGTTACAATATGAATTGATCCTCTGAAAGAATGCTTAATTAAGTTGAGGATGATCCTACAAGAACAATCCACCGCTCAAGAAAGAAAGGAAAGACCGGGGCTTGCAGATATCCTTAGAGGACTTTGACCTGATGAGCTCCATAAAGAATCCCAAGGAGCGAAAATAAGGACTGAATTCAAACTAGGGGTGGAGTTCACAAGTTCTCAGAAATGAAAAAAAATTAGGGAAGTTTTCTTTACCTCTTGCTTTTTATTTGTGTGTCATGGGAACATGCCACAATTTAAAGTGTGGTATGGGGGATAGTAAATATGTACATGTGTGTTTGCTTTTATTTTGTTTGTTTTGTTTTGTTTTAAAAACAATTATTGAGTTTTCCCGACGATGGATTTCCTCGACTGTCTTCTTGAGGGATCATAGTCGAAAAAAAATATTTTATTTTTCTTAGGTAGTGTAACAATTCCTCTTGGTTTTTCTTTGTACCACAGTTCTTTTCCAAGGATTTTGTTTGAACCAGGTATAATTAGTTTCTCTTTTATTAGGATTACTTAAGTCTTGTGCTATATGTTAAATGGATGTGACTTTTTCTTGACCTTGTTGTGCCTTGAGAGTAGTGAATACTTTAGTCGTGATGCCTAGGCTCAGTTCTCGACTCATGTATTATAGTGCCTTAAATTATTTGATTTTGACTTTTCTTAACTGCTTTGACTCGAAAGTTGGGATTGATCCGATCCTAAGTGAGTTATGTGCCAATGTGTGTGGGAGATTTTGTTATTATTCTGTGCATGTCAGTTAATGTCTAGAACTTGTTCTGTGTGTTTTGCAAAGTGAAATAGCAGTCTTGTTCAGTCTAGAAAGTGATATAGACATTTCTTTATTGAGCCAAATATATGCTTTTACCCACCTAATTAATGGGTATCTTAGTTAGCATGTTTGAGCCTGTAATTTTTTTTTTGGGAAACCACGCTACAAGCTTGGCCCCTTTGTTTGAATTGTCTATCTTTTTGAACCTTTTACCTCTCATGAGCACTTGAATTTGTTATGAGCACGTTAAAAGCTAAATGGAGGTGTGGTTGAGTTTTTGAGTGGAACTATAGAAAAGGAGAAAAGTGCGCTGTTTGAAAAAAAATTGTGAGAGCCACTTGCAGGGAATTGGAAAAAAAAGAAGAGAAAATCGGAATCTAGAAAAAGCTAAAAAATTTAGCGTTTGTATATATTATAAAAAAAATTTATTCCTTACTAGTTGTAAATCTTGTTTTATCTGTGCTTAAAGAAATTGGGAGTTTGGTGTTAATATGTTGTTAAGGTTGGAGTTTGGTTCAAAAACAAGTGTGGGATGTGAATTTTTAATGTATATGTATTGAAGTGCTTAGGGAGGTGTAGTCACTATATCCAAATCTTTCCTACCTGTCTCGCAACCTACATTTCAACCAAATTAAGTCCTATTTGATCCTTGACTGAATGAGCTTAATTAGTAGAGTATTACACTGCGGCCAAGCCTATGATATGTCTTCTGTGGCACATAAATTTTAATTATGAGAGTGAGTGAATTGTTTCTATCTTTACGTCCTATATATTCTTGAATTTTATTATGTGTGAAACTACTCTCTATCTCTAGTGTGAGGGCACATGATTTGCGAAGGTGAGATGAAATCTTTGACCTCTATATTGGAGTAAGTGAGCAAGTTGTGAAAAATACATAGTGCTCTTGAGTCGAGTCTTGAGGTTAGGATGTTGTGATATGGTTCTTAGTCTACTTTAAATATTTTTGGCATCTGATAAAAAGGTCGTCTCTATGTGAAGTGCAGTTAGATTGCTCGAGGACGTGTGTTTAAGTGTGGGGTGTTGATGGTAGGCTAGAAACCCGTATTTTTGTCATAATTTTCTCTCCAATTACTGCATTTTACTTGTGTTTGAGCTTAAATGTTAGTGTATTACATTTATTGTATGTTTTATGCCTTGCAGGAAGTGATTCCGAGTTAAAAAGATAATTTGGAACTAAATCGAACAATGTGGTTCTTTGAAGTCTGAGTAAAAGCCCAAGAAATTAAGTCGGGATCACGTTATGGGGTCGAGGATCAAGTCTGGATGTCAAAAAGTGAGGAAAAAAATTATTCTGAGAAAATTACACTACCGCGCCGTGGGGCTCATAACGCTAGACCAAATTTTCCGCAAAGTAAAAAAATCAACTCTCTGAAGATCCTCACTAATGTGGTGCATGGGGCGCCGTGCTAGTATATTTTTGCGATCCAAGTGTCCCATTTCGACTTGGAAAGGGTAGTTTCATCCCTGCCTATTCCTACATGGTATAAATACACTAAAAACACGATTTTTAGAGGACTTTTGACCTTGGAAGCTTTGGGAGAGCATTGGAAGCTACAAGATTCGAGATTTCAACATTTCTTCATCAATTCAATATGGGAGTTATGATTGTAGCGTTAGATTGATGTTTTCTCATTTTTTTAATTATATTTGTGATGACTTTCTCCATAATTATGGAGTAGTTTACCTTAGGGTTTGACGGATATGGTGTTTTGATAAATATTTGTGGATTTTAACTCTCGTTCTTGCTTGAAATCATTTATGAAATTTTGAATAGTTGAAACTTTATTCACCGGTCTATTTAATCGAAAGAGGAATATTTTGGTGATTATCTGTGCATTATTTTGTTTGATTTAATTCATTGATTCTTTTAAGTAATTAAAAGAGCTTGTTGAATTGTCGATTAAATCAAGTTAGGAGAATATTCGAGAGACGTTTTCCTAAATACTAATCCATTAACGCATACTTGCATACTTTCACAGTGCTTATATTAGTTCACCTCGTAGAGTAAGGTTTAATCGAGAGAGGAGTCTTGACTACACGTTTGATCTAATCATTGAGTGAATTCGTGCGAATCATTAGAACATTTGAGTGAATTATACTAGAGTTAAATCCCAAATAGCTATCTTGAACCTATCCTGTTAAACTCTTATTCCTCACATTTATAAGAAACCACTCTGCTAATCCCTAGTTTTTTGTAGTCAATTGTCAATTACTTTATTTTAGTAGTTAAACATAGTTCATAATCATTTAACTCAAGTAGTGATCCTCCTGAATAGCAATTAAATCAGAAATTATTCGAACATTATTTAAATCCAATCCCTATGAAGATGATATTATACTATACTATCTTTGATTAGTGAGCATCAATTTCTTGTTGTGTTTTGCGCTCGTCAATATGCTGGAAGTTTATCGCAGGAGCTCCATCATCCCGCATATTGTGCCGGAACTTTCCGGATTTCAGCAAAATAATGGCTATTTTGCAATGACTTTACAAATATTTGCTATTTTTTAATTACCAGTCCAAAAATTAGTTAGCCTGTGCTATTTTCACGAATTAGATACACTAGTGAAATTACATCGGATGGACCTTTTAAAATTTTCCATTTATTTTTTATCCCGTTAAAGTTTTTGTTAGAAAAATTGCCCCATGCCAGATTTTTAATGTTTACTGCTAGAATTTTGAAGCATGTTACAAGTATTTTAAGTTCTGGCAGCGTGCTTCAAACTTCTGGAAGTGTGCTTCAAAATTCTAGCAGTATACTTCAAATTCTGGCAGCACACTTTAAAATCTAGTACTATGCTTTAAAATTCTAGTAGTATGCTTTAAAATTCTGGCAGCATACACTACAAAAAAAAATTGAATTAGCTATGAACGTTGTCGCTAATATATCGGTAAAATACTCGTAGCTAGCAGAATCTTTTGATAATACATTGCTAATCCGTCGCTAAATGAGATTAGCAACGAATTTTTCTCTTTAGCAACAGATTTTGTCCATCGCTAAAACCTGATTTTTTTAGTAGTGATACTTCAAAATCTGATAGCGTGCTTCAAATTCTTTCAGCATAATTCAAAATTTTAGCAACGTGCCATAAAATTTTGACAGAGCGCTTTACAATTCTGGCAGTATGCTTCAAAACTTTGGCACCATACTTCAAAATTCTAACAACGTACTTTAAAATTCTAGCAGCGAGACTATTTTTTCAAAACTCTCCTTATCCTATTTGTGCAAATCTCTGATTCCAGCCATAAGGTACGGTCTAAGAGCCCGCTGGGGTATACGAGAGATAGAATTTTCTGCTCTCAGACTTTTCACTCTCTCTTCTTTCTCAAATTTAATTTTCTCCGTCAAATTTAATTAGACTTTAGACTGTGACTTAGGGGTTGTTTCAATATACGTTGATAACTATTACTGACCATTAATTTCAGCCGTGATTCATTACTATTTATGCGCTATCTTGTATAGAATAACGTGTTATATGTGATCTAATAAAACATCGTGAATATGAATATTTATTAATTTACAAAAGTGAAGTGAATTTATGTAGCCTTCCCTATTAATAGATGTTGTAAAATTAGCTGTTACATAAATAGAACAGAATTGGAAAAATAAATTACAGTGGAACTATTTAATAGGGTAAAAGCCATGGAAAGTGCCAAATTTTTTCATGAAAATGCACTGATCAATTTCCTTAGATCCACACCAAAAATCTTAAAAAGGAAAAAATGAACAAAACTTTACCTCTAATTCATGAGTTCCTTTAACATTACAATAATTTCACTTTCAGTGGCTTGATGGGGTGGACAAATTTAGCATCAGAAACTGTAGAAAACTCAATCTGAGTAATAATCTAATCATCCTCTAGTGAAGCAGGAACATTGAGATCTATCATAGTCCTATCAATTCTTGATAATTTTATTTTTGTTGAAGTAATACCATGTGATCTCTTGTGTCCACCAAGAGCTTGGCCTGATGAAAATACTCTGTAACAAACAGGACATTCATGTATTTTTACTTCTTTATATTTTGTTTCCACGGTTTCTCATGTTTTATAATTAGTTGAAACTTTAATCTTCTTGTGACTTGCTACGTGACCCCCAAGTGCTTGATAAGATCTAAAAAGTTTGCTGCATGTTTCACATTTGTACTTACCGCTACTTAGTCACTTTATATTGCTTTTGATCCTTCTCTTCTTCTTGTTCATCATCTTCGTAATAATCAACAATTTCAATTTCTTTTTTCCTCCATTTATCTCTAGATAGCATCATCAAGCAATATGCAACATCTTCCTCCGGCGATGTGTCCCAGATTGTACTCACTGGCTCAGAGGAAGAGACACGAGCACTGACGTACGCAGAACTTTCCGCATATGGTACGTGCCTATAATCATAATTTGACATGTAATGTGTATATGAGATTCTTGATTTCTTAATCTGCTTGGATCGTCTATATTGTGTTGGATTTTGTGATGACTCGGTTTCACTCTCTCTATCTTGAAGATCCACAATTCTAAGGCTCTTCTTTAACATCTCTTTTTCTTCAGTCTCTTCACCTTCTGAGGATGATGAACACAATAAAATTGGATCTGTTTCTTCACTGATTTGATGTTTTTGTTCTGTTTTTTGTTGAATGTATAGATTCATCATGTGAGATCTAGTCATATGGCCACCCAAAAATCTACCATTAGTGAAATTCTTCAAGCAGACCTTACACTTGTGTTTCTCCATGACTAAAGAAACCAGTTGATTTCTCTATTTTTTTCTCTATTAGTGTGTGCGTTTTGTGCGTGTTTATTTTGAAAGTGTTCCGAGATTGTGGTTTCTCTCTGTTTCTTTACCAAGTGTAGAGAGTGGAAAGTATGTGACAAGTATTCCTCCACCAAGAATTAACATATAGAAATAAATATTATTTCTATATATTTAGATATTGGATTCGTTAAAAGTAATTTCTTTAAAACGGCAATAGGCAATTAATAGGGAGAACTCAATTAAATCATATGCATGAAGGCAGAGATGTGGGGGTTTGGGGTGGGGAGTGAAAGAAAACGACATGTAACATGCGAGCTTCGCATTTAAATCTCATCTTTACATTTCCTAAATGCTAAATACATAAGCGGCCTTGCGGTTGGCTTCACTTTTTTTATTGAGTTTATTATTACTTAAATGGTCACCTAAATATCCGAAATTATCTACTAAAGTTATTTTCGTTTGTAACACAAAAATCAATTAACTATGTGTATAGCATTCATAAGGTCAATCAATGAGATTTCTCAAACTTTGGTTTCTCAAATATCTATTTTACTTTTTAAATTATCAACCTTTGTCTTCTTTCTATTATTTTTTTTAATATTATAATTTTCTTCTCTTTTTAATCTACAGCATTGACTTACCTATAAGACAAATCATTTTATTTATAAAATAAAAACACTGATTTTCTAGTATATATAATATCGGAATAATAATATGATTGAACATAATACATAAGAACATATAATATATATTCTAAAGATATTTTTATTTTAAATAATAATTTCTTATATTATTTACATGGAATATATATTTGAAACTTTTATTTTCTCTCATTCTCAATTATGTAAATAAATTTTTGAGTTTTTGTTGTTAATATCAAAATTATTATTACGAACAAATTTTCTAATTAAAATTTTTACTATGCTCAATATTTTATTATTCCAATATTATGTATGCTTAAATACTATTTGTCGCTCCCTTTTTCTAGCGAAATCGGGTTTCATTCTATAGGTAAGTTCATACTAGTATAAATTAAAAATTAAAAAACCATAACATTAAAAAGTTAAAATAAAAATAAAAAGAAGATAAAATTTGATAATTTAAAAGGTAAAATAAGTATTTGGCAATCAAAAGTTTGAGAAATCTTGTTGAGTGACATTCTGAGTGTTATAAGTATAATTAAGTGATTTTGCTGTTAAAAACGAAAGAAAAATAATTTTAGTAGATAATTTCGGATAATTGAGTGACCATTTGAGTAATAGACTTATTTATCATTTGACACTTAAACTAAGAATTGTTCCAATGGTGGATCCAGAATTTTGGTAGGATGGGTGCACTATTAAGAAAAAATGGATCTAGGATACAAAAATTTTACGAGTTCAACCATTAGTTTTACTATTGCGCACTCATTACATTTTTGGAATTATAAGTTTAAAACTAATTTTTTTTATAAAAAAATAGTAATTTTCTTACATCTATATTTATTTTTCATGTTGAAAATATTGGGATAAATTGAACTCATTGAATATATGCTACATTATACATTGCTACTAGTTTTAATATACACTTTTTGGTTAATCATATTGCAGTGAATAAAGAAGAATAGGAATTTGAGTATGTGAAATTTTTAAAGAATAAACCAAACAAAAAAGAAATAAAAAGAAAAGGTACTTAATTAATACGCATATATGACAAATTTTCTTTTTGTACGAATTTTTCTGACCTCTCTAACACCTCTCTCTCTAACCTCTGTTAACATCGGCGTAATTCTGGCGATCTCCACCGGAGTCAGGTAAGTCCCCTCCTCCCTTCTCTAATGTTTCCCCTTCTTTTCTTCTCCCTCCTCCTTCCTTTCCTCTTCTTTCATCTTTCCTCATCCCAGATCCTCGAATATGCCACCCCCTCCCATTCTCTTTATCTCCCCCTATTTCTGCCTCCTCTTTTTTCCTCCTCCACTATCCCTTTTCTCCTCTACCTCTTCTTCTTTTCTCCAGCTTTTGTATTTTTTGTTTTTTGTTTTTAGTTTTTTCTTGATTGACGGGCATCGACGTTCTTTTTGGGTGGCTAGGCCTTCTTGGTCGTCTTCTATTTTTTTCTGGTGTGTTGCTTGTCGAATTTTTTGGCGTAGTAGCGGCTGTAGAGAATTCTGCATAGGGGCAATTTTTCGACGAGCCTTGAGAGGAAAGTGAGGCCCATACTCGAGCAGCTAGAGGCGGGTGGCATATAGGTATTTTTGGACTGTAGATGTTGTTGATCAATACCATTTTGGCATCCGTAGACATTCCAGGTTCTATCATTCTTGCGTTGTATTTGTATGTTGTGTGTTCATAGATTTGTTACCTGCCTTTTACCCTTGAGTATTGCATTAGTTGCCTGCCTTTGTTGTGTGTTTATCTTTCTTTGCCATTAGATGAGTCACTGTATCTCTTGTGTGATTAAGAAAATTTTTCAGTCTACATTGAAGCTTTTCAACTTGTCTGCATTTGTAGTAGTTTTAATCTTAAATTATAGTCCTTAGTTTCTGTATTGGTAGGGTGGCTAGTCGGAATGATGGTGGAGTAGGGTCATGTCCTCGGATGGGCCAAGGAGGCGGAGAACAAGGGTGGAAAGGGATCTAATAGGCTGAGAGTGGGGTCGTGTAACATAGGGACACTGACATGTAAGTCTATAGAGTTAGGGAAGATTCTTTATAAAAGGAAGATTAATATATCATATGTTCAGGAGACTAGATGGAAGGGTACGAGGGCACGAGATGTTAACGGGTTTAAGCTATGATACTCAGAAGGAGGAGCGAGCAAGAAAGGGGTAGGTATTTTAGTTGATAGGGATCTTAGGGGGATGGTGGTGGATGTTAGGAGGGTGAATGATAGGCTAATGACTATTGGGCTAGTGGTTGGTGGGGTCACTTTTAACGTGATTAGTGCTTACGCACCTCAGGTGGGCCTGGGCGAGGAGGTCAAAAGGTGTTTCTAGGATGATTTGGATGAGGTTATGTGTGACATTCTACACTATGAGAAGCTCATCATTGGAGGTGATTTTAGTGGCCATATTGAGGTGACTACTAGGGGTTATGATGAGTTGCATGGCGGGTTCGGTTTCGGAGTTAGGAATGAGGGCGGTACCACTTTGTTGGATTTTGCTAAAGCGCTTGACCTGGTGTTAACTAATTCATGTTTCCAAAAGAGGGAGGAACAATTGGTCACTTTCTGGAGTAAGATTGTCAGGACTCAGACTGATTACCTTCTCCTTCAAAGGAGTGATAAGGGCCTTTGTACTGATTGCAAGATTATCCCGAGTGAGTGTCTGTCGATGCAACGTAGACTCCTGGTAATGGACTTGGCAAGAGAGTAAGGAAGAAGAGAGCGGTGTACGGCCAGCCGATGATTAAGTGGGGAGCCTTGACTAAGGAAAGGCGAAGGAGTTGGAGGAAACGTTGTTGGCCATGAGGGCCTAGACAAGTAATGGGGACGCGAGTAGTATGTGTCCACGATAGCGAACTGCATTAGGGAAGCTGTTAGAGTGTAAGGCCCCATAAAATTTCACCTAAAACCCGAGGTTTCATGGCACCGAGATAGGCTAATGTGTTTGGTGATTGTAGAGAATCTTCCTCGCCGTGGTACAAACGTTTTGGGTTGAACAGTGCACTAGGGAGTTAAAAAAAATGTTGGCAGAAAAAGATATTTTTTCGGCCCACTACGTGGCCGCAGAATGGCAGCAGAGTAAAGAAAAAACTTGAGCAAAAATTTTGAACCATTATGCGGCAACAGAATTACTTTGCAGGGGCCACAATTTGTATCACAAAATCGACGTGAGGAATTCCAGGAGGAGATTTAGCGATCGCAGAATCGATATGTAGACCGCAGAATAGCTGTACACCCAGCCAGTGGTGCTCAGTTTTATAGGCCATTTTTGCGACCCATTTTGTGGACCACAGAAGCATTATGCGATCGCATATGCAATCGCAGATTCCGTTCCTGAGCTTCATTTTTGGGTTTTTATAACCCGACCCCCTCCTCATAAAATACTATTAGGGGTCATTTTAGAAGGATAAACCTCACATTTTTTAGAGAGAGGAAGGTGGTCTAGAGTGAGAAGAGGAATTCTAAACCACTGTCATCAATCTTTGCCCCAACCTTATAGATTTCTCTAGAGTAACTCACAAGGTCTTCAACCAATTGGTAAGATTCTACACCCCAGGCCTTAATTTTAAAATTTAGCTAGAAATGGGTAATTAGTAAGATAATTCTTGGGGTATGGGAGTTGTTTATTTTGCATGTATATGTTATCAAGGGGTGTAGGAAGATTGTTGAGATAAAAATGGTAGAGAATGGATTGTAGAATGATGGAATCCTCCATAAAAGGACCTTGAAACCTTAATGCACACTTATTGTTCGATAAAATGCTCAAATGAGCTGGAACCATAATCATCTTCCTATTTTTTGGTTGAATTTGTTATATTTCTAGAATAGATTGAAGCTGCTAAGATTTTTGGGACATTTTAGAGTTTAAGGAAGCTCAAGTAAGGTATGTTGGCTAAACTCTTCTCTTAGAATTGAACCCCACAATGTCCTTGTAAGTCTCAAGTTGCTTGTTATGAATTTATTATTCCGGATAAGCTTTGTGTCAAAGGACGTATGTGTTCAACATGTATTCAAATGCTCTTATTATGTTGTATTGCTATTTGAGGATGTGTCCAAAATATGTGTTGCATATCTAAATGTCATGACTTCAAATTGTGTTTCAATTGAAAGCTAATGGCCATTGTGTAAGAAATCTTAATGCGCCTAAGACTCTTATTTGCTCATGTGTGTGCTTAAATGTCTTGAATAGAAATGCTTTGTTGTTGGAAAGTCCATGATGATGATTGAAAGTGAAAAGGTGTGCATGAAATATGAAGCACGAAATACGAAATATGAAATATGAAATATGAAATGTGAAATATAAAACATGACCAACGTGCCAAGAGAAATAATACAACTGTGACCACTGGTGCCAATAAAATGAAGAGATGTATAAGAAGTATGAAATGGAATGATTCATAGAAAAGGATGATGTCTCACAAGAGACGGCCTAGCCGATCGAGTCGTGATCGGGGCACCATGCCACACACATGGTAGTGAATATATTGGAAATGGTAATTGAAATTGTGATTGTGGTTAATGTCTCACATGAGATGGCCTATACGATCGGATCATAATCGGATGCCATGCCGCACATGCGGTGGTGACCATGTTGGAAATTATAATCGAAATGGTGAATAGTGATATATCGGTACTAAAGATTTCCCAACTTAAAACATGGAAATTTAATTGAAAACTTTTTATATCCCTAAGTTGATATTTGGAAATTGTTTGAGGCTTTAAGTGATATTATGATTGTCCGTACTTGCATTACTGTTCCTTCTTTTGAAAGGGTATTTAGTCATATATTCTAGTACTATTCGATGGTACTAGTATCCCTTTTGTCGGTGGTGTTGCATATTTAATGGATACAGGTGGTTCTATAGCAAATTGTGTTGATCAGCGATAGTGGTACACCCTCCTCCCAGCAGACTTGGTGAGCCTCACTTCATTTCGGGGTCATGTATCTTTTGTTCATTATATTATCACGTTTTGAGGTATAGCCGGAGCCTTGTTGCTGGCACTATCATAATACTCTTTTGTATGTTTTAAAGGCTCCATAGACATAGTGTGGGTTCTATATGGGTGCTGGGAATGTCAAACAAGTTGTGTTGTGATTGAATCACTTGTTCCACTGCGAACCATGAAAGTGTGTGTGTGTATTTTGAGACTTATTAAAGGAAGTAACTAATGGTAATGAATTTGGTATTGTATACATGATCTCCTTATTGGTTAATTAACAATGTTATATATTTTCTTTAAATCATGGGTGAGTTTGGGTAGAAAGTGTTCAACAAGCTTGCTTAACCGGGTTCACTCGGTTGAGCACCGGTTGCACTCCTCGAGTTTGAGGCATGACATAGAGACCTATTAGGGGTATCGAAGGGTTATTCGGGAGGCCACAAAGGGGACTTGTAGTGGAATAAGAAGGTCCAAGTAAAAGTAAAAGCTAAGAAAGCGGCATATCTGAAGCAAGTAGGGAGCACGAGTGATGAGGAGTAGAGGACGCGTAGGGAGCGTTATAAGATGGAAAGGAAAGAGGAAAAATTGGCAGTCACGGTAGCTAAGACTGCAGCTTTTGAGTGACTATATGAGGATCTTGGGGGCAAAGGAGGCGACAGGAAGCTGTGCAGGTTAGCTAAGATTAGAGAGAAGAAGGCTAGGGACTTGGATCAAGTGTGCTGCCTCAAAGAAGAAGATATTAGGGTTATAATGGAAGAGGCGTGTATTAAATGTAGATGGAAGGAGCACTTTCATAGACTCCTGAACGAGGAATGGGATAGGAACATCGTGCTAGGAGAGTTGGAAAACTCGGGGAGTAAGAGGGATTTTGGGTTTTACATGCGTATTAGGAACGATGAGGTTGAGGGGGCAATGTGGAAGATGAGCAGGGGTAAAGCAACTAGACTTGATGAGATTCTAGTAGAATTTCGAAAGGAAGTGTGGCGGGCAGGCCTGGTATGGCTTACTGGGTTATTTAATGTCATTTTCAGGGGGAAAAAGATGCCCGAGGAGTGGCAGTGGAGTTTGATGATCCCGTTGTACAAGAACAAAGTTGATATTCATGACTGCTATAACTATAGTGGTATCAAGATGCTGAGTCATACTATGAAAATTTGGGAGAGGATGGTGGAGAGGAGGGTGTGACATAATGTTACTATTTTCAAGATCTAGTTCGGATTTATGTCGGGAAGATCTACTACAGAAGTCATTCACCTTGTGAGGAGATTGGTGGAGCAGCATAGGAAAAGGAAGAAAAATTTGCATATGGTATTCATAGACCTGGAGAAGGCCTATGATAAAGTACCGAAAGAAGTCATATCGAGATGTATGGAGGCTAGCGATATCCATGTGGCGTACATTACGGTGATTAAGGACATGCACGAGGGAGCAAAGACTCGGGCAAGGACTACAGGAGGAGACTCGGATCATATTCCAGTGGAGATAGGCTTGCATCAGGAATCGGCTCTTAGACTGTTTTTGTTTGCTGTAGCATTAGAGGTGACAACGTGACATATACAAGGGGATGTGCCATGGTGTATGCTAATCACTAATGAAATAGTCCTAATTGATGAGATGCATGATAGAGTTAACGCTAGGTTGTAAGTTTGGAGACAGACGCTAGCGTCGAAGGGTTTTAAGTTTAGCAGGTCAAAAACTGAGTACTTGGAGTGCACATTCAATGATGGGATGCATGAATAAGGAGTGGAAGTGAAGATTGGTACTCAAGTCGTCCCCAAAATAGATAGTTTCAAGTATCTTGGGTCGATTATTTAAGGCAACATGGAGACTGACGAGGATGTTACCTATTGTATTGGAGCGGGGTGAATGAGGCGGAGGCTCGCCTCAGGGGTTTTGTGTGATAAGAGTATGCCACCTGGACATAAGGGCAAGTTATACAGAATGGTGGTTAGACCGGCTATGCTGTATGGAGCTGAGTGCTGGCCCATCAAGAAGTCCCATGTCCAAAAGATGAATATAGCTAATATAAGGATATTGAGATGGATGTATGGTCATACAAGGAAGGACAGGATCAATAATGAAGTTATTAAGGACAAGGTAGAAGTGGCATCTACGGAGGACAAGTTGAGGGAATCGAGGCTGAGATGGTTCGGGCATGTGAAGAGGAGAGACATAGATGCTCCAGTCAACAGGTGTGAGAGGTTATCTATTGCGGGATTGACGAAGGGAAGGGTAGGCCTAAGAAGTATTGGGGAGAGGTAGTTAGGCATGACATATCATTGCTTCAGCTTACCGAGGATATGACCCACGATAGAAAGACGTAGAGGTCGAGGATTAGGGTTGAAGGTTGACAGTTAGTAATGTGTTCCTCATAGGCTTACCGGCAGTACTAGGACTATTTTTGTATTATCTTATTCATGATTTTTTACTATTACATGTTGCGTCATTTGTACATATTACCTTAATGTATTGTTGTTACTATTGATTGGTACTTGTTGCCTTATCTCCATTGTGCCTTGAACCGAGTGTCTTTCGAAAACAACCTCCATAACATTATAAGGTAGGGGTAAGGTCTGCGTTCATATTATAAGTGCAGAAATTTTTATCACAGCTCAAAACTCTAAAACACGACTACCCCAATAATCTGGTGCCACAATCCACAAACCTTTAAGAATTTCTAAAAATACTGGTTTAAAGAAAAATACATATGTTTTTCGGAATGAAAGAAAACAGGAACTAAAATAGAGGGAAGGGGACTGCAGAGTCTGCGAACGCCGGTAGATCTACCTTGGGTCTCCTGTAGACTGAAGGTAGCAACCCAAACTCTACTCACGAGGTACGGCACTGAAATCCGCACAAAAGGTACAAAGTACAATATTAGTACAACCGACCCCATGTACTAGTAAGTGTCGAGCCTAACCTCGGCAAAGTAGTGACAAGGCTAGGACACGACAATAATATATAAACCCGTGCAGTTAAATTATATACGAGAAAATAATAACAACAGAAATTTAACACAATATAATGGGAAGGGGAAACATGCTGAGAGAATATCAAATTTTGAAAGTAATTCTGTAAAGAAGCAAAATAAATAGCATGCTATGAACCAACAAAAATGATAACATAGTAACATGTGCACGACATCACCCTTCATGCTTTGACTCTCGTCCTCACCATAAGAAACAACAGAAATAGTACGACATCACCCTTCGTGCATTAACTCTCTCATAATCATGGCACGACATCACCCTTCGTGCATTAACACTCACAAAATATGGCACGACATCACCCTTAGTGCATCAACACTCACAAAATACGGCACGACATCACCCTTCGTGCATTAACACTCACTCATAATATCATGCATGACATCACCCTTCGTGCTTTACACACTTTCTCACCCGAACAATAGAAACAATAACATCCCGGCAAGGGAATCAACAATAACCAATCTCGTTTCAACAGTTAACTTCACAATATATGTCTCCACTTGAGTCAATACTCAACAATTATCCAATACCAGGAAAACATAATAAGACTTGTTCAATCATGAAGAATAACCAATTTAAGCATGAACAATACGTAATAAGAGACACAACGATCACAAGTATAGGACTCACTTGCATGCTATGACCCAACAACAACGTATAGATACTTGTCACCTCACCTATACGTCTTGCTCAAACAACTAAACATGTAGCAAATAAGGCAACAACACCTAATCCCTCAAGCTAAGGTTAGACACAACATTTACCTCAATTCCACGGCCAAAATCAAGCCTCAATTACCGCTTTACCTCTCGATTCCACCTCCAATCCGCTTGTATCTAGTCATAATTTACTTAATAACATCAATAAATGCTAAAGAACTCAATTCCAACGCTTAATTATAGGTTTCCCTACATTTGTCCCAAAAAGTCAAAAACCGACTCCGGGCTCGCTTGGTCGAAACTCGAAGTTCGGACAAAAACCCGATTACCCATTCACCCCCGAGCCCGGATATGCAATTGGTTTTGGAATCCGACCTTAATTTGAGGTCTAAATTCCCAAATTTCAAAATTCCCAAATTTCACCCAAAAACACCCAATTTCCCATGAAAATCCGTAGATTTTGTGATGAAATATGGTAAAAAGATGAAATAGATTGGAAGAAATGAGTTAGAAATTATTTACCTATGATTTGGGGAAGAACTACTATTTAGAAAATCGCCTCTTAAAGATTAGGGTTTGAAAATTTGAGAAATGAATTGAAAATCCCGTCTAAGTCACTTTTTGCACACTTGGAGATGTCGCATTTACGACAGGAGTTTCGCAAATGCGAGACAGGCATCGCAAATGTGAACCTGCCGCATCTCTACTACTGTCGCAAATGCGAACCCTTGGTCGCATTTGCGATGATCCCCCTCCCCCTGACTACTTCGCATTTGTGAAGGGTTGTTCGCAATTGCGAACATGAACTGGCCCAGCTTCCTTCGCATTTGCGATGGAAGCCTCGCAAATGCGACCTTGACAGTGATCGCAAATGCGAACCCTGTCATCGCATTTGCGAGGTCTAAGGCCTACAACACAACTGAAGCATACCAGCTATTTTTCCAAGTTCAAAATCACTCCGTAGCCTATCCAAAACTCACCCGAGCCCTTGGGGTTCCAAACCAACCATGCACACAAGTCTTAACATATTATACAAACTTGCTTCTGCGATCAAATTGCAAAAATAACACCTAGAACTATGAATTTAACACCAAAACACATGAAATTTTCAAGATAGTTTCAAACTTCCTATTTTCTCAACCAAAGGCCCGAATCACGTCAAATCACCTCCGTTTTTCACCAAATTTCACAGATAAGGTTTAAATATTAAAACGGACCTGTATTGGGCTCCAGAACCAAACTAGGGCCCGATACTAACAAGTTCACACATTATCATATTTCGATATACTATTATATTTTCAGTTAAATAATTTTCTTTAAAAATTTATTTCTCGGGCTAGGGACCTCAAAATTCAATTTCGGGCATATGCCCAAGTTCTATATTTCACTACGGACCCTCCGGGACCGTCCGATCACGGGTCCGGGTCTGTTTACTCAAAATGTTGACCGAAGTCAACTTAAATCAATTTTAAAGGCAAAACTCAATATTTTTCTCAAATTTTCATATAAGGCTTTCAGGAAGCACGTCCGGACTGCGCACACAAATCGAAAAGAAAGAAAATGAGGTTTTCAAGGCCTCGAAATACGAAATCGAATTCTAAAACAAAAGATGACCCTTTGGGACATCACAATATAGTTCCACTCTAACTAGGTAATTTGATAGTGTGAAGCTCTTTTACACTTCTAAGGTATAGAAGTTAAACTCTTTTATCTTAATATTAGAAGTGTAAAGGCACGAATTAGTTGAGTTTTCTCTCCTAATTTTTGTAACTTAGTCCTTTAGATATTTTATTTCCTTGTTCTTATATGAAAAATTCACATAAAATACTACATCATCTGCTAAAGATACATTATTACATTAAAGTGAACGTTCATAATCAGTCGACACAACTGATGGGATTGGTTGAAAAGACGGACTAGAATAAATTTGATGTCGACCAAAACCATCCCTTTATGCTTGGAGAAGCTCCAATAGTTAATAGTAAATAAATGAGCTTGATAGGCTAATTAAGAAAACTTCTTGCTTTTGAATATTATGTCAATTATCATATATTATTGATAGTTTTTAATTTCCAATTTAACGTTCATTTTACAACTTCTTTTTTCCTTTCTTTGCTGAGATTGATAAAATTATTGTAGAACGAGTTGATAATATTGTAGGAACGAGTTTCCAGGCCTATTTCATATTCCATGTGTCCTCATCAAATATATCAAAAGTCTTAACAATTTGGAAGAAGCAATCTAAAGAATGCAGATAGGGAGGTTATTATAGGGGTATGGCATGGTGCTGGCTGGACCAGCCCTAAAATTGCACCTCTTATTTAGTCCACCGGGTGAAATTTCAAACATCTTACTTGAATTAAAAAAAAACTATTATTATACGGTGATAGCAGAGTAGATCTAATATTTTAATTTGATGGGTTTGATCTTTAAACTTCTTAACATCAAACTTATTATACTTCTAAGTTGTGATTTCGAAATCTAATATTTGGTGAGATTTTATTCTTTTTGTATTTGTGTATCGTATCAAAAGTAATGGGTGCAATTGAACCCCTAGGTCTAGATCTTCATATTATCAATGTAATTTAACTTGTTATATTTAGTTGTCTGCTTTATTTTTTATTTTACTAATTCACTTAATTTAAACAGTTATTATAATTTTTTTTAAGTGACATGTTATTACAAAAATTATTTCTTTTTACTGTCTCTTTATAAAAATTTAAACTCTTTCCTCTTAATAGTGAAGGAAGAAAAATATCATGCCATCTAATTAAAGGATCTTAAGTTGAAATCTCTAGTGGGGATCAACTTAACTTACTTCTTCCTATTCCTTTGGAAAGTAAATGGCGCTTTGTTTGGGCAAAAGAGAGGACCTAGTCTTGCATTAAGCTTTCTTAGATCCCCATTTCCTCACGCTTACTTTTCCGTATGCTGTTTATGTCTTTATATATTTTCTTTGTTTATTATTCTTGCTTTTGTGGTCTCCTTTTAGTCTTTGCCCACTTCTTTATATGTCTACTTAGTTTGATCGGAGTACTTTATATTTCTTCCAAGCAAAAGGCTTAAGTGGACTTTGCTCGAAAGTGGCTGTCTCACTCCAATGACAGATTGTAAGAACCGATTTTTCAACTATGTCAAAATAGTAAGCTGAAATTGAATATCAATTTGTCTTAGTTTTGTCCTGGCCTTTGGGACAGATTGTTTTGTGTATTTGAGCCTAATTTTTTTTTCATGCTTCACACATGTGTGTTTATAGTTTTATGACTTATAGGGGGTCGATTAGTTACGTTCTGGGAAGATTTCGGGCTGAATTGGACCTTTTGGCTCTTGGCTTATAAGCCTAAGTTGATTATGTTAACCAATGGTTGATTTTTGTGAAAACGGCCTTGGAACGGTGTTTTGATGGCTCCGATAGCTTCGTATCGTAATTTTAAACTTGGGTGTATGCCCGGAATTGAATTCGAAATCTGTAGGTTGATTTGTGTGGTTTTGCCGAAAATTTGCATTTTGAGGTTTAGAAGTTTGATCGTAGGTTGACTTTTGGCTATGTAACGACAAATTACAACTTGTTATCCCTTTTATTGCTTTACACTTATGTGTTTATGACTTTATGACTTGCGGGGTTGATTAGTTTCGTTCCGAAAAGCTTTCGGGTTAATTTTGACCCTTGATTCTAGACTTAGAAGTTTAAATTTGAAAATATTGACCAAACTTTGACCTTTATGAAAACGATCCCGGAACTGTATTTTTATGACTTCGATAGTTTCGTATCGTGATTTCGGACTTGGGCATATGCCTAGAATTAATTTTGAAAGTCTGTAGGTTGATTTGCCTAAATTTGGTAATTTTAAGTTGGAAAATTTGACCGTAGGTTGACTTTTAGCTATTGACCTTGGAATTTAATTTTGGAACTTGGAATAGGTCCGTTATGACATTTAAAACTTGTCTGTAAAAATTGGCATCGTTCGGAGTTGATTTGATAGGATTCAGACACTTAGTTGAAATTTTAGAAGTTCTTGAAAATCATGCGTTTTAGAGTTCAATTCATAGTGTTAGATGTTATTTTGTGTTTTGATCGTGCAAACAAGTTTGTTTGATATTTTTAGACTGTTGTGGATGTTTGGTTTGGAGCCCCGAGGGCTCAGGTGAGTTTCGGATGCTTAGCGGAATGTTGTTGGAAATCAAAGTTGCTGGTTTTTTTACACAAGCCTCAGATCTCGCATTTGCGAGGTCTGAGTTTGCATTTGCAAAGGTAGGCCAAGTCTGCTGGGTTTGCATTTGCGAAGTTTATCTGGGGAGATCTTATTCGCATTTGCAGAGGGTCCTGATCGGCTCCAACCTTACACCACTAGATAATGGCAAGGAGTGGTCGATGCATCTTTTACCTGAGGCGTCGGGATCGATTTTTACAGAGAGTTAATATTGGTTTGAAATTAGGTTTATGTGTAATCTAGCTATGTGCGTTGCTTTTAATTGCCCTTCTAACCATGGTTTGAGTTGTTTCTATTCTAATTTTTATGCTATTGATTACTAAAAATAAACTAAGTACAATGTTTTTGTAAAGTTTTCTCAAGTGATAAAAAGCACTAGGGAAGTGACTTACACCTATGCGAGTATCTAATGGGATCTAAAATTTAGGACAAAGCTTGTTATAATTGGGGTCGTGATATAACCTTTACACAAAATTACTCACTCTATACCTCTAGATAGTTTGAGTGACTTTTCCCTAATTGGTTTTCTCAAACCCATTTGGGTGTTCAAACAATACAAGTAAAATTGGCTCAAGTCGGGTATTACTATCTCTAGGTTTAACCCTTTAATTGGGGCTATCAAATCTCTTGAATCCACCCCAATTTCTTGTTAGCCTGAATTTCCTAGACTTAGTCCCTCTTTCTCAAGAAGAGTCTAAGTCATAAAAGCATGAATCAGTGTTTGCAACCACCAATTCTACAATTAAAGCATGAAACAAGCAAAATATCACTAACCCATAAATAATTAAACCCTAAATAGAAGACCCATTAAATACCCACACTAGGGTTGGGTCATAACCCTAGCTAATGAGTTTAGCTACTCATAATCGAAGTAGAAATTAAAGATGGAGATAAAATATAAGCCATAAAAGTTAATTATAAGAAGAAAATATAAGATTAATAGCTAAAGTTAATCTAAAATTACTCTAAGTAGTAAAATACAACTGTTCACGAGCTCCTCAAAAACAAAAGACACCCTAAAAATCTGAAAAAGATCTATTTATACACAGTTGAAATTACTGGACAAAAATGCCTCTACGAAGGTTCCGCTGACAGCGTAGTAATGGGCACCTCAGCTCTTTAACTTTTGCGGCTGCGCAAAAGCAAGCGCGGACCGTGGTTTTTCTCTTTTGGACTGGGACTGGACCTGATTTCGCTGGAAGCGTAAAAGTAACCTCTGCAGCGTTGTCTTCAACTGTGGCCGCGTAATATGTTCGCGGACCACGCTCTTCATTTGAGCTCAAATTTCCAGTCCTCTGATTCTCAATTTCGCTCTCAGTGGAATTTGGACCGCGGCCGTGTCAAGTATTCCGCTGCCGCTCTATTTCACCGCGGTCAGTGGTATCTGTTTTACCCAAAAGTACCTCCTCTGAATCTCACTTCTGTTAGCAGCATAATTGTGGCTGCCTCAGCGGTGAACCTTCCGTGGCCGCACTATTTCATTTTTGTCAGCACTTTTAGCTCAGCTTTGAACTTGTACAGGTTTAACTCATTTATTAGATGGTTATGACTTTCTTACTTTATTTTGACCAAACTCTGCAAACAAGTACAATAAGTTAGTTTTCGAGTATACTTTTACACATTTTTGATCCAAAACCTAAGCAAAAGAGAGCATAAGATAGGCTAGAATCCGTAGTTATCAACTCCCCCAAACATAAGCTTTTGCTTGTCCTCAAGCAAACAAAGTAATTCCTACCTCCACAAGGTATAGGAAAGAAGAATTTCAGCTATTCTAAGGTGACTTCAGCAAGCATCAATTGTGACTAACAATTACCCTCAACACAAATGTATTTTCAACAACACACAACCTTTTTAGTACAATGGCTCTAGTGCAACACAAGAGCTTCAAGAGTTGACTTAACTCATCAAGGAAGCTCGCTCTACTACGTAGGTCGATGTGGAACCCAAACTCTTTCTCCTCTGCTCTCCATACAAATCTCACTTTAGATTATAGCACTCAGAACAAGGATTGTGGAAAAATGCACTCATCTCTCTTAAAGGAAGGTCACAAGTTCAGCTCTAAGTACCATAAGCTTTCCCCTCATGTGAATCACCACTAATGTAAGCTCACTCAACACGAAATCATATAGGGCGTTTATGGAAATGTAATGAAGGCTTTTGGTTCAAGGTAAGGATATATCGGTCTACGTAGGTTTCATCTTTTCCTTAAGAACTTCATTTTCTCATTTCGGCTCACACTTTCTTGACTCTTTGAGTCATTTTCTTATTCCTTAGGTGACTAGAGAGACATACTGTCACTCTTTCTTGTTCATGACAATCATCTTTCTCCCTTCTAATCATTTCAAGCCTTTCATCATTACTTTTATTGAATCTCTACTTTTTTGTTCACTTTCTTTTTGGCTTTTCTTTCTTTTTCTTTTGCCTTCCTTTTTCTTCATTTTGTACCTTTTATCACTTTTGTATTCCTCGTCTCTCCCACCAAACTTATGCTTTTGCCAGTTGTGCTAAGAAAAGATCGGGTGCCAAGAGAGGGTCATTTTAGAACGGATAAAGTCTTGTATCATGGTTATTGAAAAGGGCTATGGCTCAACGGGGTTGACTAGGGATATCATATTTGGTGGGCTATGGATGCTTTCAAGTTTTCAATTTGTAATCAAGGAGAGCCTATAATCATTTCTCAAGGCGAGCTTCACTTAAAATTTTGCCTAGACAAACATTCAGGGCATGTTCTAGACTTAATGGCATGGGACTTAGACTTGCAAATCAATATCTCACCTCACAAGCTATTGGATTGCTAAAGAGAATAGAGTCGGGGGCCTACAACAACCTTAGCTAAGATTGAACAACACAAATGGCTCCTAAAAACTACTCAATGATTGTTTAGTCAACACAAGATCTAAAGGTCAAACCTAGCACCATTCTTTTCAAATCAACTTGTTCCTAACCATATGGTCAAAGGTAAATGTGTTATGCCCAAGTGAAGCTTTGCCTAAGACACTTTTATTCATTACTACTACTTACACAAAAATATAAATAAAATGGACTCAAACCCTTAAGAAGGTTGTCATGCCATCCATCATCGGGAAGAGCCATCCGGTTCACACAAATTACACCTTTGGAATGAGTCGTGGCATTAAGAAAACCAAAGGCTTATTGATCACGAAAACTTGTAAAAGTAAGAAGCTACAAATTGAAAAATAAGCCATTAAATGAAATAAGAAACTATGCTATTAAGGAAAATTGCAAAAGAAGTTATAAAGTAAAATACATAAGTAAACTAAATATTTACAATAGGGGATTGAGACAAATATACATAAGAGGGGAATGAATATATACATGGAATGATAAAGTTATATACATACCAAAAGTAAAAAATAACAATAATGAAAAATAACTTATCATAATTATATTTCAGTATCAATCAAAATAGGACCACCCCCAAATAAGAACTAGTATTGTTCTCAATACTAAAAGCAAAAATAAGATCAAAGAGGGGTTACAAAGTAAAGAAAACTCCCTATGATTCCTCCGTCTGCATGAGGTCATAGGCTGGGTCATGTGGCTGGGTCACTGGGTCACCTCCCTCGGGGTCCTCCAGCTCAATCTCTACATCATCCGGCTTGGAATCGCCCCTCTCCTCATATGCTCTCTATCAGCCTCATGCTCCGGTGCCTGTGCTGCCTGAGCTACTGGAACTAGGTCCTCCAATAGTAGATCCTATGGGATGTCACCAGCTAATCTAATCTTGTCCACCTCCTTCCTCAGCAGCTTTACCGACTCCTTGGAAGCCTGAGTTTTCTTCATTTTCTTTGTTTGCTTGCTCAGGTTCGTGATTGCCTTTCCCCGTTCCTCCAAAGTGCTCATAATCAGGTTCTGGTTGTCCAGGAGATTCTTCTAGTTGTCCAGAAGCTCCTTTAGTGATTCCTCTACGAAAGCTGGCACCTGAGGCTATATCGCAGCTGACTGAGCTGCCACTGTACTGGATATGACAGACAGCTTTGATGTCGCTGCCTTCATCCAGTTGTTGATGCTGGATATAGTCTGGTTAACCCTCAGTGCAATGAGTGGGTAAGCTGATGAAGAAGGCACCGAAGTAGGCATGGAAGTAGATGGTCTGGAAGGAGGCTCTGGCATGGCAGTAGGAGGCTCGGAACCAGTGGCCACCACTCTTGGCTCTTCAGAGTGGCCAGTGGAAGTGGAGGCTTTGCCATTGGGCTTGGAGTTGTCGGAACCCTGAAGGCTGTACCAAGAGAATGATCTCTTTTATTTCTCCTTCGTATCAAAGTCCCTTCCCTCAAATTCCTGATCCTTCAGGTATATGGTGAGGATGTTCGGGAAAGGGTATGAGCTCTCATTCTTGTTTATCACTCTGGTGATCACCCTGGACATAATGTTCTCGACATTGATCTGGTACCCTGCCATGATGGCCCCCACTATAATAGCCTGGGAGACCAACATATCACTGTCTTGAGTAGTGGGGTCTAACCGGCTACACACGAACGTCTCCCAACCCTTTGCCTCAAAGCTCAATTTGTTCCTATAGATTCAGACCCCAGGTATCAGCCAAGCTGGAGTAGTCCCCGGGAGAGCAATCACTGATTCCAGCCATGGGCAGGACAACTCATCCATGGCCACCTTCTCCAAATATACCTCATCATTAAACCTAGCGTAGCCATTCAACGTCTTGCCATTAAATTTAATCTTCCGGTTCCGCACCTTGGTCACAAAGCTGCCCCTTTTAATATGCGCTACGTTGGCATAGAACACTTTTACTAAATGCTCATTGGCCTCCGGCAGCTTGCTTGTGAAGAATTTCTACCCCACTCTTTCATCAAATTGCCTCTTCACATTCGGGTTGTGGGGTAGAAGATCCTTTTTTATGAAATGCCTCTCATGTGTGAGTGACCTCTGAGGCCACCATTCCCGAAATTTGTGGTAGGCTTTCTCACTAAAAAAAACTTTTTAGCCATACCACCGGGTTCCTCGTTCTTTCCAACCCATATGTTTTGGTGTCACCACCCCTCCCGTCATCAGAGATCTCAGCATCTACATCAATTGGGTCCTGCCTAGGTGGAGAAGCTGTAGAAGAGGCTGATGCTGAAGACTCACTACTTTCCTCTGAGCCATCAGACGACTCATAAGAAGTAGGAGAAGTAGGTGAAGCTGGGGGTGTAGGTTCGTCTCTCAACTGGAATCTTCCCTTGAAGTCTGTGGGAATATGCGTTGGCATTGGACTCCCTTCCGAAGCTTCTCGGGAAAGGACATAATCACTACCCTCTGAATGGGATGCGGCTCTGTCCGCAACTTTGATTATTTTCCTCAACTTCCCTATTTATTTCTGGACCGCTAAGGGTAATTTGGTCCTTCCTTGGCCTCCTCTTCCCCTGCCTTGGGAGGATTCAACCCTCTCTTTTTGTGCATCACCGACACATCTAGATCATACCATTATCTGCAGAGAGAATCAGTGAAAGATCAGTAGTATTGGTGTTAAAAGAACCATCAAAGAAAAACAGAAGAAAAGTTGACAGTGTTGCACAAGTAGAGGTCCGCTAACAACGAAAAAAGGAGGGCGGCCGCGGAATGGGTACCGCTGACAGCGAAAAAAGGGCTGCGGCCACGGAGGACTGGGGATCGGACTACCCAGCCTCTGAATATGAGGTAACGCTGAGAGCGGAATTTTGGGCACAACCGTGAAAGTTGAAACATTGTCCGCGGAAAAACAAATGCGGTTGAGGACCCAATTTGACACTTCTCTGAACTTAAATTCCGCTGTCCGCAAAAAAGGAATCGCGGCCGCGTAAAGTAGGCTGTAGTCAGCAAAATTTCCACCACTGACCGCAGAAAGCAGATCATTTTTTAACTCAAGCTTCACATGAACGCTGACCACGGAATTACATCCGCGGTCGTAGAAATCAAAAATTAAATGGGCTACCTAGGGTTTTAACTTTTTTAGCCATTAACAAATATTATGAACATTACCAATATCTACTAGGCATGCCCAACAAGTATCATCATGCATTTTAGCAACAACTAATTAGCAACTACTTAACCCTAGTTGAAACTAAAAGATAAGAGGAAGAAGTTAACACTAAAAGAAAAGATAAGTACAAATTGAAAAACAATGTCGATTTGAGCATACTAGTAGTTGGATGTGCGTTGGAAATTAGTTCTGACTAGAGTTGTGCAGATTAGGATCGGATGAGAGGAGATGAACAGTGAAAATTTTCTTTTGAGGGTGCAAAGTTCAAAAATGATAAAAGGCCTAATGACAGTCTATTTATACTAAAAAGCACTGGGCCCCACAGATCTTACATGGCACGGCCGCAGAATTCTACCTCGTTCCGTGATTTTACTATTCTGAAGAGTTGCAGAATCATCCTTACCGCTGAGAGCGTTAAAGTGCCCGCGACCAAGGAAAGGGTTCTCTAATCACGAAAAAGCACCGCGGATGTAGTTCAAACTTCAAAGAGTTCACATTTTGGCCTTTTCAAGCCCGCGTCCACTACCAAATAGCGCCCCCTCGAAAAAGCTTCTGCTGACTGCGGAATTTTGAGCGCTGTCAGCGGTCCAATTATAGACTTAGCCAAATATTTCCAGTATTCTCCTGCACTACATCAAACATTACTACACACATCTCACAAATAGTTAGACCAAAACAAATCATACACTACGAAGAAAATCAAAAAGAAGAAAAACACATGGGTTGTCTCCCAAGAAGCGCTTGATTTAACGTCGCTGTACGACGCATGTTATCATCATCATTGAAATTGATCAAGGCCACCACGTGTCTGTCATCAAATTTTCCCAGGTAGTGTTTGAATTCCTTGCTCCGTGCATATTTTTCATATAAGTACTTCATCTTGTCCTTATACAAGGACAGGCTAGAATAGGTATGAAACCTAAACTCATCAAGTTCATTGAGTTGCTCTACCCGGAGATTTGCTGCAACATCCCACTCAAGATTTAACCTCTTCAGCGCCCACATGGCCTTGTGTTCTAACTCAACTGGAAGATGGCATGCTTTCCCAGAAACCAACCGGTACGAAGACATACCAATCGAAGTCTTATATGCAGTCTTGTAAGCCCACAAAGCATCGTCCAGTTTTCTTGACCAATCAGTTCTATTTGCATTGACAGTCTTTGATAATATGCTCTTTATCTCCCTGTTGGAGACCTCAACTTGTCCACTAGCCTGAGGATGATAATGGATTGATACCTTGTGATTGACACCATATTTTGCAAGCAAAGTGTCAAATGCCTTCTTGCAGAAATGAGAACCCCCATCACTGATGATCGCCCGAGGAGTGCCAAACCGTGTAAAGATATTTTTCTTGAGAAATTCCACCACACTCCTGGCTTCGTTGTTGGGAAAAGCCACAGCCTCAACCCACTTGGAAAAATAATCAACAGCCACCAGAATGTAAGTGTTGCCACACGAACTCACAAAAGGCCCTATGAAGTCTATGCCCCACATATTAAAAATGTCAACCTCAAGAATAGTGGTGAGAGGCATTTCATCCTTCTTGGAGATTCCACCAGCTCTTTGACACTATCACATCTCTTGACAAGCTCACCAACATCTTTATATAGAGTAGGCCAATAAAAACCACAGCTAAGAACTTTTGAAGCAGTTCTTGCCCCACCATGATGACCACCGTAGGGCGAGGAATGGCAAGCATTAAGAATACTCATTTGCTCCTCTTCTGAAACACATCTTTGGATCACACCATAATTACAAATCTTGAAGAGATAAGGCTCGTCCCAGTAATAGTCCAAGCTTTCCCTTTTAAGCTTCTTCCTTTGGTTAGAAGAAAGCTCACTCGGAACAATGCCGATCACAAGAAAAGTGGCCACATCGGCGAACCAAGTCATACTATTCAAAAAACTGAGAGGAGTTGTTCATCTGGGAATGTATCATTAATTTCGAGACCATCCTTGGGTCTCCCTACTCCTCCAAGCGGGACAAGTGGTACGCCACTTGATTTTCACTTCCTTTCTGATCAACAATCTCTAAGTCAAATTCTTGAAGCAACAAAACCCATCTCATAAATCGCGCTTTAGAGTCCTTTTTGGTCATCAAGTAATGGAGTGTCGTGTGATTAGTGTGAACAATCACTTTGGCACCCATGAGATAAGGCCTAAACTTCTCCATTGCAAACACAATTGCTAGTAACTCTTTCTCTGTCACAGTATAATTAACCTAGGCATCATTCATAGTTTTGCTTGCATAGTACACCGGATGAAACATCGTGTTCACCCTTTTCCCCAAGACCGCTCCAACGACAATATCACTAGCATCACACATAAGCTCAACTGGCAAGCTCCAATTGGGTGCGGTGATGATGGGAGTGGTAGTCAATCTATACTTGAGAAGCTCAAAAGCATTCATGCACTCTTCAATAAACACAAATGTTGCATCCTTTTCCAACAATTTGCACAAGGGATTCACCACCTTGGACAAGTCCTTGATGAACCTTCGGTAGAACCACGCATGCCCAAGAAAGCTCCTCACTCCTTTGACGGAAGTAGGAGGAGGGAGTTTTGAAATCACTTCAATCTTCGCTTTGTCCACTTCGATACCATTCTTTGAGATATTATGGCCGAGGACAATGCCCTCCTCGACTATAAGTGGCACTTTTTCTAATTAAGCACTAGATTTGTCTCCTCACATTGAGCCAACACTTTGTCAAGATTACCCAAACATTCTTCAAAAAAGTCACCCACAACACTGAAATCAACCATGAACACTTCCAAGAAGTCCTCCACCATGTCAGTAAATATATCCATCATACATTGCTGAAAGGTAGCCGGTGCATTACACAAACCAAATGGCTTTCTAAAAAATGCAAAGGTGCCATACGGACATGTGAAGGTGGTTTTCTCCTAGTTCTCTGGTGCAATCATAATCTGGTTGTAGCCTGAGTACCCATCCAAAAAGCAATAGTAGGAACGCCCAGCAAGTCTATCCAGCATTTGGTCAAGAAAGGGCAATGGAAAATAATCTTTGCAGGTCACTTTGTTCAGCTTCCGGTAGTCCATGCATACCCTCCATCCGGTGACAGTCCTAGTGGGGATCAACTCATTCTGGTCATTTGTGACCACAGTCATAGCCCCTTTTTCGGAACACATTATACTGGTAAAGTCCATGAACTATCCGAGATGGGGTACACAACTCCTGCATCTATCCACTTGATAATTTCCTTCTTGATGACCTCTTGCATAGCCTCGTTCAACCTCCTTTGATGTTCTATAGAGGGTTTAGCATCATCCTCAAGTATAATCTTGTGCATGCAAAAGGCAAGGCTTATCCCCCGAATATCAGCTAGAGTCTATCAAATTGCCCTCTTCCTTCTTTGAAGCACCTCAAGGGTGGCATCTACTTGCACGTTAGTAAGGCAAGAAGAAAGAATAACATGTAAAGTTGAACACGGGCCCAAGAATTCATACATGAGGTGTAGAGGCAAAGGCTTCAACTCCAATACGGGAGGTTCCTCGATTGAGGGCTTTGTTGGTGGAGTCTCTCTATTCTCAAGATCCAAGGAATGTTTATGGGGTTCATAGGAGTAAGAACCCATTCCTTGCAAGGCATTGACATATTCTACCAAGCTTTCATCCTCGGTCACATCATGATTCAACAAAACAGCTTCCAAAGGATCCTCCATATTGATCATGGCACTCGTGTCATCAACTATCACCTCCGTCACCAGGTCTACAAAAGAATAAACCTCAGTACTATTCGGCTTCCTCATTGATTTGCACACATGGAAGACAACATTTTTGTCACCCACCCGGAAGGTAAGCTCTCCTGCTTCCACATCAACCAATGTCTTCCCTGTTGCGAGGAAAGGCCTTCCCAATATTATCGGCACCTCATAGTCGACTTCGCAATCGAGAATCACAAAATCAGTAGGCAAAATAAACTTGTCCACCCGGACAAGAACATCATCAATAATACCAAGTGGCCTCTTTATTGTTTTATCGGCCATTTGCAATCTCATTGAAGTAGCCCTCTATTGACCAATACCCAAAGTATTGAATACAGAGTAAGGCATCAAATTTATACTTGCACCCAAATCACATAAGGCCTTTGCAAAATCCGCACTCCCGATGGTACATGGAATGGTAAATGCGCCGGGATCTTCAAGCTTTGGAGCCATTGAGTGCACAATGGCACTCATTTGATGAGTCATTTTGATGGTCTCACAATCCATAGATCTCTTTTTAGTTACCAAGTCTTTCATAAACATGGCATATCCTATCATTTACTCAAGAGCTTACACCAAGGGCACATTGATCGACAAACTTTTCCTCATCTCAATAAACTTCTTGAACTGATTTTCATTCTTCTGCTTTACAAATCTTTGAGGGTAAGGTAAGGGAGGCCTAGAAAAGGGATCCTTGGCTTTAGGCATTGTCATTTCCGGAATGTCTATCATGTGTTCCCTAGACGGGCTCACGTCATTTTTACTCTCCTCCTCATTGTCATGAATATCAATTCTCACCTCACCATCCAACTTCTCTTCACTCACTTGCTCAACAACTATAGGATCATCTTCATTTTTCACTTCAACATAATCACTCACAACTTCATTTTGCTTGGAGGTACTTGCTTCACCACCTCTACCATTGCATGGCTGGTATTGTTCCCACCCTTCGGGGTTGCTACTATATCACTAGGTAGTGACCCCTCAGGGAGAGTGTTTAAAGCTTGCGAAATCTGACCAAGTTGGACCTCTAGATTATGGATAGAGGTATTATGGGACACCAATTGTGCATCAGAGTCGGCATTCTACTTCATCATTTGCTCAAACATTGACTCAATCCGCCCCATCTCATTGCTGGACGAGCTAGGACCTTGGGATGGAAATGGAGGTGGATCGTTTGGTTGTTGAAACATTGGAGGCCTTTGAAAACCCCGCCCCCGATTACCTTGATTACCATTATTCTAACCTCCTTGGTTGTTTTTGCCACCCCAATTGCTATTGTGAACCCAATTCTGGTTGTTGTTCCCCCAATTGTTGGAGTTGTTGTTGTTATTGTTCCAATTTCCTTAGCCTTGGTTGCCCCAATTCTGATTATTCCCTTGCAATCTCTATTGTTATTTGGAGCATTACCTCGTTGTCCTTGGTAGTTGTTGGTATACAAAACCTCTTTACTTTGCTCACAATATCCATCATCCTGGTTGTACCCACTGCTATCTTGTTCATATTGACCTTGATTGCCTTGCATTTGTTGCCCATGTTGTCTCCTCTTGTTTACTAATAGATTAACGCCTTCCACTACGTTCATTTGCTTTGGTCCCTGAATCTACTGAAGTTGTGCTTTGGCAAACTGGTTCATGGTTTATGTCAACTCAGCTATGGTTTGTCCGTGGTTTTGAAGTTCCTTGTGAAGATTTATCACATGAGGGCCCCCCTGAGGAACATTTGCCCGACTCTGCCAGGCTGAGGAAGTATCAGCCATCTCATCAAGAATCTCACAGGCCTCAGCATAAGACAGGTTCAAAAAATTACTCCCTGCTAGCTGGTTTACCACACATTGATTGGTCGTGTGTATACCCCGGTAGAATGTCTGTTAGATCATTGCTTCAGTCATATCATTGTTGGGGCATTCCTTGGCCATAGTTCTATATCTATCCCAGATCTCATGAAGGGGTTCATTTGGTTCCTGTTTAAATGCTAAGATCTCATCCCTTAATGCAGTCATATGTCCCGGTGAGAAAAACTTGGCTATAAACTTGTCGACCTACTCATCCCAAGTAGTGATGGAATGGTTGGGAACTCTTTCGAGCCAGTCCAAAGCTTTCCCTCTAGGTTAAAGGGAACAATCTCAGTCCCCATGCATCTTCCGACACATTTGTTTGTTTGATACCCCAGCAAGTATCCACAAAACCCTTTAGATGTTTATATGCATTCTGATGGGGAGTGCCTGTGAAGTACCATCGTTGCTCCAATAAGGTCAACATGACATTTGTAATCTGGAAATCGCCTGCCCGGATCTGAGGTGGGAAAATTGCACTTGCGTCCCCTTTATTTGGAAGCACCCGAGGAGCTACTCGTGGAGGAGTTGGGGGAGGGTCTGGAATATTTTCATTGGCCTGGTGGCCTCTTCTTTGAGCTTGAGGTACTAGAGGCACCTCATATTCACCATTATCATCTACCTCCTCCCCGGGGATAACCCGTTACGATCAGTGTTTTCCATTTTGTACCTGAATCGATTAACTCATACAAGTTAGTAAAATAGAAGGAAAGAAAAACAAAACACACAACTAGTCAGATAGATATCCAAAATCGTTTAACTCCCCGACAACAACGCTAAAAAGTGCTCGGCTCTAACCCTACACAACTAGACAATGACAAGGAGTGATCGATGCAGCTTTTACCCGAGGGGTCGGGATCAATTTCCACAAAGAGTTAATATTGGTTTGGAATTGGGTTTCTATCTAATCTAGCTATGCGCTTTACTTTTAATTGCACTTCTAACCATGGTTTTAGTTGTTTATATTCTAATTTTTATGCTATTGATTACTGAAAATAAACTAAGTACAATATTTTTGTAATGTTTTCTCAAGTGATAAAAAACACTAGAGAAGTGACTTATACCTAGGCGAGTATCTAATGGGATCTAAAATTTAGGACAAGCTTGTTATAATTGGGGTCGTGATATAACCTTTACACAAAGTTACTCACTCTATACCTCTCGGTAGTTTGAGTGACTTTGCCCTAATTGGCTTTCTCAAGCCCAATTGGGTATTTAAACGATACAAGTAAAATTGGCTCAAGTCGGGTATTACTATCCCTAGGTTTAACCCTTTAACTGGAGCTATCAAATCTCTTGAATACACCCCAATTCTTTGTTAGCCTGAATTTCCTAGACTTAGTCCCTCTTTTTCAAGAAGTGTCTAAGTCATAAAGGAATGAATCAGTGTTTGCAACCACCAATTCTACAATTAAATCATGAAACAAGCTAAATATCACTAACCCATAAATAATTAAGCCCTAAAATAGAAGACCCATTAAATACCCACACGAGGGTTGGGTCACAACCCTAGCTAATGGGTTTAGCTACTCATAATCCAAGTAGAAATCAAAGATGGGGATGAAATATAATATATAAAAGTTAATTACAAGAAGAAAATCTAAGATTAATAGATAAAGTTGCTCTAAAATTACTCTAAGTAGTAAAATACGGTTGTTCACGATCTCCTCAAAACAAAAGATACCCTAAAAATCTAAAAATGATCTATTTATAAACCACTAAAATTAATGGACAAAAATGCCCCTACAGAGGTTCCGCTGATAGCGTAATAATAGGCGCCTCAGCGCTTGAACTTTTGCGGCCGTGCAAAAGCAAGCGCGGACCGCGGTTCTTCTCTTTTGGACTGGGACTGGACCTGATTTTGCTGGGAGCGTAAAAGCAACCGCCTCAACATTGTATTCAACCTCAGCCACGTAATATGTTCGCGGACCGCGCTCTTCATTTGAGCTCAAATTTCCAGTGCTTTGATTCTCAATTTCGCTCTTAGCGGAATTTGGACCGCGACCGCGTCAAGTATTCCACTGCCACTCTATTTCACCGTGGTCAACCTTATCTGTTGTACCCAAAAGTACCTCATCTGGATCTCACTTTCGCTGGCAACGTAATTGTGGCCGTCTCAGCGGTGAACCTTCCGTGGCCACACTATTTCATCGTTGTCAACGCTTTTAGCTCAGCTTTGAACTTGTGTAGGTTTAACTCCTTTATGAGCTGGTTATGACTTTCTTGCTTTATTTTGATCAAACCCTTCAAACAAGAACAATAAGTTAGTTTTCGGGAATACTTTTACACATTTATGATCCAAAACCTAAGCAAGAGAGAGCATAAGATAGGCTAGAATCCGTAGTTATAAGGTCCATTGTTCGTAATTGCAAACTATTCATCGCAATTGCGATGATAACAAAGATGGAAGGACTTCGTATTTTCAAGTGAATCTTCGCATTTGCAGGGTTCGCAAACATCTGCGGTTGGACAAATTGCCGAGGGCGGGATTTTTGAGTTCATTCTCACATTTTGAACCCTAGACTTGGTAGGAGGTGATTTGGAGAGGGGATTTTCACGTACAAACCTTGGGTAAGTGATTCTAATCCATTTCTAATCATATTCTATCAACATATCTTAGATTCTAACATCAAAATCATGTGAATCAACGTAGAAATTGTGAAACATTGTTATGTTTTTGAAAAATACGAAATTGAGTTTTAAGAGACGATTTGGACTCGAATTTTGAAACTAATCATATATATGAACTCGTGGGGTCATGATTAGGCAAAATCTACCATTGGACTCAGGTTTTGACCGGGCAGGCCCCGAGTTGACTTGTGTTAACTTTTTGGGAAAAATATAAAAATCTTAACTTTATCTATTGCAATTGAACTCCCTAGCATTATTTGATGATATTGAGTCGATTTTTGTTGGATTTGAGCATTGTGGAAGCTAATTTTAAGGGAGAAGCTATTTCCGAGTGTTGAATTAGCATAGTTGAGATAAGTGTCTTGCCTAACTTTGTGTGAGGGTACTATACCTTGGGATTGGTATTGTTTGATTCAATTATGCTAAGTAAAATCCGTGTACGCAAGGTGACGAGTGGATACACGAGTTGTACATAGTATTTGACTCATTTAGGCTACTTAGACTATTTTCATTCTTTAATTGAAATGCCATATTGTGTTCTAAATTCTCATAGTCATATCATCCTTATTTGTGTTAGATTATCCTTAAATGCCTTAGGTTGTTTAGTACTTTTTCTACATCCTACTTGCTAAATTACTCCCATGCTTTAGTTGAACTTGTTGCCCCTTTTATTGTTACATGTTATCTCTTCCTTATTAGTTATCATTGTTTAATTAATTATTCATGTTTCCCTTTTATTTGTTGACTTCCATTATTTGAGGTTCATTGTTGAAGATTATTTCCTGTATTGTGAGCTAGTGTTTTCTATAATCGTGTCATACATTATTTCCTCATTGTTAAGTTATTTAGTATTGAAGTTGTGAAAGTCGTTAATACGTTGAGGCAATGTTAGTTATTATTGAAACATCTATCTTTTTGAGAATTGTTCATCCATTATTATTGCTGGTATTCTTGTATACGTCGTGGTGGAGTCATGGGATATTGTTGTGGAAACATATATATTGTTGTTGTTGGTAAGTTGTGAAATGTGAACATTTGTGGTGGAGTTGTTATTGTAATATGATATTGATGCGCATGCGGCGATATAAGGTTTGAGTTGATGTGCATGCGATGGTATAAGGTGGGACTTATGTGCGAGATTGCTTGTAAGGGAACCACATGAAGACACGTGACGTCATAAGGTGGGCTAAATCGCATGCAGCTATTTCGGGAAAGCTATTTGCAAAACCAATTCTAAAATGTAAGGACCACGTGGTGGTATAAGGAAGGATTGTTATTGGAATTGAGAAAGGTGAATATGAGGTGATACCTCGGTTGTTATTCTTGATTATACGAGGTGGTACCTTAGTTTGATTTCATTGTACGCGAGGCGGTATTTCGTTGTGTTTCTTGCTATTTGTTTCATGTTGCAAAGTGTTGTGGAAGGAATATTTCTTGTTGCTTCATTCATTATTATACTAGCAGTTGTAGTTTGTATATGATCATTGTAGCACTTTATTTGCTTCTTTTATGTTGTTTCTATTGTTAACTTCCGGTACTAGCTCTTGCTATTGTCCTGTTCCGTATCAGTTATTCTTCACTTCCGTTACTTATTTGTATTACATTTTTATACTATCTATTTCATATCCTAGTATGTATCTTGACCTGTCCTCGTCATTACCCTAATAAGGTTAGGCTTGATACTTACTAGGTACTATTGTGGTGTACACATACTATGCTTCTGCATATCTTTTTGTGCAGATCTAGGTACGTCTGCTCGTGCCGTTAGATAGAGATTTCCTGCTAGCTGCTTTACCGGAGACTTCAAGGTATGCCTGCTCGGCATCTACAGGCCTCAGAGTCACCTTCCCTTATTTCCATTACTATTGTATTTCCTTTCGTATAGTGATGTAGTGGTACTCTAGTTGCATTATGTAGAGTTTATGACTTAGTTCCACCAATTTTGGGGTGTGTACTTGTGAGATTCTATTTTCAGACGTTTTTATCTATTATTGAGTCGCTTTCACTAACTTGTCATTATATATATATATATATATATATATATATATATATATATATATATATATATATATATATATATATATATATCTGTGTGTGTGTGTGTGTGTGTGTGTGTGTGTGTATAAGCTTACTTAGTCGTAGAGACTAGGTGCCATCGCGACATCCTTCCAAGGGAATTTGGGGTCATGACAAGTTGGTATCAGAGCTCTAGGGTCATAAGTGTTACGAGTCATAAGCAGGTTTAGCAGAGTTTTGCGGATCGGTACGGAGACGTCTATACTTATCTTCGAGAGGCTACGAAACTGTTAGGAAAACTTCACTTATTTGATTCCTTGTCATGCAAAGTAAATGATTTTGAAAACTAAATCTCTGACTTACTCTTCTTTCACAGATGGCGAGGACACACACCGTAGGATACGACGATCAAAAAACCGCGCCATCTAGTAGAGCCATGAGAGTCCGGGGATGGGGTAGAGGCTGAGGACGGGCACAAGGTGCAGCTAGAGAACCTGCCCGAGCTGCCATAGGGGAGCCACCAGTAGCTCCAGTCTAGGGTCAGACACCTGAGGCGCCTATTGCCACCCCAACACTTTATGAGACCATCACACAGTTCCTGAGCATGTTCAGTACCATAGCCCAGGTAGGGTTAATCCCACGTGCACCAGCCACATCTCAGTCTGGGGGAGGAGCATAGACTCCCGCGGCCTGTACCCCAGAACAGTGGGTCTAGGTTGATCAGATCCCAGATGTTATATCGGTACAGCTTGTTGCTCTAGTTCAGCCCGTGGTTAGGGCAGTAGCATCTGAGGAGGAGCAGCTTAGGCTCGAGAGGTTCAAAAAGTACCACCCACCTACTTTCAGTGGTTTGGCTTTAGAGGATGCACATGGTTTTCTTGAGGATTGTCACTATATTTTCCATACTATGGGCATTGTGGAGACGAGTGGGGGTTTCTTTTACTACATTCAAGCTGAAGGGAGTGGCATATTAGTAGTGGTAAGCGTACGATATGGGTAGCCCAGTCGAAGTAGCTTCACGTACATAGGATCGACTTTCAGAGTTTTTCTAGAGAGAGTTTATTCCTCAGACCCTTATGGGATGCTTGGCGCGCGAAGTTTGAGCGGTTGTGCTAGGGTACTATGTTAGTGTTGGAGTATGTTGTCCGATTCAATGATTTGTCCAGGCATGCACCAGCCTTGATTGCTACGGTCAGAGAGCGAGTCTGCCGATTCATCGAGGGGCTCAACTAGAGTATTAGATTCATCATGGCTAGGGAGTTAGAGTCAGAAACTCTGTATTAGTAGGTGGTTGATATTGCATAGAGGTTGGAGGGTATGCCAGACCGTGATAAAGAGGATAGGGAGGTCAAGAGGCCTCGTGGCCCATGGGGATTTAATGGTGGTCATGCCGCAGCTTCAGCCCATCATAGTAGGGGCTATGTGAGTCATCTAGTTCACTCAACACTTCCAGCTTCTAGTGGTGCTCTTGTTATTCCAAGGTCTCGAGGTTGCACACTTTGTTGAGCCACTTTCTAGTGCACCTCCTACATGGAGTGCCTTCAACGGTCAGTCCAGCAGACTAGTCCCGAGTCAGTCTCAACCGCTATGCCCACCGAGAGCTTGTTTTGAGTGTGTTGATACCCTCCACATGGTCAGAGACTGCCTTAGACTTAGTAGGGGTGCACCTTCCGAGATTACCCAGGCTCCACGAGTTCAGTCAGGCACGTAGACTTCTTAGGCTATGATTGCTACCCTAGTTGTCGCTCCAACCGCTCAGCCAGCTAGGGGTGGGGGATGGGCAGGTAGATGTCTCCATAGAGGGGGAGGCTAGGGCGGATTCTATGCTCTTCTGAGTAGGACAGAGGCAATTGCTTCGGACTCAGTCATTATAGGTATGGTTCCGATTTTCCATAGAGATGCATCGTCTTATTTGATCCGGGATCCACTTATTCATATGTGTAATCTTTCTTTGCTTTGTATTTGGATATATCATGTAATTCCTTGAGTTCTCCTAATTATGTGTCTACACCTGTGAAAGATTGTGTTGTTGTGGACTGTGTGTATCGGTCATGTCTCGTTGTTATTAGTGGTTTTGAGACTAGAGTTCATCTGTCATTACTTAGTATGGTAGACTTTGATGTGATCTTGGGCATGGACTGGTTGTCACACTATCATGTTATTCTTGATTGTCACGCCAAGACTGTGACGCTGGCTATGCGAGGTTTACCACAGTTAAAGTGGAGGGGTGCATTAGATTATGTTCCTAGCAAGGTTATATCATTTCTAAAGGCTCAGCGGATGGTTTAGAAGGGGTGTAATGATTATCTAGCCTTTGTATGGGATGTCAATGTTGATACTCCTACTATTGAGTCAGTTCCTGTAATGAGAGACTTTCCAGATGTATTCCCAACAGATCTTCCAGTCATGCCGCCCGATAGGGATATCGATTTTGGTATTGACTTGTTGTCGTGCACTCAGCCCATTTCTATTCCATCATGTTGTATAGCCCCAATAGAGCTGAAGGAATTAAATAAGCAGTTACAAGAGTTGCTTGATAAGCAATTCATTCAGCCTTGTATGTCGTTGTGGGGTGCTCCAGTCTTGTTTGTGAAGAAGAAGGATGGATCCATGCGCATGTGTATTGATTATCGTCAGTTGAACAAGGTTATAGTGAAGAGCAAGTATCTATTGCCACACATTGATGACCTATTTGATAAGCTACGAGGGTGCCAAAGTGTTCTCCAAGAAAGATTTGCGGTCAGGTTATCATTAGTTGAAGATTTGGGATACGGATATTCCAAAGCTTGCCTTTAGAACTCGGTATGGTCACTACATGTTCCTCGTGATATCATTTGGGCTGACCAACGCCCCTTCACCATTTATGCACATGATGAACAATGTATTCTAATCTTATCTTGATTCATTCGTCATTGTGTTTCTTGACGACATCTTTGTGTACTCTCGTAGTCAGGAAGATTATGAGAAGCACTTGAGGATTGTGCTCCAGACCTTGAGAGAGAAGAAGTTGTATGCAAAGTTCTCAAAGTGTGAATTTTGGCTTGATTTGGTGGCATTTTTGGGTCATGTTGTGTCGAGTGAGAGGATCAAGGTAGATCTAAAGAAGATTGAGGCAGTGCAGAGTTGGCCCAGACCGTCTTCAACTACTAAGATCCAGAGTTTCCTTAGCTTGGCTAGGTATTATCGTCATTTCGTAGAGGGCTTCTCATCTATTGCCGCACCTATGACAAGGTTGGCCAATTAAAGTGCTCCTTTCAGATACATCGAGGAGTGTGAGCTAGCTTTCAAAAGCTCAAGAATGCTTTGACTACAGCCCCAGTACTGGTGTTGTCTATAGGCTTGGGGTCTTATACTGTGTATTATGATGCGTCATGTGTTGGCCTTGGCGTGGTGTTGATGCAAGACGGTAGGCTGATTGCCTATGCATCTCGATAACTGAAGACTCATGATAAGAATTATCCAGTCCGTGTTTTGGATTTGGCATCCATTTGGAAGATCTGGCAGCATTATTTGTACGGTATTCCTTGTGAGGTCTTTACCGACTACCGTAGTCTACATCATCTGTTTAAATAGAAGGATCTTAACTTACGACAGTAGAGGTGGTTAGAGTTACTTAAGGAATATGATATCACCATTTTATATCATCCTGAGAAAGCCAATATGGTGGTCGATGCCTTGAGTCGAAAGGCAGAGAGCTTGGGTAGTTTAGCATATCTACCAGTATTAGATAGGCCATTAGTATTGGATGTTCAGGCCTTGGCCAACCAGTTTGTTAGATTGGATGTTTCGGAGCCGAGTCGAGTTTTGGCCCGTGTGGTTTCTCGATCTTCCCTATATGATCGTATCAGAGAACATCAATATGTCAACCCCCATTTTCTTGTCCTCAAGGACACGATTCAGAACGACGAAGCCAAAGAGGTCACTATCGGGGATGAAAGTGTGTAACGGATGAAGGGCAGGCTATGTGTGCCCATTGTGGATGGGTTGCATGAGTTGATTCTTTAGGAGGCTCATAGTTCGTAGTACTCCATTTATCCGGATGCTGCTAAGATGTATCAGGACTTGAGGCAGCACTATTGGTGGAGGAGGATGAAGAAAGACATATTGGAGTATGTAGCTCAGTGCCTAAATTATCAGAAGGTGAAGTATGAGCATTAACGGCTAGGTGGACAACTTTAGAGGTTAGAGATTCCAAAGTAGAAATGGGAGCGGGTTAGTATAGATTATGTTGTTGGGCTCCCATGGACTCAGAGGAAGTTCGATGCAATATGGGTGATTGTGGATAGGATGACCAAGTCGGCTTATTTCATTCCAGTGGTGGCTACTTACTCTTTAGAGCAGCTGGCTCATGTCTATATTCGCAAGATCGTCAGACTTCATGGCGTGCCAGTATCCATCATCTCTGACCGGGGTACACAGTTTACATCCCGCTTCTGGTGTTCACAGCGTGAGTTAGGCACACGGGTGGAGTTGAGTATAAGATTTCACCCTCAAACTGATGGACAGTTTGAGTGCACTATTCAGATATTGGAGGATATGCTCCGTGTGTGTGTTCTGGAGTTTGGGGGTTCTTGGGATCAGTTCTTGCTGCTTGCAGAGTTTGCTTACCACAACAACTACTAGTCGAGCATCCAGATGGCTGCGTATGGCATTGTATGGGAGGTAGTGTCTATCTCCAATGGGTTAGTTTGAGCCGGGCGAGGCTAGGCTAGTGGGTATAGACTTGGTTCAGGATGCTTTGGAAAATATTAAATTGATTCAAGATCAGCTTTGCACATCCCAATCTAAATAGAAGAGTTATGCGGATCGGAAGGTTCGCTACATTGAATTCATGGTTAGGGAGTGGGTGCTGCTCCGGGTTTCTCCCATGAAGTGTGTTATGAGGTTCGAGAAGAAGGGCCAGCTGAGCCATAGGTATATCTGACCTTTTGAGATTCTTGAGAGGATTGGAGAGGTGGCCTACCAGCTTGCACTACTACCTAGTCTAGCTGCAGTTCATCCACTATTCTATGTTTCTATGCTCCGGAAGTATCATGGTGATCCATCTCATGTGTTAGACTTCAGATCAGTCCGGTTGGATAAGGATTTGTCTTACATTGAGGAGCCGGTGGCCATTTTGGACCGACAGGCCCGAAAGTTGAGGTCAAAGCATATTGCTTTAGTGAAGGTTCAACGGAGGGGTCATTCGGTCAAGGAAGCGACCTGGGAGATCGAGCACGACATGCGGAGACGTTATCCTCATCTATTCACCACTTCAAGTAAGTCCTCATGCACGTTTAATGACGAACGTTTGTTTTAAGAGAGGGAGAATGTAACGACCCGATCAGTCGTTTTGTGAAATTGCACCCCATTATCCTATTTATTGCTTCACACTTGTATGTTTATGACTTTATGACTTGCAAGGTTGATTAGTGTCGTTCTGGGAAGCTTTCGGGTTGATTTGGACCCTTGATTCTAGACTTACAAGTTTAAATTCTAAAGTATTGTCCAAACTTTGACTTTTGTGAAAATGAACCCGGAACTGTATTTATATGACTTCGATAGTTTTGTATCGTGATTTTGGACTTGGGCGTATGCTCGGAATTGATTTTGGAAGTCCGTTGGTTGATTTGTGTAGATTTGCCGAAATTTGGCAATTTTAAGTTAAAAAGTTTGACCGTAGGTTGAATTTTAGCTATTGAGCTTGGAATTTCATTTTGGAACTTGGAATAGGTCCGTTATGGCATTTAGAACTTGTCTGCAAAAAATGGTGTCGTTCAGAGTTGATTTGATTGGATTCAGACGCTTAGTTGAAATTTTAGAAGTTCTTGACAATCTCTTTGATAATCATGCATTTTAGAGTTCATTTCGTAGTGTTAGATGTTATTTTTGTGTTTTGATTACGCGAGCGAGTTTGTACGATGTTCTTAGACTTGTGTGGATGTTTGGTTTTGTATCTCCGAAGGCTCGAGTGAGTTTTAGATGCATAGCAGTGTGTTGTTGAAAATCAAAGTTGCTAGTTTTTCTGCACCGGCCTCAGATCTCGCATTTGCGAGGTCTGAGTTCGCATTTGTGAAGGTAGGCCAAGTTTGTTGGTTCGCATTTGCAAACCCACTGTTCCATTTGCAAAGTGCACCTGGGAGAGCTTCTTCGCATTTGCGATCAACATGGTCGCATTTGCAGAGGGTCCATTGTTCACAATTGCGAACTATTCATCACAATTGCGATGACAACAGAGATGGAAGTACTTCGCATTTGCGACTGGAAAAATAGCTAAGGGACGGGAATTTTGAGTTCATTCTCTCATTTTTGAACCCTAGACTCGGTAGGAGGCGATTTGGAGAGGGGATTTTCATCTACAAACCTTGGGTAAGTGATTCTAATTTATTTCTAATCATATTCCATCAACATATCTTACATTCTAACATCAAAATCATGTGAATAAAAGTAGAAATTGATGAAACTTTACTAAGTTTATAACAAATAAGAAATTGAGTTTTGGGAGTTGATTTGGACTCAAATTTTAAAACTAATCATGTATATGAACTCGTGGAGTCATGGGTAGATGGAATCTACCATTGGACACAGGTTTTGACTGAGTAGGCCCTGGGTTGACTTTTATTGACTTTTTGGAAAAAGTGTAAAAATCTTAACTTTATCTATTGCAATTGAATTCCCTAGAATTGTTTGATTATATTGAGTCAATTTTGGTTGGATTGGAGCCGCGTGGAGACGGATTTTAAGGGAAAAGATTTCGAGTGTTAAATTGACCTAGTTGAGGTAACTGTCTAGCCTAACTTCGTGTGGAAGAACTACCCCTTAGGATTGATATTGTTTGATTCAATTGTGCTAAGTGAAATCCGTGTATGCAAGGTGATGAGTGGGTACACGAGTTGTACATAGTATTTGACTAGTTTAGCCTACTTAGACTATTTCTAGGCTTTAATTGAAATGTCATATTATGTTCTAAATACCCATAGTCAAATCATCCTTATTTGTGTTAGATTATCCTTAAATGCCTTAATTCTCATAGTCAAATCATCCTTAAATGCCTAAATCGCTCCCATGCTTTAGTTGAACTTGTTGCCCCTTTTATTGTTACATGTTATCTCTTCCTTATTAGTTATCATTGTTGAATTAATTGTTCATGTTACCCCTTTACTTGTTGACTTCCATTATTTGAGGTTTATTTTAAAGATTATTTCCTTTATTATGAGCTAGTCTTTTCTCATTGTTGAGTTATTTGGTGTTGAAGTTGTGAAAGTCGTTAATACATTGAGGCGATGTTGGTTATTGTTGAAACATCTATCTTATTGAGAATTGTTCATCCATTATTGTTGCTGGTATTCTTGTATATGTTGTGGTGGAGTCATGCGCTATTGTTGTGGAGACATATATATTGTTGTTGTTGGTAAATTGTGAAATGTGGACACTTGTGGTGCGAGTTGTTATTATAATATGATATTGATGTGCATGCGGCGGTATAAGGTTTGGGTTGATGTGCATGCGACAGTATAAGGTGGGACTTATGTGCGAGATTACTTGTAGGGGAACCACATGAAGCCACGCGACGTCATAAGGTGGGCTAAAGTGCGTGTAGCTATTTCGGGAAAACTATTTTCAAAACCAATTCTAAAATATAAGGATCACGTGGTGGTATAAGGAAGGATTGTGATTGGAATTGAGAAATGTGAATATGAGGCGGTACCTCAGTTGTTATTCTTTGATTATACGAGGCGGTACCTCGGTTTGATTTCATCATACGCGAGGTGGTATCTCGTTGTGTTTCTTGCAGTTTGTTTCATGTTGCAAAGTGTTGTGGAAGGGATATTTCTTGTTGCTTCATTCATTATTATTCTAGAAGTTGTAGTCAGTATATGAACATTGTAGCACTTTATTTCCTTCTATTATGTTGTTTCTATTGTTAACTTCCGGTACTAGCTATTGCTTGTATCCTGTTCCATATCAGTTATTCTTTACTTCCGTTACTTATCCGTATCATATTTTTATATTGTCTATTTCATATTTAGTAGGTGTCTTGACCTGGCCTTGTCACTACTCTACTGAGGTTAGGCTTGATACTTATTAGGTACTGTTGTGATGTACTCATACTATGCTTCTGCACATCTTTTTGTGCAGATTCAGGTACATCTGCTCGTGCTGGTAGATAGAGATTTCCTGCTAGTTGCTTTTACCAGAGACTTCACGGTATGTTTGCTCAGCATCCATAGGCCTCGAAGTCACTTTCCCTTATTTTCATTATTGTTGTATTTCCTTTCGAATAGTGATATAGTAGTACTCTAGTTGCATACTATAGAGCTTATGAATTATTTTTACAGGTTTTGCGGTGTGTAATTGTGAGCTTCTATTTTTAGACGGTTTTATCTATTATTCAGTCACTTTCAGTAACTTGTTATTATATATATATATATATATATATATATATATATATATATATATATATATATATTTGTTCAGCTCTTTGTTTATTTGTTAGGCTTGCCTAGTCGAAGAAGACCAGGTGCCATCAAGACATCCTTTAGAGGAAATTTGGGGTCATGACAGGTTATCGGGTTCGAAATTTGGTTTTGGAACTTGAAATAGGCCCGTTATGCTATTTTAGAACTTGTCTACAAAAGTTGGCGTCATTTGGAGTTGATTTGATAGGTTACATTTAATTGCAATTCTAGAAGTTCTTAAACTTTACTTGAAAAATTCATGTGTTTTGGTGTCCGATTCGTAGTTCTAGATTTTATTTTTGTATTTTTATCGCGCGAGAGAGTTCGTATAATGTTTTTAAACTTGTGTGGATGTTTGGTTTGGGGCACTGAGGGCTCAGATGAGTTTCAGACGTGTCGCGAAATGGTTTGGACTGAAAGTGGAATTGCTGGTGTGTTGGTGCTCTGTTGTCACAATTGCGACCACCAACCTTGCAATTACAAAGGGGACAGGGGGAGGTCTGAAGACGCAATTGAAACTTCCCCCTTCGCATTTTCGAAGTTGACCTGGGCTGGGGTAGTTCGCATTTGCGATAAATTTGTCGCTTTTGCGAGCGAAGCAGGCTTCGCAATTACGAAGCCCATACTGCAATTGTGTCTTCCCACATAGGCTGTTAGTGCCGCATTTGCAAGGTATTCTTCGCAATTGAGAGGGTTCATAATTGTGAACCCAATGTCATAATTACGACACCTGCAACTGAACAAAAGGTTAGAAACTCAGATTTAGTCTCGTTTCACACATTTTAGAACCCTAGGCTCGGTATGAGGCAATTTGGAGAGGGAATTTTCATCTATAAACATTGAATAAGTGATTCTAACTAATTTCTAACTATATTTCATGATTATATCTTATATTTAACATCAAATTTATTAGAATCAAAGAGGAAAATTGAGAAAATTTTTCAAGGTTTTTTTGAAAAATGAAGAATTGAGTTTTGAGAGTGGATTTGGACTCTGATTTGAAAACTAAACACATATATGGACCTTGGGGTTATAATAGTCATAATCTACCTTTGTACCCGGATTTTGACAAGCGCAAAGGGGGTTGACTTTTCTGGAAAAGTGTGAAGATCATAACTTTATTTATTGTAATTATTTTCATGTTTGATGATATTAAGTCACTTTGGGTTATATTTGAGCCATGTGGAGGAGAATTGTATGGAAAAAGGTGTTTCTGAGGGTTGAGTTGGCCTAGTTCAGGTAAGTATCTTGCTTAACTTGGTGTGGAAAAATGACCCCTTAGGATTTAGGTTGTTTGTGCTATTTATTTTATGTGAAATGTCGTGTAAGCAAGATGACGAGTGGATACACGAGTTATATGTGGTATTTGACCGGTTTAGGTTACTTAGACTCTTTCCATATCTTTAGTTGAATTGTCATAAGATGTTATATCCCTTATTGTTAATCAACTCTTACATGTGTTAATCTACCCTTCCATGCTTTATTTGACATTGTTAACACTTGTTCTACCTCTTACTTGTTATTTTGCTCTTATATGCTTAATTGAAGTTGTTGCCTTCCTTATTGCCTTGTTACATCTTTAATTGTTGATTTACTTTTATATGAAGTTATTATATCGTGAAATAACTTCTTGTTGAGTTATTGGTGTTGAAGTTGTGAAAGCCGTTATCACATTGCGGTGAAGTGGTTAATTGTTGAGATATCTTTCTTGTTGAGCAATTGACATTCACCTTGTTATTGTTGAGATTCTTGTGCATATTATGGTTGAGACATGGGCTATTTGTTGTGAAAACATTGATATGTTGATTCTTTTGGAAAGTTGTGGCATATAGGCACTTGCAGTGCGAGTTGTGATTGTGTTGTGATATTGATAAGCATGAAGTGGTATAAGTCTAGGGGTTGATACACATGCAGTGAGATAAGGTGGGCTTGATACGCGTGTTGCTAGTAGAGGAACTACTTGAAGCCATGCGGTGTGATAAGGTGGGCTAAAATGCGGGTAGCTATTTCGTGAAAAATAATTTTCAAAACTAAATGTAAGACTCCCGCGGTGATATAAGGAAAGATTGCGATTGAAATTGGGAAATGTGAATATGAGGTGGTACCTCGGTTTTGATTCTTGTTGTGCACTTCATATTGAAAAGAGTTATTGGTTGAACATTTCTTGTTGTTTTTGCTCTTCCTTGTTTTACTAGTTTTGTCTGCATTTGATTATTTGTGATTCTCATTATTGGCTTCCTTCTTGTTGTCTTATTGCTTACTATTCTGTCATTAATTTACATTACCAAACTGCTTTGTTATCATACATTTCTCTCCTTTCCATTTACTTTTTGTTATTATATTTTGTCCTAGTAGGTGTCTTGACCTGACCTCGTCACTACTCTATCGAGGTTAGGCTCGATACTTACTGAGTACGTTGTGGTGTACTTATACTACGCTTCTGCACATTTTTGTGTAGATCCAGGTACATCTTCCCCTGTCGGTGCTAGAGGTTGATTGACAAGCTGCTTTTGGAGACTTCAAGGTATACATGCTCGACGTCTTCAGGTCTCGGAGTCACCTTCTGTTTTTAGAAATTCTACTATTTGTTTCTTGTTTCAAAATAGTATTATATTACGAGACTATTAGTACATTCTGATGGAGCTTATGACTCTATTCCACCAGGTTTTAGGGAGTTGTTGTCCCTTTATTGTTGAGTTCTATTATGATAGTTTATATAGTCAAATTTGAAGTTTTATTATTATTTCTGCCATTTCTCATGAATGTTAGAGCTTACCTAGTATTAAAGACTAGGTGTCATCACAACATTCTTGGGTGAAAAATATCTGGTTCAAAAAGAATGAATCATTTCTAAATTTGAAAATAAGTTAACTTAAATTTCTCATTATACCTTAAGTGAGAGGCTTTTAGAGCTAAAGGAATACTTTGACATGATAAGGGGCCAAGATTCAAAAGAATTATATTAGGAGAAATTAAAAAATAGCTAGATTTACAAGTGGTCATTCAAAAATAGCCACAATTTCAAAAGTATCAAAATTTAACCACTTTACATGTAAAGATAAATCTGAATGAAAACACTGTTCAAAATCCGAAAAAATACTCCAGTATAAGTATACTGGAACTCCAGTATAATATACCGGTCCAGCATAATAGATTGGAGCACCGATGCTCCAATCTCCAGTATATTATACTGGAACTTTCCGTGTGTTGGAGTTCCAGCATAATATGTTGGAAGTTCATACACAGGTGCACCGATCTCGAGTATATTATGCTGAAACTTTCCGTGTTGCAGCAGAATACTGGCTATTTTTCAATGACTTTGCGAACGCTGACTATTTTTCAATGACCAATCCGAAAATTGGCTAGCCCATGCTATTTTAGCAATTATATTCACACAAATATTATGAAATACTTAAGACCACATATTTCAAAAGTTTGCATTTCTTTTGTAAACTCTATCCAGTCAAATAAATTTACATTAATTGTAATAGAGGGAGTATAAGTTTACATTCATTGACATAGAAAAATAAAGTTTGTGACACACCACTGCAATGACTTATTTAAAATATTGAATAGCCCTTTATATAGAAGCAAGTTCAACTAGTTTATGCTAAAGTTCAACTTCCATTCTGAAGTCAAAACGAGTAAAACCTTTGGCCACAAAACATTAAAAATTAGCCCAAGGCATGAACTCCTAGCACGCACTTTCTCTGCAAATGTAGTGAGTCTGTAGTACTTTTGCGTGTTAGTTGGGCAGTCTGTACTACTCCATTTGTTAGGCTGATTCGTTGCTTGCAAACAAAATCATTAAATCTGTCCTATTTGTTCCATATATGAAGTCCTGTAATTGCCAAAAGGGTTTTTCTTGTTCGTTTTTACTAAATACATTTTGTGTTTTAAATGAGGTTGACTGGTCAAAATATTGGCACGATCATAGAGTTGGAGGGTCGTGCGGCCTCTTTTGTTTTCATGATGGTTGCGCTTAATGCATATGCCAATACACACGATCAACTAAGTAATAAAGTGACAATAAACCCAAAAGTAATGATTCTCAACTAATTAAACTAAAAAAAAAACTAGTAAACTCTAAGCAAAAGAAGAGTAGATTTTTCTTAGATGTTTGTCCTGATTTTCTTACCATATTTTATTTTTCTATTTCTTGAAGGAATGACAACACATTTACCATAATTGAGTTGTTTTTTCTTAGGAGGAAAATATAATTCTTTCATATATGGTTAGTCCCTCTTCTTGGGGAAAAATGTTTGGACTTCTATGAATTAAGAATCCTTCCTTCTTATTTAGTAGCGTCCATAATGTAGCCATATGGGGTTTGAGAGTCTTATTTATGGGGAGAATTTTGGGATAAGTATTAGCATGCCACTTGTATTTGCCTATTCGTGAGGTTGTTCTCTCGATATTTTATACTCTCTTTTATATAGTGAATTGCTCATCTCCGCCTGTTGATGTAGGTCAATTGACCGAATCATGTTAAACGTTTGTGTCTCTATTGGTATATTTCTCTTTTGTTGTCTGATTTATCACCGTTCAAGATTTGCTTTTCTAGCTTCCGCATGATACCTGATTATTTCGATCCTAACAAGTGATTTCAGAACAAGGTTCAAGACATGTTCATCTAGGCGAGTTTAGTTCTAGCTCCAACTTATTTGAGGGTAATCTTATTTTTTGTCTAAGAAATTTGGCCGAAGTGCTATTCATTTTGAGACAAACTTTGCGGTGGAGATTTGGAGATACGACCTGTTGAAGGTTATGTGAAGAATGTCAAGTTTATTTAATAAAAAAAAAAAAATTCAAGCCAAGGGGAGAATTGTTAGGTGTTTATCTTGATTTTCTTACCATATTTCGTTTTCATATATCTTGAAGGAAGGGCAGAACATTTACCATAATTGAATTTTTCTTTTCTTAGACAAAAAATATAATTCTTCCATATTTGGCTAGTCCCCCTTCTTGGAGGAAAATGTTTGGACTTCTATAAATTGAGGCTCATTCGTTCTTATTTCATAGCATCTACAATGTAGTCATATAGGGTTTGAGAGTCTTGTTTAGGAAGCGAATTTCGGGATAAGTGTTAGTGTACCACTTGTGTTTGCCTCTTCGTAAGGTTGTTCTCTTGATATTTTTTACTCTCTTTTATATAGTGGATTGCTCATCTATGCATATGGACATGAGTCAATTAACCGAACTACGTTAAATATATGTGCCTCTTTTGGTATATTTTCCTTTTGTTGTCTGATTTATCGTCGTTCAAGGTTGGCTTTACTAGCTTCCGCCTGACCCTTGATTATTTCGATCCTAATTTTTTTTAATGTTATTGATGTGATGAAAGCAAACCAGAGTTATAGGGTATCTAACAATCCTATTGTGTTATTCAACTTATTCAACTTCTTAAATTATCTATTATTTTTGTGGAAACACAAAATTTTCATTCATTAGCTAATAAGATTACATACGGCTAAGGTCCCATTGGGATTCCTTGCATTTTGCACCCTTAGGGTTGTTGATATTGGTATTACAATTAACAAAACGGTTTTCAAGTTCAGTCAAGCTATTAAGAACATAAATAGATACAAGGGACGTTGGTTGCAGAGGTTGTTAAAGAGTTATTGTTTCTATTAAGCCAAAGATGCCAAATAGCAAATGGCAAGAAGTATTGCCGTGGGCTACCTAGATGAACAGAATTAATGTGAGCTTTTTTGAGTAAAGTAAGCCAGTATTCAGTGGAGTGGTCTAATGGTAGAAAGTTAGGACAATCATTTAATTAGATATGTTTGATCAATTTTACTTTGTTTTTAAAAGGTACAAATATATAATGAAGCGTATCTCATCTAATACTTTCTTATAGACGATATTTCCAATGTATGGTCCTTCTAATTCTGAAAATACAACTTAAAATAGGCTATGTGAAAAGCCATGTTAGTGGATTAATACAATTCACCATTAAGGCTAAATTTTTATGAAAAGAATAATTATTTTTGAATAAAAGTTCGTTCAAAACAAATACCAAAATTGATAACTTAAGCTTAAGAGTACGTAACTCTATTACGAAGTAAAACCTCCTCATTACAGGATGTCGACTAACGGATCAAAGTTTCTTTAATTGAAATAGTGTCAAACATATCACAACAAATTCATCACCCATGTACTCAAAGTAAAAAGTAAATAGTCTATCGAATTATAATTTTTAAATAATTTTTGTCTATTCAAAAATTATATCACAATTAACTAGTCTCTTTTATTTACAAATAATTGGGTAAACATAGCTTAACGGAATAAGAAATCACTATTACTAATTAAAACATAATAATCAGCCTATATTAAACCTAATTAGATGTTTAAATCATTTAAACATACATGTAGACGTACCAAAAATATAAATCTTAACTGTGAGTAGGAATCATAGTTTCTCTACCATGGACAACATCTCGCTAGTGTTGCAATTGTTCGAAGTCTATCTCTAAAAGACTACTTTTAACTTCAAAAGGTAAAATTGGAGTCCATTACTTAAATGGTCCCTCAACTATCTCAAATTATCTCCCAAAGTCACTTTACTTTCGTTTGTAACAACAAAGTCACTGAACTATGCCTATTACACTTAGAAGGTCACTCAACTAGATTTTTCAAATTTTGGATTGCCAAATACCTATTTTACCCTCTAAATTATAAACATTTATCTTCTTTCTATTTTTTTAAACTTTTTAATATTATGATTTTCTCTTTTTAATTTATATTATGGACTTATCTATAGAATAAATAAATATTATTTATAAATTAAAAAAATAAAAAGTATTTAAGCATGTATAATGCTAGAATAACAAAATAACGAGCTTAGTAAAAAAAAATTAATTAGAATAATTTGTTAATGATAATAATTTTAGTATTAACAACAAAACTTCAAAAATTTATTTACACAATTCAGAATGAAAGAAAATAAAGGTTGTAAAATATATATTCCATGCACGTAATACCAAAATAATTATTTAAATAAAGATATTTTTATAATATACATTATATATTCTTGAAAATTATGCTCAATTATATTATTATGTTTCTATCAACTTTCCGACGACATAAAGTTATGTCACCGAAAAGTAGGAGGACTATCTGTATAGGGTAAAATATACTATGTTAAATCATGCATAAAATATATATAATATAATTGAGCATAATTTTCAAGAATATATATGTATATTATAAAAATACTTTGATTTAAATAATTATTTTTATATTACATGCATGGAATATATATTTTACAACCTTTATTTTCTTTCATTCTGAATTGTGTTAATAAATTTTTAAATTTTTGTTGTTAATACTAAAATTATTATTACGAACAAATTATTCTAATTAATTTTACTATGCTCATTATTTTGTTATTCCAACATTATAGATTATAGATTCTTAAATGCTTTTTATTTTTTTAATATATAAATAATATTTATTTATTCTATAGGTAAGTCCATAATATAAATTAAAAAGAAAAAATCATAATATTAAAAAGTTAAAAAAACAAAAGAAGATAAATATTTATAATTTAGAGGGTAAAGTAGGTATTTGACAATCCAAAATTTGAAAAATCTAGTTGAGTGATCTTCTAAGTGCAATAGGCATAGTTCAGTGACTTTATTGTTACAAACAAAAGAAAAGTGACTTTAAAAGATAATTTGACAAAGTTGAGTGACCATATGAGTAATTGACTCGGTAAAATTGCTCCAAGTCCATCCGTAGAAGACTACAACTTTTAGATCATAACTTCAAGTTTTCCACCATATCATTCCTAGAAAGAATACTTTAAAAAAATCACGAAGGATAGGGAATTGTTAAATATATTAAAAGATTTAGGAGGAAGAATAATTTATGGCTTTCTAATTCAACACAGAGCCTCGAACTGATCCATCAACTTCAAAGATCGGTATAGCCATCAGAAGACTTCATATTAGGTTTAGAATCCGCTATTACTTATTTGCAGTAGTTCTTTAAAGGTTTGCCATAGAATCGACGATGACTTATTATCAAATAGCATCGTTCTATTACCTTCTTTTATAGTAGACCAATTAGTTCTGGATGGACCAAACTTTGGTAAAACCTATATTATCCCGTTAGTGTTAGATTTTTCCTTTTTTTTTTTAATTCAAAAAACTTTATCAAAGAAATCAAAATAAAAATTGTTTGATTTAAAAAAAAAAAACAGAAATAAACAAGGAATGCTAAGAGATTCAAAAGGTAACATGATCATCAATTGAATTAGACAAGACTAAATATATATTGAATAATCATATTAGAGTCCACAGTATACCATGGGAGTTACCGCATCAGTGTTGAACATTATTTAAGAACTTTGTAGATAAATCAAAATCAAAATTGTCGGGTTAATATAAGTACCTAAAAACAAAAGAAATGCCAACAAATCATTCAAAAAGGTAACATAATTAATAATTGAAAAAGATAAAAATTCACATAGATTAAAGAATTAATCATATTAGAACTCACATTGTACTCTAGTAAGAGTTTACCTGACGTAGAAAAAAAACCCATTGGTAAAACTCTACCGATGAGATGTGTGACATTCGCATGTCGAAGTTACAGGTTAACCGGTCCCCATGAATCCTAGGGTCCTTATATGATGATTGCATTTATCACACAATCAAAAGCCACTATTCAACGAAAATAAAAGGGTTAAAAAAGTCTATAGAAACTTATCTCTTAAGAAGGTGTCGTGTCTCAAATAGATGTGAACCACAACCATGAATTTTTTTTCTTTTTCTCCTGAGTTTGTTAGATCTGATTTTAATGATGAAAATAATATATTTGTTCTTTGTATAGGAACTTATGGATAGTATTCAAGATTGAAGGAATCAATCAGAGAAGATCAAGGAACTCATAGATGTCATACAAGATTGAAGGAATCAATAAGAGAAAATCAAGAAAAGCAGCCAAGATTAAAGGAATCATTGATACTGACAGAATCAATTAAGGGTAGACTGAAGGAATCAAATCAATCAAGAGTATCAAAGATCTAGCAAGATAATCAATCAAGTATACTAAATCTGGAAGGATCAAGATTCAAGGAAGGATATCCGGCGCTATCAAGTCACGTATAAGGGAAGTCATTAAAGCCACTCGTCAAGACAAAGTCGTTGCTGAAATAACCTTATTCTTGGAAAGAATCAATTTCTTTCTAAGGATCAAATCTCTTGGGTTGACAAATCTCTCCAGAGTTTAAGCCTCTCTCAAAGTATTTAAACTTGTATTTGTACCTTAGCCACATACTTTGATCAAACCAAATACCCTCTCTTTGTTCTACTACAAACAAACATTGTAGCTCTACTAGACCTGGTGTGTAACAAGTTAGAGAAGAAAGTGAGACCAACACTGCTGGGGCATTGTATCAAAAAGAAATGAGTGATATAGGAACTGAGCTATCGGTGTAGATGACACAATTCACTAAATACTCGAGAAACTCATTCACTGAAAGAGAACTCCATTGCAACCCAAGGGGACTGGACTAGGATTCATATTGAATCCGAACCAGTATAAAAATTTTGGTATCTTTAATTCCTGCATTTAATTTCTGCATCTTAAATTCTATCATTACCATTATCAAGTTATTATATCTAGTCGACTAATTAGAAACTAGTCAACTGGTAGCGATTAATTTTAAAAATAAACAATTTACCCCTTCTCTTGTACTTTCAATTGGTATCAGAGCAAGGCTCACATTTTTCTTTTGCTTAACAGCTTGTGAGAAAAGATTATGGCAAATCAAGCTATCATAGGAGCACTCTTCCAAGAAGGAACTTCACAAGTAAGGCCACCATACTTTAATGGACAATATTTCTCCCACTGAAAAGTGCATATGGAAATATATGCAAAGGCTTATGATGTTAAAGTCTGGAGAGTTATCAAAAAGGTGAACTATCCCCTACCGGCTACCGCTCAACCACTTGTTGATCCCAAATATATAGATTCATATACAGATGAGCAAATGGCAGTTGTACAAGTCAACAATAAGGCGATAAATTTTCTCTACAATGCTATAAGTGGTGAAGAGTATGAGAAAATCTCCAGTTTTGATACGGCCAAAGAGATGTGAGATAAGCTTGAAGTTACATATGAAGGAACCAACAAAGTAAAGAAAACACACATTAACATGTTGGTTCATGATTATGAACTCTTTTAGATGAAAGAATGAGAATCTACTGAAGAGATGTTTGCCAGATTCACCTAAATCATTAGGATGTTGGATAGATGAGGACACTTCAGACGATGAATGCAATGATAATAATGAGAATTATTTCATGGAACGAGGTGAAACAAGCGAGGTAAGGTCTTATAACTGTGAAAGATGTAATGAATTGCAGGATATTATTTGTGAGCACGTGATTTTTGCCTAAAGCAAATTATTCCCAGAAATTCAAACAAAAACAATTTCTTTATTATTTTACAATTTTTGTGAATTTTGATGTCATTTTCTGTTAGTTGTTGCATTTTATCTGTGCATTTTAATTCATATGAAAAATACAAAATATGCATTTCCATTTAGGATCTAATTTCATATTTTAGTTTTAATTAGGGGTTAATTTGTTTTAGAACAAAATATGAAGAAAATAACAAAAATAGTTCACTTTTGCATTTTTAATTGTTTAATTGTGAATTCGTCCCGAAATAGTTTTTAAAATAATTTTAGAAATCAATTAGTTTAATTTTGAAATATATTAGGACTATATTTTAATTGTTGAAATTTTATAAAATTAAAAAATATACAATAAAATACAAAAATTAGATAAAAGAAACAAATGAAAAGGAAGAAGAAAACAAAAAGAATAAAAGAGGGCTACTCACAATTGGGCCATTTCAATTAACTCACCCAGCCCAAAAGAAAAAAACCAAAACCAAACATACCCCAGAAACCGGCCCAAACCCGTCCCTCTACCCGGTCCGCCCCTCTTGCCCTCGAAACGACGTCGTTTCGTTCCCAGTTAATCTGGACCGTCGAGGTTAATCAATCCAACGGTCGAGAAGTGTGGGTCGTTGAGTATATCAGTGTCCGAAGTTAGCCCACCCCTCTCAGACCCCCCCCCCCCCGTCCATCTCTAACCTAAACCCTAAAAACCAACCGCCCCCATATCCTTTCACCGGAGCTCACCGGCGGTGAACGACACCTACGCCAAATTACCCCAAAATAACACCATGAGACCTCCTCTTCTCCCTCGTCATGAATCCACCACCCGTTTCCTTCAAATCCAGCCCTATCTCGTCGAATCCTCGATCAAAGATTCTTCGGCCAAATCCCAAAGTAACCCAATCACCACCAAATTAACACCATGTGACTGCCTGGGCCTCCTCTAACCAACCCCCATAGCCCTGTCTCTCGAATCTACCTGGAACAACTCGAATATCAAATCGAAAGTTTCCGACCAAAACCCTAATGCAAAATCTCCTTGATTTCGGACCCTAACAACCCTAACCAGGTGTTTACTTATGAAAACACGTGGTTAAGGCTGTTACAGGTCAGAAATTTCGGGGGATTTGGAGAAACAACCACTGGCCGGAACTCTTTGTTGTCAGTGAGTTCTTGTTGGTATTTTCTTTTATTTTTAATTTCTTTTTCCTTTTCTGATTTTCTGCATGTGTGAATTCCATGGTCAATGGCTAGTTTAATTTGCGTTTTAAATTTTGTCAATATTGTTCTAGTCTTGTGTCCTGATTTTTTGTGATTAAGTCTAGTTGTTTGTTTGATTTTAATATGTTCCAATTCCTGATCTTAGTTTGATTTTAGTTAAGCCATTGATAATTTGTTAATTAGTTTTACTAAGTTTTGCTTGAATTAATTCCTGGTGTTCCTTTAGTTTAGGTTAATTACTAATTAGTTCAGTTTCAGTTTAATTAATCATCATGATTTGTTGAATTTGGTTATAGTTGATAGCTTAATTTGGTCATTAATTCTGAGTTCAATTGCTCGACTCAATAAGAGTTTAAATCGGGATTGATGCAGAGTTTAGGAAAATGTTTGGTTATAAATGTACTTTTAGTTTAAGTTCAGGGGTAGTTTGGGCATGGAAAAGGGCTGTTTTGTTAAAGAATAGTAATTTCAAAACCAAAATAAGGGTAGTATAGGTATTCTAGAGGTAGAAGAGCACCCTAGGGCATTCTAGAAGGGGGCCTTGGTGTAAGTTTCAGTTTTTTTAGAAGCAGTAACTTGAGTAACAAGTTAGGAAATGAGGGTGTTAACTTGTGTAATAAGTTAGAAAACAAGAGACTAATATGCAATTGAAAATCTGAAGCTTCCCCTTAGTTTTGCCTATAAAAGGCAGTCTTTATTGCTTTGTTGAGGGAAGGTTTTGGCACCCCAAAAATTCTCCAAAATTCCCCCCAAAAATCATTCTGCAGATCTGAGCTTCAGAATTTGAATTTCAAATAAATAAAAAAAATTCAAACTCTGAACTTTTATAGCCCAAATCCCCTTATAGATTTCAGATTCTGCCAAAAATCCAAAAACAAACACAAAAGCAATAGAAAAGTCCAAAAAAAAAAATACTATTGTTACATTAGTTTCCTTAAGTCATTTTCAGAGTTCAGCACTTAATTTGAGTTTCTAGCTCAATTAGGATCTAAAACTGCTTGAATTCCTTTGTTTCTATTTGGTATTTGAGGTCTGAAGGTAATTTGGGTCAGCTGGGCATTGAATATGATTAAATCGAGTTGATTATGGTAATCTATTAAGTGTGCGGGTATGCTGGGTTCATTTTCTGGTTGTTTGATATAGTTTTGGGTTAATTTGTTGATTCTGCTTGGTCTTCAATTCATTTTTGAACTGCTGAATCCTTTTTGGGCTGTTGTACTCATTCATTGACTGTTGTTGGGTTATCACTGGTTCCCTGGAACTGTTACTGTTGCTAACTTCTCCTTCTTCCTTTGATCTTCTGATTTCCAGGTACACGTTTTTGAACCTGTTTCGATGTATCATCCCCTGTTGACAACATGAAATGAAATTGAAGCAAATTCTCTGTTGTAGATCTGTTAGCTTGTTATATTTGAGATAGTTTGTCATGATTTGGTGGTTGTACACTGTTATCAAATTCGAAATGCATAATTGAACTAACTGGTTATGTATTAATGGGACTGTAAACTATTATGTCTCAGATTCATGTGAGTTTATTTTTCGAGTTAATTACTAGTTGTAGTTAGTCCCCTATTAGCTGATGCATACACCTGTTAAGTACTAGTTGTAGTTAATTTCATAGAATAAGTCCATATTAGTTGTAATTAATTCCCTATTAGCTGGTTCATGTCCCTGTATTACCAGACGGTTCAGTACGAGATAGAACTTCTACTGGTTATTTTCATATTCTCAATCTGTAATTAAGTAGATCATAGTCATAGATGAATACGTTGGTTTAAATGTTGGATTTAAGTTCGAGTCTCAGCATGTTGATTCATAAGTACGGAAACTACTGTCCAATCCCACTAGGATTCTGAAATTGACGATAAGTCTCTAGTTTTGTTTTCTAAAAATTGAATTGTTGCTTCATATTCCTGGACGGTTTTGAATGTCAAGTAGTGTATTATAGATGTTAATCCAACGATGTGAAAGGACTGTGGCCTGGTGATCATTTGAATTAAATTTCGTTTCATAATTAGTATTGTGGCCTGTTTCAACTTGAGCCATATTTCTGGGCTCACTTTGGCCCAGTGGCGTGAAGCCCTGCCAGAATAGCGCAAGACCCATTGCTGATCACTTAATTGCTAAGAACTGAAAGTTGGCGTATGTTTGGGCCCTGAAGCTTGAGCTTCTTGTGAATCGGACTGGGGCCCAACAGACTGAAACCCCATTGGGCTGCTGAATCATAACCCTAAGGTTTGGGTCTCTTTGAATGCTTCTAGTGATAATTGATTGGTTAACTAATAAATTAGGGCCTTTAGAGACAAATAAAAATAGAAGAATATAGTTGCTTTTAGGTTGGGTTTTTTTTTATAAAATGAGACGAGTCTCGCCCAATGAAATATAAAATTGCGGGGCCTTCAGTAAAAACTAAAAAATATTTAGAAATTCGGGACGGGCCGTTCAGCGAATTTCACGGCTTTCCTCAAAATAAATATGCATTAGATTCTTTAGGCACGATTTTAATAAAAGTATCTTCTTAAACTCGGGTGCGCATTGATGCGACCCAAATCCAAATCTCAACGAAGTCGAAATGTGTTAACAACCACGGGTGCATTGATTGCGACGTGGTTCGAGACGCGTTTTCGCGACATTGCAATTCTTTTAAAATAATAACAAAAGTGGTTTACGAATAAAAAGCACATAAGCTAGCATGTATTTAAATCAGATAAAATCAAATGCAACAGCTAAGCAACCGTGCTGAACCACGGGACCCGAGAATGCCTAACACCTTCTCCCAGGTTAACAGAATTCCTTATCCGAATTTCTGGTTCGCAGACTGTGATACGGAGTCATATTTTTTCTCAGTTCGGGATTCAACCGGTGACTTGGGACACCATTAATCTCCCAAGTGGCAACTCTGAATAATTAATAATTAAATCATGTTCCGATTGTCCTTTAAGTGGAAAAACTCCTTTACGCCCTCGCTGGTGTAGGTGAAAAAGGAGGTGTGACATTATTGATCTTACTTTGAAAGAGTCTCAAAAAATGATGAATGAACTAAATAGACTCAACAAAGAAGTAAAAGACTGGAAACTCAATTATGAAGTATGTGAAATCAAAAAAGAAGTACTTCAAGAAAAGTTTGAGGGATTGCAATGCAACTTAATAGCATGTGCAAATTCACCAGTCATAGTTCTATCAGGTCATACCAGGCTACTTACAAGTCAACTGGAGAAGGACCAGCCAGAACATAGTCCACTAGTACTAACACTAATGAAAGATCCAAAAAAGGATCAGGAGTTACGTGTCACTACTGCAACAAAAGTGGACATAGATATTCTTTTTGTCGATTTTGTCAAGTCAAATATTTCAAGATGGATTTGGAAACCCAAAAACAATTCTGAACCTAGTAATACTAACCAACCAAGACCAAAGCAAGCTTGGGTACCTAAAAGAAAGTAATCACTATGCTTTGTAGGAATACCATAGGAGAAGTCACAAAGGAAAATGGTACTTAGATAGTGCATGTTCCAGCCACATGATAGGTAATAAAAACCTGTTTAAGGAAGTTACAAAATAGATGGAGGAAGCATCAAGTTTGGCGATGATTCAAAAGGAAAAATAGTCGTTATCGGAACAGTTCCCTTCAATAACAACTGCGATATCACTGAGGTTTATCTCATTGATAGACTTAACTGCAATCTTCTGAGTATATGTCAGCTATGCGACTCAGGGTATAAGGTAAAGTTCAAGAAAACAGGCTGTGCTATTGAAGATGAGACAGGTAAAATAATCCTCCCAGGTAAAAGGTATGGAAATATTTACATTCTTGATGGTTTGAAAATATAGATGGTCATATTTGTTTAACATCCATATCTGATTATCCTTGGTTATGGCATAGGAAACTTGGTCATGCAAGCATGCATTTGATAGAAATCTTTCTAAGCATGAGTTAGTTATTGGTTTACCCAAACTGAATTTCTCTAGAAATCATATATGTGACGTTTGTCAAATTAGAAAACAAACTAGAAACTCTTTCAAAAATAAGGATATTGTATCTACCTCTAAGCCTTTGCAACTGCTTCATATGGATTTATTTGGGCCTATTAGAACTGCTATAGGAGGAAAATGATATGCTTTTGTTATTGTTGATGATTACTCACGTTTTACTTGGGTGATTTTCTTATCTCATAAAGATGAAACGTTGAAAATTTTTGAGACTTTTTGTAAGAAGGTTGAAAGAGAAAAGAGGTATCTGATTACAACAATCCAAAGTGATCATGAAAGAGAATTTGAAACTAGAGCATTTGAAGACTTCTGTAATGATCAAGGATATACTCATAATTTCTCTGCACCAAGATCACCTCAACAGAATGGAGTCGTTGAAAGGAAAAATAGAACCCTGCAAGATATGGCAAGAACTATGTTACTAGAACATTCAGTGCCAAATCATTTCTGGGCAGAAGGAGTAAGTACAGCATGTCACATTCTCAACTGATGTGTCACGACCCATTTTTATTATAGGTCATGATGGCGCCCAACACCATTGTCGGGCAAGCCAACGAGGAGATATAAACAAGTTCTCATTTTACTTTTACCAAAATAATTGCAGTAATTCCTTAAGTTAAAGTTAAAACAAGTGATAACCGGTAAGGTACCAAAAATAATTATACAATTCCCAAAAGAATAGTCTACCAAAGTGTGTGCCAAGACCCGGTGTCACAAGTTGTGGGCAACTAGTAGAATATACAAAAGAATAAATCTATCCTACTGTCCGAAATAGAATAGGCAACAAAAATAACTAAAGAGAGACTCCATCAAGATGTTGAACGGCACAGGAAGGAGGTACCTCACCGTGGAAGTCTCGGAATTTGCTCAGGGATATGCACCAGACTGATAGCCATATGTACCTGCCTCAAATCCTGTACAATTATGTACAGAAGTGTAGTATGAGTATATAAACAATATGTACCCAGTAAGTATCTTGTCTAATCTCGAAGAAGTAGAGATGAGACGTCGACTTGACACTTACTAGGGTCAAATAATATGAGAGATAAATTATACAGAGCATGGATAAAACAAATAATTAGCAGTGTATAGCAAGAATTAACAGGTCCTCTCCTAGATAATGTCACAGCTGGCAACTTCCATTCCAAGACAATTAATAAAACTCAAGTCATAGAAAAATACTGAGTAAAACATGCGCAAGTAGTGCGAGGTCGTACGACTTGATCCAACATAAAAGTAAATTGTGCACTGTCGAGGGTCGAACGACACGAACCATATATGAATCTATTACCCCGCTCGCGAATCAACTATGCGACGCGGTCAAATGTAATTAAACACAATAACAAGCAAACACGAACATATAACTAGGGAGCAATTACTCACTGAATTATCAATTTCTCATTTAAAAAGGTCAAGAAAGATAATGTTCCTCTTAACTAGTCTCATTTATCATAATCACCATGATTTAAACAATCCAAATTAAACATAGAGTTGCAAGAGTATCACATAAAGCATGCTTTTGTGTCCAAAACTACCCGGACTTAGCATAATAGTAGTTACGCACGGACTCTCTTCATCTAGTGCAAATGCAGCCCCCGAATTTAATGGCAAATTATTAGATTACATCACCTATAGGGACAATTCTCTCTTACAAGGTTAGATAGGAGACTCACCTCGCTCCAAAGTGCACTTCCAATACCAAGACCGAGCCCCAACTCTCAATTTGGAGCAGAATAGTCCAAAACTAGTTAAATGGGGTAAGAATTAGTCAATACAAGCTCACAATATCACATTCTAACTATTAAAGTAATTTCCCAACCTTAAACATAAGTTTCCTAAAATCCGACCCCGGGCCTACGTGCCCGGATTCCGAAAATTTTCAAAGAAAGTTGTTCAAAGATCAATAATATATGATTTCTAATTCATTTCATAACAAATTTTGTGGCCAAATCTAACTTTTGTCAAAACCCTATGTTTCGCTCTAACCCCATAATTTTACCTTAATCTTTATGTGTTAATCTACCCAAGACTCGAGTATTACGCTAGAGATAGGTGGGATAAACTTACCTCAAGATGCTAGGTGAAGGTCCTTTTACAAGAGCTCCAAAATCGCCCAATGGATGAATGAAAAATGGCCAAAATGACTTAGAGCCCGTAATAAATGAAGCTCAGTGCTTCAGTGATTTTCGCATCTGCGGTCAGGGGACCGCATCTGCAGAATTGACCAAGCGGGATGGGACCGCTTTTGCGGTCTTGTAGCCGCTTCTGCGGCTTGGGAGCTGCTTCTGCGGTTTTGGGCCTGGCCTGCCTTGGCCGCATCTGCGAGAGGACGACCGCCTCTGTGGTCTCGCACCTGCGGGTGACCAACCGCAGGTGCGGTTATGACAGAAACCAGAAGCTTCAGCTCTTCTCAACTTTTCCAACTTCACTCGAGCCCGTCCGATTGACGCTCGGGGCTCCCGGGCCCCGCCCGAACATACCAACAAGTCTGAAATCATGAAGTGGACCCGCTCGAACATTTGAAACACCCAAAACAACACTAAATCTCCGAATCACCCCTAAAACCAATTGAATCAAACTCATGAACTTCAAGTTCTTAAATTCACTTCTAACGTGACGAAATGTACTTATACTACTCGGATTGACACCAAATTTTGCGAGCAGGTCTTGAATGTTATATTGGACCTGTACTGGGCTCCGGAACCAACCTACGAGCCTGATACCAACCTGATCAATCATTATTTAGTTTCTTTAAATCCTTAGAATTTCAGTTTAACAATTTCTAATAAAAATTCATTACTCGGGCTAGGGACCTCGGAATTTGATTCCGGACATACGCTCATGTCCCATATTTTCCCACGGACCCTCCGGAACCATCAAAACACGAATCCGGGTTGGTTTGCTAAACTGTTAACCAAAGTCAAACTTAGCCTTTTAAGAAAATCTTAAGGAATCAAATGAGCATATTTCAACCCAAATTCTTCCAAATCCCGAACCAACCATCCCTACAGATCGTAAATTAGTTAAAGCGAGCGCGGGAAATTTTATTTAGGGGACGGGGTTCTAAAAAGCAAAACGACCAGTCGGGTCGTTACATTCTCCACCTCTTAAACAAACGTTCGTCCTCGAACGGACATAGAAAAGTACAAGAGGTGCTGAATAAATATGGGTATCTGCTCCACATGTCCTCCTCGGACTCCCAGGTCGCCTCCTCGACTGGTTGGCCCCTCCACTGGACCTTTACTGTTGAAATCCTCTTGGATCATAACTGGTGATCCTATCTATCAATAATGGCAACTGGTTCCTTCTCGTAACTTGAGATCTCATCCAACTGAATAGTACTGAAGTCTAACACATGGGACAAGTCGGCATGATACCTCCGAAGCATAGACACGTGAAAAATTGGCTGAACTTCCCGATAAACTGGGGGTAAAGCAAGCTTGTAAGCAATCTCCCCAACTCCCCTCAACACCTCAAATGGGACAATAAACCTTGGGCTCAGCTTTCCCTTCTTCCCGAACCTCATAACACCCTTCATTGGCAAAACTTTCAAGAGGACCTTCTCGCCAACCATGAATGATACATCACTCAGCTTCTGATCCGCGTAACTCTACTATCTGGACTGAGTTGTGTGAAGCCTCTCCTGAATCAACTTTACCTTGTCCAAGGCATCTTGCACCAAATCTGCACCGTATAACTTAGCCTCACCAGGCTCAAACCACCCGATAGTAGAACGACACCGCTGATCGTATAAAGCCTCAAATGGAGCCATCTTAATGCTGGACTAATAGCTGTTATTGTAAGCAAACTCTGCCAAAGGCAAGAACTGATCCCATTGTCCTCCAAAGTCAATCACTCATGCTCTGAGCACGTCCTCCAAAATCTGAACTGTCCGCTCCGACTGCACATCGGTCTGAGGATGAAATGCTGTGCTAAGCTCTACATGGGTCCCCGACTCATTCTGAACGGCTCTCTAGAAATGGGAAGTGAATTGAGGGCCTCTATCTGATGCAATGGAAACGGGCACACCGTGCAACCTGACTCTCTCTCGAATGTAAATCTGGGCCAATCTCTCTGAAGTGCAAGTAGTCACAACCAGAATAAAGTGCGCCAACTTGGTCAATCTGTTAACAATGACCCATACTGTATCAAACTTTTGCAAGGTCCGGGGCAACCCAACTACAAAGTCCATAGTAATGCGCTCCCACTTCCACTCTGGTATAGACATCTGCTGAAGTAGGCCACCCGGCCTCTAGTGATCATACTTAACCTTCTGGCAATTCAAATACTTAGCCACATACTCCACTATGTCCTTCTTCATTCTCTGCCCGCAATAATGCTGCCTCAAGTCGCGATACATCTTCGTTGCACCCAGATAAATGGAATACCGTGAACTGTGTGCCTCTTCTAGTATATTCGCTCTCAAACCATCAACATTAGGAACACATAAGCGATCCTGGAGTCACAAAACACCATCCTCACTAATAGAAACCTCCTTGGCACTACCCTAAGGCACTATCTCTCTAAGAACTACCAAATGTGGATCATCGAACTGTCGGGCCTTGATCTAACCCAATAATGATGACTGAGCAACCACGCATGCAATAACTCGGCTGGGCTCTGAAATATCCAACCTCACAAGTCTGTTAGCCAAGGACTCAATGTCCGAAGATAGTGGCCTCTCCTCTGCTGGAATGAATGCCAAGCTATCCATACTCACTGCCTTCTTGCTTAAGGTATCCACGACCACATTTGCCTTGCCCGTATGATAAAAAATGGTGATATCATAATTCTTCAGCATCTCAAGCCATCTATGCTATCTCAAATTGAGATCTATCTACTTGAACAAGTGCTGTAAGCTGCGATGATCAGTATAAACCTCACATGATACCCCATACAGATAATGCCTCCATATCTTCAGAGCATGAGCAATCGTGGACAACTCCAAATCGTGCACAAGATAATTTTTCTCATGGATCTTCAACTGATGCGAAGCATATGCAATAACTCGTCTCTCCTGCATCAATACACAACCCAATTCAACACGCGAAACATCACAATATGATGTATACATCCCTGAACCGGAAGGCAACACAAGAACTGGTGTTGTAGTCAAAGCTATTTTATGCTTCTGAAAGCTCTCCTCACAATCATCGGACCAACGGAATGGAGCACCCTTCTGGGTCAATCTAGTTAGAGGTGATGCAATAGATGAAAAGCCCTACACGAATCGTCTGTAATAACCTGCTAACCCCAAGAAACTCCTGATCTCGGTCACTGAAGTATGATGTGGCCAACCCTGAACTGCAAATCTTCTTGGGATCCACCTTAATACCCTCTCCTGACACAACATTCCCCAAGAATGCCACTGACTCTAGCCAAAACTCACACTTGGAGAACTTAGCATATAACTTCTGCTCTCAAAAGGTCTGAAGCACTACCCTCAGATGCTTCTCGTGCTCCCCCAGGCTACGTGAGTATATCAAGATGTCGTCAATGAAGACGATGACAAAGGAGTCAATATAAGGTCTGAACACCCTATTCATCAAGTTCATAAATGCCGGTGGGGCATTAGTCAAGCCAAAAAACATCACCAAAAACTCATAATGGCCATATCTAGTCCGGAATGTAGTCTTCGGAACATCCGAGTCCTGAATCTTCAACTGATGGTACCCCGACCTCAAGTCGATCTTAGAGAACACCCTAGCACCCTGCAATTTGTCAAACAAATTGTCGATGCGAGGTAATGGATACTTGTTTTTGATGGTGAGTTTGTTAAACTGGCGGTAATCAATGTACATCCGCATAGTCCCATCCTTCTTCTTCACAAATAACACTGGTGCACCCCAAGGCGATACACTGGGTCTAACAAACCCCTTTGCTAACAACTTCTCAAGCTGCTCCTTCAACTCCTTAAGAGCCATACGGTACAGTGGGATAGATATAGGCTGAGTGCAAGGAGCCAAATCAATACAGAAATCAATATCACGATCCGATGGCATGTCGGGAAGATTAGAAGGAAATACATCAGCGAACTCTCGAACTACTGGGACTGAATCAATCATTGGAGACTCTGCGGTGGTGTCCCGAACATAAGCCAAATAAGCCAAACACCCTTTCTCGACCATATGCCGAGCCTTTAGGAAAGAGATAACCCGGCTAGACGTATCAACTGTGGAACCCTTCCATTCCAACCTTGGCAACCCTGGCATTGCTAATGTAACATTCTTGGTATGGCAATCTAGGACGACGTGATATGGAGATAACCAATCCATGCCCAGGATGATCTCAAAGTCAATCATATCAAGCAACTGGATATGACCACACAGGACCGGTAGATTCGATCCACAACCACAGAATCGCCCACAGGAGTGGACACATGAACATGAGTGCCTAAAGGCGCAAGAGGAATAACCAGGAAACGAGAAAGCAGAGATGATACATATGAATAGGTGGACCTGGATCAAACAATACCGAAGCATCTCTACCGCAGACGGAAATAATACCTATGATGACGGAATCTAAGGACAATGCATCTGGCCTAGCCGGTAGGGCATAGAATATGGCTGGAGCACCAGCTATCTGGCCTCCACCTGACTGAGTAGTAGCTGACTGTCCTCTCCTTACCTGGCCTCCACCTCTAGGACGACCTCTACCCGCCTGTCCCTCGCTTCTGGGAGGCTGAGCAACCGGAGCTGAAATCATAGGCTACTGACCCTGTTGTACTGCCATGCACTGAAGTCTGGGTAAGGTCCTTTTCATGTGACCCGGATCTCCACACTCATAGCAACCCCTTGGCGCCATAGCCTACTGCCCTAAAGTCTGAGCCTGCTGACCCGAATATCCACCAGAAGAATCCTGAACGACTGGTGGGCAATATGAACTCTCTGGCATGGCACTGAAGTAAGCACTGGAAGAACCCTGATGACCGGAATACTCGCTGGAGGAACCCTGAATAGCTGGTGGGCGGTAAGAACTCTTCGGCATCACACTGAAATAAGGTCTCACTAGACCACCTTGGGGAGGTGGTGGTGGTGCTAAATACGAGGGCCTGCTGGGCTGACCCTTCCCCGTGTGCCCCCTACCCTTGTATGGGGCACCTCTAAACTCTCCAGAAACCGGGCCCTCTTGTCCTACTGAAACTTCTCTCTACCCCTCTGGTGATAACTCTCAATCTTGCGAGAAATCTCCACCATTAGCTGATACTCAGTACCCATCTATGCCTGTCGGGCCATGCTAGCTCAAATACAGGGGTGCCCTGCAACAAATCTTTGCACTCTCTCTGCATCCGTGGGAAGTATCATGAGTGCATGGCGAGACAACTCAGAGAACCTCGCCTCATAATAGGTCACGGACATTAGACCCTGCTCAAGATGCTCAAACTAATACCGCAGCTCTTCCCTCTCAGAGGGTGGAATATACCTATCCAAGAATAACTGTGTGAACTGACCCCAAGTGAGGGGAGGAGAACCTGCTGGCCTACCAAGAACATAGGACTGCCACCATCTACGGGCCCTGTCCTCCAACTAAAAAGTAGTGAAGTCAACTCTATGCGACTCCAATATCCTCATGTTGTGCAGTCTGTCCCTACACTTATCAATGAAATCCTGGGCATTCTCATGAGGATAACCCCCGAATATAGGAGGGTGAAGTCTAGTCTATCTATCCAATAACTTCTGTGGGTCACCATCCACAGCTGGTTTGGGCTTGGGTACCACTGTAGCGACTGGCTGATCCCCATCTCTGGGTAGTGCACCCGGAGTCTGATACACTGCAGCTGCGTGACCAGGAACCTGAGCAGTAGGGGTATGTGCTTCCCCTCCTACCTGTGATGTAGCTGGATCTGCTGGAAATAAACCAGCCTGAGACATGGTGTCTATGAACCGCAGCATACAGCCCATGACCTCCTAGAAATCCGGTGCTGTTATAAAGTCTGCCCGGGTAGGCTCGACTATGGGCACCTTGCCTTGCGCCTCAACGATAGGATCTCCCACAGGATCTGCTAGTGGTGCTACAGGGATAAATCTAGGACGCCTTCGTCCCCTACCTCGTCCCCTACCTCGGGCCGTGCCCTCCCCTGGCCTCAGCCTCAGCCTCTAGCAACGGGGGGAGCAGCTCCTCCCGGGTCTGGAACATCAGCCGTGCGTGTCCTCACCATTTGTGAGAGAATTAAAGAGGGAAATTTAGTATACCAACAACTGCACGATAGGAAATGAATAAAGAGTAGTTTCCTAACACCCTATAACCTCTCGAAGATAAATACAGATGTCTCTGTACCGATCAGCAAGACTCTATTAGGTTTGCCCATGACTTGTGAGACCTACGTGAACCTAGTGCTCTGATACCATGTTGTCATGAACCATTTCCATTATAGGTCATGATGGCGCCCAACACCATTGCCGGGCAAGCAAACACGGAAATATAAACAAGTTCTCATTTTAATTTTACAAAAATAATTGCAGTAATTCCTTTAGTTAAAGTAAAAACAAGTGATAATCGGTAAGGTACCAAAAATAATTATACAATGCCCAAAAGAATAGTCTACCAAATTGTGTGCCAAGATCTGGTGTCACGAGTTGTCGGTAACTAGTAGAATATACAAAAGAATAAATCTATCCTACTGTCCGAAATAGAATAGACAACAAAAATAACTAAAGAGAGACTCCATCAAGCTGCTGAACGGCACAGGAAGGGGTAGCTCACCGTGGAAGTCTCGGAATATGGTCAGGGATGCGCACCAAACTGATAGCCAGATGTACCTACCTCAGATCCTGTACAATTAAGTACAGAAGTGTAGTATGAGTACATAAATAACATATACCCATTAAGTATCCTATCTAATCTCGAAGAAGTAGAGATGAGACGTCGACTTGACACTTACTAGGGTCAAATAATATGAGAGATAAATTATACAGAGCATGGATAAAACAAATAATTAGCAGTGTATAGCAAGAATTAACAGGTCCTCTCCTAGATAATGTCACAGCTGGCAACTTCCATTCCAAGACAATTAATAAAACTCAAGTCATACAAAAATACTGAGTAAAACATGCGCAAGTAGTGCCAAGGTCGTACGGCCCGATCCAACATAAAAGTAAATTTTGCACTGTCGAGGGTCGAATGACACGAACCATAGATGCATCTATTACCCCGCTCGCGAATCAAACATGTGACGCGATCAAATGTAATTAAACACAGCAACAAGTAGAAAAGAACATATTACTGGGGAGCAATTACTCACTGAATTATCAACTTCTCTTTTGAAAAGGTCAAGAAAGATAATGTTCCTCTAAACAAGTCTCATTTATCATAATCACCATGATTTAAACAATCCAAATTAAACATAGAGCTGCAAGAGTATCACATAAAACATGCTTTTGGGTCCTAAACTACCCGGACTTAGCATAATAGTAGATATGCACGGACTCTCATCACCTAGTGCATATGTAGCCCCCGCATTTAGTGGAAAATTATTAGATTACATCACCTATGGGGATAATTCCCTCTTACAAGGTTAGATAGGAGACTCACCTCGATCCAAAGTGCACTTCCAATACCAAGAACGAGCCCGAACTCTCTATTTGGAGTCAAACGGTCCAAAAGTAGTTAAATGGGGTAAGAATTTGTCAATACAAGCTCACAATATCACATTATAACTATTAAAGTAATTTCCCAACCTTAAACACAAGTTTCCTAAAATTCGACCCCGTGCCCACGTGCTCGGATTCCGAAATTTGTCGAAGAAAGTTGTTCTTCGTAACCCAAGGATCAATAATATATGATTTCTAATTCATTTCATAACAAATTTCGTGGTTGAATCTAACTTTTGTCAAAACCCTAGGTTTTGCTCTAATCCCATGATTTTACCTTAATCTTTGTGTGTTAATCTACCCAAGACTCGAGTATTAAACTTGAAATAGGTAGGATAAACTTACCTCAAGATTCTAGGTGAAGGTCCTCTCACAAGAGCTCCAAAATCGCCTAATGGATTAGTGAATAATGGCCAAAATGACTTAGAGCCCGTAATAAATAAAGCTCACTGATTCAGTGATCTCCGCATTTGCGGTTAAGGAACCGCATCTGCAGTCCTACTTCTGCTACGAAGAGGCCGTATCTGCGAAATTGGCCAAGTGCGCTGGGACCACCTCTACGGTCTTGTAGCCGCTTCTACGGCTTCGGAGCCACTTTTGCGGTTTGGGCCTGGCATGCCTTGGCCGCATCTGCAAGAGGATGAACACTTCTGCGGTCTCGCACCTGCGGCTGACCAACCGCAGGTGCGATTATGACTGAAACCAGAAGCTTCAGATCTTCTCAACTTTTCCAACTTTACTCGAGCCTCGTCTGATTGACGCTCAAGGCTCTCGGGACCCGCCCGAACATACCGATAAGTCTGAAATCATGAAATGGACCCGCTCAAACCTTCAAAACACCCGAAACAACACTAAATCTACGAATCACCCCCTAAAACCAATTGAATCAAACTCATGAACTTCAAGTTCTTAAATTCACTTCTAACGTGCCGAAACGTACTTATACTACTCGGATTGACACCAAATTTTGCAGGCAGGTCTTAAATGTTATATTGGACTATACTGGGCAAAGGAACCAACCTACGAGCCCGATACAATCATGATCAATCATTATTTAGTTTCTTTAAATCCATAGAATTTCAGTTTAACAATTTCTAATAAAAATTTATTACTGGGCTAGGGACCTCGGAATTCGATTCTAGACATACGCCCAGGTCCCATATTTACCTACGGACCCTCCGGAATAGTCAAAACACGAATCCGGTTCCGTTTGCTAAAATTTTTTACCAAAGTCAAACTTAGCCTTTTAACAAAATCTTAAGGAATCAAATGAGCATATTTCAACCCAAATTCTTCCAAATCCCGAACCAACCATCCCCGCAGGTGGTAAATTAGTTAAAGCAAGCGCGAGAAATTTTATTTAGGGGGACGGGGTTTTAAAAAGCAAAACGACCAGTCGGGTCCTTACACGATGTCTGATAAGGCCTATTTTGAAGAAAACTTCTTATGAATTGTGAAAAGGTAAACATCCTAATATTAGTTATTTTCATCCCTTTAGAAGTAAGTGCTTCATTCACATTAATAGTAAGGAGAATTGTGATAACCCAAAAAGTCATCACTTGTTTTAGAAATAAATTCTGTATTTTGAGGACTTAGAAACCTCTTTCTACATCAGCTCAATTTGCGTGCGTAGTCCGGCCGCGTAGCCGGAAAGCCGTTATGTGAAAATCTATGAAAAATGATAAATTTTGCCTTTAAAATTAATTTAAGTTGACTTCGGTCAACATTTTGGGTAAACGGACCCGGACCCGTAATTTGACGGTTCCGGAGGATCCGTAGGAAAATATGGGACTTGAGCATATGCCCGGAATCGAATTCCGAGGTCACAAGCCCGAGAAATAAATATTTAAAGAAAATTGTTTTCTAGAAAATATGTGAGTTTATAGAAGCGAAACTTACACAAATGTCCCAAATAAATCTCAACTTACCAGCTTCTAGCCATTAGTCATAGACTTACCAAAACTAGCCAATAAAAATTGAAAACCCAAATAATAGGGTTCTTTCTATCAAAGAATCACATGCAAAAATCACCTTCCATATTTTAAAGCGTGATTAGCAACATTAGATACAAGACTAAAAGGAAATTTCATGGACGAGGCAGCAAATAAGGTGATGAAATAAAAAAATCTATACAATATTCCAAAAATCTAAACAAAAAATGAGCTTTTTCAATGGGCATAGTTGAAATTCATTGAAAATGTATAGATAAGTCAATATACAAAATTTGAGGAAGATTGGAGGTGATTTGAATTGGTTTTGTATCAATATTCATAATTAAATCAAGTTCAAAAAAGTGTTCTGCGACACATGTATCAAACATGTATCTCACACACAGGTATACATGGATATACATGTGATACACAATTGATACAAATATGATACATATGTGATACACAAATGATATACAGTATGATACACATATCATTTTTTTCATGTTCAGCTTTTACTTCGAATTTTCAATTCAAACCACCTCAAAACATCACCAAATCATCCCAAAACTGAGATTCAAGCTCCTTAAGTTGTGCCCAATCTATTCTAATAACACCCACTCAAAACAAAGCAAAAATTTGATATTTTTTTGCTACAAATAGCTAATTGGCTAATTTGGCTAATATAAGTAATATTTTATCAATTGGCCAATTTTTGTAATGAGCTACTTATAAAGGAACATAGCTAGTAATTTCCCTTTTTAGAAATGAAAAATGTTTGGAAGTTGTTGGTATCGAGCCCGTATTTTGGTAATGGAGCCCGGTACAGGTCTTATATGTGGTTTAAGTCGAGCCTATGAAATTTGGTAAGAAACGGAAGTCGTTTGATGTGATTCGGACCCGTAGTTGTAAAACTTGATACCTTGAAAGTTTTGAGGTTTTCCTTAGATTTCTATGCTAAATTCGTTGTTAAAGGTGTTATTTTGGCGATTTGATCGCACAGATAAGTTCATATGATGTTTTTGAGTTAGTATGCATGTTTGGTTTGGAGCCCCGAGGGCTCGGGTGAGTTTCAAATAGGTTTTAGAAGGTTTTACATTTAGAAAAAGTTGCAGGTTTTCAGTTTCTGGTGCACAGGGATTTTGTGCTTCGCGTTCGTGTGGCTTTACTTGCGAACGCGGAAGGCAATCTCCCTCAGGTAAAAATTGTTCTTTACGAATGTGGGGCTTGGGATACGAACGCGAGGTTGTGGGGGGAATACCTTATGTGAATGGGTCCATGCCCTCGCGAACGTGTAGGGTTAGTGGCCTGGGAGAGGGATTTCAAACTTACCTTACGCGAACGCGACCACTTGACCACGAACGCGATGACTCTGGGAAAAAGCTTCGCGAACACGAGCTTCTGATTGCAAATGCGATGGTAAGCTGGGCCTGACCCATCGCTAATGTGACAAGCCTATCGCGAACGCGATGAATGCTTGCCCAGTGATTTTGATTCAGTAGCAAAAACGGGCAGAACCCATTTACTTCATATTTTCGAAATTTTGGAGCATTGAGGCGATTTTCAAAAAACAATTTCTTCCCTAAAACACTGGTATATGATTCTAAACCTTTCTCTTTTGATTTTCCATTGTATTTCATCAATTTTCATCTTAAAATGTAGGGGTTTTATGGTACAAATTAGGAATTTGGGTAGAGTTAGGGTTTTTTGATTAATTGGGATTTAGACCGTATTTTGTGGTCGACTTTCGAAACTAATTGCATATTTGGGCTCGTGGGTGAATGGGTGATCAGGTTTTTCTCCGAACCACGAGTTTTGACCAAGCGGGCCCGGGGTCAATTTTTGACTTTTTGGGAAAAATGATAGAAAACCTTTAATTAAGCATTGAGTATGAGTTCTTTAGCATTTATTGATATTGTGAAATCGATTTGGACTAGATACGAGTTATTTGGAGGCAAATTCTAAAGGAAAAGCGGTGTTTGAGGCTTGAGTTGGCCGTGGATGTTTGAGGTAAGTGTTTGGTCTATCCTTAACTTGAGGGATTAGGAGTTGTGTCCTATTTGTTGTATGTTATCTGTTGAGTATGACGTATAGGCATGATAACGAGTATCTATAAGTACTACGAATGCCTAAGTTGTTGATTCTCTGTAATGGGAAAGAATTATGATTATTCTCATAGAAATATCTTATGGTTGAGTATTGGAGCTAGTTGAGGTTTCTTTTGTGAAGTTAAATGTCGGAACAAGTTTGATTATAGTTGATTCCCTTGCCGGGACGTATTTACTTTTACTGTCGATTCCCTTGCCGGGATAGTGTTGTTTCCTTATTGTTCCCTTGCTGGGACTCTTTTGTGATTGGTGTTGAATTGTATTTTGGGATCGGGTTGCAAGTCACAACAATATTATATTTGGATCGGGTTGCACGCCGCAATAATATTATATTTGGATCGGGTTGCACGCCGCAACAGTGATAAATGATATGGATCGGGTTGCACGCCGCAATAATGTTTTTATGATTTGGGTCGGGTTGCGCGCCTCAACAATAAAGGATAAAAGTGGTTATTGTTTTGTCACAATTTCCTTATTCTTTCTATTGCGAGTTTTAAATTGTTCTTTATGCTTTCCTCCTGAGTTACAGATGGTAAATAATATTCCCCCATAGCATGTTCTCCCTCCATCCATAACTGTATATTTCTGCTCTTGTTTTTCCCATGTATAAGATATAACTGCACAAGTTTATTTCGTAGTCTGGTCCTAGCCTCGTCACTACTTCGCCGGGGTTAGGCTAGGCATTTACCAGCATATGGGGTCAGTTGTGCTAATACTAAACTCTGTACTATGTGCAGATCCCGGAGCAGCATTATTCGGACCTTAGCTTGGTTGGCTTCCTTCAGTCCAGTCGGAGATCCCGAGGTAGTCCTGCAGGCGTCCGCAGTCCTTGGTGTCTCCCTCTATCCCTTCATCCTGTTTCATTTACATTTATTTTTGAAACAGTGTATTATCTTATTTTCATACCTTGTTTGTAGTAATTCTAGATTGTCTGTGAAGCGTGACACCAGTTCTGGGTAGATTTTATTTAAGAATCATGTTGGAACTATTTTGATGGTTTAATTGTTTCTTCCGCTTGTTTTAAATTTCCACTGTTTATAATTGTTGTTTCACACTTGTTAAAGAATTTAAATAAGAAAAATGTAATTTGTGCAAATGGTCGGCTTGCATAGCTTTCACTAGTAGGCGCCATCACGACTCCTGAGGGTGGGAAATCCGGGTCGTGACAAGTTGGTATTAGAGCTTTAGGCTACATGGGTCTCACAATCCACAGACAAGCTTAGTAGAGTCTGAAGGATCGGTACAGAGACGTCTGTATTTATCCCTAAAGGCTGCAAAGTTACGAAAAACTTCACATCTATTCTTTCCTGTCGTGCAGTTTGGTCTCTCAATGCTAATTGAATTTCTACTCTGTTCTTTCGAAGATGGCGTGAACACGCGCTTCCTCATCCACCGATCAGCAGCCCGAGCCCCTAGTAGCAGCTCCCACAAGGGGCAGAGGGCGAGGCCGAGGCTGAGGCAGGGACAAAGCTCAGCCCAGAGCAGCAGCACCAGTGACGGAGCCTCAGTTTAACTTTGATGATGAGGTTCCGGCCGAGACAGTTCTGGTGGGCCCAGCTCAGGTCTCAGAGGGGTTCATTGCTAGTCCAGTACTTTAGGATGCTCTGGTCCATCTAGTGGGCCTTATGGAGAGTGTCACCCGGGCAAGCTTGCTTCCTGTAGCACCAGCCATCTCTCAGGCTGGAGGAGGAGTCCAGACTCCTGCTACTTGCACTCCGGAGCAGTTCATCCGGGTGTGGTAGCTCAGACCGATGATGGAGCATCTATGTCTGCCGATGCTTTATGGAGATTGGACAGGTTCACCAAGCTCTTCACTACTACTTGCAGTGGTGCATCTTCTGAGGATCCCCAGGATTATCTAGATAGTTGTCATGAGGTTCTCAGGAACATGGGGATAGTGGAGACCAATGGGGTCGACTTTGCTACTTTTCGCTTGTCTGGATCCGCCAAGACTTGGTGGAGAGATTATTGTTTGGCTAGACCATCCGGATCACCAGCTTTGACTTAGGAACAATTTACTCAGTTATTTCTAGAAAATTTTCTCCCTATCACTCAGAGAAAGATCTATCAGAGGTAGTTTGAGCATCTCCAGCAGGTTTCTATGACTGTTACTCAATATGAGACCAAATTCATCGACTTGGCCCATCATGCTCTTATCATACTTCCCACCGAGAGAGAAAGGGTGAGGAGGTTGATTGATGGACTTATTCAGCCTATTCGACTTCAGATGGCTAAGGAGACATGGAGTGAGATTTCTTTTCAGGAGGCAGCCAAAGTGGCCAAGAGAGTTGAGATGGTTCTGTCATAGGGGGTGGTCAGGGGTATGACAAGAGGCCTCGTCATTCAAGCAGATTCAGTGGTGCCTCATCTGGAGGCAGGGATTCATATGGTAGAGGCCATCCTCCTAGGCCTTTTTAGTCAGCACTTCAGGTGTCTCATGGTGCTTCAGGTTGACGTGGTTCTCATATGCAGTATTCTGATCAGCAGCCCTATAGTACACCACCAGCTCCTATCAATGCACCACCGCTCTAGAGTTTTCAGGGTGGTCATTCAGGTCGCTAGGTTCAGTCTCAGTTTCCTCAGCCGCAGCACTTAGGTGGATGCTTTGAGTGCGCTGAGTATGGTCATGTCCGGAGGGCTTGTCCGAGATTAGTGGGTATTCAGTCGCAGCAACAGGGTTCCCGTGCTATGGTTCATGTGCCAGGTGTTCCACCGCCTGCTCCACCAGCTAAGGTGGGGGTAGAGGTGCTAGAGGTAGAGGTAGAGGTATTAGAGGTAGAGGTGGAGGCCAGCCAGCAGCAGGCCGTCCTAAAGATGTAGTCCAGGGTGGAGGGGCTCAGCCCCGATGTTATGCTCTTCCATCCAGGCTTAAGGCTAAGGCTTCTGATGCAGTTATCACAGGTACTGCTTTGGTTTGTAGTAGAGATGCTTCAATCCTATTTGATCCAGGGTCTACATACTCCTATGTGTCATCTTATTTTGTACCGTATCTGGTCTTGCCTAGTGATTCTTTGAGTGCTCCTATATATGTGTCTACACCGGTAGGTGGTTCTATTATGGTAGATCGAGTCCATTCGTGTGTAGTTGTGATTGGGGGTCTTGAGACTCGTGTATATTTGTTACTTCTAGACACGGTTGATTTTGATGTCATATCAGGGATGGACTGGTTATCACCTTACCATGCTATCTTGGATTGTTATGTCAAGACTGTGACCTTAGTATTGCAGAGTTTACATTGTTTAGAGTGGAGAGGGACTCCTGGTCATTCTACCCGTAGTGTTGTCTCATATATGAAGGCTCGGCGTATGGTCAAGAAGGGGTGATTGACCTATTTTGCATATGTTTGTTATTGTAGTGCCGAGGTTCCTTCAATTGATTCTGTGCCTGTTGTTCGTGAGCTTACTGAGGCATCTCCTTCAGTCCTGCCGGAAATGCCACCGACATGGATATTGACTTCTATATTGATTTGGCTCAAGGCACTCAACCCATTTCTATTCCGCCGTATCATATGGCCCCGCCTGAGTTGAAAGAATTAAAGGAGTGGTTGCAAGACTTTCTTGAAAAAGGTTTCATTAGACCTAGTGTTTCACCTTGGGGTGTGCCGGTGTTGTTTGTTAAGAAGAAGGACAGATTGATGAGAATGTGTATAGATTACTGGTAGTTGAACAAGGTCACAATCAAGAATAAGTATCCATTGCCGAGGATTGACAATTTGTTCGATCAGCTTTAGGGTGCCAAGGTATTTTCGAAGATTGACTTCAGATCTGGCTACCATCAGTTGAGGATTAGGGCATCTGATGTCCCTAAGACAGCTTTCCGCACTCGGTACGGGCATTATAAGTTCTTGGTGATATTATTCGGGTTGACAAATGCCCCAGTACCTTTTATGGATTTGATGAACCGAGTGTTCAGGCCTTACTTGGATTCGTTCGCGATAGTCTTCATTGATGATATTTTGATCTATTCCTGCAGCCAGGAGGAGCATGAGCAGCACCTGAGAGTGGTTCTTCAGACTTTGAGGGATAGTCATTTGTATGCTATGTTTTCGAAGTGCGAGTTCTGGTTGAGTTCAGTTGCATTCCTGGCTCATGTTATATCAGCAGAGGGTATTCAGGTTGATCCGAAGAAGATAGAGGCAGTCAAGAACTGGCCTAGACCAGCATCAGCTACAAAGATCCGGAGTTTCTTGGGATTGGCAGGCTACTATCATCGGTTTGTGGAGGGGTTTTTATCTATTGCAGCCCCGATGACCAGGTTGACCCAGAAGGGTGCCTAGTTTAGGTGAAATTGAAACTGTTGAGTTCCTAATAAGTACTACGAATGCCTAAGTTGTTGATTCTCTGTGTTGGGCAAGAATTATGATTATTCTCTTGGAAATTAATTATGGTTGAGTATTGGAGCTAGTTGAGGTTTCTTTTGTGAAGTTAAATGTCGGAACAAGTTTGGTTATAGTTGATTCCCTTGTCGGGACGTATTTACTTATACTGTCGATTCCCTTGCCGGGATAGTGTTGTTTCCTTATTGTTCCCTTGCTGGGACTCTTTTGTGATTGATGTGGTATTGTATTTTGGGATTGGGTTGCACTCCATAACAATATTATATTTTAATCGGGTTGCACGCCACAACAATATTATATTTGGATCGGGTTGCACGCCGTAACAATATTATATTTGGATTGGGTTGCATGCCGCAACAGTGATAAATGATATGGATCGGGTTGCATGATGCAACAATGTTTTTATGATTTGGGAAGGGTTGCGCGCCGCAACAATAAAGAATAAAAGTGGTTATTGTTTTTTCACAGTTTCCTTATTCTTTCTGTTGCGAGTTTTAAATTGTTCTTTATGCTTTCCTCCTGAGTTACTGATAGTAAATTATATTCCCTCGTAGCATGTTCCCCCTCCATCCTTAACTGTATATTTCTGCTCTTGTTTTTCCGTTGTCTAAGATATAACTACACAGGTTTATTTGGTAGTCTGGTCCTAACCTCGTCACTACTTCGCCGGGGTTAGGCTAGGCACTTACTAGCACATGGGGTCGGTTGTGCTGATACTACACTTTGCACTGTGTGCAGATCCCGAAGCAGCAACATTCGGACCTTAGCTTGGGTGGCTACCTTCAGTCTAGTCAGAGATCCCGAGGTAGTCTTGCAGGCATCCGCAGGCCCTGGAGTCTCCCTCTATCCCTTCATCCTGTTTCATTTGCATATTTCAGAAACAGTGTATTATCTATTTTTCAAACCTTGTTTGTAATAATTCTAGACTGTCTGTGAAGCATGACACCAGTTCTGGGTAGATTTTGTTTAAGAATCATGTTGGAACTATTTAGATGGCTTAATTATTTCTTCCGCTTGTTTTAAATTTCTACTGTTTATAACTTTTGTTTCACACTTGTTAAAGAATTAAAATGAGAAAAATATAATTTATGCAAATGGTCGGCTTGCCTAGCATCACTAGTAGGCGCCATCACGACTCCCGAGGGTGGAAAATCCGGGTCGTGACAAGAATCTTGGAAAATTCTATCCAAGAAGTGATGAAGGTAATTTTCTGTGTTATTCATTAAATAGCAGATCTTTTAGAGTCTATAATAAATGCACATTCTGCGTGGAAGAATCTATACATGTTATATTTGATGAAAATAACTCTTCGGCCGAGAAAGGAATTACTACAGGTGATGAAGATCAAGCTCAAGAAATTCAAGAGACAAACAAATCTCAAAAGTCGACTAATGGATCTGATGTTGTGATAGAGTTAACTAATGAAACCAGCAACAATCCACTAGAACCTCCGAAGGAGTCAACTACTCATATAGTTCGTCCCTATGAATGGAGAAGTGAACCCGAATATCCTTAAAAATTCATCATAGGAGATCCAAGCGAAGGAATGAAAACCAGAAGAGCTCTCAAGAAGAAAGAAAACATAGCACTAATCTCTCAGATTGAGCCAAAGAAAATAGAGGAAGCTCTAAAGACTCAAGTTGGATGCAAGCAATGCAGGAAGAGCTAGATCAATTCAACAAAAATTAAGTATGGAAATTGATACCCAAACCTGAAAGTGTTCCTGTAATTGGAACAAAGTGGGTCTTCAGAAATAAACTGAATGAGGATGGAAAAGTTGTAAGAAACCAAGCCAGATTAGTTGGTCAAGGATATTCACAACAAGAAGGAGTCGACTATGATGAAACTTTTTCCCCAGCAGCTTGACTGGAATCTATACGAATTCTTCTTGTATATGCATCCTTTAAGGGATTCAGGCTATTTCAGATGGATGTTAAAAGTGCCTTTTTGAATGGTTTCATTGAAAAGGAAGTATACGTGAAACAACCTCCTCGGTTTGTTGATTCAAAGTTTCCCTATCATGTGTATAAGCTAACCAAAGCGTTGTATGGACTGAAGCAAGCTCCACGAGCATGGTATGAATGACTAAGTTTATTTATTATTTTTCATGGTTTTACAAGAGGTAAAGTAGACACTAATCTGTTTATTAAAAGATCATCAGAAGGTAATCTCATTATTCAAATTTATGTTGATGATATTATATTTGGTAGTGCTAATCCTCTTATGTGCAAGGAATTCTCAAATCTTATGCGAAGTAAGTTTTAAATGAGCATGATGGGATAGTTAATGTTTTTCCTTGGACTTCAATTCCAACAATCTGAAGAAGGAATGTTCATATGTCAGACCAAATATACAAAGGAGTTGATCAAAAAATTAGGCATTAGCAATGCTAAAGCTATTGTCACACTAATGAATCCTTCAACAAGTCTAGACAAAGACGAACATGGAATTTCTATTGATGAAACTAAGTATCGTGGAATGATTGGCTCACTTCTTTATCTAACTTCTAGTCGACTGGATATTATGTTTAGTGTCTGTAAATGTGCCAAGTTTTAGTCAGCTCCTAATGAATATCATCTTACTGCAGTAAAAAGAATTATTCGATATATCATTGGAACTGTCTCTCATAGACTATGGTATCCTCAACTAACATGTTTAAATTAGAAGTTTTTTTAGATGCTGATCTTGCAGGTGATAAGGAAGACAGAAAAAGCACATGTGGAACATGTCAATTACTTGGCAAAGCATTGATATCTTGGAACAGTAAAAAATAAGTATCAGTTGCACTATCCACTACTGAAGCTGAATAGATCGCTATTGGACAATGCTGTGCACAATTATTATGGATGTTTTATCAACTTGGTGACTATGAATTATCGTTAAGCCTATACCAATTTTCTGTGATAATTCTAGTGCTATATGTCTCTCTAAAAATCCTGTGCATCATTCGAGGGCAAAGCATACAGACATCAAGCATCATTTTATTAGAAATCATGTTCTTAAAGGAAACACAGAAATATTTTTTGTTGAAACAACTGATCAATTAGCGGATATTGTTACTAACCTTCATTAGAAGAAAGATTTCGCTCTTTAACAGAATTACTTGGCATTATTTGCATTAATAGTTAATATTAGGACCTATGTGCTATTATTTTGTTTTGTATGCCTAATGTTCTATATCTTTTCTTAATCATTAATTGCGCCTCCAATTTCCCTCTCTTTCCTCTCTTTTCACATTAGTTGCAAAGTTCAAAGAAGGAAAGCCAATCATTACGACCTATCAACTGACGCCTTTTCCTTTTCTGTACTCAACCGTCAGAAACCCTCTTTTTAATGCTGAAACTTCTTTTCAATATCCATCATCCCTATCGCCTAAAAACCCTTCATAGAAGCTTTGCCCAAATACCAAAAACTCTTCAATGGCCAAACACCCAAAAAATCACTCTGCTTCCACTAGGAAGAGTACTCGCTCTAGAGAAAAACCCCCTTCTAAGCCCCTTGAACAGGTAGACCTAGGGTCCGATCATTCTGAAGGTTTTTCCTCTTCCCATGCTGATTTTTCTTATCATTCTCACACCTTAGGAGAAAAAGTCTTGGGAAAACGACCTATGGAAGAACCCCCTGGTTCCTTCACTTCAAAGAAGTCAAAGATAGATCTTTCTAGTTCCCTAGAGTTAGACCTAAATTTCTAGGATTCTCCAAATAGGGACTTTTTCATCGCCCTGAAAGACAAGCCTATTGCTCGTGGGAGGGTAGTCGACCTTGATGACATGAAAGCCCTAAATTGTATGGTAAAAGATCTTTTCATCTATTAAGTGGTCAAATTTCTTTTTTGTTCCTCCGCCTAAATTCTATGAACCCCTAGTGAGAATGTTTTATGCAAATCTTTGCTCTAGTAAGTCTGATAAGTTGTTTAGTGTTAGGAAAGCGTACTGTTCTTGCTTGTGCCATGTTTGATTCAATTTTTCAGTGTAAGTGTTCTGGTTTCCCTATGCTTTTCAATAATTCCTGGCCCGATGATTTTGAAATTTCCTTTGATCAAGCTAAAAGGTGTATTGCTGAGTGTCCATCTGAATCTCTCCCAAAATAGTTAGGCTCTAGTGATGTTTGCTTCGAAACTCGAGTTCTGGACCACATTGTTGCAACCACTTTGCTTCCTCATATTGGCTCCTTCTCTCAAAGAGACACCTTTCTGGGCTATTACCTTGTGACTAAACTCAAAATCAAGCTGTCCTCCTGGGTCATTAATTTTATGATTGAAAGTGTAGATGATACCACTAGTCTACCATATGGTATTGTCATCACTCACATCCTCGAAGCTCACAATATTTTCATATTTGCATATCCATTTATCTCTATTTCAAAATCTTACAACTCCAGAGCTTTTACGAGTATGGGTTATGTGTGTGTGAAGGGCTCATGGGTGAAGAAACAAGAAGAAGAAGTCAAGCATTCTCAAATAGATTCCAAATCTAAACCTTCTGCTTCCCATCCTAGCCATAGTGATCATGACCTTGCTGAAAAGCTTAGTGCCATTGATAATCAGCTCTCTGCAATCAAAGATCTTCTCACTGTCACTCAGTCCACTGTTAGTGCCATTCATGCTATCTCCAAAGAAATAGGGTCTGATGTTTCCAAGATAAGAGTTGTGGTTCTCAGAATAAGGGAAAACGCTGTCAAAACATTCAAGGAGGTTTATGATAGGCTTGATGGAATGAGTATTTCAGCCAATGTCAGCTTTGATAGACTGAAGGAAGCGATCTGCAATACTCTTACCTATTTTCTGCACCGTTAATGTGGAAGTTTAAGACAATTTTTTGTTGTTCTGTATTTGGTGTGAAAAATCAGTCGGTGGATAATTTTTTTGTTTGTTGTTTTCTTTTGTTTCGCTATAATTTTGCCAGCACATCTTGCTATAAAATTTGTTTTCGTATATCGTCTGTTTTTCTATTCCCTCTTTGTAGATGTCAAAAAGGGGGAGAAATAATATATGTATTTGCACAAGTACATACAAGGATAAGTCGACTGAAGGGTAAGTAAGCTTGGCATTTTTTGAGGGAGAGTCATAGATCCTACAGAAGAAGTCGACTACATGATCCTCAACAACCATAACCAGAAAAAGTCAACTACTCTCATTGAGGGGGAGTAAAATACAGGGAAGTCAATTAATGTTTATACATATATATTATTTTGTCATTATCAAAAAGGGGGAGATTGTTAGATTTGATTTTAATGATGAAAATAATATATCTGTTTTTGTATATGAACTCATGGATAGCATTCAAGATTGAAGTAATCAATCAGAGAAGATCAAGGAACTCATAGATGACATACAAGATTGAAGGAATCAATCAGAGAAAATCAAGGAAAGCAACAAAAATTAAAGAATCATTGATACTGAAGGAATCAATTAAGGGTAGACTGAAGGAATCAAATTGTTGCTCCCAAACACACACGCAAGTATATGTGGTCGATAAGTAATATAATGATAAGTTGAGTGTCGAACCCACATAAACTTGTCTAAACTACTCACTAAATCGCTAAAATTGTTATTCAATCCAGCTAAAATCAAAGTCCAATAATATAATTATATTATACTACAATTCTAAATAATAACTAAATTATCAAGTAACGAGTTGATTGTTGTGTATTTAGTAGAGATAAGTATTCCAGGGTTGTAATCGATTCACCATTCGTATTGTGTTCTAATTAACTCTCCCTTCATATAATTCACTCATGGTTGCTAATTAATCAATAAATTCTCTCATAGCCTTCTCCCGAAGTACTACTCACCTATTCTCAATAGATTAACGCCTATATTCCTATGAAATCAATCTATTAAGAATGCATTAAGACCACGATATTTAATTAAGCACGGTGACTAGGTATATTCCTATCCTAACCACAAATCCGCTCCCCCTAAGGGTTAAGATCACGCTCTCTTCAAATTCTTCTCTAATCTAAACACGGCTTTACCAAGCATAGCATAGATAGTAAATAAAACCTAACTGTTGGCCAGACAATTAAGCAATTAAACATAGAATTGAAGAAACAACCATATATTGGTGAATTATAATCAAGGTCAAGCTAATATCAAACAACAATATTCATGGCTAAATCACAACCCCAGAACAATGAGTGTTTAGCCACTCATGATGCAATCAAACAATTACATAATTTTTGATTAATTGAAAAATACTAGAAAGGATGAAGAATTCCGAGATGTTCTTGCTCCTTAATGTTTCTTGTGTGTATTTTTGCTCCAAAGTGCGTCTCCCCCTCCAAAATTAGTCTTAGTCTTCCTTTTATACGTGTTGGATAGGTCTAGGGCCGAATAAATCGTGTCCCGGGAAAAATAGGACACAATCCGCGTCAACGGCGCCCAGCCCGGTGCCAGTGCATACTGTTTTCAACGCCACAGGTGGTGCCAGGCACTGCCTGTAGTGCCCAAATGGCTTCTTTTTCCGATTTTGTTCGTTTTAGCTCAAATCTTGCACGTTTTGCCCCTACTTGCTCCCGAATCATTTCTACAAGTAAAAACACTTCAAATTAATATAAATCATAGCATTTAACATCCCAAATTCACGAAACAAGGGTAAAATATGAGGCAATATACATAGAAATATATATACTTTAAGCTAAACATCAACACCCCACACTTAGACTCTTGCTCGTCCTCGAGCAATTGGACAATCTAATAAACCCCCAACTACGTATAAAGTTCAATCATAGAGGAGCACCTTAACTTTTAACCACACATTATACCCTTGACTACGATCAATGTCTGCACACAAGCATGAACACACAAAAATTCGCATTCTTCCCGTTTAAGCATACCCAAGTATAATATTTCAATTCAATAATTTCCAATAACCTATTTGTCACCACCCAACCTCAAAAGTCAACTTGCAACCACCAAGCACCCTCAATTCATGCACTTACCCAACAAGAAAGTTTACAACATTACCAATCATTCATGAGATCATGTGCCCTCACCAACAAACAAAAGAGTGAATATAGACTAGTCCACACATTCAAATATGCTTTTGAACATAATTTAAGGACATCACACAATTGAACCAAATTCAGTCACTCTCACAAAGAGTTCATATGCATCCCGTGGTCGTACCATAAGCTTGCTCGTAGTGTATATCTCTACTAATTTAAGCTCGCCAAATCTAGGATCAATTAGGACTTTTAGGTTGTAATGTAGGCTAAGGGACGGGTATGATACATTTAGAAATAGTGACTAACCCTCCTAAGAACTTTAATACACTACATTTACAATTCGAGCACATACTCTTCTCAACCAAATCACTTGCCATATACAACATAGCCCTCTTTTCAATTAAGCACTTCTCTATTTTTCACTAGCACAAATCAATAAGAATTGGAGGTGTTTATTTTTCTACATACTTTCACTATCATTTCTTCTTTTTTTTTCAATTTTTCTTTTCCTTTTCTCCTCTTTTTTTTTCTTTTCTTCACACACTCCATACATTAAAGTTCATCGACTAGTGACCTTTGATTTCAACTTTAGTGCACCAACGGGCCCTTCCATGGTTCCACTCAAAAGATACTCCCCAATTTCTAACCTTACTTCTTTTAGCGCCTAAGTGTCTTAGGAGGTGAAGGTTCAATCAATATCAAATTAAGAACAATATGGGGGTATGGCTTGTAATGTGGGTGCCAAAAGAAAGGTCTACAGGCTCAAAAGGGCTAGCAACGGAAACTTTTATTTTTATGTGACAAGCACATCCATGATCAAGCAAGAAAATGCCTACGTCATCTCCTAGATTATCACAAATTACAATTTTGCTTCAATTAACACACGAGGCAAGTTCTAGACTACACACGATAGCATACAAAATCACAAATTCTCACACACACGTTGCACATGACTCAATTAAGATGGTTTTGTTCAACTCTAAAGTCAAGCAAGCACACATAATTGAGAAATTTAAGCAATATTGCACTATGTGGCATATGAGTCAAACAACTAAAAAAGGGCGTCACAAAATAGGCTATTTATTTTACTTAGGCTTCACAATTCAAACCAAATACACTGAAAAATAGAATGCATGTCATAGCCTAATATGCCAACATCAACCATGTCAATGAGTATCTTATAGCGACTTAGTTTCTTCCTAAACTACTCCTAAAAAAAAAATAAAGTACTCGATTCGAGCTACACCCTTGGAAAAGAACTGGCGCCCAAAGAAAAACCAAGGGATACTACCTAACTATCCTAAAAAATGGAAAATCTTTTTGGTGGTTTTAATCAGACTTTTTCCCTCAAGGAAATTGTCCAAAAGATCCATCGTCGGGAAAAATCTGAACTTTTTCTAATTTTTTTTCAATTTTCATTTTTATTTATTTATTTTATTTTTTAACCTAGACTATGTCTTCTACGAGTTCTAAAAGAAAAAATAAAAAAAATAGTTTTATACAATTACACTTCAGAAAGTAGTTTCCCTACTCCACACTTATATTATGCATAGTCCTCGATGCATGATCATAGAAACAAATATTAAAACAAGGGTGAGAAATACTCCTTGAGGCCCTCTCAGGCTTAGCTCGGACATGATCCTTAATATTAAGGGTCGGGACGACCCACACTTAGGCTCAAAAATGCTCATTAGCTTCAACTTTGGGTACTCAGACTTCCCCTACTCTGCAAAACAAAAACAACACAAAACTTGACACTAAAAAAATAATCAATAAATAAAAGATATACAGGTTGGGTTGCCTCCCAACAAGCGCCTTATTTATAGTCGCGGCACGACTCTGCTACTCTGCTCAGGTTGGGCGCTTTCTCTTCTTCTTTCTCCCATGAAGTCTAGCCTTTTTTCACGCTCTCGGAAGGTCTCCTCTTTCATCTCTGGCTCTTTTCTCAATCATCTTTACACGCTCAGCTGGAAACACCACCTCCTCTAACTCAGTTGTCCCATCTGGATCACTATAATTCACATGCTAACTCTGCTCTATTCCCTTCAATTCAACCACAGGAATCATGCACAAGTCCTCATAATGCTTAGGGAGCTTAAGTGCCTTGTACATATTAAAAGTGACCTCCTCATCGTCAACTCTCATTTTTAACTTCCCTGCCCTCACATCAATAATTGACCTACGAGTAGCTAAGAATGGTCGCCCCAAAATAATGGGCACTTCCTCATCTGCCCCGTAATCAAGAACAATAAAATCAACAGGAAGAATAAACTTTCCCACTCGAACTAACACATCCTCAATAATTCCTTCTGGCATGACTAGTGACCTATCTACTAACTGTAAAGTGATTATAGTAGGTCTAAGCACCCCCAATCCGAGTTGCTTGAACAAAGAGGATGACATCAAATTTATACTAGCCCCTAAATCACACAGGGCTCTACCAACTTCTTATTTTCCAAGAGACAAAGGAATTGTGAAACTCTCAGGATCTTTTAACTTAGGAGGAAGTTTACTCTGAACTCTGGCACTGCACTCTTCAGTAAGTGCACCTGTTTCGAACTCTGCATGTCTTCGTTTGTTTGACACAATATCTCTGAGATACCATGCATACTTAGGCACTTCCTGCAAAATTTCCACCAAAGGCAAATTCACACTCACTTGGCTCAAAATATCTAGGAATTTCTTGTACGTAGCATCATCTTTTTGCTTCTACAGTGTTTGTGGAAACGGAGGGGGTGCCCTAGTCTCATTTACTGGCTCGGGTCCTTTATCATCTTTCTCATTCCCCTCAACTGGCTTGGGAACTAATTCTCCTTCAGGATGAGCTGTATTCTTCTTTTTCTTTGGAGCTTCTTCTAATGCTCTTCCATTTCTCAAGGTAACCGCATTAACTTGAGCTTTAGGATTGGGCTCTGTATCACTAGGAAGAGCCCGTATTGGTCTGGTATTTTGGGCTCTGGCTAGTTGGACCACGTGGTGCTCTAAATTTCTCAGTGTTGCGGCTTGAGCCTGCTGATCAACCATTATTTTCTGATTGAAAGTTTGTTGATCTGCTATTAATTTCTGATTGAGGGCTTGCTGGTCGGACATCAATTTCTTCATCATCTCCTCAAGGCTAGCTTGTTGTTCAGCCTGAGGTGGTCTGGATTGTTGTTGAGGTTCTTGAGGCCGGTATTGATTCTGATTGCCTTGATTTCCACCCCAAGAGAAGTTTGGGTGATTCCTCCAGTTGGGATTGTATGTGTCCCCATAATGATTTTTTTGGCCTCGATTTTCATTACCCACAAAATATACAGACTCTAGATTTGTTGGGCATAGATTGCTCATGTGACCCTCTCCACATACTTCACGAAATATTTGAACTTGTTGCACTGGCTGGGCTTGTTGCTTATTAATGATCATGGTCATCTGATTGACTTGGTTGATCAGCGTAGAGACCTGTGCTGACAATGCTGAGATAACATCTAAGTCAAGAACCCTAGTGATTTTTGTACCATGTTCCTACCCATCTCTTCTTGCCAATTCGGATTGCTTTTGGAGAATTCGTTCAATAATGCATAAATTTCATCGAAGCTTTTCTCCAATACTTGACCTCCAGCTGCAGCATTATCACGACCCAGATCCCGGTCGTGATGGCGCCCAGCACACTACTAGGCAAGCCCGACCATTATTCAGCACTTAACCCAATTTATCAAAAATAGCGGAAAGAAACATCAATTAAGCAAGATTAAAGTACTGAAGATTTTAACAAAATACACAATATAATCTCACTAGGACCCGGTGTCACGAATCTGAGCCTCTAGAATACTGAATATCATCCTAATACACGGTATATCCAAAGTCCGATAATGCGAAAATAAAGAGATAGGATAGGAGGGAGAAGATCAATGGCTGCGAACGCCGTGCAGCTACCTCGATACTCCCAGAGGCTGGATCTGCTGATCAACTGGATCTACTGAGCCTGAGACTGCCCTAGATCCGCACACAAGGTGCAGGGAGTAAAGTGAGTACTCCGATCCAGTGAGTAATAGAAGTAACTACAGTCCGAAGATAAGAAAATCCAGTAAATACACAAAGTAAGCTACAATCCGAATATACAACAACATATGGAACTGAGCAGCTAAACACCAGTATAAATACAAATACATGAATGCAATGCAATGCATATGATGGTACATTCCAGTACCCACTGCGGCGTGCAGCCCGAGCCATCCATATTTATTTATCGTCGACGGCGCTCACTGGGGGTGTGTACAGACTCCGGATAGGCTCCTACAGCCCAAGCGCAATATCTTGGTCAGTCATTGTTACCTGACCAATTTATATCATACAGTGCCATTGTTACCAATGTTCAAGTATATCATCCAGTGTCATTGTTACCACTATTTCAAGTATATCACACAGTGTCATTGTTACCACTATTTCAAGTATATCACACAGTGTCATTGTTATCACTGTTTCAAGTCACTTTATAATCAGTCCAGAAAATAAAATAATAAGCCCCTTGGGCATTTACAAAACAGAAGTTCCCAGCCCGGAACACATTTAAAAATATCATTTAAGTTTTCAACACTTAGAATTATGGCTGAGTTTGCAAAACAGCATTTAAAACCTTGGACTGAAATTAAATGATATGCAAATCATGCTAAGCAGTAATATCAATCCTCGAAGGATTTTACAAATCGACACAAGGCCCCAAACATGGCATCAAGCCCAGTAATATCAATAAAGTGTGTGTATCAATCACCAGTATAGTATAAACATCACACGGGATGGACCAAGTCACAATCCCCAATAGTATCTGACCCCGCACTCACCATGGAGTGCGTGTCACGCCTCAATATAGCGTTATGATGTGAAAGTCCGGGGTTTCAAACCCTCAGAATAGCATTTACATCTATTACTCAACTCTAACCGGTCGTAGACTAGTCCGCAATGCCCTTTCCTCTTAAATCGACCTCTTCGCGCGTCGAATCTAGTCAAAACCACAACGAATACGTTACAATAGGCTAAGGGAATATAACCCAATCGAAAAGACTCGAAAAATGTCGAAAATCCCGAAATTAGCAAAACCCGAGCCCCGGACCCACGTCTCGAAATTCAGAAATTTTTACATCAATACGACCCTTATCTCGCCACGAGTCTATACATACCAAATTCATAAAAATCAGAGTTCATTTGACCCCTCAAATCACCATTTCATTCTCTTAAGTTTCAAGCCCCAAACCACCATTCTTGTCCATAAATTACTTGAGTTTTCAGCTCTAATCCATGTATTTAACTTGGAAATAAGTAGAAACAACTCACCTTTTATGCTTGATGATATCCCCCTTGAAATTCTCTCCAAAATAATCCAAGCCAAATGAAATAAATGAAAGAAATAAGCCAAATCTGTGTTTAAAGAATCTGCCCGTTCTTCGTTGAGTTGTACCTTGCACTTGTGCTATACAAGTTGTACATCCTATTAAAATTGTTCCTTGTCGGACACCTTCTGTTTAAACACCCATAACGTCTTGTATAAATATCCAAATGACAAACGGTTTGAATATTTAGAAACTAGACTCAAATATATTTAATTTGATAGGTTGTACACCATATAACTCTTTATATATCCCGAGATATGAGCTTCTAAATCGGATCCATGAAATCAGAAAATTTCTGGAGAAACTGCTCCACTAGTCATCTTTAATCAATCATAACATTCTCTACAAATGTCCAAATTACGATTTCTTTAGCTTTCGAGAAACTAGATACGAAGTGATACAACCTTTGTTTTTGAATTATCTCAAAATTCCTTGTAGATCAAAAGATATAGGCCTCCGAAGTACGCTCCACGATTGCAGTCCAAAGACCTTCTGCAGAAAATTGCAGCAGAAATTTCTGCAGCTTTTTCTTTTCTTTTTGGTCCGAATTTCATTCCGTTAACCTTCCGAAATCCACCCGAGGCCCTCGGGACCTTAACCAATTATATCAACATGTCCCACAATATCATTCAAACTTGTCCCAACCTTCAAAACACCCAAAATAACATCAAATCATCATCGGATTCAAGCCTATGAATCTCACGAACTTCCAAATTCCATTTTTGATCAAAAACCCAACCAAACCACGTCCGAATGACCTCAAATTTTGCAAACAAGTCCAAAATGACATAACGAAGCTACAGCTACTCTCGGAATTCCATTCCGACCCTCGGATCAAAATCTCACCTATCAACCGGAATTCGCCAAAATACTAACTTTGTCAATTCAAGCTTAATTCTACACCGGTCATCACAAAAATATTCCGGACATACTCCTAAGTCCCAAATCACCTAACGAAGCTATCCGAACCATAAAATTCGCATTTTAAGCTCTCTAACACATAAGTCAATATTCGGTTGACTTTTCCAACTTAAGCTTCCTTAAAAGAGACTAAGTGTCTCAAACCTTACCAAAATCATTCCGGAATGACTTCTAATTTTTCACACAAGTCACATTCGACATTACGGACTTGACCCATCTTTCGGAACCGCATTCCGACCCCGATATCAAAATTTCCACTTCCGGTCGAATTTTCTCAAAAACCTTCAAATTTCTATATTTAGCCAAATGACTTCAAAATGACCTCCGGACATCCGAATTCACTTCCGAACGCGCTCCCAACTCCAGAATTACCATACGGAGCTATTCCCAGACTCGGAATCCTAAACGAACTTCTATAATACTGAAATACCTTCCAACCCAAATTTATGAAATTCTTCTAAAGTACTAACTTTCACAATATACGCTGAAATGCTCACGGGTTACCTAAAACCAAATCCGGACATACGCCCAAGTCCGAAATCATCATACGAACATGCTGGAACTTTCAGATCCCAATTCCGAGGTCGTTTACTCAAAATTCTAATCCTAGTTCATTTCTTCAATTTTAAGCTTTCAAAATGAGAATTTCCATTTAGATTTGACTCCAAACTTCCTGAATTTTAATTCTGACCATACACACAAGTCAATATACCTGAGATGAAGCCGCTCATGGCCTCAAACTGCTGAATGACGTGCCGGAGCTCAAAACGACCGGTCGGGTCGTTACAATCTCCCCCACTTAAACATACGTTCGTCCTCGAACGTGCTGAGAACTACACTGAAGTAGTCCAAAATCACTTGTTTAACACATCATGCACTTTCCCATGCTACCACTACTCCGTTGAGCACATTAGCTCGATAATTCTGTAGATATACTTATTTATTCAAGCAAATAAGCCCATTAGGCCCAATTCCAACATCCTGAATTTTCATGCCAAGCCTGTTTCCATCATACGACCACCATATCAATCTCCACACGTTGTACCCAAACATGACTGCATAACTTTGCTGAATTCACACTTTGCATCACTTACTCATAGAATCACAATAACATTCTTTAAATATAATGGTCGAAATTCCACGAATCTGATGCTCCCATTGCATCTCATGATCTACACAGGTCTTGCTCTAGATTTTTTTTATTATTAGTTTTTTTTCAACACCGATACGACTGAAGAGATGTGCCGAAATTCACAACCAACTGCTGAATCAACAATTCATTGGATCTACACTCCTGACAATTTCCATTACCTTGTCCCAAACCAAAGAATGATCTTTGCTCTATAATATACTTCATATAATCAGTTTGCACTGACCCCAAATCTAGTAACCTCGTCTCACCCAGTACGAACTGCTCAGGCAATAAGCCACCTCAGACATAATCAAAAATCCCACAAGGCGCCACAATGTGCCAGTATGCTATCAATTCGAACGCGATACAAAAGGAAGGCGAACTCTAGAAGGAACTACTCAACTCGCACACTAACATAAACTTCTTCAGAAAACAGGAAAACAGAACACACAAAAGCAAATATGGGCACTGAACTGAACATCACACTGTTGCGGCGTGCAACCCGATCCAAACAACATACCCATGGCGGTGTGCCACCCGATCCACATATAGAACTCACATAAGGAGATATACGTCAAGCTGAATAGCTCATCACATCAAAATACCGAACATCGGTCATAAACACACTAAGGTGCATAATATCATTCCCAAGGAAACATATAGCGCTATAGGCTACAAACTCAAGCACAACTGAGGTGCGATACATGATCTAAGTCTCATCCTGCTCATATAACATCACCGCTGAGCGGAACCTCAACACATAAGGAATTTACCAAGCCGTCTCACAACTCATACGGTGCAATATATCTTTACATGAATTAACTGACCACGAAATAAGACTGCGACTATCCTTCCATAAAGAGCGCATTGCTGAAATAAACACAACTGGCCTGACGTAAGGCTCACTTCCACATTTAAATCTATCCACCGACCTCAAGTCGATCCTGATCGTGCCAAGCTATGCCAATAATCTTTCACAGGTCCATAACCCAATAAACAGAGTGCCCTCCAGGCATAAATTCTCAAATGGATGATATTACCAAAATCCTCATACTTGGTTTAAATTTCTAATTAATCAAGTGACTACATGTCACACTTATACAATATTCCTGTGGGACAAGCTCCCACCATCTTCCGAAATAATTAACGGGTCTGCACATCCAATCCACCAGTTGCACTAACGCTGAAAAGCGATCAAGAATCCCTAACCAGGATGCAAAGCCTTTCTCACAGAACACCGACCTCAGGTGATACTGACGTCAATACCCATCTTACTCAAAACACTGAAACTCATATACTGCTCATCCGAGATCGTGACATCACAGTCATTGACCAAACTGCAACCTTGGTCCTTACTTCAAATTCCATACCACTCACTGCACCTCACGTGCCAATATACGATAGACGCGATTTCCATCACAACTCTGGAACCGCCGATAGGCTAATACTTCATCACATAAGACTTTCCATTTAACTCACTTCAGGAGAACTATAGAAGCATACAGGCGAATCCTCAAAATCGTTGAATATGCCAATCTCTAAGTAGTTGTCCAATCACCATAAAACTTTCTGGGATCCGCCTACTCATAATAGGCCCTAACAAAAGCATGCTTCAGAATAACATCAATCATTGCGGCCAACAAGCCTCACATGCATAACTCGATCATGCTGGACGAACCGATCACTGACACCAGTATACCAACTCAACTATGGCTAATCAATCTACTTCCTTCCAATTTATCCTTGATTGCCTTAGAAATAATAATATCTCCCTTTAACACCTAACTTATTTCAACCAAACTCACCTCGAGTGACCTTAAATCACGAGACCATGCTGTCTCAAATACCATGACCATTTCATGTCTCTCAAATGCTACACCACAAGTCAAAACATCATAGAACATTCTGTGCCTTTCTTCATAAGCTGCTTCAAAAGCTTGACTCTTAACCGTACTTATAGACTCAAAATCATTAGGAACCACACTTTACCTCTTGAATTAACTAGGACCACTATTGAGAGCCACCCAGCTCTGACTTGGCCCCGAATGCAACCGACTCTACTGAATTTTATAACATATGAATACCCTCTCAATAAAGCACCCAGAGGGATCACTTCCCTCGAAGCCTGCACCTATACGAGGCATAAATCATGAATCTTCCCTCAAGTCTGAACATGATCCAATAAGGCTAACCATAGCATGCATCCAACAATTCATTTACTCAAATTACCACCCATGGTCCTTTTCCGTAGCTGCAATAACCCACCAATACGCCAATAACCAGAATTCACGCAGGTAATAAACCGTGCAATCAGCTAATCAACAGCAAGCTCCCCAACTTGGCTCGAAGCCATAGATCACAACACATATACTCTATTGCTGCCGTAATATCATGGTGAGATTAAACTCACTCCATCATAAGCTCGTGGAAACACGAATCATCTAGAATTTTAACTCTTCTACAATTCTTGCATTTACTCACACAATAGCTAAGCCCACTTACTAAGTCCTAAATTTTTCAAAAATTTCGTTAGAGCCTCCTTTGTAATTGGTCTTATCCACCTGCCATAGAATCACCAAACCATCCTAACAACACATCCACAACTTGACAAAGCATCACAATGCATATCAATTATATAAATCTAAATTGATACATGGACATACGTTGCACTTATTTGAATCATAACACATAGAAAATACCCTTCAACCCTCCATTATTGGGCTATTCAATCAAGTAGGAACATATTCTTCCTTTAATATTTTTGACCTTCGAGGTGGTCTCCTTGACTCAACGATTTCGTCATAATACATTTACGGAAGCGATCTCAGCTCCCAGACTTATCTAACTAGGAGACACGAAAAATATTCTTCACGCGCCCATAACTCGAGCTACTCAACAAATCACAATAAGAAACGAATCACTTAACAGTTCATCTACTATCCAGTAGGCTTCTTCGCCACTACTAAGTCGTACAAATACACCTCGCAACACTAACATACTCATCATGTGGATATCCAACCGCCATTCCGGCTAACAAGGACAATAATGAACATATGAGTTCAAAACACTTGCTCACAAAATCAGCACCTCGGTGCTCAAGCCATTGGCAAAGATTTGGCCTCAATTCCCCCTGACTGGTCTAACTTCAAACTCACAGAGATTACACCTCGCCCCTCGATCGGGGAATCAAAAGCCATCGAGACACATCTGATACTGAGCGCCTGTTGGTGCATACGATCACGCGGAAGGAATTTCAAAAGTTTCTTTTCAAGCTGAATCGAGGACGCACGATAAGAATTCAAGAATGTGAAGTTTTCCTAAAGGTTTTGCAGCCTCCCGAGGATAAGTATAGACATCTCCATACCGATCCGCGAGACTCTACTAAACCGGCTCATGACTCGTGAGACCAAGTAACCTAGGCTCTGATACCAACTTTGTCACGACCGAGATCCCGGTCGTGATGGCGCCCAGCACACTACTAGGAAAGCCCGACCATTATTCAACACTTAACCCAATTTATCAAAAATAGCGGAAAGAAATATCAATTAAGCAAGATTAAAGTACTGAAGATTTTAAAAAAATACAAAATATAATCTCACTAGGACCCGGTGTCACGAATCTGAGCCTCTAGAATACAGAATATCATCCTAATACACGGTATATCCAAAGTTCGATAATGCAGAAATAAAGAGATAGGATAGGAGGGAGAAGATCAATGGCTGCGAACGCCTTGCAGCTACCTCGATACTCCCAGAGGTTGGATCTGCTGATCAACTGGATCTACTGAGCCTGAGACTGCCCTGGATCTGCACACAAGGTGCAGGGAGTAAAGTGAGTACTCCGACCCAGTGAGTAATAAAAGTAACTACAGTCCGAAGATAAGAAAATCCAGTAAATACACAAAGTAAGCTACAATCCGAATATACAGCAACATATGGAACTGAGCAGCTAAACACCAGTATAAATACAAATACATGAATGCAATGCAATGCATATGATGGTACATTCCAGTACCCACTGCGGCGTGCAGCTCGAGCCATCCATATTTATTTATCGTCGACGGCGCTCACTGGGGGTGTGTACAGACTCCGGAGGGGCTCCTACAGCCCAAGCGCAATATCTTGGTCAGTCATTGTTACCTGACCGATCAGCCATTGTTACCTGACCAATTTATATCATACAGTGCCATTGTTACCACTGTTCAAGTATATCATCCAGTGTCATTGTTACCACTATTTCAAGTATATCACACAGTGTCATTGTTACCACTGTTTCAAGTATATCACACAGTGTCATTGTTACCACTGTTTCAAGTATATCACACAGTGTCATTGTTATCACTGTTTCAAGTCACTTTATAATCAGTCCAGAAAATAAAATAATAAGCCCCTTGGGCATTTACAAAACAGAAGTTCCCAGCCCGGAATACATTTAAAAATATCATTTAAGTTTTCAACACTTAGAATTATGGCTGAGTTTGCAAAACAGCATTTAAAACCTTGGACTGAAATTAAATGATATGCAAATCATGCTAAGCAGTAATATCAATCCTCGAAGGATTTTACAAATCGGCACAAGGCCCCAAACATGGCATCAAGCTCAGTAATATCAACAAAGTGTGTGTATCAATCACCAGTATAGTATAAACATCACTCACCATGGAGTGCGTGTCACGCCTCAATATAGCGTTACGATGTGAAAGTCCGGGGTTTCAAACCCTCAGAATAGCATTTACATCTATTACTCACCTATAACCGGTCGTAGACTAGTCCGCAATGCCCTTTCCTCTTAAATCGACCTCTTCGCGCGTCGAATCTAGTCAAAACCACAATGAATACGTTACAATAGGCTAAGGGAATATAACCCAATCGAAAAGACTCGAAAAATGTCGAAAATCCCGAAATTAGCAAAACCCGAGCCCCGGGCCCACGTCTCGAAATTCAGAAATTTTTACATCAATACGACCCTTATCTCGCCACGAGTCTATACATACCAAATTCATAAAAATCGGAGTTCATTTGGCCTCTCAAATCACCATTTCATTCTCTTAAGTTTCAAGCCCCAAACCACCATTTTTGTCCATAAATTACTTGAGTTTTCAGCTCTAATCCATGTATTTAACTTGGAAATAAGTAGAAACAACTCACCTTTGATGCTTGATGAAATCCCCCTTGAAATTCTCTCCAAAATAATCCAACCCAAATGAAAGAAATGAAAGAAATAAGCCAAATCCGTGTTTAAAAGAATCTGCCCGTGCTTCCTCGAGTTGTACCTTGCACTTGTGCTATACAAGTTGTACATCCTATTAAAATTGTTCCTTGTCGGACACCTTCTGTTTAATCACCCATAACGTCTTGTATAAATATCCAAATGACAAACGGTTTGAATATTTAGAAAATAGACTCAAAGATCTTTAATTTGATAGGTTGTACACCATATAACTCTTTATATATCCCGAGATATGAGCTTCTAAATCGGCTCTATGAAATCAGAAAATTTCTGGAGAAACTGCTCCACCAGTCATCTTTAATCAATCATAACATTCTCTACAAATGTTTAAATTACGATTTCTTTAGCTTTCTAGAAACTAGATACGAAGTGATACAACCTTCATTTTTGAATTATCTTAAAATTCCTTGTAGATCAAAAGATATAGGCCTCCGAAGTACGCTCCACGATTGCAGTCCAAAGACCTTCTGCAGATAATTGCAGCAGAAATTTCTGCAGCTTTTTCTTTTCTTTTTTGTCCGAATTTCATTCCGTTAACCTTCTGAAATCCACCCGAGGCCCTCGGGACCTTAACCAATTATTTCAACATGTCCCACAATATCATTCAAACTTGTCCCAACCTTCGAAACACCCAAAATAACATCAAATCATCATCGGATTCAAGCCTATGAATCTCACGAACTTCCAAATTCCATTTTTGATCAAAAACCCAACCAAACCACGTCCGAATGACCTCAAATTTTGCAGACAAGTCCAAAATGACATAACGAAGCTACAGCAACTCTCGGAATTCTATTCCGAACCTCGGATCAAAATATCACCTATCAACCGGAATTCGCCAAAATACTAACTTTGCCAATTCAAGCTTAATTCTACATCGGTCATCACAAAAATATTCAGGACACACTCCTAAGTCCCAAATCACCTAACGAAGCTATCCGAACCATAAAATTCGCATTTCGAGCTCTCTAACACATAAGCCAATATTCGGTTGACTTTTCCAACTTAAGCTTCCTTAAAAGAGACTAAGTGTCTCAAACCTTACCAAAATCATTCCGGAATGACTTCTAATTTTGCACACAAGTCACATTCGACATTACGGACTTGAACCATCTCTCGGAACCGCATTCCGACCCCGATATCAAAATTTCCACTTCCGGTCGAATTTTCTCAAAAACCTTCAAATTTCTATATTTAGCCAAATGACTTCAAAATGACCTCCGGACATCTGAATTCACTTCCGAACGCGCTCCCAACTCCAGAATTACCATACGGAGCTATTCCCAGACTTGGAATCCCAAACGGACTTCTATAACACTGAAATGCCTTCCAACCCAAATTTATGAAATTCTTCTAAAGTACTAACTTTCACAATATACGCTGAAATGCCCACGGGTTACCCAAAACCAAATCCGGACATACGCCCAAGTCCGAAATCATCATACGAACATGCTGGAACTTTCAGATCCCAATTCCGAGGTCGTTTACTCAAAATTCTAATCCTAGTTCATTTCTTCAATTTTAAGCTTTCAAAATGAGAATTTCCATTTAGATTTGACTCCAAACTTCCTGAATTTTAATTCTGACCATACACACAAGTCAATATACCTGAGATGAAGCCGCTCATGGCCTCAAACTGCTGAATGACGCGCCGGAGCTCAGAACGACCGGTCGGGTCGTTACAAGCATCGACTATAATTTTTGTTTGGGGATGGAGCCCTTCTATGAAAGTGTGAGCTAACACTTCATTCGTCTGATTGTGATGAGGACAGTCTCTGAGTAGCCCCTTAAACCTTTCCCAAGCTGAGTATAAAGATTCCCCTACTTTCTGTTTGAAGGCAACTATCTCACTTCTGATCTTTGCAGTTTTGCCTGAAGGGAAGAACCTTGCCAGAAATTTTCTTGCCAAATCGTTCCATGATGTAATGGAATTAGCTTCTTCTGCCTTTAGCCATCACTTAGCTTCGCCCAACAGAGAGAATGGAAAAAGTATGAGCCTCACATAATCTCTGGAGTGATCCCATTAGTGATATAAGTATCACTAATCTCCAAGAAGTTCAGAATATGCTGTTGTGGATCCTCGTGTGGAAGACCCATAAACTGTCCGTTTGCATGAAGTAGCTGGATCATGCACTGTTTTAGCTCAAAGTGCCCAGTGATTTTAGGCTTCACTATGCTGGAGGTAACATTAGCAATACTGGGCATTGCTAACTCCTGAACAGCCATATGTTGCTCCTCTGCCATGTTCACAGAAAATTGAATGAGTGCTTGAATATTATTTGTATCCCTTGCTTCCCTCAACCACCTGTGAAATATTTTCTTAGGTTCGGGGTCAAAGCCGTTGAGTCTGTCCTGTCTTCTGACCCTACGCATTCAATCAAATTTTTTGAGATTAGAGAAACAATCAAGTAACGTTAGACTAGACGAAATAAACAATTAAAGAAAAAATGTAGAAAGTAGTTTATATTCAAGTCCCCAGCAACGGTGCCAAAAACTTGTTGCTCCCAAACGCACACGCAAGTATACATGATCGACAAGTAATATAATAATAAGTTGAGTGTAGAACCCACAGAGACTTGTGTAAACTACTCACTAAATCGCTAAAATTGTTATTCAATCCAGCTAAATTCAAAGTCCAATAATATAATTATATTATACTACAATTCTAAATAATAACTAAATTATCAAGTAACAGGTTGAATTTGCGTATTTAGTAGAGACAAGTATTCCAGGGTTGTGATCGATTCATAATTCGTATTGTGTTCTAATTAACTCTCCCTTTCATATAATTCACTTATGGTTGCTAATTAATCGATAAATGCTCTCATAGCCTTCTCCCGAAGTACTACTCACATATTCTCAATAGATTAACGCCTATATTCCTATGAAATCAATCTATTAAGAACGCATTAAGACCACGATATTTAATTAAGCACGGTGACTAGGTATATTCCTATCCTAAACACAAATCCGCTCCCCCTAAGGGTTAAGATCATGCTCTCTTCAATTCTTCTCTAATCTAAACACGGCTTTTCCAAGCATAGCATAGATAGTAAATAGAACCTAACTGTTGGCCAGACAATTAAGCAATTAAATACATAATTGACGAAACAATCATATATTGGTGAATTATAATCAAGGTCAAGCTAATATCAAACAACAATATTTATGGCTATATCACAACCCCAGAACAATGGGTGTTTAGCCACTCATGATGTAATCAAACAATTGCATAAGTTTTGATTAATTGAAAAATACTAGAAAAGATGAAGAATTCCGAGATGTTCTTGCTCCTCAATGTTTCTTGTGTGTATTTTTGCTCCAAAGTGTGTCTCCCCCTCCAAAATAAGGCTTAGTCTTCCTTTTATATGTGTTGGATAGGTCTAGGGCTGAACGAACCGTGTCCCGGGCAAAATAGGACACAATCCGCGTCAACGGCACCCAGCCCGGCGCCAGGCGCCCACCAGGGCACTGCCCAAATTGTGCATACTGTTTTTAGCGCCATAGGGGCCCCAGGCGCTGCCTGTGGCGCCCAAATGGCTTCTTTTTCCGATTTTGTTTGTTTTAGCTCAAATCTTGCACGTTTTGCCCCTACTTGCTCCCGAATCATTCCTACAAGTAAACACACTTCCAATTAATATAAATCATAGCATTTAACATCCCAAATTCATGAAACAAGAGTAAAATATGAGGCGATAAATATAGAAATATATATACTTTAAGCAAAACATCACAAATCAATCAAGAGTATCAAAGATTTTGCAAGATAATCAATCAAGTATACTAAATCTGGAAGGATCAAGATTCAGGGAAGGATATCCGGCCCTATCAAGTAGCATATAAGGGAAGTCATTAAAGCCTCTCGTCAAGACAAAGTCGTTGCTGAAATAACCTTATTCTTGGAAAGAATCAATTTCTTTCTAAGGATCAAGTCTCTTAGGTTGGCAAATCTCTCCAGAATTCAAGCCTCTCTCAAAGTATTTAAACTTGTATCTGTACCTTAGCACACATACTTTGATCGAACCAAATACCCTCTCTTTGTTCTACTACAAACAAATATTGTAGCTCTACTGGACCTGCTGTGTAACAACTTAGAGAAGAAAGAGAGACCAACATTGGTGAGGCATTGTATAAAAAAGAAATGAGTGAATCTGGCAAACATCTCTTCAGTAGATTCTCATTCTTTCATCTGAAAGAGTTCATAATCATGAACCAACATGTTAATGTGTGTTTCCTTTACTTTGTTGGTTCCTTCATATGTAACTTCAAGCTTATCCCACATCTCTTTGGCCGTATCAAAACTGGAGATTTTCTCATGCTCTTCACCACTTATAGCATTGTAGAGCAAATTTATCGCCTTATTGTTGACTTGTACAACAGCCATTTGCTCATCTGTATATGAATCTATATATTTGGGATCAACAAGTGGTTGAGCGGTAGCCGGCAGGGGATAGTTCACCTTTTTGATAACTCTCCAGACTTTAACATCATAAGCCTTTGCATATATTTCCATATGCACTTTTTAGTGGGAGAAATATTGTCCATTAAAGTATGGTGGCCTTACTTGCGAAGTTCCTTCTTGGAAGAGTGCTCCTATGATAACTTGATTTGCCATGATCTTTTCTCACAAGCTGTTAAGCAAAAGAAAAATGTGACTCTTGCTCTGATACCAATTGAAAGTACAAGAGGAGGGGTAAATTGTTTATTTTTAAAATTAATCGCTACCAGTTGACTAGTTTTCTAATTAGTCGACTAGATATAATAACTTGATAATGGTAATGATAGAATTTAAGATGCAGAAATTAAATGCAGGAATTAAAGATACCGAAATTTTTATACTGGTTCGGATTCAATGTGAATCCTAGTCCAGTCCCCTTGGGTTGCAATGGAGTTCTCTTTCAGTGAATGAGTTTCTCGAGTATTTAGTGAATTGTGTGATCTACACCGATAGCTCAGTTCCTATATCACTCATTTCTTTTTGATACAATGCCCCAGCAGTGTTGGTCTCACTTTCTTCTCTAACTTGTTACACACCAGGTCTAGTAGAGCTACAATGTTTGTTTGTAGTAGAACAAAGAGAGGGTATTTGGTTTGATCAAAGTATGTGTGCTAAGGTACAGATACAAGTTTAAATACTTTGAGAGAGGCTTAAACTCTGGAGAGATTTGCCAACCCAAGAGATTTGATCCTTAGAAAGAAATTGATTCTTTCCAAAAATAAGGTTATTTCAGCAACGACTTTGTCTTGACGAGTGGCTTTAATGACTTCCCTTATACGTGACTTGATAGCGCCGGATATCCTTCCTTGAATCTTGATCCTTCCAGATTTAGTATAATTGATTGATTATCTTGCAAGATCTTTGATACTCTTGATTGATTTGATTCCTTCAGTCTACCCTTAATTGATTCCGTCAGTATCAATGATTCCTTTAATCTTGACTGCTTTTCTTGATTTTCTCTGATTGATTCCTTCAATCTTGTATGACATCTATGAGTTCCTTGATCTTCTCTGATTGATTCCTTCAATCTTGAATACTATCCATAAGTTCCTATACAAAGAACAAATATATTTTTTTCATCATTAAAATCAGATCTAACAAACTCAGGAGAAAAAGAAAAAAAAATCATGGTTGTGGTTCACATCTATTTGAGACACGGCACCTTCTTAAGAGATAAGTTTCTATAGACTTTTTTAACCCTTTTATTTTCGTTGAATAGTGGCTTTTGATTGTGTGATAAATGCAATCATCATATAAGGACCCTAGGATTCATGGGGACCGGTTAACCTGTAACTTCGACATGCGAATGTCACACATCTCATCGGTAGAGTTTTACCAATGGGTTTTTTTTCTACGTCAGGTAAACTCTTACTAGAGTACAATGTGAGTTCTAATATGATTAATTCTTTAATCTATGTGAATTTTTATCTTTTTCAATTATTAATTATGTTACCTTTTTGAATGATTTGTTGGCATTTCTTTTGTTTTTAGGTACTTATATTAACCCGACAATTTTGATTTTGATTTATCTACAAAGTTCTTAAATAATGTTCAACACTGATGCGGTAACTCCCATGGTATACTGTGGACTCTAATATGATTATTCAATATATATTTAGTCTTGTCTAATTCAATTGATGATCATGTTACCTTTTGAATCTCTTAGCATTCCTTGTTTATTTCTGTTTTTTTTTTAAAATCAAACAATTTTTATTTTGATTTCTTTGATAAAGTTTTTTGAATTAAAAAAAAAAGGAAAAATCTAACACTAACGGGATAATATAGGTTTTACCTAAGTTTGGTCCATCCAGAACTAATTGGTCTACTATAAAAGAAGGTAATAGAACGATGCTATTTGATAATAAGTCATCGTCGATTCTATGGCAAACCTTTAAAGAACTACTGCAAATAAGTAATAGCGGATTCTAAACCTAATATGAAGTCTTCTGATGGCTATACCGATCTTTGAAGTTGATGGATCAGTTCGAGGCTCTGTGTTGAATTAGAAAGCCATAAATTATTCTTCCTCCTAAATCTTTTAATATATTTAACAATTCCCTATCCTTCGTGATTTTTTTAAAGTATTCTTTCTAGGAATGATATGGTGGAAAACTTGAAGTTATGATCTAAAAGTTGTAGTCTTCTACGGATGGACTTGGAGCAATTTTACCGAGTCAATTACTCATATGGTCACTCAACTTTGTCAAATTATCTTTTAAAGTCACTTTTCTTTTGTTTGTAACAATAAAGTCACTGAACTATGCCTATTGCACTCAGAAGATCACTCAACTAGATTTTTCAAATTTTGGATTGTCAAATACCTACTTTACCCTCTAAATTATAAATATTTATCTTCTTTTGTTTTTTTAACTTTTTAATATTATGATTTTTTCTTTTTAATTTATATTATGGACTTACCTATAGAATAAATAAATATTATTTATATATTAAAAAAATAAAAAGTATTTAAGCATCTATAATCTATAATGTTGGAATAACAAAATAATGAGCATAGTAAAATTAATTAGAATAATTTGTTCGTAATAATAATTTTAGTATTAACAACAAAAATTTAAAAATTTATTTACACAATTCAGAATGAAAGAAAATAAAGGTTGTAAAATATATATTCCATGCATGTAATATAAAAATAATTATTTAAATAAAAGTATTTTTATAATATACATATATATTCTTGAAAATTATGCTCAACTATATTATATATATTCTATGCATGATTTAACATAGTATATTTTACCCTATACAGATAGTCCCCCTACTTTTCGGTGACATAACTTTATGTCGTCGGAAAGTTGATAGAAACATAATAATATAATTGAGCATAATTTTCAAGAATATATAATGTATATTATAAAAATATCTTTATTTAAATAATTATTTTGGTATTACGTGCATGGAATATATATTTTACAACCTTTATTTTCTTTCATTCTGAATTGTGTAAATAAATTTTTGAAGTTTTGTTGTTAATACTAAAATTATTATCATTAACAAATTATTCTAATTAACATTTTTTTACTAAGCTCGTTATTTTGTTATTCTAGCATTATACATGCTTAAATACTTTTTATTTTTTTTTAATTTATAAATAATATTTATTTATTCTATAGATAAGTCCATAATATAAATTAAAAAGAGAAAATCATAATATTAAAAAGTTTAAAAAAATAAAAAGAAGATAAATGTTTATAATTTAGAGGGTAAAATAGGTATTTGACAATCCAAAATTTGAAAAATCTAGTTGAGTGACCTTCTAAGTGCAATAGGCATAGTTCAGTGACTTTGTTGTTACAAACGAAAGTAAAATAACTTTGGGAGATAATTTGAGATAGTTGAGTGACCATTTGAGTAATGGACTCCAATTTTACCTTTTGAAGTTAAAAGTAGTCTTTTAGAGATAGACTTCGAACAATTGCAACACTAGCGAGATGTTGTCCATGGTAGAGAAACTATGATTCCTACTCACAGTTAAGATTTATATTTTTGGTACGTCTACATGTATGTTTAAATGATTTAAACATCTAATTAGGTTTAATATAGGCTGATTATTATGTTTTAATTAGTAATAGTGATTTCTTATTCCGTTAAGCTATGTTTACCCAATTATTTGTAAATAAAAGAGACTAGTTAATTGTGATATAATTTTTGAATAGACAAAAATTATTTAAAAATTATAATTCGATAGACTATTTACTTTTTACTTTGAGTACATGGGTGATGAATTTGTTGTGATATGTTTGACACTATTTCCATTAAAGAAACTTTGATCCGTTAGTCGACATCCTGTAATGAGGAGGTTTTACTTCGTAATAGAGTTACATACTCTTAAGCTTAAGTTATCAATTTTGGTATTTGTTTTGAACGAACTTTTATTCAAAAATAATTATTCTTTTCATAAAAATTTAGCCTTAATGGTGAATTGTATTAATCCACTAACATGGCTTTTCACATAGCCTATTTTAAGTTGTATTTTCAGAATTAGAAGGACCATACATTGGAAATATCATCTATAAGAAAGTATTAGATGAGATACGCTTCATTATATATTTGTACCTTTTAAAAACAAAGTAAAATTGATCAAACATATCTAATTAAACGATTGTCCTAACTTTCTACCATTAGACCACTCCACTGAATACTGGCTTACTTTACTCAAAAAAGCTCACATTAATTCTGTTCATCTAGGTAGCCCATGACAATACTTCTTGCCATTTGCTATTTGGCATCTTTGGCTTAATAGAAACAATAATTCTTTAACAACCTCTGCAACCAACGTCCCTTATGTACTGTGATTATGTGTTGCATGGAATACAAATACTATTCAAACTCTTCACGTTACACCCCCCCCCCCCCCACACACACACACTTCATCCATCACAATCAAATGGCTTCCTCCCTCAATAGCATTTATCAAGCTTAACATTGATGGTGTCTTTAAAGATAAGTATAAGAAAGGAGGCACTGGTGGCGCCTTTCGAACCTTCATGGGGATTGGGTTCTGGGATACTACAACACAGCTTATGGCTACACTCTTGCTTACATGGAATTACTGGCCCTTAAAACTGGCCTACAATTATCTTATGAAAAGAATTTTCATAATTTGGAAATTAAAATTGATGCTACGAATGTCATCCACTTAATTGGACATAACAATTGCTCCCACTATACTAAATTGGTTAATGAGTACAGGTTATTACCGAGGAGACTAAAGAACCCACCGATCCGGTATAACTTTAGGGAAGAAAATAAATTTACTCAATTTTTGGCTACTGAAAAATCCAAGCAAGCAAGCAGCAGCCCATTATCAACTGTTAGTTACCTTCCTGCCGCCTTTTTGAAGCTCTTCCATGATGATAAAAACGAATCAACTAGCTATAGGCTTGTATCTATTTATGTTCTTAATAGCTTGACTGAACTTGAAAACCGTTTTGTTAATTGTAATACTAATATCAACAACCCTAAGGGTGCAAAATGCAAGGAATCCCAATGGGACCTTAGCCGTATGTAATCTTATTAGCTAATGAATGAAAATTTTGTGTTTCCACAAAAATAATAGATAATTTAAGAAGTTGATAATATGTTTAACAACATATATTAAACACTCAAAACATGCTGTCTATGTCATACTATCATTACTGTTGAGCCATGCTATCTAACAGTTCATCTTAAACAGAATGTATGCTAGTTTATACAAAATATTTGCAGTTCGCAGTAAAAATACAGGCCCAACTAACATTCGAACTATCTTTTTACACCAATGCTATAACATAAACTGGCATTCATTTCTTTATTTCTGCTTCAACTTCAAACTTTCAACAATACAAGGTTCAAAGATTGTGTACCTGGGAATATTTGCAATTGAAGAAAGGGGCAATTAGTAGAGTAACAATGAACAAATGCAGCAGCAGTAACAGCACCGACAGTAGCAGCAGGGCAGTATAGCAACAGCAACAAGAAATAGTAGAGTAGCAACTACAACTGTCAAACAATTGGAGTGAGATCAACCTCAACTAAACTAAACTTTCGAGTAGAACAAACAATAAACAAGCAGACTCAGTTTTTGTGAGAACTCAGTATTGCACAGAATAGGTCCGGATTTAGTTGAAGTCAGAAACAAAAGGAAAGGAAGCAATTTCTGGTTTTGTTTGTCTGAGTTATCAGACAGATTCTTTTCCAGTTTTCTGGATTTAAAAATTTGAACTTCAAGATATTCCCTCTTAGTATCTCTCCCTATCTCTGTGTGCTCTATCTGTGTCTCTAATTAGTGTGTATTCCAACTCTCTTTTTCAAAGAATTCCTCACAGTCTATCTGTTTTTCTCTTCCCTTTCTCTCATTCTCTCTTTTTTTGTCTGGTCCTCCTTCTTTTATAGCCTCAACACCATCTCTTTTAACAGCCTGTTTTTCAAAATGTCACCGTACCCCTCCCATGTGTCTTTTTCCTTTTCAGATCCCAATTAGTTATTTAAGTATATAACTCCCATCAACATTCCCTGGCAGACTTACTTTTAAAGGGTTTAATACTTTTTAAACTTAAAGCAGGGTATGGGCAGTAGAATATGTTGACAGCATATGCTATCAAACCATTTTTAAAATTAAACAAAGGACCTTTATGCAGGCCACAGGCTGTGCACAAAGCACATGAGATGCACCAATGCACATGCTGTGCACGAGTGCACATGCCTTCCAATTCAGAATTTAAGCACAAACAATCCAAAAGCTATAAGTGAACCAAACTGGCTCTTAATTGATTCAGGCAAATGTTCAATAGAAGCAAATCGATTTAACTTTGTTCAGACAGTTGAAACTAATTGACGACACATGTCGACTCGACTATATTAGCATTAACATACACAAACGTAGCCAAATCAGACATTCAAAAGCATGGGACACATGACTCGACTTAAAATGATTAAGCAGGATTATACTTTGAGGAATCAGTAAGTCAGTACAAATTTGGGATACAACCAATATACATGTCTTATCAGAATAGGAGGGGTTCAAACAAAACACAGTGGTTCAGGCAAAGTGGTCAATCAGAAGGTGGTAAAATTTAAAGACAAAAATTGAAACAAAACATGACCAGATATTTAAAACAAATCATACGGACTAAAACAAATAAAGGAAAGAAAACAAACTCACCTTAAAGCTTGCAAAGTTAAAAATTTGAACTCGAATTTGGACAGACCTCTCTTAAGGCTGAACGGACTTTAATCGAAGTGTTTCTCAGATGAGAAACACTTCGATTAAGGTCCATTAGACCTTAATCTCTTTGGCTCGGACTGGCATGGGCCAGTGATGAAGGACACAAAACTTTCAAACTTAGATCTGGGATTCAGGCTTCCCTGATCAGATTCGGACCAAACCAAGTATGGTTTGGTCACGAGGGGGTCTGGGGAGTGTCTGGTATGAAGCTGGGGTTGGTTGGTGTAGATCGAGTCTTGACTCGAATCTTCAAATGAAGATTCGAGGACCTGGGGGGTGATTCGAAGTGTGTGGTTGGTAGATTTAGGTTCAGGATGGCATGGGGGTTCTATGGTGTTCAGGGGAAGGTCACCGGCATCCATGTCGCCGGCTTTAATGGCGAAAGTATACAGGGGCGGCTAGGGTTTGGAGGACTGAGGTCTGTGGAGGGGACGACTAAGGCCTGGGGGTTAGGATAGGGGGGCAGGGTAAAGGCCTAGGCTTATATAGTTAGTGAGGGGTCGATTCTTGGCCGTTGGATGAGCTGCGATGAAGGGCCAGGATTTTTATGCTGATGGGTAACGGTGTCGTTTCAACCTGAAGGGGTTTGGGTCGGTCCGGGTGGAAACGGGTCGGGTTCTGTTCGTGGGTATAGGAAATGTGATCTTGGCCGTTGATCAATCTGAGATCAACGGCCCAGATCAAACTGTATCCATACGACGTCGTTTGGACTCTCTCTAGGCATCATCTGGACTGGACCGGGCAGGCCTAGGTTTTGGGCTGAGTTTGTTGGGCCAATTTAACAAATTGGCCCAAGTCCGGAAGGGGTCTTTCCTTTTTTTTTCTTTTATTATAAAAATACAAAACTAAGTAAAATCAAATTAAAATAAACACCTAACACAATTATTTGCACACACATTAAAATGACTCAAAACAGGTAAAAATTAAACAGAACAAAATTAAAGGCAAAGATGCCCGTTCATGCTTTTCTTTTTAACAATCATGTTACAGTTCAGATCATGCATGACACGTACATTTTTTGTATTTTGTTTTAATAAAGTAAAAAATGGGCCAAAGTCCTAAACAATTAACGAAGTGCCATGTAAAAATCTCAAAATTGTACAACGGGATCAATTGTTGTTATTTTTTATTTCTCTTGGAGCGATTGTCTCGCGAAACAAAAATCACGTGCTCACAGCTGCCCCTCTTTGTTCGGAAACACGAAGAGTTTTCGTGCAAAGATAAAGTGAGCGTGCGTGAGCGATTTTTGCCTATGGACTACTCCGTACGAAGCATGTTTTTAAAAGATCTGACCGAATCTTGCTTCAAAGATTTCCTACATATCCTGGGCTAAACAGGAATCAGGTCAAATGTAGTTCGGGAAGTTTTGGTAGCTGGGACTACCATGGGATTGCAATGCTTGCTGCTACTGCTGTTGCTGTTGTCACTGCTACGTCACTGACCGCCTTATTACAACCAAACGAAAATTGGAAAATGAACTAACTACTTATATGCATGTCAACTGCTAGTTACAAGATTCCTATCTATGATTCTTTTACGACTTGATCTTGGGTCTTAGCTGATTCTGCTTGTAGACTCCGATCTGAATCTTGATGCTTGCGAGTTGCGGTGACTTGTTTAATCTCCGGGACACCGAATAAAATGTGACTGGCAGAGTTCAGGACCTTAGTCAAATGTTGGAGTCGATCTGCTTTCCCTTTACTCTGATATCTCGGGATATCTTCTTTGGTCTTTTTCTTCTTTGATTCCGAACTGGGATTTATCTCGTGGGTCATTTCGATCCATGTGGCTCGAGGTCAGACCTGCGGGAGAAAACAAACAAACGAACGAAATTTTCTGCCCCAGTTTCACTAGGAAAATTTTGTTAATTATTCACCAGGAAGTTCATAAAATTGATGAAAGAGGATATGCATGTTCAGTTCAGGGCTGGAGCCCTAACACCGGCTAGCTGGGGAGAGGTTCGGTTTGGGGTTTAAAACCCTAACGCCGAACAAAGGAAGAATTCAGTTTAGGGTTTAAAACCCTAATGCTGATTGCATGGAAAAGCTCAGTTTAGGGTTTAAAACCCTAATGCTGGCTGGAAGAAAAAGTTCAGTTTAGGGTTTAAAACCCTAATGCTGACTAAATGAAAAATTCAGTTTAGGGTTTAAAACCCTAATGCTGATTGCATGGAGAAGCTCAGTTTAGAGTTTAAAACTCTAATGCTGGCTGAAAGGAAAATTCAGTTCAGGGTTTAAAACCTTAATGCTGATTGCATGGAAAAGCTCAGTTTAGAGTTTAAAACTCTAATGCTGACTGAAAGGAAAATTCAGTTTAGGGTTTAAAACCCTAATGCTGATTGCATGGAAAAGCTCAGTTTAGAGTTTAAAACTCTAATGCTGGCTGAAAGGAAAAGTTCAGTTTAGGGTTTAAAACCCTAATGCTGATTGCATGGAAAATCTCAGTTTAGAGTTTAAGACTCTAATGCTGGCTGAAAGGAAAATTTAGTTCAGGGTTTAAAACCCTAATGCTGATTGCATGGAAAAGCTCAGTTTAGAGTTTAAAACTCTAATGCTGGCTGAAAGGAAAATTCAGTTCAGGGTTTAAAACCCTAATGCTGATTGCATGGAAAAGCTCAGTTTAGAGTTTAAAACTCTAATGCTGGCTGAAAGGAAAATTCAGTTCAGGGTTTAAAACCCTAATGCTGATTGCATGGAAAAGCTCAGTTTAGAGTTTAAAACTCTAATGCTGGCTGAAAGGAAAAGTTCAGTTTAGGGTTTAAAACCCTAATGCTGATTGCATGGAAAAGCTCAGTTTAGAGTTTAAAACTCTAATGCTGGCTGAAAGGAAAATTCAGTTCAGGGTTTAAAACCCTAATGCTGATTGCATGGAAAAGCTCAGTTTAGAGTTTAAAACTCTAATGCTGGCTGAAAGGAAAATTCAGTTCAGGGTTTAAAACCCTAATGCTAATTGCATGGAAAAGATCAGTTTAGAGTTTAAAACTCTAATGCTGGCTGAAAGGAAAATTCCGTTCAGGGTTTAAAACCCTAATGCTGATTGCATGGAAAAGCTCAGTTTAGAGTTTAAAACTCTAATGCTGGCTGAAAGGAAAATTCAGTTTAGGGTTTAAAACCCTAATGCTGATTGCATGGAAAAGCTCAGTTTAAAGTTTAAAACTCTAATGCTGGCTGAAAGGAAAATTCAGTTTAGGGTTTAAAACCCTAATGCTGATTGCATGGAAAAGCTCAGTTTAAAGTTTAAAACTCTAATGCTGGCTGAAAGGAAAATTCAGTTTAGGGTTTAAAACCCTAATGCTGATTGCATGGAAAAGCTCAGTTTAGAGTTTAAAACTCTAATGCTGGCTGAAAGGAAAATTCAGTTCAGGGTTTAAAACCCTAATGCTGATTGCATGGAAAAGCTCAGTTTAGAGTTTAAAACTCTAATGCTGGCTGAAAGGAAAATTCAGTTCAGGGTTTAAAACCCTAATGCTGATTGCATGGAAAAGCTCAGTTTAGAGTTTAAAACTCTAATGCTGGCTGAAAGGAAAATTCCGTTCAGGGTTTAAAACCCTAATGCTGATTGCATGGAAAAGCTCAGTTTAGAGTTTAAAACTCTAATGCTGGCTGAAAGGAAAATTCAGTTTAGGGTTTAAAACCCTAATGCTGATTGCATGGAAAAGCTCAGTTTAAAGTTTAAAACTCTAATGCTGGCTGAAAGGAAAATTCAGTTTAGGGTTTAAAACCCTAATGCTGATTGCATGGAAAAGCTCAGTTTAGAGTTTAAAACTCTAATGTTGGCTGAAAGGAAAAGTTCAGTTTAGGGTTTAAAACCTTAATGCTGATTGCATGGAAAAGCTCAGTTTAGAGTTTAAAACTCTAATGCTGGCTGAAAGGAAAATTCAGTTCAGGGTTTAAAACCCTAATGCTGATTGCATGGAAAAGCTCAGTTTAGAGTTTAAAACTCTAATGCTGGCTGAAAGGAAAATTCAGTTCAGGGTTTAAAACCCTAATGCTGATTGCATGGAAAAGCTCAGTTTAGAGTTTAAAACTCTAATGCTGGCTGAAAGGAAAATTCAGTTCAGGGTTTAAAACCCTAATGCTGATTGCATGGAAAAGCTCAGTTTAGAGTTTAAAACTCTAATGCTGGCTGAAAGGAAAATTCCGTTCAGGGTTTAAAACCCTAATGCTGATTGCATGGAAAAGCTCAGTTTAGAGTTTAAAACTCTAATGCTGGCTGAAAGGAAAATTCAGTTTAGGGTTTAAAACCCTAATGCTGATTGCATGGAAAAGCTCAGTTTAAAGTTTAAAACTCTAATGCTGGCTGAAAGGAAAATTCAGTTTAGGGTTTAAAACCCTAATGCTGATTGCATGGAAAAGCTCAGTTTAAAGTTTAAAACTCTAATGCTAGCTGAAAGGAAAATTCAGTTTAGGGTTTAAAACCCTAATGCTTATTGGCTGAAGAAGCTCGAGAATACTACCGATCTATTTTTTTTTTTGAGTTTTCCTGTTTTAAATAGAAGATAAAAGGGAGTTTCGTGGAAGCTTACCTTTCGAGTGAATTCATCATTGCCGAAGTACTTCCTGTACCCGTGCACCTTCTTCTTTGGGCGACACCTGCTTCTTGCACGGTTGTCTTGGATCGGATCTGTTTCAAACTTTCAGACAAAGAATCATTTGTTAGTTTGGAAATGACGGTCGGTTTGGTGACCTTGATCGTTCCCAATTGCTTTCTTGCGTCTTTATTTCTGTTGCGAAATTCCTCCATTGATTTGATTCGAATGGCGAAACCTTTAGACTACTCAGGCTTGTATTTCCAGATTCTGTGATGACTTGCCTCGTAAGGCCTCTTTTTTCTTTTGTCCCGTTTTGATTGGAGGTTCTCAACGGGGATTTTATTGGGGGTAATTTGTGGGAATTTGTACAAAAGGAAGCTTTGTGGGGAATATTTACAAAATAACTCGCTGGGGCGTGCTGGGGAGATTCCAGATTCCATTTTTTTTTTTTTGGGGAAACTCTGTGGGAGTTTGCATAAAAGGAAAGACTCTGTGGGGATTTGTACAGGGGGAGATTCTGTGGGGATTTGTCCGAAGGCGGCCTTGCTGGGGAGGATTTCAAGATTTCTCTCTTTCCTCTTTACTCTGAAACACCATCAAACGTCATGATTCAATCATGCTTGGGCAATCATACCAACGAGATGAGGCGCTTTCCTCCATGAGACGGGATTCCGTGCAAACAAACCATGCCACCTGTCCTTTTCGGTGTGTCCTGAACTCGGTGTTAAAAATGCACAAGGGATTCGAAAAGACACAAAGGAAGGGGAAAACAAATCAAAAAGGGAATACCCTTTTTGGGACGAGAAAGACTTATCTGAGGAAGATAACGCTGGCTTTAAATGACATGACATGCTCTTTGGACTGGACGTCTGATCTTCTAAGAGCTTGCGTTTTCCTGAACCAGAACGGATCTGTGATTCCAAACTGGTGGCACTCTGCCAAAACTTTCTTGGGGTGGCGTCATTCTTTTTCGGCCAACAGCGCCCTTTGCGGGTTTTCGCTGGCTGACCTCTCTCATTTCTCTTCTTGTCATCGCTTGATAGCACTCTTTGCAAGTTTTTACTAAACAAGCTCTCTCATTTTGGTTTCTCTACTCCCGTCGCCTCGTGGTGCCCGAAGGTTTTCACCGCCGAGACTCTCTCATTTTATCTCTCTCAATTTAGAGTGTGATGGTATTCGTTTGTGACGCTTATTGATTCCCCACCATATTTGGTAATTGATTTGAAGGCTTGTGCTTGGTAAAGAGAGGTAGTGATACTAACTTCTCAACTGCTCGACGTGCCCCGGTTTTCAATTTCAGGGTGGATGGGATTTTATTGTTGGTGTGACTGAACCTCAGGGAGAGGCTGCCTACGTATCCTTTCGGAATCAAGTCAAACGTAGTTCAGGCCTCAATCAAATTTTGTTTTGTTTTGTTTTTTTTTCTTTTTTTTTGTTTCTCTTTTTTTTTTCTTTTTGTAGAGAGGATTGGGTAGTGTTTGGGAGTAGTGGGGGATAAAACCTTCGCCATTCTCAAACGTGTCAGGACCACTGGAGTATGATTTAGACGTAGTACCTCTTGACTGCATCTGCATTTACTGCTGTGTCGGGGTCATTTCCTTCGATATCACCTAAATACAATGCTCCTCTTGGCAATATTTTCCTTACGATGTATGGGCCTTTCCAATTTGGGGCAAACTTTCCTTTTGCTTCTTCATGATGCGGCAGAATACGCCTCAGTACCAATTGTCCTACTTCGAAATTCCGGGGTCGGACTTTCTTGTTGTAAGCACGGGCCATCCTTCGTTGGTATAACTGTCCGTGACAAACTGCAGCCATCCGCTTTTCATCAATCAACGTCAATTGCTCTAACCGAGTCTTAACCCACTCGCTGTCCTCGATTTCTGCTTTGACAATGATTCGAAGCGAAGGGATTTCTACCTCTGCCGGTATTACAGCCTCGATCCCATAAACCAAAAGATAAGGAGTCGCTCCCACCGATGTGCGTACCGTAGTGCGGTACCCCAATAATGCAAAAGGTAACTGTTCATGCCACTGTCGGGAACTTTGTATTGTTTTCCTCAAAATCTTCTTGATGTTTTTATTTGCAGCTTCCACAGCACCATTGGCTTTTGGCCGATAAGGAGTGGAATTCCTGTGTGTTATCTTGAATTGCTCACACACATCTCCCATCAAGTGACTGTTCAAGTTTGCTGCGTTATCCGTAATGATAGTCGCAGGAATACCGAAGCGACATATAAGATTTGAGTGTACAAAATCCACCACAGTTTTCTTGGTGACCGACTTGAGAGTGACAGCTTCTACCCATTTTGTGAAGTAATCGATGGCAACCAGTATAAACCTGTGTCCGTTCGAAGCCTTTGGTTCAATTGGTCCAATGACGTCCATGCCCCAAGCGACAAATGGCCAAGGTGCGGACATGGGATGCAGTTCCGTGGGAGGTGCATGAATCAAATTACCGTGCACCTGACACTGATGACACTTCCGGACAAAGCTAAAGCAATCCTTTTCCATGGTCATCCAGTAATAACCTGCTCTAAGGATCTTCTTCGCGAAGACATACCCGTTCATGTGAGGTCCGCACACACCTGCGTGTACTTCGTGCATGATCTTTCTTGCTTCCTCGATATCGACACATCTTAAGAGATTGAGGTCCGGAGTCCTCTTATATAACAATTCACCGCTCAAAAAGAAACCACTTGCATGTCGCCTAATGGTCCTCTTTTGATCTCCAGTAGCGTGCTCGGGGTATTCTTGCGTCTTCAGGAACCTCTTGATGTCATGGTACCAAGGCTGCGTATTTGATCCCGCCTCGATTACACTGCAGTAACCGTGTCTTTCCTTGATTTGGATTTCCAAAGGATCGACGTGGGCGTTGCCCGGGTAGGGTAGCATAGAAGCCAGAGTAGCAAGTGCATCTGCCAGTTCATTGTGACACCTCGGAATATACCTGAACTCTATTGAGGTAAAGCGCTTACTGAGGTCCTCTACATGTTGTCGGTATGGGATAAGCTTGACATCCCGAGTTTCCCACTCGCCTTGAACTTGCCGGATGATCAGGTCAGAATCTCCCATAATCAGTAAGTCTTTGACATCCTGATCGATTGCCATATGTATGCCCATAATGCAGGCTTCATATTCAGCTGTATTATTTGTGCAGAAGAAACGAAGTCTAGCTGTGGCGGGATAATGCTGACCGGCAGGTGAGATCAAAATTGCCCCAATCCCTATACCCTTGGCGTTCACGGCTCCGTCAAAGAACATCTTCCAAACATGAGCTTCCTCCGAGATCACTTCTACGGTGTTTACCTCTTCATCTGGAAAGTAGGTATCTAATGGCTGGTATTCCTCATCGACCGGGTTTTCGGCCAAATGATCTGCTAACGCCTGGGCTTTCATTGCCGTGCGAGTGACATAAACTATGTCGAATTCCGTAAGCAAGATTTGCCATTTAGCCAGTCTCCTAGTAGGCATTGGTTTCTGAAATATATATTTCAAGGGATCCAACCTGCTTATGAGGAATGTAGTGTGGGCTTGGAGATAATGCCTCAGCTTTTGAGCAACCCATGTGAGAGCGCAGCATGTCTTTTCCAACAGAGTGTATTTGGCCTCGTAGCTGGTGAATTTCTTGCTCAGGTAGTAGATCGCCTGCTCCCTTTTCCCAGTTACGTCGTGTTGCCCGAGGACGCAGCCAAAAGAGTTCTCCAAGACTGTCAGATACAAGAAAAGTGGCCTCCCTGGTTCTGGAGGGACCAAGACTGGGGGATTCGAAAGGTACTCTTTGACTTTATCAAAGGCTTCTTGACACTCCGTTGTCCACTTAATCGCCGCATCTTTTCTTAACAACTTGAATATGGGCTCACACGTGCTTGTCAGCTGGGCAATAAACCGACTGATGTAGTTCAGCCTGCCCAAAAGACTCATCACGTCTTTCTTCGTTCTCGGGGGAGGTAGATCTTTGATAGATTTTATCTTAGTCGGATCTAGCTCGATACCTCTCCTGCTTACGATGAAACCCAAAAGTTTACCCGACGGAACTCCGAAAGCGCATTTGGCTGGATTTAGCTTCAAGTCATACTTCCTTAGCCTCTCGAAGAATTTCCTCAAGTCTTGGATGTGATTATCCTGCGTCCTGGACTTGACTATTACATCGTCCACGTACACCTCTATTTCCTGATGTATCATGTCATGGAAAATGGCGGTCATGGCCCTCATGTAAGTAGCCCCAGCATTCTTTAGACCAAATGGCATGACCCGATAACAGTAGGTGCCCCAAGGCGTGGTGAAAGCGGTTTTCTCGGCGTCCTCTTCATCCATCAGTACCTGATGATACCCAGCATAACAATCTACAAAAGACTGTATCTCGTGTTTGGCACAATTATCAACGAGGATGTGGATGTTGGGCAGCGGGAAATTATCTTTGGGACTTGCTCTGTTCAGATCTCGGTAATCTACACATACCCGAGTTTTCCCGTCCTTTTTCGGTACTGGAACCACATTCGCCAACCATGTTGTATATTGGACTACCCGGATCACTCCTGTTTTCAGTTGCTTGGTGATCTCCTCCCTAATCTTGTCACTGATCTCAGTTTTGAACTTTCGTTGCTTTTGTTGAACTGGAGGACAATCAGGATGAATTGGCAATTTGTGAACCACTAGATCGACACCTAGTCCCGGTATGTCATCATATGACCAGGCAAACACATCTTTGAATTCAAGAAGAAGTTGAATTATCGCCTCTCGCGTTTTCTTGTCCGTGTGAATGCTTATCTTGGTCTCCCGGACTTCTTCCGGGGTTCCTAAGTTTACCGGTTCAGTGTCATTCAGATTTGGCTTAGGTTTATTCTCGAAATATTCCAACTCTCGGTTTATCTCCCTAAAAGCCTCTTCCGCATCATATTCTGGTTCTGGGTTCATTAATTCGCAGTTAAATAGCTCATTGTGATCTGGGCGTGAAGTCCGCAAGCATGTCATATTTAAAGCCGCATTATTAGGACTGAAAAGGAAGATAAGAGGAAAAGTAATAAAAATCAGAACAAGAGAAAGAATAGGAAAGAAATGATGATTTTTTGTATTTTTGTATATTTCTTTTGGAAAGTTGGAAGACAACAATGTTTACAACTAGGAATTCAAAACAACAATCGAAAAGAAGAAAACGTTCAAGTTATGTCCCGGGGATAACTTGTGATACAGGAAAGGTGGCAGGGCAGGTCTACCCGGACTTCCGTCTAGTCGGGAATGGCGTGGCCTTCCAGTTTTGAAGTTGGGCGTTCGGTCCCATGTACAGCATCTCAGCAGTGCTTGTGCCTTCACCTGGTTGAACCATGTGGACCTCGTAGAGCATTTCTCTCATCGCCCCACATATTTCCTCGATTTCCTCAGCTGTGAAGACCTCATCATCTTCTTCTTCCGCGTACCTTGGCCTGACGAAAGTCGCATATAAATCCGGCAGCGGTTGAGGCAACTTCCAGCCCTCATTTCTCCTTTTCTTTGCCCATTTTTCGTCTGCTGGAGTAGGTTTGAAACCTAGTCCAAAAGGTTTCTTGATGACTGGTAAAGTAATGGGTTCTGTCATTCCCTGAAGGGTTCGTCCAAGCCCCTTCCCCGGCCTAAATCCGTGTCGGATCATCTCTTTGGCCACCATAACCGAAGCGTTAGACAAGAAAGGCTGGGGGCAAGGTACTCCCTCTTCGTGCTGCTCTGCCAGTACCACTTCGAAAGCTTGATAGACCGTATGTTCGCTCCCTTCTCTCGGTTCAAGATACGGGATGGATGGGTCCCGATAAATGGCATGTTCGTCTTCCCCATGGACCACGATCTCTTGGTCTTCGTACTCGAACTTCACCATCTGGTGAAGAGTGGAAGGCACGGCTCCTGCCGCATGGATCCAAGGCCTGCCAAGGAGGAAATTGTAGGATGTGTCCATGTCGATCACTTGGAAAGTGACTCGAAATTCGACTGGTCCTATGACCAGCAGCAGGTCTATTTCTCCCATGGTGTCTCTCTTGATGCCGTCGAAAGCTCTTACGCAGACGTTGTTGGGTCGGATTCTTCCGGTCTCAATTTCCATTCTTTGCAGCGTGGAGAGCGGGCAAATGTCAACACCTGATCCCCCATCCAGCATTACCCGCTTGACATAGTAGTCCTCACATTTGACTGTTAAATGCAATGCCTTGTTGTGTGCTGCTCCTTCCGGGGGTAGATCGTTCTTGCTGAAGGAGATTTGGTTGACGGCGAAGAATCTTTCTGTCATCCGCTCTAATTGCTCCACCGAGGTTTCAACCGGCACATATGCCTCATTCAGGGTCTTCAGTAAGATCTTTTGATGCTCGGCCGACCTTGTCAATAATGATAGCATGGACACCTGCTCAGGGTGCTTGCGCAACTGATCTATCACTTCGTAATCCGGCATCTTCATTTGTTGGAAGAACACTTCCACTTCTTCAACACTCACGGGCTTCTTTGGAGGGAAGCGCCTTTGCGTGGCATTGTTCAGTTCTTGGGTATTTGAGTACCCTCTAACGAAAGTATTTTCTGGAAGTTCTTCCATGACCTCCTTACCTTTGTACATTACCAAAGTCTTTTGATAATTCCACGGCACTGTGGACGGGTTGGTCATTGGCTTTTGTGGCACGCGTCCGATAACCACTGGCTCATTCAGCCGAGGTGGTTGAATCGCCCCCCGGACCACATAGGCCCCTTTTGGCACGTACATAGGTTTTGTCTTTTTGATCCCGAAGTTCTGCGTCTTCTTGGCTTGACCTCGCGGTATGTAAAGAATTCCACCCTTTGCTGGTACCGCTTTCTTCTCCACCTTCTTTTCAGGCTTGCTCTCTGCAACCTTGGCCTCCTCCCCTTTTTCTGATTTTTGGTCTATTTCAGGCCTCTTCCCCGTGTCGACAATGGCAATTATGGCTTTCAAAGCAGGGTCGAACTCTTTGTCTTCACAAATCATGCCGATCAACGGCCCATTATTGTGAGCGGGCAATGGATTGTTTGTTACATTCGGGATCTCCTCGTCCCTTAGCACTATTTTCCCCTGCTCTATCAAATTTTCGACCACTCTTTTCAATGACCAGCAGTCGTTTGTATCATGTCCCTCGGCCCCTGAATGATAGGCGCAACTGACTCCGGCTTTGTAAGATGGAGATGTCGGGTTTTGCCTTGTTTGAGGGATGGGTTGCAATAAACCCAACTGGACCAACTTTGGGAACAAAGTTGAGTATGGCTCACCGATGGGCGTGAAAGTCCGCCGTCGAGGTGGCTCTTGGGGGCGGTAGTTATTCTGCGGGGGTTGTGGGTTATAGTGGTTGCGGTAGTGAGGCTGATTTCTGGGAGGTGGAGCTGGGCCTCGGTTAGCTTGTTGTGGTGGATGGTTATAAGGTTGGGCATTCATGACCATATAAGGTTGATGAGCATATGCCGAATTTGAATGGGGGTAATAGTGTTGTGGGGCTCTTTCCGGAAAATGGGGCCTGGGATGACGATACTCCCTTGCTTCAGAGGCTGCCATAGTCGTTTCTTCTTTCTTCTTCCCCCTTGTTGTTCCTCCAGACCCGCTTTGGACGGCCTGGGAGGTTGCCCTTATGGCTGCTTGACTCAAAATCCTTCCCGTTTTCAAACCATTTTCCACCATCTCTCCAATCTTGATCGCTTCCGCGAATGGCTTACCCATGGCCGACATCATGTTCTGGAAATAGTCAGACTCTTGAGCCTGGAGAAAGGTAGTGACCATTTCCACTTCATCCATGGGAGGCTTCACTCTCGACGCCTGTTCACGCCACTTAATAGCATACTCTCTAAAGCTTTCCGAAGGCTTCTTCTTCAAATTTGAAAGAGAGTTTCGGTCTGGCGCAATGTCGATGTTATACTGGAATTGTTTTACAAAATCTCTGGCGAGATCATCCCATATATGCCATCGGGACATTTCCTGATCCATATACCATTCCGAAGCTATCCCTACTAAACTTTCCCCAAAGTATGCCATTAGCAGTTCTTCTTTTCCGCCGGCTCCCCGCAATTGGTTGCAGTATTTCTAAAGATGTGCAATGGGGTCACCGTGCCCATCGTACTTCTCAAACTTGGGGGTCTTGAAACCCGTTGGCAGGTGTATGTGAGGAAACATGCATAGGTCGGCGTAAGAGACGCTCTTTTGCCCGCTCAATCCTTGCATATTCTTCAGACTTTGCTCAAGGCTTCTCATCCTTTTGGCCATCTCGTTTTGTTCTACAACTCTGGGGTTCTGATCCTGCCCTGGTACAAGCTCGCACTGAGGCGGTAGAGGATTAGTACTGGTAGCGAACCTATTTGGTTCCATTGAGAACGACGGTGCTTGGAATGTAAAAGAGGATGAGTCAAGGCTTGGCTTGTACGTGGCAGGCTGTGCCGTAGCTGGGCAAGGCGATGCAGTAAAGATGTTCATGCTTGCATCATTGGCCGACATTCGGGGATGAGGCTCAGAAGGTGATCCTGCAGAGAAGGCGGAGGTGGCTGGGTACCCAAATGGGGTAGCAGGGTAATTTATGGGAACATTAGAAGTCCCACTTGACCTGGAGAATAGTTCAGGGAATCCGGGGACGACACTTGGCGGCTCTTTCCCATTGTTCCAGTCATCCAGCATTTCCAACATGCGGAGCCGTAGGATCCTATTTTCCTCCGCAGTTGCGGATTCAGGTGTGAGGACGGCTGAGATTGAGCTCTCCTCAGAGACGGGGACTGTTTGCAATGGAATTTCCGAAGACATTTCCACACTTCCTTTTGACCTGGTGAAGTAAGTGTGAGTACTGCTTCTGGTCCTAACAATAGGTAGTTGAACACCTCTCCTTGATCTCGTGAATTATGAGTGCGAGGCCAGACTTTCACCAAACCAACCGTCTTTTCAAAAACCCTGGGAAAAATGCTCAATGACAAACGCACGGTTAATTTTGCAGCAAATAATAGATAGTTAATCTCACGTTGGGCATGATGCACCTATACAGTTAAGTGGATTACTATATGTTTGCTACGAGAGCATGCGTCATTCCGGCATTTTTTCTCTTATTAGTTTTTCTTTTCTTTTCTTTTCTCTTTTGTTTTCCTTTTATTTTATTTATTATATATATATATATATATATATTTTTTTATATTTTTTTTTTTGTAGTAATGCGACCGGATCCGATGAGGATTGCCTACGTATCACGATGCCTACGTGAATCAGATCATTACGTAGTTCGAAAAACACAAATGGACGTAAAAGAAACAACCTCTTCATTGTTGAAATGTTCTATTACAAGCTACATTCTGCAAAAGAAAAAGCAAACTTGGAAAATGAACCTAGACTCAAAATAGACTGAAAATCACCTTGATGAAAAAACAGGCAGAAGATGCTAAAATACAGATTTGACCTATGAATGCATTATGGTTTTAAAAATTGGTTTCCGCGGGGCATCGTTCGGCCTCGCCGCGGTCCTAGGCGTGAGATCCCTCTCAAGTTGCTCCAGCTCGTGCATAGTCTGCTTGACATAACCCATTACTGCCGAGAGGACGGTAGTGCTGGACATGTTCTCACATCGTAGACATCGTCTGGTGATGGCATGGGCAATGGCCTTGATCCTATCTCTGGTTTGCTTCTTCTCTATGAGTAGGTGCCTTATCTGATCACTGCTCGTCTTGAATACCTGTGAGTCCTGTATGTGCTGATCCCTCAACTGCCGCACTTCTTCCTTCATTTGGGCCAACAAGTCGTAACAGTATCTACTCTCCATTTGGAAATCCCTGGCCTGCTTAACTGCTTTAAACTCAAGTGTATCCATCTCCCTTTTTATTTTGGAAACAGCCTTCTCGTGATCACGTTTCAATTGGTTCAAACAACGGCGATGCTTATCTACTCTTGTTTCCCACCGTGCCTTGAATTCTGTCATGACCTTTTCGGATTCTTCTAACCTGTCTCGCCATTCCGTGATCTCTCTTTTCAAACCCTTTATCAACCGCTGGTCTGATTGACTTCTGGGTTGCTCATCAAGAGACAATCTCAATTTTTGGACTTGGGCCTTAAGTTCTTCATTCTCTTGGATCAACCTATTCTTTTCGCTTCGATCCGCCGTGATTTGTACGCTGTTATCGAATTTCAAACTATCTATTTGTAGCTTCAAATCGCCAATCTCTGCTCGATAACCCTTCTCTTTTGCTAACCAGTTCCATTGCCCTTGGGATGATTCTACGAAATCTTTGAGATGCAGCCTCTTAGCCGGTCTTTCGTAAGACAGGCTACCTCTAAACCAAGCGTGATATCCTGGGGCGACTTCCCCTTTTGCCGTATCGATCACACAAGTGTTTGCTGTCAGATGTTGGCATTCACTCCAGATTTGGCGAACTTCTTCTTCAGGGAACTGACCGTGCGGACTGATTTCAATCACTTGGGTACTCAAATCTTCATCTTTCGGTACCACTTGGTACCTCCCAAGTTGCCTCAAAACCCGATACGGTGCATAGGGTTGGATACTTTTCAGTCCCATCAACAGAAAGTGAGGCCGGGTTGCCGGCATGTATATGATTTCCTCTATAGGTGACCATCCGAGCGTCCATTGGATTTGGCTGGCAGTGAGAGTTCGGAGAAATGAGGTCCATGATGTGACTCCCTCAGGTAAATTGAGCCCTTTGATTCTCGTGTAGAATTCTCCAATACAAGTTTTCTCTGGCGAACCATAACCCACAAGTGAGGAGCGATGACATAAATGATCGGTCATCCATACTTGCAACAGTAGGTTACATCCTTCGAAGAAGTCACCCCTGGCTCGACAAACAGTGAGAGCCTGGAAAATGTCAGCCATAATCATAGGCGCCAGAGTACTTTTATCTTGGGTAAGCAAAGTACTGACAACCCCAGTTATTCTTAGATCGATGTTGCCGTCCTTCCTTGGGAACACTATAAGACCTAATAAAGCCGTCATGAAAGCCAATTGCCTGTGCTCGTCCCATTTTTGCCGGTTGCCTTTACTACATAGTTTGAAATCTGGCTTATTGAACCCACCCTCATGACCGTATCTAGCATACATGAGATGGAGACTGCAGAAGCCTTTGGCAAGATCTGGATGGTGAAATGTTCGGGGTATTTTCAGAAAGTCCAAAAATCGGTGTACCGTGACGGCTCTAGGTGCAATCAAGTACTTGAACCTTAACGGAGCTTCATCACCCCCAATGTATCCCGCTATTTCCTCCAGCGTCGGGGTGAGTTCGAAGTCTGAAAAATGGAATACATTGTGCGCCGAGTCCCAGTAAGTGACCAATGATCTGATAATATCACCCCGAGGCTGAATGCCTAGTAAATCCGGGAGATTTTTCAGATATTTCCTCACTTTGCCTTGCCCTTCTTTGCCTAAGTCGTTCCACCATAATCGCAACTCAAAAGGGATCTTGGTCATTATTGAAAACGATTCATTTTGTATCGTGCTCATCCTGCACATTTATTTAAGGCGATAAACTTTATTAGACTCGAAAAATTAAAATTATCTAGATTTTTTTTTGAAAACGGGAGGTTGGACCCGCCGAGGGTTGCCTACGTATCTCACCCCGTGCGAGAATCAAACCGGCTTAGTTCGGTCATATCGCGAATAGAGAAAATCAAATAAACCTAGTAATCAAGAATAAGCATTTTTATTGTTTTTGGAGAAAGATAAATACTAAAAATATTTTTTTTGTTTTTTTTTTTTGCAATATTTAGACTATTAGTCCGAATTTATAAAAGGGTATTATAAAAGAAACAACACATTTTTTTGAATTATGAGTTTTCCAGATTTTTTTATTATACTTTTTTTTTAATTATTTTTTTTTATTTTTTTCAAAAATAAATACCCTTTCTTAAAAAGAACAGAACAATTTTATATTTTTTTTTAATGAATCAAACTAAAAGACAACTTTTGGTTTTATATTTTTTTTTTAGAAAAATTCCGACGAGGTTTCGACACTACTTGGACATTGGTTTTATTTTTCCAAAATAAGTAATTATCTCCCTACGCTGCTATTTTTCTTTTTTTTTTAGAAACCGATCAACATGCGGAACCGAAGCAAATAAATGCGCAAAACAAATAAGATGCAGCAGGGTGGCCTTTTCATTTCTGGTTGCTTGTCCTAGACGGACCCAACCCATGTGTTGAGCCCCCTAAGTCAAATGCAACATGATGCAAATAAGCGTTCCTACTAGGGATCTGGCATGAAGTCGAGTTATACTAGGTTTAAACCTTGGTATTTGTTCTAGACTGTGTACCCGAGCGGACAACTCGAGTCGAGGAGGGGCAACTTACCGGGAACCAAAAGGCCGTCCGGCTTCGTAACTTATCTGTCCTCTTTCTTATTTCGGGTATTGACACTAACAGAATAGGGAGTCTCGACCAGCGAGCTTCTCCCCGGAGGTGAAGAGAGAAGGGTTTCGGCACAGTTTATATACAGTTCAGATAATATCAAAGCGGTAAAAGACAATATTTAGCACGTTATGCAAAAATATGTAATAAAGATCAGATAATAAAGCCAAATATAACAATTATTCTAAGCTCGAATTCTTGAACCCTGAACCAGTGGTTCTGGGTTTCTTCCCCAGCGGAGTCGCCAGAGCTGTCACACCTCCTTTTTGCGCGCCCGCCCCGAAGGGTTAAATGCGCGAGGGAGTTTTTCCAATTTAAGTAACAATATTCGAAATGGGATTATTTATTTAATTCAGAGTCGCCACTTGGGAAAGGTTTAGCTTTTGGTGTCCCAAGTCACCGGTTTATCTTGAATCCCAAATCGAGGAAATTTTCGACTTTTCCAAATGAAGTCTGCGAACCAGAAATTCTAAGTAAGGAATTCTGTTGACTCGAGGGAAGGTGTTAGGCACCCTCGAATCCCGTGGTTCTAGCACGGTCGCTTAAATTGTTATAATGGCTAAATATCTGATTTAAATACATGTTATGACTTACGTGCTTTTATTAAGTTTAAACCGCTTTTATCATTATCATTTATTTTTATAGAATTGCAACGTCGTGAAAATGCATCTCGAACCACGACACAATCAATGCACCCGTAGTTGTTAACACATTTCGACTCCGTTGAGATTTGAATTTGGGTCACATAAATGCGCACCCGAATTTAAGAATGTAATTTAATTAAGTCGCGCCTAAAAAGTCTAACGCATTATTATCTTTGGGGAAGGCAGTGGAATTCACTAAACAGTCCATCCCAAATTCTAAAATTAAACAAAGGACCTTTATGCAGGCCACAGGCTGTGCACAAAGCACATGAGATGCACCAATGCACATGCTGTGCACGAGTGCACATGCCTTCCAATTCAGAATCTAAGCACAAACAATCCAAAAGCTATAAGTGAACCAAACTGGCTCTTAATTGATTCAGGCAAATGTTCAATAGAAGCAAATCGATTTAACTTTGTTCAGGCAGTTGAAACTAATTGACGACACATGTCGACTCGACTATATTAGCATTAACATACACAAACGTAGCCAAATCAGACATTCAAAAGCATGGGACACATGACTCGACTTATACTGATTAAGCAGGATTATACTTTGAGGAATCAGTAAGTTAGTACAAATTTGGGATACAACCAATATACATGTCTTATCAGAATAGGAGGGGTTCAAACAAAACACTGTGGTTCAGGCAAAGTGGTCAATCAGAGGGTGGTAAAATTTAAAGACACAAATTGAAACAAAACATGACCAGATATTTAAAACAAATCATACGGACTAAAACAAATAAAGGAAAGAAAACAAACTCACATTAAAGCTTGCAAAGTTAAAAATTTGAACTCGGATTTGGACAGACCTCTCTTAAGGCTGAACAGACTTTAATCGAAGTGTTTCTCAGTTGAGATACACTTCGATTAAGGTCCATTAGACCTTAATCTCTTTGGCTCGGACTGGCATGGGCCAGTGATGAAGGACACAAAACTTTCAAACTTAGATCTGGGATTCAGGCTTCCCTGATCAGATTCGGACCAAACCAAGTATGGTTTGGTCACGAGGGGGTCTGGGGAGTGTCTGGTATGAAGCTGGGGTTGGTTGGTGTAGATCGAGTCTTGACTCGAATCTTCAAATGAAGATTCGAGGACCTGGGGGGTGATTCGAAGTGTGTGGTTGGTAGATTTAGGTTCAGGATGGCATGGGGGTTCTATGGTGTTCAGGGGAAGGTCACCGGCATCCATGCCGCCGGCTTTAATGGCGAAAGTATACAGGGGCGGCTAGGGTTTGGAGGACTGAGGTCTGTGGAGGGGACGACTAAGGCCTGGGGGTTAGGATAGGGGGGCAGGGTAAAGGCCTAGGCTTATATAGTTAGTGAGGGGTCGATTCTTGGCCGTTGGATGAGCTGCGATGAAGGGCCAGGATTTTTATGCTGATGGGTAACGGTGTCGTTTCAACCTGAAGGGGTTTGGGTCGGTCCGGGTGGAAACGGGTCGGGTTCTGTTCGTGGGTATAGGAAATGTGATCTTGGCCGTTGATCAATCTGAGATCAACGGCCCAGATCAAACTGTATCCATACGACGTCGTTTGGACTCTCTCTGGGCATCATCTGGACTGGACCGGGCAGGCCTAGGTTTTGGGCTGAGTTTGTTGGGCCAATTTAACAAATTGGCCCAAGTCCGGAAGGGGTCTTTTTTTTTTTTCTTTTATTATAAAAATACAAAACTAAGTAAAATCAAATTAAAATAAACACCTAACACAATTATTTGCACACACATTAAAATGACTCAAAACAGGTAAAAATTAAACAGAACAAAATTAAAGGCAAAGATGCCCGTTCATGCTTTTCTTTTTAACAATCATGTTACAGTTCAGATCATGCATGACACGTACATTTTTTGTATTTTGTTTTAATAAAGTAAAAAATGGGCCAAAGTCATAAACAATTAACGAAGTGCCATGTAAAAATCTCAAAATTGTACAACGGGATCAATTGTTGTTATTTTTTATTTCTCTTGGAGCGATTGTCTCGCGAAACAAAAATCACGTGCTCACAATCATCAATTGAATTAGACAAGACTAAATATATATTGAATAATCATATTAGAGTCCACAGTATACCATGGGAGTTACCGCATCAGTGTTGAACATTGTTTAAGAACTTTGTAGATAAATCAAAATCAAAATTGTCGGGTTAATATAAGTACCTAAAAACAAAAGAAATGCCAACAAATCATTCAAAAAGGTAACATAATTAATAATTGAAAAAGATAAAAATTCACATAGATTAAAGAATTAATCATATTAGAACTCACATTGTACTCTAGTAAGAGTTTACCTGACGTAGAAAAAAAACCCATTGGTAAAACTCTACCGATGAGATGTGTGACATTCGCATGTCGAAGTTACAGGTTAACCGGTCCCCATGAATCCTAGGGTCCTTATATGATGATTGCATTTATCACACAATCAAAAGCCACTATTCAACGAAAATAAAAGGGTTAAAAAAGTCTATAGAAACTTATCTCTTAAGAAGGTGTCGTGTCTCAAATAGATGTGAACCACAACCATGAATTTTTTTTCTTTTTCTCCTGAGTTTGTTAGATCTGATTTTAATGATGAAAATAATATATTTGTTCTTTGTATAGGAACTTATGGATAGTATTCAAGATTGAAGGAATCAATCAGAGAAGATCAAGGAACTCATAGATGTCATACAAGATTGAAGGAATCAATCAGAGAAAATCAAGAAAAGCAGCCAAGATTAAAGGAATCATTGATACTGACGGAATCAATTAAGGATAGACTGAAAGAATCAAATCAATCAAGAGTATCAAAGATCTTGCAAGATAATCAATCAAGTATACTAAATCTGGAAGGATCAAGATTCAAGGAAGGATATCCGGCGCTATCAAGTCACGTATAAGGGAAGTCATTAAAGCCACTCGTCAAGACAAAGTCATTGCTGAAATAACCTTATTCTTGGAAAGAATCAATTTCGTTCTAAGGATCAAATCTCTTGGGTTGGCAAATCTCTCGAGAGTTTAAGCCTCTCTCAAAGTATTTAAACTTGTATCTGTACCTTAGCACACATACTTTGATCAAACCAAATACCCTCTCTTTGTTCTACTACAAACAAAAATTGTAGCTCTACTAGACCTGGTGTGTAACAAGTTAGAGAAGAAAGTGAGACCAACACTGCTGGGGCATTGTATCAAAAAGAAATGAGTGATATAGGAACTGAGCTATCGGTGTAGATCACACAATTCACTAAATACTCGAGAAACTCATTCACTGAAAGAGAACTCCATTGCAACCCAAGGGGACTGGACTAGGATTCACATTGAATCCGAACCAGTATAAAAATTTCGGTATCTTTAATTCCTGCATTTAATTTCTGCATCTTAAATTCTATCATTACCATTATCAAGTTATTATATCTAGTCGACTAATTAGAAAACTAGTCAACTGGTAGCGATTAATTTTAAAAATAAACATTTTACCCCTCCTCTTGTACTTTCAATTGGTATCAAAGCAAGGCTCACATTTTTCTTTTGCTTAACAGCTTGTGAGAAAAGATAATGGCAAATCAAGTTATCATAGGAGCACTCTTCCAAGAAGGAACTTCGCAAGTAACGCCACCATACTTTAATGGACAATATTTCTCCCACTGAAAAGTGCATATGGAAATATATGCAAAGGCTTATGATGTTAAAGTCTGGAGAGTTATCAAAAAGGTGAACTATCCCCTGCCGGCTACCGCTCAACCACTTGTTGATCCCAAATATATAGATTCATATACAGATGAGCAAATGGCAGTTGTACAAGTCAACAATAAGGCGATAAATTTGCTCTACAATGCTATAAGTGGGGAAGAGTATGAGAAAATCTCCAGTTTTGATACGGCCAAAGAGATGTTGGATAAGCTTGAAGTTACATATGAAGGAACCAACAAAGTAAAGGAAACACACATTAACATGTTGGTTCATGATTATGAACTCTTTCAGATGAAAGAATGAGAATCTACTGAAGAGATGTTTGCCAGGTTGCCCACCTAAACCGGAAGCTGTTATAGCATCACATCCCTTCAAATAAATTTGGTGTTTATTTAAAAATTTTGGTATAAATAATATAGTTAAAAGAAGGGCATTTAGGTAATTTAACTTTTTAGTTAAGATCTTCCCAATTTTATAATAAATATTGATTTATGTTTATTTACTTATTTTATAATTTCAATTGATAGAGTTAAAAATGTCACCTTTAGATTTAAAGATTGTGAAGAGTCACCACTTTCACTAATGTGAAGCATCACATCCCTTCAAATAAATTTGGTGTATATTTAAAATTTTTGGTATAAATAAGGTAGTTAAAAGAAGAACATTTAGGTAATTTAACTTTTTAGTTAAGGGCTTCCCACTTTTATAATAACTAGTTTCTCTGCACGTCCGTTGCACGTGTATATGAGTGTTATAGTATGATGCATTTTAAATTAGTATCTGTATTATATTAAAATAAAGCTTTAAGGTCATTAAAAGAATAACGTACAAATTTCTTTGAATAATCAATGTAAATTGACATATGATTACTTTTATTTTTACCAAGGTCAAGCTTTGGGATTTTTGGTTAGAATGAAGTGTATAGCGAAACTCCTCCAATCTAACCTCACATCCAAACATGAGAATAATATTTAAATCGGCTACTAATCTTGATTTCCTATATCTATCTTCTATCAGAAATTATGGTATGAGTCCCTTCGATCATGCATTATAAACCTCATATTCGCATCCCAGATGGAAATAGATTTTTTCACATGCAAACTATTCTTTTTTCTTAATTGTAAATTAATGAATCTTATTTATTGATTTGGTGAATAGTTTTTTTTCAATATATTATAAATACGATTCAAGGTGGAGAGATATACCGATGCTTTATATATATGTATGTTTAATATTTCTTTATGTTGGCCTAAGTAAAGGTTAAGTTTTGAAGATTGACAAAGGAACTCACACATGAACCGGGTCCATCCCTCAGGTGCAGAAAAACGGATAGATTCGAGCATGTGGGCTGCTCGTGAAGGAGATAAGCTTAACTTGGTGTATTTAATATCTTCTGATCGAATAGGTTGCATAAATGATAAGAAAAAGGACTCCTTAATCAAAGAGAACACTATCCAAGATAGGGAAGGAGTTAGAAGTTGAAATCAACTAGAACTCTTCCACCAAGGAAGAGTTGCATCAGAACTCTAGTTATTTCTTCATCTACTAACTCTATAAATTGCAGGATGTTCTCACATTACATGAGTTGCACATAAGCAGAAATTAAACGTGAATTGAGAGCAAAATAGCAAGGCAATTTTGCAAGCAATTTATGTGTGATTCAAGCGTGCAATCCTGAAGCTACTTGAACCAGATAGAAGAACCAATTCCAAGTGTCTATCTTTTATTCTAGTTCAATTGTAGTAGGTGATTTTACATTATACCTTTTAGCTTTTATAGAAGCAATTGTATTATGTACTTAGAGTTTTCAAGTTAGAGTTAACTTGAAGTTGTCGCAATAGTTGAGGTTGTGTGCCACAACGGGATTAGAGTTAATCCTAGGTTTACAAAAGAGTTTTTGTAAATGTAGTTTTTGGCTCAGTGATTTTAGTGCAGAGTTTGGGAAAATCCTACTGGAAGGTAGGTCGTGATTTTTTCACCTTTTGAGCCAGGTATTTTCCATGTAAAATCTCTGTGTTCTTTATTTTCTGTACTTATCATTCGGCAACAGTGGTAGTTGGAACACATAGAAGGACCAGGTCCTTCTATAATCAAGTTAAGCAAAAATTGGGTACCACACAAATCAACCCCCCCCCCCCCTTGTATGGTATTGAAGTCTAAAACATCAATTGGTATCAGAGCAGTTTATCCTTGAAGAGGCTAATACCTTAAGAACATATCAAGATGAGTGCACCACCTGGAAACTGGGAAGGGCAATCCACTACTAGGCCTCCACTCTTTAATGACCAGAACTATTCCTGGTGGAAGAATAGGATGAGATACCACATCATAGGAGAAGACTATGAACTTTGGAACATAGTTACTGATGGTCCCCTGTCTACTACAAAAAATAATGTTAAAGGAGAAGATATGCCAAAAACAAGAGCTGACTGCAACGCTGAGGACTTGAGGAAATGGGAAAAGAATGTTAAGACCAAGAAATGGCTTGTTCTAACGACCCGGCCAGTCGTCTCATGAGTTACCACTCAGTTTCCCCTATTCCCGCTTCTTATTGCTTTGTTTATCGGTTCTATGAGTTATCGGGTTGGTTGGCTCGGGTTCGAAAAGGATTTGGTAAGGTTTGAGACACTTAGTCTCTTTTGACGAAGCTTAAGATGGAAAAGTCAACCGGATGTTGACCTATGCGTTAGAGGGTTCGGATAGCTTCGGGAGGTGATTTGGGACTTAGGAGCGTGATCGGAATGAATTTTGGTGGCCCGGAGTAGATTTAGGCTTGAATTGGCGAAATTGGATTTTTAGCGAAATTCGGTTGATAGGTGAGATTTTGATATAGGGGTCGGAATGGAATTATGAGAGTTGCAGTAGTTCCGTTGTATCATTTGGGATGTGTGTGCAATATTTCAGGTCATTTGGACGTGGTTTGGCTGGGTTTTTTATCAAAAGCATAATTTAGAAGATTTTGGAATTCATAGGCTTGAATCCGATACGAATTTGGTGTTTTGATGTTGTTTTGAGCATTCCGAAGGTTGGAGCAAGTTTGAATGAGGTTATGGGATATGTTTTCATGTTTGGTTGAGGTTCCGGGGGCCTCGGGTGTGTGAGCACGTAATTTTTGCCATATATATGAATTACTCCCACAAATTCAAAACAAAAATAAATTTTCCATCGTTTACAATTTTGTGGATTTTTGTGGCATTTTCTGTTAATTGTTTTCATTTTTGTTTGTGCATTTTAATTAGTGAAAAATACAAAAATAATGTGTTGCAGGTGCATTTAGGAGTTAATTTTTCATTTTAATAATTATTTAGTAATTTAGTTGTTTTATAAAAAATGGAAAAAATCAAAAATAGTTATTGTTGCGCTTTTAATTTTAATTTTTGAACTTTGGTAATTTTTCCTTTAATTGGTTTCGTAATTATTTGTGGTAATTATTATTTGGATTTAATTAGTTCACTTTGGTAGGTCAATTTGAATTTAATTTTAATTTTTATTTAGGGTTTAATGTTTAAAAAGAAAGAGAAGAAAAAAAAGAGAAAGGAAAAAGAATTAAAAAGAGAATTGATTTGAAAAGGAAATTGAGTTGGGCTAAATCCAATCAAAACCCTCAAAGCCCAAGTCCTGAACACCCAAGACCCGTCCGGTCTGGCCTAAGACCCGCCCCAATCTGTTCCGCCCCATCTAGAGACCAAACGACGTCGTTCCTTTAAAAACAAATCCTGGCCGTCGAGGTTTCCCAGATCCAACGGTGGAGAGGCTGGGATCTTATAATATTTATATGTCCAAACGCTACCCCCCCCCCCTCTCTATCTTCGTCTCTCACCATCGACCCCCCCTTTAGCCCCGCCCTAAACCACCGCCTGCCGCCCGCCGGAAATTGCCTACGGCGGCGGCCGGCGTCCAAACACCACCAAATTTACTCCCCTGACTCCTCTCCACCTTCCCATTCCAAAACCCCAAACCGTTTCCCTTGAATCTCAGCCAAACCCTTCTAATATTAGATCAAAGATCGGACCCGAACCCTAGTTTACCCAATCGACCCCAAAAATACACCACAGAACCACCACGACCCCCTCTTCTCAAATCCCAGGTCAGTTTCCTTCGAATCTTTCTGGAGTTTCTCGAATATTAGATCGAAGATGAGCATAAAAAACCCAAGCCAAGATTTTGTCGCAATTTCGGGTCTAATCTGATTTTAGTCGTGTGCTTTTTATAAGAGCGTACAATTAACATCAAATTTGGACGGAAAATCAGAAAATTGAAGATCCAGGTCCCCTCTTTCAGATTCCGGATTTTTTTTAGGGTATTTTCTTTTCTTTCTCTAGTTTAACCTTTTCTTCATTGTTCTTTTCTACTGCTCTATTTCTTCTCTTCTTCGTGTCTCCTTTTATTTGTTCCGGGGTAATTTGTTCGTGCATGACTAGTCCTACACTTTTCTTTTAATCAGTATAATTAGCCGTTAATTAACTTAGTTTACTAACTTAGTTAATTCTAGCTAACAAACTATTTAGTCTAGATTTTAACTGCTGAAATGTTTGCTTGCTTCGGATATTTCAGTCTTTAATTAGGGTATTCGTTTGTTTGGGCTCATAAGGATTGAATAGTCGGGAGTGAACTGACTTGGGTTTATTTGGACCTATTAACTTGGGCCAATTGGACCAGGTTCTGTTTGGCTAGAAGGGTAATTAATAGGGGTGTAGAGGGTAGTTTAGGGATTCTATGGTAGGGAATAATGTTGTAACAGATTGACAAGCTTCTAGGAAGCTGGGTTGGGAGCTGTTTTGAAATTTTGATAGTCAAATTAAGGGCATCTGAGCTATAATGAAAGCTCAAAAAGGGGCAAAGTGCAAATAATGATATCTTTCAACAGCCCTAATGCCTTGCCTATAAAGGCATCATTACTTGATATTCAAGTCAAATTGAAGGGGAGAGAATCAGAGATAGAAAAATCCAGAAAGCAAAATAGTTGGAAATTTTATTGTTCTATTAAACTTTTCGTAATCGTGAAGTTTTATTACTGAAACAAGTTCTGGTTCATTTTAGTGTTGAGATGGATTGAATTTTAGTCTTTTTAAGCATTGGTTGAAGGTCTGCTGGGGGACCGCTCATTCGAAACTGTTTTCTAGGCTGCTTAACTTTATTCTTGGGTCTGATTTTGGTTTCATGGGTTATTCCGGATTGCTGAGTTTTGCTGCTTTGCTGCTTAGCCACTGACCCTCCCTAGCTTTCTTTCATTTCATGTTCCAGGTACAAATTCTAAATCCTTCATGATGTAAAATTCAATTCGAAGATGGGAATAAAGGCAGTGTTAAAATTTTGACAATAGTTCTACTTATGCCACAACTCTACTTCTTTCAATGATGTTTATACTTTTAGTCACTTTGAATGAAGCTTGTATTAAAATCACGCATGTTTGGTTATGTTTTAGTATGAAGTTCGAATAAGATCTTAATATTATAGCCTATCGTGTTTGACTGATTGTTAGACATTTGTGTTTATTCAGCAGATTTCGAAATTGCCTATCAAGAGTGTTAATGGTTTTTCCTCGTATTGTAGTCTAGCAGGTTTTTATTTGATTAGCTGAGTTTTCATGTTGTATTTAAATTATGGACTGTTGGAACCTTGCATTAAGGGCTTTAAGTAAGTTATGAATGCAGTAAAGTGGCTTTAGTCTTGGTCGAAGTGACTAATCGTTGCTTTTGGTGTTAGTTTCTTGTTTGAACTGGGATTAGAGCTGCTAAGGGTAATCATGATATTGCTTGATGTATTGTCAAAAGGCATGTGAGTGATTTTAGTTTAGAAATGGTGCAGAAGTTGAAATACTTATTCAGATTGGCTTAAATGTGAACACTAAAGAACAAGTGATTGTTTAGTCTCGCGAGTTTCAGTAGTTGCAAACTTATAGTGTTTCGTTGACTAGCATAAGAATGTGTTTGAATTTGAAAAGGATGGGTTGGAACAATTATCAGCTAATTCCAATCAAGGCTCCAATGTTTAATAATCGTTAGTTAGTTTTGTGGCTCCTTATTGTCGCATTTTCAGATCTGTTAATGTGTAAATCCCTGTGGCGTTTTTCTCTTCTTAACAAATGGAGGAACAAAAATCTTAGTGCGTTTCTACAATTGCACGGGTTCGATGCGCGGACCCTCTTGGCGTCTATCTTTGCTCGTGCTTCAAAGGGAGCTTCTTGTTTGGGCTCACTGGGTCACTGGGCCTCACGTTAGGCCAAGCCCAAATTCTGAAACAAAATGAAGTAATTTTCATTTAGTCTTAGCCCTTTAGATTCACAATTTAAATTCAACTGTGTTTTAAAAAGTAGCTATAATTCCCTTAAATCTTATTTAGTTTAATTAGGGGAAGCGTACCATTCGAAACCAAATAATTTATGGCCCTCTAAGTATAGTGGAAATTCCCTTGTAAAATTGGAAGTCGAGGTGTGCGAACAAATGATAATTGCATGGCCCTCGTTTTAATTAACTTCGTTTTGATCCTTAGAATTCGAGGTGCGCCATTTAGCAAATTTCCATGGCCCTCGCAAAGTTGCAAATTCGTAATTGCTTTAGGCGTGTTAGTTTAATAATATTACCTTCCTAAACTCGGGTGCGCATTTATGTAACCCAAATTCAAATCCCAACGATGTTAAAATATTTCAAAACCACGGGTGCATTTATGTGACGTGGTTCGAGACGTGTTTTAATAACATTGCGATTCTCTTTAACAAATGAATAAAAGCGGTTACACTAAAAATGCACAAAGGTTTTAAACTTGTACTAAAATTAGATAATTAAGCCTAATATAACAGTTGAGCGACCGTACTAGAACCACGGAATTCGGGAGTGCCTAACACCTTCTCCCGGGTTAACAGAATTCCATACCCGGATTTCCGGTTCGCGGGCTGTTAAACAAAGTCAATCTTTCCTCGATTCGGGATTAAAAACTGGTGACTTGGGACACCGTAAATCTCCCAAGTGGCAACTCTGAATCTTTTAACAATAAATCCCGTTTCGATTGTCCTTTAATTGAAAAACTCCTTTATACTCCCTTCCGGGGGTGTAGGTGAAAAAAGGAGGTGTGATAGCTCTGGCGACTCTGCTGGGGAAGAACCCAGAATCTCTGGTTCAGGGTTCAGAATTCGAGCTTAGATGAATTGTTATATTTGGCTTTATATGCTATCTGATTTTATTACATGTTTGGGTCTAATGTACAAAATGTTGCTTTTTACCGCTTTGATATTATCTGAACTGTATATATAAACTTCTACGAAACCCTCTCTTCTTTCTCCCGAGGAGTGCACGCTGGTCGTGACTTCTTTCTGTTAGTGTCATGTCCCAAATAGAGTGAGGTTCGGACAAGTTGCAAAGCCGGGAGATCTTTTGGTTACCGGTACGCAGCCCCCCTTGGCTCGAGCTGTCCGCTCGGGTAAGCCAGGTCTAGAACAATAAACCCAGGTTTTAAACCTAGAATAACTCAGCCTCATGCTGGATCCCTAGTAGGAATGTTTGTTTGCATCATGTGCATTTTGACTTTGGAGACTCAACACAGGGGTTGGGTCTGTCTATGACAGGTGCACCCGAAATAAAAAGACCATCCTGATGCATCTTACTTGCTACTTGCGCATTTATTTGCTTCGGATTTGCATGCTGACCGGTTTTTGAATAAAATGAGAGAATTTGGAAAAGAAATAGCAGTGTAGAGGGTTAAGGGAGTGAATCACCTGTTTTAAGAAAAAACCAGTGTCTAAATAGCGCTGAAACTCTACCGAAATTTTGAAAAAAAAAAAAAGAAAACAAATTGAAAAATGAGAAAAGAGTTTTGTTTTCAAAAATAGTTCGTTTTATTTGCCTGAACTATGTCAGTTTGATTCTCACCGGATGTGGTATACGTAGGCAACCCCCATCGGGTCCAACTTCCTTTTTGCAAAAATAACCCAAAAGAAAAAAAAATTTAGTTTTATTTGAAAATAATTAGGGTGATGCTATTCTTGTCAGAAATAGCCGAATGTCCCTAAAAGGGCACCGAAAGGCTGCTTTTGCAAGAACAACCGCATGTGGTCATTTTTCAAGATTACCGCCGGTTAGCCAACACAGCCTTAAAATCTTCGTCTTCGAGGTGTTGAAAGACCGTATTTTATTTTTGAAAAAAAAAGAAAAGTGTCAATTTTGTTGTTGAGTCAAATGAGTCTTGATATTTGCTTAATCAGCCTAACAAATGTGCAGAATGAGCACGAGTCCAAGTTTGCCGATAACAGTCATGAACACGATCCCTTTGGAGTTGCATATATGGTGGGAGTATCTGGGAAAATCGAAGCAAGATAAAGTCAATCTACATTTGGGAGGTCTCACCGGGTTGTTAAAAATCAGACCTAGAGGAGATATCATAAAGGCTTTGGGACCCAGCCGAAACATATTTCACTTCTCAGATTTTGAACTCACTCCAACCTTGGAAGAGATAGCAGGTTACATGGGAAGTACTGAAGGGCTGAGACATAAGTATCTGATCGCTCCAAGAGCCGTAAACTCTCACAAATTCATGGATTTGTTAAAGATAAGCAAGGGAGTCCCGTACTCCGAGTTGGAGGGTGGTTTTCCACTCTACGGTTTATATATCAGAGGTAGGGCATGTAGGAGGGTTCAACGATCCGGAAAGCGGGGTTTGTAGCAAAGGAAACCGAACAAAATGGGATAAGCATAGGCATTTCGCCTTCATGGTAGCTTTCTTAGGCCTTGTGGTGTTTCCCCGAAAAGAAGGGAATATCGATTTGCGGGTGGCTGGAGTCGTCAAGGTCCTGATTACCAACGCCAAGAGCATTCTTGCCCCTATGATAGTGTCTGAAATATACCGAGCTCTCACAGCTTGTAAAGTTAGGGCAGATTTCTTCGAGGGATGCAATTTGCTATTACAAATGTGGATGATCGAGCACCTGTATCATCGCCCTCAGTACATGAGTTACGGATCCACAAAGAAAAGTTGCATTGAAGAGTTTGACACAAGGATTTCAGGGTTTAAGCTGCCAGAGGGGTTTGAAAATTGGGTATCCTGCCTTCGCTCCATTACTACGGGACAAATAGAATGGACATTAGGTTGGCTTCTTGTTAAAGAAATTGTGTATATGCCCGCCACTGGTCCTTATTTCCTCCTAATGGGTCTACGAGGTATTCAGGCTTACGCTCCTTACCGGGCGATGAAATAGTTGTGAAGGTGTCAGATGATGCACCCAGATGAAGATCTTAGTGTTTATGCGGTCGAGGTTAGTTCCGACGGTCAATTTCATGAAGAAACAGTTCGTTCTATTTGGAATGAATGCCAGTATTTGACAGTGAAACACTCGAGTGCATGACTTATCTAGAGGCGAAATCTCACCCACCTATCTTGCCTGGTATAGAAAGAAGAACACTGCAAGGGCCGAACCAGAAAGACCAGCCAAAAAGCCTCACATTTAGGAATTCATTGAGGCGTCGCAAGAACAGTGGGCTTGGTTGGCTAAGGAGAATGAGTACAGGGCCACAATAGGAAAATTTGAAAAGCAAGTCAGAGAGCTTCAATTTGAGAGTAGCTTGCAAGTCGCGGCGGACGAAGGAGAAAAGAAAAAGCTAGCCAAAGAAAATGAAGCCTTTCGAGCCCAAATTCAGAGAATGAAAATAACAGTAGAAAACCCCGCCCGAAGTGCCAAAGATGAAAAGCTCACAAATAACCTGAGGCAGAAAGTGAATGACTACAGTTTTGATTTGAACAAAGCAGAGAGTGAACTAGCCAGGGCTCGGAAGCAGTTGGCTAAAAACGCAGATGAACGAGCATACTTGGTTAAGCAGTTGAAAGAAAAGTACGACAATGAGTTCGCGAGATTAAAGAAAAGGGTCATCGCCACAGAAAACAAAATGATCAAACATGCGAAAGACTTCAAGGTTGAAAGAGAACATTGTTATACAGCATTGGAACAATTAGAAATAGATTTGCAACAACTTCAGGAGCAGAATCATGTGACCGAGCAAACTCTAGAAGCCAGGGCCCAGCAGATCGGGCATTTGTTAAAAGAAAAAGGTGTCATAAGAGAGAGAATTAGAAACATCGCCAATTACATTGTTGTGAAGTGCAAAGCTTGTGAGTATATGACTCGCACCACCTTCTTCGCGTCAGTGATGACGTTTGTTAAGCAAATAATGAGTGACTTGGACTGACTTCAAAGGGAGATTGCATATAGGCCCGCGGCGAGACTGAATGATGTCCCGCGGGCACCAGGAGCATTAATGTATTCATGATTTTTCATTTGAGTCTGTATTTTCTTTTCCGTCTGTCAGTTGTGTTGAGTCTGTATTTTCTTTCTGCTGGAGTCTGTCATTTGTTTTCGACTCTGCATTTTCTTCTTTTGAGTATGATAGTTTATTTTGGAGTCTGTATTTCATCTTTTAATCAGCGTTTGTTAGTTTCCCTTGGAGTCTGTTAGTTCTGAGTCTTTGTAATCAAAGCATTTGCTTTTATGAAAATTGAAAATCCCAAAAAATGTTTTATTATTTACTTTCACACTTATCTCCCAAAACTACGCTCGGTCTGATTTATGCGGGGTCATGATACGTAGGCAATCTCCATAGGATTCGACCATAACCAAAAGAAAAAAAAAGAGAAGAAGAAGAAGAAAAACAAAAAGAGAGAGGAAAAACAAGAGAGAAAAGAAAAGAAAAGAGAGAAAAAATAAGAAAACTAAGAGAAAGAAGCAATGGCAAAACCAGAGGGAAATGGGAGGATGAAAACAAATAAAAGCAAAGGCCAGAATAAAAAAAGAGAAGAAAGAGAAGGAGGTTGCAAACAGAAAAGCCGGGATGGCGCAAGCAGCCGATCAAATGCATAATAGAAACGGTTAACTGCTTAGGTGCATTCATTCCCCATAATGTGCGGTTACCAATCTGTTAAAATCCTAATCGCTAACAAGGTTGTTGTTGATGTATTGAGTTCAGGCAGGTGGTTAGTTGATTGGTATTCTGGCAACTCACTCATACAATACCCGATCAAAAGACAAGCTGAACATAGCCAACCAAGAATTGGAGGCAAGTATTGTCGACCCGTCAAAAGAGGTGGAAAAATTGGATGTTAATGCTATGAAGGAAGAGATGTATAACTTAAAACAGCAAATGGTTGAAATGTACCAAGCCTGGGCAAAGGGTCATCCACCACTGGTTTATCCCGCCAACCTTACTTATATCCCACCATTGGCTCAACCTCAGGAACCTCCCATTGTGAACTCATCTCCAGCCTTTCCCCTCTACCAACAATGCCATAGCACCACTTCCCATACATCACAAGCTCCTCCACCCAGAAAAGTCCCGCACCCTCCTCCATCAATCACACCTATTTTTGTGGCACCTCCACCTGCTGCATTACACCGATCTTCCAGTGAACCTCTGTTCCAAACTCACGACAACTAGTATTATCCCCCTGAACCCACCTTCAAAGTTCCGGAACCATATTCTTACACCCCTCATCTTGATCTCCCGGCGGAGACCGAGAAGCCACCCAAAATCCCAAGCATGAAGAGATGATCAGAAAGGTCAAAATCTTAGAACAATCGTTCAGAGATATGAGGGGGTTGGGAGGTCAAGTAAGTGTGGCCTATAAAGATTTATGTCTGTTCCAAGATGTTCAGTTACCAGCAGGGTTCAAAATGCCCAAGTTTGATCTGTACGACGGGCATGGTGACCCAGTAGCACACTTAAGAGGATTTTGTAGCAAGATGAGAGGAGCAGGCATAATAGATGAATTGCTGATGGCATATTTCAGCCAAAGTTTGAGTGGATCGACATTAGAATGGTATATCATACAAGATCACAGCAGGTGGTACATATGGGACGATTTGGCCCAAGCCTTCGCCTGCCATTTTCAGTACAATCTTGAAATTATCCCAGACCGTCTGTCATTAACAAAGATTGAGAAAAAGCCCGATGATAGTTTCAGAGAGTATGGATTCCGTTGGAGGGAACAAGCTGCGAGGGTTGACCCTCCGATGAAAAAAAAGCAAGATGGTTGATTATTACTTGCAGGCTTTGGAGCCCACTTATTTTGGTCATTTGGTGTTAGTAGTGGGAAAGTCCTTTAATGAGGTTGTAAAAATAGGAGGCATGGTTGAGGAGGGACTCAAGTCCAACAAGATCATGAGTTATTCAGTAATCAAAGCGATCACCCAAGCCATTCAAAACGGTATCGGTGGTGTACTCGGGAAGAAGAAGAAAGAGGACGTTGCGACAATTGAGTCGGGAGCTTGGGTCGGATCCAGGAACCTTCCATGTTACTACAACCCGCCTCGACCCTATCACCAAACTTACCCCCACACTCTATATAGCCCACCACAACACTACTACCCACCGCCAGATCCCCATTTTTCCATTCATCACGCACAAACCTATACCCAACCTCTTGCTCACGCACAATGGCGTGTTCCAGCTCCACAAAATCCATACGTATCCCCACAAAATGCCCATCCACCCCCAAGAGCCTATAGAAATCCCCCTGGAACAGGTTTTTGGTCAAATCAAGCCTTTAAGAATGAGAGGTTGTAGAAGTAGAAAACTTTCACTCCATTGGGGGAGTCATATACTAGCCTATTCCACAGATTGAGACAGTTGGGTATGTTGAATCCGATTGAGGCTAAAATGCCAAATCCCCCTCCCAAAAATCTTGATAGCTCGATGAGTTGTGAGTATTGTCCAGGGGTTCCGGGTCATGACACAGAGAAATGCTGGAAATTGAAAACAGCTATTCAAGAGCTCATTAATACTAATCGGATTGAGCTCCAATCCCCGGAGGCACCCAATATCAACCAGAACCCGTTTTCGGCCAATCATGAGACAAATATGATTGAGATTGTGCATAAGGGAGGGGAGCCTAAGAATCCTTCGCAAACCGTCATGATGATTCGGGATAGTGAAGCCAAGCCGTTTGAAAGGTCAACAAGTGAGAAGTCTGTGATCAAGTTGAACGGGGCAAATAATGAACCATCTGTGGAGGTCAAGAAGGGGTCCTCAAGTGACGTTGCAGGAAAACATAAAAGATCAAAAGTGGTTGTGCCAAGAGTGACGAACAAGCATGTGGTAATTGTGAAGGGCGCCCACACAGATCCTGTCATTATCAAACCGGTAACTCAATTACCGATTGTCAATAGCAAGGCAGTCCCATGGAATTATGAACGAGTGATAGTGACTTACAAGGGGAAAGAGGTTAAAGAAGAAGTGTATGAGACCTATGGTTTGACTCGATCGGGGAGATGCTTTTCCCCCGAAGAGTTGAGGAAAGCTAAGACCTCCAAAGATAACCCAGTGTTGGTGAAGAAAGCTGTGACCGAGGAAGAAGTAGAGGAATTTCTGAGAAAGATGAAAGTGCAGGACTATTCCATTGTGGAGCAGTTAAGGAAAACACCGGCTCAGATTTCATTATTGTCATTATTAATCCATTCTGACAAGCACCGTCGGGCTTTGATGAAGATCTTGAATGAGGCCCACGTTCCTGATAAAATCTCAATAAACCACTTGCAAAAAATAGCTAACAAGATATTTGAGGTAAACAGAGTCACTTTTTCTAACGATGAGTTACCCGTGGAGGGTACTGAGCACAATAGAGCCCTCTATCTGACGGTGAAATGCGAAGATTCCGTGGTTACTCGGGTACTGGTTGACAATGGGTCTAGTGCGAACATTTGTCCTCTCTCCATGCTGAACAAGTTGAAAGTGGAGGATGAAAGAATTCACAAGAATAGTATTTGCGTTCGGGGATTCGACGGCAGAGGCAAAGATTGAGTGGGTGACATAATACTAGAGCTAACCATAGGGCCCGTTGAGTTCACTATGGAATTTCAAGTTTTAGATGTGATAGTCTCTTATAACCTTTTGCTGGGGCGCCCCTGGATTCATGCTGCTAAAGTGGTCCCGTCTACTCTGCATCAAATGGTCAAGTTTGAATGGGGTAGATAGGAAATTGTTGTGCACGGCGAAGATAATTTGTGTGTTCCCAATGATTCCATTGTTCCACTCATAGAGGTTGAAGACGACAAGGGGCCATGGGTTTATCAGGTTTTTGACACAGTAGCGGTAGAGAAAATTCCAGAAGGGAAGTGCGTTCCAACTCCGAGGGTAGCTGCTGCATCAATCATGGTAGCCGTTGAAATGTTGAAAAATGGTTTTGTACGGGGCAAGGGTTTGGGTGCATCTCTGCAAGGTATCGTACAACCGGTTTCTCTTCCCAAAAACATGGATACATTTGGTCTGGGGTTCAAGCCCACAGTTGCGGATGTGAGAAGAGCCAGGAAAATGAAACAGAGAGCATGGGCTCTTCCAAAGCCAATCCCGCGTCTTTCCAGATTATTTGTCAGGCCTGGTACCAGAAAGCGCCCGATGACGATGACTCCCAGTACGGTGGTTGATGTGGATGGAGATTTGATGGAAAAGTTCGAGAGGATATTCAATGAAGTGAACATGGTGGAAGCTGGAGAGGGTTCTAGCAAAGCGGATGTACAATTTGTCGCGCCTAGTGCAAAGATTAACAATTGGGAAGCTACTCCTCTCCCCACCAGGAAAGAATTTTGGTAGTTTGCTTTGATTTTCTTTCAGTTTATCTGGATTATTCTAGGGTTGTAATTCAGATTCTATGTTCCATCTGTTTGGATGTATAAACCTTGTTATCTTTAAATTCAATGAAATGCAATTTCCCTTCTTCTCCCTTCTTGATAGTTTTATTTTTGTTTTTCTTTTCTTCCTTGTACAGTTCTTTTTATGCTGGCTTCAATGATATGACATGCATGCGGAATCTCCGGCCCCTTCTTAAAAGCCAATCTAATTCTGAAATAGTAATTCAAGAAATAGAATGTGATGTTGAATTGGAATATGACGAGGATGAAGCCTTTGAAGAGATCAACAAAGAATTAAGTCATTTTGAAGAAAAACCCAAGCCTAACCTGAGTGATATAGAAGTAATCAATTTAGGGGACCAAGATAATGTCCGGGAAACTAAAATAAGTGTCCATCTTGAACCACAACTCAAAGAGGAGATAATTAAAGCATTGTTCGAGTATAAAGATGTTTTTGCATGGTCCTATGACGATATGCCAGGTCTAAGCACTAACTTGGTGGTTCACAAATTGCTCACTGACCCGACATTTCCCCCTGCCAAGCAGAAGCTGAGGAAGTTTAAAACTGATATGAGTGTGAAGATTAAGGAAGAGGTCACCAAACAGTTTGAGGCCAAGGTCATTTGGGTCACCCGGTGTCCCACCTGGTTAGCCAATGTTGTGTCTGTGCCAAAGAAGGATGGCAAGACCAGGGTCTGTGTTGATTATCAATATCTCAACAAGGCAGGTCCCAAGGATAACTTCCCACTGCCGAACATCCATATATTGATCGATAATTGTGCCAAATATGAGATTGGTTCTTTTGTGGATTGTTATGCGGGTTACCACCAGATCTTAATGGATGAGGAAGACGCAGAAAAGACAGCATTCATCACGCCATGGGAAACGTATTGTTATCGGGTCATGCCATTCGGTTTGAAAAATGCTGGGGCAACCTACATGAGAGCAATGATGACCATATTCCATGACATGATACATAGGGAGATCGAGGTTTATGTGGATGATGTAATTGTCAAGTCTAGAAAGAAGTCTGACTATGTTAGAGATCTGAGAAAATTCTTCCAAAGGATTCGCAGGTACAATCTCAAGCTCAATCCTGCAAAATGCGCGTTCGGTGTTCCGTCTGGAAATTTGTTGGGATTCATAGTCAGCCGCCAAGGTATTGAATTAGACCCGTCAGAGATCAAAGCTATCCAGGAGTTGTCACCTCCAAAGAACAAGACCGAGGTGATGAGTCTGTTGGGGAGATTAAATTACATCAGCCGGTTTATTGCTCAGCTCATGACAACTTGTGAGCCCATCTTCAAACTGTTAAAGAAAGATGTTGCGGTTAAGTGGACAGATGAATGTTAGGAAGCATTTGATAAGATAAAGGGGTACATGTCAAACCCACCTGTGTTGGTCACGCCAGAACTAGAGAGGCCTTTGATTCTATATTTGACGGTCTTGGACAATCCATTTGGATGTGTGTTGGGACAGCATGACATCACCGGCAGGAAGGAGCAGGCCATATATTATCTCAGTAAGAAATTCACGTCTTACGAGGTTAAGTACACTCATCTTGAGAGGACGTGTTGTGCCCTAACTTGGGTAGCCCAGAAGCTGAAACATTATTTGTCATCTTATATTACTTACCTTATCTCTCGCTTAGATCCATTGAAGTATATCTTCCAGAAGCCTATGCCCATGGGAAGACTCGCAAAGTGGCAGATTTTGCTCACAGAATTTGACATTGTCTTCGGGACTCGGACTGTGATGAAAGCACAAGCATTGGCCGACCATTTGGCTGAGAACCTTGTGGATAAAGACCTTTGAAGACTTATTTCCCTGATGAAGAGGTAATGCACATTGATGAGTTGGAACAGGTTGAAAGGCCAGGATGGAAACTTTTCTTTGATGGGGCTGCTAACATGAAAGGCGTTGGGATAGGAACGGTACTTGTTTCTAAAATAGGGCATCATTACCCTGTTACGGCTCAGCTTCGGTTCTACTGTACTAACAACATGGCTGAGTACGAGGCATGCATTTTGGGTTTGAGGATGGCTGTGGATATGGGTGTCCAGGAAGTCTTGGTCTTGGGTGACTCGGACCTTCTGGTGCACCAGATTCAGGGAGAGTGGGAAACACAGGATTTAAAACTCATACCATATTGACAATGTTTACATGATCTTTGTCAGCGATTCCAATCAATAGAGTTCAGGCATATTTCGAGGATTCATAGTGAGGTCGCTGATGTTTTGGCTACACTGGCGTCAATGTTACATCACCTAGATAAGGCTTATGTGGACCCTATTCTTATTCAAGTCCACGATCAGCATGCTTATTGTAATGTGGTAGAAGAAGAGCTTGATGGGGAGACTTGGTTTCACGACATCAAGGAGTACATCAGGATGGGAGTGTATCCAGTACAAACCACAGGTGATCAAAAGAGAACAATTTAGTGGTTGGCAAGTGGATTTTTCTTCAGTGGAGGAGTGTTGTACAAAAAAACTCCAGATCTTGGATTACTGAGATGCATAGATGCTAGGCAGGCTACAACTATCATGACCGAAGTACATTCTGGAGTCTGTAGACCGCACATGAGTGGGTACGTGTTGGCAGAGAAGATTCTCCGAGCAGGTTATTATTGGCTCACTATGGAGCGAGATTGTATCAGTTTCGTGCATAAATGTCATCACTGCCAAGTGCAGGGAGATTTGATTCATTCTCCACCATCTGAATTACACACGATTTCTGCACTGTGGCCCTTTGTTGCTTGGGGAATGGATGTCATTGGACCAATTGAGCCAGCAGCGTCCAACGGGCACAGGTTTATTCTGGTAGTCATTGATTATTTCACCAAGTGGGTAGAGGCTAAAACATTCAAGTTTGTAACCAAGAAGGTGGTGGTTGATTTTATGCACTCAAATATCATTTTCCGGTTTGGGTTACCAAATGTGATCATTACGAACAATGGGGATAATCTCAACAGTAATCTGATGAAAGAGGTATGTCAGCAGTTCAGTATTACACATCGCAATTCTACCCTGTACCGCCCTAAGGCAAACGGAGCAGTTGAGGCGGACAACAAGAATATAAAAAAGATACTTCAAAAAATGGTGGAGGGTTCTAGGCAGTGGCATGAAAAGCTGTCATTTGCATTGCTCGGTTATCGCAATACTGTCCGTACTTCAGTAGGGCTACTCCTTATTTATTGGTGTATGGAACCGAAGCAGTGATACCCGCAGAAGTGGAAATTCCATCCCTTTGAATCGTCGCAGAAGCTGAGATCGATGATGATGAGTGGGTCTAAAACCCATCTGGAGTAATTAAGTTTGATCGATGAAAAGAGACTGGCAGCAGTATGTCATAGCCAGTTGTATCAATAGAGAATGGCAAGAGCATACAATAAGAAGGTGCATCCACGGAAGTTCGAAGTGGGTCAGTTAGTATTGAAACGCATTCTCCCTCATCAGGTTGAAGCAAAAGGAAAGTTCGCCCCAAATTGGCAGGGGTTGTTTGTTGTAACTAGAGTGTTGTCCAATGGTGGATTGTATTTGACAAATGTAGAAAGCAAATGTGTAGAAATGGCTATCAATTCTGATACAGTCAAGAGATATTATGCATGATTTCTTTCTTTGATTGTACTTGTTTGTATTTGGCATATCTCGAATATTGAAATGACGAAGGCATTTTGTTCTACTATCTAAACACTTTATCCCTTGTCACCCTTTTGAGCCTTATTTATTTTCTTTCATACCCCTCTTTTGGAATCAGTAACAAATATCAGAAACATAAGCGTAAAAGATAAGTAAAAGAAAGAGAAAAATAGAAAGAAAAGAAAAGAGAAAGAAAAGAATGGAAAGAGAAAGAAAAGAAAGAAAAGAGAAAGAAAGGAATGAAAGAGAGAAAGAAAAGGATGAAAGAGAATAAAAGAAGAAAAACAACAGAAAGAGAAAAAGAAAGCAAAAGAGAAAGGAAAGAGAGAGAAAAAGAAAAATCACAACAACAAAGTAATTTCTATGACATGAACTGCGTTCGACCTGATTCCTTTAAGGATACTTAGGCAGCCTCATGGTTCGGTCTCATCAAAACAAAAATCCAAAAACCCCCCAAGCAAAGAAACTAGGGCAGAAGCTGTGGTTGTTGTAAGAAATCTGGTTCCGAAAGTTGTAATTTTAAGCCCATGATGAGTTGTTTTGAGCCTTTTTATACCCTTTCTTTCTAATCCCATCCAAAATCCACATTATAGTCCAAAGAAAGACCTTTCGATCAGTCTTTAAGAAATGCCAAGGCGAGCAGGTAGCGGTGATTCACATCAGGAGCAACACTCTGGTCAAAGAGGGAAAAGAAATCAAAAATGAGAGAGTCTTATTGGTGAAAACCCTCACGGGCACTGTAAGGCGACGAGAGCTGAGAGAAATAAAAATGAGAGTCTTAATGGTGAAAACCCTCACGGGCACCATAGGGCAACGAGAACTGAAAGAAATCGAAAAAAAATGAGAGAGTCTTATTGGTGAAAACCCTCACGGGCACCGTAAGGCGAAAGTGAGTTGAGAGATGAACGAATGAGAGAGGTCTGCTGGTGAAAACCTTTCAAGGTACTGCAGGATGAACAAGGTCAGGATTTGGGTGAAGAAATAAGGTTATGGATATTCCGGAGCAACAAAGTATGGCAACCGAAAGTTGATTGGTTGGACAGATTGGGCCGATTAATCCAAAATGCATGTCATGATCATTGGTGCCAGCTGCTCCACTCAGATAAGTCTCTTTTCTTTTTCCTCTTCAAATAGTCTCCCAGTTTTGGATTTTTTTAACTCTGAAAGTCATTGCATTTCATTTCTTTCGGGTTTATTTCTCTAAGATGTTCCCAATGTCAGTTCTGTTTAAGCAAACAAGAAGGAATTTCAAAGCTCACTACCAGCTTCAAGATTGCAAAGCACAATGCGGCCAGAGCATACCAAAGGTAGCATGATGCAAAATGGGATAAAGTGCCAGCAAGAGTTCCATCGGCAAAATGATTTGGTAATTTCATGGGAGATGCCGAGGTTCAGGTAAAAGGGTCAGAGGTGTGAAACAACGGTTCGGGTATAGAACACTCGGGTCATTCAAAGTCATGGGGGTTTGAAAGTCAGTCAGAAAGTCAAGTGGTTCAGGGCCAGTTCGGGGAAGCCAGTCAAAATAAAACAAAACAATGCAGCAAAGAGACCTGTAGCAACAGTGCCATCAACCAACCACCATATTTTAAACTGACAAAAATTTTCTTTGATTGAAACAAGGGCAGGAAATTTCGGTTGTTTCGAAGAAATCCTCCGCGGAGAAAGGCAATCACCAAACAGGTTTGATTCTTAATTTTCAGGACTCTCCTGGAAAATGGGACCTAGTTTAAAGTTCAGAAATAGCATAATCTAGCATAAATGTATCCCAAATGAATATAAGTTAGCTTAGAAGTTTGCATGTTCGAGATAGGATTCAATTAGGAGTTTCCAGGACCCTCCTGAATAATGGGACATAGTTTTAAGATTTCAATTAGATAACAACATTTAGCGTAAGTTCTGCTGTAGGGTAGTATAATTCAGCCGTAAAAGTTGTCACTCTTAAGATAAGATTTTATGTTTGATTTTCAGGACCCCCCCTGGATAATGGGAGTAGTTTAAGGACCCTCTTAGATAACAAGATTTAGCAGAAGTCGTACCTTTAGAAGATATAACTTAGATTTAAAATTATCGTTTAAGTAAGAGTTGTCAGGACCCCCCTGAATAATGGGACCTAGCTTTCAAATTCTTAGTAATACTTGGTAATATGATTTAGTTTTACACTCACATCTGTGCCCAGCCACCAAACTGGAGCAGAAAAATTTTCTTTGTTTTTGTCTGTTTTGCTGAAGTCAGGAACCCGCCTGGAGAGCAGGGAATACATTTCAAGTTAGAAGTCAGGAGCCCGCTTGGAGAGCAGGGAATACATTCAAGTTCAGAAGTCAGGAGCCCACCTGTAGAACAAGGGAGTACAATTCAAATTTTCAAGTTAGAAGTCAAGAGCCCGCCTGGAGAGCAGGGAATACATTCAAGTTCAGCAGTTAGGAGCCCACCTGGAGAGCAGGGAATACATTTCAAGTCAGCAATCAGGAACCCGGTTGGAGAACAATGGAGTACAATTCAAGTTCTAGCTTTCAAGTTCTTATTGATATTTGGTAACATGATTTAGTTTGGCACTCACATCTGTGCCCAACCACCAAATCGGGGCAGAGAATTTTCTTGGTTTTGTTTGTTTTGTTAAAGTCAGGAGCCCGCCTGGAGAGCAGGGAATACATTTTAAGTCAACGGTCAGGAGCCCGCCTGGAGAGCAGGGAATATATGTCAAGTTAGCAGTCAGGAGCCCGCCTGGAGAGCAGGGAGTACATTTCAAGTTTAGCAGTCAAGTGTCCACTCGGAGAAAGGAAAAACATCTCAAAGTGTAGTTGGCAGCCAGGCATCCACCTGGAGAAGCGGAAAACATCTCAGATTATAATTCAAGGCGGCAATAAAAGGATTTCATCGGGAGAATACAAGTCAGCAAGGCAACAAGAACCACGATAGCAAGTCTGAAGTTACAGATAGGATTTTGTAATGTATAGATCATAGAATAGTCTAGCTTCTTTTTATTTTATCATGGTGTAATAAGGGGATGCAGTAAGCAGTAGCAGCAGCAACAACAACAACAATGAAATCACAGCTTCATGGTAGTCCCAGCTACCAAACATTCTTGAACTATACTGACCTGATTCCTTTTTAGCCAAGGATATGTAGGCAACCTCGGAAGCAGGGTGCGGTCGGATCTTTCAAAAATGCTTCCCCACGGAGTATTCAAACGGGCAAAAATCACTCGTATCCGCTCACTTCATCTTTGCACAAAAACTCTTCATGTTTCCGGGAAAAGATGGGAAGTTGAGAGCACGTGATTTTTTCCCTATATATGAATTACTCCCACAAATTCAAAACAAAAATAATTTTTTCATTGTTTGCAATTTTGTAGATTTTTGTGGCATTTTCTGTTAATTGTTCGCATTTTTGTTTGTACATTTTAATTAGTGAAAAATACAAAAAAATGTGTTGCAGGTGCATTTAGGAGTTAATTTTTCATTTTAAGAATTATTTAGTAATTTAGTTGTTTTATAAAAAAGGGAAAAAATCAAAAATAGTTATTGTTGCGATTTTCATTTTAATTTTTGAACTTTGGTACTTTTTCCTTTAATTGATTTCGTAATTATTTGTGGTAATTATTATTTGGTATTAATTAGTTAACTTTGGTAGGTCAATTTGAATTTAATTTTAATTTTTATTTAGGGTTTAATGTTTAAAAAAAAAGAGAAGAAAAGAAAAGAGAAAGAAAAAAAGAATTAAAAAGAGAATTGATTTGAAAAGGAAATTGAGTTGAACTAAATCCAATCAAAACCCTCAAAGCCCAAGTCCTGAACACCCAATACCCGTCCGGTTCGGCCCAAGACCCGCCCCAATCCGTTCCGCCCCATCTAGCGACCAAACGACGTTGTTCCTTTACAAACAAATCCTGGCCGTCGAGGTTTCCCAGATCCAACGGTGGAGAGGTTGGGATCTTATTATATTTATATGTCCAAACGCTACCCCCTCTCTATCTTCGTCTCTCACCATCGACCCCCCCTTTAGCCCCGCCCTAAACCACCGCCTGCAGCCCGTTGGAAATCGCCTACGGCGGCGGCCGGCGTCCAAACACCACCTAATTTACACCCCTGACTCCTCTCCACCTTCCCATTCCAAAACCCCAAACCGTTTCCCTCGAATCTCAGCCAAACCCTTCGAATATTAGATCAAAGATCGGACCCGAACCCTAGTTTACCCAATCGACCCCAAAAATACACCACAAAACCACCACGACCCCTTCTTCTCAAATCCCAGGTCAGTTCCCTTCGAATCTTTCTGGAGTTTCACGAATATTAGATCGAAGATGAGCATAAAAATCCCAAGCCAAGATTTTGTCGCAATTTCGGGTCTGATATGATTTTAGTCGTGTGCTTTTTATAAGAGCATACAATTAACATCAAATTTGCCGGAAAATCAGAAAATTGAAGATCCAGGTCCCCTCTTTCAGATTCCAGATTTATTTTAGGGTATTTTCTTTTCTTTCTCTGGTTTAACCTTTTCTTCATTGTTCTTTTCTACTGCTCTGTTTCTTCTCTTCTTCGTGTCTCTTTTTATTTGTTTCGGTGTAATTTGTTCGTGCATAACTAGTCCCACACTTTTCTTTTAATCAGTATAATTAGCCGTTAATTAACTTAGTTTACTAACTTAGTTAATTCTAGTTAACAAACTATTTAGTCTAGATTTTAACTGCTAAAATGTTTGCTTGCTTCGGGTATTTCAGTCTTTAATTGGGCTATTCGTTTGTTTGGGCTCATAAGGATTGAATAGCCGGGAGTGAACTGACTTGGGTTTATTTGGACCTATTAACTTGGGCCAATTGGACCAGGTTCTATTTGGCTAGAAAGGTAATTAACAGGGGTGTAGAGGGTAGTTTAGGGATTATATGGTAGGGAATATTGTTGTAACAGATTGAGAAGCTTCTATGAAGCTAGGTTGGGGGCTGTTTTGAAATTTTGATAGTCAAATTAAGGGCATCTGAGCTATAATGAAAATTCAAAAAGGGGCAAAGTGCAAAGAATGATATCTTTCAACAGCCCTAATGCCTTGCCTATAAAGGCATCATTACTTGATATTCAAGTCAGATTGGAGGGGAGAGAATCAGAGATAGAAAAATCCAGAAAGCAAAACAGCTGAAAATTTTACTGTTCTATTAAACTTTTTTGTAATCTTGAAGTTTTTTTACTGAAACAAGTTCTGGTTCATTTTAGTGTTGAGATGGATTGAATTTGTCTTTTTAAGCGTTGGTTGAAGGTCTGCTGGGGGACCACTCATTCAAAATTGTTTTCTGGGCTGCTTAACTTCATTCTTGGGTCTGATTTTGGTTTCATGGGTTATTCCTGATTGCTGAATTTTGCTGCTTTGCTGCTTAGCCACTGACCCCCCTTGCTTTCTTTCATTTTATGTTCCAGGTACAAATTCGAAATCCTTCATGATGTAAACTTCAATTCGAAGATGGGAATAAAGGCAGTGTTGAAATTTTGACAATAGTTCTACTTATGCCACAACTCTACTTCTTTCAATGATGTTTATACTTTTAGTCACTTTGAATGAAGCTTGTATTAAAATCACGCATGTTTGGTTATGTTTTAGTATGAAGTTCGAATAAGATCTTAATTATATAGCCTATCATGTTTGAGTGATTGTTAGACATTTGTGTTTATTCAGCAGATTTTGAAATTGCCTATCAAGAGTGTTAATGGTTTTTTCTCGTATTGTAGTGTAGCAGGTTTTTGTTTGATTAGCTGAGTTTTCATATTGTATTTAAATTATGGACTGTTGGAACCTTGCATTAATGGCTTTAAGTAAGTTATGAATGCAGTAAAGTGGCTTCAGTCTTGGTCAAAGGGACTAATCGTTGCTTTGGGTGTTAGTTTCATGTTTGAACTGGGATTAGAGATGCTAAGGGTAATCATGATATTGCTTGATGTATTGTCAAAAGGCATGTGAGTGATTTTAGTTTAGAAATGGTGCAGAAGTTGAAATGCTTATTCAGATTGGCTTAAATATGAACACTCAAGAACAAGTGATTGTTTAGTCTCGCGGGTTTCAGTAGTTGCAAACTTATAGTGTTTCGTTGACTAGCATAAGAATGTGTTTGAATTTGAAAAGGATGGTTTGGAACAATTATCAGCTAATTCCAATCAAGGCTCCAATGTCTAATAATCGTTAGTTAGTTTTGTGGCTCCTTATTGTCGCATTTTTAGATCTGTTAATGTGTAAATCCCTATGGAATTTTTCACTTCTTAACAAATGGAGGAACAAAAATCTGAGTGCTTTTCTGCAATTGCACGGGTTCGATGCGCGGACCCTCGTGGAGTCTAGCTTTGCTCGTGCTTCAAAGGGAGCTTCTTGTTTGGGCTCACTGGGTCACTAGGCCTCACGTTACGCCAAGCCCATATTCTGAAACAAAATGAAGTAATTTTCATTTAGTCTTAGCCCTTTAGATTCACAATTTAAATTCAGCTGTGTTTTAAAAAGTAGCTATAATTCCCTTAAATCTTATTTAGTTTAATTAGGGGAAGCGTGCTATTCGAGACCAAATAGTTTATGGCCCTCTAAGTATAGTTGAAATTCCCTTGTAAAATTGGAAGTCGAGGTGTGCGAACAAATGACAATTGCATGGCCCTCATTTTAATTAACTTCGTTTTAATCCTTAGAATTCGAGGTGCGCCATTTAGCAAATTTCCATGGCCCTCGCAAAGTTGTAAATTTGTAATTGCTTTAGGCGCGTTAGTTTAATAATATTACCTTCCTAAACTTGGGTGCGCATTTATGTGACCCAAATCCAAATCCCAACGATGATAAAATATGTCAAAACCACGGGTGCATTTATGTGACGTGGTTCGAGACGTGTTTTAATTACGTTGCAATTCTCTTTAACAAATGAATAAAAGCGGTTACACTAAAAATGCACATAGGTTTTAAACTTGTACTAAAATTAGATAATTAAGCCGAATATAACAGTTGAGCGACCGTGCTAGAACCACGGAATTCGGGAGTGCCTAACACCTTCTCCCGGATTAACAGAATTCCTTACCCGGATTTCTGGTTCGCAGACTGTTAAACAAAGTCAATCTTTCCTCGATTCAGGATTCTAAACCGATAACTTGGGACACCATAAATCTCCCAAGTGGCGACTCTGAATCTTTTAACAATAATTCCCATTTTGATTGTCCTTTAATTGGAAAAACTCCTTTATACTCCCTTCCGGGGGTGTAGGTGAAAAAAGGAGGTGTGATAGGGTGAGTTTCAGGTGGTCAATCGGACCATTTCATGATGTTTGGAATTGCAGAAAACTGCTGTGTGTTGTAGAGGATTAAGACCTTCGCGTTCGCGAGTGGGTCCTCATGTTTGCAAAGGGTCAGTTGGTGAAGGCTGGGATTTAAGCCTACGCGTTTGCGAGGAAAGCTCCGCGTTTGCGAAGGGCTGAGTGTTTGGTCATCGCATTCACGTGAAGTGGACCGTGTTTGCATAGAGGAATTGGGCAGCTGAGCTTCAGGGTATTTTATTCATCGCGTTCGCGAGAGAGGTAACGCAATCGCGAAGAGTGGTGTGAGGAAAGCATCGCATTCGCGATGGGAAGGTCGCGATCACGAAGAGGAAATTTTTGGTCAAAGTTGGTTTGTGCTTTGCGAACGCGAGGAGTTGACCGCGTTCACGAATAAGGATTTCAGACCTGGGCATAATGTTTAAATAGTCGTCTTGTCCGCGATTTTGGGGTTTATTTTCAACATTGTTGAGCGTTTTTGGAGCTTTTTGAAGAGGATTGAAGAGGTATTCAAGGGGAATCACTTGGAGGTAAGATTCATGGACTTAAAACTCGATTCTAATGTGAAATATACCTACTTAATCATGGAAATTAAGCCTAAAATTGAAGAACTAGGGCTTGAAATTGGAGACCTAGAAATTGGGATTTGAGGGGTCGTTTGTGGTCAGATTTCGATGCTTTAGGTATGAATGGACTCGTGTGAGGATAAGGATTCCGTTAATGTGATTTTTATCGAGTTTTGAGATGTGGGCCCGGGGGTCGGGTTTGGCCAATTTCGAGATTTTTGGTATAATTTGATTATTTTTGCTTGGGCTTCGTTCCCTTAGCATATTTTGATGCCGTGATTCTGATTTTGGATAGATTCGACGCGAGTGGAGGCCAATTCGAGGGGCAAAGGTGTCGCGGAGTAGTATTTTTACCGGTTTGAGGTAAGTAACCATTGTAAATCTGGAACTGAGGGTACAAACCCCGGTATTTAGAATTGTTTTGATAAATACGGTGACGCACATGCTATGTGACGAGCGAGTGGGCGTGCACCGGTAGGGATTGTGACTTGGTCCGTCCGGTAGCGACTATTAAGCCGAATATTTGATTTGAAACCTTATGATATTTCGTACTTTAGTCATTTATACTGTATTATGGGCAGTATGCCATGTTTGGGGACTTGTGCTGACCTGTTGAGACCCTTAAGGGAATTTTTACTGTTTTTCCTCACTCTATTTATTTGAAAGCATATCCTCAGTCATGTTTTACCTATTTATTGTTTAAAATTGGTTTATCACTATACTTCTTAAATGTGAGAACTATTCGGACTAAGTTCCCTGATTTCTACTGTTATGCCCGAGAGGCTATGAGGTTAATGACTGAGAGAGGTTGAGAACCTAATGGTGAGGATATATATATATATATATGCATGTATAGAATATGCATCGGGCTGCACACCGCAGCGATATATATATATATACATATATATATATATATATATATATATATATATATATATATATATATATATATATATATATATATATATATATATATATATATATATATATATATATATGTATATATATATATATATATATATATATATATATATATATATATATATATATATATATATATATATATATATATATATATATATATATATGTATACATATGTATACATATATATATATATATATATATGTATATACACATATATATATGTATATACATATGTATATATATACACACACATATATTAATTGCGCAACGATATATATATTAGATCGGGTTGCGCGCCGCAGCGATATGACGCTTGGGCTGTAGCAGCCCCTCCGGAGTCTGTACACCCCCAATGAGCGTAGTCAACTATAAATTATGGATCAGGCTACACGCCGCAGCTGTTACTATGATTATTATTATTTGAGATATTAATGAGCATGAGTGTTGAGAGTGAGTCTTGAGTGACGAGAGTTGAGTCACGAGTGACTGAGAGGTTGCCCGAGAGGCCGTAGTCTGAGTGATACTTTGCCCGAGGGGCCCGTCTATGCTATTTTCAATGATTTCCCTCTTCTTTTAAAATAAGCCTCTGTTGAAAAATTGCTAAGTATATGATTTCAAGTATTCTAATTGAAACTAAAGATTTTATGACGAAACTGGTTTTAAACTGTAGAGTTTGATCTGCTATTCTGTTGTTTATTCCTTTATATGATTTCTAACTTCTCGTCATTGCTTTCAGACCTTATTTACTTTAGTTACATACTGAGTTGGTGTACTCACGTTACTCCCTGCATTTTGTGGGCAGATCCAGGTGCCCGAGCGGCAAAGTGAGGGTCCTCAGCTTTTCCAGAGTTTGCCGGAGATTGCAAGGTAGCTGCATGGCGTCCGCAACCCTGCTTTCCTCCTTACTATCTTGTCCTTTTCTGCATTTCCATATTTATGATGTATTAGATAGTCGGTTGTGTATTTAGAGGCTCTAGACTCGTGACACCAGATGTTTGGGCTGTGTTGTCTTATTTTTATTGATTTCCGCACATTTTAGTTGTTTTAAAGACTTCTTATAAAGATTTGGTATTCAAACCCGTGAGAGAAAAATGATTTTATGAAAGGAATTTGTTGTGGTTATATGGTTAGGTTGGCTTGCCTAGTAATGTGATAGGCGCCATCACGACCGTGCATTTGGGGTCGTGACACTTGTGTGTGAACTTGGTCCAGATGAGTACAGTAGAATTCAAAGATGTACCACTGCTAAGAAAATTTGGGACACATTGCAAGTGGCTCATGAAGGAACACCTCAAGTGAATAGGTCCAGAGGAACATTGTTGTATTCTCAGTATGAGAATCTCACCATGAAGGAAGGGAAAACCATCCAGGAGATGTATACAAGGTTCATCACACTAACAAATGAACTTAAGTCTCTTGGAAGGGTTATTCTTGAAGAGGACAAAGTTGAGAAAATTTAGACAAGAGTTCTTCCAGTCACTTGGGAAAGCAAAATCACTTCCATTCATGAATCAAAGAACATTTCCACTCATAAGTTGGACGAGCTAATTGGAAATCTCATAGCCTATGAACTTAGAAGGAAAACCATGAAGATGGATGCACTCAAGAAGGAAAAGAGCCTGGAATTCAGAATCACTGAAGGTGCTGATCTAGAGGAGGATGAAATGACCATGATCAAAAAAGACTTCAAGAAGTACCTAATGAGAGGAAAGGGTCCTTCAAGAAGAGAAAGCTACAGCAAACCAAGGGTTCCTGAAAAATAAACCAGTGAGGGGTATTACAAGTGTGGGAGACTGATCACCACATCAAAAACTGCCATCAATGGGAAATTGAATGGAAGAAGGAAAGAGCTGAACGAAGTAAGAAGGAACATGTTCAACCCAAGAAGAACAAAGGATCAACAAAGTCTATGGTTGTTGCCAGGGAAGAAAGTTCAGATGAGGACTTAAAGGGTGAAGATGGAGATGAACAAGCACTTATGGCAATTGGAGAATCCAATGAGGAATCTGAGGTAAGTATAATTCATCTCAAAGACAAGATTAATTTTTTGTCTAAAGAAAGGATATCTGAGTTACTCCTGGATTTCATTGATGAATCTGAGGATCTAAATGAAAAGGAATAACTGTCTAAGCGGTGTGTGATTTTGAATGCTAAGTGCAAAAATCTAGAACTTAGGGCTAGTGAAAGTGAAAGTAAAAATGCTGAGTTAAAGAACCAAGTTCATGAACTTCACACCACTGTCCTAGAGCTTAGATCTGAAAATCTAAAATTAAAATTAGGAACTAGTAAAAAGAAAGTTGATCACACACAACTCACTTTAGAAGAAAATGCATGAAAAATGAAAGATGAGTTGTACAAAAGAGATGAGCAGGTAAGAGTCCTAAAGGAGGATCTGAGCAAGGTCAATCATGAGCTAGATGGAACCTGTAAATAGAAAAGGTCCTCCGATGCACTTTCATGGCTACACGAACACCATAGTAGCAACAAGAAAGGACTTGGCTACGGGACCCCTACACCTAAGTGGGATCCCAAAAGCAAGTACCTCACACTTCCTAAGAATATAATTTGTACACATTGTGGTAAAACTGGTCACTATAAAGAATTTATTCAAGGGAAAATAGGCTGTCAGGTTGGGCTAAAAAGAATCTGATTCACCTTTTTGCCTATAGAAAGGGAGTCAAACTAGTTTTTGTTCCTAAGACTAACCCCTGATTTCCTTTTGCGTGTCCAAAAAACAAAGGGAGCATCCAAATATAGTACATGGATAGTGATTGCTCAAAGCATATGACAGGAAGCAAGAACCAGTTCCTTTCACTTGAGGACCTCAAAAGAGGTAATGTCTCCTTTGGAAATGGGAAGAAAGGTGAGATCTTTGGGGCTGGAAAGGTAGGTAAGACTGATTTTCGCTCTATTGAGAATGTCTACTTGATAGATGGACTAAACTACAGCCTAATAAGACAATCACAATTATGTGATAGAGGTAACTTGGTAGCATTCACCTCTACCAAATGTTTTGTGATTAATATTACCACTAACAAGATTGTTTTGTAGGGAAAAAGAGTAAACAATATATACATTGTACATTTGTCCACACTTTCAGAAAATGAACTCACTTGCTTGAGTGTGTTGGACATTGATCCCCTAATTTGGCACAAGAGACTTGGACATGCCAGTCTAAGTCAAGTAAACAAACTAGTCTCCAAGGACGTGGTGATAGGATTGCCTAACATTAAGTTGAAGGAAGACAAAATTCGTGAGGCTTGTACAATGGGGAAGCAGGTAAGATCCTCTTTCAAAAGCAAGAAAATGGTAAGCACCACCAAAACGATGGAACTGGTCCATATGGATCTCTGTGGTCCAATGAGAACATTAAGCAGAGGTGGTAAAATATATGTGATGGTGATTGTTGATGATTAATCTAGGTTTACTTGGACATTATTTTTAACATCTAAAGATGAATAATTTGACATGTTTACTTCTTTTGTTAGAAAAACTTAGAAACAACTAGGTAATCAACTTGCATCAATTAGGTTTGATCATGGAACTGAATTTGAAAATGCTAAGTTTGCTAAATTTTTGCATGCTACATCATAAATTATTGCATGACTAGACCTCTTGTTAAGAAGATTCCCTATGAGTCACTTAAAGGGAGAAAGCTAAATATATCCCATCTTAGGGCATTTAGATGCAAGTTCTTTGTGCACAACAATGGCAAAGGCTCCCTAGGTAAGTATGATCCCAAAAGTGATGAAGGAGTATTCTTAGGATACTTTTCGCATAGTAAAGCTTATAAGATATATAGTAAAAGAACTATGTGTGTAGAAAAAAGTGTATACGTTATTTTATTTAAAAACTAACATTCTTTCTGAGAGGCAAGAACAAGATAATGAAGAGATTGGGCTGATAAGAAATTCAAATGGTGAAACCACAGTCCATCCTGAATATGCATCACAGGAAGGATCAGGTGATGGAATAAGTCCTTCCACCCAAGGCAACATGACAGGGGAAACTAACTAGAGAGGAACTGATCCTCAAACCTCGAGGGAACCTGTCCATGAACCTATTCCTCAGTAACAAAACCAGGAAGGAACATCCAAAGAAATTGACACTCCTATTGCAACATCCACGAAATTGGATATAGATAAACCTGGTTCATCTGTTGATCTGTATAGAGGAATGATTGGTTCTCTTTTGTATTTTACTACTAGCAGACTTAACATTGTTTTCAGTGTAGGGCTTTGTTCTCGATTTCAATAAAATCCAAAGGAATCTCACTTGACCGCTGTCAAGAGAATATTGAGATACTTGAAAGGCACTACTGACCTTTGCCTTTGGTATCCAAAAGGTTGTAACTTTAACCTAGTAGGATATGTTGATGCTGACTATGCAGGTTTCCTTGTGAATAGGAAGAGCACCTCATGTATGGCTCATTTTCCTGGTTCATGTCTTGTATCATGGGCCACTAAAAAGCAGAATTTAGTGGCCTTATCCACTGCTGAGGCTGAGTATGTTGTTGCTGCTTCATGATTGTGCTCAATTATTGTGGATCAAGCAGCAGTTGATGGATTTTGGTATTGAAGTTGGTTGCATCCCTATTTTCTATGATAACACTAGTGTTATTAGTATGACTAAGAATCCAGTTTATCATAAGAGAACTAAGCACATAGATGTTAGACACCATTTTTTGAGGGACAACTATGAGAAAGGCTTGATCATTGTGGAGTTTTATACTTCTGACAAGCAAATTGCTAACATCTTCACAAAATCCTTAAGTAGAGATCACTTGAGAGGAATAAGTTGGAATTAGGGATGATTAAGATAACCTAAAAGGATCAGTTCAAGGTTAAACGAAAAAAATTGAAAAAATTTGTTAGAAAGTCTGTAAATTGTGTATAATTAGATTAAATCTTGCTCAGTCTCATACTTTCCATAGTATACCTTCTCTATTTTGGCAAATTTAGACTTACACAAGAGAATTATCAGTGAAGAACCTGGTTCATCAAGATAACACGGTATGTTTTCTACACTCTACATAATTTGAAATAACTATATTTAGATCATGAGCAGAGTCCTACAAAATACCAACGTTCTTGTGAACTTATCATTACAACTGAACTAGTTACGTTCAAGACTCCTGACCGTATTAAACTACCTAGATTCTTTTAAGTCAGCTACTCAGGGGAAGAAAGAGATTCTTCCGAAATTGAGTAGGTATCTTCTGATTCTAAAGTTTCTCCTAAGATAATTTCTAAAGTTACTGCAAATTTGGAAAATAGATTTGTAGGATCTATAGCAAGTGTTGAGACTACAGATTCTGGAGAAGTTGGTGGTAAAAATGAAAAAGGAAAAAAAAAGAGCAAGGGTGCTAGGAGTACTATGAGGGGAAAGGGGACAAGTGTGGTTGATTCTTCGCCCACTCATGTTAGTTTAACCAAAGACGCATGTGCAATGGTTGTTTAGGGAGATGAACCTAGTTCATCTGTAGAGGAAACCCTCACAGACCTGCAGAAGAAATTGACTGAAAGCTATAATCCAGCTTCTTGATAGAGTTATTAATGGCACCAAAACTTATACCATTCCCTATGGCTTCATTCTCACAACTGTGCTTGCACATTTCAATATACCTCTGAAAAAGTGAGAGGTTAATACAAGTATGGATCATTTTTGGGTTAATACTCTGCTTGCTTGTGATTATGAAGTCAATGTCACTCCTAAAGAACCTAGTTCATCCAAAAGGTACCAGTGAATAGTAAGGTCAAAGCCTTGGTGCAAGAAAGTGGGGCTAAGGATGCTGAGATTGAAAGGCTGAAGAAGAGGTTGGTTGAGGTGGAGACTAAGAGAGATGCTCTCAGAACTGAGCTGGCAAGAGAAAAATAGAAGAATGATGGCATTCTTCAACGTATGCTGGAACCTCTCCAAGTCAAAAACCAAGCACCTAGTTCTTCCCAGCCTTAAGCCTCATAGCCTAGTGTAGATTAACCAGTGACCCAGTTCGGGATTTTTTGCTTCTTTTACTTATGTTTTTAGTATTTTTATTTCTTCTTATGTTTTGTCGTAGAATCTTATCTATCATCAATAAAATTCATTGTCTTTTGCTCTAACTGTTTGTTTATATTTCTTTGATGTTTAAAATTATTAGTTTGATCTATGATGATTAATTCATGATTGCATTTGAAGTAGCCCCACTGGCCATGAGTAAGTTTTAAAATCTAGTTATCTCACATTTTATGCAAATTTTCGATGATGCCAAAAGGGGGAAAAAAGGTTGTGCTTTACACTTTTAACAGTGATGTTTATAACCTAATGTACCTGGTCTTTGATGATAAGTGAAAAAGTTCTAACTTTGCATTGATGTTGAGCTGATTTCTGGCAGGGCCTAAGTGTATTGAAAGCACAAAGTTTGTCATCATCAAAAAGGGAGAATTTGTTGGTCCAAGTAAAGGTTAAGTTTTGAAGATTGACAAAGGAACTCAGACATGAACCAGGTTCATCCCTCAAGTGCACAAAAGCGGGCAGATTCGAGCATGCAGGTTGCACGTGAAGGAGATAAGCTTAACTTGGTGTACTTAATATCTCATGATCGAAAAGGTTGCATAATTAATAAGGAGAAGGACTCCTTAATCAAAGAGAATACTATCCAAGATAGGGAAGGAGTTAGAAGTTGAAATCAACTAGAACTCTTCCACCAAGGAAGAGTTGCATCAGAATCAGAACTCTAGTTATTTCTTCATCTACTAACTCTATAAATTGCAGGATGTTCTCACATTACATGAGTTGCACATAAGCAGAAGTTTAACGTGAATTGAGAGCAAAATAGCAAGGCAATTTTGCAAGCAATTTATGTGTGATTCAAGCGTGCAATCCTGAAGCTACTTGAATCAGATAGAAGAACCAGTTCCAAGTGTCTATCTTTTATTCTAGTTCAATTGTAGTAGGTGATTTTATATTATACCTTTTAGCTTTTATAGAAGCAATTGTATTAGGTACTTAGAGTTTTCAAGTTAGAGTTAACTTGAAGTTGTCGCAACAGTTGAGGTTGTGTGCCACAACGGGATTAGAGTTAATCCTAGGTTTACAAAAGAGTTTTTGTAAATGCAGTTTTTGGCTCAGTGATTTTAGTGGAGAGTTTGGGAAAATCCTACTAGAAGGTAGGTCGTGGTTTTTCACCTTTTGAGCCAGGTGTTTTTCACGTAAAATCTTTGTGTTCTTTATTTTCTGTACTTATCATTCCGCAACAGTAGTAGTTGGAACACATAGAAGAATCAGGTCCTTCTATAATCAAGTTAAAAGAAAATTGGGTACCACACAAATCACCCCCTCTTGTGTGGTATTGAAGTCTAAAACATCACTTTAATTATAAGATTGCCCATCAATAAAACTGATACAGAAGATTAAATAATTACAGAATCTATCTAAATCTTCAATCTTCTTCCTAACCTTTTCACTGAGTATTAATACTCTTCCATGAATCTGTGAATATTGCTATTAAAGGCACTTTAAAAAATAAAATATTTAACATAACAATATTAGTGCACGCCAATGGAGCTAAGAAGAGTATTTATAATACCTACGTATAAAAATATAACCAATTAAATTTCATTTTACCAACTTATATGAAACATCTTTACAACATTAAATATAATGTGGCAATTGAAATTCTCAAGTTTCTTGAACCGTAGGTGAGTAGCAGAACCATGTCTAACGGTGGTACCTAAAAATGTTAACTATCGCTTAAGCAAAGTAAAAGGTAACTAACAAAAGAGTGAAAAATGACCTGGGTTTAGAGAATTACTTATTTTATGTGTTTAAGTTAGATACAAATAAACAAACCAAAATAGACTTTACCTTCTCGAAAGAGAGTTGCTGATTTTCTTCAAGAGAAAATTGCATTTATGATAATTTACATCCCATAATTGGAGACTAATATAAGTGGTAAGAGAAAAAGTTGTTGACATGACTCCTCTCATGTGGACCTATGCGCGCAGTAAATTAAGAAATTGACTACCTATTAAATTAGTAAGATGATTGTAATCTGAATTGACAAATTACATGTAACTCCACAAGTTCTCTAGGTAATTTATAGCAACGAAGGGGTATTTGTTAATTTAGTGAAATTGGAGAATTGACTATAGTTTTAGGGAAAACAGGAAAAAGAAAAGAAAAGAAAAAGAAGAGCAAAGAATGAAGAAAGAATATTCATATCTCCTCACTCGATTTCATGCTCTCGCTCTTCAATTCCTTCCGTTCCTCACTTTTAAGTTTCTGCATGATGGAATTCTAGACATTGTAGCCGCATGAGCGTAATTTGCCATTTCTTTTGGTAATATATCACTTTATTCATCCATCAGGAAACTTTCTCCGATCCATTACGCATAACATTACTAAATACTAATACTGCTAGGTGTTAACCATAAGAAATGCAATGGCACGGGAGAATCTTGTGAAGAAGTGTTATGTTGTCCAATCCCAAAAGTATGATTTTGATTTGCAGTAATTAATTTGAAGAAATAAAATAAAAGTACGTTGGATATTAAAATGCTTCCTTCAGTTAAATGTCAATCCTTCAACTTTTGATCAGATCCCATTGGCAGCCTTTGCTAGACGTGATCAGGCTTTGTCATCAACTTTCCATTACCGTTGAATTCTTCGTCGATATTTTCTTCTTCTTTTCTAACAATACAAACATATAATTTCTTAAATTTTTGGATTGTTGTGAAAAAATAAAATTGTGGAGGAACAACAGTTGGAGATATAAATCTAGTATTTGAAACTTCTCCGTAGGAACACATCCTTTTATATTGATGAGTAAGAGAACTTGATCGAAACAACACATCCTTTGGTATACTACTAAGCGTAGGGTTTTTAATAAGTAGGCAAATATGTAATTTAACTTTTAAGTTAGGAGCTTTCCAATTTTAATATAGTATAGATAGATATTGATAGATATAGATAAGTTTCAAAAGTTATATTTTTCTTCTTCAACTTCGTGCCAAGTCAAACGAGCTCATCTAAATTGAAACGGATGGACACTACTGAAAAATTGGTCTACGGTAATGCATGGAAAACCGTTCCAATATGTAGAAAAACCGTTGCCGTAGTGATATTGGAACGGTTTACAGACTGTCACATCCGCTTGCGTGCCAATAGAGCTATAGGAACGGTTCTTGGAACGGTTTTCATCTCCGTTGCTATAGAGACGTCTATCGCAACGGTTTTCCTTTATCTATTGGAACGATTATTTCTTCCAATTGGGACGGTTTAAAACCGTTACTATAATGTGTATGCAACGGCTCATAACCGTTGCCATATTATCTAATGCAACACTTTTGTGAGCTATTGTTACGGTTATTTATGGATATAACAACGATCTCGTTAAGCTATTGTAACAGTTGTTTTTGTATTGCTACGATTTTAACTACCTATTGGAATGGTTTAGAGGATATTTTGGAACGATTTACCGGATCTATTACAACGGTTTACATTCTAATGGAACGCCATTTGTGTCCTATTGCAACGGTTCTGGTAGGCTATTGTAACAGTTCATTTAAAACAAAAATATAGCCCCTGTTATATGTAACAGTTCAATTAAACAAAAAGATAGCCCCTGTTGTAAATAAATTTATATATATATAATAAATTATAATAACACTAAAATTTAAATAAATCACAAAATGAAACTATTAATAATATAACTCGTCCAACAAGCTAATAATATCCATAAAAGCAAATGTTCTACCCCAAGTGCATAAGTTTAATACATTTCAAGATAGTTAGTTTCAAAATGTTGACAACAAAATATTCCTAGAACATTCATCTATAGCAATTCAAAATTCATCTTTAAGTAAGGTCTAGATCTTCATTGCCTTCATCTTCTATTTCTTGATCTACTCCACCTATAAAAGAGGATAAATAAAGTCATTACCTTTCATCTTGAATGCCTAGACTAAATAAATTGATCAAAAAAGAAAAAGAAAATAATGGGCATACAAGATGCTAGTCACGAGCCTAGCTCTTCTACAGAAACACATTATCTAGACCCAAATTTGGACATTAAATGTACATACAAGCTACTAAAAAGGAACAACATATCAAATTAATCCCGTTATAGGATTTAAAAGGAAAAGAAGTCAGTTTGCACAAATTTGGTTTTGTGACCACTAGCTAATTCCTGATTTCATATCACAACATATGCCAGAGTAAGGAAATTATATAGGAAGGAATAACAATTATAATAACTTTTTTCTGCAAATGAGTCGACCAAATAATAACCAACAGTGAATAATAAGTAGTGCAATCAACTTACCATACTAATTCAATACATTGACAATGTTAAAGTACCTGCAACATTTACTCTTCATACTGAACTTTTCTTTTGAAAAGGTAAGGTAGTGTTATAAATCCAGAACTAACAATGTGCTATTGTAGCTTTAAATAATTAACAGAGGCAGAAAAAGTAAAAGGATAAGCCCCAAAAAACCAATCTTGTAATAATTCTAACACCTGAAGAACAATTTCAACCTCATTTACATGTTCCATCCACACCAAAAGCAAGAATAGGATGTTAATGGAGTCCCCTCCACGGCCTTTGATAATTGGAAAAAGCACCAGATTTATCCTTTCCTATTGTAAACTCAATAAATATTGCAAAGTCTAATATTGCATAGTCCAAATATATTTTGACAAACTCATGATAAAGACCAAACAAGACACAAAGTTTAGACCTTTCAGATAAATAAAACAAATTACCTCTCTTCCTCAACTTTATTCTATAATCGTAAAATCCCTATATTTAACAAAAAATTGTAGCTATTTAGACATAAGTATCCTATACTAGCCCAAAAAAAAATCACTTCATAACTAGACCAAAAAATGCAAGTAACCTAACAGAAAGCTAGCAGTGGTTTTCTCGTAAAATGATGGGCAAAATGGATGAATTCTGGAGTACATTTTCAGTGCAACAATCTTTCACAACATCACAGGTAGTACATGGTCAAGAGTACACAACAATAAGCAAGTGGACACCATACGACTATAGGTACACAGGCAGCAGATTTGAACACACCACAACAGCTATCTCGATGCATCACAGAATAAAACAATAAGGGATAGACAAAGTACAGAGGGATATGATGCAGCATGCTTACACGCAATCATAATATGGAATAAATGCAAAAGTTCCAACAGGAAACAAAGAGATGAATGCCAGATACCAAAGGAAAGACAATCACCTATCCAGGGAAGATATGCTGAGAGGAAAATCAAAAACTCAGCCAACAATATGGTGCTGGAAACAATACTGTCCTCAAAAAACAAGATCCATCGACATAGGATGCAAGCTCAAACACTAGAGTTAAAACACACAAGTGTTGACAAGTACAAGAGAAAGGGTCAAAATGACGATCAGTAGCGTGCAAATAAGCAAAATTACTACATATGTAGTATCTCTGCCCCTCTGCCCGAGGTAAGATCTGCGTACATATTACCCTCCCCAGACCCCACTTGTGGGATTACACTGGGGTTGTTGTTGTTGTTGTACTACATATGTAGCATCATAGTGATTAAACATGCTATTCTATTTATATAAAAGGGGAAAATGGGTCTGAGGGATTAGAGTGAATTGGGGAAAACCGACAACGTAATGGGAGATAAGGGAAAAGTGAAAAGGGTTCAGATTTGGGGAAAATATGACTGGATCTACAGTAAAATGAAAAGGGAAAAATGAGTACGAGGGATTAGAGTAATTGGGGGAAAGCTTTATTGGAGATGAAGGAAAAGGGAAAAGGGTTCAGATTTGGAGAAAAATAACTAGAGCTAGGCCACATCTACTTTTATTTAGAAAATAAATAAAAATTGTGGATTTTAACTATATATTACATATTACATATTAAAATAAATAAAAAGGTAAAAAGGTTTAAAGAGAGAGTACTAGATTTGGCGGGCTACAAGAAAAAATTAAGGAGGGAACAATAACCGTTCCTATAAATATTTTTTTGGAAAAAACTGTTGCTACTGATAGATATATTGTAACAGTTATAGAAACCGTGGATATAAGAAAACGTACAGCAACGGTTATTATACAATGGAAACGGTTTGGTTGCTAAAGTGTACTAATAGTATCCAAAACCTTTGGTAACGGTTAAAACCGTTGCAATAGAAATCTGTGGCTACGGTTATGTAACCGTTGCTGAAACGTCCGTTGTCATAGGGTAATTAAGAGTGAGATTGAATAAATAAATTAATATTGATAAATCAAGAAACTAAAGTCAATATGAAATACAACCACAACTCTAGAACGTAAAGTTTAGTTCAACATAAAAATGAGAGTCAAATGACAATTCATCTAAAGAAACAAAAATTTCTAGAACTAATAAACTATACTCTCTCCGTTCCAATTTATGTGAACCTGTTTGACTGGCACGGAGTTTAAGAAAAAAATGAATATTTTTGGAATTTGTGGTCCTAAACAAGTCCAAATGGGGCTCAGATTATTTGTGCGGTTATAAAAGCTTCTCATTAAAGGTAAAGTTGTAACTTTAAGTTAAATTGTTACCAAATTTGGAAAGTGTTCATTCTTTTTGGAATGGACCAAAAAGAAAATAGGTTCACATAAACTGGAAAAGAGGATTACAATTTAGAAAAGAAAAAGAGAAAAAAACTGCTGCTGCTCAGTTCTGCTGATGCCTGCATATCTCCCCAAAGCTGCGTTCTCTTTTTTACTTATATAGGTATAAATTTTGCTGGTCTAAAATACCCTTATCCTAGTTCCTCACAACTTAATACATCCTCGCGTTAGTCACGCTTCGCGAGCTCAAACTTTTCGCTGCCAGAAACTATCGTCGAGTTCTCACTAAGCAGACAAATCTTTTCTGCCGGGGCTCATAAGTAGGGATGACAAATGGTGCGAGGCAAATCCGCACACACCCGCGAAGACTCCAACCCGCCCCGTCTCGCAAAACAAAATTTGTTGTTTTTAACCGCTCCGCCCCGCAAAAAGCCGCCCTGCCCATTTTACATAAGACAAAAATGTTTAACTGAAGAATAATAATATATTTAAGCCATAATGAAATGGTCCCAACTGAAAAGGACAAAAACAATTCTGCGAACTCCTTCAACACCTTCTAAGTTGTTTACTTTGTCAAACTAATATAAGATATAAAATATTAAAAATAAAAATCTTGACTCGCGACCTGCCCCGCCCCGCCCCGCATTAATTTTTTTAAAAAGAAATTAGAACCCGCCCTGCCCCCGCAAACACTGTAACCCACCCCGCCCCGTTGCCATCCCTACTCATAAGTTTATCAAATTCCATTTTTTCATGGGCAAATCTTTGCTACTATTTACTTGTGTCTCCAACCAATACTCCACCACAGGACGTTGTCTCTTTCCCTGATGGATCCAAAATTTTAAGAGGATGAGTGCACTATTACGAAGAGATGAATCCAAGATTTATATTGACCAGTTGAGACTTTAGCTTCTTACTATGAACCTATTACCACTTTAAAATTATAGGTCATAATTAATTTTTCGTTGAAATTTTAACGATTTTTAACATATATACTATACTCCGTATTGAAATATTGGGATCATTGAACTGTTGATATGCTACAACGTCCTCCCATGCTATTAGCTTTCATGAATATATTTAATTTAATTATACAAAATATTGATATGACAAGAGAAGATTAGAGATTTCAATGTGTTAGATTTGGGAAATTTGAATTAGTAAACCAAATTTAAAGAAAAAAAATACCTAACTACAACACAAGAGGGGAACACTATACATGCCCACAAACATGAGATTTAAGACCCTATGCTCAATTCTATGGAAAAGAAAAATAAGATAGGCATGAGACTAAAGCCCCATAACTTCACTTGTAAAGGTATATTCAATCGCAATATAGGATGCTTTTAGTTTGGGCGCACACATAAATTTATATAAAGTTTAAGATGTACTATCATTATTATACATAGTATTGGGAGAAGAGCATGGGTTCACGTGCTCCATGCTCCTCCAACTAGATACGACCATGCTGCCAGAGTGCTTGAATTTCAAGAATAACTCCATGTCACCTTTAAATGAATTTCACTTCTTCTGAAAAATCATATTATGTCACGACCCGAATGTTACGACCCAAAATTTCAACCCGTCGTGATGGCGCCTAACACACACTTATTAGGCAAGTCAACAATCGCATAATAGCTAGCATTTGAATAAACATTGTTTCAATATACTAAACAACATAAATATCATAATTCTCTAATAAAAACAATAACAAACTACTACAACAACCCCCAAAATCTGGTGTCAACGAGTGCATGAGCACTACCAAGTATCAACATAAACAAAAACTCTAGTACAACTGTCTGAGTAATAGAACAATACTAAAGAAAATAAAAGAAAAGAGAGTCAAGGTCTGCGGACATCATAGCAACTACCTTGAAGTCTCCAAGCAGGCAATAGCACGGACCTAGCAATCACCATGTCCAGATGTACACGAAGTGCAGAGTGTAGTATGAGTACAACCGACCCCATGTACTTAATAAATAACAGAACTAACCTTAGGCTTAAAGCAGTGACGAGCTCAGAAGGATACAATCAGAACCAATATAATGACAACACATGTATAATAATGACAATGACAATAAATAACTCTGTGAAATTTCTATATTCATCTCGTTCAAGGTACAGAAATTTAGACATGCTTTCAAGTTCACAATTAAAGACCAACACTGATAAGAACATGTCAAGTATAGCTAGCATGAGGAATGATACATCTCTATACCTACATGTCAAATATGTATGTCAAATGTATGATTTTACAGTGATATTCTTAGGTACTCACACTCTTAGAGTACTCGTTCCCTTTATTTCAAATTCTCACTCATCACACACACAATCACTTAATACTGTATGGATGTCTGGCATCAATGCCCCTCACCAAAGCACGTGTATATATCCCTGTGCCTGCGTTCACTGCTGGTATGTCAAACTCCAGAGGGGCGGATCCTGCCCAAGCGCTAATTAAAGCCTATAAGGCCTAGTGCGACGTGCAGCCCGATCCACATAATAATAGTAATAGTAAAGCCAATATAGCCAGCTACGACGTGCAGCCCGATCCACAATATCACTCACAACACGACTCTTAAGCTTACCTCTGTCCTTAATCTCTCAAGTCTCAAGGGCTCACAAATCTCGTACCACTCAGCCCAAACAATGATAACATGTGATGTAATAGTGAATGATAAACGAAGACTGAGATACGATATGCAAATATTGAACCATGTCCGAGTATATAATTGTAGTTAAAGAAGATAACTCAAAACAACAGAAATAATCCTATTAGGTCTCAACTGAATAAGGACATAGCCTAAACATGATTTCTAACATGAATCACAGCTCAATTACTCTAATAAGTAGAGATTTCACAGATAAAATAAGACTTGATATTAACATAGTACAAAAATCCATACGGATCATGATTACCATGGTGCACGCCCACATGCCCGTCACCTAGCATGTGCGTCACCCAAACACAACCCAAATAATATATTTTCCTAGGATATGTACCCTCAATTCCATGTTTAGAAGTGTTACTTACTTCAAAAAGCACAACTCAATACTCCAAAAAGCCCTTCTTGTGCATATCGACATCCGAACGCCTCGAATCTAGTCACAAACAACTTAATATAATCAATACAAGCTTTAGGAATCGAGTCCATATGATAAAGCTAAGATTTTTAACCAAAATCAAAAAGTCAACCCTGGCGTCGTACCTCCAAATTCGACAAAATTCACAAATTCCGAACGTCCATTCTGTTACGAGTCCAACCATACCAAAATCATCTAATTCTGACCACGAATCGATCCTCAAATCCTCAAATTCACATTCCAATAAATAGTCCAAAAATCCCCAAATTTTACCTCAAACACACATAATGTAGGTGTAACAATCAATGGGTAAACAATATTTATCAATAAAAGTGATGAATCTTCATTTACCTCTTCAATTATTGTGAAAGATGCTCAAAAATTCGCCCTTAGCCGAACTCTACAACTCCAAAAATGAGATAAATACCAAACCATTTGACTTATAAAATATTCCAGTGAAATTGCACCTTATGATCACTATTTCCGTTTCTGCAGTACCGTTTCTGCGGTCCAAACCTCGCACATGCGAGATTCACTTAAGTCTCAGCGACGCGCACCTGCGGTACCCTTTCCGCATCTGCGGAGTCGCTTCTACGATGACAACTTCGCATCTGTGGACCACAGGCTCCCAACCGATTTTGTTTCTGCGAACGACAAGCTCATCTACCCTTCTCCAAATGCGGCTCCCCATCCGCATCTGCGACCACTGCCAAGCCTAGCTTCTATGCTTCTGCAATCACATCCACACACTTATGACCTCACAGGTGCGATAAATCCTTGCATCTGTGCATCTTCCCATCTCTAGCCAAATCCCGTATTTGCGCATACGTGGTCGTTTTTGTGGCTCCGCATATGCGGCCAAAACCTTGCAGGTGTTGTTACACTAGACCTGAAGCTTCATCATTTCCTTAAGTCCAAATCTCATTCCGATTTCAATCTGAATCACACCCACGGACCCTATCCAAACCTACCAACTTGTCCTAAAACACGATACAAACTTAGTCAGAGCCTCAAATTACATCAAACAACATCAAAATCACGAATCATACCCAAATTCAAGCCTAACAAAACTAATTAACTTTAAACTTCTAAAACTAATACCGAATCATATCAAACCTACTCCAATTGACCTCAAATTTTGCACACAAGTCATAAATGACACCATGGACCTACTAATACTCCTGAAACTAAAATTCAAGCCCGGTATCAACAAAGTTATCTCTCAATCAAACCTCCCAACCTTCCAAACATTCAACTTTTCGGACATATGCCTAAGTTCAAAATCACCATACGAAGCTATTGGAACCATCAAAACTCCACTCTGGGGTCGTCCACACAAAAGTCAAACTCCGATCAACTCTAATAACTTAAGCCTCCAACCTTGGGACTAAGTGCCCTAATCCACTTCGAAACTTCCCCAAACCTCCCCCGAAACCAAGCCAACCACCCCGAAAAATCACATAACCATAAATGAATACAGAAGAAGCGACAAATGGGGGATCAAGGATAAAATACATAAAACAACCAGCCAGGTCATGACATTCTTCCCCTCTTAAATAAATGTTCGTCTTCCAACGGGTCTAGAATCATACTTGAAGTCTCAAATAGGTGTGGATATCTGCTTCGCATCTCCCTCTCGGTCTCCCAAGTAGTCTCCTTGATTGGTTGGCCTCTCCACTGAACTTTCACTGAAGCTATATTATTTGATCTCAACTTTTAAACCTGCCGATCTGAAATGGCCACCGGCTACACAATATAAGTCAAATCCCTATCTAACTGAACTGTTCTGAATCTAAAACATGTGAAGGATCACCATAGTACTTCCGGAACATAGAAATTTGAAACATTGGATGAACACCCAATAGACTAGGTGGCAATGCAAGCTTGTAGGCCACCTCTATTATCTTCTCAAGTACCTCAAAAGGGCCAAAATACCGAGGGATCAAATTTTTCTTCCTCCTGAACCTCATCACCCTCTTCATGGGCGAAACTTTAAGCAATACATTCTCTCCCATCATATATACAACATCACGGACCTTTCGATCAGTGTAACTCTCTGTCTAGACTGTGTTGTACGAAGCCGATCTTGAATCAACTTGACTTTCTCCAAGGCATCCCGAACCAGATCAGTGCCTAACAACCTAGCTTCCCCATTCTCAAACCAACCATAGGCAAACTCTATTGGTAGCTGTTGTTATAGGCAAACTCTGCAAGTGGTAGAAACTAATCCCAAGATCCCTCAAATTTCATAACTCAAGCGCGTAGAATATCCTCCAAGATCTAAATGGTGCACTCGGACTGTCCGTCCGTCTGGGGGTGGAATGTTATACTAAACTCAACCCATGTGCCCAACTCTCGTTGCAATGCTCTCCAATACTACGATGTGCACTATGTGCCTCGATCAGAAATAATAGACACCGGCACATGATAAAGACGAACAATTTCACGGATATAGATCTGATCCATCCTTTCTAAAGATTATAGGTAGTCACAACCAAAATGAAAAGTACAAACTTGGTCAGTCTATCCATAATATCCCACACTGCATCGAATTTCTTCAAAGTCTATGAGAGCCCAACAATGAAATCCATGGTAATACACTCCCACTTCCACTTGGGAATATCAAGTCTCTGAAGTAAACTGCCCGGCCTCAGGTACCCGTACTTCACCTACTACCAGTTCAAACACCAAGTTGCATAATCCACTATATCTTTCTTCATTCTTCTCCAGCAATAGTGTTTCCTCAAATCCTAATATATCTGGGTGGTGTTGATACCCAATTTTTCCCTATAATATTTTTTTAAAATGCATATATACCTCCAAAACTATGCATTAACATCAATTAATATTTTTCCATCATTTCTGCATTTTTAAGGGTTTTAATTAATTTATCCCAGTATTTTTATTTATATAAAAAATTACTAATTGCATTACAAATAATTTTGTAATAATTTTGTGGCTTAACTTTATTATTTGTACTATGTTTTAATTATTTCACAAATAGTTACCTGTGCACCAACAGATGTGCGAACAGTCGTGCGGTATCCCAAAAGAGCAAAAGGCAACTTTTCATGCCATTGCCTAGAACCTTGGATCATCTTTCTAAGAATATTCTTGATGTTCTTGTTCGCCGCTTCAATGGCTCCATTGGCTTTGTGCCGGTAAGGGGTAGAATGGCGATGCATGATTTTAAACTATTCGCATACCTCCTTCATCAAATGACTATTTAGATTGGCTACATTGTCAGTGATAATGGTCTTTGGGATACCAAAGCGACAAATGATGTTGGAATGAACAAAGTCTACCACCGCTTTCTTGGTGACTGCTTTAAAAGTGACGGCCTCCACCCACTTGGTGAAGTAATCAACTGCAACCAAAATGAATCTATGCCTATTTGAAGCCTTTGGCTCGATTGGCCCAATAACATCCATTCCCCAAGCAACGAAAGGCTAAGGAGAGGATATGCGATGCAACTCTGAAGGAGGCGAGTGAATTAGGTCACCATGAATCTGGCATTGGTGACACTTGCGAACAAAACTAAAGCAATCTCGCTCTATAGTAAGCCAATAATACCCTGCCCGCAGAATCTTCTTCGCCAAAATATATCCATTCATGTGTGGTCCGCAAACCCCCGAATGCACTTCACTCATGATCCGCTCTGCTTCCATGGAATCTATGCATCTCAACAAGTTTAAATCTGGGGTCCTCTTATACAAAATTTCCCCATTCAGGAAGAAACCACCGACGAGCCGCCTTATAGTTCTTTTTTGATCTCCTTTGGCATGCTCTGGATATTCTCTTATTTTTAGGAATCGTTTTATGTCATGATACCATGGTTCACCATTTGGTTCTGTCTCAATTGTATTGTAGTAACCGTGTTGATTCCGAACTTGGATTTCTAGTGGATCAATATGAGTGTTGCCTGGATAAGGGAGCATTGAGGCTAAAGTAGCCAAGGCATCGGCTAGCTCATTGTGAAACCTGGGAATGTACCTAAACTCGATGGATTTGAATCTTTTGCTCAAGTCTTGCATACATTGTCTGTACGGAATAAGCATGATGTCTCGAGTCTCCCATTCGCCTTGGGCTTGCCGGATAAGCAAGTCGGAATCTCCCATAACCAATAGTTCATGCACATCCAAATCGATGGCCATTTTCAATCCTATGATACAAGATTCGTACTCTGCCATATTATTGGTACAAAAGAACCGAAGTCGGGCCATTGTAGGGTAATGATATCCAATAGGTAAGATGAGGATTGCCCCGATCCCAACTCCTTTGATATTGACAGCCCCATCAAAATACATTTTCCATACAGGTTGATCGTTTGGAACTACTTCCTCTATTGAGTTGACCTCTTCGTCTGGGAAGTATGTGCTAAGTGGCATATACTCATCAATCAACTGGATTCTCTACCAAATGAACAACCAAAGCCTGTGCTTTTATCGTGGTGCGAGTGACATAGACGATGTCGAACTTTGTGAGCAGGATTTGCCATTTTGCGAGCCTGCCAGTGGGCATTGGCTTTTAGAAGATGTACTTCAAAGGATCTATTCTGGATATGAGGTAAGTAGTGTAGGCCAAAAGATAATGTATCAGCTTCTGAGCGACCCATGTCAAGGCACAACATGTCCTTTTTAAAAGGGTGTACTTAACCCCATAATTGGTGAACTTCTTGCTCAAATAATAGATTGCGTGTTCCTTTTTGCCTGTTGCATCATGTTGCCCCAGAACGCATCCAAAGGAATTAGCCATCACCGATAGATATAAAAACAAAAGCCTACCAGGTTCAGGTGGGACCAGTACAGGGGGTTTTGACAGATAATCTTTGATCCTGTCAAAAGCTTTTTGGCAATCGTCCATCCACTTGATAGCGGCATCCTTTTTCAGCAACTTAAAGATGGGCCTGCACGTGGTTGTGAGCTGAGCAATGAACCTACTGATGTAGTTCAACCTCCCGAGCAAACTCATGACATCTTTTTTGTTCTTCGGGGGTGGAAAATCTCGAACGGACTTTATCTTAGATGGATCCAGTTTAATGCCTCTCCAGCTGACTATAAAATCGAGGAGTTTTCCAGATGGAACCCCAAATGCACACTTGGCGGGATTAAGCTTAAGGTCATACCTTCGAAGCCGTTTGAAGAACTTTTTCAAATCGTGCACGTGATCAGCTTGTGTCTTTGATTTTATGATGACATCATTGACATATACTCAATCTCTTTGTGCATCATGTCGTAAAAAATGGTGGTCATGGCCCTCATGTAAGTTGCCCCTGCATTATTTAAACCAAATGAGATGACCCTGTAACAATAAGTACCCTATGGAGTGGTGAAAGAAGTCTTTTCTGCATCATCCTCATCCATTAGAATTTGGTGGTATCCAGCATAGCAATCCACGAACGATTGTATCTCATGCTTTGCACAATTATCTACAAGAATGTGGATATTTGGTAAAGGAAAATTATCCTTTGGACTTGCTTTGTTCAGGTCCCTGTAGTCAACACAGACCCTAGTCTTTCCATCTTTCTTTGGCACATGCACAACATTCGCCCCAAGTGGTGTATCGGACATCTCTGGTCACATTGGCGCTCATTTGCTTTATTATTTCCTCTTTGATTTTGTCACTCATGTGTGTTTGAATTTTTGTTGTTTTTGTTGGATTGGTGGAAAATCAGGATACGTAGGAAGCTTATGGACTACTAGATCAGCACTTAAACCAGACATATTATCGTAAGACCAAGCAAACACATCTCTGTATTGAAATAAAAGTTCAATCAAGGCATCTCTAGTTTTTGTTCAGTGTGAATGCTTATCTTCGTTTCTCTGACTTCTTCATGACTTCCGATATTAATTGGCTCAGTTTCTTTGAGGTTGGGCTTAGGCTTGTTTTCAAAGTGTTGCAACTCTCTTTTTATTTCCTCAACAACCTCATCTTCATCATATTCAACCGCTTGATGCATTATTTCGATATTAGATAGCTTTTTAAGATCTGGGCGTGAATTCTCCATGCATGTCATGTTATTAAAGTTGACATTAACAAAACTGAAATGGAAATAAAATGACAGGAATTAGAAAGAAGGAAAATATACATAACTTAATACGAAACTGAATTGCATTTTATTGAATTTGAAAGGATAGAAGGGTTAACATAAAAAACAATCATATTAAGATGTCTGGATTACAACCCTGAAAGTAATCCAAAATACAAAAAAGAAGCTGCAAAAGCGAACTACCAAGACTCCTTCCTTGTGGGGAAAGAAGTTGCTTCCCAGTTGATGAGCATGGTGTCTGGGCCAATTAGTTGCACATCGGCACGACTAGTGCCTTCACCAGCCTAGATCATATTCACTTCAGAAAACATCTGGCTGAGGCCATGACAAATTTCATCAATGTTTGATTGCACCAAGGAATTTTGACCCTTTTGGAGTCGTGGCTTAACGAAAGTGTAGAAAATGTGAGGGATAGGTTGCTGCAAGTTTCAACCATACTTTTTGCGGTGCTTAGCTTTGTTTTTGTCTGCTTGTGTTGTCCTGAAACCTAAACTAAAAGTACCCTCATCACTGAACGGAGAAATAGGTTTCGAAATTCCTTGCAGTGATGCCCCCAAACCTTTTCCTGGCTTATAACCTTGTCTCAACATTAGTGTTGCCACCATTAGAGATGTGGCGGAAAGACGAGGATGCAGAATGGGCTTTCCTTCCTCAACATGGTCCATAGAAACCACTTTGAAAGCTTGATAGACGATGGACTCACACCCTTCCTTGGCCTCAATGCACGGATTAACGGGTCTTTATAAATGGATGACTCGCCTTCTCTGTGAACAATAATCTCTTGCCTGTCATGTTCGAACTTGACCATCTGATGCAATATGGATGGCATAGCTCGAGCCATATGGATCCATGGCCTTCCAAGAACAAAGTTATAAGAAGTGTACATGTCTACTACTTGGAAGACAATTTCAAAGTCAACCGGCCCAATTGTCATGGTAAGGTTGATCTCCCCAATGGTATCTCTCGTTGAGCCATCAAAAGCCCAAATGCGAACATTGCTAGGTTGGATTCTGTCTGTGTTGATTTTCATGCCTTACAAAGTAGAGAGAGGGCATACATCTACACTCGATCCTCTATCAACCATGACTCGCTTTACATAATGCCCCTCATATTTGACGACCAGGTGCAAAGCCCTATTATGCCCGGCTCCTTCCTCGGGAAGTTCATCATTAGTAAAGGAGATTTTGTTCACTTCGAAAAATCTGTTGGCCATCTTCTCTAATTCATTCACTGTGGTCTTCTTTGAGACATGTGCCTCGTTCAGGGTCTTGATTAGTACACATGCATCTCTTTTGAATGTAGGAGCAGAGATTGTAGAGAGATTTGGGCAGAAGTCTTTCTTAGCTGGTCAATGATTGAGTAATCGTGAACTTTCATTTTTTTCAAGAACTCTTCTGCCTCTTCTTCAGTGACAGATTTCTTTATTGGCAATTGTCCTTCTCTGATTTGCTTGGCCTTCCTCAACTCCTCTGGAGAGTAACACCTCCCTGATCGAGTCAAACCTCCAGTTTCCCCCACTTCTTCTATGATTTCCTTGCCTTTGTATGTCATCACAGTTTTGTTGTAGTTCCAAGGAATGGTTTTTGTATTTGTCACAGGGGTTTGCACGGCAGGTCTGATTATGATCGGCTTTGTTATACCCTTTGTACTGCCCTGATTCTGCCTTGTGATGGGGTGGCCTTCAAGGACATATAACCTTGGGCTTGGAACATTAGAGCGAACTTCCAATCTCATGACCTTGGGAACAAATAAAGTTACATTTTCTGAGCTCAGGGCGCCTTTTACAATCAATGGCACATCTCGGCTCAGACTCACATCTCGTTTGGTTCCCTCTTGAATTGTTCCCACGGTCATCTCTGCCCGATAAAATGGCTTGTGTTCCTGATCTCGTTCAATCATTCCTACAAAATGAACATCGTTGTGTGCTGGCAATGGGTTGTTTGTAACATTGGGAGGGTCTTCGCCATTTGTTACAACAATCAACTTTTCAGTGATGAGTCTTTCTATAGCTCTTTTCAGAGTCCAACAGTCATCGGTGCTATGCCCCGGGGCACCTGAATGATATTCACATCTATCATTTGCTTGAAATTCATGTGTATCGGGATGCATATGGTGGGGAGCGATGGGTCCAATCATGCCCATCTATTTCAGCTTCTGGAAAAGACTAGAGTATAGTTTAGCCAATGGGGTGAATTTTTCCATCGGCCTCTGCTCTCGACCGTAATCCTGCCTAGGATGAACATTGTAAGGTGCCCGAAAATTTTGCTGCTGAGGTCGGGAGTTCCTTGGATCTGGTGCACGTATCTGTTGATTGGTAGGTTAAACATAGGATTGAGCATTAAACACTATATATTGTGGTGGGCCCACTGAGTATTGAGGAATTGGTGGAGGATAATAATGTTGAGGGTAGCTGGATTGCCCATGTGGAACTTGTACATAAGGGTGCAATGCCCTTCTTTGAACTTCCCTAGATCCCGAAGTCATCATAGAACCTTCATCTCTCTTTTTCCTATTTTCAAAACATCCCGACCCATTTTGGATCACTTGGGTGGTCGCTTTGAGAGCAGCCTGACTTACAATCCTGCCAGTCTTTAGGCCATTTTCGACCATTTCCCCTATCTTGATTGCTTCGGCAAAAGGCCTACCCATTGCAGACATCATGTTTTGGAAATAATCAGGCTCTTGAGCCTCCAAAAAGACAGTGATCAACTCATGATTATCCATGGGTGGCTTAACTCTGGCCGTTTGCTCCCTCCACTTGATGGCATACTCCCTAAAGCTTTCAGTCGGCGTTTTCTTCATATTGGATAAGGAATTGTGATTTGGTGCAATATCAATGTTGTATTGGAATTGCTTGACGAAGGCCTGGGCCATGTCATCCCAGACATGCCAGTGAGAGATGTCTTGGTCAATGAACCACTCAGAGGCTACCCCTATAAGACTTTCTCCAAAATATGCCATCAATAATTCTTATTTTCCACCTGCACCCCTCAGCTGGTTGCAGTACCTTTTCAAGTGGGCGATAGGGTCGCCGTGTCCATCATACTTCTCAAAATTTGGGGTCTTGAAACCTGGTGGCAAATAGATGTGAGGGAACATACATAGATCACTGAATGAAACACTTTTGTGACCACCTATTCCTTGTATGTTCTTTATGTTTTGTTCAAGACTTTTCATTTTCCTAGCCATCTCATTCGGCTCACTTGTCTTTGCAGGCTTTTCATTTTCCGCTAGTGACTCGTACTGAGGAGTCTGATTGTAGGGAGATGAGACCCTGAAAGCCATATTTGGGGAGTAATATCGGCCATCATAAGCTTGAGGTAGTGGCTCATTGTTCGGCCTCGTCACAGGAGGTGGCGGCGGGATTGTATATACTGGTGCGCCAGACACGACAAGAGGGGTATTCCTGACCGGTGCGACTGGAGGTCACATATTAGAGGTACTAGGGGTAGCATGGAGGTTGTATTTTGGCACATACCCTGGTGGTAGAACATGATCACTCGCTACATGGAGCAGTGGTTGAGTAGCTCGGGGTACGGTGGAAGTTCCCTTAGAGAGACCCTGGGGTGGAGGTTGACCAGAAACCCAAGCTTGATATACATCTGACAGTTGCTGTCTCAATTTACTTATTTCCTCTGACTCTTGCTCGGCTGATTGACCCTGCGGATTGTCGGTGAGCAACTCGATTTCATCATTGTTATCCATTACTACTAGTCCCTTAGATCTTGTGAAGTAATGATGTGTTGCCAGATTCACCACAACCAACCACCTTAAACTTAGTGGATTAAGAGACAACAAACGTGTTAGGGTTAGGCATTTTATAGATATGAATTACATGTAATATGCCATGCTCCTAACATCATCACCATTTCTAAAATGCTTTTGGAAGGCTTCATGTTTCATTCCGGCTTATCAGCTTGTTGCTTATTGACACTGTTATTCCCTTCTCTTTGTTTTTTCATTTTGTCCTTTCACTCGCCTTATTTTGATCCCTCACTTTAGAGTCATTAAAAAATATTTGATCGAACCTTTTGTGGGTTGCATACGTATCATGTTGCTGCATGAATCAAATCATTTACGTAGTTCATGACCATTTTTTAAAACAAACAATCTTTTTGGTTCATTTTCGAATTTTTCTAAACAAATTCTTTTTCAATGATTTTCAATATATATTTTTTTGATACAAGACTCAAAAAACAAGAATTACATAAAGATAAACAATTAAACAAGACCATATTTGGCTCAAACAGACTTTTTTAAAAATAAAAATAAAAATAAAAAATAAATAAATAAATAAATAAATAAAAAATAACAAGACTAAAAACAACAAAACTCTTACAAACTCAAAGATAACAAAAGAATAATCAAAAGGACTCTTTTACAATCAATGGCACATCTTGGCTCAGACTCAATAACATCATTGTAATCAAGGCGATTGTTCCTGCGGCTGGCCCCCAACATTGCGGTATATGCTCTCCAAGTTTGCAGATATATGTCGAGCAAAGTTCAGTGATACTTCTACAAACCGTGCAGACGTCATTCCCTAGCAACTCCTGCATGCTCTTGAGGTATATGTGGCTACTTCGAAAATCTTTCCCTTAATGTATTCATGAGCCAAATGCAACTCTTGGTTTTGCTGACCATGGGTATCAGCTAGATCTAGGGCATCACGCTCGCGGTCCAAGGCCATATCTCTTTGGCGCCAATTTTCTAGTAACTCCCCATACAACCGATTGATCAAACTTTGGTAGTGATGTCTTTCTATTTCAAACTCTGCAATCTGGATCTCCTTGCTTGACTCAACTCCCCCTATCTGATCCCTCAAACATTGGATTAATGGAGCAAAACCTCTACGCTCATGATCACGGACCACCTTGAACTGGGCTTCTCTTTCTTCTTATTGTTGAGCGGTAGTGATCACTTTTTTCTGTCTAATTTGAGCTTTGAGTGCTCGCCTCTCTTGTGCCCACTGAGCCTTTTCCCGCTTGAAATCAGCCTGTTGTATGTCAATAGTTGTCTCCAGAATGCCCTTATCTTCTTGTAAAATGTCAATACGAGATTGGAACTCTTGTGCCACTTCCTTTCTGGTTTCTCTAAATCTACCCTCGGCCTCCTCCTCCCAATCAACTGCATGCTATATAGATCTTTCTCGCCTTTGCTCGGGGATAGCCTGGTTGTGAAACCACTCAAGGTATGCGAGGCTTACCTTCCCACGTTCACGATTAGCTACCATCTCGTCCAAATCAGAAAATCGACCACCAAACCAAACCTTTTTGTACATATTACTCCCTTGGAGGTTCCTCTCCCTTGAATTCCCATACAAACGGACGCATGTCCTCAATCGGGGGCCTCGTTTGCTCTCTCCCTAGCTGGCGCATGACACGTAGGGGCACATAGGGTTGGAAACCTCTGAAACCCATGAGTATGAAGAATGGGCGATATGTCGACATATGTATGACCCTAGTAGAAGGGAACCAATAATAGTTCCAAGTGATTCTATCAGCACTCAATGAACCAAGTAATGTCCGCCAGGCCCTCACCCCCTCTGGAAGATTACAACTCGCAGCTCTGTCTGGGTGACATCCAATGTAATTCAGCCAATTATCATTGAAATTTACTACTATTGGATGATGATAAAGGTGCTCTATGAACCACATCTGTAGCAGAATGTTACATCCTTTGCAGTAATCTTTACCTTCTTGACAACGGGTTAAAGATCGAAAAATATCTCCCAAAATCATGGGAAGAATGGTATGATCCTCGCTACTTTGCAAATACGAGACTACCGCAACCAATCGAATTCTGATGCGCCCACCACGCTCTGGAAAGACCATGATCCCTAGAAATGATATCATGAATGAGAAGATTCTCAACTCCCTCAAAGTGTCGTAACTCAACTGGTTGACGAATTCTGTGCCCGAGAAGTTCTCAAACCCTTTCTCGTCCCCAAATCTGTCATAAAGATATTCCAACGGAATCCAACCTTCGTTTAAGCAAACCATTGGAATTTGACGGAGGCATAACTTCTTAAAAAAGTTGTTCACACCAACTTTTCTCGGGGCAGCAGGCTTTTTTCCTGCGAAGGTCTCTCTCCAATCCGGTGAACCCACCTAATTCTTCCAATGTAGGCATCATTTCACAATTTTTGAACCTGAAAACATTGTTCACGGGGTCCCAAAAACCCACTAGAGCCTCGATTAAATATCTGTTAGACTTAACTCCCATGATGTTTGTGAGGAACTTGAGGTGCTTTCTTGATTCCGTTCCCATGTAGCAAAACTAGTCCACCAATTACAGAGACTACTCAGGGTCTTATCTCTGATCAAGAACATAGGAGGTGCCTCGTCCCTTACTCTTTTCTGACTGCTTCTTTGTGGAGAACTCATGGTGAACCTAAGAATAAGATAAAAGAGTCAGGATTTACCTAAACTATATGTAAATTCTAATCATTCTTTTTTTTTGGCCAGTTCAGGACTCGATTTTGTTTTTAATATTATTTAAAAAAATTACCGTACACAAAAGTTGAGATGATAAAAACAGAAAAATGGCTATTATTACGAAAATGGTCCTTTGATACTTCCACAGAAGGCATAAAGGATGTCTCGGCAAAAACAGCCAAACATAGTAACAAAATAATAAAAAAAATTAGACAAAATAAATTTTTTTAAAAAATTATTTTTACGAAAACGGCCCTTCGCTACTCCCGAGAGGGGTTCAAAGGTTGTCCCAGCAAATATAACCAGACAAAACTAGATAAAAATGGCTACTTTTGTGAAAACAGCCTTTTGGTACTTCCTGAAGGATTTAAAGCTGTCTCGACAAAAATGGCCAGACATAAGGGGGAAATGGTAAAAGGAGAATAAAGATGGATAAAGTATTTATTTTTCAAAGACGGCCTTTCAGCACTTCCCAGGAAGAATTTGAGGCTGTCTCGGCAAAACAGCCGGAGTACGAGGGAAAAATAGTAAAAAGCTAACGAAAATAGCACTTCTTTTTTTTTCAAAAATTTTATGCACATGTAGAATTTTATACTCCTTTTTTTTTGAAAAATATGGGCTGAACCCGATGGAGGTTGCCTACGTATCTCACTTCCGGTGAGAATCAAACCCGCATAGTTTGATGAAACTGAGTACTTTTCTCTTTTGATTTTTATGAAAATTAATCTTTACACCTCACACCAGACTATTACAAAATCTCTCTTTTTTTTAAAGGGTTTATCTGCGCTAAATAAAGAGAAAGACTCTTTTTTTTTCCCTAATAATTCTGCTACACTAATTGTCTAAAGTCGGTCGATAATGCAAGTAAGCCTTCCAAATGATGTATCAAGTAGCACATAAGTGGCCATGATGGTCTCAAAGAGGATACCTGTCTTATACGGACCCGGCCTCTGTACCGAATTTCGCTAAGTCAAATGCACGTGATGCACATAAAACGAACCTACTAGGGATGTCTGACATGAGGTTTGTTCTTCTAGGTTTAAATCTTGGTGGAGAAGGTATCTAGACTAGCTTACTCGAGCAGACAACTCGAGCCGAGGAGGGCCAGTGTGCCGGTAGCATTGCTTTTCGGCTTAACTGGTGGTGCTCCCCGCCTAAAAACATGTGTGATTAAAATCCTTCACCGGGTGACAATCACCTTGGCTATCTCAAAGAAAGCGGGCTATGTCAAGCAAATGGCCAATTTTTAATTTCAAGAAGACTCAGAGGGGGTGCGTGAGAAGATAATTATATGTACAGTTCAACAATATCGAAGTAGTAAAAAGTGAACAGGTAGCACATTAGGTACAAATAAATCACATTATTTACAAAATTAATAAAGCCAAATAAAAAGTCAACATGTACAAGCTCAAATTCTTATGTAGGTCCCCAGCAGAGTCGGCAGAGATGGCACACCCCTTTTTACCTCTCAAAAGATAGATATATGTTGTGTATTGTGGGTTAAAGAGTTTTTCCAATTAAAGTGACAAATTTGAAATAGGGATTATTTTATTTACAGAGTCGCCACTTGAAATTGATTTTTGCCGGTATTCCAAGTCACCTTTTATTTGAATCTCTATTCAAAGGAACGTTTGACTCTATTATTATTGGTCTGCGAAAACAAAGTCCGGGTAAGGAATTCTGTTGACCGGGGAGAAGGTGTAAGGCATTTTCCGAGTCATGTGGTTCTAGCACGCTCGCTTTATTGACTTTTGCTTAAAATAATTTTGGATAAACTGTACTTTATATGATTTTTATGCTCTTTCTATATCCGCTTTTACTTATTAAAAAAATTAATAAAAATATTTGAATAATATTAAATTGTCAAAACGCGCCTAATAGTTGCCTAGCGTTAAAAAAAACTAATTATGAAGAAGTGCTTAAACTCTTTTTTTTTACTATTACTTATTCGACAAAAAAAAATTATTAAATACACACACACACACATATATATATATATATATATATATATATATATATATATATATTAACTATTGTTGGACATTAAATCTAGGTAAGTTATTGCTAAACTTTCATGTTGGGTCACTTATTTTATCTAACAAAAGACAAATTATTGATTTTAAAGAAAAGCCATCTTACTTTCTATTATCATCGGGCCTGAAGATTTTAGCTTATTTGACCCATGTTGCTTTAAAACCTCAAAGACCAAAACAACACAAAAAGACAAAATATAGAGTATTCTTCTAAGCCTAAATTTCTTCTTCACGTTAAGGTCCAAACTAAAATTGTTTTTCTCAAGCGAGACATACATGCTAATTATTATATTTGCTATTTATCTCCTTAATCAATTATTTCTTAAGGACTAATATAATATTTCTAACTATTTATACATGAACCTTAAAAGTAATTCACATAAAAGATCTCAAACTAAACAAGCATGGTTAAAAATGAGGTATTTATCTTTTCCTTAAACTAAGTAAACTTAACAGAATACAATTTCAATCACATACATAAAGGAGAAAGGTTAATTTAACTAATTTTTAAAAGATTTACATGATAATATGACTAATATAACATTTATCTTGAAGCAATAAATAATCGGATCTAACATGTTCCCTCAATCCAGACCGGGATCAAATCCTTCTTATTATCACAAAGAATATGCAATATAAGAATTTGAAAGTTACCTGGTTTGTAGAATAATAAATTACAATAGTGCAGCAATAGAAATTTAGCAGCGAAATGCAGCAGCAACAACAGCAACTCAAATGTTAAGAACAACCCAAAAAACTCAACAGAGATTCTTGAAACTAGTAGCTATCAACTTAACAAAATGCCTAAGGGATCTTTTTTCTTTTTTAAAAAAGTTTTTGTACTCAAATAATAATCACAAAGCTCTTAAATTTTAGTTGCTAAAGGATCTTATAGCTACTGAGTTTTCTCTCTTTTTGTTTGTATATCTCCCTGTAATGTCAGATAGAGTGTCCTCCTTCTTGAAGGTGCTTTGGCTTATTGATATAGAGAATAAAAATTGGAGAGTTCGAAAAATCCGCGAAGCTACGGTCCAAGAAACATTTTCTAGTTGCTCCATTTTCTCCTTCTCCTATTGCCTTTTTTCACCTTTTCAAACTTCCTTCCCCTTCTTTCAACGTTCTTTTCCTTCTTTTTCAAAAGAACCCCCCTTTTCCTCATGTTGTCCCCCTCCTTTCTCTTCCCTTTTGACTTTTCTTTATTTTCCTTCTTTTTTAAAATCAAATCGCTCATTTCCGTGTTATTTTCCTCCTTTTTTTTGACTTTTTTTTATGAGTTCATTTAGTAAGAGAGAGTAGGAATGTGGTTGTTTGGGAATAATTGTGTTGGTGATAAGGTATATGCTAAATAACGCGAGGGAGTTGGAAAAAATTCAAGCATGGTCAAAAATTAGGTGCTCACAGTGTGATAAGTGACAACACTCATCCTATGATACACAATTGGCACATCCCATAGGATGTAATTTAACCCGCACATAGACAGGATTTGATATCATTCCCTATAGGCATGATATCTATGTTTAATACCGATTTTAAAGACTTGCAGGCATGAAAACATATATAAACACTTGCTATAACAAAAACTGGGTTAAATTACATCCTATAGGCACGACATCTATTTATTAAGTCAATTTTAAGACTTGCAGACATGATTTTTATTTGGTAAAGCAATCAGATTTAAACATAAAGTCCTACGAGCATGGTTTCTACTTGGTAAAGCAATCAGATTTAAACGTAAAGTCCTATGAGAATGAATTCTACTTGGTGAAGCAATCAGATTTAAATACAAAGTCCTATGAGCATGATTTCTACCTGTATTACCCCCATAAATATGTATCTACCCATTCCTTTCACTAGTTACCCCAATATTTGCTTACAAGTTATTATAGATCATATGAATGAATTACATAAGTAAATAAGAAAATAAGAAGCTAATCTATAGGGAGCCTTCAATTAGGCCCAGATTTTTAAAAGCATCCAATAGCCTCAAATGCCTCAATCCCATAGACAAAATCATAGTCTAGGTGTATCAAAGTTCCCTAAGGATCTCAAGGATCCCAGGCAGTGCTTACACCTAGGCTTGATAACCAAAATTGAATAAGTGCAGTGTGGAAAGGCTAGCCTCAGTATGCTAGAGCTCAGAGGGTTCTCAAGAGGATCCCAAGGCAGTACACATACTGGAGGGGGCAGAACTTATTGACTTAGGAGTAGAGTGCAAGTGCTTGACACAAGTTGAAAGGTTTTAATGAAAAACTATATTAAAAGGAAGTTTGTTTGAAAATGATTTAGTAAAACTACAGAGGCAGTTTGAAAAGAGATTGAAGTAGTCAACAAAAACCCAAACACAACACCTTTAAAACAGTTCATACACAGCCAGTAGTTATAGAACCAAAGCAAGTTCAGTAGTCAAAACAGGGGTTAAGGGATTTGGGGTACATAAAACACTTGATTGTGAACACATAATCAAGCAAAGCTCTTGGAATTGGTATAGATATGTTGAGAAATAGCTGACCAGACATAGTCATAGAATCAGACATAAAGAACTAGCTCACATATAGGGGGCGATAGGGATTTGGGGATACATGGAGCACATGGTGGCAAACACATAGAGACAACTGGTGCAAACATGTTCAGAAACAAACAGAGGGGTAACATACTGATGTTAATTAAGGGGAGTACATAATAATGTAAACATCAACTACAAGTTTCACAACAAAACTATAAATAGAAGCAGACTAGAAACAAGATGAACTGAAGCAATAAAGGAATCATATTGTTGTTGGAACTTTGAATTGAAACTAGAACATACCAGTAAAGAGGACAGTAAGCAAAGTGAAAGAGCAGGAGAACACAATGGTTAGCCTTGGCTTGTAGCCGACTAACTTAGAGCAGTAGCAAGTAGCACAAAAGAGAGCAGAGAATTTTAAGTGTGAGAGAGAGTTTTGACCCAAGAGTGTTCGTGTCTGTGTTAATGAAAGACTAAGGTATTTATAGTTTTAAAGCAGGTAGTAAATAAGGTAAAATCAAAGTCCATTAGTAATTAAGGAACTCAGAATCAGTCAGTCAGGAAATCAAGGTGAGTACTCCCCTTAAGTTAAGGGAATTAATTCAAACGGTAAGAACAAGTGATAAATAAGGAAAGAAATTAGTGTATGACTAATAAAGAGAGATTCAAATTCAGTAAGTATTGGGTATACAATTAGGGCTAGGTTCAGAAAACTCCCATTAAGGAAATGGTTCATTAAGAATAAAGTACCACAGCAAATAAGGTAGGAGAATCAATTAATTTAAATAGACGAGGTAGAAATTTAGGGTTTAAAAGAAGATCTTTCAATCAAACCATAAAATAAGGAATCCAGAATCAATCAAGAGGGAATTATGATTCAATACTCAACATATAAATAGAGTAAGAGCAACCAGACGTAGCAAATAGGCAAGGGTCAACAATATCGATAGAAAGAGGCAAGTCTTGAATAATCAATATGAACATAATCACATAGAGGTGGTATAAGTTAGGCTAAGAACTCAGTAAGAACATATTCGAAGCAAGGTAACCACAAAAATTTAACAAAAATCGAGTAGTCATGCTAACACACAGAACCAAACAAAGAAAATCTAGAAATATTAGGGATTCTAACATAGGCGAGTTGAAAAAACAGTAAAAATATAGTATCAGTCGAGATATGCAAATGATAGAAGTTAAAAGATAAAGAATCAATTTAAACAAAGTGTAGAAGAAATTCGGAAAAACCCTAACTTTAGAAGAGGGTGAAAACAACTGGAAATCAATGATTCTTGTAAAAGATATTCAAGAACAATGTAAACACCAAAAGAACAGACCCAAATCGTTTGAAAATCATACAGATCTAGGAGTTGTAAGAAAAAAGTTAGGGTTTTAGAAGAAACCCAAGTAGAGATAAAAGAACCTATTTAGAAACTCGAAGATCGTGACAAATACAGTGTGATTTTGCTCGAAATCACACCAGAGTAGCCATGAACAACCAAATAGCAAACCCTAGATACAAGGCGGCGTGACCTAGGGCCCTTGAAGGCCTCAGAGAAGATGAGCATGGAAATGGAGGAGCCATTGGAGGCTTGGGAGTTGAAGGTTGGTCACTAGAGAAGACTGGAGAAGGAGGCGGCGGTTGAAGGGAGCTAGGGTTAGGTTGAGTGGTTGAGAGATGAGAGAATACAGAGGTGGCGGGGTTTGGAAATGAGGCTAGGGTTAGGGGTCGTTTGAATTAAAAAAGGAAAGGAATCATATGGGCCGTTGATCTTTCAGAAATTGGGCTGGGGTTGGGTTCAATATAAGCTGTAATTGAAATGTAAATCTGGTTATAATTTAAATAGACCCTCTTTCCCCCTATATAACTTATAATAAAATAATAAATAATTTTTGGAAACTAATTTTATGTACCAAAATGATTTAAAATATATATTTATCATTTTAAAAATATAGGGACCAATTTTACGCATATAAAATGTAATTATACATTAAATGGGCTAATATTGCAATCATATGCAATTTAGCTTAAAATTACCAAATGCAATTATAAAAAATGCATAAAAAATTATATTAACCATATTTTGGCATAAATATAGAAATTAAATGACTAAATAACCATAACAATAATTTGGGAAATAATTATTGGGGATTTTATGAATAAAAGGGAAGGAAATAATTCAATTTAAATCCTTAAAATTATGGAAAAAATTATAAAAACCTTGTGCATGCTTATATGTGTATGTATATGGTATTTTGAAGGTATCTATGCATTTTTAAAATATATAGGGAAAAATGTGATATCAACAGCTGCCCTTCTTTACCCGGGAAGGATGAAAGAGTTTTCGGGTAAATAAATGATGGTCAATTTTGACCGGACGAGATATTTTGAAAGACGGAGGCCAGGCTCTAGTTTTCTAGTTGCCTACATATCCCCGATTTTATAGGAATTAGGCCATGTGTAATCTGGATTCATCCGCGGAGTATGCCGACGAAATTATTGCAAAAATGGACATGCGATGCGGAAGCAGCTACGGTGAGCGGTTGAAGCTCGGGGCGGTTGGGGGAACTAGAGAGAGATCGCTCCTACTAGGATAGCGGTTGTTTGTTGGTCACCCGCAGATAAAGAGATGCTATGACATGTATTTGTGCGAAAATTTAAACATGATGCAGATTCCCTTTGGACCATGAAGTTGTCTTAGGACGGTTTAAGGATGACGTCCTCAGACCATGATGTCCTGGGCCATGAATTGTTTAGTGCTGGATTCGTAGGCCATGAAATAATGTTCTCGGGCCATGAAGATGGTTCCTCCAAACCATGATGTCTTTGAATAATGATATACAAGTTTGAGAGATCCTTAGGCCATGGTATAGTGTCTTCCGGCTATGAGGATGATGTCTTTAGACTATGACACTTTTGGATAGGTTGGCGATATTTTAGCCCATGATATGCAATAATATGATGTTAATTAGACAAGACTTAGTCTTGTGAAATGGAGGGCAGAGCTTAGCCCGATTGAAAAACAAATAGATAGTATTAGAAATAGAGCACTATTTGTGCAAAGAGGGACAATGCTTAGTCCCATGCGAATGTGGAGGTAAGGATTAGCCTCATGCAGGTAAGGGAAGAAAGGATTAGCCTCATGAAAATGTGGAGGCAGGGATTAACCTCATGCAAGTATGGAGGTAAAGATTAGCCTCATGCTGATAATGAGTCAAGGATTAGACTCATGCAAGTGGGGAGGCAGGGATTAGCCTCATGCAAGTGTGGAGGCAAGGATTAACCTCATGCAAATGTGGATTCAGGGATAAGATTCATGCAAATATGGAGGCAAGGATTAGCCTCATGCAAATGTGGAGGCAGGGATTAGCCTCATGCAAGTATGGAGGCAAGATTGGCCTCATGCATATAGGGAGTCAAGGATTAGACTCATGCAAGTAGGGAGGCAAGGATTAGCCTCATGCAAGTAGGGAGGCAGGGATTAGCCTCATGCAAATAGGGAGGCAAGGCTTAGCGTCATGCAAGTATGGAGGCAAGGACTAGTCTCATGCAGTCGTGGAGTTAGGGATTAGACTAATACAAGTAGGGAGGCAAGGATTAGCCTCATGCAAGTGTGGAGGCAAGGATTAGCCTCATGCAAACGTGGAGTCAGGTATTAGACTCATGGAAATGTGGAGGCAAGGATTAGCCTCATGCAGTCATGGAGTCAAGGATTAGACTCATGCAAGTATGGAGGCAATGATTAGCCTCATGTAGTGGGAAGGCAGGGATTAGCCTCATGCAAATAGGAAGGCAAGGCTTAGCCTCATACAAGTATGGGGTGGGGGGTGGGGTGGCAGGGATTAGTCCCATGCAAAGAGCGAATAGTCGGTAAGAATAGTGTATTTCTTAGCTGGGATGTATTCGATGTCTGATGGCCTGATAGATAGTGAGTTATATTTGTGTACACATGTTTTGCTTGTGATATCGTTACATTAAATGTGCCTACATTCAAAGAAAATTTGTAAGTTTTGTGACACATCTCAAAGACGTTTGCATCTCTCTTATGGAATTTTGAGGGTCCTCCTCAAAATTCTGTCCCAGTTTGGTAGTTGATCTTTGACTGTTTGCGGATGATGGACCCTATTGAGCCTTCTCCAGAATTTTGAGAATCCTTCTCAAAATTCTTCCCAGTTCTCGACTGATTACTGACTTCTTGGCATGCGATGGCACTGGCTGGACTTGCTCCGAAATTTTGAGGACCCTCCTTAAAATTCTGCCCCAATTTCTGATTTTGGGCAAAATAAAAATTTTATTATAATATGACCGAACCCATAAGGCTACATACATATCCCCTCTTAAATGGGAATCAGGTCAAGCGTAGTTCCATTATATCAAATGAGGAAATGTAAAATATCTAAGCATTGTATCTCTTGACTGCATCTGAATTGATCGGCTTTGGCAAGACTTCTCCGTCCATTTCTGCAAGTATGAGTGCTCCTCCTGTCAGTACTCTGTGAACCATGTATGGACCTTGCCAGTTGGGAGAGAATTTCCCTTTGGCCTCATCTTGATGTGGGAAGATTTTCTTCAATACCAGTTGCCCTAGTGAGAACTGTCTTGGTTTAACTTTTTTGTTGAAAGCTTTAGACATTTTGTTCTGATAAAGTTGGTCGTGACACACTGCGTTCATTCTCTTTCCATCAATAAGGGCCAATTGTTCATAGTGACTCCTTATCCACTCTGCGTCACTAAGTTCAGCTTCCTATATGATTCTTAAAGAAGGAATCTCCACTTCGGTAGGGATGACAGCCTCGGTACCATAAACCAACATGTAGGGAATTGCCCTAGTTGATGTGTGAACTGTAGTGCAGTATCCCAATAAAGCAAAAGTTAGCTTCTTATGCCATTTTTTGTGGTTCTCTACCATCTTCCTTAGTATCCTTTTTTTGTTGGCGGCTTTTACGGCTCCATTCATCCGAGGGTTGTAGGCTGTGGAATTGTTGCGCTTGATTTTGAAAGCTTCACATATAGCTTTCATTAGATCACTATTGAGATTGGCGGCGTTGTCAATAATTATGGACTCGGGAACTCCGAATCGACAGACAATACGATCCTTGACAAAATCTGCGATGACTTTATTAGTTACAACTTTGTAAGATGCAGCTCCTACCCATTTTGTGAAGTAGTCAATGTCTACTAGAATAAACCTGTGTCCGTTTGAAGCAGTGGGATGAATCGGACCAATAACATCCATTCCCCAAGCGGCGAATGACCAAGGTGAGCTTGTTGTATTGAGCTCATTCGGCGACACTTTTATCATATCAGTGTGCATTTGACAACAAAAGCATTTGCGGACATACTGAATGCAATCCATCTCCATGGTTATCCAGAAGTAACCTGCTCTGAGTATCTTCTTAGCCAAGACGAAACCATTCATATGTGGACCACAGGTCCCAACATGCACATCCTCGAGTAGCTTAGAAGCTTCCTTTGCGTCAACACATCTTAGTAAACCCAGATTAAGTGTTCTTCTGTACAAGTTCCCTCCGCCGTGGAAGAAGTGATTGGACAATCTCCGGAGTGTGCATTTCTGAATGTGATTTGCAAGCTCCGGGAATTCTCCTTTGAATAAGTATTCTTGGATGTCATGGAACCAAGTTTTTCCGTCTGCTTCTTCCTCGACATGAGCACAATATGTTGGCTGATTATGGATCCTTACCGGAATGAGATCAATGTAGTTTTTATCTGGATGTTGTATCATAGATGACAAAGTGGCTAATGTGTTGGCAAATGTATTCTGAATTCTGGGCACATGTCAGAATTCTATCTTTGTGAACCTCTTTCTCAATTCCCGCACATGGTGCAAATATGGCAATATCTTGAAATTCTTGGTGGCCCACTCTTATTGCACCTGGTGCACAAGCAAATATGAATCACCGATTACCAGTAACTCCAGAACGTTCATGTCGACCACCATGTTGAGCCTTAGTATGCAGGCTTCATATTTTGCCATATTGCTAGTGCAAGGAAATCTGAATTTAGCAGATACCGGATAATGTTGACCTGTTTCTAATACCAAAACTGCTCCAATGCCTATTCCTTTGAAATTTGTGGCTCCGTCAAAGAACATCCTCCAACCATCATATTCTTCAGTGATGTCTTCTCCTACGAATGATACTTCTTCATCAGGAAAATACGTTCTCAAGGGTTCGTATTCTCCTCCCACCGGATTTTCAACAAGGTGATCTGCCAATGCTTGTGCCTTGATCGCTTTTTGAGTTACATATATGATATCGAACTCACTCAGTAGTATCTTCCATTTAGCCAACTTCCCAGTGGGCATGGGTTTCTGAAATATGTACTTCAGAGGATCCATCTTGGATATGAGATATGTAGTGTAGGCACAAAAGTAATGCCTTAATTTCTGGGCTGTCCATCTCAAAGCACATCAAGTGCGTTCAAGTAGAGAATATCGTGCTTCATAGGATGTGAACATCTTGATCAAATAATATATGGCCTACTCATTTCTTCCTGTCTCATCATGTTGTCCCAAAATACATCCGAAGGCTCCATCTAATACGGATAGATAGAGAAGCAAAGGTCGTCCTGGTTCTGGCGGGACCAGAGCTGGTGGTGTGGACAGGTACTCTTTGATTTTGTCAAAAGCTTTCTGACAATCCTCGGTCCAGCTTGTTTCGGCATCCTTTCTTAGATCTTGAAAATAGGTTCACATATGACAGTGGACTGTGCTATGAATCAACTGATATAGTTGAGACATCCTAGGAAGCTCATCACAACCTTTTTGCTCTTAGGTGGTGGTAACTTCTGAATAGATTTGACTTTAGTCGGATCGAGCTCGACCCCTCGGCGATTGACAATGAATCCCAGTAACTTTCATGCGGGAACCCCGAATGCACACTTTGTGGGGTTCAATTTTAAATTGTACCTCCTTAGCCTGTCGATGAACTTCCTCAAGTCTGCTATTTGATCTGAGGCCTTCTTGGATTTGATAATGACATCGTCCACATACGCCTCTATTTCTTTGTGTATCATATCATGGAAGATGGTTGTCATGACTCTCATGTAAGTGGCCCCAGTATTCTTCAAAACAAACGACATCATCTTGTAACACTATACACCCCACGGTGTGATGAAAGCTATCTTCTCTGCATCTTCTTCATCCATCCAAATCTGGTGATAACCCGCGAAGCAATCTACAAAGGATTGGAGTTCATGTTTGGTGCAGTTATCGATCAGGATGTGTATATTTGGTAGTGGAAAATTGTCCTTGGGACATGCTCTATTTAAATCCCGATAGTCAACACATACTCTGACCTTCCCGTACTTCTTCGGAACTAGCACAATGTTAGCTAACCAGGCTGGATATTCAACCACCCTGAGAACTTTGGCTTTGATCTGCTTGGTAACCTCCTCCTTGATTTTCAAACTCATGTCTGGTTTGAATTTTCTGAGTTTCTGTTTTACTAGCGGACACATGGGATTAGTAGGCAACTTGTGAGCCAATATAGATGTGCTCAAACTGGTCATGTCATCATATGACCATGCGAAAATATCCTCATACTCTCTTAGGAACCAAATATACTCTTCCTTCTCTGTTGGTGACAAGTGAATACTGATGCGGGTCTCTTTGACAGTCTCGGCGTTTCCCAAATTTACTGCTTCTGTTTCGTCCAGGTTGGACTTAGGCTTATTCTCAAAATTTTCAACCTCCCTGACAATTTCCTCGGGTATCTCATCTTCTTCCTCTGAGTCACTATTCCCATGTTGCATTGCCTCATTACATGTCACAGTCACTGGTTCATCAGAAAAAGTAATAATAGCGCAGTGGAAAGAAAAAGTGCAAAGATAGTAGTGAATAATAAAGAGCAAATGCATTTGATTAAAACTTGAGAAATTGTTCAGACAAAGCACGTCTCGATGAATCGAGCTGTTATTATGAAATAAGTAAAGATTAAAACGAAACTACAAGAAATTTTAAATGCCTAAAATGGCTATAGAAGTAAATGCTGCCAAGCTACCCAGGGACTCGGCAGGCTCGGGATAGTGTGACAGTCTAGTTTTTGAGAACAACTCCCTTCGCCACAGTCTAAATAGTGAGGCCTTCTTCCTCTTTCTTCCTCAATTATGGCACCGCAATCCATGTCCTCATCTTCCAAGAACAAATTCTTTAACCCAACCAGTGCTTCTTCTTCTGCAGTTCCCCATATTGTGTCAGCTTGGTGAAAAGCTTGTTCCAAGCGTGGCACTGGTTGCTCAAGGGGGTAATATTGTCCGCGCCATGGAGGCGACCAATCATTGTACTCTTTCCATGTATATTGGTACCCGAGCCCAAAAGTGGTACCATGGGTTTTCAGCTGTATTGGTTTGGTGATGCCATGGAAGCTCTTTCCCAACCCTTTGCCGGGTTCATATCTGGACCATGCTAGTATGCTTTCTATTTTGTTACTCTACCACTTATCCTTCTCGATGACATTGACCCGTTCGATGTGATGATAGGTTTCCCCTCCTAGCCTTCTTCTATGTCTAATGGCGGGGATAGTTTGGCTAGTGTAGATGGGGTTACTCCCATCTCCATGGATAATCACCTCTTGGCGGTTCCATTCAAACTTCATGGCTTGATGTAGTGTGGAAGGCACGGCTCTAGCTACGAGGATCCATGGGCAGCCCAACAAAAGATTATATAAGGCTGGTATGTCAAGCACTTAGAATTCAACGTCAAACCAAGTTGGCCCCATCTACAAGCAAAGGTTGATTTCTCCAATCGTGGCCCTATGGGACCCATCAAAAGCCTTCACATTCATTCTTCTTACCTGTATCTTTTGGAAACCTTTGTCCAACCTATTCAGAGTGTCCAATGGACAAATATTTAGGCTTGAACCTCCATCAACCAGGACAGTGGCAATGAACTTTTCTTCAAATTGTACCGTGATATGCAATGCCCGATTGTGATTCAAGCCTTTGGGCGGTAGTTCATCTTCGTGAAAGATAATCTTATGGCTATCCAGCACTTGACCGACCATGTTGGCCATTTCTCCACCAGTGATATTATTGGGTACATAAGCCTCGCTTAGTTCTTTCATCAAAGATCTTGTGTGCCTCTGAATTTTGTAGTAGTGACAGGATAGATATCTGAGCAGGGACTTTGTTCAGATGGTCAATGACAGAGTATTCTTTTGCCTGCACTTTCCTCTACATGTCATCTAGCCCGGTCTCAATGATAGGCTACATAGAAGTGGCCTCCTTACTCGAACCTCCCAGGTGTTCAGGTGTATAGACTCTCCCTGTTCTAGTCATCCCTTGTGCAGCTTCAGATTCCTCTATTTTAGTCTTCTCTTTTCGCCGAGCCTCGACAACATAATCCTAGGGTATTGCTTTTGAGTTTAATGGGGGTGTGGTTGATACCGTCACAGTAAAAGGTGTGACCACTTCTACTTCAAATGGAGCGGAGGTGGCTGCGGGTGAAGCCACTTCTACTTCGAATGGAATTGATGCAGTTACCTCAACATCAATTGGTGCCTAAGTCTGAACCACAATAGGAGTAACTGTGACTGCAACCTTAAAGTCATCGCCTTCTCGAATAAGCCCGATTGACCCCTCAGGATCCCATTCTTCATTTATTTCTATCACATGTACACCATCACCTTTGTGATCAGGGAGGGGATTATTGCGGATATTAGGTGCGACTTCCTTTGCTTGTATGACCTTGTTGTCAAATAGTGTTTGGATCTTATCCTTCAATATTCGGCACTCAATAGTGGTGTGCCTTTTCATACCAGAATGGTGTGTGCAAGTTTTGTTTGGATTGACCTATTGGGATCTAATCCACAGCGGGAACAGGAGTGACGTAACCTGTGGCTTTCAATCTTTCATACAGTTGGTCGATGGGCTCAGCAATGGCGGTGTACTGTTTGGGTGGCTTGCGATTGAAATTGGGTCTTGGTCTTGGATAATTTTGGCGAGCTGGTAGTAATTGGAAGTGGGATGGTTGGGAATTATAGGTGTGATAGACAGTGGCTGGTTAGGAATATCTGGGAGATGAAGGCTGATTTGTGGGTGGTGATGTTTGGTATATTGGTGGAGGTGTTTGATAGACAAATGGAGATTTTGAGCCCTGAGCCACCATTACTGTTCCAACCCCTTTCTTTTTTGATTTGTCGCCTGATTGTAATACTTTATTTCTGGAATGTAATGCCTCGAAGTTCGTTACCATCCCGCTTTTGATTTCCTCTTCAATCATTTCTCCAAGTTTGATGATGTTAGAGAACTTGTGATTTTCGATAACCATCAACCTCTCATAATATTGTGGATCCTATGCCCTGACAAAGAATTTATTGATCTGTTATTCATTTAAAGAGGGCCTGACCTTGGCCGCTTCTAACCTTCAGTGAGTAGCGTACTCACGAAAAGTCTTAGTAGGTTTCTTCTTAAGATTCTGAATGTAGAAGACGTCTGATGCATTCTTTGTGTTAAACCTGAACCGGTCCATGAACTCCGATGCCATCCTTACCAAGTTAGTCCATTTATTGGGATTCTGGCTGATATACCAAGACAAATTGTCCCCAGTAAGGCTCCTCATAAAGAGCTTCATCCAGATCTTTTCATCTTTCCCGACCCCGACAAGCTTGTCACAATAGGTCCTTAGATAAACCCTGGGATCACCTGTACCATCGAACATCTCAAACTTGGGAGGTTTGTATCCCTCTGGCAGTTCGGCATCCGGTTGTATGCACAGATCTTCATAGTTTAAACCTTTTATCCCTCTGTCACTTTCAACACCTTGAACGCGGCTTGTCAACCTCTTGAGTTCTTCAGCCATGTTCTTAATGAGTAGGTCCTTCTCGGAGGATTCCGGTGCACAGGAGATTGGTTGGGTATAATGGGATATTGTTTTCATATATATAGGATTGCTTTGATGGGTGCTAGGAACTTGGGTATAGTGATGGTCATTGGTGGAGTTTTGTGGATCGGGGATGAGTGGTGGTGTATTTTGGGGAATGTGGTAAGTGGTGGTTGGTGGGTACTGAATTGGTTGATGATGATGTTGTGGTGGAGTTGGTATTGGGGGTGGAGTTACGTATTGATTTGTTGTGGGAAGATTTTGTGGTTGTTGGTTTTGTGTGTTCTGAGGAGGAGTCGGGTTCTTTGCATTTTGTTGGTGGATGTCAGGGACATTGAGAGTAAGTGATAGGTTTGCCAAGTTACTGACCTACTCAACTTCTCCTTACAGTTCTAGTATCTTTTGTTCCAGTCTTAAAACTAGATCATTTGGGGCCGGAGTACTACGACCATCTGAAGTCTCTGCGTTCTCAATATTTTCCTTTCGAATTCCACTTAGGTCATCCATCTTTGATTTTCCTTTGCCCTTTGTGTTGCCTGAAGGAGGAGGAGGTGGAGGGCCTCTAGATTTGGTATGATATGCTGATGAGGCCAGTATGAGTGAACCAACCTAAGGGTATGGGAATAACAATAAAAATAAGAAAAAACAAAAAAGGTAACAAGTCAGTGAGGATCCTGAAATGTTTGTAGTATTTAAACACATATTGCGGAAATGTAAATTCGTGTCCTACTTTGGAAACCTCGTTGTGCCCAAGGTTGGCCTAGCGATAGATAGATTTGGAGAAATTTAAATGCCAATAGATGCTTCATTTCAGAATATAAAAATAGTTGAATCCCAAAGCAACACTAAGATAATAATAAAATAAGTCACTACTAGCACTTGGCCTTATTACATTTAGGAAAAACAAGTAAACATAACCTATTTGGTCCCAGAAGGACCTTCCCCAGATTTAATCTTCTGGACTCCATCATACAGATCTCCTAGCTCGTGCAGTCCCAGCAGCAAGTATGCTCTGGCCAGATGTCCTCCCTCAGCTCCTTCAGCGTTCTGGCAATTTTCAATCCTCTTTATGACTTTGCCCTCCAGCTCCACTATTCCTCGCTCCAGATATTCTAGCTTCCTGTTGGAAGTGATTGCCATCTCTTTCCACTCCTCGATTAGCCTCACATTCCTCTCATGTATTTCCTGGTGCTCATTCTTAGAGTCGTGAACCCTCTTACGCAGCCTGTTGTATTTGACTTGAGCTTCAGCTTCCTCGTCTATGATTCTGTTCCCTCGACCAGTTCATGGTATCACCAATTCCTTCAGATTGTCCTCCAACCATGCCAAATAGAGAGGCTCACACCCTACATGATACCTGTCTGGCTCAACAGTTCTTTTCTCCATAATAATTTTCCAGTGCCACATGTATTGAGCTTGACACTTGTAAGGGACATCGTCATGTTGAAAGTCTGCCCTGAAATGACACATTTTGACAACCCTTGGTACAAACTGTTTTCTACCTACTTGCCTCAAAACTCGCATAGGGACATATGGGTATATTCCTCTCAACCCGATCAGCACCAAGTGCGGAGCAGCCCTGGACCTAATAATAAACTCGTCTGTTGGGAACCATTCAACCATCCACTGCACCTGTTCCTTGGTCAGATTGTCGAAGAACTCTACCCATTCTCTAGTGCTTTCCAGCTGAGCAAATCTGTCCGAAATGTAAGTCATCTACTTAGGGTGATGGAAGGAAATGTGGTCGTTCCAAGATTTTTGCGAAAATTCTTGACGATAACGACCCTTTTGGAGATGCTCCAACAACCAAAACTGGAGCAATAAATTACAACCCTCGAAATGCTTGACCCCTCTTTGACAGCGCTCCAAGGACCTGTAGATGTCGGCAATGATCATGGGGACTATAGTATATGTCTGTCCATTAATCCCTTCCATCAGAGTCTTAGCGACCATGGCCAACCTAGTGTGGATTCTTCCCTTTTTCATTAGGAACACTATCAGGCCTAGAAAGCACATAATGAATACAAACGCTCTGCGGTAGATGTGACTCAGAGAAGTAAGGGAGATCTCATCATGGTAAGTGCGGAAAGACTTGTTATGGCCATACCTCTCGTACAGATATTCGAAAGGTATGTAGGAATCCTTCAAGCACACTAGGTCGACATTCTTTTTCAGCCCCATCATCTTCAAAAATCCCCTGCCCGTACGGTTTTCTGGTACCAAAAGCCCAGGACTATCCCAAGTCAATCCCGCAAGTCCTTTTATTTCCTCTATAAGTGGTGTCATCTCTCTGTTACCGAAATGGAATACAGCTCTTTCGCTATCCCAGAATAAAGTGGCAGCCTCGATCAATTTGTTGTTTGGTTAAATATCTAGCAAGGAGGGCAGGTTACCCAGTACTTTTTCACATGTTTCTTGTCACTTGAGGAAGGATCCTCCCACCAATCAAGCAGCAGTGGTGGGATGTTGCTAACCATACCAAATCTGGGGACCTCGTGCCTCATTTTATGCAAAACAAAAGGGTTAGGACCTTACACCCATTGGACTTGACTATTTATACATTCATGATCAACATATCAGCGTTTAGTTCTCCAAATTAATGCATAAAACGTGGTTGTGTCTGTTGGGATTATGAAAAACCCGATGGACTTTGGGTAAGGCTTATATTAAAGGATCATTATGTGAACAACATAACTGATCCGACTAGGTTTTACCATGATGCATGCACAATTTTAATCAGAGTAAGGTTTCTATGGGGTTTAAGACTGGTACCCTCAAGCGGATAACTCGAGGGGGGAAGGCACGGAACCGTCGACTGCACCGCTGATCGACTGGTTTTACCGCAAATAAGTCTTTCCGAATTTAAGGGTAGTAAATAGGAAGAGCGCAACCACTTATTAAAGCGTTGCTATATGATTTGATACGCACGAGTGGAATATAATGCAGAGCATGATTTATGCAGCAATTAATAACATGTAGTCAAGTATTTTCACGTAGGAAAAATAAATACATCATTTAAATCATTGAAAGACAGTTACAGGAAAAGGAAAACAAAGAGACAAGTTAATTTCAGGGCAATAAATAAGAAGGGTACGGGATAAAGCATGCTTGGGCTAATTTGTAAAAGATAAGTTTGTTATGGTAAGAGTCTAAAAATATCCCCAGCAGAGTCGTCATACTGTCGCGCCCCCTTTTTTCCCTCCTCGCGGAGAGAGGTCCAGGTTTTGACATTCCACGGGGTGTGATAACTCATTTCCTTTTGGAAATTGGGTATTTGAAGAGTCGCCACCTAACGGGTTATGGTGCGTTAGGGAACCTAGATCGATTAACTCTTAGATTGATTTGCATTACCAGAGATTTAGGGTAAGGGCTCGAAATAACCTCGAGGGAAAGGTGTTAGGCACCCCTCTTGGTCCACAACTGTGGGTCCTGGCCGAACTTATATTCACAAATTAGTCCAGTACAAATAAATAGTTGAATCAAATAGGTTGCAAGTAAGGCACGTTGAATAACTCAAGTAATAAGATAAAGATTTTTGAACAAATTGTAAACAAAGGTTTGAAATAGGAAAGGAATTTTGGTAAAGGAGGAGTCCTAGGTTGGTTAGCCTATAGGATCTCCCCACACAATGTCCGGTAAACACTCCTCGATGAGGGGCTACACGTGACATTAACACGTAGTCATCATATCCCATATCTACCCTTCCCATCCCCTTAGTGGTCATGCAAAGCAAGTGTTTGGTCATGATCTCTATTACGTGATGTTACCCGTCGCTTCTTAATAGTCCTGGAGGGATTTAGGACCTCTACCTATAGGTGGTTCTAGAAGACCCTTAAGGCTTTAAAGGTGAAAATTCTAAGGCGACAAGCAAAACAATTAGGACTTTTAGCACATAAGATAAAAGGGAGCAACTAGAAGCTCAAAGTTTCCTCCTCAAACAAGGCACATACACAACACAACTCAAGCACAATTAAGGTCTTTTATGAAATAGTATCTTAAGGCAGGATATCTAGGTGAATATGTAGAAGACAAGCAATTTATTTTATAAACTCAGGAGTAATGACCTTAGCAGTTGCCTATTGGTTTCTTAAAGCCTGTTTGGATCAGGAAACATTAAGTCATAGAAACAGTTTCAGGATCGCAGTTTTGAAAACTCTCTACCGGCTTGCCTATACGCGGAATACTGATGACTGTATTTTGTATAAAAAACAAGCAGATTTTAAAACAAACTTTTAAATCCCATGGGCATGCTGTCTAATAGTAGATTAAGGCAGTTTAAAAAGGCTTGTTTCAGAGATATAAACTTCTTAATAAAACCAGTTCAGAAGTGAGCTAAGTATTAACCAGATTGAGTTATTTAAACTTAGGCGAGATACGTAGGTAGGATTTGATATCGTTCCCTATAGGCATGATATCTAAGTTTAATACCGATTTTAAAGACTTGCAGGTATGGAAACATACATAAACACTTGCTATAATAGAAACTGGGTTAAATTACATCCTATTGGCATGACATCTATTTATTAAGCAAATTTTAAAACTTGCAGACATGATTTCTATTTGGTAAAGCAATCAGATTTAAACGTAAAGTCCTATGAGCATGATTTCTACTTGGTAAAGTAATCGGATTTAAATGTAAAGTCCTATGAGCATGATTTCTACTTGTTGAAGCAATCAGATTTAAATACAAAGTCCTATGATTTCTACCCATATTACCCCCATAAACATGTATCTACCCATCACTTTCACTAGTTACCTCAATATTTGTTTACAAGTTATTACAGACCATATGAATGAATTACATAAGTAAATAAGAAAATATGAAGCTAATCTATAGGGAGCCTTCAGTTAGGCCCAGATTTCCAAAAGCCTCTAATAGCCTCAAATGCCTCAATCCCATAGACAAAATCATAGTCTAGGTGCATCAAAGTTCCCTAAGGATCTCAAGGATCCTGGGCAGTGCTTACACCTAGACTTGGTAACCAAAATTGAATAAGTGCAGCATGGAAAGGACAGCCTCAGTATGCCAGAGTTCAGAGGGTTCTCAAAAGGATCCCAAGGCAGTACACATACTGGAGGGGGAAGAACTTATTGACTTAGTAGTAGAGTGGAAGTGCTTGACACAAGTTGAAAGGTTTTAAAGAAAAACTGTATTAAAAGGAAGTTTGTTTGAAAATGATTTAGTAAAACTATAGAGGCAGTTTGAAAAGAGATTGGAGTACATCTTTAAAACAGTTCATACACAGCTAGTAGTCATAGAACCAAAGCAAGTTCAGTAGTCAAACAGGGGTTAAGGGATTTGGGGTACATAAAACACTTGATTGTAAACACATAATCAAGCAAAGCTCTTGGAATTGGTATAGATATGTTGAGAAATAGCTGACCTGACATAGTCATAGAATCAGACATAAAGAACTAGCTCACATATAGGGGGCGATAGGGATTTGGGGATAGATGGAGCACATGGTGGCAAACACATAGAGAAAACTGGTGCACACATGTTCAGAAACAAACAAAGAGGTAACATACTGATCTTAAGTAAGGGGAGTACATAATATTGTAAACATCAACTACAAGTTTCACAACAAAACTATAAATAGAAGCAGACTAGAAATAGGATGAACTTAAGCAATAAAGGAATCATATTGTTGTTGGAACTTTGAATTGAAACTAGAACATACCAGTAAAGAGGACAATAAGCAAAGTGAAAGAGCAGGAGAACACAATGGTTAGCCTTGGCTTGCAGCCGACTAACTTAGAGCAGTAGCAAGTAGCACAAAAGAGAGCAGAGAATTTTAAGTGTGAGAAAGAGTTTTGAACCAAGAGTGTTCGTGTCTGTGTTAATGAAAGACTAAGGTATTTATAGTTTTAAAGCAGGTAGTAAATAAGGTAAAAATCAAAGTCCATTAGTAATTAAGGAACTCAGAATCAGTCAGTCAGGAAATCAAGGTGAGTACTCCCCTTAAGTTAAGGGAATTAACTCAAACGGTAAGAACAAGTGATAAATAAGGAAAGAAATTAGTGTATGACTAATAAAGAGAGATTCAAATTCAGTAAGTATTGTGTAGATAATTAGGGATAAGTTCAGAAAACTCCCATTAAAGAAATGGTTCAGTAAGAATAAAGTACCACAATAAATAAGGTAGGAGAATCAATTAATTTAAATAGACGAGGTAGAAATTTAGGGTTTAAAAAAAGATCTTTCAATCAAACCATAAAATAAGTAATCCAGAATCAATCAAGAGGGAATTATGATTCAATACTCAACATATAAATAGAGTACGAGCAACCAGACGTAGCAAATAGGCAAGGGTCAACAATATCGATAGAAAGAGGAAGGTCTTGAATAATCAATATGAACATAATCACATAGAGGTGGTATAAGTTAAACTAAGAACTCAGTAAGAACATATTCGAAGCAAGGTAACCACAGAAATTTAACAAGAATCGAGCAGTCATGCTAACACACAAAACCAAACAAAGAAAATCTAGAAATATTAGGGATTCTAACATAGGCGAGTTGAAAAAGCAGTAAAAACATAGAATCAGTCGAGATATGCAAAGAATAGAAGTTAAAACATGTAGAACCGATTTAAACAAAGTTTAAACGAAGTTCCCAAAAACCCTAACTTTAGAAGAGGGTGAAAACAACTAGAAATCGATGATTCTTGTAAAAGATATTCAAGAACAGTGTAAACATCAAAAGAACAGACCCAAATCATTTAAAAATCATACAGATCTAGGACTTGTAAGTAAAAAGTTAGGGTTTCAGAAGAAACCCAAGTAGAGATGAAAGAACCTGTTTACAAACTCGAAGATCGTAACAAATACAGTGTGATTTTGCTCGAAATCACACCGGAGTAGCCATGAACAGCCAAATAGCAAATCCTAGATACAAGTCGGCGTGGCCCATGGCCCTTGAAGGCCTCAGAGAAGATGAGCATGGCAATGGAGGAGACATTAGAGGCTTGGGAGTTGAGGGTTGGTCACCGGAGAAGACCGGAGAAGGAGGCGGCAATTGAAGGGAGGTAGGGTTAGCTGAGAGATGAGATAATACAGAGGCGGCAGGGTTTGGAAATGAGGCTAGGGTTATGGGTCGTTTGAATTAAAAAAGAAAAGGAATCATATGGGCCGTTGATCTGAAAGATCAACGGCCATGATCTAGTGGATTCTGGGTTGGGTAAGTGTGTATAGGATCTGGGTCGGGTATTTTAATAGGAAATTGGGCTGGGGTTGGACAATTTAAGCTATAATTGAAATGTAAATCTGGCTATAATTTAAATAGCCAATTTTCCTCTATTTAATTTATAATAAATAATAAATAATTTTTGAAAAATAATTTTATGTACCAAAATGATATATACATATACATATACATATATATATATATATATATATATATATATATATATATATATATATATATATATATATATATATATATATATATATATATATATATATGTATATATATATATATATATATATATATATATATATATATATATATATATATATCATTTTAAAAATATATGGACTAATTTTATGCATATAAAATTTAATTATACATTAAATGGGCTAATATTGTAATTATTTGCAATTTAGCTTAAAAATAACAAATGCAAGTATAAAAAATGCATAAAAAATATATTAACCATATTTTGGCATAAATATAGAGATTAAATGACTAAATCACCATAGCAATAATTTGAAAAATAATTATTGGGGATTTTATGAATAAAAGGGAAGGAAATATATCAATTTAAATTCTTAAAATTGTGGAAAAAATTATAAAAACCTTGTGCACGCTTATATATGCATTTATATGTTGTTTTAAAGGTATCTATGCATATTTAAAATATATAGGGAAAAATTGGGTATCAACAAGGTGCATAATTTGTTTTTGAAACTTTTGCTTTCTAAAAGTTTTGCATAATCATGTCCACTTAGTTCTATCATTAAGTTGCTACTAATATTGCCTAATAATCACGTTCATTATGTATATTAGAAGCCATGCTTTAGGTTTTTATTGCATTCACCTAAATACCATGCCTATATCGTATACAATCAGTAACTACCATGTCTATAAGAATAGGTTTTAAAAAATAGTCCCACACCTAGATATCATGTTTATAAAGATAAATGCATATAAAATCAATCCTGTAATGTTCAGGACTTAGATAACATGTTTGTAGGACATAACGAGTAAAATCTGCCTGTTTAAAATCGTTTGTTCGCCTATTAAGATTCTAATCACGACTAGATATCATATTATTGGACATCTTAGATCCACGCCTAAGCAAGCCTGTAGGATAATTAAAATCTTGCAAATGGTAAAACTGTGCTGAGAGATGATTATTTATGAATTGCCCAGATTCAGCAAGCCCTAAAATCAGTAGGCAAACTGATTAGGTCTCTATTGCCTCACTTTACTACAATGTTGCATATATTCTGTTTGTCATGCTTACCTAGATATCCTGCTCTTGGATCCTTTGAAATATCTGAAATCCTGTTGTTTAAGACGTGCAATTGCCTGCTTATTTGTGGAGGTAAATGTGAGCCTTTAGTTGTTCCCTTTATCTGATAGTCCTATGTGTTTTTTTTGTCGCTTAGATTTTTATCCTTTAAGCACTATAGGAAGGTCTAGATCAACCTTAATTAGAAGTCCTAAATACCTCTAGGACCATAAGTAAAGGACGAGTAATGCACGCATAGAGTACGTTTAATTAGATTTGCTTATATAACCTCTAAGGGGAGGGTAATTGGGTACTAAAGGATATGATGACTTGTGCGCCAATGCTATGTGTAGCACCCCAACTTGGGGTCTATTACCAAGTATTGCACAGAAGTGATCCTATAGGCTGAAAAACCTAGGACCCCATTTACTTCTTATTTTAAATGTAATATCCATTTGTCTAATTTGCTTTATCTGTTTATAAGACTAATTCACCTAATTCGAGTTTGTCCGGGACCCACCATTGTGGACCTCGAGGGGTTCCTAACACCTTTTCCTCAAGGTTATTTCGAGCCCTTACCCAATCTCTGGTAATGCAGACCGGTTTATGAGTTACTTGCTTTAGGTGCCCTAACGCTCCTAAAATTTGTTAGGTGGAGACTCTTCAAATTCCATACCCAATTCCCAAAAGGAAATGATTTTCTTCCAATGAAATGTCGAAACCTGGACTCCGCAAGGAAAAAGAGGGCACGACAGCATGCCGACTCTGCTGGGGATCTTTTAGGCTCTTACCATAATGAACCTTTTTTTTTGTGAATTAGTCTTAAGCATGTTTTATTCTGTTAATGCGTGTGCACCCTTCCCCTTCCCCCTTATTTGGATTTAATTGCCTATTTCTCAAGCATTCATGATTTCTTTCATTTCCTGAAACTGACTTGTCTCCTTATTTTTTTCTTAACAGTCTTTCAATTATTTAAATACCGCATTTATCATTTTAACGTGCAAATACGTGACAACATGCTATTTATTGATGCATAAATCATGCTTAACATCATATTCCACTCGTGCGTAATCAATCCTATAGCAACACTTGATGAGTGTTTGTGCTCTTCCTATATATATCACCCCACTAAATGTGGAAAGGCGTATTTGCAATAAAACTAGTCAATCAGCGGTGAAATCGACGGTTTCGTGCCTTTCCCCCTCAAGTTGTCCGCTTGAGGGTCCTAGTCTAGAACTTTATAGAAACCTTACTCTGATTAATTGTACATGCATCATGGTAAAACTTAGCCGTGTTAATATGTTGTCCACATAATAACCCTTTAAGACAAGCCTCATCCAAAGTCCATCGGGTTTTTCATAATCCCAACGGACGCAACCACGATTGTGTGCATTAATTTTGGAGAAATAAGTGCCAATATGTTAATCATTGTAGTATAAATAGATGAACCTGGAAGGGGAAAATGCCTAACCATATTTGTTTTGCAGAAATGAGGCATGAAGTCCCCAGGTTCAGCATGGTCGGTAACATACCATCACTATTGCTAGATTGGTGGAAGGATCTTCCATCAAGTGACCAAAATCATGTGAAAAAGGTCTTAGGAAATTTGCCTTCTTTGTTGGACTTGCAGCCAAATAAAATGTTGATTGAGGCTGCCACCATGTTCTGGGACAAAGAAAGGGTTGTGTTCCACTTTGAAAACATAGAAATGACCCCTCTCTTGGAAGAAATAGGGGGATTCGCTGGGCTGCCTTGGGATAGCCCTAGTTTATTGGTACCCGAAGATCTCACCACTAGGTTTTTTTTGGAGATGATGGGGTTAAAGAAGAATGATGACTTGGAGTGCCTGAAAGATTCCTACATACCTTTCGACTTCCTCTATGATCGATACAGTCACAGCAGGTCTTACCGCATTTTCGATGATGAATTATCCATCACCTCCTTAGGTTGGATTCACCGCAGGGTCTTCGTGTTCATCATGTGTTTCTTGGGTATGCTAGTGTCCCGATCCAAGGAGACAAAATCCACACCATGCTGGCCATGGTGGACAAAACATTGATTGACGGGATCAAGGGGTAGACATATACCATTGTCCCTATGATCATTGTAGCTATGTATCGGGCCTTGGAGCGCTGTCAGAAGGGGTTCAGATACTTCAAGGGTTGCAATTTGCTGCTGCATGTTTGGCTGTTAGAACATCTCCAAAAGGGTTAATACCATCAGGAATTTCCACGAAGGCCATGGAATGATCATATAACCTTCCATCATCCCTAGAAAATGACCTATAACCCACACAAGTTTGCTCAACCAGAGGATGGTTCCCTACTGACGAGTTCATCATCAGATCTAGGGATGTTCCATACTTGGTATTGATTGGGTTAAGGGGCATATACCCTTATGCTCCCCTCATGGTTACGAGGCAGGTAGGCAGGCAGGAGGCAGGTTATACCGCGAGTTGCTAAAATGAGTCATTACAGGGTAGATTTTCAGGATGATGACATCCCATACAATGTGAAGCTTAGCATATGTGGCATTTGAAAATTATCATAGAAAAGTATACCATCGAGCCAGATCGATATCATATTGGTCATGTGTACTTTTACCCGTCATGGTTAGAGAATAACATAGCAGGAATATTCGAGCCAAGGATTGGTCCAGGAAAAAGGGTCATAGATGAAGTTGTCGAAGAACAAGTGAAATATAACAAACTACGCAAAAGAATTTGCGAGTCTAAAGCTGAGCATATGGAGCAACATAAGGCTGATATGCAAATGATCAATTAGTGGAAAGAGAGGACTGTTAAATCCAGCGAACGACTAGAATATCTAGAGTACAGTGTGATGGAATTGGAAGGAAGAATGAGGGAGAGAGTCAGCGATTGCCAGAACGCTGAGGGAAACGATGGAGGACATTTGGGGAGGGCATTCTTACTGCTGAACCTGTGCAAAATGAGGAACTAATCGACAAGAGCATCCAGCCTGGAGAGGGTACTTCTGAGACCAAATAGATTAGGCTTACTTGCTTTTCAAATGTAATAAGGTCAGGTGCCATTAGTGACATTATCTTATTTAGTGTCGTTTTGGGTCGTCTATTTTTACATTAATGAAATAAGGTAATTATTGGCACTGGATTTCTCAAAATCTATTTGTTGCTAGGCCTACCTCGGGTACAACGAGGCTCCTAAATTAGGACACGAATTTACATTCCCGTAATATGTGTTTAAATAATGTAAACTATTCAGAATCCTTACTGACTTGTTTACCTTTTGTTTTTCTTTATTCTTATTATTATTCCCATCCTTAGGATTGGCTCGCACATACTGGCATCATCAGCATATCACACCAGATCTAGAGGCCCTCCTCCTCCTCCAAGTAATACAAAAAGCAGAGGAAAATCTAAAATGGATGATTTAAGTGGTATTTGAAAGGAAAACGCTGAGAATGCGGAAACTTCAGATGGTCGGAGTGCTCCGGCACCAAATGACTTGGTTTTATGGTTAGAAGAAAAGATACTGGAGTTACAGGGAGAACTTGATCAGGTCCGCAACTTAGCAAACCTCTCCCTTACCCTAAACGTCCCCGACATCAACCTACAAAATACCAAAAACCTAGCACCTCCCCAAAATACGGCAAGCTAGCATCCATAAAATCCTCCCGCACCCCATGAATATGCAACTCCACCTCAAAATCCCAATCCTTTACCGATACAAACTCCTCCACAACACCATCATCAACCAACCCAGTACCCACAAACCACTACATATCACACTCCTCAAAACACACCGCAACCTATTCCCGATCCTCAAAACTCTACCAACGATCACCACTACACCCAAATCCCTAGCACTAACCAAAACAACCCAATATACGTGGAAATCGTGCCTCACTCCACTCAACCAATATCCTATGCACTAGAATCAGCTAAGAAAGGACCTGCTCATCAAGAACATGGCTGAGGAACTCAAGAAATTGACAAGTCGAGTTTAGGGTGTTGAAGGAGGTAAAGGGATAGAATGTCAGAATTATAAGGATCTGTACATACAACCAGACGTAGAACTGCCGGAGGGTTACAAACCTCCCAAGTTCGAAATGTTTGACGCAATGGGTGATCCTTAGGTTCATCTAAGAACTTACTTTGACAAGCTCATGGGGGTCAGAAAAGTTGAAAGGATCCAAATGAAGCTCTTCATGAGAAGTCTTACCGGAGATGCCCTATCCTGGTAGCCAGAACCCAAAGAAGTGGGCCAATTGGGTGAGCATGTCATCAGAATTTATGGACCAATTTAGGTTCAATACAGAGAATGCACCTGACGTCTTCTATATCAAGAACCTAAAGAAGAAGCCAACCGAGACATTCCGCGAGTATGCTACTCGGTGGAGGTCGGAAGCAGCTGTTGATACCCAATTTTTCCCTATATATTTTTCATATAGAAAATACTTTCAAAATAGCAGGTATATAAATATATAAGTATGTCCCAAGGTTTTACTATTTTTCTCTTAATTTTTATAGATTTTTAAATCTATTTATTGCCCTATTTTATCAAGAAAAACCCAATAATTATCCCCAAAATTATCATTTTGGGTGATTCACTTATTGGATTGTCATATTTATATTAAAATATATCTAACATAAGTTTTTCATATTTTTACAAATTTGTTTAGTATTTTTAAAGTTAAATTGCAGATAATTGCAATTTTAGCCTATTTTAAGATTTAATTGTTTTCATAATTATAAGATTGACTCCAGTATTTTTTAATTTGATAATTACATATTATTAATCATTTTAGTACCTTTAATTTATTTCCAAAAATTATTTTACTATTTTTTATAAAATAAAAAATGGAAAAGTGGCTATTTAAATACTAGCCCTATTTCATTTCAATTGTATCCCAAATCAACCCCTCAATTGAACCCAATTGCAATTTCAAATTACTCGGCCCTATTTCTAAATTACCCGACCCCTGACCTGTTTAATTTAACCCGCTAGGCTCCACTTTTGATCCAGGCCGTTGATCATTTTGATCAACGACCACAAACCCTCCTTTCCTTTTTTAATCTACCAACACCCCTTAACCCTAAATCAGTTTACCTAACCAGCCGCCTCTGAACTCTCAAACTCTCTCAAACTCTCTCGAACATTCCTAGACCGTAACTGCCTCTTACCACCACCTCCACCTTGAAACCCACCGGAATCCATGGCTTCTCAAGTTATGGGAGTCTTATACTCACCTTCTCTTGCTCCCACGCGCCTGATCTCTGAAGATTCAAGGTCTGGACTCAAAGGTTTGCACCCAGACCTCTGTCGATTCAAGGTTCCACGGCTATTTCCGGCTTTACTCCAGCGTACCATGGTGGTTTGAGCCTGATTCCGACCTTTCTGACTCAGATCAGTGACCTTTCAAAGCCTATCTCACTTCTAAGGTTCTTTTGAAACCATAACCCTTTGAGGTTTTCTCCGATTTCCTTATATCCATTGTGTATCTGTGCTCTCCTTGAGTTTTCAAATGATTTCCCTATGTTTTCTTCCAAAAATTACTTTCAAAACCATTTCGTTTCCGATCTAGGGTTTTCTAAAAATGCTTAAGTGTTTCTCTGACTTTCTTTTCCTTTTCTTTTGTGTGTATTAGCCACTACTTTGTTTTATGTTTTCCTTCTACCTTGCATGTTCTTCTACTGAGTTTTTACACCCCGTTCTTGTATGTTCTTTTACTGCATTTTATATACTCCATGCTTGTATGTTCTTCTACCATGTTTTCCATACTATGCTCTCATATGCTTTTCTACTGTGTTCTTATATTTTTTGTCTTCTACTATGTTCCCGCATGTTTCTCCTACTGTATTTTCCTGCTAAGTTCTTAAGTTTCCTTATTTTCCTTCTATTAAGCGCTATTTAAGTTTCTTCTGAAAAATTTCTTAAGCATGTTTGTTTTATTGTTCCTATAAGTGCTTTTCTTTTGAGTGCTTCTACTATGTTCCACATGTTACTTTTCTATCATGTTTTTCTCATGAGTTTCTATCGATGAAAGAAGCATGCAAGAAGTTTCAACTCTGAAACCTCTGAGCCTGTTTCAACTACTTGTCTCCTCATCTCTGTACTTCATTCAAGTTGGAAACCCTAGAATTTGGGGTTCTGCCAAGGTTTGATTGAACTAGGGTTTTATTTTAGAACCCTTAACTCTTTCAGACTGACTTTGAGTCTCTGAACTGAGTTTGGACATCTTTGTTTTCATACAATGCTGAACTTTTTGCTAACCTCTTCTATACTGGATTATTTCTGCTAATTTACACGACAGTTTTCTTTCATGCTCACATGCTCCTTATATATGATGAATTTTCCTCTAAATGGTTTTCAAATTTGCAATTAGTGCAAACTTCTTTTTGAATATAGCTTGATTGATTTCTTTCCATCTTTTACTGATTTCCTTTGTTACTCGACTTAAGTAAAACCCTTCTTCATCTTTTCTGACTTGGTTCATTCATACCAAATCTCAGACCTTGTGATTTACTGGCCGTTAATTGACTCCCTTACCTTATTTGCACAAACCGTGTACTGACAAAACCATGTCCTTCAATAACCTTTATGTATTTGCCCTTAATTGCATGCTTTACACAAAGTGTTTATTCAATTTCTTTCCTTAAATGTTTTTACTCGTTTTGAATCTGAATCCCTTAATTAAGGGAAGCCTTGTGTAATTGATTGACAATCAGTTTTCAAACTATTTTCTTACCTTATTTCTGCTAACGTTCTACACTATAAAGGCCACTACCTTTTTCACAAACACACACTTCAGACATCACAACATCAAAATCTCTTCTGAATTCTTACTCTCACATAATAGAACTCTCTCTTCTTTTCTGCACTGAGGTTTTTACCAGACTACTGCATTTTTCTCTACTTGTTTCTTTGAAATTGGTATGTCCTAATTTCAAATTTCAGCATCCCCACAATGTGTTTACTTACAGCTTTCTGCATCTATGTCTACTTTATTACTTTTGCAGAGTTAAATACTTAAACTAGCATGTTGATTCCCTTTTGCTTGTTTCTGCTATGAATCCCTATTCCCTATTTCCTTTTATATGCTTTGAGTTACAGTTTAAAACATTGCAATAAACAAGTTATTGTCTATGGATTGAACTTGATCTCTTAGGGGATCCTAACCTCTAAACAATGAGTTCCAGTAGGCTTATGGATGTGCCAGCATCTCCCATTGTTGGGTTATGCCCACTAGCCTACTTTTTATCTCTTGCAACTCCCCATTCCCTATATCCCTATGTGTGTTGTTTCCCTTTCCCTTCCCCCTTTCAGAATTTTGCACTTGAACTCTCTCTTAGTTCTTAAGTTCTGCCCCCTTTTTGTGAGCTTTGCCTAGGGACATTGAGCTCCCACTGAACTTAGACACCTGAGGGCTGGCCCTTCGACACTGCACTTTGGCTTAATATGGTGATACATTTGGGTGTAAGCACTGCCCGGAGTTCTTATGAAACTCTTAGGGAACTCTGACACACCCAAATGGGAGAAAGGTTTTGAAACATGATCTTTGGAGTTGGTTTACTTCATACTTCAGGCAGGAAGTCTGAATCAGGCTCTCCTTGGTTGTAATTTTCAATTTCTGATGTATCTTTCTTTATTTTATTTGGACTGTAATAACTTGTAATAACTTTTGGAGAGGGTTAGTGAAAAGGGAAGGGTAACCATGTATATAAAAGGGGTATATATCCTGCTCATAGGGAATTTCTGATCTCTGCATATCACATAGATATCCTGCTCATAGGGAATTTTTGATCTCTTCATAACACATAGATATCCTGCCTATAGGAATTTTGCACTTTCATATGTAGATACTACGCCTATAAGGAATTCTGAACCCATATAGATATCCTGCCTATATGTTTTTGAAATTCTGCATTCATATGGATATCCTGCCTATAGTTAAATTTCTGCATCTCTCATATAGATACCATGCTCATAGTTAACTGGAAATCCGAATCCTGCATATGCATATGTCACTAGGCAAACCTGTTTATAGGGCTTAAATAACTAACTTCATTTAGATATCATGTTCATAGGCTTAAACGAAATACAACATTTAGATGCCATGCTTATAGGATTTCTGCACTATTGCTATGTCTGTAAAAGTGTTTAAAATAAACAATGCTTAGAAAGCATGTCTATAGGAATTAATAACCAAGTCTGAAACGTCTCACTAGCCTACTAATCTAAAATCATTGTCTAACGTCTGCAGAATTTATGATCTTTTGTCAAAACTCGTCTTTCCTGAATAACTGACAACTTTTTCTAAAATCAGTATATTTTACCTTTTCTAGAATCAGTAGATATCATGCCTATAGAGGTGTTCGTCTAACACTCAGGCAAGCCATAGGACAGTTTATAAATTGAATCAGATTTTATTAACTACAACCAGCAGGCAGGCCTGATTCGGGCTTCTTATTTGAACTATGTAATAAATCAATCTGCCTCCACCATTTAAGTTTTAATCAGACCCTAAATAGTACATGCAAGTCATGCTACATTATGTGCTTTCTTTGGTTTAAAGGAGGTCTGTTTGAGCCCTTTTATTTGTTTAGATGCTTCCCCAAACTTGTTATATGTGTTTTGTTTGTCACCTTAGTATTTTACCTTTTGAAACCACAAATAAGCCCAATACCTCCTCCCTCTAGGATTAGTAGTCCCAAGTGCCTCCGGGGCTGATAGGATTGTGGCGGGTAATAGCACGCAATAAGTAAACGAGACCATTTCGCGCTTTAATACCTTAACGGGGTAGGAAAGGGTAGATATGGATATGATGACCACACAATAACATCACGTATAGTCCCTCACTAAGGAGTGATTACCATATGTTGTGTAGGGTGATCCATATTATTAAGAAACCTAGGACCCCTCTTTCCTTTGTTTTCTTTGTTTCTTTTAAATCTCTTTAACCATTCTTTTAAGAAAATCAACTCCTTAATTCCTTTTTCTTACTTTTATTTATTTGTAACCATTACATGAAAATCCCCTCTTATTTGAAGTTTTTATTTGCCTATGTGTTATTTTCATTTAAGTCACAACAGTAGCTTGGCCGGGAACCACACTAGTGGATCTTGAGGGGTGCTTAACACCTTCCCCTTGAGATAATTTCAAGCCCTTACTCAATCTCTGGTTGTTCAAACCAAACCTTTCTTAGTGTCCTAGTGCACTTAAATCATTAGGTGGCGACTCTTCAATTCAAACCCAATTCCCCAAAAGGGAATGAGTTGTCTCCCAAATGTTACAAACCCGATTTTCGCGAGAAAAAAGGGGGCGCGACAGCGTGGTGACTCTGCTGGGGATATCTTTTAGGCTTCTACCATTTCAAGATATTACTGTGACTTTACATTTCTTATGTGCCTTATTTGTTTAATACCTTTAAGCATTTAATTCCCTCTTCTACTGCAAAAAAAAAACTAACTTGTCTCTTGTTTCTTTCCCTTATTTCTTTCACTGTTTTCCTTTACTGCACTCCTTTATTACTATTTTAAATTACTACTTTATGAATGTGCAAATACGTGACAACTTATTTTAATTATTGCATATGTATGTTTCTAATACTATATTCTACTCGTGCCAAACAAATACCATAGCAACACTTATAATGAGTGGTTGCGCTCTTCCGATATTATCACCCTTTGAATACGGCAAAGTTTGCGGTAAAACCAGTCGATCAACGGTGTAGTCGACGGTTCCGTGCCTTTTCCTCTTGAGTTGTCCGCTCAAGGGTACCAGTCTAAAACCCCATAGAAACCTTACTCTATTTAAACTGTGCATGCATCATGGTCAAACCTAGCCGAGTCAGTTATGTTGTCCGCATAATGACTCTTTAAGATAGCCTTGTCCAAAGTCCATTGGGTTTCCCAAAAACCCAAAAGGGACACTATCACATTTTGTGCATTTATTTGGAGAACTAAATCCTTTTATGCCAATTATTGGTATTTAATAGTCGAGTCTGGTGGGGGTAAGGGCCTAACCCTTTTGTCATACAGAAGCATGAGGCACGAAGTCCCCAGATTCGGCATGGTCACAAACATCCACCCAAGGTTGCTAAGCTGGTGGGAGGATCTTCATTCTAGTGATCAAAATCTTGTCCGAAAATACCTAGGAAATCTACCTTCCCTCCTAGAGGTCTAACCCAACAACAAAATCATAGAAGGTGCTACTCTATTCTAGGATTGTGATAGGTCTGTGTTTCGCTTCGGAGAGATTGAGATGACACCCCGGCTAGAGGAAATAGAAGGATTGGCTGGTATACCATGGGAGACCCCGGGTTTGTTAATGCCAGAAAATCGCAAGGGTAGAGGTTTTCTCAAAATAATGGGCCTAAAGGAGAATCCAGACTTGACATGTTTGAAGGAGTCCTACATTCCCTTTGATTATTTGTACGAGAGGTACGGTCACAACAAATTCTACCGTACTTATCCGGATGAGTTCACCCTTACATCGTTGGGGCATATTCACCGAAGGGTCTTTGTCTTCATGTTCTGCTTCTTGGGGATGATAGTGTTTCCAATGAAGAAAGCAAGGATCCACACCAGTCTAGCCATGGTCACCAAAACATTGATGGAGGGAATTGGTGGACAACCATTTAGCATAGTGCCCATGATCATCGCAGAGATATACCGAGCCTTGGAAAAGTGTCAATAAGGATCCCCACACTTCGAGGGCTGCAACTTGCTACTCCAGCTCTGGATCATGGAGCATCTTCAAAGGGGTGAATATCGGCAAGAGATTCAGCATAGAGACTAGGACGATCATATAGCCTTCCATCAACCAAGGCGAATGAACTACATGCCCAACATGTTTGATTAGCCATAAGATGCCAAGGGGTGGGTGGAGCTATTTGAAAATCTAACTGAGGATCAAATACAATGGATGTTCGAGTGGTTCCCTATTGAAGAGTTCATCACCCGATCCTAGGACGCACCATTTCTGATACTGATCGGTTTGAGAGGAACCTATCCTTATGTCCCTCTCCGAGTTATGAGACAGGCTGGTAGGAAGCAAGTTATGCCAAGGGTCGACAAAATGAGTCACTTTCGGGCTGACTTTCAAGCTGATGACAGTCCTTATAAGTGCCAAGCTCAGCATATGTGGCATTGCAAGATCATCATGGGAAGAGATACTATCAAACCAGACAGATACCATGCTGGCTATACCCCATACTTTTCAGGCTGGCTAGAGGATAATCACAATGGTCTGGGCCGACCCGGGTTTGTTCGAGGTCACAGAATCATCGATAAAAGGGCTGAAGCACAAGTCAAATACAACCAACTGCGCAAGAGGATTCGGGAATGTGAAAGCGAGCACCATGAGATTCAATAAGCCCACCAAAAACTGATTGAAGAGTGGAAAGACATGGCTGTCAGTGCCAACAAGCGATTAGGATACCTGAAACGAGGTTTAGTGGAGCTGGAAAGGAAGTTTCTCAAGAGGATCGAGGACTGCCAGAATGCTGAAGGAAACAAGGGTGGACACCTGGCCAGAGCCTACCTACTGCTAGGACTTCGCAAGCTGGTGAAGCTGTTTGATGGAGCCAAAAATTCCGAGTCTGGGGAAGGTCCTTCTAGGACCATATAGATAGGAGTTTTCTTTTACTTTATGAAATGTAATAAGGCCAATGACCACTAGTGACATTTTATTCCTTGTTATTTAGTGTCGTTTTGGGATTCGTCTAATTTTTATCAATAAAATGAGGCATTTAGCATTCTAAGTTCTCCAAATCAATTTTTCCCTAGGCCTACCTTGGGTATAACGAGGCTCCCAAATTAGGACGCGATTTACATGTTTGCACTATGTGTTAAAATATCGCAACACTTTCTTATAATCCTCACTGGCTTGTTACCTTTTTTTTTTTACTTTTTGTTTATTTACTCCCCTCCTCAAAGGTTAGTTCGTGCACTCTGGCATCGTCATCATATTCCACAAGATCAAAGGGCCCTCCACCCACTCCTCCTCCTAGTCCTAAGAAGCAGGAACAAAGGAAAGATGGAAAATTTGAACAACACCAGAAAGGAAAACTCAACTGAACGGGTAGAGGTCACTCATGGTGCTCAGGTCTGCAAAGAAAGTGCATCCCAACTCCAATAGAAACTGGTGAAATTTCAGGAGGAACTTGATCAAGTTCGGAATCTAGCAAACTTGTCATTTTCCCTCACCACTCCAGATATCAATTTTCCAAATTCTCAGAACCCCACGCCTCCACAAAACATCCCAAAACCACAAAACCACCCCGCTCCTCACAACCACTGCAATACATGCCACACATCCAGCAATACTCCACTGCTCATCCCAGAACCTCTGAATTCCAAAAATGACCATTTCCACCATAACAGCCCTATCTATGTGGAAACCATGATGCGCTCCACCCAACCTGTCTCAAGCACACCCGAGTCTGATGACAAAGACTCACTCATCAGGAACCTAGCTGCGGAACTCAAGAGATTGACTAGTCGAATTCATGGTGTCGAAGGAAGTAAGGGTATTGAAGGGTTGAACTACGAAGATCTTTGGATAAAACCGGATGTCGAACTGACCGAGGGGGTACAAAACTCCTAAGTTCGAGATGTTTGATGGTGCAAGGGATCCGAGAGTCCACTTGAGAACGTACTGTGACAAGCTGGTTGGAGTAGGGAAAGACGAAATGATTCGCATGAAGCTTTTCATGAGGAGTCTGGAGGGAGATGCTTTGTCTTGGTACATTATCCAAGACCCAAAGAAATGGTCGAACTGGGTGAGTATGGCATCCGACTTTATGGACAGGTTCAGGTTCAACACAGAAAATGCACCAGATGTGTTCTACATCCAGAACTTAAAAAAGAAGCCCACGAAAATATTCCGTGAGCATGACACTCGCTGGAGATCAGAAGCTGCTAAGGTCAGACCTGCTTTAGAAGAAGAACAAATGAACAAGTTTTTCATCCGGGCTCAAGACCCGCAGTACTATGAAAGGATGATGTTGATTAACAGCCAGAAATTTTCCGACATTATTAATCTAGGGGAAAGGATCGAGGAAGGCATCAAAAGTGGTATGGTTACAAACTTTGAAGCTTTGCAAGTTACCAATAAGGCTTTACAGTCTGGTGGTATGTCCAAGAAAAGGGATGTAGGTGCCGTAATGGTTGCACAAAGAGCCAAATCCCCTATCAAATACCAAGCCTATCCGATACCTCCACTCACATATCAGCCTACCCAGAATTACCAAGCACCCTCACACTCTTACCAAGCTCCATCACCTACTTACCAATCACCCCCACCTCCTACATATCAACCTACTTCACCCAGATATTCCCAACCCGCACATGTCTACCAAGCCTACAATGCTCAACCATCCCACTATCAATCACCTCCCACATGTCAAAACTTTCCTAGACCTCAACCAAATTTCGACTGCAGACCCCCCAAACAGTATACCACCATTGCTGAACCGATTGACCAGCTGTACGAAAGGCTCAAAGCTGCTGGTTATGTCACCCCTATCCCTGCTATAACCCTTGAAAACCCTTCTCAGTGGGTCAATCCAAACAAATCCTATGCATACCATTTTGGCATGAAGGGATATACCATTGATGAATGCCGCTCTCTGAAAGATAAAATCCAGACTCTGATCGATAACAAGATCATTGTAGCAAAGGAGCCTAATCTGAATGTCTGCAACAACCCTCTGCTGGACCATAAGCGTGGAGGTGTTCACATGATTGAAATAGAGGATGATTGGGATCCCAAAGGATCGATCGGTTTAATCACAGAAGGTGACGAACCAAAGAAGCCGATAGTCACCCTCATCTGATCGTAGTCCAGACTCAGCCTTCAAGGGATGCTGAGGTAAACATGTCTGTACCACTTGAATTTGAAGCACCACCCACTACAAAAACTCCAACACCAATTGAAGTCGAGTTTGGGTCTCTAGCAAACACACACGCACCGTTTGAAGTTGCGGTTTTACCCTCCAAAATACATGCTTCGTTCGGAATAAAGGTGCCCATCCTAGTAACAAGGTCGGCCGTAACACCGTTCCATACAAATGCCATACCTTGGGATTACACAGTCGAGGCGAGAAGGAAAGGGAAAGCTAAATTCGGGGAAACAGTTGTGGCACAGGATATGACAAGAACCGACAGGGTTTATACTCCGGAGCATTTAGCTGAGTTGAGTTAGCAGGCCACTAATCGGCCGACCATCACTGAAACCGGGCCCGATGATCTCTGGAGAAAGATACAACCCAAGGAATACTCAGTCATTGATCAGCTGAACAAAGCACCGGCACAGATTTCTATCCTAGCTTTGTTGCAAAGTTCCGACGTACATAAGAATGCCTTGTTGAAAGTGCCGAGTGAGGCATATGTACCAAGCAACATCACTGGAGGAGAAATGGTAAATATGGCAGGGCAGGTATTGGAAAGTCAAAAGATCACTTTTCATGAAGATGAGCTGCCACAAGAAGGGTTGAATTACAACAAAGCATTGCACATCACCGTGCAATGCGAAGATTATTTTATCACTAGGGTCCTGATTGATGGAGGATCCAGCCTCAATATTTGTCCGTTGGTAACACTCAGAACATTAGGAAAGGGGCTGCATGAGATCAAGGACGGGGCCATCAACGTCAAAGCTTTCGACGGTTCCCAAAGATCCACCATTAAGGAAATCAACCTGTGTTTGCAAATGGGGCCTACTTGGTTCGACGTTCATTTTCAGGTTGTAGACGTGCCGGCATCTTACAACTTACTGTTGGGACGGCCGTGGATTCATACCACTGGGGCCGTAGCATCAACACTGCATCAAGCGGTAAAATTTGAGTGGAACCACCAAGAGGTGATCATTCACGGCGACGGTAGCAATCCCATATACAGTCGCCAAACCATCTTAGCGATTGGAGGAAGGAGAAGGATAGGTGGGGAAACCTATCACCATATCGAGCGAATCAACGCCGTTGACAAGAAAAAATAGTGGGACAACAAAATTGAAAGCATATTGAACTGGAGTGGATATAAGCCTGGCAAGGGACTTGGCAAGGACCTCCAAGGAATCACCAAGCCGATCAAACTGAAGAAACATGGCACCACTTTCGGTCTGGGATACGAGTATACTTGGGAGGAATTCAACAACTGGTCGTCACAATGGCGCGACTCATACTACCCGCTAGAGCAGCCAATACCACATTTGGAGCAGACTTTCTAACCAGCCGATATTATCTATGGGTTGGAAGAAGAGTAAGCACTGGCAGCGGTAAGGAATTTGTTCCTAGAAGAAGATGACATGGATTTTTGTGTCATTTTCGAGGAGGAGGAGGAGGAGGAGGAGGAGGAAAGCCCTTCCATACATACCGTTAGCCGATGAGCATGCCTCAACAATTGGACCATTAGAACCACCAGAGCTCGGAAAGCCTCGAGGTAGCAAGGCTGAGCAAAGAATCATGCACTATCTTTTATTTTTACTAGTTGATTTTCCTTTCGCATTTTTGAATTTTTGCAATAAGATCTTCCAATGTTCAAAAATAGTTATGAAATTTATCAAAGCATTTCGGTTTCCTTACAAATCTTACTCTTATTATTTTCTCTCATTACTTTACTTATACGACATTACTATTACCTATCTTGATGAACCAATGGCTGTGACATGCAACGAGACAACGCAACAAACGGACATAGATTTAGAGGAAGATGATATACCAGAAGAGATTGTTAAAGAGGTTGAAAATTTTGAGAACAGACCTAAGTCCAACCTGGACGAGACCGAGATTGTTAACCTGGGAGATGCAGAAAATATCAAAGAAACTCGGATCAGTGTTCATTTATTACCGTCAGAAAAAGAAGAATACACAGAATTTCTGAAGGAATATGAGGACATATTCGCCTAGTCATATGATGACATGACTGGTTTGAGAACATCTATTGTGGCCCACAAACTGCCAACTGATCTGACATGTCCATCGGTAAAATAGAAGCTTAGAAAGTTTAAACCCGACATGAGTTTGAAAATCAAGGGAGAAGTCACTAAGTAGGTCAAAGCTAAGGTCCTCAGGGTAGTAGAATATCCGACATGGTTATCCAATATTATGTCGGTGCCGAAGAAGGATGGGAAGGTCAAAGTCTGTGTCGACTACCAGGATCTCAATCGGGCCAGTCCAAAGGACGACTTCCCTTTGCCAACCATACACATCCTGATTGACAATTGCTCCAAGCACGAGTTGCAATTATTTGTAGATTGTTTCACGGGTTATCATCAGATCTGGATGAATGAAGAAGATGCTGAGAAAATGGCTTTCATTCCGTGGGGAATGTACTGCTACAAAATGATGCTGTTTGGGTTAAAAATGCAGAGGCCATATACATGAGGGCCATGACCACCATTTTCCATGATATGATACACAAGGAGATCGAAGTATATATAGACGATGTTATCATCAAGTCCAAGAAAGCCACTGATCACATGCAAGATTTGAGGAAGTTCTTCAATAGACTGAGAAGGTACAACCTAAAACTGAATCCCGCGAAGTGTGCATTTGGGGTTCCTGCCGGAAAACTACTTTGGTTCATTGTAAGTCGCCGAGGAATAGAACTGGATCCATCAAAGGTCAAAGCTATTCAAGAACTGCCACCGCCAAAGAATAAGAAGGACGTAATGAGTGTCTTGGGGAGACTTAATTATATCAGTTGGTTCATAGCACAATCTACAGTTATCTGTGAGCTAATCTCTAAGATATTGAAGAAGGATGCCGCTACCAAATGGACCAATGACTGCCAAAAGGCCTTCGACCGAATCAAGGAGTACATGTCAACAACACCGGTTTTGGTCCCACCCAAGCCAGGTAAACCTCTATTACTCTATCTCGCAGTATTGGATGGAGCGTTCGGTTGTGCTCTGGGGAAGCATGATGAAACGGGGAGGAAGGAGCAAACCATCTATTACCTCAGTAAGAAGTTCACCCTATACGAGGCTCAGTATTCTCTATTAAAGCGCACCTGTTGTGCTTTGACTTGGGCAGCTTAGAGGTTGAGGCACTACTTCTGTGCTTATACTACATATCTCATCTCAAGAATGGATCCCTTGAAATATATTTTTCAAAAGCCCATGCCCACTGACAAGCTAGCCAAGTGGCAAATCCTGTTGAGTGAATTTGACATTGTATACGTGACTCAGAAAGCAATCAAAGGACAGGCACTACCAGATCACCTTGATAAAAATCCCGTGGACGAAGAATATAAACCCCTGAAAACATATTTTCCTAATGAAGAAGTATCATTCATAGGAGAAGACATTGGAGAATCCTATGACGGTTGGAGAATGTTTTTCGATGGAGAAACAAATTTCAAAGAAGTTGGCATAGGAGTAGTCCTAGTATCAGAAACCGATCAGCATTATCCAGTATCTGCCAAGCTTTGGTTCCCGTGCACCAACAACATGGCCGAGTACGAAGCCTGCATCTTAGGGCTCAAGATGGCAATTGACATGAACATCCAAGAGTTTCTAGTAATTCGGGATTCAGACTTGCTTATACATCAGGTCCGAGAAGAATGTGCGACAAAGAACTCAAAGATACCCCCTTGTCTGCATCATGGGCAATAGTTGAGAAAGAGGTTCACAAAGACAGAATTCCAGCATGTTCCCAGGGTCCAAAATGGATTCGCCAATGCACTGACTACCCTATCATCCATGATACAGCATCCAAACAAGAATTTCATTGATCCTATTCCGGTAAGGATCCATGATCAACCCGCTTACTGTGCTCATGTCGAAGAAAAAGCAAATAGAAAGCCTTGGTTTCATGATATCAAGGAATACTTGGCAAAAGGAGAATACCCAGAGCTCGCAAATGCTATTCAGGAGTGCACGCTTCGAAGGTTATCCAACAATTTCTTTCATAGCGGAGGAATCCTATACAGGAGGACTCCTGATTTGGGATCATTAAGGTGTGTCGATGCAAAGGAAGCATCCAGGCTATTAGAGGAAATTCATTCAGGGACATGTGGTCCACATATGAAAACTTTGTTTTAGCAAAGAAAATACTCCGAGCTGGTTACTTTTTGATGAATATGGAAACAGACTGCATCCAGTATGTCCGAAAGTGCCACCGCTGCCAGATACATGCAGACATGATAAAGGTGCCTCCAAATGAGCTTAATGCAACAAGCTCGCCGTGGCCGTTCGCCACATGGGAAATGGATGTTATCAGACCAATCGAACCCACCGCATCAAACGGGCACAGGTTTATCCTAGTGGAAATTGATTATTTCACCAAATGGGTTAAAGCAGCATCTTACAGAGTAGTGACCAAGAAAGTCATGGCGGATTTTGTCCGCGACTGTATCATGTGTCGGTTCGGAATTCCAGAGTCAATCATTACTGATAATGGCTCCAACCTCAACAGTGATTTGATGAAATATATATGTGAAACCTTCAAGATCAAACACGAGAATTCTACAGCTTACAGACCTCAGATGAATAGAGCCGTAGAGGCCGCCAACAAAAATATCAAGAAGATACTAAGGAAAATGATAGAGAAGCATAAGCAGTGGCACGAGAAGCTATCATTTGCTTTATTGGGATACCGCACCATAGTCCGCACATCGACAGGAGCAACCCCCTATATGCTGGTTTATGGTACAGAGGCAGTCATTCCCACCGAGGTGGAAATTCCCTCATTAAGAATCATACAGGAAGCAAAGCTAGACAATGCAGAATGGGTGAAGAATCATTACGAGCATCTAGCTCTTATAGATGGAAAGAGAATGAATGCAGTTTGCCATGGTCAACTTTATCAGAACAGGATGTCCAGAGCCATCAACAAAAGAGTCAAGCCGAGACAGTTCACACCGGGGCAGCTGGTGTTAAAAAAATCTTTCCATATCAAGATGAAGCCAAAGGGAAATTCTCTCCCAACTAGCAGGGTCCGTACATGGTTCACCGGGTTCTAACAGGAGGAGCCCTCATACTCGCAAAAATGGACGGAGAAGTCTGGCCAAAGCCGATCAATTCAGACGCAGTCAAATGATACTATGTGTAATCTTTATGCTTTCCTTATATGATGTAATTTGAATTACGCCTGACCTGATTCCCGTTTAAGAGGGGATACGTAGGCAGCATTATGGGTTCGGTCATAGTTCAATAAAATTTCTATCTCCCCCGCTATTGGAAACTGGGGCAGAATTTTGAGGAGGACCCTCAAAATTCCGAAGTCGATTCCAGCCATTTATCATTAACAGCTGTTAGAAGCAACATCCCAGTAAACTGGGGCAGAATTTTGAGGAGGACTCTCAAAATTCTGGAGCAAGAGAAGTCGCGATGTCTTGAACCACGTCGTAGTCGTCGGTTCATCTAAAGAAAACTATTCTTAATTATGTACTTATGTTATGCTTTTACTAAATCATGCATGTTTATTACCAAAATTGCCTTGTTTAGCAACGCAACCCCAGTGATATATGTGGTATCGCCGGATCAAAGCCGAGCAGGTTAAGCATAGCCAGCGGGGATACGAACTAACCTTTCCCCCTTTACAAACTCATGATTATTCTTTGAATGCAGACACTTGATCTACAAAATCATCAAATATACGATACACTCACTCACAAAGTTCAGGAATACAACTCTCCGAACCATTGCACTTGCTCGCAACTACTATCCGTACAACAGTGTCCTACATCTCCATTCTCAGCATTGCATAAGGCTACCATTCTTCCTTTTGAGGTTAAGCTCTACCTCCTTCTGCATTCTCTACATTGCATAAGGCTACCATTCTGCCTTCCGAGGTTAAGCTCTACCTCCATCTGCATTCTCTGCATTGCATAAGGCTACCATTCTGCCTTCCGAGACTAAGCTCTGTCTCCATCTGCATTCTCTGCATTGCATAAGGCTACCATTCTGCCTTCCGAGACTAAGCTCTGTCTCCATCTGCATTCTCTGCATTGCATAAGCCTACCATTCTACCTTCCGAGGTTAAGCTCTACCTCCATCTGCATTCTCTACATTGCATGAGGCTACCATTCTGCCTTCCGAGGTTAAGCTCTACCTCCATCTTGCATGGCTAAATGATCGCCACTTCATTTACATCTTGCATCGGCTGAAAGATCACCACTTCATTTACATCTTGCATCAGCTGAAAGATTGCCACTTCATTTACATCTTGCATCGGCTGAAAGATCGCCACTTCATTTATATCTTGTATCGGCTGAAAGATCGCCACTTCATTTACATTTTGCATCGGCTAAAAGATCGCCACTGTATTTATACCTTTCATCGGCTGAAAGATCGCCACTTTATTTACTTCTTGCATTGGCTGAAAGATCACCACCTACTGCATCTCATAGACTGAAAGATCGCCAAATCATCCGAAGGCGTCATCGTTCGGAGGCACCATTTTCATAGCCCGAGAACGCCATGCCATGCCCTGAGGACCCCTTTTATCTTTTGCATATCATTATTCAAAGGCGTCATAGTTCTGAGGCATCATTCTAATAGCCCGACAGCACCATTTCATGGCCTGTGAATCCTTATTATACGCTTCATGGCCCAGGATGTCATGGTCTGAGGACGTCATCCTAACTGTCCAAAGACAACATTTCATGGTCCGACGAGAACTTGCATCATGTTTAAATTTCCGCACAACATATGATTCATTTGCAGGTAAACCGACGAGCAACGACTGTCTCAGCAGGAGCAATCTCGCTCCAGTTCCCGCAGCCCCATTAGACTTTAACTATCCATCCTAACCCAAATATTGCGTCCGTTCTTGGAAAACATCCATCGACATACTCCGCCGACGGATCCTGAACTACATATGGCCTGATTCCTATAAGACCAGGGATATGCAGGTAGCTCAGGAACCAGGGCACGATCAACCTTGTCAAACCATTTTGTTCGGTCAAAATTGGTCATTATATCTTTACCCGGCAGCTCTTTCATCCTTACTGAGTAAAGAGGGGCAGTTATTGATACCCAATTTTTCCCTATATATTTTTCATATGCAAAATACTTTCAAAATAGAAGGTATATACATATATAAGTATGTCCCAAGGTTTTATTATTTTTCTCTTAATTTTTATAGATTTTTAAATCTATTTATTGCCCTATTTTATCAAGAAAACCCCAATAATTATCCCCAAAATTATCATTTTGGGTGATTCACTTATTTAATTCTTATACTTATATTAAAATATAGGTGGCATAAGTTTTTCATATTTTTACAAATTTGTTTAGTATTTTTAAAGTTAAATTGCATATAATTGCAATTTTAGCCTATTTTATGATTTAATTATTTTCATAATTATAAAATTAACTCCAGTATTTTTTAATTTGATAATTACATATTATTAATCATTTTAGTACCTTTAATTTATTTCCAGAAACTATTTTACTATTTTTTATAAAATAAATAAGGAAAAAGTGGCTATTTAAATACTAGCCCTATTTCATTTCAATTGTAGCCCAAATCAACCACCCAATTGAACCCAATTGCAATTTCAAATTACCCGGCCCTATTTCTAAATTACCCGACCCCTGACCCGTTTAATTCAACCCGCCCAACTCCCCTTTTGATCCAGGCCGTTGATTATTTTGATCAACGGCCACAAACCCTCATTTCCTTTTTTAATCTACCAACACCCCTTAACCCTAAATCAGTTCACCTAACCAGCCGCCTCTGAACTCTCAAACTCTCTCGAACATTCCCAAACCCTAACCGCCTCTTACTACCACCTCCACCTTGAAACCCACCGGAATCCATGGCTTCTCAGGTTATGGGAGTCTTATACTCACCTTCTCTTGCTCCCACGCGCCTGATCTCTGAAGTATCAAGGTCGGGACTCCAAGGTTTGCACCCAGACCTCTGTCGATTCAAGGTTCCACGGCTATCTCCGGCTTTACTCTAGCGTACCATGGTGGTTTGAGCCTGATTCCGACCTCTCCGACTCAGATCGGTGACCTTTCAAAGCCTATGTCACTTCTAAGGTTCTTTTGAAACCATAACCCTTTGAGGTTTTCTCCGATTTACTTAGATCCATTGTGTATCTGTGCTGTCCTTGAGTTTTCAAACGATTTCCCTATCTTTTCTTCCAAAAATTACTTTCAAAACCATTTCGTTTCCGATCTAGGGTTTTCTGAAAATGCTTAAGTGTTTCCCTGACTTTCTTTTCCTTTTCTTTTCCTTTTCCTTTGTGTGTATTAGCCTCTACTTTGTTTTATGTTTTCCTTCTACCTTGTATGTTCTTCTACTGAGTTTTTACACCCCGTTCTTGTATGTTCTTTTACTATATTTTATATACTCCATGCTTGTATGTTCTTCTACCATGTTTTCCAACTATGCTCTCATATGCTTTTCTACTGTGTTCTTATATTTTTTGTCTTCTACTATGTTCCCGCATGTTTCTCCAACTGTATTTTCCTGCTAAGTTCTTAAGTTTCCTTATTTTCCTTCTATTAAGCGCTGTTTAAGTTTCTTCTGAAAAATCTCTTAAGCATGTTTCTTTTATTGTTCCTATTAGTGCTTTTCTTTTGAGTGATTCTACTATGTTCCACATGTTACTTTTCTATCATGTTTTTCTCATGAGTTTCTATTGATGAAAGAAGCATGCAAGAAGTTTCAACTCTGAAACCTCTGAGCCTATTTCAACTACTTGCCTCCTCATCTCTGTACTTCATTCAAGGTGGAAACCCTAGAATTTGGGGTTCTACCGAGGTTTGATTGAACTGGGGTTTTATTTTAGAACCCTTAACTCTTTCGGACTGACTTTGAGTCTCTGAACTGAGTTTGGACATCTTTGTTTTCATACAATGCTGAACTTTTTGCTAAACTCTTCTACACTGGATTTTTTCTGCTGATTTACATGACAGTTTTCTTTCATGCTCACATGCTCCTTATATATGATGAATTTTCCTCTAAATGGTTTTCAAATTTGCAATTAGTGCAAACTTCTTTTTGAATATAGCTTGATTGATTTCTTTCCATCTTTTACTGATTTCCTCTATTACTCGACTTAAGTAAAACCCTTCTTCATCTTTTCTGACTTGGTTCATTCATACCAAATCTCAGACTTTATGATTTACTGGCCGTTAATTGACTCCCTTACCTTATTTGCACAAACCGTGTACTGACAAAACCCTGTCCTTCAATAACCTTTATGTATTTGCCCTTAATTGCATGCTTTACACAAAGTGTTTATTCAATTCCTTTCCTTAAATGGTTTTACTCGTTTTGAATCTGAATCCCTTAATTAAGGGAAGCCTTGTGTAATTGATTGACAATCAGTTTTCAAACTATTTTCTTACCTTATTTCTGCATGCTTTCTACACTACAAAGGGCACGACCCTTTTCACAAACACACACTTCAGACTTCACAACATCAGAATCTCTTCTGAATTCTCACTCTAACATAATAGAACTCTCTCTTCTTGTTTGCACTGAGGTTTTTACCAGACTACTGCATTTTTCCCTACTTGTTTCTTTGAAACTGGTATGTCCTAATTTCAAATTTCAGCATCCCCACAATGTGTTTACTTACAGCTTTCTGCATCTATGTCTACTTTACTACTTCCTACAGAGTTAAATACTTAAACTAGCATGTTGATTCCCTTTTGCTTGTTTCTGCTATGAATCCCTATTCCCTATTTCCCTTTATGTACTTTGAGTTACAGTTTAAAACATGGAAATATACAAGTTATTGTCTATGGATTGAACTTGATCTCTTAGGGGATCCTAACCTCTAAACAATGTATTCCTGTAGGCTTATGAATGTGCCAACATCTCCCATTGTTGTTATGCCCACTAGCCTGCTTTTTATCTCATGCAACTCCCCATTCCCTATATCCCTATGTGTGTTGTTTCCCTTTCCCTTCCACCCTTTTTAATTTTGTACTTGCACTCTGTCTTAGTTCCTAAGTTCTGCCCCCCTCTTGTGAGCCTTGCCTTGGGACCTTGGATTCCCACTAAACTTGGACACCTAAGGGCTGGCCCTTCCACACTGCACTTTGGCTTAATATGGTGATACATTTGCGTGTAAGCACTGCCCGAAGTTCTTATGAAACTCTTAGGGAACTCTTACACACCCAAGTGGGAGAAAGGCTTTGAAACATGATCTTTGGAGTTAGTTTACTTCATACTTTAGACAGGAAATCTGAATCAGGCTCTCCTTGGATGTAATTTTCAATTTTTGATGTATCTTTCTTTATTTTATTTGGACTGTAATAACTTGTAATAACTTTTGGGGATGTTTAGTGAAAAGGGGAGGGTAACCATGTATGTAAAAGGGGTAGATATCCTGCTCATAGGGAATTTCTGATCTCTGAAGGTGTAGATATCCTGCTCATAGGGAATTTCTGATTTCTGCATATCACATAGATATCCTGCCTATAGGAATTCTGCACTTTCATATATAGATACTATGCCTATAAGGAATTCTGCACCCATATAGATATCCTGCCTATAGGTTTCTGAAATTCTACATTCATATGGATATCCTGCCTATAGTTAAATTTCTATATCTCTCATATAGATACCATGCTCATAGTTAACTGGAAATCCGAATCGTGCATATGCATCTGTCACTAGGCAAACCTATTTATAGGGATTAAATAACTAACTGCATTTAGATATAATGTTCATAGGCTTAAACAAAGTACAACATTTAGATGCCATGCCTATAGGATTCTGCACTCTTGCTATGTCTGTAAAAGTGTTTAAAATTGAACAATGCCTAGAAAGCATGTCTATAGGAATTAATAACCAAGTCTGAAACGTCTCACTTGCCTACAAATCTAAAATCATTGTCTAACGTCTACAAAATTTATGATCTTTTGTCAAAACTCATCTTTCCTGAATAACTGACAACCTTTTCTAAAATCAGTATATTTTACCTTTTCTGGAATTAGTAGATATCATGCTTATAGGGGTCTTCATCTAACACTCAGACAAGCCATAGGACAGTTTATAAACTAAATCAGATTTTATTAACTACGACCAGCAGGCAGGCCTGATTGGGCTTCTTATCTGAACTATGTAATAAATCAATCTGCCTCCACCATTTAAGTTTTATTCAGATCCTAAACAGTACATACAAGTCATGCTACATTATGTGCTTTCTTTGGTTTAAAGGAAGTTTGTTTGAGCCCTTTTATTTGTTTATATGCTTCTCCAAACTTGTTATATGTGTTTTGTTTGTCGCCTTGGAATTTTACCTTTTGAAACTACAAATAAGTCCAATACCTCCTCCCTCTAGGATTAGTAGTCCCAAGTGCCTCCGGGGCTGATAGGATTGGGTGGGTAATAGCATGCAATAAGTAAACGAGACCATTCCGCGCTTTAATACCTTAACGGGGTGGGAAAGGGTAGATATGGATATGATGACCACGCAATAACATAACGTGTAGCCCCTCACTGAAGAGTGATTACCAGACATTGTGTGGGGTGATCCATATTATTAATTAACCTAGGACCCCCTTTCCTTTATTTTCTTTATTTCTTTTAAATCTCTTTTGAAACCTTTTTTTTTTAAAATCAACTCCTTTTAGTTCCTTTTTCTTACTTTTGTTTATTTGTAACCATTACGTGAAAATCCCCTCTTATTTGAAGTTTTTATTTGCCTATGTGTTATTTGTACTTAAGTTACAATAATAGTTTGGCTGGGAACCACATTAGTGGATCTTGAGGGGTGCCTAACACCTTCCCCTTGAGATAATTTCAATACCTTACCCAATCTCTGGTTGTTCAAACCAAACCTTTCTTAGTGTCCTAGTGCACTTAAATTATTAGGTGGTGACTCTTCAATTCAAACCTAACTCCCCAAAAGGGAACGAGTTCTCTCCCAAATGTCACAAACCCGATTTTCACGAGAAAAAAAGGGGGTGCGACAGCAGCCAAGGTCAGACCAGCACTAGAAGAAGAACAAATTGAACAAGTTCTTTATCAGGGCACATGACCCACGGTATTATAAAAGGCTAATGCTCATTGCGAATCATAAGTTCTCTGATATCAACAAACTCGGAGAAAGGATTGAAGAGGGTATCAAAAGAGGGATGGTGACAAATTTCGAGGCACTGCAGGCCACGAACAAAGCATTGCAAACAGGTGGCATATCAAAGATGAACGATGCGGGGTCAGTAATGGTGGCTCAAGGCCCAAAGTACCCGCTCACATACCAAACACCTCCACCCACATACCAAACACCTCCACCCACAACTAACCCTCATCTCCTAGATATTCTCAACCTGCCACCGCCTATCATACTTATAACACCCAACCAGCCTACTATCATTCACCTCCAACTCGTCCAAATTACTTGAAAACCCCGACCTAACTTTGATCGCGAACCACCCAGATAATACACTGCCATTGCTGAACCTATCAACAAGTTGTACGAAAGATTTAAGGGTTTCGGTTAGGTTACCCCTATTCCCGTTGTGGCAATAGAGAATTCATATCAATAGGTCAACCCAAACAAAACCTGTGCATATCATTCCGGTATGAAGGGGCACACCATTGACGAATGCCAAACATTGAAAGATAAGATCCAGACATTGATTGATAACAATGTCATACAGGCGAAAGAAGCTTTACCCAACGTCCACAACAATTCTCTTTTAGGTCATAGGGGTGATGGGGTACATGTGATATCGACGGATGAAGAATGGGATCCTGAGGGGTCAATCAGGCTTATTCGAGAAGGCGATGACTTTAAACTTGTAGTCACACTCACTCCTATTATGGTGCAGACGCAACCATCAGTCGAGGTTGAGGCAACCACATCGATTCTATTTAAGGTAGAAGTAGATCCACTTGTAGCCAGACCTATTCCATTTGAGGTATAAGTGGCCGCACCTTTCACAGTGATAGTAGCAACCATGCCTCCTTTCAACTCCAATTCCATACCTTAGGATTATGTTGCCAAAGCTAGGGAAAAGGAAAAGCAAAGATGGAAGAGTCTGATGCTGCATAAGGAATGACCAGAACGAGAAGGATCTATACACCCAAACATTTGGGAGGATCGAGCAAGGAGGCTGGTACTAAGCAACCTGTCATTGAAACTGGACTATATGATCTTTGGAGGAAAGTACAAGCAAGGGAATATTCTGTCATCGATCATTTGAACAAAATCCCCGCCAAGATATCCATCTTATCACTATTGCGAAATTCGAAGGTGCACAAGAATGCTTTGATGAAGGTGTTAAATGAAGCTTATGTGCCCAACAGTATCACCTGCAGCGAAATGGCCAACATGGTAGGGCAAGTGTTATAAAGTCATAAGATAGCCTTCCACGAGGATGAATTACCACCTGAAGGGTTAAGTCACAACCGGGCACTGCATATAGCGGTACAATTTGAAGACAAATTCATTGCTAGGGTCTTAATAGATGGGGGTTCAATCCTCAACATTTGTTCATTGACTACTCTGAAAATATTGGGCAAAGATTTCCATGAGATACGGGTAGGAAGTATGAACGTGAAAGCATTTGATGGGTCTCAAAGGGCCACGATTGGGGAGATTAACCTTTGCCTGCAGATGAGGCCAACTTGGTTCGATGTTGAATTCCAAGTACTTGACATATTATGTACAAACAATCTTTTGTTGGGTCGACCTTGGATACATGCTGCTGGGGTTGTGGCTTCCACACTACACCAGGATATAAAGTTTAAATGGAATCATCAGGAGGTGATCATTCACGGAGATGGGAGTAACCCCATTTACACCAGTCAAACTATCCTGGTTATGGAGAATAGAAGAAGGCTAGGAGTGCAAACTTATCACCATATTGAACATGTCAATGCAGTTGAGAAAGAAAAATGGTGGAGTAACAAAATAGAAAGCATACTTGCATGGTCTGGGTATGAACCCGGCGAAGGTCTTGGGAAGAAACTCCAGGGCATTACCAAGCCGATGCAGTTGAAACGTCATGGCACAACTTTCGGGCTGGGATACCCATACACCTGGCAGGAGTACAATGATTTGTTGTCGCCATGGTGTGGTCCTTATTACCTTCTCGAGTAACCGGTGCCACATCTAGGTCAGAATTTTCACCAGGCTGATACAATATAGGGAACTGTAGAAGAAGAAGCTTTAGTTGGGCTGAAGAATTTGTTCCTAGAGGGCGAGGATATGGATTGCAGTGTGATAATTAAGGAGGAAGAGGAAGGAGGTCTCACCATTCAGACTGCTGAGAAGGGAGTTGTTCTCAGGAATTGGACTGCCACACCATCCCGGGCCCGCCTAGTCCCTGGGTAGCTTGGCATTTAGCCTGATTTATTTCTATAGCCATGCTAGGCATTTAAGATGTTTTCAGTAATTTTGTTTTAAAGACGCTTTTTGTTTCAAAATAATTGCTCGATTCATTGAGCCATACTTGTTTTGGATATTTTCAAAATTTAATCAATGCATTTCTATTTATTATTCATTATTATCTTTCACATTTTCTTTCTACAACATTATTATTACTTTTCCTGATGAACCGATGACTGTGACATGTAATGAGACAACACAACATAAGGATAACGACTCAGAGGAAGAAGATGAAATACCTGAGGAAATTGTTAGGGAGGTTGAGAACTTTGAGAATAAACCTAAGTCCAACCTGGACGAGACCAAAGCAATAAATTTGGGAGACGCCAAAACCGTTAAGGAAACTCGCGTAAGCATCCACCTATCACCGTCAGATAAGGAATAGTACATTCATTTCCTGAAGGAATATGAGGATATCTTTGTTTGGTCGCATGATGACATGACCGGTCTGAGCGCATCCATAGTGGCTCACAAGTTGCCTACCAATCTAATATGTCCGCCAGTAAAGCAGAAACTCAGAAAGTTCAAACCAGACATGAGACTATAAATCAAGGAGGAAGTCACTAAGCAGATCAAAGCCAAAGTCATCAGGGTAGTTGAGTACCCAACGTGGCTAGCCAACATTGTACCAATTCCGAAGAAAGATGGGAAAGTCAGGGTATGTGTTGACTATCGAGATTTAAACAGAGCAATTCTCAAGGACGACTTTCCACTGCCAAATCTACATATCTTGATCAACAATTTGCTAAGCATGAACTCCAATCCTTTTTAGATTGCATCGTGGGTTATCATCAGATCTGGATAGATGAAGAAGACGTAGAGAAAACAACTTTCATTATATCATGGGGAGTGTACTGCTACAAGATGATGCCATTCGATCTAAAGAATGCTGGGGCTACTTACATGATTGCCATGACAACCATCTTCCATGATATGACACACAAGGGAATAGAGGTGTATGTTGACGACGTCATCATCAAATTCAAGAGGGACGCAGATCACATAACGGATTTGAGAAAGTTCTTTGACATGTTAAGGAGGTACAATCTAAAACTGAACCCCGCAAAATGTGCATTCGGGGTTCCCACACGGAAGTTGTTGGGATTCATTGTTAGCCGCCGAGGGATCGAGTTGGACCCGTCCAAAGTTAAGGCTATTCAAGAGTTACTTCCACCAAAGAGCAAAAAGGACGTAATAAGCTTCCTAGGACGTCTCAACTATATCAGTCGCTTCATAGCACAGTCCACAGTTATATGTGAACCCGTCTTCAAAATGTTGAGGAAAGATGCTGAAACGAGTTGGACCGAAGATTGCCAAAAGGCTTTGACAAAATCAAGGAATACCTTTCCACACCACCAATCCTAATCCTGCCAAAACCTGGGAGACCTCTGCTACTCTATCTATCTATATTAGATGGAGCTTTTGGATGTGCTTTGGGACAACATGACGAGACATGAAGAAAGGAACAAGCCATATACTACTTGAGTAAGAAATTCACACCTTATGAAGAACAATACTCTATGCTGGAAAGCATTTGCTGTGATCTAACCTAGACAACTCAGAAATTAAGGCATTACTTCTATGCCTATATCACATACCTCATATCCAGGATGGACTCTTTGAAGTACATCTTTCAGAAGCCCATGCCAACCGAGAAGTTAGCCAAGTGGCAGATACTGTTAAGTGAGTTCGATATCGTCTATTTAACTTAAAAGGCGGTCAAAGGACAAGCATTGGCAGACCACCTTGCCAAAAATCCTGTGGGAGGAGAATACGAACCCTTAAAAATGTATTTCCTCGATGAAAAAGTATCATTCGTAGGAGAAGACATTGCTAAAGCCTACAACGGTTGGAGAATGTTCTTCGATGGAGCTGCAAACTTTAAAGGAGTGGGCATCAGAGTAGTTTTAATATTAGAAACATGCCAACATTACCCGGTATACAAATCTTAGGTTCCCGTGCACTAACAATATGGCAGAATACGAAGCTTGCATCATGGGGCTCAATCTGGCCATCAATATGAATTTACAAGAGTTATTGGTAATTAGTGATTCGAATCTTCTGGTACATTAGGTTCAATGGGAATGGGCCACGAAGAACACCAAGATACTGCTATGCTTGTATCATGTGCAGGTGATAATGAAGAGATTCCCAAAGATAGAATTCAAACATGTGCCCAGAATTCAAAATGAGTTGGCAGACGCACTGGCCACCTTATTATCAATGCTACAACATCCATACAAGAATTGCATTGATCCCATCATGGTGAAAATCCATAGCCAGTCGTCTTACTGTGCTCATATTGAAGAAGAAATGGATGGAAAACCTTGGTTCCACGACATCAAAAAATATTTGGCGAGAGGAGAATATCCAGAGCAGGCAAACCATACTCAGAAACGCACGCTGCAGAGGTAGTCCAATCCAAAGCGAATGGACCCTATATAGAAGAACTCCTCTGGGGTTGTTAAGGTGTGTTGACACAAAGGAAGCTTCCAGGTTGCTCGAGGAGATACATGCCTGTCACGACCCAAATCAGAGGGCCACGAAGGGCACCCAGTGCCTACTCAACCGAGCGCCACGTACTTTATTATTCTATAAGACTCGTCATGACCATGATAGGCCATAGTTATATATATAATATTAAAAATAATATTAGAACTTAACTCACATATCTAATTCAAAAAGATTTATATAGATACATAGGGATCGACAAGGCCGTTGACATATCATGCCTAAAGCTATACGTAAGACATTGTCTGCAAAACCTCTAAAAAAACATGATCATAATATATAAGTCGGGACAGGGTCCCCGATATCTTTATACAACAATGTAACATATATAGAACGTGACTCGGTAATACTCCAGGAAGATGTGGAGCTCACCAACCAAAAGCTGATATCTGGAGGCAGCCTACAGTGGATGGTCCTCACTTCGCCTATCTACACCTGCGGGGCGTGAAACACAGTGCCCCAGGAAATGAGATATCAGTATGAAGAATGTACCGAGTATGTAAGGCAGAAATGAAACATAATAATAATAAGATACTATCTCGAGGAGAGGTAAGAGTCAACTTATAACTTCTGACTTGCCGCTAAGGGGCGTAACAGATAGAATAAAACACATTCGTATATTTAAATAAGACTACGATCTAGTGGTTCTGATTACATCATTCTCATAGCATTAACTACCCAACTGATCAGTGGTAACCGCCGGACCGGCCGACGCACGGTGCTAAATGTATGACTGCCCAACCAGTGGTAAATAATGATACATAACTGCCCAACCGCTCGTAACTTCCCAACAACCCGGTGGTAAATGAAGATGCATGATTGTCTAACCGACCGTAGCACGGTGGTAAATATATAATTGTCCAATCGGTCGTAGCTCGGTGGTAAATATGTAATTACCCAACATACAAGGCGTACACAAAAATGTCATTCTCCAAGAGATTATATAAACTCATTAAGCAACTTTGGTGTGCATCTTTTCCCGAATCTTCCTCTTTTCCATCTATTGATTTGTCCACTTGCTTTTGTCAATTCTATTTGTCACTTAGGTCCACCCATTCGCCCTCCGTCTGTGCCTTAACTTTCTGTGTTCTCATATTGCAGAAGAAATCAAACAAAATCTATCATTAAACACCATTCAAATTTTAAGCATTTGAAAAATGCATTTTGGGATGGCTTCTATAAGACCTGAGATCTACTTCAATATACTGAATGTGTTCAAATACTATATAACAATTTCTCCATTATTAGAAATTACGGATATCAAGATAAGAAATGCAAAGCAAAAGAAGGTTTTATTGGTTATATATAGTTGATGCTTTATAGGTCTAATATGTCACAAATACCCACAGTCAATATCCAAGGTAGGATAAATACGACAATAAATGATACACAAAAAAATATACTGAGACATGCTTAAATGTTACCTTACGGGGATGAATAATGTAGACATCCTTAATTATTAAGAGTAGAAATACTTAGAAAATAGCATTACATTTACGTATCATTACTTGGATCATGCCAAAAGAAAGAAGGGATAGCCTCAACATACCTGGAGTAGGAAAAATCCGTATAATATTCATGAAAAAGATTGCACCGTACTCCTTTAGAACCGTAAAATTTTACGTTGCTACGGTTCTAACAATTCTCGTTGGAATTGTTTGCAAGAATTTCTTGGTAGCTTTTTTTTCCAGTTGAAGCCTAACGTTGTTTCTTGAATAAGCCTAGGTTTGAAAGACTTACACTTTTAACTAATTACTCCCTATCCAAGAAAGAACCAAGCTTTTTAATGAAACCAAATCTTATCTACACTTTTTGATTATTTACACGTAAGATGGCTACTAGTCTTTATATGACTACTTAGTATAAGCTTTGAGGTTCCTTGCTGCCACCTATTATCCTATAATTTAATAATTAACTAGGTAATGTCCCGCTACCCGATAATTAACCAATTACTCCCATAATTTAGAATTATCTCAACTTCATAAAATACTACTTACTTATTTTTAATATACTTTATACATCATACTATCGTGGTCATAGGACACCTTGTATGGTACTAGTCCGTAATTATCAGGTATTAACGCTGGACTCGTATTTTATCCCAAATCGGCAACCTTCAACAATACTTATTTTTTTTAATTTGTGTACCCTTTATCCTTCATGAAACTTACTTATCGCTTGTTATAAAGCATAAATACGTTAATCTCAAGATAATCTCATCCCTGAGTCTACGTCAATTAACTGAAGATGAAACTTTTAACGTACGAAAACACAAGATGTAACATCCTTTCGGTGTAGTCTCTAGGTGTTGACGACCTGCCAAAGCATATAGGCGGTTCTGACTACTGCCGGAGCTAGATGTTCCACCCTTGCCTCTACCTCTAACAGCTGATGCCTGAGGGCCTTGCTCTTGAGGGCGTACTGAAGAGGAGGAGACTGTCATAGATCTGGTGGGCTGAACCATCCCACTTCTGCCATTTATAGGACAATCCCTTATGTAATGACTAGGGTCTCCGCAGGTATAACATACATTAGACCACTGAAGACATTATCCAGAATGAGCTCTACCACATTGACTGCACCGTGGAGGAGGCGCCCTCATTTGCGCTGAATCCCTCCCATTCTGAAAACCCAAATTTCTCGAGCCCTGACCTGACTCACAATAGACAGATCCCTCATAATACGACTTCTGTAACTGTCAGACACTTTCAACAGGGAATGGTGACATAGGATCACCTGGAAAATCCTCAGCTCGCCTAGCAGACCTAGCCTTCTTAAGTTGACCCCTATCATGATTCTCATATCGTTGTCGTTTCCGATCCTCTAAATTCTAAGCATAATCCTGGATGCGGGAAATATCCATACCATCGAGCAGAGCGGCCGTGAAGCATTCATTAATCAGGTGTGGCCCAAGTCATACCACAAACCGATGCACTCGGTCACTCATTTCATCCACAATCGAGGTGGCATACCTCTCCAAGGAATCAAACTGGAGGCTATACTCCCGCACACTCATATTCCCTTGTTTAAGAGCAAGAACCTGTCTACCCTTGCCTGACGAATCTCTGCCGGTAAGTAATAACATAAGAAAGCCCCTAAGAACTCTTCCCATACCACTGGAGATACATTTGTCCCTCTAGACGATTCCCAAGTTTCATACCACTGAACTGTAACATCCCACAATTGGTATGAGGCCAACTCTATTGACTCAGTGTCTGATGCATGCATTACCCTCAAGGTCCTCTACATCCTATCAATAAAGTTTTGTGGGTCCTCATCCTTGTTGGATCCGGTAAACACTGGAGGGTCTAGGTTGATAAAGTCTCAAACTCTCGCGCTAATAACCCTATTAATGTGACCAACACTTGTATCTATCTGGCACTGAGCCTGAGCGGCTACTAATCTAGTCAACAACTGTATTGCACTCCGCATATCCATATCCTCATCCTGAACAATAGGTGGAGGTACTGGGTTCCTCCTCACCTCCTCGGGTGCTGGCAAAATCGGAGAACTATGTGAGGGTGTTGTATTTCCCCTCAGGGCCTCACTCTGGCCCTCACTAGATTTTGGTACTCTACTCATGCCCTCGTTTGCCACTACTTTACCCTTCTTACTAGCCATAGCGTTCCTGGTCATAGGCATTGCTGCATATATAAAACAAGTCAAAGGTCAAGGGCTTTATTTCCTATGACTCTCCTCTATTGCACGCTCTAATATCAAGAAGGAAGGGCAACCGGTCCCTAAATATACTATAGTTTCTTGCTTATATAACATGGTGCACAACAAATTTATAAACAAGACTCTACAGGACATGGCTTGTAGACAACCCTAGGACAGAACTGCTCTGATACCACTTTGTCACGACCCAACTCAGAGGGCTACGACGGGCACCCGGTGCCTACTCAATCGAGGGTCACGTACTTTTTTATTCTATAAAACTCGTCATGGCCATGATAGGCCACAGTTATATATATAATTAATAATAATAGAACTTAACTCACATATCTAATTTTAAAAGATTTATATAGATACATAGGGGCCGACAAGGCCGTTGACATATCATGCCTAAAGTTATACACAGGACACTGTCTGCAAAACCTCTAAGAAAACATGATCATAATATATAAGTCGGGACAGGGTCCCCGACATCTTCATAAAATAAAGTAACATATATGGAACATGACTCGGTAATACTCTAGGAAGATGTGGAGCTCACCAACCAAAAGCTGATATCTGGAGGCAACCTACTATGGATGGTCCTCACCTTACATATCTACTCTTGCGTGGCATGAAACAAAGCGCCCCAGGAAAAGGGACGTTAGTACGAAGAATGTACTGAGTATGTAAGGCAGAAATGAAACATAATAATAATAAGATACTATCTCGAGGAGAGGTAAGAGTCAACTTATAACTTCGGACTTGCCGCTAAGGGCGTAACATGTAGAATAAAACCCATTCGTATATAGAAATAAGACTACAAACTAGTAGTTATGATTACATCATTCTCGTAGCATTGACTGCCCAACTGATCAATGGTAACGGCCTGACCGGCCGACGCATGGTGGTAAATGTATGACTGCCCAACCAGTGGTAAATAATGATACATAACTGCCCAACCGATTGTAATGCCCAATCGGTCGTAGCCCGGTGGTAAATAAAGATGCATGATTGTCCAACAGGCCATAGCACGGTGGTAAATATATAACTGTCCAACCGGCCGTAACTCGGTGGTAAATATGTAACTTCCCAACATACAAGGTGTACACAAAAAATGTCATTATCCAAGAGATTATATAAACTCATTAAGCAACCTTGGTGTGCTTCTTTTCCCGAATCTTCCTCCTTTCCATCTATTGATTGGTCCACTTGCTTTTGTCAATTCTATTCGTCACTTAGGTCCACCCCTCCCTATTCCGTTTGTGCCTTAACTTTCAATGTTCTCGTATTGAAGAAGCAATCAAACAGAATCTATCATTAAACACCATTCAAATTTTAAGCATATTAAAAATGCATTTTGGGATGGCTTCTATAAGACATAAGAACTGCTTCAATATACTGAATATGTTCAAATACTATATAACAATTTCTCCTTTATTGGAAATTATGGATAACAAGTTAAGAAATGCAAAGCAAAAGCAGATTTTATTGGTTATATATAGTTGATGCTTTATAGGTCTAATATGTCACAAATACCCACAGTCAATATCCAAGGTAGGATAAATACGACAATCAATGATACACAAAAAAAATATACTTAGACAAGCTTAAATGTTACTTTGCGGGGATGAATAACGTAGATATCCTTAATTGCTAAGAGTAGAAATACTTAAAAAATAGTATTACGTTTACGTATCATTACTTGGATCTTGCCAAAAAAAAAAGAAGGGATAGCCCCAACATACCTGGAGTAGGAAAAATCCGTATAATATTCTTGAAAAAGATTGCACCGTACTCCTTTAGAACCGTAAATTTTACGTTACTACGGTTCTAACAATTCCCGTTGGAATTGTTTGCAAGAATTTCTTGGTAGCTTTTTTTTTCCAGTTGAAGCTTAACATTTTTTTTTGAATAAGCCTAGGTTTGAAATACTTATAATTAATTACTCCTTGCCCAAGAATGAACCAAGCTTTTTAAAGAAACCAAATCTTATCTACACTTTTTGATTTTTTACACGTTAGATGGCCACTAGTCATTATATGACTACTTAGTCATTAGCTTTGAGGTTCCTTGCTGCCACCTGTTATCCTATAATTTAATAATTAACTAGGTAATATTTCGCTATCCGATAATTATATAATTACCCGCCTAATTTAGAATTATCTCAACTACTTAAAATACTACTTACTTATTTTTAATATACTTTATCATCATACTATCGTGGTCATATGGTACCTTGTATGGTACTAGTCCGTAATTATTGGGTATTAACGCTCGACTCGTATTTTATCCCAAATCGGTAATCTTCAACGAAACTTATTTTCTTTTATTCGTGTACCCTTTATCCTCCATGACACTTACTTATCGCTTGTTATAAAGCGTAAATATGTTAATCTCAAGATAATCTCATCCCCGTCTATGTCAATTAACTAAAAACGAAACTTTTAACATATTAAAATGCGAGATGTAACAATGCCGGAACTTGTGGACCACATATGAATGGCTTTGTCCTAGCCAAGAAAATACTCAGACCTAGATATTTTTGGATGACCATGAAAACGGATTGCATCCGGTACGTACAGAAATGCCACCAGTTCCAGGTACATGTAGACATGATAAAGGTACCACCAAACGAGCTCAATGAAACAAGTATACCTTGCCTTTTGCTGCCTAGGGATATCGACTATTTCACTAAATGGGTTGAAGCGGGCACCGGTTCATTTTGGTGGCTATCGACTATTTTACTAAATGGGTTGAAGCTGCATCTTACAAAGTCGTGACCAAGAAAGTCGTCGTAGATTTTATCAAGGATCGTGTTATTTGCCGATTCGGGGTTCCCGAGTCCACTTTTACTGATAATGTCGTCAATCTCAACAATGACCTGATGAAAGCCATTTGTGAAACTTTCAAAATCAAGCATAAAAACTCCACATCATACAGGTCTCAAACGAATGGAGCTGTGGAAGCTGCTAACAATAACATCAAGAAGATACTAAGGAAGATGGTAGAAAACCACAAACAATGGCACCAGAAGTTATCCTTTCCCCTATTGGCGTACCACGGTCCGCACATCAACTGGGGCAACTCCTTATTTATTGGTTTATGGTACCGAAGTTGTCATTCTAGCCGAGGTAGAAATTCCTTCTTTAAGGATCATACAGGAAATCGAACTTAGTGATGCAGAATTGATAAGGAGCTGCTATGAGAAACTAGACCTTATAGACAGAAAAAAAATGAACACAGTATGTCACTGTCAGCTTTATCAGAACAGAATGTCTAGAGCTTTCAACAAAAGGGTCAAACCAAGGCAATTCGCACCAGGACAGTTGGTGCTGAAGAAGATCTTCCCGCATCAAAATAAAGCAAAAGGAAAATTCTCTCTTAATTGGCAAGGTCCTTACATGGTTCACCGAGTGCTAACAGGAGGAGCACTCATACTTGCATAAATGGACGGAGAAGTCTTGGCCAAAACCAATCAATTCAGACGCAGTCAAGAGATACTATGTTTAAAACTGTTTACATTTCTTTATCTGATGTAACTGAATTACGCTTGACCTAATTCCCGTTTAAGAGGGGATACGTAGGGAGCCCTGTCATATCTTAATAAAATTTTTATTTCCCCAAAACCAGTAACTGGGGAAGAATTTTGAGGAGGACCCTCAAAATGCCGGAACAAGTCCAGGCGACACCATCATATGCCAGAAAGTTAGAAATTGTTAAGTACCTGGGACAGAATTTTTAGAAGGATTCTCAAAATTTTGGAGCAGATCCAACAAATTTCGTTGCACACAGAACGGCCGAAGGATCAAACTAGGGCAGAATTTTGAGGAGGACCCTCAAAATTCTAGTGCAAGGAAGCCGCAATGTCTCTAAAAGTGTTACAGTCATTGGTTCATCTAAACTTACTCAATATTTTACTATGTTTTCTAAAATAACTCTACTTTCTTCAATAAGTGCATATTTTCGAAAACTCTATTTCCATGAAAGCCAGGTATTACCCAGGGCAACTCAAACAGGGCCTCCAAAACGGAGCTAAGCACAGCTAGCAGACAAAGGCGTGAACCAACCTCCCCTTACAAAACATACAATTTTTCTTTGGATGCAGGCACAATAGACATGACAATAACATTTTCAAATATATACACGCAGCAAAATCACTATCAATCGAGCCACCAGACACCAATATATCTCCAGTTGAGAAATATTTTACTCCTATTTATTACTTGTTCACTACATAAAGCTAAGCATGGCCTTCTCTTTGTATGAGACTAAGCATTGTCTCAAACCCTGCATGAGGTTAAGTCCTACCTCCATATTTACATAAGGCTAAGCATTGCCTTCTCTTTACATGAGACTAAGCCCTATCTCAAACCTTGTATGAGTCTAAGCCCTGCCTCCATATTTGCATATGGCTAAGCATTGCCTTCTCTTTGCATGAGACTAAACCCTGCCTCCACATTTGCATAAGGCTAAGCATTGCCTTCTCTTTTCAAGAGACTAAGCCTTGTCTCAAACCTTGGATGTAAAATATTGAGTAAATTAAACTAAGTATGAATGCTTGTAAGGTTCTCTAAATGGTTAAAGAGGCACTAGCAAAGTGACGAGGTCTAAAGCCTAAGGCAAAGTTGTTATGTTGGGGATTGCAATATAGCCAATGCACGAAACCACTCACTCTATACCTCTCGGTAGCTTGAGTGACTTTGCCCTAATTGACATTCTCAAAACCAATTGGGTTTCGAATTGTGCAAGCAATATAAGCTTAAGTCGGGTATTACTATCTCCAGGTTTAACCCTTTAATTGGGGCTATCAATCTCTTGAATACAATCCAATTTCTTGTTGGACTGATTTTACTAGACTCAAGTTCTCTTTCTCAAGAAGAGACCAAGTCAAAAAGGCATAAATTAGTGTTTGCAACCACTAATTCAACATGTAAAACACAAATCAGTCCAAATATTAACCACCCATAAATATCTAAGCCTTAAAACAAAAGACCCATCAAACACTCATACTAGGGTTGAGCCACAACCCTAGCTAATGGGTCTAGCTACTTATAATAATAGAAAAAATTAGATATTTAGATGAATAATAACCTATAAAATATAATTACAAGCTAAGATTTGAAGATTCAATATTAAACTAGCTACAAATTACTCAAAATAGACTAAAACCGCCGTTCACGTGCTTTGCTAAGATAAAGATACCCTAAAAATATGAAAAAGAAGTATTTATACAAGGCCGAATTTTCTAAACAAAAATACCCCTGATGGAGGTACCGCGAACCACGGAAAATGCACCACAGTCGCGGTGAGGCTTTTTAGCTTCACTTCTAAGTCTCTGAATCTGGCCACCGCGGACCACACTAAATGGACCGCAGCCGCGGTGGGTCTGTTGCAGCTACAATGGATTTTATGCTGCAGCGGTGCTTTGACTTATTCTTGGTACTTGAGCAGGTTTCACTCTTTTTTGAGCTGGTTTTGACTTTCTTATCACTTTTTTGACCAAACACTGCAAATAAGCACAACATGTAAGCTTTCAGGATTACTTGTATACATTTTTTATCCAAAACTCAAGCAAAAAAGGAATATAAAATAAACTAGAATCTCTACTTATTAGTTTCCACCAAATTTTTCATTTTCTCTAATTACCTCATTAAAGTCCTCTCCAATTAACCATGGAGTCTTATATGAGTCATGGATGCATTTTAAGTTTTGCCATAGTATATTACGTAAAGAGGTTGAGTTATTTGCATAAATTGAAGAAAACAACTATTTAATAGGGTTAGGCCATACCTGGACCATACAGTGCACCTCATGTGTAGTCATTGTAAGATCTTCCACTATTACCATATCTGCATTCCACAGTAATACTATACCACCTAACATTCCTTGTGCCTCAACTTGTGTCATATGTGAGAAGTTAAAATTATTTTTTAAAACTGTGCGATCATGCATGCGTGTTTCCAGTAGTACCACTAAGACATGTCTGTAATTATCCAAAGTGATCTAAATTCTCTTCTAAATTCTCCATTGTACGAACCTCTACAATTCTATACGATTAAATTCATGATAGGTTGTGGGTTGGTAGGTTCATCTAGATCAGCAACATCACTCATTGCTCCTAGTGGAGTCGGAGTGTTTTGTTGTCTTACAGGGTTCTACCTCAGGGATGGGATTATTATCATGGAATATTTCCCCTCCTGTTGGTTTTGATTTATGCTGAAGTTTACACTGCATGTTGTGAGTTCCGGAGGGCATCGGTATGAATTTTTTTGCATACTGCTCCTTTAGGCTGTAGAGATGGAAGCCCTTTAGCCATATGAACTCTGTTCTGGTTTCCCTCATTTCCTCCATAATTTGTGCTAACTCTAGCCTTGTTTTCTCTCCTAGTTCGTTGGGCGATAGAGGTGGAGTTATTGGAGGACTCAAGTATGGTGACATTGGCTCATGGACGCTCGTTGGAGACAGACTCATTGGTGCTGGTGAGAAGGAGTTCATGTGTTGGAACCATGGTGCATAGATCATCCCCGTGTGGTGTTGTGGGTAGAATGGGAGAGACCCTATGAGTTGATTGAAGCTGTATAGCGGTGGAATTGTTGGGTGAGCCCATGATGACTATGTCGATGATGAGGGCCTGGTTTGGTCCAACATTAGTAGTCTGTGGATGTTGGAACACTGTGACTGAGTCACTGCCTTCATCCCTAGTCTCATCCCTTCTGTGGCAATCTCTGCAAGATGAGTTGGGTTTTGGACTAGTAAAATTATCTCTTGATTGTTTAGTTCCATTGAAAAGATTAGAGAGTATCACTGTAGCCCTATCTCTAACCATGATTGGAGTGGATATTCCAGTTGTGGTGTTTGGCAAGTGTATATCAGCAGAGTTGTAGGTTGTGGATGAGGTGGGCAACTCATGATCAGGCATGGGAAGTAAAAGTGTTGGTTGATGATTTGGTGGTTTTCTCTGAAGGTTGTGTACCAAGGTCTTTGCATTTTGGATAGTTGTATTTGAGGGTGTTATATTGTGGTTTGGCAGGATGTTTGGATTTACAGTCCTAGTAGTAGTGGTAGAGGTTTCATTGTGTATAGTAGATGTATGGTTAAGTATAGGCAATGGATTATCACATGGAGGGTAATCATGATGTACCATCATAATTGGAGAAGAGTGTGGTGTGTTTGAGGAAGGGAGTTTAGGGATTGGGTGGGTGGCATGCAAAGAGACGACTTGTAGGTGGTCAGAAATGGAAGTGTAAAGATTTTATCAGATCTTTATTCTGATGTGGCGTGTATAGGTATATGAGGGGTTTTTGGTGAGTCAGTTGTATTGACTTTTGTAGAAGATTGTAGTATAGTGTCCATTAGGTCATTAGTGGGTGAATCATTCCCTTTTTTAAAACAATTGTTATAAGTTGACTTAGTGGTTAGCATGTGTAATTCATTTTGTGGTCTGCGTTGAGTGTTCCTATTGTATCTTACAGGTGATGTTTTTTTGGAAAATTGATTGTTTTCCATTCGGAGTCCTTTATAGGAGTTATTGATGTGGTGGAGGAAGTATGCGGTGTCAGCGTGTTTTAAATGTGCTATAGTTGAATCAGAATTTAATACAAGCTGGGGGGGCTTTGAGCTTTGTTAATTGGTGAATAATTTCTGTAAAGAGGTGTTATTGCAACTAGGGATTGTATCCTCACTTTAGAATCTATGTTGGCACTAAAATGTGATTTGCATCTGAATCAGATATTATCAGTATTTGCTCAATTCCAGATTTTCTTGAATGATACGGTTTGCTTCAAGTATATTTGCTGAATCGTGTAGTGGGCTACCATCTTTGGACCAATTGCAATTACCTCCCCCTTCCACAATCAGGCTGCCAAGTTGGGCTTCACTTTGAGCCTAGCCATTTCACATGTTGAGTTGGCAGTAATTGTCAATCAGACGGGGTTTTTTGACCATGCTCGGCCCTTCCACAATTAAATAAGGGTGGTATGTTACTAGTTCGTTGTTTTGTTAAATTGTTAGCTTAAGCTTTAGCTTGAAATCAATTAGAAATTCCCCATGCCTTTAATCGATTAGCCAAGTCCTTTGATGATTTGAGGGGACCATATTAGCCAAATGTACAATTTATGGCCCTCAAAGTTTAGTTTGCGTTTTCCTTTAAAATTGGAATTGAGGCGTCGCATGCCAAATAAAACCTAAAATGCATGGCCCTCATTTAATTAATATTTTAACCCTTAGAACTCGAGGCATGCCATTTAGTTGAATTTCCATGGCCCTCGCAAACTTGAAAGTGCGGTGTTGCTTTAGGCACATTATTTTTAATAATTTACCTTCCTAAACTCGGGTGCGCATTTGTGTGACCCAAATCCAAACCTCAACAACATTAAATAAAATATGTCGAGATCCGCGGGTGCATTTATGTGACGTGTTTCGAGACTTTTTTTAAACGACGTTGCAATTTTCCTTAAAAATAATTAAAGCGGCTAATAAGTTAAAATATACCATAGGCTGAAACGTGTATTAAAATCAAATAACATGCCAGTTATAACAGTTGAGCGACCATGCTAGAACCGCGGAATCCGAGAATGCCTAACACCTTCTCCCGGGTTAACAGAATTCCTTACTCAGATTTCTGTGTTCACGGACTGTAATACAGAGTCAATATTTTCCTCGATTCGGGATTTTGAACCGGTGACTTGGGACACCATAAAATTATCCCAAGTGGCGACTCTGAATTTTAAATAAAATGATCTCGTATCGATTGTCACTTTAAATTTGAAAAAACTCCCTTACACCCTTCCGGGGTAGTAAAAAAGGAGGTGTGACAGCTCTGGCGACTCTACTAGGGACCGAAACCCAGAATCTCTAGTTCAGGGTTCAAGAATGCGAGCTTAGAATAATTGTTATATTTGGCTTTATTTATTATCTGGTTTTATTACATGTTTGGGCCTAATGTACAAAATGTCGCTTTTACCGCTTTGATATTATCTGAACTGTATATAAACTAGTATGAAACCCTTCTCTTCTCATCTTCGGGGATGTGCACACTGGCTGTGACTCCCTATTCTATTAGTGTCATACCTTGAGATAAGAAAGAGACTCGGACAAGTTACTATGCCGAATGGCTCTTTGGTTCCCGGTACATAGCCCCATCCTCGGCTCGAATTGTCTGCTCGGGTACACAAGTCTCGAACAAATACCCAGGTTTTGAACCTAGAAATAACTCAGTCTCATGCCGGAAACCTAGTAGGAGCGTTTGTTTGCATCATGTGCATTTCACTTTGGAGACTCAACACAGGGGTTAGGTCTATCTAGGACAGGTATACCCGAAATAAAAAGACTATCCTGATGCATCTTACTTGCTAGTTGTGCATTCATTGCTTCAGATTTGCATGTTGACCGGCTTATAGGGGAAAAGTTGAGAGAAGGAAAGTCAATGTGAGGGCTGAGAGAAATAACTATCTGTTTTTGAAAAACCAATGTCTAAAATATACTGAAACTCTGCCGAAATTTCGAAAAAAGGGTTTTTTAAAAATAGTTGGTTTTTGTTTTGTCATAATTACCCGAACTACACCAGTTTGACTCTCACCGGATGTGGGATACGTATGAAACCCCCATCGGGTCCAACTTCCCTTTTGCAAAAATAGCCCAAAAGAACCAAAAATTTTATCGCTTTGTTGTAATAAGTAAGGTGGTAGAAGGCTGTTTTTGCAAGAACAGCAAGTCTCTTTTTTCAAATTTTTGGCCGGTTAGCAAGTACAGCCCTAAAATCTTCTCCTCTGAAGTACTGAAGGGTCGTATTTGCAAAGCCGTGTTTTATTTTTTGAAATGAAATTTTTAAAAAAAGTAGTGTTAGATTTTCTTGAGTCAAATGAGTCAAGATTTTGCTTAATCACCCTAATAAATGTGCAGAATGAGCACGAGTCAAAATTTGCCAAGATCCCCTTGGAGTTGTATATGTGGTGGGAAGATTTTGGTAAATCAAGGCAAGGTAAGGTCAATGTATACTTGGGAGGTCTCATCGGGTTATTGAAGATCAGTCCTAGAGGAGACATCATAAAGGCGTTGGTTACATTCTGGGACCCGGCCCACAACGTGTTTCATTTCTCAGATTTTGAACTCACCCTAACTTTGGAAGAAATAGCCGAATATATTGGGAGCGCTGAGGTTCCTATGAGACACAAATATCTGATTGCTCCAAGAGTCATCGCTGTGCACAGGTTCCTAGATTCCTTAAAGATAAGAAGGGTGGTCCACAACCCAGATTTGGCAGCTGGTTTTTCCACTCCGCAGTTTATATACCAGCGATATGGAAACATAGGAGGGTTTAATAATCCAGAAACCAAGATTTGTAGCAAAGGGAATCGCCTCAAATAGGAAGAACACATGTGCTTTGCTTTTATGGTGGTATTCCTGGGTCTTGTGGTGTTTCCTAGGAAAGATGGAAATATCGATATACGGATAGTTGGGGTCATCAGCACTTTGCTTACTTAGGCCAAAAGCACCCTCACACCCATGATAGTGTCTGAAATCTTCCGCGCTCTCACAGCCTGCAAAGCCGGAGGAGACTTTTTTGAAGGGTGCAACTTGTTGCTACAGATGTGGATGATTGAACATCTATGTCATCGTCCTCAATTCATGAACTATGGGTCAACAGAGAAAAACTGCATAGAGGAATTTTATATAAGGGTCAACGGGTTTAGCCTGCCAGAAGGGGTCACAGAATGGATATCACATCTCCATTCCATCACTACAGACCAAATATAATGGACTTTTGGGTGGCTTCCTATAGATGAAATCATGTACATGCCAGCTACCGAACCTCACTTCCTCCTGATGGGTCTTATAAGTATCCGGCCTTATGCCCCATACCGGGTTTTGAGACAGTTGGGGAGATGTCAAATAATTCCAAAAGGTGAAGACCTTAGTGCTCAGGTAGTCGAGATTGGTCCTGATGGTCAGTTTCATGAAGCAGCAGTCCGCCATATTTGGAGCGAGTGTCAGTACATGACGGAAAATACCTGTGGGTGCGATCTATCCAAAGGTGAAGTTTTACTAGGTTACCTTGCTTGGTATAAAAGGGAAATTGAGTTTGGAAGGCCCGCCAAAAGACCCCATCTTCAAGAATTTGTCGAGGCATCACAAGCGCAATGGGATTTGTTGGCCAAAGAAAATGAATATAGGGCTACCATAAGCAAGCTGGAAAAGCAAGTCAAGGACCTTCAATTCGAGAATGGTTTGCAAGCCGCCGCAGATGAGGGTGAGAAGAAAAGGCTAGCCAAGGAAAATGAAGCCCTTTAAGCCCAAATTCGGGAAATGAAAATATCAACTGAAAATCCCGCCAAAGGTGCAAAAGATGAAAGGCTTATAAAGAACCTTAGGCAGAAGATGAGTGAGTATGGTTTTGATTTGAACAAGGCGGAGGGTGAATTAGCAAAGGCTCGAACAAAATTGGCTAAGAATGCGGAAGAACGAGAGCGCTTGGTTAAACAGTTAAAAGGAAAATATGACAATAAGGTTGTGGGGTTGAAGAAAAGGGTTACCATCTTTGAGAACAAAATGATCAAGCAAGCAAAAGAATTTAAGGCAGAAATAAAACACTGTTATGCAGCGATGGCACAGTTAGAAAGAGATCTGCAACACCTTCAAGAATAGAATCATATAGCTGAACAAAATTTGGAAGCTAGGGCCTAACAGATTGGGCGTTTGTTGCAAGAAAAGGGCGTCATAAGAGAAAGGGTCAGAAGGATCGCTGATTACATCACAACGAAATGCAGTAAGTGTGAGGACATGACTAGGTCCATGTTCTTCGCCACTGTGATGACCTTTGTCCACCAGATAGTGGAAAATCTCTACCACCTCCAAGGGGATTTGGCGCATAGGCCCGTGGCGAGACCGAATGACGTCTCGCGGGCCCTATGAGCAATTGAGGCATTGATGTATTTATGATTTTCATTGGAGTATGTTAGTCTGTATTTTCATCTTGGAGTCTGTTAGTCTGTTTTCAAGTCTGTCTATTAGTTTCTTCTTCAAGTCTGTTAGTTTTTGAGTCTTTGTAATCAAAACGTTCATTTCATAAAAAAATTTGAAAATCCCAAAATATTTTTATTATTTATTTTTAAACTTATCCTCCAAAACTATGCAAACATCTGATTCATGCAGGATCATGGTACGTATGCAATATCTATAGGATTCGATCATAACCAAAAAGAAAAAAGAGAGAGAAAAGAAAAAAAAGAGGAAAAGAGAGGAAAAACAAGAGAGAAAAGAAAAGAAAAAGAGAGAGAAAATAAGAACCCGTGAGAAGGAAACAATGGCAAAACAAGAAAGAGAAATGAGAGAATAAAGAACAACGAGAAATCAAGCGAAAAAGAAGAAGAAGAAGAAGAAGAAACATAAAGAAAAAGAGAAGTTGCAAGAGAAAAGCCGGGATGACGCAACCAACCGTTCAAATGCATGATAGAAATGGTTAACTGCTTAGGTTCATTACATTACCCCAAATGTGCAGTTGCCTATCTGTTAAGCTCTAACTGCTAACAAATTTGTTGTTGATAATCAGTATAGGAAGTTGGTTAGTTTGTTGGCATTCTGGCAACTCACCCATACAACACCCAGTCCAAAACAAGTCGATCATGGCTAACCAGAAACTTGATGCGAGTGTTATCGATCCGTCAAGAGAGGGGGAAGAATCGGATGTGAATTTGAAAGAAGAGATGTATAAGCTGAAACAACAGATGGCCGAGATGTACGAAGCATGGGTAAAAGGACACCCGCCACTACTTAACCCCGCCAACCCTGCCTTTGTCCCGCCATTGACTCAGTCCCAGGAACCCCCCACGGCCGATTCATCTCCAGGCTTTCCCATTTAACACCACTATCAAGGCACTACTTCCCAAACACCACAAGCTCCACCAACTAAACCAGTTCTATGCCCTCCTCCACCAGCCACTCCTATTTTTGTGGCACCCCCACCCGCTACACTCCACCGATCCTCTAGCGAGCCCTTATTCCAGGCCCATGATAACCAATATTACCCCCCATAGCCCACATTCAAAGCTCCAAAACCCTATTCCTACACTCCTCATTTTGATCTCCCTGTGGAAACTGAGAAACCATCTAAAAATCCTGAACAAGAGGAGATGTTTAGGAAGGTTAAGAGCCTGGAACAGTCCTTCAGGAATATGCACGGGTTGGGAGGTCAGGTAAGCGTGACTTACAAAGATCTATGTTTATTTCCAGATGTTCAGCTGCCGGTAGGATTTAAGATGCCCAAGTTTGATTTTTATTATGGGCATGGAGACCCAGTGGTGCACTTGAGAGGTTTCTGTAGCAAAATGAGGGGAGCTGGCGGGAAAGACGAGTTGTAATGGCATATTTCAGTCAAAGTTTGAGTGGTTCGGCGCTGGAGTTGTACACTCGGCAGGATCACGAAAGATGGTATACATGGGATGATCTATCCCAAGCATTCGCTTGTCACTTCTAGTACAATCTCGAGATTATCTTTGACAAAGATTGAGAAAAAGTACAATGAAAGCTTCAGGGAGTATAGTTTTTGATGGAGAGAACAGGCAGCAAGGGTTGACCCTCCAATGAAAGAAAGTGAAATGGTGGATTATTTTCTGCAGGCCTTAGAACCTACTTACTACGGTCATCTGGTATCAGTTATAGGCAAGTCCTTCAATGAAGTGGTGAAAATGGGCAGTATGGTAGAATAAGGACTTAAGTCAAACAAAATCATGAGCTATTCGGCTATTAAGGCAACCACCCAGGCCATTCAAAGCGGAACTGGGGGAGTAATTGGAAAGAAGAAGAAAGAGGATGTGGCAACGATTGATTCAAGAGCTTGGTTCGGACCTAGGGTCTCATCTCACCACTATAATCAGGCTCGACCCCATCACCAAACCTAGCCCCATACTCCGTATAATCCACCCCAACACTACTACCCACCACCAGACCCTTATTGTTTTGTCCACCACGCCCAAACATACAACCAACCCTCCACCCACGCACAATGGCATGCGCCAGCCCTATAAAACACCTACCCACCCCCATGAGCCTACTGAAACCCTCCTAGACCAGATTTCCGGCCCAATCAAGCATTTAAAAATGATATATTGCAGAAGAAGAAAACCTTTACTCCATTAGGAGAGTCCTATAGTAGTTTGTTCCACAGGCTGAGACAATTGGATATGCTGAGGCCGATTGAGTCAAAATTACCAAATTCACCCCGAGAAATCTTGATTAATCTGTAAGTCGTGAATATTGTTCTGGTGCTTCGGGGCACGCCATGGAGAAATGCTGGCAATTGAAAAATGCTATCTAAGAGCTCATTGATACAAATCAGATTGAAGTTCAAGCTCCGGAGGCGCCCAACATCAACCCGAACCCATTGTCAACCCATCAGGAGACAAATATGATCGAGATAGTGCATAAGGGAGGGGAGCCCAAGAAACCTTCACATTCTGTCATGTTGATTCGGTCCAGCGAGGTCAAGCCGGGTGAAAAATCAATAAGTGAGAGATCAGTGATTGAATTGAGCGGTACAAATAGTGAACCATCTGCGGTAGTCGAGAAAGAGTTCTCAAGTGATGTTGCAGTAAAACAAGAAAGGGCAAAAGTGGTTGTGCCATGAGTGGCGAATAAGCCTGTCGTAATTGTGAAGGGTGCCCGCACAGATCTGGTCATTATCAAGCCTGTAACCCAGTTACCAATAGTGAACAACAAGGCTATCCCGTAGAATTATGAACGGGTGATAGTGACTTACAAAGGAAAAGAAGTTAAAAAAGAAGTCTATGAGACCTATGGATTGACTCGGTCAGGGAGATGCTTTGCCCCCGAGGAGTTAAGAAAAGCTAAAACCTCCAAAGATAACCCAGTGCTAGTAAAGAAAGCTGTGACCGAAGAAGAGGTAGAAGTGTTTTTGAGAAAGATGAAGGTGCAAGACTATTCCATTGTGGAGCAGTTGAGGAAGACGCCTACTTAGATTTCATTGTTAATCCATTCAAATGAGCATCGACGGGCCTTGATGAAAATCCTGAACGAGGCCCACATTCCTAACAAAATCTCAGTAAACCATTTGTAAAAGATAGCCAACAAGATATTTGAGGTAAACAGAGTCACTTTTTCTTATGATGAGTTGCCCGTGGAGGGTACTGAGCATAATAGAGCCCTCTATCTTACAGTGAAATGCGAAGATTCCGTGGTTACCTAGGTATTGGTCGACAATGGTTTCAGTGCGAACATTTGCCCTCTCTGCACTCTGAACAAGTTGAAAGTGGATGATGAAAGGATTCACAAGAATAGTATCTGCGTGCGGGGATTTGACGGTGGAGGGAAAGATTCAGTTGGGGATATAGTCCTTGAGCTAACAATAGGACCAGTTGATTCACCATGGAATTCCAGGTGCTGGATGTGGCTGTCTCCTACAATCTACTGTTAGGTCGACCCTAGATTCATGCTGCCAAAGAAGTCCCGTCTACTCTGCATCAGATGGTCAAGTTTCAATGGGATAGACAGGAAATCATTCTGCACGGCGAAGATAATATGTGTGTTCCCAGTGATGCCATTCTTCCATTCATTGAGAAGATGACAAGGGACCTTGGGTCTATTAGGTTTTTGACACAGTATCAGTCGAGAAAATTCCAGAAAGGAAATGCGTTCCAATGCCAAGGGTAACCACCACATCAGTCATGGTGGCTTTTGAAATGTTGAAAAATGGTTTTGTACCTGGTAAGGGTTTAGGTGCATCTCTGCAAGGTATAGTACAACCGGTGTCTCTCCCCAAAAACTTGGATACATTTGGTTTGGGATTCAAGCCCACAACAGTAGACGTGAAAAGAACCAGAAAATTGAAACAGAGGGCATGGGTCCTCCCAAAGCCGGTCCCATGTCTCTCTAGATTGTTTGTCAAGCCTAGCACCAAAAAGCGCCCAGAACAACAGTTCCTAGTTTTGTGGGTATTCTTGATAAAGAGTTGATTGAAAGTTTCGAAAGGTTGTTCGATAATGTAAACATGGTGGAAGTTGGAGAAGGTTCCAGCAAGGTGGATGTGCAATTTGTCGGGCCCAGTGCAAAGATTAACAATTGGGAAGCTACTCCTCTCCCTACCCGGAAGAAGTTTTGGTAGTTTGCTTTGATTTTCTTTCAGTTTATCTGGATTATTCCAGGGTTGTAATTCAGATTCTATGTTCCATCCGTTTGGATGTATAAACCTTGTTATCTTTTGATTTCAATGAAATGCAATTTCCCTTTTTCATCATTCCTAATAGTTTTATTTTTCTGTTTCTTTTCTTCCTTGTACAATTCTTTTTATGCCGGTGCCAATGACATGACATGCATGAGGAATCTTCGCCCCAGTCTTAAAAGCCAATCTAATTCTGAAATAATAATTCAAGAAATAGAGTGTAATGATGAATCGGAATATGATGAGGACGAGGCCTTTGAAGAGATTAGTAAAGAATTAAGCCATTTTGAAGAAAAAACCCAAGCCCAACCTGAGTGATACCAAAGTAATCAATTTAGGGGACCCAGATAATATCAGAGAAACTAAGATAAGTGTCCATCTTGAACCGCAACTCAGGGAAGAGATGATTAAAGCATTATTTGAGTACAAAGATATTTTTGCATGGTCATATGATGACATGTCGAGTCTAAGCACTGACTTGGTGGTTCACAAATTGCCCACTGACCCGGCATTTCCTCCCGTCAAACAAAAGTTGAGGAAATTCAAAACCGACATGAGTGTAAAGATCAAAGAAGAGGTCACAAAGTTGTTCGATGCAAAAGTCATTCGAGTCGCGCGGTATCCTACTTGGCTAGCCAATGTTGTGCCTATGCCAAAGAAGGATGGTAAGACCAAAGTGTGTGTTGATTACCGTGATCTCAACAAGGCAAGTCCAAAGGACAACTTCCCGCTGCCAAATATCCACATTTTGATTGATAATTGTGCCCAACATAAGATTGGGTCTTTTGTGGATTGTTATATGGGATATCATCAGATCGTAATGGATGAGGAAGATGCAGAAAAAATGACATTCATCATGCCATGGGGAACATACTACTACCGGGTCATGCCTTTTGGTTTGAAAAATGCTGGGGCAACTTACATGAGGGCAATAACGACCATATTCCATGACATGATACACAAGGAGATCGAGGTTTATATGGATGATGTAATCATAAAGTCTAGAAAGCAGTCTGACCATGTTAGAGATTTGAGAAAGTTCTTCCAAAGGCTTCGCAGGTACAATCTTAAGCTCAATCCTGCAAAGTGCGCATTTGGGTGCCATCTGGAAAACTGTTGAGATTCATAGTCAGTCATCAAGGTATTTAATTGGACCCGTCAAAGATCAAATATATCCAAGAATTACCACCCCCAAGGAATAAGACTGAGGTGATGAGTTTATTAGGGAGGTTGAACTACATCAGCAGATTTATTACTCAACTTAGGACAACTTGTGAGCCTATCTTCAAATTGCTGAAGAAGGATGATGCGGTCAAGTGGACAGATGAGTGTCAAGAAGCATTTGATAAGATGAAGGGGTACTTATCAAACCCACCTGTGTTGGTGCCACCAGAACCAGGGACACCTTTGATTCTGTATTTGACGGTGCTGGACAATTCATTTGGTTGTGTGTTGGGTCAGCATGACATCACCGGTAGGAAGGAGCATGCCATCTATTATCTCATCAAGAAGTTCAAATCTTTTGAGGTTAAGTACCTCACCTGGAAAGGACATGTTGCGCCCTAACTTTGGTAGTACAGAAGTTGAAGCATTATTTGTCATCTTACACTACTTATCTCATCTCTCGTTTGGATCTGCTAAAGTATATCTTTCAGAAGCCTATGCCTACAGGGAGGCTTGCAAAGTGGCAGATCTTGCTAACAGAATTTGACATCGTCTATGTGACTCAAACTACAATGAAAGCACAGGCATTGGCCGACCATTTGGCCGACAATCCAGTGGATGAAGAATATGAGCCTTTGAAGACTTACTTCCCTGATGAAGAGGTAATGCACATTGATGAGTTGGAACAAGTTGAAGAGCCAGTTTGGAAACTTTTCTTTGATGGAGCTGCTAACATGAAAGGCGTTGGAATAGGAGCTATACTTATTTCTGAAATAGGGCATCACTACCCTGTTACGACTCAGCTTCGTTTATATTGTACTAACAACATGGATGAGTACGAGGCATGCATTTTGGATTTGAGGTTAGCTGCCGACATGGGTGTCCAGGAAGTCTTGGTCTTGGGAGACTCGGAGTTTTGGTGCACCAAATTCAGGGAGAATGGGAAACACAAGATTTGAAACTCATACCGTATCGATAATTTTTGCATGATCTTTGTCAGCGATTTCGATCAGTAGAGTTCAGGCATATTTCAAGGATCCATAATGAGGTTGCCGATGCTTTCGCTACTCTGGTGTCAATGTTACATCACCCAGATAAGGCTTATGTTGACCCTTTGCATATTCAGGTCCATGATCAGCATGCTTACTGTAACATGGTGGAAGAAGAACTTGATGGTAAGCCGTGGTTCCACGACATCAGGGAATACATCTCAAGGGGAGTATATCCGGTACAAGCCACAAGTGATCACAAGAGAACAATTCGTCGTTTGGCAAGTGAATTTTTCTTCAGTGGAGGAGTTTTGTACAAAAGAACCCCAGATCTTGGATTGTTAAGATGCATAGATGCTAGACAGGCCACAACTATCATGACCGAAGTACATTCTAGAGTTTGTGGACTGCATATGAGTGGGTACGTTCTGGCAAAGAAGATTCTCTGAGCAGGTTATTATTGGCTCACCATGTAGCGAGATTGTATCAGTTTCATGCGTAAATGTCATCAATGCCAAGTACACGGAGATTTGATTCATTCTCCACCATCTGAATTGCACACAATGACTGCACCATGGCCTTTTGTTGCTTGAGGCATGGATGTCATTGGACCGATTGAGCCAGCAACATCCAATGGGCACAGGTTCATTCTATTAGCCATTGATTATTTTACCAAGTGGGTTGAAACTAAAACTTTCAAGTCTGCGACCAGAAAGCAGTGGTCGATTTTGTGCACTCAAATATCATCTGCCAGTTCGGGATCCCAAAGGTGATCATTATAGATAATGGTGCTAATCTAAATAGTCATCTGATGAAAGAGGTATGTCAACAGTTTAAGATTACGCATCGCAATTCCACCCCATACCGCCCCAAGGCGAATGGAGCAGTCGAGGCAGCCAACAGGAACATAAAGAAGATACTTTGAAGAATGGTGGAGGGTTCCAGGCAGTGGCATGAAAAGTTGCCCTTTGCATTGTTGGGTTATCGCACTACTATTCGCACTTCAGTAGGGGCAACTCCTTATTTGTTGGTATATGGCACTGAAGCAGTGATACCCGCAGAAGTTGAAATCCCATCCATTCGGATTGTCGTTGAAGCCGAAATTGATGATGAAGAGTGGGTCAAAACCCGCCTGGAGCAATTGAGTTTGATCGATGATCAAAGATTGGCAGTAGTGTGTCATGGCCAGTTGTATCGACAGAAAATGGCAAGAGCATATAACAAGAAGGTGCGTCCATGGATGTTTGAAGTGGATCAACAAGTATTGAAACGTATCCTTCCATGTCAGGCTGAAGCAAAAGGCAAGTTTGCCCCAAATTGGCAGGGGCCGTTCACCGTAACGAGAGTGTTATCCAATGGTACTTTATGTTTAACAGATATAGAAGGCAATTGTGTAGACATGGCTATCAATTCTAATGCAGTCAAAAGATATTATGTATGATTTCTCTGGTTTAAATTGTATTTGTTTGCACTTGGCATGTTTTGAAGATTGGAATGACGAAGGCATTTTGTTCTGCTACCTAAACACTTAATCCTCTGTTACCCCTTTTGAGACTTATTTATTTCCTTTTATACCCCTATTTGGAATCAGTAGCAAAGTTCAGAAACGCAGTCGCAAAAGATAAGTAAAGGAAAAGAGAGAAAAGAAAAGAAAAAAAAAGAAGGAAAAAAATGAAGTAAAGAAAAGAAAAAGAGAAAACAACAAAATAACAAAAAGAGAAAAAGGAAGAAAGAAAAAAAGAGAAAGAAAAGAAAGAGAAAAGAGAAAATCACAACAACAAAGCCATTTCTATGTCATGAACTACGTTCGAACTGATTCCTTTTAAGGATACGTAGGCAGTCTCACGGTTCGGTCCAATCAAAGTAAAAATTTAAAAGTTCCCCAAGCAAAGAAACTGGGGCAGAAGTTGTGGTTATAAGAAATCTAATTCCGAAAGTTGTAATCTTGAACCTATTTGAATTGTTTTGAACCTATTGATACCCTTTCTTTCTAACCCATCCAAACCCACATTATGGTCCAAAAAAGAACTTCCGATCAGTCTTAGAGTGATGCCAAGTCGATCAAGTGGAGGCGATTCATATCAGGGGCAACACTCCGGTCCAAACAAAGAAAATGAAATTGAGAGAGTCTTATTGGTGAAAACCCACGCGGGCACCATAAGGCGACAAAAGCTGAGAGAAATCAAAATGAGAGAGCCTTACTGGTGAAAACCTTCACAGGCACCTTAAGGAGAAAGTGAGTTGAGAGATGAACAAACGAGATAGGTTGTTGATGAAAATCTTTCTGGGCACCGCAAGCTAAACAAGGACAAGGTTTTGGTGAAGAAATTGAGTTTTGAAGATCTTGGAGCGTAAAGTACAACAACTGAAAGTTGATTGGGTGGATAGACTGGGCCGATTAATCCGAAATGCATGTCATGACCATTGGTGTCGGCTGCTCCACTCAGATAAGTTTCTTTTCTTTTTCCCTTTCCGACAGTCTTCCAGTTGTGGATTTTTCTTATCCCCAACTCTCAAAGTCATTGCATTTCATTTCTTCTGGGTTTATTTCTCTAAGATGTATCCAATGTCAGTTCTGTTTAAGCGAATAAGAAAGGATTTCAAAGCTCTCTACCAACTTCAAAAATTGCACAAAAGCACAGCGCAACCAAAGCATTGTTAGAGATAGTATGATGTGAAATGGGATATAAAGGGCCAGGAAAAGTTCCGATGAAATGGTTTAGTAATTTCGTGGGAGATGTAGAGGTGCAGATAGATGGGTTAGAGATATAACACAACAGTTGGGTATAGAACACTCGGGTTATCCAAGGTTATGAGGGTAAAAGTCAGTCAGAAAGTCAAGCGGTTCTTGGCCAGTTCAGGGAAGCTAGTCAAAGCAGAGCACGACAACAGAGAGGCCACCTTCAGCAAGAATGCCACAATCTAACCACCATATTTTAAACTGACAAGATGTTTCTTTGATTGAGACAGGAGCAGAAAATTTCGTTCGCTTCGGAGAAACCCTTCGCAAGGAAAAACAAGCACCAGACAGGTTTGACCGTAAATTCTCAGGACCCTCCTAGAAAATGGGACCTAGTTTTAAATTCAAAACAATCATGAGTAGCAAGATCTAGTATAAATGTACCCCCAAAGGAATATAAATTGGCTTCAAAGTTTTCATGCTTGAGATAAGATTCAATTAAGAGTTTTCAGGACCCTCCTGAATAATGGGACATAGCTTTAAGATTTCCATTAGATTACAAGATTTAGCGTAAGTTCTGTTGTAGGGTAGTATAATTCAGCCGTAAAAGTTGTCACTCTTAAGATAAGACTTGATTTTTTGATTTTCAGGACCCTCCTGGATAAGGGAATGTAGTTTTAAGACCCTCTTAGATAACAAGGTTTAGTGGGAGTCATAACTTTAGAAGATATAATTTGGATGTAAAGTTGTTATTTAACTAGGAGTTTTCAGAACCCTCCTGGATAATGGGATTTAGCTTTCAAATTCATAGATATATTTGGTGAAAAGATTCAATTAACACTCATAGATACGCCCAACACCAAACTGGGGCAGGAAAATTTCTTTTATTTTGTTTGTTTTGTTGTAATCAGGTTCAAAGGCAGTAGTTTCAGGGAATAGGGTTCATGTTTTGGCAATCAGGCGCCCACCTGGAGAGCAAGGGAATATATTTCAAGTTTTTTCAATCAGGCGCCCACCTGAAGAGTAAGGGAATACAGTTCAAGTTTTGGCAATTAGGTGCCCACCTAGGGAATAAGGGAGTATAGTGCCAGTTTCGGCAGTCAGGCGCCCACCTGGAGAGAAAGGGAATACAGTTCAAGTTTCAACAATCAGGCGCCCACATGGAGAGTAAGGGAGTACAACTAAGGTTATGGTAATCAGGTGCCCACCTGGAAAGAAAGGGAATATAGTTAAAGTTTTGGCAATCAGGCGCCCACCTGGAGAGAAAGGGAATACAATTAAAATCTTGGCAATCAGGCACCCACCTGGACAACAAGGGAATACAGTTCAAGTTTTGGCAATCAGGCGCCCACCTAGAGAGCAAGGGAGTACAATTCAAGATTTGGCAGTCAGGCGCCCACCTGGAGAGCAAGAGAATACAGTTCAAGTTTCGGCAATCAGGTGCCCACCTGGAGAGCAAGGGAATACAATTGAAGTTTTGGCAACTAGGCGCCTACTTGGAGAGCAAGGGAATACAGCTAAGGTTTTGGTAATCAGGCGCCCACCTGGAAAGCAAGGGAATACAGTTCAAGCGTTGTAATCAGGCGCCCACCTGGAGAGCAAGGGAATACAGCTAAAGTTTTGGTAATCAGGAGCCCACCTGGAAAGCAAGGGAATACAGTTAAAGTTTTTGGAAATCAGGCGCCCACCTGGAGAGCAAGGGAGAACAACACCAGTTTTAAGGAAGGGAAACAATTTAAGTGTCGGTAATCAGGAGTCCACCTGGAGAATAAAGTAACTCAAAGTATTGGTAATCAGGAGCCCACCTGGAGAACGAAGGGAAAACAGCAATATTCGAAGGAAGACGATTCAAGTTCAGCAATCAGGCGCCCACCTGGAGCAAAGGGAAAGCATCCGAGATTACAATTCGAGTCGACAACAAAGGGACTTCACCTGGAGAATACAAGTCAACAAGGCAACAGGAATTGCAAGATCAAGTTTGAAGATATAGATAGGATTCTTGTAATTCATAAATCATAGTTTAGTCTAGCTCCTTTTATTTTGTCACGGTGTAATAAGGAGTTCATTAAGCAGTAGTAGCAGCAGCAGCAGTAGCAGCAACGGTGAAATCACAGCTCCATGCTAGTCCTAGCTACCGAGACTTCCCGAACTACACTGACCTGATTTCTTTATAGCCAAGGATATGTAAGCAATCTAGGAAGTAGGGTGCGGTCAAATCATTCAAAAATGCTTCCCACGGAGTATTAAAACGAGCAAAAATTGCTCGTATCTGCTTACTTTGTCTTTGCATGAAAACTCTTCGTGTTTCCGAGCAAAGAGGGGCAGCTGCGAGCACGTGATTTTTGCCCTATATGAATTAATCCCATAGATTCAAGAAAATAAATTTCTCCCGTTATTTGCAATTTTGTAGATTTTTTGTGGCATCTTTTGTCGAGTGTTTGCATTTGTCTGTGCACGTTTATTTTATTTAATTAATGAAAAATACAAAAATATATTGCATTTGCATTTAGGATTTAATTATACATTTTTCAGATTAACTAGCAAATTAATTGTTTTATAAAAATGGAAAAATCACAAAAAAATAACTTATTTTGCATTTTTTAATTTTAGTTTTTGAAATTTGGTTGTTTTTCCTTTAATTTGGTTTTAGTCAATTGTGGTAATTATTAGTTAGAGTTAATTAATTCAATATTGTAGGATTAATTTGATTTAGGAATTAGTTTAGGTTTTATTTTTTTTAATTTTATTTTTAAAAGAAATTAAAAGGAGTTTGAAAAATAAAAAGAAATTGATTTGAAAGAGAAAGAAAAATAAAGAGGAGAGTCTGAATTGGGCTAACAATCATTTAAATTCTCCCCAAACCCAAAGATTCTATACTGAAGCCCGTCGAAATTGGCCCAAACCCAGCCAATACCCGGTCCAGCCCAACTTCCCAACCAAACGACGTTGTTCGTAAGGTAATAGATCTGGGCCGTTAATCTTTTTCAATCCAACGGTTGAGGAACGTCCCCTCCTTTTTGATATAATTGTCCGAAATTCACAGAGAAATATCGTATTCTGTACTTCAACTCCCTCATCCCTAACCCTAAGACCCCCCCGCCCTGAGTTTCTTCACCATTTCCGACCAGCGGCGAGTCTCCAAACTCAACCAAATTTTGACCATATAACCCTCGTTGCCTCCCCATTCGAAATCCATCATTAGTTTTCTCCAAAAATTATCCAATCCTTGCAAATTTCAAATCTCGGAAGGTAGAAAATCCGAGTTGTTCTATCTTCTCTGATTCTTTTGTTTTCCTTTGTTTGTTTCTCTTTGGTAATATCACGTGGGGATTAGTTGTTTATTCAGTCAGTTTCAAGGCCTTTCATGGAATCCATCTTTTGGTCAAGCAACTAGTGTTCCGAGCTTCTGTTTCATTGCACTTTAGGGTAGATGTTGAGGATTGTGATATGGAGCACTAGCCGTTAAAGAAATTTCGGTTAATGCTCATGTTACAATTCTCATCATTCATCGAAACCTCTTATTGGTCATCGATCTCTCTGAGTCGTCAATCCTTTTGGTAGACCCTGGTATATTTCTCTCCTTTTGTTTATTCTAATTTTCATTTTTCTCTTCTTTTGCTCTTCGTCATCTTAGTTTGGTTTCAGTCGCATTAGTTCTTGGTTGATTAAATCAGAATCAATAGTTTAGTACAAATGTTATTCGTTCACGTTAATTTTTTTTCCTTTTCCTTTTATTCCTTCTCCTTTTTCTGTTTTATTCGTTCATAGCTTTGGGTGGTGTTGTAGGCTTCTGTGAAGTACGTTGGTTTTGAATTACATGTGGGATTTGTAATGTAGAAGCCCAAAGTGGGAAAGGGAAATTCTGGTTGCCAGCCCATGATTTAGGACTGAATGTTGGGTAATGGGACCCATATCTATTTTGTGGAGGGTAAATAATGAAGGATTAAAGGTTAGTTTAGGGATTTGGATAAGGGAATCTTTAGTAACCAATTTGGGAAGCTTCTAGGAAAGGGGAGGGGGGATTAAATTGAAAGTCTGAGTTTTACACTAGAGGCACAATAGCAAAAATAAAAATTGAAAAAGGATTAAATGAGTAAAGTTTGAATTCAGTTCTGTTGCCCTAACCCCTCTCTATAAAAGCCCCATTAAACTAAAATTTTCAGGGGGGTGATCAGATCAGAAAGAATTAAAAACGGCTGAAAAATACAGAGAGGGTGTGAATAATCAGAAAATACAAAGAAGAATCATAAAATCACTGTTACATTGAAGTTTTTTTGCAATTCTTGGGGTTTTTATGTTTTGAAGTAAATCTATGTTTCATTTTGGGCTTTGAAATGGTTTAAAGAAGCTGTGTTTGCTATTAGTGAGATGTTGAAGTACATATGTTCCTACTACTGATCTTCTCACCTTTTTGTTTTGCTCAGATTGCATCAGGTATTCTCTTTAAACTATGATGGAAATGAAGCCTGTTTAAGCTAGTGTAAAGATCTGTGACCAAGCTGGAATTAAATGAAAGATATTGATCCATGTTGTAGCTAATGTTCGATTCTACCATGTTACTATTCATTTTTAGTCTAGTTTGTTTTGGATACTTCATTCCTAGATACACATTTGGTGTTAAATGCTAGATTTGGACTTTGTGTGGATACAGCTAATTCAAGAGTGCTTTGGACTTGATAGAATGTGTATTAATTATGGACTGTGATCATTGGTTTAATTAATTAAGATTGGTTGGTTTGGATGTATGTTTCATAGCTTTGAAAAATTCTAAGTTCAGCCCTTTATGTTGTTGGTCTAGCTAGCTCGATTAAGGTTTATTTCCCACTATTTATCTTAGATTTGTTCCTACATCGCTTGAAATATAGTACAAGGATTTTTTAAAGTTGTCATTTAGGTGTGCTTTTGCTCATGTAAACACTTAATCTTAATAAAACTTTTGAATGGGATTTGAGCTGGATTTTTGGACCTAAAATGTTCAAATTTGGATTAACTCTTCGTATTTAGTTTTTTTGGGCAAGTTTCGATGTCAGCCTATTTTAAATGTGCTATAGTTGAATCCGAATTTAATACAAGCTGGGGGAGCTTTGAGCTTTGTTAATTGGTGAATAATTTGTGTAAAGGGGTGTTATTGCAACTAGGGATTGTATCCTCACTTTAGAATCTATGTTGGCACTAAAATGTGATTTGCATCTGAATCAGATATTATCAGTATTTGCTCAATTCCAAATTTTCTTGAATGATACGGTTTGCTTCAAGTATATTTGCTGAATCGTGTAGTGGGCTACCATCTTTGGACCAATTGCAATTACCTCCCCCTTCCACAATCAGGCTGCCAAGTTGGGCTTCACTTTGAGCCTAGCCATTTCACATGTTGAGTTGGCAGTAATTGTCAATCAGACGGGGTTTTTTGACCATGCTCGGCCCTTCCACAATTAAATAAGGGTGGTATGTTACTAGTTCGTTGTTTTGTTAAATTGTTAGCTTAAGCTTTAGCTTGAAATCAATTAGAAATTCCCCATGCCTTTAATCGATTAGCCAAGTCCTTTGATGATTTGAGGGGACCATATTAGCCAAACGTACAATTTATGGCCCTTAAAGTTTAGTTTGATCTTTCCTTTAAAATTGGAATTGAGGCGAGCCGTGCCAAATAAAACGTAAAATGCATGGCCCTCATTTAATTAATATTTTAACCCTTAGAACTCGAGGCATGCCATTTAGTTGAATTTCCATGGCCCTCGCAAACTTGAAAGTGCGGAGTTGCTTTAGGCACATTATTTTAATAATTTACCTTCCTAAACTCCGGTGCGCATTTATGTGACCCAAATCCAAACTTCAACAACGTTAGATAAAATATGCCGAGAGCCGCGGGTGTATTTATGTGACGTGGTTCGAGACTTATTTTAAACGATATTGCAATTTTCCTTAAAAATAATTAAAGCGGCTAATAAATTAAAATATACCATAGGCTGAAACGTGTATTAAAATCAAATAACAGGCCAGTTATAACAGTTGAGCGACTGTGCTAGAACCACAGAATTCGGGAATGCCTATCACCTTTTCCCGGGTTAACAGAATTCCTTACCCGGATTTTTGTATTCGCGGACTGTAATACAGAGTCAATCTTTTCCTCGATTCGGAATTTTGAACGGTGACTTGGGACACTATAAAATTATCCCAAGTGGCGACTCTGAATTTTAAATAAAATGTTCCCGTTTTGATTGTCACTTTAAATTGGAAAAAACTCCCTTACACCCTTCCGGGGTAGTAAAAAAGGAGGTATGACACCAAGTCACCGGTTTATTTTATATCCCAAATCGAGGAAAATTCGACTTTTCTTTTGAAGTCCGTGAACCAGAAGTTCTAAATAAGGAATTCATTTAACCCTGGGGAAGGTGTTTGGCATCCCCGGATTCTGTGGTTCTAGCACGGTCGCTTAAACTATTACAATTGGCCTATTATCTAATTTTAATACAAGTTTTAACCTATGGTACGTTTTAACTTATTAAACCGCTTTTAATTATTTTTAGGAAGATTCAACGTTATTTAAAACACGCCTTGAACCATGCCACATGAAATGCACCCGCGGTCCACGACACATTTTATTTAACATTGTTGAGAATTGGAATTGGGTCACATGAAATGCACACCCGAGTTTAACAAAATTAATTTAAATTACACGCCTAAAGCAACTACGCACTTTCAAGTTTGCTAGGGCCATGGAAGATTTAACTAATGGCACACCTCAATTTTAAAAGAGTTCATATTAATTATCTGAGGGCCACGGGTTATCTAATTTTGCACTATGGCACACCTCAATTCTAATTTCAAAGGATGTTTGAACTATTTTTGAGGGCCAATATACTATATCTTACCTAAAATGGCATGCCTCAAATCTAGTTTGTTCAAAGGATTTCGTATTTAAAATTATGAGGGCCATGGATTATTAGTGTTATTTTATATGGAACACCTCACTAATTAAGAGAACTTAATTAATTAATACTAAGACGATTGGAATCTTTATTTTTAAACTAATGTTCAAACTAACTAAAAAAGGCTTTGCGTTAAAAAAGAAACATGTTTAATTATTTAGCAAATGGCTTGGGCCATCAACAACAATTAAATGAGAAATTAGAGAGGCTGTCCCGAGCATAATGAGGCCAGCAGTTCCCAATTCAGGTGGCCTCAAGGTCTAGGCCCAAATCAGAGGCCAAATCTTTCAAGAACTAGGGGGTTGTAGAATGTTGGACTCGAGATCGAGTCTCCATGGCACGTAAAAGTATCCAAAAATCAAAGGCATCAACATGAGCCTAGCTGGCTTTCAACAATGCACAAACTACACAGCAGTCATATTCAACTTAATTTCCAGCTAACTCAATAGACATTTCGTGTCAGATTTCAACTTTAATCAAACCCTCTTCAAAACATATAAATGCAAATCAAACCTCATGAGACTGTCAGGTGAACAATTCTGAATTTAAACATCAATCCCAACCTAAACATGCTTACAAGCAACCCAGAAGTAAATCAGTGCATGGCTTGACTCTCAAAGTAATAGCCTAGACCATTTTCTTTATTCAAAATGACTTATACTAACTAATAACTTAAGAACCATTCAATGGTCAAGTTTATGAAATAAAGTGTTATTTTTGTACTACAAACATGCTATAACAGTCCAAATGAAATACAAGGCAGAGAGAGTTCAAATGCAGTCCAAATTGCACTATTTAACATGGTTGAATGTAGAATTTCGCTACTGATTCGACTAAGCAGGTTGTTCATCAAGTTTCCATCCTAATAGTCCAAAATCATATACAATGATAAGAGTTCAGTTGTCAAAACCAACATCTAGCTATAAGAAACTTGACAGAAAATTGAATTTCATGCTAAGTACAGACCAAATACAGCTCTTAAGAGAGTACTGTCAGCAGCCCAGATGAAATACAATGCATTAGACAAATAAGAACAATGTAATTCAGAAAGTAAAGATAAATTATGAACAAGTGAGTTGAGGCTATGCTTAAAACTCCATATTTCAGTTTCATACTTCAAATCGAGCCTCACATTAAGTAGGATCCAGAGACATGTACCTGAATACAACAAAATAAACCAGAATAAAAGCCTGAGATTAGGAGGAAGCAGCAGCAGCAAAACAAGCAGTAATATAATAGTGCCAAATAAGTAGATCTAGCAAACTTTCAAACCAACTCAACCAATTTAGAACCCCAGATGCTCGATATAGAAATTTTAGAAGCTCTAATTAACCGAAGGAAACCAAAGAACCAAAAATCAAGCCAATTTTCAGATTTTTCAGTAGTGTTGCATTTGAAAAACTCAGCAGTTTCTAAAATTTTCAGTATTTTCACTCTCTAAAAAACCTCTGACTTGGGAGTGAAGAGATAGCATTTTATAGAGAATTTTTAGGGCAGCATAAATGAGTTTAGTTTTTGCCCTTTAATCATTTTTCAATTTTCGTTTTTGCTATTTAGTCCGTAATTTAAAAATTAGTTTTTCGAAACAGTCCTAATCCCACCTTCTAGGCAGCTTCCTAAATCAGCTACTAAAGATTCCTTTACCTAAATTCCCTAGACTACCCCTTAAACCCTCTATTTTTACTCCTGGAACCAAACGGGTCAAATTGACCCAAGACCTAAACCCAAATGAATGGGCTGCTCTTGAAAATGGGTCAGAAATGACCCAAGGCCCAAACCAAAATCAGACATCAATTTAGTTATTAAGGAGAAACAGAAGCAGAAGCAATTTGGACAATTTCAAAACCAAAAATCTAACTAAATGACTGATTTTCTTTTTAAACTAACTAATGAGCTAGAATAAACAGAATGACCAAATTAACACAAAATCAAATTAAGCTAGATATAAGACTGAAACAAAATCAAAAGCTAAATAGGCAAAAATGCACAAACCAAATAAAATTAACAAAATTTTTACGAGAAAACTGGAAAACACACGGAATAAATACGAACACCAAACAAATAAAGAAAACCTAGATTCAGAAGTTAAAATTTCCACTAAATTCATCAGAAGAAACTAAACTAATAAAAAGTAGAAGAAAGAGAGGGGAACAGATGGTGAAACAACCAAAACGGACAGAAAAGATGAAGAAAACTTACCAAATTAAACTCGAAGTAACGCTGGATATTTTGATTTAACCAAAAATAATGCTAATCGCTTCTTCTTGGTTAAGAACAAGCGAATATCATTGCTTTGTGTTAAATCGACCATGAAAACTCAGGAAACTTGGGGATTAAGACTTGCATGTCACAGATTCAAAAGTGAGGCAATTTGGGCTAAGGGTTTTGAACTTTTGATTCAAGATTCGAACAATTCTGTGATGATTCGAAGGAAAAAGGGATTGGATTTGGTATGAGGAGGCCATGTGGGTTTTGGGGTGTGGATTTGGGGCTGATTAGAGGTGGCGCCGCCACTGGTAACGTTGGGGATTTTAATGGCAGCGCTAGGGTTTCTTTGAAGGTCTCTGAAGAGGTGATAATTGAGAGAGATGGAACGGCAGGGGGGAGGGGGGTCGAGGCTTTAGGACAATTTTATACTGTAAAACGGATCAGTTCTCGACCGTTTGTTGTATAGAGATCGATGGCCCAGATTGTGGGATCAAAAACGGGGTCGTTTAGTTAGGCAAGGGTTTGGACCGGGTAAAGACACGGGTTTGGTCTTGGATCGACCAGGTATTGAGTGAAAATTGTTTGGGCCTAGGGGAATTTTAATTAAAATGGCCCAATATCCGAACTTCTCATTTCCTTTTTTCTTTTTCTTTCCATTTCAAAATTCTTTTTCTTTTCAAATTAAAAATAAAAACCTAAATTAATTCCTAAACTAAATTATCCTATCAAATTAGATTAATTACTCAAAATAATATTTACAACAACTAATTAATTACCAAATTAAAAGAAAAATACAAAATTCGAAGATAAAAGTTAAAAATGCAAAAATGATTTATTTTTTTGTGATTTTTTCTATTTTTGTAAAACAAACTAATTTACTAGTTAATCTTAAATGTAAAATTAAGTCCCAAATGCAAATGCAATATTTTTTTTGTATTTTTCATGAATTAAATAAAATTAAACATGCACACAAAAGTGCAAATAATCAAAACAATTCTACAATAATTCCTAAGACAACAAATAATTAAAAAAAAGAAAAAAAAATCTAATTCTTTGAAATTCTATAGGAGTAATTCATGTGAGGCAAAAATCACGTGCTCACAGCTGCCCCTCTTTTCTCAGAGACACGAAGGGTTTTCGGGCAAAGATAAAATGAGCAATTATGAGGGATTTTTGCCCGTTTGAACTCTATGAGAAGCATTTTTTAGAAGAGCCTGACCGAACCCTGTTTCAAAGGTAGCCTACATATCCTTGGCTGTAAAAGAATCAGGTCAGTATAGTTCTGGAAGTTTCAGTAGCTGGGACTACTGGGAAGTTTTGATTTTACTGTTGCTGCTGCTGCTACTGCTTGTTGAACTCCTTATTACACCAAAATGGAAAGTAAAAAGCTAAACTAGCTAAGCCTATCAACTACGAGTTACAAGATTTCTATCTATAAATCTTCTGAAGCCTGATCTTGAGTCTTGGATGGTTCTTGCTGCAGACTCTGATTTGACTCTTGATGCTCATTAGCTGTGAACCGCTGGTTCGTTCTTCAGCTTTGGATCAAAGTAGGACACGTGAAGCCTGTGACTTCAATCATATCTTGAGCAGTCTGTATCCTTCTCCACTTCAGCCCTTTGAGTTCATTTCTTTTTTGCTCTTTTTTCTTCTTTTCTTTATTTTGGATTGAGACGCATTATTTTGGTTGTCTCGAACCCTGTGCCTCGAGGTAAAACCTGCTCAGACACCAAAACAAACAAAACGAACGAAATTTTTCTGCCCCAGTTTTCACTAGGAAAATTTCGTGAGTTATTATAATAAAAACCCTACACTATCTCTCTACTGAAAGCAATAAAACAAGGATCAGGTATCTCCAGGAGAAAGAGATTAGGGAGTGGAGCACTATATCTATAAAAACTCAACCGGGACTGGAGACCCTATGTTGGAAAATGCGACTAGGGAGTAGAGGCCCTATGTCTAAAATCTCAACTAGGGGTTGGAGATCATATGTTGGCAAAAGGCAACTAGGCAATGAAGGCCCTATGTCTAAAAATCTCAACTAGGTATTGGAGCCCTATGTTGGCAAAAGGCGACTAGGGAATGGAGGCCTTATGTGTAAAATCTCAACTAGGGATTGGAGCCCTATGTTGGCAAAAGGTGACTAGAGAATGGAAGCCCTATGTCTAAAAATATTAACTAGGGATTGGAGCCCTATGTTGGTAAAGGCGACTAGGGAATGGAGGCCCTAAGTCTAAAATCTCAACTAGGGATTTGAGCCCTATGTTGGCAAAGGGGTGAATAGGGAATAGAGACCCTATGTCTAAAAATCTCAACTAGGGGTTAAAGACCCTATGTTGGCAGAAGACGACTAGGGGATGGAGACCCTATGTCTAAAATCTCAACTAGGGGTTGAAGACCCTATGTTGGCAAAAGGCGACTAGGGGATGGACAACCTATGTCTAAAAATCTCAACTAGGGGTTGGAGACCCTATTTTGGTAAAAGGCGACTAGAGGATGGAGACCCTATGTCTAAACAATCTCAACTAGGGGTTGGAGACCCTATGTTGGGAAAAAGTATACAAGGGGATGGAGACCCTATGTCTAAAAATCTCAACTAGGGGTTGGAGACCCTATGTTGGCAAAAGGCGACTAGGGGATGGAGACCCTATGTCTAAAAATCTCAACTAGGGGTTGGAGACCCTATGTTGGCAAAAGGCAATTAAGGGATGGAGACCCTATGTCTAAAATCTCAACTAGGGGTTGGAGACCCTATGTTGGCAAAAGGCGACTAGGGGATGGAGACCCTATGTCTAAAAATCTCAACTAGGGGTTGGAGACCCTATGTTGGCAAAAAGGCAACTAGGGGATGGAGACCCTATGTCTAAAATCTCTCAACTAGGGGTTGGAGACCCTATGTTGGCAAAAAGAGACTAGGGGATGGAGACCCTATGTCTAAAAATCTCAACTAGGGATTGGAGCCCTATGTTGGCAAAAGGCGACTAGGGAATGGAGGCCCTTATGTCTAAAAATCTCAACTAGGGGTTGGAGACCCTATGCTGGCAAAAGGCAACTAGGGGATGGAGACCCTATATCTAAAATGTCAACTAGGGGTTGGAGACCCTATGTTGGCAAAAGGCGACTAGGGGATGGAGACCCTATGTCTAAAAAATCTCAACTTGGGATTGAAGCCCTATGTTGGTAAAAGGCGACTAGGGAATAGAGGCCCTATGTCTAAAATCTCAACTAGGGATTGGAGCCCTATGTTGGCAAAGACGACTAGGGAATGGAGGCCCTATGTCTAAAATCTCAACTAGGGATTGGAGCCCTATATTGGCAAAAAGGCGACTAGGGAATGGAGACCCTATGTCTAAAATCTCAACTAGGGGTTGGAGACCCTATCTTGGGAAAAGGAGACTAGGGGGTGGAGACCCTATGTCTAAAATATCAACTACGGGTTGGAGACCCTATGTTGGCAAAAGGTGACTAGGGGATGGAGACCCTATGTCTAAAAATCTCAACTAGGGATTGGAGACCCTATGTTGGCAAACGACGACTAGGGGATGGAGACCTCTGTCTAAAAAATCTCAACTAGGGGTTGGAGACCCTATGTTGGCAAAAAGTGACTAGGGGATGTAGACCCTATGTCTAAAATCTCAACTAGGGGTTGGAGACCCTATGTTGGCAAAAGGCTACTCGGGGATGGAGACCCTATATCTAAAAATATCAACTAGGGGTTGGATACCCTATGTTGGCAAAACACGACTAGGTGATGGAGACCCTATGTCTAAAATCTCAACTAGGGGTTCGAGACCCTATGTTGGCAAAAGGAGACTAGGGGATGGAGACCTTATGTCTAAAAAATCTCAACTAGGGATTGGAGACCCTATGTTGGCAAAATACAACTAGGGGATGGAGACTCTATGTCTAAAAAAATCTCAACTAGGGATTGGAGACCCTATGTTGGCAAAAGGCGACTAAGGGATGGAGATCCTATGTCTAAAAATAATCTCAACTAGGGATTGGAGACCTTATGTTGGAAAAACATAAAAGATTGAGATTGGGGATTCTGAACTACCATTTATTTTTGAATTTTCTTCTTATCTCCTTTTTTCATTTCATTTTCTTTTCTTTTTTATTTATTTCACGGAATGAGTAAATGCGGAAAAACTTGGAAGGGACTTCCCTTTTTATGGATTGTTGCTGCAAAGCTGCTTCTTGTATGGTTGCTTTGGATTGCACCTGTTTCAATTTTTTCAAACAAAGAACAATTGTTAGTTTGAAACGGTGGTTGGTTTTTTGGCCTTGATTGTTTTTGATCACTTGATTTCAACCCAACTCTTTTGGTGGGAACCTCTGCTGCTTGCTGGCTTTTCTGAAGAGTGATTTCTCTCATAAAACCGAGGAACTCAAATTTTCAAACTTTCCGATGACGGTTCACTTGTGTGGGGCTTTGGCCCTTTCACCTTATTCTGCCTCTAAGGGATTTTGACTTTGGATTTTTTTTCATTTTCAATAACTTTGATTTAAGGGCATTGGCCATCATGGCCAGTTGGGATCAACTTGATGCACCCGCTGAGGCTGAGTACTTTTCTTTGGACTTGGCTTTTATTAAGCAGAACCATGTAAAACCAATCTTGCCCTCTTTTCTTTGTATTAGCCTCGGAACAGAGTTAGGCCGAAAGAGATTAAAAGAAAAGTAGACAAAAACAAAAAAGTGAATTTAAGGAGAACTGTCCCTTACGGGGAGGAAATAAGGACTTATTTGGAGTGCATGTAGACTTCAAATAGACATGACATGCTTCTTGGACTGGATACCCGATCTGCACAACTATCCAACTTCTCATAAACCCATTGCGACCAGTATTTTAAATACTGAGAAACCTTGCCAGGACTCTTTCAATACCAATGGTGGTGAGGGGTTTCTTCTTTTCGATCAACGGCGCCCTTTGCGTGTTTTCGCCAATCGACCTATCTCTTTTCTCTTCTCACCCTCGCCTTATAATTCTCTTTACGAGTTTTCACTAACAAGACTCTCTTATTTTCAATTTGTTTGTTCACCATCGACTTATGGTGCCTGTGGGTTTTCACCAGTAAGACTCTCTCATTTTATTTCCCTCATTTTGATTGCATCTGATCCAAACAAACACGTTCTCTAGTCTTGAACATCTTACACTGATTGATCGGAAGGACTTGAACAAGGTTTGGGGTAAAAAGAACTTGGATCGAATTACAACTTTGGAACCGTTCAAGCGGGATCATTTCCAAACCATTATAATATCTGCCCCGGTTTTATTTTTTGGGGGAAATCGGATTTTTGTTTTGGTGTGACTGAACCCAAGAGAGAGGCTGCCTACGTATCCTTTCAAAATCAAGTCGAACGTAGTTCAGGGAAACATTTTGTTTTTGTTGTTTTTCTTTTTATTTTTTCTTTACAAACATCTTCAAGTTCCAAAGAGGGTAATGAAAGAAAGGTAACCAGCTCAAAGGGTTAGCAAAGGCTTGGAGTGTTTGGGGTAGCGATAATGAAAGCCTTCATCATCCCAATCAGATAATGTTATTGCTGTAGAAGGATTAGACATAGTACCTTTTGACTGCGTCTGCATTTACAACTGTTCCGAGGACATTCCCTTCGATGTCTCCCAGGTATAACGCCCCCTTTGGCAATAATTTTCTGATAATGTATGGGTTTTTCCAGTTAGGAGCAAACTTTCCTTTTTCTTTCTGATGATGGGGGAGAATACGCCTTAAAACGAGTTGCCCCACTTTGAAATTTCTAGGCCACACTTTCTTGTTTTAGGAACGGGCCGTTCTTTATTGATACAACTGCCTGTGGTAGACTGCGGCAATTCGCTTTTCATCGATTAGGGTTAACTGTTCCAAACGTGTTTTGACCCACTTACTGTCTTCAATTTCAGCTTCAACAATGATCCGAAGAGAAGGGATTTCAACTTCTGCGGGTATCACGGCTTCAATGCGATAAACCAAAAGATACGGGGTTGATCCGACTGATGTACGCACAGTAGTGCGGTATCCCAACAATGCAAATGTCAACTTTTCATGCCACTGCCTAGAACTTTGAATCATCTTTCTCAGAATCTTTTTGATGTTCTTATTTGCCGCTTCGACGGCACCATTGGCTTTGGGCTGATAAGGAGTAGAACTTCGATGCGTGATTTTAAACTGCTCACATATCTCTCTCATCAAGTGACTATTCAGGTTTGCAGCATTATCTCTAATGATAGTTGCAGGAACACCAAAATGGCGAATGAGATTGGATGTACAAAGTCTACCATAGCTTTCTTGGTGACAGTTTTGAGGGTAATTGCTTCAACCCACTTTGTGAAGTAGCCGATAGTGACCAATATGAATCTGTGCCCATTTGAAGCTCTTGGCTCTATCATTCCAATGACATCCATGCCCCAAGAAACAAATGGCCACGGTGCCAACATGGGATGTATTTCTGTAGGCGGTGCATGAATAAAATCACCGTGCACCTGGCACTGATGACATTTTCGGACGAAACTAAAACAGTTGTTTTCCATAGTCATCCAGTAATAGCCTGCTCGGAGGATTTTTTTGCCTAAACATACCCGTTCATGTGGGGTCTGCACATTCCTACGTGCACATTATACATGATTCTTCTAGCCTCTTCAGCGTCAACGCATCTTAACAAGTTAAGATCCGAAGTCCTTTTGTACAAGACATCACCGTTCAAGAAGAAACCACTTGCGAACCATCTAATGGTTCTCTTTTGGTCTCCACTGGCTTGATCGGGATATTCTTTAGTTCTTAGAAATCTCTTAATATCATGATACCATGGCTGAATATTTGGTTCTGCCTCAACTGTATTGCAGTAAATGTGCCTTTCCCGAATTTGGATTTCCAATGGGTCAATGTGGGCATTGCCTAGGTATGGCAGCATCAAGGCCAAAGTAGCGAGCGCATTGGCTAACTCATTGTGAAAATGAGGAATGTACCTAAACTCAACTAACTTGAACCACCTGCTAAGATCTTCCACATGTTGCTTGTAAGGAATAAGTTTGACATCTCGAGTTTCCCATTCTCCTCGAGCTTGTTGGATAATCAGATCCGAATCTCCCATGATCAATAATTCTTTGACATCTTGGTTGATTGTGATGTTCATACCCATAATGCAGGATTCATACTCGATAGTGTTATTTGTACAGAATGGAGTCGGGTAGTGGCTGGATAATGCTGACCAGTGGGTGAGATCAAGATTGCCCCAATTACAACACCTTTTACGTTCACAGCCCCATCGAAGAACATTTTCAAAGCATTGGTGTCTTTCGATGTTATCTCAACTGAATTTACCTCTTCATCCAGGAAGTAGGTGCTCAAAGGCTGGTATTCATCGTTAACAGGATTTTCAGCCAGGTGATCTGCCAAAGCCTGGACTTTCATTGTCGTGCGAGTGACATAGACTATGTCAAATTCAGTGAGCAAGATCTGCCACTTTGCTAACCTCCCTGTGGGAATTGGTTTCTGGAATATGTACTTTAAAGGATCCAACCTGGTAATGAGGTAAGTGGTATAGGCCAACAGGTAATGCCCAAGCTTCTGAGCGACCCAAGTTAGGGCGCAACAAGTCATTTCCAGCAGGGTATATTTGGCTTCATAACTCGTGAAATTTTTGCTTAAATAGTAGATCACCTGCTCTCTTTTCCTGGTCACGTCATGTTGTCCGAGGACACATCTAAAAGAATTCTCCAAGACTGTCAAATATAGGAACAAAGGCCTCCAGGTTCCGGTAGGACCAAGACTGGCGGGTTCAACAGATATTTTTTTATTTTTTCAAAGGCTTATTGTTACTCGTCTGTCCATCTAATTGCTGCATTTTTCTTTAATAGCTTGAAGATGGGTTCACATGTAGAAGTCAACTGAGCAATAAATCGGCTAATGTAGTTCAGCCTTCCCAACAGGCTAATAACCTCTTTCTTGGTTCTTGGAGGAGGCAAAGCTCGAATAGACTTTATCTTTGTAGGGTCTAACTCAATTCCCCTCCGACTGACTATGAATCCTATGAGTTTGCCTGACGGAACCCCAAATGTACATTTGGCTGGGTTTAGCTTCAAATCATATTTACGTAGCCGCTCAAAGATTTTCTCAAGTCCCGAACATGGTCATCCTGGGTCCTGGATTTGATGATCACATCGTCTACGTACACCTCAATTTCTTGGTGCATCATGTCATAAAAAATGGCATTCATGGCCCTCATATAGGTTACCCCGACATTCTTCAGACCAAAAGGCATGACCCTGTAACAGTAGGTGTCCCAGGGTGTGGTGAAAGCTGTCTTTTTCACATCCTCTTCATCCATCAACACCTCGTGATATCCTGCATAACAATCCACGAAAGACTGTATTTCATGCTTTGTGCAGTTATCAACAAGTATGTAGATGTTCGGTAAAGGGAAATTATCCTTGGGGCTTGCTTTGTTCAGATCTCTGTAGTCCACACACACTCAAGTTTTCCCATCTTTCTTTGGCACTGGAACTACATTGGCAAACCATGTGGTGTATCGAACCACTCGGATCACTCCCGCTTTCAACTGTTTTGTGACCTCTTCTATAATCTTGTCACTGATATCGATTTTGAACTTTTTTTGCTTTTGCTGGACATGGGGATAATCGGGGTAGATTGGCTACTTGTGAACCACCAAATTGACACTTAGTCCCGGCATGTCATCGTATGACCAAGAAAACATATCTTTGAATTCAAACAAAAGTTAGATCAATGCGTCCCGGGTTTTTTCATCTGTGTGAATGCTTATCTTGGTTTCTTTGACTTCTTCCGAACTACCCAAATTAACCAGCTCGGTATCATTTAAGTTCGGCTTAGGTTTATTCTCAAATTGTTCCAATTCTCGATTTATTTCTCTAAAAGCCTCTTCTTCATCGTATTCCGGTTCTTGGTTCTTTATTTCACAATTAGACAGCGTGTTTGGATCTGGGTATGAAGTCCGCAAGCATGTATGTTATTTAAAGCCGCATTATTTGAACTGAAAGGAAAAATAAGAGAGAAAAATAACAAAATCAGAAAGAATAAAGAGAGATGAACGATGAAATATTGATTTTATTTCATTGAAATTTAAATATAGCAGGGTTTACATTGGAAATTAAAGACAAGAAACTAAAGAAAACATCTGAGTTGCACCCTGAAATAACTCGTGATGCAGAAAAGGTGGTAGCACTGGACTACCGGGATTCCCGCCTGATTGGGAATGGAGTAGCCTTCCAATTTTGCAATTTGGCATTGGGCCCCATATAAGCACCTCAGCAGTGCTTGAACCTTCTCCCGGCTAAACCATGTGGGTTTCATACAACATCTGCCTCATAGCCCCACAGATTTCTTCAATTTCTTTAGATGTGAAGGCCTCATCTTCCTCTTCCTCATTGTACTTGGGCCTGACAAATGTTCTATAAAGATGCGAAATCGGCTGAGGCAAAACCCAACCATTATTCTTTCGTTTATCCGCCCATTTTCATCATCTGGCGTGGGTTGGAAACCTACCCCAAAGAAATTCTTGCTAGCAACCAGAGTAATAGGTTTGGCGATTCCTTGCAATGACGTACCGAGCCCCTTCTCAGGTTTGTAACCATGCCTGATCATTTCCTTGGCAACCATAATTAACACATTTGAAAGAAAGGGTTGAGGGCAAGGGTTTTTTCTTCACATTGGTCCGCGACCACAACCTCAAAAGCCTGATAGACTATATGTTCACTTCCTTCTCTAGCTTCGAGACACGGGACTGACGAGTCCTGGTAGATCGACTGCTCATCTTCTCCGTGAACTACAATCTCCTGATCTTCATATTCGAATTTCACCATCTGGTGTAGAGTAGAAGGTACAACCCCTGCTGCATGAATCCAAGGTCTTCCAAGAGGAAATTATGAGAAGTATCCATGTCCAAGACCTGAAAGGTCACCTCGAATTCCACCGGGTTGATAGTCAGAATCAAATCAATCTCGCCTATTGTATCTCTCTTGATACCATCAAAAGCACGCACACAGACGTTGTTGGTTCTGATTCTCTTAGTACCGATTTCCATTCGTTGCAGAGTTGAGAGAGGGCATATATCTACCCTAGAACCACCATCTAGCATGACCCTTTTCATATAATACCCCTCGCATTTAACTGTCAGATGAAGGGCTTTGTTGTGGGCGGCCTCTTCCGGGGCAAATCATTCTTGCTGAAAGAGATTTGATTGACTGAAAAAAACCTTTCCACCATCCTCTCTAGGTGTTCCACTGTGGTTTCAATGGGTACGTATGCTTCATTGAGAGTTTTGATCAACACTTTTTGATGTTCAGTTGAATTCATTAGCAAAGACAACAAAGAGACTTGAGCAGGAGACTTCTGGAGTTGGTCAATTATCTCGTAGTCTGTCATTTTCATTTTTTGGAAGAATTCTTCTGCTTATTCAACACTTATTGGCTTCTTGTGTGGGAAACGCTTCTTTGTGGCATTATTCATTTCCTCCAGATTGAGGTATTTCTCAGCCGGGTTATTTTCCTTAACTTATCCCAAGATCTCTTTACCCCTGTAAGTTACTACCGCATTGCTGTAATTCCATGGAATGGCAGTGGGATATGTAATGGGCCATTGCGGTGCATGTCCAATAACCACGGGCTCATTCAGCTTTAGTGAAATTACTGACCCCCGCGCCATGTAGGTCCCTTTAGGCACATACATTTTAGATCCCTTGTTTAGCTCAAACCTTTTTGGAGGGCTCAATTGATGTTCTAAACGTCAATACCACACAAGAGGAGGGGGTGATTTTGTGGTACCCAATTTTCGTTCTAGAAGAACCTAGTTCTTCTAGGTGTTCTAACTACTATTATTTGCGGAATAAAGAGTACATAAAATAAAGAACACAGAGATTTTTACGTGGAAAACACCTGGCTCAAAAGGTGAAAAAACCACGACCTACTACTCAGTAGGATTTTCCCAAACTTCCACTAAAATCACTGAGCCAAAACAACATTTACAAAAACACTTTGTAAACCTAAGGATTAACTCAAGGAAAAACTGTCATTTAATAGGTTAGAAGTCAGAGTTCGATTGGGACTCAATTTCTGATCTTCCATCGTAGTTGAGTCCTTGAAGATATAAAACTCTAACACTCTTTTTATCCGGATTGTGTTCTCTTCCTATAAGGATACTTTCTCTCCTTATCCAATATGCAACCTTTTCGATCAGATCAGGAGATATTGCTGCTTGATCGGTAGGACTTATCTCCTTCACATGCATCTCACATGTGTAGGTTGATCACTACAGTGCTTCACAAGATGGACCTGGTCCATGACTGAGTTCATTTGTCATTCTTCCAAACTTTACCTATTCTTGGGCCAACAAATTCCCCCTTTTTGCTGATGACAAACTCTGTACTTTTTACTAATAAAAAAACCTATAAGAACTCAGCTTAACCATCAATATTAAACTTAGAAAATTTTCTTTTCATCAAGGACCAGGTTAATTAGGTTATAAATATCACTTATTTCAGTATAATGTGTAAAGCACAATATCTCTTCCCCCTTTTGGCATCATCGAAAAGTTGCATTCACAGTGTGAATTCCAGATTTTCATAAGTACTCATGGCTACTGGGGCAATTGCAAGTGCAATCATGGTGCAATCATCAATAATCAAACAAACATATTTAAACTATCAAGGTCAGAATAATCATTGAACAAGAGAAAACAACATTTGTCATTGAGAGTGATATGTTGCCATTAACAACCCACAAAAATAAAGAAAAACATCTAAACGATGAATAAAAACAGAAAAATCCCTAATCTTGGTCACTGGGGGTACTAGAACTAGTTCAGGAGACAGAAACTAAGAGTCCTAAGGCTTGGAGGAACTGGATGGTTGAGTTTGGAGAAGATTCAACATGTTCTGGAGAATTCCATCATTCTTCTCCTTTTCTTTTGCAAGCTCAATTCTGAGACCATCCCTCTCAGCTTCCATTTCAGTATCCTTAACTGCACATTCCTGAACCAAATTCCTAACCTTGCTGTTGATGGGTTTCCTCAAGGATGAACCAGGTTCAACTCGGATGGCATTGACTGGATAGTCACAAGCAAGAAGAGTTTTGATGCCAAAGTGTTCTTTGCTCTAGGCCATTTCCCATTTCTTCAGAGGCACATTGAGCCTGTCCAGAACTGTGGTTAGTATGAAGCCATATGGGGTAGCATGAGCCTTGGAACCATTTATGACCCTGTCTAGCAGTTTGACTATGAGGGCAGGCTAGTTGATTTGCTTTCCTCTCTCCAGGCATTCCATAAGAACCAGATCCATGTAATTGACAGTGTGTCTTCTCTCCTGTCTTGGCAATAAGCACTTGTTGACAAACTCAAACACCACCTTGTGCTGAGGCCTCATCTCACTCTTCTGCACAGCTCTGGCTTCATTCACATTCTCTAAATCACAGAACCTTTTGATGATTTCAAGGGCAGTGGGGAGGGAGTCTAGGAATGGCCACCTATGACTAGTATAGTCATCAAACCCTTTAGAGGGTATGTCTAGAATCTCTCCCAGTTTCACAGCATCAAACTGCACTTGAACTCCCTTCACCTGGCTACTGACAACTCCATCCTTAATAGCAACATTTTCCATAAATTCAATCAACTCATTTCTAGCTAGTCCACCTTCCATCTGAAGGACCATGTCCTTCCATCCCTGAGCAGCCAAAGAGTCTACCAATCTCATCATCCCTGGTTCCACCAGGTCCTTCAACAATCTACCTTTTAAGATTTTTCTTCTGCCAAAAATGGCAAGCTTATACTGTTCCTTCTCAGATTCATCATCTTCTTCTTCTTCTCCACTCTAATCATCATCATCATCATCATCAGAAACTTTGGTTTGTATAGCTTTCACTACAAATCTTGTCCTCTTGGCTAGTGTGGGTTCAGCAGCTACAGGCATAGAGGATGACTTCTTGGAGGAAGTCTTGGGTTTCTTAGGCTTGGGTGTAGGGACCTCCACTATTGTACCCCTCTCTTGATGGGCCAGTTCCATCTCTTCTTCCTCAGCAGCCTCTGAGGATTCTGCAACCTTTCCCTTTCCCTTATCCTTTTTCTTTTTCTTGCTTTCCTCTAAAGCCTTTTGTAGATCAGCTTCACTCTATTTTACCCTACTTCTTGTGGCTCTACCCCTAGGCACTAAAAGGCAGTAGTTGTTGGGGATGAAGCTTTTCTTTTCTTGGATGGATTGGGAACATTTGGGGTTTTTGTTGTAGTAGCTTTGCGTTTCTTTAGGTCATAAGTTGCTCCAACCTTTTTTAGTTGATCAGCCAAGGTTTCTTCAGTAGATGAAACAGGTTCATCTCTTTGTTTGCTTAGATGAACCAACCCCTCAGCTGCTTCCCCAGAACCACTTCCCCCTGAATTCACGCCACTCTCATCTAACCTATCTTGTGCAACCCCACAAATAGCAAGAACTGCTCCCTTCCCTTTTCCCCCATCTTCACCACATGCACCCTCTCTCTTTTTTTCTTTTTCAAACTTCTTTTTACCTCCACTCCTACTCATTTCAGGCAACTCAACATCCCTAATGGGTCCAACCGAACGAACCTAGTTTCTAAGTTTTCAACTACAGAAGAACTTACCTCAGAAGGAGATTCTTGAGTCTTTTCAAAGCCAGAAGGCCCATGTCCATCTCCCTCAGTCACATATTGAAAGGATTCAGACTCAGAGCTATAGTCAGACTTTGGAGCTGGGATTTCTTTCACTTGGCTAGCTTTCAAACTTTAATTTAAAACCTTCCTCAGAGCCCCAGATGCTACAGTTTTTCGAGCAAGCATTTTTTGTCTTCGAAACCTAGGTTTTGGAGATGTACTGGGTGGAGTAGATGAGGATGAATTTGAGGTAGACGGTGGTGGAGGACTACTAGGATGATCTTGTGGGTTAGACATGATTCTTCGTTTCTTGAGAGAATTTGAGAATTTTGGAGAAGAGGACAATTAGAATTGGAGAGTAAATTTTGACTGTTTTAGAATTATGAAGAAGACTAGAGATGTGGTGTGTATTTAAAGCAAAATAGACATTAAGTAAGTAACGACAGCTTTTTCAGGGGTCAAAGAGAAGTCTAATCAAACTGAAATTCCAGAATTTTAATGATAGATTTGGCTTCCCTAGATATTAGACAAAAATCACGGTTTAGAGTTCTAGATGGACGTAACTAGTTCAATGCTCAATGGATAGAATTTTCTAAGAATTTGACAAGGCTCATGGTTGAATTATTAATCTTTCTAATTGTGCAGAGTATAGAAAACATATATGAGCTTTCATATAAACCCATATTGATGAACCAGGTTCTTCATATAGAACTCTCTTGAACATGCTTCAAATGCCATAATAGAGAAAATGTTGTAAGAGATTAGTGAGTCATATATACACATGTCACAGGAGTATACTAATTAAAGTATGAAGCTGAGTAAGAATTTATCTAGATATTTACACGGGTTCAGAATTCCTAGCCAAAAAAAATAATTTCTTTTCATTTTTTTCATTGTGCATTCTGAGCTGGTCCTATTAGGTGATCTTAATCATCCCTAATTCCAACCTGTTCCTTTCAAAGTTTTCTCTACTCAGTGCTTTAGTGAAGATGTCAGCAATTTGCTTATCAGTAGCACAAAATTCTATGAAGATCAATCCTTTCTCATAGTTATCTCTTAAGAAGTGGTGTCTAACATCTATGTGCATAGTCCTCTTATGATGAACAGGGTTCTTTGTCATACTTATAGCACTAGTGTTATCACAGAATATAGGAATGCAACCAACTTCAATGCCAAAATTTACCAGTTGCTGTTTGATCCATAACAATTGAGCACAACAAGATGCAGCAACAACGTATTCAGCCTCAACAGTGGATAAGGCCACTGAATATTTCTTTTTAGTGGCCCAAGATACAAGACATGAACCAAGAAAGTGAGCCATACCTGAGGTGCTCTTCCTATCCATTAGGAAACCTGCATAATCAACATTAGCATATCCTACTAGATTGAAATTACTACCTTTGGGGTACCAAAGACACAAATCAGTGGTGCCTTTCAGATATCTTAGTATCCTCTTGATGGCAGTCAAGTGAGACTCTTTTGGATTTGCCTGAAAACGAGCACAAAGCCCTACACTGAAAACAATGTCAAGTCTGCTGGCAGTAAGATACAAGAGTGAACCAATCATACCCCTATACAACTTTTGATCAATTGATGAACCAGGTTCATCAATGTCTAATTTAGAGGCAGTTGCAATGGGTGTGTCTATTTCTTTTGATTCTTCCATTTTAAACTTTTTTATAAGCTCTTTTGCATACTTCTGCTGATGGATCATGGTTCCATTAGGACTTTGTTTGATCTGCAAGCTTAAGAAGAAGTTAAGCTCACCCATCATACTCATTTCAAACTCACTCCCCATTAATTGTGCAAAGTCCTTACTTAGCTTATCAGTGGTGGCCCCAAAGATTATGTCATCAACATATATTTGGACCACAAGGAGATCCTTACCTTTTTCTTTTAAGAATAAGGTACTGTCAATTTTACCTCTTTTGTAACCATGGTCCAGTAGGAATTTGGACAGTCATTCATACCATGCTCTTGGGGCCTGCTTGAGTCCATAGAGAGTCTTGTCTAACTTGTACACATGCTCAAGACATTCTTTGCTCTCAAACCCTGGAGGTTATTTTACAAACACTTCTTCTTTCAGGTAGCCATTCAGGAAGGCACTTTTGACATCCATCTGATGAAGAGTGAATTCCATGTGTGCTGCAAAGGCTATGAGGAGTCTGATTGCCTTTAGTCTTGCAACTGGAGCAAAAGTATCATCATAATCTATGCCCTCCTCTTGGTTGTAACCTTGGACCACCAGTCTTGCCTTGTTTCTTGTAACTATTCCATTTTCATCAAGTTTGTTTCTGAAGACCCATTTTGTACCAATAATTGATCTGTCCTTGGGTCTTGGAACTAGATGTCAAACTTGACTTCTCTCGAACTGATTGAGTTCATCTTGCATTGCATTCACCCAATCTGCATCCTGCAAAGCCTCAACAACATTTTTAAGTTCAATAAGAGATTAAAAGGCATCAAAAGCACACATATTCTTTAATTGTGATCTAGTTTTGACTCCAAATATTGGATCAGTGATAATGCACTCAATAGGATGAGAACTTTGATACTTGTGAGGTTTCACAACCAACTGGTTTCTACTAGATGTTTCTCCCATGTTCTGTTGCTGAGGAACATGGTCATGAACAAGTTCTTTTAGGGGATTTATTTCAATTCCTCTTTGATCAGTTCCCCCTGTTAGGTTGCCCTAGATGGAAAAACCTGTTCCATCACCTGTTCCTTCTTTTGGTGCCACTTTGATGTGTGCTGAGGCTTCATTCAAATCCTTTACCAATCCAATGGCTTCATCTTCATGTTCCTGTCTCTCAAAAAGAATGTTAGTTTCATCAAATACTACATGTACATTTTCTTCTACACACAAAGTTCTTTTATTGAACACTTTATATGCTTTGCTGTGTGAAGAATATCCCAAGAATACTCCCTCATCACTTCTGGGATCAAACTTACCTAGGGAGTCTTTTCCATTATTGTGCACAAAGCACTTGCATCTAAATGCCCTAATATGGGATATATTTGGTTTTCTCCCTTTAAGTAACTCATAGGGAGTCTTCTCTACAAGAGGTCTAGTCATGCATCTATTGATAATGTAACATGCAGTGTTTACAGCCTCTGCCCAGAAGCTATGGGGCAGTTTACTAGAAAGAAGCATAGTCCTAGCCATGTCTTCAAGAGTCCTGTTCTTTCTTTCAACTACTCCATTTTGTTGAGGGGTCCTATGGATAGAGAAGTGATTAACTATACCATTTTCATCACAAAATTCAGCAAACTTAGCATTTTTAAATTCAGTTCCATGATCAGACCTAATTGATGCAAGTTGATTTCCTAATTGTTTCTGAGTTTTTCTAACAAAGGCAGTGAACATGTCAAATGCTTCATCTTTAGATGTTAGAAATAGTACCTAGGTAAATCTAGAATAATCATCAACAAGTACCATTACATATTTCTTTCCTCCTCTGCTCATGGTTCTCATTGGACCACAGAGATCCATATGGACCAGTTCCAACGATTTGGTTGAGCTTACCATTTTTTTACTTTTGAAAGATGATCGTACATGTTTCCCCCTTGCACAAGCCTTACAAACTTTGTCTTCTTTGAACTTGATGTTGGGCAACCCTATCACCAAGTCCTTAGAAACCAATTTGTTTAGCTGATTCAGACTGGTATGACCAAGTCTTTTGTGCCACAAGAGGGGATCATTATCCAACACACTTAGGCAGGTAAGTTCATTTTCTGAGAGAGTAGAAAAATCTACAATGTAAATATTGTTAACTCTTTTTCCCTGCAAAACAATCTTGTCAATGGTAAGGTTAATCACAAAGCATTAAGTAGAGGTGAATGCTACAAGGTTACTTCTGTCACATAGTTGTGACACACTGATCAGGCTGTATTTCAAGCCATCTATCAAGTAGACATTCTCAATGGAGTGAGAGTCTATCTTACCTACCTTTTCAACCCCAATGATCTTACCTTTCTTCCCATTTCCAAAGGAGACATTGCCTCCCCTTAAGTCTTCAAGTGAAAGGAACTGGTTCTTGCTTCCATTCATATGTTTTGAGCAGCCGCTATCCATGTACCATATTTGGCTGCTTCCCTTCACTTGGACCTGCAAAAAGAAATCAAGGGTTAGTCATAGGAACCCAAACTAGTTTGGGTCCCTTTCTATGGGCAAAGGGATAAATCAGATTCCTTCTAGCCCACCCAGACAACCTATTTTTTTTCTTGAACAAAAGTTTTATTCTTTTGACTGGCCTTTTCGTTTGTATTACATTCATTTTTGTAATAGCCAATCTTGCCATAGTGTGTGCAAATTTTGTTTTCAGGAAGAGTGAGGTACTTGCTTTTAGGATCCCACTAAGGTGCTTGAATCCCATAACCAAGTCCTCTTTTGTTGCTACTGTGATGTTCTTGTAGCTAGGAGAGTGCATCAGAAGCCTTGTTCCATTTGAAAGTTCTGTCTAGTTCATGTTTTACCTTCCCTAGATCTTCTTTTAATACTCTTATCTGCTCATCTTTCCTGTACAGCTCATCATTCATTTTTCCTAAGTTTTCTTCTAGGGTGAGATGTGTGTGATCAACTTTCTTCTTTCTTGTTCCTAGTTATAGTTTTAAGTTTTCAGACCTAAGTTCTAGGACACTAGTGTCAAGTTCAAGAACCTGATTCTTCAACTCAGCATTTTCACTTTCACTCTCGTTAGCCCTAGACTCTAGATTTTTGCACTTGGCTTTTAGGATCATACATTCCCTAGACATCTCTTCCTTCTCATTGTTAATTATCTCAGACTCATCAATGAAGTCTAGCAGTAGCTCAGACAACCTTTCTTTATACAAGAATTTAATCTTGTTTTGAGATGAAGAATACTTACCTCTTGTTCATCATCTGATTCTCCGATGGTCATAAGTGCTTGTTCATCTCCAACTTCATCTTCTGAGTCCTTATCTGAGATGATGTTTCTCCCCAGGCAGCAATCATAGCCTTTGTTGATCCTTTATTCCTTTTTGGTTGAACCTGTTCCTTCTTCATGTTCCTTCGTTCAGCCCTTTCCTTCTTCCACTCAATTTCCCATTGAGGGAAATTCTTCATCATGTGATCAGTCTTACCACACTTGTAGCAACCCTTATTGGTCTGTTTCTCAGGAGCCCTTGGTTTATTGAAGGTTGTACCTCTTGAAGAACCCTTTCCTCTCATCAGGTACTTTTTGAAATCTCTTGTGATCATAGCCATTTCATCATCCTCCAGATCTGATCCTTCAGCAATTTTGAGAGCCAGACTTCTTTCCTTCTTTGGTGCATCCATTTTCATGGTTTGCCTTCTCAGTTCATAGGCATTAAGGTTTCCAATTAGTTCATCCAGCTTGAGGGTAGCAATGTTCTTTGATTCCCAAATAGCAGTGATTTTGCTTTCCCAAGAGACTGGCAGAACCCTTGTCAAAATATTCTCAACTTTGTCTTCTTCAAGAATAATCCTTCTAAGAGACTTAAGTTCATTTGTCAGTGTGGTAAAACTTGTATACATCTCTTGGATGGTTTCTCCTTCCTTCATGGTGAAATTCTCATACTGAGAATACAACAGTGTTCCTCTTGACCTCTTCACTTGAGGTGTTCCTTCATGAGCGACTTGCAAAGTGTCCCAAATTTTCTTAGCAGTGGTACAACTTTGAATTCTACTATACTCATCTGGACCTAGTCCACACACAAGCCATTTCTTGGCCTTGGCATTCTTCTCCCACTTCTTCAGGTCTTCAATAGTGCAGTCAGCTCTTGTCTTTGGCACATCCACTCCTTCAGCATTCTTTTTAGTAGTTGCTAGAGGACCATCAGTGACTATGTCCCAAAGTTCATAGTCTTCTCCTATGATGTGATCCCTCATCCTATTCTTCCACCAAGAATAGTACTGACCATTTAAAGGTGGAGGCCTAGCAGTGGATTGCCCTTCCCAATTCCCAGGTGGTTCACTCATGTTGATCTTTTCCTAAGGTGTTAGCCTTTTCAAGGATAACCCGCTCTGATACTAATTGATGTTCTAAACGTCAATACCACACAAGAGGGGGGGTGATTTGTGTGGTACCTAATTTTCGCTCTAGAAGAACCTAGTTCTTCTAGGTGTTCTAACTACTACTGTTTGCAAAATAAATAGTACATAAAATAAAGAACACAGAGATTTTTACGTGGAAAACACCTGGCTCAAAAGGTGAAAAAACCACGACCTACTACTCAGTAGGATTTTCCCAACCATCCACTAAAATCACTATGCCAAAACAACATTTACAAAAATACTTTGTAAACCTAAGGATTAACTCTAATCTCGTTGTGGCACACAGCCTCAACTGTTGCGACAACTTCAAGTTAGCTTATAACTTGAACACTCAAACTACCTAATACAATTGCTTCTATAAAAGCTTAAAGGTACAACTTTAAACCACCGACTACAATTGAACTAGAATAAGAAAAAACACAATGGAACTGGTTCTTCTATCTCGTTCATGTAGCTGCAGGAGTGCACACTCAAATCTCACACAAATTGCTTGCAAAATTGCCTTGCTCTTTTGATTTCAATTTAGTTAAACTTGTACGTTTGTGCAATGCTTGTAAAAGAGAACAATCACTGTCATTTAATAGGTTAGAAGTCAGAGTTCGATTGGGACTCAATTTCTGATCTTCTATCGTAGTTGAGTCCTTGAAGATATCAAACTCTAACACTCTTTTTATCCGGATTGTGTTCTCTTCCTATAAGGAGACTTTCTCTTCTTGTCCAATATGCAACCTTTTCGATCAAATCAGGAGATATTGTTGCTTTATCAGTAGGACTTATCTCCTTCACATGCATCTCACATGTGTAGGTTGATCACTACAGTGCTTCACAAGATGGACCTGGTCAATGACTGAGTTCATTTGTCATTGTTCAAAACTTCACCTGTTCTTGGGCCAACAATCAATGACATCTGTTCTTTCTTGTGGCCCCGGGGAACATAGAGAACGGCATCTCTTGTGGGCGCAACCCCAGTTTTGGTTTACACTTTCTTTTCTGTATTCTGAGGGGTAGGTTTACTCTTCTTCTCCCCCTTGTCTTGTTTTGCGACAGCCTTTGGCTTCTTTTCCACATCATCTATGGCAATGATGGCTTTTAGAGCTAGTTCAGACTCCCTGTCTTCACAAATCATTCCAATAACCGGCCCGTGGTTGTTAATTGGTAATGGATTGTTGGTTACATTAGGAACGTCTTCGTCCTTTAGCACTATTCGTTTTTGTTCTATGAGGTTTTCCACAACTCTTTTCAAAGTCCAACAATCATCTGTATCATGCTCTTCTGCCCTGAATGGTAGGCACATCGAGTGCCGGCTCTATAAGCGGGCGACGTTGGGTTCTGCCTGGTTTGGGGTACAGGCTGCAACAAACCCATCTGGACAAGATTGGGGAAAAGGCTGGAATATGACTCACCAATTGGTGTGAAGTTTGCCATCTTGGGTGGTTCGAGGGCACGAAAGTTGTTCTGTGAAGGTCGTGGATTATAATAAGCTTGGTGACGAGGTTGATTTCTGGTAAATAGAGCTCGGTTTTGGTTAAATTATTGTTATGTCCTAACATAGGGTTGGGCATTCATCACTGCATATGGCTGATGAACCATAACGTAGGCCACATCCTGATGGGGGTAGTAATGTTGTAGGGTTCTTTCAGAGAAATAAGGTTCGGGTAGATGGGGTTTTCTTACACTTGAAGTTGCCATTGCCGATTCTTCCTTCTTCTTTTGGTTTGCTACACCTCCATACCCGCCTTGAATTGCTTGGGAGGTAGCCCTTATAGCAGACTGACTCAAGATTCACCCTATTTTTAAACCATTCTTAACCATTTCACCAATTTTGGTGGCCTTGACAAACGGCTTCCCCATCGCAGACATCATGTTCTGATAATAATCAACCTCTTGGGCTTGAAGAAAGATACTAACCATCTCTTGTTTCGTCCATTGGAGGCTTGACTCTGGCCGCTTGTTCGCGCCATTTGACAGCATACTCTCGGAAGCTTTCCGAGGACTTCTTCTATAGATTTGACAATGAATTCCTGTCAGGGGCAATGTCGATGTTCTATTGAAACTGCCTGACAAAGTCCCGAGCCAGGTCGTCCTAGATATGCCCACGAGATATATCCTGATCCATATACCATTCAGAAGCAATACTGACCAAACTCTCTCCAAAGTAAGCCATGAGAAGCTCCTCTTTTTCGCCTGCTCCCCGCAATTGGTTACGGTACCTTTTGAGGTGGGCTATGGGATCCCCATGCCCTTAATATTTTTAAAACATCGGGGTTTTGAAACCCAAGGGTAAATGTACGTGCGGGAACATGCACAGGTCACCGTATGATACGCTCTTTTGCCCACTCAAACCCTGTATATTTTTTAGACTCTACTTCATGCTCCTTATCTTTCTGGTAATGTCCTCTTGTTTAGGGTTTTTTATGGTTTTATCCCTCCCCGTGGTAAACTCGTACCGAGGTGGCTGAGGTTAAGCATTGGTAGTAAATTGGGTTGGTTCCATTGGGAAAGATGGTGCTTGAAAGGTGAAAGAGGATGGATCGAAGCTAGGTTTGGGTAGAGTGGGTTGTGTCGTAGCTGAACAAGGTGGCACAGTGAATATATTTGAGGCCGCACCTGAAGTCAACACCTGGGGGCGAGCCTCAGAAGGTGTTCCAGCAAAGTGGGCTAAGATGGTAGGATATCCCATTGGGGTATTTGGATAACTTCTAGGAATGTTGGAAGTCCCACTTGCCCTAGGAAACAACTCAGGGAATCCAGGTATCGCACTTGGTGGTTCTCTTCCGTTGGCCCAGGTGTCCTATATTTCCATCATGCGGAGACACAAAATTCTATTTTCCTCAGCAGTTGTTGACTCAGAAGTTGGGATGGCCGAGATCGGGCTATCCTCCAGAATAGGAACTGTTGGCAGATGACTTTCCGAAGACATTTCAACACTTCCTTTCGACCTTGTGAAGTACGGATGTAAATCCAGACTACCACAAAACCAACCACCTTAATATAGAACCTGTACTTAACAATAGGCAACGAACCGGTCAGTTTGAAGCAGTTAACACATAGGTAATCGCACGTTGGGGTGTGATGCACCTATACAGTTAAATGTGTTTCTACATGTTTTGCAACGGTTGCATATTTCATCCCGGCCTTGCTTATTTCCCCAATTTTTCTTTTCTTTCCTCTCTTTTCTTGCTTTGCCTTTTTTGTTTTTCTGTTGGTTTTTCTTTCGGTTCTTTCCTTCCACATCCCTCTTTTATTTGAGTTATTTACAAAAAATTATGACCGGATTCGATGAGGATTGCTTACGTATCAAGAAAATAAATGTGAAAAATAACGAAACAATTTTTTTGGGAATTTTTAATTTTCATTAATAAAATTGCTAAACTTTTCTATTACAAAAGACCTCAACATACTCATTTCTTGAAATTTCAAAAACTACAAACAGACTCAAAACAACTTTTAAACTAAAATACTGAAATACAGACTCAATAAATGAAAATCATGAGTACATAAGTGGTTCGACTCTTGGGGCCTGTGGGACATCATTCGGTCTTGCCACGGGCTTATGTGCAAGATCCCCTTGGAGCCGCTCCAGATCGCTCATTATTTGGCGGACAAATGTCATTACTGTAGCAAAGAAAGTGGTTCGAGTCATGTCCTCACATGCGTGGCATTTCATGATGATGTAGTCGGCAATTGCTCTAACCCTCTCCCGGATAATACCCTTTTCTTGAAGCAAGCGCCCGATTTGCTGAGTTCGAGCTTTTAGCACCTGAATGTCATGATGGTTTTGATTCTGTAACTGTTGCATATCTTCTTCCATCTGAGCCATCAAATCATAGCAATGTTATCTTTTGGCCTTAAAGTTTCTAGCCTGTTTGGCCACCTCATTTTCAAGGGTAGTTAGCTTTCTCTTCAAATCTATGACTGTTCCCTCATATTTTCTTTTCATCTGCCGCACAAACTCTGCCTGCCCTTCTGCATTCTTTGCCATTTGTGCTCGAAATCTTGCTAAACTAGCCTCAGATTTTTCTAAGTGACACTCAATTATTTTCTTTCGAAGACCACTTATAAGCCTTTCATCTGCTCGACTTCTTTCCTGATTTTTAGCAGCTATTCTCATTTTCTGGATCTGATCTCTAAGGTCTTGGTTTTCTTGAACCAGCTTATTCTTTCCCCTTCATCGGCAACAACTTGGACACTATTGTCAAATTTGAGGTTCCAGATTTGTCCCTCCAATTTACTTATCTTGGCCCTATAGCTTGCTTCTTTCGTCAACCAGTACCATTGCTCTCGCGAGTCGTTAGTGAATTGTTGGACGTGAGGTCTTTTAGCTGGCCTTTTGGGGCTCTCGAGGGATCTGAAACCTTTTATCGAACCAATTCATGTAATTAGGGTCTACCTCACCCTTAGCTAGATCCTACACCAGAGTCTTAGGTTTTAGAAATCTGCACTCATTCGAAACTTGACGAACTCTTCCTTATGGAAATACAGCCTTTGGGCCCAATTCGACGACTTGTCGACTCACATCTTCGTCATGGGGAATATTTTGAAACTTGTCTAGTTGGTGCGAAACCCGGTAAGGAGCATGTGGCTGAATGCTCCGGAGACCCATCAGGAGAAGATAGAACACTTCGGTTGACATGTATATGACTTCAGTGACAGGGAGCCATCCAAAGTTAAAGAACTCAAGTGTGCAAACCAAGCCTCCGTACCTTCTGGAAATTCAACACACACCACTCGGTTTTCAAACTCTTCGATGCAATTCAAACCAGTCATGCCGTAGTTTATATACCCGACATGGTGACAGAGATGTTCTTGTATCCACAGTTGTAGGAGTAGGTTACAGCCCTGGAAGAATTTTCCCCCTTCTCGGCAGATGGTCAAAGCTCGATAAATCTCAGGTAAGATCATTGGAACAAGGGTACCATTAGTTTTTTTAATCATGACTTCGGCCATTCCTACGAGGCCCAATTCTATGTTTCCGTCTTTTCTAAGAATGATTATGACACCCAAGAATACCACTATAAAGGCCAAACCCCGTCGTGCCTCCCATTTATCTTTGTTTCCTGCATGGGTCATACCAGTATTCGGTGCTTCAAAACCTTGGGGATTGCCATAGTGCTGGTACAAGAATTGGAAAGTGCAAAACCCTTCAGATAAATTCCTATCCTGATCCTCCCGACTGATGTTCAACAAATCTAGAAACTTGTGAGGAGACACCGCTTTTGGCACCACCGGGTACCGACTTCTGAGATTCCTACTAAGACCGGCATAGCCCGCTATTTCCTCCAGTGTGGGGGTGAGCTCAAAATCAGAAAAGTGAAACTCATTACGAGTCGGGTCCTAGAAAGGTATCAAGGCCTCAATCACATCCAATCTCGGTTTGATTTTCAGAAATTCAGTGAGAACGCCCAAAACATTTACCATAATCTCTCTACTGACCTTTTCTAAGTCGTTCCACCATATATGGAGCTGTAATGGGATTTCCTTAAGTACTGCCAAGGGTTCATTTTCATTTGTGCTCATCCTGCACATTTATTATGGTGATTCAATTAAAAATATCACGATTCATTTTGACTCAAGAAAAAGCTATCACCATTTTTGCAAAAAAATTGTTATTTCAAAAAAAACTCGGCTTTGTAAATACGGCCTTTCAGCACTTCGGGAAGGAAGATTTTAAGACTGTGTTGGCTAACTGGCCAAAAAATTTGAAAAGAGACCGTAGGTAGCTGTTCTTGTAAAACAGCCTTCCGGCGCCCTTTTGGGGACATTCGGCTATTTTAAACAAGAATGACATCACCTTACTTATTTATGACAAAACAATAAAATTTTTGTTCTTTTTGGGTTATTTTGCAAAAATGAAGCTGGACCCGATGAGGGTTGCCTACTTATCCCACATTTGGTGAGAATCAAACTGGCGTAGTTCGGGCAGATTTGACATAACAAAAATAATACTAAATGTTTTTTTAAAACAAAATTTTCTTTTTCTTTTTTTTTTTCAAATTTTTTGTAGAGTTTCGGTACTTTTTGGACATTGGTTTTTTTTCCAAAAACAGGTAATTATCTCTCTTAGCCTTCACATTGATTTTTATCTTTCCCAACTTTCTCCTATTATTCATATGTCGGTCAACATGCAAATCCGAAGTAAATAAATGCACAAGTAGCAAGTAGAATGCATCAGGATGGTCTTTTCGTTTCGGGTACACCTGTCCTAGACAGACCTAACCCTTGTGTTGAGTCTCCAAAGTCAAATGCACGTGATGCAAACAAGCGTTCCTACTAGGTATTCGGCATGAGGTTTCGTTATAGTAGGTTTAAAACCTGGGTGTATTGTTCTAGACTTGGCTTACCCGAGCGGTCAGCTCGAGCTGAGGGGGCCAGCATGCCGGGAATACAGAAGCTTCACCGGCTTTGCAACTTGTCCGAACCTCGTTCTAAAATTGGGATAAGGCTCTAACAGAAAAGAAGTCACACGAAGTGCACACTTCCCAGATGATTTAGAAGACTTAGAAAGAGAAGGGTTTCGTAGCAATTTATATACAATCCAAACAATATCAAAGTGGTAAAAAGCGGAAATTAGCACATTAGGCTCAACATATAAAATAAGATAAAACAAGCCAATTATAACAGTTATTCTAAGCTCGAATTCTTAAACCCTGAACCAAAATTCTGAGTTCGATCCCCAGCAGAGTCGCCAGAGCTATCACACCTCCTTTTTACCCGCCCGAGAGGGGATATAGGAGTTTTTCCAATTAAAGTGACATAGTTCGAAATGGAATTATTTATTCAATTCAGAGTTGCTACTTGGAATATTTTAATTGGTGTCCCAAGTCACCGGTTTATTTTACATCCCAAATCGAGGAACATTTGACTTTCCTTTTGAAATCTGCGAACCAGAAATTCTGAATAAGGAATTCTGTTAACCCGGAGGAAGGTGTTAGGCATCCCCAGATTCCGTGGTTATAGCACGGTCACTTAAACTATTAAATTGGCCTATTATCTGATTTTAATACAAGTTTTAACCTATGGTCCGTTTTAACTTATTAAACCGCTTTTAATTATTTTTAGGAAGATTCAACATTATTTAAAACACGCCTTGAACCACGCCACATGAAATGCACTCGCGGTCCACGACACATTTTATTTAACATTGTTGAGAATTGGAGTTGGGTCACATGAAATGCATACCCGAGTTTAAGGAAATTAATTTAAATTACACGCCTAAAGCAACTACGCACTTTCAAGTTTGCTACGGCCATGGAAGATTTAACTAATGGCACACCTTAATTTTAAAAGAGTTCATATTAATTATCTAAGGGCCACGGGTTATCTAATTTTGCACTATGGCACGCCTTGATTCTAATTTCAACGGATGTTTGAGCTACTTTTGAGGGCCAATATACTATATCTTACCTAAAATGGCACGCCTCAAATCTATTTTGTTCAAAGGATTTCGTATTTAAAATTATGAGGGCCATGGACTATTAGTGTTATTTTATATGGCACATCTCACTAATTAAGAGAATTTAATTAACTAAATACTAAGAGGATTGGAATCTTTATTTTTAAACTAATGTTCAAACTAACTAAAAAAGGCTTTGCGTTAAAAGAGAAATAGGTTTAATTATTTAGCAAATGGCTTGGGCTATCAACAACAATTAAATGAGAAATTAGAGAGGCTGGCCCGAGCATAACGAGGCCTGCAATTCCCATTTCAGGTGGCCTCAAGGTCTAGGCCCAAATCAGGGGCCAAATCTTTCAAGAACTAGGGGATTGTAGAATGTTGGACTCGAGATCGAGTCTCTATGACACGTAAAAGTATCCAAAAATCAAAGGCATCAACACAAGCCCAGCTGGCTTTCAACAATGCACAAACTACACAAGAGTCATATTCAACTCAATTTCCAGCTAACTCAATAGACATTTTGTGTGAGATTTCAACTTTAATCAAACCCTCTTCAAAACATATAAATGCAAATCAAACCTCATGAGACTGTCAGGTGAACAATTCTGAATTTAAACATCAATCCCAACTTAAACATGCTTCCAAGCAACCCATAAGTAAATTCAGTGCATGGTTTGAGTCTCAAAGTAATAGCCTAGACCATTTTCCTTATTCAAAATGAATGTATACTAACTACTAACTTAAGAACCATTCAGTGGTCAAGTTCATGAAATAAAGTGTTATTTGTGTACCACAAACATGCTATAACGGTCCAAATGAAATACAAGGCAGAGAGAGTTCAAATGCAGTCCAAATTGCACTATTTAACATGGTTGAATGCAGAATTTAGCTACTAATTCGACTAAGCAGGTTGTTCATCAAGTTTCCATCCTAATAGTCCAAAATCAGATACAATGATAAGAGCTCAGTTGTCAAAACCAACATCTAGCTATAAGAAACTTGACAGAAAATTGAATTTCATGCTAAGTACAGACCAAATACAGCTCTTAAGAGAGTACTGTCAGCAGCCCAGATGAAATACAATGCATTAGACAAATAAGAACAATTTAATTCAGAAAGTAAAGCTAAATTATGAACAAGTGAGTTGAGGCTATGCTTAAAACTCCATATTTCAATTTCATACTTCAAATCGAGCCTCACATTAAGTAGGATCCAGAGACATGTACCTGAATACAACAAAATAAACCAGAATAAAAGCCTGAGATTAGGAGGAAGCAGCAGCAGCAAAACAAACAGCAATATAACAGTGCCAAATCAGTAGATCCAACAAACTTTCAAATCAACTCAACCAATTTAGAACCCCAGATGCGCGATTTAGAAATTTTAGAAGCTCTAATTAACCGAAGGAAACCAAAGAACCAAAAACCAAGCTAATTTTCAGCAATTTTTCAGTAGTGTTGCATTTGAAAAACTTAGCAGTTTCTAAAATTTTCAGTATTTTCAGTCTCCAAAAAACCTCTGACTTGAGAGTGAAGAAATAACATTTTATAGAGAATTTTTAGGGCAACAGAAATGAGTTCAGTTTTTGCCCTTTAATCCTTTTTCAATTTTTGTTTTTGCTATTCAGTCCCTAATTTAAAAATTAGTTTTTCCAAATAGTCCTAATCCCACCTTCTAGGCAGCTTTCTAAATCAGTTACTAAAGATTCCCTTACCTAAATTCTCTAGACTACCCCTTAGACCCTCTGTTTTTACTCCTGGAACCAAACGGGTCAAATTGACCCAAGACCTAAACCCAAATGAATGGGCTGCTCTTGAAAATGGGTCAGAAGTGACCCAAGGTCCAAACCAAAATCAGACATCAATTTAGTTAGTAAGGAGAAACAGAAGCAGAAGCAATTTGAACGATTTCAAAACCAAAAATCTAACTAAATGACTTATTTCCTTTTTAAACTAACTAATGAGCTAGAATTAACAGAATGACCAAATTAACACAAAATCTAATTAAGCTGGATATAAGACTAAAACAAAATTAGAAGCTAAACAAGCAAAAATGCACAAACCAAACAAAATTAACAAAAAATTTAAAATAAAATTGGAAAACACACGGAATAAATACGAACACCAAACAAATAAAGAAAACCTATATTCAGAAGTTAAAATTTCCACCAAATTCATCAGAAGAAACTAAACTAAAGAAAAGTAGAAGAAAGAGAGGGGAATAGATGGTGAAACAACAAAAAGAGACAGAAAAGATGAAGAAAACTTACCAAATTAAACTCGAAGTAATGCTGGATATTTTGATTTAACCAAAAACAATGCTAATCGCTTGTTCTTGGTCAAGAACAAGCGAACATCATTGCTTTGTGTTAAATCAACCTTGAAAACTCAGTAAACTCGGGGATTAAGCCTTGCATGTCACAAATTAAAAAGTGAGGCGATTTGGGCTTAGGGTTTCAAACTTTTGATTCAAGATTCGAAAGATTCTGTAATGATTCGAAGGAAAAAGGGATTGGATTTAGTATGAGGATGCCATGGGGGTTTTGGGTGTGGATTTGGGGTTGATTAGAGGTGGCGCCACCACCGGAAACATCGGGGATTTTAATGGTGGCGCTATGGTTTATTTGAAGCTCTCCGAAGAGGTGATAAGTGAGAGAGATGGAAGGGGGAGGGGATCGAGGCTTTAGGACAGTTTTATACTATCAAACGGATCAGTTCTCAACCGTTTGATGAAGAGATATCGACGGCTTGGATTGTGGGATCAAAAATGGGGTTGTTTAGTAAGGCAGGGGTTTGGACCGGGTAAAGACACGGGTTTGGGCTTGGATCGACCGGGTATTGAGCGAAAATTGTTTGGGTCTGGGGGAATTTTAATTAAAATGGCCCAAAATCCGAACTTCTCATTTCCTTTTTTCTTTTTCTTTCCATTTCAAAATTATTTTTCTTTTCAAATTAAGAATAAAAACCTAAATTAATTCCTAAATCAAATTAGATTAATTACTCAAAATAATATTTACAACAACTAATTAATTACAAAAATAAAATAAAACTACAAAATTCGAAGCTAAAAGTTAAAAATGAGTTATTTTTTGTGATTTTTTCTATTTTTGTAAAACAAACTAATTTACTAGTTAATCTAAAATGTAAAATTAAGTCCTAAATGCAAATACAATGTATTTTTTCTATTTTTCATGAATTAAATAAAATTAAACATGCACACAAAAATGCAAATAATCAGAAAAATTCTACAATAATTTCTAAAACAACGAATAATTAAAAAAAAAAAGAAAAAAATCTACTTCTTTGGACTTTTGTAGGAGGAATTCATGTGAAGCAGAAATCACGTGCTCACAACACTTTACCTGTCCTTTCCTTATGGTCCCGGAGGCGTTTAGGACCTCTATACTTAGGCAGTTTTAGACACTCCTAAGTTATTTAAAAGGTAAAATCTAAACGACAACAAAGAACACGTAGGACTGTCAAATAGAGAAGCAATTAGGGGCTCATGTTCGCCTCCACATATAAACAGATACATAGCACGTCTCATACAACTGATTTTAAAGAAATCAGAAAGCCTTAGAACATGATATCTAGATGAACATCAAAGATAAAGAATATGCAGCATTTTGTTTAAAAGCGAAGTAGCAGAACCCTAGTCAGCTTGCCTATTGATTTTATAGTCGGCTAAACCTAGACAATTTTCACACATAAACATAACCTGATTTCATAGTTATTTAATTACCTAAGGCTTGCCTGGGCGTGGGTCTGTATGCAATCATATTTTCGGGAATTGGTTAAGACAGCTTGAGGTCATTAAATCCTATAGGCATACTGAATTAGGAGATTAATGTTATAGAACTGATTTCATGCAGGTCTACATTAAAACATGATATCTATGTGTTGGACTATTCTTAAACCTTTTTATAGATAATTATTCATTCAGACGACGTAGACATGGTTTAGAGTCAATGCAAACAAAGTCCTAAATCAGGATTTCTAATGCACAGAGAGATGATCATTTTTATTAAGCATGATTACAACAGTAGTTTAATGACATGATTTCCAGGTGATAATAACTTATGCAGAGTCAGAGAAAGAGTGATGCACTTATAACATGTTTCTAATATGCAAAATATGAACGTGAATGTCCTAAGGGAGGTTTTCTAATGCAAACATTATAGACTTATGACATGTTTTTGATGCAAGTAGCATAACATATAAGCCTAAAGCATGATTTCTATCATAACATAAACTCAAAGCAGGATTTATGTTGCAAATATATATATATATATATATATATATATATATATATATATATAAATTAAGAGCATGATTTCTACTATGTATCAACCTAAAGATGATATCTACCCAGTTTCCCACAAACATCATATATGAATTATCCCTTTTTACTAATCACCTCAACATCTATCTACAAATAATATTATGATAGACCAGGATCAAATGAATTACATAAGTAAATGAAACTATACTATAGGGAGCCTAAATCGGGCCCTAAGTAAACCTGGGAATGTCAGGCCTTCAATAAAGTCTCAAAAGCCAAAGATCTCCCAGCCAATAATGTATGTCTTTGTGTGTCAGAGTTCCCTAAGTACCTCAAGGATCCTGGGCAGTGCTCACACCAAGACCTTTCATAAAATATGGTTTGGTTATATGCAGTGTGGAAGGGCCAGCCCTGGTATGCCAAAGTTCAGAGAGATCTCAAGGATCCCTAAGCAGTATACATACCAGAGGAGCAGAACTTAATAGTCTAAGAGTAGGGTGAGAGTGCTTGACATAATGTTGAAAGACTTGGTAAAAACAGTTAGAAGTGAAAAGATTCAGAAACAGTTTTTTAAAGATACTGGGAGTGACCAGTTTTGAGAAGAATGCTAGGAGTAGGAGCAACAGTTTTGAAATCATTCTTTGAGGAAAGTATACTCAACAAACAACCCAATTAATCATAGAATACCCAGATTTACTTGACAAACAGACTGACAAATAAGGGGTGAAGGGATTGTGAACATATAGGGTTGAAACCACATAAACAGGGAAACATTTGATATAACAAATGTACAGAACAGCTAGGAGTCTACTGAACAAATCAGTCATGGTAACAGACAATTAAATCATAGGGAAAGAATGCAGCAGGATCATGTTGAAGACAAGAGTTTGTTGAACAAAATTTGGCATGCAATTATGGCCAATAGAATGCACTAGAAGACTAAGTAACTACATGGTCATACCAGTTGGGGGGGGGGACGAACTAAGAAACATGCTGGACAAGTATCAAAGAACTAAGTAAAGTCTGATATGCTGATTACACATAAGGCAGAATTTAGACATGTTTAATGACAGCAAATAGAGAAACAAGTTTAATAACTAGTACAGGAGCAAGCATGAATGTATAGACATGGAACACATAGAGTTGAGTTTAATAATCTAACTAGAGACATACCAGTTACAGAAGAAAATGCATAATGTGAAAAACAGATGCAATTCCACTATCTAGCCTTGGCTTTCAGCCGGCTAGATCCACAGTTAGCACAAGTAGCAAAGAAAGCAGAGAGAGTTTTAATGTATGTTTGTGTATTTTGAACAGTGTCTTCGTGTGTTGAATGGAGCAGAATGAAAGTGATTATATAACAGTTCAAGGGTAGAGCCAAAATAAGGTAAAGGAATCAGCATTCAGTCAATTAAGGAAATCATAGAATCACATAATCCAATCACATAAAGGAGTTCAGAATAGAATCCTTAATTAGAGGTAATTGATCATACGGTAATAACATGGGTCTAATTAAGGAAAGAGTCTCAATCATACCATGTAAAGGAATCAGTAAGAATCCGCAAAACCCTGCGGATAGCTTTTTAAGGCGAGGCAGGTAAATATTGCAAATAAGGTAAAGGAAGTAATCAAATAATAAATCAATCTTTACAAGGGACAGAAAATCCAGGAATTATTCCCATAAATGACCCGGATTGAGTTCCAAATAAGGCAAGGAGTGGGTTTAACAATCAGTTAGGGTTAGAGCCCATAAATCAAGTAATCAGTCACATGAATAAGGCAATCATAGGTAATTAAAGGCGAATCAAAGGTCAGTTAACCCATAAATAGACAAGAAATGTAAATTAAGAGCCTCAGGATTAAGGGAAACAAACAGAAATCATTAAATTACTTCAGTAAACAAATGAAACCCTAGATAATTAGGCTAATCAGATAATTATTCCAACAATAACAGACAAGAGGTTGACATCAAACAATGAATAGTTAGTCAATTGAACCAGAAACATAATCATGCGAGAAAGATTAAACAAAACATGAGGATCTCAGAAAACCTTTTGCAAAAACAGAAGAAGTAGAAAAACCCTAATTTGAAAACACTTAAGGTTGATTGATAGTATATAAATCAAAGGACCCTTAAAGAAAATAGCCTTGGAAACTTGAAACACTTCAAATAGGCAGGGATTCGGACAACAAATAACAAAGAAACCAAAAACCCTAGAATAACATAGTGCTGAAAATCGATTAACAGTAAGGAAGTAAGAGAACCTTAAAGAAAATCAGTGACAAACTCAGAATCGCTCCTGATCTTCAAAGATCTAAATCGATTCAAGTCCAAACATTAGGCTATTGAAGAAAAAAAGGAAAGGGTAAAGGGAAATCTGGTCTTGAACCAGAAATTTGAACCGTAGAACATCGATAGAAAAAGCACACACAGATCATCGACGGACTCTCAGAGGGTCTTGAACAAGATATGGACTAGATCTCTTCGAGATCATTCCATGAAATCACAAAAATGAGCAACTAGGAGACGTAGGATTTAAGTAGAAATCTCAAACAGCCATGAGAATCCATGGATCGAGTGGGAATCGGAGGGGTTAGGGTTGGTTTGGGTGGCGGCGACTAGGGTTAGGGTTGGGGTCTCAGAGAGAAGGGGAGGAGAGGAGTTTTAGGGTGGCTGTTTATATCAAAATGAACTAGGTTGGGGGGTCGTTGGGTTAAAAATGGTAAGGAGTGATAATGGCCGTTGATCTCTATGATTAACGGTCATGATTTAAAGGGTTTGGGGCCGGGTTTAATTTGATTTGGGCCTGGTCTTAATGGGTTAAAGACATGGGGGTTGAAATTGGGTTGTTTAATTAAGCTAGATCTGAAAATAAGAGGGTTATTTATTAAATGCCCATTTAATTGATAAAACAATTTTTAAAAATAACTAATAGATTATAAAAAATGGTTTTCATGCCTAGAAATGTTTTAAAATATTTAATTAATATTTTAAAAATATAAAAATCTATTTTTTGGTAATAATGTAATAATGCATGCATGAGCTATAATTGCAAAGTTATTGCAATTGTAACCAAAATTTGTAAATCTGGCCATTTGTGAAATAATTCTAACTTGATATAACCATAAATAGAAACATTAAGTCATGAAATGCTATAAAATCATTTTTGAGTCTATTTGTAATTATCTATATAAATAAATTACTAGAGTAAATTAATTTAAAAAATATAGAAATTAGGAAAAAATATCAATTGATGCTAATGCATAGTTTTGAAGGTATATATGCACTTTAAAAATATTATAGGGAAAAATTAGGTATCAACAAACACAAAGTTGGTTTCCTTAGCATATATATGTATTCCTTTACCTTAGGTCCTGTAGATTCTTCCTCTCCACCGATAGACCCGGTGATCCTTGATTTTTGTCGACAATATCAAGTTACGCTTGGTCAGACTTATCCCTCTTTCTAGAGAATCGTCTAATTGATTAGATATTTCTCGAACATGGTCAAGGGGATGAATTTCACCCTCGGTCATCTAATTAGATTGTATAGCCCTCGCCTCTATCGAGGGGGCCTAATCAAACCACGGTGTCGATCTACCAAAGCATTTTTTGCCAGCATCGACGAAGATAAAGACTGGGGGTGGATGAGCTGCTTCGTGGGAGTTAGGACTTTGGACCTCCTCCCTACCAAGAAGAAGCCATTCCCTGAGGAATGGAATATGGGACATAAGTGTTGTTACACCGAGCATGTTTTATCATCTGAATGTCTTCTTTTCCTCTTTCGAACTAATTCCTTTCTTATTTGAATTGATTCTCCTCTAGTTGGGTAGCCACCGTGTGGTTTTGCGGCACGGTCAAGGACCTTCCGGGATGGGTTAAACTCTTAGACTCCACCTCCTCATACGATAAGCGTGTTTTCCGTGATTTGGCCAAAACTCGATGGGAGGCAAAAAATCATGGTACTCCTTCACCACTGTTACTTCTAAATCCCTTATAAATGAATTTCTTGGTAGTATGTTTGACATTTTATGCCTATGCAGGCCTTGGGGAATCCGTTTCAATGAGACTGCCTCCTCTTGGCAAATAGGAGACCCAAAAATCCGCCAAAGATAGAAATAGAAAGAAGGAGACGCTGGCGGAGTCCTCGAAACCAAAGAGAGCTAAGGCTTGAAAGCCTAGGGCCAATGCAACTATCCTAACTTTAGAAGCTGCTGAGAGTCTTCGTGCTGAAGACGAGGACGATGATGGTTGCCCATAGGTACATAGGGCTAGATGAAGCATTGATGCTTCGAAGGTTGCCGAGCAGAAGACTGCCGAGTCAGAGGTGGCCGATGCGGTCCCACCTCGTATTGAGGAGACCCAGGAGGAGAGTTTGGATGCGGTCCCCGGACTAACCATTGAACAGGGTGCAACTTGTGCTGATAAGCACTTGTTTGGCACATTCGGAGGATCCAACTCTGAGGCCACTCGAGGGTGAGAGGAAGCCCCGATAGAGGTTGATGCCTTAGGCAATCTTCAATCGGGCCCGTCGTTTTTCCAAAGGCAAATATGGGATGCCTAGAACAGGGAGAATCCCAATGTGGGGCATCGTAAGGAGAGGATGACGCATTTGGAGATTTCCTTGCCAGTGTTGAAGAGGATGACGATTTTGATGCCCAGTCGTTCTTGAGGAGGCTGTGAAACTCCAAAAATAGGTGATTTTTGACATAACCCTTGTGCCTTGAGTTTTGATCTTTACCTTTCTAACTTCTTTCATTCGTGCTATAGGTCACGATGTTGTAAGACCAGGCCTTTACCAAGTTAAAAGCTGAACTGACTTATCATAAGGAGGAGTTCAAGAAGCTTACTATGGAGTCGAAAGAGCTAAAAACTCTATACATCTGTAGGCAGGAGGAACTGAATAGCATTCGAGCAAGCTTGGAGAAAGCGTTCCAAGAGCGGGCCACCTTCATCGAGTAGGTAGCTCGGTACTCATGGGATTGCCTTTTGTTTCCATGACTTGGTGTTTATTACCTTGACTCTTCATTTGCAGATTGAGCGAAAGGATGCCCTAGCGAGGGAGCTTTAGGAAGAGATTGTGGCCAAAGATGGCAAGATCCTCGAGCTGAAGTGGTGCAAGGATAGCCTGGCCTCGAAAAGGGATACTCTCTTAGAGGAGCTGGCTTTGACTCAGAGTCTTCTTCAAGGTGATAAAGAGGAGGCTCTGAAGTTCAAGGCGCTTCATGATGAGTCGGCTGCCACGTTATCTGCGGCCAAGTCTAAGGCTGATGCACTCTTATCCTCGTATTGGGATGATACCGCTGCAGTGAATACTCGAGCCAGGGAGATATCTAAAGAGGCCGAGCTTAAACTGGCTCGCGCCCTTGCACATGCTCGATTAGAAGCTCGGAGGCAAGCATTTGAGGAAGTGCATGCCAAGGGTTTCGATCTCTTTGCCGAGATCGAAGAAGCAAAGGCCTTGGAAGAGGAGTCAGCAGCTCCGACTACTTCAGACGAGGGCTCTGCGAGTAGCTCGGGGTGTAGCGAAGATGAAGGCTAGGCCACCTTTGCTCTTTTTACTTCTTCTTCTTTTGTATGTGGTCTCCGCGTGGGAGTTTTTGTAAATGCACCTTTGTAAATATATTTTTGGAATGTAAAGGATTTTCTTGTTAAATGTCTTCAAAGTTTTGCCTTTTAGTGTTCATGCCGAAGTCAAGCTTTGAACTTGAATTCAACTTCTTCGAGATTGGTCTTGGAGTAACAAAGACCCTTGATATCGGGTTGTTCTGGTTTTAGTCGCATACCTTCCCTAGGCCGGGTTGGTAAGGAATAAATTTGACTCCTCAATGCCTCAAACACGGTGTGGTGACATCATTCCTATGACATGACCATAAAGTGACCGAAATGGCCCCATCGGTACATTTCCCAAAAAGTCATAATTGCATTGTGAGAGCTGATTGGCTATCAAAGTTAATGAATAGTTGTTGCTCTTCTTATATATACTTGCTTTTCTTTCATTAAGGGATTTGTTGCTTTGTGCAACTCCCTTTCTCTATTGAGTTCCTTTTTTACACTAGTTCTAGTGCCACATCAGATCAAAGCTTTCGCCTGAGTTTCGTCTTCCCTTTCTTGTTTTGAATTATCTATGGCTACCATGCCCAAATCCGCTCTCCAGGAAGAGGGAAGTCCCACCTATGCTTCCCGCCCGGTCGGTAGTACACCGCCGACGCTTGGTGAGCTAACTTCGAACTGTTTTATCTCGATGAGAGATTTTACGATAGAGAAACCTCTCGACGTTATGGGCCATCGAGAACATGTATCGAGGTTTATTAGATCAATAGAAGACAGACAACTCGAGATTGTGAGGAGGACTGCGGATGGGGAGAAAGGGTGAGGCTGCAGGTACCCTCCCGGGAAGAGGATATTATGGCCCACGTAGGGAGATTTCTGAATGTGTACACATACCCTTTTATGTTGGGTCCTCTCGACCGAACCGTGCTTGAATTCTATCGAAGATATCAAGTTACTTTGGCTCAGATCCATCCGTCCTTCAAGCATATTGTGTTGATGATGAGATTTTTCGCCGAAAAGGCCAGGCTCGAGTTCACTCTTAGCCATCTTATCAGATTGTATCGGCCTTTGCATCATGAGGTCTAATTACACTACGACACTGATCCACCAAGCCCTTTATTGATAGCGATGACGAGGACATGGATCGAGGGTGGATTAGTTGGTTTGTTAGAGTGAGGACTGTTGACATTATTCTTGTGAAGTTCATGCCGTTTCTCGAGAAATGGAATTTCAAGCGTAGGTGATATACCGTACTCTATTATTTTAGTTCTCAGTGGAGCGAGACTCCGTAAGGGCATTTCCTTTTCTTTTTTTGCAGCGATCCTGTGGATGCTAAATGAGGTCCCCGATCTTGCGGATTGGGCCTGCAAACTGGCAGCCTCTTCGACTTATGACGAGCGTAATTGGCGAGATTTGTCGAAGGGCAAATGGAAGGCTAAGCACCATGGTACGTGTTATGTATTCCTTCTCTCGAGGATTAATTTCCCTTTCGTACACTAATTTCTTTGTTGCAGGCCTCGGTGAGTTTTCTGAGGTGAGACTATCCCCTTTCGAGGAAAAGGAAGGACCTTTGATTTCTGAGTCAGGGAAGGATAATAAAAGGAAAATGTCCTCGAAGAACGAGGATTCCCATAGCAAAGCATGATCCACCCGGGGGCGCGAGGAGGACGTCGCCGCTGACAAAGATCTCATTTTTATGGTGGTTCTATGGATATCAATGCATCCGTAGAGGATGACTCTACATTGATGGCTCGAACCAGGAGGCCTCCCGAGACTAATGAGCCTGCTGGGCTCGAGGCCCTAGTCTTAAGGGAGAGATTCCACAAGCGAGGAAAGGTGAAGGTCCTTCATTGCCTTATTTGGCAGCTGGTTCTCGAACATCGGGCAATATTCCGAGGGAAATGGGCTTCAACGTATCTCTACCCAATCAGAGCTCCTCGGGTTGCTCTACCGGGGTCGATGAGATCGAGCCGGTAGATGTGAAATCGACCTTCGAGGAAGCTCAATGACTCTGCTCTATGGTGAGTTTTGAAGTTATTATAAATTTTCCAACTTCATACTTTCTTGTTTTTAACTGAACCTTTCTTTATCATAGGCCTTCGATAAGCTCAAGTGTGAGTTGCTTCGCTGTGAGGCTAAGTTGCGTAAAGCCTTGAATGGGGAGAAATCTCTCGGGCTTTTTGTGATAAGAAAGACGATAGAGCTGATACATCATCGATCGGAGTTGGACCGGAGTCATGATTATGAAGGCAACCTCAAGAAATAGGTAACCTCTATTTTGAGGGAATACAGGCTTTTTCTCCTATCTTCGAAAACAAATGTTTCGGTATCTCAGTTGTAGAGAAAGACAGAACGCTGGAGCACCTTTGGGGTGATCTCAACCAGGTTAATTCTGAATGCAATGACTTGAAGGCATATATAGATGCTTATGTTGCGACCAAAAGGAACGCTTTGGCTAAGGCCTCTGCCCTCAAGATACAACTTCATAATGCTCGAGACAGAAACTTGGTCCAGGCGAGTAGGGTTGCTAAGCTTAAAACAGATCTTTTGAAGATGAAGGCCGAAGTCATGGACGCTCGAGTCAAAGACGAAGAGGTCCGAGCAAAGGCCGATAAGAAGGTGTCCATCTATCTGAAAGATACTACTGAAGCTCGTACAAAGTTGAGGGGGGCTTCCCATAGAGAGAGGATGAGCAATGAATATGCCCGATGCAAATCCCAGAGGGAAACTCTCGAGGAGAGTCATGGTAAGGGCTTCGATCTCTCGGAGGAGATAGAGCAGGCCAAGGCGGATGAGTTCGATGCCAAGTTCCTTGTCTTCGATGGTGAAGACAACGAGGAGGAGGCCGGTGATGGAGCTGGTCCTGAGGGAGCCGATGGAGACATAGTCCTCGAGGGGGGAAAGGCTAAGTTTCCGAGGGTAGACTAGGGTTTTCTTTCTCATTTTTTTGTACAGGGCTCCCTGTGGGAGTGCTGTAGATGTATCTTTGTACCATTATTTATAATAATAAAAAAGGAACCCTTTGGTTTTCCCTTCATATAAATTTTCACTTGCTTATGTCTTTGTTTATATCTTGAGTGTTCATGCTTGTTGATAATTAGTCCGATATGTTGGACTTTAAGATAGGAACCCTTAGGTTGTGCTTGATGAGTAATTGATAATAGCTGACCGTTCAGGGCTCGGTCCTCGAATCAAGTTTTGACACAGGCTCATTGACCCTTAGGTTTTCAACATATTGGCCCTTAAGCTCTTACGTATTGGCCCTTAGGCTCTTTAGGCTGGCCATTAGGCTCTTACGCATTGGTCCTTAGGCACTTTTAGATTGGGTCGATGCGACCTATAATATGGCAATAGTTTTCCCCATTTCGGCTGAAGACTTTGAAGTTTTGATTATGCCTTGGCATGGTTTGTGTTCGTCCGACTCTTCAACGTCTCAAATAAGAACCTCGATTATGAGTCGATATATGACAATAACTGAGTACCTTGGGAGGTTCTCTTGAAGACTGATTTTTCGAAGCCTTTTTGTTGAAGGCTGATTGTCTCGAAGCCTTTTCATTGTTTGAAGCTAATATGATCGAAACTCCTTTGCTTATGCCGGGGATAGTCTGATTAACCAGTTCTTTTTGAAGTATTTTCGAAGTATTTGAAGGCCTTTAATTTTATGGCGGCTGTCGGACGTCTCCGAGCCACGTTAATTTGGACAATGCCTTTGATTTAAGTTATATACATTAAAAATATGTCAATAATTTTTACTTCATATTTTACCTGAGTTTGTAGAATCTTATGAATTTTAGGACCACAGCTCTACATATCAACTGTACAGTATTATTTTTTGGATTAAAAGGAGGCTATTCAAATATAGGTATGGGGCAATAAAGGGCTGCATTTTCGAAAAAAAACATTGCATGCAGAACATTAGGATGTTCAGAAAATGAGAATATATTTTAGTGTAATCTGGTTCAGTTTCAAGAAATCTCAAGGAAGAAGTGATCCAAAGAGGAAAATTATCGAATGAATTTAACATGCAAAATAAAAAGAGAGCCATTTTAATAATGGAGGAATACAGAGTTACTTCTATTTTGCAGCAGAAGAGTTACAACAGTCAACTTTACTTCTCAGAAAAATTCGACCGGGTATCCACTTTAACGCCGTTAATCTGGAACGTAATAATGGCAAAGTGGTCATTTCCTAGGTGCTGCCAGTAGCAAAGTCCTTTAATAGTTGAGTTCTAAAAACTGACCGTATAAAAAAAAATTACGCAATAAAATATTTACAAAGTAACTATTACAAATTTAACAAGAAATATTAATTGATGATTGGACTAACATTTGGACATCGATGTGATTGAGACTCAAAAAAAGAATTTTTAAAGTTGTATTGAAAAATAATTTTTGTAAATTGAAATTATGTTTGGATATGCATTTTATTTGAAAAAAGTTTGAAATTTTATGAATTGAAGAAAAATTTTTACTTAGAAACTTCTCTAAGCTAGTTTTTGGGAACTTAAAATTCTCTTTATTGGACTAACATTTGGACATCGATGTGATTGAAACTCAAAAAACGAATTTTTAAAGTTGTATTGAAAAATAATTTTTGTAAATTGAAATTATGTTTGGATATGCATTTTATTTGAAAAAAGTTTGAAATTTTGTGAATTGAAGAAAATTTTTTACTTAGAAACTTCTCTAAACTACTTTTTGGGAACTTAAAATTCTCTTTAATTTCTTTTGAAAATATAATTATATTCTGTGAACAAATAATGTTTTTTAAAAAAAAAGGAAAAAATACCAAAATTTATGGCCAAATGCGAGCTTGGTAACTTGATAGCTAATCTATTTTAAAAATCACAATTAATTAATTTATAAATTAACAAGATATATCATTTGATAATTTGGTAACTTGATAACTAATCTATTATTACAAATCAAATTAATTAATTTACAAAAAATCACAGTGCCAGTAAATAAAGCTTTTCAAGAATTCACGAAGGTTTAGTGTTTGTTAGGTAGGAAAGCTTTACAACAGTCAACTTTACAAAAGAGAAGTAAACGTAGTATAATACTGCGTTTTACTAACACTTTACTTCAACGACTAAATTTTCGTTAAAGTAAAGTGCAGTATAATACTGCGTTTTAGGTAGAAAAGTAATTTTTTTTTAAAAAAAACTGTATAAACATATTTTGAGTCCCAAAAGTCATTATTTAGGTTTCCGACTCGAGGAATACAGCTATCCCCTGGTTCTCCACTCCACCCTTAAGCTACTCTGTTTTCTTTAAAAACAACACCAAAAAGTAATGGAGGAGTGGTGGGGTGTTTTTCCACACCTCTATCAGTGGCGGACTCATAATTTTGTGCCAGCGGATTCAATCTTAAAAGTACATAAGTCGTAAAATATAGTTGTCAAGTGGGTTTAAATAAAATATTTATACAAAATTTACATAGCTTTAATCGTAATTTATACATATACACAGTATTATTTTTTGATAAAGCGGGTTCAGTTGAACCCGCTTGCCACCACGTGCGTCCGCCACTGCCTCTAGCCCCTGCTCTTTGTATCAAATACTCCCTATTTACTATTAGATGTACATGCAACGGTTATTATTTCTTCCGTCGACAACTATGTCCCAACATCTGCGTACGTATTATCTTTCTTAGATGACACTGCGTGAGATTATACTGTCTATATTGTTATGTTAGTCGACAACTCTACATCACATTTTGCAATCTTTGTACTTGGTGTTATGGTATATACTCTAGTAGATTATTTCGTTGTTATAAACAAAATGGTGATACTTCCCAACCGTTCACATTTTGCATTGAACTTTACTCCACTCAGCGTACTTTTCTGCATATGTCATGTAAAGTTAGTACGTAGTAAGAAGAAAAGACATTGATGGGAACATTTGTAATGAAAGACAGACGTTTGGGATGTTTGACTTATCATGGGATACCACGAAATTTTCAAAACAAATACGGTGATTCATAAGGGTCCATAATTCTATCATTTGAAAAAAATAGAATTCAAGAGAGAAACACTTTAGAAATTTGATTTAGTTACGTATGCATAAGTGGTCAATGGAGTGTGTAAAGAACCTTGAGATTTTTGGAGCGAAAAAATGTTAAAACTTTTATTTAACTATATATACAAAATGCATTTAAGGGTATGACTTAGTAATCAATGAAGTAAGCAAAGAATCTTGAGGTTTTAGAAGAGAAAAATATAAAGTGAATTCTTTCTATCTAGTCAAGCTGGTCCAGACGTTATGTCATAAAACACAAGTACATATACATAATAATATATGTATAGAACAATGCTTTAAGTCACCAAATTCCAGTCGTTGATAAGTAATAAAAAAACATATAAAAGTTCAAAGTTTTGAACATCAAATGTGCTATATTTCTGAGACATTAGTGGTCTGGTAGGGTGTATAAGAATGATATTGAATATGGTGTATTAGATATGTTGGGATTAATAATATTAAAATTTGTTATGCGGGGATTAGTTATGCTAATATTTTTTTTTTCAATAGTTTGGTTTGGTATATTAAAGGTTTTGAAAGGCAATTCTATCTTTAAACATGCTTATCCATGTATTCAAAACTATAGTATTGATAATGCCATAGTTTGCTATGTATAAGAATAGTACTGAATATAATGTATATAACTTATACAAGTATTAGTTATACATAAGTTGAAAAATACTATCAAACAAGGGACTAATAATACAAAACCTAATACATATTGTTTACCCCTAAAATTAGATAACAATTAAATTTGTACGTGGTTTAGAGGATATGTGGTTTAATTTAACATAAATGATCAAAGAACAGTAAATAATTAAATTAAAATGAGATAAAACAATCAAACCGAAATGACGAAGTAATTAAGCCTTGTGTTTAGCTTAAATGCCAATGGTCAATTTCGAATAAGCCCTCGAGATAGAGCCCGAATCCTAACAAACGAGTGAACAACTGACACAAACCAGTGAACAACTCTTAAAACAATTGCTTAGAGTCAAAGTAAATTTTATTGCCTAGTTATATGTAAAATACAATGTCAACAAATGAAGGGGTCCTCCTTTTTATATAGTAGATCATGAGTTTTAACCCTAATACAAGTCTAAATAAGGCAAACATCTTTTCCTTCCTTCTTTCCCACAAAAATAAGATCCACGGCCAATACTGAATGTGATCCACACCGCAATACCCGTCTGATGGCGGATATTTTAGTTCCCCGTTTGTTGTTTTAACTGCCTATACTTTACCTTCAATTCTCCATCTCAATCGAGTTGATTCCCTTCGGATCCGTCCATGCTTGAGACCCACTAAAGTAGCACGCTTCATGTTGCTTCGTTAAAAATCTTGACGTAAAACCTACTTCGGGAAAAAACCGATCGAAGTGAAAAAGAGTGCAACACATGCTTTCAGACCTAATTCTATGATTCTCGGACTTGACTTCGATTGAGCACCTGCACGGGTTAGTTCGAAGAATAATAAACCTCAAAGAAAATTGGGTATTCATACCTTAGCAGTAATACCTCTTTAAGTGTGCCATATTCCAGTTATTTTGCTATTGTACACCACTTTCGAACTCAAGCTGGTACAAGCCTTTTTTGGTTATACCGGAGACTTTGTGTGGTCCTTCCCAATTCGGGTCTAGGTTATCGCCATTCGGGTTCTTGGTATGCAGTGTGATTTTTCTCAAAGACCAAGTCCCCGACTCAGAAGTATCGAGGGTTTGCCCTTCAGTTGTAATATCTTCTTGTTTGCTACTTTTGAGCTGCTAACCGGACCAGGGCGTCATCTCGCCATTCATCCGCTAAATCAAAAATTGTGGCCGTGGCATCGGCGTTTGATGCTTTTGTAGCATATTGGAACCTCAAGCTCGGTTCCCCTACCTTCACTAGAATCAAAGCCTCTACCCTGTAGACTAGAGAAAACAGTGTTTCACCCGTACTCGACCTCGAGGTTGTTCGATATTCTTATAGGTCCTCGGGCAGAATTTTTTTCCACCTTCGTTTTGAATCGGTCAACATTTTCTTTATGTTCTGAAATATGGTCTTGTTTGTTGACTCCGCTTAGCCATTCGCACTCGGGTGATAAGGGGTCGATAAAATCTTTTTAATCTCGTGATCTTCTAAGAACTTATTGAACTTGTTGCTGATGAATTGTCTCCTGTTGTCACATGTAATTTTGTTGGTATCCCGAACCGACAGATTATGTAATCCCAAATGAAGTTGGATAACCTATTTCTGTCTAACTTTCTCAAACTCCTATGCTTCTATCCACTTAGAGAAGTAATCAGTTATAAGTAAAATGTATTGAGCCTTGCCGGGTGTCCCTGGTAAAGGACCTGCGATATCCATTTTCCACTTCATGAATGGCTAAGGGAAAATGACCGGGTGGAGCAGTTCCCCTACCTGATAGATTATCGGGGCATGCCTATGACATTTGTTACACTTTTGAACGAAATTCTTTTCGCCCTTCTCCATTTCGTTCCAAAAATACTCGACCCTGATAAGTTTTTGGACCAACGATTCCGGTCCCGATTGGTTTTTACAAGTCCCCTCGTGAACTTTCCTCATTACGTAATCGGTCTCCCCGGGTCCCAAACACCCTGCTAGTGGTTTGAAAAATGATCTTCGATACAATTTGCCATCAACCAAGCAAACCTGGCAGCTTTAGTTCGAAGGGCCCTCAATTCTTTAGGATCCGATGACAGCTTCCCCTTTTGAAGGTAGTCCACCTATTTGTTCTTCCAATCCTAAGTTAAACTTGTTGAGTTTACCTTTGGCATGACCACCCTCTATTACCGAGCTCATCAATTGCACCACCGTTCCCGAGTTGAATTCTTCGGAGTCTACTGACGATCCTAAATTAACCAATGTATCGGCCTTACTGTTCTGATCTCGAGGTATATGCCATAGTGTCCATTCATCGAATCGATGTAACACTAATTGCAGTTTATCTAAGTACCTCCGCATTTGGTCTTATTTGACTTCGAATTTTCCGTTGACCTGGTTAACAACGAGGAGGGAATCGCACTTGGCTTCGATAACCTTAGCCCTCAGGCTCTTAGCCAATTCCAGACCTGCAATCATAGCCTTATATTCGGCTTCATTGTTAGTCAATTTTACAGTTCTGATTGATTGCCTTATTATGTTTAATAGCTCTAACCAGCTTCGTTGCCTGATGTTCAAGTCCTTTTGCTTAAACAAGCGTTGTAGACTCTGATGATCTATGAATACCTCACAAGACACATCATAGAGATAGTGCCTCCAAATCTTCAATCCGTGAACAATGGCAACCAACTCTAAATCATGAACGGGGTAGTTCTTCTTAGAGGGCTTCAACTGGTGCGAAGCATAGGTAATCACCCTACCCTCTTTCATTAAGACACATTCAATACCAATCCATTAAGCATCACAATAAATTGTATATGAACCCGATAATGAAGGCGAAACTAGAACTTGAGTTGTGGTCAAGGCAGTCTTGAGCTTCTGAAAGCTCTCCTCGCACTCATCTAACTACCTGAATGGGGCCCCCTTCTAAGTCAATCTAGTCAAAGGTGTTGCGATGGATGATAAAGCCTGCACCAAACGGTGATAATAACCAGCCAAGCCTAGAAAGCTCCGAATTTTTGTAGCAGAAGACTGATCTAGGACTGCCTCGACCTTCTTCAGATCCACCTTAATCCCCACACTAGACACCACGTGACCCAAAAATGTCACTGAATCAAGCAAACACTCACACTTGGAGAATTATGTGTATAGCTTCTTCTCCCTCAAGGTCTGGAGCACGATCCTCAAGTTCTGCTCATGATCCTGCCAGTTACGAGAATACACCAAGGTGTTATCATTGAACATGATGATGAAAGAATCAAAATATGGTTGGAATACACTATTCTTCAAGTGCATAAATGCTGCTGGGGAATTGGTCAACCAAACTGAAATCACAAGAAACTCATAATGACCACAGCGAGTTCTAAAATAAATCTTCAAAATATCTGAATCTCGAATCTTCAACTAATGATACCCCGACCACAAATCAATCTTTAAGAACATTCTAGCACCATAAAGCTGGTCAAATAAGTCATAAATATGCGGTAGCAGGTACTTGTTATTGACTGTAACTTTGTTCACCTACCTAAATTCAATAAACTTTCCCATAGAGCCATCTTTCTTCTATACAAACAAAACTAGAGCACCCAAAGGCTAGACACTCGGTCGGTTGAAACCCTTATCAAGTAATTCCTAAAGCTATTTTTTAATTTCTTCAACTCCAGTTAGGCCATACAATATGGTGGAATAGAAATTTGTTGAGTGTCCTACACTAGGTCAATACAAAAATCGATATCCTTATTGGGAGGCATGCCTAGTAGGTCTGTTGGAAACACATCTAGGAAATCTCTCACTACCGGGAACTGACACAACGGTGGAAGAATCATCACTAACATCTCTCACAAAACCTAGATATGCTTTACACCCCTTCTCAACCATTCCATGAGTCTTTAGAAAGGACACCACCCTGGTAGGAATATAATCTAATGTACCCCTCCACTCCAACCGTGGCAACTCTGGCATAGCTAATGTCACGGTCTTGGCGTGAAAGTCCAGAATAGCATGATAGGGAGACAACTAGTTCATTCCCAATATCATGTTAAAGTCCACCATACTAAGTAGCAACAGATCAATACTGGTCTCATAACCACCGGTGGTGACCAAACACGACCGATAAACACGGTCTACAATAATAAAATCTCCTACATGCATGGACACATCTATATGAGAACTCAAAGAATCACGAGATATATCCAAATACAAAGCAAAGTAAGATGACACATATGAATAAGTAGAACCTGGATCAAATAAGATTGATCCATCCCTACGACAGAGCAGAACAGTACTTGTGATGATAGCATCTAATGCGACTGCCTTCGTTCAACTAGGAAAAGCATAGAAACGAGCATGTCCTCCCTCTCAAGGGTGACCTCTACCCACCTAAACTCCACCCCTAGTTGGCGGTGCAAGTGGAGCGGCAACTAAAGTAGCAACCACAACCTACGAACCCTATGGAATTCGTGGAGCCTATGTAGTCTAAGGAGGTGCACCCTCCTAAGTCTAGGGAAGTCCCTAACCATATGTCTTGTATCACCATACTCGAAACAAGCTCTTAGTGGGCATGGCTACTGAAAATGACTCTAGCTTGATCCGCTAGATTTACCGCTAAAAGCATCTCTTGCAGGAGGTGAACTAGAAACTGGTTGTGCATAATAGGCAATTTGAGACCTCGAAATATCCTGAGCACTGCGAGCAGTTGAAAATGCTGAATGGACTGGGCGGCTCACATACCCTCTGCCATGACAGGCTGAAACTACAGCGTGGGCACCACTAAATCCTTCAAAACCTCGAGGCCGCTTGGCCTACCTATCCTCCTCTCTCAGACCCGCATACCCTCCATCCTCCAAGAGATCTCTAACACCTGGTGAAATGGAGTATCCATCTCCAAATCCCGAGCCATACTGATCCTAAGACCATAACTGAGCCCCTCGATAAATCAACAAACTCGCCCTCTAACGGTAGAAACCAAAAGCAGGTGCATGTCGAGACAACTCACTAAATCTAATGGCATACTCTAAGAGTGACATAGTCCCCTGATGCAGCTGCTCAAACTCTGTGTGCCATGCATCCAGAAGGGTCTAGGGAACAAACTCTCTCAAAAACATCTCTAAAACCTCAACCCAAGTATGTGGGGCTGCATTAGCTGGCCTATCCCCCTCATAAGTCTGCCTCCATATATGCATTGCTCCTAACATCTGAAATATAGTAAAAGGAACTTCGCTCACCTCCACAGTACCCATAGTGCGGAGGATACAGTGGGACTTCTCTAGAAAAACCCTGTGCAAATTCAATATCTGTGTCATTGAAAGTAGGAGAATCATACTTCTTAAACCTCTTAAGTCTCCTCTGATCCTCCTCATATACCTCTAGCCTGACCTCAGGCTTAACCAAAATAACGGGTCGCATCGGCATAACTCCCGGAACCTGATAAATATGGACCCGCTGCTTTAGAGTACGGGCTGCAGTAGTCTAAGCTCCTTCCCCCAACCTAAGAAGTGGCTGGAGCAACCGAGATCAATCCCGCCTAAGCTAAATTACCTAACATGCTCAGGAAGCGTGCTAGGGTCTCCTGATGTCTAGTGGTGACAACAGGCCCATCAAATGCGTATCCCCCAATCGGAGCTACTAGTGGCTCCTAGTCCGCTAGTCGGGCAGGTGCTCTGGATGCAACACGTGCCCCTCCTCGACCTCTACCTCGACGCGACCTCTCGTAGATCTAGCAGGGGGTGCAGGTATCTAATCATCTAGTATAGCAATGCGTGTCTTCACCATTTATGAGAGAACATAAAGACAAAGGCTCATATTTCAAAATAACATATTCGCATGACAAGGAATCAAAGAAGTGTAATTTTCCTAATAGTTCCAAAGCCTCTCGAAGATAAGTACAGGCGTCTCCGCACCAATCCACAAAACTCTACTAAACCTGCCTATGACTCGTAGAACCTATGAACTTAGAGCTCTGATACCAACTTGTTACGATCCCAAAATTCCACCTGAGGAAGTTGTGGTAGCGCCGAGTCTCTAAGACTAGGTGAGCCTAACATACAAGAGAAATTGATATAATAATGACTAAGAATGTTAAATAAAGCTGATAAGTCTCATGATAACATCAATATTGAATAACAGTTATAATATTTCTAAAACCCGATGAAACTGAGTCATAAGCTCTAAAACGTGTAGTAGAAGTAAAAAATGCAATAACTTGATTTGAAAATAAATAGTTGAAAAGGACAGTAGTTGAATAGGGACTCGGAGGCATGCGAGCATCAAGAAGGTATACCTTGAAGTATCCTGAATATCTAGCCCGATCAGTGATGCCCGGCATGAGCTGAATTACCTAGATCTGCATAAAAATGTGCGGAAGCATAACATGAGTACACCACAATGGTACCCAGTAATTATCAAGCCTAACCTCGGTAGAGTAGTGATGAGGCCAGGTCAAGACACTTACTAGACAAAAGAATCCCGAATACAATATAACATAATCTAATAACGAAAACAAGAAATAATTGACAACAAAGTAGTACAATGAGGTAAAACTAACAACGGATAATAAAGCATTAAAGGACAAAAAGAGTGAACATATGGTAGAACAACAAGTGATGAAGTACAGTTAAAGTACAAGTAACATCGAATGAAGGAAAGACAATAACTGTTTAAATCAACAAGTCTTTTCACATAGAATCTACAACAAGAATCACAACCGAGGTACCACACCTCGCTTTTCACATTTCATAAGTCATGATCAAAATCTTCCTTATATCACCGCGTGACCCGAGAATTTATATTTAAAAATATATTCCCGAAATAGCTACACTCGCTTTATCTTTATTATCTAACCAGGTGGCTTCAAGTAATCCCTTACCAGCAATGCACGTATAAATCTCACCTTGTCACGTCACATGCACATCAACACCTATCCTTATACCGTCACACGTACATCAATATCATAACACAATAATGAACTCGCACAACACGTGCCCATGTACAATGTCGCGCCCCTTTTTCTCACAAAATCGAGTTTCGACACATGACAACTCTTTTAAGGAAGGTGTTTTAAAAGAGAGAGTCGCCACCTAATGGATTAAGATGCGTTAGGGCACCTATTTGCAAATAACTCCATTTGACCAGTTTACATCACCAAAGATCGGGTAATGGTTCGAAATTACCTCGAAGAGAAGTTGTTAGGCACTCTTCGAGGTCCACAACTATGAGTCCTGACCGAACTTAATTTTATATGAATTATTCTATGTGATCAAAGCTAGGAAACAAGGAATTACCAAACGTGAATGAACAATTGAAAGACAAAGGGGAGGGGGTCCTAAGTTTTTTAGCCTAAAGGATCACCCCGTGCAATATAAATAATACTTCGTAAGTCCCTCGAGATGGGGTGTTACTGATATTATTCAGAGGGCACAGACTATCATCTCATGCTACCCAATTACTATCTTTAAGTTTTTTTTACCTGAAGCGCACTAGTCAATTCTAAACCGTGTCCTATGCGTGCACTACCCCTCCTATGCCTATGGTCCAGGAGACATTTGGACCTCTATTTTAGAGTGGTTCTAGACCTTAACTTAGGTTGCTCAAAAAGGGAAAATGCTAAGCAACAAACAAAAACAGTTAGGACTTTCAGATAGAAACAAGTATAGGCTCAAATTAGCCTCCGCATTTAGACAACAAATGCAAACGGGTTAGATTAACAAAACAGTTGCTGATTTTAAATAGTTGAGAGTGCAGAAACTTATGGACATGATTTCTATTTGAATCTGGATTTAATGGGCGGATAGTTATATGCAAAAGCCATTATACTTTCCAAAATCTATATGATTTGCCTACTTATTTTAAACACAACGGCATTAAACCTATAGGCATGATGTCTAGGTATTTCACACGATAATAAATACTAGAAATCACAGAAACATATCCAGAAGTATCTTTTTAATCCTATAGGCATGTATTCTAGTGAGAATAACAACACAGTGTTTGGAGACTCATGAATGAATGGGCAGAAATTATGTTGATTCAAACCTATAGGCATGGCTTTATACAATTTATTCCAATTTTAGATCCTATGGACATGATTTCTACAATTTGTAAATAGAACAACATGTGAATGAGGTTTTTTTTTGCACACACAACGAATATACAATTCCCTATAGGCATGATTTCTAACACGATTAACCAAGTATTGAACCTATAAGAATGATTGCTAGCATGTAATGTCTGAACTTAATAGGACATGTACATGCATGATTTCTAACACACGATAACTGAACATGCAATGACATATTTTATCTAAGTAGTGAGCCTATAAGTAGGATTTCTACCCATTTCAGTGCAAGTATAGGATAAAAACTCTTCCCCAATTTTACTAATACCCTAAATTGTTATTACAAATAATTATTACATACCCAAAATTTAATGTAGCAAATTACAGAATAAGTATAACTATTGGGAGCCTACAGTAGGCCCAAATACACCTGGACAGGCCAGGCCTTCAACCCACAACAGCTCCAAAATAGATACAAAGTAATTAGTTGTTGAGTGATTCACCCATATATTAAAGCTGGGCATATAGAACCCAAGTCCCTAGTATGTTAAAGTTTTCAAGGGCTTCAGGAACCCATGGCAGTGCTCACACTAGGGAACTGTCAAATGACAGAACCAGAATAGCCTTGGATTTCAGCCGGCTAAGAAGAAAACCTAAGTAAAAGGTGAAAGAGAAAAAACTAAAGCCTAATGAAAACTTAGGGAAACAGATTCCACACTTAGCACAGAAACAGTCACATGCTGATAAGAACATATTTGTAGGATTGATTGGGGTTATTACTACTACACAGGTTAAAACATGATGGGGAATTATGCTAAGTATGCAGACAACATTGTGCCAAACCACATAATCACAGAAAGGGGAGGGTATCATGTTAGCAATGGGGTAGGATCACAAACACATATGCCAAAACATGTTACAAAGATTCTAGATAGCATGAAAGGCACACAAATTAGTAGATAAACATTCAAGCACTATTATAGAGGTCTAATTAACAGAATATGATTCAGTTTGTACCATAGATTTGGCCTAGCACCTTAAAGTAACAAATCAAGACATGCTGAGATCACGAACAGATACTAAAGGGTTATAAGAACAAATAAGCATGTTGAGGGCCATAATAACTAACACAGAAAGGGCTCAACACAGAATACTGCAGGGATTCAGAGAAGGGGGGGTGAATAAACATGCTAAAGAGTCGATACACTAAATGAACAGGGCATAAAGGGGTTCAAATAACTTCAGAATATGCAACATTAGGAGCAAACAAAAAGGTCCAAGAGACCAATACATACACAACTTAACAAAAATAATGCCTGAACATTATTCGTATGCACATTGTATCATGGATTCATCAAGAATAACATATAGAAATCAGGGATCTGTAATAATGCAAGTGCAGAAGTTTAAGTGACTCACCAGTTAAGCGAAAAACGCAAGTAAAAGCACAAAATCCACAGTGTTTTGAATCGTCAATGACGAACAAAAGCCAGAAACTTAATGGTCTTGTCTTTCAGCCGGCGAAGACAACAATATAGAATGAGAAATAAAAAGAGTAAAGTTTAGATCTAGTGAGTTCTTAATGATTTTCAAGTCTTTCCTAAAGGAAAAGGGGGAAGGGGTTTATATAGTGGCAGAAATTAACAAGTAAACAAGGAAACTCCGTAAAAATTGAACACAAACAAGTAAACCATAGCAGGCAGAATCAGTAAAATCAGATTTAGGGGGAAATAGGTAAACCCTAATTTCAGGGAAAGCAAATATTGACAGAAATGTAACAAAAATCTCACAAGGTAGAAAATAGGTAATGTATTTTTGGGTTGGGGTTATTTGGTTTGGGCTGGGGTATTTTTGGGCTAGTGTATTAGTTAATTGGGCTGGGTGTTGGTCCGAAAATAGGTAGAATTTAGTCTAGTTTTTAAATACCCAATATTTAATAAATAAATAATGTATAAAAGCAATTAATAAATAATAAAAATATAATTTATGGACTAAAATGATTTAAAATAATTACTAACATTATAAAAATATAAAAGTCATTTTCTGCATAAATAATGTAAATATACATGCATATAGGCTATTATTGTAAAATGTGCAATTTAGCCTAAAAATGTAAATGTAATTATAAAAATGCACTAACAATATTAAAACTTATGCTGGTATAAATGATAAGTTTGGATAATTAATTCATCATAAAAATAATTTATAGGGTAATTATTGGACATTTATATAATAACAATTTAGAAATAAATTGACTTAAATCTTTAAAAATCATGGAAAATTATGAAAAAAATACTTGTGTACGTTTGTAAATCAAATGATTATGCATATATATTATTTTGAAGGTATATGTATATGTATTTAATATATGAGGGAAAAATTTGGGTATCAACAGCTGCCCCTTTTTATCCGGGAATGATGAAAAAGTTATCGGGTATAGAAATGATGATCGATTTTGACCGAATGGAGTGGTTTTGAAAAATATAGGCCGAACCCTGGTTTCTGAGCTACCTATTCCTGGTTTTACAGGAATCAGACCATGTGCAGTTCTGGACCCAAAGGTGAATGAAACCGATTGAATTGTTATAAGAATGGTTGTGTGTTTCGGAAAGGGTTCTTTTGAGTAGGATATTATCGGATGAATTTATGTGAAGTCACGAATGTGAACTTGAGATGTTATGGATGTATCACAGGACAAGTATCTAAACGGTCATAGAGTAAAAGCGAGTAATTGATGAGAGTCAGTTACATTTGAAATAATGGCAGGGTGCAATGATGAGAGGGGAAACCGGAGCGAAGGTTGCTCCTGTTTGAAGAACGGTTATTTCCTGGATTACTTGAAAAAACTTAAAACACGATGCACGCCAAATATATATGGATTATTGCGAGAATTTAAATACAATGCAAATTCCCTTTGGACCATGAAGATTGTCTTCGAACGGTGAGGATGATGTCCTTAGACTATGACGTTTCGCGCCATGAATCATGTGATAAGGGATTCACAGGCCATGAAATGATGTTCTCGGGCCGTGAGAATGGTGCCTCTGAACCATGACGCCTTTGAATAATGATGTGCAATATTGAGAGATCCTAAGGCCATGATATGGTGTCTTCAGGCTATGAGGATGAAGCCTTCGGACTACGATGCCTTTGGATAATATGGTGATGTTTCAGCCCATGAAATGTAGAAACATGATGCTGGGTCACATAAGAAGCAAAAAAAGACAGAGCTTAGTCTTGCATAAGATTGGGACAGAGTTTATCCCTCGAGAAGGCAAAATAGTGATAGATTTCAAGTAGCGTAGCATTCGGTATTAGGAAAGGGAAAGCAAAGCTTAGCCTTATACAGTTAGGGAGGAAATGCTTAGCCTCATGCAAGAAAGGGAGACAGTTCTTAGTCTCATGCAATGAAAGGCAATGCTTAGCCTTATGTAGTTGAGGAGGCAGGGCTTAGCCTTATGCAAGAAGAGGAGATAGGGCTTAGTCGCATGCAATGGAAGGCAATGCTTAGCCTTATGCAGTTGAGGAGGCAAGACTTAGCCTCATGCAAGAAGAGGATGCAGGGCTTAGTCTCATGCAATAAAAGGCAATGCTTAGCCTAATGTAGTTAAAGAGGCCGGGCCTAGCCTCATGTAAGTAGAGAAGACAATGCTTAGTCTCATGCAGGGGAAGGCGGTGCTTAGCCTTATGCAAAATGGAGACGGTGCTTAGTCTCATGCAATGAAAGGCAATGCTTAGCCTTATGTAGTTGAGGAGGCAGGGCTAAGCCTTATGCAAGAAGAGGAGATAGGGCTTAGTCTCATGCAATGGAAGGCAATGCTTAGCCTTATGCAATTGAGGAGACAAGGCTTAGACTCATGCAAGAAGAGGATGCAGGGCTTAGTCTCATGCAATGGAGGGCAGTGCTTAGACTAATTCAGTTAAAGAGGCAGGGCCTAGCCTCATGCAAGTAGAGGAGACAATGCTTAGTCTCATGCAGGGGAAGACAGTACTTAGCCTTATGAAAAATGGAGACGATGCTTAGTCTCATGTAGGGGAAGTCAGTGCTTAGCCTTATGCAAAATGGAGACAATGCTTAGTCTCATGTAGGGGAAAGGTAGTGCTTAGACTTATGCAATTTGGGGAGGAAATGCTTAGCCTCATACAGGGGAAGGTAGTGCTTAGCCTTATACAAAATGGAGACAATGCTTTATCTCATGCAAGTGAAGGCAGTGCTTAGCCTTATGCAAAATGGAGACAATGCTTAGTCTTATGCAGGGGAAAGGTGGTGCTTAGCCTTATGCAAAATAGAGACAATGCTTAGTCTCATGCAGGGGAAGGCAATGCTTAGCCTTATGCTAAATGGAGACAGTGCTTAGTCTCATGCAAGAAGAGGAGACAGGGCTTAGTCTCATGCAATGGAAGGCAATGCTTAGCCTTATGAAAAATGTAGACAGTGCATAGTCTCATGCAAGAAGAGGAGACAGGGCTTAGTCTCATGAAATAGAAGGCAGTGTTTAGCCTTATGCAAAATGGAGACAGTGCTTAGTCTCATGCCAGAAAAGACAATGAGTGATAGCAGAGTATTTCTTATGTGGAGACATGTTTGTGTTTGGCAGCTTTGTCTCTATGAAGATAGTGATTTTGATATGTGTATACTTGTGAATACTCCTGTTACGTTCATTGTGCCTACATCGAAAGAAAAATCGTGAGTTTTGCGGGGAAGGTTGGTTCATGCCTTTGCCTGCTTGATTTTATTTTGCTTTGCTCTGGAGATCCTGTTCGAACTACCCTGGGTAACATCTAGCTGCCATAGAGATAAAGTTTTCAAAAAATATGCGTGCATTTGATAAACATAGTTATTTTAAAACACACTAGTTTACGATATTGAGTAAATTAGATGAATCAATCATTGTGACACGTTTAGAGACATTGTGACTTCCTTGCATTAGAATTTTGAGGGTCCTCTTCAAAATTCTGCCCCAGTTTAATAAGCGATTCTTTGATCATTCTACATGTGACGAAGTTTGTTGGATTTGCTTTGGAATTTTGAGGGTCCTCCTCAAAATTCTGCCCCAGTTACCTAACCGATTCACTGACTGTCTTGCATATGATAACTTCGGATGGACTTGCTCTGGAATTTTGAGGGTCTTCCTTAAAATTCTGCCCCAGTTTCTGGTTGTGGGAAAAATGAAATTTTTATTGAGATGTGATCGAACTCACATGGATTCCTATGTATCCCCTCTTAAATGAGAATCAGGTCAAGCATAATCCAGTTATGTCAAAAGAAATGTAGATAATTCAAATATAGTATCTCTTAACTGCGTCCGAATTGATAGGCTTTGGCCAAACTTCTCCGTCCATTTCTGCAAGTATGAGTGCTCCTCCTATTAGTACCCTGTGAACAATGTAGGGCCCTTGCCAATTGGGTGAAAAATTTCCTTTGGTTTCATCTTGATGTGGGAAGATTTGTTTAAACTACAGCTGCCCCGGTGTGAAGCTGTCTAGGTTTGCCCTTTTTGTTGAAATCTCTGGATATTCTGTTCTGATAAAGTTGGCCATGACATACTGCATTCATTATTTTCCGTCGATAAGAGCCAATTTGTTTATAGCGACTTCTTACCCACTCTACATCGCTGAGTTCGGCTTCTTGTATGGTCCTTAAGGAAGGAATTTCGACCTCAGCAAGAATGACAACTTCAGTACCATAAACCGGCATGTAGGGAGTTGCTCCGATTGATGTGCAAACTATGGTACGATATCCCAATATGGCAAATGGTAATTTCTCGTGCCATTGCTTGTAGTTGTCTACCATTTTCCTTAAAAATTTCTTGATGTTTTTGGTGGTGGCTTCCACGGATCCATTCATTTGAGGTCTGTACGCTGTGGAATTCTTATACTTGATCTTAAAGGTTTCACACATAGCTTTCATTAAATTGCTATTGAGGTTGGCGGCATTGTTGGTAATAATGGATTCTGGCGCTCCGAATTGGCAAACAATACGAGCCCTAACAAAACCTGTGATGACTTTCTTGGTTAGAGCCTTGTAAGATGAAGTCTCAACCCATTTTGTGAAGTAGTCTATGGCCACTAAAATGCACATGTGCCCGTATGAAGCAGCAAGCTCAATCAGACCGATGACATCCATTCTCCAAGCGGCGAAAGGCCAAAGTGCACTTGTTACATTGAGTTCATTTGGTGGTACTCGTATCATATCTGCATGTACTTGACACTGGTGACACGTTTGGACATACCTGATGCTGTCTGTTTTCATAGTCATCCAAAAGTATCCTGCTCTTAATATCTTCTTGGCTAGAATGAAACCATTCATGTGTGGCCCGCAGGTTCCAGCGTGTATTTCCTCGAGCAGTTTGGAAGCTTTTTTGGCATCAACACACCGTAATAACCCTAGGTCTAGAGTTATTCTATACAGAATTCCTTCACTATGGAAGAAATGATTGGACAATCTCCGGAGCATGCATTTCTGAGTATGATTTGCATGCTCCGGGTATTCTCATTTTGCCAAGTATTCCTTGATATCATGGTACCATGGATTCTCGTCTGTTTCTTCTTCAACATGAGCACAATAAGCTGGCAGACTATGGATCCTTACTGGAACGGGATTGATGAAATTCTTATCCGGATGCTGTATCATGGAAGACAAAGTAGCCAATGCATCTGCGAACTCGTTCTAGATTCTCGGAACATGTTTGAATTCTATCTTCGTGAACCTCTTCATCAACTCTTGCACATGATATATATATGGTAGTATCTTAGTATTCTTTGTTGCCCATTCTCCCTGAACCTGATGTACCAAAAGATCTGAATGACCAATCAACAACAACTCTCGTATATTCATGTCGATGGCCAAATTGAGCCCCATGATACAAGCCTCATATTCTGCCATATTGTTGGTACATGGAAACCCGAGCATTGCGGATACCGAATAATGTTGACCTGTCTCTGACACATGAACTACTCCAATACCCACTCCTATAGAACTTACAGCTCCGTCGAAGAACATTCTCCAACCGTCGTAGGCTTCGGCAATATCTTCTCCTACAAACGACATTTCTTCATCGGGAAAATACATTTTCAATGGTTCATATTCCCCTCCCACAGGATTTTCTGTGAGGTGATATGCTAACGACTGTCCCTTGACCGCCTTCTGAGTCACATAGATGATATCAAACTCACTCAATAATATCTACCATTTTGCTAGTTTCCCTGTAGGCATTGGTTTCTGAAAGATATATTTCAGGGGATCAATCCTTGATATGAGATATGTAGTGGATGCACAGAAGTAGTGGCTCAATTTCTGAGCTATCCACGTTAGAGTACAACAAGTGCGTTCCAGCAGAGAATACTGTGCTTCGTAGGGTGTGAAGTTCTTAAGCAAGTAATATATGGCTGGTTCTTTTCTTCCCGTCTCGTCATGTTGTCCCAAAAACATAACCAAAAGCTCCATCTAGTACGAACAAATAGAGTATCAAAGGTCTACCGGGTTCCAGCGAGACCAAGGCTGGTGGTGTGGATAGGTATTTCTTGATTCTGTCAAAGTCTTTCTAACATTCTTCAGTTCATTTTGTTGTAGTATCTTCCTTCAACATTTTTAAAATTGGCTCATAGATCACGGTCGATTGCGGCTAATGTAATTGATATGCCCCAAGAAACTCATCACCTCTTTCTTGCTTTTCAGAGGTGGAAAATCTTGTATGGCTTTGACCTTTGAAGGGTCCAACTCAATCCCTTGGTGATTGATGATGAAATCTAGCCATTTTCCAATAGGGACTCCGAAGGCACACTTTGCAGGATTTGGTTTCAGATTGTACCTTCAAAACTGGTTAAAGATTTTCCTTAAATCTACTATATGATCTGTGCTTCTTCTAGATTTGATGATGATGTCATCCACGTACACCTCTATTTCTTTGTGAATCATGTCATGGAAAATGGTTGTTATGGCTCTCATATAAGTGGCTCCAGCATTCTTCAGGCCAAACAATACATCCCCCACGGAGTGATAAAGGCTGTTTTCTCGGCATCTTCCTCATCCATCCAGATCTGATGATATCCCGCGAAGCAATCGACAAAGGATTGGAGTTCATGCTTGGCATAATTGTCAATCAGTATGTGTATATTGGGTAACGGGAAATCATCTTTGGGACTTGCTTTGTTTAAATCTCGATAGTCGAAACATACTCTAACCTTCCCATCGTTCTACAGAACTAGAACGATGTTGGCCAACCAGGTAGGATATTCAACTACTCTGAGAACTTTAACTTTGATTTGCTTGGTGACTTTCTCTTTGATTTTCAGACTCATATCAGGTTTGAACTTTCTGAGTCTCTGTTTTATTGGCGGACACATCGTATTAGTAGGTAGTTTATGATCCACTATAGACATGCTTAAACCAGTCATATCATCATAAGACCATGCAAAAATAACCTCATACTCCTTTACGAAATGGGTGTATTCTTCTTTTTTTTGATGGTGACAAGTGGATACTTATGCAGGTTTCTTTGGCTGCTTTGGAATCTCCCAAGTTTACTATCTCGGTTTCGTCCAGGTTGGACTTAGGCTTATTCTAAAAATTCTCAACTTCTCTGATAATTTCCTCATGTATCACATCCTCTTCATCTATCTCTTCCGAGTCACTATCTTTATGTTGTGTTGTCTCATTACATGTCAGAGTCATTGGTTCATTAGGATAAGTAATAATAATGATGTAGAGAGAAAAATGTAAAAGTTAATAATAAATACTAAAATAGCAATGCATTAATTAAATCTTGAGAACATCAAAACAAGTACGGCTCGATGATTCACGCAATTATTTCAAAACAAAATGCATCTTAAAACAAAATACTGAGAATGTCTTAAATGCTTAAAATTGCTTGAAAATAAATCATGCTAATTCCCAGGCTACCCCGGAACTCGACGGGACCAAGATGGTGTAGAAGTCCAATTTTTAAGAACGACTCCTTTCTCCATGGTCTGAATGCTAAGGTCTTCTTCCTTCTCCTCCTCAACTATTGCATTGCAGTCAATGTATTCATCATCCAGAAACAGATTCCTTAGGCCAACTAAAGCCTCATCTTCTTCAGATCCCCATATCATGTCAGTCTGTTGAAATGTCTGATGCAAATGCAGTATTGGATATTTTAGATGGTAAGAAGGACCATGCCATGGCGGTGACCAATCATCGTACTCCTGCTAGGTGTACTGACGTCCAAGTCCAAAGGTGGTACCATGACATTTTGGTTGTATCGGCTTAGTGATACCCTGGAGATTCTTTCCGAGACTGTTACCAGGTTCATACATTGTCCATAATAGTATGCTTTCAATCTTATTACTCCACCAATTGTCTTTCTCGATTGCATTGACACGCTTGATGCGATGATATGTTTCTCTACCCAGCTTCCTTCTATTCTCGACAACTGGAACAATTTGAGTGGTGTAAATAGGATTACATCTGTCTCCATGAATGATCACCTCGTGATGATCCATTCAAACATTACGGCCTGGTGTAGCATAGAAGCTACGACTCTAGTAGCATGTATCCAAGGTCGTCCCAACACAGATTGTATATAGAAGATATGTCCAATACTTGAAACTCAACTTCAAACCAAGTTTGGCCCATCTACAAACAAAGGTTGATTTCTCCAATTGTGGCCCTTTGAGACCCATCAAATGTTTTCACACTCATACTCTCTGCTCGTATCTCATAGAAATCCTTACCCAGCCTTTTCAAAGTAGTAAACAGACAAATGTCGAGGCTCAAACCCCCATCTATTAGGACTCTGGCTATGAATTTGTCCTCAAACTATACTGTGATGTGCAGTGCCCTATTGTGACTCAGTCCTTCAGGTGGTAGTTCGTCTTCGTGGAAGGTGATATTGTGGCTCTCCAATAATTGCCCTACCATGTTGGCCATCTCTCCACTGGTGATGTTGTTAGGCATGTAAGCTTCGTTCAATACTTTCATTAATGCATTCCTATGCGTCTTAGAATTCCGTAGCAGTGACATAATAGAAATTTGAGCAGGGGTTTTGTTCAAATAATCCACTATAGAGTACTCCCTTGCTTGCACCTTTCTCCAAAGATCATCTGGGCCGGTTTCAATGATTGATTTTTTGGGAGCGACTTCTTTACTTGTTCGTCCCAAATGTTTAGGTATGTAAACCCTACAAGTCATGGTCATGCCTTGTGCGGCACCTATTTCTTCCATCTTCCTTTTTTCCTTTTCTTCTCGCCTCTATAGCATAGTCCCATTGTATAGCATTGGAGTTAAAGGATGGTGTAGGTGTTACCGTCACAGTGAAGGGTATGGTCATATCCACCTCAAAGGGAGTTGGCATGGCCACTTCAACCTCAATTGGCACTGAATTTGCACTATAATGGGCGTGAGAGTGACTGGAGGTATCGTGGTTTTATCTCCTTCACGAATGAGTCCAATTGACCCTTCCGGATCCTATTCTTTATCAGTTTCTATAACATTTATCCCCTCGCCCCTGTGATCCGGGAGGGGATTGTTGCGGACATTAGGTGCAGCCTCTTTTGCTTGTATAACCTTGGTGTTAATCAGCGTCTGGATCTTATCCTTCAAAGTGCGACATTCGTCGATGGTGTGTCCTTTCATGCCCGAGTGATAGGACATGTCTTATTCGGATTAACCTACTGGGAAGAGTTCTCCATAGCAACAGTGGGAATAGGGGTGACATAACTGGCAGCCTTCAGTCTTTCATAGAGCTGATCAATGGGTTCATCAATAGGAGTGTATTGTCTAGGTAGTCTACGGTCAAAATTTGGTTTTGGTTTCTGGTAGTTTTGGCGGGCTGGTGACGGTGAGTGGTAATATGCATGTTGTGTGTTATAAGTATGCTAGGTGGTGGCAGGTTGTTGGTATCTGGGAGGTGAAGGATGATATTTGGGTGGTGGGGTTTCGTATGTGAGGAGATTTTTGCCCTTGGGCTACCATCACAGCCCCTACTTCCTTCTTCTTGGATATGCCTCCTGACTGCAAGGCCTTGTTTTTAGCCTGTAATGCCTCAAAATTAGTTACCATTCCGCTCTTGATTCATTCTTCAATCCTTTCCCCCAATTTGATGATGTAGGAGAATATGTGATTCTCGATAACCATTAACCTTTCATAGTATTCTGGATCCTGGGCCCGGACGAAGAACTTGTTCATCCGCTCTTCTTCCAATGCCTGCCTCACTTTTGCAACTTCTAATCTCCACCGAGTAGCATACTCGCATAAAGTCTCTGTTGGTTTCTTCTTGAGATTCTGGACTTAGAAGATATTTGGTGCATTCTCCGTATTAAACCTGAACTGATTCATGAAATTTGATGCCATGCTTACCCAATTAACCCATTTCTTTGGATTTTGACTGATGTACCAAGATAGAACATCTCCAGTGAGGCTCCTCATGAATAATTTCATGCAAATCTTTTCATCCTTTCGAACTCCTACAAGCTTATCATAGTATGTCCTTTGATGCACTTTTGGGTCACCTGTTCCATCAAACATCTCAAACTTGGGAGGTTTGTAACCCTTTGGCAGTTCTATATCCAACTGAATGCATAGATCCTCATAGTTCAACACCTTAATGCCTTTACCCCCTCCGACACCTTGGACTCAACTTGTGAGCTTTTTAAGTTCCTCTGCCATGTTCTTTATAAGCAGGTCCTTCTCGGCGGATTCAAGTATGTATAAGGTTTGTTGAGGTTTATGGGGCAAGGTTTCCATATATATATGGGGTTGCTTTGATGGACACCAGGGATTTGGGTGTAGTGGTTGTCGTTGGTTGAGTTTTGAGGATCGGGGATATGTTGCGGTGCGTTCTGAGAGTATGATAGGTAGTGGTTTGTGGATACTGGGTTGGCTGATGATGATGTTGGGGAGGAGTTGGTACTGGTGGAGGATTGGGATTTTGAGGCGATGTGGCATATTGGTGAGGTGCAGAAGGATCTGGTTTGGTATATTTTGGGGATGTGCTGGGTTTTGGTGTTTTATTGGTTGATGTCGGGGGCATTCAGGGTGAGGGAGAGTTTTGCCATGTTCTGGACCTTCTCAAGTTCCCTTTGTAACTATCGCGCCCTCTTTTTCTTCTTGCAGAGTCAGGGTTTCGACATTCATGGGGGGACAACTCGTTTCTTTTTGGAAATTGGTATTTGAAGAGTCGCCACCTAATGGATTATGGTGCGTTAGGGCACCTTGAGTGATTAACTCATATAACTAGTTTGCATTACCAAATATCAGGTTAAGGGCTCGAAATAACCTTGATGGGAAGGTGTTAGGCACCCCTTGTGGTCCACAATGGTGGGTCCCAGCCGAACTTAAACTATGTGAATTGGTCATTTTAACAAGTAAACAGTTTTAACACATATTTGCAAATAAAGGTAGTTTCATAGTATGAATACATGTATGATCAAAGGAATTCACATAATGAAAGTAAGAGAGCTTACACACACATATATGCAAAGAAAAAGGAAGTTTAGATAATTTAAACATATATAGAAATTGGGAAAGGGAAGTCCTAAGTTGATTAGCCTACATGATCAATCTATGCAATGTCCGCTAATCCCCCTCAACTAGAGGGGCTACATGTGACATTAGCATGCAGGTCATCATATCCTTTTACTACCATTACCCTCCCCTTAGTGGTTATATAAGCAAGTTTAATTAATGACCTCTAAGTGTGCTGTTACCCGTCCCTTCCTTATGTTCCTGGAGGAACTTAGGACCTCTAAATCTTGGCAGTTCTAGACAAACCTAAGGTATTTAAAAGGTAAAAATCTAGGTGACAAACAAATAACATTTAGGACAAGCAAATAGGGAAAATACAGTTAAGAGGCTCATATTTACCTCCGCGTGTATATAGGCAAATAAACAGCACGTCTGAAACACAAATTTAGGTAATTTCTAGAAAGAATCCTAGGACAAGGTATCTAAGTGAACATTAATACACGGATCTTTCAACGATATGTCAGAACTCAATGGAAGGGTCTAAATACGTTTGCTTACTGGTTTTAAATCTGTGAGAATTAAACAGTTTATACACAATTGAAACGCAGTTTCTAGTTTTATATAAGGACATTCATCACCTAAGGCTTGCCTAGGCGTGGGGACTATGCAGGAACTGTTTGAATAGTTGAGATCTTTTAACCTATGAGCTTGCTAATCTAGGTGATACAAATTATAACAGGTGTTTTATATCAACTTGTATTTAGAGACATGACCTCTACGTGTGGGAGTATTTAAACCTTTAGTAGACAGTGATTCGAATAAACAAGATTCAAACAGATATAAATAGAGTTCCTAGAAATGTGGTATCTAATGCATATAATAGATGACTATTTTGTTAAGGCAAGATTATTAACCTAATAGCAGGATCTCTAAGTGAAAGTACTTATGCGAGATCAAAGCTGGAATAGCAATATATGGCATGTAGTATGCTGAAGCCATAAAGGTGAAGGTCCTAAAATTAGGTTATCTAATGCACAAGGTCATCGATTTAAATGCAAATGAACCCATCCATCCTAGAACATGGATTCTAATACAGATTTGCAGAACATAAAGCCTATAACATGTTTTCTACCCAGTTTAACCCATAGTACAAATAATTATTACAAACAAAGATTGAATAAATTTCATAAATACGATATAGATCAAACTATAACGAGCCTGATGCAGGCCCAAAGCGAACCTGGTGTACCAGGCCTTCAGTAGTCTCAAATGCCAAGGGTCCAGATGTGTCAGAATTCCTTAAGGAGCTCAAGGATCCGGGGCAGTGCTCACACCCAGACTTTTTCACAATTAGGATTGAGTAAGTGCAGTGTGGAGTAGCCAGCCCCAGTGTTCCAGAGTTCCAAAAGATCTCAAAAGGATCCCAAGGCAGTACACACACTGGAGAGGCAAAACCTAAGGAATTAAGAGTAGAGTGAGAGTGCTTAACATAGTTTTGAAAAGTTTTTGACAAGAAAACAGTACTGCAAACAATCTAATTGGTTATAGAACAAATAGGTTTATTATCACTCAACAACAAATTTTACCCATGGGTTGTGAGAATTGGGGACACATAGAGCATATAACAACAGGATGCATAGAGATTTTCAAGAGTCTTATAGGATTAATAAGTTAGTTATCAAATAGGTGGTAAAGACGTAGAGCAAGGATCACAGAACATCCATGTTGAAAACATATTAACACTGGACAAGCAAAGCACACAACCAGAGTTACTTTGGGATACTAGACAACTTAGCAAAGCAGATTAAGCAAGAATCTAAGGAAACAGATTAAGCAAGCATCATAAGTACTCCAAGTTTAAACATGCTGACATAGTTAACAAGCAGATTGAAACATGCTGGATAAAGCAGTAGGCAGAATTTGACATACTAATCACAGGTTTAACAGAACCAAATTTAGACATGCTAGTTAAAACATTAATTAGGCAATATGATTTAGACATGCTGGTTACATGTTGAGCAACATGATAGTAAACAAGAAACAAGATTGGAACTCATAATCAATGAATTAAAATAACAATGAAACACATAGAGTTTTAGACTTCAAAACTGAATTAGGACATACTAGTTAGTAGAGAAAAACACAGAGTTTGAAGCAGATGTTGTGCAATAGCCAGCCTTGACTTACAGTTGGCTAGATCAGTGAAGATTGCAAGTAACAAAGAAGAACATAGAGCTTTTAGGTGAAAGTGTGTTTTTGAACCAATGTTTGTGTGTTAGAAGTGAGAATAGAGGAGAGTATATATAGTAGTTAAGAGCAAAAAGAATAAGGTAAGAGAGATCAATCATTCAACAATTAACGAAGCCACAGAATTAATTACACACAAATTAGTGCAGTTTTCCCTTAATTAAGGGTAATTACCCAACGGTAAAAGGCAGAATACATTTAAGGAAAGAAAATCAAGTGAGTGTCGCGCCCCCTTTTTTCCTCTTCGCATCGGAAAATCGGGTTTATGACATTATGGGTATAAGACAACTCATTCCTTTTAGGAACTGAGTTTTGCATTTGAAGAGTCGCCACCTAATGATTTAAGGTGCATTAGGACACGTATAGGGTTCATTTCTAAGTTTGCTTGATAAGCAAAGATAGGGTAAAGGCTTGAAATTATCCCAATGAGAAGGAGTTAGGCACCCCTCATGATCCACTAGTGTAGTTCAAGTCCAGATAGTTTTGTGAATTTGTACAGTTAGCAAATAGACAAGTATAGGCTCAAATAGTAGGGGATTTAGGTTTAAACACATAATTGTTTGAAAGAACAATTAAAGGCGAACTTTGGATAAAGGAGTCACATTTTTACAACTACTTGGGAATATAAAAGGAAAGGAAAAGGGGAGGGGTCCTAGGTTTATTTATAATATGGATTATATCAATGCGAGTATGACACTCCTCAGAAGAGGGGATACACATGGTATTAGCGCACCGGTCATCATATCCATATCTACCCTTCCCACCCCGTTGAGGTATTAAAGCGGGGATTAGTCTCGACCACTATTGCATGCTATTACCCGTCCCACTCCTATCAGTCCCGGAGGAATTTAGGACTACTATTCCTGAAGGGGAGGGATATTAGGCTGACTTTTAGGTTTCAAAAGGTGAAAAAAGCTAAGGCGACATACAAAAACACATAGGACTGCATATTAGGGGAAACATGTAAAAAACTAAAAGTCTCATGTATACATCCTCAGTCAAAACACATAAATAGCATGACTTAGACACGGTTAGGGTCGAATTTAAAGTACTAAGGCAAGGAGAATTTTAATTGTTGAGGCAGACCAATTTATTACATAATTCAGATAAGAAGTTCAAATCAGGCCTGCCTGCTGGTTGTAGCATTTACTTATTAACAAAAGCAGGTTCAGTTTTTATTGTCGTTATCACCTAAGGCTTGCCTAAGTATTTGGATGAGATCCTATAAACATGATATCTATTACTGATTCAGGACATGGCAAAGCAGTAACAACTCTAAAACAAATGACTTGAGATCCTATAGACATGCTTTCTAAACCGCGTTGAATAAAGGAGTAAGGCTGTTTAAAACTAATTCAGAACAATACGAGTTAGGCTGATTTTAAACTAGACTGGTTTCAGATTCTATAGATATTGATATATATTATTATTATTTTTAATTCCTATAGGCATGATATCTGATTGAACGATACTGATTTTAACCTATTGGACATGATGCATGATTATAACCAATTAGATCCTAAGAGCATGGTATCTAAGTGTGGTAATAAACATGCAAAATTTAAAACGAATCCTATAGGCATTTTATCTAAATGCAGAATTAGACATGCTGAATTTACACAAGCCCTATAGACAGGTTATCTAAATGCAAAGTTAAGCATGCAAAATTTAAAACAACAGATCTTATATGCATATCCTCTAAATGCTGAATTAAAAATGTAGAAAACAAGTCCTATAGGCATGTTCTCTACCTTTCTAATCGTTAAGCATGCACAATTACCCAGCCCTTTTCACTAACCAACCCCAATGTTTATTACAAATTATTACAAACTGAATAATGAATTTCATCATAAAAGTGTAAAAGAAGAATTTACAACCAGAGGAAGCCTAATTCTTGACTTCCTCTCTGAGTTATGGAATAAATCACCTCAAATGCCATTTTTTCCAAAGCCTTTCTCAGACTTGAGTGTGTCAAAGTTCCCTAAGGGTCTCAAGGGACCCCGGGCAGTGCTTACACCCAAGTTTGCATAACCAGATAGAGATGAGTGCAGTGTGGAAGGGCCAGCCCTTACGCGTCCAAGTTCAGAGAGAGTTCATGGGTCACAAGGCAAGGCTCCCACAAGAGGGGCAGAACCTAAGTCTAAGAATATAGTGGAAGTACAGGAGCAAAGATTTTATTTAAAACTAAGTTGAGAATAGTAAGGTAAAAGGGTAATTTGAAAACAGTAATAGTAAAGCTAACACTAAACAGAATCAGCATTTTCTTATACAAAGAGGTCAGGGATTTGGGAATACATTGCAGGGAGCATATGACCCTAAAAGGGGTCTGGTTTGGACATGTACAGCAATAGCTGGTGCTGGCATGCCCATAAACTAGTCAGAGAACACAATACATAGAGGGGATATGAAGCATATGACCCCAGAGAGGGTTAGGTTTGGGTCATGCACAACAATGTCTAATGCTGACATGCCCTAAAACCAACCAAAGAACACAAACACATAGGGGATATGGGGGTTTGGAATTCATAAGTCATAATAAGTGACTGACAGAGTTCATACATAACAAAAATACATTAATTCAGAGGAGGAAGGGGTAGATTACAACATGCTTGGTAATGTAACCGGATTAAATGCAAGTAGAAAACAGGTAAGAGTGAAGTAAATAGTAAAGAAACATGTTGTTGTTGATGCTGGAAGATTAATTAGAACGTACCAGTAAAGAGGCAAATGCAGAAAGAAAAGTAAGAAAATTTCCACAGCCTAGCCCTGGCTTTAAGCCGGCTAGACAAGGTAGCAACACAAGTAGTAACAGAGAAAAGAGAGAGAGCTTTGAATGAAGTGTGTGTTCTGAACTGAAGTGGTTCATGTTTGTTCGAAAGAAGAGAAAGTGCAGGGTATTTATAACTTCTGAAAACTAGTGAGAAGTAAGGTAACAAGTAAAGTTTTAATACAAATATAGAAACAATCAACAGTCAGAATCAATTACACAAGTGACTCCTTTTAATTAAAGAGTCACTGTTTAACGGGTAATGACAAATTCAAAATAAGTAAAGAAGATCTATTTAGAGACAAACTGATTATTGCCATAAAAGGAGTAGTAAAAGCATTGAGTAAGTAATCAAGTCTAAGTACAGAAATATGCTTATTTTAGGAAAAGCTTCAGTAAGGCAAAATAAGGAAAGGAAACAATTAACTTTAACAAACGAGTGAAATTAGAGTTCATAAAAGAAAGTTTTTGAAACCAGTCACACGATTGAGATCAATCAAAGAAGAAACATGTTTCTGCACATCAGTATATAAATAAAGTGAACAGGGTCATCAGACATGCAAGGCCAAGCACATTGCAAAAGAGATAATCACAAGCATGCAGTAGTGGCAGAAATAAGCTAGGGTTCAATAGTAAAGCAAATATTCGAAGCAAAGTAATCAAGTAGGTCAAGTCACATTAAATCAATAGTGAAGAAAACGGAGTATCAGAAACATGCAAAGGTCTCAAAGTAGCAGGTGAGGAAACCTTTTGAAAAGTTAGGGTTTCAGCCATAGTTGAGTTGAAAGATAGAAAAAATCAGGTAAGTCACATAAAGAAAAGAGAGTCTGAAATAAGAACTTTCAATCAAGTATTCAAACAAACAATTTCAGACCCAAAGACCTAGGATTTTCAACAACAATCGAGTTCAATAGATGGTAAACAGATAAGTCGAGCAAGGATGTTAAACAAACAAGCACACATCTAACAAATAGCTTCAGAACTCAATTAAGACCCAAAAAAAATTAGGGTTTTAACATGCTGACTCAAGTAGAAGGAAACCATAACAAACAGTTCAAACATAGTAAGGTCATAAAATAACCTCGAGAATCAGAGAAATATTTTTTGAAATAACTTAAAGGAAAACCCTAATCAGAACAATGAAGAGTCATTTTAAAAATAACGTTGAAGAACCTTCGAGAAAAAATGCTTAAAAGTTCATGGTATGCACAGATCTAAGGTTGATATGAAAGAAAACGAAAGGTCTTAGAGATTAGGGTTTCAGAAAACCCAAAAGAGACGAGAAAGATCTCGAAAGTTAACGATCTAACTAGAAAAGGTCAAGGACCCGCCTTGAAAGGCCATGAATGGCCAGGAAAGGTCGTGGATGGTCGGAGAAAGGCCATGAACACCAGTCGAGCAAGGACTAGATCAAACTCCTTCGAAGCCTAGTGGTGGAACCATAGAACAAAACACATAGAAGCCATGGAAGGCTGGTACAGGTCTCAAATTACCACAGAAGGCCATGGATTACGTAGGTATTAGGGTGGACTAGGGTGTAGTTTGATGGCGGCGGCTAGGATTTGTAGGCGTTTCAGAGAGAGTTGATAGAGAAGAATGATTCAAGGGCAGCGGTAGGTGACAAATGAATTAGTTTTGGGGATCCTTTGGGTTTAATTAGGAAAGGGCAGCCAGCGGGCGTTGATCTAAATGATCAACGACTGGGATTAAATGGGTCAGGTGGGGATCCGGGTTGGGTTGTGTGAATTGGGTTAGGGGTCGGGTTTGAGTTGCAAATGGGTTGGGGAATTGGGTCTTGATTAGGGCTCAATTTTAGGCTATAATTGAAATAAAATCTGGCTAGATTTTAAATAGCTATTTTTCCCATTTATTTTATAAAAAAATAGCAAATTGATTTCTGAAGATAAATTGAAATTACTAAAATGTTTTGTAACATATAATTATCAATTTAAAAATACTGGACTTAATTTTTATAAATGTAAACGCAATTAAATCCTAAAAGAGGCTAATATTGTAACTATATGCAATTTAGCTTTAAAAATACTAAATAAATTTGTAAAAATATGCCAAAATCATATTGGCTATATTTTAACATAAATGTAAAAGTCCAATAAATAAATTATAAAAAATAAAATTTTGGAAATAATTATTGGGTTTTTATGGATACAGTAGGGAAATAAATTGATTTAAAAACCTTTAAAATTAAGGAAAACATTTGGACATACTTATATATGCATAAATATGCTATATTGACGATATTTGCATATTGAAAAATATATAGAAAAAAAATGGGTATCAACAGCCGCCCCTCTTTACCCGGGAAGGATGAAAGAGTTGTCGGGTAAAGATATGATGACCAATTTTGACCGAACAAAACGGTTCGAAGAAGTTAGGACGCGCCCTGACTTCTGAGCTGCCTACATATCCCTAATTTTACAGGAATCAGGCCATATGTAGTTCAAGATCCGTCGGTGGAGTATGCCGATGGAGACTTTCCAAGAACGGACGCACTATCCAGGACGGGGTGAGTGGGCGACTTGTGAGAATGGTTAAGGTTTTATATGGCTGCGGGAACTAGAGCGGGCTTGCTCCTGCCAGGATGGCCGTTGCTTGCCGGTGTACCTGCAATAAGAAATAATACAAGCGTATATTGTGCATGCATTTAAACATGATGCAAGTTCCCGTCGGACCATGAATGTTGTCTTTGGATGGTTAGGATGACGTCCTTTAGACCATGACGTCCTGGGCCATGAAGCATGCAATAAGGATTCGCAGGCCATGAAATGATGCTCTCAGGCTATGAGGATGGTGCTTCCGAACCGTGATGCCTTTGAATAATGATATGCAAAAGATTAAAAAGGGATCCTCGGGCCATGACATGGTGTTCTCGGGCTATGAAAATGGTGCCTCCGAACGATGACGCCTTTGGATAATTTGGCGATCTTTCAGCCTATGAGATGTAGTATGTGGCGATCTTTTAGCCCATGAAATGCAGTGTGAGGCGATCTTTCAGTCGTTCAGATGTAGTATGAGGTGATCTTTCAGCCATTCAGATATAGTATGAGGCGATCTTTCAGCCATGCAATGCAGTATAAGGCGATCTTTCAGTCATGCATATGCAGTATGAGGCGATCTTTCAGCCATGCGGATGTAGTATCAGGCGATCTTTCAGCCATGCAGATGTAGTATGAGGCAATCTTTCAGCCTATGAAATGCAGATGGAGGTAGAGCTTAACCTCAGAAGGCAGATTGGCAGCCTTATGCAATGTAGAAATGTAGATGGAGACATTGTTTAGTCTCGGAAGGCAGAATGGCAGAAATGCAGATGGAGACAGCGTTTAGTCTCGGAAGGTAGAATGGTAGCCTTATGCAATGTAGAAATGCATACGGAGACATCGTTTAGTCTCGGAAGGCAGAATGGTAGCCTTATGCAAGAAATAAAATGGCAAATGGTGATAGAGCTTTCTTAGATGATAGCGGATTGCGATATTGTGACTGCTAGGGACAATGTAAAACATGGAATGTCATTGGTGTGTGTGGATAGCAAATGTTGGTAAGTGAAATGGTTCTGAGAGTTGTATTCTCGACCAATGTTTGTCTTGTGAGTGTATAGAATATGTTTGATGATTTCTTAATCCAAGTGTCTGCACCCAAAGAAAAATCATGAGTTTTAAAGGGAGGTTAGTTCACATCCCTGCAGGCCTTTGCTTGACCTACTCGACTCTAATCTGGTGATATTGTATGTATTATTGGGGTGGCGTTGCTAAACAAAGCAATTTCAGTATATGCATGATTTTGTAAAAATATGATATAATAATTTTTTAGATGAACCGACTGCTGTGACGCGGTTCGGGACATTGCAACCTCTCTTACTACGGAATTTTTAGGGTCACCCTAAAAATTCTTCCTCAGTTTAATGGGTTGATGCTTCTGGCTATTGCTTGTGACGATCGGCTGAAATTACTTCAGCATTTTGAGGGTCCTCCTCAAAATTCTGCCCTAGCTTCCAATTGCGGGGGAAATGAAAATTTTACTGAATTGTGACCGAACCCATAGGGCTGCCTACGTATCCTCTCTTAAACGAAAATTAGGCCAGGCGTAGTTCAAATTGCATCATATAAGGAAAGCGTAAAGATTACACATATTAATGCTTGACTGCATCTGAATTGATTGGCTTCGTCCAGACTTCTCCGTCCATTTCTGCAAGTATGAGGGCTCCTCCTGTTAGAACCCGGTGGACCATGTATGGGCCCTACCAGTTGGGAGAGAATTTCCCCTTGGCTTCATCTTGATGCGGAAAAAATTTCTTTAATACTAGCTCCCCCGTTGTGAACTGTCTCGGCTTGACTTTTTTGTTGAAGGCTCTAGACATTCTGTTCTGATAGAGTTGACCATGACATACTGCATTCATTCTCTTTCCATATATAAGGGCTAGTTGCTCACAATGACTTTTTACCCATTCTACATCGTCGAGCTCAGCTTCTTGTATGATCCTTAGGGAAGGAATTTCTACCTCGGTGGGAATGACTGCCTCTATACCATAAACCAGCATATAGGGGGTTGCCCTAGTTGATGTGCAGACTGTGGTGCGATACCCCAATAGAGCAAATGATAACTTCTCATGCCATTGTTTATGCTTCTCTATCATTTTCCTCAATATCTTCTTGATATTTTTGTTGGCAGCCTCTACAGCTCCATTCATCTGCGGCCTATAGGCTGTGGAATTCTTGTGTTTGATCTTAAAGGTTTCAAACATAGCTTTCATAAAATCACTATTGAGGTTGGAGCCATTATCAATGATGATCGACTCTGGAACCTCGAATCAACAAACAATGGGGTCGCGGACAAAGTCTGCCATGACTTTCTTAATTATTGCTCTGTAAGATGCTGCTTCGACCCATTTGGTGAAATAGTCGATTGCTACTAGGATTAATCTGTGCCAATTGGAAGCGACAGGCTCGATTAGTCCAATAACATCCATTCCCCAAGCGGCGAACGGCCATGGCAAGCTTGTTGCATTAAGCTCATTCGGAGGTACCTTTATCATGTCTGCATGTTTCTGACAGCGGTGGCATTTCCGAACATACTAGATGTAGTCCGCTTCCATAGTAATCCAAAAGTAACCAGCTCGGAGTATCTTCTTTGCTAAGACAAAACCATTCATATGCGGATCGCAGGTCCCAGCATGAATTTCTTCTAGTAGCCTCGATGCTTCCTTTGCATCGACACACCTTAATAATCCCAAATCAGGAGTCCTCCTATAGAGGATTCCTCCGCCGTGAAAGAAGTTGTTGGACAATCTCCAAAGTGTGTGTTTCTGAGTAGGGTTTGCAAGTTCTAGGTACTCCCCTTTTGCCAAATATTCCTTGATATCATGAAACCAAGGCTTTTAGTCTACTTCTTCTTCAACTTGGGCACAATAAGCTAGCTGATCATGGATCTTTACTGGGATGGGGTCAATGAAATTCTTGTCTGGATGTTGTATCATAGACGACAGGGTAGCCAATGCATCAGCAAACTCATTCTGGACTCTGAGAACATGCTGAAATTCCGTCCTTATGAACCTCTTTCTTAATTCCTGTACATGATGCAAATATGGGAGTATCTCGGAGTTCTTGGTTGCCCATTCTTCACGCACCTGATGTATGAGTAGGCATAAATCTCCAATCACTAGCAACTCTTGAACGTTCATATCAATGGCCATCTTGAGCCCTAAGATGCATGCTTTGTACTCGGACATGTTGTTGGTGCAGTGGAACATGAGTTTGGCAGACACCGAATAATGCTGACCGATTTATGATACTAAGATTGCTCCTATGCCAACTCCTTTGAAGTTTTCCGCTCCATCGAAAAATATTCTCCAACAGTCAAAGGATTCTGCAATGTCTTCTCCTATGAAGGATACCTCTTCGTCACGAAAATACGTTTTCAGGGGTTCATATTTTCCATCCACGGGATTCTCGGCAAGGTGGTCTACCAGATCTTGTCACTTGACCGCTTTCTGAGTTACATACACAATGTCAAACTCGCTCAATAGGATCTGCCACTTGGCTATCTTGCCAGAGAGCATGGGCTTCTGAAGATGTACTTCAAAGGATCCATCCTTGATTTGAGATACGTAGTATAGGCATAGAAATAATGCCTCAGCTTCTGAGCTACCCAAGTCAAAGCACAACAAGTACACTCTAATAGAGAATACCGGGCCTCGTACGGGGTGAACTTCTTACTGAGATAATAGATGGCCTGTTCTTTACTCCCCGTTTCATCATGTTGCCCTAGAAAGCAACCAAAAGCCCCATCCAACACTGCAAGGTAGAGTAATAAGGGTCTACCTGGCTCGGGCGGGACCAAGATTGGTGGTGTTGACAGGTACTCTTTGATTTTGTAAAAGGCTTTTTGGCAGTCATCGGTCCATTTGGTAGCGGCATCCTTTTTCAACATCTTAAAGATCGGCTCACAGATAACCGTAGACTGTGCTATGAACCGGTTGATGTAGTTAAGTCTTACCAATAAACTTATCACCTCCTTCTTGTTCTTTGGTGGTGGTAGTTCTTGAATGACTTTGACTTTTGATGGATCCAGTTCTATTCCACGGCGACTCACAATAAATCCCAGCAATTTTCCATCGGGAACCCCAAATGCGCACTTTGCGGGATTCAGTTTTAGGTTGTACCTTCGCAATCTATTGAAGAACTTTCTCAAATCTTCCATGTGATCAGTGGCCTTCTTGGACTTGATGGTGACATCATCTAGATATACCTCAATCTTCTTGTGTATCATATCATGAAAAATGGTAGTCATGGCCCTCATGTAGGTGGCCCCTACATTCTCCAGGCTGAACAACATCATCTTGTAATAGTACATTCCCCACGGCATAATGAAAGTCATTTTCTCAACATCTTCTTCATCCATCCAGCTCTGATGATAACCAGCAAAACAATCTACAAATGACTACAATTCATGCTTGGCGCAATTGTCAATCAAGATGTGTATGTCCGGCAAAGGGAAGTCGTCTTTAGGAATGGCCCGATTGTGATCCCGGTAGTCGACACAAACTCAGACCTTCCCGTCTTTCTTTGGTACAGGTACGATGTTGGCTAACCATGTCGGGTATTCTACTACACTAAGAACCTTAGCTTTGACTTGCTTAGTGACTTCTTCATTGATTTTCAAACTCACATCAGGCTTAAACTTTCTGAGACTTTGCTTTACCGGCGGACATGTTGGATCAGTTGGCAGTTTGTGAGCCACAATAGATGTACTTAGACCAGTCATGTCATTATATGACCAGGCGAATATGTCCTCACACTCCATTAGAAATTCTGTGTATTCCTTCTTTTATGATGGCGATAAGTGAACGCTGATTCGTGTTTCCTTGACATTTTTTGCATCTCCCAGGTTAACAATTTCTGTCTCGTCCAGGTTGGACTTAGGTCTGTTCTCAAAGTTCTCAACTTCTTTAACGATCTCATTTGGTATGTCATCCTCCTCTGAATCAATATTCATTTGTTGCGTTGTCTCATTGCATGTCACAGTCATTGGTTCATCAAGATAAGTAATAGTAATGATGTATAAGTAAAGTAATTAGAGAAAAATAATAACGAGTGTTGATTCATAAGAAAAGTCAAAATGCTTTGATAAATTGCATAACTGTTTTGAATATTGGAGATCTTATTACAGGAATAAAAATGCGAAAAGAAAATTATTTAGTAAAAAAATGGTGCATGATGCTTGATTTAGCCTTGCTACCACGAGACTCGCCGGGCTCTGGTTGTCCTGATGGCCTAGTTATTGAGGCGTGTCCCTTTGCTTACAGCCTGTATGGAAGGCCTTTCTCCCACTCCTACTTGAGAAAAGTAGAATTGTCCATATCATTGTTTCAAAGAAACAAATTCTTTACCGCTGCAAGTGCTTCTTTTTCGTATGACCCATAAACAATGTCGGCCTATTGGAAAGTCTGCTCCAAACGCAGTATTGGCTACTCCAGTGGATAGTAAGGACCGCGCCATGGTGGTGACCAGTTGTTGAAATCTTCCCAGGTGTACTCATATCCCAGACTGAAAGTAGTGCCATATTTCTTGAGATTTATGGGCTTAGCGATTCCTTGGAGATTCTTGCTGAGCCCTTTGTTCTTGCCTTTGTTCTTGTTTTTGACATGACTAAGAGGAGAAGTGGGTGGAGGGCCCCTGGATCTCATGGAATAGGATGATGTTGCCAGAGTGCACGAACTAACCTTTGGGGAGGGGAATAATAAATACAAAAAACAAAAATAAAAACAAAGGGTAACCAAGTTAGTGAGGATTATAGAAAGTATTGCAATATTTAAACGCATAGTGGAGGAATTTAGATCGTGTCCTAATTGGGGGACCTCCTTATGCCTGAGGTAGGCCTAGTGACAAATTGATTTGGAGAACTTAGGATGCTAAATGCCTCATTTTGCTGATAAAAAATAGATGAATCCCAAATTGACACTAAATAAATAGGAAATAAAAAGTCACTAATGGTCATTGGCCTTATTACATTTCATAAAGCAAAAAGATAAAACTCCTATCTATTTGGTCCCAGAAGGACCTTCCTCAAGTTGAATGCTCTAGTTGATCACATCCTCCAGTTCGCGTAGGTTCACCAGTAAAAATACCTTTGCAATGTGTTCTCCTTCATTTCTCTCAGCGTTCTGGCAGTCGGTGACTCTCTTCCTCACTTTTCCTTCCAATTCCAGCAGACTGTATTCTAGATATTCCAACTTTTTGCTAGCTTTGGCGGCCCTCTCTTTCCACTCATTGATTTGGCCACTTGATGGAAGACTCCTCCACCAGTCTAACAAGAATGGGGGTGTGCTAATCATACCGAAACTTGGACCTCGTGCCTCACTTTTTGCAAAACAAAATGGTTAGACCCTACCCCTACCAGACTCGACTATTTACCATCAACAATTAACATGAAGCATTTAGTTCTCCAAATAAATACACAGAACGTGATGGTGTCCGTTTGTGTTTTAGGGAAACCTAGTGGACTTTTGGACAAGGCTATCTTAAAGGATCATTATGTGGACAACATAATTGACCCGACTAGGTTTGACCATGATGCATGCATAATTCAAATATAGTAAGGCTTCTATGGGGTTTTAGACTGGTACCCTTGAGTGGACAACTCAAGGGAGAAGGCACGAAACCGTCGGCTGCACCGCTGATAGACTGGTTTTATCGCAAATATGCCTTTCCAAATTTAGGGGGTTAGTGATATAGGAAGAGCGCAACCACTCATTATAAACGTTGCTATGGTATTTATTTGGCACGAGTGGAGTATGATGTTGAGCATGATTATACAATAATTAAAAGCATGTTGTCATGTATTTGCATGTTAAGAAAGCAATAAATACATTAGTAATAAAGGAAAGAAACAAAGAAGATAAGTTAGTTTTGCTTTTGAAGAAGAAATTAAATGATTAAAGAAATTAAACAAATAATTGCACACAGGGAGGTGCAAATTCACAAGTACAATCTGAAATGGTAAAAGACTAAAATTCCCCAGCAGAGTCGCTATGCTGTCGCGCCCCCTTTTTTCCTCTTCGCATCGGAAATCGGGGTTCATGACATTGGGTATAAGACAACTCATTCCTTTTGGGAACTGAGTTTTGCATTTGAAGAGTCGCCACCTAATGATTTAAGGTGCATTAGGACACCTATAGGGTTCATTTCTAAGTTTGCTTGATAACCAAAGATAGGGTAAGGGCTTGAAATTATCCTAAGGGGAAGGTGTTAGACACCCCTCAGGATCCACTAGTGTGGTTCCCAGCCAGATAGATTTGTGAATTTGTACAGTTAGCAAATAGACAAGTATAGGCTCAAATAGTAGGGTATTTAGGTTTAAACACATAAGAGTTTGAAAGAACAGTTAAAGACAAACTTTGGAAAAAGGAGTCACATTTTTACAGATACTTAGGAATATAAAAGGAAAGGAAAAAGGGAGGGGTCCTAGGTTTATTTATAATATGGATCACATTAATGCGATACCCGGTATGACACTCCTCAGAAGAGGGGATACACGTGGTATTAGCGCACCGGTTATCATATCCATATCTACCCTTCCCACCACGTCGAGGTATTAAAGCGCGGATTGGTCTCGACCACTATTGCATGCTATTACCCGTCCCACTCCTATCAGTCCAGGAGGAACTTAGGACTACTATTCCTAAACGGGAGGGATATTAGGCTGACTTTTAGGTTTCAAAACGTGCAAAAAGCTAAGGCGACATACAAAAACACATAGGACTGCATATTAGGGGAAACATGTAAAAAACTAAAAGGCTCATGCATACCTCCTCAAACAAAGCACATAAATAGCATGACTTACACACAATTAGGGTCAGAATTTAAAGTACTAAGGCAAGGAGACTTTTAATTGTTGAGGCAGACCAATTTATTACATAACTCATATAAGAAGTCTGAATCAGTCCTGCCTGCTGGTTGTAGCAATTACTGATTAACAAAAGCAGGTTAAATTTTTATAGTCGTTATCACCTAAGGCTTCCCTAAGTGTTTGGATGAGATCCTATAAACATGATATCTATTACCGATCCAGGACGTGGCAAAGCACTAACAACTCTAAAACAAACGACTTGAGATCCTATAGACATGCTTTCTAAACTGCGTTAAATAAAGGAGTAAGGTTGTTTAAAACTAATTCAGAACAATACGAGTTAGGCTGATTTTAAACTAGACTGGTTTCAGATTCTATAGATATTGATATCTATTATTGTTATTTTTAATTCCTATAGGCATGATATCTGATTGAACGATACTGATTTTAACCTATTGGACATGATGCAGGATTATAACCAATTAGATCCTAAGAGCATGGTATCTAAGTGTGGTAATAAACATGTAGAATTTAAAACGAATCCTATAGGCATATTATCTAAATGCAGAATTAAACATGCTGAATTTAAACAAACCCTGTAGACAGGTACCCTAAATGCAAAGTTAAGCATGAAGAATTTAAAACAACAGATCTTATAGGCATGATATCTAAATGCTGAATTAAACATGCAGAGAACAAGTCTTACAGGCATGTTCTCTACCCTTCTAATAGTTAAGCATGCACAATTACCCAGCCCTTTTCACTAGCCAACCTCAATGTTTTTTACAACTTATTACAGTCCAAATGATAAATTACATTAGAAAATGTAAAAGAAGAAGTTACAACCAGAGGAAGCCTAATTCTTGACTTCCTCTCTGAGATATGGAATAAACGACCTCAAATGACATTTGTTTCAAAGCCTTTCTCGGACTTGAGTGTGTCAAAGTTCCCTAAGGGTCTCAAGGGACCCCGGGCAGTGCTTACACCCAAATTTGTATAACTAGATAGAGATGAGTGTAGTATGGAAAGGTCAGCCCTTATGTGTCCAAGTTCAGAGGGAGCTCATGGGTCCCCAAGAAAGGCTCACACAAGAGGGGCACAACCTAAGTGTAAGAGTATAGTGGAAGTGCAGGAGCAGAGATTTTGTTTGAAATTGGGTTGAGAATAGTAAGGTGTAAGGGTAATTAGAAAATAGTAATAGTAAAACTAACACTACACAGAATCAACATTTTTATACAAAGGGGTCAAGGGTTTGGGAATACATTGCAGGGAGCATATGACCCTAAGAGGTGTTAGATTTGGACATGTACAACAATAGCTGGTGCTGGCATGCCCATAAACCAGCCGGAGAACACAACACATAGAGGGGATATGAAGCATATGACACAAGGGAGGGTCAGGTTTGGGTCATGCACAACAATGTCTCATAGTGACATGCCATCAAACCAACCAAAGAACACAAACACATAGGGGATATGGGGGTTTAGGATTCATAAGTCATAATAAGTGACTGACAGAGTTCATAAATAAGAAAAATACATTAATTCAGAAGAGGAAGGGGAAGATTACAACATGCTTGGTAATATAACTGGATTAAATGCAAGCAGGAAACAAGCAAGAGTGAAGGAAATAGTAAAGAAACATGTTGTTGTTGATGTTGGAAGATTAATTAGAACATACCAGTAAAGAGGCAAATGCAGAAAGAAAAGTAAGCAAATTTCCACAGCCTAGCCTTGGCTTTCAGGCGGCTAGACAAGGCAGCAACACAAGTAGTAACAGAGAAAAGAGATAGAGCTTTAACTGAAGTGTGTGTTCTGAACTGAAGTGGTTCGTGTCTGTTCGAAAGAAGAGAAAGTGCAGGGTATTTATAGCTTCTGAAAACTAGTGAGAAGTAAGGCTACAAGTAAAGTTTTAATACAAATATAGAAACAATCAACAGTCAGAATCAATTACACAAGTGACTCCCTTTAATTAAGGAGTCGGTGTTTAACGAGTAATGACGGATTCAAAATAAGGAAAGATGTTCAATTTAGAGACAAACTGATTATTTCCATAAAAGGAGTAGTAAAAGCATTGCGTAAGTAATCAAGTCTAAGTACAGAAATATGCTTATTTTGGGAAAAGATTTAGTAAGGCAAAATAAGGAATGGAAGCAATTAACTTTAACAGGCGAGTTAAATTAGAGTTCATAAAAGAAAGTTTTTGAAATTAGTCACACGATTGAGATCAATCAAAGAAGTTTTTGAAACTGTTTCAACTGTTTCAAAAAGTTGATAAAAGAAAGTTTCAATCAAGTATTCAAACAAACTGTTTCAGACCCAAAGACCTAGAATTTTCAACAACAATCGAGTTCAAAAGATGGTAAACAGATAAGTCAAGCAAGGATTTTAAACAAACAAGCACACATCTAACAAACAGCTTTAGAACGCGATTGAGACCCAAAAGAAATTAGTGTTTTAACATGCTGACTCAAGTATAAGGAAAGAATAACAAACATTTCAAACATAGTAAAGACATTAAATAGCATCGAGAATCAGAGAAAAGGTTTTTGAAATAACTTAAAGGAAAACCCTAATCAAAATAATGAAGAGTCGCTTTGAAAACAACGTTGAAGAACCTTCGAGAAAAAATGCTTAAATATTCATGGTAAGCACAAATCTAAGGTTGATCTAAAAAAAATCGAAAGATCTTAGAGATTAGGGTTTCAGAAAGCCCAAAAGAAATGAGAAAGATCTCGAAAGTTAACGATCTAACCAGAAAAGGTCAAGGACCCGCCTTGAAAGGTCATGAATGGGCGGGAAAGGTTGTGGATGGTCGGAGGAAGGACATGAACAACAGTTGAGCAAGGACTAGACCAAACTCCTTTGATGTTTGGTCGTGAAACCATAGAACCAAACACATAGAAGCCATGGAAGGCTGGTACAGGTCTCAAATGACCACGGAAGGCCATGGATTAGGTAGGTACTAGGGTGGATTAGGGTGTAGTTTGATGGTGGCGGCTAGGGTTTGTAGGAGATTCAGAGAGAGTTAAGAGAGAAGAGGGATTCAAGGGCAGCGGTAGATGAGAAATGAATTAGGTTTGGGGGTCTTTTGGGTTTAATTAGGAAAGGGCAGACGGTGGCCGTTGATCTAAATGATCAACGGCTAAGATTAAAGGGGTTAAGTGGGGATCCGGGTTGGGTCGTGTGAATTGGGTTAGGGGGTCGGGTTTGAGTTGCAATTGGGTTGGAGAATTGGGTCTTGATTTGGGCTCAATTTTAGGCTATAATTGAAATAAAATATGGCTAGATTTTAAATAGCCATTTTTCCCATTTATTTTATAAAAACATAGAAAATTAATTTCTGAAAATAAATTGAAAGTAATAAAATGTTTTATAACATATAATTATCTATTTAAAAATACTGAACTTAATTTTTATAAATGTAAACGCGATTAAATCCTAAAAGAGGCTAATATTGCAATTATATGCAATTTAGCTTTAAAAATACTAAATACATTTGTAAAAATATGCAAAAATCATCTTGACTATATTTTAACATAAATGTGAAAGTCCAATACATGAATTACCAAAAATAAAATTTTGGAAATAATTATTGGATTTTTATGGATAGAATAGGGAAATAAATTGATTTAAAAACCTTTAAAAATTAAGGAAAAAATACTAAAACATTTGGACATACTTATATATGCATATATATGCTATTTTGAAGGTATTTGTACATTGAAAAATTTATAGGAAAAATATGGGTATCAACACAGCCTTGAATCATCTCTCTTCAATCCTCTTCAAAAAGCTCCAAAATCGCTCAAAAATGGTGGAAGTTAGCCCCAAAATTGCGTATAATGGCTATTTAAACATTCTTCCCAGACATTCAAATCCTTCTTCGCGAACGCGGTCAAAGCCTTGCGTTCGCGAAGCACAAACTTAAGTTGACCAAATTTTTCTCCTTCGCGAACGCGTCTTACCTCTCGCGAACGCGATGCCTCCTGACTCCAACCCTTCATGTACGCGGATCCCCTTCTAGCGAACGCAATGCTTAATGGCCCAGCCCTTCACGAATGCGAAGGCCAATTTTCTACAACACCCAACAACAGATTTCTACAATTTTCCAAAACATGAAATGGTCCGATTGACCACCCGAAACTCACCCGAGGCCCTTGGGACCTCACCTAAACATGCCAACATATCCCATAACATCCTTCAAACTTGTTCCAATCTTCGGAATGCTCAAAACAACATCATAAACACCAAATTCGCATCAGATTCAAGCCTAAGAATTCCAAAATCTTCTAAATTACGCTTTTAATCAAAAAGTTTACCAAACCACGTCCGAATAACCTGAAATTTTTCACACACATCCCAAATGAGAAAACGGAACTACTGCAACTCCCAAAATTCCATTCCGACCACTATATCAAAATCTCACCGATCAACCGAAAAACGCCAAAATTCCAATTTCGCCAATTCAAGTCTAAATCTACTCCGGACCTCCAAAACACATTATGATCTCGCTCCTAAGTCCCAAATCACCTCCTGAAGCTATCCAAACCATCAAAACTCACATTAGAGCCCTCTAACACATAAATCAACATCCAGTTGACTTTTCCAATATAAGCTTCCTCAAAAGAGAATAAGTATCTCAAACCTTACCAAAACCTCCCCGAACCCGAGCCAACCAACCCGGTCAAACATAGAACCGATAAACCAAGTAATAAGAAGCAAAAATGGGGTAAACGGAATGGTAATTCATGAGACAACTGGTTGGGTCGTCACAACTAATCACAGGTTTAACAGAACCAAATTTAGACATGCTAGTTGAAACAGTAATTAGGCAATGTGATTTAGACATGCTGGTTACATGTTGCGCAACATGATACTAAACAAGAAATAGGATTGGAACTCATAATCAATGAACTAAAACAACAATGAAACACATAGAGTTTTAGACTTCGAAAATGAATTAGGACATACTAGTTAGGAGAGAAAAACACAGAGTATGGAGCAGGTGTTGTGCAATAGCCAGCCTTGGCTTACAACCGGCTAGATCAGTGAAGATTGCAAGTAACAAAGAAGAACAAAGAGCTTTTAGGTGAAAGTATGTTTTTGAACCAATGTTCGTGTGTTAGAAGTGAGAATACATAAGAGTATATATAGTAGTTAAGAGCAAAAAAGGATAAGGTAAAGGAGATCAATCATTCAACAATTAAGGAAGCCACAGAATCAATTACACAAAAATTAGTGTAGTTTTCCCTTAATTAAGGGTAATTACCCAACGACAAAAGGCAGAATACATTTAAGGAAAGAAAATCAAGTGAGCAATTAGGGGTAAATAGACAAAAGTTCATTTAAGGAAATAATTAGTGAAGAATCAGTAAATATCACAGTTAATCGAATAATGTAAGAAAACTAAATAAGGTCGCAAATAAAGGAAATAATCAAAAATCATCACATAGTTTTAATAGAGCCAATCAGTGAATCAAAAATTCAAAACTGTACTGATTTAAAGGAGAAAATATAAGTTTTTCACAAATAGACAAATAGGCTAAAACACAATTTCATGAACACACAGAAATCAGTTGAGAAGTCGAACCAGAAACCCTATAGAGATGAACTAGGGTGAAAAATTACAAGACATTAAACAAAACAATGTAGCAAGTAACACTGGCAGGCTCAGAGTCAAAGCAAACTATAAGAAACTTAGGGCTTTAGCGTAAATCATCTATGATCTAGGAAATCTCTACGTGAATCAATCAGTAACACTTAAGAACAACGATTAAACACTCAAAAATTAGAAAAGCTTTGAGAAGGTGAGTTTAGTGAACCCTAGTTTTAGGAAAAACAGAGAATCAATTGAAAAACCATAAGACTTCCGTGAAGACATGTAAAATAGGTTCGATTCATCTCAGATATGGACAGATCTAAGAAGGTCAAAAGATAAAAATTATGGTTTTCAGAAAGGCAACAGAGACGAGCATACACTTAGGAATCCACGGAAAAAATGAGAAAGATCTTACTCAAGGTCGAGCCAAATGGCCTGAAATAGGCAAGAAAACCCCAAGGTGTAAACAGACTGCCTAGGTCCCTTGAGAATCTCCTTAAGGATCCAAGAAATTGAGATGTCATAGCAAGTAGGATGCCAATATAGGCCTGAGACGATAGAGAAACTTCGTAGAACGGAGGGCTAAGCCGGTGACGGCGCCTGAAGACTAGGGTTTAGGTAGAGAGCATTTGAGAGAGAAGAGAATAGGTGACGGCGGGGTATGGGGGAAATGATTGGGGTTAGGGGGTCTTTTGGTTTAATTATGGTAAGAGAGTCCTGGACCGTTGATAAAAAATGATCAACTGCCAGGATAGGCCAAGGGATTTGGGTCGGGCAGGTAGGGAATTGAGCCTAAGGCTTGAGAAAATTTTATAAGGGGTATTGGGCTAGTATATTTTAAGCTAAAATTGAAATATAAGAGGCTATTTGTTTAATATCCCAAATAATTGATTAAAAAATAATTTGTAAAATAATTATTAATTATAAAAATGAATTTCATGCATAGAAATATTTTAAAAATAATTATTTAGTATTAAAAATACAGAGGACTAATTTCTGGTAAAATAATACAAAAATGTACGCATTAGCTATAATTACAAAGTTATTGCAATTGTGACTAAAAGGCGCCAATTTGGCTATTTATGAAATAGTTTGGACTCAATAGGACCATAATAGTAATATTAAGTCAAGACATGTTCTAAATTCATTTGTGATGCAATTTTATAATCAGTTATTAAAGGTAAAATACTAAGCAAATTAATTTAACAAATGTAGAAATTGTGGAAAAATACCAACTGATGCTAATGCATGATTTTGAAGATATCTATGCATTTTAAAATTATTATATGAAAAAATTGGGTATCAACAGTAACTCCAGTATCTTTTGTTCCAGTCATAAGACCAAGTCATTCTGTACTGGAGTGCTTCGACCATCTGGAGTTTCGACATTCTTTTCATGTGTAGCATTGTCTTTCCTGATATTGCTTGTATCATCCATTATGGCCTTTCCTTTGCGTTTTGGATCGTTCGAAGGAGGAGGAGGTGGTGGAGGACCTCTTGATCTAGTATGGTATGCTGATGATACCAGTATGCACGAACCAACCTTAGGGGATTGGAATAAACAAATCAAGAAAAGAAGAAAATAAAAAGGTATTAGCAGAGGAGTATTAAAAGGTTGTTTAAGGTATTTAAACACATATTGTGGAATTCTAAATTCGCGTCCTAATTTGGGGACCTCATTGTGCCCGACATAGACCTAAGCGACATATAGATTTGGAGAAAATTGATGCCATTAACTGCGTCATTTTATTAATATGAAAAATGAACTGAATCTCTACTAAAACAAAAATAATGATAAAGAGTCACTAATGACATGTGCCTTATTACAACCAAAGCCTAAAACAAGTAAAACATAATTCCTAATCTCTTTCCATGATTGGCCTTCTTTGCTCCATCAATCAACTTCTCCAGGTCGCGCATATCCACCAGCAGATACGACCTTGCTAGGAGATCTCCTTCGTTTCCATTGTCGCGCCCCTTTTTTTCCTTTTTGACGGGGATGTCCGGGTTTCGACATTCATTGGGGAAATAACTCGTTCCCTTTTGGGATTTGGGTATTTGAAGAGTCGCCACCTAATGAATTATGGTGCGTTAGGGCACCTTGAGAAATTAACTCATGGACCAGTTTGCATTACCAGAGATTTACGGTAAGGGCTCGATATAACCTTAAGGGGAAGGTGTTAGGCACCCCTTGTGGTCCACAATGGTGGGTCCCGACCGAACTTAAACTATGTGAATTAGTCATTTTAACCAATAAACAATTTTAACACGTACTTGCAAGTAAAGGCATGTTTTGACATTCTAAACATATGTATGATTCAAGTAATGAAACAAGCGAAAAGGCCAGAACAAATTGCACATATATAAAGAAGAGTAAATTATTTTAAACAACGGGAGTTGGGAAAGAGGGGTCCTAGGTTGGTTAGCCTACAGGATCATACCCACACAATGTCCGGTAATCTCTCCTTAATGTGGGGCTACACGTGCACTACATTAGCACGTAGTCGTCATATCCTTACTACCCAATTCCCTCCCCTTGTCATAGCCTAAAGCGTTCAAGCAACCTTGAGAGATATCCTATGCGTGCACTACCCGTCCCTTTCTTGTGGCCCTGGAGGTATCTAGGACCTCTAATTTAGGTAATTCTAGACCATCCTAAGGTATTTAAAGGAGAAAAGTCTAAGCGTCAATCAAAACAATTAGGACTGCATTTAAAGAGGGAACAATTAAAGGCTCACATTTTTACCTCCACAAAAAGAACAAATAAGTGCACGTCTCAAACAACAGTTTCAGGTGTTTAAGAGAAAACCTTAGAAAATGATATCTAGATGAGTAGAGAGTATACAGTATTGAATTAGGAACAAAGTGTCAAGGAACTATTCAGCTTGCCTACTGATTCTTTTAAACCTGTTGAATGTGAGCAGTCTCAAATAACAAGGCGCAGTTTTATAGTTTGTAGAATTTTAATCGCCCTACAGGCTTGCCTAGGCGTATAACAGTGATGTCTTATGAGAAACATATCTATTATTGATCAGGAATGCATTAGAACAGTAAACAACTTTTAACGGACAACTTGAGATTCTATAGGCATGCTTTCTAGCAATATTATTTAGGGCAGCGTTGAAAACTTATTAATGAAGTGGACATATTAGTTACTTAAACCGATTCAGAATAAACATGAATTAAACTGATTTTTCTAACTAAACTGAATTTAAGTCCTATAGGCATGATTTCTAATTAAACACATTTGAATCAATAAGGACCCTATAGACATGATATCTACCCAATTTTATCCACAATATACAACTACCCCCCTTTTTCACTAATCACCCCACTATTTATTTATAATTAATTATTACAGACTAAGAATTGAATGAATTACATAAATAGAACAGAAATTAAGCTATAGGGAGCCTGAAGTAGGTCAAAAGTGATTTCCAAGCCTCCAGTAGTCTCAAATGACCAAAGTTCCATAGCCAATTTCATGTCTAGGTGTGTCAGAGTTCCTTAAGGACCTCAAGGATCTCGGGCATTGCTCACACCTAGACCTTTCTCAAATAATAACTGATTTAGGTGCAGTGTGGAAGTGTCATCCCTGATATGCCAGAGTTCAAAGAGATCTCAAGGGTCTCTAAGCAGTACACATACCTGAGGGGCAAGACCTAGTATTCTAGGAGTAAGTGAAAGTGCATAATAGTTTGAAAGAGTTTTAAAGAATGTTTTTAGGACTGAAAAGAATTTTGAAGACCATTAGTGATATAAAAAGGTTGAGGAATGTGTATAGAGACAATTTGGCAGTCAGAATACAAGTAATAGAACAAACAGTTTTAGAGAGTACTTTAGCAAGCAGCTTTCACACAAGGGAAGTGAGATTGGGAACATAGAGAGTACACCTTAATGGAGCATACAAACAACAATATACATAGAGTTTTGAGGAGGTTTTATAGAACTAGTAGGTAGAATGCAGGTCATGCAGCAAATATCACAGCAGAAACATGTTGAAGTCATTCTAGGGAGAGTAATTAACTTAGAAGGAGTGAGGCAGAACATGCAAAGACTTAGATGAGCATGCTGGGCAGGTATTAACAAGTGAAGGCATGCTAGTTACATAGCAGAGTTTAGACATGCCAGATAAATAGTATTTAATCAAGCATCTTAGTTACGTATATAGACATGTTAAAAAAGATAGCAAACAAGAAGGTAAAGTGGAAACATACTAATTATAGGTTTGAATATGCAGTATTGGGCATGCTGGGTAAGCAATAAATAGAAGCAAGAATGGACTCAGGCCATATGAACTAAGACAGTAAATAAACGCATAGGTTTTGATTCTTAAAATTAATCAGAATCATACCTAATTAAAGAAAGAAAACACAAGATGGGAGCAAGGTATTGTGCAATTCCCAGCCTTGGCTTGCAGCCGACTAGAATAATAGGGATCACAAGTAGCAGAGAGAGACCCTTTTAGAGTGTAAAGTGGTATTTTCTAAACTATTGTTCGTGGTGAAGTTAAAATAAGAGGGAGTTTATATAGTAATCAAGAGTTAAACAAAATAAGGTAAGGGATCAATTAAATAGCAATTAGGGAAATTCACAGAATCAGTTACACATGTAAAATCAGTAGGTATTCCCCTTAATCAAGGGATAATCAATCAACGCGTAAAAGCAGGACAGGTATTTAAGGAAGGGAGTCAAGTAAGACTTGGGTATAGAGTAGGTAATTAGGGGTGAATGAACATGAGTTCAATTAAGGAAACAATTGGCAATAAATCAGCAAATAATAAATAAGGCAAGAGAAAACATAATTAAGGCAAGAAGTTCAATCAAAATGGGTAAAGAAGTAAGAATCAAAGGTTTTGTTAAGGAAAAGAGTTTCAATCAAAGCAAAATAAGAACTTCAGAATAGTCCAGTATTTAATTTAAAGAGAAAATCACGTAAAGGGTCAGCAAATATCGCAGACAATCCAAACAAGCCATGAAGGAATAGTCAGGGCTCAGCACATAGTTTTAAACGAAGCAAATTGGTAAATCAAAATTCAAAACAACCTTGATTTAAGGAGAAAAATATAGTCTTAACATGAATAGTCAGAATGAACATAAACATATAGAATCAGTAGAAAGGTCGAACTATGAAACTCAGTAGAGGCATATTAGGATAAGAAAACCACGAGACATCTGTATGGCTAAAGAAAAATCACAAGAACCAAGGCAAGAAAAAAGTCACTCAATATTACCAGGACACTCAATATTACCGTTATAACATATAGGAAACAGAAGATTAAACACTCAATATTACCAAATGTTTTGGAAAAAGATATTCCGAAAACCCTAGTTTAGAGAAAAATGAAAATTATTCGAAAATCATACGGTTCTTGTAAAAACCAAAAGGTTCTTGTAAAACTCATATGAAATAGGTCCAAACCATCTTAGATCTGTACAGATCTACGAAGTTCAGAAGAAAGAAATTAGGGTTTCGAGAAGAACAATCACAAAGATGAAGCAGTAAGCCTAGAAACCCATAGATATAGGAAGATCTTACTCGGAATCAAACCAGGACAACCTGAAATAGGCAAGAAATGGCCATAGATGCAAGCAAACTAACCCCAGTCCCTTGAGGACCCTAGATATGGTGATATCAGTACAAGAGAGACCATTAGAGTCCTGGGGGTGGTGATAAACCACCATAGATAGCCATAAATGAGTGACAACAAGGTCCGATTAGGGTTAGGTTTGAGAGAATTTGAGAGAGGAGAGGATTAGGTGACAGTGTGAGAGGTGAGGGAAATGAGAGGGTTTTTTTGTATGTGGGGGGAGGCGGGGTCATTAGGTTTAATTTAGGTAGGTTAATCTGGACCATTGATCACAATGATCAACAACCAAAATTTGCCCGGGTATTGGGTTGTGGCAGATGGGTATTGGGCTGGGTATATTTTGGGATTTTGAAATTGGGCGGAGTGTTGGGTCCAATTTCGGATTAGAATTGAATGTAAAGTAGGGCCAGATTTTAAATAGGCAATTTTAATAACTAAATAATTTATAAAAATAATAAATTTGTACCAAAAAATATTTATGCGTACTAAAATGATTTAAATAGTTATTTAACATTTTAAAAATATAAAAGATCATTTTATGCATAAATAATGTAATTATACATTAGTATAGGCTATTATTGCAAAGATGTGCAATTTAGCCTAAAAATGTAAATGCAATTATAAAAATACACTAAAATATTTAAACACTATGTTGGCATAAATTTTAATGGCTAAATCATCACAAAAGTAATACAAAGGATAATTATTGATATTTATATAATAAAAAGAGAAGAAATAAATTGATTTGGAGCTTTTTAAAATTATGAAAAAGATTATAAAAATACTTATGCATGCTTATAACTGCATATGTGCTATTTTGAAAGTATATATGTGTTCAAAATATGTGAGGAAAATTGGGTATCAGCAACTGCCTCTCTTTATCCAGGAAGGATGAAAGAGTTTTCGGGTGAAAAAATGATGGCCAATTTTGACCAGATAGGATGTTTTGAAAGATAGAGGCCGTACTCTGGTCTTTGAGCTGCCTACATATCCCTGGATTTATAGGAATTAGGCCACGTGTACTTCTGGATTCATTGGTGGAATATGCCGATAAAATCACTACAAGAATGGACACGAGATGCAAGAACGGTTATGGCGAATGTTTAAGGTTTGAAACAGTTGAAGGAATTGGAGCGAAGTCGCTCCTACTAAGATAGCGGTTGCTTGCAGGTCACCTGCAGATAAAGAGATGCTACAGACATATATTTGTGCAGAAATTTAAACATGATGCAGATTTCCCTTGGACCATGAAAGTTGTCTTTGGACGGTTAAGGATGACGTCCTCAGACCATGATGTCATGGGTCATGAATTGCTTAGTGAGGATTCACAGGGCATAAAATGGTGTTCTCGGGCAATACAGATGGTGCCTCCGAATCGTGACGCCTTTGAATAATGATATGCAAATTTGGGGGATCCTCAGGCCATGGCATGGTGTCTTCCGGCTATAAGGATGATGCCTTTAGACTATGACGCCTTTGGATAGGTTGGCGATGTTTCAGCCCATGAGATGCAATAATATGATGTTAACAAGACAAGGCCTAGTCTTGTGAAATGAAGGGCAAAGCTTAGCCCGATTGAAAAGCAAATAGATAGTACCGGAACAGAGCAATATTTATGTAAGGAGGGACAGTGCTTAGTCCCATACAAATGTGGAGGTAGGAATTAGCCTCATGCAGATATAGAGGCAAGGATTAGCCTCATGCAGGTATGGAGGCAAGGATTATCCTCATGAAGGTATGGAGGCAAGGATTAGCCTTATGCAAATATAGAGGCAAGGGATTAGCCTCATGTAGATATGGAGGAAAGGTTTAGCATCGTGCAAATATGGAGGCAAGGATTAGCCTCATGCAGATATCGAGACAGGGATTAGCCTCATGCAAAATATGGAGGCAAGGATTAGCCCCATGCAGACAAGGAGGCAAGGATTAGCCTCATGCAAGTATAGAGGCAGGGATTAGCCTCATGCAAATACGGAGGCAAGGATTAGCCTCATGCAAATATGGAGGTAGGGATTAGCCTCACGAAAATATGGAGGTAGGGATTAGCCTCATGCAAATAAGGAGGCAAGGATTAGCCTCAAGCATATAGGGAGGAAAGGATTAGCCTCATGCAAATATGGAGGCAAGGATTAGCCTCATGAAAACATAGACGTAGGGATTAGCCTCATGCAGATATGGAGGCAGGGATTAGCCTCATGCAAAATATGGAGGCAAGAAATAGCCCTATGCAGACAAGGAGGCGGGGATTAGCCTCATGCAAGTATGGAGGCAGAGATTAGCCTCATGCAAACATAGTGGCGGGGATTAACCTCATGCAAATAGGGAGGCGGGGATTAGCCTCATGCGGATATGGAGGCAAGGATTAGCCTCATGCAGGTATGAAGGCAAGGATTAGCCTCATGCAAATATGGAGGCAAGGATTAGCCTCATGCAAGTTATGAGCACCTAATTTTTGCCCCACATGAAAATAATTCCTAAAAATAGACCAAAAATTATTTTTAAGGGATTTTAGAAGTTTTTATTTATTTAGTTGCATTTCATGCATGTTTAATATTTTAAGAACATAAGAAAAATCATAAAAAATTGTCACATTTTAGTTTCATGTCATCTTAGGTTTAATTTGCATTTTTATGAATTAGTCACTCTTTAAACAAGGAGGCAAGGATTAGCCTCATGCAAATATGGAGATAGGGATTAGCCTCATGCATGTAAGGAGGTAGGGATTAACCTCATGCAAAATATGGAAGCAAGGATTAGCCCCATGCAGACAAGGATGCAGGGTTTAGCCTCATGCAAATATGGAGGCAAGGATTAGCCTCATGCAAATATGGAGGCAAGGATTCTCCTCATGCAGGTGTGGAGGCAGGGATTAGCCTCATGCAGATATGGAGGCAGGGATTAGCCTCATGCAGATATGGAGGCAAGGATTAGCCTCATGCAGGTATGGAGGCAGGGATTAGCCTCATGCAGATATGGAGGCAAGGATTAGCCTTATGCAGATATGGAGGCAAGGATTAACCTCATGCAAATAAGGAGGCAAGGATTAGCCTCATGCAAATATGCGGGACAAGGATCAGTCCCATGCAAAGAGCGAGTAGCAAATAAGAGTAGTATATTTCTTAGCTAGAGATATATTCGGTGTCTGATGGCCGGATTAATACTGAGTTTGCTTGGTGTATACATGTTTGCAAATGCTATCGCTACGTCAAATGTGCCTGCGCTCAAAGAAAAATTGTAAGTTTTGTGAGGGGAGGTTGGTTTGTACTTCTGTCTACTGGCCTTGCTTTGTTTCGTTCTGAAGCCCTTATTTGAGCTTCCCTGGGTAATGCCTAACTGTTATGAAACATAGAGTTTTCGAAAATATGCAATTATTGATAAAAAAATAGAGTCATTTTAGAAACATATTGAGATATCAAGTGAGTTTTAGATGAACTAGTGACTGTAATACATTTCAGAGATATTGCAGTTTTCTCATGTTAGAATTTTAAGGGTCCTCCTCGAAATTCTACCTCAGTTTGGTTGATGATCCTTCTGCTATTTACGAACTTTGTTGAACCTTCTTTGGAATTTTGAGAATACTTCTCAAAATTATGCCCCATTTTCTTAACCGATTTCTGACCGTCTGACATATGTGGCGTTGGCTGGACTTGCTCCGAAATTTTGAGGGTCCTCCTCAAAATTCTGCCCCAGTTTCCAACTTTGGGGAAAATGGAAATTTTATTTTGATATGACCGAACCCATAAGGCTTCCTACGTATCCCCTCTTAAATGGGAATCAGATCAAGCGTAGTTCAATTATATCAAATGAGGAAATCTAAATAGTCTAACCATAGTATCTCTTGACTGCGTCTGAATTGATTGGTTTTGGCCAAATTTCTCCGTCTATTTCTGCAAGTATAAGTTCTCCTCCTATTAGCACCCTGTGAACCATGTACGAACCTTGCCAATTGGGAGAGAATTTTCCTTTGGCTTCATCTTGGTATGGGAAAGTCTTCTTTAGCACCAGTTCGCCCGATGCAAATTGCCTAGGTTTGACCCTTTTGTTGGAAGCTCTGGACATTTTGTTCTGATAAAGCTGACCATGACATACTGCATTCATCCTTTTTCCATCTATGAGGGCCAATTGTTCATAGTGGCTCCTTATCCATTCTGCATTACTGAGTTCGGCTTCATGTATGATTCTTAAAGAAGGAATCTCTACCTCGGCTGGGATGACAACCTTGGTACCATAAACTAGCATGTAAGGGGTTGCTCCGGTTGATGTGCGAACTGTAGTGCGGTATCCCAACAAAGCAAAAGGTAGCTTCTCATGCCATTATTTGTGGTTTTCTACCATCTTTCTTAGTATCTTCTTGATATTTTTGTTAGCAACTTCTACGGCTCCATTCATCTAAGGTCTATAGGCTATGGAATTTTTGTGTTTGATTTTGAAAGTTTCATACATGGTTTTCATCAGATCACTGTTGAGATTGGGGGCATTATCAATAAAAATGGACTTGGGGACTCCGAACTGGCAAACGATATGATGTTTGACAAAGTCCGCGACGACCTTCTTGGTTATAGCTTTGTAAGATGCAGTCTCTACCCATTTTGTGAAGTAATCAATGGCTAACAGAATAAACCTGTGCCCATTTGAAGTAGTGGGCTCGATCGGAACGATGACATCCATTCCCCAGGCGGCAAATGGCCAAGGTGATCTTGTTGAATTGAGCTCATATGGTAGCACTTTTATCATATCAGCATGCACTTGGCATTGATGGCATTTGCGAACATACTGGACGCAATCTGTCTCCATGATCATCCAAAAGTAATCGGCCCTGAGTATCTTCTTGGCTAAGACAAAACCATTCATATGTGGGTCGCAGGTCCCAGCATGTATATCCTCAAGTAGCTTAGAAGCTTCCTTTGCGTCGACACATCTTAGCAATCCCAAATCAGGAGTTCTTCTGTACAAGTTTCCTCCATTATGGAAGAAGTGATTGGACAATCTCCAGAGTGTGTGTTCCAAAACTGCTCCAATGCCCACTCCTTTGAAATTTGCAGCTCCGTCAAAGTACATCCTCCAACTGTCGTATGCTTCGGTAATGTCTTCCCCTACGAACGACACTTCTTCATCAGGAAAATACATTTTCAAGGGTTAGTATTCTCCTCCCACCGAGTTTTTAGCAAGATGATCTGCTAATGCTTGCCGTTTGACCTCCTTTTGAGTTACATAGACGATATCAAACTCACTCAATAGTGTCTGCCACTTAGATAACTTCCCAGTTGGCATGGGTTTCTGAAATATGTATTTCAATGGATCCATCCTGGATATGAGGTATGTAGTATAGGCACAGAAGTAATGCCTCAACTTCTGGGCCGTCCAAGTCAAAGCACAGCAAGTGCGCTCAAGTAGAGAGTACCGTGCTTTGTAAGGCGTGAATTTCTTACTCAAGTAGTATATGGTTTGCTCCTTCCTCCCTGTCATGTTGTCCCAGAACACATCCGAAGGCTCCATCCAATACAGATAAATAGAGTAGCAAAGGTCGTCTTGGTTCTGGCGGGACCAAAACTGGTGGTGCGGACAAGTACTCATTGATCTTGTCAAAAGTTTTCTGACAATCCTCGGTCCAACTTGTTTCAGCTTCTTTCCTTAGCATCTTGAAGATGGGTTCACATATAACTGTGGACTATGCTATGAAGCGACTGATATAGTTGAGACGTCCTAGGAAGCTCATCACATCCTTTTTGCTCCTAGGAGGCGGTAATTCCTGAATAGCATTAGACTTTAGATGGATCGCTATCCCCCGACGACTGACAATGAATCCCAGTAACTTTCCTGCGGGGACTCCGAATGGACACTTCGCGAGGTTCAGTCTCAAGTTGTACCTCCTTAATTTGTCAAAGAACTTTCTCAAGTCTTCTTTGTGGTCCGCGGCCCTTTTGGATTTGATAATGATGTCATCCTCATACACCTCTTTTTCCTTGTGTATCATATCATGGAAGATAGTTGTCATGGCTCTCATGTAAGTAGCCCCAACATTTTTCAGACCGAATGTCATTATCTTGTAACAATATACCCCCATGGTGTAATGAAAACGGTTTTCTCCGCAACTTCTTTGTCCATCCAGATCTGGTGATAACCCGCGAAGCAATCTACAAAAGATTGGAATTCATGCTTGGCACAGGCATCGATCAGGATGTGTATATTTGGCAGTGGAAAGTCATCTTTGGGACTTGCTCTGTCTAAGTCCTGATAGTCAACACATACTCTGACTTTCTCATCTTTCTTCGGCACTGGCACAATGTTAGCTAACCAGGTTAGGTACTCAACAACCGTGAGAACTTTGGCTTTGATCTGCTTGATAACTTCCTCCTCGATCTTCAGGCTCATATCTGGTTTGAACTTTCTGAGTTTCTATTTTACCGGCAAACAAATGGGATTAGTAGGCAACTTGTGAGCCACTATGGACGTACTCAAACCAGTCATGTCATTGTATGAACATGCAAAAATATCCTCATATTCTTTTAGAAAACGGATGCATTCTTCCTTTTCCGTTGGTGATAAGTGAATGCTGATGCGAGTCTCCTTGACGATATCGGCATCCCCCAAATTTACTGCTTCGGTCTCGTCCAGGTTGGACTTAGGCTTATTCTCAAAGTTTTCAACCTCCCTGACGACTTCCTTAGGTATCTTATCTTCTTCATCCAAGTCACTATTCTCATGTTGTGTTGCCTCATTACATGTCACAGTCACTTGTTCATTAAGAAAAAGTAACAATAACGCTGTAGAAAGAAAAATATGAAATATAACAATAAATAATAAAGAGCAATGTATTTGATTAATACTTAAAACATCCAAACTAGTACGGCTCGATGAATCGAGCATTTATTTTTGAAACAAGTGAGTCTTTTAAATACAAAATTATTGAAAATCTTAGATACGTAGAATGGATATAGGAATAAAATCTGTCAAGCTACCCAGGAACTCGGTGGGCCCGGGATGGTGTGGTGGTCCAGTTCCTGAGAACAGCTCCCTTTTTCACAATCTGAATAGTGAGGCCTTCTTCCTCCTCCTCCTCAATTATGGCACTGCAGTCCATGTATTCCTCTTCCAAGAACAGATTGTTCAGCCCAGCTAATGCCTCATCTTCTGCAGTTCCCTATATTGTATCAGCTTGGTGAAAAGCTTGATCCAGATGTGGCACTGGTTGCTCCAGAGGGTAATACGGTCCGCGCCATGGAGGCGACCCATCCTTGTATTCTTGCCATGTGTACTGATATCCGAGCCCAAAGGTAGTACCATGACCCTTCAGCCATATTGGTTTAGTGATACCCTAGAGATTCTTCCCCAGCCCTTTGCTGGGTTCATACCCAGACCATGCTAGTATGCTCTCTATTTTACTGCTTCAGCATTTTTCTTTTTCGACGTTATTGACACGTTCAATGTGATGATAGATTTCCCCTCCTAGCCTTCTTCTATTTCTAATAACCGGTATAGTTTGACTGGTGTAAATGGGGTTACTCCTATCTCCGTGAATAATCACCTCCTGATGATTCTATTCAAATTTCACGGCTTGATGTAGTGTGGATTCCACAGCTCTAGCGGCATATATCCATGGTCGGCCTAATAGAAGATTTTATGAGGCCGGTATGTCGAGCACCTGAAACTCGACGTCGAACCAAGTTGGCCCCATCTGCAAGCAAAGGTTAATTTCCCCGATCGTAGCTCTTTGAGACCCATCGAAAGCTTTCACGTTCATGCTTCCTGCCAATATTTCATGAAAACCTTTGTCCAACCTTTTCAGAGTGTCCAATGGACAAATATTGAGGCTTTCACCCCCGCCAACCAAGACTCTGGCAATGAATTTATCTTCAAATTGCACTGTGATATGCAATGCTTGATTGTGATTCAACCGCTCAGGCGGTAGCTCATCTTCATGAAATATGATCTTATGACTTTCCAGTACTAGCCCAACCATATTGGCCATCTCTCCACCGGTGATGTTGTTGGGTACATAAGCTTCGCTCAGCACTTTCATTAAAGCATTCTTATGTGCCTCTGAAGTTTGCAACAGTGACAGGATGGATATCTGAGCTGGGTTTTTTTTCAAATGATCAATGACGGAATATTCCCTTACTTGTACTTTTCTCCAAAGGTCATTTGGCTCTGTTTCAATGACAGGCTTCTTGATAGTGGCATCCTTACTTGGTCCTCCCAAGTGTTTGGATGTATAGACTCTTCCGGTCCTAGTCATTCCTTGTGCAACATCGAATTCCTCTACCTTTGCCTTCCCTTTTCGCCTAGCTTCGGCAACATAATCCCAAGGTATTGCTTTTGAGCGGAAAGGAGGTGTGGTTGATACTGTCACTGTGAAAGGTGTGACCACTTCTACTTCAAACGGATCAGAGGTGTCCGTAGGCGGAGCTACCTCTACCTCAAATGGAACTCATGCAGCTACCTCAACCTCGATTAGTGATAATAGGGTAAATTGTTTAATATAGCCTATGTTTTATCTCAACTTAAGGATGGTTTACTATTGTAAATGTTCAAATAATGCAAAAAAAATTGGCTCTAATCATGACTTTAATGTCTCACAGAAGTTCAATAAACAAATGAGGATTTATGATGGTAATCAAGTGAAAAATGGAGTCAAATGACGAAACGTTGAGCAGCAACATCTTAACAAGAGAAAAACCCCACTAGCGCGGGTCATGCGCTGGTCATGCGCTCCCGCACTAGTTCAGTGATTTGGACAGAAAGAAACCCCACTAGCGCGGGTCACGCGCTCCCGTGCTAGTCCTATCCGGGAAATCAATTATTTGGGGGCAAAATGGGAAATCTGAGAGGATCCACTCAACTTACATAAAGTAAAGCTCCATTATTGAAAGGGAGATGAGAGGTTTTAGAGGAAGAAATAATTTTAGAGAGAGAAAGTGAAGAGAAGACTCAATCTTGAAGTGAAGAAAAGAAGGGGATTACAATCTTGAAGCAAGGATTCAAAGAGTTCTTCTAAAATTTCTTCTATTTGTTTGTTTATATTATGTTTAAGACTTTTATTGTTGATTTTTGTATGATTATGAGTAGCTAAAAACTCTAGTATTCTTGGGTCATGGATGTTAGATAATTATGTTATTTGAAGCTTAGATTGATGATCTTGAATTTATCATTATGGGTTGTTTATTTGATTCTGCTTCTAATTATTTTACTGCGTAGCTAACAGTGAAATATTAATTGCTAATCTTGAATTAAACTTGACAAAGGAAATTCTTGGTTGCATATAGAATCAAATAGAACAAGTTTTGAATCTTGGGCATCGGGTGAAGAATTCGCAATTAAGATAGACATATACTTAATTGCCTAGTTTGGTTGAAAAATAGGAGTTGTAAACGCATTTTTGTTAATATTAATACCATAGACATATAGGTATTAGTTTAACTTGAATAGATGCATAAGAACTCGAAATATTCTTATGAATATTATTAACCCTATAATTAATAACCCGGATAATTCAATAAATCCATTTTAAGCTAAAATAGTAGCATAATTTCTAGCAAGTCCATGACCCGGTAATATATTTATCCAAATTGTTATAAACATATTGTGAAATTGGTGTAGTAATTTTGTGTTGAATTGATAATTGTTTGAGTCTACATTAGTCAGTAAGTTGATCACAATTCCTCGTGGGAACGATACTTTACTTACTACTATATTACTTGTCGATCGCGTATACTTGCATGAGTGTTTTGGTCGCAACAAGTTTTTGGCGCCGTTGCCGGGGAACTGAAATTAGCTACTTGACTGTTTTAAGATTTATTAGATGTTAATAAAAACCTAAATTTTCCATCTACTTTGTTTGTGTTGCGGTTGGCTCTTCTCTTGAATGCGGAGGAGTAGAAGCACAAACAACCTCTTCCCTTTTGATCCTGAAATTGAACGAACAATTCATAGAACAAGGAAGGAGTGGGAAGCTAGAAACAGAACAGAAAGAGAGTTGGACATTCAAGTTCAACCACAACCAACAGTGATGGCAGGTAATCAAGAACGTGCGGTGATAGAAGCAGCAAGGCCAAACCTTGCTAATATGACTCAGGCCATTGTGAAGCCTGAAATCACCGGTCACTTTGAGCTTAAACAGTACATGGTGCAGCTGATACAGTCCACTGGGCAATATGTTGGTCTATCTCATGAAGACCCACAAAGGCACATTCAAATTTTTTTGGAAATAACGGATACTTACAATTATCCAAATGTTTCCAAGGATTATGTCAGGCTGACCTTATTTCCCTTTTCATTATTGGGGGATGCTAGAGAATTGTTGCAAAAAGAGTCAGCTAATTCAATCCACAATTGGGATGATTTAGCAAAGAAATTCCTAATCAAGTTTTTCCCCACCAAAAAGATAAAGTTTTTGCGGAGTCAGATTCTTGGGTTTCAACACCGGGATGGTGAAACTCTTCGCCAAGCTTGGGAAAGATACAAGAAACTACTTCGGGATTGTCCTCATCATTGTCAAACTGATGAAGTATTGGGCCATACTTTTGTTGATGAATTAGACGAAACTTCCAAAATGAATCTTGATTCAGCTTGTGGAGGTAGTTGTATGGAAAAACCATACAGTGAAATACAACTTCTGCTGAATAACTTTACTGCTAATGATCATAATTGGCAAGGTGAAGGAGAACCAAGGAGAGCAATGAAACAGAAAGCAGGGTTACTTGAACTGGATGACATTTCCGCCATGAGAGCAGATTTAGCAAAATTGGCAAATCAAATGACCAGAATGACAATGGGACCATCACAACCAATGCAGCAGGTTCAACAAATGTCGATTTGTTGTGAAATGTGTGGCAATAATCACATAAGTGACATGTGCCCAACGAATCCTGAATCTATTTATTATGTGGGGCAACAAAGTAGAGGGCCGATGAACCAACAGGCACAATATGGGAACACCTACAATGCAAATTGGAGGAATCATCTTAATTTATCTTGGGGTGGAAATCAATCAAATCAGAATCAATATAGACCCCAAGGAAATTTTAATCAACCACAAAGGCCACCCCAGCAGGTAGAAGAAAATACAAATGATTTGTTGAAGAAATTGTTGCAAGACAACCAACAACTCAGAACTGATTTTAGAAATCTTGAAAGACAATTGGGACAACTAGCTACAAATCAAAATACTAGGCCTGCAGGTGCTCTTCCAAGTGATAGAGAGAAAAATCCGCAAGTTAGTGCAATTACACTTAGAACTGGAAGGGAATTAGAAGAAGTTCCAAAGAAGAGAAAAGACAAGCCTATACCTGAGGGTGAATTGATTCCCAAAGCAACACAGGAAGTAAGGAAAGATGATACAATTTCAGCACATGTGAATGTTCCAAGGCCACCACCACCTTTTCCACAAAGATTGCAGAAAAAGAATGACGATCGCATGTTCAACAAATTTCTCTCTATGTTGAGTCAGATTCAATTGAATATTCCATTGGTAGATGCGATTCGTGATATTCCAAAATATGCCAAATACATAAAAGACATTGTGGCTAACAAGAGGAGACTAACTGAATTTGAAACAGTTGCACTTACTGAAGAGTGCACTTCAAAGGTCCAAAATAAGCTTCCTCAAAAGCTTAAGGACCCTGGCAGCTTTACTATCCCTGTGAGAATAGGCAATGTTGATATAGGCCATGCACTTTGTGATTTGGGAGCAAGCATAAATTCGATGCCATTGTCTTTGTACAAACAATTGGGTTTGGGGGCTCCAAAACCCACCACTGTGATGTTGCAACTAGCAGACAGGTCCATAGCTTACCCGGAAGGGTGATAGAAGATGTGCTACTAAAAATTGGGAAATTTATTTTCCCGGCTGATTTCATTATCTTGGATTTTCAGGCCGATAAAAAAGTTCCTATTATATTGGGAAGACCTCTCTTGGCTACAGGTGATGCTATAATTAAAGTAAGAGAAGGAAAAATGATCATGAGAGTTGACAACGAGGAAGCTGTTTTTAATGTATATAAAGCAATTCAACTTCCTCGGCAGTATGAAGAATTGTCTATGATATCTATCATGGAGATTGATGAACAACTTATTACCTCAAGTGTATATTTGCAGGATTCTTTAGAAAAAGCAATTGTGTTGTTTGAAAGTTTGGAGATTAATGATGAGGTTGAGGAGATGAAACATGCTTTGAATGCAACATGTGAATATATAAAAGGTTTTAATCCCTTTGAACCTTTAAATAGGCCAGATGGTCCTCCTCTGAAGCCCTCAGTTTAAGAAGCTCCCAAATTGGAATTAAAGCCTTTACCTTCTCACCTTCATTATGCTTATTTGGGTAGTTCTGAAACCTTACCTGTTATTATTTCTACTGACTGATCTAAATTGCAGGAGGAGAAATTGTTAAGAGTACTACGTGAGAATAAAAGAGCAATTGGGTGGACAATGTCTGACATAAGAGGTATTAGTCCAACTTTTTGCATGCATAAAATTCTCATGGTGGAAGGGCACAAGCCAAGCATAGAACAACAACGCCGCCTAAATCCGAACATGAAAGAGGTGGTAAGAAAAGAAGTGATTAAATGGCTTGATGCAGGTATTGTATTTCCAATATCTGATAGCAAATGGGTAAGTCTAGTCCAATGTGTTCCAAAGAAAGGAGGAATGACCGTAGTGAGAAATGAAAATAATGATTTGATTCCCATTAGAACTGTTACTGGGTGGAGGATTTGCATAGATTATAGAAAATTGAATAATGCTACCCGAAAAGACCATTTTCCCCTTCCCTTTATTGACCAAATGCTTGATAGATTAGCCGGGCAAGAATACTATTGTTTTCTAGATGGCTACTCAGGATATAATCAAATTATTATAGCCCCATAAGACCAAGAAAAGACCACATTTACATGTCCCTATGGGACATATGCATTTAAAAGAATGCCATTTGGTCTTTGCAATGCACCTGCGACTTTTCAAAGGTGTATGATGGCTATTTTCACTCATATGGTTGAAAGATTTGTGGAAGTATTTATGGATGATTTTTCTGTATTTGGATGTTCTTTTGATGAATGTTTAATGAATCTTGATAAGGTCCTTGCTAGGTGTGAAGAAACAAATTTGATACTAAATTGGGAAAAATTCCATTTCATGGTACGAGAAGGCATAGTCTTAGGGCATAAAGTGTCCAAGAATGGATTGCAGGTGGATAAAGCAAAGGTGGAAGAAATTGAAAAATTACCTCTACCAACATCAGTTAGAGCCATTCGCAGTTTCTTAGGCCATGCGGGTTTTTACCGTCGTTTCATCAAGGATTTTTCAAACATCTCATCTCCTTTATGCAGGCTTCTTGAGAAAGATACATCTTTCAAGTTTGATGATGCTTGTCTGAAAGCATTTGATGAGCTGAAACAAAGATTAGTTACTACACCGATTATCATTTCTCCAGATTGGAAACTTCCATTTGAATTGATGTGTGATGCAAGTGATATAGCCATTGGATCTCTTTTTGGGCAGCGGAAAGAGAAAATATTTTGTTCCATTCACTATACGAGTAGAACTCTTAATCCATCTCAAATGAATTATACTGTTACTGAAAAAGAGTTGCTCGCAGTAGTATGGGCATTTGATAAGTTTAGATCCTATCTAGTGGGGACAAAAGTCATAGTTTACACAGATCACTCAGCTATAAGGTATTTATTTGCAAAGAAAGATGCCAAGCCAAGGTTAATTCGATGGGTTCTTCTTTTGCAGGTATTTGATTTGGAGATTCGAGATCGAAAGGGAACAGAGAATCAAGTTGCAGATCATTTATCTAGGCTGGAAAATAGAGGCCATGTCACTGAAGGAGAATCAATCAAAGAAACATTCCCGGATGAACATTTGCTAACAATCACTTCGGATGAAACCCCGTGGTATGCTGATTATGTGAATTTCATTGCAAGTGGGGTGACTCCACCAGAATTCACAGCTGACCATAGAAGAAGGTTCTTACATGATGTGAGATTCTACATGTGGGACGAGCCTTTTCTATACAAGCAATGCGCAGATCAATTGGTAAGAAGGTGTGTCCCTGAGGAGGAGATGAATGCAATATTGCATGACTGTCATTCTTCTCTTTATGGAGGTCATCATGGTGGAGACAGAATTGCACAAAAGGTTTTGCAATCAGGTTTTTACTAGCCAAAATTATTTAAAGATGCACATGTTTTTGTTAAAAATTGTGACAGGTGCCAAAGAACCGAAACAGTTACGAAGAAGCACAAGATGCCTTTACAAAATATTTTGGCAGTAGAGCTCTTTGATGTTTGGGGAATAGATTTCATGGGACCATTTCCGTATTCTAATGGGCACAGATATATTTTGGTTGCAGTGGATTATGTGTCTAAGTGGGTTGAGGCCATTTCTCTTCCTACTAATGATGCGAAGGTAGTGGTAAGTTTTGTGAAGAAGCACATTTTCACACGCTTTGGAACTCCAAGGGTGTTGATAAGTGATGGAGGAACACACTTTTGCAACAAATTGTTGAAAAATGTTCTAGCAAAATATGGTGTAAGACACAAGGTTGCTACTGCATATCACCCTCAAACGAGTGGTCAAGTTGAAGTGTCAAACAGGGAGGTAAAACAGATTTTGGAGAAAACTGTGAGCACAAATAGGAAAGACTGGTCCGGTAAGTTAGAAGATGCATTGTGGGCTTACCGAACTGCATACAAGACTCCAATAGGTACTTCTCCATACAGGTTGGTTTATGGAAAAGCATGTCATTTGCCTGTTGAGATAGAACATAAAGCTTATTGGGCAATCAAAAAGCTAAATATGAATATGGACTTAGCTGGAGAAACAAGACTGCTACAACTCAATGAACTTGATGAGTTTTGGTTGCCTGCTTATGAAAATGCCAAGTTATATAAAGAAAAGACCAAGAAGTAGCACGACAAACATATCCAACATCGTGAGTTTGAGCCGGGTCAAGAAGTTCTCTTGTTCAACTCAAGGCTAAAGCGTTTTCCTGGAAAGCTTAAGTCCCGTTGGGCAGGCCCTTTTATTGTAGTAAGTGTAACTCCTCATGGAACAGTTGAATTGCGAAACATTAATTCAACAGGCACGTTCTTGGTAAATGGGCAACGAATTAAACACTATTGGGGTGGTGACATTCAACGTCACAAAACCTCAGTAGATTTAATTGACATATAATGCAATATGGCGTCTTGCCGCGACATTAAATCAGGCGATGTGTGGGAGAAAACCCACAAATGTATTGTAAATATAGTTTGTAAATGAGAATTTATAACTTGGCCTTCTTGAGAGGATATAAAAAAAATAAAGAAAAAAAAGAGAGAGAAACGTTCAGTGATTAGCTCGGGTGCGCATAACCAACGCATAACCCGCGCTAATCGGGTTTCCGTCTGCCCTGACCTTCAGTGATTAGCGCGGGTGCGCATAACTAGCGCATAGCCCGCACTAATCAGGTTTTAGTCTGCCTCGGGACAAAGTGACTAGCGCGGGAGCGCATAACCAGCGCACGACCCGCGCTAGTCACAGGTAACTCCGTTTTAAAATTTCTTTTTACTTCTTTAACTTAATAATACCCCCATTCTTCTTCTTCCCAACTCTCCTAACAAACCCTAATCCTTTTCTTCTTCTTCTTCTTCATCAAATCTCCCCACCTCTTCATTCACCCCATACCCCATCTCCTCTAAGGTATGTCTTCTTCATCTTCTTCTTATTAGTTAATTTTTTTTTCAGATTAATTTCGTTTTTATGATGAACATAGTTTTAATTTTCTATCTTTTTGTTCGATTTTCAATTTCTTTGCATATATTTAGTATAATGTCTTCATTTTTTTTCCTTGTTTAGTTTTAATATGTAACATTATTATGTGGTTGTAAAGATTGTATATTTTTAGGATAGTTTCTTAAATTTTTTTTTTCTTATTTAACATTAGAATGTAGCATTTATAGAAGATTTAAACATATGTTTGATGTTTGGTGGGATTGAGGAAGTGAAAAATTAGGAGTATGGTGGTGTAAAGTAGTAATTACGTTAGTTTATGGTGAATACATTGTGACATAGGGTTGGAAAAAGCTTGAAACAACATGCTCACAATGTGTTTAAAAAAATGCCTCTTTGGAGGAAGTGATGTGACCAACTAAGTGATGAAGTCTAAGTAGCCCGGTTTGGTCACCCAATTGAATAGGGCTAACTCTAAACTACTTGCAGGTACCATGGCCCCTCGTAAACGCCCAGCATCAAGTTCCTCATCCGAACGCCCAGCTACAGCAAATGTTGGTGGACGACCCAGAAAATCAGTTTATACTAGGCTATTCAACAGTCAAAAGTTTGTGTCAGCCAAGGCACATGACAAATTTAACAAAAAGGAGGAGAAAACAATAGTGCCTGAACAAGCAATGGATGCAAATGCTTTGGCTATTAATTGTCCAAATATAGCAAATGAGTTGAGGAGGCGTGGGCTTGACATATTCTTCGAGGAGCCAATCACAGCGAATGTAATGCTAGTGAGGGAATATTATGCCAACCTTCAAGAACACGATAACTACAATGTTACAGTCTGAAAGCGACAAGTCAATGCATCTATAGAAACAATTTGGGATGTGTACAGGCTACCCCCAGTGGAGGAAGATTACATGGATATGTTCCAGGCATATAACAGCAAGCTAATACCATGGTCCATGTTCACCGACATAATTTGTCGCCCGGATGCAGATATCCAATGGTATAAATATGGGAACAAGTTCCACGCTAATGCCCTGAAGTTCGAGGCCAAATGTTAGTTGTACTTCATCAAAAGCCGTCTCTTGCCTTCCAAGAATTTGTCTGAAGTAAACATCCCTCGAGCTTGCTTAATATGGTGTTTCATGAATACGACATGGTTTGATGTGCCATTGTTGATACATAATGAAATGTACCAGAGGGTTAGAATTCAATGCTACGGGTTGTATTACCCATATCTTGTCACCCTACTGTGCCTTCGAGCCAATGTACCAAACAATCTTGTTGCAGATGGACGACTACCTAAAGTCAATCCTTTCACGGCTAAAATGGTCACCACAGGTAAGGAAGTTGTACATCCAACTGAATTGGTTGCTCCTGATTCTGATGACAGTGACGATGAGGAAAGAGAGGACCAACAAGAATGAGCTGACGATGTGGAGATGGGAGAAGATGCACCACCTGCACAACCACAAGCTTTTGATGCAACAAGATCGTCTAGGGCTAGTCGGGGACAAAGGATAGACCGCATGGAGCAGGAAATCATTGAAATTAAAACATCAGTGACAGTTCTGGGGAGACGTGTTGATGACATGCAAGTTCAACAGAAGAAAACGGAAAGCCGGCTCTTGGGTTGGCTTCGTGCAATTGGTCGGGCATGCAATGTAGATACCGGTTTTGTCTCCGACCAGGAGTGACTCCTCGGGGAAGTATCTTTGCTTAATCTCTTGCTTATAATGAAAGACATGGGGACATGTCTCGCTTTAAGTGTGGGGTGGAGGATTCCCTTAAACATATGTTTAACTGTTCTTAAATGAATGGATGGTAGTAATTATTATGGATTTTTAGGTTGTCTCAATTGTTTTGGATTGTTGGAATGTTTTGGTGGCGTGGTACAATATATAATATTTTGGGATTGCGTGACTATTTCACTTTTGTTTTTAAATGTTTTGGTGATTTAGTATTGTTGGAGTAATTGTTGTCTGTTCTTAAACATTTTTTTTAGTAGTTATATTGGCGCGGCCCGATGACAGATTCTTTTAGATAGGAGTTCTTGAGGGACTGAGCTTATAGAAAACAACAAAAAGATTTTTGTTTTTATTTTTTATTTTTAGGTAGTATAACAAATCCCCCTTGGTTTTTCTTTAAGCCACAGTTCTTTTCCAAGGGTTTATTTTGAACCGGGCATATGTAGTTTTTAATTTCTGTTTTCAATTTTTTTGATTTGTATATTAAATAAAGGGATGCAAGCTATAGAAGAGAACTCATAGCGTTAACACACCTGAACACATTAGACCCTAGAGTGTAACGCACTTAGTCTTAATTGTTGAATCTCACTGAAAGTGCCTTAATTTGTATGTTTGTACTGAATTGAGTGCTCGTAATGGAGTGTCTTGATGAGCTGATCTGGAATGAATCATATGCCGTGTGTGGTGAGTATTTATGTAGTCCATGTATTGTACTTATGTCTAGAACTTGCTCGGTATGTGAGTTGAAGCGAAATTTGAGGTGATGCTCGGTTTGAAAAATGATGCTAGGCTTTATTTGACCTTTTTGAGCTTAATTGCTTATTAAAAACAAAATTTGTCCCTAGTTAACCCTTTTGAGCTTTCAGACTTTTTGTTTGGCACCCGCATTACAAGCCTATACCCTTTTGTTCTTAATTGACATTGTTTTGATCCTTTTACCTCTTAAAGCACTTTAATTGTGAGAAGAGCGCTTAAAGAAGTAAGAAGGAAATAAGTGTGGGGTGGATTTTGAGTGGAACCAATAAAAGGATGAAAGGGGCACTTATGTTGTAAACGAATACACCACTAGCAGAAATTGAGTGACAAGAAAAATTACATTGTGTTTTGCTCTAGCTAGTGGGAATGAATTAATAGAGTTCTTAAAGAAGAAGGGCGTATTTGTGGGATGATATTGTGTATAAATGATAAGTGGGTTGAAGAATTTATGCTGAAAATTTCTCGTGTGATGTGTTAAAGTGCTTAGGGGTTGAGTCACTATTCCTAAATACATCCTACCCGTCCCTTAGCCCACATTACAACCATGAAAAAGTCCTAATTGATTTTGGATTGAGCTAGCCTACATTAGTAGAGATTTACATTAAGGGCAAGCTTATGGTACCAATTGCATGCATGTGACCTCTTTTGTGAGAGTGAGTGATTTCCTTGATATATGTGAATATATGAATTGAATGTAGGGGATTGAACTCAGTTTTTGTTGATGTAATTGTGAGGGCATATGAATCGTGACGGAGAAGCAAGCCTTGATATATGTGAATATATGAATTGAATGTGAGAGTGAGTGATTTCAAATGGAACTCATGCAGCTACCTCAACCTCGATTAGTGATAATAGGCTAAATTGTTTAATATAGCCTATGTTTTAGCTCAACTTAAGGATGGTTTACTATTGTAAATGTTCAAATAATGCAAAAAAAAATGGCTCTAATCATGACTTTAATGTATCACAGGAGTTCAATAAACAAATGAGGATTTATGATGGTAATCAAGTGAAAAATCGAGTCAAATGACGAAAAGTTGAGTAGCAACATCTTAAAAAAAGAAAAACCCCACTAGCACGGGTCATGCGTTGGTCATACGCTCCCCCGCTAGTTCAGTGATTTGGACAGAAAGAAACCCCACTAGCGCGGGTCATGCGCTGGTCATGCGCTCCCGCGCTAGTCCTGTCCGGGAAATCAATTATTTGGGGGCAAAATGGGAAATCTGAGAGGATCCACTCAACTTACATAAAGTAAAGCTCCATTATTGAAAGGGAGATGAGAGGTTTTAGAGGAAGAAATAATTTTAGAGAGAGAAAGTGAAGAGAAGACTCAATCTTGAAGTGAAGAAAAGAAGGGGATTACAATCTTGAAGCAAGGATTCAAAGAGTTCTTCTAAAATTTCTTCTATTTGTTTGTTTATATTATGTTTAAGACTTTTATTGTTGATTTTTGTATGATTATGAGTAGCTAAAAACATTAGTATTCTTGGGTCATGGATGTTAGATAATTATGTTATTTGAAGCTTAGATTGATGATCTTGAATTTATCATTATGGGTTGTTTATTTGATTCTGCTTCTAATTATTTTACTGCGTAGCTAACAGTGAAATATTAATTGCTAATCTTGAATTAAACTTGACAAAGGAAATTCTTGGTTGCATATAGAATCAAATAGAACAAGTTTTGAATCTTGGGCATCGGGTGAAGAATTCGCAATTAAGATAGACATATACTTAATTGCCTAGTTTGGTTGAAAAATAGGAGTTGTAAACGCATTTTTGTTAATATTAATACCATAGACATATAGGTATTAGTTTAACTTGAATAGATGCATAAGAACTCGAAATATTCTTATGAATATTATTAACGCTATAATTAATAACCCGAATAATTCAATAAATCCATTTTAAGCTAAAATAGTAGCATAATTTCTAGCAAGTCCATGACCCGGTAATATATTTATCCAAATTGTTATAAACATATTGTGAAATTGGTGTAGTAATTTTGTGTTGAATTGATAATTGTTTGAGTCTACATCAGTCGATAAGTTGATCACAATTCCTCGTGGGAACGATACTTTACTTACTACTATATTACTTGTCGATCGCGTATACTTGCATGAGTGTTTTGGTCGCAACAAGTTTTTGAGTGACTGAGTCTTTACTACAATAGGAGTAAATATGACTGAGGGCTTAAAGTCATCGCCCTCCCGAGTAAGCCCAATCGACCCCTCAGGGTCCCATTCTTTGTTTGTCTCTATCACATGTACCCCACTGCTTCTATGATCTGGGGGAGGGTTGTTGTGGACAATAGGTGTGGCTTCCTTTTCCTGTATGACCTTGATGTCAATCCACATTTGGATCTTATCTTTCAATGTTCGGCACTCGTCAATGGTGTGCCCTTTTATATATGAATGGTATGCACAGGTTTTGTTTGGGTTGATCCATTAGGACGGATTCTCTAATGTCGCGACGAGAATAGGGGTGACATAACCAATAGCTTTCAACCTTTCATACAGCTGGTCCATGGATTTAGCAATAACAGTGTACTGTATAGATGGCTTACGGTCAATGTTGGTCGTGGTCTTCGAAAATTTTGGCGAGTTGGAGGTGATTTGAAATGAGATGGTTGGGAATTATTGGTATGATATGTAGTGGTTGTTTGGGAATATCTGGGGGATGAAGGTTGATATGCAGGTGGTGATGCTTGGTACGTTGGTGGTGATGCTTGGTATGTGGGTGGAGGTGTTTGATATGTTGGTGGAGGTGTTTGATATGTAAGTAGAGATTTCGGTCCTTGAACCACCATTACTGCCCCAACGTCTCTTTTCTTAGATATGCTCCTGATTGTAATGCCTTATTTGTGGCTTTTAATGCCTCAAAATTCGTTATCATCCCTCTTTTGATGCCTTCCTTAATTCCTTCCCCAAGCTTGATGATATCAGAGAATTTATGGTTTTCAATAACCATCAATCTTTAATAATACTGCGGATCCTGTGCTCTGACGAAGAACTTGTTCATCTCTTCCTCGTCCAAAGATAGCCTGACCTTGGCCACTTTCGACCTCCAATGAGTGGAATACTCGCAGAAGGTTTCTGTGGGTTTCTTCTTAAGATTCTGGATGTAGAAAACATCTGGCGCATTCTCTGTATTGAACCTGAACCGGTGTATGAAATCTGATGCCATACTCACCCAATTGGACCATTTCTTGGGATCCTGGCTGATGTACCAAGACAAAGCATCTTTAGTAAGACTCCTCATAAAGAGTTTCATCCGGATTTTTTCGTCTTTCCCGACCCCAATAATCTTGTCACAATAGGCCCTCAAATGAACCCTGGGATCACCTATACCATCAAACATCTCAAACTTGGGAGGTCTGTATCCCTCCGGCAGTTCTACATCTGGCTGTATACATAGGTCTTCATAGACACCCTGAACTCGGCTTGTCAACTTCTTGAATTCTTCAACCATGTTTTTAATGAGCAGCTCCTTTTTGGAGGATTTCGGTGTATAGGAGATTGGTTGGATAGAGTGAGGTACGGTTTCCATATATATGGGGTTATTTTGGTGAGTGTCAAGTGCCTGGGGGTAATAGTGGTCATTGCTAGAGTTTTGAGGGCCAGGAATGGGTTGTGGGGTATTCTGGGGAGTATGATAAGTGGCGGTCGAATTGGTTGATGGCGGTGTTGCGGCGGAGTTGGTATTGGTAGGGGATTGAGATTTTAGGGTGGGGTTGCGTATTGATGCGGTATAAGAGGGTTTTGTGGATGTTGGTTTGGTGTGTTTTGGGGAGGTGCTAGGTTCTTTGTATTTTGTTGGTTGATGTCGGGGACATTCAGGGTGAGTGACAAGTTTGCCAAGTTGCGGACCTGCTCAAGCTCTCCCTGTAGTTCTAATATCTTTTGTTCCAACCTCAAGACTAGATCATTTGGTGCCGGGGTAGTCCAACCATCTGAAGCTTCTGCGTTCTCAGCATTCTCCTTTCGAATACCACTTAAATCGTCCATTTTTATTTTTCCTTTGTCTTTTGTATTTCTTAGAGGAGGAGGAGGTGGAGGGCCTCTAGATCTGGTGTGGTATGTTGATGATGCCAGTATGAGCGAACCAACCTTAGGGGATGAGAATAATAAATAAAGAAAAACAAAAAGGTAAACAAGTCAATGAGGATTTTGAAATGTTTGCAATATTTAAACACATATTGCGGGAATGTAATTCCGTGTCCTAATTTGGGAGCCTCGTTGTACCCGAGATAGGCCTAGCGACAAATAATTTTGGAGAAATTTAGTGCCAATAATTGCCTCATTTCATTAAAGTAAAAGTAAACGAACCAAAACGAAACTATATAAGATAATATCACTAATGGCACTTGGCCTTATTACATTTTAAAGGAAAGCAAATAAATCTAATCTACTTGTTCCCAGAAGGACCCTCTCCAGACTGGATGCTCTTGTCGATCAACTCTCCCAACTCGCGCAGGTTCAGCAGCAGGAATGCCCTTGCAAGATGCCCTCCTTCGTTTCGTTCAGCGTTTTGGCAGTCACTGACCCTTTTTCTCATCTTCCCTTCCAACTCCATTAAATTTTACTCCAGGTATTCCAGCCTCTCATCGGATTTAACAACTCTTTCTTTCCACTTGTTAATTATCTCCATATCAGCCTTGTGCAATGCCATGGGCTCGGCTTCAAACTCTCGAACTCTTTTCCACAGCTTGTTGTACTTCACCTCAGCTTCAGCAACCTCGTCTATGACCCTGTTTCCTGACTAGCCCTTGGCTTAACGACCCCAGTTATGTTGTCCTCCAACCATGAAGGGTAAAGGTATGAGTGGACCGTGTGATATCGGTCTGGCTCAATAGTATCTTTCTCCACAATAGTCTTTAAGGTCTACATGTATTGCGCTTAATTCTTATACGGGATGGCGTCACCTTGGAATTTGACTCTAAAGGGACACATTTTGGCGACCCGTGGTATGATTTGTCTCTTGCCTGCTTGTCCCATAACCTTGAGAGGAGCGTAAGGGTATATGCCCCTTAACCCGATCAACACCAAGTGCGGAAAATCCCTGGATCTGATGATGAATTCATTGGTTAGGAACCATTCAAACATCCACTGGACTTGATCCTCAGTCAAATTCTCGAAAAGTTGTACCCATCCCACAACTTCCTCTGGCTAAGCAAAAATGTCTGGAATATAGTTCATTATTTTGGGATGATGGAAGGGTATGTGATCATTTCACGGCCTTCGCGGAAATTCTTGGCGGTATTGCCCCTTTTGGAGATGTTCCAATAACCATACCTGTAGCAGCAAGTTGCAACCCTCGAAGAATCTAAACCCCTTCTGACATCGCTCCAAAGCCCGGTACATGTCTGCAATGATCATAGGGATGATAGTGTATGTTTTCCCCCTCAATCCCGTCCATTAGAGTTTTGGTTTCCATGGCCATCTTAGTATGGATCCTATCTCCTTGGACTGGGAACACCAGCATGCCCAAGAAACACATAATAAACACGAAGACCCTACGATGAATCCAACCCAAATAAGTGATTGAGAACTCATTATCAAAAAAAACGGTACGAGCTGCTATGACCGTATCTTTCATAAAGGAACTCAAAAGGTATGTAGGAGTTTTTTAGGCATTTCAAGTTGTCATTTTTCTTCAACCCTATCATCTTCAGAAATCCCCTAGCAGTGCGATTTTCAGGTGCCAATAGATTAGGACTTCCCAAGGTAACCCAGAAAATACTCCTATTTCTTCTAGAAGGGGTGTCATTTGTATGTTCCCAAAACGGAACACAGCTCTTTCCTTGTCCCAAAACATAGTTGCAGCCTCGATCAACATTTTTTTGGGCTGAAGGTCCATCAAAGAAGGCAAGTTTCCTAAGACTCGTTTCACATGGTTTTGGTAACATGAAGGAAGCTCCCTCCACCAATCTAGCAAAAGTGAGGGTGTGCAACCATACCGAATCTGGGGACCTCGTGCCTCATTTTCTGCAAAATAAAGAGTGTTAGGACCTTTCCCCCTCCAGATTCATCTATTTATACAGTAATGATTAGCTTATTGGCGCTTATTTCTCCAAATTAATGCATATAATTGTGGTTACGTCCATTGGAATTATGGAAAACCCGATGGACTTTTGGACAAGGCTTGTCTTAAAGGGTTATTATGTGGACATCATATTAACTCGTCTAGGTTTGACCATAATGCATGTACAATTTAATCAGAGTAAGGTTACGATAGAGGCTAGACTGGGACCCTCAAGCGGACATCTTGAGGGGGAAAGGTATGGAACCGTCGAACGCACCGCTGATCGACTAGTATTACCGCAAATACGCCTTTCCGAATTTAAAGGGTGATATATAGGAAGAGCGCAAACACTCATCAAGCGTTGCTACAGGATTAATTACGCACGAGTGGAGTATGATGTTGAGCATGATTTATGAAGCAGTAAATAGCATGTTGTCAAGTTTTTGCACGTAAAAATAATAATAAATGTAGTACTTAAATAATTGAAGAGACAATTACAAAAAAAAATAAGGAGACAAGTCAGTTTCAGGAATAACGAATCATAAATGCTTGAAAAATCGACATTTAAATTCAAATAAGGGGAAATGGTACGTGGGATAGAGCATGCTTGGACTAATTCACTAAAGATAATTTTGTTATGGAAAGAGCCTAAAATATTCTCAGCAGAGTCGCCATGCTGTCGCGCCCCTTGTTTCCCTTTTTGACGGGGAAGCCCGGGTTTCGACATTTATGGGGGAAATAACTCGTTCCCTATTGGGATTTGGGTATTTGAAGAGTCGTCACCTAACTGATTATGGTGCGTTAGGGCACCTTGAGCAATTAACTCATGGACGGGTTTGCATTACCAAAGATTTAGGGTAAGGGCTCGAAATAACCTTGAGGGAAAGGTGTTAGGCACCCCTCGCGGTCCACAACGGTGGGTCCCGGCCGAGCTTAAACTATGTGAATTAGTCATTTTAACAAACAAATAGTTTTAACATGTACTTGCAAGTAAATTCATGTTTTGACATTCTAAGCATATTTATGATTCAAGTAATGAAACAAGGGAAAAGGCATGAACAAGTTGCACATATATAAAAAAGAGTAAATTTATTTAAACAATGGGAGTTGGGAAAGAGGGGTCCTAGGTTGGTTAGCCTACAAGATCATACCCACACAATGTCTAGTAATCACTCCTCAATAAGGGGCTACACGTGATATTAACACGTAGTCATCATATCCTTACTACCCAATTCCGTCCCCTTGTTAAAGCCTAAAGCGTTCTAGCAACCTTGAGAGATATCCTATGCGTGCACTACCCATCCCTTTCTTGTGGCCCTGGAGGTATTTATGACCTCTAATTTAGGTAGTTCTAGACCATCCTAAGTTATTTAAAGGAGAAAAGTCTAACTGTCAATCAAAACAATTATGACTGCATTTAAAGAGGGAACAATTAAAGGCTCACATTTTTACCTCTACAAACAGAACAAATAAGTGCATGTCTCAAACAACAGTTTCAGGTATTTAAGAGAAAACCTTAGAACATGATATCTAGATGAGTAGAGAGTATACAGTATTGAATTAGGACCAAGGTGTCAAAGACCTATTCAGCTTGCCTACTGATTCTTTTAAACCTGTTGAATGTGAGCAGTCTCAAATAACAAGGCACAGTTTTATAGTTTGCAGAATTTTAATCGCCCTACAGGCTTGCCTAGGCGTATAACAGTGATGTCCTATGAGCATGGTATCTATTATTGATCAGGAATGCAGTAGAATAGTAAACAATTTTTAAAGGAAAACTTGAGATCATATAGGCATGCTTTCTAGCAATATTATTTAGGGCAGCGTGGAAATCTTATTAAAGAAGCGGACAGATTAGTTGCTTAAACCGATTCAGAATAAATATGAATTAAACTGATTTTTCTAACTAAACTGGTTTTAAGTCCTATAGGCATGATTTCTAATTAAATACATTTGAATCAATAAGGACCTTATATCAAATGGTATCTACCAAATTTTACCTACCCACAATATACAACTACCCTCCCTTTATCACTAATCACCCCACTGTTTGTTTATAATTAATTATTACAGACCAAGAATTGAATGAATTACATAAATAGAACAGAAATTAAGCTATAGGGAGCCTAAAGTAGGCCCAAATTGATTTCCAAGCCTCAAGTAGTCTCAAATGCCCAAAGTCCATAGCCAATTTCATGTCTAGGTGTGTCAGAGTTCCCTACGGACCTCAAGGATCCCGGGCAGTGCTCACACCTAGACCTTTCTCAAATAATAACTGATTTAGGTGCAGTGCGGAAGTGCCAGCCCTAATATGCTAGAGTTCAAGGAGATCTCAAGGGTCTCTAAGCAGTACACATACCCGAGGGGCAGGACCTAGTATTCTAGGAGTAAGTGAAAGTGCATAATGGTTTGAAAGAATTTTAAAGAAAGGTTTTAGGACTGAAAAGAATTTTGAAGACCATTAGTGATATAAACAGTTTGAGGAAAGTGTAAAGAGACAATTTTGCAGTCCAAACACAAGTCACTGAACAAATAGTTTTATGAAGTACTTTAGCAAGTAGCTTTCACACAAGGGAAGTGGGATTGGGAACATAGAGAGTACACCTTAATGGAGCATACAAACAATAGGATACATAGAGTTTTGAGGGGGTTTTATAGAAGTAGTAGGTAGAATGCAGGTCATGCAGCAAAGATCATAGCAGAAACATGTTGAAGCCATTCTAGGGAGAGTAATTAACTTAGAAGGATTGAGACAGAACAAGCAAAGACTTAGATGAGCATGCTGGGAAGGTATTAACAAGTGAAGGCATGCTAGTTACATAGAAGCAGAGTTTAGGCATGCCAGATAAACAGTATTTAATCAAGCATCTTAGTTACATATATAGACATGTTAAAAAAGATAGCAAACAAGCAGGTAAATTGGAAACATACTAATCACAGGTTTGAATAGGCAGTATTGGGCATGCTGGGTAAGCAGTAAACAAAAGCAAGAAATGACTTAGGTCACATGAACTAAGACAGTAAATAAATACAAAGGTTTTGATTCTTAAAATTAATCAGAAGCATACCTAGTTAAAGAAAGAAAACACAAGATGAGAGCAAGGTATTATGCAATTCCCAGCCTTGGCTTGCAACCGAATAGAATAATAGGGATCACAAGTAGCAAAGAGAGCAGAGAGAAAGCCTTTTAGATTGTAAAGTGGTATTTTCTGAACTATTGTTTGTGTTGAAGTTAAAATAAGAGGGAGTTTATATAGCAATCAAGAGTTAAACAAAATAAGGTAAGGGATAAATTAAGTAGCAATTAGGGAAATTCACAGAATCAGTCACACACGTAAAATCAGTAGGTCTTCCCCTTAATCAAGAGATAATCAATAAACGATAAAAGCGGGACAGATATTTAAGGAAGGGAATCAAGTAAGACTTGGGTATATAGTAGGTAATTAGGGGTGAATGAACGGGAAGGAAATAATTGACAAGAAATCAACAAATAACAAATAAGGCAAGAGAAAACTTAATTAAGGCAAGAAGTTCAATCAAAATGGGTAAAGAAGTAAAAATCAAAGGTTTTGTTAAAGAAAAGAGTTTCAATCAAACCAAATAAGAACTTCAGAATAGTCCAGGATTTAATTAAAAGATAAAATCACGTAAAGCGTCAACAAATATCACAGACAATCCAAACAGGCTAAGAAGGAATAGTCAGGGCTCAGCACATAGTTTTAAACGAAGCAAATTGGTAAATCAAAATTCAAACAACCCTGATTTAAGGAGAAAAATATAGTCTTAACATGAATAGTTAGAATGAACATAAACATATACAATCAGTAGAAAAGTCGAACTAAGAAATTCAGTAGAGGCATATTAGGATAAGAAAACCATGAGACATCCGAATGGATAAAGAAAAATCACAAGAACCAAGGGAAGAACGAAGTCAGTACACAAGTACTCAGAAACAAAACAAAGAATGTCGAATAATTAAGGCTTTTAGTATAAACAAGTTACGGTTAGAGCAAACCTAATGAAATCGGTTAGAACATATAGGAAACAGAAGATTAAACACTCAAAATTACCAAATGTTTTGGAAAAACAATTTCTGGAAACCCTAGTTTAGAGAAAAATGAAAAAGCATTCGAAAATCATACGGTTCTTGTAAAATTCAAAAGGTTCTTGTAAAACTCATATGAAATAGGTCCAAACTATCTCAGATCTGTACATATCTAAGAAGTTCAGAAGAAAGAAATTAGGGTTTCGAGAAGAACAATCACAGAGATTAAGAAGCAAGCCTAGAAATCCATAGATATAGGAAGATCATACTAGGAATCAAACCGGGACAGCCTGCAACAGCGAGAATTGGCCATAGATGCAAGCAAACTAACCCCGGTCCCTTGAGGACCCTGGAGATGGTGATATCAGTACAAGAGAGGCCATTAGAGCCTTGGGATGCTGAGAAACCACCATAGATAGCCATAGATGGGTGACAGCGAGGTCCGATTAGGGTTAGGTTTGAGAGCATTTGAGAGAGGAGAGGATTAGGTGACGACGTGAGATGTGAGGGAAATGAGAGGAATGATTAGGGTTTGGGGGGTATAGGTTAGTTTATTTTAGGAAGGAGGAATCAGGACCATTGATCACAATGATCAACGACCAAGATTTGCCCAGGTATTGGGTTGCGGCAGATGGGTATTGGGTTGGGTATATTTTGGGTTCAAATTTGGGCTGAGTGTTGGGTCCAATTTAGGATTAGAATTGAATGTAAAGTAGGGCCAGATTTTAAATAGCCAATTTTAATAACTAAATATTTTATAAAAATAATAAAGGAGTATCAAAAAATATCTTTGCATACTAAAATGATTTAAAATAGTTATTTAATATTTTACAAATATAAAAGATCATTTTAAGCATAAATAATGTAATTATACATTAGTATGGGCTATTATTGCAAAGATGTGCAATTTAGCCTAAAAAATATAAATGCAATTATAAAATGCACTAAAAATATTTAAACAGTATGTTGGCATAAATAATGAATTTAAATGGCTAAATCATCACAAAAGTAATACGAAGAATAATTATTGGATATTTATATAATAAAAAGAGAAGAAATAAATTGATTTAGAGCTTTTTAAAATTATGGAAAAAAAATTATAAAAATACTTATGCATGCATATAACTGCATATATGCTATTTAGAAAGTATATATATATGTTCAAAATATGTGAGGAAAAATTGGGTATCAACATCTATCCATGTTTTGACAACCTGTAACCTTGTTTCTCATCTTCCATTCTAGCTCCATCAATACCTGCTCTAAATACTCTAACCTCTCTGTTGATTGTCCACTTTGTGCTGTTCCAAATGTCTGGCCTCAGATTCAAAAATCCTTTTGCGTAACCTCCTATATTTGACTTGGTCCTCGACAATGTCGTCTATGACCCTATTGCCCAAATCAATTCCCAGCTTGACTTACCCTGCTATGTCATCGACCAACCATAATGGATAAAAGTGCACATGGCCAACATGGTATCGATCTGGCTCGATAATGTCCTTTTCCACCATAACCTTTAGATGCCACATGTGTTGTGCCTCGTACTTGAATGGAATAGCATTACCTTGGAAATCTGCTTTATAGTGAACCATATTGGAGACTTGGGGTATGACTTGTTTCCTCCTACCCTGTCTCATGACCCTGATAGGAGAATAATGATAGATACCCCTCTACCCAATCAGAACTAAATAAGGAACATCTCTTGTCCTGATGATAAATTTGCTGGTAGGGAACCAGTCGAACATCTAATGGACCTTGTTGTTCGTCAAATTGCTAAAGAAGTTCACCCATTACACAACATTTTTCAGTTGTGCAAACCTATCTGGGATGAAAGTCATTCTTTTTGGATGGTGAAAAGCTATGTGGTCATTCCATGGTCTCCGCGGAAATTCCTGACGGTATTGTCCTCTTTGAAGATGCTCTAACAACCATATTTGCAGTAACAAATTACAACCCTTGAAATATCTGAATCTCTTCCTGCAGCGATCCAAAGCTCGCTTTATTTCTGCCACGATCATTGGGACAATAGTGTAAGTCTGTCCCTCAATTCCTTCCTTTAGGGTCTTGGTAACCATAGCTAAATGGGTGTGAATCCTTTTTCCTTGCATCAGGAATACCAACATTCCCAAAAAATAGAAAATGAACGCGAAAATTCGACGGTGGGTCCAGCCCAACGAAGTGATATCAAACTCATCATGGTAAAGGTGGTAGGATTTGTTGTGCCTATAACGTTTGTAAAGGAAGTCGAACGGTATGTAAGACTTCTTTAGGCAGACTAACTCATCATTTTTTCTAAAACCCATCGTTTTCAAAAACCCTCGAGAAGTGCAATTCTCAGGTACCAATAGACCAGGGATATCCCAAGGAAGTCAAGCAAAGCCCCATATTTCCTCTAGAAGGGGAGTCATCTTTATATCCCCGAAATGGAAAACAACCCTCTTTTCATACCAGAACATAGTAGCAGCCTCGATCAGTACATTGTTCGGTTGAATGTCTAGCAAAGAAGGTAAATTCCCAAGAACTCTTTTCACATGGTTTTTGTCACTAGGTGCAAGATTTTCCCACCAATCCAGTAGCAAAGGTGGGATATTCCGAACCATGCCGAACCTGGGGGACTCGTGCCTTATTTTTGCTAAACAGATAAAGTTAGCCCTTGCCCCCTCCAGATTTATCTATTTTAATGTTAATGATCAACATATTGGCATGTTTTCTTCAAATGATGCACAGATTGTGATTGTGTCCATTAGGATTATGGAAATCCCGGCAGACTTTGGACAAGGTTTGTCTTAGTGAGTTATTACGTGGACAACGTTCTAACTCATACTAGGTTTAGATATGATGCATGCATAGTTTATTCTAGAATAGAGTTTATAGAAGAATCTAGATTGGTACCCCCAAGCGGACTACTTGAGAGCAAAAGGCATGGAACTGTTGATTGCACCGCTAATCGACTAGCTTTACCGCAAATAAGCCTTTTCAAATTTAAAGGGTAATTTTAGGAAGAACGCGGACACTTATCAAGTGCCTCTATTGTATCAATACGCACGAGTGGAATATGATATTGAGCATGCAGTTATGCAAAGACAAAATAACACGTTGACAAGTATTTTCACATTGAAAGCAGTAAATGCAATATTGAATAGAACCTAAAGACATAAAAGAAAGGAAAACAAAGAAGAAGTTAGTTCGCATAATGAGAGGATAAAACAAATATAGGGATAAGGATTGGGGAAAGACATGATATAGAAAAATTATGTTTGGAACAAGTGAACATGATAAGGGGAAAAACACGTTGTAATCAAATTAAACAAGAGTTGCATATGAGTTGCATATGAAAGGGAAATATTGGAAAGGATGTGCATGTAACAATAAAAGGGAAAATGAGAGTGGGAGATTGAGGTAACAACAAAATAAAAAAGGCACGCTTATCAGGGAAGACTAATTCACAAAGATCAAGTTCGTAATGGTAAGAGCCTAAAAATTCTCAGCAGAATTGCCATGCTGTTGCGCCCCTTTTTCTCGTGAAAATGGGTTTGGACACGTGACAGCTCTTTTAAGGAAGGTGTTTTAAAAGAGAGAGTCGCCATCTAATGGATTAAGGTGCTTTGGGCCCCTATTTTCAAATAACTCTTTTTGACCAGTTTATGTCACCAAAGATCGGGTAAGGGCTCGAAATTACCTAAAAGAAAAGGTGTTAGGCACTCTTCGAGGTCAACAATTGTGGGTCCCAGCTGAACTCAATTATATGAATTAGTCTATGTGATCAAAGCTAGGAAACAAGGAATTACTAAATGTGAAAGAACAATTGAAAGACAAACGGAAAGGGGGGGGGGGTCCTATGTTTTTTAGCCTAAAGTATCACCCCGTGCAATATAAATAATACTTCATAACTCCCTCGAGATGGGGTGTTACTTATATTATTCAACGGGCACATACTATCATCTCCTGCTACCCAATTACTATCTTAAAGTTATTTTACCTAAAGGCACTAGTCAATTCTGAGTCGTGTCCTATGCGTGCACTACCCATCCCATGACTACGGTCCAGGAGGCATTTGGACCTCTATTTCAAGGTGGTTCTAGACATTAACTTAGGTTGCTCAAAAAGGAAAAATGCTAAATGACAGACAAAACAGTTAGGACTTTCAAATAGAAACAAGTATAGGCTCAAATTAGCCTCCGTATTTAGACAACAAATGCACGCGGGTCAGATTAACAAAATAGTTGAGAATGAAGAAACCTATGGACATGATTTCTATATGAATCTGGATTTAATGGGTGGATAGTTATATGTAAAAGCCATTATACTTTCCAAAACCTATCTGATTTGCCTACTGATTTTAAACATAAGTGGGTTAAACCAATAGACATGATGTCTAGATGTTTTACGTGATAATAAATACTAGCAGTCACAAAAGCATATCCAGAATTATCTTTTTGAACCTACAGGCAGGATTGCTAACATATAATGTCTGAACATAATAGGACACCTATAGGCATGATTTCTAACACATGATAACTGGACATGCAATGGCACATTTTAGCTAAGTAGTTAGCCTATAGGTAGGATTTCTACCCATTTCAATGCAAGTATAGGATAAAAACCCTTCCGCAATTTTACTAATACCCTAACCTGTTATTACAAATAATTATTATAGACCTAGAATTTAATATAGCAAATTACATAATAAGTATAACTATAGGGAGCCTACAGCAGGCCCAAATACACCTGCATAGGCCAGGCCTTCAACCCACAACTGCTCCAAAATAGATACAAAGTAATTAGTTGTTAAGTGATTCACTCATATATCAAAGCTGGGCATACACAACCCAAGTCCCTAGTATGTCAGAGTTCCCAAGGGCTTTAAGAACCTAGGGCAGTGCTCACACTAGGAAAGGGTCAAAGGACAGAACCAGAATAACCCTGGTTTTCAGCCGGCTAAGAAGAACACTTAAGCAAGAGGTGAAAGAGAAAAGACTAAAGTTGAGGGACAGGAATTGAGGGGTTTAAACAAACACGACCAAGTTGAACATATTATGCAAACAGTTGACCAAATCATAGAATTTAAATTCCATCTTAATGAAAACTTGGGTAAACAGATTCCATACTTAGCATAGAAACAATTACATGCTGATAAGAACATGTTTGCAGGATTGATTGGGGTTATTATCACTAGACAGGTTGGAACATGATGGGGAATTATGCTAAGTATGCAGGCAACATTGTGCCAAACAACATAATCACAGAAAGGGGAGGGTATCATGTTAGCAATGGGGCAGTATCACAAACCCATATGCCAAAACGTGTTGCAAAGATTCTGAATAGCATGAAAGGCACACAAATTGGTAGATAAGCATGAAAGGCACACAAATTGGTAGATAAGCATGAAAGGCACACAAATTGGTAGATAAGCATTCAAGCATTGTTATAGAGGTTTAATTAACAGAATATGATTCAGTTTGTACCATAGATTTAGCCTAGCACCTTAAAAAGTAACAAATCAAGACATGATGAGATCACGAACAAATACTAAAGGGATATGAGATCAAATAAGCATACTGAGGGCCATAATGACTAACATAGAAAGGGGTCAACACAGAATACTGCAGGGATTCAGAGGGGGGAGGTGAATAAACATGTTAAAGAGTGGATACAATAACTGAACAAGCCATAAAGGGGTTCAAATAACTTCAGAACATGCAACATTAGGAGCAAACAAAAAGGTCCAAGAGACCAAGACATACACAACATAACAAAAATAATGCCTGAACATTACTTGTATGCACATTGGATCATGGATTCATCAAGAATAACATATACAAATTAGGGGTATGTAATAATGCAAGTGCAGAAGTATAAGTGACTCACCCGTTAAGCAAAAAATACAAGAAAAAGCACAAAATCCACAGTATTCTGAATCGTCAATGAGGAACAAAATCCAGAAACTTAATGGCCTTGGCTTTCAGTCGGCCAAGACCACAGTATAGAATGACAAATAACAGAGTAAAGTTTAGATCTAGTGAACTCTTAATGATTTTCAAGTTTGTCCTAAAGGGAAAGGGGGAAGGGGTTTATATAGTGGCAGAAATTAACAAAAATCGGTCACATGGTAGAATAAAGGATGAACATAGACATAGTAACACATAAAATCAGAAAATCGAATCGGTTTTTGTTCGATTCAAAGAAATCTGAAAACCCGAGTTTTAGGGTAAGTAATAATCTCAAAGATACACAAAGATTCATACCATAAAAGAATGAGAATGAACACAAACGGAAAAAGGTCAAAGAATTGAACCAGTTTTTGGTTCGAAATTAAAGAGATACGCTTGCCATGTTTAGCCAAGCAATTGTGTAATACTACAAACGAGTATCTAGTAGTGAGGAGAGGTAAATAAGGTAAGGGAATCCATGGTGGATTCCAATTTGGTGCTGAATTCAGAGGGGTTAAGAGAGACGACCGCTAGGGTCCGTAAGAGATGAGAGACAAGATGGTTCAGAGGCGGCGTATTATAAAGAATGAGGTTAGGGTTAGGGGTTTTGGGTAACTAAAAAGGGGTGGAATAAGGTTGGCCGTTGATCTTTGAGATCAACAACCACGATTTAAAATAGATTTGGGTCGGGTATGTTTAGTTGATTGGGTTGGGGGTTATTTGGTTTGGCCTGGGGTATTTTTAGGCTAGTGTATTAGGTAATTGGGCTAGGGGTTGGTCCAAAAATAGGTAGAGTTTAGACTAGTTTTTAAATACCTAATATTTAATAAACAAATAACTTATAAAAGCAATTAATAAATAATAAAAATATCATTTATGCACTAAAATGATTTAAAATAATTACTCAACATTATGAAAATATAAAATTCATTTTCTGCATAAATAATGTAACTATACATGCATATGGGCTATTATTGTAAAATTTGCAATTTAGCCTAAAAAAGTAAATGTAATTATAAAAATGCACTAAAAATATTAAGAATTGTGCTGGTATAAATGATAAGTTTGGATGATTAATTCATCATAAAAACAATTTATAGGGTAATTATTGGATATTTATATAATAAAAATGCAGAAATAAATTGACTTAAATCTTTAAAAATCATGAAAAATTATGAAAAAAATACTTGTGTATGTTTGAAAATAGAATGATGATGCATATGCATTATTTTGAAAGTATATGTATATGTATTTAAAATATGAGGAATAAATTAGGTATCAACATACAACAACATTGCTAGATCAACAATACCAATGTTACCACAACATATAGCTAACAGCTCAACCACAATGTAAACAAGAATCTTAGCATCAAAATGAATGAGAAACAACTCAATGAGGAAATATATACCAATGGTCAACAACTTCAACCTCAATGTCACAACTACAACTTCAATAACCCTTAATAAGGTATTCCCATGGAGTGAAAACTTCAAATTCAAGTGCAAAACATAAGCTTAACAATGAAAGCGATAGAATGAAATACCATTTAAGTCTAAATTCTTGCGAATAACTCAATAATGGAAAGAATGGCATGTAACTATAACTAGAAATAAATGTATATTAGGGTAACTTTAACAATGGAAACTAGAACATGTAAAGGCATTTAAGAACAAAATTGACAACGGAAGGTATAATAAACAATAATAACATCAATTAAGTGTTTATGAGTAACCTAAGAGTCCAAACCAATCAACTTTTATATAAAAAGCCCGTGTATACACTCATCACCTCATGTACACATCTTCCACATATTTTAGATAATACAATCAATCCAAATCCTAAGGGGTAGTTTCCTCCCCCTCCCTCCCCACAAAGTTAGGCAAGATACATTCCTCAATTAATCTAAATCAATCCACTAATAAGTCATTCTCGCGCAAATCCAATTATGGAGGACTAGAATGTAGCCAAAATAACATCATATCATAAATAAAAGCAATAGGAAGCAATTCCGGATAATAAAGATTAGATCTTTAATCAAAATAAAAAAGTAAATATCAAAAAGTAAACCCCGGGATCGCACCTCAGAACCCATTCGAACTCACAAGTTTCGAACACTCATTCAATTATGAATCCAACCATACCAAAACAATCCAATTCCAATATAGCGACCTAGCTGGTCGTTTTGTATTTTAGCCCAGTTCCCTCATTTATTGCTTCTTCTATGTTCATTTGTTGTTATGTTACTTGCGTGGGATTTTGGTTTGGTTTAGGGGATGATTCGGAGTGAATTAGGACACTTAGTCCCAAGGTTGAAAGCTTAAGTTGAAAGAGTTGACCGGAATTTGACTTTTTTTGCAGAAGACTCTGTAATAGAGTTTTGATGGTTCCAATAGCTTTGTAAGGTGATTTATGAATTAGTCGTATGTCTGGATATTGATTGGAGGTCGGTAGACTAGTTTGAGGCTTTTTGGCAAAAGTTGGAAAGTTGAGAGGTTTGACCTAGAGTAGACTTTGGTGACACCAACTTTGAATTTCTGTTCCGGTAGCTGGAATAGGTCTGTGGTGTCATTTGGGACTAGTGTGCAAAATTTGAGGTCAATCGGAGTTGATTTGATATATTCGGTATCTGTTTTAGAAGTTGGAAGTTCATTAGGCTTCAATTGAGGTGTAATTCGTGATTTTGATGTTGTTTGATGAGATTTGAGGCTTCAACTAAGTTTGTAATGTTTTAGGATGCATTTGTATGTTTGGATGGGGTACAAGGGGCTAGGGTGTGATTCATATTGAAATCAAATTGAGATTTGGGCTTCGAAAAAATGCTTAAGTTTCAGTTCTGGTGCAATCACACCTACGAGAAATATTTTACATGTACGATACCGCAGAAGCGGCACTGGGATCGAAGGTGCGTGTTTGGCTGGGAAGCTAATGGGTCATAGGTGTAATGTGCTTGCCGCATCTGGGAGTCCGCAGTTGCGTCCGATGTTTCGCATAAATGGATTTTAGCTGGCATGGTAGTGGTCGTAGCTGCAGTAGGAGAGCCACATTTGCAGAAGCGCAGGTGTGATGGTTTCTTGCAGAAGCAGATGCAGAGGGGTGGAGGCTTCAAGGGTTATCGCAGAAGCATCTTTGGTCGCACCTGCAGAACCGCATATGCGGTTAAGTGTTTGCAAGTGCGAGAATCGCAGGGCAGACCCTTTTTAAGTCCCATTTCGAGGGTTAGAGTTATTATATCATATTTTGAGTTATAGAGTTCGGTTTTGGGCAAAATTGAAGGGGATTTTCACGTATTGGATCGGGGTAAGTGTTTTGTACTAGGATTTGTTCATTTACCATGATTCCATCCTTAGTTTTATCATTTATTTGGCGATTTGGAGTAGAAAATTTAGGGATTTTATAGAAACTTTCCAAAAATGAAAAAAACAGATTTGAAGGTCGATTTGAGGTTAAAATCAGACGATTTTTGTATGGTTGAACTTGTAATCGAATGGGTGTTCGAATTTTGTGAATTTTGTCGGGTTCCGATGTGCGAGCCTTGAGTTGACTTATTGTGTTGACTTTCTGATTTTGATTAAAGACATTAGATTTTTCTTTTGGATTTGTTTCCTATAGCTATTATTGATGGAATTAAGGTTTTTTGGCTAGATTCGAATCACTCGGAGGCCAAATCGCATGGGAAGGATATCTTATAGTATTGATTTGCGCTCCTTAAGGTATGTAACACGTCTAAACATGGATTTGAGGGTATTTAACCCTGAGAACTATGTTAGATGAAAGATATTGGGTGACGCACATGCTAGGTGATGACTGTATGTGCGTGCACCAGTGTGTTAATGGCATGGGGAGGTTTCGAGGTTATTATCAGGCATGTTTTGCTATCATATAACATTATCCCCGCATTTCTTCTAATTGTTTGGTATTTAGATTGTGATTCATGTTAGACATTATCTCTAGGCTGAGTGATAACTTTTAGAGACTTGAATGGGGCTATTCTTGTTGTTTCTGAGTTGTATATCGTCTTTGTACACATGTTCTCAGTCATGATACTGTATCCTTGTATGATATCTCTGTTTTAGTACTTCTTTTTTGATTCCTCACTTGTTGTTAATCCCTTTTATTTGTAATACTATTAAACCGTGTATTTTCATATGTGATTATGGGAGACTTGAATGGTAAGTCACTGAGTTTGGGTCTTAGAGAGCCGGTTTGGTACTGATTTTGAAGTGACGAACACGCCAGGCCCATATTGGGCAAAGTGTTAATGTCTAGGGGAGACGCGCTATCCAACCCTCATTATTGGGCTAAATAATTATGATTAGCACTTGGGCAGGATCCGCCCCTCCGGATTCTAACATGCCAGCAGTGGGCGCAGACACAATATTTCATATACTTGCTTGATGATGGGTAGTTATTCTAGGCACCCATGCAGTGCTAAGTGTAGATACTTTTCGTGGATACATTGTGATACTATTGATTGACATGTATACTTGAAATGTAGGCATAAAGATGTACTTTCTTTATGCTAACTGATAATTGATCTGCATTATCTGTTTTGGGCATAAAATGTTATACTTGAAAGCATGAATAAATTTGTGAAATGCGAACAAGATGAACTCGATATCATTGAGCTACTGTTTCTACATTTTATCCTTTTATATTCTGAACTGTTATTGGTTATCGCTATTGTTATTTGACTGCTTTTTTGAGCTCGTCACTCCTTTAAGTTAAAGGTGAGTGTTGTTACTTATTGAGTACATGGGTTGGTTGTACTCATACTATATGTTGCACTTCGTGTGCACATCCAGGTATATCCGACCTTGGTGATTTCCAGGCTTGAGCTATTGCCAGACCTTGGGAGGCTACTAGGTAGCTTCTATCGTTCCGTCCTTGAAGTTCTTTTTTCATTATCTCTACCTTTACTGTTCTTTGTTCAGAAATGTGTATTAGAGGATTTTGCTTGTATCTTGTTATTCAGAAGTATTCGTGTACTCGTTGAAACTAGATTTTAGGATTGGTTGTAGTAGCATTTTGGAGTTATTCTCAGATATTTTATGACGTTCTTTCATTATTGAGTTATTAGACCATGTTATTTCATTTTTATTGATATCATGCAACTGTTGACTTACCTAGTGGGTTGGGTTAGGTGTAATCATGACTTGTGGATTTGGGGTTGTACAAGTTTGTATCAGAGCACTATGTTGCTTTGGTTTCACGAATCAAGAGCAATTTTAGTAGAGTTTTGCGGATCGGTACTGAGATATTTGTACTTATCTACGAGAGGCGACCAAACTATTAGGAAACTTCACTTTCTTACATTCTTATTGTGCGAATTTGTTATTTCCTAAGTTTCATACTTGACTATTCTATTCTCTCACAAACGGTGAGGACATGTTCGACCAGATCAGGCGGACAACCACAAGTACCACCAGTTATGGCTGTGAGAGGCCAGGGACGTGGTAGAGGCTAAGGTGTTTCTCGTACTACAAATAGAGCAGCACCTACGGAGCCACCAGTTGCTCCAACGGAGGAGCAGATACCAGATGTTGTTGATCCACTGGGACCAGCTCAGGCCCCGGTAGTGCCCATTGACATCCCAGGCCTTTAGGAGGCCTTGGCCCAAATTTTAAGTGTATACACGAGCCTTGCTCAGATGGTTATGGTTCCAACTATACCAACCACTTCACATGCAAGTAGAGGTGCTCAGATTCCCACTGCCCGCACTCCACAGTAGGTAGCTCGACAACTCTAGACACTGGGAGTAGTACCAGCCTAGTTGGTTGTTGTTGCTCGGTCTGAGGTTGGTCAAACTATGAGTGATGATGAGTAGAATATATTGGAGACGTTAGGGAGTCTTAATCCTCCAAAGTTCAGTAGGGATGAGTTAGAGGATGCTCAGGACTTTGTAGACAGGTCTTAGCAGATTTATCGCACAATGGGTGTTTTTCAGACTAGTGGAGTTGCATGTACTACTTTTTAGCTGACAGGGCAGCCTACAGATAGTTGCAGGCATATGAGTTGAGAAGGACAGTTGGCGTAGTGCCACTTACATGGAATGAGTTTTAAATTCTCTTCATAGAGAATTTTGTCTCACAGACTCGATAAGAGAGCTGCGTAGAGATTTTAAGCAGCTGCGCCAGGGAGATATGATTTTGACTCCGTATGAGATGAGATTTTTCAATTTTGCCCGTCATGCTATATGGTTTGTTCCCACAAATACACATAAAGAGAGAGGATCAGGAGGTTTATTGATGGCCTCAACTATGGCCTACGTTACAGTTTGGCCTGAGAGGCCGAGATGGATGCTAGGTTTGACCACGTGGTCGAGATTTCTAGGTGCTTGGAGTTGGTTCACAGGCTTGAGTGCGAGGAGAGGGAGAGCAAAAGGCCCCGTGGTGCAAGTGGTTTCAGTGGTACCTAATCTAGAGGCCAGTCATATCACAACAGAGGTCGTCATTATAGGCCCGCTCAGATAGCTCATCCAGGACATTGTAGTGCATCAACTAGTCATGGTTCATATAGTGCCAGTCCGAGTCAATCATCTTTCTGTGCACTTCTAGCTTAGAGCTCGTACCGTGCTCCATCAGTTCAAATTTCATCAGTACTGGGTTCTTCCAATGGCTATTTTATTTCTCGAGGTTCGATACATGCCCCACCGTCATTTCCAACTCAAGATTGTTAAGACTGTGAAGAGTTGGGACATGTGAGGAAGTATTTACCCCATCACTATAGAGGTCCAGTGCCGTAGAGAGGCTAGTCTATGACCCCTGCACCAGTTGCTACGCCATGCGCTCAGCCAACTCGGGGAGGAGGCCGTGCGGGTCGAGGTCTGTCGCACCCCCATTTTTCCTCTACGGGGAGAAGTCTGGGTTTCAACATTCATGGGGGTAATAACTCATTTCCTTTTGGGAATTAGGTATTTGAAGAGTTTCCATCTAACGGATTATGGTGTGTTACGGCACCTAGAGTGATTAACTCTTGAGTTGGTTTGCATTACTAGAGATTAGGGTAAGGTCTTGAGGTAACCTCAAAGGGAAGGTGTTAGGCACCCCTCTTGGTCCACAACTATGGGTCCCGGCTGAACTTATATTTACAAATTAGTCCATATAAATAGTTGAATCAAATAAGTTGCAAATAAAGCACGTTGGATAGTTTAAGTAGTAAGATAAAGGTTGGAACAAGTTGTAAAAGACAAAAGTTTTGAATAGAGAAAGGATTAGGTAAAGAGGGGTCATAGGTTGTTTATCCTATAGGATCATCCCACTCAATGTCCGGTAAACACTCTTCGATAAGGGGCTACACGTGACATTAACGCGTAGTCATCATATTCCATGTCTAACATTCCCATCCCCTTATTGGTCATGCAAAGCGAGTGTTTGGTCACTGGTTCCTATTGCGTGCTGCTACCCGTCCCTTCTTAATAGTTCAGGAGGGTGTTAGGACCTCTACCTGTAGGTGGTTCTAAACGTACCCCTAAGGTTATAAAAGGCAAAAATTCTAAGGCAACAGTCAAAACATTTAGGACGTTCACATAATGGGAGCAATTAAGAGGCTCACAGTTTCCTCCTCAAACAAACATACAAGAGGCACGACTCAAAAACAGTTAAGGTCTTTATTAATTAAAATCCTAAAGTAGGATCTCTAAGTGAATATGCAGAAATAGACCAAACTTTTATACCTAGAAGTTATAACCTAGTAGATGCCTAGGGATTCCCTTGTTTTAAAGCTTATTAGAATCAGAAACATTAAACGACAAAAACAACCTCAGGGAAATGCAGGTTTTGAAAAATACCCTAAGGCTTGCATATATGCAGTATACTGTGTCTATATTAATGTAGACACAAACATGTTATCGAAACAGAATCCTTTAATACCTATAAACATGGTATCTAATGAGATTAATAAAATTTTGAAAGGACTTGATACATGAAATGTCATCGCTTAATAAGACCAACTTTAGAAATGAACTAGGCGTAATAAAATTGATTTATTAGGCTAAATTGAATTTCCAGATAGAATTGCGAGTATAGATCCCTATAGACATGATATCTAGGTGTATTACTATTTTTAGCAACATACTGAAAGGCTGTTTAAAACTGAATCGGAGTCGAATCTTATAAGCATGGCATCTATTGATTTTAGACATGATTGTTTCAAACTTGTAAACATGGTTTCTAACATGACAAAAATGTAGGACCTTAGGAACATGATTTCTACTTGATGCAAACGACATTGGAAGTGAAACCTTATAGGCATGATTTCTATTTGATGCAAACAAAATTAGAAGTGAAATCCTATAGGCATGGTTTCTATTATGCAAAAGTAATCAGATTCAAAAGAGCAAAACCTACGAGCATGTTTTCTACTTGCATAAGTTGTCAGATTTCAATAACAAGGTCCTAAGAGCAGGATCTCTACCCATATTACCCCATAAAGTATACATCTACCCACCCTTTTAACTAAATGCCCAAATATCTGTTTACAAATTATTACAGGCCAATGAATGAATTACATAAATGAAATAGAAAATCAATAAGCTATTCTATAGGGAGCCTGCAATTAGGCCCAAGTTTCCCAAAGCCTCCAATGGTCTCATAAGCCTTAATTTCATAGACAAGTCAGAGTCAGGTGCATCAAAGTTCCCTAAGGGTCTCAAGGACCCCGGGCAATGCTTACACCTAGACTTAGCAATCGAGCATTGAACAAGTGTAGTGTAGAAATGCCAGCCTCAGTATGCCAGAGTTTAGAAGGCTCTCAAGAGGATCCTAAGGCAGTACACATACTAGAGGGGGCAGAACTTATTGACTAAGAGCAAAGTGAAAGTGCAGGACCCAAGTTGAAAAGGTTTATTATAGACTGTTTTGGAAAGTCTATTTTGAAAGCACTTAGTAAAGCAACAGAGATTGTTTGAAAAGAGGTTGGGCTAGTAAACAAGCTTAAACACCTTACGAAAAGATCACACACAGCTAGTTTTCAGAATTCAACAGTCACACAGGGGTCAAGGGGTTTGGGGATACATAAACATTTGGTTGCATAACCAAGCAAGGGCCTTAAGACGGGTTTGGACATGCTTAGAGATAGTGGACACTGGCATAATCACAAACCAGTCAAGAAGGATACAGACACATAGAAAGGGGTGATAAGGGTTTGGGGATTCATATAGTGGTAAGCACACAAGAAGTGAAAGACAACTGACAAGGCATGCTTTGAAACCTACATAAGGGAATACATTGATTTAAAAGGAGGGGAATCATACTAGCATGCTGATAATGTAGTTTAACTACAAATTTCACAACAGAACCACAAGTACAAGCAAGCTAGAAATAAAATAAAATGAAACAATAAGAGAAGCATATTGTTGTTAGAGCTTTAAATCAAAACTAGGACATACTAGTGAAGATAGAAGTAAGAAGAATGAAAGAACCAAAGAGCACATATGATTAGCCTTGGCTTGCAGCTGGCTAATAGTAGCAAATAGCATAAGAGAGAGAGAGAGAGTAGAGATTTTTTAGTAAGAGAGGTAGTTTTGAAAACAAAGTGTTTGTGTGTCTGTGTTTGTGAAAGACTTAGAGTATTTATAGTTGAAAGTAGGTAGTGAAATAAGGTAAAAATCATAGTAGTATAATAATTAAAGAGAACAGAATCAAACAACTAGAGAATAAAGGAAGTAATCCCTTAAGTTAAGGGAATCAAATCAAATGGGAAAATTCAATATCATATAAGGCAAGAAGAAAAATCAGTGCATGATTAAATAAGGAAGGAGTTAAGATTCAGTAAGCATAGAGTAATCGATTAGGACTAAATTCATAAAGCCTTAATTAAGGACACAGCTCAGTAGAAATAAATATCATAGCAAATATGCTAAGGAAATTAGTCAGCATAAACAGATGGGGTAAAGCTTTTAGGGCTTTAAAAGAAAATCTTTCAATCACCATCAATTAAGGAAATCAGAATCAATCAAGAGGGAGTCATGATTTTGCATCTTCAATATATAAATAGAGACGAATGAATAGGCATAGCAAACAAACAAGGTTAGCCATAGTGACAGAAATAAGCAAGAGATGAACAAACAAAAGGAGCATAGTCATACAGAAGTGACATAAGTAGGCTAAAGATTCAGTAGAAAACTCATTCGAAGCATGGTAACCGACAGAAACTTTAACAAAATCATGTAGTCATGCTGACACATAGAACCAAAGCAAAGAAGGTCTTAAAGTTAGGGTTTTTAACAAAGTCGAGTTAAAAAGTAGTAGGAACATAGGAACAGTCAAAAATAAGCAAGGAAAGAGGTTTAATCATAAAGAAATCGGTTAAAACAAGTGTAAAAAGAACTTCGAGAAAACCCTAATTTTTTAAAGGAAGTAAAATGTTAAAAAATTAACGATCTTTCAGAAGAAGCTCGAGAATAAGCAAATCATAGAAGGAAACAGGCTTAAAGTGTTAACAATAACACAGATCTTAAGAGATTCAGACGAGAGTTAGGGTTTCAAAGGAAACCCAAATAGAAATCGAAAGAACCTATTGTAAACATCACAAATCATAACACATATGGTATGATTTTGCCCAAAATCATACCAGAGGAGCCATGAACACGGAAGCAGAAACCCTAGGTCCAAATCGGCATGGCCCAGGACCCTTGAAGGTCTTAGAGATGATGAGCAAGGCGGTGAGAGACTCATTGGAATCTTGGGGTTGAAAGGTAGGTCGCCGGAGATGACCGAAGAAGGAGGAGATTGACGAAGTATAGGGTTAGGTTTGAGAGAGGAGAGAAGAGAGCATCTGAAGGCGGCGGAGATTTGGAAATGAGTAGGGTTAGGGAGTCGTTTGGAAATTAAAAAGGAAAGGATGAATGAGGGCCGTTGATCTTTTAGATCAACAGCCAGGATTTAAGATGGCTTGGTTCGGGTAAGGATAATTGGGTTGGGGATTGGTCCAATTTGGGCCATAATTGAAAGCCAAATCTGGCTATTATTTAAATAGTCAGTTTTCTCTATTTTAATTTATAAAAAATAATAGGTAATTTCTGAAAAAATATTTTAAGGTGCCAAAATAATTTAAAATATATAATTATCATTTTAAAAATTTAAGGACCTATTTTATCCATATAAAATATAATTATACCTTAATGGGCTAACATTGCAATTATATTCAATTTAGCTTAAAAATACTAAATGTAATTGTAAAAATACATAAAAATTACATTAGACATATTTTGGAATAAGTATAGAAATAAAATAAAGAAATTATTAAAAAAATAATTTTGGAAATAATTATTGGGGATTTTATGGATAAAAGAGTAGAAAATAAATCACTTTAAACCCTTAAAATTATGGGAAAAATAATAAAAACCTTGTGCATGATTATATATGCATATATATGCTATTTTGAAGATATTTATGTATATTTAAAATATATAGGGAAAAATTTGGTATCAATAAGGTCGCCCTAGACGGAAAAATCAGACAGGCAGCAGTCAGGCTTGATGCTATGCATTTCCTGCCAGGCCATTGGCAGTTGCTTCAGATGTAGTGATTTTTGGTATTGTTTCAGTATGCCACTAGGAAAGTTCAGTATTACTTGACCCAAGTACCACTTGTTCATATGTATCATCGTACTTAGCTCATTATTTTGATATGCCCCATAATTCTTTAGTTATGCATGTTCATGTATCTAAGCGGGTGGGTGATTCTTCTGTTTTAAATTGTGTGTATCAATCATGTGTGGTGACTATTTGGGTATTGGAGATGAGGTTTATCTTTTACTTCTCATCATGGTTAATTTTGATGTGATTTTTGGCATAGATTGGTTGTCACCATGTCACTCTATCTTGGTTTGTCATGCTAAGACTGTAATGTTGGCGATGCCGGGATTGCCTAGGGTTGAGTGGAGAGGTTCCCTAGATTATGTTCCCATTAGAGTGATTTCACGCTTGAAGGCTCAACGGATTGTTGAGAAGGGGTATTTTGCATATTTGGCCTTTGTGAGAGATGTTAGTATTGATACTCCTACCACTTAGTCCCTATTGATAGTGAGAGACTTTCTGAATGTGTTTCTTGTAGACCTGCCGGGCATGCCACCTGACAGGGACAATAATTTTGGTATTGATCTAGTGTCGGGCACTCAGCCCACCTTTAGTCCTTTGTATCGTATGGAACCAACATAGTTGAAGGAATTGAAGGAGCAGCTTCAAGAGTTACTTGATAAGGGCTTAACAGGCCCAGTATGTCGCCTTGGGGTGCACCAGTTCTATTTGTGAAGAAGAAGAATGGTACTATGCGGATGTGCATTGATTACAACAGTTGAACAAGGTTACAAATAAGAACAAGTACCCACTACCGTGCATTGATGACTTATTTGATCAGCTTCAGGGTGCTAGAGTGTTCTCTAAGATTGATTTGAGGTTAAAGTATCATCAGTTGAAGATTGAGATTCAGATAATCTGAACACGACATTCAGGACTCGGTATGGTCAGTACGAGTTTCTAGTAATGTCTTTTGGGCTGATCTATGCCCCAACGGCCTTCATGCACTTGATGAATAGTGTATTCCAGCCATATTTTGATTCTTTTGTAATAGTATTCATTGATGATATATTGGTATACTCACACATCCAGGAAGAACATTGGCAACATTTGAGGATTATACTCTAAATTCTCCATCTATGAGTTTTAGCTTGATTTAGTGGAGTTTCTAGGCCACGTTATGTCTAGTGATGGGATCAAGGTAGATCCGAAGAAGATTGAGGCAGTTCAGAGTTGGCCTATACCGTCTTCAACTATAAAGATTCAAAGCTTCCTAGGCTTGGCAGGCTATTATCGCCATTTTGTGAAGGGGTTTTCATCTATCGCTGAACTTTTGACTGGATTGACCAAGAAGGGCACCACATTCAAGTAGTCGGATGTTGTGCGAAGCACTTTCAGAAGCTCAATACTGCCTTGTCCATAACTCCAGTTCTAGTTTTCCTTTAGCATCGGGTTCATATATGGTTTATTATGATTCTTTGTGGATTGGTATTGGGTATGTCTTGATGCAGGGTCTAGGGTGATTGCCTATGCTATGGGCCAGTTGAAGCCCCACGAGAAGAACTACCCTGTTCATGATTTAGAGTTGGCAACCATTGTTCATGCATTGAAGATTTGGAGACACTACCTCTACAGTGTGTCTGGTGAGGTATTCACACATCATCAGAGTCTGCATCACTTATTTAAGCAAAAGGATCTAAACTTGAGGTAGCAGAGGTTATTAGAGCAAGTAAAAGACCATGATATCTCAATTTTGTTTCATTCCGAGAAGGAAAATGTGGTGGCCGATGCCTTGAGTAGAAACGCTGTGAGTATGGGTAGCCTTGCATTTATTCCAGATGGTGAGAGACCGCTAGCATTAGTTGTTCAGGCTTTGGCAAATCGATTTGTGAAATTAGATTTTTCGAAGCCTAGCCGGGTTCTTGCTTGTGTGGTTTCTCGGTCTTCTTCGTACGAGTGCATCAGAATGTGTTAGTATGACGACCCCTATTTGCTTATCCTTAAGGATATGGTGCAACACGGTGATGTCAAGGAGGTTTTTATTGGGGATGATGGGTTGTTGCAGATTAAGGGTCGGATTTGTGTGCCTAATATGGATGGGTTGCATGAGTTGATTCTTAAGGAGGCCCATCCGTGTGCCAGCAAGATGTATCAAAATTTGATGCAACATTATCGGTGGAGAAGAATGAAGAAATATATAGTGGAGTATGTGGCTCGTTGTTTGAACTATCAGCAGGTGACTATGAGCATTAGAGGCCGGGTGGTATGCTTTAGAGACATGAGATTCCCAAGTGGAAGTGGGAGCGTATTACTATGCATTTCGTTATTGGACACCCAGAGACTTCGAAGAAATTTGACACAGATTGGGTTATTATTGATAGACTAACCAAGTCTGCAAATTTCATACCGCTTGTGACTTCATATTCTTTAGAGCGGTTGGCTCAGATCTATTTCCACGAGATTTTTGACATTATAGCGTGTTGGTGTCCATTATTTCATATCAAAGAATGCAGTTGTCATTGTAGTTTTGGAGCAGTGCAGCAAGATTAAGGTAAAGGGTCGAGTTGAGTACAACATTCCATCCCAGGAGGACGTTCGAACTCACCATTTAGATCTTGGAGGATATGCTACATGCCTATGTTGTGGATTTCAGGGGTTCATGGGATCAGTTCTTACCGCTTGTAGAGTTTGCCTACAATAACATTTACCAATCGAGTATTCAGATGGATCCTTATGAGGCCTTACATGGGAGGCGGTGCCATTCTCCAGTTGGATGGTTTGATCTAGGTGAGGTTAGGTTGTTGGTTAGTAATTTAGTTCGAGATGCCTTGGAGAAAGTGAAGTTGATTAAGGATCAACTTCGTCCATCACAGTCTAGGTAGAAGAGTTACGCTGATCAGAAGGGTGTGATGAGGTTCGAGAAGAAGGGCAAGCTGAGCCATCCATATATTGATCCCTTTGAGGTACTTGAGATAGTTGGAGAGGTGGCCTACAAGCTTTCATTTCCACCTAGTCTATCAGGTGTTCACCCAGTGTTTCATGTTTCTATGCTTCATAAGTATTATGGTGACCTATTTTATCTTTTTGATTGCAGCACAGTTCAGGTAGATGGAGATTTGACTTATGATGTGCAGCCGGTGGCTATTTTGGATCGACAGGTTCGGAAGTTGAGGATAAAGAATATAGCATCAATGAAGGTTCAATGGAGAGGTCAGCCAACCGTGGAGGCTACTTGGGAGACTGAGCGGGAGATGTAGGGTAGCTATACACACCTATTTGAGACTCTCGGTATGATTCTAGACCCATTCGAGGACGAACATTTGTTTAAGAGTGGGAGGATGTAACGACCCAGCCGGTCATTTTGTGTGTTGTATCCATGCTCCCCCATTCATTGCTTCTTCTATGTACATTTGTGGTTATGTGATTTGCCGGGGCGGTTGGATTGGTTTCGGGGATGTTTCGGATTGAATTGGGACACTTAGTCCCAAGGTTGAAAGCTTAAGTTGAAAGAGTTGACCGAAGTTTAACTTTTGTGTAGACGACTCCCAAATGGAATTTTAATGGCTCCAATAGCTCTGTAAGGTAATTTCGTATTTAGGCGTATGTTAGGATATTGATTTGGAGATCTGTAGGTTGGTTTGAGGCTTTTTGGGGAAAGTTAAAAAGTTGAGAGGCTTGACCGAGAGTTGACTTTATTGATACCGGATTCAGATTTCAGTTTTTAGGAAATAGGTCCATTGTGTCATATGGGACTAGTGTGCAAAATTTGAGGCCAATTGGAGTTGATTTGATATTATTCACCATCAGTTTTAGATGTTGGAAGTTTATTAGTTTCAATAGGCTTGAATTGGGGTGTTATTCATGTTTTTGATGTTGGTTGATGATATTTGAGGCTTTGACTATATTCGTATCGTGTTTTAGGACATGTTGGTATGTTTGGTTGGGGTCCCGGGGGCTTCCGGTGTGATTAAGATTGAAATCAGATTGAGATTTGGACTTAGGGAAAATGCTGAAGCTTCAGTTCTGGTCAATCGCACATGCGAGAAATATTTCGCAGGTGTGACGCCGCAGAATTGGCCTTGGAATCGCATGTGTGTGCTTGGATGGGCTACTAATGGGTCACATTTATGAGGTACTTGCTGTATCTGCGAGCCTGCAGATGCATTTGATATTCCGCATAAACAAATTTTAGATGGCAACGCAGTGGTCGTAGCTACGGTGGGAGAGCCGCATTTGCGGAAGCACATGTGCAATGGTTTTTTGCATAAGTGGATGCGCATATGTGGAGAATGGCCCGTAGATGCAGAGGGATGGAGGCTTCAGGGATTAACGTAGAAGCGTGTGTTGGCCGCACCACATATGCAGTTAAGTGTCCGCAGGTGCGAGTATTTCTTGTCAGGCCCTTTTAAGTCTTATTTTGAGGGTTGGAGCTATTATATCATATTGTGAGTTGTAGAGCTCGATTTTGGGCTAATTTGGAGGGAAGTTTTATGTCTTGAATCGAGGTAAGTGTTTTTTCTATGATTAGTTCATTTATCATGATTTCATTATTGTTTTTATCATTTATTTGGTGATTTGGAGTAGAAAATATGGGGATTTTATAGAAAATTTTCAAAAATGAAAAAGGGAGATTTGATGGTCAACTTGAGGTCGAAATTTGATGGTTTTGGTATAGTTGAACTCGATATCGAAAAGATGTCTGGAATTTGTGAATTTTTTCAGGTTCCGAGATGCGGGCCAAGGATTGAATTTTTGGGTTGACTTTCCAATTTTGATTAAAGACCTTAGCTTTAACTTTTGGAATTATTTCCTATAGCTATTATTGTTGGAATTAAGATGCTTTGGCCAAGTAGCTCGGAGGCTGATTCGCATGGCAATGGTTTCTTGGAGTTTTTATTTGCGCAGTTTGAGATAAGTAACACATCTAAACTTGGATTTGAGGGTATTTAAACTTGAGAACTATATTATATGAAAGATATTGTGGTGACGTAATCGCTAGGTGATGGCCATGCGTGCGTGCATGGGTGTGTTCATGGAATGGGGAGGCCTTGAAGGTATTATCGGGCTTGTTTTGCTATCATATCATGTTATCCATGCGTTTCCTCTGCTTGTTTGGTTATTTGAATTATTATTAATATTAGACATCATGTCTAGGCTAAGTTCTAACTGTCTAAGAATTGAATGGGGCTATTCTGGTTGTTTCTGACTTATATACCTTCTTTGCACACATGTTCTCAGTCAAGATACTATATCTATGTCTCAATACATCTTATTTGATTCTCACATGTTGTTGATCCCTCTTATGTGTAACACTGTTAAACTGAGCATTTTGAGATGTGATTATCTAAGAGTTGAATGGTAAATGACTGAGTTTGGGACTTAGAACCGGTTTGGTACTAATTTTGAGGTGACGTGTATACCAGACCCATATTGGGCTAAGTGTTAATGACTTGGGAGACACACGCTCTAGCTCTCACTATTGGGCTAAATGATTATGATTAGCACTTGGGTAGGATCCGGCCCTCCGAAGTCTGACATGCCAGTAGTGGGCGCAGGCATAGTATTTCATATAAGTGCTTGATGATGGACAGTTATGCCAGGCACCCGTACAACTCTAAGTGTAGATATTTTTGGTGGATCCACTATGATACTATTGTTTGACATGTATACTTGACCTAATTATGTACTTTACTCATGCTAACTAATAATTGATCTGCATTATCTGTGTTGGGCTTAAACTGTTATACTTGAAAGCATGCCTAAACTTATTAAATATGAACAGGCTGAACTCGATATTATTAAGCCATTGTTTCTACATTTATCTTTTATATTCTGAACAATTATTGGTTATCGGTATTGTCATTTGACTATTGTTCTTAGCTTGTCACTGCTTTCAACCCAAGGTTAGTGTTGTTACTTATTAAGTACATGGGGTTGGTTGTACTCATACTACACTTTGTACTTGGTGTGCAGATCCAGGTATATCTGGTCGTGGTGATTTCAGGCTTGAGCTGTTGGTAGACCTTAGGAGACTACGAGGTAGTTGCCATATCGTTCCTAGTCCTTGAAGTTCTCTTTCCGTTGTCTCTATCTTTACCGTTCTTTAGTTCAGACATTTGTACTAGAGATGTTGCTTGTATCTTGTTATTTAGTATTTCTCGTGCACTCGTTGACACAAGATTTTGGGGTTGGTTGTAGTAGCATTTTGGCTTTATTCTCAGATATTTTATGACATTCTTCCACGGTTGAGTTACTAGACTGTGTTATTTCATTTTCATTGATATCATGTGGCTGTTGGCTTACCTAGCGGGTTGAGTTAGGTTCCATCACGACTTGTCGATTTGCGGTTGTGAGATCTCATCTCAAATCGATTCAAATCCTCATTTTTATATTTTAGAATAGTTTTGCTTAAAATTCCCAATTTTTCCAATTCAAATCTCCAATTAAATAATAAAAACAATGATAGAATCATGAATAATAGACAAATTCAAGTCAAAAACACTTACCTCTATCCAAATCGTCAAAATTACCTCCAAATCACCCAAAACTAAGCTCTACAACTCAAAATATATTAAGATGAACCAAACCTTCGATGTAGAGTACCATATAATCTACCCAAGTGTTGTTCATTGAGAATGCGATGAAGCAAACCCCCAAGTCTTCGTGAACGGGTCCTGCACCTCATGAATGCTTAGGCTAAGCTCCTCCTAGCACTTGGAAGCTTCGCAAACGTGGGTCTAGATCAGAAACATGAAGAATGGCGATTGCACAATGCCTATAAACTGTAACGATCCGACCGTTTGTTTTGAGAATTAATGTCCTATTCGGTGGTATAAGGTTTCGAGCAGCTTCGAATCATGTGTTATGACCTGCGTGTATGGCCGAGTTTACTTTTCGGATGATTCGAGAACAATTTGGAATAAGGATTCCTATTTTAGAAGCTTAAGTGGTAAGAGTTGACCGGAATTTTTCATTTTGTATAGACGACTTTGAAATGGTATTTTGATGATTCCAATAGATTCATACGGTAATATTGGGCTTAGGCGTGCGTCCATATTTGGATTTGGAAGTCCTTGGGTAATTTGAAGCATTTCAGTGAAAATTGGAAAGTTGAAGTTTTAGAAGGTTGAGATGGTTTGACCGAAAGTTGACTTTGGTGGTATCGGGGTCGGAATGTGATTCTGAGTGTTGAATTAGTTCCGTCATGTCATTTGGAACTTGCATGCCAAATTCGATGTCATTTCGGGTTTATTTGATATGTTTCAGCACGAGCTTTGGAAGTTGGAGGATTCGAAAGTTCATAAGTTTGATTCATGGTGCGATTTGTAGTTTCGACGTTGTTTGATGTGATTTGAGGCCTTGAGAAGGTCCACGTCATTTTATAGAACTTGTTGGCATGTTTTGACGGGGTCCAAGGGGCCTCGGGTGTGTTTCAGATGGGCTACGGGCTATTTCCTTCTATTTTTAGACTGCTGATGGCTGGTATATGTGTCCTTCATCACGTTCGCGATGAAGCAATCTCGTTCGCATACTGTAATTGGGAGGCAAGCAGCAATTTCCCTTCGCATTTGCATGTAGTGGTTTGCGATCGCGTAGAGGTAAGGCGGAAAAGGGCATCAGGCAACTCTTTCTTTTTTCACTTTCGCGAGTACACAGACAGTCTTCATTTTTCTTGTCTGCGATCGCGATGCATTAATCACTAGAAAGAAAATATAAAAACTCTACTTCGAGGGTTAGCCATTTTTATCATTTTTAGAGTTGTAGATCTCGGATTTGGGAGATTTTTCGTGGGGTTTACAAGCAATTCATTGCGGTAAGTATTCTTTACCTGAATTTTATTATGTTTCATGAATCCATTGTTATTTTCATCATTTAATTAGTGAGTTAGGTTGGGTATTTGGGCAAAATCTTTCAAAAGACTAAAATGATGATTTGAAGGATGAATTGATATCGAAATATGATAATTTTGGTATGGTTGAACTCGTATTGGAGTGGCTGTTCAGGTTTTATGAATTTTGATGGGTTCCAAGGTGCGAGCCCGGGGGGGGGGTGGTTACTTTAGAGTTGACTTTTTAGTTTTGTTAAAGAATGAATCTTGATTATCCGAATTATTTTCTGAGTTTTATTCATGATTTGAAGTTATTTTGGCTAGATTTCAGCTGTCCGTAGGTTGTTTCACTCGAGAAGGTCATTTTTGAGTGTCATTCTAGATTCCTTGAGGAAAGTATCTTGACTAACTTTGTGTTGGGAGTTACCTCTTATGATTTGAGTCTTTAGTGCTAATTGTGTCAAGTGAAGGCCGTGTGTGCGAGGTGACAAGTACATGCTCAGGCTTATTTGTGGAAATTTGGTCGTTTAGGGATCTTAGGTTCTTTTGTCTATTAATATGAAGTTGATTGTTCATGTTAAATCCCCCATCTACTAAATTCACCCTTACATGTTTTATTTCGAATTAATTACTTCATGTTTTATCCTTATTGCCATTAAACTCCTATGTGCCTTAATTGAGGTTTTGAGCAGCTTCGTATTATGTGTTATGACTTGCGTGTATGTCCGAGTTTAGTTTTAGGATGATTCGATAACAATTTGGAAGAAGGATTCCTATTTTAGAAGCTTAAGTGGTAAGAGTTGACCAAAAAATTTCATTTTGTAGACTTCAAAATGGTGTTTTGAAGATTCCAATAGATTCATACAGTGATTTTGGACTTAGGCATGCATCCATATTTGGATTTGGTGGTCCTAGGGTAATTTGAAGCATTTCGGCGAAAATTGGAAAGTTAAAGTTTTGGAAGGTTGAGATGGTTTGACCGAGAGTTGAATTTAGTGGTATCGGGGTCGGAATGTGATTTCGATAGTTGGATTAGCTCCTTCATGTCATTTGGAACTTGCATGCAAAATTCGATGTTATTTCGGGTTTATTTGATATGTTTCGGCGCGAGTTTGGAAGTTGGAAGATTTGAAAGTTCATAAGTTTGATTCGTGGTGCGATTCATAGTTTAGACATTGTTTGATGTGATTTGAGGCCTAGAGAAGGTCCACATCATGTTATGGAACTTGTTGGCATGTTTTGACGGAGTCCGAGGGGCCTCGGGTGTGTTTCAAATGGGCTACGGGCTATTTCCTTCTATTTTTTGACTGCTGATTGCTGGTACATTGCGTCTTTCATCACGTTTGCGATGAAGCAATCATGTTTGCATAGTGTAATTGGGAGGTAGGCAGCAATTTCGCTTCACATTAGCATCTGGTGGTCCGTGATTGCATAGAGGTAAGGCGGAAGAGGGCATCATGCAACTCTTCTTTTCGCATTCGCGAGTACACAGACACGTTCGCATAGGGTCTAAAGATTTGGTAAACGTGTTTACGAGCTTGATGTCGCGTTCGGGAAGCACGTTTTGGCAGCCTTCATTTTTCATCTCCGCTATCACGATGTATTAATCACTAGGCAGAAAATATAAGAACTCTAATTTGAGGGTTAGCCATTTTTATCATTTTTGGAGTTGTAGACCTCGGATTTGGGAGAACGTGTTTACTGTGTTTCATGAATCCATTGTTATTTTCATCATTTAATTACTGAGTTAAGTTGGGTATTTGGGGAAAATTTGAAAAATCTTTCAAAAGTGTAAAATGATGATTTGAATGATCAATTGATATCGGAATTTGATAATTTTGGTATGGTTGAACTTGTATCACAATGGCTGCTCGGGTTTTGTAAATTTTGGCGGGTTCCAAGGTGGGGGCCCGAGGGGAGGGGGTTTACTTTAGGGTTGGCTTTTTATTTTTGTTAAAGATTGAAGCTTTATTATCCGGGATTATTTTCTATGAGTTTTATTTATGATTTGAAGTTATTTTTGCTAGATTTCAGCTGCCCGTAGGTTGTTTCACTCGAGAAGGTCATTTTTGAGTGTCATTCTAACTTCTTTGAGTTAAGTATCTTGACTAAATTTGTGTTGGGAGCTACCCCTTGCGATATGAGTCTTTAGTGCTAATTATGTCATGTGACGGGCGTGTGTGCGAGGTGACAAGTATATACTCATGCTTATTTGTGGAAATTTGGTCGTTTAGGGATCTTAGGTTCTTTTGTCTATTAATTGTCACACCTCCTTTTTCCGCCCCCGCGGGGGTACAAGGAGTTTTTTCCAATTAAAGGACAATCAAAACGGGATTTATTTATTTATTTCAGAGTCGCCACTTGGGAGATTTAGGGTGTCCCAAGTCACCAATTTTAATCCCGAATCGAGGAAAAGAATGACTCCATATTAAAGTCTGCGTACCAGAAATCCGGATAAGGAATTCTGTTAACCCGGGAGAAGGTGTTAGGCATTCCCAAAATCCGTGGTTCTAGCACGGTCGCTCAACTGTCATATTCGGCTTATTTATCTGATTTTAATACAATTATGAACCGATGTGCCAATTTTAACTTTTTACCACTTTATTATTTTTTTAAAAAAAAATGTGAACACCACTTAAAATACGTCTTTGGACTGCGTCACATGAAATGCACCCACAATCCGGAACACATTTTATTTGATGTTTTGGGATTTGGATTTGGGTCGCATGAAATGCACACCCGTGTTTAGGAATGTATTATTATTAAAATCGTGCCTAAAGCGATTAGCGTATTATTATTTCTGGGTAAGACCGTGGAATTCACTAAACAGTCCATCCCGACTTCTAAATATTCAATTAAACATTTATTGAGGGCCCCACAATTGGTGCATTTTATTGGGCGAGGCTCATCTCATTTTATTTTTAAAGAACAGTCCTAAAATGCCTACATTATTTCTTATTAAATTTGTCTTTACAAAATAAAAAGAGAAAATGTCTTAATTTATTTACATGTTTGAGTTGTTATAGATGGGTTTCGAATATGATTCATAAAATCTGAAAATGATGCAAACAGGACAGTCCGTTGCCACTGCGGGCCCAGGCCCAACGTGTATGACATAAAACTAGACCTGGGCCATCTTATTCACATGTTACTACCTAGTTACATTATACTAAGCATGTTCTCAGTTTGTCAAATTAAAAAAAAACTTAGCAATCTAATTTTAATCCTAGATCATTTACATGCTGAAATTAACCAATATTATTTAACTAAACAATATTCCTACCAAGTTCCTAAATGGCCTATTCGTTTGAATTTTTGACTTAAACGAAATTACTACACCATTTATATTTTTAGGTAATATATAGATAGTTCATCCGTTAAGCTATTGTCGGATGTTCCACTATATATATTAAATAGCTACATGATTCTGATTTTTTGCAAGCTAAATAATTTATACATACAAATAAAATTCAGAATATAATTAAATTAAATTTAGAACTTCAACTCTTCATTTTCGTATTCAGGCTTCCGGTTTCAGTTTACAATAATCAGCGTGTCAGTTGTGTACCTGATATCGGAAGCAAAAGAAAATGAAGATGAGAATCAGCAGTAGTAATAACAATACAGCACAGCAACAACAGCCCAGCAACAGTAACAATCCAGGAACAGAGTTTGCAAACCGATGGAGAAGTAATCCCAAAACAAAAACTTCAAGCTTTGATGAAACAACAACAATTAATGCTGATTTCAAACAATGAAAGAAAGCAGAAGATTTTTTTTAGTTTTTTTTTTATTTGAAAGTTTTAATATTTTTCGGAATTTTTCTCTCTCTTAAATATTCGGCCCTTTTTTTTCTCTTTGTCCGTTCTTTTCTTTCTGTTTTTCTCTCTTCTCTTTGTGTTGGTTCCTTTTCTCTTCTCTTTTATTCTCTTTCTTCTCTCTTCTTGTCCTTAAAATATGATTCAAGACCTCTCTTTTATATCCCATCACAGAAATCTTTTAATCAATTAAAATCAATCACTTTCCCCTACCAAACCCATTATCTTCCCACTCATCCCCCACTATATTAAACTAATATGTCAAACCAACCCATTACATTTTGTCCCCCATGCCTACCATAAACAATTGACATATTCCCCTCCACTACATTTTGTCTTGTCCCCCATTTATATTAAACAACTATATCACCCACACCCCATTATATTTTGTCCTCCATGCTTAACATAAAGAATTACAAAATGTTCAATTACCAAACTACCCCTCCGACCTTATTGTAATTACCATTTTACCCCTGAACGTACTGCGATTTACCTAACTACCCCCCATCAGCTATAACAAATCAATTAATCAAACTTAACCAAAATATAGCCAATATGACCAATTTCTACACAAATTCAAACAACCAATCATATGAACACGGATGAACAACACAACAACAATAACACATGAACACAAATTGAACAACAAAGAACAACTAAAATTTTGATTGAACAATATTTTTAGCAACAAACAAACCTATTTTCAGATTCAACAACAACAACAACAAGCTTTATTCAAACTTCGAATTAAACTTAAACAAAACAAATAAACATATTCAAATCACTAATCTTCAAATAATCAATAAAATCAAATCCAACAAAATTATAACAAAGATACATGATCCAAAAATTAAAACCAAAACACAACTTCACATTAAATTACTAAATTAAAAGAGAACTTCAATAAAAAATGAACATGAATTAAATCTATTTTAAACAACAAAATATGACGGATTCACATGATTTAAACTAAATTTAACAATATTGAACTTAAACTAACAATTCTTTTTTTACAAAAATGAATAAAATTAACATGAAATAAACATGAAAAACAACTAATTAATTTCCCATTTGAATCTGAAAATTAAATCAACAAAACACATGAACAAACTAAAAATTAATTCAAACGATAGACATGAACAAAACAAGGATCGAACATTTATCGATTTTTACTTCGAGAAATATAAAAACGAAATATGGACAAAAATAAAACTCAAAACCAACTAACCGGAGATGAATCAACGATGAACTCGATTGTAAACAAATCTGTCCGGGCCTCGACTCAACGAAAGACCTTCGAACTTTGACGAGACGAAGAAGATGAAGCAACGTGAAGCAGAAGCAACTGTCGCGACGAGCAGCAGCAGCAGTTCGCTGAGGAGGACGACGGGGAGAAGAAAGCTGAAGCAGAAGCAGCGGGGAGCAGAAGCACCGGCAGCAGCACGATGGAGGAACTGGTTTTGGACGCGTCGAACGTGGAAGAAGCAGCTGCGGCGCGTCGATGAAGATGGAATCTTGAAGCAGCGACACTGCTTGACGCGGCCATGTTAGCTCATGTTCGAGCTCGACGAAACAGTAGCAGCTATGGCAGAAAGAAGAGAAGTAGCAGTGTTGATGTTGAGAAGGAGACGCAGCAGCAACACAGCTCGACGCAACAATAACCGCTAATGGTTTCGTTATCGGGGTTGTGACTGATGGAGGAGCTGGTGTGTTTGGTCTGCTATGGATGTGAGGGTGGCGATGGACTGGAGGGTGGTTGACGACGAGGAGGGGGTAGGGCAGCCATGGCTGCTAGGGAGGGGAGCTTGAGGAAGAAGAAGGAAAATGAGGGGGGGGGGATAGTTTCTAGGTTTTTTAGGGTTTTTCTTTCTTTTTGTTTTTCTTTTGTGTTTTTGAAAAAAATGAAGAGGGGTGTTGGGTATTTGAGTTATGGACTGGGTCGACCCAGTTCGAAATGGACTGGGTCGTTTGGGGAGATTGGGTCTCTTTGGACCTATGACTTAAATTTGAGCCCAATTTCGATTTTCTTTATTTTTTGCTCTCTTTTCCTCTTTTATTTTTCTTAAACTAAATTATAAAAATACTTAAACTATTATTAAGAACAAAATTAAGTTATAAAAGTGCAACTTAACTCCCAATAACAATTAACGCACAATTAATAATTAAGCATAAAATTGTATATTTGGACATTAAATGTTAAAAATGCAAACGACGCCTATTTTTGTGATTTTTATTTTTTGTAAAATAAACTTAATTACTAACAATTGTAGAATTAAATCCTACATGCAAAATGCGATATATTTTTGTATTTTTTATTAATTTAACAAATAAACATGCACCGACAAATACAAATAATTATTCAAAATATCACAAAATTGCACACCAAGGAAAATAATTTTATTTTTGAAATTTTTTGGGAGTAATTCTCATATAGGGCAAAAATCACGTGCTTACATTAATATGAAGTTGTTTGTTCATGTTAAATCCCCCATCTACTAAATTCACCCTTACATGTTTTATTTCGAATTAATTACTTCATGTTTTATCCTTATTGCCATTAAACTCCTATGTGCCTTAATTGAGGTTTTGAGCAGCTTCGTATTATGTGTTATGACTTGCGTGTATGTCCGAGTTTAGTTTTAGGATGATTCGATAACAATTTGGAAGAAGGCTTCCTATTTTAGAAGCTTAAGTGGTAAGAGCTGACCAAAAAATTTCATTTTGTACACTTCAAAATGGTGTTTTGAAGATTCCAATAGATTCATACAGTGATTTTGGACTTAGGCATGCATCCATATTTGGATTTGGAGGTCCTAGGGTAATTTGAAGCATTTCGGCGAAAATTGGAAAGTTAAAGTTTTGGAAGGTTGAGATGGTTTGACCGAGAGTTGAATTTAGTGGTATCGGGGTCGGAATGTGATTTCGATAGTTGGATTAGCTCCTTCATGTCATTTGGAACTTGCATGCAAAATTCGATGTTATTTCGGGTTTATTTGATATGTTTCGGCGCGAGTTTGGAAGTTGGAAGATTTGAAAGTTCATAAGTTTGATTCGTGGTGCGATTCATAGTTTAGACATTGTTTGATGTGATTTGAGGCCTAGAGAAAGTCCACATCATGTTATGGAACTTGTTGGCATGTTTTGACGGAGTCCGAGGGGCCTCGGGTGTGTTTCAAATGGGCTACGGGCTATTTCCTTCTATTTTTGGACTGCTGATTGCTGGTACATTGCATCTTTCATCGCGTTTGCGATGAAGCAATCATGTTTGCATAGTATAATTGGGAGGTAGGCAGCAATTTCGCTTCACATTAGCATTTGGTGGTCCGTGATTGCATAGAGGTAAGGCGGAAGAGGGCATCATGCAACTCTTCTTTTCGCATTCGCGAGTACACAGACACGTTCGCATAGGGTCTAAAGATTTGGTAAACGTGTTTACGAGCTTGATGTCGCGTTCGGGAAGCACGTTTTGGCAGCCTTCATTTTTCATCTCCGCTATCGCGATGTATTAATCACTAGGCAGAAAATATAAGAACTCTAATTTGAGGGTTAGCCATTTTTATCATTTTTGGAGTTGTAGACCTCGGATTTGGGAGAACGTGTTTACTGTGTTTCATGAATCCATTGTTATTTTCATCATTTAATTACTGAGTTAAGTTGGGTATTTGGGGAAAATTTGAAAAATCTTTCAAAAGTGTAAAATGATGATTTGAATGATCAATTGATATCGGAATTTGATAATTTTGGTATGGTTGAACTTGTATCACAATGGCTGCTCGGGTTTTGTAAATTTTGGCGGGTTCCAAGGTGGGGGCCCGAGGGGAGGGGGTTTACTTTAGGGTTGGCTTTTTATTTTTGTTAAAGATTGAAGCTTTATTATCCGGGATTATTTTCTATGAGTTTTATTTATGGTTTGAAGTTATTTTTGCTAGATTTCAGCTGCCCGTAGGTTGTTTAACTCGAGAAGGTCATTTTTGAGTGTCATTCTAACTTCTTTGAGTTAAGTATCTTGACTAAATTTGTGTTGGGAGCTACCCCTTGCGATATGAGTCTTTAGTGCTAATTATGTCATGTGACGGCCGTGTGTGCGAGGTGACAAGTATATGCTCATGCTTATTTGTGGAAATTTGGTCGTCTAGGGCTCTTAGGTTCTTATGTCCATTAATATGAAGTTTTTTGTTCATGTTAAGTCCCCCATCTACTAAATTCACCCTTACATGTTTTATTTGAAATTAATTGCTTCATGTTTTATCCTTATTACCGATTAAACTCTTATGTGCCTTATTTGATTTTTCGATTAGCTGTATATTATGTGTTATGACTTGCGTGTATGGCTTAGTTTAGTTTTCGGATAATTTGAGAACAATTTGGAAGAATGATTCCTATTTTAGAAGCTTAAGTGGTAAGAGTTGCCCAGAATTTTTCTTTTTGTATATACGACTTCGAAATGGTATTTTGATGATTCCAATAGATTCATACGGTGATTTTGGGCTTAGGTGTGCATCCATATTTGGATTTGGAGGTCCTAGGGTAATTTGAAGCATTTCGATGAAAAATGGAAAGTTGAAGTTTTGGAAGGTTGAGATGGTTTGACCGAGAGCTGAATTTGGTGGTATCGGGGTTGGAATGCGATTCCAAGAGTTGGATTAGCTCTGTTATGTCATTTGGAACTTGCATGCAAAATTCGACGTTCTTTCGGGTTTATTTGATATGTTTCGGCACGAGCTTTGGAAGTTGGAAGATTTGAAATTTCATAGGTTTGATTCGTGGTGAGATTCACATTTTTGACATAATTTGATGTGATTTGAGGCCTCGAGATGGTCCACGTCATGTTATGGAACTTGTTGGCATGTTTTGACGGGGTCCAAGGGGCCTCGGGTGTGTTTCAGATGGGATACAGGCTATTTCCTTATATTTTTGGACTACTGATTGCTGGTATCTAGTGTCCTTCATTGCGTTCGCGATGAACCAATCGTGTTCGCATAGTGTAATTGGGAGACAGACAACTATTTCCCTTCGCATTCGCATCTGGTGGTCCGTTATCGCATAGAGGTAAGGCGGAAGAGGGCATCAGGCAACTCTTCTTATTGTGTTCGCGAGTACACATATGCTTAGCATAGGGTTTGAGGATTTGGTCAGCGCATTCGCGAGCTTGATGTCACATTCGCAAAGCACGTTTTGGCAGGTTTTGTATCAGAATAGTTGTTCAGGTTTTGTAAATTTTGGCGGGTTCCAAGGTGGTGGCCCGGGGGGGGGGGTTACTTTAGGGTTGACTTTTTAGTTTTGTTAAAGATTGAAGATTTATTATTCGAAATTATTTTATATGAGTTTTATTTATGATTTGAAGTTATTTTTGCTAGATTTCAGCCGTCCGTAAGTTGTTTCACTCAAGAAGGTCATTTTAGAGTGTCATTCTAGCTTCTTTGAGGCAAGTAGCTTTCCTAACTTTGTGTTGGGAGCTACCCCTTACGAATTGAGTCTTTACTGCTAATTGTTTCATGTGAAGGCCATGTGTGCGAGGTAAATTTTGCCATTTAGGGCTCTTAGGTTCTTATGTCTATTAATATGAAGTTGTTTGTTCATGTTAAATTCCCCATCTATTACATTCACCCTTACATGTTTTATTTGAATTAATTGCTTCATGTTTTATCCTTATTGCCGATTAAACACTTATGTGTCATAACTGAGGTTTCTAATAGCTTCGTATTATATGTTATGACTTGCGTGTATGACCGAGTTTAGTTTTCGGATGATTCGAGAACAATTTAGAAGAAGAATTACTATTTTAGAAGCTTAAGTGCTAAAAGTTAACTAGAATTTATTTTGTATAGATGACTTTGAAATGGTGTTTTGATGATTCCAATAGATTCATACGGTGATTTTGGGCTTAGGCGTGCGTCCATATTTGGATTTGGAGGTCCTAGGGTAATTTGAAGCATTTCGGCGAAAATTGGAATTTAGAAGGTTGAGATGGTTTGACCGAGAGTTGAATTTAGTGGTATCGGGGTTGGAATGTGATTCCGAGAGTTGGATTAGCTCCGTCATGTCATTTGGAACTTGCATGCAAAATTCGACGTCATTTCGGGTTTATTTGATATGTTTCAGCATGAGCTTTGGAAGTTGGAAGATTTGAAAGTTCATAAGTTTTATTCGTGGTGCGATTCGTAGTTTCGGCATTGTTTGATGTGAGTTGAGGCCTAAAGAAGGTCCATGTCATGCTATGGAACTTGTTGGCATGTTTTGACGGGGTCCGAGGAGACTCGGGTGTGTTTTAGATGGGCTACGGGCTATTTCCTTCTATTTTTAGACTGTTGATTGATGGTATCTGGTGTCCTTCATCGCATTCGTGATGAAGCAATCACGTTCGCATATTGTAATTAGGAGGCAGGTAGCAATTTACCTTCGCATTTGCATCTGGTGGTCCACGATCGCGTAGAGGTAAGGCGGAAGAGGGCTTTAGGCGACTCTTCTTTTCGCGTTCGCGAGTACACAGATATGTTTTCATAGGGTCTGAAGATTTGGTCAACGCACTCGCGAGCTTGATGTCGCACTCGAGAAGCACATTTTTGCAGCCTTCATTTTTGTTCTCCGTGATTGCGATGTATTAATCACTAGGCAGAAAATATAAGAACTCTATTTCGAGGGTTAGCCATTTTTTATCATTTTTGGAGTTGTAGACCATAGATTTGGGAGATTCATCGTGGGTATTTCAAGCAATTCAGTCGGGTAAGTATTCTTTACCCAAATTTTATTATGTTTCATGAATCCATTATTATTTTCATCATTTAATTAGTGAGTTAAGTTGGGAATTTGGGGAAAATTTGAAAAAACTTTCAAAAGTGTAAAATGATAATTTGAAGGATGAATTGATATCCGAATTCGATAATTTTGGTATGGTTGAAATCGTATCGGAATGGCTGTTCGGGTTTAGTGTATTTTTACAGGTTAAAAGGTGCGGGCCCGGGGGGGGGGGGGGGGATTTAGGGTTGACTTTTTAGTTTTGCTAAAGATTGAAGCTTTATTATCCGGAATTATTTTCTATGTGTTTATTATGATTTGAAGTTATTTTTGCTAGATTTCAGTCGTCTGTAGGTTGTTTCACTCGAGAAGGTCATTTTAGAGTGTCATATGTGCTCAGGCTTGTTTGTGGAAATTTGACTGTTTAGGGCTCTTAGGTTCTTATGTATATTAATATGTACTTGTTTGTTCATGTTAAATCCCCCATCTACTAAATTCACCCTTACATGTTTTATTTCGAATTAACAGCTTCATGTTTTATCCTTATTGTCGATGAAACTCATATGTGCCATAACTGAAGTTTCAAGCAGCTTCATATTATGTGTTATGACTTGCGTGTATGTCCGAGTTAAGTTTTCGGATGATTCGAGAACAATTTGGAAGAAGGATTCCTATTTTAAAAGCTTAAGTGGTAAGAACTGACCAGAATTTTTCATTTGTATAGGCGACTTCGAAATGGTGTTTTGATGATTCCAATAGATTCATGCGGTTATTTTGGACTTAGGTGTGCGTCCATAATTGGATTTGGAGGTCCTTGGGTAATTTGAAGCATTTCGGCGAAAATTTAAAAATTGAAGTTTTGGAAGGTTGAGATGGTTTGACCGAGAGTTGACTTTGGTGGTATCGGGGTCGGAATGCACTTTCGAGATTTGGATTAGCTCCGTCATGTCATTTGGAACTTGCATGTAAAATTCGACATCATTTCGGGTTTATTTGATATGTTTTGGCACGAGCTTTAGAAGTTGGAAGATTTGAAAGTTCATAAGTTTTATTCGTGCTGTGATTCGTAGTTTCGACGTTGTTTGTTGTGATTTTTGGCCTTGAGAAGGTTAACGTCATGTTATGGAACTTGTTGGCATGTTTTGACAGGGTCCAAGGGGCCTCGGGTGTATTTCAGATGGGCTACGAGCTATTTCCTACTATTTTTGGACTACTGATTGCTGGTATCTGGTGTCCTTCATCGCGTTTGCGATGAAGCAATCATGTTCGCATAGTGTAATTGGGAGGCAGGCAGTGTTTCGACCAAAACACTCACGCAAGTGCACGCGATCGACAAGTAATATAGTAGTAAGTAGAGTATCGTTCCCACGAGGAATTGTGATCAACTTATCGACTGATGTAGAGTCAAACAATTATCAATTCAAGTTAAATTATCACAAAATATATAAAGAACCAATTTACAACGTACTTAATAATTGCACAATAATTCAACACAAAATTACTACACCAATTTCACAATATTTCGATAACAATTTGGGTAAATATATTCCCGGGTCATGGACTTGCTAGAAATTATGCTACTATTTTAGCTTTAGATTAATTAATTGAATTATCCGGGTTATTGATTATAGGTTTAATAATATTCATAAGAATCTTTCGAGTTCTTATGCATCTATTCAAGTTAAACTAATACCTATATGTCTATGGTATTAATATTAGCAAGAATGCATTTACAACTCCTATTTTTCAACCAAACAAGGCAATTAAGTATATGTCTATCTTAATTGCAAATCTTTCACCCGATGCCCAGGATTCGGATCTTGCTCTATTTGATTCTATATGCAATCAAGAATTTCCTTTTTCAAGTTTAACTCAAGATTCGTAAATAATATTTCACTGTTAGCTACGTAGTAAAATAATTAGAAGCAGAATCAAATAAACAACCCATAACGATAGATTCAAGATCTTCAATCTAAACTTCAAATAACATATTTATCTAACATCCATGACCCAAGAATATTAGAGTATTTAGCTACTCATAATTATACAGATAACAACAATAAAAATCTTTAAACATAATATACATAAATACTAAGAGAAGGTTTAGAAAAACTCTTTCAATCTTTGCTCCAAGTTGATGTTCCTATTGATTTTTGATAGTTGAAGATGAGTTTCCTCCTCCTTCTCTCTCTAAAAATCAGCTCTTCCCCTCTTCTTCTGCTTAACTCCAATAATGGAGTTCTTGCTTTATGTAAATTGAGTGGGATTAAGAAGAAATTCCAATTTTACCCCTTTAAACAACCTTTCCCAAAATCTGGACTAGCGCGGCCGCGCATCTGACCGCGCTAGTCCAGTTGTCCCATATTCTTGATTCTTTTCTTGTTCTTCCACTCTAATTAATTTCGAGGGGTTTTTCATTTTTTGCTCCAAAATGGTTCCAATCATATTTGATTTACGTAATATACGCTTCTTTACCTGAAATGTATACAATTCACTATTAAAGCCCATAATTCATCAATTAATCACAATATATCATTGGAATATCATCAAGCAGAAGCATAAACAATAGCTAAATCACCCAGATTTCGCTTATTATCAACACTCCACACTTAATCCATTGCTAGTCCTCGAGCAATCAAACTATTATATTAGAACTATCTCTAAAGATCCCTTCACTCAACTATTTCCCTTAACGCATTACACCGAGAACAATATACATATGTTGCTCCTAGCAGTGAACAATCCTAGCTTTAAAGTTTAATCTCAAGTGCCATGCATATTCAAACTTCATAAACTTGCTCTTTACAGAAGTCAAGATTTTCTTTTCTGTCACAATTCATATGCCCTCACAATTACATTAACAAAGACCGAGTTCAATCCCCCACATTCAATTCATATATTCACATATATCAAGGAAATCATTCACTCTCACAAAAGAAGTCACATGCATGCAATTGGTACCATAAGCTTGCCCTTAATGTAAATCTCTACTAATGTAGGCTAGCTCAATCCAAAATCAATTAGAACTGTTTCATGATTGTAATGAGGGCTAAGGGACGGGTAGGATGTATTTAGGAATAGTGACTCAACCCCTAAGCACTTTAACACATCACACCCACAAATATTCAGCATAAATTCTTCAACCTACTTCTCATTTATACACAATGTCATCCCACAAATACGCCCTTCTTCTTGAAGCACTCTATTAATTCATTCCCACTAACTAGAGCAAAACACATTGTAATTTTTCTTGTCACTCAATTTCTGCTAGTGGTGTATTCATTTACAACATCAGTGCACCTTTCATCCTTTTATTGGTTCCACTCAAAAGCCACCCCACACTTATTTCCTTCTTACTTCTTTTAGCGTTCTTCTCACAATTAAAGTGCTTTAAGAGGTAAAAGGATCAAAACACTGTCAATTAAGAACAAAAGTGTATAGGCTTGTAATGCGGGTGCCAAACAAAAGTCTAAAGGTTCAAAAGGGTTAACTAGGGATAAATTTTATTTGTGATAAGCAATTAAGCTCAAAAAGGGCAAAGAAAGCCTAACATCATTTTTCAAATCGAGCATCACCTAATATTTCACTTTAATTCACATACCGGGCAAGTTCTAGACACAAATACAATGCATGGACTACACAAATACTCACCACACATGGCATATGACTCATTCCAGATCAGCTCATCAAGACACTCTATTATGAGCATTCAATTCAGTACAAACATACAATTTAAGGCACTTTCGGTGAGATTCAACAATTAAGACTAAGCGTTACACTCTAAGTTCTATTGTGTTCAGGTGTGTCAACGCTATGAGTTCTCTTCTATATATGCTAACTGAAAAACTACATATGCCCGGTTCAAAATAAACCCTTGGAAAAGAACCGTGGCTTAAAGAAAAACCAAGGGAGATTTGTTATACTACCTAAAAATACCAAAAATAAAAACAAAAATCTTTTTGTTGTTTTCAATAAGCTCAGTCCCTCAAGAACTCCTATCCAAAAGAATCTGTCATCGGGCCGCGCCAATATTACTACTAAAAAAACCAAAACAATATGTTTTAAGCACAATTACTCCAACAATACTAAATCACCAAAACATTTAAAAACAAAAGTGAAATAATCACGCAATCCCAAAACATTATATATTGTACCACACCACCAAAACATTCCAACAATCCAAAACAATTAAAACAACCTAAAAATCCATAATAATTACTACCATCCTTCCACCCCACTCTTAAACGTAAGGCATGTCCCCATGACTTTCATTTCTAAAAAGAAAAGAGACAAAGATACTTCCCCGAAACTTCATTCCTGATCTGAGACAGTGTCAGGATTCACATTACATGCACGCCCCAATGCTCTGAGCCAACCCATAAATTTTTTCTCCGACTTGACTTGTCGGTCAGCTATCTCCTCCACACGGTTGCCCAACCTAGTCATAGTGATGCGAATATCCTCCACGTCTTTTTCCAATGTGTTTTGACGAGGCAATCTGGTAGATCGGGAAGATGAAGCTGCTCGTGATAATGTTGCTGCTGGTGCTGCTTGTGATGCTGATCTTGACAGTCTCGCAGTTGATGACAGTCTTGCAGCTGATGCATGGGGTGCTTCTGGCTGCGCCTCACTTTCAACATTCATTGCCTCATTTTCCTCCTCACCATCATCGTCGTCATCATCATCAGAGCTGCTTGATTCTACCACCTCTACTACCTCCGGCTCTTTCCCCGTTGTCACTTTATCAGCTCGGAACTTGCTTTCCTTTTCAACCAACCCATCAGCAGGTTGATATTCTGGCACACTAGCAGCCCTGCATAGTTGAGTAACTAGTGAAGGGAAGAAGAATCCATACCTCTTGATTTTGCAGCGAGTGAACATCTCATCATACATGATTTTAGCTACGTCAAAGTCGTGACCATTAACAAAACACCAGACAAGACAAGCTCGGGGTCCATTGACTTCCGTTTTATTGTGTGATGGGATCAATCGGGCGCATATGAGATGCAACCAGCACTTTGCTTCAAATGTGAGTGCATTAGAATGAAATTTCTGCCCGTAAGTCATCCAGGAAATTTCCTTGCCAGGTGCCAAAATGGTCTCAAAGAATCTTTCCCAAATTTCGTATGTGGGTGCCTTACCATAGTAATAGAAGTCATTATGCTCCTCTGGAGGTGCAGGCAGCTGATAAGCAGTACGAATTGCCTCAAGTGAAGCATTCACTGCTCTTTGGCGCACTGTGACTATTCCATTTGTATGCTCTGGAGCATTGGCATAAAATTCTCTTACAACCATGAGATTTGCCTCACCTGGTTCGTTGACGAATGTGTGTAAGCCCCTTCTCAGCAACTCATCGTGCATATGAGGGCACAACCGCTGAAGTTTTCTCATGTCAACACCTCTTTCAGGAATTGGTTTCTTTTCAGCTTTTTCTACAAATCGGTCCTGAGCTTTGGCCGAAACAAATCTTGTATTATCAAATGGGCGTGCAATTGCTGCCTCTCGTGACCTAGCTCTGCCTGCTTGGTTGCTTGAGGAAGGACCTGTGGTACGTCTTTTTCTGGAGTTAGTCATTATACCTGCAAGACAATAACATATTAACATAGCCCAATCCAAAATTCGCGGCTCAATGGGGTTACTTAGACTTCACACTCATCATTGGTCACAAACTACATTTTCTTATTCATGGGGGCTTTTTCACAAACATATTGCATGCATTGTATTATCATAACCCCTTTTACACTTGTTAGAACAATAATCACCCTTATTCACCCATAAAACATCACCAATCAAGTGGTTCTCCTCCGCGCACTCATCAACCAACAATACCCCCAAGTATTTCACTAATTTATACATACAATTTATGTACAATTAACACAACATATGTATAAACACTTCAATAGAAATTCGAAAAATAGCAATAAAAATAAAACTAAATTATCACTAACATTATTCTCTGTAAAAAAGAACTATACGAGAATAGTTCACTATTATTACACAATACCCATCAATACTATCATTATATTTACTTAAAACATAAAAAAAATCTGGAAAATAACAAGAAAAATAAAAGAAGAGAATAACTTAGAACTTAAAACTAATTTCTTACTAACATTTCAACTTATAATATCAACACCATTCTTAGAAACCAACTTTAACAACTATAACTACTTTATTTGCATATAAACAAAAATCTGAAAAAGGAGAAAAAAAAATAGAAAAATAAAAGAAAACAAAACAAGAATTCATACCTTTGTTGGAAGAGAATGGTAAAGAAGATGAATGTGAAGATAGAAAAGAAGATTTGATGGGGATTGTTTGGGAGAAAATGGTGAAGAAAAAATGGTGGAAGAAAAGTTTGGAGAAGAGAAGGGTTTTGAAGAGGGGACATTGGGTTAGAGAGAGAGATAATTTGTTGGAATGGGGGTTTTTTGGGGAGAGGGACGTTCAGATAAGGGTAATTAGGGGGGTAGGATAGTAATTTAATTAACAAATTAAAACAAAAAACACGGTCAAATAAAAAAAACGAAAAATTTCACTGAACTAGCGCGGTCAAATGCGCGGCCGCGCTAGTCAGGTGCGCGGCAAAGACAGAGAGCACCCCAAAGTAGCGCGGTCAAATGTGCGGTCAGGTGCGCGGCCGCGCACCTAAGCGATTTCTGATTTTTTTTCAATTCATAGCATCAGCCCTCGTTCACCTGTATTTATTAGTACACAATAAACATCATAATCAAAAATACCATGATCGTTGGGTTGCCTCCCAACCAGCGCCTTATTTTACGTCGCGGCACGACGCCATATTGCATTATACATCAATTAAATCTACTGAGGTTTTGTGACGTTGAATGCCACCACCCCAATAATGTTTAATTCGTTGCCCATTTACCAAGAAAGTACCACTTGAATTTGTGTCTCGTAATTCAACTGTTCCATGAGGAGTCACACTTACTACAACGAAAGGGCCTGCCCAACGAGACTTAAGATTTCCTGGAAAAAGCTTTAACCTTGAATTAAACAGAAGAACTTCTTGACCCGGAACAAACTCACGATGTTGGATGTGCTTATCATGCCACCTCTTGGTTCTTTCTTTATATAACTTGGCATTTTCATAAGCATGCAACCGAAACTCATCAAGTTCATTGAGTTGTAGCAGTCTTTTTTCACCGGCTAAGTCCATATCCATATTTAGCTTTTTGATTGCCCAATAAGCTTTGTGTTCTAGCTCAATAGGCAAATGACATGCCTTTCAATAAACCAACATGCCTTTCCATAAACCAACCTGTATGGAGAAGTACCTATTGGAGCCTTGTATGCAGTTCGGTAAGCCCACAATGCATCTTCTAACTTACAGGACCAGTCCTTCCTATTTGCGCTCACAGTTTTCTCCAAAATCTGTTTTACTTCCCTGTTTGACACTTCAACTTGACCACTCGTTTGAGGGTGATATGCAGTAGCAACCTTGTGTTTCACACCATATTTTGCTAGGACATTTTTCAACAATTTGTTGCAAAAGTGTGTTCCTCCATCACTTATCAACACTCTTGGAGTTCCAAAGCGTGTGAAAATGTGCTTCTTTACGAAAGTTACCACTACCTTCGCATCATTAGTAGGAAGAGCAATGGCCTCAACCCACTTAGACACATAATCAACTGCAACCAAAATATATCTATGCCCATTAGAATATGGAAATGGTCCCATGAAATCTATTTCCCAGACATCAAAGAGTTCTACCGCCAAAATATTTTGTAAAGGCATCTCGTGCTTCTTCGTGATCGTTCCGGTTCTTTGGCACCTGTCACAATTTTTAACAAAAGCATGTGCATCTTTAAATAATTTTGGCCAGTAAAAACTTGATTGCAAAACCTTTTGTGCAGTTCTGTCTCCCCCATGATGACCTCCATAAAGAGAAGAATGACAGTCATGCAATAATGCAATATTGCATTCATCTCCTCCTCAGGGACACACCTTCTTACCAATTGATCTGCGCATTGCTTATATAGAAAAGGCTCATCCCACATGTAGAATCTCACATCATGTATGAACCTTCTTCTATGGTAAGCTGTGAATTCTGGTGGAGTCACCCCACTTGCAATGAAATTCACATAATCAACATACCACGGGGTTTCATCCAAAGTGATAGCTAGCAAATGTTTGTTAGGGAATGTTTCTTTGATTGATTCTCCTTCAGTGACATGGCCTCTATTTTCCAGCCTGGATAAATGATCTGCAACCTGATTCTCTGTTCCCTTTCGATCTCAAATCTCCAAATCAAATTCCTGCAAAAGAAGAACCCATCGAATTAACCTTGGCTTGGCATCTTTCTTTGCAAATAAATACCTTATAGCGGAGTGATCTGTGTAAACTATGACTTTTGTCCCCACTAGATAGGATCTAAACTTATCAAATGCCCATACTACTGCGAGCAACTCTTTTTCAGTAACAGTGTAATTCATTTGAGATGAATTAAGAGTTCTACTCGCATAGTGAATGGAACAAAATATTTTCTCCTTCCGCTGCCCCAAAACAGCTCCAATGGCTATATCACTTGCATCACACATCAATTCAAATGGAAGTTTCCAATCTGGAGAAATGATAATCGGTGCAGTAACTAATCTTTGTTCAGGTCATCAAATACTTTCAGACAAGCATCATCAAACTTGAAAGATGTATCTTTCTCAAGAAGCCTGCACAAAAGAGATGAGATTTTTGAAAAATCCTTGATGAAACGACGGTAAAATCCCGCATGGCCTAAGAAACTGCGAATGCCTGTAACGGATGTTGATGGAGGTAATTTTTTGATTACTTCCACCTTTGCTTTATCCACTTGCAATCCATTCTTAGACACTTTATGCCCTAAGACTATGCCTTCACGTACCATGAAATGGCATTTTTCCCAATTTAGTACCAAATTTGTTTCTTCACACCTAGAAAGGACCTTATCAAGATTCATTAAACATTCATCAAAAGAACATCCAAATACAGAAAAATCATCCATAAATACTTCCACAAATATTTCAACCATATCAGTGAAAATAGCCATCATAGACCTTTGAAAAGTCGCAGGTGCATTGCAAAGACCAAATGTCATTCTTTTAAATGCATATGTCCTATAGGGGCATGTAAATGTGGTCTTTTCTTGGTCTTCTGGGGCTATAACAATTTGATTATATCCCGAGTAGCCATCCAAAAAACAGTAGTATTCCTGCCCGACTAATCTATCAAGCATTTGGTCAATGAAGGGAAGGGGAAAATGGTCTTTCCGGGTGGCATTATTCAATTTTCTATAATCTATGCAAATCCTCCACCCAGTAACAGTTCCAATGGGAATCAAATCATTATTTTCATTTGTTACTACGGTCATTCCTCCTTTCTTTGGAACACATTGGACTGGACTTACCCATTTGCTATCAGATATTGGAAATACAATACATGCATCAAGCCATTTAATCACTTCTTTTCTTACCACCTCTTTCATGTTCGGATTTAGGCGGCGTTGTTGTTCTATGCTTGGCTTGTGCTCTTCCTCCATGTGAATTTTATGCAAGCAAAAAGCTGGACTAATACCTCTTATGTCGGACATTGTCCATCCAATTGCTCTTTTATGCTCATGTAGTACTCTTAACAATTTCTCCTCCTGCAATTCAGACAAGTCAACCGAAATAATAACAGGTAACGTTTCAGAACTGCCCAAATAAGCATAATGAAGATGAGAAGGTAAAAGCTTTAATTCCAATTTGGGAGCTTCTTCAACTGAGGGCTTCAGAGGAGGACCATCTGGCCTGTTCATCGGTTCAAAGGGATTAAAACCTTTTATATATTCACATGTTGCATTCAAATTATGTTTCATCTCCTCAACCTCATCATCAATCTCTAAACTTTCAAACAACACAAATGTTTTTTCTAAAGAATACTACAAATATACACTTAAGGTAACAAGTTGTTCATCAATCTCCATGACAGATATCATAGACAATTCTTCATACTGCTGAGGAAGTTTAATTGCTTTATATACATTAAAAACAGCTTCCTCGTTGTCAACTCTCATGATCATTTTTCCTTCTCTTACTTTAATTATAGAATCACCTGTAGACAAGAGAGGTCTTCCCAATATTATAGGAACTTTTTCATCGGCCTGAAAATCCAAGATAATGAAATCAGCTGGGAAAATAAATTTCCCAATTTTCAGTAGCACATCTTCTATCACCCCTTCCGGGTAAGCTAAGGACCTGTCTGCTAGTTGTAACATCACTGTGGTGGGTTTTGGAGCTCCCAAACCCAATTGTTTATACAAAGACAATGGCATCAAATTTATTCTTGCTCCCAAATCACAAAGTGCATGACCTGCGTCAACATTGCCTATTCATACAGGGATAGTAAAGCTGCCAGGGTCCTTAAGCTTTTGAGGAAGCTTATTTTGGACCCTTGAAGTGCACTCTTCAGTAAGTGCAACTGTTTCAAATTCAGTCAGTCTCCTCTTGTTAGCCACAATGTCTTTTATGTATTTGGCATATTTTGGAATATCACGAATCACATCTACCAACGGAATATTCAATTGAATCTGACTCAACATAAAGAGAAATTTGTTGAACATGTGATCGTCATTTTATTTCTGCAATCTTTGTGGAAATGGTGGTGGTGGTCTTGGAATATTTACAGGTGCTGAATTTGTATCATCTTTCCTTACTTCCTGTGTTGCTTTGGGAATTAATTCACCTTCAGGTATTTGCTTGTTCTTTTTCTTTGATGAAACTTCTTCTAACTCCCTTCCTGTTCTAAGTGTAATTGCACTCACTTGAGGATTTTTCTCTGTATCACCAGGAAGTGCCCCTGCAGGTCTAGTATTTTGATTTGCAGCCAATTGTCCCATTTGCCTTTCAAGATTTCTGAAGTCCGTTTTGAGTTGTTGATTGTCTTGCAAAATTTTTTTTAATAAATCATTTGTACTTTCTTCTGCCTGTTGTGGTGGCCTTTGAGGTTGATTAAAATTTCCTTGGGGTCTATATTGATTCTGATTTGATTGATTTCCACCCCAAGAGAAATTAGGATGATTCCTCCAATTTGCATTGTAAGTGTTCCCATATTGTGCCTGTTGGTTCATCAACCCTCTGCTTTGTTGCCCCACATAATAAATAGATTCAGGATTCGTTGGGCACATATCACTTGTGTGATTATCTCCACACATTTCACAACAAACTGACATTTGTTGAACCTACTGCATTGGTTGTGATGGTCCATTGTCATTCTGGTCATTTGATTTGCCAATTTTGCTAAATCTGCTCTCATTGCGGAAATGTCATCCAGTTCAAGTAACCCTGCTTTCTGTTTCATTGCTCTCCTTGGTTCTCCTTCACCTTGCCAATTATGATTATTAGCAGTAAAGTTATTTAGCAGAAGTTGTATTTCACTGTATGGTTTTGCCATGCAACTACCTCCACAAGCTGAATCAAGATTCATTTTGGAAGTTTAGTCCAATCCATCAACAAAAGTATGACCCAGTACTTCATCAGTTTGACAATGATGAGGACAATCCCGAAGTAGTTTCTTGTATCTTTCCCAGTCTTGGCGAAGAGTTTCACCATCCCGTTGTTCAAACCTAAGAATCTGACTCCGCAAAAACTTTGTCTTTTTGGTGGGAAAAAACTTGATTAGGAATTTTTTTGCTAAATCATCCCAATTGTGGATTGAATTAGCTGGCTCTTTTTGCAACCATTCTCTAGCATCCCCCAATAATGAAAAGGGAAATAAGGTCAGCCTGACATAATCCTTGGAAACATTTGGATAATTGTAAGTATCCGTTATTTCCAAAAAAATTGAATGTGCCTTTGTGGGTCCTCATGAGATAGACCAACATATTGCCCAGTGTACTGTATCAGCTGTACCATGTACTGTTTAAGCTCAAAGTGACCGGTGATTTCAGGCTTCACAATGGCCTAAGTCATATTAGCAAGGTTTGGCCTTGCTGTTTCTATCACCGCACGTTCTTGATTACCTGCCATCACTGTTGGATGTGGTTAACTTGAATGTCCAACTCTCTTTCTGTTTTGTTTCTAGCTTCCCACTCCTTCCTTGTTCTATGAATTGTTCGTTCAATTTCAGGATCAAAAGGGAAGAGGTTGTTTGTGCTTCTACTCCTCCGCATTCAAGAGAAGAGCCTGCGCAACACAAACAAAATAGATGGAAAATTTAGGTTTTTTATCAACACCTAATAAAAATTTTAAAACAGTCAAATAGCTAATTTCAAATTCCCCGGCAACGGCGCCAAAAACTTGTTTCGACCAAAACACTCACGCAAGTGCACGCGATCGACAAGTAATATAGTAGTAAGTAGAGTATCGTTCCCACGAGGAATTGTGATCAACTTATCGACTGATGTAGACTCAAACAATTATCAATTCAAGTTAAATTATCACAAAATATATAAAGAGCCAATTTACAACGTACTTAATAATTGCACAATAATTCAACACAAAATTACTACACCAATTTCACAATATTTCGATAACAATTTGGGTAAATATATTCTTGGGTCATGGACTTGCTAGAAATTATGCTACTATTTTAGCTTTAGATTAATTAATTGAATTATCCGGGTTATTGATTATAGGGTTAATAATATTCATAAGAATCTTTCGAGTTCTTATGCATCTATTCAAGTTAAACTAATACCTATATGTCTATGGTATTAATATTATCAAGAATGCATTTACAACTCCTATTTTTCAACCAAACAAGGCAATTAAGTATATGTCTATCTTAATTGCAAATCTTTCACCCGATGCCCAGGATTCGGATCTTGCTCTATTTGATTCTATATGTAATCAAGAATTTCCTTTTTCAAGTTTAACTCAAGATTCGTAAATAATATTTCACTGTTAGCTACGCAGTAAAATAATTAGAAGCAGAATCAAATAAACAACCCATAACGATAGATTCAAGATCTTCAATCTAAGCTTCAAATAACATATTTATCTAACATCCATGATCCAAGAATATTAGAGTATTTAGCTACTCATAATTATACAGATAACAACTATAAAAATCGTTAAACATAATATACGTAAATACTAAAAGAAGGTTTAGAAAAACTCTTTCAATCTTTGCTCCAAGTTGATGTTCCTATTAATTTTTTATAGTTGAAGATGAGTTTCCTCCTCCTTCTCTCTCTAAAAATCAGCTCTTCCCCTCTTCCTCTGCTTAACTCCAATAATGGAGTTCTTGCTTTATGTAAATTGAGTGGGATTCAGAAGAAATTCCAATTTTACCCCATTAAACAACCTTTCCCGAAATCTGGACTAGCGCGGCCGCGCATCTGAACGCGCTAGTCCAGTTGTCCCATATTCTTGATTCTTTTCTTGTTCTTCCACTCTAATTAATTCCGAGGGGTTTTTCATTTATTGCTCCAAAATGGTTCCAATCATATTTTATTTACGTAATATACGCTTCTTTACCTGAAATGTATACAATTCACTATTAAAGCCCATAATTCATTAATTAATCACAATATATCATTGGAATATCATCAAGCAGAAGCATAAACAATAGCTAAATCACCCAAATTTCGCTTATTATCAGGCAACAACTTCCCTTCGCATTCGCATCTGGTGGTCCGCAATCAAGTAGAGGTAAGGCGGTAGAGGGCATCAGGCGATCTTCTTTTCGCGTTCACGAGTACACAGACATGTTCGCATAGGGTATGAAGATTTGGTCAACGCATTCACGATCTTGATGTCTCATTCGCGAATCATGTTTTGGAAGCCTTCATTTATCTTCTCCGCGATCGCGATGTATTAATCACTAGGCAGAAAATATAAGAACTCTATTTTTACGATTAGCCATTTTTATCATTTTTTGAGTTGTAGACCTCGGATTTGGGAGATTTTTGTGGGTTTTTAAGCAATTCATTGGGGTATGTATTCTTTATCCGAATTTTATTATGTTTCATGAATCCATTGTTATTTGCATCATTTAATTAGTGAGTTAAGTTGGGAATTTGGGGAAAGTTTGCAAAATCTTTCAAAAGTGTAAAATGATGATTTGAATGCTGAATTGATATCGAAATTTGATAATTTTGGTATGGTTGAACTGGTATCAAAATGATTGTTTGGGTTTTGTGAATTTTTACGGGTTTCAAGGTGCGGGCCCGGGGGGAGGGAAGGGGGGTATTTGAAGTTATTTTGGCTAGTTTTCAGCCGTCCGTTGGTTGTTTCACTCGAGAAGATCATTTTAGAGTGTCATTCTTGCTTCTTTGAGGTAAGTATCTTGCCTAACTTTGTGTTGGGAGCTACCCCTTACGATTTGAGTATTTAGTGCTAATTGTGTCATGTGAAAGCTGTGTGTGCGAGGTGACAAGTACGTGCTCATGCTTATTTGTAGAAATTTGACCGTTTAGGGCTCTTAGGTTCTTATGTCTATTAATATGAAGTTGTTTGTTCATGTTAAATACCCTATCTACTAAACTCACCCTTACATGTTTTATTTTGAAGTAATTGTTTCATCTTTTATTCTTATTGCCGATTAAACTCTTATGTGCTTTAACTGAGGTATTTGCCTATTTTATTGCCATTCTATTCTTTCCTTAATTGTTTATCCTTGATTGAAGTGTCACGACCCCAGTTTGCCCTCCGTGAACCATCGTGATGGCATCTAGTCTCTACGACTAGGTAAGCCTAAATTGCGGAAGTAAACAATTTAAAACAGAAATAAGGCAATAACAGTGTTTAGATGTGCCGCTCGACATACACCATATACAAATCTCAAAACCAATATCCAATTCCAAGACCCGAAAACCCACGAATCATAAGCTAAGATCAATACTACATAGCTCTAACTCCGGAGTGTCTAATAAAAACAGGAAAGTACAGAAGGGCTAAATACTAAAAGCAGGAATATAAAGGGACTTCTCGGTCTGCGGACGCGGCAGATGTACCTTGAAGTCTCTAAAGCAGTCGCCTCCCTCGATGATAGTAGGCCTGAGTAGCGGTACCTAGATCTGCACATGAAAAACATGCGTAGAAGATGCATGAGTACACCATAGCAGTACTCAGTAAGTGCCAAGCCTAACCTCGGTTGGGTAGTGACGAGGAAGGTTAGGGCCCTGCTTAGGTTAAACAAATATAAAGATCAACAGTATAGGACGGAACAGTATAAATAAGTACAACAGTAAAATAACACAGGATAATCAGAATAACAACAACTATACAGAACAAAGTAAACGTGGAAAGGAAATACAACTCAGCACCAATAGTAACAATCGAGGATCTCCCAGGATACCGTCATGTAGTCCCATCTCTACATATCTAGTAAATCTCATGGGATACCATCCCGTAGTCCATCATATATATATATATGTCCGAAGGATATCCCGGGATCTCGTCCCGTAGTCCAACTCATAGTGCGCGGGGATCTACCGAAATCCCGTTCCGTAGTCCAAAATGTAAATACCCAGTACTGGGGGAATCTACCGGATGCATTCCCATAGTTCCATATAACTGTGCAGGGGGATCTACCGAGAATCTAACCCATAGTCTCAAAGTAAACAGACAAGGGGGAGCTACCGGAATCCCACATCCGTAGTCCCAAAATAAATACACAACAGCAACAGGAAGGTATACAGAAATGGCAAAATTTCATATTAAGGCAATAAGTGATTCTAGCCTAGCATGCTGCACAGAATTCAAGTAAGGCAGGTTAAATCAATTAAGTCACTTAGACATGCTTTCCTAAGCTAACAACAGGCTTAATAGTGCAAGAAATAGAAACATGAAAGGAAACATACTAGTAATTACTTAAGAAAACTGGATTTCCAACAATTAGCACAAGTACGCACTCGTCACCTCACGTACATGGCATTTCAATTACCAAATATACCAATCCTACGGGGAAGGTCCCCTACAGAAGGTTAGACTAGCCACTTACCTCAATGTCACGAACACAATTCACGATTCAACTATAGCTTTACCCTTGATTCCACTACCAATTCGCTCGTATCTAGTCACAAGTTACTTAATTACATCAATAAACGCTAAATGAATCAACCCCAATGCATGAAAATGAGTTTTCTAAAGTTTTACCCAAAAAGTCAAAAATCGCCCCCAGGCCTACATGGTCAAAACCCGAGGTTCGAACCAAAACCCGATTACCCATTCCCCCTCGAACCCAAATATATGATTTGTTTTGAAATCAGACCTCAAATCGAGGTCTAAACCCCCAATTTTTGCATAAACCTAGGTTCTACCCAAAACACCCCATTTCCCCCATGAAAATCATTGATTTTGAGTTGAAATCATGTTAAAAGATGTTAATAATTGAAGAAAACTAGTTAAAAATGACTTATAATTGATTTGGAGAAGAAGAAGCCTTTGAAAAATCGTCCTAGGGTGTTTATGTTTTGAGAGGATATGAAAAATGGGTTTAAAATCGGTTAAGTATAAAAGTTGCAGGTCGCAGGTATGGGAAATGCGAACAGGGGTTCGCAATTGTGAATCCCGGCCTCTGCTATGTTGGGAAATGCAAAACAGGGCTCACATTTGCGAACCCTTTAGGAAAATAGGACCTTCGCATTTGCGAACAACATGTCACATTGCGACCCAAGGCCAAACATGGATTTTCGCATTTGCAGAAGAATACTCGCATTTGCGAGCAAGCCAGGCCTAGGCTGTTTGCGATCCAGCCTTTGCATTTGCGAGCTCGCATTTGCGAGCCAGGCTTCGTAATGTGAAGCCTACAGGCCTGGGCACACCAACTAAAATTCTGCAATTTTCTAAGTTCAAAATGCACCCCGTGGCCTATCCAAAACTCACCCGAGCCCTTGGGGCTCCAATCTAAATATACACACAACCTCAAAAATATCTCACGGACTTATTCGTATACTCATATCACCAAAATAACATCAGAAACCTTGAATTAAACCTCAATATCAATGAAATTTCTCAAAACTTCTTTAAACACCGAACTTTCCAATTAAGGTTCGAATCACGTCAAACGGACTCTGTTTCTTACCAAACTTCACAGAATTATCTTAAAGCATATATAAGACTTGTACCGGGTGCCAGAACCAAAATACGGGCCCGATACCAACATGTTCTAATCAAAATTCATTTCTAAATCCTTTAAACAATTTCAGAAAACAATTTATTTTAAAAATTCATTTCTCTGGCTTGGGACCTCGGAATTCGATTCCGGGCATACGCCTCCGCATATCCTGCTCGGTCTCCCAATTCGCCTCCTCGACCGGCTGACCCTGCCACTGAACCTTCACTGATGCAATGTCCTTTGACCTCAGCTTTCTAACCTTTCTGTCCAATATTGCCACTGGCTCTTTAATATAAGATAGATCCTTGTCCAACTGGACTGAACTGAACTCCAACACGTGCGACAAATCATCGTGATACCTCCGGAGCATCGAAACATGAAATACAGGATGAAGTCCTGCCAAGCTGGGAGGTAAGGCAGCTCATAAGCAACCTCCCCCACACACCTCAATATCTCAAAAGGTCCAGTAAACCTCGGACTCAACTTTCCTTTCTTCCCGAATCTCATAACACCGTTCATAGGCCACACCCGAAGCAGAACCTACTCTCCAACCATATAGGAAACATCACGAACCTTCCGGTCCGCGTAACTCTTCTGTCTGGACTGGGCTGTATGGAGTCTATCCTAAATCACCTTAACCTTCTCTAAAGCATCCTGTACCAAGTCTGTGCCTAATAGTATAGCCTTACCCGGCTCAAACTAACCCACTGGAGATCTACACTGCCTCATATATAAAGCCTCATACGGTGCTATATGAATACTGAACTGATAGTTGTTGTTATAAGCAAACTCCGCCAATGCAAAGAACTGATCCCAAGACCCTCCAAACTCAATCACACACGCACGAAGCATATCCTCAAGAATCTGAATAGTGCGCTCGGACTGTCCATCCACCTGAGGGTGAAATGTTGTACTCAACTCCACCCGAGTACCTAACTCATGCTGAACAGCTCTCTAGAACCATGATGTAAAGTGGGTAACTCTATCTGAAATGATGGAAACCTGGATACTAATTGGAATTTTGGCATTTTTCGGTTGATAGGTGAGATTTTAATCTAAGGGTCGAAATGGAATTCTGGAAGTTACAATAGGTCCATTCTGTCATTTGGGATGTGTTTGCAAAATTTCAAGCCATTAGGATGTGGTTTGATAGACTTTTTGATTGAAAGCGGAATCTGGAAGATTTTGGAATTCTTAGGCTTGAATCCGAAGCAAATAAGGTGTTTTGATGTTGTTTTGAGCGTTCCGAAGGTTGGAACAAGTTTGAATGATGTTATGAAATATGTTGGCATGTTTGGTTGAGGTCTCGAGGGCCTCGGGTGAATTTCGGGTGGTTAATCAGAACATTTCAAGTTGAGAAAAGTTGTAGAAATCTGCTGTGAGTGTTGCAGACATATGGCCTTCGCGTTCGCGAGAAGGCTCTCGTGTTCGCCAATGGATGGGAAGTGAGGCTGTCATTTTGGCCTGTGTGTTCGCAATGTGGTTCCCGCATTAGTGAAGGTTGAGGTCCAGTGGTCATCGCGAACGCGACGAGGGTCCCGCATTCGCATAGAGTATTTGGAGTGGTTGGATCCCAGGAGCCCTGTTCTTCACGTTTGCATAGGTATAGCCGCGTTCACGAAGGTTGGGTCAGCTACAGCATCCCGTTAGCGAGGGTTCTTCCGCGTTCGCATAAGAGGATTTTTGGTCAATAGTATTTTGTGCTTCGCGAACGCGAGGCTTTGACCACGTTTACGAAGAAGGATTTCAAATCGCTGGGCAGAATGTTTAATAGGCCATTTTCGCGATTTTTGGCCTAAGTTCACCATTGTTGACTCAGTTTTGGAGCCTTTTGAGACAGATTGTAGAGGGAATCAAAGAGAACTTATTGTAGGTAAGAATTATGGACTTAATACTCGATCCTATTGTGATTTTTACCTAATTAAACATGAAATTTGGGAAATTTGAAGCCTAAATTGGGAGTTAGGGCTTGGAAACTTGAGACTTTAATCTAGGAATTTGAGGGGCCATTTGTGGTCGGATTTTTGGTATTCTTGGTATGTATGAACTCGTGGGAGGATAAGGTTTCTGTTAATGTAATTTTTATCGAATTTCGAAACATGGGCCCGGGGGTCGGGTTGGACCAATTTTGCGATTTTTGGTATAATTTGATTATTTTCGCTTGGGCTTCAATCCCTTAACATATTCTAATGTTATGATTCTGATTTTGGGTAGATTCAGCGAGAGTTGAGGCCGAGGTGAGAGGCAAAGGTGTTGCAGAGTAGTATTTTTTCCGGTTTGAGGTAAGTAACCATTGTAAATCTAAAACTGAGGGTACAAAACCCCAGTATTTTGTATTGTTTTGATAAATGAGGTGACGCACATGCTAGGTGACGAGTGTGTGGGCGTGCACCGGTAGGGATTGTGACTTAGTTCATCTCGTAGAGACTATTAAGCCACGTACTTGATTTGACATCTTATGATATCCCATGTTTTAGAAATTTATACTGTATTATGTGTTATGTGCCATGTTGGGGCCTTGTGCTGACCTATTGAGACCCTTAGGGGCATTTTTACTGTTTCCCTCACTCTATTTATTTGAAAGCATATCCCCAGTCATGTTTTACCGGTTTATTATTTAAAACTGGTTTTATCACTCTACTTCTTAAAATGTGAGAACTGTTTAGACTGAGTTCTTTGATTTCCACTGTTATGCCTGAGTGGCGGTGAGGTTAATGACTGAGAGAGGTTGAGGACCTAATGGTAAGGATTATAAAAATTACGGGTGGGGCTGCACGCCGCAGCAATATTATATGTATATATTATGGATCGGGGTGCACGCCGTAATGATATATATATATATTGGATCGGGGTGCACGCCGCAACAATATGACGCTTGGGCTGTAGGATCCCCTCCAGAGTCTGTACACCCTCATGAGCGTAGTCGACTATAAACTATGGATCGGGCTGCACGTCGTAGCGGTTATTATGATTATTACTATTATGAGATGTTATTGAGCTTGAGTGATGAGTGTGAGTACTGAGTGACGAGAGCTTAGTCACGAATGACTGAGAGGCTTGCCCGAGAGGCTATATTTATAAATGTTACCTTGCCCGAGGGGCCCATTTATGATATTTTTGCTAATTTCACTCTTCTTTTATAATGATCCTCTGTTGAAAACTGCCAAGTAAACGATTTCAAGGTATTTCAATTGAAACTGAAGCCTTATGAAGAAACTGATTTTTAAACTGTTGAGTTTGACTTGATATTCTGTTGTTTACTCTTTTATATGATTTTTAATTGCTCGGCACTGCTTTCAGACCTTATTTACTTTAATTTTCTTACTAAACTGGCGTACTCACGTTACTCCCTACACCTTGTGTGTAGATCTGCCCGAGCGGCAGAGTGAGGGTTCCCAGCATTTCCAGAGCTTATCAGAGATTGCAAGGTAGCTGCACGGTGTCCGCAGCCCTGCTTTCCTCCTTCCTATCCTGGTTTTTCTGCTTTTTTAGACTTGTTATGTATGAGACAGTCGGATCATTATATTTAGAGGTTTTAGACTCGTGACACCAGATGTTTGGGCTGTGTTGGTCTATTTTCTATAATGTTTTCCGCATATTTTAGTGATTCATGTGTTCCTTATGAAAATTAAGACTTAATTAAATGTTAGAAAAATGTTTTTATTAAAAGAAATTGATTGTGTTTACTTGTTGGGTTGGCTTGCCTAGTATTATGATAGGCGACATCACGATCGGGGATTTGGGGTCGTGACAACCCGTTTTTTGATATTATTAGACTGGCTTGCCTCAAATGGCAAGTTAATCTCGAGAGATGCGGACTAGATCTGGTTCAAAATCTCTTAGGTTGTGGTTGTTTCCATATGCGTTCATCCTAACCTCTGTGAGTATGAATATTTTTTGTATCTTTCAGTTAGGGTCTCATGTCTTTATTCGTACTAGATCTGGTCCGATTCTATTTGTTTTATTAAGGTTATACATGAATATAGGGATGTAAGACCCTGTAAGTTTGAAGAATTTCGGAACTACTATATATTGTCTTGATATGTATTTTCCTTAAAGTAAACCATTTTCGTTAAAAGTTGATAGATACATTTTATATGGTTGTGATAAGTTTTAAATTAAATACATGATATGTGGGAGTTTACAAATGAGGTTTTATTTATTGTAAGATTAGATTGTATTTTATCATAAGAAAAGTTATCCTTTTTCCGTTTTGAGAATTTACAGTACAAAAAGAATTTCTTTATTGTAAAGATATAAATTATTTTCTCAAAAGAAAAAGAAGGTAAATTCTTTTTACCATTTTATGAATTAAGGGTACGAAATTTTTTACTCTTTATATGAGATTAGGAAAATTAGAAGTTGAGAAAATATATGTATTTTTACATGGATATTTTAATGAAATAATAGTGTATGTATTTATTTTATATGGTACCACATGACCATGATAATAAAGTATATTATATTATGATATATAAAGTGCATTAAAAAGTGAGTAGTATTTTAAGTAATTTGAGATAATTTTTAATTACGTGGATAATTGATTAATTATCGGGTAATGGGTCATTACCTAGTTAGGGAATAAGATTTAACCCATCCCCCAACATGGCAATCATCCATTTACATTTAATGACAAAGTATTAAAGTTGCAAGGTGTCACACTTTGAGAAAGAAGTGTTACACCAAGCTAGAGATGTGGTGTCACGACCCCGGTTCGCCCTCTATGAACCCTCGTGACGACACCTAGTCACTACGACTAAGTAAGCTTAAAATGCGGATGATAAACCAAATTTGTGGAAGAAAAGAAAACAATTTAAAACAAAATTAGTGTGATAAAACAACATTTGAAAGTGCCACTCGGCATACATAGTACCAACTATCATAAACTATTACAGTTTTCCCAAAACCCGGAAACCCATGAATCACAAGCTACGAATAGAATAAAAATGCTCTAACTCCAGAATGTCGATATCAACAAAAAGATAAAAGGGCTATCACTACAAGATAGAGTGGAAAGGGGCTCCTCGGTCTGAGGACGCGACAAATATACCTCGAAGTCTCTGGAGCAGTCGCCTCACCTCAGGGGTGATAGGACTGAGTCTATGTACCTTGATCTGCACATGAAAAAAATCCATAGAAAGGGCATGAGTACACCACACCGGTACTCAGTAAGTGCCAAGCCTAACCTCGGTTGGGTAGTGACGAGAAAGGTCAAGGCCCTACTGAGATAATTAAAAATGTAAGGTACGATAGAATAAGGTAAGCAGCATAGTTGAAAGCAAACAATAAGAATTAAATACAGGAATATAAGGGACTCAATAACTGAAATAGAGGCAAAAGCAATCACAGGGAGATACCATTCTTTACAAAGATAATAACCGGAGATCTCTCAGTATCTCGAGGATTTCTTAGTATCCTCACTATATGCCAGGGATCTCTTGGTATCCCGAGGATCTCTTGGTATCCTCAATGTAAGATAGGGATCTCTTAGTATCCCAAGGATCTCTTGGTATCCTCAATGTAAGATAGGGATCTCTTGGTATCCCGAGTATCTCTCGGTATCATCAATATATGCTTGGGTTCTCTTGGTATTCCGAGGATCTCTTGGTATACTCAATGTATGATATAGATCTTTTGGTATCCTCAATATACGTGCTGGGAATATCTCGGTATCCTGCACTTTATCTCAAATCGTAAATGCGTACAGGGGATCTCCCGAGATGCCATACCGTAGTCCCAAAGTAAAATACACAACAATGGCACAAGGAATACTCAAATAAACTCAACTTCATAGAGAGGTAACACATACAATTCTAACCTAACATGCTTCATGTAATACTAATAAGGAAGTTAAAACAGATAAAGCAATTAAGTCAATTAGAAATGCTTCTCTAAACTAACAGCATGTTTAAAAGTGCAAGTAGAATAAATAGAAAGGGAAAACACAATTAAAGTTACTTAATGAAAACCGGATTTTCAGCAATTAGCACAAGTACGCACTCGTCACCTCACTTACAAGGCATTCAATCATCACAATACCAAATCCTAAGGGGAAAGTCCCCACAGAAGGTTAGGCAAGCCACTTACCTCGAACCGGCTTAAAATCACTCCGAAACCACGCTCTTGCAACGAGTACTCGACTCCAAATGGCTCGAATCTATTCAATTCAATTTCATAATGTAAATAACACTTCAAGTAACTGATTCTTCAAAGAAGTTCTAAGCTAATACGTGAAATTAGGTAAAATAACCAAAACGCCCTTCAGGCCCACGTCTCGAAATTGGGTAAAACTTATATTTTCAAAATCCTCATACTCTCACGAGTTCATGCATACAAAAATTATCCAAACTTAAGGTCAAATTCCCAATCAAAAACCGAATTTTAGGTCTAAGAACTTTCTTCCAACTTTTCCCCAATTTTCATCTCCAATCCGAAATTAAATGATGAAACTAACTATAGATTGATGAAATATAACTAGAACGGGTTAAAGAATGGTTACCCAATGATCTCCTCTTCAATTTCCTCTCAAAATTGCCCTCTCCCGAGCTCGAAATCGTATTTCCAACTTTTGAAACAAAACCCTCGAAATTTCATATTTCTGCCCAGCCGTTATTACATCTGCAGTCCAGGGACTGCTTCTGCGGTCCCGCTTTTGTGGAACAATTGTCGCATCTGTGACTTCTCACTTAAATCCCATCTTCCGCATATGTGGTTAACCCTTCGCAGATGCAGGGCTGCTTCTGCGGTCCCTGCTGGCTTCTCCTTTTTCTGCTTCTGCGGTCTCTTCGCCGCTTCTGCGGGACCCAAACCGCAGGTGCGGTTATGACAGAAAACCAGCTGAAGTTGCAACTGCAAACTCCAAAATCCTTCTGTCAACCATCTGAAATCATCCTGAGACCCCCGGGACCTCAACCAAAGGCACCATCAAGTCTTATACCACTGTCCAAACTTATACCAATCCTTAAAACACCTAAAACAACATCGAAATGACGAATCAACCACGGATTCAAGCCTAAGAACTCCAAAACTCTAGAAATACTCTTTCGATCAAAACGTCTTTCAAACCTAATCTGAATGACTTAAATTTTTGCACACACATCACATTCATCACTACGAAGCTACTCCAACTTCCGTAATTCCATTCCGACCCTCAGATTAAAATCTCACTATCAAACCAGAAACTTCAAAATTCGACCTTTCGGTATTTTAAGCCTAAATTAGCTACGGACCTCCAAAGCACAATCCGAACACGCCCCTAAGCCCGAAATCACCAAACGGAGCTAACGGAACCATCAGATTTCCATTCCAAGGCCATCTTTACACTATTCCAACTACGGTCAACTTTCCAACATTTAAGCTCTCATTTAGGGACTAAGTGTCCCAAAACTCTCCGAAACTCAAAATCGAACATCCCTGCAAATCAAAATAGCAGAAATAAACTTGGGGAAAGCAGTTAATAGGTGATCGGGGCGTAAATTCCTAAGACGACCTGGCAGGTCGTCACGTCCTCCTAAACTTAAACATTCGTTCGTCCTCAAACGAGAATAAAGATATACATGAAGTAGTGAAAATATGAGGGTAACGGCTGCGCATATCTTGCTCGGTCTCCTAGGTCGCCTCCTTGACCGGCTGACCCTACCACTGAACCTTTACTGATGCAATGTACTTTGACCTCAACTTTCTAACCTTCCTGTCCAATATTGTCACTGGCTCCTCAACATAGGATAGATCCCTGTCCAACTTGACTGAACTGAAATCCAACACGTGAGACGGATCACCGTGATACCTCTGGAGTATCGGAACATAAAATACCGGATGAACTCCTGCCAAGCTAGGAGGTAAGGCAAGCTCATAAGCAACCTCCCTAACACGCCTCAATATCTCAAAAAGGCCATTAAATCTCGAACTCAACTTTCCTTTCTTCCTGAATCTCATAACGCCCTTCAAAGGCGAGACCCGAAGCAGAACCCGCTCTCCAACCATATAGAAAACATCATGAACCTTCCGGTCTACGTAACTCTTCTGTCTGGACTAGGCTGTACGGAGTCTATCCTAAATCACCTTAACCTTCTCCAAAGCATCCTTAACCAAGTTGGTGCCTAATAATCTGGCCTCACCTGGCTCAAACCAACCCACCGGGGATCTACACCGTCTACCATATAAAGCCTCATACGGTGCTATCTAAATGCTGGACTGATAGCTGTTGTCGTAGGCAAACTCCGCCAATGGCAAGAACTGATCCCAAGACCCTCCAAATTCAATCACACAAGCACGAAGCTTATCCTCAAGAATCTGAATAGTACTCTCGGATTGTCCGTCCGTTTGAGGGTGAAATGATGTACTCAACTCTACCCAAGTACCCAACTCAAGCTGAATAGCTCTCCAGAACCGTGATGTGAACTGAGTACCTCTATCTGAAATGATGTAAATCAGAATACCATGCAGACGAACAATCTCCCGGATATAGATCTCTGCCAACTGCTCTAAAGAATAAGTTGTACATACAAGAATAAAGTGAGTGGACTTGGTCAGCCGATCCACAATCACCCAAATAGCATCAAACTTTCTCAAAGTCTGTGGCAGCCCAACTACAAAGTCCATGGTGATCCGCTCCCACTTCCACTTCGGAATCTCAATCTGATGAAGCAACCCACCCGGTCTCTAGTGCTCACACTTCACCTGCTGATAGTTGAGGCACCGAGCTACAAATCCAACTATATCTTTCTTCATCCGCCTCCACCAGTAGTGCTGCCTCAAATCTTGATACATCTTTGCGACACCCGGAAAAATGGAATACCGCGAGCTATGGGCCTTCTCCAAAATCAACTCCTGAAGCCCATCAACATTGGGTGCGCAAATCCGACCTTACATCCTCAATACCCCATCATCACCAATAGTCATATATCTAGCATCACCGTGCTGAACCTTGTCCTTTAGGACAAACAAATGAGGGTCATCATACTGTCGCTCCCTATTACGATCAAATAAGGAAGACCGAGAAACCACACAAGCTAGAACCCGACTGAGCTCCGAAAGATCCAATCTCACAAACTGGCTGGCTAGGTCCTGAACATCCATCGCCATAGGTCTCTCCGATATTGGTAAATAAGCCAAACTCCCCAAACTCTCTGCCCGATGAATCAAGTCATCGTCCACCATATTGGCCTTGCCTGGGTGATACAAAATGGTGATATCATAATCTTTCAGCAACTCTAACCATCTCCTCTGGTGCAAATTTAGATCGTTTTGCTTGAACATGTGCTGTAAGCTCCGATGATGAGTATGAATCTCACAAGCAACACCATACAAATAATGACGCCAGATCTTTAGGGCATGAATAATGGCAGCTAACTCAAGGTCGTGGACCAGATAATTTTTCTCATGTACCTTCAATTGTCTGGATGCGTAGGCAATAACCTTACCGTCTTGCATAAACACCGCTCCGAGGCCAATCCCCGAGGCATCACAATAGACCGTATAAGACCCCAAACCTGTAGGCAATATCAAAATTGGGGCTGTAGTCAAAGCTGCCTTGAGCTTCTAAAAGCTTGCCTCACATTCCTCCATCCACTGGAATGGAGCACCCTTCTAGGTCAACCTGGTCATAGGGGCTTCAATCGATGAAAACCCCTCCACAAAATGACGGTAGTAACCTGCCAAGCCAAGTAAGTTGCGGATCTCTATAGCTGAGGATGGTCTGGGCCAACTCTGAACGACCTCTATTTTCTTCGGATCCACCTAAATACCCTCTCTCGATACCACGTGGCCTAGGAATGCCATGGAGTCCAACCCAAACTCACATTTTGAGAACTTATCATATAACTTCTTTTCTCTCAAGGTGAAGCACTATCCTCGGGTGCTGCTCATGATCTTCCCTACTCCGGGAATACACTAGAATATCATCAATAAAGACAATGATGAATGAGTCAAGATACGGCCAGAACACACTGTGCATCAAATGCATAAAGGCTGCTGGGACATTGGTTAGCCCAAATGACATAACAAGGAACTCGTAATGACCATACCGAGTCCTGAAAGTAGTCTTCGGATATCTGGCTCCCGAATCTTTAACTGATGGTAACCTAAGCGCCAGTCAATCTTAGAAAACACCTGTGCGCCCTAAAGTTGGTCAAACAAACCATCAATACGAGGCAAAGGATAACGGTTCTTCACTGTAACCTTGTTCAACTAGCGATAATCAATACACATACGCATAGAACCATCCTTTTTCTTTCCAAACAAGACAGGGGCACCCCAAGGTGATACACTGGGCCGAATAAAACCCTTATCAAGCATTTCCTATAACTGATCCTTCAACTCCGTCAACTTAGGAGAAGCCATACGATACGTAGGAATAGAAATGGGCTGAGTGCCCGGCAATAGATCAACGCCAAAATCAATATCTCTATCAGGCGGCATGCTTGGAAGGTCAACTGGAAACGCATCGGGAAAATCTCGTACTACTGGAACTGAATCAACCGAAGGGGTATCAATACTGACATCTATCACATAAGCAAAATACGCATCACACCACTTCTCAACCATACTCTAAGCTTTAGGAAAAGAAATAACTCTACTAGGAGTGTGATCTAAAGTGCCCCTCTCTCAACACGCAGTACACCTAGCATAGCCAGCGTCACAATTTTAGCATGACAATCAAGAATAGCATAATGGGGAAACAACCAGTCCATGGCCAAGATAATATCAAAGTCTACCATGATGAGCACCAATAAATTGGCTTTGGTCTCAAACCACTAAGAGCAACCAAACACGATCGATAAATGCAGTCCACAACAAGAGATATTCCATAGGAGTAGAAACATAAACAAGGGAACGCAAAGAATCCCGAGGTACACCCTAATGCGGAGCAAAATAAGAAGACACATAAGAGTATGTGGAGTCTGGATCAAATAGAACCGATGTATCTCTATGACAAACTAGTATAATACCTGTGATGACAAAATCGGAGGCAACAACCTCGGTACGAGAAGGAAGGGCATAGTATCTGGCCTGGCCTTCCCCTCTAGCTGGATGAGCAGGTGGGGTAGCAACTAGTGCTGTGATCATAGCCTGAGAACTTTGCGGAGTGCGTTGTGGCTTAGAAGTCTGTGAAGGTGCACTCCTCCTAAGTCTAGGGCAATCCCTCACCACATGGTGTATGTCACCACACTCAAAACAAGCTCTAGGAGGATGTGGCAGTCGGAACTGTGCGGTACGTGTACTCAAAGACCCCTGAGCACCTGAAAAATTATGTGAGGTCTGAGATGCAAACTGAGCTGGCTGACCTACAAAACCTCTACCATGCCGTACTCTTCCTCCAAAATAAGGACCAGTGGGTTTCTCCATTCTACGAGGTCTCCTTACTTCCCTATACTCTCTTTCCTGACCTTGTCTGTCCTCTCTCTTCTGGACCCACCTGTCCTCTACTCAGCGAGAGGTCCTCACCACCCACTGAACTGGGACCACAGGCTGTGTCGCCATGATACCTAGAACCTGAACAATGAGAACTCGCTGCTCTGGAGTGGGGGTGGTGGAAGTATGGGTCCCCTCCCCGATCTGTGAAATAGTTGGTATAACCTGAATCAACCCCGCCTGAACTAATGCACCAAACATGCTCAGGAACTATGCTAATGTCTCCTGAAGTGCTGGAGTAGTAGTAGCAGTAGGCGTATCCGGTGCCTGGGCTCTGGCTGGAACTATTGGTGGCTCCTCGATGGCAGCTCGCGCGGGTGCTCTGGCTGTATTGCGTGCTCGTTCTCGACCTCTACCCTGGCCCCGACCTTTGACAGCTCTTAGAGGGGGCGCGAGTGTCTGATCATCTCTGGTAGCACATGTCCTCACCATCCGTGAGAGAATAAAAGATTGAGGTTTAGGATTGTGATGTCAAAAAATCTCGCACGATAAGGAAACCAAATGAGGTGGAATTGTCCTAACAGTTACATAGCCTCTCGTAGATAAGTACAAACGTCTTTGTACCGATCAGCGAGACTCTAATAAACTGGCTTGTGATTCATGACTCCTATGAACCTAGAGCTCTGATACCAACTTGTCACGACCCTGGTTTGCCCTCTATGAACCCTCGTGATGGCACCTAGTCTCTACTACTAGGTAAGCTTAAAATGCGAAAGATAAACCAAATTTGCGGAACAAAAGTAAACAATTTTAAATAAAAATAGTGCTATAAAATAGCATTTGAAAATGCCACTTGGCATACACAGTACCAACTCTCATAAACTAATATAGTTTTCCCAAATCCCGGAAACCCATGAATCACAAGCTATGAATATAATAAAAATGCTCTAACTTCGGAATGTCTACATAAAAAAAAGATAGAAGAGCTATCACTAAACGATAGAGTGGAAAGGGACTCCTCAGTCTGCGGACGTGACAGATATACCTCGAGGTCTCTGGAGCAGTCGCCTCGCCTCAAGGGTGATAGGACTAAGTCGAATACCTGGATCTGCAGAAAGGGCATGAGTACACCGAAGTGGTACTGAGTAACTGCTAAGCCTAACCTCAGTTGGGTAGTGACGAGAAAGGTCAGGGCCCTACTGAGATAATTAAAAATGTAAGGTATGATAGAATAAGGTAAACATCACAGTTGAAAGCTAACAATAAGAATTAAATACAGGAATATAAGGGACTCAATAACTGAAATAGAGGCAAAAACAATTACAAGGAGATACCATTCTTCACAAGGATAATAATCAGGGATCTCTCAGTATCCCGAAGATCTCTTAGTATCCTCAATATATGCTAGGGATCTCTTGGTATCCCGAGGATCTCTTAGTATCCTCAATGTATGCTAGGGATCTCTTGGTATCCCGAGGATCTCTTAGTATCCTCAATGTAAGATAGGGATCTCTTGGTATCCCGAGGAACTCTTCGTATCCTCAATGTAAGATAGGGATCTTTTGGTATCCTGAGGATCTCTCGGTATCCTAAATATATGCCAGGGAACTCTTGGTATCCCGAGGAACTCTTGGTATCCTCAATGTATGAAAGGGATCTCTTGGTATCCTCAATATACGTGCTGGGGATCTCTCGGTATCCCGCACTTCAGCTCAAATCGTAAATGCATATAGGGGATCTCCCGGGGAGCCGTCCTGTAGTCCCAAAATAAAACACACAACAATGGCACAAGGAATACACAAATAAACTCAACTTCATAACAAGGAAACACAGACAATTCTAACCTAGCATGCTTCACGTAATACAAATAATGCAGTTAAAATAGTTAAAGCAATTAAGTCAATTAGACATGATTCTCTAAACTAATAGCAGGTTTAAAAGTGCAAGTAGAATAAATAGAAAGGGAAGACACAATTAAAGTTACTTAATGAAAACCGGATTTTCAACAATTAGCACAAGTACACACTCGTCACCTAACGTACAAGGCATTTCAATCATCATAATACCAAATCCTAAGGGGAAAGTCCCCCACACATGGTTAGTCAAGCCACTTACCTCGAACCGACTCAAAATCACTCCGAAACCACGCTCTTGCAATGAGTACTCAACTCCAAATGGCTCGAATCTATTCAATTCAATTTCATAAAGTAAATAACACTTCAAGTAACTAATTCTACAAAAAAATTCTAAGCTAATACACGAAATTAGGTAAAATGACCAAAACCCCCTCTCGGGCCCACGTCTCAAAATTGGGTAAAATTTATATTTTCAGAATCCTCATACTCTCACGAGTTCATGCATACCAAAATTATCCAAATCTATGGTCAAATTCCCAATCAAAAGTCGAATTTTAGGTCTAAGAACTTTATTCCAACTTTTCCCAAATTTTAATCTCCAATTCGAAATTAAATGATGAAACTAACTATAGATTAATGGAATATAACTAGAAAGGGTTAAAGAATTGTTACCCAATAATCTCCTCTTCAATTTCCACTCAAAATCGCCCTCCCCGAGCTCTAAATCAAATTTCCATCTGTTGAAATTAAACCCTCAAAATTTCATATTTCTGCCCAGCTGTTACTGTCACACCTCCTTTTTGCGCGCCCGCCCCGAAGGATAAATGCGCGAGGGAGTTTTTCCAATTTAAGTGACAATATTCGAAATGGGATTATTTATTTAATTCAGAGTCGCCACTTGGAAAGGTTTGGCTTTTGGTGTCCCAAGTCACCGGTTTATCTTGAATCCCAAATCGAGGAAAATATTCGACTTTCCAAATGAAGTCTGCGAACCAGAAATTCTAAGTAAGGAATTTTGTTGACCCGAGGGAAGGTGTTAGGCACCCTCGAATCCCGTGGTTCTAGCACGGTCGCTTAAATTGTTATAATGGCTAAATATCTGTTTTAAATACATGTTATGCCTTATGTGCTTTCATTAGGTTTAAACCGCTTTATTATTATTATTTATTTATTTTATGGAATTACAACGTCGTGAAAATGCATTTCGAACCACGTCACAATCAATGCGCCCGTGGTTGTTAATACATTCCAACTTCGTTGAGATTTGGATTTAGGTCAGATAAATGCGCACCCGAATTTAAGAAGGTAATTTAATTAAATCGCGCCAAAAGAGTCTAACGCGTTATTATCTTTGGGGAAAAACCGTGAAATCCGCTAAACAGACCCTCCCAAATTCTAAGTATTTAATATATACATTTATGAGGGCCCCGCGATTTGTGCGTTTTATTTAGCAAGGCTCGTCTCATTTATTTTTAAGGATATCCTAAAGCGACTACATTTCTATTAAATTCGTTTCTAAAATAAATGAGAGAAAATCCTAACCCGTTACAGGCTTAAAAGAGATGTAACATATTAAATGCTAGATTGAGACGAACGTTAACGGAAAGGAACATTACTAGAAATTATAAACAAAAACAAGAACGATGAAATAATATATTCGAACATGATTAATTATCCTATAGCTAGATTAATTCCTCATAATTATATTAACAAACGAATAATTATTCGCGACTAATAGCGCTGAAATTAACCTTAATTATTAATGCTTATTCGGGAGTTAATTAGATCTAAACGCCAAACCATCTTACCAAACTCATGCCTATTAGATTAGTGTTCTTAAAATTGTTGCATTGTTTCGTGCTTCAAAATATGTAGAAACCTATTGATCCTATTAATAGCCACTTCGTTTAAATGATGGGTCGATGCCAATATTAATTATTAATCTACCTTATTAAACCTATGTTGAAACAAGGAATCCAACAAGAGAGTTGACATACATGGCTAACCCGTTGGTACTAACATAACACAATATGAAAATTTGTTTGGGATACGTCTTTCTTGAAATCAAATTGGACCAGATATAACAAGTTTGACAGTTCAAAGATCCAAACAGGAGTACATACAGATGCTTGCCATGATTCTACGTTATACTGCCATCACTAAATCAGACAAAATTGTTATGCACATGGAGATATGTCTGATCTAACAACATACTATTTAACAGTCCATATCAGTTAGGGTACGTTCCAATTCATACAGAACAAATGCAGTCGGAATGAGCTTAAACAAATACAGGCGAACTATCATTCAACCTATTGATATATCTTGAACACAAGTACTATGAAGCAGGCGACGTTCATTTCTTTATCTTTTACTTCAAACTTCAAGCTTTCAACAACACAAGGTTTTAGAAGTATGTACCTGGAAGTGCTTACAATTGAAGAAGAAGAAGGGTCAGTAGAGTAACAGTGGAAAACGAACAGCAAAAACAACAATTTCAACCGCACAAATACCCCAAAAATACACTCAAAGGCAGCCCGGAATGTTTTGTTAAAACCCAACAGCACAATCAACACCCGAAAGACCCAACTGAACTTGAACTTAAACCAAAGCTGAACTAATAGATCGCAGAAGAAGTTCATGCAAATTGAAATCAAACTGAGATGTCGACTTCAACTACTAAACTCGAAACTGAATCGAAAAATTCAATGGAATAGTGTTTCTGTTGTTTTGGTTGTCAAATATTTTTAAAACTCTTTTAAGTCTCAAGTGATATCTCTATTCTATCTCTTCTCCCCAGTTCTCCCTGCCCTCTCTTATATATCCTTATAGAAAGGAAGAAAAACTACCTTTAAGGACAGGCTGCCCACGGCTTAAAATAAGCCTTAAAGGCTGTCATCTCCACTTAGGATTGTCTAGGCATGGGGTTACTTCTACTTTAAACTGTTGAAGTTCATAAAGGCAGTGGATACCCTTTTGTACAGCAGGTTCCACTACCATTCTCATGTGCATCTTCAGCCTTTTATTATTAAACTCACCTTACACCTGACTTCTCATCTGTAAAGATGTTAGCCAATGTGTATTTGCACTAGATTATTCTAATGGTTCAACCATACTCCAAACTGACAGTCCACTTAACTCAAGGTCCTAAAATTTTCATTAAAATTACAGCTATAACCAATCCTTAAGTGGTTCTTGATTCAAATTGAACAAACTACAAGCAGCTACATTTAATTGGATTCAAACAAAACTTCTGCAGAAAACAAACAACACGAGTCAAATTAATACCATTCCAAACTGGAACTAATTGACGACATATATCGAATCGACTACGCGAATTACAACCACACAATTAATAGCTGATAACCAAACTTGAACAAGCACATATTATGATTTCATGTTGATAGGCACGGGGATTTGTGGGAAACTTAACTGATTGACGGAACTTATTCGACTCAATTACACAAATTGTAATTATACGTAATAAACACACAGAAACCAATTCGATCAAATAAAGATCTGGGTGAGATGGACAGAATATTTTACAAAAGAAAATAGATCAAATTGACATTTAAACATATGAACAAACAATAACAAAACAAACAACGTGGAATCAACAAAGAAAAGAAGGAGAAATACCTTAAAGGGTTAAAAATCAGACTGCCCTGTCTCGGATTTTGAATCGAACCTCTTTTGGGGTTGAACGGACTTTAATCAAAGTGTTCTCAACTGAGAACACTTCGATTAAAGTCTATTAGACCCCAACCTTCTTGTTTAAACGGACAAAAACTCGGATTCTGGATTTCTAGGGTTCTTAAGGCGGATTTGGGATTCAGGTTTTTCTAGTTAGATTCGGACCAAACCAAGCTTGGTTTGGTCACGAGGGAGGTCACGGGAGTACCTGGCATGAAGATGGGGTAATTTGGCATGGGTTGGGGTCCAGCTTGAATCTTGAAATGAAGATTCGAGACGGTGGGGGAAGATTCAAGACCCACGACTTGTGGATCCGTGTTCAGGGGGTCGAGGTGCCCTAGGGGTGTTAGTCTGGGGGTCACCGGCGTTGTTGCCGCTGGGTTTACGGTGAGGGGAAAGGGGGGCGGCGCTAGGGTTCTAAGAGGTTTGGGTTTGGTAAGGGAGACAAAGATGGGGGAGGGGGTCTGGCTCGGGGGTGCGGGGTGAGGAATGAGGAATTATATACGGGGTGGGTTGTTTGATCCTGGCCGTTGGATCAAGTGGGATAAATGGCCAGGATCCTTTCGTCAATGGGAACGACGTCGTGTGGTTTAAAACGTGAGACTGGGTCGGTCTCAAACGGGAACGGGTCGGGCTATGAGGTATGTTTAGGACCGTGGGATCGAGGGAGATGAACGGCTCAGATCAAAGCTCCCGAAATGACGTCGTTTCGTTCGTCTGAGGGGCTGGGCCAAGGACTGGGCCAATGTATAGCTTTGGGCCTGATTTTCTTTGGTTTGACATGAGCCCAAATCCGGGTTTTCTTCAATTTAAACTCCTTTCTTTTCTTTTTTTTTTAATTTCTAAATAAAATTCCTAACTAAATTGTAAAATCAAAATAAAACTATACTAATATTAATTACTACTTAAACAACAATTATCACACATATTAACATTTAATTAAAATAAAATCACTCAATGACAACAAAAATAGAATAAAAGATGCGTATTTTTGTGGTTTTTTCTAAAACTAAATTATGGTTTGATTAATTCCTAATAGTAGAACGATATCCTAAAATTACACGCGACACATATATTTTTTATATTTTTATTTGACAAAACTAAAACAATCACAGATAAAACTACAGACAACTAACAAAATGCCACGTAAATTCAAAAAATTGTACAACAAAACCATTTGTTTTTATTTTTCGATTTCTTTTGGAGCAATTATAACGTAGACAAAAATCACGTGCTCACAGCTGCCTCTCTTTGTTCGAAAACATGCGAGGTTTTCATGCAAAGATAAAATGAGCGGATATGAGCGATTTTTGCCTCGTTGGACTACTCCGTGTGAAGCACATTTTTGAAAGATTTGACCGAATCTTTGCTTCAAAGATTTCCTACATATCCTGGGCTAAACAGGAATCAGGTCAATGTAGTATGGGAAACTTTGGTAGCTGGGACTACCATGGGATTGCAACGCTTGCTGTTACTGCTGTCGCTGTTGCCACTACTGCTTTACTGACCTTCTTATTACAACCAAAGGAAATTGAAAACTGAAATAACTACTTATGCCTGTCAACCGCTAGTTACAAGATTCATATCTATAACTCTTTTGCAACTTGATCTTGGGTCTTAGCTGATTCTACTTGTAGACTTCGATCTGAATCTTGATGCTCGCAACTTGTAGGTGCTTGTTTATTTCTGCAGTATTGAGTGAAACGGGATTGGCGGAGCTCGGGAATTTGATCCAATTTTTGAGCGACCTGCCCTTTGTTTGTTCCAATATGTGGGAACATCTTCTTTTTTGTTCTTTTTTTTTCCTCTTTTCTTTATTCTGGATTGAGACTCATCCCGTAGGTCGTCTCGATCCATGCACCTCGAGGTCAGACCTTCTGAGACAACAAAACAAATGAACGAAATTTTCTGCCCCAGTTTCACTAGGAAAATTTTGTGAGTTAATTGTCATGAAAACTTACAGCACTGATAAGGGGATTGGAAAAAACTCTAGTCTACAAAGCGCAACTCAGGGATTGGAGCCCTAATGTCGCAAAGAATAAAAATGTACAACTCAGGGATTGGAGCCCTAATGTCGGCTAAAGGAAGGTTACTCAACTCAGGGATTGGCGCCCTAATGCTGGCTAAAGGAAAATCGCTCAACTCAAGGATTGGAGCCTTGATGTTGGCTAAAAGAAAGTTGCTCAACTCAGGGGTTGGAGCCCTAATGCTGGCTAAAGGAAAAACGCTCAACTCAGGGATTGGAGCCCTAATGTCGGCTAACTGGAAAAAATCGCTCAACTCAGGGATTGGAGCCCTAATGCTGGTTAAAAGAAAGTCGCTCAACTCAGGGGTTGGAGCCCTAATGTTGGCTTAAAGAAACTCACTCAACTCAGGGGTTGGAGCCCTAATGCTGGCTAAAAGAAAATGCTCAACTTAGGGATTGGAGCCCTAATGTCGGCTAACTGGAAAAATCGCTCAACTCAGGGATTGGAGCCCTAATGCTGGCTAAATGGAAAAATGCTCAACTCAGGGATTGGAGCCCTGATGTTGGCTAAAGAAAATTGCTCAACTCAGGGATTGGAGCCCTAATGCTGGTTAAAGGAAAAACGCTCAACTCAGGGATTGTAGCCCTAATGTCGGCTAAATGTTAAACTGCTCAACTTAGGGATTGGAGCCCTAATGCTGGCTAAATGGAAAAATGCTCAACTCAGGGATTGGATCCCTGATGCTGGCTACAGAAAATTGCTCAACTCAGGGATTGGAGCCCTAATGCTGGCTAAAGGAAAAACGCTCACCTCAGGGATTGGAGCCCTAATGTCGGCTAAAGGAAAACGCTCAACTCAGGTATTGGAGCCCTAATGTCGGCTAAAAGAAAAATGCTCAACTCAGGGGTTGGAGCCCTAATGTTGGCTAAAGGAAAGTTGCTCCACTCAGGGATTGGAGCCCTAATGCTGGCTTAAAGGAAAAAATGCTCAACTCAGGGATTGGAGCCCTAATGTTGGCTACAGAAAATTGCTCAACTTAGGGATTGGAGACATAATGTTGGCTAAAGGAAAAACGCTCAACTCAGGGATTGGAGCCCTAATGTCGGCTAAAGGAAAACGCTCAACTCAGGGATTGGAGCCCTAATGTCGGCTAAAAGAAAAATGCTCAACTCAGGGGTTGGAGCCCTAATATTGGCTAAAGGGAAGTTGCTCAACTCGGAGATTGGAGCCCTAATGCTCGCTAAAGGAAAAACGCTCAACTCAGGGATTGGAGCCCTAATGTCGGCAAATAGGAAAAACACTCAACTCAGGGATTGGAGCCCTAATGTCGGCTAAAAGAAAAATGCTCAACTCAGGGATTGGAGCCCTAATGTCGGCTAACAGGAAAAACGCTCAACTCAGGGATTGGAGCCCTAATGTCGGCTAAAAGAAAAAATGCGTTCAACTCAGGGATTGGAGCCCTAATGTCGGCTAAAGGAAAATTGCTCAACTCAGGGATTGAAGCCCTAATGTCGGCTAAAAGAAAAATGCTCAACTCAGGGGTTGGAGCCCTAATGTTGGCTAAAGGGAAGTTGCTCAACTCAGGGATTGGAGCCCTAATGTCGACTAACAGGAAAAATGCTCAACTCAGGGGTTGGAGCCCTAATGTCGGCTAAAAGAAAAATGCTCAACTCAGGGATTGGAGCCCTAATGCTGGCTAAAGGAAAAACGCTCAACTCAGGGATTGGATCCATAATGTCGGCTAACAGGAAAAACGCTCAACTTAGGGATTGGAGCCCTAATGTCGGCTAAAAGAAAAATGCTCAACTCATGAATTGGAGCCCTAATGCTGGCTAAAGGAAAAATGCACAACTCAGGGATTGGAGCTCTAATGTCGGCTAAAGGAAAACGCTCAACTCAGGTATTGGAGCCCTAATGTCGGCTAAAAGAAAAATGCTCAACTCAGGGGTTGGAGCCCTAATGTTGGCTAAAGGAAAGTTGCTCCACTCAGGGATTGGAGCCCTAATGCTGGCTTAAAGGAAAAAATGCTCAACTCAGGGATTGGAGCCCTAATGTTGGCTACAGAAAATTGCTCAACTTAGGGATTGGAGACATAATGTTGGCTAAAGGAAAAACGCTCAACTCAGGGATTGGAGCCCTAATGTCGGCTAAAGGAAAACGCTCAACTCAGGGATTGGAGCCCTAATGTCGGCTAAAAGAAAAATGCTCAACTCAGGGGTTGGAGCCCTAATGTTGGCTAAAGGAAAAACGCTCAACTCAGGGATTGGAGCCCTAATGTCGGCAAACAGGAAAAATGCTCAACTCAAGGATTGGAACCCTAATGTCGGCTAAAAGAAAAATGCTCAACTCAGGGATTGGAGCCCTAATGCTGGCTAAAGGAAAAACGCTCAACTCAGGGATTGGAGCCCTAATGTCGGCTAACAGGAAAAACGCTCAACTCAGGGATTAGAGCCCTAATGTCGTCTAAAAGAAAAATGCTCAACTCAAGGATTGGAGCCCTAATGTCGGCTAAAAGAAAATGCTCAACTCAGGGATTGGATCCCTAATGTCGGCTAAAAGAAAAATGCTCAACTCAGGGGTTGAAGCCCTAATGTTGGCTAAAGGGAAATTCGCTCAACTCAAGGATTGGAGCCCTAATGCTGGCTAAAGGAAAAACGCTCAACTCAGGGATTGGAGCCCTAATGTCGGTTAAAAGAAAGTTTCCCAACTCAGGGATTGGAGCCCTAATGCTGGCTTAAAGGAAAAACGCTCAACTCAGGGATTGGATCCCTAATGTCGGCTAACAGGAAAAACGCTCAACTCAGGGATTGGAGCCCTAATGCTGGCTAAATGGAAATTGCTCAACTCAGGGATTGGAGCCCTAATGCTGGCTAAATGGAAATTGCTCAACTCAGGGATTGGAGCCCTAATGTCGGCTAAAGAAAATTGCTCAACTTAGGGATTGGATCCCTAATGTTGGCTAAATGGAAAAATGCTCAACTCAGGGATTGGAGCCCTAATGTTGGCTAAATGGAAAAATGCTCAACTCATGGATTGGAGCCCTAATGCTGGCTAAATGGAAAACTGTTTAACTCAGGGATTGGAGCCCTAATGCTGGCTAAATGGAAAAATGCTCAACTCAGGGATTGGAGCCCTGATGCTGGCTTACAGAAAATTGGGGATTCTAACTAACCCTCTTTCTTGAGTTTTCTTCTTACTTCTTTTTTTTTGTTTTTATTATTATTATTTTTTGTTTAGCAAAATGCAGTAGAGAATTTTGGGGAAACTTCCCTTTTGGGTAGATTCCTTATTGCAAAGCTGTTTCTTGCATTCACGTATTTCTTTTATTTTTGGGCGACACCTGCTTCTTGCACGGTTGCTTTGGATCACATCTGTTTCAATTTTCCAAACAAAGAACAATTGTCAGTTTGAAAATGGTGGTTGGTTCGGTGACCTTGATTGTTCCAATTACTTTGTTGCATCCTTATTCCTGTTGAGAAACTATGCCATTGATTGGATTCACAAGCGAAACCCTTTTAAACTTCTCAGACTCGCATTCCCGGATCTGTGATGATTTGCCCATGTAAGGCTTTGGTTCTTCCATCCCATTCTGCTTGGGGATTTTTACCGAGGCAGACTCAGTGGGGATTTTTATTGGGGAGACTCTGTGGGGATTTGTACAAGGCAGACTCGTTGGGGATTAGCTGGGGCAGACTCTTTGGGGATTTTTACAAGGGGAGACTTTGTGGGAATTTTCACAAAGGGAGACCCTGTTGGGATTTGTACAAAGGGAGACCCTGTGGGGATTTGTCGATTTTTTTTTGTGTGGGTGTGTGTGGATTTACTTCGAAGTCAACCAACATCATGATCAATCGGGACTGGACAGACGTACCACTGAAGCGGGGTATTTACTTCTTACTAAACGAAGCTCCGTGAAACCGGTCCTGCCACCTATTCTTTCCAGTATATTTGGAATTTGAGGTTAAAATGAAAGGGATTCAAAGAAAGGTAAAACAAAGAGCGGAGAAAACAAATTTAAAAAGAGAAGTGTCCTTTTCGGGACAGGAAAGACTTATCTGAGGAAACATGTTGACTTTAAATTGACATGACATGCTTTTTGGACTGGATGACCGACCTTCACGAACTTGCATTTCTTCATGAACCAAAATGGATCTATGTTTCCAAACCAGTGGAACCTTGCCAAGACTTTTTGAGGTGGAATCATCTTTTCGGCCGACAACGCCCTTTGCGGGTTTTCGCCAGTCGACCTCTCTCATTTCTCTTCTTGTTGTCACTTGATAGCACTCTTTGCGAGTTTTTACTAAACAATATCTCTCATTTTTGATTTCTCTGCTCCCTTCGTCTCACGGTGCCCGAAGGTTTTCACCGACAAGACTCTATCGTTTTATTTCTCTCAATTTGAATGTGTCGGCCTCCAATCATGATGTCTCTCGGCTTCCCCTGCCTTTGGCAATTGATCCAAAGGACTTGTGTTTGGTAAAGGAATTGTAGATGAAACTACAACTTTTAAACCATTTGGTGTGCCCCAGTTTCATCTTTAGGGTAAATTGGATTTTATTTTTGGTGTGACTGAACCCCAGAGAGAGGCTACCTGCGTATCCTTTCGGAATCAAGTCAGACGTAGTTCAGGCTCAATCAATGTTTTTTTCTTTGTGGTAGCCAAAGAAATGTAACCGGCTCAAAAGGGCTTGTAGAGAGAGTTGATAGTGTTTGGGTAGTGGGAATAAAACCTTCATCATCTCAAACGTGCCAAGACCACTGAAGTAAAACTCAGACATAATATCTTTTGACGGCTTCCGCATTCACTGCTGTTTCAGGATCATTTCCTTCAATATCACCCAGATACAATGCTCCTCTCGGCAATATCTTGCTGATGATGAATGGGCCTTTCCAATTAGGAGCAAATTTTCCTTTCTTCCTGGTGATGTGGCAGAATGCACCTTAATACCAGCTGCCCTACTTCAAAATTCCTGGGTCGTACTTTCTTGTTGTAAGCACGAGCCATTCTATGTTGGTACAACTGTCCGTGACAAACCAATGACGTCCATGCCCCAAGCAACAAATGGCCAAGGTGCAGACATAGGATGTAGTTCTGTGGGAGGTACATGAATCAAATCACCGTGCACCTGACACTGATGACACTTTCGAATGAAGCTAAAACAGTCCTTTTCCATGGTCATCCAGTAATAACCCGCTCGAAGGATTTTCTTTTCCAAAACATACCCATTCATGTGGGGCCCGCATACTTCTGCGTGTACTTCATGCATGATCCTTCCTGCCTCCTCGGCGTCAACACATCTTAACAAATTGAGGTCCGGGGTCCTTTTATACAATACCTCGCCGCTCAAAAAGAAACCACCTTCATGTTGCCTAATAGTTCTCTTTTGATCTCCAGTAGCATGTTCGGGGTATTCTTGTGTCTTCAAGAACCTCTTGATATCATGGTACCATGGCTGGGTACTTGATCCTGGCTCGACTACATTACAGTAACTGTGTATTTTCCTGATTTGGATTTCCAAGGGATCGACGTGGGCGTTGCCTGGGTAGGGTAACATTGAAGCTAAGGTGGCAAGTGCATCCGCTAGTTCGTTGTGACAACGCGGGATATACCTGAACTTTATCGATTTGAATCGCTTGCCTAGATCCTGCACGTGCTGTCGGTAAGGGATAAGCTTGACATCCCGAGTTTCCCATTCACCTTGGGCTTGCCGGATAATCAGGTCAGAGTCCCCCATAATCAATAAATCTTCAACATCCTGATCGATCGCCATATGCATGCCCATGATGCAGGCTTCATATTCAGCTGTATTGTTCATGCAAAAGAAGCGTAGCCTAGCTGTAGCAGGATAGTGCTGGCCAGAGGGTGAGATCAAGATTGCCCCAATTCCTACACCTTTGGCATTTACGACCCCATCGAAGAACATCTTCCAAACATGAGCGTTTTCCGAGCTACTTCTATTGTGTTTATTTCTTCATCTGGAAAATAAGTATTCAATGGTTGGTATTCCTCATCAACTGGGTTTTCGGCCAAATGATCCGCTAACGCCTGGGCTTTCATCGCCATGCCGGTGACATAGACTATGTCAAATTCAGTAAGCAAGATTTTCCACTTGGCTAGTCTTCCAGTAGGCATTGGTTTCTGAAATATGTACTTCAAAGGATCCAACCTGCTTATGAGGTAAGTAGTGTGAGCTTGGAGATAATGTCTCAATTTTTGAGCGACCCACGTCAAAGCACAACACGTTCTTTCCAGCAAAGTGTACTTAGCCTCGTAGCTGGTGAATTTCTTGCTCAAGTTATAGATCGCCTGCTCTTTCTTTCCGGTTATGTCATGTTGCCCGAGGACGCAACCAAAAGAATTTTCCAAGACTGTCAGATACAAGAACAGGGGTCTCTCTGGCTCTGGTGGGACCAAAACTGGGGGATTTGAAAGATATTATTTGATCTTGTCAAAAGCTTCTTGACACTCAGCCGTCCATTTGATCGCTGCATCCTTCCTCAATAGCTTGAATATGGGCTCACATGTGCTAGTCAGCTGGGTAATGAATCGACTGATATAGTTTAACCTGCCTAATAGACTCATCACGTCTTTCTTCGTTCTTGTAGGAGGTAGATCTCGGATAGATTTTATCTTTGTTGGATCTAACTCGATACCTCTCCTACTTACTATGAAACCCAAATTCTTGCCTGATGGGACTCTGAAGGTGCATTTAGCCGGTTTCAGCTTCAAGTCATACTTTCTCAGCTTCGTTCTTGGACTTAACTATCACGTCGTCCACATACACCTCTATCTCTTGATGCATCATGTCATGAAAAATGGCAATCATGGATCTCATGTAAGTTGCCCCAGCATTCTTCAGACCGAATGGCTTAACCCGATAACAGTAAGTACCCCAAGGTGTAGTGAAGGCAATTTTCTCGGCGTCTTCTTCATCCATCAACACCTGATGATATCCAGCGTAACAATCTACGAAGGACTATATCTCATGTTTGGCACAATTATCAACAAGGATGTGGATGTTGGGCAATGGGAAATTGTCTTTGGGACTCGCCCTGTTCAAATCTCGATAATCCACACACACCCGAGTCTTTCCATCTTTTTTCGGCACTGGAACTACATTCGCCAACCACGTGGTGTACTGGACTACCCGAATTACTCATGTTTTCAACTGCTTGGTGATTTCTTCTTTAATTTTATCACTGACATCAGTTTTGAACTTTCTCTGCTTTTGTTGAACTAGAGGACAATCAGGGTGAATTGGTAATTTATGCACCACTAGATCAACACCTAATCCTGGCATGTCATCGTATGACCAAGCAAACACATCTTTAAATTCAAAAAGGAGTTGAATTATCGCGTCTCGCATTTTCTTGTCCATGTGAATGCTTATTTTGGTCTCTCGGATTTCTTCAGGAGTTCCCAAATTAACCGGTTCAGTGTCATTCAGATTCGGCTTAGGTTTATTCTCAAAGTGTTCCAATTCTCGATTTATTTCCCTAAAAGCCTCTTCTTCGTCATATTCCGGTTCGTGGTTCATTATTTCACAATTAAACAGCTCGTTGTGATCTGGGTGTGAAGTCCGCAAGCATGTCATATTATTTAAAGCCGCATTATTATAACTGAAAGGAAAAAATAAAGGAAAAATAGCAAAAATCAGAATAAAGGAAAAAATGAGGAAATACTAATTTTTATTCCTTGGAATTTGGAAGATAACAAGGTTTATAATTCAGGAATTCAAAACAAGAAACTAAAGGAAAAACATCCGAGTTACATCCTAGGATAACTCGTGATGCAGGAAAGGTGGCAGAACAGGTCTACCCGGACTCCTGCCTAGTTGGGAACAGCGTGGCCTCCCAATTCCGAAGCTTGGCATTTGGCCCCACATATAACATTTTAGCGGTGCTTGTGCCTTCTCCCGGTTGAACCATGTGAGCTTCGTAGAGCATTCCTCTCATTGCCCCACATATTTCCTCGATCTCTTCGGCCGTGAAAACCTCGTCGTCTTCTTCTTCGATGTATTTCGGTCCGACGAAAGTCTCGTATAAATTTGGCAATGGTCGAGGCAGCTTCCAACTCTCATTTTTCCTCTTCCTTGCCCACTCTTCATCTTTTGGAGTGGGTTGAAAACCTATCCCAAAAAGTTTCTTAGTGGAAGGCAAGGTGATGGGTTCCGTTATTCCTTGTAGCGTTCGTTTAAGCCCCTTCCCTGGCCTGAATCCATGTCGGATCATTTCTTTAGCCACCATGATTGAGGCGTTGGACAGGAAAGGTTGGGGGCAAGGTCTTCCTTCTTCATACTGCTCCGCTAACACAACTTCGAAAGTCTGATAAACCGTGTGCTCACTCCTTCCCTTGCTTCAAGATATGTGATGGATGGGTCCCAATAAATAGACTGTTCGTCTTCTCCGTGGACCACAATTTTCCGATCTTCGTATTCAAACTTCACCATTTGGTGAAGAGTGGAAGGTACAGCCCCTGCCACATGAATCCAAGGTCTGCCGAGGAGAAAATTGTAAGACGTATTCATATCAAGTACCTGGAAAGTTATTTCGAACTCCAACTGTCCTATAGTCAACACCAAGTCTATTTCCCCGAGGGTGTCCCTATTGACGCCATCAAAATCCCTTACACAAACATTATTGGGGCGAATTCTTCCAGTCCCAATTTCCATTCTTTGCAACGTGGAGAGCAGACAAATGTCAACACCTGAACCTCCATCCAACATTACCCACTTGACGTAGTAGTCTTTGCACTTAACTGTCAGATGTAAAGCTTTGTTGTGAGCCGCTCCCTCTGGAGGTAAGTCGTTCTTGCTGAAAGAAACCTGATTAACTGCGAAGAACCTTTCCGTCACCCGTTCCAGTTGTTCAACTGAAGTCTCAGCCGGTATGTACACTTCGTTCAGGGTCTTGAGCAAGATCTTCTGGTATTCGGCCGACCTCATCAGCAGAGATAACATAGACACTTGCTCGGGGCACTTGCGTAACTGATCCACCACATCGTAGTCGGGCATTTTCATCTTTTGGAAGAAAACTTCCGCTTCTTTAACGCTTACAGGCTTCTTGGGTGGGAAGCGTTTCCGTGTGGCGTTGTTTAACTCTTGAGTGTTTGAAGATCTTCCAATGAAAGTATTCTCCGGAAGTTCCCCCGTGACTTCTCTACCTTTGTACGTAACCAATGTTCTTTGATAGTTCCACGGTACTGCGGACGGGTCTGTCATTGGCTTCTGTGGTACGCGTACGATTACCACTGGCTCATTCAGCCGAGGTGTTTGAATCGTCCCCCGAACCACATAGGCCCCTTTCGGTACGTACATTGGTTTTGCCCTTTTGACTTCGAATCTCTGCGGCTTCTCTGCTCGACCTCGTGGAACGTAAAGAACTTTATTCCTCGCAGGCACCATCGTTACTGTCTCTGTCTCAACCTTCTCTTCGAGCTCAACCTTGACAGCACTAGTCTTCTTTTCCCCTTTCCCTAGCTTCGGGGCGGTTTTAGGCTTTTTCCCTCCATTGACGATGGCGATTATAGCTTTTAAGGCAGGATCAAACTCTTTGTCCTCACAAATCATTCCAATCAACGGCCCGTTATTGTGAGCGGGCAACGGATTGTTAGTCACATTTGGGACCTCCTCGTCCCTCAGTACTATCTTCCCCTGCTTTATTAAGTTCTCAACCACCCTTCTCAAAGCCCAACAATCATTTGTATCGTGCCCTTCTGCTCCCGAATGATAAGCACACCTAACTCCGGCTTTGTAAGCAGGTGATGACGGATTGTGTCTTGTTTGAGGGACTGGCTGCAGGAAACCCATCTAGACTAGCTTTGGGAACAAGGCAGAATACGGTTCACCAATGGGTGTGAAAGTTCGTCTTCTAGGTGGTTCCTGAGGGCGGAAGTTATTTTGAGGTGGCTGTGGATTATAGTGGTTCCGGTAAGGAGGCTGATTTCTGGGAGGTGGAGTTGGGCCTCGATTGGCTTGCTGTGGTGGATGGACATAGGGCTGGGTATTCATGACCATGTAGGGTTGAGGAGCATAAGTCACATTTTGGTGGGGGTAGTAATGCTGTGGGGTTCTTTCTGGAAAACGGGGCCTAGGATTACGATATTCCCTCGCTTCTGATGCTGCCATGGACGTTTCTTCCTTTTTATTTCCTCTTGCCATTCCTCCGGACCCGCTTTGGACGGCTTGGGAGGTTGACCTTATGGCTGCCTGACTTAAGATTCTACCCGTCTTCAAACCATTCTTTACCATCTCCCCGATCTTGATTGCTACTGCAAAAGGCTTTCCCATGGCTGACATCATATTCTGGAAATAGTCTGATTCTTGAGCCTGGAGGAAAGTAGTGACCATTTCTATCTCGTCCATGGGAGGTTTTACCCTTGATGCTTGTTCGCGCCATTTATAGCATATTCTCTGAAACTTTCCGAAGGTTTCTTCTTTAAGTTTGACAGAGAATTTCTGTCCGGTGCGATGTCAATATTTTACTGAAATTGTCTCACAAAATCTCTGGCGAGATCATCCCATATATGCCATCGAGATATGTCTTGGTCCATATACCACTCTGAGGCTATTCCTACCAGACTTTCTCAGAAGTATGCCATCAACAATTCTTCTTTGCCGCCGGCTCCACGCAATTGGTTGTAATACTTCTTGAGATGAGTAATGGGGTCGCCGTGCCCGTCATACTTCTCAAACTTTGGTGTTTTGAAACCCACGGGTAGGTGCACGTGAGGGAACATGCATAGATCGGTATAGGAAACACTCTTCTGCCCTCTTAAACCTTGCATGTTTTTCAAACTCTGCTCGAGGCTCCTCATTCATTTTGCCATCTTATCTTGTTCGGAAGCTTTGGGGTTTTGATCTTGCCCAGGTGCAAACTCGTATTGAGGTTGTTGAGGCTGAGTGCTGGTGGTGAACCGAGTTGGTTCCAGTGAGAAGGATGGTGCTTGAAATGTGAATGAGGATGAGTCAAAATTCGGCCTGTGTGTAGCGGGTTGTGCCACGATTGGACAGGGAGGTGCAGTGAATATGTTCGTAGCTACATCTGTTGTTGACATCCGGGGATAAGAATCAGAGGGTGATCCAGCAGAGTGGGCTGAAATGGCCGGGTACCCGAATGAGATAGTTGGATAGCTTATGGGGACGTTGGAAGTCCCACTTATCCTGGAGAACAACTTAGGGAACCCAGGGATTACACTCGGTGGCTCTTTTCCGTTATTCCAGTCATCCAACATCTCCAACATGCGGAGTCGCAGGATTCTGTTTTCCTCAGCAGTTGCTGACTCGGGAGTCGGGACGGCCGAGATTGAACTCTCCTCGGAGACGAGAATTGTCGGCAAAGGAATTTCCAAAGACATCTCTATACTTCCCTTTGATCTTGTGAAGTAAGTGTGAATACTCCATCTCGACTTAACGACGGGAAACTGAACACTCCCTTTCGACCTCGTGAAGTATGAATGTGAGGCCAGACCTCCACCGAACCAAACAACCTTTTCTAAAAACCTGGAACTTAGCAGCAAGCAAACGGTTAGTTTGAAACAAATAACAGATAGGTAATCTCACGTTGGGGCGTGATGCACCTATACAGTTAAGTGAATTTCTACATTTTTGCAACGAAGACATGCGTCATTCCGGCTTCTCTTTAGGATTCCCTTTATTTATCATGTTTTTTTTATTTTATTTTATTTTATTATTTCCTATTATTATTGTTTTCATTATTTGCAGTTAAAAATGTGACTAGATCCGATAAGGATTTCCTACGTATCACGATGCCGCGTGAATCAGATCATTACGCAGTTCAAAATAGACGAGCGTAAAAGAAGCACACATATTATTACTGAAACAATCTATTACAAACTAACATTTTTGAAAAAAAGGAAAAATAACAAGCCTTGAAATAAGTACAGACTCAACAAACTAATACACCCTGATGCGAAAAGACGGACAGAAGATGCTAAGACGGAAAATACAGACTCGACCTATGAATTCATTAAGGTTTCGAGAATTGGCGCCCGCGGGGCATCGTTCGGCCTCGCCGCGGTCTTAGGTGTGAGGTCCCTTTCAAGTTGTTCCAGCTCATGCATGGTCTACTTGACATAAATCATCACTGCCGAGAGAACGGTAATGCTGGTCATGTTTTCACATCGTAGACACCTTCTGATGATGGCATGGGCAATGGTCTTAATCTTATCCCTGGTTTGCCTCTTTTCTTTGAGTAGGCACTCTATTTGATCATTACGGGCTGTCATAATCCGAGAATCCTGGAGGCATTGATTTTGCCACTGCTGAATTTCTACTTCCATTTGGGCTAAGAGCTTGTGGCAATGTCTATTTTCAGCTCCAAGGGTTCGGGTTTGCTCAAACGCTCTGTCCACCTTTCCTTTCAGATTGGAAATGGTTTGCTCGTGATCCCTTTTCAACTGCTGCAGGTACCAGTTACGCTTTTCTGTCCTTCTTACCCAGTGTGCTTCAAGTCCTGCTATGGTATTTTCAAGATTTTCTGACTCACTCCGGCACTCCCCTATTTCCATCCTTAAACCTTTTATTAATCGTTCATCCGACTGGCTCCTTTGCTGGTTATCAGTGTCTATCCTCATCTGTTTGATCTGGGCCCTGAGCATCTCATTTTCCTGAGTCAACCTGTTCTTTTCTCCTAGATCAGTATCAACTTGCACGTTGTGCTCATATTTTAAACCTTCAACTTGTTGCTTCAATTTGCTGATTTCGGCACGATAGTCTCTTTCTTTTGCTAACCAATCCCACTGCTTTTGTGACGACTCGGTAAAATTCAGGATGTGGGGTCTTTTAGCCGGCCTTTCGTGTTCAAGTTCTCTTCTGTACCACGCAAGGTAACCCGGCGCCATTTCACTTTTGGCCCAATCCTGCACACAAGTATTCGCTTTCAAATATTGACATTCATTCCAGATCTGGCGTATTTTTGCTTCAGGAAATTGTCAGTTAGGGCTAATCTCAATTGTTTGAGCACTAAGATCTTCTTCGTGTGGCACTATCTGGCATCTCCCGAGTTGTCTCAAGACTCGGTAGGGCGCGTAAGGTTGAATGCTCTTAAGTCCCATCAGTAGAAAGTGAGTTCTAGCTTCTGGCATATACATGACCTCATCAACAGGCAACCATCTCAGTGTCTACTGTATTTGCCTGGCAGTGAGTGTCTGAAAGAACGAAGTCCATGCCATAACTTTTTTGGGCAGACTGACCTCCTTGGTTCTTGTGTAAAACTCTTCTATGCAAGTTTTCTTCGAGGAACCATGACTCAAAAGCTCGGAACGATGGCAGAGATGTTCAGTCATCCATATTTGTAGCAGCAAGTTACACCCTTCGAAGAAATTCCCCCCGGCTTTGCAGGCTGTGAGAGCTCGAAAGATATCAGATACCACCATAGGCGCGAGAGTACTTTCATTCTGAGTGAGCAAAGTACTGACTACCCCGGATATTTTCAGATCAATATTTCCGTCTTTCCTCGGAAATACCAGAAGGCCCAAAAATGTTATCATGAAAGCCACCTGTCTGTGATCATCCCACTTCTGACGACTACCTTTGCTGTATAGCTTGTAAATCGGATTATTGAATCCTCCTACATGACCATACCTGTCGTATATGAAGCATGGATTACAAAAACCGGCGGCCAAATCTGGGTTATGGACCGTCCTGGGTATTTTTAGTGAGTCTAGAAATGGATGCACCGTGACAGCTCTTGGGGCAACCAGGTATTTTTGCCTTAATGGAAGTTCAGCATTTCCGATGTACCCAGCCATTTCCTCCAGAGTCGGGGTGAGTTCAAAATCGGAGAAGTGGAAAACATTGTGCGCTGGGTCCCAGTAGGTGACCAAAGCTCTTATGATATCTCCCCGAGGCTGGATTTCCAATAAACCCGTGAGACCTTTCAGATATTTCTTGACCTCATCTTGCCCTTCAGCACCTAGATCATTCCACCATAGCCGGAACTTGACAGGGATTTTAGTCATTATCGAAAAGTGTTCATTTTGCATTGTGCTCATCCTGCACATTCATTAAGGTGACTTTAAGCAAAAAAGATTTGACTCAAAAATGTTTTGACTATATTTTTTATAAAGAAGATCCGATTTTCGAACACGGCCTTTCAGCACTTCGGGGATGAAGATTTTAAGGCTGTGAGGGTCAACCGATCAAAAACTTTAGAAGATGAGCGAAAGTGGCCGTTTATGCAAAATCAGCCTTCCGCCGTCCCTTTCGGGAACATTTGGCTATTTTCGACAAAAACAATCACTTGATTTGTTTATGACTCTTTTTTAGTAATGAACCAACATGGGGAACACGGCCTCACAGAGCCTCGGGGACGAGGATCCTAAGGCCGGTGGGCAATTTGGTCAGAAAAATAAAAATGACTAATAAAGGTCGTTTGTGCAAAGTCAGCCTTCCGGTGTCCCTTTCGGAAACATTCGGCTATCCTTGACAAAACGGCATCACCCGACTCATTCATGACGAAATTAAAATTCTAACATTTTGGCTATTTTTGAAAAGGGGAGGTTGAACCCGATGAGGGTTGCCTACGTATCTCACACCTTGTGGGAATCAAACCGGCGTAGTTCGGGCTGATCAGAAATAGGGGAAACAAATAAAATCTTTTAAAGAAAAGCAGAAAAACTATTTTCTGGATTTTTATATATATATTTTATTTTTATTTTTTTGAAAAGAGACGAAGACTAAGGAAATATTTTGAATTTTAAACTTCTTTTCACTTTTTTTTTTTGAAATTTCGAAGATCTTTTAAAGAGATACTACAAATGAAACAATATATTTTTGAATTTTGAATTTTCTCCCTTTTTTTACTTTTAAATAAATACTTTTTTTGGAGTTTGAAAGTGATTAAAAGGATTTTTTTTATATGTTTTTTTTTAAATCAAACTAAAAGACAAATTTGGTTTTCATTTTTTTTAGAAAATTCCGGCGAGGTTTTGATACTAATTGGACATTGGTTTTATTTTTCCAAAAAATAAGTAATTATCTCCCTACGCTGCTATTTTCTTTTTCTTTTTTTAAAGTTTTTTTTTTAGAAACCGGTCAGCATGCAGAACTGAAGCAAATAAATGCGCAAAACAAACGGGATGCAGCAGGATGGTCTTTTCATTTCAGGTTGCCTGTCCTAGACGAACCCAACCCCTGTGTTGAGTCCCCTGTGTCAAATGCAACATGATGCAAATAAGCGTTCCTACTAGGGATCCGGCATGAGGTTTTGTTATACTAGGTTTATAACCTGGGCATATGTTCTAGACTGTGTACCCGAGCGGACAACTCGAGTCGAGGAGGGGGCTACGTACCGGAGACCCGCAAGATCGTCCGGCTTTATAACTTGTCCGGCCTCTTTCTTATTTCAGGTATTGACACTAACAGAATAGGGAGTCTCGACCAGCGAGCTTCTCCCTAGAGGTAAGAAGAGAAGGGTTTCGGCACAGTTTATATACAGTTCAGATAATATCAAAGCGGTAAAAGACAACATTTAACACGTTATGCCAAAACATGTAATAAAGATCAGATAATAAAGACAAATATAACAATTATTCTAAGCTCGAATTCTTGAACCCTGAACCAAAGGTTCTGGGTTAAATCCCCAGCAGAGTCGCCAGAGCTGTCACACCTCCTTTTTGCGCGCCCGCCCCGAAGGATAAATGCGCGAGGGAGTTTTTCCAATTTAAGTGACAATATTCGAAATGGGATTATTTATTTAATTCAGAGTCGCCACTTGGGAAAGGTTTGGCTTTTGGTGCCCCAAGTCACCGATTTATCTTGAATCCCAAATCGAGGAAAATATTCGATTTTCCAAATGAAGTCTGCGAACCAGAAATTCTAAGTAAGGAATTTTGTTGACCCGAGGGAAGGTGTTAGGCACCCTCGAATCCCTTGGTTCTAGCACGGTCGCTTAAATTGTTATAATGGCTAAATATCTGTTTTAAATACATGTTATGCCTTATGTGCTTTCATTAGGTTTAAACCGCTTTATTATTATTATTTATTTATTTTATGGAATTACAACGTCGTGAAAATGCATTTCAAACCACGTCACAATCAATGCGCCCGTGGTTGTTAATACATTCCAACTCCGTTGAGATTTGGATTTGGGTCACATAAATGCGCACCCGAATTTAAGAAGGTAATTTAATTAAATCGCGCCTAAAGAGTCTAACGCGTTATTATCTTTGGGGAAAAACTGTGAAATCCACTAAACGGACCCTCCCAAATTCTAAGTATTTAATATATACATTTATGAGGGCCCCGCGATTTGTGCGTTTTATTTAGCAAGGCTCGTCTCATTTATTTTTAAGGATATCCTAAAGCGACTACATTTCTATTAAATTCGTTTCTAAAATAAATGAGAGAAAATCCTAACCCGTTACAGGCTTAAAAGAGATGTAACATATTAAATGCTAGATTGAGACGAACGTTAACGGAAAGGAACATTACTAGAAATTATAAACAAAAACAAGAACGATGAAATAATATATTCGAACATGATTAATTATCCTATAGCTAGATTAATTCCTCATAATTATATTAACAAACGAATAATTATTCGCGACTAATAGCGCTGAAATTAACCTTAATTATTAATGCTTATTCGGGAGTTAATTAGATCTAAACGCCAAACCATCTTACCAAACTCATGCCTATTAGATTAGTGTTCTTAAAATTGTTGCATTGTTTCGTGCTTCAAAATATGTAGAAACCTATTGATCCTATTAATAGCCACTTCGTTTAAATGATGGGCCGATGCCAATATTAATTATTAATCTACCTTATTAAACCTATGTTGAAACAAGGAATCCAACAAGAGAGTTGACATACATGGCTAACCCGTTGGTACTAACATAACACAATATGAAAAATTGTTTGGGATACGTCTTTCTTGAAATCAAAGTGGACCGGATATAACAAGTTTGACAGTTCAAAGATCCAAATAGGAGTACATACAGATGCTTGCCATGATTCTACGTTATACTGTCATCACTAAATCAGACTAAATTGTTATGCACATGGAGATATGTCTGATCTAACAACATACTATTTAACAGTCCATATCAGTTAGGGTACGTTCCAATTCATACAGAACAAATGCAGTCGGAATGAGCTTAAACAAATACAGGCTAACTATCATTCAACCTATTGTTATATCTTGAACACAAGTACTATGAAGCAGGCGACGTTCATTTCTTTATTTTTTACTTCAAACTTCAAGCTTTTAACAACACATGGTTTCAGAAGTATGTACCTGGAAGTGCTTACAATTGAAGAAGAAAAAGGGTCAGTAGAGTAACAGTGGCAAACGAACAGCAAAAACAGCAATTTCAACCGCACAAATACCCCAGAAATACACTCAAAGGCAGCCCAGAATGTTTTGTTAAAACCCAACAGCACAATCAACACCCGAAAGACTCAACAGAACTTGAACTTAAACCAAAGCAGAACTAATAGATCGCAAAAGAAGTTCATGCAAATTGAAATCAAACTGAGATGTCGACTTCAACTACTAAACTCGAAATTGAATGGAAAAATTCAATGGAATAGTCTTTCTGTTGTTTTGGTTATCAACTATTTTTAAAACTCTTTTAAGTCTCAAGTGATGTCTCTATTCTATCTCTTCTCCCCAGTTCTTCTTGCCCTATCTTATATATCCTTATAGAAAGGAAGAAAAACTGCCTTTAAGGACAGGCTGCCCAGGGCTTAAAATAAGCCTTAAAGGCTGTCATCTCCACTTAGGATTGTCTAGGCATGGGGTTACTTCTACTTTAAACTGCTGAAGTTCAGAAAGGCAGTGGATACCCTTCTGTACAGCAGGTTCCACTACCATTCTCATGTGCATCTTCAGCCTTTTATTATTAAACTCACCTTACACCTGACTTCTCATTTGTAAAGATGTCAGCCAAGGTGTATTTGCACTAGATTATTCTAATGGTTCAACCATACTCCAAACCGGCAGTCCACTTAACTCAAGGTCCTAAAATTTTCATTAAAATTACAGCTATAACCAATCCTTAAGTGGTTCTTGATTCAAATTGAACAAACTACAAGCAGCTACACTCAATTGGATTCAAACAAAGCTTCAGCAGAAAACAAACAACACGAGTCAAATTAATACCATTCCAAACTGGAACTAATTGACGATATATATCGAATCGACTACGCGAATTACAACCACACAATTAATAGCTGATAACCAAACTTGAACAAGCACAGATTATGATTTCATGTTGACAGGAACGGGGATTTGTGGGAAACTTAACTGATTGACGGAACTTATTCGACTCGATTACACAAATTGTAATTATACGTAATAAACACACAGAAACCAATTCGATCAAATAAAGATCTGGGTGAGATGGATAGAATAGTTGATACAACAAAACAGATCAAACTGACATTCAAACATATGGACAAACAATAACAAAACAAACAACATGGAATCAACAAAGAAAAGAAGGAGAAATACCTTAAAGGGATAAAAAATCAGACCGCCTTGTCACGGATTTTGAATCGAACCTCTTTTGGGGTTCAACGGACTTTAATCGAAGTGTTCTCAACTGAGAACACTTCGATTAAAGTCTATTAGACCCCAACCTTCTTGTTTAAACGAACAAAAACTCGAATTCTGGATTTCTAGGGTTCTTAGGGCGGATTTGGGATTCAGATTTTTCTGGTTAGATTCGGACCAAACCAAGCTTGGTTTGGTCACGAGGGAGGTCAGGGGAGTACTTGGCATGGATTTGGGGGGGGGGGGTTGGCATGGGTTGGGGTCCGGCTCGAATCTTCAAATGAAGATTCGAGAATCTAGGGATTGATTCGAGACCCACGGCTTGTGGATCCATGTTCAGGGGGTCGAGGTGCCCTAGGGGTGTTAGTCTGGGGGTCACCAACGTTGTTGCTGCCGGGTTTACGGTGAGGGGAAAGGGGGGCGGCGCTAGGGTTCTAAGGGGTTTGGGTTTGGTGAGGGAGACGAAGATGGGGGAGGGGGGTCTGGCTCGGGGGTGCGGGGTGAGGGATGAGGAATTATATACGGGGTGGGTTGTTTGATCCTGGTCGTTGGATCATGTGGGATAAATGGCCAGGATCCTTTCGTCAATGGGAACGACGTCATGTGGTTTAAAACGTGAGATCGGGTCGGTCTCAAACGGGAACGGGTCGGGCTATGAGGCGTGTTTAGGACCGTGGGATCGAGGGAGATGAACGGCTCAGATCAAAGCTCCCGAAACGACGTCGTTTCGTTCGTCTGAGGGGCTGGGCCAAGGACTGGGCCAATGTATAGCTTTGGGCCTGATTTTCTTTGGTTTGACATGAGCCCAAATCCGGGTTTTCTTCAATTTAAACTCCTTTCTTTTCCTTCTTTTAATTTCTAAATAAAATTCCTAACTAAATTGTAAAATCAAAATAAAACTATACTAATATTAATTACTACTTAAACAACAAATATCACACATATTAACATTTAATTAAAATAAAATCACTCAATGACAACAAAAATAGAATAAAAGATGCGTATTTTGGTGGTTTTTCCTAAAACTAAATTATGGTTTGATTAATTCCTAATAGTAGAACGATATCCTAAACTTACACGTGACACATATATTTTTTATATTTTTATTTGACAAAACTAAAACAATCACAGATAAAACTGCAGACAACTAACAAAATGCCACGTAAATTCAAAAAATTGTACAACAAAACCATTTGTTTTTATTTTTCGATTTCTTTTGGAGCAATTGTAACGTAGAAAAAAATCATGTGCTCACAGTTACCGCATCTGCGGTGCCGCTTTTGTGGAACAATGGTCGCATGTGCGACTTCTCATTTAAAGCCCATCTTCTGCATCTGCGGTTAACCCTTCGCAGATGTCGGGCCGCTTCTGCGGTCCCTACTGGATTCTCCTTTTACTGCTTCTGCGGCTCCGCACCTATGGGACCCAAACCGCAGCTGCGGTTATGATAGAAAATCAGCTGAAGCTGCAACTTCAAACTCCAAAATCCTTCCGTCAACCATCCGAAATCATTCTAAGGCCGCCGGGACCTCAACCAGAGGCACCAACAAGTCTAATACCACTGTCCAAATTTTTACCAATCCTTAAAACACCTAAAACAACAACGAAATGATGAATCAACCACGGATTCAAGCCTAAGAACTCCAAAACTCTAAAAATATGCTTTCGATCAAAAAGTCTATCAAACCTCATGCGAATGACCTGAAATTTTGCACACACGTCACATTCTACAAGGCGAAGCTACTCCAACTTCCGGAATTCCATTTCGTCCCTCGGATCAAAATCTCACTATTGAACCGGAAACTTCAAAATTCGACCTTTCGGTATTTTAAGCCTAAATTAGCTACAGACCTCCAAAACACAATCCGAACACGCCTCTAAGCCCGAAATCACCTAATAGAGCTAACGGATCCATCAGATTTCCATTATGAGGCCGTCTTCATACTGTTCTGACTACGGTCAACTTTCCAATACTTAAGCTCTCATTTGGGGACTAAGTAACCCAAAACTCTCCAAAGCTCAAAAACGAACATCCCGGCAAATCAAAATAGCAGAAATAAACTTGGAGAAAGCAGTTAATGGGAGATCGAGGGGTAAATTCTTAAGATGACCGGTCGGGTAATCACATAGGGGGCCCACATAATAATTATAGAATTATATATTAGTAATGGAATCTTCTGATAAGAGTGGATAAGAGAGCATTTCATTTAACGATGGGCTATGGTGGATGAGTGGCTTTAATTGAAGTTGAGAAAATGGAGTTCGAGTTTCCTCAAATTGGCATTTTTTTATGATGTTCAACATTTTACCTGGACTATCTTTATATATCCTAATCCTTGCAAGGTTGCAGTTGCTGATTTGCTGTATGTCACTCATCTATGCCTAATGTGTAGTAACAAACAATTATATAGCGTACTTGAAGTCCATAAACTTTGTAGTTCTACCCACTACTTGGTTGTAGGAGTGAAATGACAAGTAAACTGGTTTGTTTTTTACTTCTGGTCAAATAATTCATAATTTTCCTACTTTGATCCGGCGTTACGTGTTCTTCGTAAAAGATGTTTGCTAGAGGGATTGTCAAGGGAATTGGTCCAGGTATGTTAAGGCTATTCCTTCTTTCTCTTTGCATGATCTATACGACACAAACGAAACGAGAAAATGCACTACTTCCATAAATGACTCTATTCATAATAGTATTAGAGGTACCTATATTCTTGAATATACAGGTGTCTTATTATTACATCTTATGTTCATAGGTCTCAGAAAGTACGTAAGTTGATTTCACGATATTAATTAGAGGCATAGTGGTCTTATGACGTTCCGAGAAGTTTTATTAACGTACTTCTTGAATTAATGTACCTGTGCATTTACCCATGACTCAGACGGTGTTCTATACGCATATATATGTATATATGTATATGGGATATGGAAAAAGGTTATGGCGTTATATATGTATCACCACCTGATCTGCTGGTATATGTTGATGATTTTGCCCACAGTGGCCGAGATGATATGATGGGATGTCCTCAAAGGCTTGATGATGTTATGAATACATGTACATATGCACGACATGGCATTCATACTCATATGCATGACACTATAAGTATTTCCTGATTTAAAGAGTTATTTAGTCTTACAGGATGAGCCCTTGTAAGTCATTAACTAATGTTGACTTATTATTATGTTTCAGTTCAGCCTTACATACTCGGTACATTATTCGTACTGACGTCCTTTTTGTTGGGGAAGCTGAATTCATGCTTGCAGGTATAGATAATCAGTTTGGCGAGCCCTCATAGTAGACCAGGTCAGCATTCAGCGAAGGATTGGTAAGACTCCACCTCATTCGGAGTGCAGCCAAGTCTATAAGTCATCGTGTCAGAGTTTGAGACAAACTTATGGGTAGCTCGGTACCCTGTCCTATTTGATATCAAATAATCTTAGAGGCTTTGTAGATAGAGGTTCATTTTGTACAGTATGTCAGAGGCCTTGTCGACCCATATGTATTCATATTTTAAGAACAATAGTTTAATAATACAGTGTTGCCCACTTATAGTTATATATTACGAATTATGGCCATGTTGGCCCATGATAATTACAAAGAAAAAAAAGTGTTGCAGAGTGGTTCACTCGGGCCAGTGTGGCACCGGGTGCCAGCCACTCTTCCCCAGGTTTGGGGCGTGACAACCTCATAAATGGAGAGTCATGGGACTTATCCAAAATCTCTTTTGATCTCCCTAATACCCTCATTGACAAAATTAAAGCCACCCCTACTCCTACATACCTTAAAGGTAAAGACTATACTACTTGGATATGAACAGCAGTGGTTCATTCACTACTAAATCTTGTTATAAGCTCCTAGAAGGAAACCACTCTGCTAAGCCATTAAACAAAGTTGTTTTTAACTTCATTTGGGATCTTCAATGCCCTTACAAAATTAAATTCTTCCTCTGACAATGCTTGCATAATAAAATTTCCTATAGGATCTTCCTCCACTATATAGGAATCAACATTGATGCCCTTTGTGCTGTCTGTAAGGAAGGGCTAGAGGATGTCATCCACATATTCATCAAATGGCCCATAGCTACACACCCTTGGAAAGACCTTGGTTTAATCATTCAATTTTATAAAAACATCCCTTACTGGCTAATCTCCATTAAAAATAGACAATTGCACAATAGAACCCAACAAGGTCATTGGGCAAATATTTTTTATTTGCCATCTGGAACCTTTGGAAAAATAGAAACCATAACAATATCATTAATCTACAACAAACTATTCATGTAAATCTAGTTCTTAACCCATCTTGGGAGTATAATGTTTTCACCGAAAGAAAGTCCCTCAAACAATCTAAAATAAGAACTGCCATCAACTGGCTAAAACCTCCCCAAAATACAATCAAACTAATATTGATGAAGCCTTTTCAAAGACTAACTTATATGCAGGTCTAGGAGGTGCTTTTCGTAATAGAAATGGCAATTGGATAATGGGATTTCACCAATCTTGTTATGCAACATCTCCATTGTATGCAGAATTATTAGCGCTGGAGGAAGGTCTTAAAATTGCACTGGAGATGTCTTTTCCATCGATAGAAATTGAAGAAGATTATTTAGAAATGATTAAAATGCTCAATGAGGACAATTCCTAACTAATAATATGTTACTCAAATGTAGGTTGCTAATGCGCCAGTTGAAGATATCAAGAATCAGCCATAACTTCAGGGAGGTTAATGCAGTAGCTCATCATTTGGCTATGGAAGGAATCAACCTCTTCATGGCAGAAAAAAGTATCTACCATGCACGTCCACCTTATTTTGTTAAAGTTTTTCTGGAAAAGGACATGAATGGTGTATGTTTTGGAACACAACTCTTAAGTTCCTCGGTTTGTGATAGCCTAATAGCAATAAACAATAGAAATATCCTTAGGGACTACGTAGCTGTATGTAAGACTTTACCAGTTTACTACTTTCAATATATGCTTCAATATATGATGCCCAGCCTAACTTGCAAAACAAGCCAGCTCACAAACAACAAAATATAATCCATATACCTTTAATTAACAGAGTCATAATATAAATAAAAACAAAAATAGTCTCAAAATATCATAATATTTGATACAATCATCACATTGTCCAAACACAACCAATACAGTGTAATGTAAGGCCCCGTGAAATTTCACCTAGAACCCGAGGTTTTTCCTGAGGTAAGCTAATATGTTTGAGAATTATAGAAATTCTTCGCGACTCACAAGCTCGCTGTGGTAGGAACTTTTAGGGTTGCTCAGTGCGTCGAGGAGTTGAAGGAAAAAGTTTGTAGAGTATGGTAGTTCTGCATCCACTATGAAATCGCAGAACTAGTTTGCGGGCCGCAGATTGGTCGAGGAATAAAGCAAAAAGATTTGCCAATTTTGACGAACATTATACAGCCCATTATGGGGGCTGCAGAATCGTTATGCGGGCCGCAGATCCCATCGCAAATTCAGTATGAGAAAATTCAGAAGGATGTTCTGCAGTCCATTATGCAACCGCATAATTGGTCTGCGGACTGCAGACCTTTTGCAGAGTAAAGCATAAGTGCCCAGTTCTTGAGGGCTATTATACGGTCTATTTTGCGGATCACATAAGTTTTATGTGGTCACACATGCGAAAGTAGATCTGCATCGGGTCTTTATTTTTCTAATTTTATAACACGACCCCCATTTCATTTATCTAGCCTGAGGGTTTATTTTTGGGGATTACCTGACATTTTAGAGAGAGGATAAGGCTATTCTAGAGAGAGGAAAGGGAGGACTAAGGATTTCGCTACTCGACTTTGATTAAACCTTGAAATTTCATCAAAAGGAACATACTAGGGATTCGAAAGGGTAAGAATTTCTTCCCCTAATTCTTCAATTTCCAATTTGGGTTGATCATGGCTGATGAGGGTTAATTTATCACGTGCATGAGCTAATAGAAACTGTGGGAAAGTTGTTGAGCCATCTTGGGTGGTTTTGTTTTTGAATTAGTTGAAGGAAGGTTGGGTCATATAATTGCGGCACTTTTGATACTAATTACATAGACTTTAGCTTGTCTTTTAAAGCATTTAAAGTCATTTCTTATGTAGTTTTGGTGTTCTGCAGAAAACCAAACTTGAAGAACCAAGAACAAGGAAAAGATTATAAAAACCCATAAAAAGGAATAAATGCGGCAGGTTTGCGATCGTAAAAGTGATGTGTATGCCACAGATCAATTGTAGAGTAAAGCAGACCATCCCAGTTTTGAGAGTAGATTCTGCGGTCCATTGTGCGGTCGCATAATGCTTGTGTGGACAACATAATGACCGCACAAATACAAGAAGTGTTTCTGTGAAAAAGACTTTGCGATACCAAATGCACACGCAAAATCAATGTGCAGACGACATAATAGAAGTGCGATGGCAAATTGGAGAATTGGGCAACCAACTCTGCGAAAGAATTGAAGATATGCGGGCCGCGAAAGTGTTCTGCGACCCATTCTGCGATCGCAGACTTGATCTACTTGGTTATTTTTATCACTTTTTGACCCCGCCTTTTAGCCCATAATAAATAGAATAACTAGGGTTTTGGTGGGACATCTTGTCTGAAAAAGATGCTACATTTAGAGCATTGAATACACCATTGTTTGGAAGCTTTTGAAGAGAGAATATTGTCATCTTTGTAAGATTTATGACTTTACTTATTGCTTTGTTCTTGGATTCTAGTATGAGTAGCTAGTTTTAAATACTAAGGTTGTGGATCCTAAATGGGTGTACTGTTCATGGGTATTTACCATTGAATATATATATATATATATATATATATATATATATATATATATATATATAATGGTTGGTTGGTATTTAGTCATTTCTCATGCTTCATTTATTATTGATGGTTGCAAACATTGACTAATGCAATTTCACTCTATTATTACTTGGAAAAGTAGGTTAGGTTTTGGTAGAATTGAATAGCAAAAGCTCAAGGCTTTAAACCTTGTTTAATAAAATCGCTTAGGAATTAGAGGGTTCTATTTGGTATATATTGGTTGTTCTTAATTGTAACTCTTATATTTGGGAAAATCATAAATAGAAAATACTATCTAACTATTGGAAAATATTGTGTATCCATTTAGGAACCATTTGCATATCAAACGACCTTCCATTAGAAATATATCATATTAGTACTGTTAGCATTACATTCCATTGATGGGGACAGAACCTTGGTTTCCTTAATCACATTTATTACATTCTCGAAACAAAGTAGTTTTCTTGATAATTCACAATTACAACATTTTGTTTTTAAACTAACGAAATAAGAGTACGACTTAAGTCAAGTTTTACACTATTCAAGTAATATTTTCACACCTATTTCCTATGGGATTTAACCCCAACATAGTTGGGTTATTATATTTGATATCAACCGCCTTACACCATTTATATAGGTGTAATTTGAGCGTATCAAATTTTGTCACCGTTGCCGGGAAATACGATTTTGAAATTACTAATTAGTGTGTGATTTTCTTTATGTCTTCTTCTATTCCATCAAACCTTGCTTTATTTGCTTTGTTTCACTAGGTAAACATGGCAGATCCAGAAGAAGAGAATATTTTTGCGGATATAGATGACTATATTGAGGATACAAATGCCATTGTCCCTCCAAGAATCAATGTTTCCACCTTCAAAGTGGAACACCGTCTTATCCTAATGCTTAAGGCTGAGGGGTTTTTCCGAAAATCCATAGATGATGATCCGAAACAATATCTTAGAATTTTTTTGGGTGTGTGCACGATGCACAAGAAGAATCATGTCTCAGATGATGCCCTAAGGTCGATGGTGTTCAAGTACTCTCTAACTAGAGAGGCAAGATAGTGGATTCAAAATCTACCTCCTAATTCCATCTATTCTTGGCTCGACCTTGTCCGAGCTTTCCTAGCAAAGTGGTTTCCGCAAAGCAAGAAGTGTGAGCTCTGGGATAAAATTTTCTTCTTCAAGCAATTATAGGGAGAGCATCTATATGAGACATGGGGAAAATTCAAGTTATACTTGGTGAGGTCGGCGAATCATGACTTTCTGGATAATATTTTGTTGGAAAACTTTTACATGGGCTTGGATCACGTGAATCAATCATTGACAAGATGGCAGAATATAACAAGCTTGACACTCGGAAGACACTACAGGTGGAATTGGATATGGTACTCCTTCTTTGACCAACATGATTAAGGATAACCAAGAAAGAGATCAAGTGTTTACCGGGATTGCAACCAATGTCAATGTGTTAATGAAGATGTTTACTGAAAGCCAAACCACAAAGGTGAATGTGATGGAAGATGTTCAACCTAAGTCAAATGAGGATTACGAAGAAGAAAATTATGTCAACAACTCTCAGGGAGGTTATCAAAGACAACCCTACCAAAGTTCAGGACAACAAAACCAATGGAGGTCTAACCCACAAGGGCAAGACAACCAACAGTGGCGAAACGACCAAGGTAGTTCAAATCAAGGAAATTGGAGTAACAACAACAACTTTTCAAATAAAAGTTCAAACCCCTATGTTCCTCCAAAGGGGCAATATTCTAACTCCACGCATTGGAAGGAAAGCTCTTCAAGTGAGTCCAAGCTAGAAAACATGCTTGAACGAGCACTGTAGAATCAAGAGAGATCCGACACATCAATAAAGAATATGTCCAAAATTGTGGGTTCTCACGCTGCATCCATTCCAAAGTTAGAAATGCAAATGAGAGATCTCTCAAGAGAGAAGTATCCGAAGGAGCAAGGCACACTCCAAAGCGACACAATTGCAAACCCATAAGGAAGTGTGAGTGGTTCAACATCTCATTGTATGGCAATCACAAACCGAAGTGGAAAACTACTTCAAGGAGAGAATGAACAAGTGGTCGAATTGGAAGATTCTGAACAATAAGTCGAGGCATAAGTTAAGGTGCCAATTGTTGTTTAAGTTGAAAGACTCCCGAAGAAGGAGAGAACTCAATAAGTGAACCATGAACAGGTTAAGGAAAAGGTAATAGAGGAACCAAATACTCTATCTCCAATTCCTAGGACTCCTCTTCCTTTCCCTCAAAGACTTGCTAGAAAGTTTGATGATAGCAAACTTCAGAAGTTCTATGACATTCTCAAGCAATTATCGGTGAACATTCCATATGTGGAAGCATTTCAAGAGATGTCGGGGTTTACTAAGTACTTGAAAGACTTGATCACTAAAAAAAGAACCACCAAAAATGAAGTGGTTAATGTGACTCACCGGGTTAGTTCCATCATTGCAACAACCGTCGTCCAAAAGAAAGAGAATTCAGGTGGCTTCACCATTCCATGCACTATTGGATTGCATGATTTTGCACGAGTCCTTTGTGATAATGGGGCTAGCATCAACTTAATGCCCCTGGCCTTTTACAAGCAATCAGGATTAGGTATGCCTAGGTGTACAAGTATGAGGTTGCAAATGGTCGATCGTTCAATAAAGCGACCTGTGGGAATTGTTGATGATGTTTTTGTAAAAGTGGGTAAGTTTCTCTTCCCTGTCGACTTTGTTATCCTAGATTGTGTTGTTGATAAAGAGATCCCTATCATCTTGGGTAGACTATTCCTTGCTACCGGGAGGGCACTCATGTACTCAGAATGAAATGAGATCGAGTTCCGAGTTAATGACGAAGAAGTTACTTTTCAAGCGAGCAAGGGTATGAAAGTACCACATGTTTACGAAAGTATCTCAGTCATATATGTTGTTGATGAGGTAGAAGATGCAGTCAAGGTAAATATTGAAGAGGAATGCCTCGGTGAGGCATTGAAGGCTATTTTGGTAAATTTTGATGGTGAACACACGGAATGATACATGGAATCGATGAATGCATCAGAAGAACATGGATCCTACACTTATGCACCAAAGATGCTTTCTCTTGACTTAGAGAATAGATTCACCCCACCCACAACCTACAATTATCGAACCGCAACAACTTGAGCTCAAGACACTTCCACCGCACTTAATGTATAAATTTCCTGGCTCTAATGAAACTCTACCCATAATTGTTTCTTCTTTGTTGAATAATGCATAGGATGAACACTTACTGGATGTCTTGAGAGAGCACACGCAAGCCATTGGTTGGACTATAGCGAATATTCAAGGGATTCCCGAAGGAATTTGGGAGCACAAGATACAATTAGAAGAAGAAAGCAAACCTAACATGGAGCATCAAAAAAGGTTAAATCCTTCAATGCAAGCGGTAGTGAAGAAAGAAATCGAAAACTAGTTGGATGTTGGGGTTGTCTATCCTATTGTCTATAGTCTATGGGTGATTCCGGTGCAATGTGTGCCAAAGAAAGGATGCATGACCATGATTCAAAACAACAAAAATGAACTCATCCGAACGAGGATGGTAATCGGGTGGAGAGTTTGCATGGACTACCAGAAGCCCAATAGTGCTACTTGTAAAGACCAATTCCCTATTGCTTCTTCAACTACCAAAAGCTTGATCGGCTAGCGGGAAGTTTATTTTATTGCTTCTTGGATGGTTTTTCCACCTACTACCAAATCAACATCACTTTAGATGATCAAGAGAAGATGACATTCACATGTCCGTGTGGGACCGTTGCCTTTAGCCGGATGCCATTTGGGCTATGCAATGCCCCGACTACCTTTCAATGATGCATGATGTCAATCTTCTTGGACATGGTGGAGGATTTCTTAGAGGTGTTCATGGATGACTTTTCAGTAGTTGGTGATTCCTTTGAGCATTGCCTTGACAACCTTAGGCAAGTGCTCAAAAGAAGTGAGGAAACAATCCTTGTGCTCACTTAGAAAAAAATGTCACTTCATGGTGGACGCAGGTATTGTTCTTGGACACAAAATTTCCAAGCAAGGCATAAAGGTTGATCGGGCAAAGATCAAGATCATTTCCATGTTTCCTCCTCCCACTTCGGTAAAAGGCGCTTAGATTTCTCAGGGACATGCCGGTTTTTGTAGGCAATTTATCAAAGACTTCTCAAAATTTGCAAGTCTCATGTGCAAGCTCCTTGAAAAGGATGAAAAGTTTGTGTTCGAAGAGAAGTGCCTCAAAGCTTTTGAGGAATTGAAAGCAAGGCTCACCACGACACCTATTATTGTCACAGCTGATTAGTCTATTCTATTTGAGCTCATGTGTAACACCAGTGGTGTAGCTATTGAAGTAGTACTTGGTCAATCATAACAAGATTCTTCACCCTATCTATTATGCAAGCAAGACACTCAATGGCGCACAAAGAATTACACTGTGATGGAGCAAGAAGTGATTGTCGTTGTCTATGCTTTTGAAAATTTTTGGGCCTATTTGTTGGTCTCCAAAGTGATAGTCTACACCGATCATGCCACTCTCCGCTACCTTATGGAAAAGAAGGATGCTAAACCAAGATTGATTAGGTGGGTTATTTTGTTACAAGAGTTCGACTTTGAAGTCAAAGATCAGAAAGGAAAAAAGAATCAAGTTGAAGATCACTTGTCTAGGCTTTAAGAGGGAGGGAGGCTAAAAGAGGATCTTGAAATTAATGATGTCTTCCCTAATGAACACATATTGGCATTGTCTAGCACATTCACTCCTTAGTATGCTCACATCACTAACTTCCATGTTAGTGACCATATCCAAGATGGATTGGAAGCTTATCAAAAGAAAAAGTTCTTGTGGGAGTGTAGGCAATGCTATTGGGAGGAACCTTTTTTGTTCCAGATTTGCACCGACAATATCATTCGGAGCTGTCACCTGAAAGATGAGGTAATTCAAATTCTCAAAGCATGTCATGACTCCCCAGTTGGCGGCCACCATAGTGGAAATCGTACTGCGGCCAAAGTGCTTGAATGTGGCTATTATTGGCCATCAATCTACTAGGATGCAAACCAAATGGTCAAGGCATGTGACCAATGTCAAAAGACAAGGGTCAATTTCTAGAAGGCATGAGATGCCTATGAACTTTGTGCTAGAGGTCAAGATCTTTGATGCATGGGGGATAGGTTTCATGGGTCCCTTCGTAAGCTCTTATGGCATGAGATATATCTCGGTGGTAGTAGATTACATCTGTGAATGGGTCAAGGCAATTGCCTTCCCGAACAATGAGGAAATGAGTGTAACCGCCTTCTTATAGAAGAATGTATTTACACAGTTTGGAACCCCAAGGGATATCCTTAGTAATGGTGGTTCTCACTTTTGCAACAAAGCTTTTGTCGGGTTGCTTGAAAGATAAGGGGTTAAGCATAAGGTGGCCACCCCTTATCATCCTCAGTCAAGCAGTCAAGTTGAAGTTTCTAACCAGGAGATCAAAAACATTCTAGCAAAAACTATTAATGCAAGTAGGGACGACTGGTCAAAGAAGCTAGATGATGCATTGTGGGCGTATCACACAGCATATAAGACTCACATTGGCACCTCACCATACCGGTTGGGTTTTGGTAAGGCATGTCACTTGCTAGTGGAGCTTGAACACAAAGCTATATGGGCATTGAAAAAGCTAAATCTTGACTGGGCCGAAGCTTCTAATCTAAGAATGACACAACTCAACGAGATGGAAGAATTCCATTTTCGTGCCTATGAGAATGCAGTCATGTATAAGGAAAGAATAAAGTTTGTTCATGACAAGAAGATTTTGAAGCGGGAATTGAAATCCGGTGACTTGGTCTTACTCTTAAAGTTAAGACTGATGTTCTTTCCTGGCAAAATCAAATCCAAAAGTAGGGCCTGTTAAAAGTTGTGAATGTATCTTCCTATGGCTCTATTGGATTGGAATCCGAGGATGGGACTCGAACCTTCAAAGTAAATGGCCAAAGGGTCAAGAATTACCTCCGAACCATTGGAGAAAGGCACTTGGTAGAACAATTCACACTCAAGGATGGTTCTACACTAACCCCCACCACTGATTAGCCAAAACGGAGGCAACATCATAGTGTCACAACGTTAAATCAAGCGCTTCATAGGAGGCAACCCATGTGTGGTAACACTTTTTGGTTAGATTTTAATTTCGGTGCTTGTATTTGTAAGTGTTGAGAAGTTTGATGTGTGTGTTAGAATGCAGGTGACCCAAAATAAAATGAAATAGGATGCAAGGGTAAAGGAAAATGAGTAAAAGCAAGCCAAGCTTCGGTTGTATTCTGTGGCACCATATGCGACCGCATAAAAGATTTGCGGACCGCATAATCGTCGCAGACACAAGCAGAAAAAAATGCAAACTAGACCTTAATAAATACGGTAAAAGTTTACTTTCTGCGGCCCGCATAATGATTCTGCGACTGTAGAACTAGTCGCAAATCTGTTGCGCATCACTCAACCACTAACCCATTGCATAACACATATACGACCGCATAATATGTTATGCGATGCACTGCCTCACTGTGAACCTCTCATGTATTAAGCCCTAAGTCCCTCGCTCATTTCCGCTGTTCATTTACGCTCCAACACACACAAGCGCAAAGCATAACCCAAAAAGAAAAGAAAGAGAAGACCCAAACCACTATGAAAAATAAAATTAAAAAAAAGTAATTGAAAAGGAAAGGCTTACCTTGCTCGCGATTCACACAGTAATTCTCCATCTTCTGATATCCGGTATGCTAATTTCCAACCTTCTCTTACATTAGTCAATCTTGTATGTTCATTGTTGTGGGCTTTCACCCACGTACCCTCCACTTTCTCCATAACTCTTTGCTACGAGTAATCATTAGTGAGTGATTGTTCTGAAAATCAATGCTAGGGGAAAATACACATTGTGGGTAAATCGAAATTTGGGGATTCGAATTAAGGGGTAGGAATAGAGTAAAAGGGTTGGAATGTTGTGAAATTTTGCATATATGTCGTCGTGATGACTAAGTGTGTGCTTGTGCATTTAGGACTGAGTATGAATTTGGTGATTGTGCATTTTCCCATGAATAACTTTTTGATTAGGAACGATGATCTTTGCGGTCCGCATAACTGGTTTGTGGTCTGCAGGGTCATCGCATTTTGCATGCTAGGAAGTTTTCTAAAAGCCCTTGTGCGGTTAAATTTGCGAACGCAGAAACATTTTGTGGACTGCACATAGGTCGCAGACAGAGGCAGAAAAAAGCGAAATCAGAAGAATAAAATGCGACCTATTTACGGTTGCATAGTTGTTCTGCGGTCACATCTGCGGACCATATAATTTGTTTTGCCTCTCAAGGTTGTAATATGCGAATTGTTTTTCGACTCGCAGAGTTGTTCTGTGATCGCATAACTGGTCGCAGAACCTTCTTTGTTTTTCACTTCCTTCCTATATGTTACCATACCATATCATGTACTCACTCATTGATTAATTGACAGGAATGGCACCAAATATATCTGTAGCACCACGATAACCCCCCGCTCGAGGAAAGAGACAGGCTGCTGCTATTGGCTAATAGTCACAACAATCCAAACGCAAATAGACACATCCAGAAATATATCTGAGCATCCCTCCCAGTCTGAAGAGGAGGAGGAAAAATTGACCTTGTGCCACCCGTTGACATCCATGCCAAAGCATGCCAAAAAAATGGTGAAGATCTCAGGTTTGGGATCTCGGGCTCTTGGACTCTATACAGAGATGGCCTGCCAAAAAGAAAAATCCTCGAAGAAAAGCAGCTAGGTTTGAACGGTTTAAAAGAAAACTACCCCCACGTGCTAGAAAACATCAAAAAGAGGGGATAGGAGTTCTTCACTCAGGTTTCGGGGAAGTACAACAAGACACTCGTTCAGGAATTTATACTGCATATGCGGCATCAGGGAACGTAGAACAAAAGAGAAGCCATAGATTCTTGGGCTCTGTCTTGGTCTGAGGAGTTGAAATACTCTGTGATTCCTTATCAATCAATAATATATATTTTGAAGAATGGGAGCCAGACACGACAGAATTTGATGATAAGATTGCAAACAAGGAGTCCGAGCGTGCTTGTGTAGCCACTGCCATAGCCAAAGGAACTCCATCCTAGATTGCATCACGCCAGAGGATTCACAAGAGGGGTCTTACCCAAGATTGTCGGTATTATCTAAGTTTTGTCTATTCTCGTATAATGCCTACGAGAAATGAAACCAACATAAGTATTGAGAAGGCGATCCTCATTACTTGCATCATTTCGGGTATCAAGATTGATGTGGGAGAGCTTATATTCCATGAGATTGGGATCCGAGCAAACCAGAAAGAAACCTTGCTCCCTTCTCCATGCTTAATCCATGCTTTGTGAAAAGTTGGGGCAGTCCCTCCTTTCCCCAAACATGACCACATAGAAAAAGTTGTCCAGGATATTAACATCACTAGGATTAATGATGTTGCGGATATAGTGGTGAAAGATCCACCAGAGCAATTACTGACTCGCCCTCTAGCCTTCAGTAGCACATGTTGCCTCATTAGTGCGAGACACTTCGTCTATAGCGGCTACTTCCACATCTACTCCCAGACCAGCCATTGCGACACCACCTATCTCACTGCTTGCACTCTCTAATCTTGGTCTACTAGTACAACATGCAAATGCCAAAGAAGATAAATTGACAAAAGAACTTCCATCTCTCATCTAGAAAGCATTGGCCCCGATCCAAACCTCAATGAGTGATCTTCGAAAATAACATATATCATATGAGGATTGACTCAAGCATTTTGAAATACGCTAGGGTTGAGTGAGGTGGAGCTAGGGATATGCCTCAACTAAGAAAGAATGTAGTTGAGCTCAAGCCAGAGCTGTATAAGATGTAGACACTGGATTTTGATTTGACCTCCCTTCTTCCGGTGGTAGGGGAGCATGGAACTGGTACCTCCCATGTACCAAGTCTCGATTTGGATTTCACAAATCTCGTATCAGCTGACATGGCACATGGTATTGAAACCTCACAAGCCCTATGCTTCTTTGTGCACAACGATGATCATTCAGAAGAGGAATCTGGAGGGTCTGATGAGGAAGCTGATAAGGAGGGAACTGAGGAGAAGGGGTTACTTGAGGAGGGTGATGATTATAGGGACAACAGAGGCAAACATGTTGTTGTATCTATAGAGAAGTTGGGTGAGGAAGAGGAAGCTGTGTAGACAGCCATCGCGCACTCCCTTACAGATAAGCGGTTAGTCACATGTGATAAGTTTTTGTTAAATAAATTTCACCATTCAAATTTTCTAAATAAACGGTTAGTCATTCTTGTGAAACCGAGGCTCGCTCTTTGACTTTGTGCTTACTTAGAATCTCAAATGTCATGTGATGAAGCTTTGAGTTGCCTTGTATTCACGTGAGGGCTGAAATTATATCGATTCGAACAGTTCATATGTTGTGAGTGGGTGAGAATTTGTGTAAATAATGCATGTGCTCAACTTGTAATGTCTAGAACTTGCCCAGTTGGTTTCTCAATGCAAATCTTGGGTTAATGATTGGGTGTTGAAATGAGCTTAGGCTCTCGTTGCGATTGCTCACTAATTTTTTACCAAATTGACTTCCCTGGTGCATTTACTATCGTAGTTATCCTCCGTTGAGTCTTTAACCTTTTATTTGGCTACTATATTAGAAACCTTTACCCTTTTGTGATATAATTCTCTCTTTTGAACTCGTCCCTCCTTAAATGATTAATAATGAGGCTAAAAGCCTAAGTTGGGGGTGTTGGTGTTAATTGGAAATTGGTAAGATTGTACATTATGTGTAGAAACAAATACCTCAAAGTTGTGTAGATGAATATATCAAGCTAAAAGGAAAAACAAAAGAAAACATATGTATATGTATTAAAAAATATGTGTGTGGTGTCTTGTGAAAACCAAAGAGATAGTTTGAGGTGGTTCTATGTCGGTAACTAGAAGTCAATAAGGGTTATGTGGTTCAAAAAGAAGCAAAGTGTATGTAGCGTTCAAGGTGCGTACAATCACTGTATTCCCCAATATTTGTCCCACCCGTCCTGAAGCCTACACTACAACCCTTAAAAAAGTCCTTTGTGATCTGCAACAAATTATTTCTGAGAAAGCAATGAGTTAAAATAAGGACAAGCATATGGACTAATACTTGTAGCACTTAGCATTCTTTCTGAGTGCAGGAGTGTTTGATTGTATCCCCTATATATATTTGTTGAGTTGGGGATTTTCTTTGATGTGAGAACACATGAATTGCAAGATTTAGCAGAAGTTAGGTCTCTTAAAGTAGGATACAAATGCATATCTATCTGTGGGTCGCACTCTGTCATTGCTCTTGAGGCTCGAAGTTTGCAAACTAATTATTGGAATTGTTAAATGATCTTTGTCTTCATAGAAGGGTAAATGAAAGAAGTTACATGTTTGTTAGCTAACGGTCAGTACCATCCATAGTCACAGTTGCTTTGTGATCAGTCAGAAGTAGATTAGTATTTGATAGGTTGACTTTATTTTAGTTGCTTGAGGAAAAGCAAGAGTCTAAGTTGGGGATGTTGATGTGCCGTAGAATTGGGCCACTTTTGATACTAATTACATAGATTTTAGCTCGTCTATAAAGCATTTTAAGTCATTTCTTATGTAGTTTTGGTGTTTCACAGAAAACACGACATGAAGAACTAATAACAAGTAAAAGATGACAAAAACTCATAGAAAGGAAGAAATGCGACAGATTTGCGACCGCAAAAGTGATGTGCAGGCCGCATACCAACCGCATAGTGAAGCAGACCATCCCAGTTTTGAGAGTAAATTCTGTGGTCCATTGTGCGGTCGCATAATGACCGCACAAACGAAAAATAGAGTTTCTATGAAAATGGCTTTACAGTACCAAATACGGTCGTGAAATCAATGTGCGGACCGCACAACAGATGTGCGATGGAAAATTGGAGAACTGGGAAACCAACTCTGCAAAGGAATTGAAGATATGTGGGCCACGGAAGTGTTCTGCGACTGCAGCCGCAAACTTGATCTGCAGGGTTATTTTTGTCACTTTTTGACCCCGACTTTTAGCCCATCATAAATAGAATAACTAGGGTTTTTGTGGGATATCTTGTCTGAAAAAAGAGACTACACTTAGAGCATTGAATGCACCTTTGTTTTGGAAGCTTTTGAATAAAGAATCTTGTCATCTTTGTAAGCTTTATGACTTTATTTATTACTTTGTTCTTGGATTCTAGTATGAGTAGCTAGTTTTAAATACTAAGAGTGTGGATCCTAAATGGGTGTAATGTTAATGGATGTTTACCATTGAATATAAATATAATGGTTGATTGGTATCTATTCATTTCTCATGTTTCATTTATTTTTGATGGTTGTAAACATTTACTAAAGCTATTTCACTCTATCTTTACTTTGAAAAGTGGGTTGGGGATTGGTAGAAAAGAATAGCAAAAACTCATGGCTTTAAACCTTGTTTAATAAAATCGCTTTGGAATATCTGGATTCTATTTGGCATATATTGGTTGTTCTTAATTTATTGGAAAAATCATAAAGAGAAAATACTACATAACTATTGGAAAATATTGGGTAGTCATTTAGGAACCATTTGCGTACCAAAGGACCTTCTATTAGAAATATATCATTGCAACACCGTGTCACGACCCAAACCCAGACCCGGTCGTAATGGCGCCTCTCATGAAGACAAGGCTAGCCGACACTTCCCATTTTTCCAATTTTATTAACAATTAAGCATTTTGAAATAGTCGAAACATGATAAAATAATCCAAAGTAGCAATAATACCATAAATACGTGGAAGTCAAACCCTACACGGTCCGATACTGGGTGTCACTAGTCATGAGCATCTATAAATCCTACTACAAATCCGATAAGTCTATTGACTATTACAAATGTCTGATAAGAGATAGAGAAGATAAAGAGGTAAAAACACGGGTCTGAGGACGTCAAACAGCTACCTCGTGAACTCCGAATATCCATGGGGAGCTCTCAACTCGCACTGGCAGGATCAGCAACTCCTGAATCTACACACAGGGGTGTAGGAAGTAAAGTGAGTACTCCAACTCAGTGAGTAACAAATGTAAATAAAGACTGAAAGCAAGAAATCACGTAAGGCACAAAGCATTTTATAAAGAAGTAGTAAAACCATTTAAAAGCGATAAATCAGTGAAAGATAGGTAAAGTCTTTTAACTCAAATGTGTTTTCATGAAAAGCCTTTTTCAATACTTAAGCAAGTAATTGACAGTCAATTATGAAAAGTAAACACATAAAGGTTCGCCCCTCGGGCACAGTATCAACAAATCTGCCCCTCAGGCAACATCTCAGAACATTACCAGCCCCTCGGGCAATCACATAGAACAATACCTGCCCCTCGGGCTCAATCTCATATCACAATGGGTACCCGCGCTCACTGGGGGTATGTAGACTCCTAGAGGGGCCCCTTACGGCCCAATTGCAATATTAAGCCATCTTGTGGCATCAACACTAGGCCCTCGGCCTGATATCAATCAAACCACCTCGTGGCATACATATCTCAGGCCCTCGGCCTCAAATCAATATCAGTGTTTCCTCACAACATAGGCCCTCGGCCTTACTTAGTCAAAATCCTCACAAGCCCCTTGGACAATAGTAAAACAGTGTTTCTCAGCTCAAACATCATTTAAAATATCATTTAAGTAATAAAACTGAGTAAACATGGTTGATATGAAAACAGTGGGAAATAGCATGACTGAGTTCAAATATAAAGTGAAACAGTGAGGAAATATCAGTCTAAAGCCCCGAAGGATTCAAATAGTTGGAACGAAGCCCAAATATGGCATTCAGCCCAAATAATGATGATATCAAACAGTTTTCAATGAAATACACAGTAAAATCATCAATCAGGATGGACCAAGTCACAATCCCCAGTTGTGCACGACCCCACGCTCGTCATCAAGCGTGTGCCTCACCTCAATATATAGCACTACGATGTGCAATCTAGGGTTTCAAACCCTTAAAACATCATTTACAATCATTACTCACCTTGAACCGGCTAAATATCTAGCTCGTGATGCCTTTGCCCCTCGAATTGGCCTCCACGCGTGTCGAATCTATCCAAAATCAGAACAAGAACGTCAAAATATACTAAGGGAACGAAGCCCACGGGAAAACAATCAATAAAGGGCACAAATCCCGATATTACCAAAACCCGACCCCCGGGCCCATGTCTCGAAATTCAGTAATTTTTACACCAATAGATTCCTTATCTCCCCATGAGTTCACACATATCAAAAGTTCACAAATCCGACCCCAAAATGGTCCTTCAAATCCCCAATTAAAGGCCTCTTAAACTCAAGCCATAATCCCCAATTTTCCTTCCTTAATCTCCACTAAAACCATGATTAAACAAATGGAAAAAAAATGATCTTAAACCCAAGTAATTAAGCTTAGGGAACTTACCCAATTGATATCCTTTGATTCCTCTTGAAATCTTATGCCTTAGCCTCTTTCCCGTCTTCAAAAATGATGAACTTAGCAAAATTTTGTGAAGGAAACAATATATACCTTCTGCCCAAACATTTTTGCATCTGTGGTCCCATACCCGCTTCTGCGGTACCGCATTTGCGGTTATTCCTCCGCTTCTGCGGAAATCACTTAAGTTTGAGCCATCCGAATCTGCAGTTCTTCGCCCGCATTTACGACATCGCAGATGCGGTTCTCCTAGCCACTTCTGCGGTCCTAGTCAACATACCTCTAGCCTCTTCTACGGCCCCTCTCTCGCATCTGTGGCGCCGCACCTGCGGTCCCCAATCTGTCGATGCGAAAATACCAGAAGTAGCAATTCAGCAGTTGCAAAAACAATCCAAACTTCCCGTTAACCATCCGAAATCACCCCGAGGCCCCCCGGATCTCAACCAAAAGCACAAACATATCCTAATACCTAATTCAAACTTGTTCCAATCATCAAAACACCTCAAACAACATCAAATCCCCCAAAACACATCGGGTTCAAGCCAAACTTCCTCAAATCTTCCAAATTCCGCTTTTTATCAAAACCCCAACCAAACCACATCCGAATGACCTGGAATTTTGTACATACATCCTAAATGACCCAACGGAACTACTGCAACTCTCGGAATTCCATTCTGACCCCAATATTAAAATCTTTCCTACCAACTGGAAATCGCCAAAATATCAACTCCCGAAGCTAACCAAACCATCGGAATTCACATCCGAGCCCTTCAACATACAAGTCAACATCCGGTTGACTTTTACAACTTAAACTTACTTAAAAGAGACTATGTGTCTCAAACTTTACCGAAATCATTCCGAATTTGATCCGACAAACCCGATACCACATAACACGGATAACAAAGCATAAAGAAGCAGAAATGGGTGAAACATAGAGGTAACTCATGAGACGACTGGCCGGGTCGTCATATCCTCCCCAACTTAAACAAACGTTCGTCTGCGAACGAATCAAGAAACATACCCGAAAGCCTCAAACAGGTGAGGATATCTTCTCTGCATCTCCCGCTCGGTCTCCCAGGTAGCCTCCTCCAAGGGCCGACCTCTCCACTGCACTTTCATTGAAGATATATCCTTTAACCTCAACTTTCGAACCTGACTCCCCAAAATAGATACTCGCTCCACATCATAAGTCAAATAATCATCTAACTGAACCGTGCTGAAATCCAAAACATGAGACGGATCCCCAATATACTTCCGAAGCATAGAAACATGAAATACCGGAAGCACACTCAACAAGTTGGGTGGCAAAGCAAGCTCATAAGGCACCTCCCCAATCCTCCGAAGCACCTTAAAAGGCTCAATGAACCGAGGACTCAATTTCCCTTTCTTAGCAAATCTCATAACACCCTTCATGGGCGAAACCTTCAACAGAACCTTCTCACCAACCATGTAGGACACATCTCGAACCTTCTTGTCCGCATAACTCTTTTGCCTCGACTGCGCTGTACGAAGCTCTCCTGAATCACCTTCACCTTCTCCAAAGCATCCTGCACCAAATCAGTCCCCAATAGCCTAGCCTCGCCGAGCTCGAACTAACCAACTGGAGATCTACACCGCCTCACATACAAAGCCTCATATGGAGCCATATGGATACTCGACTGGTAGTTGTTGTTATAAGAAAACTCTGCAAGTGGTAGAAACTGATCCCATGGCCCTCCGAAATCAATGACATAAGCACGCAACATGTCCTCCAATAACTGAATAGTACGCTCGGACTGCCCGTCTATCTGAGGATGAAAAGTTGTGCTCAACTCAACCTGAGTACCCAACTCTTGCTGCACAGACCTCCAAACCTACAATGTAAACTGAGTGCCCCTATTTGAAATGATGGAAACTAGGACACTGTGCAAACGAACAATCTCCCGGATATAGATCTTTACCAACCACTCTGAATAATAAGTAGTACACACAAGAATGAAGTGTGCGGACTTGGTCAGCCGATCCACAATCACCAAAACAGCATTGAACTTTCTCAATGTCCATGGAAGTCCAACAACAAAGTCCATAGTGATCCTCTCCCACTTCCACTCTGGAATATCCATCTGCTGAAGCAAGCCACCCGGTCTCTGATGCTCATATTTCACCTGCTGACAATTGAGACACCGAGCTACAAATCCCACAATGTCTTTCTTCAACCTTCTCCATCAATAGTTCTACCTCAAATCCTGATACATCTTCGCGGCACCTAGATGAATAGAATACCGCGAGCTATGGGCCTCCACCAGAATCAACTCTCGAAGCCCATTCACATTGGGCACACAAATCTGGCCCTGCATCCTCTACACCCTATCATCACCAATAGTCACATCTTTGGCATCATCGTGCTGAACTCTATCCTTAAGAACAAGCAAATGCGAATCATCATACTGGCGCTCTCTGATACGATCATATAAGGAAGACCGAGAAATTACACAAGCCAATACCCGACTGGGCTCCGAAACATCTGATCTCAAGAATCAATTGGCCAAGGCCTGAACATCAACTGCAAGAGGTCTCTCCCCAACTAAAATATATGCCAAACTCCCCATACTCACCGCCTTCTATCTCAAGGCATCGGCCACCACATTAGCCTTTCCCGGATGGTACAATATAGTGATATCATAATCCTTAAGCAACTCCAACCACCTCCGCTACCTCAAATTGAGATCCTTCTGTTAGAACAAGTGCTGGAGGCTACGATGATCAGTAAACACCTCACAAGACACACCATACAAGTAATGTCTCCAAACCTTCAATGCGTGAACTATGGTAGCAAACTCCAAATCATGAATGGGGTATTCCTTCTCATGGGGCTTCAACTGACGAGAAGCATAAGAAATAACCCTACCCTCCTATATCAACACACAACCAATCCCAACTTTCGAAGCATCACAATACACGATATATGAAGCTGAAGCTGATGGCAGAACCAACATTGGAGTTGTGGTCAAAACTGTCTTGAGCTTCTGAAAGCTCTCCTCACACTCATCCGTCCATACAAATGAAACACCTTTCTGAGTCAAGTTGGTCAAGGGCGATGCGATAGATGAGAATCCCTGAACAAACCGGCGATAATAGCCTACCAAACCCAAAAGGTTGTGAATCACTATGACTGAGGATGGTCTGGGACAACTCTGAACCACCTCTATCTTCTTCGGATCAACCTGAATACCCTCGTTGGACACCACATCCCCAAGAAAGCCACTGAACTAACCCAAAACTCACACTTGGAGAATTTTGCATAAAGCTTCTCCTCCCTCAATCTATGCAACACAACTCTCAAATACTCTGTGTGCTCCTCCTGACTACGTGAATACACAAGAATATCATCAATGAAGACTATGACAAACGAGTCGAGATAAGGCAGAACACGTTGTTCATAAAATGCATAAACATTGTTGGGGCATTGGTCAGCCTAAAAGACATCACCAAGAACTTATAATGACCATATCGGGTCCTAAAAGTCGTATTAAGAATATCCGAGTCCCTGATCTTCAACTGGTGATAACCTGAACGGAGATCAATCTTGGAGAACACTCTCGCTCCCTAAAACTGGTCAAATAAATCATTAATACGAGGCAAAAGATACTTGTTCTTAATTGTTACCTTTTCCAATTCCCTATAATCAATGCACATCCTCATTGTGCCATCATTCTTCTTCATAAATAGAACCGGAGCACCCCAAGGTGACATACTAGGTCGAATGTACTCCTTATCAAGGAGTTCCTAAAGCTGCTCCTTTAACTCCTTCAAATCCGCTGGTGCTATACGATACAGCGAAATAGAAATGGGCTGAGTGCCCGGCACCAGGTCAATACCAAAATCAATATCCCTATCCGGTGGCATGCCCGACAGGTCTGCAAGAAACACATTAGGAAAACCCCTCACAACAGGAATAGAATCAATACTGGGAGTCTCAGCTCCGACATCCCTCACAAACGCTAGATATGAAAGCCAACCCTTCCCAACCATACGCTGGGCCTTCAAGAAAGAGATCACTCTACTAGGAACATAATCAGTCACAACTCTCCACTCGTTCTGTGGCACACCCGGCATAGCCAATGTGACTATCTTAGCATGATAGCCCAGAATAGCATGACACTAAGATAACCAATCCATGCCCAAAATGACATCAAAATCCACTATGCTCAATAGTAATAGATTCGCTCGGGTCTCCAGACCCCCAATAGTCATCACACACGACCGATACACATGGTCTACAATAATAGTATCGCCCACCGAGGTAGATACATGAACATGTAAAGCAAGAAACTCACGGGGCATACCCAAATAATGAGCAAAGTATGATGACACATAAGAAAAGGTGGAACTAGGATCAAATAATACAGAGGCATCTCTGTGGCAGACTGAAACAATACCTGTAATAACAACATCTGAAGCAATAGCATCGGGTCTACCTGGAAGTGCATAGAAATGGGCCTGACCGCCACCTGATCGACCTCCCCCTCTAGGGTGACCCCTAGCTGACTGACCTCCACCCCTAGCTGGCTGAGTGGGTAGTGGTGAACTAACTGGCGCTGAAGCCTATGACTGACCCCTCTACTGAGATGAACTCGTAAGACGATGAGGGCACTGCTTCTACATATGGACCATCTCACCACACTCATAACAACTCCCAAGTGATAGAGAAGGGGACTGAAGGGAACCCCTCGCACCGAAGTGACTAGCAGATACATTCGGCATAGAAGAGCCCTACACTGATGGAGCACGGGACAAACTCTAAGTTGGAAGGGCACTAAGTGATGACTGGCCCTGACGAGAACCGTGAGAACCATGACCCGATAACGCCCCATGATAACCTGGGTGAGCTGGCTGAGCATGCCTGAATGGACAACCTATGCCATGCTGAAATTGACCCCTCAAAGGAGTACCACTGTAACTACCAGATCCTCGAGGCCTCCCTCTCCTTGCGCTCCTAGCGACGAACAGACTCATCTCATGGACAATATCCACAACCTCCTTGAAAGTAGCACCCATCACCCTCTCCCTGGTCATGAGAATATGAAGCTAATAAGTGAGGCCATCAACAAACCTCCTAATCCTCTCTCTATCAGTCGAAACCATCCAAATAGCTTTATGAGCTAACTCGAAGAATGTCATCAAGTGCTGCATCACAGTCATCTCTCCCTGACGCAACCACTCAAGCTTCCTACGCAGCGCTCTCTGCGGGACTGTGGCACATACTTCTCCAAAAAGAGAATGGAGAACTGTTGACAGGTAAGAGGTGCTGCACCAACAGGACTACACCTCTCAAAATCCTCCCACCAAGTAAAGGCAGCTCCAAAAAACTAAAAATTAGTGAAAGCGACTCTGCTGGTCTCCAGAATACCCGCTGTACGAAGCATCCTCTAGCACTTATCCATGAAACTATAGGCATCCTTGCCCTCTGCACCACTGAAGGTCGGAGGCTGTAGTCTACCAAATCTCTCCAACCTATGTTGCTCATCCTCCGGCATAGCAGGAACAACATAGTCCTGAGCAGCTGCAACTGGCTGGGCTGGCTGCGGCCCTAGCATCTAAAGTCCCTGCATGACCTGCTTAGGTGTGTGAGCCGCGGGAGTCTGATTACCTCCCTCGACCTGAGAAGTAGCTGTGGCTGTAGTGGCTGAAACCACCAGAGCTAGGCCAGTGCAAACTGATAAGATCTGAGTCAAGGCCTCCTGAAGACCCGGAATCACAATGGGCACAACTGGTGCCTGAGCTGGTGCTGCAGAAGCGTCCATAACTGGGACCTGATCCTGAACTGGGGCAGTTAGTGGATCTGCAAGTATCTGCTCTGCCCCTACGACGACCATGATCGCGTCCTCGGCCTCTGGTGGCCATAGCTGGTGGTACTGGGGGTCGTTCACCCCGACTAGTAGCGCATGTCTTCACCATCTGTGAGAGAATAGAATAAAAGAAGTTTAGTACTCGGATCAACAAATTCGCACGACAAGGATTTCAAGAATGTGAAGTTTTTCCTAAAGGTTCTACAGCCTCTCGAGGATTAATATAGACGTCTCCGTACCGATCCGTGAGACTCTACTAAACCTGCTCATGACTCGTGAGACCTATGTAACCTAGGCTCCGATACCAACTTGTCATGACCCATACCCGGACCCGGTCGTGATGGCGCCTCTTGTGAAGACAAGGCCAGCCGACACTTCCCATTTTTCAAATTTTTATTAATAATTAAGCATTTAGAAATAGTCGAAACATGATAAAATAATCCAAAGTAGCAGATAATACCATAAATACGTGGAAGAACAACCCAACACAGCCAGATATTAGGTGTCACTACTCATGAGCATCTATAAATCCTACTACAAATTCGATAAGTCTATAGACTATTAAAAATGCCTGATAAGAGATAGAGAAGATAAAGAGGGAGAAACACAGGTCTACGGACGTCAAGCAACTACCTCGTAAACTCCAAATATCCGCCGGGAGCTCTCAACTCGCATTGGCAGGATCAGCAACGCCTGAATCTGCACACAAGGGTGCAGGGAGTAAAGTGAGTACTCCAACTTAGTGAGTAACAAATGTAAATAACGACTAAAAGCAAGAAATCACGTAAGGCACAGAGCATTCTATAATGAAGTAGTAAAAACCATTTAAAAGCAGTAAATCAGTGAAAGATAGGTAAAGTCTTTTAACTCAAATGTGTTTTCATGAAAAGCCTTTTCCAATACTTAAGCAGGTAATTGACAGTCAATTATGAAAAGTAAACACATAAAGGTTCGCCCCTCAGATACGGTATCAACAAATATGCCCCTCGGGTCATATCTCAGAATAGTACCAGCCCCTCGGGTAATCACATAGAACAATACCAGCCCCTCAGGCTCAATATTAAGCCATCTCGTGGAATCAACACTAGGCCCTCAGCCTCATATCAATCAAGCGACCTCTTGGCGTACATATCTCAGGCCCTCGGCCTCAAATAAATATCAGTGTTTCCTCACAACATAGGCCCTCGGCCTTACTCAGTCAAAATCCTCACAATCTCCTCGGGCAATAGTGAAATAGTGTTTCTCAACCCAAACATCATTTAAAATATCATTTAAGTAATACAACTAAGTAAACATGGCTGAGTATGAAAACAGTGGGAAAATAGCATGACTGAGTCAAATATAAAGTCAAACAGTGAGGAAATATCAGTAAAAAGCCACGAAGGGTTCAAACAGTTGGCACGAAGCCTAAATATGGCATTCAGCCCAAATAATGATAATAGCAAAAAGTTTTCAATGAAATACGTGGTAAAATCAACAATCGGGACGGACCAAGTCACAATCCCCAATTGTGCACGACCCCACGCTCATCATCAAGCGTGTGCCTCACCTCAATATATAGCACTATGATGTGCAATCTAGGGTTTCAAACCCTTAGAACATCATTTACAATCACTACTCACCTCGAACCGGCTAAATCTCTAGCTCGCGATGCCTTTGCCCCTCGAATTGGTCTCCACGCACGTCGAATCTATCCAAAATCAGAACGAGGATGTCAAAATATTCTAAGGGAACGAAGCCCACGCGAAAACAATTAATAAAGGGCACAAATCCCGAAATTACCAAAACTCGACCCCCGGGCCCACGTCTCGAAATTCAGTAATTTTTACACCAATAGATTCCTTATCTCCCCACGAGTTCACACTTATCAAAAGTTCACAAATTCGACCCCAAAATGGTCCTTCAAATCCCCAATTAAAGGCCTCTTAAACTCAAGCCCTAATCCCCAATTTTCCTTCCTTAATCTCCACTAAAACCATGATTAATCAAATGGAAAAAAAACATCTTAAACCCAAGTAAATATGCTTAGGGAACTTACCCAACTGATATCCTTTGATTCCTCTTGAAATATTATGCCTTAGCCTCTTTTCCGTCTTCGAAAATGATGAACTTAGCAAAATTTCGTTATATACCTTCGGCCTAGACATTTTTGCATCTGCGGTCCCATACCTGCTTTTGCGGTACCGCATATGTGGTTATTCCTCTGCTTCTGCGAAAATCACTTAAGTTCCAGCCATCCACATCTGCGGTTCCTCGCCCGCATCTGCGACATCGCAGATGTGGTTCTCCTAGCCGCTTCTGTGGTCCCAGTCAACATACCTTTGGCCGCTTCTGCGCCCCTCTCATGCATCTGTGGCACCGCACGTGCGGTCCCTAATCCGCCGGTGCAAAAATACCAGAAGCAGCAATTCAGCAGTTGCAAAAACAATCCAAACTTCCTGTTAACCATCCGAAATCACCCCGAGGCCCCCGGGATCTCAACCAAAAGCACAAACATATCCTCATACCTAATTCAAACTTGTTCCAATCATCAAAACACATCAATAAATATCAAATCCCCCAAAACATATCGGGTTCAAGACAAACTTCCTAAAATCTTCCAAATTCTGCTTTTTATCAAAAACCCAACCAAACCACATCCGAATGATCTGAAATTTTGCACATACATCCCAAATGACCCAACGGAACTACTACAACTCTCAGAATTCCATTCCAAACCCTATATTAAAATCTCTCCTAATAACCGGAAATCGCCAAAATATCAACTTCGCCAATTCAAGCCTAAATCTATTCCGAACCTCCAAAACCCATTCCGATCACACTCCTAAGTCTCAAATTACCTTCCAAAGCTAACCAAACCATCGGAATTCACATCCGAGCCCTCCAAAACACAATTCAACATCATGTTGACTTTTCCAACTTAAACTTCCTTAAAAAGAGACTAAGTGTCTCAAACCTTACCGAAATCATTCCGGATTCGATCCGACCAACCTGATACCACATAGCATAGATAACAAAGCATAAAGATGCAAAAATGAGGGAAACAGAGCGGTAACTCATGAGACGACTGGCCAGGTCGTCACACACCGATAGCATTATGTTCCATTGATGGGGACACAACCTTGGTTTCCTTAATCAAATTAATTACATTCTCGTAACAAAATGGTTTTGTTGATAATTCACAATTACAAAACTCTCTTTTTAAACTAACGAAATAGGATTATGACTTAAGTCAAGTTTCACATTATTAAAGTAACCTTTTTACACCTATTCCCTGTGGGATTCGACCCTAACCTAATTGGTTATTATATTTGACATCGACCGCCTTACACTATTTCTTTAGTTGTAATTTGAGCGTATCACTCTTGCCATATGAATTCTCTAATCATTATCGTAATTCTCTCTTCTATAGATTAACATCTATAGAAGTGTCGGGACATTATTATTACACCAAGGGAAGCTCTTTAGAGGTATAAAGGGTAAATTGTTGTTCTAGTATCAGAATTCCCGAATCCTTGCAAAACTCCATTATGTGTAGTCGAAATTGAAACACTATTGAGGTGAGATTTTCAAGCTAGTAAATTGATTCTCAAATGCATAATGTCTCTGAACCCTCATGTGCTAAAGATTTTCTATTGTGACTTAATAATGTTATACCCATTTTGGGAGGAAAACTTTGTATGAAATCTATGTGATCAAATACTAATTTCTCATATGATGAAACCTTATGAACTTAGAGTTGCCCCCATCTTCACCAATAGCCACTACCTTTGCATCACCTCGAAGCATCATGTTCTGAACAAAAAATAAATATGGATCATACTGATGAGCCTTGATGTGTTCGAATAAGGACAAATGTGCAATAACACAAGCGAGAACTCTACTAGGCTTAGAAATATCCAATCACACGAATCAACTAGCCAAGGCATGAACATCCGTAGCCAAAAATCTCTCTATAGTTAGGATAAATGTGAAACTCCCCATACTCTCTGCCTTTCTACTTAAGGCATTCGCTACCATATTTGCCTTCCCCGGATGAAACAAGATAGTGATATTATAATTCTTCAAAAACTTCAACTAACTCCGCTCTCTCGAATTCAAACCCTATTTCTTGGTAAATGCTGAAGAATCCGATGTAGGCCTCACAAGACATGCCATACAAGTAATGCCTCCAAATCTGGAGCTCCCCAATTGCTGCTTACACCAAATCTCATACCAGATTTTTCTTTTCGTAGGTCTTCAACTGGCGCGATAACCATATCGTCATACATCATCACACAGCCAAGTCCAACATGCGAAATATCACAATAAATAGTGTACTTCCCCAATCCTGAAGGCAATACCAAAATTGGAGTCGTAGTCAAAGTAGTCTTGAGCTTTTGAAAGACCTTCTTACACTCATCAAACCATTTGAATAAAGCACCCTTCTAGGTTAACTTGGTCAATAGAACTGCAACAGATGAGACCCATTCCATAAAGCGATGACAGTAACCAGCCAAACCAAAAAAACTCTTGATTTCTATAGTTGTAGAAGGTCTGAGTAAACTTTGAAGTGCCTCGATCTTTTTCGGATCCACCTAAACATCACTAGACACCATGTGGCCCAAAAATGCCATTAAAATTCAACCAAAACTCACACGTGTAGAACATAGAATATAACTTATACTCTCTTAGAATCTGGAGCACAATCCTCAAATATTGCCCGTGCTCCTCAGTACTATAACAGTATACCAAGATATCATCTATGAACACGCTGATAAAATAATCAAAATAAGGCTGAAACACACTATTCATCAAATGTATGCAAGATGCGGGGGCATTAGTCAAACCAAAAGACATCACCAAAAACTCATAATTCGCATAACAAGTCCCAAAACTATCATAGGCATGTACGAAGCCCTAATCATCAACTAATGGTAGTCTGGTCTCATGTCAATCTTCGAAAACACGTTGGACCTTGGAGTTGATCAAATAAGTCATCAATGCGAGGTAATGGATACTTGTTCTTGATAATCACCTTGTTCAACTATGTGTATATAATACATATCCTCATATAACCATCCTTCTTCTTTACAAACAACACTGGTGCACCCCAAGGTGATACACTAGGCCTGATGAACCCCTTATCCAACACTCTTGCAATTGGTCATTCAATTCCTTCAACTTAGCTAGAGTCATGCGATATAGCGGAATAGATATGTGTTGAGTGCCCGACAGCAAATCAATAAAAAAATCAATGTCCCTATCTGGTGGCATACCGGATAAGTATGTAGGAAATACATCTAGAAACTCCCTCACTATTGGAACTGACTCTGTAGTAGGGGTCTCAGCACTAACAAAAGTTAGATATTCCAAACACCCCTTCTCAACCATCTACTGAGCATTCAGAAATGAAACCACTCCACTAGGAGTATGACCAATAGAACCTCACCATTCCAACCTTGGTAACACCGGCATCGCCAATGTCGCAATCTTTACGTGTATATCGAGAATAGCATAATATGGAGATTACCAATCCATAACTAAAATTACATCAATGTCTACCATATTAAGCAATAGAAGATCAACACTAGTCTCATAACTCCCAATGGTAAACATACATGACCGGTACGCATTATCCACCATAATAGAGTCACAAATCAGTGTAGACACATGAGGGATATCAAGAGTACTACATGAAAATCCAAATGTGATGCAAGGTATGATGAAACATAACAATATATATAGAACCATGCACGAATAGGACTGACGCAACTCTATGATAGACTGAACAATATACCTTTAATGATTGCATCAGGATCCTCCACCTTGGATCTACCAGGAAATGCATAGCAACATGCCTGACCTCCACTAGACTGATCTCCGCCTCTAGGATGCCCCTTGACTGCATAGACCCCCCCCCCCCCTCCCCCCAGCTGATAGGTTTGGTGATATAATAACTGGCACTAGATCCACGACCTAAGAACCCTATTGTACTATGCCTATACTATGCATAGGTAATTCTCCCTTTATATGCCCCACATCTCCATGCTCGAAACAACCTCAAAATATGCCCCTTGGTTCCTGAATCTAATGCTGCCTCTAGCAACTTGAGTACCTACTGGAAACCTAAGACTAAAGGAGTACAGTAGGAACTCTGCATTGGTAATGCACTAAATGAAGACTGATTCAAAGTGTCATGAGTGGGCTAATAAGGTGAATGGGATGGCCTACTAGAATGACCACCTCAAGAATAGTCCCTACCTCCAGGCGAGGTACCACTAAAACTGCCAAAATGTTAGATTTTCCCCCTTATCACCATGGTCTCCCTAATCTAACCCCAAATGTACTCAATTATGTGCATTATATACATAGCTTAAAGGAATGTAGTCCCAGTCTCTGCCTCCATAGCTATATAAATCTTGATGCCAAAATTCAACCCCTCAATGAACCTCCTCACCTTCTCAACCTCGAAGGGGATCAGAAAAGCTGCATGATGAGATAGCTCAGTATCTCTCATCTCATACTTAGTTACAGACATGCTCCCCTATTGGAGGTGCTCAAACTGACCATGCATCTCATCCCACTTTGTGAGGGGTATGAACTTCTCTATGAAGAGATGTGAAAACTGATCCCCTATCAGTGGAGTGACCCTGCTTGTCTATCATGCTCATATGATTACCACCAACTCTTTGCTAGACCCTCAATCTGGAAAGTAGTGAAATTGACCCTATTCTACTTAACCAAACCAAGATTCTACAGAATCTCCTGAAAACCATCTAAGAAATCTTGTGCATTTGCCAAAGTATCACCAACAAACTATGGAGGAGTCATCATCCTTTACCAATCAAACCTCTGCTGCTCCTTCTCAAACATAGCGTCCTCTAATACCAGACTAATAGCAACCATGGGACGATGTCCCCCAATTGGTACTACTCCAAGTGATTGATACATAACAAAAATCTTATAAGGACTATGTGTAGCGTTAGTTTATGCTCCATCCCTGGCCGAAGAATTAGTCGATGCCACCAGAAGTACCCCAGCCTATGTCAAACCCTCCACAAGTCCAACAAGGTGAACAAGAGCATCCTAAAGTACTAGTGTAGCAATAAACCCCTCTAGGACCTGAGCTGGTCCAACCAGCTAAACATTATTTTAAATCTGATCATCTAGGGGAGATACGAGTGGCATCATTATGGCTGCTTAATCAGGGCCCCTAACTGCGTCGCGTGCTCCATCCCTTCCCCTATCTCAGCCGTGGCCTGGGGTACTCCAGCCTACTAAAGTGTACCAAAAGAACGTGTTCTTACCATCTATGAGAGAATAGAAAAGGAAATATTTAAACGTAGGGATAAACAAATCAGCATGATAGAGAATAAAAGCAATAGAAGTTTTCCTAATAGACATATAGCCTCTTGAAGATAAGTCCATGCATTTTTTTACCATTCTGCAAGACTCAAATAGAATTTTTCATGAGTCGTGAGACCTAAGCAACCTAGTGCTCTGATACCAACTTGTCATGACTAAAAATCCATCTTAGGTTGTGATGGCGTCTAGCCATACTTTATAAGCAAGCTAGGTCACACACAACAAAATATAGTCCAGATTCCTTTAATTAACATAATCATAAATAAATAAAGACAAATAGTCCCAAAAATATCATAATATCTGACATGACAAAAATAATACTTGACCAATTCGGAGGTTCGTCAGTTAAATTTGCTTTTTTGCTAAAAGTTGGCAATTTGAAGGTTTAGAAATTTTCTAAGTTTGACCACGGTTTGACTATATGGCCATCAGATTTGGATTTTGGGCTTGGGATTTGGAATAGGTTCATTTTGTCATTTGAAACTTGTGTGTAAAGTTTGGTGTAAATCCGAGTTGGTTTGGTAGGAATTGGACATTTGGTTGTGATTTTAGTGTTCGATTCGTGTTATAGATGTTATCTTGGTATTTTGAGTTTACGAGCGAGTTTGTATGATATTTTTAGACTTGTGTGGATGTTTGGTGTGGAGAACCGACGGCTCGGTTGAGTTTCAGACGCATTTCAGAGTGTTTTGAGTGACTTTTAGATTTTCTTGTGTTTGGTTGATGATGAAGGTCTCGCAAATTGGATATCCTTTTCGAATTTGTGGACCTCGCAATTGTGAAAGTGGTATCGCTTTTTTTAAGTAGGCTAGGGACTGGAGTGTTCTCTTTTGCTGAGGGAATTGACTTCGCAAATGCGAAGTGTGGTCACATTTTCGATATCCCTTGGGCTCAGTTGATGCCACTTTTGCAATCATATAGTTGCATTTGTAAGGGGTCGCATTTGCAACATCCACAACTGAACAAAAGGATGGAATTTCAGGACTTAGTCTCATTTTATCGTATTTGGAGTCGTAGACTCGGTGGGTGGGGATTTTAGGAGGAGATTTTCATACAAAGTTATTGGAAGTGATTTTGACTAAATTTTGATTATATTACACGATTGTTTTATTAATTTTAATACCTAATCCATCAGATTTGAAGAGAAATTTTGGGAATTTTTTACTATATTTTAAAAATGAAAACTTGAGATTTCGGAGTCGAACTGGACTTGGATTTGAAAACCAAAAACATATATGGACTTGTATGGTTATGGGTAGTCGAGATCTACCATTCGATTCAGGTTTTGTCTGGGCAAGTCCGAGGTTGACTTTTGTTAACTTTTGGGAAATTGTGTAAAGATCTTAACTTTATTAACTGAAATTGGTTCTCTTGCATTATTTGATATTATTAAGTCACTTTTGCTTATATTTGAGCCAGGAAGAGATGAAAATAAGAGGAGTTGTATTTTTAGAGTATTGAAGTAGCATAATTGAGGTAAGTATCTTGCCTCACTTTGTTTGGGATGATTACCCCTTAGGATTTGGTCTAATTTGCATTATTTGTACTATGTGAAATGGCGTGTACATAAGGTGACGAGTGTGTACATGGGCATATGTGTGGTAATTAACCAGATTAGGCCTTAGACTATTGATATGCCTTTAATTGGATTTGTTTGTTATATGAATCATGTTTCATGATTGATTCACTTCTCACACCCTTGTGTTGTTGTTGTGATTCTTGTACACATTATTATTGATACGTGGGCTATATATCGTTGTGGTTTTAGTACTATTGTTTAGGCGGTGTTGTGGCATATGTTCACGTGTGGCGCGGGTTACTTGTTGTGTTGTGAATGATATGCACATTTAGCGACATAAGGGTGGTATGTATTGATGCGCATGCGGCGAGATAAGGGGGCTTGTGCACGTGTTGCAAGTAAGGGAAAAATACTTCATTGTGTTGCACACACAGCGACATAACGGGGCATACGTGCATGTAGCTATATAAGGGGAAATATTTCAATATAAAGCTTATGCGGCATCATAAGGGTGATTTGTGATTATGTTATCTGGTGATTTAGTGTGATTCTTGATGTTATTGTTGTGTTGGAACGAGTTGATGATTTGAACGTGTCATTATTATCCTCAAATGATTTCACTTTGTGTTCTTATGAGTTTTGGTTATTTTTCATGTTATCACATGCCTATTGTGTGTTGCTATTTATTTTGTCACGTTTTCTGTTGTTAGTTTTATATCTATATCCTACATAGGTTATTTGTCTAGTGAGTTTCTTGACTTAAACCTCGTCACTACTCAACTAAGATTAGTCTTGATACTTACTAGGTACCGATTGTGGTGTACTCACACTACGCTTCTGCAAATTTTTGTACAGATCTAGGTGCCTTAGATCATGCTAGCGGCTAGAGAGTTGAGCCACAGTTGTGGAGACTTCAAGGTATACATGTTGTTTCGGACGCAGGTCTTAGAGTAAACATCTAATATTTCTTTATTATTGTTTATGTATTTGGAACGGTGATGTATATTTTGAGACTCATTATGTACTTCTTGTTGAGTTTATGACCGTATTATCAGTGTTGTGGATTTATGGCTATTGAATTCACTTTACGACTAGGTTATGACAATTTCCATTTTTTATTTACTGATTAAGTTATTTTATTCTGTTGATTTCATAATGCGTTAGGCTTCCTTAGTATTAAAGACTAGGTGCCATCACGATCCTCAAGGTAGGATTTTGGGTCGTGACAAGTTGGTACCTGAGTTCTAGGTTCATATGTTCTACGAGTCATATATAAGTTTAGTAAAGTATTGTGAATCAGTGCGTAGGCATATGTACTTATATTTGAGAGGCTAAACTGGTGTTGCTAGAGTCCAGGGACGAGGCCAAAAAAGATGTGGAGCACGTGCTGTAGTGAGAGGTTGCCCTAGGGCTGCGACTGAAGAGACTCTAGTAGCTCTAGTTTGGGCGCAAGCCTGTTGCTACCCTTGGCCTTCAGGAGGCTCTAGCGCATTTCCTAAGCATTTTTGGTACCTTGGCTCAAGTGGGATTGATCCTAGTTGCACCAGCTACTTCTTAGTCTGGGGGAGGAGCTAGACCCCTACCGCACATACACCAGAGCAACTGGATCATGTTGATCAGGCTCTGGGTGTTATGCTGGTGAAGCTCGAGATTACGATTCAGCCCGAGGTTAGGCTAGTGTTGTCAAATGAGGAGAAAAAAAGGTTAGAGAGGGTCAAGAAATATTTTCCTCCTATTTTCGGTGCCGCAACTTTTTAGGATGAACGGCGTTTTCTCGACTGATGTCACCGTATTATGCGCACTATGGGCATAGTGGAGTTGAGCGAAGTCGACCATACTACTTTCCAGCTGACAGAGCCGGCACATAGACGGCGTAAAGCTTATGAGAAAAGTAGGCCACCTAATGCAGCGTCACTTACTTAGGCTCAATTTACTAATCTCTTTTTGATGGAGTTCGTTAAATAGACCCTCTTAGGGATGCGTTGCAGCATCGAGTTTAAGCAATTGTGCCAGGGGACTATAATGGTGTCTGAGTATTCTATGAGGTTTAGTGAATTATGTCGTCGTGCACCTGCTTTGATTTCCATTGTTAGAGAGAGAGTCTGCATATTTATTGAGGGACTTGGTTGGAGTCTTAGATTTGGGATAGCACAGGAGTTGGAGACTGATACTCTATTTCGGTAGGTTTTTGAGATTCCTGATAAGTAGGGATTTTAACTTGTTTTTGCTCTCTTTTACTTGTGTTTTAGGCTAAAAATGTTTGAAGGTATTTCCGGAAACTAATGAAATGTGCTTGCCTGCAGGAATTATTCAAAATGAGCCAAAGGAATCAAAACCAACTCACAAAGGAGTCAAAAGTTGAACAAAACAAAGACTGGACAAAGAAGCCTGAAGCGTGGACCGCACAAATGATCAAAATTATGCGGTCCGCATAAGGGAGATTTAGAAAGTTGCAACTTCAGGCTATAAGATGAGCGCGAACCGCACCAGAATTGTGCTGCCGCGGAAGTCCCTTGTGCGACGGTGATGTGCGGTCCGCAAGATAAAGAATCAGAGAGTTGATTTCAAGTCAAACTCAAGAAAGTGCGAACTGCAACACTTTTATGTGGCCGCATAATCTAGAGCGCGGTCGCACTTAGAATTACGCAGTCCACGAAAGTTCAGCTCAACCCAGATCCAAAAGAAAAAAATGCAGACCACATTAGAATTATGCATCCGTGAAAGTAAGAGTGCGGCCGCACTCAGAATTATGTGGCCGCACAACCTCTGTAGGGGCAATTTTGTCAGATATTTTCAGTTTAGTATAAATAGAACTTTTTGTCAATTTTAGGTCATGTTATATTTTGTGTGAGCACGTGAGACGACTGAACATTCTATTTTCGGAAATTTTGAACTAGATTCATCTCTTAACATTAGATTTTTATTCCATAAATTAATATTATGGATTTTATCTTCATTACATCTTTATTTTTTGCTATTTCCATGAGTAGCTAAACCCATAGCTAAGGTTGTGACCCAACCCTAGTGTGAGTATTCAATGGGTATTTGATTTTAGGGCTTCAATATGAATGTGTTAGTGATATTTAGCCTAGTTCTTGCTAGAACTATAGAACTAATGGTTGCAGGCATTGATTCATGCCTTTATGACTTAGTCTCTACTTGAGAAAGATGGACTAAGTCTAGGAAAACTAGGCTAACAAGGAATTGGGGTGAACTCAAGAAATTGTAGCACCAATTAAAGGGTTAAACCTAGAGATAGTAATACCCGACTTAAGCTAATATCACTTGATTTGTATAAATACCTATTTGGACTTGAGAAAGCCAAATTGGGCAAAATCACTCAAACTACTGAGAGGTATAGAGTGAGTACCCGGGTGTGATTGCTATATTACGATCCCAACAAAAACACGCTTGCCTTGGATTTTGCTACCCGTTAGATAACCACCTAGGTAGAAGTCACGAACCTAGTCTATTTAAACACTTGAAAAACAACAACAAAAACATTGTCCTTAGTTTCAATCATTGCAATCTTAAGAGTAAATTTAGAAGTAGAAATCAAACCCTAACTTGTGGAAGTGTAATTAGACTCAAAACCCGCATCTAGCTTAGATATAAACCTAATTCTAAACATTAACTGTCTGTGGATTCGATCCCGACCTAGTGGGTTAAAACTGCATCGATCAACCTCGCTACTCAATAGTAGTGTAGGCTTGGACCCGATCAATCGCTAGGAGGTTGAAGCGTATCCTTGTCTAGGAGAGGGAGTATAGGGAGGCCAAGAGGCATTGAGATTTTGGGGGATTAGTGCTTTACGCATTGTATTTTCAGCTCGTCATGGCATAGGTTATATCAATCGACCAGTTCAGTCTGCACTTCAGGTTACTCGTAGTGCTCCAGCTATTTAGGGACCTCAGAGTACTCATTTTGGATAGTTATCTTCCAGTGCACATCCTGCACGGGGTTCCTATAGGGTATTAGCAGCCACACCCGCAGAGATGTTGTTTCGAGTGTAGTGATGCTAGGCACATGGTGAGGGATTGTCCTAGGCATCGGAGGGATGGAACACCGCAGGGTACTCAGGTCATAGTTTCTGCTCCAATTGCTACCCCACCTACACAGCCAGCTAGGGGTGGAGGACATACGGGTAGAGGACGTCTAGAGGGGGAGGTCAAGACTGTAGTTATGCTTTTCCCGGTAGGATTGAGGTTGTTGCATTAGATATTGTCATTAGAGGTATTCTTCCAATCTTTCATAGAGATGTATCAGTTTTATTTGATCCGAGTTCCACTTAATCGTATGTGTCATCCTATGTTGCTACATATTTGGATATGTATCATGATTCTTTGAGTACCCCTATTTATGTGTCTAAGACCGTTAGGAATTCTATTATGGTAGACCGTCTCTATCGTTCTTGTTTGGTCACTATCTATGGTTATAAAACCAATGTTGACATTTTGCTACTCAATATGCTAGGTCTTGATGTGATTTTGGGTATGGATTGGTTGTCAACATATCATGTTATTCTTGATTTACATGCTAAGATCGTGATGTTGGCTACGTCGGGGTTGCCAATATTGGTGTAAAGAGGTTCATTGGGTCATGTTTCGAGTAGGGTTGTGATTTTCATGAAGGCGCAATAGATGGCCGAAAAGAGGTTCTTGGTATACATAGCCTTTGTGAGGGATGTTAGTGCTAATACTTCTACCATTGAGTCAATTCAGGTAGGTGAAAAAGTTTCCAGATGTGTTTCCAGTAGACCTACAAGGTATGCCACCCGATAAGGACATTGATTTTGGTATTGATTTGGTGTTGGGTACTCATCCCATCTCGAATCCACCATATCACATGGCACCAGTGGAGTTGAATGATTTAAAGGAATAACTACAGGAATTAGCTGATAAGGGTTTTATCAGACTGAGTGTCTTACCATGTGGTGCTCCAGTTGTATTTGTGAAGAAGAAGGAAGGCTCGATGAGGATGTGGTTTGGCTACAAGAAGTTAAACAAGGTAACTGTCAAGAACAAGTACCCACTACCGCATATTGATGATTTATTCGATCAGCTTAATAGTGATACGGTATTCTCGAATATTGACTTGAGATCGGGGTACTATCAGTTGAAGATCAGGGCTTCAGATATTCCGAAGACGACTTTCAAGACCCGCTATGGACACTATGAGTTATGGTGCTGTGTTTTAGGCAGACCAATGCCCTGCAACCCTTATGTACTTGATCAACAACGTTTTCTAGCCATATCTTGATTCATTAATCATAATGTTCATTGATGACATATTGTTATATTCTTGCAGCCTGGAGGATCATGGGCGACACTTGAGGATCGTGCTCCATACTTTGAGGGAGAAGAAGCGATATGCTAAATTCTCCAAATGGTAGTTTTGGATTGATATGGTGGCATTCTTGGACACGTGGTATCTATTGAGGGGATTAAGGTGCATCCAAAGAAGATTGAGGCAGTTCGGAGTTGGCCTAGACCTTCTATCGCTACCGAGATCTAGAGTTTTCTAGTCTTGGCTGGGTATTATCTCTATTTTTTGAGGGGTTTTCATCCATCGCAGCTCCTTTGACTATATTGACTTAGAAGGGTGCCCCATCAGGTGGTTTGACGAGTGTGAGGAGAGCTTTTAAAAGCTTAAGAATTCCTTATCTACCGCTCCAGTTTTTGTTTTGCCTTCAACATCGGGTTCTTATACATTCTGTTGTAATGTTTTGCGGATGGCATTATGTTTGTTGATGTGGGAGGGTAGAGTGATTACTTATGCATTACGTTAGTTGAATCCCCATGATAAGAACTAGCTATTACACGATTTAGAGTTGGAAGCCAATGTTCATGCACTCATGATTTAAAAGCGCTATTTATACGGTGTGTCTTGTAAGGTGTTCACATATCACAGAAGTCTTAAAACACTTATTCAACCAAAAGGATCTGAACTTGAGGCAACAGAGGTGGTTAGAGCTACTAAAAGACAATGATACCACCATTCTTTATCATCCGGGGAAGGCTAATATGGTGGCCGATGCATTGAGTAGGAAGGCTTAGAGCATGGGAAATCTTGCTTTTATTTTGGTTGAGTAGAGACTGTTAGCTTTGGATGTTCATGCTTTGGCCAACAAGTTCGTGAGGTTGGATGTTTCAGAGCTTAGCCAAGTTCTTGCTTGCATGGTTTTGGGGTCATCTTTTTTTGAGTGCATCAAGGTGCGTCAGTATGATGATCGCCACTTACATATCCTTAAGGACCTAGTGCAGCACGGTGATGTGATAAGTGGGTATTTTACCAACTTATCTCGTCTTTAAATTTAGATTTTTGCTACGTTTGGTTGACAAAATCGTGTGTCTAATGTCATTTACTTCTATTTTACAGGTTGTATGTGATTTAGAAGTTATGGTGAAGAAACCAAGTGAAAACGAGTCAAAAAGGAGCTAAAATGGACAATGGAAATCTGCCCACTAATTTACCCTTCACGAACGGGAAGGTCCATCGCGAACGCGAAGAAGCAGAAAGCCAGAGATTCGCGAACGCGAAGTACACATCGCGAATACAAATCAGCAGAACTCAAACCTTCGCGAACGCGATAGACTAACCGCGAACGCGAAGCTGAAGGAAACAAACATTCGCGAACACTGAGGTATAGTCGCGAACACGAAAACGAAACTGGGTAGTTCTAGAATTTCATGATTTTGATCCCAAACTATTTAATACACAAACCAGCTCATTTGTAAAACATCTTTGGCTTAATTTTCAGTCCTGATACTAGAGAGAACAAGCTTGAAAACTAGGGTTTTTGCACATATACTTGGGTTTTGAAGATTTAAAGATTTTGGTTAAGAAATTCTTACTCCTTTGTACTCTTTCTTCATTTCCTTGATTGGTATTGAATATCTAAGTCTATAGTATTTATTTCAACACTTGAATCTTATTTTTGGGAATATTCATAATTAAAGTGTGGATTAAATATCTTATTGTGTTTATGTATTGAATGATTTTTTATCTTTTATGAAGTGAGTTATTGTTTCTTTAATTATTCTTGTTCTTTAATCTCTCCAAAGGGATTAGCTGACCCTAGGACTTGCCCATTAACTTTGAATTAATTTTGTGAAAGATTATTTAGGGTTGAGAAAGATTAATTAACTAGAACTTGAGGCTTTAACCCTCATTTTATAGATTCTACCTAGGGATAGGATTGAACTACTTGTAGCCATATCCGGGTGTGCTTAATCTCTTAATTGATTTAGGGATAACTAAATTGGGATGTCTTTTTAGTCTTTGGAAGAAGATAATACAGAATTACTACCCGTGGCTAATTAACATAAAGTCGCTCATATTTATAAAATCGTGAAATATATTAGATCGTTATTTGAGTGTAATTACCCGTGTATCCATACTTGTAGCCATTGATCATTTTACTTTCTTTCTAGGTTAGTTTACATTTTTTCATTTAGCTACATATATTTTCTCAAAACAATTCTAAGTGTTTGGCATTGCATAACAAGTGATAATTCTCTTATATTCTTAATCGCCTACATATTGTTCTCTGTGAAATTCGACCCTGACTCATAGTTGGGTAAATTATATTGCATGTGACCGTGTCCATTTACTTTTTAGTAGTGGATTTGGAAGTCATCAAAATTGGCGCCGTAGCCGGGGAAAAATTTGGTGTAATTTAGGTTGTTTGAGAAATAAGCGTAAGTGCTTTTGTCTAAATTTGTGAATATTTGTGAAATTATTTTTCTTACCTTGGTCTATTTTTATTATTTGTTTCTTATTTATTTTCTTAGTTTTGTTTTTTGAAAAATGGCATCATATATTGAAAATTGGTCAGATGGTAGTTGTTCATACTTTGATGACCCTTGTCCTTATTATGGAGGACCACACTCGTGGCAAAATTGTTTAAATTCTCTCGGGGGCGGATTGTGCGCAAAATCTCAAACCCATGAGTGGAGTATTTGTGATAAGTGTGGTCGTGAAAATGGTCAGTGGGAGTATTGTGCTTATTTGGCCTTCCCTTTTCAAGCCCCCGCTATAATGATTCTACTTTTTATGATGAAAATTATAGGTATATGGAGGTGGAATAAGTTGAGCATGGTCAAAATGGAGAGTTCAAGCTCATGTTAGAATGCCTACTTGAAGTAGGAAACAAAGAGCAAAGTGTCTTGGAGGATCTTTTGAAAAATAGCCTCCAAAATTATTTGGCGCTTGAAACTTTGCACTCACAAATGGGAGAAATTCTTGAATCTATAGAGGTCCGAAAAGCCTCGGAAGTTCATGATAGCCAAGAATCTTCCTTGGAGGTTGAAGCCGAAAATCCCTCCTTGGCATTTGATCAAAATCAAGAAGAACTCTCAAATGCTCAAAATGAGAAGATGATGTTTATGTTGGAGGCCATTCTTGAAAATGAGGAGAAGCACAACTTTGCACTCAAGGACTTGAAGCAAGCCTTGACCCAAAATCATGAGGACATCCACACCTTGGATGGTCGAATAATTATATTGGTTGAGGCTCACTATGCCCACCAACTTGAGAGCGTGGAAAGAAGATAAGAAGAGTCCGATTTCGAGGAAGAAAATGAGCTTTATTTTAAAGAAATCAAGAATTGAACATCCGCAAACCAACTACATGCTTGTTAGTGATGCCAAGAAAAATATGAAATTAGAATCAACCGGTGTAAATGAAAATATGGTTGAGATTGACTGTAGTCCGGGGGAAAAGGAGAATGTCAAAATCCGGGAAGAATTACAATTTGGAGGTTTGATGTCGCATTCCAGGCATTTTTCAGCATTGAAATTATGTGGTGATATGGTAATTGAACTACATGGGTCGATGAGGGATTGCGAGGAGGAAAGACAAAGGCCATACATCTTACAATTTCAGGGAACAAGAAGGCAAAATGACATTCCTCACATGAAAACCAAGAAATACAAAATGAAGAAATTAATGTTTGGCTTGATCATCTACTTACCACCCCCCACCGCTCGTGGTCACAAGCTTAATTCCAAGTTGGGATCCCAATTCATATCGTCCAAGTGGCAAGAAAAGTGTTAAAGTTGATCCGCGTTGTGCCACGACATTAAATGCGGCGCTTGGTGGGAGGCAACCCATTTTTTTCAAATTTATTTTTGTTTTAGTCGTTTATTAAATTTTCTTTTTTAGAATAGCTTAGTATATTAATTTTGACTATTCTGCCAAGTTTTAGAATTTTTGAAGTTGATTTGAGCAGGTCGGGTTTACCAGAGAGCCAAAACCAGTAGTTGACTGAACTGCAGAGCTGTAGAAAACTGTTCTTCGCGTTCGCGTTGGTCTCTCGCGTTCGTGAAGGTTTATAAAAATTTAAACCTTTGCGTTCACGATGCTAGCCTCGCATTCTCGACTTATTGGCAGTTTTAACTCTCCACGTAGGCGGCACAGCCCTCGCGAACGCGTAAGGTCAAGTAAGTTAAAATTCAAAAAGCACTGGAAACTAGCAATTAACCCCTCTTTCCTCAAAGAACAGTTCCCTCTACTCCTTAAGCCCCCAAAAATCAAATCATCCATAATCTTCAAGTCTTTTGCGATTTTACATCTCCATTCTCAAGGTATGTAGTTTCCTCTCTTGCCTCTTAAATGTTACATCTCGCATTTTCGTATGTTAAAAGTTTCGTCTTCGGTTAACCGACGTGGACTCGGGAATGAGATCATCTTGACATTAATGTATTTACATTATTTTTAACAAGCGATAAATAAGTGTTATGAAGGATAAAGGGGTACACGGATTAAAGAAAATGAGTTTCGTTGAAAGTGAACAATTTAGAATAAAATACGGGTCGAGCGACAATAACCGATAATTATAAACTAGTACCATGCAAGGTACCATGTGACCACGGTAGTGTAATATATAAAGTATATATGAAGTATTTTTAAAAATAAATAGAATTTTAAGTAATTTGTGGTAATTTTTAAATTATGTGGGTAATTAATTAATTACCAGGTAACAGGACATTACCCAGTTAACTAATCAGTGGATAAAAAATTAATATCCCACCCCTCACCCCACGTGGAAAGAAGCCACAAGGTTGGAAACGACTAAGTAGTCACTCTTGCCAAATGGCTAATTATGAGCATGACTAAGTCTTAGAAAATAAGACATGGGATCAATTTTAGAAACATAGTAAGCAATTCCATGGAAAGACACATTCTGTCTTTGGCTTTAACATTAGAAGCAGAAACCTATTTCCTTCCAAACCAAACGTGATTCCTCCAAAATCAAATTAATTCAAATATTATTCTTTCAAACTTAAGAATAACCAGAAACGTTGTCCTCCAAAATCAAATGAATTCAAATGTTATTCTTTCAAACTTAAGAAGAACCAGAAACGTTTTCCTCCAAAATCAAATGAATTCAATGTTATTCTTTCAAACTTAAGAAGAACCAGAAATGTATTCCTCCAAAAATCGAATGAATTCAATGTTATTTGTTCCAAAATTTTTAGGAACCAGAAAACATTTTCGTCCATGAATTTCTAAGGAACAAAGGAAAATTTTGTTCAATCAACAAAGGTTTTCCAACGAAATATTATACAGAGTTTTTCTTACTCGAGGTATGTTAAGGCCATCTCTTCTTTCTTTTCGCATGGTCTAAATTATACTGAAGAAATGATCAAACACACAGTTTCCATAAATTACTCTATTCATAGAATTATTAGGGGTGTCTATATTCTTTATTCCCCATGAAAATTATTATTATTTTCTGTTCTTGGGTCTCCGAATAATACGCAATTGGAAATGTTTTTCCGGAAGAAATATTGAGAGTATTACGTATTTTTCATGCATTTCACTCATGTGCATTGACCCATGACCAGATGGCGTTATATACGCGTATATATGTAAATATATGTATATGGGATATGGGAAAAGGTTACAGTGTTATATACGCACCACCACCTGTTCAGCTGGTATATGTTGATGATGTTGCCCACAGTGGCCGAGACGATATGATGCGATGCCCTCGGTGGCTTGATGATATTATGTACACCTATACCTATGCATGACACAACATTTATACGTGCGTGCATGACATTATAAACCTTTCAGAATTTATAAAGTTATTCCAATTTAAAGATGTGTTTCTGTATTCCATGTTTCATCTATGTCTTTTACGTACAAATTTTCATGCCTTAAATACTCAATACATTTTTCAAACTAATACCCTATTTCACGGGGCCTACATTTCATGCCCGCAGGTGCAGGTAGGCAAGCAGACGATTCCTCTTCCTAGGATCCTTGATCAGTGAGAATTGGCGTGCTCCACTTGATCCGGAGCTGCTTTTGAGTTTGGTACGATACGTTTGTGTGTATATATATATATATATATATATATATATATATGGGTATGACATGGCTCAGTCCCGTCTTTGTATAGTTATGTTTCCATTAGAGGTTTGTAGACAGTATGTCTAGTTGGGTTGTATGTGGCCTTGACGGCTTTTAATTTTGGATGTATAGTTGTCTATACCAGCCTTGCCGGCTCGCTCACTGTATTCTGCTTGTATACGTACATATGCCTTGAAGGTAGGTTTCCTTCTTATATGTTATTTTCGTAACTCAGCAGATGTTATTCAGGCTCGTATCTTACACGCATGCTTATGGGTATTTGACAGGTAGGACTCAAGCACCCGTCGCGGCCCATTGGTTTGGGTCGTGATAAAAGTGGTATCATAGTAGTTCTGTCTTAGGGTTGTCTACAGACCGTGTCTAGTAGAGTCTTATTTATGGATGTGTTGTGCACCACACTTATAGACAAGAGGCTACAGGACATATAGGATGTTATCCTCTCTTCTTATCTTAGATCGTGTGATATAACATTCATGTTCCTAACGATGCATTATATTTTCAGCGATACCTCCAAAGACTACAACTTCTAGCATGGGTCAGAAGGCTATGAAGGTGTTAGAAAGAGAGATAAGTTATACTATGGATTCAGACCCATCGGAGATCATGGGTTCTATTGAGGAGGATCCATATGAGTTATCCATTCGAGTTGTTTCGACCACTCCGGCAATAGATGGGGTGAGAGGAGTTCCAACCTCACCAAGGCCCTTAGTTTCACAGCCCGTTGATCAGGGTATAAGGGGAGTAGTGCATGGATTAGCATAGCCCGGATCCCTTAGGCTCAAAACTATGTCAAGGTATTTGCGGACACTAGCTCTTCTGAGATTCCGGATAGTCCATAGTCTTGGGAGTCCGTCAATCAAGGTTCATCGCTATATGTTATGGGGTACGCAGAGGAAGAAGATAGTAGTCAGGCCAAGATGAGGGAGGTAACTGGTAAGGACATGAATATTTCGCTTCGAAGTGTGTCTGATCGAGGTTCTTATAGAGGACGAGTCAAGGACCCTCTACTATAGACTTCCTCCAAGTGTCAGTTTTCGGTTGGTGAGTTCCACCTCTTCTTCGAATATTACCAAGTTAGGGTTCTAAATGTGTTTGGTTATTTTATGAGAATGTAGGGAGCCCCGTCCCGACTTATATATATTATGGTTATGCCTACTTAGAGGTTTTGCAGGCAGTATCCTGTATATAGTTTTGGGTATGACATGTCTATGGCCTAGTTGACCCCAATGTATATAAACCTTTTTCTAAATTAGTTATACGGGTTAAGTTTTAATATTGTTACCTATATATATGGATCTCGCCCGAAATGGCCCGTGATAGATTTGATAATTAACAAGGATAAGGTGTGGTGTTTGGTTGGGTAGAACTTGATATTATAATGGATATGGATTGGTTGGCCTTTTGTTATGCTAATATCAAGTGTAGATTAAAGATAGTCCAATTTCATTTTTCAGGGGAGCCTGTTTTGGAGTGGGAAGGTAATACGGCGTCGCCGAAATGCAGATTTATTTCTTATCTCAAGGCAAGGAAGATGATCATAAAGGGTTGTATTTATCACTTAGTTCGGGTTTAGGATACGGAAGTAGAGTCACCAACCATTTAGTCCATCCCAGTGGTTAGTGAGTTTCCCGATGTTTTTCCCGATGAACTTCTAGGCCTTCTGCCAGAGCGAGAAATTGAGTTTGCAATTGACCTACTACCAGATACTCATCCAATATCTATTCCACCCCTATAGAATGGCCCCCGCAGAGCTGAACAAGTTAAAGGAACAACTAAGAGGCTTGCTTGAAAAAGGTTTTATCAGATCTAGTACGTCACCATGGGGAGCACCTGTGTTGTTTGTGAGAAAGGAGGATGGTCCCTTAGAAATGTGTATTAATTATAGGCAGTTGAATAAAGTGACGATCAAGAATAAGTACCCGCTCTCGAGGATTGAGGATTTATTTGATCAGTTACAAGGTGCCAGGTGTTTTTCAAAGATAGACTTGAGGACCGGGTACCATCAGGTAAGGGTTAAGGAGGAAGATATTCCGAAGACAACATTCAGGACCGGATACGGGCACTTTTAGTTTCATGTTATGTCGTTCAGTTTGACCAATGCCCCAGCAGCATTCATAGATTCGATGAACCGTGTTTTCAGGCCCTTTTTAAGATCTATTCGTAATCGTATTTATCATCGATATATATTGGTATATTCTCGTTCAGAGGCTGAGCATGCAGATCACTTGCGTATTGTACCCAAAGTTCTAGAAAAGGGGAAGTTGTATGCAAAATTCTCTAAATGTGAATTCTAGTTTAACTCTATAGCTTCCTTAGGCATATTATTTCGAGTGAAGGCATCCGGGTGGATACACAAAAGAGTGAGGCATTGAAGACTTGGCCTAGACCCACAACACCGACGGAGGTTAGTAGCTTCTCCGTTTTGCAGGTTATTAGAAGAAACTTATAATGGAATTTTCTTCTCTTCTAAGAAGCTTCTACCAAAATAGTATGTGGTGTCTTGCTTAATGTTCGTGAATAATATAAGGAAATTTATGATGCAAGTAAGTTGATGAAAGGTTGCAAATAAGTATAAATAGATATGTGTAGGTCGCAAAGCTAAAGTATGGTAGAGCAACAAGGTTTTAGGAAGACATTAGGAAGGACAAAAAGATGAATGAAAAAGATAACGAGAATGGATAAGTCCTTGGGAGTAAGTTCATAAGAAAGATGATGATTTCTCTAAGTTACAGAAGGCTCAGTATAGCCTGAAAGAACGTAAAGGAGTCTAAGACTATTAACATTTAGAATAGATGAAATACTACCCTAATAGTAGGATAAGGACATAATTGTGATAGATAAAGGATGAAGTTCGGGCCTCCAAAGAGGGGAATTTCCTGAATTGTAAAAGATTAGGATACCCATGGAAGTTAACTCAGAAGGGAGCTAAGTTTCAATGGACCGATGCTTGCGAACGGAGTTTCCAGGCATTGAAGGACAGATTAACTTCAGCACCGGTTCTAACAATCCTAGAAGGGACTAATGGTTAGGTTATCTACTGTGAAGCTTCATGCATTGGATTGGGTTGTGTGTTGATGCAGCATGGTAAGGTTGTAGCTTATAGACAGCTAAGAAAACATGAAAAGAATTACTCGACCCATCTAGAGTTAGCCACAAATATTCATGCACTAAAGATGTGGAGGCACTACTTGTAGGATATTCATGTTGATATCTATATGGATCATAAGAGCCTCCAGAACTTCGTCAAGAAAAAGGAATTGAATCTACGTCAAAGGAGATGGTTGGATCTACTTAAAGACTATGATGTTGATATTTTATACCATCTGGGGACGGCGTCAACCGTAGATCTATGGGTAACCTATGGTATTTATAGCCAGAAAAGAGGGGAATAGCCCATGAGGTTCACCAGCTAGCTAGTCTTAGAGTTCGGTTACTGGACTTAAGTGATGTTAGAATTACTATTCAGGATACGACAACATCCTCTTTAGTAAATGAAGTAAAGGAATGCTAGTACGAGGATCCTGTGTTAGTTCAATATAGGGATACCACCCTTCAGAAGAAGAAGAAGAAGACACCGTTTGAAATTATAGAAGATGGGGTCCTCAGATATCGAGGACGATTATGTGTGCCTAGTGTTGCAGGGTTGCGTCAGCAGGTTATGGGAGAAACTCACTATTCTCATTATTCTATCCATCCAGGAGCGACAAAGATGTATCATGACATCAGGGAAGTATATTGGTGGGACAAAATGAAAAAGGATATAGCAGAATTTGTTGCTCAGCGTCCTAACTGTCAATGGGTTAAGATTGAGCATCAAAAACCCAGTAGATTATTGCAGGCTATGGAGATTCCGACTTGGAAATGGGAAGTAATCAATATGGACTTCATCGTAGGTTTACCTCGTATCCAGCATAAGTTTGATTCAATATGGGTGATTGTTGATAGGCTTACAAAGTCAGCCCATTTTCTGCCCGTTAGGACTATATATTCCTCAAAGGATTATGCAAGACTTTATATTAAGGAAATAATACGACTGCATGGTGTCCCTGTATCTATTATCTCGGATAGAGGAGATCAATTTACAGCTAACTTCTGGAGGTCCTTCCAAATAGGATTGGGGACTCAAGTAAGTATTAGTACAACATTTTATCCCCACACAGATGGATAGGCTGAGCGTACTATTCAAACCCTGGAGGATATGTTACGAGCTTGTGTAATAGACTTCAAAGGTAGTTGGAATGATCATCTGCCACTTATTGAGTTCGCATATAATAATAGTTACCATTGTAGTATTCAGATGGCTACATACGAAGCTCTTTATTGGACGGAAGTGTAGGTCGCCTATAGGGTGGTTTGATGTTGGGGAAACTAAGTTAGTAGGACCAGAATTGGTACAGCAGGCAATCGAGAGAATTAAGCTTATACAGGAAAGGCTATTGGCAGCTCAAAGCCGTCAGAAGGCTTATGCGGATAATCGACGACAACACTGGGAATATTAGATGGACGACTGGGTATTCCAAAAAGGTATCACCGATGAAGGTTGTCATGATGTTTAGAAAGAAAGGAAAACTTACCCCTTAGTACATGGGACCATAGAGGATCATACGCAAAGTAAGCTAGGTAGCATATAAGTTAGACTTGTCTTCGGACTTGGAGTCTGTATGTCCAGTCTTTCATGTGTCTATGCTCCGTAAATGTATCGAAGATCCTTCCAGAATTGTGTTAGTTGTCGACATTCAGGTCACAGAGCATCCATTGTATAAAGAAACTCCCATTTTATATTAGATGGACAGATTCGAAGATCAAAAACTAAAGACGTAGCTTCGGTGAAAGTACTTTGAAGAAACAATAATGTGGAAGATGTGACTTGGGAGTCTAAGGAAGACATGAAGTCTAGATATTCCTACTTATTTCCTCCTCAAGAAAAGGATCCGACTAACATGTCATAATCATAAGGTATGTGTATAAATTCTTGTGTTGGGTTATTAAGTTTCTACGGGGAGAGTTGGTAGTGTTGTTATAGATACGATCTTGCCAAAGTTATATAGATCGTGGGGAGTTGAACATTCGAGGACGAATGTTTCTAAGGGGGGAAGGATGTTACATCTCACATTTTCGTACGTTAAAAGTTTCATCTTCGGTTAACCGACGTGGACTCGGTGATGAGATCATCTTGACGTTAACGTATTTATGTTATTTTTAAAAGGCGATAAATAAGTGTTATGAAGGATAAAGGGGTACACGGATTAAAGAAAACGAGTTTCGTTGAAAGTGGACAATTTGGAATAAAATACGGGTCGAGCGACAATACCCGATAATTATGAACTAGTACCATGCAAGGTACCATGTGACCACGGTAGTATAATATATAAAGTATATATGAAGTATTTTTAAAAATAAATAAAATTTTAAGTAATTTGTGGTAATTTTTAAATTATGCAGGTAATTGATTAATTACCGGGTAACAGGACATTACCCAGTTAACTAATAAGTGGATAAAAAATTAATATCCCTCCCCTCACCCCACGTGGCAAGAAGCCACAAGATTGGAAATGACTAAGTAGTCACTCTTGTCAAATGGCCAATTATGAGCATGACTAAGACATGACTAAGCCTTATCAAATAAGACTTGGGATCAATTTTAGAAACTTAGCAAGCAATTCCATAGAAAGACACATTATGTCTTTGGCTTCAACATTAGAAGCAGAAACCTATTTCCTTCCAAACTAAACGTGATTCCTACAAAATCAAATGAATTCAAATGATATACATTCAAACTTAAAAAGAACCAGAAATGTTGCCCTCCAAAATCAAATGAATTCAAATGTTATTCTTTCAAACTTAAGAAGAACCAGAAACGTTTTCCTCCAAAATCAAATAAAGTCAATGTTATTCTTTCAAACTTAAGAAGAACCAGAAACGTTTTCCTCCAAAAATCAAATGAATTCAATGTTATTCGTTCCAAAATTTTTAGGAACCAGAAAATATTTTCGTCCATGAATTTTTAAAGAACAAAGGCAAATTTCATTCAATCAACGAAGGTTTTCCAACGAAGTATTATACGGAGTTTTTCCTACTCGAGGTATGTTAAGGCACTCCCTTCTTTCTTTTGGCATGGTCCAAATTATACTGAAGAAACGAGCAAACACACAGTTTTCATAAATTACTCTATTCATAGAATTATTTGGGGTGTCTATATTCTTTATTCCTCATGAAAATTATTATTATTTTCTCTTCCTAGATCGCAGAATAATACGCAATTGGAAAGGTTTATTCGTAATAAATATTGAGATTATTACATATTTTTCATGCATTTCACTCATGTGCATTGATCCATGATCAGATGGCATTATACACGCATATATATGTAAATATATGTATATGGGATATGGGAACAGGTTACGGCGTTATATACGCACCACCACCTAATCAGTTGGTATATGTTGATGATGTTGCCCACAGTGGCCGAGACGATATGATGGGATGCCCTCAGTGGCTTGATGATATTATGTACACCCATACCTATGCATGACACGACATTTATACGCATGTGCATGACATTATAAACGTTTCAAAATTTATAAAGTTATTCAGATTTATAGATGTGTTTCTGTATTCCATGTTTCATCTATGTCTTTTACGTAAAAAAAATCATGCCTTACATACACAGTACATTGTTGTACTGACTCCATATTTCACGGGGCCTGCGTTTCATACCCGCAGGTGCAGGTAGGTAAGCTGACGATCCCCTTCTTAGGATTCTTGATCAGCGAGAATTGGCGTGCTCCACTTGATTCGGAGCTAATTTTGAGTTTGGTACGATACATACATATAGTTATATATATATATATATGGGTATGAAGTGGCTCAATCCCGTTTGTGTACAGTTATGTTTTAATTAGAGGTCTTTAGACAGTATGTCTAGTTGGGTTGTATGAGGCCTTGACGGCTTTCAGTTTTGGATGTATAGTTGTCTATAGCAGCCTTGCTGTCTTGCCCACTGTATTCTGCATGTATACGTACATATTCCTTGAAGGCAGTTTTCCTTCTTTTATGTTTTTTCATAACTCAGCAGATGTTATTCAGGTTCGTATCTTAGACGCATGCTTAGGGGTGTTTGACAGGCAGGACTCAGGCACCCGTCGCGGCCCATTGGTTTGGGTCATGACATTAAATATTTCTTCTCTTTCTTGGTGTGAAACAATAGAAGAAAAGAACAGTTGATTGGTGCTTTAGGTTCAAAAATTTGAAGTCTTAAATGTCAAATTCGTGTGTGAAATTTGTTGTGCTTGCTGGGTGAGGTTGGTTGAGTGAAAATTTGTGATTGTTAGAGAAAAGAATTTGGGCAATACGTGTGCCAATGTTGATTGAAAAATGAGAAAGAAAAGAGGGCACATACATTGTTTGACAAAATGCCTGAAAGAAAAATAGGTTTGGGTGAGGAAGATGACCTTCGCGAACGTGAGGGTTTTCTCGCGAACGCGAAGGCAAATCTCTGGGGCAAAATCTATTTGACCTTCGCGAACGCGAAGGTCTAAATCTGGGCAAAAAAACTTTGCTCTTCACGAACGCGAGCAGAACCACTGTCAGTCCCAAAATTGGCGAAAAATAGTAGTTTTGCACAGCTCTGCTCGGAATCTTTTTCACCCATTTCTTTGGCCTAAATACTTCCTAATACATTTTTTAAGTGTCTACATGAGATTTTAACATTGTTGGTCTATTTTGTTGGTACATTGGGCATATAATGGATCCAGAACATAATGAAATTGAGCAAGAATATGTCTTCGAAGTTGAACAAGAGGAACCCTTTGATCATGACCGGTTTCTATCTGCAAAATGTGAGCAGAAATATGATGAACTCTTGTCAAAGACCATCGTCCAGGAAAGAGACATAAACATGGAAAATGTTGAAGCTAAAATGTCGGGCTTCTACACATAGTTGATAGAAAGTAGGTGGATTTGTTTTGTCGAGCAACCAAATGATGCCAACCACACAATAGTTTTGGAACTTTATGCAAACTCCTTGAGGACCGACTTCCAAGGTACCTTAGGTACTACTGTGCGGGGCGTGCAAGTCCATTTCAGCCCTGAGATAATCAACGAAATTTATGGCCTTCTCAATGTCGATAATGAAGTCTACAAAGACAGATCTAGAGTAGGAGGAAACCAGTGACTAGTGGACAAATTGCATGATGGGGTTACCCCGAAGTGGATGATAGTGCACAAGGGAGTTGATTCTCATGATTTCACAGGTGAGGTAAAGACGTGGCTCTCTATTTTCTGCACAAGAGTCTTGCCCTCTACAAATGACATTGATGTGACACTAGAGAGGGTACTGATAATTGTATCTATCATAGATGGACTACTTGTGAACGTGGGGGTAGCACATTGTTCGAGAAATTGAGGAAGCCACCCATGGGAGGTCCAAGAGCCTATTCTTCCCATCCTTGATCACTCGACTATGCTATGATGTTGGGGTGATTAAATGCCCAAATGATGTCGAGAAAGGTCCGGGAAAGCCAATGATCCATCCTTTGTTGAAAAGGGGACCTAGTGACAAGTAGAAAAAAAGGAGGATTGATGTTATATCCTCTTCATTTGGGCAATCTCTGACACCACTACTGATCCTGCCGGAACATTTGCACTTGCACAAGGGTCATTTGAACACATGGGACCACTCCAGTCTAGCCCTCACACTATGTGCCACTTATCCAGTCAGATACATGGAGTAGATGTGCATATTAGGCAGCTTATAGCTGGCCTTCCTACTGGCCCACCTAGGGCTAGCACATCTACTGGCACTGCTCCCCACTATCCATGGATGATGTGGTCAAAGAGCAAAAGGCAATCACGGGCAAGGTGGAGTCCACGAAAACTAGGTTGGAGAATATGAGCCACGGGCAAGGGAAGATTGAGAAGAGGCAGAGAAAGTTCAAGGAGCATGAGAATAAGAAAAACAAATTTTTTCAAGTGATGCACAAGTTGAGTTCATTTTATGGCTCACATGAATCAGAGGACGATGATGATGCAGATTTGGAGTTCAAATTTCCCACCACCTCCAGATCCGAATTATGCGGTTTCAGGGAGCACTTCCTTCATTTTATCTTATTTTGATTAGTTGCATTGAGGACAGTGCATCACTTTAGGTTAGGGGTGACTCATTTATATATGATAGATATATGTGGAGCATGAACATTTTTTGTTTTAACTTGTTTAAATTGGTCGATGTTTTTATTAACTATAATTTGAAGTTTAATTCTAGCATGATAATATTTGTTTTTTTGGTATTTATTATGTTCTTATTTTACTATTTTTTTTACCTGTAGTAGTATTAATTAAAATCCTTGATTTTTCTTTATGCCGCGGTTCTTTCCCAAGAAAATAATTTGTGTCGAACCGGGTGACTTATCCCTATGATGGATGGCGTGATAACTTTCTTAAGGGGTTAGTCTTGTTTAGTTTTTTTTAGGTAAATATTTTTTTTTTTAGTTTAGTAGCTAGTAGTGAATAAATTGGTTATTGGGTGTAATCTTTTGTCCATAAACCAACGTGTGGCTTTTTTGGTACCAACATAATTTAAACTTTGGCATATGTAGTTTTGATCTTGAAAATGAAAAATGATTGAAGTGATAATCCTTGTTGTGATTTTTAGGGTCTATTTTTGGCTCTTTGATTCATTAAATAATCTTTTAGGCTATATATGATTTTCTTTGGGTTCATTGGTTTTAATTGAATTTTGGATTTATATGTCACTCGAGTTTGCATGTGCCATGTGTGGTGAGATTTGTTGTAAATTCTTTTGCATTATTTGTAGTCTAGAACTTGCCCGGTTGGTTTTAGAATGCTAATATTAATTATGTTTGGTTGGAGGGATGACCTTAGACATTCTTTGTGATCTTTGAAAAAGCCTTTCAAGCCTACTATTGCATAAATATCATCACTAATTTATTGCATTTGAGCCTTTAACCTTTTCTTTTGCTACCTCATTACAAACCTTTACCCTTTTGTGAAATAATTCCCTCTTTGGAACTCGTCCCTCCTTGAATATTAAGAATGAAATTAAAAGCCTAAGTTGGGGGTGTTGGTGTCAAGTTGGAAATTGGTAAGGTTGTACATTGAGTGTAGAAACATATACCTCAAAGTGTTCTTATGAAATTACTCAAGCTCCAACAGAAAATAGCTATACAAAAAAAGAGAGAGAAAAATATGTATATATATACAAGTATGGAGTTTTGAGAAAATTAGAGAAGTACTTTAAGGTGTTTCTATGTTAGTAACTAGATGCCAATAAGGGCTAAGTGGTTTAAAAAGTAGCAAAGTGCAAAAAGAAAGACAAATATGAGTAGTATTCAAGGAGGGTGTAGTCACTTGTATCCCAAATGCTTATCCAACCCTTCCCTAGACCTATATTACAAGCTCCAAAAGTCCTTAGGGGATCTCCAACCGAATGTTCTTGAATAGGCGGCGAATTAAATTAAGGGCAAGCCTATGACACTACGTTTTTGCATTTGAATATCTTTGGAGAGTGAGTTAATTCTTTCCATTTGATATCCCATGTGTTTTTAAATTGCAATTTATAATTTGGGATTCTCTCATAAGTATGAGGGCACATGAAAAGTTTGAGTTGTGAACTTAATCCAATCTCCAATTGGAGGAATGACCAAATGAAAATTATTTGTGATAATGAGGCAAATTTTGAAGCTTTAGTGTCATGGATTTGTTGCCACTTTTATTAATGTGGTGTTTGAGCACTTGAATTGAAATGAATTTTGTGAGAAGTTGGTGATTCGTATGCTTTAGATTAATTGTTTGTACCAATCGAAGTTACTAGATTATGTTTAATTTGAACATTTTTCACTTGAAATGATGTTTGGTATGTCACTAAGCTTAGTTGATGATTTTATTGAAATATGTCCTTAGTTGTTGAATTGCTTGAGGACAAGCAATAGTTTAAGTCTACGGGTTTGATAAGTGGGTATTTTACCAACTTATCTCGTCTTTAAATTTACATTTTTGCTATGTTTGGTTGATAAAATCATGTGTCTAATGTCTTTTACTTCTATTTTACAAGTTGTATGTGATTTAGAAGTGATGGTGAAGAAACCAAGTGAAAATGAGTCAAAAATGAGCAAAAATACCCAATGGAAATCTGCCCAGTATTTACCCTTCGCGGATGTGAAGGTCCATCGCGAACACGAAGAAGCACAAAGCCACACTTTCGAGAATGTGCAGTACACATCGCGAACGCGAAGCAGCAGAACTGAAACCTTCGTGAATGCAATAGACCAATCGCGAACACGAAGCTGAAGGAAACAAACCTTCACAAACCCGAAGGTATAGTCGCGAACGCGAAGAAGAAATTGGGCATTTCTAGAATTTCATGATTTTTCCCCAAACCATTTAATGCACAAACCAGCTCATTTGTAAAACATCATAGGCTTAATTTTTAGTCCTAAGAGTAGAGAGAACAAGTTTGGAAGCTAGGGTTTTTGCACATACACTTGGGTTTTGAAGATTTGAAGATTTTTGTTAAGAATTTCTTAATAATTTGTATTCATTTCTTCATTTCCTTGCTTTGTATTCAATATCTAAGTGTATATTATTTATTTCAACACTTGAATCTTATTTATAGGAATATTCATAATTAAAGTGTGGATTAAATATCTTTTTGTGCTTATGTATTGAATGATTTTTTATCTTTTATGAAGTGAGTTAGTGTTTCTTTAACTATTCTTGATCTTTAATCTTTCCAAAGGGATTAGCTAACCCTAGGACTCTCCCATTAACTTCAAATTAATTTTGGGAAAGATTATTTGGGGTTGGAAAAGATTAATTAACAAGAGCTTGAGGCTTTAACCCTCATTTTATAGATTCTACCTAGGAATAGGATTGAACTACTTGTAGCCATATTCGGGTGTGTTTAATCTCTTAATTGATTTAGGGATAATTTAATTGGAAGTATTTTTAGCCTTTCAAAGAAGCTAATATAGAATTATTATCTGTGGCTAATTAACATAAACTCGTTCATATTTGTAAAATCGTGAAATACATTATATCGTTACTTGAGTGTAATTCCCCATGTATCCATACTTGTAGCCATTGATCAATTTACTTGCTTTCTAGGTTAGTTTACATTTTTGCATTTCACTATATATATTTTCTCAAAACAATTCTAAGTGTTTGGCATTGCATAACAAGAGATAATTCTTTTACATTCCAAATCGCCTACATATTGTTCTCTATGGGATTCGATCCCGACTCTTAGTTGAGTAAATTATATTGCATGTGACCGTGTCCATTTACTTTTTAGTAGTGGATTTGTATGTCATCATGATGCCAAGGAGGTGAATATTGGTGATGATGAGGTGTTGAAGGTTCATGGCTAGATTTGTGTGCCCAATGTTGATGGGTTGCAGGACCTAATTCTTGAGGAGGCCCATAGTTCACGGTATTCCATTCATCCGAGCATCGTAACAATGTACGATGATTTAAAGCAGCATTACTAGTGGAGAAGGATAAAGTAAGATATTCTGGAGTATGTAGCTCAGTGTTTGAATTATCAGCGGTTAAGTACGATCAAAGAAAGGGTGGTTTACTTCAGAGGCTTGATATTTTGGAGATGAAGTGGGAGCATATCACTATTTATTTTGTAGTTGGTCTACATGGACCATAAGGAGATTCGACATTGTGTGGGTCATTCTAGACAGACAGACAGACCAAGTCTTCTAACTTAATTCCAATCATGACTACCTACTCTTAAAAGTAGCTAGCTTAAATTTATGTTAGTGAGATTGTTCACCTTCATGGTGTGTCGGTGTCTATTATCTCGGATTGAGGCACTCAGTTCACATTGCATTTTTGGAGAGCCGTGCAAAATGATTTGGACAAGGATTTGACCTATGTGGAGGAGTGTAATGAACCGGCCGGTAGTTATAATAATTAACTCCCCAGTCCCTTATTAACTGCTTTCCCCGTGTTTATTTCTACTATTGTGAGTTGCCGGGAGGATTCGTTTTGGATTTTGGAGTGTTTTGGGACACTTAGTCCCTAAAAGAGAGCATAAGCTTTAAAATTTGGATCGTAGTCAGAGCAGTGTGAAGACGGCCTCGGAATAGAATTACGTCGATTCTGTTAGCTCCGTTGGGTGATTTCGGGCTTAGGGGCGTGTTCGGATTGTGTTTTGGAGGTCTGTAGCATATTTAGGCTTGAAATGCCGAAAGTTAAAATTTTGAAGTTTCTGGTTCGATAGTGAGATTTTAATATCGGGGTCGGAATAGAATTTTAAAAGTTGGAGTAGGTCCGTTGTGTAATTTGAGACGTGTGTGCAAAATTTCAGGTCATTTGGACGAGGGTTGATGGAATTTTTGATCGAAAGCGAAATTTGGAATTTTTAGAAATCTTTAGGCTTGGATTGGAGAGTGATTTGTGGTTTTAGCATTGTTTGATGTGATTCGAGGGTTGCAATAAGTTTGTATGATGTTTTAGGATTGGTTGGCATGTTTGGTTGAGGTCCCAGGGGCCTCGCGTGAGTTTCGGGTGCTTAATAAAAGCTGAATTGGACTTAGGAGAAATATGAAGTTGGTTGAACCTATCATAATCCCACCTGCGTGTATTGGACCACAGGTGCGGCACCACAAAAGCAGTTGAAGTACCGAGATGCGGTTTGAGGCGAAATGGGATTTGATCGTAGATGCATCCCAGTCACCGCAAAAGCGGTATCGCATCTGTGGAAAAGAAGTTGCAGGTGCGGAAAGTCCCCGTTTAATGAAAATTCGAAGGTGCGACTTGGTCTTCGCAGAAGTGGGACCGCAGGAGCGGTCCCAGAGCCGCAGATGCAGTTTCACTGGTTAGAAAAGGGCAGAAACGAGGGTTTAGTCTCAAAACTTGGAAAATTGATTTGGGAGCTTGGGATTGGCGATTTTGAGAGAGATTTTCACCTGGGTGTTTTGGGTAAGTAATTCTTACTCGGTTTTGATTAATTTCTACGAATCTATGCTTAAATTCATCCTTTGAATTCGAATTTGGAGTGAAAGTTTGGAGAAAAATTGGGAAAAGTTCTTAGGCCTAATTTTGGGGTTTTGATCTAGAATTTGATTTCGGATTGGAATGATTTTTGTATAAATGAACTCGTGAGAGTATGAGGATTCTGAATTTGTAAATTTTACCCGATTCCGAGATGTGGGCCCGGGGGCGTTTTGGTCATTTTTCCTAATTTCGCGTATTAGCTTAGAATTAATAAGTGAAATAAGTTACTTGAAGTTATATTTACATTATGCAATTGATTTGAATAGATTTGGGCCATTTGGAGTCAAGTACTCGTGGCAAAAGCTTGGTTTCGGGTTGATTTTTGAGTCGGTTCGAGGTAAGTGGCTTGCCTAACTTTGTGTGGGGGAACTCCCTTTAGGATTTGGTATTGTTGATACTTGAAATGCCTTGTACGTGAGGTGACGAGTGCATACTTGTGCTAATTGTTGAAAATCATATTTTCATTAAGTAACTATAATTGTGTTTCCTTTCCTATTTGTACTACTTGCAATTTAAGCATGTTGTTAGCTTAGGGAAGCATGTCTAATTGACTTAATTGCTTTACTTGCTCAAAGTGCCTTATTTGGATTATGTGCAGCATGCTAGGTTAGAAATACCTATTTTACTTGTTATGAAATTTGAATTGAATTGAGTATTCTTCGTGTTGCTGATGTGTGTTTACTTTGGGACTACGGGACGGTATCCTAGGAGACCCCCCTACCTGTTTACTTTGGGACTATGGATTTGTGTTCCGGGAGATCCCATGCACATAATGACTTGGACTATAGTGCGGGATGCCGAGAGATCCCCAGCACTTATATTGAGGATACTAAGAGATCCTCGGGATACCGAGAGATCCCCAACACATATATTGAGGATACTAAGAGATCCTCGGGATATCGAGAGATCCCCAACACATATATTGAGGATACTAAGAGATACTCAGGATATTGAGAGATCCCCAGCACATATATTGAGGATACTAAGAGATCCTCGGGATACTAAGAGATCCCCGGTTGTTATCTCTGTGTTGAGTTCTATTCCTTCTGTGATTATTTTGTATCCGTTATAGTTGTTGTTGTTCTTATTATCCTGTGTTACTTCATACTGTTAGCATTTAATTACATTTTCACATTCTATACTGTTTTACTTCGTTTTTTCAGCATAATCAGTAGGGCCCTGACCTTCCTCGTCACTACTCGATCGAGGTTAGGCTTGGCACTTACTGGGTACCGATGTGTTGTACTCATGCCCTTTCTGTGCATGTTTTTCATCTGCAGATCCAGGTACTTTGACTCAGTCCTACTATCTTTGAGGCGAGGCGATCCTCTAGAGACTTCAAGGTATATCTGTCGCATCTGCAGACCGAGGAGTCCCTTTTCACTCTCTCTTATAGTTTTAGCCCTTATGTATTTATCTTGATTTAGACATTCTGGAGTTAGAGCACAATGTACTATTCATAGCTTGTGATTTCATGAGATTTCGGGTAATGGGAATTGTTCAGTTTTTTTTTAGATCTTGTATTAGTATATTCCGAGCGGCATCTTAAACACTTCTATACTTATTTATCTTCAGTTTTTATTATTTTTTCTGCAGTTTGGTTCTTTTTATGCAATTGTTAGGCTTACCTAGTCGTAGAGACTAGGTGTCGTCATGACAATTCACGGAGGGCGAACTTGGGTCATGACAAGGAGCTGGTGGCTATTTTGGTTAGGCAGGTTCAAAAGTTGAGGTCGAACAACATCGCATCGTTGAAGGTTCAATAGAGAGGTCAACCAATCAAGGAGGCGACTTGGAAAACCGAGAATGATATACATTTGTTATCCTTATCTTTTTTGGTACTTCAGGTATGTCTTTATTCTTGTTCGAGTATGAACATTTGTTTAAGAGAGGAAGAATGTAACGACCCGACCACTTGTTTTGTGAAGTTGGGACACATTTCCCTTTTAGAAGTTTCCTGTATGTGTATTTGTGGTTTTATGACTTACAAGGATGGTTGGTTTCGTTTCGAGGAGGTTTTGGATTGATTTGGAATAATTAGTTCTCAGATTGGGAGCTTAAGTTGGAAATAGACCGAGGTTTGACTTTCATAAAAACGATTCTGGAACAGTATTTTGGTGGTTTCAATAGGTTCGTATGGTGACTTTGAAATTAAGCATATGCTCGGAATTTGATATGGAGGTTCCTAGGTTGAATTGGCTCTTTTTGCTGAAAGATTGCAACTTGAAGGTTTACAAATTTACTAAGTTTGCCCATGGTTTGACTATATAGCTATCGGATTCGGACTTTGGGTTCGATACTTGTAATAAATACGTTTTCTCATTTGGAACTTGTGTTCAAAGTTTAGTATCATTCCGAGTTGGTTTAGTAGGAATCAGACGCTTGGTTGTGATTTTAGCGATTCTTAAGTTTCATTATGGATTCCATGTGATTTAGTGTTCAATTCGTGGTTATGTATGTTATCTTTGTGTATTGAGTTAGTGAGTGATTTCAAATGATGTGTTTAGACTTGTATGAATGTGTGTTGTGGAGCCCTGGGGGCTAGGGTGAGTTTCGGGTGCGTTTCAGACTGTTTGGAATGAGTTTCAGATTTGCTGGTGCTGGGTTGATGGTGCAGGTATGGAAAATACGAGATCCTATTCACATTTGTGAGGATGGTATCGCATTTGCAAGGTAGGCTAGGGGCTGGAGTGTTACTTTTGGGGACTTTTGTCCGCTTTTGCGATAGGGAATCTGGGCAAGGGTGACTGCATTTGCGATCAGGGGATCGCTTATGCGGAGGGGACTGACTTTGCAAATGCGAAGTCTATGTCGCATTTGCGTCATCCCCTGTGCTCAACAGACACAACTTTTGCGATCATATGGTTGCATTTGTGAGGGGTCGCATTTGCATCATCCGAAGTTGAACAAAAGTGTGAGATTTCGTGCCTTAATCTCATTTTATCACATTTTAGAGCCTTAGACTCGGTGGGATTCGATCTTTGGAGGAGATTTTGATACAAAGCTATTGGTAAATAATTTTGACTCAATTTTTATGATATAACATGATTGTTTATGAATTTTAACATCTAATCCATGAGATTTGAAGAGAAATTTTTGGGAATTTTTACTATCTTTTGAAAAATGAAAATTTGAGATTTGAGAGTCGAATTGGACTCGGATTTGCAAACCAAACACATATATGGATTCATGATGTAGTGGGTAGTCGAGATTTACTCTTCGACTCGGATTTTGATCGGGCCGGCCCATTGTTCACCTTTGAGGAATTGTATAAAGATCTTAACTTTATTAACCGAAATTGGTTTTTCTTGCATCACTTGATATTATTAAATCATTTTTTGTCAGATTTGAGCCTAGCGGAGGTGAATTTTAAAGGAAAAGCATTTTTAGAGTATTGAATTGGCCTAATTGGGCTAACTATCATGCCTAACTTTGTGTGGTGGAGTTACCTCTTAGGATTTGGTCTAATTTGCATTATTTGTACTATGTGAAACGACGTTTACATAAGGTGACAAATGTGTACACGCGCGTATGTGTGGTAATTTACCGAATTAGGCCTTAGGCTATTATATGCTTTGAATTGGATTTGTTTGTTATATGAAGCATGTTTTATCGTTGATTAACTCCTTGCACCCTTGTGTTATTGTTGTGATTCTTGTACACATTTTTGTTGAGTTGTGAGTTATATATTGTTGTGATTTTGGTACTGTTATTTGTGTGGTGTTGTGGCATATGTTCACGTGTGGTGTGAGTTGATTGTTGTGTTGTGAATGAGATGCACATGAGGCAAAATAAAGGTGGTGTGTATTGATGAGCGTGCGGTGAGATATGGGGGCTTATGCGCGTGTTGCAAGTAAGGGGAAAAATCTTCATTGTGATTCACACACGGCAAGATAAGGGGGCTTATGTTCGTATAGCTATATAGGGGAAAACATTTCAATACGAAGCTCACGCGGTGTCATAAGGGTGATTTGTGATTATATTATGTACTGCTTCAGAGTGATTCTTGATGTTATTCATGAGTTGGAACGAGTCAATGATTTGAACATGTCATTGTTTTCCTCAAATAATTTCACTTTGTGTTTTTATGAGTTTTGGTTAATTTACCGTATTATCACATGCCTATACTTTGTTGTTATTTATTTTGTCATGTCTTCCGTTGTTAGTTGTATGTTGATATTCTACACAGGTTACTTTTCTAGTAAGTGTCTTGAATTGAACCTCGTCACTACTCCACCGAGGATATTCTTGATACTTACTGGGTACCGATTGTGGTATAGTCATACTAAGCTTCTACATATTTTTGTGCAGATCCAAGTACTTCGGATCGTGTTGTTCGCTAGAGAGTCGAGCCAGTGTTGTGGAAAATTCTGAGTATACCTTGTGATTCTCTCGCAGGCCTCAGAGTCACCTTCTATTTTTTTTTCTTTTTTACTGTTTATGTATTCTGAACAGTGACGTATACGTTGAGACTCATTATGTACTTCTTGTAGAGCTTATGATTTTGATTACCGATTTTGGGGATATATGACTGTTGAATTTACTTTACGTCTAGGTTGTGGCATTATTTGAGTTTTTATTTACTAATTAAGTTGTTTTATTATGTTGATCTCATCATGTGCTAGCTTACCTAGTCATAGAGACTAGGTTCCATCACGATCCTCAAGTTAGGATTTTGGGTCATGACAATTTGATATCTTAAACACAATCCTTTTTATTATGCAGATTTAGGATTTGATTATGTTAGTTGCGAGGATATTGTCTTATCCTCTTGGCCAGAGATATTAAGAAAAGGTCAGTAGTAATATTGAGGAACCTAACTGTATTCCCTTTTAATCTACCTTGTTATTTCTATTATTGTTTCCATTGCGTATTAATTGTACATGTGTTGGGGACAAACACACACGCAAGTATACATGGTCGACAAGTAATATAGTGATAAGAAAGTATCGTCCCACGAGGATTTTTGATTAACTATCGTCCAATCTAAACTACTTATAAGTTAATTGCTCAAGTAGTTATGAAGAAGATGATTTCGTTTTTTACTACTAAGTATTACTATGAAATTATGAAACAAGCAAGAATTCAAGGATGCAAAGCAAACAAGCAAACACTTAGGAAAAATTCATTGAGATGGAAATATCCGGGCTTATGGGATTAATGTTTCTCCAAATGTGTTCTTCCAATTGATTATGTTACTTGATTTATATAAGATATTGGTAAACAAGGTTCACTATACTCTTGATGCTCTTTCGACGCTTCGCTCACCTATTCAATCCAACCTAACATTATACTTCTACATATCAGAATTAACAAGAATGCATGCATATCTCCAGCGAAAATAACCGTGCATGCCAACTAGAATATGTCTATCCTAATCGCGAATTGATTCTCCGATGCCCGGATTCAAGAACATACTCTATTCAATCTTATATGCAATCTATAGTTCACACTTTCGAGTTCAACTATTATTTGTAGATAGTATTCTACTGTTAGTTACACAGTAAAATAATTATGTGTAAGATTGAATAAATAAAATAATATAATACCTCAAGCAAAATAATCAACCATCAAACAACAATAGTCAAGAACAACCCATAACCTAAAATAATGATGTTCTTAGCCACTCAGGCTCATAACAATAATCAAAGTATTATTTTTAAACATAAAATGTAGGAATAATAGATGAAGGGTGGAAGACTCAATGAATTACGTGCTTCGTTCGTGTTTCTAATCTTTTGCTGCCTTCAAATATTGACAAACCCTTCACTAATCACGTTTAGGGAGTGTTTATAGGCTAAGGTCGGAGTCTCCAAGTCTAAAATCGAGTGGAAAATATTTAGTGCATGGACTAGGAAAGGCTCCAGTCCCCAACACTCACGAGGCCTGGATGGGGCCAGCAAACAACCTCGTGGTGTGAGGGCTCGCGCCAAGTTTACCTCTCCAGGAGCCAGGTGTCGCCTGGCCTAGCGCCCGGTTCCTGGCATTCTCTTATTTTTGCCTTTTCGTGCTCTTTTTGTGTATATTTTGGCGTCCTTGTGTGCAAGCTTCACTGGTTTGCATCTTCCAACAGTTCGACACAATTAAGCTCAAAAGTCGCACATATCAACATTAAAACGCCAAAATGTAGGGCGAGCAATACACTACCAGCATGAGTTTATCGCCAAATATCACCACCCCACACTTAAATGTTGCTCGTCCTCGAGTCAACTAATAATTCATACTATCTTTGAGCACTTTTTATTTAACACATCCGATGCACACTACACCTATGAGTATGGTTGATAGCAACAATTAAACCATATCATATGCATTCAAAATATACTTCCTTTTTTCTTATGCCAACCGTAAAATAATTCAAACAAAGACATCATGCCCATAACAATCCTAGCCTCAAAAACCAACTCAATGTCAGAATGTACTCATGGCTTGAATACCCAATATTGCCGAAAAGTCTAATAATGTTACTTATCCCTTGTGAAATTATGTGTACTCACAGCGAAATTAAGGAGAGTAAGTAGAATCCACACATTTGAATCTCGTGATAAAATATAGTTTAAGAATTCACATATATCAAGGAAATCGCCCCTGCTCACAATGAAGCCACATGTATTCTAAAGGTACTATAGGCTTACCCATTATGTGAATCTCCACTATTGTAGGCTCGCTGGATAAAAAATTAATTAGAACTTTTTTATCATGGTAATGCGGGTTAAGGGTATATATATATATATGAAATAGTGGCGAACCCTCCTAAGCACTTTAACAAATCACAAAAGTAACTTTAAGTGCACATATCTTCAATCCCAACTTTCAATTTCACAAACAAAATCACCCCATCAACGCTTCCTCTTTCTTTAAGCATTAGTTTAATTCATACCCCGCTAGAAGGAACAAGATATCAATTTATTTGTCTACATATTTCTTTTCTTTCTTTTGCTATTTTTTTCTTCTTCTTTTGTTCTCTTTTTTTTTTTTTACAATTTTCGCTAGTTGTATATCTCTTACGACATAAATTCACCTTTCTTTCTTGTATTGGTTCTATTCAAAAGTCACTCAAGTTCCCTCAGTTACTTTTTCTAACACTCATTTTATAAGTTAAGTTCTTTAAGAGGAAAAAGGATTAAAACAATCGATCGGGCCGTTACATTAGCGCTGCCATTTGGGATACTACATCTGTTTTACACTTAGGTGTTTTTCGTTGACAAGATAAGAATTTATAATTCAACACTTACCAAGGAATTGGTTTTATCAAATTTGATTCACATGCTATATATTTTTTCTACTCCAAAGTCAAGGAGTGGGCTTGAAACTTAACCTTAAAGAGCTTTAATCTAGGAATTTACTGCCAAGACCTTCCATGTGCATTTTTTTTTAATTCGTGTGGAAGAGTCAGGACTATTTGAACTGTTCATGAATTCAGTTGGAAGACTACTTTTATACTAAGATATATTCATTACATGTTCAAATAAATGGAATGCTTCCAAGAATTTACAATGAGAATTTCACAAATTAAACCATGCATGAAGACAATTTAAACTGTTCTTGAATTCAATTGGAAGACTAATTTTATACTAAGATTCATTAGATGTTCAAAAAAAAGGAATGATTCCAAGAATTTACACCGGAAATTTCACAAACCGTAGATTGATTTCAATGAGATTGTGTTGGTGTTATATGGGGTAAACATCATAGGTTCTGTTGCATATAAAACCAACAATATTTTACTTCTTTTTGTGAAAAATCAAGTAAATAACCACATTGCTTTATTGTGAACAAAAGCACGATGTCGTACCCTTCTATTCCTCAATATTCCTTTTATCTATTTACCATTCTTGCTATTTTTAGTTTATCGTTGAAAACTTGTACTAGTGTGCCTTCTAAGTTAGTAAACGTCTCCATGGCTGAAACAGATCCATTATTACCCGCCGTCGCAACGTGGTACGGCGATCCCGCCGGAGCTGGCAGTGGTATTATGCACACCCATGCATGAAGATACATGCAAATTAAGAATATATGAATATAACGTGCATCTTTGCATATAGATCTAGAATACATTTTTGACTGTTTTTATGTGATATAATTATTATTTTAAGAAGAAAATAATTTTTTTTATCATGGAATTTGTTATAACTTCCTTTATTATTTCTAACTTAAATCTTCTTATTTAATACTCATTACTTTTATTTTGTCTAACACAAATTATATGAGAACATGTAGTTGTTCCCAAACTCATATAGAAAAAAAGATCGATACTCAGCGCTTTGGCAGCAAAGTACTTGAAGCATGATAGACCCTCTCAATAAGAGGAACTTAAATAAAGCGAAATGAATTTATATGATTCCAACTAATTGACAGTAACGCGTACTGCGTACATAGTTGATTATTGATTGATTGAATAGTTTTATACAGTCGATATAATAATTATACATTCTCACGGAAAAATGAATAATATAAGAATTCAAGCCAAATGTAACCCGTCAGTTTGGTTCTTGCTGATTGGTTACTAAATTACTCTGACCCCTGTACAATATTAATCCTCCATCCTATTATTACATGGAAAAGGAAAAAGAGAGGGGAAAGGGGTAGTGAGAGTGTGGAAGAATCCTACCATTATATTCTATGTTTTGATGGTTGCATCCTAGCCTCAATTTGGATATTAGGATTAATTAATTTTTTTTCGTAAGTTCTTCGTGGCCATATTTAATACGTTATCGCTCACCATAATCACCAAACAAAAAATTAATTATAAAGAATAACCTAATCTTTATGTAGATGGTGGAGCCTGTGGATATGGCAACGACGTAAGAAATCCTCCATTTTCTGCAATGGTATCAGCTGGAAATAGCAATCTTTTTAAAGGAGGAAAAGGTTGTGGAGCCTGCTATCAGGTATATCTATTTTGTATATGATATTCACATTTGGAATTTTAATTTCTATAAAAAATTGTAATACTTATAAGTGGAATTAGTTATCTGCGTAACATGAAAGTCAACATGTTAAATATGGATTCTGTAAAAATTATTTATAACGTGTATATAAATTAAATCCTTCCCATTTTGTTCGCATGGAAGAAAAAGAACGACCAGTTAGTTCTCCACGCACTGAAAAATTCATGGTTTCTTTTTGTAGGTAATATGCAAAGAGAATCTAGCTTGTTCTGAGGTTCCAATTACAATGACAATCACAGATGAGTGCCCAGGCACTTGCGGCGACGGTGCTCCTTTTCATTTTGATTTAAGTGGAACTGCTTTTGGTGCCTTAGCTAAGCCTGGCCAAGCTGATTTATTTCGTGGAGCTGGAATTATCAATATTGGATATAAAAGGTTAAGCTTCCATTCTTACATTTTTTATATTTATTTATGAATTGTGTCTTCTCTTCCTCTCCAGGTGTAATGGTATTCTAGGCTTAAAACCTATAATATAAATTATCAAATCCTATGTCATCAAAATACAATTGTGGTGCACTAAGAATCTGTATTGTAGTTATGCAGTATTACGCCTAGCGTATACTACATACTTTTTTATTTAAGGATTTAAGTTATTTACATTTGGCATTAAACATTGTAAAGGTTTTTTATATGATCATTGTAATTCAACATATTATAGAAGGTTAGCTATCACTTTAAATGGTAAAATTTTCACACGAAAGATTTCAACTGAAGTATATTCTAACATCTTGTCGTGTTTATAATGAATCATTTACAGAGTTTCCTGCAATTATCCGCAAACAACAGTGACATTCAAGATCGACGCTGGCTCTAATCCTAGCTATTTTAGCTGTGTGATTGAGTTTGAAAATGGAGACGGAGATCTTGATTTAGTAGAGCTTCGACCCTCTGGCTCAGATCAATGGCTTCCAATGAAACAATCGTGGGGAGCAAATTGGAAAATTGACTTAGTACCCCCACAAGTAATTGCTCCATTTTCCATTAGGTTGACTCCTTTGGATTCGAAGAAGACTCTTATTGCAGAAAATGTGATTCCAGTGGATTGGGCCCCAGGCAAATCCTATCGTTCGCTCGTCAACTTTTAACAAAATCACCACCAAAGTCTATAGTTTAGTAGTATTGGTGAAAGTTTATTACGTATACAATAAGTGCGGGTACAAGTCTTACTGCCTCTTCCATTCCCTGTCCCAGTGTGAATTAAAATTTAAAAGAGACAAACTCGTTTTTTCATTTTTATTTATGTATTTATGAATAAAAGCTTCAAATTTGTCGTTGAACAAACAATTTGAACATGTATTTGCATGTATGTAATTTTAATATGCTATAAGTAATTTAACATGCAGTTGGGACCCACTCATAGTTATTTGCAATTATCAAAGATGTAATTAAGTCGATAAAATAATTGTACAATCTCTAGCACTTAATTAAATTAATTTAAACGATCGTCATAAAATTCACTATCGTATAAAAGTAGACATACGTCCTGAGTTCAAGCCTCATCACTCAACAAATTTCCACGTATGTGTGCTTGACTACTAAAATGACCAGGTCCGCATTTAAGGGGTCATATTGAAAATATATTTAAATTAATAAATAAAAGTATATCTCTCTCACAGTCTCAATTTTTAGATGAGATGATATTTCACTTGTTTGGCCATTGATGTTGGGCATACTATTAATTATTAGACCGAAAAAATGCTCTCTACTCTAACTCTTACTACATCCCAAATCTTTGCCTTTTGTATCTTCTTCTCCACTCATCCTATTTAATTTACTCCAAACAATCATGGACCCACCAAATCAACACAATATGCAAATTGACAAATCAGAAATCCAAGCACAACCTAAATCCTTTCTTCAAACACTAACTTCGAATTCCTATCTACCAACTTACATTTCGAATTCCCAATCCATCAATAACACAAGTGACCTAACTGATGAATATCAAATGAGGATGATTTAGACAATTTTATTCCATTAACAGCTGAAGATAAATCTCGATTATACACTCCTTGAAAAAATTCTATAATACTAAAGGTCTTTGGAAAATTAGTTGGATACCAACTGCTAAAAGTCAAGTTAACAAATTTATGGAAGCCAACAGAAGAAATTCATCTTCTAGACTTGGGATGCAATTTTTTTCTTATCAAATTTCATCATGAGGAAATATGTGTAAGACTTATCATGAAGGGCCTTGGTTCATACTAAATCATTTCCTCTCTATTCGCCATTGGGAGCCTAAATTTATTGCTTCCGCAGCCCAACTAACGTATGCTGCTCTATGGGTACGCCTTCCAGAACTTCCAACGGAGTTTTATGATTTCAAATACTGCAAAATGTAGGAAACAAGATAAGGCAACTCTTAAAGATTAATACTTGTACAACTTCTACATCAAGAGGAGGTATGGCCGGATATGCATTAAGGTACCATTGAAGAAACCGCTGAAAACACATGTCCATATAGGTACTCACAAACAGGTTATACTCTACGAAGGACTAAACTTACTCTATACAAAGTGTGGAAGATTTAGGCATGCAAATTGGAGTTGTCAATTTTCAGACACGCCACCACTAAATTCCATACCCACTATTACTACAACTCCCGGGTGGACAACCCGAGCCGAGGAGCGTCAAGCATCACCAGTAGTAGAACAACACTGGCTAGCTAACGGCTCTCCTGCCTAAACATGTATGATTAAATCTTTCACCAGAAGCTGGTAGGCTAACTGGCTTTATCTCAAGATAGAAATTTTGTGATGCTGGTAGGCAAACACAATATAACTACCTATCAGAAGACTCAGAGGGGTGCGAGAGAGGATACAATTTATATCACAGTTCAAATAAATATTAAAACGGTAAATAAGCGACAAATAGCACATTATGCTCCCAAACACAATAATATCCAAGACATGATAAAAGCCAAACAAAAATCAATATACAAAGCTCGAATTGCTATTAATAGTTCCCCATGACAGAGTCGCCAGAGCTGTCACACCCCTTTTTAGCCCTCCAAAAGATAATGTGTGTTATGGATTGTGGGTTAAAGAGCTTTTCCAATTAAAGTGACAAATTTGAAATAGAGATTATTTTATTTAAAGAGTCGCCACTTGGAATTGATTTTTGCCGGTGTTCCAAGTCACATTTTATTTGAATCCCTATTCAAAGGAAGGTTTGACTCTATTATTATCGCTCTGCGAAATAAAGTCCGGGTAAGAAATTCTGTTGACCGGGGAGAAGGTGTAAGGCATTCCCCGAGTCCCGTGGTTCTAGCACGGTCACTTTATTGACTATATTTGGCTTATATTATTTTGGATAACTTGTGTTTTATTGGATCTCATCTTTTACCTATGTCTGCTTTTGTTGCTTGATTAAAATTATGAAAAAAGTTATCTTGAAATAAGTTACGCATACTAATACTTATTTTATTACGTATCACAACTATGCCACGGAGACCATACACATAGCCATGATATTTAATTATTTAAAGCGCATTTGAATTATTTTCCTAAACTAATTTAAGATTATTGTAAGGCCAAGAGTTATGGAATTGTTTGTGGAAAAAGTGTATGATTTTAGATATTTGATAAATAAACTATCATATACCAATACCCTACATCCCAACAATTGAAGCCTAAACTTATTAGTGTCCAAATCTTCCAAACTTTTAGCAAGTTTAAATACTATATTTTCAGAAACATGATTAAGCATATAATATTTAAGGATTGATTTACATTATTATTTATAAGGTTTAAAGATAAATAAATAAAATCACATAAAATAAGATAAAAAAAATAGAGGAAAAAATAAACCTTTTAATGCAAGATTTCCAATTAAATGAGTCTCCAAGAATATGTACAATAACTCAGACGAACACCGAACAAGCATAAGCGAAGATGATCATCAAAGCCGGTGAACAGAGCTCTAACGGAATCCTCGACGTCGACTGTTAACACCACTCTTTGACGTGTAAAAAGGGATATTTTGAAGTATTTTTATTGGGTTTTGGGGTGTTGAATTGCTGGAAATTTTCGAAAGAAAGAGGAAGAAAGAATGACACGAGTAGAAATTGTCGTAGCGTAGAAGAAGAAAAAAATTTGTTTCTCTCAATTTTCTCCTTTCTTCTTCATTTCTTCTCAAATTTTCTCTTCTATTTATAGCAAAAAAATTTGAAATTTTTCAGATTTAAAATATTTTTTTATTTTTTTATTTTTTAATTTAAAGAAGTCTCACTTACAATTTGCTTTTCTTTTTTTATAAAAAGAATTCCCACCTTTCTTTACTTTTATTTTTAAAATTCCAACTTTAATTACTTTTATCTTATTTAAAATACCAATTTTTTTACTTTTCTTTTTTTTATATTTTCACTTATTCTACTTTTCTTTAAAATAAATCCACTTTCTTTTACTTTTCTTTTAAAAATTCTACTTTCTTTTACTTTTGTTTTTTTTTAAATTTTCAGCCATCTTTACTTTTATTTTTTAATTCCCACTTTCTTTTACTTTTTATTTTTTAAATTTCCACAAAACTTTACTTTTATTTTTTTAATTTCCACTTTTTTTACTTTTTAAAAGAGAATTCCACCTACTTTTACTTTTATTTTTTTAAATTCCCTATTTCCCTTTTTCTTATTTTTTAAATCACTTCTGAAAATTAAAAAAATTTAATATTTTTCAGAATTTTTTATTATTTTAAAATAAAAATAAAAATAAAATAATATTAATAGTAATAATTCACATTTTAAATTTTGTATTTTTACCCTATAATAAAAAGTGTTACAAAGTTAAAAATTGTAGGTTAAAACCCCTAAAATATTTACATAGAAAAAGTGATAAAAATTAAATATTGTCAAAAATTAAGTGCTCACGTTTATACGTTGGAGCCATTAGTTCTTTTCTTTCATTTTTTGTGCCCTAGATGTGTAAATTCAATTTGGTTGGCTACATTTTTTTGGTATTAACAAACAAGAAAGAGAGAAAGCGTTGCTTATAATATTTAGAATGAATGGATATCACAATGCAAATTTTATCAGATTCTTATCATGTACTTCAATACGAAATGTGCATTCATGGGAAGTTTATATTATAAAGGATAGTTGGCATTTTAGCGTTACCTATATGAATATTTTATTTTATTTTTATTAGTAGAGAATGGGTGGTTGCAGTCGAAATCGTGACTGTGTCCATAACTTTCGAAAAGATAAAAAAGCTATGTATATAGGATGGTTTATTTAATAAGTTCAAATTTTCTCTAATTTGGAAAATCGTTTGAAATCATTATTTTTTAGGGTAAATAAATATATGATTAAACTCATTCCCTTGTTTAACCAATTTACTGCATCAGTAGAAACTTTAAATTTTGGGAAAAAGAAGAAAAAACTCATGTTAAACTATAGCAACAACATTAAAATGTTTGCCAACAGGAAAAAATTCATGGTTAAAAGTCTTATCATATAACAACAATTAATAAAAACAATTAAAATATGTTGTTGCTGTTTACCTACAAACTACTATTGCAGATTAAACTACAGGAGAGAAATCGAAAGGAAAAAATACCAATGGATCAGTCCAAGCTAGAATGTACCTTCGGCTTCTTAAAGTCTAACCATTTTTGAGAATAATTCACCAACCACGATACTTTGAATCATTAAAGTCTAACCATAAAAGCAAGAATTCATCAAAAACACAACAAGATTTTAGAATATCTAAGGTAGATTAATAAAATCCAGTGTAAATAAATACTCTCTTCGTCCCAATTTATATAACGGTTCGAATTTCGGGCAAATGAGTTATTCTTTGATTGAAATATTTTTATATACATTTTTAAATATTTTAAATTATTAATTATTATGACTTATAATACTTTTATGTAGTTTTCAAATGTAATTTTTATTTTTAAAAACTTAAATACTTTATATCCAAATACATGGTTAAAATTTAAAAAATTTAAATCTCGAAAAGAAAAAAGTATCACATATTTTGAGATACAGAGAGTATGACATATTAAATGTATACGAGTGAAATAAAATTTCAACTCGAGGTCCATATTCACAACTCAAAACTCAAAGTCAATAATCAAAATAATGCCCGCTTACGAGTATATGGAGCGTAACTCTACATCCTAACAAGTTTGAATAATGAAAGCAAAATAGCTAACTTTAGTGCATAAGCTACTAAATCGTCACTGTAAAACATAACAATCATCCGCTAGACTTTAAACTCATAGTATATGTTTTCAAACATTACTAATCTTACTAATTAAAATAATAAATAAATCACTCCTAGTTAAGTACATATAAAAGAATATAAACTCGGGTAAAGCTTCATGAATATGCTAAAGAATTTTTTATATTGCTAAAAATATGTAACATTTTGAATCTCTACACTAATATTAAATAAATAATTATATATATATATATATATATATATATATATATATATATATATATATATATATATATATATATATATATATATTTACATATTTGCAAATATATTTTGTTTGGTATTTTGGAAAATTGAACCTAATCATATATAATTAATTTTTAAAATTTGAAACCAACCAAACTAAGTGAAAGAACATGTTGGGTTTTTACGTAACCTTGTTTAATTTTTGGTTTGGTCCAATTTTTCGATTCTTCTTGAAAAGCCATAAGCAGTATTTTAAAAGGTATTTTTTTGGTGAGCCTCAGGGCGAGACATAGCAAAAACGTACTAAGTCATATTGCTGACTGCTGAGGAGCAAGCATCATGGAGCGTAAGCCTCAATATTATAGGCATTCGCCTAGGCGTAAGTCCCAATATTTTCGGAGTTCATTTGAGCCAAAATTACTAATAATTTTTTTTTTACTTAAATATCTAAAAGTTAACACATTGTAAATTTTCAAACTAAAAGTCTCAAAAGACAAAGGTTTTTTTCTAATCGTTTATCATAATTTCGTAATATTTTTCTTTGACGTTTACTATTGAGTAACAAGTACATTTTAGACAAAGTGCAAACTAAAAGCAAAGAGTTTTGTCCTCAAATTATTAATCTACTTCTACGCTTGCATTTTTCTTCTTTATGCTTTATTTTTTATTCTTTAGTTTATTCTTTTCAAATTAGTTTTTGGTTTTTAGAATTTCTTTTGATATCACTTTAGTTTAGATAATGTTTTTATAACTCTATTCTGGCTACTTGTATTATATAATGAGTATTTATAATTTATTGCCTAGATTTAAGTTTTAAACAATAACTTTATTTTATTGCCACTGGAATAAAATGTTTATAACCCTAAGTATGTTCTATCATAGTCATGTTATAGGTCTAATGCATTTTTTGTATTTTTTAATTTTTTAAGTGAAAAATATATATTCTTTGTATTGTTCATGCACATGCTAGCATGCTCATGATAGAAATATACTTTAGATAAATTTACATATTTTTTTTACAATTTTAATGTATTTTTATTTATTAATTTATAAAAAAAAATATTAAAAAGTAAATACCCATGAAGTTTACTCCCAGTGCCCTAAGGCTTCCCCCTCGTCCTGTATTAGATAAAATGTCTCGTCAATCACCCACGCCTTTTAAAATACTGCCCATAAGTAAAACTGTAAGCTCATGAATTGTTAAAATATACTTGAATTAATTATGTCCAATATAAATTAGATTCAGTTTATACAGTTTAATAAAGTAAAACAACAATTACGACCATAAACTGGTGAAATATGTAATTAATAATGAGTGAAATAGATTTATGAAATAAAATACATGAATTAATGCTGTTAGAAGTAGATTTATCAAATCTAATATTATAAATAATTTACCTAATGTACTAAACTACCTGCCTACGACCAAGTCTACAATGGGCTATATAAATACAGGTGAAAATGTATGATTTTTGACATAAAACAGGATGACACATTATCATACTTTTGTTGTAGAAGAAGTTCTCTTATTGGTCAATGAGGTGCCAATTAAAATTTTGGTTGTCCTTTTACCGAATTTTTTGTGCCTCTCATTGATTAAATTAGAGGGTTTTTTTCTTGCCAAGGAAGATTAAAAGGTCGTCAATGTCATGACCTACGACCTTTAAACGAGTAATTAGTAGTTGTTTAGTGATATCTGTTGTTATTTGTTTGTTATACAAATCTTGGTTTTAATTGTTACTAAAAACGCATCGCAATCTATATATATATATATATAAAAAAAAGAAGGCATGAAAGAGATGACTTGGCACCTCTCTTAGGCCAAAAATCAGATTTATCTTTTTTCTCAAATTTTTGAGTTTTTACCTACTTTTTCTGCATATTCCCAAGTATATGATATTTAAGAAAGCTCAAAAGTCACGTCCCACATTCTCTTAATTACACCTTTACCGGAAAGTCACGTCCTACAGTCCTCCTCTACAATCCTAATTAACCATTCCAAAATTATTTGTTTGCTTTCCATCGGTTTAGGGTGGGTAATTTATTTAATTGAATTTATCATATAATTATTGCTGACTGCCGTTTACTTTCTCTGAGAAACCCAAATAGTATCAATTTGCTTTAGTAATCACCACAATAATATCGTGATAATCACTGTATTAATATTGCAAAACTCCTCAACTACTCTAAATATTGAATATTTAAGGGTAGAAACTGATCCAACAACCAACATGGATGTGAAACAGAACACTTGATCAAAAATTTTATGAAAACAAAATCATATTGTAATCACCGAGAAGCAATTGCACTTCGCCTGCTTGCAAAACCGCACGTTAGAGTTGGTTATTCGGAGGATGTATTGGGAAAAATTGAGTTTACATATTGAAGTGATTGAAAGATGACGTGTCATGACATGGAGGCTGGTCAAAGGATGATGATTAGCAAAGAGGCACGAGTTGCAACAGATACGAGCAGAGGCACATGAAGAGGCACGAGCGGTTATTCAGAAGACTCAACGCTCGTACCTATTTAATCCAAAAATCAAGGAGAATGAATCTGATAACACAAGAGAGTACAAATACAGTATTTAATAAGCATTAAATACTAAAAACGTTAGGGAATCTGTATTGAATCACAGTGATTATGTAACGTAGCATTTAATGTCTTTAATTGTCTATAATGACCTTATTATGACAAAGGCATAACGTATAACTTGGAGATAGCTATAAAAGGAAGAGAATGGATCATTTGTAAGGACACGAAATACTATCTGAATACATTGGTTTACTTTGTTTTCTTCTGATTATCTTATTGTTGGCAAAATCACTTTCCTTTATTCATTCTTTGATTATCAGTAAGTCGTGTTCTTCTAAATTAAGGCTTTAACCGAAATTCTACTTTTTGGTTAAACAAATTGGTTCCGTTACCGGGAATCTGATAATCTATTCTTTCTTAGCCTAACCTTTTTTGTTGCATCAACTATGTCGAACATCAATGACAACACCCAAGGAAACCAAGGAAACCAACAACTCCAGGAGAATCCACAAGATGACCACATCCCAATCCCTTCTCCACAAAGCTCCCCTCGACGATCTCGAGAAGGCACTCCTGATAGATCTCATGCATATGTAAATGCTCAATTCGAAAATGATGAAGCTATCAATGAATCTTTGCAAAAGCTAATCGCTCAACAGGTCAATAAAGCTCTTGAGGCCTTTGTCAGCCAATTACCCGTTGCACCACCAACATCCACTCCAAATAATAACACTTTGGAGAACTCTTGTTCTGGGCTTGCTAATTCAGGTAGTGGTGGAATCCCCAACGAGTCAAGAAAAGGAGAACCAGGTAACTTAGTCAATTCTGATTTACAAAATTTAGTACTAACATTGCATAAACAGCTCAAGGAGCAAAGTGACCGCATAGAGCAAATACATGGAGTACCCCCGTAATCAAAGGGATATATATGGATAAATATTCACAACAACCTTGGAAGCCAAGTGTTGCTCCCCTCCCAATTCCAAAGAAATTCAAAATGCCCGATATTCCAAAATACGATGGAACAACTGATTCACGAGACCATGTGACTGTATTCACAACAGGCGTAAAAGGCAATGACTTGACCAAACAAGAAATTGAATCAGTATTGGTCAAAAAATTCGGTGAAACACTCACTAAGGGAGCATTAACATGGTATTCTCTTTTACCTGAAAAATCAATAAATTCTTTTGCTGAGCTTGCAGATTCATTTATCAAAGCACACTCGGGAGCTCAAAAAGTCGAAAAAAGAATGGAAGATATTTTCAAAATCAAGCAAGGGGACTCAGAATTGCTTAGGGAGTTCGTGGATAGGTTCCAGCGTAAAAGAATGACGTTACTGCGCGTACCTGACAATTGGGAAGCTATAGCCTTCACTAATAATTTGAATGAAAAAAGCTCCGAAGCCACAAGGCGACTTAAGGAAAGTCTTCATGAATTCCCAGCAACAACGTGAAATGACGTTTATAACAGGTACAACACGAAGCTAAGGATATAAGAGGATATTATCTCACGATCTCAAAAAGAAGAAAAGGTGAGTTCGAGACGGGCGGAAACCGAAAAAAGGTCCGGTAAAAATAGGTACAAACCATATATGGGTCCAGTAGGAAAAGATTCACGATCAAAACAGGATAATCCGAGGTACGATCATAGGTCGAGGAATAGAGAGTCGGGCTCGTCATCAAGATTTGGGAAAGATCGAAATGAGCGAGAGTCATGGGATGATGATAGAAACTTGAAAGCAAGGTTTGGCGGTTATAATTTTAATGTAACCACTTCCGAGCTCGTAGCTATTTTAAGAAGCATGGGTGATAAGGTACGGTGGCCAAAAGAAATAAGATCGAACCCAAACAGGCGCAACCCTAATCACTGGTGCGAATTTCACAATGATCACGGGCATAAAACGGCAGACTGTAGGTTGCTACAAGGTGAAGTTGATCATCTATTAAAGCAAGGGTATCTCATTGAATTATTCAGTGAGAGAGGTAAGCAAGCATATATGAAGAATAGGCAGGAGCCCCTAAAACCACCTTCTCCTAAAAGGACCGTTAATGTGATAGGTGGAGGTGAAGACATCAATGGTGTGACGTACACAACAGCCAATAAAGTCTCCAAAGTTACAATTTCCCACGGGAAGTGGGTGCGGCATGTCCTATAGGAAGAAAGCATTACGTTTGATGATGCAGACGCGGATGGCGTATTATTCCCACATAACGATGCACTAGTAATATCTTTACTTGTACATGATACTAATGTGAAACGAGTTTTGATTGATCCAGGTAGTTCCGTGAACATTATTTTGCGAAGCGTACTACGTGAGATGCAAGCCGAAGATAAATTAATACCAAAGGCACATGCTCTGTCTGGATTTGACAATTCCAGTGTAGTGACGAAAGGGGAGGTAATACTTACAACATTCGCAGAAGGAGTTGTCAAGGATACAAAATTTCAAGTGGTAGATATGGAGATGGCTTACAATATGATCCTTGGGAGACCATGGATCCACGAGATGGATTCCGTTCCGTCAACCTTGAACCAAGTTATTAAATTTCCATCCCCATGGGGAATATGTCAAATGTGTGGGGATCAACATACATCCAGAAGCATCCATTCTGTAGCAGATTCAAGTAAGGGAAACGAAAAAAATAGCAATTACAAAATCCAGTTGAGGGTACCACAACACAAACCTCAACTGAACAAGGACGAATAGACGTGGACTCAAGGCCAGATGCCATTCAAGAACCAGAAGAAAATGAAAATATCAAAATAAAGATTGAAGAACTGGAAGCTATAATATTATTTGCACAATGGCCTGAAAGGAAAGTCTATGTAGGGGCTAATCTAAGCCAAGACATGAAAGGTAAGGTGATTGAATTTTTAAAAACTAACGTGGATTGTTTTGCTTGGTCCCACTCTGATATGACAGGAATACCACCGGAGGTAATGACTCACAAATTAAATGAAGACCCATCATATCCACCTGTCAAATAAAAGAAGAGAAAGCAAGGAACTTTCAAAAATCAGGTGATTCAAGATGAGGCTCAAAATTACTAAAAATTGGGTCTATCCGCAAGGTAAAGTATCCTAATTGGTTAGCCAATACTGTTGTAGTACCAAAGAATAATGGTAAGTGGCGAGTTTGTGTAGATTACACGGACCTTAATAAAGTTTATCCTAAAGATTCTTTTCCATTACCACATATAGATCAACTAATTGATGCTACTGCAGGGCATGAGTTGTTAAGATTTTTAGATGCTTATTCAGGATATAATCAGATCAAAATGGATCATGTGGATGAAGAAAAAATTTCATTTATAACAGACAGGGGGACTTACTGTTATAAAGTAATGCCCTTCGGTCTTAAAAACGCTGGTGCAACATATCAAAGACTGGTGACCAAAATGTTTCAAGAACATTTGGGAAAAACCATAGAGGTTTATATAGACGATATGCTCGTTAAAACTTAGCATTCAGGAGATCATATATCACACCTGTCTGATACGTTTCATATTTGCAAAAATTTAACATGAAATTAAATCCTGAGAAATGTGCATTCGGTGTTGCATCATGTAAGTTTTTCGGTTTTCTTGTTTCACACTGTGGTATTGAAGTGAATCCCACACAGATTAAGGCCATTGAAGAAATTCCTGACATGGTTACAAGTAGAAAAGAAGTGCAGAGGTTGACAGGAAGAATTGCAGCCTTGGGGAGATTCATTTCTAAATCATCAGAAAAATGCTTTAAGTTCTTTTTAGCTCTTAAAAAGCAAGATCAGTTCGAATGGACTAAGGAATGTCAGCAGGCACTCAAAAATTTGAAGGCATACCTGTCAAATCCGCCATTACTCGCAAAACCAAAGGCTGGGGAAAGATTGCTTATCTACCTTGCTATCTTAGAAGTAGCGGTAAGTGTTGTTTTAGTCTGTGAAGACCAAGGTAAACAATCTTCGATCTATTATGTCAACAAATCTTTATTAGATACGGAGACACGGTATCCTCAGTTAGAAAAGCTAACACTTGCATTAATCATAGCATCTAGAAAATTAAGGCCTTATTTTCAGTGTCATCCTATCACTGTAGTAACTGCTTATCCATTACGCAATATATTACATAAGCATGAGTTGTCAGGTAGGTTAGCCAAATGGGCTATAGAATTAAGTGAATATGACATCGCATACCAGCCTAGAACCGCGATAAAATCTCAAGTGTTAGCAGATTTTGTCGCTGACTTTAGCCAAGGAATGCAATCGGAAGCAGAAAAAGAATTGGAAGTGTTCAACAGCTCTAATCCAGGAATTTGGGCCTTATTCACTGATGATTCCTCTAATGTGAAGGTTGCAGGCTTGGGAATTGTTTTGATACCACCTACGGGTGAAACCATTCGACAATCCATTAAATGTCATTCTATAACTAACAATGAGGCAGAGTATGAAGTTGTGATTGCAGGTTTAGAACTAGCATGAGAACTCGACATTAATCGGATTGTGATCAAAAGTGATTCGCAGCTTGTAGTTAATCAAATGCTGGGAACTTATACGGCCAGGGAAGCACAGATGCAGCAGTACTTAGAGAAGGTACGGGATCTAATCAGGCAATTCCAAACCTGGAAGGTTATGCAAATATCAAGAGATGAAAATGTCGAGGCAGACTCCCTAGCCAATATCGCATTTACAGCAGACGTGGCAAGCAATGAAAATGCTTCCGTAATTCATTTGTTTCATTCAGTGCTCGATCCAAACAAAAATGAGGTAAATTTTAATAACTTAACATGGGATTGGAGGAACGAGATTGTTGCTTTTTTGCAGTATGGAACCGTCCCTAAAGACAAGAAAAAAGCTCACGCGCTTCGGAAAAAGGCTGTTCGATATTGTTTAAATCAAGGCAATTTATCGAAAAATATTCGGTGGACCCTTAGCAAGGTGCCTCGGGCCTTCACAAATGGAATATGTAATGAGAGAGATTCACGAGGGGCATTGTGGAAATCACGCCGGAGGAAGATCACTGGTAAGAACCATGATTAGGGCAGGTTATTACTAGCCTAAAATGGAAGAAGAAGCGGAAAATTTTGTGGCTAAATGTGATAAGTGCCAAAGATACGGTAATAACATGCATAGACCTGCAGAGTTGTCACATCCGGTCATTGCACCGTGGCCATTCATGAAATGGGAAATGGATATCGTGGGTCCACTACTACAAGCAAAAGGATAGGTAAAATTCTTGCTTGTAATTACTGACTATTTTACTAAATGGGTGGAAGTAGGAGCATTCAAACAAGTGCGAGAAAAAGAAGTTAGAGATTTCATTTGGCGAAATATCATATGTCGATTCGGTGTGCCAAAGGAAATCGTGTGTGATAATGGCCCTCAATTTATAGGCGCACAAATTACAGAGTTTTTTCAGAGTTGGCAGATCAAAAGGATTACATCCACACCTTATCATCCGGTGGGTAATGGACAAGTTGAGTCTACAAACAAAGTCATTATCAACAATTTAAAGAAGCGTTTAGAGGAATCCAAAGGTAATTGGCCAGAATTGTTACCTGGTGTGTTATGGGCATACCGCACAACAACAAAAACAAGTAAGGGAGAAACACCATTTTCATTGGTTTATGGAGCTGAAGCTTTAATTCCAGTTGAGATAGGAGAGCCAAGCACAAGGTTTACACAAGCGTCAGAAGAGTCTAATGGCGAAGAAATGTGCATAAATCTTGATCTACTTGAAGGAAAAAGAGAATCTGCATTAATAAGAATGGCAACACAAAAGCAGGTCATAGAACGATACTATAATCGAAAAGCACGCCTAAGATTCTTCAAGATTGGGGACTTCGTGCTCAAAAATGTTTTTCAATCTACGAAGGCAGCCAATGCAGGAAAATTAAATCCAACATGGGAAGTACCCTACAGGATTCATGATATCGCAGGGAAATGAGCATACGAACTGGAAACGATGGATGGCACGATACTGCCTTCACATTGGAATGTTGTTCATCTGAAGAGATACTATTTCTAAGGAATACCCACGGTCAGGTATCTATGTTTTAAAATTCTATTTTTGAATTATTAAAATTTTACTAACGATTTTAGACAAGAGGAGTTGCTCTGATGGTAAACAACCTCCACTTCCAACCAAGAGGTTGTGAGTTCGAGTCTCCCCAAGAGCAAGGTGGGAAGTTCTTGGAGGGAAGGATGCCGGGGATCTATTTGGAAACAGCCTCTCTAACCTAGGGTAGGGGTAAGGTCTACGTACACACTACCCTCCCCAGACCCCACTAAGTGGGATTATACTGGGTTGTTGTTGTTGTTGTACTAACGATTTTAGATGATAGGCAAAAAAGCTAGCTTGTACTAAATGATGAGTCACGACCTGTATGGCACGTGGAATAAATTAAACTTCCCGGTCTAGGGTTACAATTATTCTGATAGAAATTCAAATGGGTTAAGCAGTCTTCATCTATAATCGCACCTCCGAGTCCCGTATTTTTTTCCTTTTCAGGGAAAGGACCAAATGAGAGGAACAATCAAGTGCTCGAGGCTTCATACTTCAACGCTCAAACACTTAGGGGACTATATAATATACACATGCATGTGTATAAAGAAGGCAAAGAAGGTTGGGAAATAATCAAAGATCAAGCTTGAAAAGTTCACTCGTTGAATGAGTCAAGTGCAGAGCAAAGTCACGAGCTAAGGCCAAAGAAAAACCATACCATAGTTAGGGTAAAGACAATGTACTGAAAAGGGTTATAAATAAAAACCTTGTGTCTATTTTTCTTTTCTAAATATGTTATAAAAAAACAGTTACGAGAAAGTTATAGATGTAATTCAAATATATGTAAAGTATTATTCAAAACTAGACAAAGTTCAAATAAAAACTTGTCAAAGTTATTTCAAGAAACATGGGTATTCCTATTTCTTTTATCGTATATTAATACTGTTATGAAGTTGAGACGTCTTCTTCATTAAGTGTCGAATATAAAAGGGCACTCTTTTATAAAATTCATTATTAATTTAAGTATTCATGAGATTAACAGAAGCATTTTTGAAGAATAAAAATGCAAGTTATTCAGTAAGTCCTTAGAAATAAAGGCAAGAATAAACAAAATAGAAGTTCAAATAGTAACGTAAACTTCTTAGTATTAGAAAGTTTAGACTAAGTCTGAACTTAGTCATAAACCAAAAATTATTTATATATATTGCCCCATAAAAGGTCTGGGGACTTAAGTTTCCAAAACAAACCCTCAAATGAGACCAAGGGTTATAACCACATTTCACCAAAAAGAAAAAAAAAACACAACACAAAGGAGTTCAAATAAACTTTTCATTGATTTGATGAAGGGACTAAAGTATGGACCTCAACAGCAGCGGGCTCAACTTGGCTTGAAGGAGTGGGGATACCCATATCAATTTCAATATTTTTAGAAGCTTCGGCTATGGGAGAAGAAAAATCTTGGTTTTGCTGAGCCTTCTCAATAGTCTCTTTGATCTTGGCTAACTCAGATTCCAAGTTAAAATTCTCTTGGCTAGCTTCAACAAGGGTATCACGGCGAGAATTCAAAAACACCCAACTCACTTCAATGGCAGATTTATCTTCAAGGATCTTGTAGTCTCTTTCCCAATCAGCAATTTCATTTTTTAACTTTTCATTTTCAGCCAAGGCAGATTCATAAGAAGCTTGATGAGAGGCGTGAGAATTTTCTAAAGAACAAACCTTATCAGAAAATACCCGGAGGTCTTCCTGAGTTTGGGTCAAATTTTGCACAAGTTCACCAGCATATGCTTCATTCTTAGCCAAGAGAGCCTTCAACTCTCTGATCTCTTCACTTACCTTAGAAAGCTGCTCGGAAAAAGAGGTTTCAAGACGAGCCTTCTCCTTATCTGTTTGACTTGAGGAAGCCTTTTCAACTGCCAATTCCGAAGTCAAGGCCCACACCTGCTGCTCCAAGGTACTCTTACTTTCTTCTAAGAATTCCACATCAATCTGAAGACTTTCATACTGTTCCTTCCAATTATACGCTTCCAATTGATAATCACGTACTAACTACTCTAAGAGAGTAACCCTTCTCATCATCTCCGTGCCGATAAGGTTGGCCTAAAAAAATAAGGGAAAGAGTAAGAAATGAGAATCCTGAAGATAGAAAAATGGCAAAGTAAAAGTTTGAAGAAAGGAATACCTTCAAAGAAGCATGCACTATGTCATTCATCAAGGTCAAAGAACTATGACTGTCTAGTTTAGTTCTCTCAATAGGACCAATTAAATGCTTTAGTCATACGTTAGCTTGACCTGATTTCCTTAAAAGGTTACCCTCAGCGGGGACTTCAATAGTAACTTGCCTCATAGTACCACTCCTACTTGAGGAACCAACCTCAGTACGATGAACGGGTGGAGGGGGAATTGTTGAAGAAGGAACAGTAGAAGCAGTAAAAACATCCTGGGAAGGAACGGAAATAGCCACGATCGGCAAGGAAGGAGTCACAAGATTGAGAGTAGAAAAAGAAGCCAGAGGTGCTTCATCAGAAATTGGACCTAAACTTTCACTACCAAACCCATCATCAACATCATCAGGGATCACTACCGGGGCTCCAATAGACTTGGTAAGAGGAATAGAACGGCGGGGGGATGCTTTTGCTTCATCATCGAAAATAATACGTCTACGAGCCCGTGGCTTTGTTATCAAGGAACCCCCGTCTTCATCTTCTTTGGAGTCTTGGTCATCAACGGCTTTTCTTTTCGAGAAGAGCCCAAAATTATTTCTTTGGCCCTTTCCAAAGAAATACGAGAAGCTGCGACCGCCTCGACACTAATCCCTCGAACTGCAAATCCTGATAGAAAGAAGGATTATAATCCGTTCAGGAAAAAGACACTGAGGAGTTAAATAAGAACTCTTAGTAAAAGAATTTTTCCTTACCATGAGTTTTTACTTTCCAACCAAAGCGGTGAGAAAGATTTTTCCAAGATCTACCCTCCACTGGGGCTATATTCAACAACTTTCCTACCCAATCACAAAAATTGGAAATTTCTTCAATAATTCCCATGGTTGCTGGAAAATAAAAGCAAAATTAGAATAATAATCTTCAAATTGAGGAAAAAGGTACGAGACAATTACTGAAAAGAAGACTCACGTGCAAAATTTCACTTCTCAAGGAAGGAATGTTCTCATCACCCACTAAACCAACAGTGGGGGCAACAACAAACCTGGCATACCAGCCACGGTCTCTGTCATCTTCGGGGCTAATCAGAACTCTTTTGCTCCTTTCTACTGGTGTAAAAACACCATTGTGAAAGAGTCTGGGGGAGTAAAGATGAATTAGATGGGAGAAAGTAAAAGGCACACTGGCCATATTGCTCAAATGCCTCAAACAGGAAACAACCCTCCATACTATTGGGCCAATTTGACTTAAGCAAACATCGAAGAAACGACAAAACTCGAGAATAACAGGATCAATAGCAGGTTTGAATCCTAATGTGAAAGGGTACGTATAGACAAAGGAAAATCCAGTTAATTAGGAGGTGATTATTTTATTTGGATTGAGATTAATGATAGGAAAGTCACGACTCGAATGATAGTCATTACGAATTAGAGAAATTAGACCTTCTGTGATCTGAGTTGGATAGATATCAGCACTATCTAAAGAGGACACTTGATTTCTCAAGGACCCTCTATCATTATAGAAAGAAAGTTCAGCAGGAACAATTTCATCCACTGTGGGTTCACGAACAGGCTCAGAGGGTTCTTTTCCTTTAGAAGAAAATCTTTGAGAAAAAGAACCTCTGGTTCTAAAAGCAAGATGGAACCAGACGAAGGAAGAGAAAAACCACGCAGAGATGAAGATCCTAAATTACGAAGCTTACCCCCTCTTCTACTCCTACTGGGGGCATTAGGGAAGCTATCAACTATGGGGACTCTTTTAGGTTTAGGGTTTGATGAAGACATGATAGTACGAGGAAGAAGCAAACAAAGATTTGAGAATTGGATATTCAGAGAACTTTATGTGGTAAAGACAAAGAAGAAAACTAATTTATACTGAAAAGTAACCGTCAAAGAAAAAGGTCCAATGATGGAAGGGTCATAATGAAAACTAACGCTTCGTGATTAGTGAAGCTGTGAAAAAAGCCCTAAAAAGTGCTGCAAAGTTGCAGAACCAGTAAAAGGGTGCCACGTGTGAAGAGCATTAAATGGAAGTGACAATTGAAGCGTCGATTCTGTCATAACATTAATGGTGACAAAAATTCCCGCTTTAATAAATTATACTTCCCAAATATTCAATTGATGAATAAATGGCAAGTGGGGGGACAATCTGTATTGGGAAAAATTAAGTTTACATATTGAAGTGATTGAAAGATGACGTGTCATGACATGGAGGCTGGTCAAAGCATGATGATTAACAAAGAGGCACGAGTTGTAACAGATACTAGCAGAGGCACATGAAGAGGCACAAGCGGTTATTCAGAAGACTCAACGCTCGTACCTATTTAATCCAAAAATCAAGGAGAATGAATCTGACAGCACAAGAGAGTACAGATACAGTAATTAATAAGCATTAAATACTAAAAACATTAGGGAATCTGTATTGAATCACAATGATTATGTAACGTAGCATTTAATGCCTTTAATTGTCTATAATGACCTTATTATGACAAAGGCATAACGTATAACTTGGAGATAGCTATAAAAAGAAGAGAATGAATCATTTGTAAGGACACGAAATACTATCTGAATACATTGACTTACTTTGTTTTCTTCTGATTATCTTATTGTTGGCAAGATCACTTTCCTTTATTCATTCTTTGATTATCAGTAACCGAGTTCTTCTAAATTAAGGCTTTAACCGAAATTTCACTTTTTGGTTAAACAGAGGAAGCAACATTTTACTAAAGTAATATCTTATATCTAAACGCGCAATTCTATTCTGGATGATGGTTAATGTGATAATTTTTTTGGTTTCCAAGAAGTGAATAAAAGGGAGAAAGTTAAATTTGGAAATCATCCCCCAATTTCTAGCAAGTTCAATTCTTGGAATGTCTCCAAGAACAGATAGGATGAAATGAAAAATATAAGCAGTTATTTCTTTGAATCATTTCAGTTATCTGCATAATATTAGCATAATTCCATTCATTGAGTGAATATGTCCTCAGAACAAGTGCTATAAGAATTCTCGCATTGAATTTTGAATATCAATTTGAGGAAAAGCGATGCAAAATTGCAGGCAACTCTTGTGCGCGCATACAAAAGTATGAGAAATATTGATTTTAATATCCATTTGTTTATGCATTATATATTCATGTGTTATTTTTCATGAATTTCTATTTTTTTAAAAATTTTATAGGAAGAAGAATGCATAGTTTTTCCTTTTTCATTTCTTTTTTTTCCTTTCCTTTTTTGATTGTTTTTTTTTTTCAAATTTCACTTTAGATAAATAAAACATATATATCAACCATATGAAAACAAAAGTTTCTAACATTTTTTTTTAAGAATCCCGATATTTTGCGAAAAAAGCTTAGAGGAAGAAGAAAAAAAGTGGGTAATATGTCAGATTTAGACAACCAAATTTTATACGGACAAGTTGTCTTTTCTCTTTTTTATTATTCTTAATTTTCTATTTTTACCTATTCAAGTTAAAATGCGCAATGGATTGTCTTATATTTAAATTAAAATATCCCTCTGTAAAAGAGTCATGAAAAGTATAGGGTGACTTTTTCACAAACTACATAAAGAATATTTGAACTTCTTTTATTTCCTTTTAAAACTTATGAAACTGGTTTTCCTCATATTTATAATTTATTATTATGACCGCGCGAAGCGCGGATAAATACACTAGTTTTATATTAAGGTTGAATTCATTTGTTTTCATTATTTGACATTCTTAAAAAGTTAGGAATACATTAGCTCTTTAATAATACTAATATGTGAAAAAGTTCTTAAATATTTTCAAATTAATTGATTTTCATTAGAACCGTCAATGGGCTTGGCCCGTGAGGTCAGCCCAACTCAGCTCGCTACTTGGGTAGGGCTGAGTTGGGATTTTTTTAGCTCATTTAAAATTGAGGCTTATAAGCCCGGCCCAAGTCAGCCCACTAGCCCTTGAGGCTTGACCGAGGTTGGGCCTGGGTCGGCCCTTGGGCAAAAAATTAATTAAATTTAAATTTAAATATTTTTAAAAAGTAAAAACTAAAAAAATATTAACTATAATCCCCATTTTCTAACCTTAGATTGCTCATTTACCCTTTCATATCAGCTATAACTTATATTTTTGACATGCATGTAGTGACAAGATTAGTTTTTCTTTTGCTTAATTAACAATGAACTACGAATATTTTAAGTGACCAATAATAATTTTTTTCAAAAAAAAATATTACTTTAAGTGGCCAATAATCAGTTTGGTTACTTTAATATGTTATTAATTATTAATTGCTCTTCAGTATAGAAAGAGGTCAAGTTTTAATACCCAAAGAAAATTGACAACACTAGCAAATTTCATGAATTTTAAAAATTTATGGACTATAATGATGAAACCAACAAATATTGTTAAACCTAAATTAAAAAACCTTAACATATAAGCTTATTGAAAAATTTCCGAACCTAAGGAAAGTAAAAGAAAAGTACTAAAAAAAATTCATGTAACGTTTTATAGGTTTTAAGGTTAAGTTTCAATGATGACAATATTATCTTATGTTATATTTTCAGGGTAAACAAAAAAAAGGAAAGAATGGAGATAATTATCAAGAGTGCTACTGGATTCAAATGAAGAAATAAAGAAGAATTAGTTACTGCATTAATGATCATTAAGAGGCAGCTCGACCCAAGGAGTGAATGAAGATTCAATTACAATCATTAATGGCCAATCAAGATGCAGTTTGACTCAATCAAGAGAACTCAGATTACCAAATCTTGATCATTCAAGTTTCGAAGAATTCACTCACTAAATCTCTCCTTGAAATCAGCCGTGACATGGAAAGTCACATTCGAATCTGGGCCAGTCAAAGATCAAGATTCAAAGAGGCATCTCTTGGGTCAAAACCCTTAATCAAAGATCTTATGCCTCCCCTTTCCAATAAGGAATTAACAGCTCTTTTCTCTGGTATAAAAGGAAACTCTCTCAAGAAGAAGACCACACAACTACAAAAAGAGTATTCCAAATCTGTCTACTTCTTAGGTCAAATATTGTAATCCTAAGTTATCAGTATCTTAAAAGATAGAGAGATCTAGAATACAAAAGAAAGTTGTGTCACTTGACTAGAACTCAATTGCTGATTCTATAAGCTGATGGTATATACAAAGATACCATCATTTGTGGAAATTTATTCAAAGATCTTAAGGGAACTCTTGTGACCCAAGGGAACTGGATGTAAGTACCACAACGGTACCAAACCAGTATAAATCGTGTGTGTCTTACTATTGCTCTTTACAGCTTTTACTTCTTCTGACTCCTGGATTAGTCAACTAATAGCTATATCAGTCGACTAAATTTTAATTAGGCAACAATTCACCCCCCCCCCCCCCGCCCCTTGTACTTTCAACATTAAAAAAAGAAGAGCTAGAGATACAAAGAATTTATATTTCAATTACGAGATTCCTTGTCAAATATCAAGATTCTTGTACACTCTAAATAAACAGAAGTCGTTCATATGATTTAAGAGATTATGTCACGAAAAAATCTAAAGATTTGAAAAAATATTTTTTTCCTAAAAAAATTGAAAGGCCGGCCGGACCTAGCCCACCAAATTTAAAAGCCCACGAAGCTTGGGCTGGGTTAGGCTGGACTAGCCCGTTTTGACAACTCTAATTTTCATGTTGTTTCTTTGCGCTTCATAAATTCAAGCTCCGTACGGTGTACAGAATAAGTATTTCGAGACGTTGCAATTGAAGCGATAAATTAATGCCCTTAGTTCTTTATGTTGTGCCCTAGGTGCACAAATTCAATTTGGTGGCTACATTTTTGGTTATTCAAAAAGTTTATGTATTTTGGAGCGCCATTCGAAAAGAGTTTTATGGTATTTAAATGGTCAGAGCAAAGAAATAAAAGAAAGAAAAGGTGATTAAATTTACCAACAAAGGTATAAACTTTACTGAGTTTTAACCGACAATCAACTGGCCTTTAGATTTTCATATTTTTCTTATTGATGTAGAGGGGAAAGTCTCCTTTATCTAAGATATGTACATCTTTTAGTATTAACAAACAAGAAATAGAGAAAGCGTTACTTATAATATTCAAAATGAATGGAGATCACAATACAAATTTTGTCGGATTCTCATCATGTACCTAGCTCAATATATACAAAAGGTGCATTCATGGAAAGTTTATATAATAGAGGATATTTGGCATCTTAGCTTTACCTAGATGAATATTTATTTTATATATTAGTAGGAAATGGGATGGTTGCACTCGAAATCGTGACTGTGTCCATAACTTTGGAGAGAAAAAAAACTATCTATATAGATGGATTATTTTAATATTTCAATTTTCTCTTATTCGGAAAATCTCTTCAAATCATAATTTTTTTGGCTAATTAAATATATGATTAAACTCATTAAGTCCCTCATTTAACCAATTTACTGTATCAGTAAAAACTTCAAATTAGGGAAACAAGAATTTACTGTTTACCTTGAAAATGGTAATAACTATTATATTTGATTTGTGATTCTAAAAATACGTGATTTATCTTAATACTAGTCGTTAAGCGAATAATGCTAAGTGTAAACAAGCAAGAAACTATAAGCAAACCATTGTGATCATAAGATCGAGGGCCTCGAGCTGGCTGGAACAGGGGCTTCGAGGTCTAGTTAGGGTAGTTAGCAATGAACAATTGATGAAGAAACAACGACAATGAAGGCCTCAAAGGTAGCCTTTTGTGGTTAGTAACGGGCAATAAATGAACAGTAAATGAACAAGTGATGAACAATAAATGAAGAGCAATAAAGCTGTAAAGTAATCTATGAGCACGTTTAGGCAAGAAAAGCAGAGAATGTTCTATCGTATTCAATATCATATATTTTCCAAAATGACAAGGGTCACCTTTATACAGGAGGGGGGAATCCCGACATAGTACATGTCTAATAATAATGAGAAAATGCTATTGGTACAGATATATAATGGCTTAGTACATATTTGTACTATTCTTGCAAACTTGGTCAGGTCAAACCACATGTACTTGGGAGCTTTCCTGCCTTTCCATGATGATCATCGATTTATACTGCTCCGAGATTGACCTTCGATATGCTCCCTCGAGGGATGCACCTCGGGGTCACACTTCAAATTCTGCTTTGAGCTCCTCGAGGTTGGGCGTGGAGTGCCACAATATCCCCAAAGTCAGACTCCCCGATTTTGGCCGTATACAGATAGTCCCCGCATTTCTTAGAATAAAACGATCAGAAACGATCTTGAGTTCTTTCCTCCTCGATACCCCCACTGTGATGTCAGCCACGTGAGATCATTAAATGATGCGACATAAAAGTAATATAGAGTTCTTGTCAACACGGTTCTCGAAAAGCCCACAAACCGCTATTTGCCTGCCTTTCAACTCCTCCAATTCACTTAGATGACTTATAAATACTCCAATCCCATATCTTTCAAATCTTTGCAGCATCTTCAGATCTTCAAATCTTCGTTAACAGCTTCCTGTATTTACCCTTCTTCTGTGTTCACTTCTTTGAAACTTTGTTATAACCATGGCCAAAACTTCTAAGACAGTGCCTCCGAAAGAGGAAACCCCTTCTTCATCACGCTTGCCTAAGAGAAAAAGATAGTGCCTCCCAGCATTAAGGAGTGTGTTCCTGGGCCCCTCGATACATTCTCCAATCTCAAAATTGAAAACCTTCTTCGGTACTGGGATGATGCGAGCCCATGTCTCGGTACATCAGTTTAATAACCGACATAGAGAATGTGAAAATAGATTGCCGCTGGGGAGAAGCGGTACAAGTAGAGATCCCCTCATCGGAGGAGGACGTAACTAAATACAAAGCTCGTTTCCTTAGCGTATATACGTATCCCTTTACCTTAGGTCTTATAGATTCTTCCTCTCCACCGATAGACCCGGTGATCCTCGATTTTGTCAACAATATCGAGTAATGCTTGGTCAAATTTATTCCTCTTTTTGGAGAATCGTCTATTTGATTAGATATTTCTCGAACACAGTCAAGGGGATGAATTTCACCCTCGATCATCTGATTAGATTGTATAGTCCTTGTCTCTATCGAGGGGGCCTAGTCAAACTACAGCGCCGATCTGCCAAAGCATTTGTTTCCAGTATCGACGAAGATAAAGACCGGGGGTGGATGAGCCGCTTCGTTTGAGTCAGGACTTCGGACCTCATCCTTGTCGAGAAGATGCCACTCCCTAAGGAATGGAATATGAGACGTAAGTGTCATTACACCGAGCGTGTTTTATCATCCGAATGTCCCCTTTTCCTATTTCGAACTAATTCCTTTTTTATTTGAATTGATTCTCTTCTGGTTACGCAACCACCGTATGGTTCCCCGATATGGTTAAGGACCTCCCGGGCTAGGTTAAACTCTTAGACTCCACCTTCTCATATGACAAGTGCGTTTGGCGTGATTTTGCCAAAACTCGATGGGAGGCCAAAAATCATGGTACTCTCTCATCATTGTCATTTTAAATCCCTTATGAATAGATTTTTTGGTGGTATGTTTGACATTTTACACCTGTGTGGGCCTCAGAGAAGCCGTTTCAATGAGACCGCCTCCTCCTGGCAAAGAGGAGACCCAAAAGCCCGCCAAAGATAGAAAGAGAAAGAAGGAGACGTTGGTGGAGTCCCCAAAACTAAAGAGAGCCAAGGCTCAAAAGCATAGGGCTGATGCAACGGTCTTAACTTCGGCAGCTACTGAGAGTCTTCGTGCTGAAGACGAAGACAATGATGGTTGCCCACTGGTATATAGGGCAAGACGAAGCGTTGATGCTTCGAAGGTTGCCGGGCAAAAGACTGTCGAGTCAGAGGTGGCCAATATGGTCCCACCTCGTATTGAGGAGACCCTGGAGGAGGGTTTGGATGTAGTCCCCAATCCGACCATTGAACAGGATACAACTCATACCGACGAGCACTTGGTTCGCACATTTGGAGGATCCAGCTCTGAGGCCCCTCGAGGGCGAGAGGAAACCCCGATAAAGGTTGATGCCTTAGGCGATCTTCAGCTAGGCCCGTCATTTTCCCCAAGGCAGATACGGGATGCCCAGAACAGGGAGACTACCGATGTGTGGGCATCCCAAGGAGAGGATGACATATTTGGAGATTTCTTTGCCGGTATTGAAGAGGATGATGATCTCGATGCTCAGTCGTTCTTGAGGAGGCTGCGAAACTCCAAAAATAGGTGATTTTGACATAACTCTTGTGCCTTGAGTTTTGATCTTTGTTTTTCTAACTTCTTTCCTTCGTGCTATAGGTCACGATGATGTACGACCAGGCCTTCTCCAAGTTAAGAGCTGAACTCACTCAAAGTGAGGAGGAGTTCGAGAAGCTTGCTACGGAGTCGAAATAGCTAAAAACTCTATACGCCCGAAGGGCGGAGGAACTGAATAGCCTTCGAGCAAGCTCGGAGAAAGTTTTCCAAGAGCGGGCCAACTTCATCGAGCAAGTAGTTCGGTATTCGTGAGCTTGTTTTTTGTTTTCATAACTCAGTGTTTATTATCTTGACTCGGCATTTGCAGATTGAGAGAAAGGATGCCTTAGCAGAGCGGCATCGAGAAGTGATTGCGGCCAAAGATGTCGAAATCCTTGAGCTGAAGCGGTGCAAGGATAGCATGTCCTTGGAAAGGAATACTCTCCGATGGGAGCTGGCCTCGACCTAGGGTATTTTTCAAGGTGCTAAAGAGGAGGCTCACAAATTTAAGGCATTTCATGTTGAGTCGGCTGCCGCGTTATCCATGGCCAAGTCTGAAGTTGACGCACTCTTATCCTCGTATCGGGATGACGGTGATGCAACAAATACTCGAGCAAGGGAGATATCTGAAAAGGCTGAGCTCAAATTGGCTCGCGCCCTTACACATGCTCGGTTAGAAGCTCGGAGAAAGACCTTTGAGGAAGTGCATGCCAAGGGTTTTGATCTCTCTATCGAGATCGAAGAAGTGTAGGCCTTGGAAGAGGAGTCAGCAGCTCCGACTACTTCGGACGAGGGCTCCGTGAGTGGCTTGGGGAGTAGCGAAGATGAAGACTAAGCCACCTTTGCTCTTTTTACTTCTTCTTCTTTTGTACATGGACTCCGCGTGGGAGTTTTGTAAATGCACCTTTGTAAATATATTTTTGGAATGTAAACGATATTTTCTTGTTTAATGTCTTCAAAGTTTTGCCTTTTAGTGTTCTAGTCGAAGTCAATCTTCGAACTTGAATTTAACTTCTTCAAGCTCTGTCTCGGAGTAACAGAAACCCTCTAGATCGGGTTATTCTAGTTTTGATCGCATACCTTCTCTAGGTCGGGTTGGTAAGGACTCAATTTGACCCCTTGATGCCTCGAATACGGTATGGTGACATTATTCCTATGACATGACCGTGAAATGACCAAAATGGCCCCGTCGGTATATTTCCCAAAAAGTCATTACTGCGTCGTGAGAGCTGATTGACTATCAAAGTTAACGAATATGTCGCCGCTCTTCTTATATATACTTGTTTTCCTATCATTGAGGGCTTTGCTTCTTTGTGCAACTACCTTTCTCTATAGAGTTCCTTTTTTGCGCTAGTTCTAGTGCCGCATTGGACAGAAGCTTTCGCCTCATTTTTCATCTTCCCTTTCTTGTTTTGAAGGAGCTATGGCTACCATGCACAAATCCGCTCACCAAGAAGAGGGAAGTCCCACCTCTGCTTCCCGCCCGGCCAGTTGTACACCGTTGGCGTTTGGTGAGCTAACTTCGAACTATTTCGTCTCGATGAGAGATTTTATGATAGAGAAACCTCTACACGATCCAGGCCATCGAGAACATGCATAGAGGTTCATTTGATCAATAGAAGAGAGACACCTCAAGGCTGTGAGGAGAGACTGCGGATGGGGAGAAAACGTAAGGTTGCAGGTACCCTCCCGGGAAGAGGATATTATGGCCCACGTAGAGGGGTTTCTGAATATGTACACGTACCCTTTTACGTTGGGTTCTATCGACCGACTCGTGCTCGAATTCTGTCGAAGATATCGAGTTACTTTGGCTCAGATCCATCCATCTTTCTGGCAGATTTTGCTGATGATGAGATTTTTCGCTGAAAAGCCGGGCTCGAGTTCACTCTTAGCCATCTCATCAGATTGTATTAGCCTTTGCATCATCGAGGTCTAATTACACTACGACACCGATCCACCAAGACCTTTATTTCCAGTGATGATGAGTAGAAATATTGAGGATGGATGAGTAGGTTTGTTCGAGTGAGGACTGTTGATATTATTCCTGCAGAGTTCCTGCTATTTCCCCAGAAATGGAATTTTAAGCATAAGCGATACACTATACTCTATTATTTTTGTTCTTGGTGGAGCCAAACTCCGTAAGGGTGCTTTCTTTCCTTTTTCGCAGCGATTCCGTGGATGCCAAATGAGGTCCCCAATCTTGCGGTGTGGGCCTGCAAACTGGAGGCCTCTTCGACTTATGACGAGCGCAACTGACGAGATTTGTCGAAGGGAAAATGGGAGACTAAGCACCATGATATGTGCTATATAGTCCTTCTCTTAAGGAGTACTTTCCCTTTCGTACACTAATTTCTTTGTTGGAGGCATCAGTGAGTTTTCTGAGGTGAGACCGTCCCCTTTTGAGGAGGAGGAAGGACCTTCGATTTTTGAGATAGGGAAGGATAATAAAACGAAAAGGTCCTCGAAGGAAGAGGATTCCCATAACAAAGCAGGATTCGCTAGGGGCGCGAGTAGGATGTTACCGCTGATGAAGACCTCATTTTTATTGGTCATTCTGTAGACATCAATGCACCTAGAGAGGATGACTCTATATTTATGGCTCGAACCGGGAGGCTTCCCGAGACTATTGAGCCTGCTGGGCTCGAGGCCCCTAGTCTCGAGCGAGAGATTCCATAAGCGAGGAAAGGCGACGGTCCTTCATTACCTGATTTGGCAGTTGGTTATTGGACGTCGGGAAGTATTCCGAGGGGAATGGGCTTCAACATATCTGCACCCAATTAGAGCGCCTCGGGTTGCTCTACTGGGGACGATGAGATCGATCCGATAAATGCGATGTCGACCTTCGAGGAAGCTCATCGGCTCTGCTCTATGGTGTGTTTTGAAGTTATTATATGTTTTCCAACTTCATACTCTCTCTTTTTTAACTGAACTTTTATTTCTCATAGGCCTTCGATAAGCTCAAGTCTAAGCTGCTTCGCTGTGATGCTAAGTTGCATAAAACCTTGAATAGGGAGAAATCTCTCAGGCTTCTTTGTGATAAGAAGACAAGAGAGCTGATACATCTTCGATCAGAGTTAGACCGAAGTCGTGATTACGAAGGCAACCTCGAGAAACAGGTAACTTCCATTTTGAGGGAATACAGGCCTCTTCTCCCATCTTCGGAAACTAACGTTTCAGTATCCCAGATGTAGAGAAAGACAGAGACGCTGAAGCGTCTTCGGGGTGAAGCAACCCAAGTTAATTCTGAATGCAACAACTTGAAGGCACAGATAGATGTACATGTTACGGCCAAAAGGAATGCTTTGGCTAAGGCCTCTACCCTCGAAATGCTCGAGAAGGCGACTCCATCCAGACGAGCAGGATTGCTAAGCTTGAAATAGATCTTTTGAAGATGAAGGCCGAAGTTGTGGACGCTCGAGCCGAAGCCGAGGAGGTCCGAGCAAAGGTCGATAAGAAGGTGGTCATCTATATGAAAGATGCTGCTAAAGCTCGCACGAAGTTGAGGAGGGCATCCGATTGAGAGATGAGAGGCAATGAATATGCCCGATGCAAATCCCAGAGAGAAAATCTTGAGGAGATTCATGGTAAGGTCTTCGATCTCACAGAGGAGATAGAGCAAGCCAAGGCGGATGAGTTCGATACCAAGTTCCTTGTTTCCGATGCTGAAGACAATGAGGAGGTGGCCGGTGAGGGAGCCAATAGAGACATAGTCCCCGGGGGGGGAGGCTAAGTTCCCGAGTGTAGACTAGGTTTTTCTTTCTTGTTCTTTGTATAGGGCTCCCCGTGGGAGTGTTGTAAATGTACCTTTGTACCATTATTTATAATAAAAAGGAACCCTTTGGTTTTCCCTTTATATGAATTTTTACTTGCTTGTGTCTTTGTTTATGTTTTGAGTGTTAATGCTTGCCGATAATTAGTCCGGTATATTGGATTTTAATATTAGAACCCTTAGGTTGTGCTTGATGAGTAATTGATAATAGTTTACTGTTCAGGGCTCGATCCTCGAATCAAGTTTTGACTCAGGCTCATTGACCCTTAGGTTTTCAACATATTGTCCCTTAGGTTCTTATGCATTGGCCCTTAGGCACTTTTAGATTGGGTCGATGCGACCTCTAATATGGCTATAGTTTTCCTCATTTCGTCTGAAGACTTTGAAGTTTTGATTATGCCTTGGCATGTTTTATGTTCGTCTGACTCTTTGACGGCTCAAATAAGAACCTCGATTATGAGTCAATATGTGACGATAATTGAGTACTTCGGGAGGTTCTCTTGAAGGCTGATTTTTCGAAGCCTTTTTACCGTAGGCTGATTGTCTCAAAGCCTTGTCATTATTTGGAGCTGATATGATCGAAGCTCCTTTGCTTATGTCGGGGGTAGCCTGATTAACCGGTTCTTTTCAAAGTATTTGAAGGCCTTTAATTTTATGGCGGCGGTCAGACGTCTCTGAGCCGCATTAGTTTGGCCGGAGCCTTTTGATATGATCGTTGTCTTTATGTTCGACCGTAGCCTTTAATTCCCCGGGTGAGATGACATCGGCGTCTATATTGAGGGTATGCCTTTTTAGGGGTCTTACAAGTTCGATATATAGCCTTGGTCTTAATATCAGGGTTATGATTTTTTAAGGTCTTATAAGTTTTGGCATGCCTCATTGAGGTCTTATAGATTTGGTGTTGCCTCACTAAAGGCTTACGAGCTCAAAGTTGCCTGATCGAGGTCTTATGAATTTGAGTTTTCGATGGCTCGATGAGCTAACTGTCGATGACAGTCCCCGAATGTTCGAGAGTTTTTTGGCCCTTGAGCCATCTTATGAGAAAATAGAGAACTTCTTCAAGGCACAAAGTGTTTTGATAAGCAAAGAGGCTTCCTCAATTACTTGATATATGCGCACATGTTTTTTGCCTTTGGAGGTTCGATTATTCTACATGGACACGGTTCATTTAACCGTTTGGCCCAATACAACATTCTCCTATCAAGGTTCTCCTAGGAATAGTTCGATTTCTTTGAAGATGTGACCCCCCAGGGCGATGCCCCCAGTATATCAGGTTAATTGAAGAGAAACCTCGAATACTTGATGAGTTCTCCTTAGGTAGCATATGGATGTTTCCTCGTTAAAAACCTCTCCGATAAAACCCGTTTGGAATAAAACCTGATCTATGGGAAAAAGAGCGCAACACATGCTTTAAACCCCAAGGTCTTCGAGCTGGAGGGTGCTTCGATTCCTCTTAATCGAACACCTACAATAAGTTAGTATAAAACATAAATGAAAAGGGTGAAGGTTGTATCTTAGCATTGATAGCGTTTGATCCTCGGTCCGTTTTAATTGCTTGCTCTGAGGACGTGGCACGGTTCTTTATTCACTCATTCGGGTAGAGCCGAGAATGTAGGTTGTGGTTGCTACTTGGCTATTTTGCTTGTCTTTTGACTTCTTCGATGTAGAGGGCATTGATGTCGGTGCTACGTCGTGCACCGCGAACATCTCTCTTGCTGCGTGCCGCTCCCCGTACACTACTTTTACTCCATCCTTGGTTGGAAACTTCATCATTTGATGAAGGGTTGATGGCACTGCCCTCATACTGTGTATCCACGGCCTTCCAAGTAAGGCATTGTATCTCATGTCACCTTTGATGTCATGAAACTTGGTATCTTGGATTGTACCAGCCACTTTGACCGGGAGGATGACCTCTCTTTTCGTTGTCTCGCTCGCCATGTTGAATCCATTGAGGACTCGAGAGGTGGGTACAATTTGGTCGAGCAGTCCGAGCTACTCCACCACCCTCGACCTGATTATGTTGGCCGAGCTACCTGGATCCACGAGAACGCGTTTAATTTGAAACTTATTCAAAAGAAAAGAAATTACCAGTGCGTCATTATGAGGCTAAGACAAGGTCTCGATGTCCTGTTCGCTGAATGTGAGAGCATCCTCTGGTATATAACTCCGAGTTCGCTTTTCCCTGGTGATGAATATTTTCGTTCGCTTGACCCTGATCTTCGATTGATATCTGTTGTGTACATCTGCCCAAGTCACGGTGGGATACTCAACCAAGTTCTGTTTTAGCTGCTTCGAAGTTATCGAGCTTCACTCGTTCAAGCCGTGAGTGAAGGCCTGCACTGCCCAGTCATCGGAGACCAGTGTCAATTCCATTCGCTCCATCTCAGCATTTCATTCTCCCTTTGTTTGATCTTGAAGATGTCGAACTTCCTTGTAGCAACCTTGATGGCACCGACATGCGCATTCACAAAAAAATCTACCAACATGGCAAACGAATCCATCGAGTTCGGGGGTACGTTGTGATACCACATTATGGCTCCCTTCGATAGTGTTTCTCCAAATTTGTTCAGCAAGACGGATTCAATCTCGTCATTCTTTAAGTCATTCCCTTTAATAGCACAAGTATAAGCGGTAATGTGCTCATTAGGGTCCGTGGTCCCGTTATACTTCAGTACATCGAGCATTCTGAATTTCTTTGGGATGAGTTTCAGAGTCGCACTTGATGGGAATGGTCTCTGCATGAACTTCTTTGAATCTACACCCTTCAGAATCGGGGGTGCGCCTGGGATCTGATCGACCCTCGAGTTATAAGTCTCCACTTTTTTATCGTTAGCCTCTATCTTGTTTTCTCCTGACTCGATTCTTTTAGTCAATTCCTCGAGCATTTTTATGATTGAGGGGTCAGTCCCCGAGCCGCTTTCATCGGGTCTTTCTAGCACTAGTTCGTGCTGCATGTTTACTGGTTCGGCGGTGTTAGGGGTTCTGTTCTGACTTTGAAGTTGAGCGATGGCGACTTGCTGAGCTTCCAGCATCTTGAATATTACTTGGATGTTGACTCCTCCTCCTTCCATTCCTCGTGCTTCTTGGCCTCCACCCTGGGCTTCCCTACGTCCATTCCTTACGGGGTCTGTGCCTGCTTCCATGTTTAGAGCGTTGTGGGAGCTGATATCAACTGGCTCCACGCTTGGTACTCCCTCAGGGTTTACAGGTGGTACATTGAGTCCTATGCCACTGTTTTCTCCAAGTCCCTCACTGTCGTGAAGAGGTGCATTTTGTGTGCTAGACATGATTAAGCCTGAAATCAAAGAATCTTTAACAAGAAAAAGTGTGAAGAGTAATGTGTGTTATTAGAAAACTAGCACCAAAACATATCACTATTATTTTTAGCCCCACAGATGGGCGCTAAATTGTTTACCTTGAAAATGCTATTAATTATTATATTTGATTTGTGGTTCTAAAAATACGTGATTTATCTTAATACTAGTCGTTAGGAAAATAATGCTAAGTGTAAACAAGAAAGGAATGATAAGCAAACCAGTGCGGTCACAAGATCGAGGGCCTTGAGCTGGCTGGAACAGGGGCTTCAAGGTCTAGTTAGAGTAGTTAGCAATGAACAATTGATGAAGAAACAACGACAATGAAGGCTCAAAGGTAGCCTTTTGCAGTTAGTAACGGGCAATAAATGAAGAACAATAAATGAACAAGTGATGAATGTTTAGGCATGTTTAGGCAAGAAAAGCTGTAAATTAATCATTGAGCACGTTTAGACAAGAAAAGCAGAGAATGTTATATCGTATTCAATATCATATATCTTACAAAATGACAAGTGTCCCCTTCATATAGGAGGGAGGAATCCCAACATAGTACATGTCTAATAATAATGAGAAAATGCTATTGGTATAGCTGTATAATGGCTTAGTACGGATTTGTACTATTCTTGCAGACTTGGTCAGCTCTAACCACGTGTACTTGGGAGCTTTCCTGCCTTTCCATGACGATCATCGATTTGTACTGCTCCGAGATTGACCTTCGATATGCTCCCTCGAGGGACGCACCTCGGAATCACACTTCAAATTTTGCTTCGAGCTCCTCGAGGTTGGGCGTGGAGTGCCGCAATAACCCAAAGTCGGACTCCTCAATTTTGGCCGTATATAACTATGGCACCAATAAGATTAATAAATGTTTTGCCAACAGGAAGAAACAAATGGTTAAAAGTTTTATCATATAACAACAATTAAATTATGCTGTTGCTATTTACTTACAGATATATTATTGGTGTTGTTGTTACCGATTCCATACTTTGTTGTAGTAATAATAATCAAACTACTATCGCAGATCAAACTATACACCAACAGTATAAAATATCAATTTAAATCGATAAACCATAATCGAGTCATGGAGACGATATAGATCTATTTTGAAACTCCCTGGCAACTGAATCACCATCACTGTCTCTCAACACCTAATTAATCCTGTATCAATAAACAAAGTAATTTCACTCCTGATTCAACTAGAAGTATTTGCAATTATATTTCTTTTTTTCCTTTTATGAGCTCATGGTCTCCATTTTAATGATAAGATTGCCGTGATCTCAGCGTTTGGAAACGGACTTATAGTTTTGATTATGGGTTCAATTAAGTCTAACATTTTTTGCAAATGACATAGATATTTTTGTGAGAATCTTGAAACATATTATAAATATTAATTTTGTACTCATAATTTCAAAATATTTGAACCTATTAAATTTAAATCTTGGATCTGTCCCTATTTGGAAATATTGTATTTATGTTTTCTTTTACATATATAAAGTCAGTACAAAAATATATATACTAACAGATTCAGTGAAGTTATATTATTTCTATTTGCACCAAAAAAAAAAAGAAAGGGAAAGAAAGGAAAGTGAAATTACATATGTAGTGACATACATAACAAAAAGAACTAAGGAAGCCAAAACACAAATTCAACATCGCCATTTTACTTGTAATAATCGTGGTGTCCGAGCTTGCTTGTTAACTGTGTTGTCTGTGCCCTAACGCGTATTTTAGGGTTTGTTTTTGCCATAGCCATCATGATGAGAAGCCTTATGCCTATCCGCAAATCCATTAAACAAAGCCAAAGCATTGCTTGTAACTTGTGCAACATTAAGAACCTTAGCTTTAATAGTAGCCCTCACTACACCGCCCATTGAATACCCAGAATTCATCCCATCCAAGCAATTGAATGCATCAGTCAAAACTGTACTAAGCCAAGTTTGAACATTACTTTGATGCCATACAAACGCCCTTTCACCATCTAAACTCAAATGTTGAAGCTCTTTAACAGAATTTGTAAGCTGAGAAACTCCATTGGAGATTTGTTCGAAACAATCGTAGACTCCTTGATTATCCTTAACTTTGGTTTGATTAAGTTCTTTGCATACCTTCATGAGGTAGTACTTTGTATATACAGCCCTAACTAAACTTACCTTCAAAGCAACTTGAGCTATTTCTTGAGGATCTTGTGAAGTAGAATTTACATGGTTGGCTAGAGAAGTTATGCATAGTTTTGGATAACGAGTTCGCCTGCACTGTAACTCTACAAAAGTCTTAGTACGAGGATGTAAACGACTGGTACTCTCCGCTGCACACTTAACGGAGAATATCGATAGGACAAGAATCAGAAGGCAAAGGTTGAGTTTCTCCATTGGTGTGAATTGTGTTTTCTGTGACTGAAGTAATACCAAACCAAATATTGTCGAAAATATTTGAACGAATCGCGCTACAAGGGTAGAAAAGAAAGTGTTTCAGTAGAGAATGGCTTGGAAATGTTTGCTACATGTAAAGATGGGCTTTAGGGTTTATATAGGGGGTTTTCACATGCAACTATGAGTGTTTGACTTTTTGTATTTTAATTTACGTGTGGCATATGCACACATAAATGAGACGTGAGTGTTAATTACTTTACAATTTACAATTACTAAGCTTCTGATTTATAAAATGTTTGCACGTGCAAGTAGTTTCCAAGAAGAAGGTGGTAGTCAGTCAAGTCAGGGTTCTAGCTAATAAAGAAAACCTAAATTTTTGATGCAATAATTTTCAACTTAAGCAACCTTTATTCAGAGGTTGGTTTTTCACTCAACCATTTCAAAGATTTGAGAATAAATCTGAATCTTTAGGTTTCTTGATCTTATTTCACAGGAATGAATTCAATACGCATATCTTGGACCAACAAGTCACGGTTGAGGAGGATTGAACATCAATTAACGTTTGATATCCTAGGGACGTAAGTTTTGTTATTAATTCATAGGATACACAAATGGAATTTGTTTCCAAATTTTTGACCACTACAGTTGCATAAGGACCTCCGGAATTCAGAAGCCTTGGCTATTACAGAAATTTGTTTCCTAAGATAGTCAGTGATTATGGAAATCTAACACTTAAAAAATTTAACATGTGATAGCAGATTAGTTATTCTTTGATCTATTGATTATGTAAATACTTTCTATAGTGCGGAAAACTTAAACTCTTATGAAAATTCCCTATTTGAATTACGAAAGGCCTACTTGAGGAAAAGTAGAGGAGGAACTCCTTTCATGAAGGAAGGAGTTTACTGGTCTCTTTTTAATTCAATTCTTTTCAGTACATTAGGGGAAGGATCATCATGAATTAAAGAGGGGAATGGGCTTTCATGGCTATGTACAATGTAGATAATAATAAAGTGTCCTTTTTAGATTTTTTATGTATATAAGATAGGGGGAAGTGCACGGTTAGCCACTAATAACACATGTATTTACTTTTAAGCCACTGTTTAAAATGTTTTTAGTCTTTAGTCACTGCTTTAATAAACTTTAACTTCCTGGACGAAAATACCCTTCTGCTCATGTCCTTAACTTTTGAACTTAACTTTAGGACTTCAGGACTATATGTCCTTAACTTTTGAATTTAGAACTCTAAGTTCAGGACTTCAGGACTATATGTCCTTAACTTTTGAACTTAACTTCAGGATTTCATGACTACATGTCCTTAACTTTTGAACATGGAACTCAAACTTCAGGACCAAACGTCCTTAACTTTTGAACTTGTAAGTCAAAGTTAAGAACCTATTGTCCTTAACTTTTGATCTTGTAACTGTAAGTTAAGGACTGTCTGTCCTTAACTTTTGAACTTGTTAGTCTAAGTTGAGGACCAAGTGTCCTTAACTTTTGAACTTGTAAGTCTAAGTTCAGGACCAAGTGTCCTTAACTTTTGAACTTGGAATTCATAGTTAAAGATTAAGTGTCCTTAACTTTTGGAACTTGTAAGTCAAAGTTCAGGACCAAGTGTCCTTAACTTTTGAACTTGGAACTCAAAGTTAAGGACCAAGTGTCCTTAACTTTTGAACTTGAAACTTGAAGTTCAGGACCAAGTGTCCTTAACTTTTTAACTTGTAACTCAAAGTTAAGGACCAAGTGTCCTTAACTTTTGAACTTGAAATTCAAAGTTAAGGACCTATTATCCTTAACTTTTGAACTTGGAACTCAAACTTCAGGACCTATTGTCCTTAACTTTTGAACTTGTAACTGTAAGTTCAGGACCTATAATCCTTAACTTTTGAGCTTGTTAGTCTAATTTCAGGACCAAGTGTCCTTAACTTTTGAATTTGTAACTCTAAGTTAAGGACTGTTTGTCTTTAATTTCTATGCTTGTAAATTTAAGTTAAGGATCAAATATCCTTAATTTTAGAACTTCCAACTCTAAGTTCAGGACCCACATAAAAAAAAAAGAATTTGATTCATTGAAATATGAAAACTCAATTGGTATTCTGGCAACTGATCTTCCGCTTCCAAAAAACAGCCTAAGACCATTAATTCACTCCACAAAGTGTCTTCAAAACCTCTTTCAACAAAGACCCCATTTGCACTAATTTTTGTTTGTGAATATCTCAAACAGAGAAAAGAGAAACACTTGTTTGTGGTTTCCTTTTCCTTTTCTTGTATTTTCCAGCTAAAAGTTATAGATTAAATGAACTAACTTTCTCTGCAAGAGCCACGCCCAGCTTGTTTAGTTATTAATCAAGAAACCAGAACCCATGTATTCGATGCAGAGTGAGAAGCGATGGTTTGAGAAGAAAAGCAATGGAAGAAAGGGTAAAAATGTCTTTTCATATTAATTTTAATAGAGTAGTGGCTATTTTTGCTCAACATTAGAATTGTTGGATAAAACATAAATACCACCTTAAATAGTGGCTACCCCATGTCATTTACACTAAAAGATAGATCTTTTATGTGTAAAAGTAAATCTTTTATGTATAAAAATAGAAATAGGATCGTAAAAATAAAATTAAATTTGTAAGGACCCACAAAACTATTTGACCCGAATAAAGGGCGACAGTAAAAGTTGAACATATATTTAAAAAAGGGGATATATTAACTATTAAAGCAATTTTTTCCGCAAAACCTAGATCTTTTTATTTGCTTCCACATAGAATAATAGAATAGGTTCTTAATTAGGAAAAAAAACAGAAATAACCAATTTACAATTGGTAATTAAAAAATAGCCACAGCTTCAAAAGAAATTGGAATTTAGTCCCTTTCAATTAAAGATAAAATCTAAACAAAAATACTCTTAAAAATCAAGAAAAATTCCAGCATAATATGCTGGATTTCGATTTTTTTACATATGAGATTCCAACATAATATGCTGGAATTTCATAATGTGTTGGAGTTCCAACATAATATGTTGGGAGTTTATATGCTGGAGCTCCCATAATCCAGTATATTATGCTAGAACTTTTTGTGTGCTGGAGTTCCAACATAATATTCTAGAAGTTTATACACGAAAACCCATAATCTAGCATATTTTGCTGGAACTATCTGTGTTTTAGCAAAATAATGGCTATTTTTCAATAACTTTGAAAACACTAGCTATTTTTCAATTACCAATCCGAAAATTAGTTAGCCCGTGTACTATTTTCACCAAATATTGTTGGATATAAAATTTATGCAAAGTACCCATTGAGCTTAAAATAATTACCATTTTCTAGCCATTTGAAAATTATTTACAATATATACCTACCCAATTAAAACTAATTACCCCTATCTACCCACCGATCCCAACATTTTTTTTACCTATTTGGTTTAGCTTAGCTTAATTTGACTTGGCTTGAATTGACTTGGCTATGGCTGGGCTATGCTTGATTTTGGTTTGGTTTGATTTGGTTTGACTTGGCTAATTTGAATTGACTTGAATTTGCTTGGTTTATAGTAGCTTAATTTAATTTAATTTAGCCAGGTATTAAAAAAGACAAGTAGAAGAAAATAAAGTGGATAGGGGCTGGTAAATACTTTCTGCCCCATGGGTATTCGAGGGAAAACCCCCTAAAAGTACTTAGAAGTTTAGGGTTACGGATTGTTAAGTGGAAGAGCTGACAAAAGATAGAAGCCGCTACTAGTGGACACGAATAGGCGAAAGATTTTATCAGTTGATTACCGTCCTAGATAGAACCTATTCTTTTGAGGTTATCTTTTTCTTTTGAAGGATCGACTTGACAGTATAGCTAGCTTGACGCTATTTGGTTGTCTGCGTTTGACCAGCTTATGCGAAACAGGCTCCCTAGTCGACGCCTGTGGCAACTTGACTCCACAAAATTAACTATTATAGTTACAAAAGGGGATATCTTTATTTAACAAGGAAGAGTGTTGACCAACACGCATACTTGGTTAAAATAATTACTAATGTTGCGTAATGCAAGTACTAAATTATCATACTATAAACTAGATGTGGTGACCTTTGGGTCATCACTTGTTTTAGAAATAAATTATGTGTCCCGAGGCCTTAAAAAACCTCTTTCTGTCGCCTCGATTTCCGTGCACAGTCCGAGCGCGTAACCGGAAAGTCATTATGTGAAAATCTGTGAAAAATAATAAATTTTGCCTTTAAAATGAATTTAAGTTGACTTCGATCAACATTTTGGGTAAACAGACCCGGACCCATGATTTGATGGTCCCGGAGGGTCCGTAGGAAAATATGGGACTTGGGCATATGCTCGGAATCGAATTTCGAGGTCCCAAACCCGAGAAATGAATTTTTAAAGAAAATTATTTTATAGAATATATATAAGTTCTTGGAAATGGAATGTGTTTGGAATTTGATGGTATCAGGCCCGTATTTTGGTTCCGGAGCCCGGTACAGGTCTTATATGTGATTTAAGTCGAGCCTGTAAAACTTAGTAAAGAACGAAGGTCATATGATGTGATTCGGAACCTTAATTGTAAAATTTGAAACTTTGAAAGTTCTTGAGATTTTCTTTGATTTTGATGCTAAATTCATTGTTGTTGATGTTATTTTGGTGATTTGACTCCACAAGCAAGTCCGTATAATATTTTTGAGTTAGTGTGCATGTTTGGTTTGGAGCCCCGAGGGCTCGGGTGAGTTTTGGATATGCCATAGAGTGAAATTTGGACTTAGGAAGTTACAGGTTTTAGCTGGTATGTTGCAGGTCTGCAGGCTTCGCAAATGCGAAACCTGGCTCGCAAATGCGAGAAAGCATCGAGAATGCGATAATTGACCTGGGCTGCTTTGGTCGCAAATGCGATATCGCATTTGCGAAAGGTCTCTCGCAAATGCGAAGGTGACCGGAAGTTAAACTGGGTCGCAAATGCGACATTATCTTCGCAATTGCAAAGAGGTCAATTTTCTGAGGGGTTTCCAATTGCGAACCTTGGTCGCAATTGCGACATCTGCAACCTGCAAATTCATAACTTAGCCGAAAATCATTTATTTTTCAAACACTTTCAAAACTAAAACACCTTTGGGCGATTTTTCAAAGACAAGTACTTTTAAATCGATTGTAAGTCATTTCTAACTGGTTTTCATCAATCTTTAACATTTTTTCTTATGATTTTAACTCAAATCAAAGGTTTTCATGGGAGAAAATTGGGTATTTTGGGTAGAATCTAGGTTTTTTAAATTTTGGGGATTTGGTTCTCAATTTGAGGTCCGATTTTAAAACAAATTATATATTTGGGTTCGTGGGGAAATGGGTAATTTGGTTTTGGTTCGAATCTTGGGTTTTGACCATATGGGCCCGGAATTGATTTATTTAGCATTTATTGATATAGTTAATTAACTTGTGGCTAGATACGAGTGAATTGGTGGTGGAATTAAGAGGTAAAGTGATAGTTGAGACTTGAATTGTGTTCGTGGCATCGAGGTAAGTGTTTGGTCTATCCTTAGCTTGAGGGATTAGGAGTTGTGTCCTATTTGGTATGTGTTATTTGTTGAGTACGACATATAGGCATGGTGACGAGTATCTATACATTGGTGTCAAGCATGTCCGTGAGTCTTATACTATGATTAATGTGACTCTGTTTGTATTGTCCTGCCTTATGTGATGATTTCTATTGTTGAACAAAGCTTGTAGAAGTAATAGTTGTATTTGAATATTGAAGAGCATTAGCTCAAGTTGTATAATGAATTGTGGAAGTATAATTGGCAATTGAACCTTATAGAGCATTGGCTCAAGTTGTGAAGTAAATGTGAAAAATAGAAAAGGATTATTATATTGTCTCCCTTGCCGGGATGTTGTTGATTTAAATGCTATCTCCCTTGCTGGGATGCTAATGCCTTTGATATTGTTCCCTTGCCGGGATTTGATTGTTGAACTATTGTTCCCTTGCCGTGATTTTATTGTGATTTTATTTATTTCCTTGCCCTTATTGTTTGTGATTGTGGTTTGGGTGAGGAAGAGTGTTAAAGCACGAAGGGCGATGTCGTGCCGCACGATGTACGATTCCGTGCCGATTATGTTAATTTTTATGGTGAGGACGAGAGTAAAAGCACGAAGGGTGATGCTGTGCAAATTATATTGATTCTTATGGAGAGGACGAGAGTAAAAGAACGAAAGGTGATGTCGTGCACCTGTTTGATTTCTGATTCTTGTTGATACTTGAGTTATGGTCTTCCTTATATTTACCTGTTGTCCTTCTGTTATCATTTGATGTTTCCCCACAACATGTTTCCCCCTCCCATCCTTAACTATACATTTCTGCTTTTATTTTCCGCGGTATATGATTTAACTACACATGTTTATTTGGTAGTCTGGTCCTAGCCTCGTCACTACTTCACCGAGGTTAGGCTAGGCACTTACCAACACATGTGGTCGGCTGTGCTGATACTATACTTTGCACTGTGTGCAGATCCCGGTGCAACAACTTTCGGACCGTAGCTTTGGGTGGCTGCCTTCAGTCCATTCGGAGATCCAAGGTAGTCCTGCAAGCGTTCGCAGGCCCTGACATCTCCCTCTATCCTTTCATCCTTTTTCATTTATGTATTTTAGAAACAATGTTGCATTTATTTTTCGTACCTTGTTTGTAGTATTCCTAGACTGTCTGTGAAGTTGTGACACTAGTTCTGGTAGTCTTTGTTTAAGAAATTGTATTGGAAATATTAAAATGGTTTTATTTGTTTCTTCCGCTTGTTTAAACTCCGTTGTTTATAAACTGTTGGTTCATAATTGTTACAGGATAAAAATGGAAAAACGCCAAATTGTTCAAACGATTGGCATACCTAGCTTTCACTAGTAGGCGCTATCACGACTCTCGAGGGTGAGAAATCCGGATCATGACACTGGAGCTTCTTAATCAAGTGATTATACTTTTTCATTTTAGTATCTTTTATAAAGGAAGTATATAATATAATTCAACTTTTTAAATGTGGGTGCTTTGCCCCCAAGCTTCCCTTTCATTACTTTATTTCAGAAAAGACAATAAGAGAGGAGGCAACAAACCTTTTTAATTCCAGTCGAGCAGACTTAGTAAAAAAAAGAATCTAGAATGTTATATATTTCAAGAGTTAGATTAATTGCCTATGAACAAGTGTTTTTTTAAATTTTAAAACCACCACCAAGGCATTGCGCCATTGGTGTTGGGGGTTAGGCTCAACCTCTACCATGTCTATTCATAAGAATCCAAAATTACAAAAAGGAGGGGGACATGGACCTAAACCTCCACGATTGACGAGTCAATCTGCAATAAGAAGGAAGAGGAAGCCTATATAACTCTTCCTTAGCAATCTACGTATTCAACTTACAAAGAAATTACATTTGTCATATCTTCTTCTAATACTAGGAAGTTGCCACTTATCTAGTTGAAAGTGTCCCTTCATCTCTCTTGAAAGATGTTGGAAAGAGTAATAGAAGGTACAATTTCCACTAGATGAGGCAAGCTTAGCTAAGAAATCCGCCACTTGATTGGCTTCTCTAAAGCAATGTTTGAAGATTACCTCTGTTCCATTTACTGCAACAGTAGTGTCTGTGATAGTCTTCTTGAGTTTAAGGTTCTTGGTGTCTTTGTTGTTCAACATATCAGTAATAATCTTAGAGTCCAGTTCAATGTCAAAGGCACGGATTCCATTTTGGAGGCACCAGTCTACCCCATATTTTGCTGCATATTCTTCCGCTTGGTTGTTGCTATTGCACTGTTTTGGAATAGAAAATATCATTATTAAGTCACCTACTTCATTTTTGATTACTCCTTCGATCCCTGCTCTCGAGTTGTTCCCAAGAAAGCTACCGTCCGTGTTAACTTTGTACCTCCCTACCTCAGGTTTACTCCATGTCACCTTTCTCCAAATTACTACCGGCTTAAGCCATTCAATAGTATGACATTGTTGAGCCCAAGTACCAGTTGTTTTCAGTTTTGGAAATGCTATTGAGATGGAAGTATAGACGTTCCATTGTATTTGCACCTCCATTCTAAGTTTGATAAATCTTTTTTAAGTATTGCCTCATCAAACCTTTTTAAAATTTATCTAGTGAATATAAGTTTCAAGTATGTACCAGGCGAGACTATTACTAATAGCCCATTTGGTGAAGCTTATTAGAAGTTAAAAGTACTTTTTCCGGAAAAAAAGGCAATCTTTTTAATATTTAAGTTTTTAGCCAACAAAAAAATGCTTTTGATCAGCAAAAATAATTTTTCTGCTGTTGGAAAGAAACTACAAATTTTTGCTTTTTCTAAGAACTAGAAATAGACATAGAAAATTAATTCTCTCAAGACAAAAATATCAGTATCATAAATTAATATTTACTAAACTATCACTCATTAATTTAACGCTTCTATTTTTCAATTAGATACGTGTAGGCATGTAAATTTTATTAGAATTAAATCCGTAAAATAATTGGAAATATATTTTAAATTTAAGATATATTAGTTCAAATAAATTTATTGAGCTAATATAATTAGATTAGTTATATAAGTCTAATATATATGGATTAAATAAATAAGTCTTAGTCCATTGGGCTAAAGTGATGAGCCCACTTCATTAAGCCCAAGATGTCATCTTCCTAGAGGCCTAGTTTAGCACCACGTGTCAAATGACGTGGTGCCAAGTCAAACGGAAGAGCCAATGGGATCATGACACGTGTCAAAATGAAAAGGCATGCCAAGTCACATTAAAAGGCCAATGAAACCGCGCCACGTATGCAAGTGACATGTTCTGGCAAATAAGATGCGGCTATGTCATACTTCAATTTTATTTGTCTGAAAGAGTTTGTTCTTATCACAACTCCTCCCTTCCACAACTATAAATAGGGGTCTTCATAACCCAGAAAATATACCAGAAGCATAACAAGAAGCAAGAAAGAGCTCGCGGATCAAACACTACAAATTCCTCCACAAGTTTCAAGCTTCAAGTCCAAGCAATCAAGTTCAAGCTCAAGAAACGAAGAACAAATCAAGGTCAAGTTCAAGCAATCAAGCTCAAGCTCAAGAACAAGATCATCGTTCATGGCAACAAACATAGATTCAAGATCAAGCTCAAAGGCCCTTGAATTTATTTACTATTGGAAGGAAGAATCAGAGGATTCATAGAGATTATAACACTCAAATATTCAAAATAAAATACTACGGTTCTTGCGATATTTTTCGGTCTTGATTTTATTTTCTCGATGCAAATTTATTGTCTACAAATTCTGGCACGCCCAGTGGGACAATCTCTACCTCTCATCTAAACTTTTCAATCACCAAAGTCCAAGAATATTGAAATGGCTTCAAAGAAAATCAACTCCGATTCAACTACCATCAATATGTGTGAAAATCCGTGCTACTTTCCATCGTCCACGACAATCATGCAAGCCATAGTGACAAACACTTCATCTGTGAAGGAGCAGTTAGCAAACTTGATAGAAGCAATCGCTGGCTTGACCAAATGCATGCAAAATCAAGAGGCTAGAATTGACAAGCTAACAGACGGGGTGAGAATCTTGATGGAAGAAGAATCCACCCATGCACCGGGCAAGCTCCCAGAAACTCTAGAGAGTGACTCTCCCCCAAGACAAATAGCATCTACTAAGGCTATCCTTGTCTCATATGAAGGGATGATTCCAATCGATCAACTGAAGGAGTTCATTGAAGGAACCATTAAAAATAAAGAAGTTGTTGCCAAATCCTCCCTTACATATGCAAAGTCGTACATTGCAAGGGTCAATATGTTGAAGATGCCTGTTGGCTATCAACCTCCAAAGTTTAAATAGTTTGATGGTAAAGGTAACCCAAAGCAACATGTGGCGCACTTCGTGGAGACATGCAACAATACTGGGACTTATAAACATTAACTCATCAAGCAGTTTGTTCGCTCGCTAAAAGGAAATGCTTTTGCTTGGTACACAGACCTCAAGGATGGATCTATTGATAGCTGGGATCAACTAGAGCAAGAGTTTCTCAATCGCTATTATAGTACGAGATGTACTGTGAGTATGATAGAACTTACAAATACTCATCAATAAAAGGGAGAACCAGTTATCGACTTTATCAATCGTTGGAGGAATGCAAGCCTCAACTGTAAAGACAGGCTTAGTGAAGCTTCAGGCATAAAGATGTTTATCCAAGGCATGCATTAGGGATTGCACTACATCTTGCTAGGTATAAAGCTTGGCACATTTGAAGAATTTGCAACTCATGCCCATGACATGGAATTGAGCATGGCCTCCGCTGGAAATGAAATACTGCCCATCTATGAACCTCACAAAGGGAACGACAAGCAAGAAGTCAGGAAGTGGGGCAAGTTCGTACCCAAGTCTGAAAGCAAAGAAGCTATGAATGTCAACACATCAAATGTGAAGTTCACAACGAAGGTGAGCAAGAAGTAGAGTATGAAATCCACTTCTTTTCAAGATAAGCCAAGTGGAAAGTTGACTTTAAAAGAAATGCAAGAGAAAGAGTACTCATTTCTGGATTCTGATGTGCCAGCTATTTTTGAAGAACTCCTAGAGTTAAATCTCATTGAGCTTCCGGAGATGAAGCGAACAAATGAAGCTGGGAAAACAAATGACCCAAATTACTGCAAATACCATCGACTTGTGAGCCACACTCTGGAGAATTGCTTTGTCTTCAAGGACAAAGTCATGGACTTGGCTCGCGAAAAGAAGATCGTGCTTGAAGATGAGAAAGCAAGCGCAAAACAAGTCTCTATCACCTTTGGCTCATTTAGTCCGGATGAATTATGCGATATTAAAGAAAGTAAGGATGAAGAATTACTGGAGAATGACAAAGCTGAAGTCAGTCAACCTGAGGATGATGAAGATTGGACATTGGTGACTCGTCCTAGGCACCACAAAAGGAGCCCACGAAAAGAATTAATGGAACAACTAACAAGGAAAATAATGGTGAAAAGACCGAGGAGATGGAATCCAGTTAAGCACGTAAAGAAAGTAAAAGTGGAGGTGCACCACCCTCAAAATCCACGACATCAAGTGACCTTGGAGGATTTCTTGCCATGTTGGTTCTGCATGAAGATTTCCCGTGATGGTATTGAAGCCTCTTGTTGCAATGCTGATAAAGGGGAAGAAAAGAGTGACGACCTACCGTTAGCGCCATCTTTAGAAAAGCTCATCGAGTCTATTCCTCAAGAAGCTAATGCATGCGAGGAAAAGGTTACGTTCACAAACAACGATCTTCTACTAGGTGACACTCTTCATAATCGCCCATTATACCTGGTTGGCTATATATGCGATGAAAGAATAAATCGAATTTTGGTTGATGGGGGATCCTCAGTGAACATTTTGCTAATTCGCACTATGAAAGAACAAGTCTTCCCATGAGCGAACTCTCAGAAAGTCGTGTGATGATCCAAAGATTCAACCAAGGGGGCAAAGAGCCATAGGCGTGATCAGGCTAGAAATCACCATTGAAGATATGCAATCAAGTGGATGGCTGCATGTAATCAACGCGAAAACTTGATACAATGTCTTGCTTGGAAGGCCTTGGATACATGAGAATAAAGTGGTTTCATCTACCTACCATCAATGTTTAAAATACTACGAGGGTGAAGTCGAGAAGAAGATAGTTACTGATGATGAGCCATTCACCGAGGTAGAGTCACACTTCGCCGATGCAAAGTTCTACTTGAAGAACCGCAATGTGAAGGAGATAAAAGCTGATGATGGCATGAAAAGAAAGAATGACGAGCCCATAACTAAAAGAACTGAGGCGACTATTGGTAAAACCAAAGCTGTTACTGAGGAGGTACACGCCAACGTAAATAAATCTCATAAATGGGGTATTGCGTCTTATGTCAAGAAAGTAAGTCCTATGCTCCAATATGTCCCTAAAAGGAAGAAAGACGAGGGTGAATCATCTAATCTCCAAACCAATATGCTAAAGGAGTTAACTCTTCCGGTAAAACAAATCGAGGCAGTAAAGTTGTCCTCGAAGCCGCTTGCAGGGTTTGTAGCCCAAAATCGTGTGCAGAATGTGGCACTCCCTAAAAAGCGAACAGATGAACGTTTTGATCCTAACGCTTACAAGCTATTTGCAAAAGCTGGATACAATCCCAAATGAGCCATCAAAGTTAGGGAAGCTCCCATCAGAAGATGCAATGAGACAACTATGTGAAGGTTTGGTATACAAGCAACCGTCACTAGTGCGCATCTCCATAACAAGGGCGAGTAGCAATTATATCATTGTAGAATACGAATCTGCCGCTTCTAACAAGCCTTCTATCTTTGATCGACTTAGAAAATCACCTGTGAGGACCTCCGTGTTTGAAAGATTGGATCCATTAAAGAAGGGGAACAAGTTCTAGAGGAATTTTGAAAGCATAAGAACACCCGCTTCGCCCAAAGTCCAGAAGATCTCTAAGGATTTCCAAAGTTTGGTTCCTTCTAGAATGAGGCGACAAACAAAACTTATGGTTTCATGTAAAAAGTACTGAAGGTAAAGCCATATGCTATGGTCTACACTAAGGAACGTGATGGAGATGAAGAAAGTGTGGGTTCTTCGTATCATGTTACTGTATAAGGTGAGAATGGTATTCCATCTTCAATGGAGGATAACGCAAAATTGGAAGATGTTTTACCGTGTTATCACATATTCTTCAACGATGGGGACCCTCAAGAAGATGAAGATGCGAAAGATTCTTCACCTGAACTTGAAGAAGGAGTGAAGACAACAGTTGATTCCTTAAATAAAGTTAATCTTGGCACCGATGAAGAACCAAGACCCACCTACCTAAGTGCTTTACTAGTAGATGATGAAGAGAGCACTTATATTGAGTTACTCAAGGAGTTTAGGGACGTCTTTGCTTGGAGTTACAAAGAGATGCCTGGCTTGGACCCGAAAGTAGCAGTCTATCACCTTGTAGTCAAAAATGGTGCTCGCCCTGTTAAACAAGCTCAAAGGCGTTTTAGGCCGGACTCGGTTCCCTTGACTGAAACCGAAGTTAACAAACTCATCGAAGCTGGCTTTATTCATGAAGTTAAATATCCAATATGGGTTTCAAGTATTGTCCCTGTAAGGAAGAAAAATGGCCAGATTCGAGTGTGCGTTGACTTTAGGGATCTTAACAATGCGTGTCCAAAAGATGAGTTCCCGCTTCCCATTCCAGAATTGATGATCGATGCTACCACTGGGTACGAGGCAATGTCATTTATGGATGGTTAATCAGGCTATAAACAAATTCACATGGCGCCAAAAGATAAAGAGCTTATTGTATTCTGTACCCCCAAGGGTATTTATTTCTACAAGGTAATGCCTTTTGGCTTGAAGAATGCTAGCGCTACTTACCAAAGAGCTATGCAAAATATCTTTGATGACCTTATCCACAAGAATGTCGAATGCTATGTTGATGACTTGGTGGTAAAATCAAGAAAGAGAAGTGAACACTTGAAGGACTTGAGAATGGTGTTTGAGTTTCTCTGAAGATACCAACTTAGGATGAATCTAGTAAAATGCGCCTTTGGAGTTACTTCCGAAAAGTTCCTTGGTTTCATTGTCCGACATCAAGAGATTGAAATTGATCAACCCAAAGTAGATGCAATCTTGAAAATTCCTGAGCCTCGGGATATTCACGAATTGAAAAGCCTGCAAGGAAAGTTAGCATACCTTAGGAGATTCATATCGAACCTAGCTGGGAGGTGTCAACCATTTAGTCGTCTTATGAAGAATGGTGTCTCTTTCAAATGGGACCAAGCATGCAGTAGTGCCTTTGAGAGCATTAAATCCTACTTGATGAAGCCTCCAGCTTTGGCAGCCCCTATACCTGGAAAGCCATTGATACTATACATTGTGGCACAAGAAAGATCTGTTGGAGCACTGTTGGCCCAAGAAAATAGTGAAGGGAAAGAAAACTCTCTTTACTACTTGAGCAGGAGGATGACACCAAATGAGCTGAATTATTAGCCAATTGAAAAGTTGTGTTTGGTGCAAGTCTTCTCAATTCAAAAGTTGAATCACTACTTTCAAGCTCATGTTGTTCATCTTGTTTCTAAGGCAAATCCCATCAAGTTCGTGATGTCAAAACCTGTTCTTAGTGATCAACTAGCGAGATGGTACCTCCAATTTCAATAATTAGAGATTTTGTACATCCCTCAAAAGGTTGTAAAAGGATAAGCATTGGCAGACTTCTTGGCAGATCATCCGATACCTGATGACTGGGAGCTAACTGACAAACTACCTGATGAGGATGCAATGGTCGTTGAAGTTCAACCTCCATGGAAGATGTACTTTGATGGTGCTGCACATCATGGAGGAGCTGGTGCTGGCATAGTATTTGTCACTTCCCAAGGTGAAGTCTTACCCTACTTCTTCACCTTGACACAACTCTATCCAACAATGTTGTTGAGTATCAAGCATTAATACTTGGGCTTGAAATGGCCGTTGATATGAAGCAATTACAATTGCAAGTCTTTGGAGTCTCCAGTTAGTGGTCAATCAACTTTTAGATAGTTATGAGGTCAAGAAGCCTAAACTATGCCCATATTATGATTACGCTAAAAAACTAATGGGGTGGCTCGGTGATGTGACTATTCAGCATGTGCCAAGGAAAGAAAACAAGAAGGAAGATCCTTTAACTACCCTAGCTTCATCGTTAACCCTGCCTGATCAAGCGCAAGTTACTATCTGCCAAAAATGGGTAGTACCGCCGCCAAATAAGGCTGAAGGTGAAGAAAATGAACTCAAGCATCTTGTCGCTGTTTCTGAAGTCGAGAAAGAAGAATGGCGACAACCCATTATCGGCTAATTTTGTTATGGGATACTTCCAGAAAATCTGCAGAGAAGAACTAAAATCCGTCATCGTGCACCTCGCTTCCTTTACTACAAAGATACCCTATATAGAAGATCATTCAAGGGAGTACTCTTGTGATGCTTAGGGGAAGATGAAGCACTCCAAGCTTTGCAAGAAATGCATTTTGGGTTATGCGGGTCACACCAGTCTGGACCAAAGTTCCACTTCCATACAAAAAGGATGGAATATTATTGGCCAACGATGGTAAAAGATTTCTTGGACTACTCTCGAAGATGCCAAGCTTGTCAATTACATGTGAATTTTATTCATCAACCTCCTGAAGTGTTGTACCCGACTGTGGCATCCTGGTCATTTGACGCTTGGGGATTCGACTACTTATTCACTCATTTATGGAGTCGAAGCCATCTTGCCACTTGAGTATCAAATACCTTCATTACCACAGACTATTCAAGAAGGGATCACTGATGAAGAAAATGCTCGACTTCGATTAGCAGAGCTGGAGGCTGTTGATGAGAAGAGGTTGGAAGCTTAACAGAGTCTTGAATGTTATCAAGCTCGATTGTCTCGTGCCTTTAATAAAAGATTTCGCTCAAGATCCTTTCAAGTAGGAGATCAAGTCCTTGATGTACGAAGACCCATAATTACTTCCCATAAACCTGTATGGAAGTTCACTTCAAAATGGGATGGTCCATATGTCGTACAAGAAGCTTACTCAAGTGGGGATTACAAGCTGGTTGATGCAGATGACATGAGAATCGGCCCTATCAATGGCAAGTTTTTGAAGAAGTATTATCCTTGAAGTTGCAACGTTCCTTGACGCATGAGCCTAAACTACATGTTGCTACACTCCTGGCCCGCATGAGTCTAAACTGTGTACAACCCCTACAAAAAAAAGAGTCCGCTAGGTTGAAAACTTTGAAAGAGGCGGCCTAAGCAAAAGTTAGGACATACAAAAAAAATCACCCAGTCTGAACTACGATATGACTTGATCCTCTTTACCGAGGTACATAGGCAGCTTAGAGTTTCATTCTAAGTTCAGTCGCATAAGTTCAAAAGATACATATTATCTCAATTGTTGTTCGAATGAAGTATGAAGGAATGTAAGATCAAGCTGAAATTCCATCCTCCTATTGAACTTTGATCTCATTTTGTATTAAGGGACAACCCTCCATGGTAAATTGATATATTCAATGGGTCGATTTTAGGAGGATGTCAAGTATTTGCATCGAAGTCCAGGGATTTTCTGTGTCTTCAGGTTCGCCAAACCTTCAAGTTTGTTGGTCTCCAAGTCTGCCCTCTACCTTAAAAAAGGGAAGATAAGAGAGGCGTCAAAAGGAAATACAAGTGTAAGGAAAAAATTGCTTGGCACAACGTTTTAAATTCAGTGAGACTTGAACCCAAGATATTTGTGAGAATATAGCTCTTAAATTTTGATTGATGGCAAGTAATACATCTTCTGATCTCAAGGCTTCTATACCAAGATACAAAAGCTTTGGTGAAGTCGCGCAATCTGAAATCATCAGCGTGTCATAATTTTATGTTGAATTTGGAATATTATCTGAAACTATCCTTAAGGTATTAAATTTTTGTTTCCGAAAAATCAAACGGTTCATAATTTCGACATTTCTACACCAAGATATGAATTTTTTGGTGAGACTGCGTAAATCTGGAATTGAAAGCGTGGTGCAATATAAAGTTGATTTCAAAATATTATCTAGGACGATTCTGAAGTTGTTTGATTAAGAATTTTGAATATGTTCTAGATCTTGAAGTCTAGTTTTCAAGAAAATAAACGGTTCATAATTTTGACATTTCTACACTAAGATATGAATTTTTTGGTGAGACTGCACAGATCTGAAATTTCCTACGTGGTAGAATCTATAGGTTGTTTCAAAATATTATCTGGGTCGATTCTGAAAATGTTTGATTCTAAATTTTGGATACATTTTAGATATTGAAGTCTAATTTTTGAGAAATCAAACGGTTCGTTATTTGGACTCTCCCACGATAAGATATGAATCTTTCGTTACAAGCGCGTAAAGCTAAAAATTATGCGACTAAGATAAATGTCGGGCAATGTAAAGAAAAAGAGAAGCAATCTTATTTAAGATGAAATAAATATCCACTAGGTCAACCTAATATAAAGATAAAAGGGGAGATAATGCTAAAAGCCTAATCTAAACAAAACTTGTAATTGATCAGTTCTTGACATCTAGTCTCCAGGTTCTTCTTCTTCTCCTCCAAATTGGCCGAATAATCAACATTCAACAAATTTACGTTGTCATATGAAGAGACCTCAGTCTTGGCAGTTGAAATTTTTGCCTGAATCTCTTCAACCTCCTTTTGAGTCGCTTCTATAACACCTTCGAGGTTCTCCCTCTCTTGTTGTAATGTCTGCAACTTCTTCACAACTCTCTTCAGTTTCTTTTCACTAGAGGAAACTTTCTTGACTTTCTCACTTGCTTCAAGTTTGAACGATTCGAGACACTCTTTAGCTTTGGAAATTAGCTCTAGCTTCTCATCTTCACTCGTCTTATTAGTCATATTGGATCGCTCTTGGTCATATGATGCGGAAAACTCAAAAAGAGAATCCAGTAAACCCTCTAATGGAGAAAGATCCAAAATATTCATCTTCTTCATATCCTCGAAAATCTCAATGATTTGCTCCTTATAAGATGAGAGCAATTCCGCGCGAGTTTTGGAGAGCCTATTGCAAATATCCTCCCAAAGTCCCAAGATGAATTCCTTTTTGCGATTAAAAATAGTGCTCTTTCCTTCAAAAATAGATACCACTATCTTTGTCACTGGTGGAATGCAAGTTATCTCATTTGGAGTTTGTCTTTCTAGGGATTTGTCATGAGGAAGAGATGGTGCCTTTGAAGATGACTTCACTTTAGATGTAGGCCCTCCAATAGATTCATCACTCACTTGCAGCTTGACATATGAGGATACCATCGGATGCCCAATGGTGTTTAACTGCATAAAAAAAGGCAAAGAAAGCAAGTAATCTATAGAGAAGCTACTCGTAAAAAAAAGAAGGGAAAAGGCGAGGTGATTGTATTTTACCTCTTTGTTACAAGTTGTATGCGTTCTTGAGGGACTATCAACACTTGGAACCTCTATGATCTCTACTAGGTTAGGCCGTTTCCTTTTCCAATTTTGATCTTCATTGGTGCTCTAGCTTGTATCTTGAGGAACTCGCGTGTTAAGTGGAAGAACTGGAGGGTGTTTCTCTATATCCATTGAAGTGCACACCACCTCTTTCAAAGTTGCGTTTGAGGATTTAAGCTTCCTTTTCTTGTATTGTGTGTTGTTACCCAATTTTTCCATATAATATTTCCAAAGCTATGCATTGGCATCAATTAGTATTTTTCATACAATTTCTGCATTTTAATTTTTTTTTAATTAATTTATCCCAACATTTTATTTATAAAACAATCACTAATTGCATTACAAATAGTTTTATAATAACCTTTGGCTTAATTTTATCATTTGTATTTGTACTGAGTTTCAATTATTGCATAAATAGCCACATTTATATTTTTAGGGTACAATTGCAATTATTTTGCAATTATTGCCTATGCATGCATTATTACTTTATTTTACCGGGATATAGCCTTTTATATTTTTAAAATATTAAGAAATTATTTTAAAAGATTCTATGCATGAAAATCATTTTTTTATAATTTATTAACTATTTTTAAAAATTAATTTTATCAATTAAATGGGTATTTAAGAAATGACCCCTTTTATTTCATACCTAGCCTAATTAAATGGCCCAATTTCAATCCCAATTAGCCCAAACACACCCAGGCCCAAATATGATCCCTAACCCAACTAGACCTACCCGACCCAATAACCCCATTAAATCGTGGCCATTGATCTTTTAGATCAATGTTCCATGATTGAACCTTCCTTTTTAATTCCAAACGACCCCCCCTAACCTAATTCATTTCTCACAATACTCCGCCGCCCTCATTCCCTCACCTCTTCAATTCTCTCTCTGAGACCTAAACCTAACCCTAGCCGCCACCTCCCAAAACCAGCCCTAATTTCTCTGATCCTCACTCGATCCATGGGTGTTTGAGACCCTTGTTGATCTTCTACATCTCTTGGTTGCTCGTTCTTATTATTCCTGGAAAAATCTCGAAGATATCTAACTAGATCTGGTTCAAGACTCTTTGAGAGTCCCTCTATGGTTGTGAGTGTTGCTATCTCGATGCTTTTACGGTCCAAATCTCTTGTTTGACACCGAATTCCCTTTACCCTTTCGTTTTTTCTTCAAAACCTTAATTTTTAAACACGATTCATTCCAGATCTTTGTAGATCTAGAGAGCTTCCGAGTTCGTCACCGTTTTTTCTTTAATGTTCTTCTATTTCCCTACTGATTAATCGATTTTTAGTACTATATTACTTTATATTTTTGGGTTCTTTGTTATCTGCTTGTTCGAATCTCTGCATACTTGAAATGTTTTCAAGTTTCCATCATTTTTCTTTAAGCTTCTCTTTTTCCTTTACTATTAACCGATTTTTAGAACTATGATACTTTAGGTTTTTGACTTCTCTGATTTTGTTGCTCAAATCTCTTTATGTTTGAGGTGCTTTCTGTTTCAATGGCTATTTCCTTAAAGCTCCCCTAATCTTCCTACTAATAATCAACCTTATGTATCTTTTTTTAAAATTCAAGGTTTCCACTCTGTCTTTGGAAAAGATTTTTTTTTCTTCTGAAATGTCTTATATTTGTGTTCAACCCTTTCTTGCATGGTTATGTTTCTGGTTCGATTGTTTGACTATTTATTGTTTGATTTCAATATTTTGTCTGTTATTACTTGAATAATTAATTGAGTAGCCTAATTTGCTAGGGTTTCCTTTGTTTACCAAACTAATTTACTGATCTTTAATTGTTCTCCTTAATATTGAGTTCTTAATTGACATCTTTTGTCTATCTATGGGTTGATTGACCCTTTGATTAGTCTCTGATTACCCGTGTTGCCTTATTTGTGAAACTAATTACTGGATTTAAGGGTTCTAACCCTAATTGACTGTTAAATCAACTGCTTGACTTATTTGAAATTCAATTATAGTTATTTTTGGTATAATTCCCTAATTTTCTATCCCCAATCAAGCTTGATTGGTTATTTGGTTACTTCATCTACCTTATTTACAATATTTACCTACTTTGCCTTAGTAAACTATCCGTATGCTTCATGGATTCTTACTGATTCCTTTACATGGTATGATTGGGATTCTTTCCTTAATTAGACCCTTGTTATTACTGTTTGAACAATTACCCCTGATTAAGCGGTCAATTCTGATCTCTTTTATGTGATTGGGTTTTGTGATCCTATGATTTCCTTAATTAACTGAATATTGATTCCTTTACCTTATTTTGTTCTACTCTTAAACTGCTATATATACACTCTTGTTTTACATCTCAAGACACGAACAATTAGTTCAAAACGCACACACACACACACACAAATTCTCTCTTCTCTCTCTGCTACTTGTGCTAACTACTTGTCTAGCCGGCTGAAAGCCAAGGCTAGACTGTGGAACTCTACTTGCTTTACTTTTTGCACTTTGCTTTCTCAACTGGTATGTTCCTAGTTCAATTCTGATACTCAACTCTATGTGCTCCATGTCTCCTTCTGCACTAATTTAATGGCTTATGTATTTAATTGCCCTTCTTACTTACTGTTTTATTCAGCATGCTTAAGTTTTGCCCCTCTTGTTCAAGTGTATAATCAACATCTCTTGGTATCACTTGTCTTGTTTGATACTCGGCCAACATGTTTACTTGAGTTCCTGTTTATTTCCCTCAACTAGTATGCTCATGTTAGTATCATAAACTCCTAATGTACTTGATTAACACTAAGCGACATGACTAATTATATGTAATAGACCCCTGTCCTTAGCATGACTACTCCCATGCACTATCTCTATGTCTTACTTCCTATTACTATTCTAATTTCGAGCATGATTCCCTTGTTAACACTTTGAAGTAGTAGTTTTGTGTTCTGGATGTCAACCAGTTCCTACTTGTTCTTTGTACTTGCTGGTCTATATGCTTCTCCTCTTATCCATGTTTATGTGTTTCTGATTTGAGCTCTCTATGTCCCTAACCCCTCTGATCCTTGTCTGTAAAGTTATTTGTCTTCACTTAGAATCAAGTAATAAATGGCTCTGAATTTGGATACTCTAAGTTTTTGTTTTTGCGATTGTGTGTTTTCTCATAATTGCTTCCAAAATTATTTTCACTCTTAGCATTTTTTCTAAAACTGTGTCTATTCCTAAAAACCTTTTCACTCCTGAAAGTTTTACTTCAACATTGTTTTACTAAGTTCTTCCAAACTATGTCAAGCACTCTCACTTCTACTCTTAGATTATATAAGTTCTATCCCTCTGGTGTGTGTACTGCTTAGGAATCCTTGAGATTCCTCTGAACTCTAGCACACTAGGGCTGGTCCTTCCAAACTGCACATCACCAGTTCACTATTTTAAGAAAGGGTCTTGGTGTGAGCACTGCCCGGGATTCTTGAGGTCTTTAGGGAACTCTGACACACCAGGACACACCATTGGCTATGAGACTCTTGGCATTTGAGACTGTTCTGAAGGCCTAGCATCCCCAGGTTTACTATTGGGACTAATTCAGGCTCCCTATAGATAGTTTATATTTATTTATGTAATTCATTCACTATTGGTCTGTAATAATAATTTCTTGTAAACAAATATTGGGGAAATTAGTAAAAGGGAGGGACTTTTATATATCTCTTATGGGAATCGGGTAGAAACCATGCTCATAGGACCATTATGACCGCCTACATGCATTAGAAACCATGCTCATAGGGCTGTTATGATTATTTGTATGAGTTAGAAGCCATGCCTACCAGATTTTTATGTGTATTAGAAAAACCTGTTTATAGGATCGCTACACTATCTGTTCTAAACTGCCATTCTGCATTCACTTACTTGCATTAAAATCTGGTTCTTAGGTCATTTATCAATTATGTCTTAATAATCACGTTCACCAACTGCTCTATGTGCATTAGAGACCATGTTTCTAAGATTTTTACTGCATTTGCTTAAAACCATGCCAATAGTTTGAACGCGTAAAAAATCAGTTATCACCTAGCCTAAAAGGAATACGCTTAAGAATAATCTCAATACCTAGACATCATACTATTAGAGATGAAAGTGTAAAGTCAATTCTGTAATGCTTGTGATCATTTTTTTCAGCACCTTGACAGCATATAGGTTCAATAAAAATAAAATCTGTCTGTTAATTACTGATTCAGAATTATGGTCTTTCCTTAATGTTTAGATGACATGTTACATCTAATCCACGCCTAGGCAAACTTATAGGTAATCAAGGTTTAATAAACTGTGAAACTGCTTTGCTTATTGTGACTGCCTAGATTTAACAGGTTCTAAAATTCAGTAGGCAACTGAATAGGTCTTCAACACTTTTGCCTTTAACTCAACATTGCATATTCTCTGCTTGTCATGCTCACCTAGATATCCTATTCTAGGGCTTTTCTTAAATATCTGAAATCTGTTGTTTGAGACGTGCACTTACTTGCTCTATTTGTGGAGGTAAAATGTGAGCCTTTTAATTGTTTTATCTTTTGTCCAGTCCTATATGTTTTGTATGTCGCCTAGAGTTTTATCCTTTTAATTACTGTAGGAGAGTCTAGATCCATCCCTAACTAAAAGTCCTAAAATACCTCCGGGACTATATAAGTAAAGGGACGGGTAGTGCATGCATATGATACATCTCAAGGTTGCTAGAACGCTTTAGGCTATGACCAAAGGGAGGGAATTGGATAGTAAAAGATATGATGACCTGTGCGCTAATGCCACATGTAACCCCTCTATTTGAGGAAGGCTTACCGGGTATTGTACAGATGTGATCCTATAGGCTAACAAACCTAGGACTTCCCTTCCTTCATTTACATATGTGTGCTTACACTACCTATTTGTTAAACTTCTTTTATTTACATATGTGTGCTTAGATTGCCTAAACTTCCTTTATTTGCAAATGCATGCTTAAACTGCTTATCTAGTAAATGACTAATTCACATAATTGAGTTCGGTCGGGACCCACCGGTGTGGACCGCGAGGGGTGCCTAACACCTTCCTCTCAAGGTTATTTCGAGCCCTTTAATCTGTGGTAATGCAAACTAGTCATATGAGTTAATTACTCTAGGTTCGCTAACACACCTTAATCCGTTAGGTGGCGACTCTTTAAATTTAAATACCCAATTCCCAAAAAAAAAATGAGTTGTTCCCAATGAATGTCGAAACCCAGACTCCGCGATGGAAAAAAGGGGCGTGACAGCATGGCAACTCTGCTGGGGAGATTTTAGGCTCTTACCATAACGAACTTATTTTTGTGAATTAGTCTTGAGCATGCTTTATCTCGTGCACCCTTCCCCCTTATTTGGATTTAACTGCTTATTTTCAAGAATTTATGATTTCCTTTATTTCCTAAAACTGACTTATCTCTTTGTTTTCTTTTTCGTTACTATCTTTCAATTATTTATATACCGCATTTATCATTTTTAATGTGCAAATACTTGAAAACATGCTATTTATTGTTGCATAAATCATGCTCAATATCATATTCCACTCGTGCATAATCAATACTATAGCAATGCTTGAAGAGTGTTTGTGCTCTTCCTATATATCACCTTTAAATTCGGAAAGGCGTATTTGCAGTAAAACTAGTCGATCAGCGGTGCGTTTGACGGTTCCGTGCCTTTCCCCCTCAAGTTATCCGCTTGAGGGTCCTAGTCTAGACCTCTATAGCAATCTTACTCTGATTAATTGTACATGCATCATGGTAGAACCTAGCTGGGTTAATATGTTGTCCACATAATAACCCTTTAAGACAAACCTCACCCAAAAGTCCATCGGGTTTTCCATAATCCCAACGGACGCAACCACGATTGTGTGCATTAATATTTGAGAAATAAGTGCCAAAATGCTAATCATTGTTGTATGAATAGACAAACCTGGAGGGGGAAAGGGCCTAACCATATTTTGTTTTGCAAAAAAAATGAGGCACGAAGTCCCCAGGTTCAGCATAGTCGGTAGCATACCCTCACTTTTTCTAGATTGGTGGAGGAATCTTCCTTCATGTGACCGAAATCATGTGAAATAAGTCTTAGGAAATTTGCCTTCTCTGTTGGATCTTTAGCCAAACAAAATGTTGATTGAGTCCTCCACCATGTTCTGGGACAAAGAAAGGGTCGTGTTCCACTTTGGAAGCATAGACATGACCCCTCTCTTGGAAGAAATAGGGGGATTCGCTGGGTTGCCTTGGGATAGCCCTGGTTTTTAGTGCCTAAAAATCGCACCACTAGGGGATTTCTAAAGATGATGGGCTAAAGAAGAATGACAACTTGAAGCGCCTGAAAGACTCCTACATACCTTTCGACTTCCTCTATGAACAATACGGTCACAATAGCTCTTACCGTATTTTTTTATGATGAGCTATCAATCACCTCCTTGGGTTGGATTCATTGTAGGGTCTTTGTGTTCATTGTGCATTTCTTGGGCATGCTAGTGTTCCCGATCCAAGGGGACAGAATCCACACCAGGCTGGCCATGGTAGCCAAAACTTTAATGGATGGGATCGAGGGGGAATACATACACCATTCTCCCTATGATTATCGCAGACATGTACCGGTCCTTGGAACGCTATCAGATGGGGTTCATATTCTTCGAGGGTTGCAATTTGTTGCTACAAGTTTGGTTACTAGAACATCTCCAAAGGGTCAATACCATCAGGAATTTCCGCGAAGGTCGTGGAATGATCATATAGCCTTCCATCATCCCAAAAGAATGACCTATATCCCAGATATGTTTGCTCAACCGGAGGACGTTGTAGGATGGGTACAGTTCTTCAACAATTTGACCGAGGACCAGGTTCAATGGATGTTCAAGTGGTTCCCTACCAACGAGATCGTCATCAGATCCAGGGATGCTCCACACTTGGTACTGATGGGTTAAGGGGTATATACCCTTATGCTCCCCTTAGGGCTATAAGACAGGCAGACAGGAGACAGTTCATACCACGAGTCGCTAAGATGAGTCACTTCATAGCCAACTTTCAGGGTGACACCATCCCATATAAAGATGAAGCACAACACATGTGGAGTTTGAAGATTATCATGGAAAAGGATACCATCGAGCCGGACCGATATCATACGGGACACACATACTTCTACCCCTCATGGTCGGAGGATAACATAGCAAGAATCTTCGAGCCAAGGTTTGATCTAGTAAATAGGGTCATAGATGAAGTTGTAGAAGCAGAGGTGAAGTATAACAAGCTATGCAAAAGAATTTGTGAGTATGAATTTGAGCATATGGAGCAGCATAAAGCCGACATGGAAATGATCAATTAGTGGAAAGAGAGAGCTGCTAAATCCAGCGAAAGGTTGGAATATCTGGAGTATAATCTAATAGAACTGGAAGGGAAAATGAGAAAAAAGGGTCACCAATTTCCATAACACTGAGGGAAACTAAGGAGGACATTTGGCAAGGGCTTTCTTACTGCTGAACTTGCGCGAGCTAGGGGAACTATTCGACAAGAGCATCCAGTATGGAGAGGGTCCTTCTAGGACCAAGTAGATTAGGTTTACTTGCTTTCTTTTTAAAATGTAATAAAGCCAGGTGCCATTAGTAACATTGTCTTATTTATTATCTTTTTGGGTCGTTTATTTTTACATTAATGAAATGAGGCAATTATTGGCACTCAATTTCTCCAAATCTATTTGGTCGGGATGGTGTGGCGGTCCAGTTCCTGAGAACAGCTCCCTTCACCACAGTCTGAATAGTGAGGCCTTCTTCCTCCTTCACCTTAATTATGGCACCACAATCCATGTCCTCATCTTCTAAGAATAAATTCTTCAACCCAGCTAGTGCTTCCTCTTCTGTAGTCCCCTATATTATGTCGGCCTGGTGGAAAGCTTGTTGCAAACGTGGCACTGGCTGCTCAAGAGGGTAATATGGTCCACGCCATGGAGGCGACCAATTCCTGTACTCTTTCCACATGTACTAGTATCCGAGCCCAAAAGTGGTACCATGATTTCTCAGCTGTATTGGCTTGGTGATACCTTGGAGGTTCTTTCCCAACCCTTTGTCGGGTTCATATTCGGACCATGCTAGTATTCTTTCTATCTTGTTACTCCACCACTTATCTTTCTCGACGGCATTGATTCGTTCGATGTGATAATAGGTTTCCCCTCCTAGCCTTCTTCTATGTCCGGCCGGGATAGATTGACTAGTGTAGATTGGGTTACTCCCATCTTTGTGAATGATTACTTCCTGGCAGTTCCATTCAAACTTCACGGCTTGATGTAGTGCGGAAGGCACGGCTCCAGCGGCATGGATCCATGGTCAGCCCAACCGAAGATTATATGAGGCTGGTATGTCAAGCACTTAGAATTCAACATCGAACTAGGTTGGCCCCATCTGCAAGCAAAGGTTGATTTCTCCAATCGTGGCCCTCTGGGATGTATCGAAAGCCTTCACATTCATGCATCCTGCCCGTATCTCGTGGAAACCTTTGTCCAACCTTTTCAGGGTATCTAATGGACAAATATTTAGGCTCGAACCTCTATCAACCAAGACCTTGGCAATGAACTTGTCTTCAAATTGTACCATGATATGTAGTGCTCGATTGTGATTCAAACCTTCGGGCGGTAGCTCATCTTTGTGAAAGATAATCTTATGGCTCTCCAGCACTTGACCGACTATGTTGGCCATTTCTCCACTAGTGATGTTATTAGGTACATAAGCCTCGCTCAGTACTTTCATCAAGGCATTCTTGTGTGCCTCTGAATTTTGCAATAGTGACAGGATTGATATCTGAGCAGGGACTTTGTTTAGATGGTCAACAATAGAGTATTCCTTTGCCTGCACTTTCCTCCACAGGTCATCTGGCCCGGTATCAATGATAGGTTGCATAGTAGTGGCCTCCTTACTCGAACCCCTAGGTGTTCAGGTGTATAGACTCTTCCAGTTCTAGTCATCCCTTGTGCAGCGTCAGATTCCTCTACCTTGGCTTTCCCTTTCCGCCGAGCCTTGGCAACATAATCCCAGGGTATTGCTTTTGAGTTGAATGGGGGTGTGGTTGATACTGTCACAGTAAAAGGTGTGACCACTTCTACTTCAAAGGGAGCGAGGGTGGCTACGAGCAGATCCATTTTCACCTCGAATGGAACTGATGCAGTTACCTCAATATAAATTGGTGCCTGAGTCTGAACCACAATAGGAGTAAGTGTGACTACAACCTTAAAGCCATCACCTTCTCGAATGAGCCCGATCGACCCCTCAGGTTCCCATTCTTTATTTGTTTCTATTATGTGTACACCATCACCTCTATGATCAGGGAGGGGGTTGTTGTGGATATTAGGTGCGGCTTCCTTTGCTTGTATGACCTTGTTGTCAATTAGCGTCTGGATCTTATCGTTCAATGTTCGGCACTCAGCGGTGGTGTGCCCTTTTATACCTGAATAGTATGTACATGCTTTGTTAGTATTGACCCATTGGGATGGATTTTCTAATACCACAGCGGGAACAAGAGTGATGTAACCTGCGGCTTTTAACCTTTCATATGGTTGGTCGATGGGCTCAGCAATGGCGGTGTATTGTATGGGTGGCTTGCGGTCGAAATTGGATCTTGGTCTTGGATAATTTTGGCGAGCTGGTGGTGATTGGAAGTGGGATGACTGGGAATTATAGGTGTGATGGACAGTGGCTGGTTGGGAATATCTGGGAGATGAAGGTTGATTTGTAGGCGGTGATGCTTGGTATGTGAGTAGAGGTGTTTGATATGTGGGTGGAGGTGTTTGATGTGTGGGTGGAGGTGGAGGTGTTTGATAGGTAAGTGGAGATTTTGGACCCTGGGCCACCATTACTACCCCAACGTCCCTCTTTTTTTATATGCCGCCTGATTATAATGCCTCTAAGTTCGTTACCGTCCCGCTCTTGATTCCTTCCTCAATCTTTTCTCTGAGTTTGATGATGTCAGAGAAATTGTGATTTTCAATGACCATCAACATCTAATAGTATTGTGGATCATGTGCCCGGACGAAGAATTTATTCATATGTTCTTCGTCTAAAGAGGGCCTAACCTTGGCTGCTTCCGACCTCCAACGAGTAGCGTACTCACAGAAAGTTTCAATAGGTTTTTCTTGAGATTCTGAATGTAGAAGACGTCCGGTGCATTCTCTATGTTAAACCTGAATCGGTCCATGAAATTCGATGCCATGCTTAGCCAATTGGACCATTTCTTGGGATTTTGACTGATATACCAAGACAAAGCATCCCCAGTAAGGCTCCTCATAAAGATCTTCATCCGGATCTTTTCATCTTTCCTAACCCCGACAAGCTTGACACAATAGGTCCTTAGATAAACCCTAGGATCACCTGTACCATTGAACATTTCGAACTTGGGAGGTTTGTACCCTTCTGGCAGTTCGACATCCGGCTGTATACACAGACCTTCATAGTTCAAACCCTCTATTCCTCTGTCGCCTTCAACACTTTGAACTCGGCTTGTCAACTTCTTGAGTTCTTCAGCCATGTTCTTAATGAGCAGGTCCTTCTCAGAGGATTCCGGTGCACAGGAGATTGGTTGGGTAGAATGAGGTATAGTTTTCACACATATGGGGTTGCTTTGATGGGTGCCAGTAACTTGGGTGTAATGATGGTCATTGGTGGTGTTTTGTGGATCGGGAATAGGTTGTGTATTTTGGGAAGTGTGGTAAGTGGTGGTTGGTGGGTACTAAATTGGTTGATGATGATGTTGTGGTGGAGTTGGTATTGGCAGTAGATTGATATTTTGGGGTAGGGTTGCGTATTGATTTGGTGTGGTAAGATTTTATGGCTGCTGGTTTTGTAATTCTGAGGAGGTGTTGGGTGCTTTGTGTTTTGTTGGTGGATATAGGGGACATTGAGGGTAAGTGACAGGTTTGCCAAGTTGCGGACCTTCTCAAGTTCTCCTTACAGTTCTAGTATCTTTTGTTCCAGTCTCAAAACCAGGTCATTCGGGGCCGGAGTACTACGACCATCTGAAGTCTTTACATTCTCAACATTTTCCTTTTGGATTCCACTTAAGTCGTCCATCTTTGATTTTCCTTTGCCTTTTGTGTTACTTGGAGGAGGAGGAGGTGGAGGGCCTCTAGATCTGGTATGATATGTTGACGAGGCCAGTATGAGTGAACTAGTCAAAGGGGATGGGAATAATAAAAAATAAAGAAAAATAAAAGGTAACAAGTCAGTGAGGATTCTGAAACGTTTGCAATATTTAAACACATACTGCAGAATGTAAACTCGTGTCCTATTTGGGGGAACCTCGTTGTGTCCGAGGTAGGCCTAGCAACAAATAAACTTGGAGAACTTTTAATGCCAATAAATGCTTCATTTCATAATATACAAATAGTCGAATCCCAAAACGACACTAAGATAATAATAAACTAAGTCACTATTGGCACTTGTCCTTATTACATTTTAGGAAAAGCAAGTAAATCTAGCCTATTTGGTCCCAGAAGGACCTTCCCCAGATTTGATCTTCCGGACTCCATCTTATAGATCCCCCAGCTCGCGCAGTCCCAACAGCAAATAGGCTCTGGCCAGATGTCCTCCTTCAACTCCATCAGCATTCTGGCAATTTTCAATCCTCTTTATGACTTTGCCTTCCAGCTACACTATTCCTTGCTCCAGTTATTCCAGTTTTCTGTTTGAAGTGACTTCCATTTCTTTCCACTCCTCGATCAACCTCACATTGCTCTCATGTATTTCCTGATGCTCATTCTTAGAGTCGTGGACCCTCTTGCGTAGCCTATTGTATTTGACTTGAGCTTCAGCTTCTTCATCTATGATTTTGTTCCCTCGACCGGTCTCTGGTGTCACCATTCCTTTCAGATTATCTTCCAACCATGCCAGGTAAAGAGGCTCGCACCCTGCATGATACCTGTCTGGCTCAACGGTGCTTTTCTCCACAATGATTTTGCAGTGCCATATGTGCTGAGCTTGACACTTGTAAGGGACGTCGTCATCTTGAAAGTCTTCCCTGAAGTGACTCATCTTGACAACCCTTGGTACAACCTATTTTCTACCTGCTTGCCTCATAACTCGCATAAGGACATATGGTATATTCCTCTCAACCCGATCAATACCAACTGTAGAGCATCCCTGAACCTAATAATAAACTCGTCTGTTGGGAACCATTCAAACATCCACTGCACCTATTCCTCGGTCAGATTGTCAAAGAACTCTACCCATTCTCTAGCGCTCTTCGACTGAGCAAATCTGTCTGGAATGTAAGTCATCTTCTTAGTGTGATGGAAGGCAATATGGTCGTTCCAAGCCCTTCGCAGAAATTCTTGATAATAGCGACCCTTTTGGAAATGCTCCAGCAACCATAACTGCAGCAACAAATTACAACTCTCGAAATGCTTGATCCCTCTTTGACAGCGCTCCAGAGCCCTATAGATGTCGGCTATGATCATGGGGACTATGGTATATGTCTATCCATTAATCCCTTCCATCAGAGTCTTGGCGACCATAGCCAACCTAGTGTGGATTCTTCCGTTTTTCATTGGGAACACTATCAGGCCTAGAAAGTACACTATCATTGAAAATACTCTGCGGTGGATGTGACCTAGAGAAGTGAGAGAGATCTTATCATAGTAAGTGAGGAAAGACAAACAATGGCCATACCTCTCATACAGGTATTGGAAAGGTATGTAGGAGTCCTTTAAGCACACTAGGTCGACATTCTTCTTCAGCCCCATCATCTTCAAAAATCCCCTTTCCGTGCGATTTTCTGGTACCAATAGCCCAGGACTATCCCAAGTCAATCCTGCAAGCCCTCCTATTTCCTCTAAAAGTGGTGTCATTTCTATGTCACCGAAACGAAACACAGCTCTTTCACTATCCCAGAATAAAGTGGCAGCTTCGATCAATTTGTTGTTTGGCTCAATATCTAGCAAGGAAGGTAGGTTACCCAGGTACTTTTTCACGTATTTCTTGTCGCTTGAGGAAAGGTCCTCCTACCAATCTAACAGCAATGGTGGGATATTTCTAACCATACCAAATCAGGGGACCTTGTGCCTTATTTTCTGCAAAATAAAAAGGGTTAGACCTTACCCCCACCGGACTCGACTATTTATACATTCATGATCAACATATCGACATTTAGTTCTCCAAGTTAATGCACAGAACGTGGTTGTGTCAGTTGGGATTATGGAAAACCCGATGGACTTTGGATAAGGCTTATCTTAAAGGATCGCTATGTGGATAACATAACTGATCCGACTAGATTTGACCATGATGCATGCATAATTTTCATCAGAGTAAGCTTACTATGGGGTTTTAAACTGGTACCCTCAAGCGGACAAATCAAGGGGGAAGGCACAGAACTGTCGACTACACCGCTGATCGATTAGTTTTACCGCAAATAAGCCTTTCCGAATTTAAGGGTAGTAAATAGGAAGAGCGCAACCACTCATTAAAGTGCTTCTATGGGATTTGATTTGCACAAGTGGAATATGATATGGAGCATGATTTATGCAGTAGTTAATAACATGTAGTCAAGTATTTTCACGTAGGAAAATAAATACAACATTTAAATATTTGAAAGACAGTTACAGGGAAAAAGAAAACAAAGAGACAAGTCAGTTTCAGGGATAAAGAACCATAAACGCTTAAAAATGGACAGTTAAATTCAAATAAGGGAGAAAGGTACGGGATAAAGCATGCTTGGACTAAATTTGTAAAAGACAAGTTGGTTATGGTAAGAGCCTAAAGGTATCCCCAACAGAGTAGCCATGCTGTCGCGCCCCCTTTTTTCCCTCCACGGAGAGAGGTCCGGGTTTCAACATTCATGGGGGTAATAACTCATTTCCTTTTTAGGAATTAGGTATTTGAAGAGTCGCCATCTAACGAGTTATGGTGTGTTAAGGCACCTAGAGTGATTAACTCTTGGATTGGTTCGCATTACCAGAGATTAGGGTAAGGGCTTGAAATAACCTCGAGGGGAAAGTGTTAGGCACCCCTCTTGGTCCACAACGGTGGGTCCCTGCTGAACTTATATTCACAAATTAGTCCATTATAAATAAACAGTTGAATCAAATAGGTTGGATAACTCAGGTAACAAGATAAAAATTTTGAACAAGTTGTATAAAACAAAGGTTTTAAACAGAAAAGGAATTTTGGAAAAGGAGGAGTCCTAAGTTGGTTAGCCTATAGGATTACCCCACACAATGTCCGATAAATACTCCTCAATGAGGGGTTACACGTGACATTAGCGCGTAGTCATCATATCTCATATCTACCCTTCCCATTCCCTTAATGGTCATTCAAAGCGAGTGTTGGTCAACGATCTCTATTGCGTATTGTTACTCGTCCCTTCTTAATGGTCCCAAAGGGATTTAGGACCTCTACTTATAGGTGGTTCTAGACAGACCCCTAAGGTTGTAAAGGTAAAAATACTAAAGCGACAAACAATAACACATAGGACTCTTAGCAAAGAAGAACAGGAAGGAGAAAATAAGAGGCTCAGTTTACCTTAACAAGTAAGGCATGTGAATAGCACGACTCAAATACAAATAAGGGCCTTTTGTTAAACAGTATCATGTGGCATGATGTCTAAGTGAATGTATAGAAAACATGCAGTTTGTTTTTATAAACCCAGAAGTAATGACCCTACCAGTGGCCTAATAATTTTAAAGCTTGCTTAAACTAGAACAATATTAAGTCACAGAAACAGTTTCATAATTGCAAGTTTTGAAAACGCCCTACAGGCTTGCCTATAAGCGTAATACTGATGACTACCTTTTATGTAGTGAAACAAGGCAGGTTTTGAAACAGACTCTTTAACCCCTATAGGCATGATGTCTAATAGTAGATTAAGGCAGTTTTAAACAACTTGTTTCAAGGAAATATAAACCACTCAATTAAACCAGTTTAGAAGTGAGTTAATCGTTAATCGAATTAGTTTGTTTAAACTTAAACTAATCGAGACATATAGGCAGAAATTCTGGTGTGCTTCCCTATAGGCATGATATCTACTTATTTAATACTAATTTTAAGGACTTTCAGGCATGATGACAAATGAAACAACATGTAAACAGAAGTTATAATAGAAGCTGAATTTGGATTATATCCTATAGGCATGGTATCTACTTGTGAAACTGATTTAAGACCCATTAGACATGATTTCTATTATGGAATCAATTAAGACCTATAGGCATAATTTCTAACGTGGTAAGATAAGCATGAAAAGATGTAAAGTCCTATAGGCATGTTTTCTACTTGGAAAGGCAATCATATCAAAATGTAAAGTCATATAGGCATGGTTGCTACTTATAAAGGCAAACACAACAAATTGTAAAGTCTTATAGGCATGGTTCCTACCCGTATTACCCACAAACATGTAGCTACCCACCATTTCCACTAATTACCCCAATATTCGTTTACAAGTTATTACAGACCATATGAATGAATTACATAAGTAAAGAAGAAAATAAGAAGTTATTCTATAGGGAGCCTACAAATAGGCCCAAGTTTCCAAAGCCTCCAATAGCCTCAAATGCCTCAATTCCATAGACAATATCATAGTCTAGGTGCATCAAAGTTCCCTAAGGATCTCAAGGATCCCGGGCAGTGCTTACACCTAGACTTGGTATCCAAAATTGAATAAGTGCAGTGTGGAAGGGCCATCCTCAGTATGCCAGAGTTCAGAGGGTTCTCAAGAGGATCCCAAGGTAGTACACATACAAGAGGGGGCATAACTTATTGACTTAGGAGTAGAGTGAAAGTGCTTGACACAAATTGAAAGGTTTTAATAGGAAAACAGTATTAAAAGGAAGTTTGTTTGAAACAATTTAGTAAAAACAACAGAGACAGTTTGAAAAGAGAGTGTAATAGTAAACAACAGTCCAAACATAACACCCTTAAGATAGGTTCATACATAACCAAGAGTCACAGAACCAAAGCAGGTTTAGTAGTCACAAATAGGGGTCAAAGGATTTGGAGATACATGGGACACACATAAAAAACAAAGGTCTTAGGAATTGGTACAGACATGCTCAGACATAACTGACCAGACATAGTCACAGAACCAGACATAAAGAACAAACTTACATACATGGGTGATAGGGATTTGGGGATACATGGGGCATATGATGATAAGCACATAACATGCAGAGGTAATTGGTACAGACATGCTCAGAAACAATTGACCAGACATCGAAGGGGTAACATGTTTATACTGACTCTGAGGAAAGGGAATTCATAACATGCTAATCATGTAAACATATCAACTACAAGTTCCATAGCAAAACCATAAATAGAAGCAAACTAGAAACAGGAAGAACTGAAGCAATAAAAGAACCATATTATTGTTGTAACTTGAATTGAAACTAGAACATACCAGTAAAGAAGACATTAAGAAAATTGAAGGAGCACGAGAACACAATGGTTAGCCTTGGCTTACAGCCGGCTAACTTATAATAGTAGCAAGTAGCACAAAAGAGAGCAGAACGTTTAAGTGTGTGTGAGAGAGAGAATTTTGAACCAAGAGTGTTCGTGTGTTTGGTGCTAATAAGAGAGTGTGTATATATAGTTTGAAAGCAGGTAGAAAATAAGGTAAAAATCAAAATTTACCAGTAATTATTGTCACACCTCCTTTTTTTACACCCCGAGAGGGATATTAGAGAGTTTTTTTAATTTAAGTGACATTATTCGAAATGAGATTATTTTATTTAATCAGAGTCGCCACTTGGGATAATTTATTTGGTGTACCAAGTCACCGGTTTATTTTTAATCCCAAATCGAGGAAATTTTGACTTTCCTTATGAAGTCTGCAAACCAGAAATTCTAAGTAAGGAATTCTGTTAACCCGGGAGAAGGTATTAGGCATTTCTGGGTTCCGTGGTTCTAGCACGGTCGTTTAGCAATTTATACTTGGCTTAAATTATTTAACTACTCATTTTTAGGACCTATGTGCATTTACCTTTTTACCGCTTTTAATCACTTGATTTATTCGTAATTAAAGAATTGAGTTACGCGTACGTATACTCTTTTCTTTTGGCGCGTCAAAAATCATGTCACGCGAACGTATCCACTTAACGCTTTGTTTATTTTATTAAGAAAAGTTTGGTTGAAGTTGCGCGAACGCATCCCTCGAGTCATTTTTTAGAATTAAATTTGCAATTATTTTACGCGAACGTATACACAATCACAACACTAGTCTAAATCGAGCCTAAAGCAAACTACGAGTATTTGATTAAGGCGTAATTTTGAAGTGCACCTAAAGGTGTGATTAAATCACTAAACTATTCTAACGTCATGTATCTAGGTGTGTAGGTACAATACCACATGAGATACTTATTTAAAATAAGTGTGGCAACTTTATTTATTAAATGCCAAACATGCCCAGATTTTGAAGTTTGGGGCCTGACAAAGGTTGAGTCCAAATGAACTCTAACCCACGACGTATATTGTCTATTTATTCAAACAGATAAATTAATTCTAAAAGAACTTGGGCCTGACTTAATTCAGATGAATTTGGCCCAAATAAATTATTAAGCAATTAATCAATATGAACATGATGGATTCAAGAAAATTTGGGCCTACTAAGTAACTCTGGCCCAATATCCCTTTGTGGACACATAAATAAATTTAATAATGAGTCCAAGTGAACTCTAGTCCAACACATATTTGAAGGAAATTTGAAATTAATATTCTTAATGACAAAATGCAAGATTTTAACTACACTTTTGGTTAATCTTTTGAAACAAAAAAGTAAAAAAAAAAGGTTTTGAATAAATAAAATCTGTTAAATTTTAGACAATCTTCCTACTAATTTGCTTAAGTCTTTATTTTTGAAATGCTGATTTTGAAGCTTATTCATATTTCAAAAATCTTGAAGTGTGAATGATATTGACCAACTCGTTTTTGTTTAGAAAAAATCAGAACACAAATTTATAATCCCAATTGGCTTTGGGCCTGAAAATGTATTATGGTTGTAACTTTGTTATTTTGTAAAAAAAAATCTAATTTTTGACTTTAAGCTAATAATAATCCAGCATTATTTAACTATTAAAAATAATGTGGTAAATTGCTAATCTCTTAAGCTGGTTTAACACAAAAGGAAATGCAGTAAAATTATTACACTTTTTGCTAACTGAATAACCAAACTGCCTATTGCTATTTTAACAGAATTTCTGGAAAATGACTTATGTGATACTACTACATATGAACATACAAATTTTGTAAATGTATGAATCTTTAAGCAGATTCTATAATTTTCAGAACACTTTTGAACTAATATATTTGCCTAAAACATTGTAAACAAATCTACAACATAACAAATAAACAAGTTTCAAACTAACATGGTTCATGCAATATTCAATCTAACTGTACATTTATCAACAAATTTTCATCATGATTCAATTAAAGAATGAAACTTTACACTTTTTGTTAAGAAAAGTACCTTGACAGCAGCAAGAAAACAAACAGAAAGAAAATAGATCTCTGAAAAGTTGAGTGAGAAACAGCAGCAAACCCAAACAGAAAACAAAACCCAGCTTCCAATAACAGAGAAATCCAGAAGATAGTGAGAAAAACCAGTAGGAGTTCTTTGCTAATAGTGAAAGAAAGAGACTCCAAAGTAGTGCAAAATTAGTGTATTTTTTTGGTCTAACATGTATATCCAGCCTTTGTGTATAATAAAAAGAAGGAGTGTATTTATAGAATGAGGAGGTGAAAAGGGATTAGAATTGAGGTACAAAGAATCTGTCAGAATTCCCTATTAATTAGGAAAAATGGCATCTTCTTTACAGAAATGGACAGCTGTCCAATTTCTGGTACCTTCCTTATCTCAAAAAATGGACAAGTGTCCTATTTTCGAATATTTTTTGGATCTTATCCTTTTCCTTTCTCAGCATTGGGACAGTTGTCCCTATTCTAGAAAGTTCTAGCACTTTCTGAATGATTTTTTAGAATTTATGTTTCCAAAATTGACCCTCAAATATCTTGAAATTACCTCAAAACTGAATTGGTTTCGGGCCTGAGTCAGATGACTCTTGGCCTAAAGAGCTTGAGCTCTTAAACTTTAACAAAGCTATGGGCCTATCCATTTAGCCAGACCCAACTTTAACACGAAAATAAATAAATAAATAATAACGAAGCCATGGGCCTGTCTATTTAGCCAGGCCCAAAAATTAACAGCAATAAGCAAGAAATAATAAACAACAATGAAACAGAAAGAAAGAAATGTAACACGTTTTTTTCATTTTTTTAACTCTTTTTTTTCTTTTTCTTGATTAATATGTTTTAATTAATTAATTAACAAATGAAATAACAACTATATAATAATATAAAACTAACATAGTATGATTATACTAAATTTACATTTAACTAAATTCGATTTTAACTAATTAATTAATTATTACGGAAATAACTAAACATAAAACACGTTAAATAAATAACAGAAATAAAAAAAAGACAAAATGCGTAAAAAAATAAATAAATAAACAGAATAAAAATGCGGAAAAAATAATAACAAAAATAAATGCGGAAATTAATGGAAATAAAAAAAATGCGTAAATGACGGAAATAAATAACAAATGCGTAAATAAAATTAAAAAATTAAAAGGGTCTAATCGTGAAAAACCCCTCAAGCCAAGACTCCCATCTTGGATCTAAGATCCTTGATGGAAGATCTTGACCGGAGTATTTTTTAACGGCTAGAAAAATAAAATAAAAAGGGTAAATCTAGGGTTTTGGCCTTTTTGATCCAAGATCTACGGATTTTGGTTGGATTTTTGGGGATTTGGTTGGTAGGATGAGGTAGAGGAGAAGAAGAGGAGAAAATTGAAGTTATTTTGAAGTTTTTTGGAAGTCGGCCGCCGCCGGTGGAGATTTCCAGCGGGCGTCGCCGCCGGTGGAGGAGGGTGGCGGGGGAAAATGGGAGGAGAGAGAAGAGAGAGTTGGGGAGCTCTAGGTTTGGGGAGTTGAGAGAGAAGTGGAAGAATGGGGAGTTTGGAAATGAGGAGGGTTGAGATTTTAGGACACTTTTATATTAAAAACGGGGTGAGTTCCAGACCGTTAGATCTTGTTGGAGATCAATGACAAAGATTAAAAGGGGGAAGATGGATTGGGATCAGATTTTTATGGTTTTGGGCTTGGGGTGTCTTGGGTTAAATTAGGATTGGGCTAGTTTAGGAAGAAATGACCCAATTCGGCCAAAAACCCTTTCTTAAATTGTTTTTTAAAGACTAATTAATTAAAATAAATCCTAAACTAAATCCTAAATTATCCTTATTTGTAAAATTTAACTAATTATCTATTTATTATAATTATAAAAATTACTTGATCCTAAATTAAAAGAGAGAAAATCAATAATCTAAAAATTAAAAGGTAAACAATGTAAAATGAGCAATTTTTTATTTTCAACTTTAATAAAATAAATAATTATCTAATTAATCCTAAAACTATAAAAACAAAAATCTAAATGCAATGCATGATATTTTTGACATTTTCATGATTTTTAATAAAAATTAAACGTGCACAAAAATGCAAACAAATAATAAAAATCCTACAAAATGGCAAATAATTGAAAAAAATATATTTTCTTGGATTTTATAGGAGTATTTCATATAGGGCAAAACTCACGTGCTCACATCTGCTCCTCTTTGCTCGGAGACACGAAGAATTTTCGGGCAAAGATAAAATGAGCAATTATGAGGGATTTTTGCCCGTTTGACACTCCATGAGAAGCATTTTTGAAAAGAGTCTGACCGAACCTTGCTTCAAAGGTTGCTTACATATCCTTGGCTATAAAGGAATCAGGTAAGTGTAGTTCGGGAAGTTTTGGTAGCTGGGACGACCAGGAAGCTGTGATTTAACTGTTGCTGCTACTGCTACTTCTTGCTGAACTCCTTATTACACCAAAAATGGAAAATAAAAAGCTAAACTAGCTAAGCCTGTCAACTACGAGTTACAAGATTCCTATCTATAAATCTCTTGAAGCTTGATCTTGAGTCTTAGCTGGTTCTTACTGTGGACTCTGATCTGAATCTTGATGCTCGTCAACTGTAGGTGCTGGTTCTTTCTTCAGCTTTGGATCAAGGCGAGACATGCAAAGCTTGTGACTTCAATCATATCTTGAGCAGTCCGCATCTTTCTCCGCTTCAACCTTTGAGTTTGCTTCTTGTTGTTTTTTTCTTCTTTTTTTTGTTCTAGATTAAGACTCATTCTTTTGGTCGTCTCGAATCCTGTGCCTCGAGGTAAAACCTGCTCAGACGCCAAAACAAACAAACAAACGAAATTTTCTGCCCCAGTTTCCACTAGGAAAATTTCGTGAGTTATTTGTAACTAAAATCTACATTATTTCTCTATTGAAAGCAATAAAATAAGGATTGTGTGTCTATAGGAGGAAGATATTAGGGAATGGAGCCCTATATCTATAAAAACACAACCAAGGAGTGGGAGACCTGTGTTGGAAAATGTGACTAGGGAGTGGAGTCCCTATGTCTTAAAATCTCAACTTAGAGATTGGAACCCTAATGTTGGCAAAAAGGCGACTAGGGAATGGAGGCCCTATGTCTAAAATCTCAACTCAGGGATTGGAGACCTAATGTTGGCAAAAAGGCGACTAGGGAATGGAGGCCCTATGTCTAAAAATCTCAACTCAGGGATTGGAGCCCTAATGTTGGCAAAAGGTGACTAGGGAATGGAGGCCCTATGTCTAAAATCTCAACTCAGGGATTGGAGCCCTAATGTTGGCAAAAGGCGACTAGGGAATGGAGGCCCTATGTCTAAAATCTCAACTTAAGGATTGGAGCCCTAATGTTGACAAAAAGGCGACTAGGGAATGGAGGCCTTATGTCTAAAATCTCAAATCAGGGATTGGAGCCCTAATATTGGCAAAAGGTGACTAGGGAATGGAGGCCCTATGTGTAAAAATCTCAACTCAGGGATTGGACCCCTAATGTTGGCAAAAGGCGACTAGGGAATTGAGGCCCTATGTCTAAAAATCACAACTCAGGGACTCAAGCCCTAATGTTAGCAAAAGGCGACTAGGGAATGGAGGCCCTATGTCTAAAATCTCAACTCAGGGACTGGAGCCCTAGTGTTGACAAAAAGCGACTAGGGAATGGAGGCCCTATGTCTAAAATCTCAACTCAGGGATTGGAGCCCTAATGTTGGCAAAAGGCGACTAAGTAATGGAGGCCTTATGTCTAAAATCTCAACTCAGAGATTGGAGCCCTAATGTTGGTAAAGCGTAAAAGATTGACGTTGGGGATTCTAAACTACCAGTTTTGTTTGGATTTTCTTCTTTTTCTTTTCTTTTTTCATTTTTCATTTCATTTTTTAATAAAATGCAGGAATGAACTTGGAGGAAACTTCCCTTTTTGGATTGATTATTTGCTGCAAAGCTGTTTCTAGCTCTTGCGCATCTTTTCCTTTTCGGCTGCACTTGCTTCTTGCACGGTTGCTTTGGATTGCACCTATTTCAATTTTTTCAAACAAAGAACAATTGTTAGTTTGAAACGGTTGTCGGTTTTATGGGCTTGATTGCGTTGATCATTTGATCTCGGCCCACTCTTCTGGTGAGAAACTCTGCCACTTGCTGGTTTTCTGAAGATTGATCTCTCTCCTAAAACCGAGGAACGTAACTTTTCTAATTTTCTCGGGACGGTTCAACCGTACGGGGTTTTGGCCCTTTCACTTTATTCTGCCTCTAGGGGCTTTTGACTTTGGATTTCTTTTCATTTTCAATAACTTGATTTCAGAGCATCGGCCATCATGGCCAGTCGGGATCGACTTGATGCACCCGCTGAGGCTGGGTACTTTCTTTGGATTTGGCTTTTATTAAGTAGAACCCTGTAAGACCAATCTTGCCACCTTTTTTTTTGTATTTAGTCTCGGAAAATAGAGTTAAACCGAAATGGATTCAATGAAAAGTAAACAAAGGAAAAGAAAATGAATTTAAGGAGAAGTGTCCCTTTTGGGGAGGAAGGAAGGACTTATCTGGGGTGCATGCAGACTTCAATAGACATGACATGCTTCTTGGACTGGATACTCGATCTGCGCAACTATCAATCTTCTCATAAACCCATAGCGACCCATGTTTAAAAACCGAGAAACCTTGCCAGGACTCTTTCAATACCAATGGTGGTGAGGTGTTCCTTCTTTTCGATCAATGGCGCCCTTTGCGGGTTTTCGTCAATCGACCTCTCTCATTTCTCTTCTCACCATTGCCCTATAGTACTCTTTACGAGTTTTCACTAACAAGACTCTCATTTTCAATTTCTCTGCTCATCATCACCTTACGGTGCCCGTAGGTTTTCACCAATAAGACTCTCTCATTTTATTTCTCTCATCTTGATTGCATCGAATTTAAACAACTGTGTTCTCTGATTTTGAAAACCTTTTGATGATTGATCGGAAGGACTTGAACAAGGTTTGGGCAAAAGAATTCGGATCGAATTACAACTTTGGAACCGTTCAGGTGGGATTTTTGCCAAACCATTATAATATCTACCCCAGTTTCACTTTTGGGGATTTTGGATTTTTATTTTGGTGTGACTGAACCCCAGAGAGAGGCTGCCTATGCATCCTTTCGGAATCAAGTCGAACGTAGTTCAGGGGAAAACATTTTTTTTAACACATCTTCGAGTTCCAAAGAGGGTAATGAAAGAAAGATAACCGGCTCGAAGGGTTAGAAAAGGATTTGAGTGTTTGGGGTAGCGAGAATGAAAGCCTTCGTCACCCCAATCGGACAATACCATTGCCGCAGAAAGACTAAACATAGTACCTTTTGACCGCGTCTGCGTTCACAACTGCTTCGGGGTCATTTCCTTCAATATCTCCCAGGTACAATGCCCCTCTTGGAAATATCTTTCTGATGATGTATGGGCATTTCCAGTTAGGAGAAAATTTTCGTTTTGCTTCCTCATGATGGGGAAGAATACGCCTTAAAATGAGTTGCCCCACTTCAAAATTTCTAGGCCGCACTTTCTTGTTGTAGGCACGGGCCATTCTTTGTTGGTACAACTGCCCGTGGCAGACCGCAGCCATTCGCTTTTCATCGAGCAGGGTTAACTGTTCAGGGTAGGTTTTGACCCACTCACTGTCTTCAATTTCAGCATCAACAATGATCCAAAGAGAATGGATTTCAACTTCTGCGGGAATTACGGCTTCAGTTCCATAAATCAAAAGGTACGAGGTTGCCCCGACTGATGTGCGCACCGTAGTGCGATACCCCAACAATGCAAAAGGCAACTTTTCATGCCACTGCCTGGAACTTTGAATCATCTTTCTCAAAATCTTTTTGATGTTCTTGTTTGATGCTTCGATGACACCATTGGCTTTAGGACGATAGGGAGTAGAGTTCCGATGTTTTATCTTGAATTGTTCACATATCTCCCCCATCAAATGACTATTCAAATTTGCAGTATTATCCGTAATGATAGTTGCAGGAATACCAAAACGACAGATGAGGTTGGAATGCACAAAGTCTACTACAGCTTTCTTGGTGACAGATTTGAGAGTAATCGCTTCAACCCACTTTGTGAAGTAGTAAATAGCGACCAATATGAATCTATGTCCATTTGAAGCTTTCGGCTCAATCGGCCCAATGACGTCCATGCCCCAACTTTCTTTGCTTTTGTTGAACAGGGGGATAATCAGGGTAAGTTGGCAACTTATGAACCACCAAATCAACACTCAGTCCCGGCATGTCATCAAATGACCAAGCAAACACATCTTTGAACTCAAACAAAAGTTGGACCAAAGCATCCCTAGTTCTTTCATCTGGGTGAATGCTTATCATGGTCTCTTGGACCTCTTTTGAATTACCCAAATTTATCGGCTCAGTATCATTTAAGTTCGGCTTAGGTTTATTCTCAAATTGCTCTAATTCTCGATTTATTTCCCTAAAAGCCTTTTCTTCATCATATTCTGGTTCTTGGTTCATTATTTCACAGTTAGACAACGTGTTTGGATCTGAGCATGAAGTCCGCAAGCATGTCATATTATTTAAAGCCGTATTATTAGAACTGAAAAGAAGAAAAAGTAACAAAATCAGAAAGAATAGAGAGATGAACAATGAAATATTGATTCCATTTCATTGAATTTGAAGATAACAGGGTTTACATTGGAAATTAAAGACAGAAAACTAAAGAAAACATCCGAGTTACACTCTGGAATAACTCGTGATGCAGAGAAAGTGGCAGGACTAATGCTGTATTCTGGGTCGGGCCTAAATGGGCCAAATGAGCCGGGCTTAACGGGCCTGGTCTTAGCGGGCCTGGGCTCTGGCGGTCCCGGGCCTCACGGTCCCGGGCTTCGTGGGCTCAACGGGTGGAACCAGCCCGTGACGGGCCTAAGCCCAAATGGTCCTAGGCTAAACGGGCCGGGCTCGTGGGCTTAGCGGACCTAACGGGCTTTTTTATTTCCGGTTTTTTTTAAAAAAAAAAAAATTGTTTAAGGAAATTTCTTGTAAAACATATCATGGCTATATAAAAAATATATATGTAGTATATATGTAGAAAACTAATTATTAAAGTGCTTGACGAAAAAGTAAAATAACAAAACAATAGTAAAACTAAATTGTCGTGCATAATAAATTAATAAGAAAGTACAACATGAAGCATAAATACGTCTAATAATTTTAAAATAACACGAATTGTTGAAAAATCTTAAAGACGAAATTGCGGATAAATAACATCAATACAATACGTTATATGCCTCCTTAAAATGCATGTGGTAGACCCTGAACGAAAATTTAAGAGTCTTCCACAGTTCTTGCACTTTAATATTTGGCCTTCTTCATTTTCTTCAAGCACTTCATAGTAGTGCGAAACAAATAAGCGCACTCTTTCCGAACGAGGCATGATGTAACTTGAAAATTAAGATTGAGACTTGAAGTCTTGAAAATTGGAGATTGAGAGATTGAGAGAAATTTAGATTGAGAAATGAGTATTGAGTATTGAAATGAAGAAGAGGGAGGGGGTATTTATAGTGTTAGAGAAGGTTAGTTTTGTAAATTGAAAAAACAAAACCGGCTATTTGTGCAATATGGCCGTTGGTGGTCATTGAGGGTGGGGCCCTCATTTTGAATTTTGAAAATTCTTGTTTTGTAGTATCCTCCGCAAGTTCCGCCATCATTTCTTCATAAGCTTTATCTATCGCCGGTTGTGATTCCGCAATTCCAAAGTTTCTTCTTTTAGCAGACCAATTTCTGAACAGTACAGATTTTTCCAAGCTCTCCCTCATAGACGCTCTATGATTACCTATTTGAAGTCTTGCTTGACTGAAAGCGCTCTCTGATGCAACAGTTGAAGCTTGAATAGATAAAATATCCCGAGCCATCCTTGCAAGAACCGGAAAATATTTTTCCCTTGCCTTCCACCATTCCAAAAGATCAAAAGTGTCGTCTGGATTCTCCTTTTCAAGTCCCTGCGACAAATAAACTTGAAACTCATTTAGATGTGAAGTTTCATCATAATTATCACCTTGAGAACCCCTGAACTCCGTCCAGGATTTAAGTGTTTTTAAGCCCGCAGCTCTTTTAGACGATTGTGAACTAGACGAAGTAGGGGTTGGAACATTTGGCCTAGCATGCTCTAAGGCAAGTTGATAATCATTATAAATTGTTTGAGCATTAATTTTAATTGAGGCTTTTGCATCTGCAAGTGTAGCAAATTCCTCATTTGAAAGATCTAAAGCCTTATAAATATTTGAGTACCAAAAATGAGGACCTCCTAATTTCATTGTAGGATTTAACATTGCAGCAACACCATAAATAGGAGGGATAGGGAAAAAATATTTTTTAAACTTTTCTTTCATTTCATTTATAGCAAGTTGATAAATTTCTCCACCCTCCGAAAATTCAACAAACAAATCACATAGTGCTGCAATACAAACTAAACAGTTTGAAATAGTAGGATAATATTGCCCAGAAAATGCATTTGTAGCAATTTGAAAATGTTCTAAAAAATCTATAAGAATTTTAACATTCGTCCAAATTTGAGTAGTAAGCATTTCATCATCATCCTCACCACCTACCCGAGCATTAAACGTTGCATTAATTGGGTTTCTATATTCATATGCAACTACTAAACTTTCGTACATACAATTCCATCTAGTCGGGCAAGCTTTAGGAACCTTTCTTTCTCTAAGGCCATATTCATCATATTTTTTAAAATAATCTCTAAGTCTACTTCTACGGTTTGAATAAAAAAGCCAATTAAGAGTCATTCTAACCTTTTCAATTTCTAAATTTAAAATTCGCATACCATCACCGACAATTAAATGATAAATATGACAAATACATCTAACATGGAATATATTCCTAAATGCAGGATTTAGTGTTGTTGTAAGTATGCCTATACAACTAGTGTTACTAGAAGCATTATCCATAGAAATTGCCATTATTTTATCTCTAAAGCAAAAATATCTACAAATATCTGCAACAGTGTTAGCTATAAACTTACCTGTGTGGCGTGAATTAATTATTCTATACGCAATAATGCGTTTTTGCATTGTCCACTCCTCATCTATCCAATGACTTGTAACAGTTAGATAATCACAATCATTACCACTTCTACCAATATCAGTAGTAATAGAAATCCGATTAGTTATAAGAGTAAATAAAGACCGCAAATATTGTTCATATTCATGTTTATATTTATAAATATCGCTCTTAACTGTTGCGCGAGGCCAACCTTTATAAGTAGGATTAAAAACTCTTATAATATAATGCACCCAATTAGGATTAGAAGGAAAAGAATAGGGTAAGCATATAACGGTAACCATCTTTGCTAATTCTTCACGATCTCTATTTGGATCGTAATATAAAATACCTCCGGTCACAGTGTTAATTCCTGGTTGAACTAGATTTGAACCTGTACTAGGGCTATCCGCAGAATCTACACGTGTCCCCTCTAGTTGCGCTTTCATTTGTAAATATCTAACTTTATCTCTAGGGTGTGTTTTTATGTGCCTAGTCAAACTACCCGTGCCGCTACGGTCTCCAGTATATTTATGCACTAGTAATTTCCCACATATTTTATACTTAGCCTTATTTTGTTCTCTTACTTGAGTAAAACAATTCCAAACTAATGATGTTTCTAGGCGTTTAGGAGGTTGTCTATTAAAACTAGAGGTTTCTACAGGTGGGTCGGGCGATACATCAGTTGGGTTATTAAAAGGACTAGTAGGTGTATCTTCTAAATCCGGTTGGATTTCATCTTCGTCCTCATTTTCCTCATCATTTTCAAAGATAGTTTGATTAGGATAAAGAGCATTCATAGTTTCATCATCTAAATTTTCACCTGGTGCAACATTATGGCAAAATTGACTATCGAAAAATTGAAAACAGGGGTTATCACTATCAAGAATAATAGGAGCAGCAGGACGTCTACCAGGTCGGGGAGCCGGTGGAAAGGTAGTAGGTTGGCCACTACTTTCACCAGTTTTAGCTTTTCCCTTACCACCAAACATTTTTATCAAAGATGTCATATTAATTACAATTATGCAAACTAAAACACACAAAAATATATTCTTAAAACTTAAGAGTTGAAATGAGTTTACCGAATTACCGAACAACTTCTTGAAAAATGAAAATCGTTGAAGACTTGAATACTTCAATTCACCAACTTCACAATTTTTCACGAAATTTCAACAATAAAATAAGAAATTATAGTAGAGAGATTGAGAGAGATTGATGAATTGATGAGTAAAAATGAAAGAATGAGGGGGTATTTATAATTGAGAATTGGGAAAAAATATAATTATATAAAGTTTGGGGGCCAAATGACTATTTTTAAAAGTTCCAAACGGTAAAAATTGCAACCCAACGGCTACTTTTTTAATTTTTGACCGTTGCTATTTTTAAAAAAAAAAAAATTTTTTTTTAAAAGTAGCCGTTAGAGGCCTGGTAAGACCGGCCCAGGCCCGCCAGCCGGTTCCGTGCTCGTGGGCTATTTTATGTGACCCTGCCCGCCTCGGGCGTTTTGCACCGTTAAGGAACGGCACACCAGGCCCGGCCCGCCAGGCCCGTTTAGCCCGTTAGGACCGCGGGCCCGGTCCGGTCTTGGTCCCAGCCCGGCCCACCATATAGCATTAGGCAGGACTGGTCTACCGGGACTCCCACCTGATTGGGAATGGAGTAGCCTTCCAATTTTGCAGTTTGGCACTGGGTCCCATGTATAGCACCTCGGCGGTGCTTGAGCCTTCCCCTGGTTGGATCATGTGGGTTTCATACAGCATCTTCCTCATAGCCCCACAGATTTCTTCAATTTATTTGGCCGTGAAGGCCTCATCTTCCTCTTCCTCATTGTATTTAGGCTTGACAAATGTTCTATAAAGATGCGGAATTGGTTGAGGCAAGACCCAACCATTGTTCTTTCTTTCATCCGCCCATTTTCCATCAGCTGAGGTGGGTTAGAAACCTACCCCAAAGAACTTCTCACTAGCAGCCAAAGTGATAGGTTCAACGATCCCTTGCAATGACTTCCTGAGCCCCTTCCTGGGTTTGTAACCAAGCCTGATCATTTCTTTGGCCACCATAACCGATGCATTTGAAAGAAAGGGTTGAGGGCAAGGGTTTCCTTCTTCACATTGGTCCGCGACCACAATCTCGAAAGCCTGATAGACAATATGTTCATTTCCTTCTCTAGCTTTAAGACAAGGGACTGATAGGTCCTGATAAATCGACTGCTCATTTTCCCCGTGAATTACAATTTCCTGATCTTCATGTTCGAACTTTACCATCTGGTGGAGAGTAGAAGGCACAATCCCTGCTGTGTGAATCCACAGCCTTCCCAAGAGGAAATTATAGGAAGTATCCATGTCCAAAACCTGGAAGGTCACTTTGATGTTCACCGGACCGATAGTTAGGATCATATCAATCTCTCCTATTGTATCCCTCTTTATGCCATCAAAGGCACGCACACAGACGTTGTTGGGTTTGATTCTCTCAGTACCGATTTCCATACGCTGCAGAGTTGAGAGTGGGAAAATATCTACCCTAGAACTACCATCTAACATGACCCTTTTCACATAATACCCTTCGCATTTGACTGTCAGGTGAAGGGCTTTGTTGTGTGCGGCCCCTTCCGGGGGCAGATCATTCTTGCTGAAGGAGATTCGGTTGATTGCAAAAAACCTCTCTACCATCCTCACCAACTGTTCTACAGTGGTTTCAACGGGTACATATGTTTCGTTGAGAGTTTTGATCAATACCTTTTGATGTTTAGTGGTGTTCATCAATAGAGATAACAGAGAGACTTGAGCAGGAGGCTTTCAAAGCTGGTCGATTATCTCGTAATCTGCCATTTTCATTTTTTGAAAGAACACCTCTGCTTCTTTAGCACTCACCGGCTTCTTAGGTGGGAAACGCTTTTTCGTGACATTATTCACCTCTTCCAAATTGAAGTACTTCTCGGCCAGGCTATTTTCCTGAACTTCTGCCGATATCTCTTTGCCTTTGTACGTCACTACTGATTTGTTATAGTTCCATGGAACAGCGGTGGGATCTGTCATGGGCCTTTGTGGCGCGCGGCCAATAACCACGGGCTCACTCAGCCTTGGTGGAATTATTGCCCCCCGCATCACGTAGGTCCCCTTGGGCACATACATTTGAGCTCCTTTATTTAGCTCAAACCTCCTAGGAGGACTCAGTGACATCTATTCTTTCTTGCGGCCTCGAGGAATATAGAGAACGACATTTTTGGAGGGTGCTGCCCCAGTTTTAACTTCCACTTTCTTTTCTGTCTTCTGAGGGGTGGTTTTGCTTTTCTTCTCTCCCTTGTCTTATTTTGTGATAGCCTTTGGCTTCTTTTCCACATCAGCTATAGCAATGATGGCTTTTAGAGCTGGATCAAACTCTTTGTCTTCACAAATCATCCCAATAATTTGCCTGTTGTTGTGAGTCGGTAATGGATTGTTGGTTACATTAGGAACGTCCTCGTCCTTTAGCACGATTCTCTTTTGTTTTATCAGGTTCTCCAAAGCCTTCTTCAGGGTCCGACAATCATTTATATCATGCCCTTCTACCCCTGAATGGTAGGCATATCGAGTACCAGCTTTGTAAGCGGGTGATGCTGGATTCTGCCTGGTTTGTGGAACAGGCTGCAAAAAACCCATCTGAATAAGTTTTGGGAACAGGCTGGAATAGGATTCACCGATGGGTTTGAAGTTTGGCCTCTTGGGTGGTTCACGGGCGTGGAAGTTGTTTTGTGGAGGCCGGGGGTTATAGTGAGCTTGGTAAGGAGGTTGATTTCTGGGAAATAGAGCTCTGTTTTGATTAAATTGTTGTTGTGGCCTGACGTAAAGTTGGGCATTCATCACTGTGTATGGTTGAGGAGCCATATCGTAGGCCACATCCTAGTGGAGGTAGTAATGTTTTGGGGTTCTTTCAGAGAAAAGAGGTCTGGGTGGACGAGATTTTCTTGTACTTGAAGTGTCCATTACTGCTTCTTCTTTCTTCTTTTGGTTGGCCACACGTCCAGACCCGCCTTGGATTGCTTGGGAGGTCGCCCTTATAGCAGACTGGCTTAAGATTCGCCCTATTTTCAACCCATTTCAACTATTTCACCTATTTTGATGGCTTCAGCAAATGGCTTACCCATCGTAGACATCATGTTTTTAAAAATAGTCAGCCTCTTGGGCCTGAAGGAAGATCGTGACCATTTCAATTTCGTCCATGGGAGGTTTTACCCTGGAGGCTTGCTTACGCCACTTGACAGCATATTCTCAAAAGCTTTCCGAGGATTTCTTCTTTAGATTTGTCAATGAGTTCCTGTTAGGGGCAATGCCGATATTGTACTAAAACTGCCTGACAAAGTCCCGAGCCAGGTCATCCCAGATATGCCAACGGGATATATCTTGGTCCATATACCATTCGGAAGCAATGCTGACCAAACTCTCTCTAAAGTAGGCCATGAGGAGCTCTTCATTTCCGTCCGCTCCCCACAACTGGTTGCAATATCTTTTGAGGTGGGCGATGGGATCCCCGTGCCCGTCATATTTCTCAAACTTTAGGGTTTTAAATCCCAATGGTAGATACACGTGAGGGAACATACACAAGTCGGCATAGGATACACTTTTTTGTCCACTCAGACCCTGTATGTTTTTTAGACTCTGCTCCATGCTTCTCATCTTTCTGGAAATATCCTCTTGCTCAAGGGGATTTGCAGTTTTCTCTTGCCCTGTGGTGAACTCATACCGGGGAGGCTGTGGGTAAGCAACGGTAGTAAATTGAGTAGGTTCTGGTGGGAAGGATGGTGTTTGGAAGGTGAAGGATGATGGGTCAAAGCTAGTCCTAGGCAGTGTAGGCTGTGTCGTAGCTTAGCAAGGTGGTGCAGTGAATATATTTGAGGCCGCACCTGACATTAACACCTGAAGGCGAGCCTCAGAAGGTGTTCCAACAAAGTGGGTCGAGATGGTAGGATATCCCAATGGGGTATTGGGGTAACTGATTGGGACGTTGGAGGTCCCACTTGCCCTAGGAAAAAGCTCAGGGAACCCAAGGATCACACTTGGTGGTTCTCTTTCATTGGCCCAGGCATCCCACATTTCCATTAGGCGGAGACGAAAAATCTTGTTTTCCTCGGCAGTTGCCGATTCTGATGTTGGGATGCCTGAGATCGGACTATCAACCGCAATAGGAATTGTTGGAAGAGGAATTTCTGACGACATTTCAACGCTTCCTTTCGATCTCGTGAAGTATGGATGTGAAGCCAGACTACCACAAAACCAACCACCTTACTATAGAACCTGAACTTAATAGTAGACAACAAACCGGTCAGTTTGAAGCAAATAACACATAGGTAATTGCACGTTGGGGTGTGATGCACCTATACAATTAAATGTGTTTCTACATGTTTCGCAACGGTTGCATGTTTCATACCGGTTTTGCTTACTTTCCCCCAGGTTTTTTTTCACTTTGGCTTTTTGCCCTTCTATTCTCCTTTTCTGCTCTTTTCTTTCCCCTCTTTTCCTTGCTCTTTTTTCTTCAATTTTCTTTTGATTTTTCTTTGGCTCTCTTTTCTTTCTTTTTGGGCTTTTCTGCCGGTTCCTTCTTTTCACATCCCTCTCTTATTTGAGTTATTTACGAAAAAATGACCGGATCCGATGAGGATTGCCTACGTATCACAACACCGCATGAATCAAATCATCACGTAGTTCAAGAGGTAAATGCGAAAAATAAAAGAACATTTTTTGTGGGTTTTTTCAAATTTTCATTAATATAACCTTATTGAATTACAAAAGACTCGAAACATACTTTTTCTAGGATTTTAAGACTTCAAACAGACTCAGGGCATACTTTTTCTAGGAATTTAAAACAAACTCGAAACATGCTTTTAAAATAAAAATACAGACTCGAAAAAAAAGAAAATACAATCAAGAAAACATTAGTGCCTCCAATCCTGTCCTAGGAACACCAACTGGTCTTGTAGCGGGCCTACGTGCCATGTCATCTTGGAGCTGATAGAGATCCTCCATTATCTGGTGGACAAAGATCATTACAGTGATGAAGAACATGGATCTGGTCATATCCTCACACGCGCTGCATTTCATTGTGACGAAGAAAATGCAATTATAAAAATACATAAAAAATATTTTAACCATATTTTGGCATAAATATAGAAATCAAAATGACTAAATTATCACAACAATAATTTGAGAGATAATTATTGGGGATTTTATGAATAAAAGGGGAGAAAATAAATCTATTTAAATCCTTAAAATTATGAAAAAATTATAAAAATCTTGTGCATGCATATATATATATATATATATATATATATATATATATATATATATATATATATATATATATATATATATATATGCTATTTTGAAGGCATTTATGCATATAAAAAAATATAGAAAAATTGGGTATCAACAAAGGGGTCTATTCTGAACTCCTTTATGTGATTGGGTTCTGTGATCATATGATTTCCTTAATTAACTGAATATTGATTCCTTTACTTTATTTTGTTCTACTCTTAAACTGCTATATATACACTCTTGTTTTACCTCTCAAGACACGAACAATTAGTTAAAAAAATGCACACAAAAATTCTCTCTTCTCTCTCTGCTACTTGTGCTAAGGCTAGACTGTGGAACTCTACTTGCTTTACTTTCTACACTTTGCTTCCTCAACTGGTATGTTCCTACTTCAATTCTGAAACTAAACTCTATGTGCTCCATGTCTGTTAATTCATGTCTCCTTCTTCACTAATTTAATGTCTTATGTATTTAATTGGCCTTCTTGTTTACTGCTTTATTCAGCATGCTTAAGTTATACCCTCTTTTGTTCAAGTGTATAATCAGCATGTCTGGGTATCACTTCTCTTGTTTGATACTTGGCAAGCATGTTTACTTGAGTTCCTGTTTATTTCCCTCAACTAGCATGCTCATGTTAATATCATAAACTCCTAATGTACTTGATTAACACTAAGCGGCATGACTAATTCTGTGTAATAGACCCCTATCCTCAGCATGACTACTCCCATACACTGTCTCTATGTCTTACTACCTATTACTATTATAATTTCGAGCATAATTCCCTTGTTAACACTTTGAAGTAGTAGTTTTGTGTTCTGGATTTCAATCAGTTCCTACTTGTTCTTTGTACTTGCTGGTCTATATGCTTCTCCTCTTATCCATGTTTATGTGTTTCTAATTTGAGCTCTCTATGTCCCCAACCCCTCTGATCCTTGTCTGTAAAGTTGTTTGTCTTCACTTATAATCAAGTAATAAATTGCTATGAATCTGGACACTTTAAGTTGTTTTTTTGTGATTGTGTGTTTTCTCAGAATTTCTTCCAAATCTGTTTTCACTCTTAGCATTTTTTCTAAAACTGTGTCTATTCCTGAAAACCTTTTCATTCTTGAAAGTTTTACTTCAACACTACTTTACTAAGTTCTTCCAAACTATGTCAAGCACTCTCACTTCTACTATTAGATTATCTAAGTTCTACCCCTTTGGTATGTGTACTGCTTAGAAATCCTTGAGATTTCTCTGAACTCTGGCACACCAGGGCTGGCCCTTTCACATGCACACCAACAGTTCTCTATTTTAAGAAAGGGTCTTGGTGTGAGCACTGCCCGGGATCCCTGAGGTCCTTAGGGAACTCTGACACACCAGGACACACCATTGGCTTTGAGACTCTTAGCATTTGAGACTGTTCTGAAGGCCTGACATCCCTGGGTTTACTATTGGGCCTAATTCAGGCTCCCTACAGATAATTTATATTTATTTATGTAAATAGATATTGGGGAAATTAGTAAAAGGGAGGGACATTTATATATCTCTTGTGGGAATCGAGTAGAGGCTCATAAGATCGTTATGACTGCCTACATGCATTACAAACCATGCTCATAGAGTTTTTATGATTATTTGTATGAGTTAGAAGCCATGCCTACCGGATTGTTATGTGCATTAGAAAAACCTATTTATAGGATCGCTATACTATCTGTTCTAAACTGCCATTCTGCATTCACTTACTTGCATTAAAATCTGGTTCTTAGGTCATTTATCAATTATGTCTTAATAATCACGTTCAACAACTGCTCTATGTGCATTAGAGACCAAGTTTCTAGTATTTTTACTGCATTTTCTTAAAACCATGCCTATAGTTTGAACGCGTAAAAAATCAGTTATCACCTAGCCTATAAGGAATATGCTTAAAAATAATATCAATACCTAGACATCATACTCTTAGAGATGAAAGTGTAAAATCAATTCTGTAATGCTTGTGATCATTTTTTTCCAGCACCTAGACAGCATATAGATTCAATAAAAACAAAATTTGTCTGTCAATTACTGATTTAGAATTATGGTCTTTCGTTAATGTGTAGATGACATGTTACTGCTAATCCCCACCTAGGCAAACTTATAGGTAATCAAGGTTTAATAAACTGTGAAACTACTTTGCTTACTGTGACTGCCCAGATTTAATAGGTTCTAAAATTATGTAGGCAACTAAATAGGTCTTCAACACTTTTTCCTTTAAATCAACTTTGCATATTTTTGCTTGTCATGCTCACCTAGATATCCTGTTCTAGTGCTTTTTTCTCATATATCTAAAATCTGTTGTTTGAGACGTGCACTTACTTGCTCTATTTGTGGAGGTAAAATGTGAGCCTTTTAATTATTCTATCATTGGTCCAGTCTTATATGTCTTGTATATCACCTAGAGTTTCTCCTTTTAATTACTGTAGGAGAGTCTAGATCCACCCTAACTAGAAGTCCTAAAATACCTCCGGGACTATATAAAAACGAGGGACGAGTAGTGCACTCATAGGATATATCTCAAGGTTGCTAGAATGCTTTAGGCTATGACCAAAGGGAAGGAATTGGGTAGTAAAGGATATGATGACATGTGCGTTAATGCCACGTGTAACCACTCGATTTGAGGAAGGCTTACCGGGTATTGTACAGATGTGATCTTATAGGCTAACAAACCTAGGACTTCCCTTCCTTCATTTACATATGTATGCTTAGACTACCTATTTGTTAAACTTCTTTTATTTACATATGTGTGCTTAGATTGCCTAAACTTCCTTTATTTACAAATGTATGCTTAAACTTCTTATCTGGTAAATGACTAATTCACATAATTGAGTTCGGTCGGGACCCACCGTTATGGACTGCGAGGGGTGCCTAACACCTTCCCCTCAAGGTTATTTCGAGCCCTTACCCTAATTTCTGGTAATGCGAACTAGTCATATGAGTTAATTGCTCTAGGTGCCCTAACGCACCTTAATCCATTAGGTGGCGACTCTTCAAATTCAAATACCCAATTCCCAAATGGAAACGAGTTGTTCCCAAGGAATGTCGAAACCCGAACTCTGTGATGGAAAAAGGGGGCCCGACATTGTGTAACTACTTTTGTGATTGGAGTAGGTGGCTTTTTACCTTTTGGGAGCGTCTTTCCAACATCTTGATCTTCACCTCCTAAAGGAGTTGTAGACTTTAGCCCAACATTATCTACCAAAGCTTATAAGTTATTCTCAAAAAACTTCCCATGCACTTTCTCCCACCAAGGCACATAATTGGTGGAGAAAGGCTTCTCCACAGGATCTCCCGTTTGGGGAAAAATCGCACGTGACATAGACCGATACAGTGTGCAAATCCTCCAAAATCTGAGTCCTTCATCTAGAGAGGCGTTACGGATATCATTCTTTAAAAAATCAGGGACGTTCTGGTAAAACCCAAATTGACGACCAAACCGATGCGGGCTATATGGCTCAATGACGAATGAGTTACCATACCTCAAAGGGAGGTAATTAAAATGTAAGCTCATGAAGTAATTTGACTCCAACTCTTGAGGGGCATCGTTGTCCACATAATAATAAGGACACGAATTGGTTTAACATTGTCGGTGTCCAAATTATATCCTCCCCATTGTGGATACGTTTCCTTGCATCCTTCTCGCCAAAGTACCTCGCAGCTTCCTCTCCTGAGTATGCCACCATCAAAGGGACAGACGGACCCTTAGCAAGTGGATAGTGGATTTTGAAGTATGTGTAAGCCATCCGTAAATATAATGAATGGGAAAACAAACTTTGACCTGATCAAGTTGGGAAGAACACGAAATCTTATTCAAACCATGATAAATACTCGCCAAAACTAGGACCGCAAGGCTAATCTTTAGCCTGTCAGCCATCATGCTTGCCATCTTAAAAGTCTCAGGACGAATGAAGTTTTCTGCCTTGGGAAACACAAAGGCACATAGCCAAATTGATAAGAATGCTACTACATATGTTTCATCTTTCTTGTCAGACCTCACCCTAAGCTTGGAGATTATAGCTTCTTGATCACTCGACCACCTTGTTGTCTCGGGAATAACTCGGTTAGGATTATGTGTTGACTTTAGGCATGCGGATTTGTTTTCCTTTCGTAGCGGGGAATGTCTATATATTAAAGCTTTTTTATACCAAAACTTTGTCCATTTGCTGAAGGAGACCTTTTTGTTAGGAGCCGTACCTACCATAAGGTGATGAAAGGCAACAAATAAATACTCGCAAGATCAAGAAATAAATCTAATCAGTTTTTTGTCCAAACCGATGAGTTCTCATGTCTCAAGTACCACTTCTTCGTACGGAGAACCCGCAATGGCAGACCCCCAAGGATATGTAAGTCCCAAAGAGAGATAGATAGTTCCCCAGCTAATGTAAGAAGTGTGTTTGTCTTGGGGCACCAAGCCTCACAAAATGCTTGCAAAATGTTCTAGTTACGATCATAAGTGAAAAGTGAGGCATAGACGGCATCGTAAATCTTTGTTGTACTCAGGGTTTGTTGGCTTCCACCAAGTACATCTTCAGCCCATTCACAATATCCTAGAATATGACGATACTCGCCCTCGATCATTATTGTGTTCTTCCAACGTACTTCGCCTTGAATTATGCGACGTCCTAAGTTTGGAAGGGTGCTAACAATGTTAACGTGGCGATAGATTGGCTCTTGGAGAGACCACATCTTGGACAATGGATTAAAAGTCGATTTGTGATCCAAGGTCCAGTTATATACATGAAGGGAGTTCCTTAGAGGAGGCCATGAGGCCGCATACCAGCCAGCTTATGAGGTGTGAACCAAAAGCTTGGTTTGTTCTATGCCATCTTCAGTCTCGATTATGAGATATATCAGTTTGGAGGAAGGTGAGGTATAGTCTCTGAAATTTTCATCTTTTCGTCCTAAAAAAAAAAGAGAAAAAAGGGGGTCATCAAAGTCCAAATCAAGAATATTAGAATGGGTACAAAGGCTTAGATGGATGAAATCTCTCTAGTAGTCAGGCCACATTGAGAGTAATATCTCCGGTAGTCGGACCACATTGAGAGTAATCTCTCCGGTAGTTGGGTCATTTTGAGAGTAATCTCTCGGGTAGTCGGGCCACATTGAGAGAATCTCTCTGCTAGTCGGCCTTTTTGACAGTAATCTCTCCGGTAGTCGGGCCACATTGAGAGTTATCTCTCTGGTAGTCGGGCCACATTGAGAGTAATCTCTTCGGTAGTCGGGTCATTTTGAGAGTAATTTCTCCGGTAGTCTGGCCACATTGAGAGTACTCTCTCTGGTAGTCTAGCCACATTGAGAGTAATCTCTCCGGTAGTCTAGCCACATTGAGAGTAATCTCTCCAATATTCGGACCGAGATGAGTACTCATCCCTTCACACCTTAAAACACCCTTCTTCATGCATGGATCATCTCGTTAAACAAGAATACATCTTTCTTGTTTGACCTACAAAAAAAAAAACAAAGAAGAAAGCACATGAAAAAGAAGAAATTACCTTCACGTTAATGCTTCCGATTTCAGAAAACTAGACTCAAATGGCTTGCAAATACTGCGAATTGATGCTTAGTGAACATGTAAGTATAGGGTTTGTATAGATGATTAAGTTCGGCTATTGCAAAGTAATAATCGATGTGGGACATATTAATTTATGGTGAGATGGCACCATTATCCTTCTCTGAGTGGAATTCAAAAGGGAGTTGAAAATCAAGGTTTACCAAGTTAAGTCCGAATAGATCTTCTATTCCTTAGTTACATGAGAATTGCATGCACGTGTGACTTCTTCCACGTGAGATTCTTATGAAAAGTCTATCATTCAAATTAGAATGCATAAGCTGTTGATGATAGATAATTCTAATTCCAAATCAAGGAGTTAAAAAGTTTGGTGCATATGTATTTTGAGCCCACGTGTTTCGTATACTATAAAATATGCAAATATGCTACTTGAAGTAAGTTTCATGGAGTTTTAGGAGTCTTCATTAATACTTCAACACTTGTCTTCTACGTTTGAGATATTTACTTGACAAGTCTTGAAGTAGAGGCATTTATAGTCATATAAATTTTATTAGAATTAAATTCGTAAAATAATTGGGACTATATTTTAAATTCAAGATATATTAGTTCAAATAAATTTATTGGGCTAATATAATTGGATTAGTTATATAAGTCCAATATATATGGATTAAATAAATAAATCTTAATCGATTGGGCTAGCCCATTTAATTGGGTTAAAGTGATGAGCCCACTTCAATAAGCTCAAGATGTCATCTTCCTAGAGGGCCAGTTTGGCGCCACATGTCAAATGACATGGCACACCAAGTCAAACGGAAGAGCCAATGGGATCATGACACGTGTCAAAATGACAAGGTATGCCAAGTCATATTAAAAGGCCAATGAAACTGCGCCATGTGTGCAAGTGACATGTTCTGGCCAATCAGATGCGGCCATGTCACACTTCAATTTGATTGGTCAGAAAGGTTTATTCTTATCACAACTCCTCCCTTCCACAACTATAAATAGGGGTCTTCATAACCCAGAAAAGACACCAGAAGCATAACAAGAAGCAAGAAAGAGCTCGTGGATCAAAAGCTGCAAATTCCTCTACAAGTTTCAAGCTTCAAGCAACCAAGTTCAAGTCCAAGCAATCAAGTTCAAGCTCAAGAATGAAGAACAAATCAAGTTCAAGCTCAAGAACGAAGAACAAATCAAGGTCAAGTTCAAGCAAACAAGCTCAAGCTCAAGAACAAGATCATCGTTCGTGGCAACAAACATAGATTCAAGATCAAGCTCAAAGGCCCTTGGATTTATTTACTATTGGAAGGAAGAATCAGAAGATTCATAGAGATTGTAAAACTCAAATATTCAAAATAAAATACTACGGTTGTTGTATTTTTTGGTTTTGATTTATTTTCTCGACGCAAATTTATTGTCTGCAATACGATTTTTACTTCTTTTTCGATTTATTTCTATCGTGCCTTTTTTCTTTTCTCTTTTTTTTTTTAAAAAAAAAACTATCTCTCATCTGTTTCTCTTCTTCCTCTTTAGAACTCTTGTTTGTTCACTCAATTATTGTATTTTAGTTTGATATGTACAAAATAAAAAATCTGATAAGTGCCATGTTCCTTTAACATTGCAATTTTTTTATTTCTTTTGACTTTAATTTATTCAAATTTTTACCTAATATTTTTTTAATCTTTTCGTAATTGTCATTTCTAAGTGTTGATCTTATTCCCGTTATACATACTAGTGACTGATCACTTGTCAAATTGACAGTAGTGTTATTAACATGTATTTTTTATTTATGAATGGATTTTTATTTTATATTGATTGATGTAGTTTAGTACATTGAAACCATCATTAAAAATATTTCATCATACGAGATATTTAATTGCTTTGGTTTAACTATAGTTTATATTGATTAATAATTTTAATATGACTTTTATTTTAATGGTTATTATTTTAGTTAAATAAAAAACTTATTATTATCTTTCATAATAAATAATAAAATTATTTCTCTTTTTAAATAATCGTATTTGTAATGAACTTTGGCACTTATTCTTTTTTATAATTTGTTACAAAAATACTTTTTAAAAAGATTAGTCAAACACAAACTATTTATCAACTAGTGGGAAAAGCAGTTCTCAATCACAAATTGTTTCTCCCCAAAAGTACTTCTCTATGACACTTATTTTAATAACGTGCTTTTCAAAATAAGCAATTTTTGACAGCTCGGCCAAACATGCCCTAAGTTAAGCAGATACCTGCTAATCCGTGAACTGAATCCAAGCCATTGACAAGCCTCGAAGACCTTTCAAGCAACAAAAATTGATGGAATTGGACGTAAAAAATCATTTCAATTTCTTGGAGAAGGCTCGTGCTTGGCAGGGCAACCTCCTTCTCAATAACTACGTAAACGTAATGACTTCTCTTTCAATATATACTTACAAATTCTTTGATTATCAGATCCTCGATTTCAAATAGAATCCCTTTAATTTGAAGTAAGACTGCTATTTTGTTTTATTTAGGACCAAGGAACATTTCTTAAGCCGACCGCTATAACTTAGATAAACATGATCTTTAGTATTTAGTTGATCACGTGCTCGAAACTTGAGGCAGCAGATACCATGGACCATGCATAACGCTTGATGTTCATATTTATTTAATAAATTAGTGTTTGGACACACGCATTAATGAACATAACTATAGTAAAAAATGTGTTTCAGAAAAATATTCCGTTGGAAAAATAAGTCTTTAGTCTGAGATGCAAAATAATGTTTCCCGAAAAAAAATGATACAAATAAATGTTTTAATTTAAAAGAAAACCATGTAAGAGACTATAGATGAAGATTTACATAATAGTAAAACTAGTTCACCCAACAATATATATTCAAGGTAAAAGCAATTGAGCTTATACTGCTTTTGAATAAAAGGTGTAACATATTTTAATCCGACTTTCGAGAGAAAATTTTTTGATTTATGTATTTCTAGTTTTGTATATCCATCATCCTTCATTGTTCTTTAATCCCATAAGGCGATCTATTTTAGAAAAAAACAAGAAAGAAAATGATAGTACTGAAATGACCGACCGGTCGTTGTGAGCTTTAGCATTTTGTTCGATGGTTTGAGGTCTTGAGTAGCTTCGTATGATGTGTCACGACTTGCCTATATGATTGGTTTCAATATTTGAGAGGTTCGAGATTGATTTGGAAGAGCAATACTCATTTGAAAGTTTTAAGTTGAAGAGTTGACCAAGGTTTGACTGAGTAAACAACCTTAGATTCGTATTTTTACAGTTCCAGTAAGTTTGTATGGTGATTTTAGACTTAGGCGTATGCCCGAATTTTTATTTGGAGGTTCCTAGGTTGGTTTGGCTCTTTTTAACGAAAGTTGGCAATTTGAAGGTATAGAAATTTCCTAAGTTTGATCGAGAGTTGACTTTGTGGCTATCAGACTCGAATTTTGGTTAAGGGGCTTTTAATAGATCCGTTTTGTCATTTAGACTTGTGTACAAAGTTTGGTCTCATTCCGAGTTAATTTATCGGGAATCGGACGCTTGGTTGTAATTTTGGAAGTTCTTAAGTTTCATTAAGATATTGATGCGTTTTAGTGTTTGATTCGTAGTTTTATATGTTATTTTGATGATCCGAGAGCATGAGTAGGTTCTTATGAGGTTTATGTACTTGTTGGTATGATTGAACAAGGAGAATTTCTAATTAGTTTCGGGTTGTTTTTGCTAACTTGAGTTATATTGGTTCTGGTTTTCTCGCATTTGTGATGAGGACGTCGCAAATGTGACCATCGCATTTGCTAAGTGGTGGTCGCAAGTGCTACTCATGGTTGCTGGGTAGGAACCTCGCATTTGCCAAGATTTCATCGCATTTGCGACTGTCTGGGTGTTTGCTTTTATGAGTTCTGCGTCGCTTTGGCGACTGGTCTCTTGGGGAGGGATTTCGCATTTGCGAAGCATTTATCGCAAATGCGATATCTGCTAGGTCTGTCAGGGGACGCTTTTGCGGGCTTTTGTTCGCTTTTCGGAGGTTGCATTTACGAACCCATGGTCGCAAATACGACATCTGCGACTGGTTATATGTTGTGTATTTCGGGACATAGCCTTATTTTATCATATTTTGAACCCTAGACTCGTGGGAGGCGATTTTTGGAGGGAACTTTCAACATAACTATTGGTAAGTGGTTTTATCTCAATTTTATTATTATAACTTGATTACATATGGATTTTTATATCAAAATCATGTTTGAAAATAATTTTTGGGGATTTTTGACTATGTTTCGAAAAATAAAAAGTTAAGATTTGAGAGTCGATATGGACTCGTATTTGAAAATCAATCACATATTTGGAATCGTGGGATTATGGATAGTCGAGATCTACCCCTCGACTCGGTTTTTGACCGGACGAGCGCGGGATTGACTTTTGATAATTGGATAAAATAACTTTATTAATTGAAATTGATTATTTTTGCATTGGTTGATGTTATCGAGTTGTTTTTTGCTAGATTTGGACCGGTCGAAGCTGATTTCTAAAGGAAAGGCTATTATTGAGTATGAATTTTCCTTGTTTGAGGTAAGTGTCTTGCCTAGCTTTGGTTGAGGGAATATTTTCTACTATTTGATATTGTTTGCTACGTGTGGGGTGATGTATATATGAGGTGACGAGCGTATATACATGTGCCATAGGTATTCATGCTCAGGGTGGATTCTAGCTTACTCTAATGCCTTATTTGGTTGTGTGTTTTACTTCATTCAATGTGTTGTTAAATTAATCGACAACGTGAGTACAATAAACCATGCTAGAGAAATGTTGAGGCTATTGGTACCTTATGTTGAACATGATGAACAAATCTTGAGACTTATGCTATATTTTCTTTGGGGATAGACACATGTAGGCTATGAATACACATCTTGCACTTGATCTTGTAATGTGCCTTAATTGGGACGTGTACACTTTGTGATGCATATGTGATCCTTTGAACGACTACTTGACCTTGAATGTTATACTTGATTTAACCATGATTATGCTTTATTCATACTTTTGTTGTTATCATGTCCTTGTATATATTTTTTTTAATGAATTATGAGAATGTTCCTCTTAATGATAATTTATTATTTTGTATTGTTGTGTAATTGTGTCACGGGTGGATATGATGTGCGGATTGATTTTAAATTCACATGCGGTGACATAAGGGAGGCATTTAATTTGTGATGTACATGAGGCAAGATTAAGGTGGCTAGATGCGTGTGTGGCGGCATATGGGTGGTGTATATTGATGCATACACGGTGAGATAAAGGTGGCTTATACGCGTATAGCAATGTAAGGGGAAATATTTATTGTGATGCTCACTTGGTGAAATAAGGGTGGCATTATGGGGATGTTATGTGATAGTCTGGGGGCATTTTTTATTTATTATGCATGTGTGGTGGTACAACAGGGGCATTCTTGTTGTGATTATGTTTTTTTTTTGTGTCATGCATTGCTACATGATTTATTGCATTATTTCTAACATATTAATCTATGCCTCCATTACTACTTGATGACTTGGTTGCCAAGATGGATTTTACCCAGTGGGGTTATTATCTCATACTTTTGAGTTGTTGCTAGCATATCGGATTGATTAGATGAGGAAATTGTCATCATATATTACTATAATTAATTCTTGAAAACTTCTCTTGAATGTGTTATTTGAAAATTGATACGAAAATAGGATTATAATAGGGCACGGGTTTTTATCGTGCAGGTGTGACATGTGTTGTGCGAGACCCAGGGACAAGAAGCTCTAGGATTCCAAATCAGCAAAGTCAGTTATACCAGCCTCAATAATCCAATCAGTATGGTATAGAAGATCTAATGAAGGCTTTCATAATTAAGATATATGAGAGACTTGAAACTCATAGTACAACCATTTGAAACTTAAAGAGGCATGTAAGACAAATTGCTAATTTTGTTGCCTAAGGGGGCTTGAGGAACTCTTCCTTCTGATGCAGTGTTTTTGAGGAGTGTCAAAGTACTGCAGGACCCTATTGCAAACAGAAGGATGAGTTGACTAAAAAGCAAGTTTGTTAGATCTAGGTTTCAATGATGAAAAATAATATATTCTTATTTGCAGGATCATTCCAGATGCAAAGGAGGATGTGAGCAAGCTTGTCAACAATGAACATTCCAGACGCAAAGGAGGAGGAGAGCAATCCTGTTAGCAATGTACGAAGACAAGAAAAGAATGAGATCATTAAGGAAGAACAATATACTTTGATCCAATCAACTACATGCTCTTTGTTCTACTGTAAACAAGAATTGTAATCTAAGTGTAGTTTACTGTGTAATCAGTAGAGAGAAAAAAGAGAGAGAAACTTTGGCGAGGCATTGTATCACTAATATTATGATTGTACTTAGAACTAAAAGTGAGTTGGTATTTGGATATAACATCAACACAATTGTACGAAGTTATTCAAGGAGCTTTGAAGAGAGAACACCCTTACAGCCCAAGGGGACTGGGGTAGGATTTATATTGAATCTGAACCAGTATATAAATTTTGGGTGTCTTTAATTCCTGCACTTTACTTATAGTTTTAGTTTTATACTGTCTTTACTTTTAGTCGACTATTTAATAAACTAGTCAACTACTTAGATATAAAAAGAAAAATAGAAGAAAAATCGATAATTCACCCACACCCCTCTTGCACTTTCAATTGGTATCAGAGCAAGTCTCACATATTTACTTTTTGCTTAACAGCTAGTGAGAAAAGATCATGTCAAATCAAGTAACTATTGGAGCACTCTTTCCAGAAGGGACATTTCAAGTAAGGCCACCATATTTTAATGGACAATAGTTCTTTTATTAGAAAGTTCGCATGGAAATATATGTGAAGTCATATGATGTCAAAGTATAGCGTGTTATCAAAAAGGGAAACTATCCGCTTCTAGCATCAAAGTATGACAAGAATGTTGAAGGACAACCTGAAGATATAGATGACTATTCTGGGGAGCAAATGGCAGTTATTCAAGTTAATGCTAAGGCGCATAATCTGTTGTATAATGCCATAAGTGAAAAAGAATAAGAGAAAATTTCAAGTTGCATTACAGCGAAGGAAATGAGGGACAAACTAGAGGTTACTTATGAAGGAACAAGCAAAGTGAAAGAAACAACAATAAATCTATTGGTTCACGACTATGAACTCCTTCAGATGAAAGAGGGTGAATCTATTGAAGAAATGCTTGCTTGATTCAGCAAAATCATTGGAGATCTAAAAGCTTTTGGTAGACCATACTCAGTGGTGAACAAGTTCAAAAAATCCTAAGAAGTTTGCCTACTACATAGAAGACAAAATTTATATCACTTGAATCGTAAGACTTGGATAAACTATCATACGATGAACTGCGTGGAGATCTTATAACTTTTGAGAAAACACATCTCAAGAAAATGCGTTAGGAAGAAAAAAAGAAATTGTAGCTTTCAAAGCCACAACTGAAGGCTTTTAGGATGATAATGAAGATGATGCAGAGGCTCTTGAAGAAGAAATTGTCATGGTCTCGAGAAATATGAATGGATTACTGAGAAGAAATTGTCTGTAATAACAATTGTGATATTACAGAAGTGTATCTTATGGACGGACTCAATTATAATCTCCTTAGCATAATCCAACTATGTGATTCTGGATATAAACTCAAATTCAAGAAAATAGGATGTGCCATTAAAGATGAGACAAGTAAAATCATTCTACTAGGAAAAAGGTATGAAATGTTTATATTCAAAACGACATTGAAAACATAGAAGGTTACATTTGTTTATCATCCATTTCTGATGATCCATGGCTGTAGCATAAGAAACTTGATCATGTAAGCATGCATTTGATTGAAAAGCTTTCCAAATATTACCTATTTATTGGTCTTCCCAAACTCAATTTCTCTAGAATCATGTATGTGATGCTTGCCAACTTGGCAAAAAACTAGAAACTCCTTCAAAACCAAAGATATTAGGTCCACAACCAAGCCCTTGCAATTACCGCACATGGATTTATTTGGACCTACTAGAAATGTCAGCATTTGAGGTAAACGGTATGCATTTGTTATTGTTGATGACTACTCACGTTTTACATGGGTGATTTTTCTGTCTCAGAAAGATGAAGCATTGAAAATTTTGAGATTTTCAGCAAAAGAATTGAAAGAAAAAGGGGATATCTCATTTCAACCATTCAAAGCGACCATGGAGGCAAATTTGAAAGCAGATCTTTTTAAAAATATTGCAATGATCAAGGATATACTCACAATTTCTCAACTCCAAGATCACCCCAACATAATGGAGTAGTTGAACGCAAAATAGAACTTTGAAGATATGGCTAGAACAAACACACATTGCCAAATCACTTTTGGGGAGAAGCACAACATGTCATATCCTTAATAGATATTTCATAAGGCCTATTCTTAAGAAGACTCCATATGATCTATGGAAAGGTAAAAGGCCCAATATAAGTTATTTTCATCCGTTTGGAAGAAAATACTTCATTCACAATAATGGTAAGGATAACCTTGAAAATTTTGATCCAAGGAGTGATGAAGGTATTTTTCTTGGATATTCTATTAATAGTCGATCCTTTAGACTTTACAATAAATGTACATTATGTGTAGAAGAATCAATGCATGTTATATTTGATGATAATAACACTATGGCCAAGAAATGAGTCGATATAGGTGATGAAGATACAATTCAAAGTGTATCAAAGTCGAGGGAGACTCAGGAACCATAAAAGTCAACTATCAGTAGTAGCGAACCTACTGAGTCGACTAATGAATCTGTCATTAATCAAACTGAACCACAAAAAGAGTCGACAACTCAAATTGCTGAAACAAGACCAAATGAATGGAGGAGTGAACTGGAATATCCACAAAAGTTTATTATAGGAAATCCAAATGATGGAATGAAAACCAGAGGAGCACTTAAGAAAAAGGAAAACATTGCACTTATCTCTCAAACCGAACCCAAGAAGGTTGATGAAGCCTAAAAGGATTGTACAAAGTATACAAGATGAACTTGATCAATTTGATACAAAACAAGTATGGGAATTAGTGTCTAAGCCAGCAAATACTACAATCGTTGGAACAAAATAGGTATTTAGAAATAAGTTGAAAGAGGATGGAAAAGTAATCAAGAACAAAGCCAGATTAGTGGCCCAAAGCTACTCACAATAGGAAGGAGTTGACTATGATGAAACCTTTGCTCCGATAGCCCGGTTAGACTCAATTTGTATGCTGATTGTATATGCATCCTTTAAAAATTTTAAAACTTTTCAAACGGATTTTAAAAGTGCTTTCCTAAATGGATTTATTGATGAGGAGGTATATGAAAAAAAAAATCTCGTGTTTGAAAACTCACAATTTCCTTACCATGTGTACAAGTTGGCCAAAGCTTTGTATGGACTCAAACAAGCTCGTAAAACTTGATATGAAAGGCTTAGCTCATTTCTAACTGATTATGGATTCATTAGAGGTAAAGTAGATACTATGTTATATATTAAAAGATCCTCTGAAAGTAATCTCATTATTCAAGTTTATGTTGATGATATTATATTTGGTAGTGCTAACTCTCTCATGTGCAAAGAATTTTCTAATCTCATGTAGAGCGAGTTCAAAATGAGTATGATGGGAGAACTCACATTTTTTCTTGGACTCCAAATTCAATAATCAGAAAAGGGCACATTTATCTGTCAGATCAAGTATACAAAGGAATTGATTCAAAATTTTGGCATAAGTAATGCTAAAGTTATTGGTACACCCATGAGCCCTGCAACAAGTCTTGACAAAGATAAGAAGGGAAATCTAGTGGATGAAACTAAATACAATGGGATCTTGCTCTATTTAACGTCTAGTGGACCAGATACTATGTTCAGTGTGTGTAAGTGCGCCAGGTTTTAGTTAACTCATAAGTAATCGCATCTGATAGTAGTAAAGTGAATAATTCACTACCTTGTTGAAACTATTTTTTATGGACTATGGTGTCCACAATCTAACAACTTTAAGCTTGAAGGTTTTTCAGATGCTGATCTTGCATGGGATAAATAAGACAGGAAAAGTTCCCGTGGAACGAGTCAACTACTGTGAAAAACAATAATTTACTGGAACATCAAGAAACAAGGTTCAGTAGCATTGTCAACAATCGAAGCAGAATATAATGCAATTGGATAATATTGTGCTCAATTACTCTGGATGTGTTATCAACTGGGTGACTATGAACTATCTTTTAAACCTAGTCAAATTTTCTGTGACAACTATAGTACTATATGTCTTTCAAAGAACCATGTGAATCATTCTAGAGTTAAGCATATAGATATTAAACATCATTTCATCATAGATCATGTTCATAAAGAAGATATATATTAATGTCTGCTGGCACTATTGATCAATTAATAGATATTTTTACAAAGCCCTTGCTTGAAGATGGATTTTGTGTTCTAAGAGAATTACTTGGCATTATTTCACTTAGTACATATGAGAGATTTTACTTGGCATTACTTGAAGATGGATTTTGTGCTCTATGTGTGTAAGAAGTCATTAATTGTGCGCCTTCGCTTTCCTTTCTTGTTTACATCGGTCACTACTCCCTAGAAAGGAAATCTATCATCATGTCCTTTCACTAATGCCTTTTTTCTATATTCAACCGTCAAATCCCTTCTTTTTAACCCTCTTAATCGCTCAATTTCTTCCTTCATTGGTTCTCTCGCTCATAAACCCTCTTCCTAAACTCTTCAATGGCAAAAAAACTCCAAAAACCCCTCTTCCTCCACTCAAAAAAACACCCATTCCAGGGAGAAACCTTCCTCTCAGCCCCTAGAATTAGATTTAGGTTCATATTACTCTGAAGGCTTTGCCTCTTCTCAAGCAGTGCTCTCTGAAAATACACGTAGCCTAAACCAGAAAGCCCTTGGAAAACGATCCATGGAAGAAACCCGTGAATCTTTCACCTCCAAAGAAATCCAAAGTAGACCTCTTGAGTTCTTTAGAGTATGACATTAACTTCTGGGATACTCCAAATAGAGACACCTTTATTGCCTTCAAAGACAAGCCTATAGCTCATGGCAAGTGATCGATTTGAATGATATTGAAGCCGCAACTGCAAGGTAAAAGAACTTTTTGACTTCCAAGGTTGGTCAAACTTCCTCTCTCTACCGCCTCATAAATTCTATGAACCCCTAGTTAGGATGTTTTATGCTAATCTCCATTCTCTCAAGCTTGATAACTTAAATCTCTAGTTCTAATTACGCACACTGTTCTGGATTGTGTCATGTTTGACTCAATTTTTCAGAGTAAGTGTTTTGGTTTCTCTATGCTTTTCCAAAATACCTGGCCTGATTATTTTTAAATTACCTTTGATCAAGCAAAACGTTGCATAGCTGAGTCTCCCTTTGATTACCTTTCTAACCAGTTAGGCCCCAGTGATGCTAGTTTTGAAATCCGGGTCCTCACACACATTGTAGCAACAACCCTTTTCCCCCGCACTTGTTCATTCTCCACCTTTTATCAATAGGATACTTTTCTTGTTTATTGTCTAGTGACCAAGCATAAAGTCAAACTATCCTCTTGGGTCATAAACTTCATAATTGAAAGTGTTGATGATCCTACTAGTCCTCCATGTGGCATGGTTATCACTTATCTCCTAGAAGCCCACAATATCTCTATTTCCAATTATCCATCTGTCTCTGTCACCAGATCTTACAACTCTAGTGCCTTTGCTAGTATGGGTATGTTTGTGTGAAAGGAACTTGGGTGAAGAACCAAGAAGGACAGATTACGGTAGTTCAGACTAAATCCAAAGCTACAATGTCAGGTTCCCATCTTGGTATGCGTGATCCTGAACTTATGGAGAAATTGACTATTATCGACAACAAGCTGACCATCATCAAAATTTTCTTGTCTCGACTAAATAAACCATTGGGGATATTCATGACATCTCAACGGAGACAGGGTCGGATGTATAAAAGATAAGGGTCAAGATTCTCAAATTAGTATAGAATGCAGTCAAGGCCTTCAATGAAGTGCATGACAGGATCGATGGGGTATTTGTTACAGTGAACGCTAGCTTTGATCATATGAAGGAGGCTATATGCAATAATCTCACTTATTTTCTGCGTCTCTAGTTTGTAAATGGGTAGATGTTTAAAACAATATTTTCTTTCAATTCTTTTTGCTAATTTGGACTAGCTCATTAGTCTTTAACTGTTTTGGTAAAACAATCATTGCACTAGCATAACTATATCTACACTCCTTGTTTATTTGCTTTAAAAAATTTTGATTGCAGTGCTTACTTCTCTTTATATATTGTTATAATACATTCTGTTGTTTCCAAAAAAGGGGAGAAATAAGTTTATAGGTACAAGTATTAGCATTTTTTGTATGACTATCTTGTTGGGGGGGAGAGTCTACTGTTGCGCGTATCTAGCACCGCATGTGCACATATCCTTATGGTTGTCCTATTGAAGAGGAGTCAAATACAACATGAAAAGAGTCGACTAAATAGGGAAGTAAACTGCTTTTATATGTTATTTTGTTATCATCAAAAAGGAAAAGATTAATATATCTAGGTTTTGATGATGTAAAATAACATATCCTTGTTTGCAGGATAATTCCAGACGCAAAGGAGGAGGAAGCCTGTCAACAATGATCATTCCAGACACAAAGGAGGATGCGAGCAAACCTGTCAACAATGTACGAAGATAAGAAAGGAAGGAGTAAGAGAAAGGACGAATGCAAAAGATTTGTCAACAAGAACAATAAAGGAAAGTACAAGGTTAAAGAGATTTGTAAAAGATACGACAACTCAGATGACAGAGAACAAAGAAGGAAGGACCAAGATTTAAGGAGATCTAGGTTGCTGAAATTACGCCTGCTCAGATTTCCAAAGATATGCATTGCAAAGGAAAGTTATCAATCCCTTAGATCAAGTAACAATCTAAGGATCGGAAATCAAGGACTTACACTCAAAATGGAAAGACCGACAATCAAGATTCCAACTAAGGAAGCTCCGAAATTATTCTTGGAATGAATCATAACTTATTCAACTCCAAGGATCAATTCCCTTGGGATCGCAAACCTCTCAACGATCTACTGAAATCAGTCAAACCAAAGTTCAAGTATATATTGGAGATCATTAAGAAAGAACGATATGCTTTGATCCAACCAACTCTATGCTCTTTGTTCTACTCTAAACAAGCATTGTAATCTAAGTGTAGTTTACTGTGTAACCAATAGAGAGAAGAAAGAGAGTAAAACTTTAGTGAGGCATTGCCTCACAAATATTACGAATGTACATAGAACCAAAAGTGAGTTGGTGTTCGAAGATAACATCAACACAATTGTACAAAATTATTCAAGGAGCTTTGAAGAGAGAACACTCTTACAGCCCAAAGGGACTAGAGTAGGATTCACATTGAATCCGAACTAATATAAAATTCTGGGTATCTTTAATTCCTGCACTTTACTTCGGTCCTTAGTTTTATCCTGCCTTTACTTTCAGTCGACTATTTGATAAACTAGTCAACTACTTAGATAATCGATAGTTCACCCCCCCTCTTGTACTTTCAAAGTTGAGACTGTAGAGGAGCAGAAAAGTAATGAGAATTGAGGGGGTGAAGTGAGGGAAGAGAAAGAGGATGGTTTCAAGAAGAAGAATAAATATGAAGTCCCGACAAGGAAGAAGAAAGACAAACAAAAAAGTAATAAAGAGACTGAAGAAAGCAAATATACACATGCTTTACCTTTCCCTTATAAACAAAGCAGAGAGAGAAGTTGGATAAGCAATTTGGACATTTTCTAGAAGTGCTTAAGAAGATGCATGATAATCTCCCTTTCATGGAGGTTATCTCTCAAATACCAGCATATACCAAGTTTCTAAAGGAGATATTGTCAAATAAGCGAAAAATAGATGAGGCATTGGTGGTTATGCTCAATGCTCACTGCAATGCCATTATGCAAAATAATCTCTCTTAGAAATGTGGAGATCCAAAGAGTTTTACTATACCTTATTCTCTAGGAAGTACTAAATTTGAAAAATAATTATGTGATTTAGATGTTTTTGTTAATGTTATGCCCTTGTTTATTGTTAGGAAGCTGGAGAGAGAAATTAGAGCAATCAAATCTATACCTATGAATTTACAGCTCACGGATCAGACCATAATAATACCTAAAGGAATAGTGAAAGATGTACCAGTTTGGATAGACATATTTTTATTTTCCATGGATTTTATTATGGTGGACATGGAGAAAAATAAAGAGGTCCCTTTGATAGGGAGACCCTTCTTAGAAACTGGTAGAGCGGTACTGGATATTCATGAAGGAGCGCTCATGCTAAGAGTGAGTGAAGAAACAGTTATGTTCAAGGTGAAGAAATTAATGAGGGCATCAAGAGCGGTACTAGAAGAAGTTAGAGAAGAGAGTCTCGGCATGGTTGTGTGCAGTGGGTCAGGCATGCAGGTAGACCACGACACTCTTTCAGACCCAGACTAGACAATTCAGGGAAATTTCCTTTACCTCTTGCTTTTTACTTGTGTATTATAAGGACATGCCACAATTTAAAATATGCGGTACGAGATGTAAATAAGTGTATATGTATGGTTTTTGTAACAACCCGACCGGTCGTTATGCTTTTTAGAACTTTGTTCCCCTAAATAAGACTCCCCGAGTGTACTTTTACTATTTTATGACTTGCGGGGATGGTTAGTTTGGAATTTGGAAAGGTTCGGGTTGAAATCGGAACACTTAGTTTCTTAAGGTTGGCAAAAGCGCTAAGTTTTACTTTGGTCAACATTTTGAGTAAACGACCTCAGAATTAGGATTTGACGGTTCCAATTAGTTTGTATGATAATGATTTCAGACTTGGGCATTTATTCGGATCGGGTTTTAGGTGACCTGGGAGCGTTGCGACGCCTAATGGTGAAAGTTGGCTCTTTGAAGGTTTTAAAGTTCTTTAAATTTGGTTTGGAGTAGGTTTTGGTGTTATCGAGGTCCAATTGGGATTCCGAGATTGGGAATAGTTCCGTATGGTGATTTAAGACTTGAACGCAAAATTGGTTTCATTCAGAGTATTCTAAGTATCATTCGGCACGTTCGGAGCTATTTGAAAACTTGAAGTTCATATTTTGATTCAATTTGGTTTTAGGATGTGATTCTTAGTTTCATTGTTGTTTTACGCATTTCGAGAGTTTGAGCAGGTCCTTATTATGTTTATGGACTTTTTGGTGCATTTGGAAGCAGTCCCGATTGGCTCGGGTGGGTTTCGGACAGCCTGGAGCAATGTTGGAAAAACCAAAAATTCCAGTTCTAGTTTCCTTCTATGCGAATGCGGAAGGACTCACACGTTTGTGATGAAGCAATCGGGCTGGGGGAAACTTTGTGCTTCGCGTTCGCGGGAAGGGGTACGCGTTCATCAAGAGTAAGGCGAGTTAGGTGGGGGTGACACCATTTTCTCTCCACGTTCGCGAAGGTGCCCTCGCGCTCGCGCAGGGCAGGGCTGGTAAGCCTCCGCGTTCGCGAGACCCTGGTCATGTTCGCGTAGGCCAAGCTTTTCTGGGCCTGAGCCATTTGCCTTCGCGAACACAAGGACTGTTCCGCGTTCGCAAAGAAGGGGGCAGCTGGGCAGTGTGTTTTAAATCTGGACTTAAGCCATTTTTGGGTTCATTTACTACACCCTTGGGCAATTTTGGATCTTCAAAGAGGGGGATTTCAACTTAGCTTTTGAAGGTAAGGAATTTTCTACCTAATGTGAGTTTCATACATAGATTATGGGTATATTTTAGCATGTAAATTTATGGAAATCATGGGTTTAGATGAAAAATCTAGGTTTTGATAAAAATGGGATTAACCACAAAAATAATTATGGAATGTGGTAAAAATTATATATTTGAGTTCGTAAGGCTATGGGTAACATTTATCTTCAAAAGTTTCCGGAATCCGGGTACGTGGGCTAGGGGGTGAATTTTAGGAATTCTTCAGTTGGGATAGGGTAATCACTTTAATAGTTAGGCTATGAACTTTTGATCATGTATTGATTATTTTATATAATATTTGACTAGTTTTGAGTCGTTTGGCACCGAGTTAAGGGTTTAAAGCACATTTGTGGACCGACAAATAAGCTTTGAGACGAGGTAAGTGTGATGACCCAAAATGTCATCTTTAAATTAAATAACCATCTCAGTATTTATGACCTTGAAAAACGGTATCAATAATTCCTCGACTTGCATTTCCAGAAGGATTTTATATGAAAATGGATTAAATTGTGAATTAGAGCTTTAAAACTCAACTGAATTGACTTCGGTTAATATTTTGAGAAAACAAACCCGGATACAAGTTTTGACCATTCCGGTAGTTCTATATAGTGATTTAGGACTTGGTCATATGTCCGAAATTAAATTCGGAGATCCATAGATCAAATTTTCGGCAATTAACGGAATCTAGAAATCTAAGGCTAAAGATTTCTTAAGTTTGACCGGAGATTTGACTTTTGAGCAAACGACCCCGGATTAGATTTTTGATAATTCCAATAGCTTTGTATGGTGATATTTGGCCTTAGGCGCATGTTTGGATTTGGAAGTCTGTAGGATAATTTGGCGCATTTTGGCAAAAGTTGGAAAATAGAAGATTTTTGGAAAGTTTGACCTAGGGTTGACTTTTTGATATCGGGGTCGGAATCTAGTTCTGAAATTTTTTATAGCTTCATTATGTCATTTATGATTTGTGTGCAAAATTTGAGGTCAATCGGACTTGATTTGATAGGTTTCGGCATCGAATATAGAAGTTGGAAGTTCTTAGTTTCATTAAGCTTGAATTGGGGTGTGATTCACGGTTTTAGCATTATTTGATGTAATTTGAGGCATCGACTAAGTTTTTGTCATATTATGGGACTTGTTAGTATATTTTGTTGGGGTCCCATGAGGCTCGAATAAATTTTGGAAGAGCTTTTGGAAGATTTTGGCGTTTTGAGCATAAGCATGTAATGATCCAAAGGTCCATTTTCAGTTATAGAGATAGAAATTTGATTTTGAGACTTTCGGGATTTTGATAATGAATTATAGGAGTGATTTGGAAAGTTTGGTCTAATTTCATCAAGTCGCAATTCGATTTTTAACGTGAAACATGAGTTAATTGTTTAACGAGCGAAATGAGAATCTCACTAAGGAAATAAGCTCTGAATTGAGTTTCGATTGAAGGACTATGTTCGTATTATTATTTGTGACTCATAAGAACAAGAATCATCAAAATCCAAGTTCGTATGATTGGGTTAGAGCCTTTTTATTGAAATTAAAGACTGGTGGTGCAACAGAACCGGTGTGCACCTTTAGCGACCCGATTTGATCACTTTTACCGACGAGAATTGACTTTTAGCGACCATCATTGGGTTTTTAATGTTGTTTCTATTTTTAGCTCATTTTGATGTTTTTTGGTGAAAGAACATGGCTTGGGATGATTTTTGAGCAAGAAATCATGGGAAATCTTGAGGTAAGTCACTTGGGATCATTTCTACTCCATAATATTGAATTATCATCGAATGATCCGACTAGATTACATGTTTTTGAGGTGTAAATTGGGGATTTAGATCTAGGAATTTGAAAATAAGATTTGAAGATTTGGAGGCCGGATTGTTATCGGAATTTAGTAATTTTGGTATGGTTGGACTCGTGGCTGAATGGGTTGTCGGATTTTGTGAGTTTCGTCGGATTCCGAGACGTGGGCCCCATGGGCGATTTTGAGTTAAATTTCAGATTTTGTTGGAAAATTAGTATTTTCATATTAATTCCTATAATTAGTATTGACTGAATTGAATTAACTGTGGCTAGATTCGGGTCGATTGGAGGCCGTTTCGAGGGGTAAAGTCATTTCAGAGTAGGATTTTTGCTCGGATTAAGGTAAGTAACGGTTATAAATCTGGTCCTGAGAGTATGAAACCCCGAACATTGTGTCGTATGACTATTTTGGAGGTGACGCACATGCTAGGTGACGAGCGTGTGGGCGTGCATCGTAGGGATTGTGACTTGGTTCGTCCCGCAAAACTGTGGAATTAATTGGCCTACTGTTTAATACATGTTCCCTCTATTTTCATAGAAATTGACTGTACTTCATGTTAGAAATCATGTTTAGGCCTTATGTGATCACTGTTGAGACCTGCGAGGTTGTGTACTTACTTAATTAGCTGCTAATTGTTGTTTTGTACTCAGTCATAGCTTTTCTTGCTTATTATGCCTCCGTCTGTTATTGTTCATTGTTGATACATGACATTACCTCTGTTTGGGCTGTTTATATGATTTTTGAGAGCCCGAAAAACTGGAGAGATTGATGACTGAGTGAGGACGAGGGCCTAATCTGTGAGGATATTTATGGGATCGAGTTGTACGCCGTAGCATGTTGTTACTGATTTATGACTGAGTGAGGCCAAGGCGCTGATATGTGAGGATATTTATGGGATCGGGCTGCATGCCGCAACATGTTATTACTGATTTATGATTGAGTGAGGCTGAGGGCCTGAGTGATTTATGCCACGAGGTGGCTTGTTATAGTGCTTGGGCTGAAGGAGCCCCTCCGAAGTCTATACACCCCCACTGAGCGCAGGTACCTACTGAGTGCGAGTGCCGAGTACCGAGTGCTGAGCGACTGGGAGGAATGAGTGAGTGTGAGGAATGAGTGATTTTGAGGTTGGAGTGAATGGGAGGACAGAGTGACTGTTATTTTGAGAAAATACATTTACTCCATTAATGTTGCATCGCAGATGTCATATCACTGTTTTAAAAATTATTGGAAGATATTATTTACTGCTCAGTCAAATTTGATATCTGGTTTATTGAGTACGTACTGGTATGACTTAAACTATTAAATTGAAAGTAAGACTACTCTTATTTGAAAGTTATTGAGATAATTGTATTTGCATAGCTCATCACTACTTCTCAGTCCCTTATTTATTTATGTTACATACTGACTTGGTGAACTCACATTACCCTTTGTACCTCGTGTACAGATCTAGACACTTCTGGTCATGGCAGTTGCTGATTGAGGAGTCAGACTCAGGAGACTATTGAGGTAGCTGCATGGCGTTCGCTGACCTTGACTCTCCTTTCCTTTCATGTTGTACTGTTCTATATTTCCAGACAGTGTGTTATCAGTCGGATGTTGTTATCATTTAGATGCTCATGCACTCAGTGACACCGGGTTTTGGGAATGGATTGTTTAGTACTTTTAGAGTTATATTTCTATTCTTAAAAGTTTTATTTAATATTAACTGCTCCCGCCTTTATTTAGAAGTTCTATTGTGTTGAGATGTTGAGTTGAGGCTTGCCTTGTACCACGATAGGCGCCATCACGACAGGTGAGATTTTGGGTCGTGGCAAGTTGGTATCAGAGCACTAGGTTACATAGGTCTCACGAGTCATGAGCAGGTTTAGTAGAGTCTTGCAAATCGGTACGGAGACGTCTGTACTTATCTTCGAGAGGCTGCAGAACCCTTTAGGAAATTCCACATTCTTGAATTCTTATCGTGTGACATTGATTAAACTTGAAGCGTAATTCCTTGAATTCCTTCCACACATTCATGTGCGCACATGAGCGCTCGGTATCTGCTGTGCATCGAAAGCTTGTGATTCCCTAGATGAGGTGCGAGATGTGATTTCTGTGTGTGATGTTGGGCTAGTCGGGAGAACTTGAGGCCAGGTTTTGTCTGTGGCTTGAGTATTGAGATTTCGATTGTGTGAGCACGTGCATTTGAGACTTATATGTCCGTTTGTGTCCTTACTGGTGGGATTTGTGACTGGATGACTAGGGGGTGCGTATGATTTGATTACAAAATGTGTTCAAATTGTTCGAAAGTGACGGGAAAAGTTTGCCGGGGATGTTGCAAGGATTATTAGGTGTTTGACTTCTATCTTGAGTTGGCATATGGCCTCGAGCTATGGGTGTATTGAAGGACCTCTCGTGTAGTTTAGTTGTTGAGCGGAGTAAATCTTCATGTTGTGTTATGTTTCAGACTCAGAGGGAGGTTAAAAGATTGTGTAATAGTTATGATTATTGAAGAGTATATAGAGATACCAGTTTGAGGCTAAGCAAGTGGATTATCTCCTGCGGGATGTTCTGAAGTTTGTGTGATCCTTATGTTGTTGGTTGGTAGTCTTCTTTTACTAGTGAAATATAAATGTTGCAATTTGAGTTTGGATCGCTTATAAGAGTGCGCTTGACTGTTACGAGGTTGAATGCGAGATTTGCAAATGGTTTGAGGAATTAGATGGGTTGTGTTGCATTAGCTTATGAAGGATTTAGCTTAATCTCATCCAGTTGGGGCAGCTCAACTAGTTATTGCGGCACGGGCCGATGACATGCCTGCCTTGTCTTTTGAGGCTTTGCTGAGATTGGATAAGTTTACCTAGCTATTTCCAGTCCATTTTAGTGGTACACCTTCTGAGGACCCACAGGATTTTCTGAACCGTTGCCATGAAGTATTGCAGAATATGGGAATAGTTGAAAGCAATAGAGGTTGATTTTACTGTGTTTCAGATGACGGGTTCCGCTAAGAGGTGGTGGAAATATTAGGTATTTACTAGACTCGTTATAGTTCCGTTTGAAGATGCGGACATATTGAGAAAATCACCTAGTGAATCATGTAGGGGTGTAACGGACCTTGACGTCTGGTTGATTTATATGAGTTGCAAATGTCAACGTTGTAGATTATCGGACGTTGTGACCCATGACTTCGCGCCAAATGGGGATGTCTACTATCAATGAATGGATCAAATGGTCATGTGTTATATCAGTTTTAACCTAAAATGTATATATATATATATATATATATATATATAGTACTGAAAGGCTCCCCAATAATTTACACATATTTAAGGCATGAGACATGTAGGGGATAAGGTTGGGACTTACGGTATGTCTGCCTCTTTAATAATCCAATACTTCAGTTTCAAAGGAGTTAGAAAAAAAACTTTATATTTACAGAAGGTTTGCTCAGTGTGGAAGTCAAGGTTGCAGATTTTGGGGTGCTTCAGAGAAAGTACAGTGGTTGACGATTTTCTAGACTATGTAGTTCGTGCCAAGATTTATCTTGATGGAGCTATACTTTTGTGATTATTGTGCATAATTAGGGGAAAGAGTTACACCAAAGAAGAATCAAAGAGTATATGAATAAATAGGTTAGCTCAGCAGTGTTGAGTTGACATAGCAAAAGAAGAAATTAGCCGCCGGTATTTGTGGCAAGACTATGAAGAGGGCAGACTAGCCAATGCATCACCACCTACTCGACTCAGTTCTCAGAAATGTTTTTGAAGGAGTTTGTCTCTCGGATTCTCTGTAATATGTGGTATATATGGTCTGAACAGTTGTGTCAGGTCACCATGACAGTGTCAAAATATGTCATCAGGTTCAATAAGTTAGACGTCATACTCCTACTTTTGTTCCTAAGCTAGAGAGCGAGTCCACAGACTCATTAAAGGATTCAATTATGATATTGAAATTTTGTACAACTCGGGAAGCTACAAGCTGATGCTTCATTTCGGCTAGTGGTAGAAATTGCCAAAATGTTAGAATGTGTTCTGGATGAGGAAAAGAGGAAGCTAAGAAGACCAAGAAGTCTCGAGGTTTTAAAGAATTCAGCGGATTCTATCTACATCTACAAATCATTATGACATGGGCTTGGGCAGCCGGGCAGCCCAGTCAATATATCTGATTACTCAGGGTGCTCCAGTAAGTTCTTTTAATGAACTACCAACACGAGCTTCATATAATGGTTATTCCAGTTATCTAGCATAGACTCAGTATGAGCAGCCGAACCCTCAAAGGGATTGTTATAAATGTGGTAGTACTAGGTACATCATGGGAAAATTGTCCTTGACTTGGGGGAAACATATTTTTATAAAAACACTCAGGCTACGTGCCCCATTACAGTTACTAGTCCACTTAAATGACCAGTTAGAGGTAGGGGTCAGGATGTTAGAGATGGAGGTGAGACTCCTAGAGGTGGAGACCTAACCCGTTGATATATTTTCTATGGTATGGCTGAGGTCGCAACACTAGATGGTGTCATTACACGTACGGTCTTGAATTATTATAAAGCAACAATTTTCTTAACTTGATTCGATTCTGAGTATCGAGGCAAGTCCTCCTATTGTACTCCACTTATTAGTGAGCTTCGTAATTCTAAAATCTGCTTATGTGAATGCTCCTGTTGGAAGATTCGATGGAGATGGCTATGTCTATCATTATGTGTTGAGATTTTGTTAAACGGAAAACATTTGAAAGAAGAAAATGAATATTTCGATTGGCACGCTGTGCATAATACTTGTGATTCAGAACTAAGGACGAGATCCTCGCATTTTAATATAATGAGAAATATTTAAAATGGGCTACAAGCTGCGGTAGATGTTATATAAGGATGAGGTCCTTGTGGTGAAAAAAAAATTTGTTTAAATACTCCCGTTGTGAAATTACAATTTGTACTATAATACTTATAGGGAGTCATGCCTATTAGACTCATTTGAAAATTCTTGTATGGATATCTTTGTGAATAATTTGCTAGATTTGTATTGTAATTATTGAGTTTTAGACTACGAGGTGAGTGCTCGGGGGATGTAAATTGTTACTCGTTAATTCGGTTAAGTAATTATGAGATTTTCATGCCTCGTTTTTAGTAAATTTGAGGTTTGAAACGAGATTTTATTAACATGAGATTAATTGGTGATGTTGTAATCTATTATGAACAACTATTAAGACCAGAGATGTGGTTATGGTCATACATATGATGTGTTTCATGTCAAGATATCATTGTGATAATGTCGTGCTTGTAATGCGGAGATTAGTGTTATTAATATATAGTTTGTTGTGCTTTTTTGGGTTGTGGACATGTTGTTAGGAATTGTTTTGGTGTTACTCTGGTAGGTGGATAGGCCTAATTACAGGGGAGACTCTGCCGAAATTTCTGAAAATTTTGGGAGTTAGAAAAATTTAGGATATTGAGATGTGCAAAGAAAGAGATAAATTACATTATGTGTTTGAAGACAGACTCTACTTCTCATTTAAGGAAGAATGAACCTAAGTGGGGGAGAATATAACACCTCGTATTTGATGGGTGCGTAAGCACGAGTTGCTATAGCCAGTCGAGACTAATATCATGTGTTGATGTGAAAATCGGACCTTCCTGGAAATGATTGGAGTGTAAGAAATTTGGTCTTAAAGTTTACAAATATGGATAAAGGAAATAATCTCGATTGAAATAGTATTGTCAGACTTATGTTGAATTCGATAATGTGGGATCAACCGCGAATATTTGTGTAAAAGTAAAATCATCAATATGGTAATATGAGAATAATTCTTAGTACGTTCGAGGACAAACGTTTGTTTTAGAGGGGGAGAATGTGATGACCCAAAATGTCATCTTTAAATTAAATAATCATCTCGATATTTTAAGACCTTGAAAAGCGATATCAATAATTCCTCGACGTGCGTGCACAATCCGTATAATTTTCCGGAAGGTTTTTATGTGAAAAATGGATTAAATTGTGAATTAGAGCTTTAAAACTCAATTGAGTTGACTTCGGTCAATATTTTGAGCAACCGAACCCGAATACAAGTTTTGACCATTCCGGTAGTTCCGTATTGTGATTTGGAACTTGGTCATATGTCCGAAATCGAATTTGGAGGTCCCTAGATCAAATTATCGGCAATTAACGGAATCTAGAAATCTAAGGCTAAAGATTTCTTAAGTTTGACCAGAGATTTGACTTTTGAGCAAACGACCCCGGATTAGATTTTTTATGATTCCCATAGCTTCGTACGGTAATTTTTGGACTTAGGCGCATGTTCGGATTTGGATTTGGAAGTCTGTAGGATAATTTGGCGCATTTTGGAAAATGTTGGAAAATAGAAGATTTTTGACCGAGGGTTGACTTTTTGATATCGGGGTCAGAATCTAGTTTTGAAAATTTGCATAGCCTAGTTATGTCATTTATGACTTGTGTGCAAAATTTGAGGTCAATCGGACTTGATTTGATAGGTTTCGACATCGAATATAGAAGTTGGAAGTTCTTAGTTTTATTAAGCTTGAATTGGGGTGTGATTCACGGTTTTAGCATTGTTTGATATAATTTGAGGCATCGACTAAGTTTGTGTCATATTATGGGACTTGTTAGTATACTTGGTTGGGGTCCCATGAGGCTCGGATAAATTTTGGAAGAGTTTTTAAAAGATTTTGGCATTTTGAGCATAAACATGTAATGATCCAAAGGTCCATTTTCAGGTATAGAGATCAAAATTTGATTTTGAGACTTCCGGGATTTTGATAATGAATTATAGTAGTGATTTGAAAAATTTGGTCTAATTTCATCAAGTCGCGATTGGGTTTTTAACGCAAAATATAAGCTAATTGTTTGACGAGCGAAATGGGAATCTCACTAAGCAAATGAGCTATGAATTGAGTTTCGATTGAAGGACTATATTCGTATTATTATTTGTGACTCATAGGAACAAGAATCATCGAATTCTGAGTTCGTATGAGGGAGTTAGAGACTTTTTAGTGAAATTAAAGACTGTTGGTGCAACAGATCTGGTGTGCACCTTTAGCGACCCGATTTGACCACTTTTAGCAACAGGAATTGACTTTTTGCGACTAAAATCGGGTTTTTAATGTTGTTTCTATTTTTAGCTCATTTTTATGTTTTTTTGTGAAAGAACACGGCTTGGGGCGATGTTTGAGCAAGAAATCATGGTAAATCTTTAGGTAAGTCACTTGTGATCATTTCTACTCCATAATATTGAATTATCATCGAATAATCCGATTAGATTACATGTTTTTGAGGTGTAAATTGGGGATTTAGACCTAGGGATTTGAAAATAAGATTTGAAGATTTGGAGGCCGAATTGTTATCAGAATTTAGTAATTTTGGTGTGGTTGGACTCGTGGCTGAATGAGTTGTCGGATTTTGTGAGTTTCATTGGATTCCGAGATGTGGGCCACATGGGAAATTTTGAGTTAAATTTTGGATTTTGTTGGAAGATTAGTATTTTCATACGGAATTAATTCCTATAATTAGTATTGACTGAATTGAATTAACTGTGGCTAGATTCGGGTCGATTGGAGGCCAATTCAAGGGGCCAAGGCATTTCGGAGTAGGATATTTGCTCGGATTAAGGTAAGTAACAATTATAAATCTGGTCCTGAGGGTATGAAACCTCGGACATTGTGTCGTATGACTATTTTGGAGGTGACGGGCGTGCGTCTGTGCACCGTAGGGATTGTGACTTGGTCCATCCCGCGAGACTGTGGAATTAATTGGCCTACTATTTAATACATGTTTCCTCTATTTTCATATAAATTGATTGTACTTCATGTTAGAAATCATGTTTAGGCCTTATGTGATCACTGTTGAGACCTGCGAGGTCGTGTACTTACAGAATTAGCTGCTAATTGCTATTTTTTACTCAGTCATAGCTTTTCTTGCTTATTATGCCTCTGTCTCTTGTTGTTGATTGTTGATACATGACATTACCTCTGTTTGGGCTATTTATATGATTTTTGAGAGCCCGAGAAACTGGAGAGATTGATGACTGAGTGAGGCCGAGGGCCTGATCTGTGAGTATATTTATGGGATCGGGCTACACGCGCGCAGCATGTTGTTACTGATTTATGACTAAGTGAAGCCGAGGTCCTGATCTATGAGGATATTTATGGGATCGGGTTGCACGCTGCAGCATGTTGTTACTGATTTCTGATTGAGTGAGGCCGAGGGCCTGAGTGATTTATGCCACGAGGTGGCTTGTTATAGCGCTTGGGCTGAAGGAGCCCCTCCGGAGTCTGTACACCCCCACTGAGCGCAGGTACCTACTGAGTGTGAGTGCTGAGTGCTGAGCGACTGGGAGGAATAAGTGAATGTGAGAAATGAGTGATTGTGAGGTTGGAGTGAATGGGAGGACAGAGTGATTGTTATTCTGAGAAAATACATTTACTCCATTAATGTTGCATCGCAGATGTCATATCACTCTTTTGAAAATTATTGGAAGATATTATTTACTACTCAGTCAAATTTGATATCTGGTTTATTGAGAACGTACTGATGTGACTTAAACTGTTAAATTGAAAGTAAGACTACTCTTATTTGAAAGTTATTGAGATAACTGTATTTGCATAGCTCGTCACTACTTCTCAGTTCTTTATTTAGTTCTATTACTTACTGAGTTGGTGTACTCACGTTACCCCCTGTACCTCGTGTACAGATCTAGACACTTCTGGTCACGGTGGTTGTTGATTGAGGAGTCAGACTCAGAAGACTATTGAGGTAGTTGCATGGCGTTCGCTGACCTTGACTATCCTTTCCTTTCATGTTGTACTGTTCTATATTTCCAAACATTGTTTTATCAATCGTATGTTGTTATCATTTAGATGCTCATGCACTCAGTGACACTTATTTTTGGGGATGGATTGTTTAGTACTTTTGGAGTTATATTCTACTCTAAAAGGTTTTATTTAATATTAACTGTTTCCGCCTTTATTTAAAAGTTCTACTGTGTTGAGATGTTGAGTTGAGGCTTGCCTTGTACCACGATAGGCGCCATCACGACATGTCAGATTTTGGGTCATGATAGTAAGTCTCTTTTCTAACCTTGTAAGAGGGAATTAACCCCCTAAGTGAATTGAATTAATATGTATTTCTATTTGTGGGGGGTACGTACGCACGAGGTGATGAGAATCCGTGCGTAGCTACTAATTATGCTTATGTCTGGGTAGTTTAGGACCCAAATCATAATACTTGCGATGTTTGCTCCCTACTTGTTATTTAAGTTCTTAAATCATATTGGAACTTGATAAAGGAATTGTAAAATCTCGAATTTCATTTACTTGATTCTTGGACGGGTTACTTGACCGTTAATAAAAATTGGCGCTTCTTTGAATATTAGCCTCTTCATAATCTTTGAATCAGTTGTTTAGAAAGTATTTCTCTTCTTGCGGAGAGGGACGAACGCCTCGGCAGTAGAATAGATGCATCTATGGTTCATGTCGATCAACTCTCGGCAGTGCACAGTATGTATGTTTATATTTTTGATCGGGTCGTACGACCTCAGCATAATTTGTGCATAATAATATTTGGAGCCCAATTATACTTGATATTGTGTCATTGGCTTGAGAGACTACATTGTTAAATGGTGGAAATTGATTTGGGATTTACTATTTGTGAAGAATTATCTTTTTATTTCTTGTTATTAAGTCTTCCGCTTCATTTATGTATCCCATGCTTAATTATAATTTTGGTTTTATTGTTGGCATAGTAAGTGTCGAAGTCGATCCCTCGTCACTACTTCTTCGAGGTTAGACTAGATACTTACTGGGTAAAATATTATTTTTGTAATCACGCTACACTTCTACACTACACCTGTAGGATCTGAGGCACGTGCATCTGGTTATCATCCTGGTGCACACTCCTGATTCTCTGAGACTTCGTGGTGAGATTCCTCTGAGCCCGTTACATAGCACCTGAAGTCTTTTTGTTGTATTTTCTTTCTGTCTACTTTATTTCAGATAGTAGTTTAGTATTCTTCTGTATATTCTACTAGTAGCTCATATGCTTGTGACACCGGGTCTTGAAAATTATGCTAGTAGACACATGATGATTTTATCGATATTTACTTATCTCATTTGCTCTTAAAAATTATTTATCTCTCATTTTATTAAATTTTTTACTTCCTATTTATGCACTAATTAAAAATCAACTATTTCTAAAATGTTAAAAGAAGCAATCATTTGGTTAGTTCATTGTTGGCTTGCCTAACTGTGACGTTGGACGCCACCACAACCTATAGGAGAAATTGGATCGTGACAACATGGTATCATAGCACTAGGTTCACGTAGGTGTCACAAGTTATGAGCAGGCGTAATAGAGTCTTGCGAATCAGTACGGAGACGTCAGTACTTATCTTCGAGAAGCTATATGGTGTTAGGAAACTACCTTTCTTCATCTCTTATCTTGCATTTGATGTTATACAAAGTATATTCTCTTATTCTCTCACAGATGGTGAGAACGCGCACAGTGGATGTTCTAGACCCGGGAGGAGCTGCGTCCCTTATTGTTAGAGGCCGAGGCAGAGGCTGGGGGAGGGCACCGTCCCTAGGTAGGGGATGAGGATGTCCTAGAGTAAAGCTGAGATAATAAAATGATATGGGGACTTCTTACGAGCTAGTTGTGGAGATAGTTGGGAGGATCGAGGGTGTCCGTCAGGGGAGCCGAGAGCAGATGCTGCAGGACAAACGGATCCGTAATTCCTGTGGATTCAGTGGTGCTCCGTCTAGGGGAAGAGGTCAGTTTGGGAGAGGTCAGCCTATCAGGCCCACATATCCAACACCACCGCCTCCTCGGGGTGCTCCAGTGCGACCCTATTTCAGTGCCATGCTAGAGAGTTCTTACCACCTAACAGCTATTCAGGGTTCCTCCAGTGGATATTAAGGCCATCGGGGTCAGATTTTGGGTCAGTAGTCCACTGTATCGAGAGGTTGTTTTGAGTGTGGGGATCTCACCCATGTTCGGAGGTTCTGCCCCGGGCTTCAGGGCAAGGCAGTACAACAGGGTTCTTAGCCTATGATTATAGCACCAGCCGTCCAGCTACCCAAAGGCGGAGGGCAAGTGGGTAGGGGCCTTCCTATAGGTAGAGGCTAGGCAGGTGGAAGCCAGTCAGGTAGCGCTCCAGCTAGATTCTATGCTTTCCCGACCAAACTAGATGCAATGGCCTTATATGCCGTGATCATATGTATTATTTTTATTTGCGGTAGGGATGCTTCGGTATTATTTGATCCAGGGTCTACCTATTCATATGTTTCATCTCTATTTGCTCATTTCCTAAATGTTCCTCGTGAGTCCTAGGGTACTCCTATTTATGTGTCCACTCCGGTGGGCGATTCTATTATTGTGGATCGGGTCTACCATTCCTGCATTGTCACATTTTGTGGTTATGATACTAGAGTGGATCTTCTGCTGCTTGATATGACCGACTTTGAGTTCATCCTGGGCATGGACTGCTTGTCTCCATATCATGCCATCCTTGATTGCCATGCCAAGACTGTTACCTTGGCGATGTTAGAGTTGCCTAGATTGGAGTGGAAGGGTTCGTCTGTTAGTACACCTAGTTGGATCATCTCTTTTATGAAGTCTCAACACACGGTCAAGAAGGTTTATTTGGCTTATCTAGCCTATGTTCGGGATACTACCTTAGAGGCTCTAGCGATTGATTCTGTACTCGTAGTCTGGGAGTTCTTCGATGTACTTCCTTATGATCTTCTAGGCATAGATCGTGATATTGATTTTTGCATTGATTTGGCTTCAGGTGCCCAGCCTATATCTATTCCACCGTACTGTATGGCTCCGAAAGAGTTGAAGGAACAAATTGAGGAGTTGCTGGCAAAGGGGTTTGTCAGGCCGAGTGTATCGCCTTAGGGTGCACCAGTGTTCTTTGTGAAGAAGAAAGATGTTACTATACAGATGTGCATTGGCTACCACCAGTTGAACAAGTTTACCACTAAGAACAAGTACCCATTGTCATGTATTGATGATTTGTTTGACTAGTTGCAGGGTGCCAGAGTGTTCTCTAAGATCAACTTGAGATCGGGGTACCATCAATTGAAGATTTGGGAATCGTATGTTCCGAAGACTGCTTTCCTGACTAGATATAGCCATTATGAGTTTCTAGTGATGTCATTCGGTTTGACTAGCGCCCCAGCAGCGTTTATGGATTTGATGAACAACGTGTTCGGGCCGTACATTGATTCGTTATTCATTGTCTTCATTGATGACATCTTGATGTACTCGCGTAGCATGGAGGAGCACGAGCAGCATTTGAGAGTGGTGCTTCAGACCTTGCAGGAACAAAAGCTATATGTTAAGTTCTCCAAGTGTGAGTTTTAGCTAGATTCTGTAGCATTCTTAGGGCATATTGTATTAGGTTAGGGTATTATGGTAGATCCCAAGAAGATTGAGGTAGTTCATAGTTGGCCTCATCCTACTACGGCGACTGAGATTAAGAGCTTCTTGGGGTTAGTAGGGTATTATCGCCGGTTTGTGGAGGGCTTCTCATATATTTCAGAACCTTTGACTAGATTGACCTAGAAGGGTGCTCCATTCCATTGGTCCGATGATTGTGAGGAGAGCTTTCAGAAGCTCAAGACAACTTTTACTATGGCACCAATTCTAATATTGCCTTCTAGTTTGAGGATGTATATTGTGTATTGCGATGCTTCACGCATTGGTTTGGGTTGTGTATTGATGTAGGAGGGGCGAGTTATTACATATACCTCACGTCAGCTGAAGCCCATGAGAAGAATTATCATGTACACGGTTTGGAGTTGGTCGATATTGTTCATGCTCTTAATATTTGGAGGCATTATCTTAATGGGGTGTCCTGTGAGGTTTACACCGACCAATGCAATTTACAACAGTTGTTCAAACAGAGGGATCTTAATATGAGGCAACGCAGGTGGCTGGAGTTACTAAAGGACTATGATATTACCACTCTTTATCATCTGGGCAAGGCGAATGTAGTTACGGATGCCTTGAGCAGAAAGGCGGAGATTATGGGTAGTTTGGCATTCATTTCAGTAGAGGAGAGGCCACTAGCTTTGGACATTCAGTCCTTGGCTAACAAACTTGTGAGGTTGATTTTTTAGAGCCCAGCTGAGTTCTTGCATGTGTCATTGCTCAGTCATTGCTATTCGAGCAGATCAAGGCTCGCCAGTTTGATGATTCGCACTTGTTGGTTCTTAGAGAGACGGTACTATGGGGTGGTGTCAAGGAGGATACTATTGGTGAGGATGGTGTTCTGCGACTCTAGGGTCTCCTATGTGTTCCTAATGTTGATGGCTTGATAGAGAAGATCCTAGAGGAGTCACACAGTTCTCGGTATTTTATTCATCAAGGTGCAACGAAGATGTATCGGGACCTGAGGCAGCATTATTGGTGTCGGCGGATGAAGAAGGACATATTTGAGTATGTTGCGAGGTGTCTAAATTTCTAGCAGGTTAGGTTTGAGCACTAGAGGTCAGGTGGCCTATTCCAGCAGATGTCTATACCTGAGTAGAAATGAGAGCACATTACTATGGACTTCATAGTTGGGTTGTCGTAGACCTTGCAGAAGTTTGATGTAGTTTGGGTCATTGTCAATATGTTGACCAAGTCAGCACACTTCATTCCAGTTGTGACCACGTATGCTTCAGAGAGGTTGGCCCAGATTTATATTCAGAAGATAGTTCGATTTCATGGTGTGTCGGTTTCCATTATATCAGATAGAGGCCCTCAGTTTACTTCGCATTTCTAGAGAGTAGTGTAGAGTGAGTTAGGCAGCCGGGTGGAGCTCAGCATAACCTTTCATCCAAAGACCGACGGACAGTCGGAGCAGACAGTTCAGATCTTGGAGGACATACTCAGAGCATATGTGATTGACTTTGGAGGGCAGTGGGATCCATTCTTGCCTTTGGCCGAGTTTGCTTACAACAATAGTTATCAGTACAGCATCAAGATGGCTACGTTTGAGGCTCTATATGGTCGGCGGTGTCGTTCTCCCATTAGATGGTTTGAGTATGGCCAGGCTAAGTTATATTGTACTGATTTGGTGAAGGTTGCCTTGGAAAAGGTAAAGTTGATTCAGGAGCGATTTCGCACAGAACAGTCCAGATAAAAGAGTTACGCCGACCAGAAGGCGCGTGATTTATCATTTATGGTGGGAGAGAAGGTTCTCTTGAAAGTCTCACCGGTGAAAGGGGTCATGAGGTTCAGGAAGAAGGGCAAGTTGAGCCCAAGGTTTATTGGCCCATTTGAGGTGTTGAGACGAGTTAGGGAGGTTGCTTATGAGCTTGCTTTGCCTCCCAGTCTATTAGGAGTTCATCTAGTTTTCCACGTGTCTATGCTCCGGAGGCATCATGCGGACAAGTCATATGTGTTAGACTTCAGCACGAATCAGTTAGATGAGAACATGGGTTATGAGGAGGAGCTAGTTGCCATTATTGATAGGCAGGTTCTCCAGTTGAAGTCCAAGAGGATTTCCATGGTAAAGGTTCAGTGGAGGGGCCAACCAGTTGAGGAGACGACTTGGGAGTCCAAGGAGGAAATGCGGAGCAGATATCCACACTTATTCAGCACTTCAGGTATGATTCTAGACCCGTTCGAAGACGAACGTTTGTTTAAGAGGTGGAGAATGTAACGACCTGGCCGGTTGTTTTGCTTTCTAGAAACATGTTGCCCTAAATAAGTCCCCGTATGTGCTTTTACTATTATATGAATTGCGGGGATGGTTTGTTCGGGATTTGGAAGGGTTCAGGTTGAAATCGGAATACTTGGTTCCTTAAGGTTGGATAAAAAGCAGTAAGTTTGGCTTTGGTCAACGTTTTGAGTAAACGAGCTCGGAATTATGATTTGACGGTTCCAATAAGTTAATATGATGATTTCGGACTTGGGCATATGTTCGGATCGGGTTTTGGGTGACCCGGGAGCGTTTTGCTGCCTAATAGTGAAAGTTGGCTCTTTGAAGGTTTTAAAGTTCTTTAAATTTTGATTGGAGTAGGTTTTTGTGTTATCAAGGTCCAATTGGGATTCCAAGACCAGGAATAGTTCCTTATGGTAATATAAGACTTGCACGCAGAATTTGGTGTCATTTGGTGTAGTCTAAGTATGATTTGGAGCGATTTGGAAACTTGAAGTTCATATTTTGATTCAATTAGGTTTTAGGTTGTGATTCTTAGTTTCGTTGTTGTTTTACGCGTTTCGTGAGTGTTGGCCCAAGAACTGGTGAGGTTTTGAAGATTGACAAAAGAAATCAGACATGGGCCAGGTCCATCTTGTGAAGCACAATCACGATCAACCTATACATGTGAGATGCACGTGAAGGAGATAAATCTAACTGATCAAGAAACAATATATCTTGATCTGATCGAAAAGATTGCATATTGGATAAAGGGGGAAAGACTCCTTACATAAAGAGAACACAGTTAGGAAGAAGATAGTGTTAGAGTTTGAGATCATCATAAACTTTTCTACGATAAAAGAGTAGCAATTGAATCTCAGTCAAACTCTGATTACTAACCTATTAAATATCAGTATTGTTCTCTTTTACAAGTAATGCACATAAGCAGAAGTTAAACTTAAATTGAGAGCAAAAGAGCAAGGCAATTTTGCAGGCAATTTATGTGTGATTTGTGTGTGCAATCCTCAAACTACTTGAACGAGATAGAAGAACCAGTTCCATGTGTCTATATTATATTCTAGTTCAATTGCAGTAGGTGATTTTACATTGTACCTTTCAGCTTTCATAGAAGCAATTGTATTAGGTACCTAAAGTGTTCAAGTTAAGAGCTAACTTGAAGTTGTCACAACAGTTGAGGCTGTGTGCTACAACGGGACTAGAGTTAATCCTTAGGTTTACAAAGAGTTTTTGTAAATGATGTTTTGGCTCAGTGGTTTTAGTGGAAGTTTGTGAAAATCATACTGAGGAGTAGGTCGTGGTTTTTTCACCTTTTGAGACAGGTGTTTTCCACGTAAAAATCCCTATGTTCTTTATTTTCTGTATTTATTATTTCGCAAACAGTAGTAGTTGGAACACCTAGAAGAACCAGGTCCTTCTATAGTTCAGTTAAGCAAAAAATTGGGTACCACACAAATCATCCCCCCCTCTTGTATGGTATTGACGCTTAACATATCAATTGGTATCAGAGCGGGTTATCCTTGAAGAGGTTAACACCTTAGAAAAACATCAAGATGAGTGCACCACCTAGAAACTAGGAAGCGCAATCCACTGCTAGGCCTCTACTATTTAATGATCAGTACTATTCTTGGTGGAAGAGCAGGATGATAGATCATATCATACGAGAAGTCTATGAACTCTGGGACATAGTCACCTGATGGTCCCCTGGCGACTACAAAGAAGAATGCTGAAGGAGTGGATGTGCTAAAGACAAGAGCTGACTGCACTACTGAAGACTTGAACAAATGGGAGAAGAATGCCAAGTCCAAGAAATGGCTTGTGTGTGGACTGGGTCTAGGCGAGTAAAGCAGGATTCAAAGTTGTACCACTGCTAAAGAGATATGAGACACTTTACAAGTGGCTCATGAAGGAACTCCTCAAGTAAAGAGATTAAGAGGAACACTGCTATATTTTCAATATGAGAATTTCACTATGAAGGAAGGAGAAACTATCCAGGAGATGTACACAAGGTTAACAACACTAACAAATGAACTTAAATCTCTTGGGAGAATTATCTTTGAAGAAGACAAAGTTGAGAAGATCTTGACAAGGGTCTTACCAGTGACTTGGGAAAACAAAATCACTACTATTCAAGAATCAAAGAACATTGCTACTCTCAAGTTGGATGAACTGATTGGAAACCTCACTGCCTATGAATTGAGAAGGCAAACCATGAAAATGGATGCACCCAAGAAGGAGAGGAGTCTGGCTCTCAGAATAGCTGAAGGTGCAGATCTGGAGGATGATGAAATGGCCATGATCACAAGGGATTTCAAAAAGTACCTAATGAGAGGAAAGGGTTCTTCAAGAGGTACAACCTTCAACAAACCAAGGGCTCTTGAGAAACAGACCAACGAGGGTTGTTACAAATGTGACAAGACTGATCACATGATTAAGAACTATCCTCAGTGGGAAATTGAATGGAAGAATAAAATGGTTGAATGAAGGAACAGGTTCAACCCAAAAAGAACAAAGAATCAACGAAGGCTATGGTTGCTGCTTGGGGAGAAACATCATATGAGGATTCAAAAGATGAAGCTGGAGATGAACAAGCACTTATGGCCATCAGAGAATCAGATGATGAACAGGAGGTAAGTGTCTTTCACCTCAAAGACAAGATTAAATTTCTATCTAAAGAAAGGTTATTTGAACTATTGTTGGACTTCATCGATGAGCTTGAAATAATTAACAATGAGAAGGAAGAGTTGTCTAGGGAATGTGTGATCTTAAAAGCCAAGTGCAAAAATCTAGAATCTAGGGCTAATGAGAGTGACAGTAAAAATGTTGAGTTGAAGAACCAGGTTCTTGAACTTGACACCAGTGTCCTAGAACTTAGGTCTGATAATTTAAAACTAAAATTAGGAACAGGTAAGAAGAAAGTTGATCACACACATCTCACCTTAGAAAAAAACTTATGAAAAATGAAGGGTGAGTTGTACAAGAAGGATGAGCAGATAAAGAGTCTTAAAAGAAGACCTAGGGAAGGTAAATCATGAACTAGACAGAACTTGCAAATGGAATAAGGCTTCTGATGCACTATCCTGGCTACAAGAACATCACGGTAGCAACAAGAGAGGACTTGGCTATGGGGCGCAAGCACATAAGTGGGACCCCAAAAGCAAGTACCTCAATCCTCATGAAAACACAATCTGCACACACTGCGGCAAGACTGGTCATTACAAAAATGAATATAATGCAAAAGAAAAGGCCAGTCAAAAGAATAAAGCTTTTGTTCAAGAAAAAAATAGGCTTCCTGGGTAGGCTAAAAGGAATTTGATTTATCCCTTTGCCTATAGAAAGGGACCCAAACTAGTTTGGGCTTCTAAGACTAACCCTTGATTTCTTTTTGTAGGTCCAAGTGAAGGGAAGTACCCAAATATGGTACATGGATAGTGGCTGCTCAAAACATATGACTGGAAGCAAGAACCAGTTCCTTTCACTTGAGGACTTAAAAGAAGGTAATGTCTCCTTTGGAAATAGGAAGAAAGGTGATATTATTGAGGTTGGAAAGGTAGGTAAGACAGACTCACACTCCATTGAGAATGTTTAGTTGATAGATGGCTTGAAATATAGCCTAATTAGTGTATCACAACTGTGTGACAGGGGTAACCTTGTAGCATTTACCTCTACCAAATGCTTTGTGATTAACCTTACCACTGACAAGATTGTTTTGCTGGGAAAAAGAGTTAAACAATATTTATATTGTAGATTTGTCCACTCTTTCAGAAAATGAACTCACTTGCTTGAGTGTGTTGGACAATGATTCCCTCATGTGGCACAAAATACTTGGTCATGCATGTCTGAAGCAACTCAATAAATTAATCTCCAAGGACTTGGTGATAGGGTTACCTAACATCAAGTTCAATGAAGACAAAGTTTGTGAGGCCTGTGCAAGGGGGAAGCAGGTAAGATCATCCTTTAAAAGCAAGAAATTGGTAAGCACGACCAGAACGTTGGAACTGGTTCATATGGATCTCTGTGGTCCAATGAGAACATTGAGCAGAGGTGGTATGAAATATGTGATGGTACTTGTTGATGATTATTCTAGGTTTACCTAGGTACTATTCTTAATATCTAAGGATGAAGTATTTGACATGTTTACTGCCTTTGTTAGAAAAACTCAGAAACAACTAGGTAATCAACTTGCATCCATCAGGTCTGATCATGGAACTGAATTTGAAAATGCTAAGTTTGCTAAATTTTGTGATGAGCATGGTATAGATTATAACTTCTCTGCCCCTAGGACTCCTCAACAAAATGAAGTAGTTGAAAGGAAGAACAGGACTCTTGATGATATGGCTAGGACTATGCTTCTTTCTAGTAAACTACCCCACAGTTTCTGGGCAGAGGCTGTAAACACTGCATGTTACATTTTCAATAGATGCATGACTAGACATCTTGTAGAGAAGACTCCCTATGAGTTACTTAAAGGGAGAAAACCAAATATATCCCATCTTAGGGCATTTGGATGCAAGTGCTTTGTGCACAATAATGGAAAGGACTCCCTAGGTAAGTTTGATCCCATAAGTGATGAGGGAGTATTCTTGGGATATTCTTCAATAAAAGAACTTTGTGTGTAGAAGAAAGTGTACATATAGTGTTTGATGAAACTAACATTCTTTCTGAGAGACAGGAACATGAAGATGAAGCTATTGGGCTGGTAAAAGATATGAGTGAAGTCTCAGCTAAAGCTAAAGTAGTTCCAAAAGAAGAAATAGGTGATGGAACCGGTTCTTCCATCCAGGGCAACCTAACAGGGGGAACTGATCAAAGAGGAACTGAAACCAATCCCCTAAAGGAACATGTTCATGACCATGTTCCTCAACAGCAGAACATGGGAGAAATATCAAGCAGAAATCAGTTGGTTGTGAAACCTCACAAGTATCAAAGTTCTCATCCTATTGAGAACATAATTACTAATCCAACCTCTAGAGTCAAAACTAGATCACAATTAAAAAATTTGTGTGCTTTTGATACTTTCCTATCTTTTAATGAACCTAAAAATGTTGTTGAGGCTTTGCAGGATGCAGACTGGGTAAATGCAATGCAAGATGAACTCAATCAGTTCGAGAGAAGTCAAGTTTGGCATCTAGTTCCAAGACCCAAGGACAGATCAGTGATTGGCACAAAATGGGTTTTCAGAAACAAGCTTGATGAAGATGGAACAGGTACAAGAAACAAGGCAAGACTAGAGGTCCAAGGTTACAGCCAAAAGGAGGGTATAGATTATGATGAGACTTTTGCTCCAGTTGCAACACTGGAGGCAATAAGACTTCTCATAGCTTTTGCAGCACACATGGAATTCACTCTTCATCAGATGGATATCAAGAGTGCCTTCCTGAATGGCTACCTAAAAGAAGAAGTGTTTGTTAAACAACCTCCAGGGTTTGAGAGTAAGGAGTGTCCTGAACATGTGTACAAATTAGACAAGGCTCTCTATGGACTCAAGCAAGATCCTAGAGCATGGTATGAATGATTGTCCAAATTCCTGGTTAAGCATGGCTATAAAAGAGGTAAAATTGACAGTACTCTATTTTTGAGGGAAAAAGTAAGGATCTTCTTGTGGTATAAATATATGTTGATGACATAATTTTCGGGGAAACCACTGACAAACTGAGTAAGTATTTTGCCAAATTAATGGGGAGTGAGTTTGAAATGAGTATGATGGGTGAGCTTAACTTTTTCTTAGGCTTACAGATCAAACAAAGCCCAAATGGAACCATGATCCATCAGTAGAAATATGCAAAAGAGCTGATCAAAAAGTTTAAAATGGATGAATCAAAGGAAATAGACACCCCCATTGCAATTGCCAATAAATTAGACATAGATGAACCGGCTTCATCAGTTGATCAGAAGTTGTATAGGGGTATGATTGGTTCACTTTTGTATCTAACTGCCGGCAGACCTGACATAGTTTTTAGTGTAGGGCTTTGTGTTTGGTTTCAGTCTAATTCAAAGGAATCTCACTTGACTACTGTCAAGAGGATACTGAGATATTTGAAAGGCACTACTGATCTGTGTCTTTGGTACCCTAAAGGTAGTAATTTCAATCTAGTATGGTATGCTGATGCTAATTATGCAGGTTTCCTTGTGGATAGGAAAAACACCTCAGGTATGGCTCATTTTATTGGTTCATATTGTATCATGGGCCACTAAAAAGCAAAATTCAGTGGCCTTATACACTACTGAGGCTGAATATGTTGCTACTGCCTCTTGTTGTGCTCAATTGCTGTGGATCAAATAGCAGCTGGTAGATTTTGGCATTGAAATGGTTGCACTCCTATCTTCTGTGATAACATTAGTGATATAAGTATGACAAAGAACTCTGTTCATCATAAGAGGACTAAGCATATAGATGTTAGACACCACTTCTTAAGAGATAACTATGAGAAAGGATTGGTCTCCATAGAATTCTCTGCTACTGATAAACAAATTGCTGACACCTTCACTAAAGCACTGAGTAGAGAAAACTTTGAGAGGAACATGTTGGAATTAGGGATGATTAAGATTACCTAATAGGACCAGCTCAGAATGCAAAATGAAAAAAATTAAAAAAAAACATTTTTTGTCTAGGAACTCTGAAATTGTGTAAATATCTAGATTAATTTTTACTCAGCTTCATACTGTAATTAGTATACTCATGTGACATGTGTTAATATGACTCACTGATCTCTTACAAAATTTTCTCTATTATGGGAAATTGAGGCATGTTCAAGAGAATTCTAAATGAAGAACCTGGTTCATCAGTATGGGTTCATCTAAAAGCTAAGGTACGTTTTCTATACTCTGCACAATTAAAAATATAAATATTTAAATCATGAGCAAAACTCCTACAATTGATTCAATTCCTTAGAAAATTCTATCTGTTAGCTTTGAACCAGTTACGTCTGCCTTTGAACTCTAAACCACAAAAATTGCCTAAAATCTAGGGAAGCTTAACTGATCATTCAAACCTGCAATTTCAGGTTGATTAGACCTCTAATTGACCACTTCAAAAGCTGCCGTTATACATTAAATGTGTATTTCTCTTTAAATACACATCATTACCTCCTTCCATCTCCATAATTATAAACCTTCAAAAATCCCTCTTCACTTTCATTTGCTTTCTTTTCCAAAATTCTAACTCACCAATTCTCTCAAGAAACCAGCGATCATGACAAACCTACAAGACTATCCTGGAACCCCACCACAACCCACTCCCTTTGATTTATCTACCCCTCATCCACCTAGTACATCTCCTAAACCCAGGCTGAGAAGGGTGAAAATGCTTGCTCAGAAAATAGTAGCGTCCGGGGCTCTCATAAAGAAATTAAATGAGAAATTAAAGGCAAGCCAGGTCCAAGACTCTGACTCCAACTCTGATTCCGAGTCATGCAAATCCGCCAGTGAGGGGGAAGGATTTGGGTCTTCTAACTCTGAAGAGGATCAAGAATCCCCTTCTAAGGTAAGTTCTTCTTTGTCTGAAAATCTAGAAACTAGGTTTGTTCTGGTTGGGCCTGTTAAGGATGTAGAATTACTTTAGTTACGAAGGAGTGGAGGTAAAAAGAAATCTGAAAAAGAAAAAGAGAGAGAGGGTGCATGTGGTGAAGAGATGGGAAATGGGAAAAGAGTGGTTGATCATTCACCTACTGCTGATTTGCCTGTGCCTGCTATTTGTGGGGTTGAACAAGAAAACGTAGAAGAGAGTGGCAAGAAGTCATAGGGGAAGTGGTTCTGGTGAAGCTGTTGAAGGGTTAGTTCATCTAAACACACAAAGAGATGAACCTAGTTCATCTACTGAATAGACAACAACTGACCTGTTAAAAAAGGTTGGGGCAAGTTATGATCCTAAGAAACGAGGAACTCTCACACCAAAAGCCCTTAGTGCTCCTAAAACCTCCAAGAAAAGAAAGGCTTCATCCCCAACATCTACTGAAATTTTATTGCCAAAGGGAAGAGCTACAAGAAGCAGAGTGAAGTAGAGTGAAAGTGATCTTCAAAAGGCTCTAGCTGAGAGTAAGAAGAAAAAGTTGGCTAAAGGAAAAGGAAGGTTGCAGAGTCCTCAGAGGATGTGGAGGTTAAAGAGATGGAACAGGTCCATTAGGAGGAAGTTCGAACAGTTGAGGTTTAGACCCCCAAGCCCAAAAGGTTCAAGACTTCTTCCAAGAAGTCTTCCTCTGTGTCTGAGGCTGCTGAACCTTTATTAGCCAAGAGGACAAGGTCTGTAGTGAAAAGTAAACAAGTAAGAATTTCTGAAGATGAGGAATAGAGTGGAGAAGAAGAAGAAGAAGAAGAAAATGAGTCTGATGGTGAACAAGACAAGTTTTCCATGTTTGGCAAAAGAAAGATTTTGAAGGGTAGACTGCTGAAAGACCTGGTGGAACCAGGAATGATGAGACTGGTAGATGCCTTAGCTTCTCAGGGGTGGAAGGACATGGTCCTTCAGATGGATGGTAGGCTAGCCAGGAATGAAATCATCGAGTTCATGGCAAATGCAGAGGTTAATGATGGCAAGGTTAACATCCTGGTTAAAGGAGTTCAAGTGTCCTTTGATGTAGAAAAACTGGGAGAGATCCTTGATATATCCTCTGAAGGGTTTGATGACTATACAAGGCAAAGGTGGACTTGTTTGGACTCCCTTCCTACTGCCCTTGACATTACCAGAAGGTTCTGTTATGCTGAAGATGTGAATGAGGCTAGGGCTGTTCAGAAAAGTGAAATGAAGCCTCAACACAAGGTCTTATTTGAATTTGTCAATAAGTGCCTATTCCCAAATAGGAGAGAAGGCATATTGCAAATTACATGGACCTAGTTCTTATGGAGTGCCTGGAAAGTGGAAGGCAAATTAATTGGCCTGCCTTCATCATCAAGCTGTTGGATAGGGTCATCAATGGAACAAAGGCTCATGCTACCCCTATGGCTTTATTATGACTACGATTCTGGATAGGTGCAATGTGCCTTTAAAGAAATGAGAAATGGCATCAAGCAAGGATTACTTTGGCATTAACACTCTGATTGCTTGTGACTATTTGGTGAATGCCATCCCAAATGAACCTGGTTCATCCAAGAAGACTCCTATCAACAGTAAAGTCAGGGCTCTTGTTCAAGAATATGAACCTAAGGATGCTGAGACAACTAGGCTCAAGGCTTGTGTGGCAGAGGTAGAATCTGAGAGGGATGCTCTCAGAATTGAGCTTGCCAAGGAAAAGGAGAAGAATGATGGAATTCATCATAATATGTTGAATCTTCTCTAAGCCCAAAACCAACCCTCTAGCTCCCCCAAGCCTTAGGAATTCTAGCTTTCTAGTACCTTCAGTAACCCAGATTAGGGATTTTTCTATCTTTTTGCTCATGGTTTAAATGTTTTTGTTTGCTGGTGGTGGATTGTAGTAGCAACATATCCTCTATTAATGATATCTACTGTTTTTGCTCCTGTTCTGTGTTAATCTTTCCTTGATAGTTTAAATATGTTTGCTTGATTATTGATGATTAGTGGCCATGAGTATTTATTAAAATCTGGGAATCACACTTTGTATGCAACTTTTCGATGATGCCAAAAGGGGGAAGAGATATTGTGCTTTACGCATTCTGAATTAAGTGGTATTTATAACCTAATTAACATGGTCTTTGATGATAAGTGAATTTTCTAAACTCTGAATTGATGGTTCAGCTGAGTTCTTACAGGATCCAAGTAAGTAAAAAGCACAGAGTTTGTCATCATCAAAAAGGGAGAATTTATTGGCCCAAGAACAGGTGAAGTTTTGAAGATTGACAAAAGAACTCAGACATGAACCAGGTCCATCTTGTGAAGCACAGTCATGAACAACCTATACATGTGAGATGCACGTGAAGGAGATAAATCTAACTAATCAAGAAGCAATATCTCCTGATCTGATCGAAAAGATTGCATATTGAATAAGGAGGGAAAGACTCCTTACATAAAGAGAACACATTTTAGGAAGAAGATAGTGTTAGAGTTTGAGATCATCATAAACTCTTCTACGATAGAAGAGTAGCAATTGAATCCCAGTCAAACTCTGATTACTAACCTATTAAATGCCAGTGTTGTTCTCTTTTACAGGTAATGCACATAAGCAGAAGTTAAACTTAAATTGAGAGCAAAAGAGCAAGGCGATTTTGCAAGCAATTTATGTGTGATTTGTGTGTGCAATCCTGAAGCTACTTGAACGAGATAGAAGAACCGGTTCCATATGTCTATCTTTTATTCTAGTTCAATTGTAGTAGGTGATTTTACATTGTACCTTTCAGCTTTCATTAAAGCAATTGTATTAGGTACCTAGAGTGTTTAAGTTAAGAGTTAACTTAAAGTTGTCGCAACAGTTGAGGCTATGTGCTACAACGGAATTAGAGTTAATCCTTAGGTTTACAAAGAGTTTTTGTAAATGCTATTTTGGCTCAGTGATTTTAGTGGGAGTTTGTGAAAATCTTACTGAGTAGTAGGTTGTGGTTTTTTCACCTTTTGAGCCAGGTGTTTTTCACGTAAAAATCCATGTGTTCTTTTTTTTCTGTATTTATTATTCCGCAAACAGTAGTAGTTAGAACACCTAGAAGAACCAGATCCTTCTATAGTTCAATTAAGAGAAAAATTGGGTACCACACAAATCATCCCCTCCCCCCTCTTGTGTGGTATTGACGCTTAAAACATCAATTGGTATCAGAGCGGGTTATCCTTGAAGAGGTTAACACCTTAGGAAAAGATCAAGATTAGTGCACCACCTGAAAACTGGGAAGGGCAATCCACTGTTAGGCCTCCACTCTTTAATGGTTAGTACTATTCTTGGTGGAAGAACGGGATAAGAGATCATATCATAGAAGAAGGCTATGAACTCTGGGACATAGTCACTGATGGTCCCCTAGCGACTACAAAGAATAATGTTGAAGGAGTGCATGTGCTAAAGACAAGAGCTGACTGCACTGCTGAAGACTTGAACAAATGGGAGAAGAATGCCAAGGCCAAGAAATGGCTTGTGTGTGGACTGGGTCCATACGAGTAAAGCAGGATTCTAAGATGTACCAATGCTAAAAAGATATGAGACACTTTACCAATGGCTCATGAAGGAACTCCTCAAGTAAAGAGATCGAATTTCATTTACTTGATTCTTGGACGGGTTACCGTTAATAAGAAATGACACTTATTTGAATATTAGCCTCTTAATAATCTTTGAATTGATTGTTTATAAAGTATTTCTCTTCTTGTGGGTTGGGCCAAACACCTCGGCAGTAGAATAGATGCATTTATGATTCGTACCGTTCGACCCTCGGCAGTGTACCGTATATATGTTTATGTTTTAGATCGGGTCGTACGACCTCGGCATAATTCGTGCGTAATAATATTTGGAAACCAATTATACTTTATATTTTTCATTGACTTGAGAGACTAAATTGTTAAATGATGGAAATTGATTTGGGATTTACTATTAGCGAAGAATTATCTATTTATTTCTTATTATTAAGTTTTCAGCTTCATTTATGTATCTCATGATTAATTATAATTTCTGTATTTTATTATTGGCCCATAGTAAGTATCGAAGTCGACCCCTCATTATTACTTCTTCAAGGTTAGATTAGATACTTACAGGGTACATGTTGTTTATGTACTCACGCTACACTTCTGCACTACCCGTGCAGGATCTGAGGCATGTGTATCTGGTTATCATCCTGGTGCGCACTCCTGATTCTCTGAGCTTTCATGGTGAGTTGCCCTCCGAGCCCATTCCGCAGCACCTGAAGTCTTTCTGTTGCATTTACTTTTTGTCTACTTTATTTCAGACAGTAGTTTAGTATTCTTTTATATATTCTACTAGTAGCTCATACACTTGTGACATCAGGTCTTGAAAATTTTGCTAGTAGACACATGATGATTTTTTGGATATTTACTTATTTCATTTGCTCTTAAATATTATTTATCACTCATTTTATTAAATTTTTTACTTCCTATTTTTGCTCTAATTAAAAATTAGCTATTTCTAAAATGTTAAAAGAAACAATCATGTGGTTAGTTCACTATTGACTTACTTAGCAGTAACGTTGATCGTCATCACGGCCTATAGGATAAATTGGGTCGTGATAGTTTTCTTATCTTTGTGTGTTTTTCGTCATTAAACAAATTAGGCTTTTTCGACGAAGGATCTCCTCGACCGTTTTCTTGAGAGTTTAAGGTCAAAACAAGAACACAAAAAAAATTAAAAAAAAGTTGAAAATCCAAAAAAATTAATTTAATTTCTTCATTTTTCTTTATTTTGCTTTTATTTGCTCCAGGTAGTATGACAGTTCTCCCTTGATTTTTCTTTGTGCCGCTATTCTTTTTCAAGGGTTTTCTTGAATCGAGTTTAGTTAATTTTTTATTTTTGTAAAAATATGAAATCTAGTGTTTCAGTGCTAATTGGAGGCAATCTTTCTTGGATTTCTTGTGTCTTGAGAGTGGTGAGTGCCTTACTTGTAATGCCTAAGCTCATCCCTTGACTCATGTATTGTAGTGCCTGAAAATGCATGTATTTTTTTAGTTTCTTTTACTATAGAGTCGGGATGGATCTGGTCCTGAGTGAGTATGTACCAATGTATGCGCGAGATTCTCGTTGATATTCTGTGCATGTAATTTAATGTCTAAAACTTGTCACGAGTGTTTACAAAGCGAAATAGTAGTCTTACTCAGTTTAGGAAGTGATAGAGGTATTTCTTTGTTGAGCCAGAAATATGCCAGATTTCCACCTAATTATATGTATCCTAATTATCCCCTTTTAGCACGTAGTCCTAATTCTTTGGTAATTATATTTCAATCTTGACCCATTTGATTGAATTGACTATCTGTTTAACCTTTAATCTCTTTTGAGCACTTAAATCATTCTGAGCTTATTACAAGCTAAGTAGAGGCTTGGTTGGGGTTTTGAGCGAAAGTATAGATAAAGGAGAAAGAGGAATCGTTTTTACATAATTGTGAGAACCACTTGTAGATAAACGTATGAAAAAAAAATAGAAAATCAAAAAAAAGAGTTGGTGTTTGTATATATTAGGAAAAAAAGTTCATGCTAGTGGTAACTCTTACCATATTTGTGCTTTAAACTATTACGAGCTTGGTGTTATTATTCTCTATAGATTGGAACACTTTTTCTCAACACAAATGTGGGGTTTGAATTGTGAAATTGTATGTATTAAAGTACTTAGCAGGTGTAGTCACTATGTCCAAATGTATCCTATCTATCACGCAACCTATATTACAACCAAATGGAGTCATCCTTGATCTTTGACTGAACGAGCTCGATTAGTAGAGTAGTATACCACGGTAACGGGGCAAGCCTATTGTACATATTTTGTAGCATATGAATTATATTTTTGAGAGTAAGTAAATTATGTTTATTTTGAGTTCCTAATTGTTCTTAAACTTTATTGTGTGTGAAACTACTCTTTCTTATTTGTGTGAGGATACATAACTTGCGAAGGAAAAGTAATGACTTTGAATTCTTTATTAGAGTAAGTGAGCAGGGTTTAAAAAAATAATATTTGGTGATAGTAAGTCAAATCTTGAGGTTGGAATGTTAAAATATAGGGTGCTTAATATGTTTTAAATATTCTTAGCATGATGAGTTAGGATTGTTGTTTGAAAAACAAAAGGTCGTCTCTATTTGAAGTGTAGTTTGATTGCTCGAGTACGAGCAACAATTTAACTTTGGGATATTGATGGTAGGCTAAGAACTCGTGTTTTAGCTATATTTTATACTCTAATTACTGTAATTTATTTGTATTTGAGCTTAATTGATGATGATTTGTACTTATTATGTGTATTATGCTTTGTATGAGGTGATTTCCCGTTAGAAAGCAAATTTGGAGCTAAAGTGTCACGACCCAAACCGATGGGCCGTGACGGGCACCCAATATCTTACTCAACCGAGTACCGACATAGCGTATCTTTTCGTATCATGCTATCATAGGTAAATGAGACGAAAAGTTTGTCGTAGGATAACTAGAATAAAACATTTAATATCAATTTATATATAACACATATGGGCCTATAAGACCAAAATGATCACTCGTATACTAAACATAGGCCGACAAGGCCATACAAACTTTCACGTCATGACATCTGTCGACAAGTCTCTAAGAATACTTTATATCATAAAGGTCGGGATAGGGTTCTGCCATTCCAATCAATACATGTATTAATCATACTGACCAAAGAAGCAACTCCGAAGCAAATGGAGCGCACCAACACCTTTCGCTGAGCTGTTAGCCTACTTGGAGGACTCTCATCCTGTCTATCGGGACTTGCGGGCATGAAACGCAATGTCCCCAGGCAAATGGGACGTCAGTACGCATAATATACCGAGTATGTTAGGTAAGTAAATAAGTACATAACAAACATGGAAGAAGTTAGAGTAAATAACTCAACATGTAAGTCTGGATAACTTTATAAATCATGAAATACTTATAGTGTCATGCATATGCATATGAATGTCATGTCGTGCATAGGTACATGTGTTCATAATGTCATCAAGCCTCTGAGGGCATCCTATCATATCATCTCGGCCACTGTGGGCAGAATCATCAACGTATACCAGCTGATCAGGTGGTGGTGCGTATATAACGCCGTAACCTTTTCCCATATCCCATATACAAATATATACATATATACGCCTATATAACGCCGTCTAAGTCATGGGTCAATGTATATGTATAAATGTATGATCATGGGTCAATGTACATGTATAAATGAATGCAATGCATGAGAAGTACGTCAATAAAATCTCTCGAAACGTCATAAGACCATTATACCTCTGATTAATATCATGAAACCAACTTTATTAACTTATGTATTTTTTGATACCCATGAATAGACGATAGAATAATAAGACACATGGGAATTCAAGAACATAGACATCTCTAATACTTCAATGAATAGAGTCATTTATGAAATTTGTGCATTTGCTCGTTTCGTCCGTGTCGTATAGATTATTCCAAAAAGAAATAATGGATATCCTTAACCTACCTGGACCGATTTCCTTGATAATTCCTCTAACACGTGTATTTTGTGATAAAACACGTAACGGCGGATCGAAATAGGGGGAAAATTCGTATGATATTCTTGAGAAAGCTTGCACCGTACTCCCTTAAACTTGTAAAATCTTCCGTTGCTTAGATGCTAAGAAATCTATTTGAATTTTTGTTACAAGATAATCTTGTCACAACCATAAGAATCCTTGTATGAAATGGGCTGAATCTTTAATCCCTCATATTTTAGAGGCATCAAATCCCTTAAGTGATTTAGAGAGATTTTTTAAACCTTGGTAGATGTGGGCCCCACTAGGTGATGACTAAGCCTCCAATATTTCTTCATTTCCACCTTGAAAGGTGACTTAAGAGTCATAATCCATGGCTTTGTGGGCTGCCACATTTTTGGCTTTATAAAGATTATCCAATAACTTAATTAAACTTATCTATAAATCCTTAATCAACTTGTTAATCTCCCACAAACCAATAATTCATATAATTAAGAATTATCTCAAATTACTTAAAATACTCACTTTTAACATATTTTATACATCTTACTATCATGGTCATATGGTACATTGTATGGTATTATTCCATAAATACCGGGTATTATAGCTCAAATCTTATTTTATCCCAAATCGATCAACTTCGACGAAACTCACTTTCTTCGATTCGCTTACCCTCTCATCTTCACAAATTTACTTATCACTTGTTTGAAATAGCATAATACTTATAATCTCCAAATAATCTTGTTTTTGAACTGATGTCAATTATCTTACGACAATTCCAGCGTACAATACTACAGTGTGTAACATCATCGTAATATAATACTGTAGGGCGTAACATCCACATAATATTGCGGGGCATAACATCATTCCCCCCTTTGGAACATTCGTCCTCGAATGTCATTAATGTTAACTGAGGAACTTATTATTCTCACAACCCATATCTCTTGCGAATAATTTAATATTCTCCTTGCCATTTAAGCAACTGTTCTTTGAATAAATCTAAAGGCTAGGGAATTCCTCCCTTTAAGCCTCTTTCTCACACCATGACTTGTAGTTGGAATCCTTCTAATCTCGTAACCGTTTCTACCTTCTATCATGTAGCTTGTATGACTCTAACTTTGTATGTGCACCTATGCGACTCTTCTCTCCTCTTTCCTCTGGCTTTTAGCCAATTTCTAGGCCTTACTTTGTGAACATATACAAAATTATGTCAAGTTGTCCCTCTGGGTGTCATTAGTTTTACTACATCTAAATAGGCCATACTATGCCATAACTCTTACTTCGATTTAACGTTACTGAGGTCTGCTACCAAACTCCAGGTTACTCTTGTTGCTTATCCTATATACATAAAGCTAAGTATTTTAAAGCTTCTTTATTACTGTTCATCTTAAGACTGATGGCCTAATCTCATCTCGTACTTTGTAACTTTTATCCATCCATTGTTGATTTACCTCAATGTTGATCTACAATCTTCCATCGATAACTTGAAACTTCTTATGTAATACATTTCCACTAGGGCTTATGTTCCATTAAAAAACATTTGAAGTGACTTTCTTTATCTACCTAGGGGTGATATTGTACTTCCATAATCATATTTCATATCATAGTCATCCCAATGTGATTCACCTTACGTGGGTATTTTAATTCTGTACAATTCTTGAAATCCTCTTCAAATCATTACTCAATCGAAGGCCTGAACGCCATCCTTTATTTATCACAATTACACCCTCATTCTACTACAGGGCAGCATTCCAACTCTGCTACTAGTCTTAGACTCCTTTGAGTTCATTCAGGCTATACTGAGCTTTATATAACTTAGAGAAAACATTAGCTCTCATGTTTTCACAGGCTTAATCTCGAGGACTTATCCATTTTCGTCACCTTCTCACTCGCCCTTCCTTATCCTTACTCATGTCTTCCTTAAACCTTGTCGCTCTACCATACTTTAGCTTGCGACCAATACATATCCATTTATACAACTTGCAGCCTTCTTTCAACTTGCTTACAATATAGATTTCCTTGTGTTATTCTGGAACATCAAACGAGACATCACATCATCTCTAACTCTTCTTTATTCTCTTGACTAGATAGGCTGGAAGATATGCTACTGTCGGTACCGCTATTGATACTGAATCCTAGTGCTTCTAGACTTCTATCCGAAGTATAGACTATTCACAACCTTCTGGATCTGAGTATCTCGTACGTTGTTCACTTTTACCTTACTTACCTTAAAATCTCGCATCACATCTTCTATTTCTTTCATGACCTCCCTTCCACATAGGTATAATTAACATCTATAACTTGAAGCTCTACTACAATACTTGCACCTCTAGGGTGGGAGCGTCATACTGACTTCTTATGAGGCTGGTACTCTTCCAACTGGCTTTATTATATAGCCATCATAAAATATGGCTACTGTACAGTCTCTCTTGTACCTCTGATATTAAGAGTGATTCTGCAATGTTCTCAATCACGATGTCTATAATTTTCTAGGTCTAATAATCAAACTCATGATTTACTTAGTTGATGTAACTTTTTAGTTTCCTCTTCCCTATGATCAACCTTTATATAGGCTTAAGCTATCTTTCGATCTGCGGCTCATGGTATTAGTTATTCTGTTTAGCCTTTCATAGGCACTGAGGAATATCCATGATACAATCCTTTAACAATTCAATCCTTCGTCTATGACCTTGGGCTCAATTCTTTCTTTTGACATATACCAGAATCTTCTACGGATGTATATGCTACATGTATAAAACTCCAAACTATTAAGTGTGTTCATAACGTAGCTAACTCTGGATCATTGATCAAATAATTCCTTTCGTTCAATCTCAGCTTTCTTTAAACATAGGCAATTACTTTTCCTGGTCTTTTTGCCCCCTTTGTTACGTGCATACTTAGCTTATCTTAGTTCCCACGCATGTTAGAATTTTTGGTATTACTTTCGGTTTTTCACCCTGTTCATTAGCCATGGTAGGTGCCACTTTATTTTGGAGGGCATACAATTATGTAGGGAAACTGCTTTTACATGACCATTTTCTCTTTAGGTCACTGTGCTTAGGTTGAAGCCTTCTTCCTTATTTTCTCAGCTAGTCTTTCGTTGTAGTACATAGGGAGGACCCTCTATCTCTTGTAAAACTGTGATCTTATTGCGGACCTTTTGATGTCCTTCCTTTCCTATAATTATCCGTAGTTACTTATCTCCATTCCCTTGTGCTTGTAGGATTCTGAACTGAAATTTTGATTGTCTTCCCAGTGGCGCTCTCTTTTATTCCCATAACATTCATATGGTACCTTTAACTACCCTGACTCCTATCTTAATATATCTCAAGTATTACAATTACATTACTACAAGGCTGAATTTACTACATTGGGTTTTACTATGTTTATCTTGCACGATCCGCTGATTCATCTGTAACCTCCTGTCTAGCCATAACTAGGCTTTTCTTGAATCAACTGCTAACTACTCGTTGGCCCATTCTCATATCAATATTCCGCATAATCTTTCTTGGGTTATTTACTTTGTCTAACTTCTCGAACTGGCTCCTTATTTATCAATAATCTTTCTGGCAGAACCCCTTACTTCCTCTCATTACCGTTGTGCTTGCATAATGTTCTGGAATTGTAGCATATCTATAGGCTTTGAATAAGTGCAATCTCATACCTCTCTCATCTTTGTCGCATTCTTCCTTTCCCATTCCATAATTACTAGAACCAATTAATTCTGACTTAATGTCATATCACTCCATATTTCCCCATTTGGGGAGTACCAAGAGTTAGTGCTATAACGATCTACCTATAGACGTTTTCCTCTTCATCTTTGGCGGTCTTTTCGCATCATCGATGACCCTTATTCACCTTGTGGTAATCCTTCTGTACCAAGGATAACAAAATTCCTTACTCACGAGGGTGACACTTAGTATAACTGGCATATACCGTCCCTTAAGCTTAACTTTGCTCACATTGCTTGCTTTAGGGAAGCATCTTCCTTAATGATCATTCCCTGAATTCCTCATGAATCTTCTTCTATTGTCCATTCTATTATCGCCAGAACAAAATCTGAAATTCTCATGATGCCGACTATTATCAAATCACTCAGTCCCTAATTCATGTTTAGTTTATCTTGTTCACCAGCCCATACTGATTTCTATTACTCTGGGGTCTAGCTTTTCCTTTTAGTAATCGCGTTAGAGTCCTAAACTTGTTTCTCGAAATGAGGATATGACTGTATGGCCGATACTCTTTTGTTGTCTTAAGGCCCATCACCTCTCGTCTCTTCCTTCACTTGACTATAGATTCTTTAATACTCTACAGTTGTCATCCATGTATCACATCTTACTCATAATGCTTCATTATCTCTCTTCATATTTCTCTGCTAACATTTATGCCTATCACCTTATTCTGAAAACTCCAACAAGATATCCTTTTGCTTTTAGCTCCCCTTTGCTCCATCCAGTGGCTCTTCAAGTTTTCTCAATGTTCTCGCTCTACTAGGGACGGGAGCCATACTAAGGTAATATTTATTCCTTTAAGGCTTCCAGTGCCTATCGTTGTAGTACTCATATCTAGTTGTACTATTTTAGAGTGCACCATCTGGGTGGCCCACAAGGAGATCTATTAGAACATTCGCAATATCTTTCAGAAATGTCAACTAATGCAAACATTTCATCCACTATTTTGGGTCACTCTAACCCCAGCCGGATCTTGATATCTGTTCTTCTCTTATACTACTTCTATTATCTTCCATAGGGCATAAATGAGATAGGTGTGGCTAATTGTTCATACCTCTATTACAATTGAAGGTAACTCAAAATTCTTATATTTCTTTGCTTGAATTGTAGATAATGTTCATCTCTACTAACTAGGTACCTTGTACCATTCTCCACCTTTCTTCTTTGACTTGTCGAAACTTGTACCTTCTAACTCTTTCATTGCTTTTTACCATAAGAGTGGACAAATTTCTTGTCTTAGGGATCCTTATCAAGAAGCTTACACCTTTCAGTACACACATGATCTGCTGAAGACCTCACATTTACTTATCATAAGCATCATGCAGAATCGAGTCCCTCTGGCTCAATTCTTCCACAGCCACATGCAAACTCTTACCAACTGTCTTTCTGGATACATACATTGTCTTATTATGAATAAAATAGAATTTAGGAATTTGAATTCCTACGACTGAGCTCTACCGCACAATCTAGAGTAAGAAGAAAGAGTGACAGTCCTAAATGCCCTGTAGCCTCCTGCTTATAAGTGTGGTGCATGACACACCAATAAACAAGACTCTACTAGACACGGCTTATAGACTCCCTAGGATAGAACTGCTCTGATACCACTTCTGTCACGACCTAAACTGATGAGCCGCGACAGGCACCTGGTACCTTACTCAACCAAGTACGACATAGAGTATCTTTCCATATCATGCTATCATAAGTAAATGAAACGGAAAGTTTGCCGTAGGACAACTAGAATAAAGCATTTAATACCAACTTATACATAATACATATAGGCCTATAAGACCAAAGTGATCGCTCGTATACTAAACATAGGCCGACAAGGCCATACAAACTTTCACGTACATGACATCTGTCACACCTCCTTTTTCTTTACACCCCCGAGAAGGGTATATAGGAGTTTTTTCCAACTTAAAGTGACAATCGAAATGGGATCATTTTATTAAAAATTCAGAGTCGTCACTTGGGATAATTTATGGTGTCCCAAGTCACCAGTTCAAATCCCGAATCGAGGAAAAAATTGACTCTGTATTACAGTCCGCGAACCAGAAATCCGGGTAAGGAATTCTATTAACCTAGGAGAAGGTGCTAGGCATTCCCAAGTTCTGTGGTTCTAGCACGGTCGCTCAACTGTTATGATTGGCCTATTATCTAATTTTAAAATACTTTCGAACCTATGTGCGTTTTAACTTTATAGCCGCTTCTGTTCAATTTTAGGAAGATTCAATGTTATTAAAACACGTCTTGAACCACGTCACATAAATGCACCCACAGTCCTCAACATATTTTAGGTAACATTGTTAGGATTTGGATTTGGGTCACATAAATGCGCACCCGATTTAAGAAGGTAATTTATTAAAATAACGCGCCTAAGGCAACTACGCGTTTGCAACTTTGTGAGGGCCATGGAGATTCCACTATATGGAACGCCTCGAATTATAAGGATTAAATTAAAATTAATTAAATGAGGGCCATGCAATCGTCATTTTTTTGACACGGCACACCTCGATCTCCAATTTCAAAAAAGAATTCAAGCTAAATGTTTAAGGGCCATAAATTATTTAAGTTATTGAATATGGCTCGCCCCAACTAGTTAATAGTATAATTAATTAATACTAAATGTAGTTAAAGGTTCCATTAAACTAACTAAGATGGTTTATGTGAGGGAAAACAAATCCATTACACAAAAAGGCTTGAGCCAATACAAGAGGACTGATGGTCCAACGAAAGAAATGGCCCGGATCTCGTTCGAAGAACTTTCAGAATTAGGCCTCATAATTGAGCCCAAGTTCGGAGCCCTGCAGTTGCTGAGCACCAGGCTCAACATCGAATCCTTACAATATACGAGCAAGCTTGAAGTTGTAAATGAATTCAAAGGGACGACAACGAGACTAATACATATGCAAGCAAACTTTGGAATCGTCTTTAATTTATCAATAGCCAATTACACGACATCCAATAATGATTTTGATCTTGAAAGCAATTGTGAGTTCCAATTCTAATAACTAATAGTAGGTAGCGGAATTCAACAGTTTCAACATCATAACAACACGACTAATCACATTACTTTTGTATAGAGGTTATAATATCAAATTATTTTTGGTCATTCAGCATCTAATACCACCAATAGTCTTTTACCAGCAAACAAATTACTAACCCAGACTTCTAAAAGGAAACTTCAAACAAACAGCTGAAATTCAGAAAAGTAATACACAATACTGCATATGCAAATACCTATTATGAATGTCCGTGAAAGTCCCTTTATACATATACACCAATTCAAACCCATGAAATCCAAGCAACTAAGTCATAACTTGTTCCATGTTTCAAACCAAAGCTAATTCTAGAACAAAAAACTTAGCAGGTATACCCAACAATAAGATGATTACAAACATAGTCATACTCTATTCAACCCTAAATATACTCGACCAAGCTATTTCTGAACTAAGTAATACACATTATGCATGAAATTAAAAGAGACAGAAGTGAGAATTCAATAGCAACCATCATCCAATTTGTTCATATTTCAAATTCAAGCTTCAGACTACATTTAAGTGGTGTCCATGGAATTGACCAATACCTGAAATGAAAGGAAAGGGGATGTAAGGTCGGCAGTAAAAGCAGCGGTAAGCAGCAGCAGAAATAAACCTCCCAGAACCAACTTTAAACCAAGAATTGTGGTGCAGCAAACAAAACAAGCAACCTGAACTTCAAACCAAGCCTTTTAAATCATCAAACTCAAACCATTTCAGCTCCACTTAGTCAGAAATCATTTTAGGAATTGAAACTGGATAAATCACAGGGGAAAAAAAACCAATGAAACAGTAACTTTTTACTAAAAATTCCTAGCCGTCTTTGTTTTCTGAACTTTTCTCTTCTTCCCTTTGAAATGCAAGAATGAGATGCCTTTAAAGGCAAGGCAATAGGGCAACCTTAAGGGCTTAGATTTTGCCCCTCAATCTTTTCTTAATTTTCATTTTTGCTACTTGGTCCCTAAATTATTGCCTTGCTTGCCAAGTAAGGCTCTTTTTCAGCTTGTAGAAAGCTTCCTAGGTAGTTATTTGAGAGATTCCCTCAGCTAATTACCTAAACTACCCCCCAAATACCCCTTAATTACACTCAGCAACTCACATGTCAAGCTGACCCAAAGGCCTGATTTGATACGGGCTAATAACCCAGGTTCAATTCCTTCTCGGGCTTCTGATTCCTCAGAGTCCAATTAAAATCAAACGATGACTCTAATTTTGAGAAACTAAACCAAACTTTCCTTAAACAAAGCAGCCTGGAACCATTTATTTAAAAGCAGCCGAAACCGAAAGCAAAATGAATGAACTAACCCATCTAATTTCATAACAGCAATTTAACTAAATCATGGCCTAATATCATTAACTAGGTGATTAAACTGATGATGAAACCATAATTATGCTATTAACACAAAGACTTAGACAAACAAGACAAGGTGGACTAAAGAAATCAGATAATCAAGCTTTTGAACTCAGAAAACCCAAACAAACTTCGACCAAACCAAAAGAGGAGGGATGAGGAAGAAGATGAAACAGTGAAAGAAAATACAAGAGAGGAGGAAGAACTTACCAAATCACGGCTCGAAACCTAATTGGAACACTGGCTTAAACGAAGAATGATGTTACTCAGTTGTTCTTCATAAGAACAATTGAACAACATCACTTTCATGTTTAAACAACCTTCAATCTTCAGAAGAGCAGGAGCAGGTAGCCATGCAGACCATGGAATCAAGGATTAACACACTTTGACCTTTTGGGACTTCGGACCCTATCTCTAGATTCAAAATTCGACGAAGTCGGGAAGGATTCGAGGGGTATGGGTTAGGGGTTTGGAGAGAGGAGGTCATGGGGGTTTTAAGGTGTTAGTTTGGGGTTGTTTGGTGGTGGTGCCACCACCTTGAGGCGGTGGAGAAAAGGGGCGGCGGGGTAGGGTTTGGGGAAATGGGTCTCTAAAGGGAGAGGAGTGAAGGAGACGAGATGGGGGGTGGGGCTTTCAAACACTTATATATCATTCGATCCCCACTTCGCAGCAGTTAGATTAGGCAAACCTCGACGGCTGGGATCACACCTAAACTAAATGGGGTCATTTTGTTTAGTGGGGGGTGGACCGGGTAGAGACGCGTTTGGGCTGAGTTTTGAAGGGTTTGAACGGGTACAAAGGGGGGAAAATTGGGCCTGGGTAGAAGGGTTGAAGACTTGGCCCAACTCTGATATCCTCACTCTTTTCTTTTCTATTTCAAAACAATTTATCCCAAAATTCTTTTTTCTCTCTTTTTTTCAAAATTAAATTAAAATCTAAATTAATTCCAAGAACTTAATTAACTAAGAAAAACTAATTAAACCTAGAATGATAATTATCACAATTAATTAAAAACAAATTAATAGAAGGACTACTCAAAATCAAAGCTAAAATTAAAAGTGCAAATTAAATTATTTTTTGTGATTTTTTCCATTTTATAAAATAACTAATTTGCTAATTAATCCTTAGAAATGCAAAGTCAAATCCTAAATGCAAAATGCAACATATTGTTTTTTTGTATTAAACGTGCACAGGCAAATGCAAACAACTAACAGAAAAATGTCACAAAAATCCACGAAATTGCAAACAACGAAAAAAAATTATTTTGTTTTGAATTTGTGGGAGTAATTCATATAGGGCAAAAATCACGTGCTCACAGCTGCCCCTCTTTGCTCGGAAACACGAAGAGTTTTCGTGCAAAGATAAAGTGAGCGGATACGAGCGATTTTTGCCCGTTCGGATACTCCGTGGAAAGCATTTTGAAAGATTTGACTGCACCCTGCTTCTAAGGTTGCCTACATATCTTTGGCTATAAAGAAATCAGGTCAGTGTAGTTCGGGAAGTTTTGGTAGTTGGGACTACCATGAAGCTGTGATTTTACTGTTGTTGTTGCTGCTGCTACTGCTTACTGAACCCTTTATTACACCATGATAAAATAAAAATAAGCTAGACTAAACTATGATCTATGAATTACAAGAATCCTATCTATATCTTCAAACTTGATCTTGCAGTTCTTTTGCTTTGTCGACCCGTACTCTCCGCGTGAAATTCCTTTGTTGCTGACTTAAATTGTAATCTGAGATGCTTTCCCTTTTCTCCAGGTGGATGCCTGATTGCTGAACTTTGAACTGTATTCCCGTGCTCTCCAGGTGGGCGCCTGACTACTGAACTTGAACTGTATTCCCGAGCTCTCCAGGTGGGCGCCTGACTGCTGAACTTGAATTGTGTTCCCATGCTCTCCAGGTGGGCGCCTGACTGCTGAACTTGAATTGTGTTCCCGTGCTCTCCAGGTGGATGCCTGACTGCTGAACTTGAACTGTATTCCCGTGATCTCCAGGTGGGCACCTGACTGCTGAACTTGAATTGTATTCCCGTGCTCTTCAGGTGGGCACCTGACTGCTGAACTTGAACTGTATTCCCGTGCTCTCCAGGTGGGCGCTTGATTGCTAAAACTTTAATTGTATTCCCGTGCTCTCCAGGTGGGCGCCTGACTACTAAACTTGAACTGTATTCCCATGCTCTCCAGGTGGGCGCCTAACTGCTGAACTTGAATTGTATTCCCGTGCTCTCCAGGTGGGCGCCTGACTGCTGAACTTGAATTGTATTCCCGTTCTCTTCAGGTGGGCGCCTGATTGCTGAAATTAAATTGTATTCCCGTGCTCTCCACGTGGACGCCTGATTGCCAAAACTTTAACTGCATTCCCGTGCTCTCCAGGTGGGCGCCTGATTGCTGAACTTGAACTATATTCCCGTGCTATCCATGTGGGTGCATGATTTCAACAAAATAGATAAAACAAGGAAAATTTTCTGCCCCATTTTGGTAGCTAGGCACATATGTGAGTGTTTATCGAATATTTTAAGAATTTGAAAGCTAGATCCCATTATCCAGAAGGGTCCTAACAACTCCTAGTTAAACGATAGTTTTAAATCTAAATTTTATCTCCTAAAGGTATATCTTATGCTAAATCTTGTTATCCAAGTGAGTTTTAAAACTACACCCCATTATCTAGGAGGGTCCTGAAAATCAAAAGTCAAGCTTTATCTTAAGAGTGACTATTTTACGGCTAAATTATATTACCCTACACCAGAACTTACGCTAAATTTTGTTATCCAACGGAAATTTTAAAGCTAGGTTCCATTATTCAGGAGGGTCCTAACAACTCTCAATTAAATCCTACCTCAAGAATGAAAACTTTGAAACCAACTTATATTCTTTTGGGGTACTGTTATGCTAAATTTTTCTACTCATGATTGTTTCGATTTTTAAACTAGGTCCCATTTTCAGGAGGGTCCTGAAAATCAAAATCAAACCTGTCTATTGCTTGCTTTTCCTTACGGATGGTTTCCCCGAACAATCGAAAACTTTCTGCCCCTGTTTCAATCAAAGAAAAATCTTGTTAGTTTAAAATGTGGTGGTTAGTTTGTGGCATTCTTGTTGAAAGTGGCCTCCCCGCTGTCGTGCTTTGTTTTGACTGACTTCCCCTGAACTGGCTAAGAACCGCTTGACTTCCTGACTGACTTTCAAACCCCATAACCTTGGATGACCCGAGTGTTCTATACCCAAACTGTTGTGTTACATGTCCGACCCGTCTGTTTGAACCTCTGCATTTCCCACGAAATTACCAAACCATTTCACCGATGGAATCTCCACTGACCTTTTACACCCCATTTCACATCATACTACCTCTGGCAATGCCTTGTCCGCCCTGAGCCTTGTGCAACTTTGGAAGTTAGTAGTAAGCTTTGAAATTCCTTCTTATTTGCTTAAACAGAACTGACATTGGGAACCTCTTAGAGAAATAAACCCAAAAGAAATGAAATGCAATGACTTTCAGAGTGAAGGATAAGAAAAATACAAAACTATAAGACTATCTGAAAGGGAAAAAGAAAAGGGATTTATCTGAGTGGAGCAGCTGGCACCAATGATCATGACATGCATTTCAGATTAATCGGCCCAATCTGTTTAACCAATCAACTTTTAGTTACCATACTTTGTTGCCCAGAGTTTCCATAACCTGATTTCTTCACCAAAGCCTTGACCTTGTTCAGCCTACGATGCCCTGAAGGGTTTTTACCAATAAGCCTCTCTCATTTGTTCATCTCTCAACTCACTTTCGCCTTACGGTGCCTGTGAGGGTTTTCACCAATAAGACTCTCTCATTTTTCATTTTCTTACTTGGACCAAGGTGTTGCCCCTGATATGAATCACTACTACTTACTCGACTTGGCATCTCTCGAAGATTGATCAGAAGGTCTTTCTTTGGACCGTAACGTGGGCTTTTGGATGGGGTTAAAAAGAAAAGGTATCAAAAGGTTCAAAACCACTCAATTGGGTTTAAAATTACAACTTTTGGAATCAGACTTCTTGCAACAAATGCAATTTCTGCCCCAGTTTCTTTGCTTGGGAAATTTTGGGATTTTATTTTGGTAGGACCGAACCATGAGGTTGCCTACGTATCCTTAAAAGGAATTAGGTCGAACGTAGTTCATGTCATAGAAATTGCTTTGTTGTTGTGACTTTTCCTTTTTCTTTTCTTTTTCTTTTCCCTTTCTTCTTCTTCTTTGTTTTTCTTTTGTTGCTTTTTCTTCTTTTTCTCTTTTTCTTTTTCTCTCTCTTTTTCATTCTTTTCTTTCTCTTTTCATTCTTTTCCCTTACTTATCTTTTGCTTTCGCGTTTTTGAATTTTGCCACTGATTCCAAAAGAGGAGCATGAAAGGAAATAAATAAGGCTCGAAAGGGGTAACAAAGGATAAAGTGTTTAGATAGCAGAACAAAATGCCTTTGTCATTTCAATCCTCAAAATATGCCAAGTACAAACAAATACAATTTAACCAAAGAAATCATACATAATATATTTTGACCACATCAGAATTGATGGCCATTTCTACACATTTTCCTTCTACATCTATTAAATACAAAGCACCATTGGACAACATTCTCGTCACGATGAATGACCCCTACCAATTTGGGGCGAACTTACCTTTTGCTTCAGCCTGATGTGGAAGGATACGTTTCAATACTTGCTGACCCACTTCAAACTTCCGTAGACGCACCTTCTTGTTATATGCTCTAGCCATTCTCTGTTGGTACAACTGGTCATGACACACTGCCGCCAATCTTTTCTCATCAATCAAGCTCAACTGCTCTAGGTAGGTTTTGACCCATTCATCATCATCAATTCCGGCCTCAGCGACAATCCCAAGGGACGGGATTTTAACTTCCGCAGGTATTACTGCTTCAGTGCCATATACTAACAAATAAGGAGTTGCCCCTACTGAAGTACGAACAGTAGCGCGATAACCCAACAATGAAAAAGACAGCTTCTCATGCCATTGTCTAGAACCTTCCACCTTTTTCCGAAGTATCTTCTTTATATTCTTGTTGGCCGCCTCAATTGCTCCATTTGCCTTGGGGCGGTAAGGGGTGGAATTGCGATGTGTAATCTTGAATTGCTGACATACCTATTTCATCAGATGACTATTGAGATTATCCCCATTGTCTGTAATGATCACCTTTGGTATCCCAAACCGACAAATGATATTTGAGTGCACAAAATCAACCACCGCTTTCTTGGTTACAGACTTGAACGTTTTAGCCTCTACCCACTTGGTGAAATAGTCGATGGCCACTAGAATGAACCTGTGCCCATTTGATGCTGATGGCTCAATTGGCCCAATGACATCCATTCCCCATGCAACAAAAGGCCATGGTCCAGACATTGTGTGCAATTCAGATGGTGGAGAATGAATCAAATCTCCGTGCACTTGGCACTGATGACACTTGCGCACGAAACTGATACAATCTCGCTCCATAGTGAGCCAATAATAACCTGCTCGGAGGATCTTCTTTGCCAACACGTACCCACTCATATGCGGTCCACAGACTTCGGAATGCACTTCGGTCATGATAGTCGTGGCCTGTCTAGCATCTATGCATCTTAACAATCCAAGATCTGGAGTTTTTTTGTACAAAACCCCTCCCGTGAAGAAAAAACCGCTCGCCAAATGCCGAATTGTTCTCTTTTGATCACTTGTGGCTTGTACCGGATACACCCCCATCCTGATATATTCCTTGATATCATGAAACCAAGGCTCACCATCAAGCTCTTCTTCTACCACATTACAGTAAGCATGTTGATCATGGACCTGAATATGCAACGGGTCAACATAAGCCTTATCTGGATGGTGTAACATTGACGCTAAGGTAGCTAAAGCATCAACAACCACATTATGGATCCTTGGAATATGCCTGAACTCTACTAATCAAAATCGTTGACAAAGATCATGCAAACATTGCCGATACGGTATGAGTTTTAAATCCCGTGTTTCCCATTCCCCTTGGATCTGGTGTACTAGAAGGTCCGAGTCCCCCAAGACCAAGACTTCCTGGACACCCATGTCTTCAGCCAACCTCAAACCCAGAATGCATGCCTCGTACTCAGCCATGATGTTAATACAGTAGAAACGAAGCTGAGCCGTAACAGGGTAATGATGTCCTATTTCGGAAATCAATACAGCTCCTATCCCAACGCCTTTCATATTAGCAGCTCCATCAAAGAAAAGTTTCCAACCTGGATCTCCAACTTGTTCCAACTTATCAATGTGCATTACCTCTTCATCAGGGAAGTAAGTCTTCAAAGGCTCATATTCTTTATCCACTGGGTTCTCAGCCAAATGGTCGGCCAATGCCTGGGCTTTCATCGCAGTCCGAGTCACATAGACGATGTCAAATTCTGTGAGAAAAATCTGCCACTTTGCGAGCCTCCATATAGGCATGGGCTTCTGAAAGATATAATTTAATGGATCCAAGCGAGAGATGAGGTAAGTAGTGTAAGATGACAAATAATGTTTCAACATCTGTTCTACCCAAGTTAGGGCGCAACATGTCCTCTCAAGGTGACTGTACTTAACCTCATAAGACGTGAACTTCTTGCTGAGATAATATATGGCTTGCTCCTTCCTGTCGGTGATGTCATGCTGGCCCAATACACAACCGAATGAATTGTCCAGGACCGTCAAATACAGAATCAAAGGTCTCCCCGATTCTGGTGGCACCAACACAGGTGGGTTTGACAAGTACCCTTTTATCTTATCAAATGATTTTTGACACTCATCTGTCCACTTGACCGCGGCGTCTTTCTTCAGCAGTTTGAAGATAGGCTTACAAGTTGTCGTAAGCTGAGCAATAAACCTACTGATGTAATTCAATCTCCCCAATAGACTCATCACCTCAGTCTTGTTCCTTAGGGGTAGCAACTCTTGGATAGCTTTGATCTTTTACGGGTCTAATTCAATACCTCGACGGCTCACTATGAATCCCAACAACTTTCCAGATGGAAAACCAAATGCACATTTTGCAGGATTGAGCTTAAGATTGTACCTGCGAAGCCTTTGGAAGAATTTTCTCAAATCTCTGACATGATCAGACTGCTTTCTGGACTTTATGATTACATCATCCACGTAAACTTCGATCTCTTTGTGTATCATGTCATGGAATATGGGTGACATTGCCCTCATGTAAGTTGCCCCAGCATTTTTCAAACCAAAAGGCATGACCCTGTAGCAGTATGTTCCCCACGGCGTGATGAATGTTGTCTTCTCTGCATCTTCCTCATCCATTAGGATCTGATGATAGTCCGCATAGCAATCCACAAAAGACCCAATCTCGTGTTTGGCACGATTATCAATCAGAATGTGGATATTTGGTTGTGGAAAGTTGTCCTTGGGATTCACCTTGTTGAGATCACGGTAATCAACACATACCCTAGTCTTGCCATCCTTCTTTGGCACAGGTACTACATTGGCTAACCAAGTGGGATACCGAGTGACCCGAATAACTTTTGCATCGAACTACTTGGTGACCTCTTCTTTGATTTTCACACTCACATCAGTTTTAAGTTTCCTCAACTTCTGCTTGACAGGAGGGAATGCCGGGTCAGTGGGCAATTTGTGAACCACCAAGTTAGTGCTTCAACCCGGCATGTCGTCATATGACCATGCAAAAATATCTTTGTACTCAAACAATGCTTTAATTATCTCCTCCCTGAGTTGAGGTTCAAGATGGACACTTATCTTAGTTTCCCTGATGTTATCTGGGTCCCCTAAATTGATTGCTTTTGTATCACTCAGGTTAGGCTTGGGTTTTTCTTCAAAATGGCTTAACTCTTTACTAATCTCTTCAAAGACCTCATCCCCATCATATTCCGATTCATCATCACACTCTATTTCTTGAATTACTATTTTAGAACTAGGCCGAAGATTCCTCATGCATGTCATGTTATTGAAACCAGCATAAAAAGAACTGTACTAGGAAGAAAATAAAACAAAAATAAAACTGTCAGGAATGAAGGAAAAGGGAAATTGAATTTCATTCAAATTAAAAGATAACAAGGTTTATACATCCAAACGGACGGAACATAGAATCTGAATTACAACCCTGGAATAATCCAGATAAACTGAAAGAAAATCAAAGCAAACTACCAAAACTCCTTCCTGGTGGGGAGAGGAGTAGCTTCCCAATTGTTAATCTTTGCAGTAGGCCCAACAAATTGCACATCTACCTTGCTAGAACCCTCTCCAGCTTCCACCACATTCACCTCGTCGAATAATTTCTCAAACCTATCAAGCAACTCCTTATCAGGACCAACCACAGAACTAAGAACTGTGTTGCAGGGCGTTTCTTGGCGCCAGGCCTGACAAATGATCTGGAGAGCCGTGGGATGGGATTTGGGAGGACCCAGGCCCTCTGTATCAACTTCCTAGCTCTTTTCACGTCCACAACTGTGGGCTTTAACCCCAAACCAAATGTATCCAAGTTTTTGGGGAGAGACACCGGTTGTACGATACCTTGCAGAGATGCACCCAAACCATTGCCCAGTACAAAACCATTTTTCAATATTTCAATGGCTACCATGACTGATGCAGCAGCTACCCTCGGAGTTGGAACGCACTTCCCTTCTAGAATTTTCTCTACCGATACCGTGTCAAAAACTTGATAAACCTATGGCCCCTTGTCGTCTTCAAACTCTATGAACGGAACAATGGCATTACTAGGAACACACAAATTATCCTCGCCGTGCACAACAATTTCATGTCTATCCCATTCAAACTTGACCATTTGATGTAGAGTAGACGGGACCGCTTTTGCAGCATGAATCCAGGGTCGACCTAATAGCTGATTATAAGAAACAGCCATATCGAGCACCTAGAACTCCATGGTAAATTCAACTGGCCCTATGTAAGCTCAAGCACTATGTCCTCGACTGAATCTTTCCCTCCACCGTTGAATCCCCAAACGCAGATATTGTTCTTGTGAATTCTTTCATCATCCACCTTCAATTTGTTCAGAGTGGAGAGAGGGCAAATGTTCGCACTGGAACCATTGTCAACCAGTACCCGGGTAACCACGGAATCTTCGCATTTCACCATAAGATAGAGGGCTCTATTGTACTCAGTACCCTCCACGGGTAACTCATCATAAAAAAAATGACTCTGTTTACCTCAAATATCTTGTTAGCTATCTTTTCCAAGTGCTTTACTGAGATTTTGTCAGGAACGTGGGCCTTATTGAGGATCTTCATTAAAGCCCGATGGTGCTCGTCTGAATGGATCAATAATGACAATAGTGAAATTTGAGCCGGTGCCTTCCTCAACTGCTCCACAATGGAATAGTCCTGCACTTTCATCTTTCTCAAAAATTCCTCTGCTTCTTCCTCGATCATAACTTTCTTCACCCAACACTGGGTTATCTTTGGAGATCTTAGCTTTTCTCAACTCTTTGGGGGCAAAGCATCTCCCCGATCGAGTCAAACCATGGGTCTCACAAACTTCTTCTTTAACCTCCTTCCCTTTGTAAATCACTGTCACTCGTCCATAATTCCACGGGACAGCCTTGATGTTGACTATTGGTAATTGGGTGACAGGTTTGATAATTACAGGATCTGTGCGAGCACCCTCCACAATTATGACAGGCTTGTTCGCCATCCCTTGCACCACCACTTTTGCTTTTTCTTGTTTCACTGCAATGTCACTTGAAGACCCTTTCTCGACTACCGCAGATGGTTCACTGTTTGCCCCGCTCAACCTGATCACTGATTTCTCACTTGTTGGCTTTTCAACCGGCCTAACTTCACTGGACTGAATCATCATGACGGTCTGTGAAGGCTTCTTGGGCTCCCTCCCCTATGCACTATCTCGATCATATTTGTCTTAGGATGGGCCGGCAATGGATTCTGGTTGATATTGGGTGCCTCCGGAGCTTGGACCTTAATTTGATTAGTATCAATGAGCTCTTGAATAGCTGTTTTCAATTGCCAGCACTTGTCTGTGTCGTGCCCTGGAGCACCAGAACAATATTCGCCACTCATAGAGTGATCAAGATTCCTCGGGGGAGGGTTTGGCGGTTTTGGCTCGATCAGACTCAGCATACCCAATTGTCTCAACCTATGGAACAAACTGGTATAGTATTCTCCCAATGGAGTGAAGGTTTTCTTCTTTTGCAACCTCTCGTTCTTAAATGCTTGGTTGGGCCGGAAACCTGATCCAGGAAGGTTTCGGTAGGCTCTTGGGGGTGGATAGACATTTTGTGGAGCTAGGTATGTATTTTGTGGGACTGGCACACGCCATTGTGCATGGGCCGGAGGTTGGCTGTATGTTTGGGCATGGTGGACAGAAAAATGGGGGTCTGGTGGTGGGTAGTAGTGTTGAGGTGGATTATACGGGGTATGGGGGTAGGTTTGGTGGTGGGGACGAGGATGATGATAGTAGTGAGGTGAACCCCTAGGCCCGAACCAAATTCCTGAATTAATTGTTGCTACATCCTTTTTCTTCTTCTTTCCAATTACTCCCCCAGTCCCACTTTGAATGGCCTGGGTAGTTCCCTTAATAGCCGAGTAGCTCATAATTTTGTTGGACTTGAGCCCCTCTTCTACCATGCTCCCCATTTTCACTACTTCATTGAAGGATTTGCCTACAGCCGATACCAGATGACCGAAATAAGTGGGCTCTAAGGCCTGCAGGAAGTAATCCACCATTTCACTTTCTTTCATCGGAGGGTCAACCCTCGCTGCTTGCTCTCTCCAACGGAAACCATACTCTTTGAAACTTTCACTGTGCTTTTTCTCAAGTTTTGTCAAGGACAGTCGGTCTGGAATGATCTCGAGATTGTACTGGAAGTAACAAGCAAATGCCTAAGCTAGATCATCCCATGTGTACCGCCTTCCGTGATCTTGCCGGGTATACCATTCCAACGCTGAACCACTCAGACTCTGACTAAAATATGCCATTAGCAACTCATCTTTCCCACCAGCTCCTCTCATTTTGCTACAAAACCCTCTGAAGTGCGCTACTGGATCACCGTGCCCATCGTACAAATCAAACTTGGGCATCTTAAACCCTGCCGGCAATTGCACATCTGGAAATAGGCATAGGTCTTTGTAAGCCACGCTTACCTGACCTCCCAAACCTCGCATGTCCCTGAATGTCTGTTCTAAGCTTTTAACTTTCCTGAACATCTCCTCATGTTCGGGATTTTTGGACGGCTTCTCAACTTCTACAGGAAGATCAAAACGAAGAGTGTAGGATTAGGGTTCCGGAGCTTTGAAAGTGGGCTCTGGGGGGTAGTACTGGTTGTCATGATCTTGGAACAAAGGCTCGCTGGAAGATCTATGAAGTGTAGCGGGAGGGGGCGCCACGAAGACAGGAGTGGCTGGTGGAGGAGGTATGAAACTGGTTTGGGTGGTGGAGCTGGTGGTGTTTGGGAAGTTGTGCTCTGGTAGTGTTGGTAGATGGGAAAGCTCGGGGATGAATCGGTGGCAGGGTGATCCTGAGACTGAGCCAGTGGCGGGATAAAGGCAGGGTTGGTGGGGTAAGCTGGTGGTGGTTGCCCATTTGCCCACACCTGGTACATTTCGGCCATCTGCTGCTTCAACTTATACATCTCTTCTTTCATCGAATTAACATCCAACTCTTCCACCTCTATTGAAGGATCAATGACACTCGCATCAAGTTCCTGATTGGCCATGATCACTTTGTTTTTGGAACGGGTGTTGTAAGGGTGAGTTGCCAAAATGCCACACAAACTAACCACCTACATGTTACTTGACGACAATAGCAAACTTGTTAGCGATCAGGGTTTCATAGATAGGCAACCGTACATATGGGTGATGAATGCACCTAAGCAATTAAACGTTTCTATTATGTATTTGATCGGTTGTTTGCGTCATTCTGGCTTTTCCTTATTTCTATTTGCAAATACCCTTTTTCCTCTTTTCTTTCTTTCATGCTTTTCCATGCTTGATTTCTTTTTGTTTTTATCCTCTTATTTCTCTCTCTTGTTTTGACATTGTTTCCTCCCCATGGTTTCTTATTTTTTTTCTTTGTCTTTCCTCTCTTTTTCTCTTCTTTTCTCTTTTTTTTGGTTATGGTCGAATCCTATGGAGATTGCCTACGTATCATGATCCCGCATGAATCAGATCGAGCGTAGTTCTTGGGGATAAGTGTAAAAATAATAGAACATTTTTCGGGATTTTTAAATTTTCATAAAAAGCAAATGCTTTGATTACAATGACTCAAAAACTAACAGACTCAAAAAGAAACTAACAGACTCTGGTGAAAAGACAAAATAAAGACTCAAAAACAAACTAACGGACTCCAATAGAAAGAAACTACCAACTCAAAAATAAACTAACAGACTTCGACAGAAAGAAACTACCAACTTGAAAATAGACTGACAGACTTCGACAGAAAAAAATACAGACTCAAATAAAAACCACGAATACATCAGTGCCTCAACTTCTCCTGGGGCCCGCGGGACATCATTCGGTCTCGCCACGGGTCGACGCGCTAAATCCCCTTGGAGGTGGTAGAGATCTTCCATTATCCGGCGGACAAAGGTCATCACGGTGGCAAAGAAAATGGATCTAGTCATCTCCTCACAATTACTGCACTTCATTGCGATGTAGTCGGCGATCCTTCTGACTCTCTCTCTTATGACACCCTTTTCTTTCAACAAACGCCCAATCTACTGGGTCCTGGCTTCCAAAGTTTGTTCGGCTACATGATTCTGTTCTTGAAGTTGTTGCAAATCTCTTTCTAACTGTGTCATCGCTACGTAACAGTGTTCCCTTTCTACCTTAAAGTCTTTTGCCTGCTTGGTCATTTTGTTCTCAAAGATGGTGACCCTTTTCTTCAACCCCACAACTTTACTGTCATATTTCTCTTTTAATTGCTTAACGAAGCGCTCTCGTTCCTCCGCATTTTTAGCCAACTTTGCTCGAGCACTCGCTAATTGTGAGCACGTGATTTTTGCCCTATATGAATTATTTCCATAAATTCAAGCAAAATAAATCTTTCCCATTGTTTGCAATTTCGTGGATTTTTGTAGCATTTATTGTTAATTGCTTGCATTTATCTGTGCATATTTATTTTATTTAAATCACGAAAAATACCAAAAATATCACGCATGACATTTAGGCTTTATTTTTACATTTTAAGGATTAATCGGTAGTTTCTTTTAATTTAGGATTAAGTAGGTTTTATAATTTTTATAATTAGTTAATTAGTTTAATTTCACACTTTTGGAATTTAGAATTTTTAATTTGTAGGATTTTAATTAAAAGAAAGGGAAAAATTAGAAAACAAAAGAAAGGAAATTGAAAAAATAAGAGTTTAATTTGAATTTGGGCCAAATCCTATACCCAAATCTGATTCAAAACTTCCTTCGACCCAAGCCCAAATGCATAAACCCAACTACCCACATTCCAGCCCAATTGTTTTGGCCCATTAGCCTTTACCCTCATTAAAACCCAATCCCTAATTCCTTATAACAATCACATGATATACACATTAGGGAGGACCCCCTTCCGGATCTTTGAGAGAGCCATGGCGCTGCTCCTTGTCTTCTTCAAAAGAGAAAGATCAGAGAGCTTCCCCTGGAGATTGAGAAAACAAAAACGAACGGCGCCCCTGGAAGCTCCTGTTGCTTCTTCATTTTTTTTTAAAGGAACGAGCAAAACAAAAGAGGGAAAAAAATGGAAAATCGAAAAGGGAACTAAGTTTGGTTTTGGTTTCTGTACTTCTCTTCTCTGATTTGTCATTTAGTTCTTCGATAAGAAATGTAGTCCAATTTGATTTCAAACCAGAAAAATACATAAAAAAAGTATTTCAGTTTTCGTTTGCGGTTTTCAATTCTGGGGTTTTGTTGAAATTCAAGGTTAGTTTGTTGTATACGGTTTCAAGCTTGCTGTTCGATTGCTATGTTCGAGGTTGTCGTCGGCGTTGGTTTATGGTCTGTCGCTGTATCCGGTCGAGATCCCTATTTTGTTTGGTTTATCTTGCTGCTTACCTCAAATTAGCCGTCTCCATCAGCTTCTCTACTTCAACTTGTATTTGGTTTATAGTTGATTTCTTTTAAATATCAAGTAAGTTCTATGATCTCCTTGTATTTGTCTATGCAAATTGATAAATGAAATCTTGTATTTTGTCATACTAGATGTGGCTGGTGAGTTCAGTACGCTCATTTCTATGATTTGGTGCTGTTTGCGTTCCCATAATGTGAAATTACAAAAAAAATATAAAAAAATTGATATGCAAGGTGATAGAAGATCCAGTTAGTATGATTTTTTGTCGTTGTTTGTTTTGTTGAAATGTTCATTTTTAAATAAGTTTCCCATTTCTCTGTTACCGTGAGACGGTGTTGTGCGAGCCTATTGTTCTCGTTTCATTTTCAATATCTAATATTAATTGAGAACTAGAGTTTCTAAGTCTAATAATGACTTGATTACGTTACTGTTCTAATTTGCATTATCCCTTCTGAAATTGGATTGCTATTGCTATATGATGGTTCCCTGAAGTTACTTTTAAACTTTAAATTATGAGTTAAATTGCTATATCCTCATACCTCCCCAATTTAGTTCAATTAGAATCTTAGCACTACTTTACCTCAAGCGAGCCCAATTTCAAAGCTCATTTCGAAAGGTGCCTCAAACTTTAGCCAAATAATCACTTATGAACATCCATAGTTTGTTCTAAGTTGAGTGCAACCTGAAATAAATTGAGCCGGGCCAGGCCAAATAAAATTTCAAAACTTATGGCCCTCGCTTAATTAATTTTGAATCCTTAGAAATCGAGGTGTTCCATTAGTGAACTTTTCATGGCCCTCGCAAAGTTGCTAACGCGTAGTTGCTTTAGGCGCGTTATTTTAATAATTTACCTTCTTAAGCTCGGGTGCGCATTTATGTGACCCAAATCCAAATCTCAACAATGTTAGATGAAAATATGTCGAGGACCGTAGGTGCATTTATGTGACGTTGTTCAAGACATGTTTTAATAACGTTGCAATCATCCTAAAAATGAATAAAAGTGGTTAATAAGTTAAAATTGAACTATAGGTTAAAGCATGTATTAAAATCAGATAATAGGCCAATTATAACAGTTGAGCAACCGTGCTAGAACCACGGAACTCGAAAATGTCTAACACCTTCTCCCGGGTTAACAGAATTCCTTACCCGGATTTTTGTGTTTGTGGACTGTAAAACAGAGTCAATCTTTTCCTCGATTCGGGATTTGAAACGGTGACTTGGTACACCGTAAAATTATCCCAAGTGGCGACTCTGAATTTGATAAATAGATAATTCCGTTTTGATTGTCACTTAAATTGGAAAAACTCCCTTATATACTCCCTTACGGGGTGTAGGTAAAAAAGAGGTGTGACAGCTGTGGCGACTCTGCTGGGGACTGAACCCAGAATCTTTAGTTCAGGGTTCAGAATTCGAGCTTAGATGAATTGTTATATTTGGCTTTATTTATTATCTGATTTCATTACATGTTTGGGCCTAATGTGCTAAATGTTGTTTTTCACCGCTTTGATATTATCTGAACTGTATATATAAACTACTACGAAACCCTCTCTTCTCTCTCCCGAGGAGTGCACGCTGGTTGTGACTTCTTTCTGTTAGTGTCATGTCCCAAATAGAACGAGGTTCGGACAAGTTGCAAAGCCAGATGATATTTTGGTTACCGGTACGCAGTCCCCCTCGGCTCGAGTTGTCCGCTCGGGTAAGCCAGGTCTAGAACAATACACCCAGGTTTTAAACCTAGAATAACTCAGCCTTATGGGGTTGTCCGTCTAGGACAGGTGTACCCGAAATGAAAAGAATATCCTGATGCATCCTATGTGCTACATGTTGCATTTTTTCAAGGGTAAAAGGGCATTTGGCGGACCAATGATAGCCGATGGCAAATGAAAAAGGAAAAAACAAAAAAAAAGAGAAAAGAATAGAGGGTGAAGTGTAAAAATAAAGCAAGTAGGGCCTAGTTATGTTTTTGTTACATTTTTATTAAGAAAAAGAAAAAAATGAAAAGTCAAAAAGATTTTGCACTTTTTCATCGTTTTTCGAAAATCAAAAATCAAAAAAAAAAGAAGGGAAAAGAAAATAAAAAAAATGTGTTGCATGTTTCATCATTTTCAAGGAAAAGACAAAAAAAAATATTTTCTCTAAATTAGTTGTTTTTGTTTTAATTCTCGCCCGTATCCAATTTGCCCGAACTACGCATACCTGATTCTCGTCTTTCGAGGCATGATACGTAGACAACCCACATAGGGTCCGGTCTTCCTAGTAATCTTACGTTCTTGGCTTTGCGGGGTCTTAGCCAAATTTTGAACTTCTAGCCATCTTTTGGCCAAATAAGCCATTTTGCAAAAATAGCCTCAATCATGTCTTGCATGTGTCTTAAGGAATGTTATTGTCTCATATAGTGTTGGTTTAAGTTTTCTCATAAAGGTGTGGATCTACTTACCGGAGTTTGAGCATGACAGATACCTCAGGATCACTGCATTCAGGAGCTGCTTGAGGAGCCATTTTATGTTTTTGAGTCAATTGTTTTTGTTTTATATTCTAGTCATGTATAGTAGTATTCAGTTTTTTAGGTGATGTTAGAGTTTGTATTGTCTAGTTAAGTTTGCCTAGTCTTTTGTTATTGTATTTCTTATTTTGCTTTTGGAAATGTGACAAGTCAAAAATCCAAAAAAAAAAAAAAAGAAGAAATTTTGCGTTTTTATATTTTCGTCATAAGTTTTCTTTGGAATACTAATTTTAGAAATGAAAAAAATTCTTTTGAGATTGTTTTTACTTTAGGCAATTAAATTCAAAATAGAAATTATTTTTATATTTCCGTTACTATATTGGGACCAAAATTCAAAAAAAAAGAGAATTTTCTTTTAGTACCTCTTTAAAAGTTTTCTTTAAGATATTAATTCTAAAATCCGAAAAGATTTTCTTTTGAGGTGTTTCTTTGGGAAATTAGTGAAAAATGGAAAAAAAATTCTTTTTATTTTCATTAGAACTTTAGAATATTGTACATAAAAAACATACTTTGTCTTTTGTCTATCATTAAAATTTTTCCTTTAGGCAATCATAATTGAAATCCAAAAAATATTTTGTTTTATTTTGTTTATTGATTGTTTCGAATCTTGCGTCGGGATATCAAATGAAAATTCAAATACTTTTCTGTGGTTTATTCTTTAGATTTTCTTCATAAAAAAAAAGAATAAAAAAGGGTTTTTCTCTTCTAGGATTTTCCTTAATAACAAGTTTTTCTCGTTAAACTTGAGTTTAGAATAGGTTATAGAACATTCAGTCTAGGAAATTCAAAAAAAAAAAGATTTACTTCTTTTATTTCTCTTTTCTCATCGGAGTAGTCACTAAGGTAAAAAGGAAAAAAGAAGAAGAAAATGAAAAAGAAAACGTTAGTTTATGTGCTTTACTCTCGATCTTCCCGAACTACGTAAAGATCTGATTCATGCGGCGTCATGATACGTAGGCAACCTACATAGGGTTCGATCGAATTATTTTTTTATTTATTAAAAGAAAAGAAGAAAAAAAGAAAAAAAAAATGGTGAAATTATGGGATGTGAGAATTGAGAAGGAAGAAAAGAGCAACAATCAGAAAGGAAAAAGGGGAAAGAAAATGAGCAAGCTAAGAAGTGCAAGGAAAGAAAATAAAAGAGAAGATTCAAATGGACAAATTGGGATGATGCCAAGTGACCTTATGACCCTCGAAGTCATTCTAGAACCATTAATTGTTGCTAGGTGCATTGCACGCAATGTGATATTTTTGTTGTTAAATGCCCTAACGCTAACGGTATGACCCCATTTTGTTCATTTTGGTATCTTCATAGCAGAAAAGTGGTTGGTTTGTGGTTCTCGAAGTAGTGACTCCTCTCCATAACATAAAGTCAAAAGGCAATGGTAGACAACAACAAAACTGAGTTGGTTGATACAGGGTGCCCAAAAGCAATTGGTCGAACGGGACAATGAGTTGGTTGAAGAGGTGAGGATATTAAGACAACACATGACAGACATGTATCATGCCTGGATGACTGGGAAGGTACCACCCCCGCCACCACCTAGCTTCCTAGATGCTACCCTTACCCAAACATCGGTCATAGTGCCAGATGATCCCCCATATTCTCCTGAACCACCCGCTTATCATGGCTTTTCCAACCATCCTAGTAGCTCCATCACTCATCTTCCATTTACCTTTCCCAAAAATTGCCCTCCTTTCTTTTCCACCATCCCTAACAATGAACACTCACTCAAAGCTCACGGTGCCCAATATTACCCCTCAGAGGTTGCCCACAAAGTTCCCTACTCATACAAGCAGGGCCAGCGGGATGAGCCTCATGTTTAAAATGAAAAGTTCACAGGAAGAAAAGGGCGAGATGGGATACCCAGGGGGCTGAAAGGCATAGAACAGTCCTTAAAGAATAAGCAAGGAATGGGAGACCAAGGTAGCATGTCTTACAAAGAATTGTCTATGTTCCCCGACGTTTATCTGCCTGCGGGGATTAAAGTGCCAAGGTTTAACTTGTATGATGGATGTGGAGATCTGATAGCCAATTTGAGGGATTATTGCAGTGAAATGAGAAGTGTTGGCGAGAAAGATGATTTGTTGATGGCATATTTTAGTGAGAGCCTGACTGGGGCAGCTTTGGAATGGCATAATCATCAAGATGTCGGTAGGTGGCCTACATTGGGTGACATGGCTCAAGATTTCTTTCAATACTTTCAATACAAATTAGGCGTTACCCCAGATCGTTCCTCCCTATCTAAAATGGAAAAGAAGCTGGAGGAAAGCTTTAGGGAGTTTGGGCTCAGATGGAGGGAGCAAGCTGCTCGAGTCAATACCCCGATTGGCGAGGAAGAAATGGTTGAACTTTTCCTACAAACCCAGGGACCCACCTACTTCAGTCATTTGGTCCCGGTCTTGGGAAAGCCTTTCAATGATGTGTTAAAAATGGGGGAGATGGTAGAAGAAGGAATTAAGTCAGGCAAAATCATGAGTTATTCAGCATTGAAAGATACCACGGAAGACATTCAGAACATCCCAGTAAGCTTGGGTGGAAGAAAGAGAAACATAAAAGATGATCTGATGGGCATTCCTGCTCAACACTTCCAGCCTCGATATCGTCCTCGTGGATACCCTGGTGCACCAGATGACCCTCCCCAATGTTACTTCTCTCCACAAAACTCCCAAAATCGTACATCATTTTCCCAGTACCCTCTCCACAATGCACCACCATATGATCCACACTCACAAGGCCCGCGATGGCCCGTACTACTTCCCTAAATGTCTTACCCACGAGCCTACCGAAACCATCCTGGATCAGGTTTCCGGCCCAATCAAGCATTTAAGAATGAGAGGTTGCAGAAAAAAGAGAAGGCTCTCACCCCTATTGGAGAATCATATGCCAGTTTGTTCCAAAGGTTGAAGCAATTGGACATGTTGAAGCCGATTCAGATAAAAATGCTGAACCCTCTGTCAAAGAAGTTTGATTTTTCTCAAAGGTGCGCATATTGCTCAGGTGCCCCGGGTCACAGTACAGAAAAGTGTTGGCACCTGAAAAAGGCAATTCAGGAGCTTATTGATACAGGTGACATTGTCGTGCAAAATCCAGATGCAGCAGACACTAGCAAAAGTCCATCGCATGTGCATAATGAGACGCATATGGTGGGTATGACTTATTTTGAAAAGGAATATGAAAATTCTCTTGAGATCCTCGGAGGTCCACGTGCTACGAAGCTTTTAGCGCTATCAGGGGATGATCCTAAGAACGAGCAGGCAAAGGGAATCCAAAGGCAATCTGTTAAGAACAATGTGATGGAGACTTGTGAATGTCCTAGTATTGTTGATGCAGAAGTCAGTGGCTAAGATGTTGAGTTTGATGATTGAAAGACGCTCTTTTCTTGGTTAGCCAGGGAGGAGTTTTTGTGGTTTATTTTGTTGTCATTTCTGTTATCCGGGTTATTTCAAGGTTGTAATCCGGATATTGTCTTGTGACTCAAACCCTTCTATCCTTTTATTTTGCCTAGTTTGTTTAGTCATAGTAGCTCGTTTAGTATTGTCTAGGTTTGTTCTAGGTTTGTAACCCCAGTTTAGTTTGTTTGTTTTGTTGTCCAAACCCTTTCACCATCTGTCTAATGTAATTTTCTGTTTTTTGTAATTTCTAATCATTTTTGTTTAGTTCTCTTCTCCTTTTATAGTTCTTTTCATGCTGGTTCTAGTGACATAACATGCACGCATACTTCTCAGCCTGATCTTTAAAAGTCATTTAGTCAGAAAGCAATGAAACAATTTTGAAGATGATAAGGACGTTTGAGGGAAATAAGTAAAGGCATTTTGAGATCACTTCAAGCCCGAATTGTGTGAAACTGGGGCAGATAGAACATAAAGTAACCCTATTGAAATGCATCATGCCGCATCGGGTTGAAGCTAAAGGCAAGTTTGCCCAAATTGACAGGGGCCGTTCATGGTAATGAGAGTGAGAGTATTATCCAATGGTGCTTTGTATTTAACAGATGTAGAAGGCAAATGGGTAGAAATGGCCATCAATTCCGACGCGGTTAAGAGATATTATGTATGATTTCTTTGGTTAAATTGTATTTGTTTGTACTTGACATGTCTTGAAGATTGGAATGACGAAGACATTTTGTTTAGCTATCTAAACACTTTATCCTTTGTTACCCATTTGAGCCTTATTTATTTCCTTTCATACCCCTCTTTTGGAATCAGTAGCAAAGTTCAGAAACGCGAGCGCAAACGATAAGCAACGGAAAAGAGAGAAAAAGAGAAAGAAAAGAATGAAAAAAAGAAGAAAAAAAAGCAAAAAGAGAAAAAGGAAGAAACAAAAGAAAAGAGAAGAGAAAGAGAAAAGAAAAATCACAACAACAAAGCAATTCCTATGACATGAACTATGTTCGACATGATTCATTCTAAGGATACATAGGCAGCCTTATGGTTCGGTCCCATCAAAATAAAAATCCAAAAATCCCCCAAGCAAAGAAACTGGGGCAGAGGTTGTGGTTGTTGTAAGAAATCTGATTTTGAAAGTTGTAATCTTGAACCCATTTGAGTTGTTTTGAGCCCTTTGATACCCTTTCTTTCTAACCCTATCCAAAAGCCCACATTACGGTCCAAAGAAAGACATTCCGATCAGTCTTCGAGAGATGCTAAGTCGAGCAAGTAAAGGTAATTCATATCAGGGGTAACACTCCGGTCCAAACAAGGAAATGAAAAATGAGAAAGTCTTATTTGTGAAAACACTCATGGGCACCGTAAGGCGACGGGAGCTGAGAGAAATAAAAAATGAGAGAGTCCTATTAGTGAAAACCTCGCGGGCACCGTAAGGCAATGGTAAGTTGAGAGAAAGAACAAAATGAGAGAGGCTCGATGGTAAAAACCCTTCGGGCACTACAAGTCAAATAAGGATTGTGAATCAGATTGGATAATCGGAGCACTGAAGCCCAGTTTTATGGTTTAGGGGTATAACAGGAGTTGAACATCAGATTGCTCAATAGAATAGGCCACATGTGCATGTCATGGTCATTAGAGTTGGTATCCACATTTGATAGGTTTCTACTTTGTAGTTTTCTTGTTAGGAATCATCTCTTTCCTTTGTCCTTTACTCTGTTCCTTTTGTCTTGTTTACTTTCTCTTCCTGAGTCTGTTTGGTCAAAATAAGTGAGAAATGACTTCAAAATTTGCCACCAGCTTTCCAATCGCACAAAACAGGATTTGGCTAGCACATCAAAGTGGCATAAGTCAGGAAAGACAATAAACACATTGAGTTGGTAACAAACAACATGTTTTGGGATTCGCGTGAAATACAAAGGCTTGGTATATATCAATTCATGAACAATGCAACAGATAGAGGGTTAGAGTGAATGGATCAAAGGTATTTTCTATGATAAGATTGACAAAAAGGGGGCGGTAAACCAGTGACAAGCAGGATCTTCCAAGTAGAAATCAAAGTTATCATGGCAAGCGATGGAGCAATAGACCTCAAGGTCAAGGCCAGTGATTTAAATCAGGAAAGAACAACATGCGAACTGAGTGGATGGCAATTGACGTGCTTTGGGATTCATGAGAAACACAAAGGTTCAGTACATATCAATGCAAGAGCACAATGTAACAGATGAATGGTATTGGGTTTGAACGGATCAGAGGTGTTTTCCGTGATAAGGGTGACAGAGAAAGTGGTTAGTCAATAAACAAGCGAGGTTGTCGAGTAGAAATCAATTATCATGGGAAGTGAAGGAGCAATCACCCTCAAAGTCAAGGCCACAAACCAACCACCACATTTTTAAACTGACAAGATTTTTCTTTGATTTGAAACAGGGGCAAAAAATCTTGTTTGTTTCGGAGAAACCCTCCGCAAGGAAAGGCAATCACCAGATAGGTTTGACCATAAATTGTCAGGACCCTCCCGGAAAATGGGATCTAGTTTAAAATTCAAAATAATCATGAGTAGCAAGATCTAGCATAAGTGCGCCCCAAAGGAACATAAGTAGGCTTCAAAGTTTGCATGTTTGAGATAGGATTCAATTAAGAGTTTTCAGGACCCTCCTGAATAACGGGACCTAGCTTTAGGATTTCCATTGGATAACAAGGTTTAGAGTAAGTTCTATTGTAGGGTAATATAATTTAGCCGTAAGATTGTAACTTTTAAAATAATACTTGATTTTTGATTTTCAGGACCTTCCTGGATAATGAGACTTAGCTTTAAGACTTCCATTAGATAACAAGATTTAGCGGGAGTCACAACTTTAGAAGATATAACTTAGATTTAAAATCGTCGTTTAGTTAAGAATTATCAGGACCCTCCTGGATAATGGGATGTAGTTTTAAAACTTGCTTGGATAACAAGACTTACCATAAGATATACCTTCAAAAGACATAATTTAGCTTTAAAATTGTCATTAAATAGGAGTTATCAAGACTCTCCTGGATAATGGGAACTAGCTTTCATATTCTTAGTAATATTTGGTAACATGATTCAGTTTAACACTCACATATGTGCCCAGCTACCAAACTGGGGCAGAAAATTTTCTTTGTTTTGACTATTTTTGTTGAAATCAAGTACCCACTTGGGGACAAGGAGAATACATTTCAAGTCAGCAGTCAGGAGCCCACCTGGAGAGCACGAGAATACAGTTCAAGTTCAGCAATCAGGAGCCCGCTTGGAGAGCAGGGAATATATTTCAAGTTAGCAGTCAGGAGCCCGCCTGGAGAGCAGGGAGTACATTTCAAGTCAGCAATCAGGAGCCCACCTGGAGAACAAGGGAGTATAACTCAAGTTTTAGCTTTCAAGTTCTTATTGATATTTGGTAATGTGGTTCGTTTTACACTTACATATGTGCCCAGATACCCAAACTGGGGCAGAAAATTTTTCTTTGTTTTTGTTGAAATCAGGCGCCCGCCTGGAGAGTAGGGAATACATTTCAAGTTAGCAGTCAGGAACCCGCTTGGAGAGCAGGGAATACATTTCAAGTCAGCAATCAGGAGCTCACCTGGAGAACAAGGGAGTGTAACTCAAGTTTTAGCTTTCAAGTTCTTATTGATATTTGGTAATGTGGTTCGTTTTACACTTACATATGTGCCCAGATACCCAAACTGGGGCAAAAAAATTTCTTTGTTTTTGTTGAAGTCAGGGGCCCACCTGGAGAGCAGGGAATACATTTCAAGTTCAGCAATCAGGAGCCCGCCTGGACAGCAGGGAATACATTTCAAGTTTAGCAATCAGGAGCCCGCTTGGAGAGCAGGGAATACATTTCAAGTTCAGCAATCAGGAGCCCGCCTGGAGAGCATGAGAATACATTCAAGTTCAGCAATCAGGAGCTCGCCTGGAGAGCATAGGAATACATTCAAGTTTAGCAGTCAGGAGCCCGCATGGAGAGTATGGGAATATATTCAAGTTAAGCAGTCAGGAGCCCACCTGGAGAGCACGGGAATACAGTTCAAGTTCAGCAATCAGGCGCCCACCTGGAGAGCACGGGAATACAATTCAAGTTTTGGCAATCAGGCGCCCACCTGGAGAGCACGGGAATAGAATTCAAGTTCAACAATCAGGCGCCCACCTAGAGAGCATGGGAATACAGTGCAAGTTTTGGCAATCAGGCGTCCACCTGGAGAGCACGGGATGTAGTTCAAGTTCAGCAATCAGGCGCCCACCTGGAGAGCACGAGAATACAGTTCAAGTTTTGGCAATCAGGCGTCCACCTGAAGAAAAGGGAAAGCATCTAAAAATTACAATTCAAGTCGGCAACAAAGGAATTCCACTTGGAAAATACAAGACAACAAGGCAACAGGAACTGCAAGATTAAGTTTGAAGATATAGATATGATTCTTTTAATTCATAGATCATAGTTTAGCCTAACTCCTTTTATTTTGTCATGATGTAATAAGGAGGTCAGTAAGCAGTAGTAGCAGCAGCAGTAACAGTGAAATCACAGCTTCGTGGTAGTCCTAGCTACCGAAACTTCCTGAACTACACTGACCTGTTTCCTTTATAGCCAAGGATATGTATGCAATCTCGGAAGCGGGGTGCGGTCAAATCTTTCAAAAAAGCTTCCCACGGAGTATTCAAACGGGCAAAAATCGCTCGTATCCGCTCACATTATCTTTGCGCGAAAACTCTTCGTGTTTCCGAGCAAAGAGGGGCAGCTGTGAGCACGTGATTTTTGCCCTATATGAATTATTCCCATAAATTCAAACAAAATAAATCTTTTCCATTGTTTGCAATTTCGTGGATTTTTGTAGCATTTTTTGTTAATTGCTTGCATTTGTCTGTGCACATTTATTTTATTTAAATCATAAAAAATACCAAAAATATCACGCATGACATTTAGGATTTATTTTTACATTTTTAGGATTAATCGGTAGTTTCTTTTAATTTAGGATTAAGTAACTTTTATAATTTTTACAATTAGTTAATTAGTTTAATTTCACACTTTTGGAATTTAGAATTTTTAATTTGTAGGATTTTAATTAAAAGAAAGGGAAAAATTAGAAAATAAAACAAAGGAAATTGAAAAAAAATGAGTTTAATTTGAATTTGGGCCAAATTCTATACCCAAATCTGATCCAAAACTTCCTTTGACCCAAGCCCAAATGCTTAAACCCAATTACCCACACTTCAGTCCAATTGTTTTGGCCCATTAACCCTTACGCTCATTAAAATCTAATTCCTAATTCCTTATAACAATCAGATGATATACACATTAGGGAGGACCCCTTCCGGATCTTTGAGAGAGCCACGGCGCTGCTCCTTATCTTCTTCAAAAGAGAAAGATCAGAGAGCTTCCCCTGGAGATTGAGAAAACAAAAACGAACGGCGCCCCTGGAAGCTCCTGTTGCTTCTTCATTTTTTTTTAAAGGAACGAGCAAAACAAAAGAGGGAAAAAAATGGAAAATCGAAAAGGGAACTAAGTTTGGTTTTGGTTTTTGTACTTCTCTTCTCTTATTTGTCATTTAGTTCTTCGATAAGAAATGCAGTCCAATTTGATTTCAAACCAAAAAAATACATAAAAAAAGTATTTCAGTTTTTATTTGCGGTTTTCAATCCTGGGGTTTAGTTGAAATTCAAGGTTAGTTTATTGTATACGGTTTCAAGCTTGTTGTTCGATTGCTGTGTTCGAGGTTGTCATCGGCGTTGGTTTATGGTCTGTCGCTGTATCCGGTCGAGATCCCTGTTTTGTTTGGTTTATCTTGCTGCTTACCTCAAATTACCCGTCTCCATCAGCTTCTCTGCTTCAACTTGTATTTGGTTTATAGTTGATTTCTTTTAAATATCAAGTAAGTTCTATGATCTCCTTGTATTTATCTATGCAAATTGATAAATGAAATCTTGTATTTTGTCATACTAGATGTGGCTGGTGAGTTCAGTATGCTCATTTCTATGATTTGGTGCTGTTTGCGTTCCCATAATGTGAAATTACAAAAAAAAAATATAAAAAAATTGATATGCAAGATGATAGAAGATCCAGTTAGTATGATTTTTTGTCGTTGTTTGTTTTATTGAAATGTTCATTTTTAAATAAGTTTCCCATTTCTCTGTTACCGAGAGACGGTGTTGTGCGATCCTATTGTTCTCATTTCATTTTCAATATCTAATATTAATTGAGAACTAGAGTTTCTAAGTCTAATAATGACTTGATTACGTTACTGTTCTAATTTGCATTATCCCTTCTGAAATTGGATTATTATTGCTATATGATGGTTCCCTGAAGTTACTTTTAAACTTTAAATTATGAGTTAAATTGCTATATCCTCATGCCTCCCCAATTTAGTTCAATTAGAATCTTAGCACTACTTTACCTCAAGCGAGCCCAATTCCAAAGCTCATTCCGAAAGGTGCCTCAAACTTTAGCCAAATAATCACTTATGTACATCCATAGTTCGTTCTAAGTTGAGTGCAACCTGAAATAAATTGAGGCGGGCCAGGCCAAATAAAATTCCAAAACCCATGGCCCTCGCTTAATTAATTTTGAATCTTTAGAAATCGAGGTGTGCCATTAGTGAACTTTTCATGGCCCTCGCAAAGTTGCTAACGCGTAGTTGCTTTAGGCGTGTTATTTTAATAATTTACCTTCCTAAGCTCGGGTGCGCATTTATGTGACCCAAATCCAAATCTCAACAATGTTAGATGAAAATATGTCGAGGACCGCGGGTGCATTTATGTGACATGGTTCAAGACATGTTTTAATAACATTGCAATCTTCCTAATAATGAATAAAAGCGGTTAATAAGTTAAAATTGAACTATAGGTTAAAGCATGTATTAAAATCGGATGATAGGCCAATTATAAAAGTTGAGCGACCGTGCTAGAACTACGGAACTCGGAAATGCCTAACACCTTCTCCCGGGTTAACAGAATTCCTTACCCGGATTTTTGTGTTTGCGGACTGTCAAACAGAGTCAATCTTTTTCTCGATTCGGGATTTGAACCGGTGACTTGGGACACCATAAAATTATCCCAAGTGGCGACTCTGAATTTGATAAATAGATAATCCCGTTTCGATTGTCACTTAAATTGAAAAAACTCCCTTATATACTTCTTTATGGGGTGTAGGTAAAAAAGAGGTGTGACACTAATTCACCCTCTGCCTTGTTCAAATCGAAGCCATACTCACTCACCTTCTGCCTAAGGTTCTTTATGAGTTTTTCATCTTTTGTGCTTCTGTCGGGATTTTCAGCTACTATTTTCATTTTCTGAATCTGGGCTCGAAGGGCTTCATTTTCTTTGGCTAGTCTTTTCTTTTCACCCTCATCCGCCACGACTTATAAACCACTCTCGAACCGAAGATCCTTGACTTGCTTCTGTAGCTTGCTTATGGTAGCCCTATACTCATTTTCTTTGGCCAACCAAGCCCACTGTTCTTGTGATGCCTCGACAAATTCCTGAAGATGGGGTATTTTGGCCGGCCTCCCAAACTCAATTTCCCTTTTATACCAAGCAAGGTACCCCGGTGAAACTTCACCTTTGGATCTATCACGTACACAGGTATTTGCCGTCAAGTATTGACACTCACTCCAAATCTGGCGGACTGCTGCTTCATGAAACTGACCATCAGGGCCAATCTCGACTACTTGAGCACTAATATCTTCATCTTTCAAAAATATTTGGCATCTCCCCAGCTGTCTCAAAACTCAGTATGGGGCATAAGGATGGATACTCCTGAGACCCATCAAGAGGAAATAAGGCCCGGTAGCTGGCATGTATATGATCTCATCTACAGGAAGCCATCCAAACGTCCACTCTATTTGGTTTGTAGTGAGGGAACGGAGGTGTGATACCCATTCTGTAACCCTTTCTAGCAAGCTGATTCCATCAACCCTTGTGTAAAATTCCTCTATGCAGGTTTTCTCTGTTGACCCATAACTCATGAATTGAGGACGATGGCATGTATATTCAATCATCCACATCTGCAGCAACAAATTGCATCCCTCAATAAAGTCTCCTCCGGTTTTGCAGGTTGTGAGAATGCGGAAGATTTCTGCTACTATCGTGGGTGCGAGGGTGCTTTTAGCCTGAGTAAGCAAAGTGCTGACAATCACAGCTATTCATATGTCGATATTCCCGTCTTTCCTAGGAAACACCAGAAGTCCCAAAAAGACCACCATAAAATCAAAACACCTGTGTTCTTCCCATTTGAAGCGATTCCCTTTGCTACAAATTTTATTTTCTGGATTATTAAACCCTCCTATGTGACTGTATCTCTAGTATATAAACTGCGGAGTAGAAAAACCGACTGCCAAATCTGAGTTGTGAACCCCCCTGCTTATCTTTAAGGAGTCTAGGAATCTCTGCACAGCGACGACTCTTGGAGCAACCAGATACTTGTGTCTCAGAGGAATCTCAGTGCTCCCAATATATCCGGCTATTTCTTTCAAAGTTGGGGTGAGTTCAAAATCTGAGAAATGAAACATGTTGTGGGTCGGGTCCCAGAATGTAACCAACGCCTTTATGATGTCCCCTCTAGGCCTGATCTTCAACAACCCGGTGAGTCCTCCCAAGTATAGATTGACCTTATCTAGCCCTGATTTACCCAGATTTTTCCACCACATACACAGCTCCAAAGGGATCTTGTTCATGGTTGTTATTGACAAATTTTGACTCGTGCTCATTCTGCACATTTATTAAGGTGATTAAGCAAAATCATGACTCATTTGACTCAAGAAAAGTTAAATTTATTTTCAAATTGTCATTTCAAAAATAAAACCCGGCTTTGCAAATACAGCCTTTCAGCACCTCCGGGGAGAAGATTTTAAGGCTGTGCTTGCTAACCGGCTAAAATTTGAAAAAGAGACCAAAGGGTGGCTGTTCTTGCTAAAACAGCCTTTCGGCGTCCTTTTGGGGGCATTCGGCTATTTTAGACAAAAATGGCATCACCCCGCTTATTTAAAATAATTTTTTCTGTTCTTTTAGGCTATTTTTGCAAAAGAGAAGTTGGACCTGATGGGGGTTGCCTACGTATTCCACATCCGGTGAGAATCAAACTGGCGTAGTTCGGTCAATTTTGACAAAACAAAAACCAACTCCTTTTTCTTTTTTTTCAAAACAAAACAAAATTTCTTCTTCTTTTTTTTTTTTCAAAATTCCGGCAGAGTTTCGGTATATTTTGGGACATCGGTTTTTCAAAACAGAAAATTATCTCTTTCAGCTTTCTCATTGACTTCCCCTAAATTTTCCCTTACAAGCCGGTCAACCAAATCCGAAGCAAATGAATGCACAAGTAGTAATTAAGATGCATCAGGATGGTCTTTTCATTTTGGGTATACCTGTCCTAGACAGACCCAACCCCTGTGTTGAGTCTCCAAAGTCAAATGCACATGATGCAAACAAATGTTCCTACTAGGGATCCGGCATGAGGCTGAGTTATTCTAGGTTCAAAACCTGGGTATTTGTTCTAGACTTGTGTACCCGAGCGGACAACTCGAGCCGAAGAAGGGGCTACATACCGGGAACCAAAAGGCCATCCGGCTTAGTAACTTGTACGAGCCTCTTTCTCTTTTCAAGGTATGACACTAACAGAGTAGGGAGTCTCGACCAGCGAGCACATCCCCGAAGATGAGAAGAGAAGGGTTTCGTAGCAGTTTATATACAGTTCAGATAATATCAAAGCGGTAAAAGCATCATTTAACATATTAGGCCCAAACATGTAATAAAATCAGATAACAGATAAGACAAATACAATAATTCATCTAAGCTCGAATTCTGAACCCTGAACCAGAGATTCTGGGTTCGGTCCCCAGCAAAGTTGCCAGAGCTGTCACACCTCCTTTTTCCTTACACCCCCGAGAAGGGTATATAGGAGTTTTTTCCAACTTAAAGTGACAATCGAAACGGGATCATTTTATTAAAAATTCAGAGTCGCCACTTGGGATAATTTATGGTGTCCCAAGTCACCAGTTCAAATCCCGAATCGAGGAAAAGATTGACTCTGTATTACAGTCCGCGAACCAGAAATCCGGGTAAGGAATTCTGTTAACCCGGGAGAAGGTATTAGGCATTCTCGAGTTCCGTGGTTCTAGCACGGTCGCTCAACTGTTATGATTGGCCTATTATCTGATTTTAAAACACTTTCGAACCTACGTGCATTTTAACTTTATAGCCGCTTCTGTTCAATTTTAGGAAGATTTCAACGTTATTAAAACACGTCTTGAACCATGTCACATAAATGCACCCGCGGTCCTCAACATATTTTAGGTAACATTGTTAGGATTTGGATTTGGGTCACATAAATGCGCACCCGAGTTTAAGAAGGTAATTTATTAAAATAACGCGCCTAGGGAAACTACGCGTTTGTAACTTTGCGAGGGCCATGGAGATTCCACTAGATGGCACGCATCGAATTCTAAGGATTAAATTAAAATTAATTAAATGAGAGCCATGCAATCGTCATTTTTTTTTGGCACGACACACCTCGATCTCCAATTTCAAAAGAGAATTCAAGCTAAATGTTTGAGGGCCATAAATTATTTAAGTTATTGAATATGGCTCGCCCCAACTAGTTAATAGTCTAATTAATTAACACTAAATGTAGTTAAAGGTTCCATTTAAACTAACTAAGATGGTTTATGTGAGGGAAAACCAATCCATTACACAAAAAGGCTTGAGCCAATACAAAAGGACTGATGGTCCAACAAAAGAAATGGCCCGGATCTCGTTCGAAGAACTTTCAGAATTGGGCCTCGTAATTGAGCCCAAGTTCGGAGCCCTGCAGCTGCTGAGCACCAGGCTCAACATCGAATCCTTACAATGTACGAGCAAGCTTGAAGCTGTAAATGAATTCAGAGGGACAACAACGAGACTAATACATATGCAAGCAAACTTTGGAATCGTCTTTAACTTATCAATAGCCAATTACACGACATCCAATAATGATTTGATCTTGAAAGCAATTGTGAGTTCCAGTTCTAATAACTAATAGTAGGTAGCGGAATTTAACATTTTCAACATCATAACAACACGACTAATCACATTACTTTTGTACAGAGGTTACAATATCAAATTATTTTTGGTCATTCAGCATCTAATACCACCAATAGTCTTTTACCAGCAAACAAATTACTAACCCAGACTCCTAAAAGGAAACTTCAAATAAACAGCTGAAATTCAGAAAAGTAATACAGAATACTGCATATGCAAATACCTATTATGAATGTCCGTGAAAGTCCCTTTATACATATACACCAATTCAAACTTTTGAAATCCAAGCAACTAAGTCATAACTTGTTCCATGTTTCAAACCAAAGCTAATTCTAGAACAAAGAACTTAGTAGGTATACCCAACAATAAGATGATTACAAACATAGTCATACTCTATTCAACCCTAAATATACTCGACCAAGCTATTTCTGAACTAAGTAATACACATTATGCATGAAATTGAAAGAGACAGAAGTGAGAATTCAATAGCAACCATCATCCAATTTGTTCATATTTCAGATTCAAGCTTCAGACTACATTTAAGTGGTGTCCATGGAATTGACAAATACCTGAAATGAAAGGAAAGGGGATGTAAGGTCAGCAGTAAAAGCAGCGGTAAGCAGCAGCAGAAATAAACCTCCCAGAACCAACATTAAACCAAGAATTGTGGTGCAGCAAACAAAACAAGCAACCAAAACTTCAAACCAAGCCTTTTAAACCATCAAACTCAAACCATTTCAGCTCCACTTAGGCCAGAAATAATTTTAGGAATTGAAACTGGATAAATCACAGGGAAAAAAACCCAATGAAACAATAACGTTTTACTAAAAATTGCTAACCGTCTTTGTTTTCTGAACTTTTCTCTTCTTCCCTTTGAAATGCAAGAATGAGATGCCTTTAAAGGCAAGACAATAGGGCAACCTTAAGGGCTTAGCTTTTGCCCCTCAATCCTTTCTTAATTTTTATTTTTGCTACTTGGTCCCTAAATTATTGCCTTGCTTGCCAAGTAAGGCTCTTTTTCAGCTTATAGGAAGCTTCCTAGGCAGTTATTTGAGAGCTTCCCTTAGCCAATTACCTAAACTGCCCCCCAAATGCCCCTTAATTACACTCACCAACTCACAGGTCAAGCTGACCCAAAGGCCTGATTTGATACGGGTTAATAACCCAGGTTCAATTCCTTCTTGGTCTTCTGATTCCTTAGAGTCCAATTAAAATCAAACGATGATTCCAATTTTGAAAAACTGACCCAAACTTTCCTTAAACAAAGCAGCCTGGAACCATTTATTTAAAAGCAGCCGAAACCGAAAGCAAAATGAATGAACTAACCCATCTAATTTCATAACAGCAATTTAACTAAATCATGGCCTAATTTCATTAACTAGGTGATTAAACTGATGACGAAACCATAATTATGCTATTAACACAAAGACTTAGACAAACAAGATAAGGTGGACTAAAGAAATTAGATAATCAAGCTTTTGAACTTAGAAAACCCAAACAAACTTCGACCAAACCAAAAGAGGAGGGATGAGGAGGAAGATGAAACAGTGAAACAAAATACAAGAGGGGAGGAAGAACTTACAAAATCACGGCTCGAAACCTAATTGAAACACTGGCTTAAACGAAGAGTGATGTTACTCAGTTGTTCTTCGTAAGAACAATTGAACAAAATCACTTTCATGTTCAAACAACCTTCAATCTTCAGAAGAGCAGGAGCAGGTAGCCATGCAGACCATGGAATCAAGGATTAACACACTTTGACCTCTTGGGACTTCGGACCCTATCCCTAGATTCAAAATTTGACGGAGTCAGGAAGGATTCGAGGGGTATGGGTTAGGGGTTTGGAGAGAAGAGGTCATGGGGATTTCAGGATGTTAGTTTGGGGCTGTTTGGTGGTGGTGCCGCCACCTTGAGGCAGTGGAGAAAAGGGGCGGCGGGCTAGGGTTTGGGGAGATGGGTCTCTGAAGGGAGAGGAGTGAAGGAGACGATATCGGGGGGTGGGGCTTTCAAACACTTATATATCATTCGATCCCCACTTCGCAGCCATTAGATTAGGCAAACATCGATGGCTAGGATCACACCTGAACTAAATGGGGTCGTTTTGTTTAGTGGTGGGGGGGGGGGGGAATTGGGCAGAGACGGGTTTGGGCTGGGTTTTGAAGGGTTTGAACGGGTACAAAGGGGAAAAAATTGGGCATGGGTAGAAGGGTTGAAGACTTGGCCCAAGTCTGATATCCTCACTCTTTTCTTTTCTATTTCAAAACAATTTATCCCAAAATTCTTTTTCTCTTCTTTTTTTTCAAAATTAAATTAAAATCTAAATTAATTCCTAGAACTTAATTAACTAAGAAAAAATAATTAAACCTAGAATGATAATTATCACAATTAATTAAAAATAAATTAACAGAAGGACTACTCAAAATCAAAGCTAAAATTAAAAGTGCAAATTAAACTATTTTTTGTGATTATTCCCATTTTATAAAACAACTAATTTGCTAATTAATCCTTAGAAATGCAAAGTCAAATCCTAAATGCAAAATGCAACATATTGTTTTTTTTTTGTATTAAACGTGCACAGGTAAATGCAAACAATTGACAGAAAATGCCACAAAAATCCACAAAATGGCAAACAATGGGAAAAATTATTTTGTTTTAAATTTGTGAGAGTAATTCATATAGGGCAAAAATCACGTGCTCACAACATTTGTATACAAGCCTCTAAGAATACATAAGATCATAAAGGTTGGGACATGGTCTTGCCATTCCAATCAATACATGTACTAATCATACTGACCATAGAAGCAACTCCAGAGTAAATGGAGCGCACCAATACCTTTCGCTGAGCTGTTAACCTACTTGGAGGGCTCTCATTCTGTCTATCGGGACTTGCAGACATGAAACGCAGCATCCCCAGGCAAAAGGGACATCAGTACGAATAATGTACCGAGTATGTAAGGCACATAAATAAGTATATAAAAGATATAGAAGAACATGGAGTAAATGACTCAACCTGTAAGTCTTGATAACTTTATAAATCATGAAATACTTATATTGTCATGCATATGCGTATGAAAGTCATGTCGTGCATAGGTACATGTGTTTGTAACATCATCAAGCCTCTAAAGGCATCCCATCATATCATCTCGGCCACTGTGGGCAAAATCATCAACGTATACCAGTTGATCAGGTGGTGGTGCGTATATAACACTGTAACCTTTATATATATATATATATATATATATATATATATATATATACGTGTATATAACACCGTTTGGTCATGGATCAATGTACATGTATAAATGAATGCAATTCATGAGAAGTACGTCAATAAAATCTCTCTGGACGTCATAAGACCATTATACCTCTGATTAATATCATGAAACAAACTTTATCAACTTGCGTATTTTCTAATACCCATGAATAGACGATAGAATAATAAGACATATAGGAATTTAAGAACATAGACATCTCTAATACTTCTCTTAATAGAGTCATTTATGGAATTTGTGCATTTGCTCGTTTTGTTCGTGTCGTATAGATCATGCCAAAAAGAAAGAAGGGATATCTTTAATATACCTGGACCGATTTTCTTGATAATTCCTCTAACACACTTCTTTTGTGATAAAACACGTAACGTCGGATCGAAGTAGGGAAAAAATTCGTATGATATTCTTGAGTAAGATTGCACCGTACTCCCTTAAACTTGTAAAATCTTCCGTTGCTAAGATGCTAAGAAATCTATTTGAATTTTTGTTACAAGATAATCTTGTCACAACCATAAGAATCCTTGTATGAAATGGGCTGAATCTTTAATCCCTCATATTATAGAGACATCAAATCCCTTATGCGATTTATAGGGATTTTTTGAACCTTGGTAGATGTGGGCGCCACTAGGTGATGACTAAGCCACCTATTGTAAGTCGTTTTGAGAATTAACATCTCGATTTCCTATTAACTGCTTTCTCCATGTTTTTTTTTTCTGTTATTGTGATTTGCCGGGGTGGTTCATCTTGAGTTTTGGTGTGTTTTGGGACACTTAGTCCCTAAATGAAAGCTTAAGTCTTAGAATTTAGACAGTAGTCGAAGCAGTGTGAAGACTGCTCCGGAATAGAATATTGTCGATTCTGTTAGCTCCTTTGGTGATTTCGGGCTTAGGGGCGTGTCCAGATTGTGTTTTGGAGGTCCGTAGCTTAATTAGGCTTGAAATGACGAAAGTTGAATTTTTGGAGTTTCGAGCAATAGTGGAATTTTGATATTGGGGTCGGAATCTGATTCTGGAAGTTGGAATAGGTCTGTAGTGTTGAATATGACTTAAGTGCAAAATTTAGGTTCAGTTGGACCCGGTTTGGTTAGTTTCGGCATCGGTTGTAGAATTTTGGAAATTCAAGTTTATTAGGTTTGGATTGGAAGGTGATTCGTGATTTTAGCATTGTTTGATGTGATTTGAGGGCTCTACCAAGTTCGTATGATGTTTTAGGATTGGTTGGTATGTTTGGTTGAGGTCCCGGGGGCCTCAGGTGAGTTTCGGATGCTTAAGGGATTTGAATTTGGACTTGGGCAAATTTCTAAAGTGTTGAACCTGCTGTTCGCACCTGCAGAGTTCAGACCGCAGGTGCGGTGCTACAGAAGCGGCAGAGTGAACCACATAAGTGGAATTGGACTTGTGCATCAGGGGCCGCATATGCGGCTGGGGAACCGCAGATGCGGCCCCTGCCCGGATAAGTGATTTCCGCACCTACGATGGTTTTTCCGCAAGTGTGGTACCGCTGATGCGGTGGACCCCCTCGCGGAAGAAGGATCTCTCGTAGAAAAAGGGCCAAATCGAGGGTTTTATCCCATTTTCAATTTTGGGACTTTTGGAGCTCGGTGGGATGCGATTTCTTGAGAGATTTTGAATGAAAAATATTGGGTAACGAATTCTAACTCTAGTTTGATTCTAATACATTAATCTATTGTTATTTTTCTCATCTAATTAAGGAATTTGAGGGTGGAAGTTTAGAAATAGGGGAAAAATTTTCCCAATGGAAAATTTGAGTTTTGAATAGGAATTTGACGTCGGATTGGGCTGATTCATGTACGAGTGAACTCGTGTAGTGAATGGGTGTTCATAATTCGTGTTTTTTACTCGATTCCGAGATATAGGCCTGGGAGAATTTTTGGACGTTTTTCTATTTTCTTACCTTAGCTTTGAATTAATTAGTTAAACAAGTTGCTTTTAGTTTTATTTACGTTATGTAATTGATTTGATTAGATTTGGGCCATTCGAAGTTGGATACTCGTGCCAAGAGCGTGATATCGGATTGATTTTGAGCTTGGTTCGAGGTAAGTGGCTTGCCTAACCTTGTGGGGGAATTTCACTTAGGATTTTGGTACTATTGTTATATGAATGTCGTGTAGGTGAGGTGACGAGTGCGTACACGTGCTAATTATTGAAAACCCCCTTTTCATTAAGTAAATATCTATGTTTTCCTTTAATTGTGCAATACTAGTATGTGAAGTCTCCTGTTTAGCTTAGGAAAGCATGCTTATGCGACTTAACTGTCTTATCTGCTTTAACTGTTTTACTTGGATTCTGTGTATCATGTTTAGAGTAGGGATTACCTATCTCCTGATATGAACTTGAATAGACCTGTAGATTTTCTTATTGAGACTGTGGTGTATTTACTTTGGGACTACGGAACGGTATTCCGGGAGATCCCCCATGCATGTTTATTTTGGGACTACGGAATGGTATTCGGGGAGATCCCCTGCATATTTATACTTGGGACTATGGGATGGTAGTATTCGGAAGACCCCTCTGTACTGGATATTTACTTAGGGATTACGGGACGTTATCCTGAGAGATCCCCGGTTGCTATTTCCGTGTACTGAGTTATTCCTTTGTGTGATTTCATTTTTTATTGATTGTTAGTATTTTAACTATACTGCCATATTTCATGCCATTTTTCCTCGTTATATATAATAACCAGTAGGGCCCTGACCTGATCTTGTCACTATTCGACCGAGGTTAGGCTTGGCACTTACTGGGTACGGCTGTAGTGTACTCATGCCCTTTTCTGCACATGTTTTTCATGTGCAGATCCAGGTTCTTCTTCTTCTCAGCCATACTTCCAGTGAGGCGAGTGGATCCAGAGACTTCGAGGTATATCTGCTGCGTCCGCAGACCTAGAAGTACCTCTCTATTCTGCCTTTAGTTATAGACTTTTCCCTGTATTTTCTTCATTATTAGACTTATGGAGTTAGAAAAGCTATGTATTTCTTTAGCTTGTGATTCATGAGATTTCGGGTTTAGGGAGTGCTATGTTTAGTCGAGAGTGTTATTATTGTATATGCCGAGCGACATTTTAAACTCTTTTATTATACTTACCTGTTAATTGTTAGTTTTGTATCTTAAATTTATTTTCCGCATATTGTTAGGCTTACCTAGTCGTAGAGACTAGGTACCGTCAAGACAGTTCACGGAAAGAGAACATGGGTTGTGACACCTATCTTTCTTCATTTGCCACCTTGAAAGGTGACTTAAGAGTCACAATCCATGGGTTTGTGGGCTGGCACGTTTTTGGCTTTATAAAGATTATCCAATAACTTAATTAAGCTTATCCACAAATCTTTAATTAACTTGTTAATCTCCCACTAACTAATAATCCACATAATTAAGAATTATCTCAATTACTTAAAATACTATTCACTTTTAACACACTTTATATATATTACTAGCATGGTTATATGGTACCTTGTATGGTACTAGTCCATAAATATCGGGTATTATAGCTCTGACCGTATTTTATTCCAAATCGACCAACTTCGACGAAACTCACTTTCTTCGATTCGCTTACCCTCTCACCTTTACAAAATTAATTATCACTTGTTTGAAATAGCATAATACTTATAATCTCCAAATAATCTTGTCCTTGAACCGATGACAATTATCTTATGATAATTTCAACGTACAATACTACATGGTATAACATCATCATAATATAATACCGCAGGGTGTAACATCGATGTAATACTGCGGGGCGTAACATAAAGTGGATGATTTGGAGCTTTGAAGACTGAGTAGAAGCCTAAAGATTTAAACCGGAATCGCATTCGCATATCGAGGACCAAGTCCGAATGTTAAAAATTGAGAAAAATTCTAGAACGGTAAAAATTGCACTACCGTACCGCAAGTGGCACCGCAAAGCGGAGCAGTGCATATGGAGCTTGCCTAACAGAAAATGCACACTCTGATAAACTCCACAAGCGCGGTGCATGGGGCGCGCTGTGTATTTTGGTGCACTATTTTCCTACTTCGGCTTGAAAAAGGTAGTTTCATCCGAACCCGTTCTTACATAGTATAAATATACCAAAAATATAATTTTAGCAGAATTTTGACCTATGAAATATTGGAAGAGCATTGGAGACTCTATGGCACAAGATTTCATTATTCTTCATTAATTCAATACCCGAGATTGGATTGAATTTATATTTTCTTTTTCAACTTTATCTGTGATGATTTCTCCAATTATTATGTAGTACTTTTTCTTTACGGTTATTTAATAAACATAATGTATCGATTATTTATTCAGGAATTCGATTCTTGATACTTATCTGAATTAATTCAAGGGGTTTTAATTTGTATTATGTTGTTACTCGATATTTTACTTAATCGAAAGAGGAGTATTTATATTGAATCCCTTTGCATCTTATGCTCTAGTTAAATTAATGATTCTTCTGGGTAATCGACCATCTGACACGTACACGTCATGGGCATCCTGCCTTTCTATGTTCTATAGAATTGTATGTAACAATTGAGAGTGAAGATATTCTACATAATGTGAATATTCCATCCAAAAGTTTGCTTTGAGATTTTTCGGGAGACATGGTCCAAGACCGATGAAAAAAAAAGCACAAGAAGAGTTTGATAATGGCTGGTATTTAAAGGCCCTTAAGAAAGAGGGTAGAGTCTCTTGAATTGTTAATAATTGATCCATAATATAGGAAAACACTCCGGAAGTTACCCTTTAGATTAAAACCATTGTTATATTCATAGCAGTTGTTCATAGTGCTTCCAATTGGGTTAATCCTGGGGAAACAAAGTTTAATCTAAAGAGAAACTTTAACTTGAAGTATAATCTGATTATATAGGGAATTTGTGAGAATCACTAATATTTTAGAAGTGAATTAAAATAACAATTGAATTCTAAGATAGTAATCTTGCACCTGTCTAGTCAATAGCTCTTATTTTCCCCCATTGATTATTTCTTCGTTACTCAACTCTAGTCTTTTTGCGATTAATTATTACTTGCTTTAATTTTAATAGTTAATCTTAGTTCATAATCATTCAAACCAAAAGTGTTAATCATCCTGGATAGCAATTAACTAGAAACTACTCGAACATGGTTTAAATTCAGTCCCTATGGAGACGATAATTTATCTATACTATCTTGGCTAGCAAGTATTAATTTTCTGAATGTGTTTTGCACTCGTCACAATAGTTTTAGCCAAAATTTTATATTTATGTTGAGAAATTTACTTAATATACATAAATAATTTATTTTGTACACAATAAGCTATTTTTTCTAGAATCCAAAACTCTTAAAACTAAAATTTTGAATTCGCCCCTATCAGAATAAGCTACAGGAGAAGATTAAAGTTTCATTAGAGCAGGTCGTATTACGTGAATAGGCTTGTGCCATTGTGCGCAGCCGATAAAAAGAGTATAAGTAAAGTTGGTTAAGTTTTGAAATTTATTTGGGCAAGCCCTGGAGTTCTTAAAGTTATGGGTGAGATCAACATAGTGAAGTGCTCGATTCTTGATTTGCTAAGCAGAGGCGGACCTATGTTGATGGTTGAGGGGTCACGGGATCCCATTAACCTCGGCAAAAACTCTATATATATTTCTTATATATATCTCTGCATATATTTGGGACTCCTTAAATATATTTCGTGTGCCCAAAGACACAAAGAGGCAAATTGGAGGAGTCATTTTTATGGCACTTAAGTTTCTAGCTTTGCTGGAGGTCGTGGGTTCAAAACCCACTTTGCCTCTCTTTTTTATTTTACTCTCTTTTTTATTTTACTTTCTTTTGAATTCAACTAGCTTGTACTTAATATAGCAAACTGCTTTACTTTTTACTTTTATCTATTACAGAATTCAAATATAGTTTAGTTTTAATATATAATAGTCAACTTACTTAACTTTATTCTTTTTCAAATCCCTTCCTTAAACTTAAAAGCCTCAAATTGTAATTTATCACGCTTCAGAAGTAGAAAAATACAAATCCTTCTTCCACACATTTCTTCAACAATCACTTTGATAAAGTAGTGGATATCCGTCAACTCTGATTCGGCAATGACAACTAATTAAGAGTTTGATGCTTTTCTTCAGTTCTTTAACTATTAGCACACCCTTAATCTTGATTTGTTTAGTAAGTTTTTTGATAATTTTTGAAGTTTGAACACCCTTTTGAAGTTCTTTAACTATTAGCACACCCTTCCGTAGCACATTTTGCAAAGAACTCCCTCTCTTTGTTAGATGCTTTCTATTTCTTTAGAACTTCTTTTTATTTGTACTTGGATGATAAGTCATCACAATCATTGAGTTTTCAAAGAGTTGCTCGCCAAATTTTATCGCTAATAATTAGCATACAATGATGCCCCCGTCGTGCTCAAATCCTGGATCCGCCTCTGTTGCTAAGTTGTAACCAAATTGCTCCTGTTCCCGTATATTCCCTTTAAATTGTAATTGGCAGTATATGTTAATTGAGTGAAAACTCTAAAATTTAGCTTATACTACATCATTGTGAAAAGAATTTTTATATTATATATCATATCATATTTAGCTAATGTAACAAAATAATGTATTTTATTTTCAATATTACGTTAGGTTATGACCAACATATCAAGAGCACAAAATTTGTAAATTATGAGGAGAAAAGTGTAGATAGAAAATAGAAAGGGAAAAAATAGTTAGAAAGGAGAGAAAAGGAATCAGGCTATGGTGATGAATCAATAAAAAAATTCTTCACCAAAAGATAACAATTTCGATTTCAGATGGAAGTAGCTCTCACCAAATTCAAATCAAGACGGAGATCGCTAAAAACTATAGGTAAATGTACAAAGTTTATTGCGCAAAATGAAATCTGAGAGGATCTTGGTCCAACCAGAAAAAAAAAAATCAAACTATTATTCTTTTATTTTACATGAGTTACAACAAATTTGATTTCCCACGTACATACATACCAAATAAATAAAAAATGAATTTAACTTTTAGACACTAGCAGTGCAACATAATTTTTACACTATCAACTAGTTACCTGAAAAATCAGGTAGACGAACTGCTATAATAGGTTAAAATAGAACAATAGTAATAAAAATTATAATTGTGTATATAAGTTAAAACCCATAAAAAATAAGAACACACCACAAATTCAAATACCATATGACACTAATATTTAGGGTTTGTTATTGTCACAGCTAGCATGATGAGAAGTCTTATACTTAGCAGCAAATCCATTAAACAAAGCTAGAGCGTTGCTAGTAACTTGTGCAACATTAAGAACCTTAGCTTTAATAGTAGCCTTCACTTTACCACCCTCGGAATAACCAGAAAGCCCATCCATGCAAGTGTAAACATCAGTTAACACTGTACTAAGCCAAGTTTGAACATTATTTTGATGCCATAAAAATTCTTTGTATGCGGTGAAATCAGGGGGATCCATTTCCCGCCATTAAGGTATATTCGGAATGTCATGTCAGCTCCTCGAGGCTATGGGATCATGATCGTGCTCGTTATCTTGAGGATCATCTGCCGCCCTGCAGAGGCTCCGAGGTTAAGGGATCTGTCCGCAACCCAGCAAATGTTACGAAGACGGGGAACTCCCGAGGCAAGCAACTAGAATCAATAGGCTCTGGTGTCATATCTAGCTGTCCCATCCCCGTATATTTACATTTAATACATTCTATACCATACTGCGTTCCCTCGCCTATATAAGGGGAACCCATACCACTTTATAAGAGGCTGATGTTGCTCCATTTCTCCACTAAAGCAATAATATCTCTCTCTCCCTTTCTCCTATTTTGTTCGTTCTCACTGGCTCGAGGCCGCTTTAACATCTATTGTCTTCTTACTTATTTCATGCTATATTGCGCAACTTTGGCTGTAAAGAGCCATGGTTGATCGTATCCTTAATTGTTATCCTATTTCCGGTTGCTCCCGATAGCTCGAGCTCGATTCGAGTCCCGACTCCGAGGTCCTTATCGACCGGCTTTGCATCCGGGCAACAGGCCCCTTTGGTTTAATTACTGTCTTTTTTTAGCTCGCATTTCATCGTTAAGCTTCACGTTCTTAGCATCAACTGCTCTAACAATTAGCTCAGGAATAGATCACGTATTTTTAGAATTCCATTAATTTAATTGTTATTATCATTTTCACGGTAAACAGTTTGGCGCCCACCGTGGAGCTAAAAATAATAGTGATTATTTTCTTGCTAGTATCGTCACACAAACGCACATTATCTTTCACACTTTTTCTTGCCCAAGATCTTTTGATTTTAGGTTAATGTCCGGCTCGGTAAGCAAAATCGAGAACGACTACCCCGAAAACCACGGCGAAAACAGTATGCTGCTCTAGAGGTTAGTGCGACACCACAGGACCCCGATAGCGCATTTAGGTCGATTCAAGCAGATGCGGGCTTGCAAGGCGAGCAATAGGTCGACGAAGCCTCGTGCACCGATGACAGCATACAGCGCATTGACCGACAAAAATCTCAAAAAACCCCGGCCCGGGTAGAACAGGAGGTTAATCTTCATGTTATTTTTGAAATGTTACAGGCACGACAGTTGGCTATCGCTCAGCTGCAAAGTCGCCCGGAGACTCCCAACGCAGTAGCGCCGGAGACACCTCCTTACGCCGAGCTAGTACCCGAGAGATCAAGTAACGATGGATCGGTAACCGACCCCACCACAGTGAGGTTTCTTGAGAAACTCTATGAAAGGATTGAATCAGGTTCGTGGAAGCTCTTACAGCAACCGTCTCCCAAGGAAATGATCCCGAAACTCGCTTCACAAAAATATAGAACGTCGAAACCCCCTAGGTGCGACAGGACCTCAGATCCCTACAGGCGCACCACCACTTACGTGAGCTCATTCAAAGGCAGCGACCTCCAAGATGATGAGTTCGAGCCTGTCTCGTTAAGGAAGTTTGAAAATACTCTCTCGAAAGAAACCATGACGCAGTGCCACCGCTTGGCACCTGATCTCACAGACTCGCTTACCATACCAGCATGGTCCTCCACGGAAGCACGCGTCGACGCCATCAAAGTAGTACCAAGAGGTCCCGATACACCTGAGGCCAAACGAAGAAGAAATGCAATACCGCGGGAAGACGCACCCCATTCCCTGATAGGAAGAATGAGATCGCTCCCAGTTTTGGACGATCGGGCAACACAGGCCTTCACCAGAGGCCTGAACGAAGCATGCCCGATGACTCCAGGACATTTCAAGCGAAGCCTGATTAGATACCCAGCCAAAGTCTAGTTGGATGCCCACACCCGGCACCAGCCATGAATCGGGGCCATGGACAACCGTCTGGGAACCTCCTCGGGTTCGGTATATTCAAGCAGACTCCCGCCAAAGAAGCTAATGCCAAATGGATGGAGGTATCATCCATGCGCTGCGAATGGAAGGAATGACTCGAGATGCAACCTACCTCACAACAATAGGGAAATAGCCAGAGGACAGCACCCTCGAAGAACCTCCAATGGAACCATATTCAACAAGGCACAGCTGGCAGGGAAACCCCGCCCAGTCGAGTATGATTTCAGCGTTGTTATACCAAACATCGTGATCACCATAAGCGAAACCGGGAATGCCAGGTGGCTCAGACCTATTTGACCAAGACCCCTTCAAGAGAACCATGGCATGGGGCAACAACCGTAGGGCGCACGCGGTTACCGGCTCAAAAGAACGACAATTGTGCTATTCAATAGAGATCACCACCAAGTATCATCGAGCGGTCAGGTCCGTATCCAGCTCCAAGGGAGGAAGGAGATCGGGAAAAATGAAGCTGACAAGCCATGGCGTATTGCCACGCAGTAAAGGGGCGATGGCACCCTTCAAAGACCCATAAAATGCAGAGTGAAAGGGCTCATTGCCGAGGAAAGATGGGTCCGGGGAATATACCCAAAGGACACCCTTTCATCCAAGGAAAGGGACGCCGAGACTTCGCCTCGGCCTCGTATTAATGGGATTCGTAACCCATCCATCATTTGACCTATTTCAAATAATACATGTGTTCGTGAGTGCAAATGGTTCGATCAATTATACCGACGATGTCAGGCCAAAGATAATGGGGCGGTTCGGACTAACGAACCAAATCACTCTGACACCTCGAATCCTTGAGGGTTTCCAGATCCCGATCGCCACAACAATTAGAAAGGCTCTCCCTCTATACAGCCCGCCTGAGCTCGGGCAGGAACGCCGAGCCTGTGAAACATGGACGTTTCATTCAAATGACGACGACCACACCACCCGGAGGCGACTTCGACCACACTCCGCCAAAGGTATTAAACTCCACGACAGAGGTGGGACTAAAGTATTCGACAAGGAGCTACAAGCGACGAGTGGAAATCCCTTACCATATGACCATCGCCAGAATCAATGCCTCTACCCTCGAAGGGATCAAAGGGTAAGCAGAACCACATCTTCGGCCAAGCCTGGTTGAACACAGCAGAAGGCTGTATTAAGGGCTCGCGCCTCGAAATGGCAGAAACATACTAGACCTCGAAACGTCGCCCACACATCCCGCAGCAGGGAAGAACTACTCCGCTCCCTTGTTGTTTCTTTTTTTTTTCTAACCTATATGCAGGCAGTCAGCCGAGGCATTCATAAGTTCTAACTCCACTTGGAGATCCGAGGCCTCTGCGGTGCCCGCCGTGCTCTCTTCACTCGACCGGACTTCCAACCTAAAGAGGGTCCCGCCAGCAAGATTATTAGCAGAGCAGCACACCCCCCCCAAAAAGAGGATCCGACGACATCACGGGCCTTTCTTCTACAGTCAGACGATGTGCGATGGCCTTCTATTAAGGACACTCCCCCCTCGGAAGGGCCAATAAATGGCAGGCTAAGTTTCAAAACGGAATCATGTAAACGGATCAGATTATCAGAGGAGTCGCACCCACGGGGGCTGAGCTCACAGCAACGAGACGACATGTATTTACAGCCTATATTTACACCAAGCAATAAAGAATATCTTTTCGGCATTTCATACTTTGTAAAAGGCTATATCGGCATATTTGCAGCAAATGCCTCTCCGCTGAATACGTCCCGAGATACTCCGAGACTTAAATGGTTCAACGCCCACACGGCCCTAGGGTCGGAATCCCAGGCTCACAAAGCCCTCACAATGTAACTCTGAGTTCACGAGAAGCGGTCTTCAAGCTTAAACAAACCCGATGACTCGGAGACTATCGCCAATCGCCGAGCACTGGAAAATCTGAAACTGTAATACCCCTAGCGGGCAGACTCGGCATAACCAGATCTATTCTACATTATACAAACTGTAAGACCTTAATAGGCATGACAAACTGTAAGACCTCAATAGGCATGACAAACTGTAAGACTTTAATAGGCATGACAAACTGTAAGACCTCAACAATCATGAAAACCCCGAAGTTCAGGCTATACATCGCATTTGTAAGAATCCCTAAAGGGCATACCCTGGGCATAGACGCCTAAGCTATCGCTTGGGATCAAAAATGGCTACGGCCAAACGTACATGACTATGGTCAAAACGGCTGATACAACCAAAATAACGCGACTCGGGGATGCCCGACTGTCGCTAAAAATTGTAGGCTACTACTTCGAATATACTTCGGAAAGAACCGATTAAAACAAGCTTCCCTCAACAGGCAAAAACGAGCTCCGACCATGTCGGCTCCAAATCGCAAGAGCGTCGATCTACTCGACCTATAAGCTATGAACCTTACGAGGTGCTCGAAAAATAGCCGACAATGACTTGAAATTGAGGTTCCTCTAGAACCGATGACGGGTCAGGCAAAAATACTCTAAAAGACCTTAACGAGCGGAAACAAAGCCTACAAAAAAGCCCACGGGCAAAAACAGCATAAGAGGCATTGTCACCAGCTAAGCTAGCCTACGGGCCTCATATTGAAAGGTCTCTATGGCCAAACATCGTAAAAGCCATTGTCACCAGCTAAAATATTTTGACAACGTGAGGATTAAAATGAGCTCGAATCATAGCCCGATTCGGATACCGGATCCAAAATAGTTAACTATGCAAGCCTCTGGGCCACATACTGAAAGGTCACAACGACCAAGCGGCATAAGTGCCACTGTCGCCAGTCCAAAAATACTTTGGGGTCAATTAAAGCTCGAGCCGCAACACGACTCGGAGACTAGACCAGAAGCTGTTGAAACAACCAAATGCCCAAGGGCAGGAAATAAAATAAACAATATCTCCAGCCCGAACAAATGCAAAACTCGAGGGTATATTAAGCTCGAGTCGAACCCCGACTCAGAGACTGAACCCGAAGACAGTTAAAACATGCAAGCCTAAGGGCAAATCTGGGATCGAATCGACCCAATGGAAACTCCAACAAGCAGACATACAGAAGATACAAGTTGCGAGGTTTCCCCTCTTATTACTACATATTGATGACGAAGCACAATCTCGGCATGCATCGTATAATGAAAGCTATATATACACAACGAAGAAGGCAGGGAATATTCGTTCCCCCTTTTCTTCCTGTAGCTACGGGCCGACGGTCTCCTCCTCATCATCAGACATCAAGAACATGACATCGAACTCCTCTCCTTTGGCTTGTTCGATCTCCTCAGAAAGATTAAAGTCTCTGGCATGAATCTCCTCAAGGGTCTCCCTCCTGGATCTGCACCTCTCGTACTCCCTGCTATTGTTTGCATGATCGAGGGTCTTCTTTAGCTCGGCATTAGCGATAGCGGAACTCCTTGAATGAGCCGCCATTTTTTTGCCCTGCCCTGGTATTATTCATTACAACCTCGGCCCGGACATTCACCACCTCAGTTTTCTCCCTTAATAGCTCGGATGAGAGTCTCGCGATCATCTTCACCCAAGCAGAATCATTCGCACGGGTGACCTGGATTTGCGCCTCAAGAATGGATGTCACGGCCTGAGCCCTCTCTTTGGCCTCAGAATGAAAACTAGCACGCGCTTGCAGCTCAGTGAATTCACGTTTGGCTTTGCCGACCTCGCCCCAGAGTTGTTCCATCTCATCCGCCTTGTCCTTCAACTAAAACATCAACACGTCAAAGAAGGCAAGGAAAAAAAGGGAATACAGGCCAGTGCGAAATGCAGAATACCTGTTTCTCCAAGAGGGCCTCCTGGGCACGGCTTCGGTCTACCCTACGCCGTAAAGAAACGAGCTCACCTTCCTTTGCCGCATAAAGAAGTTTGAGGGATTTTTCCCTTTCTCGAGCCTCCCGCAATGGGGCCTCGCAATGTAGCAGTTCAGTTTTGAGCCTATCAAAAGCCTAAAAAAGAAAATCCAGGAGAGTAAAGGGAAGAGAAAGGAGCACGGGGCCAGAACATCCCTACCGCAGCCGAAAACTCTATACAAGGCCAAAATGATGAGCCTCGTCGAGAGCCGAAGCAACGTCTGATGGTGCATCAATCCCTGAAGCTTGCCGGCCAACCGAATTGCTTCCCCTCAACCGCTGCGGAGAAGGCGCCTCACCACAATCCTTCTCGCACCACGGAGCACCTTTCCTTTTGCCAGCGCTCCTTAATTCTTGGGCCAGCAATTCTCCTCCTCCCTCGGGGAACCCAGTCTCACCTCGAATGAGCTCCCAACACCTACGATGGAGGAATTAGGGGAATTAGTAAAAAGGAAGCCATCCCTAAAAAGGGGGGGAGGAACGCCAGGCACCTATCATGATGTTTCGCCTCCAATCTCCCTTTTGAAAGATCTCACCACCGGCGCCTATCGTGAGCCCAACAAGCTGCCAACCTATGAGACCATTAGGGTAAATCAGGGACCTCACCGGGCAACCAATGAGTTGCTATAAACAAAGGACTGGAAGACATCATTATGGGGCCAACTTCATATGAAGAGAAAGACAGTTCGAATAGAGTGCTTACGTGCGGAGTTCCATTTCTCAGGAAACGGTAAAAATTCTTCGGGGATAATGTCGGTTGTCCGGACTCGAATGAACTGACTCATCCATCCACGATCCTCATCCTCCTCACTGCCAATCGTAGAAGCTCGAGTGGACCTACGCTGAAGAGCAATTAGGCCCTGGTAACGTAATGGCCGGTACAACCTTATAAGGTGACTGAGGTAAACTCTATCCCGGCCTATCAACAAAATATCTCATCGACTGCACTATCCTCCAGAGAAAGGGATGAACCTGTGCCAACGTTACTTGATACCTTCTACAGAAATCAAGCACGACCCGACCCGGAGAACCCGGCGCGAGAACATAGGTATACACGCTTAAGAAACCCTCAACATATGTCATGACACTCTCCTCGGGGGAAGGTACTTATAGAATCACGTCTTCCCCCCATCCGCACTCTCTCCTGATCACCCCGAGGTTCTCCTCCCTCACCGATAAAATAATCCTCAACACGTTCTCCCGATGGCCCGGAACATTGGGAGGCTTCCCCGGTGTGGCGACCCTCTTCGAGGCAGCGCACCCCGGGCCTCGATCTCCCAGCATCGGGGAGAGCCGTTGGCACCAACCAAAGGTGGAACGCAGGAAGGAATCCCTTTCGTCTGAAGATCAGGTGTCGAAGAAGCGGCCATGACTGCGATAGAATAAGGAGAAAAAGAGGAGGATCCAGGCAAAAAACTTCCTGAAGCAAAGAAGTGGAGGAACTCGCACAAAGCGCCAGGCTCTATAGAGGAGATAGGCTTATCAAAGACTGCAAAATCGCCGCTTGAAGGGCGTATAGACAAATATATAGGGGCCAGGCAACAACTGCTCAATTGCCCAAGAAGGCCAATTAATTCTGGCCGCGTTAACATTACCTTCTCCTTGGGGAGTGCACTGGCAGAATCATCCCAGGCTCCCACATAATTCATAAAATCAAGGGACCTCGGGAGATCCCCAACGTCGCAAATATTGGTTCAGAAGAGCTACTAACTCAACCTCGAGACATGGCTAGTCTCGGGGCCCCCGGTCCGTCCTACGAAAATGCTCCAAAGGGCCGATGCTCGAGGCTCGGAAGCAAAACAAAAGAGAGGGAAAGCAGCAAGAAGGACTAGTAGAATAAAATCTCCTTTCATACATTGACAAAAAGGAAAAACACCTTTACACCATTCGTCTCCCAGGATGGAGAACACATGGAACAAAAAAGAAGGCATACAAAAAAGGGCTCGGAGACTACTCCTCGCCACGATCATCTTCACCCCCATCGGGGGCAATCAAGAGTGCCAGTCTTCCCTACGTCGCACGAACCTCCTCCAGGTCAGAAGACAACTCGAAGCCTCTGGCTTTGAGTTTTTCCAGGACCTCCCTCTTCGCCTCCGCTTTGGCATGTTCGACAGCTCGGACCAGTTTTTGCTCAGCCGCCAGGGATATGTCACAAACCATTGTATGCGCTGTGACCGCATCCTCATTATAAGTGGTAGCATCTCGTTCGGCCTGAGACTTAGCCGCGGATAAAGTAGCAGTCTCCCTGCGAGAGTCCAAGAGAAGGCCCCGGGATGTCACCAATTCCCCGATCACAGCCTTACTCCGCTCCTTCAGCCCAGAGATCTCCACTTCCAATTGACTAATCCGTGAGCTGCTCTTCTCGACCTACAATGAAGGGCAAGATGGTGAATATGTGAACATATAACATGTATGAATACGGAGTAAAAGAGCAGGTATGAGCAAGCCAGAATACTTGAGCAGCAAGAGCGGCTTTCCCCTGGAGCACCGCCTCCAAAGAGGTCCGAAGCTCCCAACTCTTTATCTCCCCAAGTGCCACGAGCCTCCGAGTCTTGTAGCTTCGAAGCAATGTTATGATGATCCTTCTCATGACAAGAAAGCTCCTCATGAAGCTGGAGGATGGCATGATCATACATCTCTTTACACTGTGGCACAACGAGAAAGTTAAGAAGGATGATGAATAATGACCGAGAGCGAAAAGAAATGCGCAAGGAGAAGTTGTCACCTGCTGCAGGGACTTCTCCGCCACTTTAACGGAACCAGAGACATCTAGATCATCTCTGTCAATTACACCATTAAAAATGTTGGCAATGAAGCCTCCCCCTCGGAAAGGGGTACTGACCGTGGTGCCGATCATCCTTTAAGCATCCCTTAGCTCCCCTGATGAGACTGGAAAGTTCTAAATAAGATCATTCGGGTCGTCGATTTCTCCAAATAGCAACCCATGTTCTTGGAAAGCCCCGAACCCCGATCCATTAGGACCAACGGTCCTGCTAGCGGAAGCCACATCGAATCCGTCCGCATAATTCGAAGCTACATCAGCGTCCTCTTCGAGGACTCACGGTTTCTTAGCCCTACCAGACCCAGCCATCCCAGACTCAGCAACCTCCGACCGGGGCTCCTATAAATCTCTCATGCTAGACCTAGTTCTCCTCCTCAACGGACTTCCATCATTGTCCTCATCTTCGACATCAGGGTTTAACCCGGAGGTTAGGGCAGCAGTTTCATCAGGACAAGCAGTGGCCGCCTTGTCTTTCCTTTTCTTGTTCATATCAAGATCTAAGGCCTCTGCTTCACTGTCGAGGGTGGCCTCATCTGCATATTCTCGCCAAGGCCTGCACCAACATAATAAACGTGATATGTTGTTGCTTAGATCTCGGAAGGAAATAGAAAATACAGAGCACGAGCGGTAAAGAAACCTCACCGTGATTATTAGCCACCCAACGCTCCTTAGCCATGGCAGTACAAGACCGAATACAATACAGGAACCTTTCATCCAAATGCCTGATCCATCCCGCTAAGTCTGGGACCACCTCGGGATTACAAGAAGCGGCTGGAGAGAGCACAAAGGGGTTATCGTGACAAACAAAAGAGTAATTGAGAAGTGGCTAAAGGAAAGTTCACTTATGTCGATCGTTCCATCTCTCTGGAAAGGGAATCCTTCGGGCTGGGATGATATCTGAGGTCCTCACTCGAATAAACCTGCTCATCCATCCCTTGTCCTTCCCCTCATCAACGCTCGTGAAGAAAGACTTTTTGGACCGATGTCGAAGCTTGATTAAGCCTCGATACAGCCGAGGGCAGTACAATCTGATCAAATGGCTAAGGGTAAAAGCCTCGCTTGTGACCCCTTCAGTAAAGTGCCTGAGCATTAACACGATCCTCCTAAAGGATGGGTAAGTATGACCGAGGGTCACCCGATATCGGGCGCAGAAGTTAAGGATAATCGGATCGATTTCCAAAGGAGGAGATTCGATAGATTTATCAGGACCCAGGGTGAATGGGTAAGTATATATGTAAAGAAAGCTAGCCTTGAAGTCAGTAATGTTGTCGCCTGGGCCGGTAATCTCTACTTCTAGTGCCTCGCTCCATCGGCAGTCCTCCTTCACTTTGTCAGCATCGGTCACGACGCTAACATATCGAGATATGTGCTCATATTGACCCAGCATAGACGAGGGAGTCTCGATGTCGAAATCCTTTGGCGTGTCAATATTGGGAGGAGTCCATTGCTCTAAAGTGGGAATCAATTTGTTTTCCCCCTTAGGTAATCGGGATGATGATGCAGTATCATTCCGTCAATGGATTGTCCTAGAAGTCCTGGCCATGAGAAATGGTAAAACCTTCATGTGAAAAGAGGGAAAGATGTCAAATAGAAAAATTCTGATTCACGGGCTTGAAGGAAGGGTGAAGATGGGGAGTATCTAGCAACCGGTGCATTTATAAGAATTGCTGGGGAAGCAGAAGAGACGAGCCTACGACAGTTCGTGGGTTTCTCGATTACGCAATTGACGGCGGCCCTGCATGGTTCTTTGTGGCATATCATTTAATTCTCTTAGACGGTTGACGTCATGGTAATAATGACCTCGAGATGACGATTGAATATCGTTTCCTATTACTTCGTTCTAGGAAATGCAGAGTCTATTTGTATGCAATGAAATCAGGGGAATCCATTTCCCGCCATTAAGGTATATTCGGAATGTCATGTCAGCTCCTCGAGGCTGTAGGATCATGATCGTCCTCCTTATCTCGAGGATCATTCGCGGCTCTGAAAAGGCTACGAAGTTAAGGGATCTGTCCGCGACCCAACAAATGTTACGAAGACGGGGAACTCCCGAGGCAAATAGCTAGAATCATTAGGCTCTGGTGTCATGTCTAGTCGTCCCTTCCCCGTATATTTATATTTAATGCACTCTGTACCATACCGTGTTCCCTCGCCTATATAAGGGAAACCCATACCAATTTATAAGAGGCTGATATTGCTCCATTTCTCCACTAAAGCAATAATATCTCTTTCTCTCTTTCTCCAATTTTGTTCGTTCTCACTGGCTCGAGGCCGCTTTAACATCTATTGTCTTCTTACTTATTTCATGCTATATTGCGCAACTTTGGCTGTACAGAGCCATGGTTGATCGTATCCTTAATTGTTATCCTATTTCCGGTTGCTCCCGATAGCTCAAGCTCGATTCGAGTCCTGACCCTGAGGTCCTTATCGACCGGCTTTGCATCGGGGCAACATGCCCCTTTGGTTTAATTACTGTCTTTTTTAGCTCGCATTTCATCGTTAAGCTTCACGTTCTTAGCATCAACTGCTCTAACAACTAGCTCTGGAATACATCACGTATTTTTAGAATTCCATTAATTTAATTGTTGTTACCATTTTCACGGTAAACAGTTTGGCGCCCACCGTGGGGCTAAAAATAATAGTGATTATTTTCTTGCTAGTATCGTCACACAAACGCACATTATCTTTCACATTTTTTCTTGCCCAAGATCTTTTGATTTCAGGTTAATGTCCGGCTTGGTAAGCAAAATCGAGAACGACTACCCCGAAAACCAAGGCGAAAATAGTATGCTTGCTCTAGAGGTTAGTGCGACACACAAGACCCCGATAGCACATTTAGGTCGATTCAAGCAGACGCGGGCTTGCAAGGCGTGAAATAGGTCGACGAAGCCTCGCACACCGATGACAGCATACAGCGCATTGACCGACAAGAAGCTCAAAACACCCCGGCCCGGGTATAACAGGAGGTTAATTTTCATGTTATTTTTGAAATGTTACAGGCACGACAGTTGGCTATCGCTCAGTTGCAAAGTCGCCCGGAGACTCCCAACGCAGTAGCGCCAGAGACACCTCCTTACGCCGAGCTAGTACCCGAGAGATCAAGTAACGACGGATCGGTAACCGACCCCGCCGCAGTGAGGTTGCTTGGGAATCTCTTTGAAAGGATCGAATCAGGTTCGTGGAAGCTCTTACAGCAACCGTCTCCCAAGGAAACGGTCCCGGAACTCGCTTCACAAAAATCCAGAACGTCAAAACCCCCTAGGTGCGATAGGACCTCAGATCCCTACGGGCGCACCACTACTTACGCGAGCTCATTCAAAGGCAACGACCTCCAAGATGATGAGTTCGAGCCCGTCTCGTTGAGGAAGTTTGAAGAAACTCTCTCAAAAGAAACCATGACACAGTGCCACCGCCTAGCACCTGGCCTCATAGAACTCGCTTACCATACTAGCATGGTCCTCCACGGAAGCACGCGTCGACGCCATAAAAGTAGTACCAAGAGGGCCCGATACACCTGAGGCCAAACGAAGATAAATGCAATACCACGGGAAGACGCACCTCATTCCCTGATAGGAAGAATGAGATCGCTCCCGATTTTGGACGATCGGGCAACACAGGCCTTCACCAGAGGCATGAACGAAGCATGCTCGACGACTCCAGGACATTTCAAGCGAAGCCTGATTAGATACCCAGCCGAAGTCTGGTTGGATGCCCACATCCGGCACTAGCCATGAATCGGGGCTGTGGACAACCGTCCGGGAACCTCTACGGGTTCGGTATATCCAAACAGACTCCCGCTAAAGAAGCTAATGCCAAATGGATGGAGGTATCATCCATGCGCTGTGAATGGAAATAACGACTCGAGATGCAACCTACCTCACAACAATAGGGAAATAGCCCGAGGACAACACCCTCGAAGAACCTCCAATGGAACCATATTCAACAAGGCACAGCTGGCAGGGAAACCCCGCCCAGTCGAGTATGATTTCAGCGTTGTTATACCAAACATCGTGATCACCATAAGCAAAACCGAGAATGCCAGGCGGCTCAAACCTATTTGACCAAGACCCCTTCAAGAGAACCATGGCACGACATAACAACCGTAGGGCACGCGCGGTCACCGGCTCAAAAGAACGACAACTGTGCTATTTAATAGAGATCACCACCAGGTATTATCGAGCGGTCAGGTCCGGATCAAGCTCCAAGGGAGGAAGGAGATCGGGAAAAATGAAGCTGACAAGCTATGGCGTATTGCCACGACAGTAAAGGGGCGACGACACCCTTCAAATATCCCTAAAATGCAGAGTGAAAGGGCTCATCGCCGGGGAAAGATGGGTCCGGGCAATATACCCAAAGGACACCTTTCCATCCAAGGAAAGGGACGCCGAGACTTTGCCTCGGCCTCGTATTAACGTGATTCGTAACCCCTCCATCATTTGACCTATTTCAAATAAAACATGTGTTCGTGAGTGCAGATGGTTCGATTAATTATACCGATGATGTCAGGCCAAAGCTAATGGGGCGGGTCGGACTAATGAACCAAATCACTCTGATACCTCGAATCCTTGATGGATTCCAGATCCCGATCGCCACAACAATCAGGAAGGCCGCTCCCTCTATACAACCCGCCTGAGCTCGGGCTGGAATGCCGAGCCTGCGAAAAATGGACGTTTCATTCAAATGACAACGAGCACACCACCCGGAGGCGACTTCGACCACACTCCGCCAAAGGGATGAAACTCCATGACAGAGGTGGGACTAAAGTATTCGACAAGGAGCTACACGCGACGAGTGGAAATCCCTTACCATATGACCATCGCTGGCATCAATGCCTCCGCCCTCGAAGGGATCAAAGGGTAAGCAGAACCACATCTTCGGCCAAGCCTGGTTGAACACAACAGAAGGCTGTATTAAGGGCTCGCGCCTCGAAATGGCAAAAAGATACCAAACCTCGAAACGTCGCCCACACATCCCGCAGTAGGGAAGAACTACTCCGCTCCCTTGTTGTTCTTTTCTTTTGCTAACCTATATGTAGGCAGGCAGCCGAGTCATTCATAAGTTCTAACTCCACTCGGAGATCCGAGGCCTCTATGGGGCCCGCCATGCTCTCTTCCCTCGACCGGACTTCCAACCTAAAGAGAGTCCCGCCAGCAAGATTATTAGCAGAGCAGCACCCCCCCCAGAAGAGGATCCGACGACATCACAGGCCTTTCTTCTACAGTCAGACAATGTGCGATGGCCTTCTCTTAAGGACACTCTCCCCTCAGAAGGGCCAATAAATGGCAGGCTAAGTTTCAAAACGGAATCATGTAAACGGATCAGATGATCAGAGGAGTCACACCCACACGGGCCGAGCTCACAGCAACGAGACGACATGTATTTACAGCCTATATTTACACCAAGCAATAAAGAATATCTTTTCGGCATTTTATACTTCGAAAATGGCTATATCGGCATATTCGCAGCAAAGGCCTCTCCGCTAAATATGTCCCGAGATACTCGGAGACTTAAATGGTTCAATGCCCACACGGCCCCAAGGTCGGAACCCCAGGTTCACAAAGCCCTCATAATGCAACTCCGAGTTCACGAGAAGCGGTCTTCAAGCTTAAACAAACTTGATGACTCGGAGACTGTCGCCAATCGCCGAGCATTGGAAAATCTGAAACTGTAAGACCCCTAGAGGGCAAACTCGGCATAACTAGATCTATTCTATATCATAGAAACTGTAAGACCTCAATAGGCATGACAAACTGTAAGACCTCAATAGGCATGACAAACTGTAAGACTTTAATAGGCATGACAAACTGTAAGACCTCAACAGTCATGAAAACCCCAAAGTTCAGGCTATACATCGCATTTGTAAAAATCCCTAAATGGCATACCCTCGGCATAGACACCTAAGCTATCGCTTGGGATCAAAAATGGCTACGGCCAAACGTACATGACTATGGTCAAAACAGTTGATACAACCAAAATAACGCGACTCGGGGACGCCCGACTGTCGCTAAAAATCGCAGGCCACTACTTCGAATATACTTCGGAAAGAACCGGTTAAAACAAGCTTCCCTCAACAGGCAAAAACGAGCTCCGACCATGTCGGCTCCAAATCGCAAGAGCGTCGATCTACTCGACCTATGAGCTATGAACCTTACAAGGTGCTCGAAAAATCGCCGACAATGACTTGAAATTGAGGTTCCTCTAGAACCGACGACGGGTCAGGCAAAAATACTCTAAAAGACCTTAACGAGCGGAAACAAAGCCTACAAAAAATCCCACGGGCAAAAACAGCATAAGAGCCATTGTCGCCAGCTAAGCTAGCCTACGGGCCTCATATTGAAAGGTCTCTATGGCCAAACAGCATAAAAGCCATTGTCACCAGCTAAAATATTTTGACAACGTGAGGATTAAAATGAGCTGGAATTGTAACCCGATTCGGAGACCGGATCCAAAATAGTTAACTATGCAAGCCTCCGGGCCACATACTAAAAGGTCTCAACGACCAAGCGGCATAAGTGCCACTGTCGCCAGTCCGAAAATACTTTGGGGTGAATTAAAGCTCGAGCCGCAACACAACTCGGAGACTAGACCAAAAGATGTTGAAACAACCAAATGCCCAAGGGCAGGAAATAAAAAAAACCATCACTGTCAGCCCGAATAAATGCAAAACTCGAGGGTATATTAAGCTCGAGTCGGACCCCGACTCGGAGACTGAACCCGAAGACAGTTAAAACATGCAAGCCTAAGGGCAAATCCGGGATCGAATCGACCCAATGGAAACTCCAACAAGCAGACATACAGAAGATACAAGTTGCGAGGTTTCCCCTCTTATTATTACATATTGATGACGAAGCACAATCTCGGCATGCATCGTATAATGAAATCTATATATACACAACGAAGAAGGCAGGGAATATTCGTTCCCCCTTTTCTTCCGGTAGCTACGGGCCGTCGGTCTCCTCCTCATCATCCTCATTATTAGACATCAGGAACTTGACATCGAACTCCTCTCCTTTGGCTTGTTCGATCTCCTCCGAAAGATTAAAGTCTCTGGCATGAATCTCCTCAAGGGTCTCCCTCCGGGATCTGCACCTCTCGTACTCCCTGCTATTGTTTGCATGATCGAGGGTCTTCTTCAGCTCGGCATTAGCGGCAGCGGCACTCCTTGAATGAGCCGCCATTTTTTGCCCTGCCCTGGTATTATTCATTACAACCTCGGCCCGGACATTCACCACCTCAGTTTTCTCCCTTGATAGATCGGATGAGAGTCTCGCGGTCATCTTCACCCAAGCAGAATCATTCGCACGGGCGACCTGGATTTGCACCTCAAGAACGGATGTCACGACCTGAGCCCTCTCTTTGGCCTCAGAATGGGAACTAGCACGCGCTTGCATCTCAGTGAATTCACGTTTGGCTTTGCCGACCTCGCCCCAGAGTTGTTCCATCTCATCGGCCTTGTCCTTCAACTAAAACAGCAACACGTCAAAGAAGGCAAGGCAAAAAAGGGAATACAGGCCAGTGCGAAATACAGAATACATGTTTCTCCAAGAGGGCCTCCTGGGCACGGCTTTGGTCTACCCTATGCCATAAAGAAACGGGCTCACTTTCCTTTGCCGCATAGAGAAGTTTGAGGGATTTTTCCCTTTCTCAAGCCTCCTGCAATGGGGCCTCACAACGTAGCAGTTCGGTTTTGAGCCTATCAAATGCCTGAAGAAGAAAATCTAGGTGAGTAAAGGGAAGAGAAAGGAGCACGGGGCCAGAACATCCCTACCGCGGCCGAAAACTCTCCACAAGGCCAAAATGATGAGCCTCGTCGAGGGCCAAAGCAACGTCCAATGGTGCATCAATCCCGGAAGCTTGCAAGCCAACCGAATTGCTTCCCATCAAACGCTATAGAGAAGGCGCCTCACCACAAACCTTCTCGCACCAGGGAGCACATTTCCTTTTGCCAGCGCTCCTTGATTCTTGGGCCATCAATCTCTCCTCCTCCCTCGAGGAACCCAGTCTCACATCGAATGAGCTCTCGACACCTGCGATAGAGGAATTAGGGGAATTAGTAAAAAGGAAGCCATCCCTAAAAAAGGGGGAGAGGAACGCCAGGCACCTACCATGATGTTTCGCCTCCAATCTCCCTTTTGAAAGATCTCGCCATTGGCACCTATCGTGAGCCCAGCAAGCTGCCAGCCTATGAGACCATTCGGCTAAATCAGGGACCTTACCGGGCAACCAATGAGTTTCTATAAACAAAAGACTGGAAGACATCATTATGGGGCCAACCTCATATGAAGAGAAAGATAGTTCGGATAGAGTGCTTACGTGCGGAGTTCCATTTCTCAGGAAACGGTAAAAATTCTCCAGGGATAATGTCGGTTGTCCGGAATCGAATGAACTGACTCATCCATCCATGGTCCTCATCCTCCTTGCTGCCGATCACAGAAGCTCGAGTGGACCTACGCTGAAGAGCAACTAAGCTCCGATAACGTAATGGTTGGTACAACCTTATAAGGTGACTGAGGTAAACTCTATCCCGGCCTATCAACAAAATATCTCATCGACTGCACTATCCTCCAGAGAAAGGGATGAACCTGCGCCAATGTTACTTGATACCTTCTACAGAAATCAAGCACAACACGGTCCGGAGAACCCGGCACGAGAACATGGGTATACACGCTTAAGAAAACCTCAACATACGTCATGACACTCTCCTCGGGGGAAGGTACTTGTAGAATCACGCCTTCCCCCCATCCGCACTATCTCCTAATCACCCCAAGGTTCTCCTCCCTCACCGATGAAATAATCCTCAACACGTGCTCCCGATGGCCCGGAACATTGGGAGGCTTCCCCGGTGTGGCGACCCTCTTCGAGGCAGCGCACCCCGGGCCTCGATCTTCCAGTATCGGGGAGAGCCGCTGGCACCAACCAAAGGTGGAACGCAGGAAGGAATCCCATTCATCTGAGGATCAGGTGTCGAAGCAGCGGCCATGACTATGACAGAATAAGGAGAAAAAGAGGAGGATCCAGGCAAAAAACTTCCTGAAGCAAAGAAGTGGAGGGACTCGCACAAAGCACCAGGCTCTATAGAGGAGATAGGCTTATCAAAGACTGCAAAATCTCCGCTTGAAGGGCGTATAGACAAATATATAGGGGCCAGGCAACAACTGCTCAATTGCCCAAGAAGGCCAATTAATTCTGGCCGCGTTAACGTTACAATCTCCTTAGGGAGTGCACTGGCAGAATCATCCCAGGCTCCCACATAATTCATAAAATCAAGGGACCTCGGGAGATCCCTAACGTCACAAATATTTGTTCGGAGGAGCTACCTACTCAACCTCGGGACATGGCTAGTCTCAGGGCCCCCGGTCCGTCCTACAAAAAGGCTCCAAAGGGCCGATGCTCGAGGATCGGAAGCAAAAAAAAAGAGAGGGAAAGTAGCAAGAAGGACTAGCAAAATAAAAGCTCCTTTAATACATTGAAAAAAAGGAAAAACACATTTACACCATTCGTCTCCTAGGATGGAGAACACATGGAACAAAAAAGAAGGCATACAAAAAAGGGCTCGGAGACTACTCCTCTCCACGATCATCTTGACCCCTATTGGGGGCAATCAAGAGCGCCAGTCTTCCCTACGTCGCACGAACCTCCTCCAGGTCAGCAGACAGCTCGAAGCCTCTGGCTTCGAGTTTTTCCAGGTCCTCCCTCTTCGCCTCCGCTTTGGCATGTTCGACAACTCGGACCAGTTTTTGCTCAGCCGCCAGGGATATGTCACAAACCATTTTATGAGATGTGACCACATCCTCATTATAGCGGCAGCATCTCGTTCGGCCTGAGACTTAGCCGCGCCAAAGTAGCAGTCTCCCTACGAGAGTCCGAGAGAAGGCCCCGGGATGTCACCAATTCCCCGATTTCTCCAAATAGCAACCCATGTTCTTGGAAAGCCCCGAACCCCGATCCATCAGGACCAACGGTCCTTCTAGCGGAAACCACATCGAATCTGGCCGCATGATTCGAAGCTACATCAGCGTCCTCTTCGAGGACCCCCGGCTCCTTAGCCCTATCGAACCCAGCCATCCCAGACTCAGCAACCTCTGACCGGGGCGCCTGTAAATCTATCACGCTAGACCTCGTTCTCCTCCTCAACGGACTTCCATCATTGTCCTCCCCCCCCGACATCGGGGTTTAACCCGGAGGTTAGGGCAACAGTTTCATCAGGACAAGCAGTGGCCGCCTTGTCTTTCCTTTTCTTGTTCATATCAAGCTCTAAGGCCTCCACTTCACTGTCGGGGGTGGCCTCATCTGCATATTCTCGCAAGGCCTGCACCAACATAATAAACGTGATATGTTGTTGCTTAGAGCTCGGAAGGAAATAGAAAATACGGAGCACGAGCAGTAAAGAAACCTCACCGTGATTATTAGCCACCTAACACTCCTTAGCCATGGCAGTCCAAGACCGAATACGATACAAGAACCTTTCATCCAAATGCCTGATCCATCCCACCAAGTCTGGGACCACCTCGGAATTCCAAGAAGCGGTTGGAGAGAGGACAAAGGGGTTATCGTGACAAACAAAAGAGTAATTGAGAAGTGGCTAAAGGGAAGTTCACTTACGTCGATCGTTCCATCTCTCTGGAAAGGGCATCCTCCGGGCCGGGATGTTATTTGAGGTCCTCACTCGAATAAACCGGCTCATCCATCCCTGGTCCTTCCCCTTATCAACGCTCGTGAAGAAAGACTTTTTGGACCGATGTCGAAGCTTGATTAAGCCTCGATACAGCCGAGGGCAGTACAATTTGATCAAATGGCTAAGGGTAAAAACCTCGCTTGTGACCCCTTCAATAAAGTGCCTGAGCATTAACACGATCCTCAAAAAAGGACGGGTAGATATGATCGAGGATCACCCGATATCGGGCGCAGAAGTTAAGGATAATCGGATCGATTTCCAAAGGAGGAGATTCGACAGATTTATCAGGACCCAGGGTGAATGGGTAAGTATATATGTAAAGAAAGCCAGCCTTGAAGTTGGTAATGTTGTCGCCTGGGCTGGTAATCTCTACTTCTACTGCCTCGCTCCATCGGCAGTCCTTCTTCACTTTGTCAACATCAGTCACGACACTAACATATCGAGATACGTGCTCACATTGACCCAACATAGACGAGGGAGTCTCGATGTCAAAATCCTTCGGCGTGTCAATATCGGGAGGAGTCCATTGCTCTAAAGTGGGAATCAATTTGTTTTCCCCCTCAGGTAATCGGGATGATGATGCAGTATCATTCCATCGAGGGATTGTCCTAGAAGTCCTGGCCATGAAAAATGGTAAAACCTTCATGTGAAAAGAAGGAAAGATGTCAAATAGCAAAATTCTGATTCACGGGATTGAAGGAAGGGTGAAGATGGGGAGTATCTAGCAATCGGTGCATTTATAAGAATCGCTGGGGAAGCAGAAGAGACGAGCCTAAGGCAGTTTGTGGGTTTCTCGATTACGCATTTGACAGCGGCCCTACACGGTTCTTTGGGGCATGTTATTTAATTCTCTTAGACGGTTGACGTCATGGCAATAATGACCTCGAGATGATGATTGAATATCATTTCCTATTACTTCGTTCTAGGAAATGCAGAGACTATTTGTATGCAGTGAAATCAGGGGAATCCATTTCCCGCCATTAAGGTATATTCGGAATGTCATGTCAGCTCCTCGAGGCTGTAGGATCATGATTGGCCTCCTTATCTCGAGGATCATCTGCAGCCCTGCAGAGGCTCCGAGGTTAAGGGATCTGTCCGCGACCCAGCAAATGTTACAAAGACGGGGAACTCCTGAGGGAAGCAGCTAGAATCATTAGGCTCTGGTGTCATGTCTAGCTGTCTCATCCCCGTATATTTACATTTAATGCACTCTGTACCATACCGTGTTCCCTCGCCTATATAGGGTGAACCCATACCACTTTATAAGAGGCTGATGTTGCTCTATTTATCCACTAAAGCAGTAATATCTCTCTCTCTCTTTCTCCTATTTTGTTCGTTCTCACTGGCTCGAGGCCGCTTTAACATCTATTGTCTTCTTACTTATTTCATGCTATATTACGCAACTTTGGCTATAAAGAGCCATGGTTGATCGTATCCTTAATTGTTATCCTATTCCCGGTTTCCCTTGATAGCTCGAGCTCGATTCGAGTCCCGACCCCGAGGTCCTTATCGACCGGCTTTGCATCCAGGCAACAGGCCCCTTCGGTTTGATTACTGTCTTATATAGCTCGCATTTCATCGTTAAGCTTCACATTCTTAGCATCAACTGCTCTAATAACTAGCTCGGGAATAGATCACGTATTTTTAGAATCCCATTTATAAATTTAATTGTTGTTACCATTTTCACGGTAAACACTCTTCTAATTGCCCATCTAACTTCAAATTGTGAAGCACTTTTTCCACGGACCCTTATCACTCCGAGGCCTTTTTTTAGTGCTCTTTCCAAAGATATTTTTGAATTCAAGCAGCTCTTCAAACACTTCTTCACTCGACAAGGGAGTAGGTGCAGGTCTATGCTCCTCCTTACCATCAAAAGACTTCTTATCTCTTCGGAATAGATGATCACAAGGCAAAAATCTTCGATGGCCCAAGTAACACATTTTGTGACTATGTTTGAGATATTGAGAAAATGTGTCATAATTGCAAGTGGGGCATGCTAATCTCCCCTTAGTGCTCCATCCTAAAAGCATTGCTAATGCTGAAAAGTCACTAACTGTCCACAATAAAGCAGCACACATTCAGAAAGATTGGTTGGTTTCAGCATCAAATGTGTCTATCCCAGTTTCCCATAGCTCTTTCAACTCTTCAATTAATGGATGTAGGTACACATCTATATCATTTCCGGGAGATGATTGACCAAGAATGATCATAGACAACATTACATACTCCGGCTTCATGCAAATCCACGGTGATAAATTATAGTTCATTAACATAATAGGCCACGTGCTATGAGAAATGGTCATGGTCCGAAAACGGGTTGAAATCATCACTTGAAAGACCCAATATAACATTCTGAGGATCTCTAGAGAAGTCTGGATGCAAAGAATCAAAAGCCTTCCAAGCTTCCTCATCAGCAGGATGTCTTATATTCCTATTATTGGGTTACTCATTGGCATGCCATCTCATTGCAGCAGCCGTTTCAGGACACATGAATATCCTCTGAAGTCTAGGCTTTAAAGGAAAGCACCTTAAAACCTTTGTAGGGATTTTAGAGCTTGCTTTAGTCAAAGGACCAGTACTGTTCCATCTTGAAAACCCACAAATAGAGCAATTATCGACATTCGCATTTTCTTTCCAAAATAACATGCAATCATTAGGGCATGCATGTATTTTTTTATAATTAAGACCCAAATCTTTTATCATGTTTCTAGCCTTGTTGAAAGATTCTGGTACTTAAGAAAATGGAAATGTCTTTTTTATCAACTCTAACAAATCAGAGAAAGCCACTTTACTCAACTCATGCAATAATTTAAGAAAGTACAATCGAATAGTAAAACTCAGTTTACTAAAATTTTCACACCCCAGATATAACTCTTGTTTTTCTTCCTCCGGCAATTTGAAAAACTTCTTTGCATATTCAGATAGTCTTTCCCCAACTTCTTCTTCATCCTCTGCCTGACCATCTATGTTTCTAAATGTATCATAAAGTAGTCCATCAATATCGTCACGCATGGTAGAACTTTCATCATCATTGCTTGAATGAGGTGTGTTTCTCGAGGAAAATCTTTCCCCATGGAAAACCCATTTGGTATAACTATCAACAAACTCATGAACAACCAAATGATCCTTCACCACATTTCTATAATGCCAATAGCGATTCATGCACTTTTTGCAAGGGCATAATATTTCATTTCCTTGGGCGGCTCGTTCAAATGCCTTATTAAGAAAATCATTCACTTTACGGATATACTCATCCGTCCATCTCAGGAGATTCATCCAAATTTTATCACCATTATCCATAGATATCCTATACGATAAAAGTAAATCAATAAAACTAACCAAATAAACCAAAAACATACTAATTTGACATTGACCACTGCTTTTAAGGCAAGTCCCTCTACACTATAACAAGCACGTGAGCATCTGAAGACAATAAAGTATTAATGTTTGATGGAACTAAGGACATGACTACAAAATTGCATTCATGCTTTCCATTTCCAAAGAGTTGAGCACCTATGCCTGTGAAATTGTTGCACTTTTGTATGAATAGAAGCATAAATCCAACGAAAGACCAAGTCAAACAAAAGACAACATAGTCTCATCACAACCCATCAGAACAATATAATATACACGGTAGAAGAAAAATAATTTACTAAAAAAAGAATATGTCACCAAAGTTCAGATTCTTAGCATGAGTTCTGCTAAAATCACGAGTTACAATTATTCTTTAAGATACCTTTGAATTTTAGAAATTATGAAGAACTTTATATGCATAAAAGCTATATTGGTTAATCACAAAAAACAAAAGAACAACCAGAATTTGGATTATTTCTAGTTTAGGCATAATTCCATATCTTGATAAAGAACTACTTATCAAATTTCTAGTTTATGATTTCTCAAAACTCAAGGTTACTTGAACAAGTTGACATCAGATACAAAATAGTCCAAAACAGATACCAAACTGTTTTTAAAAAATTGAGGCAGCAAAGGTTTAGATTTTAAATCTGGTCATTTTAACTTTTGAAGCTTAAACTTCCTTATATTATACTCTTGCTCATTCTTATCCTGACTTTCTTTAAATTCCGCATCTGATTGTGATAATTCGAGGACACAATACAGTGCCATCTATCCGAATTTCTTTATTCCTTGAGTGTCAAATTTTTCAATGTCTAAAGAAGACCTACAAATTCAGTATTGTGATTTGGAAACAATTCTTTTCCTTTTTCTGATGGGTTGTGATTACAGGTTTATACACCGATTTTATACACCGATCTTCACTATCTATGCATACAGGTTGAACAAATCATCAGATTATAGTATAGAAGATCATATGCAGATTTGACCTGAAGTGAAATCATATACACTGCTCACACCATAAAGCTTAAAGGAAAAAAGAACGATTATAGAATATAATGCCCAAATTACAAAGGAAAAATTACCTGAAGTTGATTTCTCACTGATTACCTTTTGGGTCGAAACTTTCTTGCGATTTAAAATATTTCTACACCCGTAATCGCTGACTTTAAATTATTCCTCTGTTTTTCAGATCCTTCGAGTGAAACAAATAGAGTTTGGGAATTTTGTGTTAGCAATCGAGATTTGGAAATTTTTGGTTAACAAATAGATTTGGGGATTTGGGAATTTAGGACATGAGTTTGATAAACTTAAATGCAGATGATATAAAGTAAATCACCAACGACAATGAGATTTGAGGAACGTTTGCTGGTGATTTGCGAATAGACCAAACGTTGGGGATTTGGGACGGTGATTTGCGAATGAGGGATTTGGGATGGTGATTTGAGGAAGGTGAAAATTTAGGTTTGCTGGTGATTTGAGGAAAGTGAGAATTTAGGTAGGTTTGGAACGTTTGATGCCAAAGAATGAGGTTGAGGAAGATGAGAGCATTGGAAGTGTCGAAGAAATTTTAATTTAGTTATTATATTTACCAAAATAAAATATATAAGAAATAAAAGGAAAAAAGGGTTATATTGGCGGGTTTAGCAAAATTCAGGGGGAAAAATGAGGAGGGAACAAAATACCCATTCCGATATTACAAAATTTCTAAAACCGTTACTACAAATAGTCCTATTGGGACAGTTGACAAAATCGTTCCTATAAAGAAGACCTATGGTAACGGTGAACTGTCAACTGGAACGGTTTAGTATCTAAAGTGTGTTGATTTCATCCAAATTCTATTGTAACGATTGTAACCGTTACTGTATCTAATCTATTGCAACGGTTTAATAACCGTTTCCAAAACAACTGTTCCCGTAGGCCTATTTTCCAGTAGTGTACCCTGTATTTCTGTAAGGGGCTGTTTTAAAATAAAGAAAAAAACACTATTATATTATAGATTTATTTTATAAAAAGGATAAAATTTGTAGAAGATAAATAGGCATTTTAAAAGGTCAACTTTGATATGAAAAGGAGAATAATAATTGTTCAAAGTTGGATCCGACTATGTTAGAATAAGCTACACGAGATGATTAAAGTTTCATTAGAGCAGGGTCGTATTTACGTGAATATATAGGCTTGTGCCGTTGTGCATAACCGTTAAAAAAGGCATAGTTAAAGTTGGTTAAGTTTTAAATTTTATTTGGGCAAGCCCTGAAGTTCTTGAAGTTATGGGTGAGGTCAACATAGTGAAGTGCTCGATTCTTGATTTGCTAAGTTGTAACCAAATTGCTCCCGTTTCCGTATATTCCCTTTAAATTGTAATTGGCAGTATATGTTGAGTGAAAAATCTAAAAGTTAGCTTATACTACATCATTGTGAAAAGTATTTTTATATTATATATCATATCATATTTAGCTATTGTAACAAAATAATGTATCTTATTTTAAATATTATCCTAGGTTATGACCAACATATCAAGAGCACAAAATTTGTAAATTATGACTTATGAGATTACGATTTCGATTTCAGATGGAAGTAGCTCTCACCAAATTCAAATCAAGACGGAGATCGCTAAAAACTATAGGTAAATGAACAAAGTTTATTACGCAAAATGAAATCTGAGATCATCTTGGTCCAACTAGTTACCAACCAGAAAAAAAAAGTCAAACAATTAATCTTTTATTTTACATGAGTTAAAATAAATATGATTCACAGTACGTACATAACCAATAATGAGTGTGACATAATTTTTACACTATCAACTATAGATACATGAAAGATCAGGCAGACAAGCTGCGACAACAGGTTAAAATACAGTAATATAATAAAACATATATACACCAACTGTGTATATAAGTTAAACCCATAAAAAAATAAGAACAGACCACAAATTCAAATACCATATGACACTAATATTTAGGGTTTGTTATTGTCATAGCTAGCATGATGAGAAGTCTTATACTTAGCAGCAAATCCATTAAACAAAGCTAGAGCGTTGCTAGTAACTTGTGCAACATTAAGAACCTTAGCTTTAATAGTAGCCTTCACTTTACCACCCTTGGAAAAACCAGAAAGCCCATCCATGCAAGTGTAAACATCAGTTAATACTGTACTAAGCCAAGTTTGAACATTATTTTGATGCCATAAAAACTCTTTTAATTGCCCATCTAACTTCAAATTTTGAAGCTCTTTGACAGCATTTGTGAGTTGGGAAACACCATGAGAGATATGAACAAAACATTCTCTTATTGCTTGATAATCCTTTGCCTTCATTTGCTTAGGTTCCTTGCATACCTTTGCTATATAAGCTTTTGTATGTAGAGCCCTAACTAGGCTCACTTTCAAGGCAGCTTGAGCTATTTCTTGAGGATCTTGTGATGTTGGATTTACATATTTGGATAAAAATGTCACACATGGTTCTGGATAACGCGTTCGCCTGCATTGTGTCTCTATGAAGGTCGAGTGAGGACGCAATCGACTAGTGCTACTCTCGACTACAGCAACAACAGAGAGGACAAAAAGCAAAAGAGGAATATTAATTTTCCCCATTGATAAGAGGGATTGTTCCACGGGAGGTGAAAGACTGGGTGAATGGTATTATAGTTTATTGAAAATTGAAGAGCGATTCTTCAACTTTGGAAATGCAAGGAAAAAATTAAAGAGCTAAATTGATGAAGAGAGATTGAGATGATAGAAAGGGTTTGTGATGGAAAAATATGAAGAGTATGCATGGTCTTATATAGAAAGGTTTGTCACATGCATGGAGAATTTGACTTCGTTCATTTAACGTGCGCATATGAAGACTTCCATAAGAGGATTACTGTATTTAATGATAATTTAATTGGTTTTAGTTGTTGCTAAGCTAGACGTGCCAGTTGCTTGAAACAAGCAGCTGTCAGATTTTGGGTCTCGTGAACACATGCCTTAATTCTTGTTACAACAATATATTGGAGAAGTAATTTAATACTGCCTTAAGAGTAAAATTAAAAAATTTAGAAGTTAAATTACTTATCCATATAAAAATATATTATTTTTCTGAACAAAATAAAAAGAAAAATATGTCACGTTAGATGGGACGGAGGGAGTATAAAGAACATTGGAAAAGAATGCAAGGGAAGTTATTCACCCATACAACTTTACGCATATGATTTTATTTTGTGGTCAACTAATGCTCAATTTGGCGTAGAATATCTATAATTCTATTAAGTGCAGTAATCTTTTGTTAGCGAAATTGACTATGAGACCTTGACGCATTATTTGTACGTTCATTAGTAATTAAATTAAAGTATGTTTATAAATATTATGGGGTACGGTGTTCGGTTCGACGGAAGACACTTTTAATGAAATGTATTTTCCTAAAAAACGATTTCTATGAAAAAATATTTCCTAAAAAATATCTCCGGATGTTTAATTGAACGAAAAATATTTTTCAAAAAGTTAAATTAAAGATCAGTAATAAGACAATTACTAAAATGGGGTCTAGCACAGACATCAATTCTTGTTACAAGCATAAGTAACATTTTATCTAATGCTTGGCTTGACAGTTAAAGAAATTTGGAAGATAACGCAAGGCAAGTTATTATTTATTCATCCATGCTACCTTACGCATTGGATATTTTTCTTTTTTGTGGTAAATTTATGTTTAATTTGAGTAGACCTGGTTTTCAAGGAGTTGAGTAATGTTTTATTAGCCAAATTATTCTGAAAGCTTTGAACAATTACTTATGTGATCAATAATGATTAAATATTTAGTCCATGATACGATTACGACCTTCCCCAGAAAACAGCATTTTCCTCATGAAATTGATAGATTGCTTAGAGCAAATCTCCATCTGGTGAATTATGCCAACTGTTCATAGAAGGCAGCTGCTTCCTCGTTGATGCTTACGGCAACTTGTCTCGGACAAAATGAATAAAGAAAACATATGGAAATAGCTTTCACGAACATTATGTTGGTGGACAGAAAATAAAAATGTTCCAACTTACCTAGTAATTACACACACAAATTAACAGTACCAAGTGGAGATGATAATTACTAACAAAATAAATCTACTGAACCCTTATGATAATTTGAAGAGATCTTAGTTAATTGAAGTTTCTCTATTAACGGGTGGTTATATATTATGTGTTACTTGAGAAAGACTGCATATTTAGGTTATTGTTGAACAATGTCATCACTACTAGGTATATGAGAGATTAATATTGTGAGTCTAAAAGCAAGTTTAGAAGCTTTGACGGGGTCGTAGTGAGTTGTGAGAAATTGCTAGCTAGAGTAGTTCGAGCGAATACGACCAATATAATATATATTATAGTAAGTTAAGTGCTCACGATCTATAGAACAAATTGGCGAAATTATAAATGACATAACGAGAAGGAATCAGAAAATTCGGGAAGTAACTTCTGGCCTCCTTTATCTTGAATTCAAACCATTCTCTAGTTAGTGATAGTTTTACTGCATTTTCTTACTTGCAATATGTTAGTTTCTAACACTCAAAAATTACAGCTTGATAATACGTAAATTGTTTTACTAGATTTCTTGGCAGTAGTGAAGGTTTTAGTCAATAGGCTGTTTCCTTGTGGGATTTGGTTTCGGACTCTTGAACATAATTGTATTTGTAGCGATCACATAGTTGGTCTTGATCAATGTTCCTCCTACATATATTATCTTTTGCTACTCCCTCTATTTTATGTGATATTCTTCTATTCCAAAAAGAAAAATGACACTATTTTGTATTTTATGATCTAACTTAAAAATTCTAATTTTGTCCTTAATGACATATTTTTATTATCACAAAATATCATGATATGTTTAATATCACAAGTTCCAGCAAATTTTATATTCTCATTATTAAACTTTCATATAAACAATACCACATGAATTAATACCGAGGGGGTAGTAGCTTACGAATACATGTTCAATCGACCATTAAATGTGGAAAGTCTTGGAGAAAAAAAGAAGAGATTCGAGATCTCGTTACTTACATTCATTATGTCTTCGAAATATATGGTAGGTCATAAATTGAGAACAAATGAATGTGATTTGCAAGTTGTGTAGATCTCCAGCAAATTGCAGAAGTCCTCTCTGCTGATACTTTAATATTTTTAGGAATAGATTATTTATAGTTTTGATTAATTTAGGTCGGGGAATTTTAGTTAGTAGACTCCAATTCAAGTTGAAGGAAGGAAATGGTGTTAACTAAGGGAAGGTTTTCTTAACCGACCAATTATTAAACATAGAATTAATTTATTAAAAACCCTTTAGTATCATATCATATGGCTGATGATGATATAATCAAAGGGCAATTTAGTCAAGACACATAATCAATCACTATGTTCCATTTTAGCTAAAATTACCAAACTACCCTTTTAATCTAAAACGACCTTTTTTTTTTTTTTGGAGAAGTGGATAATATTATTAATAATAGCCTACAGTGACATTACATCACTATTACTAATAGTAGGAATAATACTTAGGTTTTCAAACATTGCTAGTTTGTTACATATGGAGCTTGATAATAGTCTAGTAGTAGATGTTGCATTCTTGTCTTTTTGGATCACCCTCTTGACCGCATCTGGTGGGGAGTTCAAAATAGTTGTAGTAGAGGTTGGTTGTTGTTTGCAACCCAATTTACTCAAAACGTGTGCCACCTTGTTGCCTTTGCGGAAGCTATGCCGGACCACTGGATTTCCTAATTTCTTCAACAAGTACCTGCATTCAAAGATAATGTTAGTATAGGCAGGGAAGCTATTATGCTCAAGTAGTTGGATTATATCCGTCGAATCAGTATCAATCTCCAGTGAGGCTAGCTTTTTTTCATAAGCCAGCTTTTGCCATGTATGAAGTGCTAGTAATTCTGCATGGGTAGGGTTATAGGCTTTGATTTTGTTAGCAAAACCTACAATCATGTCCCCTTGAGTATTTCTTATAATGCTTCCAATGCCTCCAGGCTTATGGTTACCCAAGAAGGAAGCATTTAGGTTTAGTTTATAAGTTTGGGGTGGTGGGTACCATTTAATGTGGATAGGAATTTTGTCTGTGGGGCTTTTGTATTTACACTCTAGTAATTTAAATTCAATGGTCTGTATGTTTACCATTTGGTAGTTGAGTGTTTTAGAGAAGTTGTGGAAGCAGTTATTGTTTCTATTTAACCAGAGGTGCCAAATTGCAAATGGGAATACGTCCTCCCAAGTTATGCAGTTGTGTGTAAAGGTTATTTGGAGGTCTTTGATTGATAACAACCAGTGTTTGTTATTAGGGATAGCATTAATGTCGATTCCCCTATTGTTCCAGAATATGCGGGCAACTGTGCACTCGAGAAAAATATGGGTTATGGTTTCTTCTGTTGCCTTACAAACTGGGCAAGTATTGTCGATAGAACCTCCAATTTGATGAAGGTAAGTTTTAGTAGGGAGTTTATTTTTAAAACATTGCCAGAGGAAAAATTTGATCTTGTTAAGGGTATGGAGTTTCCAAATCCAATCATAGTCAGTGCTAGGTTGGATGTAATGGTGAAGCAGTTTGTAGACTGAATGGGTGGAGAAGGTGCCATTTGTGTTGAGCGACCAAATGGGGGTGTCTATGAAGAGGTGGTTTGTTGAAAGGGAGATGGAAGAGATATCCTTTTTAATATTATCGGGGAGTTCAAAGGAGATTTGTGACCAGTTCCACTGGTCGTTTCTCCAAACCTGGTTAAGGGTTAAGTTGCTATCATTTTTGTTAAGTGGACCATGAATTGAAGCACGTCTATTTGTTTTGTTAGGGGTCCAACATCCAAAGTAGAAGTTTATGGCTTTCCCATTGCCAACATCCCATGAAATTCCTTTGGCAACAGTTTCCCACCCTCTCAAAATATTTTGCCAAATGAAGGAGGCGTTTTTAGTATTTGATCTAGGACTGTATTTTTAGATTAGGGTGTTTGCCCACATTGTTGATGGATTGACGAATAATCTCCATTCTAGTCCTGCTAGTATGCCTGGTTTTTGTGGGTTGCCATAGGTATTCCCAGTCCTCCCAGTTTTTAGGAAGAGTTACAACATCCCATGAGATGTAGTGTATCTTTTTTTTTTGCGGAGTTGTGCCCAAAATAAAGTCACGCTGAATTTTATCAATTTGATGTAGGATCTTCTTTGGGAGAGATATGTATTGCATATTATGATTTGGAATGGCATTGGGGGCAGCCTTTGCTAGGGTTGTGCGTCCCGCAAGAGTTAGGAAATTTGTTTTCCATTTTGAAAGTTTGTTACGCATTTTATCAATTACAAATTGAAAGTCGGAATGTTTAGGTTTGTTATTGAGGATGGGGAATCCCAAATACTTGTCAAATTGAGTTGTTGGATTGATGTTAAATAAGTCAATTGTATAATCTTTGATGGCAATTGAGCAGTTACTTGAAAAGAGGATTTTGGATTTGGTGTTATTTATTTTTTGTCAAGATAGGGAACAAAAGGTTACTAAAGAATAGTGAATGGTATTTATGGTTTTTTCATTAGCCTGTGCCATGAATGTCAAGTCATTTGCATAAAAGAGGTATGACAGATGAGGTCCTTTTGTCCCAATTCTAATGGGATCCCACAGAGTTAGGTCAATTTGGTGATTGATATATACAGACAACAGTTCCATGCATAATATGAATAAATAAGGAGATAAAGGATCCCCTTGTCTGATACCTCTCGTGGGTTCAAAGAAATTAGTTTGTGCACCATTTACCAAGACTGCTCTCTTGCTTGTGGAGATGCAGTTCATGATTAGGGTGGTGATCTTTGGTGAGAACTGAAAGAAGGTTAAGGCCTTGTAGACAAAAGACCATTCTAACCTGTCAAAAGCATTTTCTAGATTAATTTTAATTATCAGTTACCCATTCATCCCTTTCCTTTTTTTAAGTTGGTTAACAACTTCTTGTATAATAATAACATTATCACATGTCCTCCTCCCCTTTAAGAAGCTAGCTTGGCATGGGCTGATGAGTTCATTTAGAAAAGGTTGGATGCGGTTAACAATTATTTTAGTGATTATTTTATACGTAGTATTACAGAGTCCTATTGGTTGAAAATTATTGAGGTTATTTGCATGCTTAAATTTAGGGATGAGACATAATAAGGTGTGATTCATTTGATCAGGAATTTTGGATCTGGCAAATATCTCGTTACAAAGCCGGATAATAAAAGCACCCACAATATTCCAATATCTTTGGTAGAAAATGGGGTGCATACCATTAGGACCTGGGACCTTGTATGGCTTGAATGAGTATATATAGGTCCAATGGCCTATGAAGTGGGAAGAGGTCAATTTTGGCAAAGTTTGTGTGATCATTTTTAATAGTTTTCCAATCTGATTGTGTATTATTGGTTGTGAACACATTTTGGAAATATTGGTGGCTGTGCTCAATGATTTTCTGACGATCCGTTATTTAATTTCTAGCGTTATCCTTAAAAAAGAAAATACTGTTACGCCTATATGCCTATTGAGGATAGAAATATGAAAGAATTTTGTGTTGTTGTTGTTATAGTTGTTGTTCTTGTTGTTATGCTCTTTGTAGTATTCTTTTTCATCATTTATAGCTAATTAAAGGGAAATCAAGGAAAGAAGATAAAGATTAAAAAAACTGAAAATAAAAAAGGGAAAATTAATATAGCATTCCTTGCAACTGTTAGCAGAATTTTAACCAAAGATTAGATTTAGCAGCTAAAGCTTAAAAAAATTGATAATGGATAGCCAAATCCTACAAAACAAACTAAAAAAATAGGAGAATTTAAATTTTCAACTCCTAATTTCACACTTGTTCCTTTTTAAAGTCCAGAGTCGTCCAAAATAATCGCACATATTCATCAAATATTCAATCTCATGAGTTCAAACGATTTCTTGGCAATAAAATGTATATCCTCGTGTATGTCAATATATACTCATGTATATCTTTGTTACACTTGTAATAGACAATACTTGCGATATGTTTATATCACATTATATATCATATATATCAATGTATATCACACACATATTTGGATGGGTATGCAAAGATATACAAGGGGATATACTCTGATATACATGTGGATGCACAACTGATATATATGCATGAAGATATACACATATATAAAACCACCATAACCACCAAAATCCGGCCCAAGCTACACCAAATCTTCTTCAACTGAGCTTAAATTTCATATTTAGCCTCCCAAATATGTGTTGCGGAAGCCAAATGTATATAGTGTGAATAAGTCACAACTACTATACCAAAAATTATGACAGCCACCAAATAATAAATAAGACAATAAAGCAACAATAAAGGAAACACCAGAATTTACGAGGTTCGGCTAATTTTACCTACTCCTCGGACACAACCAATATTTTATTTCACTCCAAAAATACAAGTGAAATAATACTAAAGAGAGAAGATACAAATGTCTTAAACAGATGAGAAGGCAAATGAGAAGTGTGTTTAAATCCTAAACATTAAGCCTCCTTTTATAGGAAAAAGTTTCCCACCAACTCCTTAACCCACCGATGTGGGATGGAAATTTGACATATAATTCAACAAATCTCCACCTTGGCAAAATTCCACATCTTCAATTTTCTCTCGGTAACAAATTTTGGTTGTGTCTTCATCTTCAATCTTCAGTGTTCAACAATGTTGATCAAATCCAAACAATGTTGAAACTTGATCGCAGTCACCACCTTTGTCAGCATATCAGCAGGATTCTCTATAGTATGAATTTTCTTAATCGTGACTCCACCTTCTTCTATGATTTCTCGTACAAAATGATACCGAACATCAATGTGCTTCGTCCTTGCATGATAAACTTGGTTCTTCGCTAATTGAATAACACTTTGACTATCACAAAAAATTGTGATACCTTTTTGTTCAACACCAAGCTCCTTTAGCAATCCTTGAAGCCAAATTGCCTCTTTCACAGCCTCTGTAATAGCCATGTACTCTGCCTCTGTTGTAGACAAAGCAACTGTTGACTGCAAAGTAGACTTCCAACTAACTGGTGCCTTTGCAAAAGTAAACACATAACCAGTAGTTGATCTTCGTTTGTCCAGATCACCCGCAAAATCTGAGTCACAATATCCAACTACAGACTGATTGTCTTCCTACTCAAAAACTAACCCGACATCTACAGTATTATGAATATACCATAGAATCCACTTCACAGCTTGCCAATGCTCCTTCCCTGAATTCTGCATATATCTGCTAATAACTCCAACAGCTTGTGAAATGTCAGGCCTTGTGCAAACCATTGCATACATCAAGCTACCAACAACATTTGCGTATGGTACCTTTGACATATACTCTCGTTCAGCTTCATCCATTGGCGACATAGTAGTACTTAGCTTAAAATGGGAAGCAAGTGGAGTACTAACTAACTTAGTCTTGTCATCTATGCCAAAACGTTGAAGTACTCTCTTCAAATATTCCTTTTGAGATAAACAGAGTTTCTTTGAACGTCTATCTCTAATTATCTCCATGCCAAGAATTTTCTTTGCCTCACCCAAATCCTTCATCTCGAACTCCTTCTTCAGTTGAATCTTCAACTTATCAATTTCTTCCGAATTCTTGGAAGCTATCAACATATCATCAACATATAGGAGAAGATATACAAAGGAACCATCTTTAAGCTTGTGCAAATACACACAATGATCGTATTTGCTTCTCTTGTACCCTTTGCCGCAACATAAACTCGTCAAATCGCTTGTACCATTGTCTAGAAGATTGTTTCAACCCGTACAACAATTTTTCAAGTTTGCACACCATATTTTCTTTTCCAGCAACTTTGAATCCTTCTGGCTGAGTCATGTAGATTTCCTCCTCCAAGTTTCCATGTAAAAACGCAGTTTTTACATCCATCTGAACTAGTTCCAAATCCAATTGTGCTACCAAAGCCAACATAATTCTAATGGAGGAATGTTTTACAACTGGAGAAAACACTTCATTGTAATCAATTCCCTCCTTTCGAGCATATCCTTTGGCCACCAATCTTGCTTTGTAGCGAACATCTACTTGGTTAGGAAATCCTTCTTTCTTTGCAAATACCCATTTGCACCCAATTGCTTTCTTTCCCTTCGGGAGATTGGCCAATCTCCATGTATGATTCTGATGAAGGGACTGTATTTCATCATTCATGGCAATCCTCCACTTATCTTCTTCTAAACTTTGGACAGCGTCTTTATAAGTGGTAGGAACATCATCAGCTACAATTGAGGTTGCACAAGCAACTGTCTCTATGAGACGAACAGGTTTCGTTATTGTTCTTTTTAGCCTGCTGGTTGCTATTGATTCAAGTTGTTGTTGAGGTTCCTGAGTTGGAATCTCCTCTACTGGCTCTCCTTCCAGAGGGTAATCTTCATTTGTTTCCTCCTCTGCTTCTTGTGTAGGAAAAATAAATTTTCCCTCAAACTTCACCTGCTTAGAAAACACTTCATTGTAATCAATTCCCTCCTTTTGAGCATATCCTTTGGCCACCAATCTTGCTTTGTAGCGAACATCTACTTGGTTAGGAAATCCTTCTTTCTTTACAAATACCCATTTGCACCCAATTGCTTTCTTTCCCTTCGGGAGATTGGCCAATCTCCATGTATGATTTTGATGAAGGGACTGTATTTCATCATTCATGGCAATCCTCCACTTATCTTCTTCTAAACTTTGCACAGCGTCTTTATAAGTGGTAGGAACATCATCAGCTACAATTGAGGTTGCACAAGCAACTGTCTCTATGAGATGAACAGGTTTCGTTATTGTTCTTTTTGGCCTGCTGGTTGCTATTGATTCAAGTTGTTGTTAAGGTTCCTGAGTTGGAATCTCCTCTACTGGCTCTCCTTCCAGAGGGTAATCTTCATTTGTTTCCTCCTCTGCTTCTTGTGTAGGAAAAATAAATTTTCCCTCAAACTCCACCTGCTTAGAAAACACTTCATTATAATCAATTCCCTCCTTTTGAGCATATCCTTTGGCCACCAATCTTGCTTTGTAGCGAACATCTACTTGGTTAGGAAATCCTTCTTTCTTTTCAAATACCCATTTGCACCCAATTGCTTTCTTTCCCTTCGGGAGATTGGCCAATCTCCATGTATGATTCTGATGAAGGGACTGTATTTCATCATTCATGGCAATCCTCCACTTATCTTCTTCTAAACTTTGGACAACGTCTTTATAAGTGGTAGGAACATCATCAGCTACAATTGAGGTTGCACAAGCAACTGTCTCTATGAGACGAACAGGTTTCGTTATTGTTCTTTTTGGCCTGCTGGTTGCTATTGATTCAAGTTGTTGTTGAGGTTCCTGAGTTGGAATCTCCTCTACTGGCTCTCCTTCCAGAGGGTAATCTTCATTTGTTTCCTCCTCTGCTTCTTGTGTAGGAAAAATAAATTTTCCCTCAAACTCCACCTACTTAGAAAACACTTCATTGTAATCAATTCCTTCCTTTTGAGCATATCTTTTGGCCACCAATCTTGCTTTGTAGCGAATATCTACTTGGTTAGGAAATCCTTCTTTCTTTGCAAATACCCATTTTCACCCTATTGCTTTTTTTCCCTTCGGGAGATTGGCCAATCTCCATGTATGATTCTGATGAAGAGACTGTATTTCATCATTCATGGCAATCCTCCACTTATCTTCTTCTAAACTTTGGACAGCGTCTTTATAAGTGGTAGGAACATCATCAGCTACAATTGAGGTTGCACAAGCAACTATCTCTATGAGACGAACATGTTTCGTTATTGTTCTTTTTTGGCATGCTGGTTGCTATTGATTCAAGTTGTTGTTAAGGTTCGTGAGTTGGAATCTCCTCTACTGTCTCTCCTTCCAGAGGGTAATCTTCATTTGTTTCCTCCTCTGCTTCTTGTGTAGGAAAAATAAATTTTCCCTCAAACTCCACTTGCTTAGAAGCACCTTTATTTTGTTTGGTATCTTCTGTTACCTTATTTACCATAGCAGATTCATCAAGGGTAACATCCCTGCTGAATATTACTTTTTTGTCATAGGACACCATAAGCGATATCCTTTGACTCCAGAAGTAATTCCCATAAAAATAGCCTTCTTTGCCCTTGGATCCAATTTTGACTCTGTCACATGATAATATGGAGTTGAGCCAAACACGTGCAAAGAGTCATAATCTACATCAGGCTTTCCATACCATTTTTTAAATGGTGTCTTGCCATCAACAGCAGCAGATGGTAAACGATTAATAAGGTGGCATGCATATGTAACTGCCTCAGCCCAAAATTCTTTGCCCAAGCCAGCATTGGATAACATACACCGTACCTTCTCCAGCAAGGTCCGGTTCATATGTTCTGCCACTCCATTCTGTTGTGGTGTATGTCTGACAGTGAAGTGTCGGACGATGCCATCATTTTGACAGACCTTATTAAAATGATCATTTTTGTATTCACCTCCATTGTCTGTGCGAATACACTTGATCCTCTTGCCTGTTTGATTCTCCACCATCGTCTTCCATTTGAGAAAAATTCCCAACACTTCATCTTTGCTCTTCATTGTATACACCCATACTCTTCGGGAAAAATCATCAACAAAGGTTACAAAATAGTGCTTCCCACCCAATGAAGGTGTTTTGGAAGGACCCCAAACATCAGAGTGTACATAATCCAAAATGCCTTTAGTATTATGGATCACTGTACCAAATTTAACCCTTGTCTGTTTCCCTTTAACACAATGCTCACAAAACTCCAAGTTGCAAGCCTTGACTCCTTTTAACAATCCTTGATCTAATAGAGTTTTCAAGGATTTTCCTCCAAAATGTCCCAAGCGCATGTGCCATAGCTTGGTTGCTTCTGCCTCTTTGTCGTCACTGGATGTCACTGTCGCTGTCCCAATAACTGTACTACCACGATAGCAGTACATATTATTGTTCTTCCGATTAGCCTTCATTACCACTAGTGCACCTGAGCATACTCTCATCACTCCATTTTCTGCAATAATTTTGAACCCTTTTGATTCAAGGGCTCCCACAGAGATGAGATTCTTCTTCAAGTCTGGTACATATCGAACATCTGTTAATCTTCTGATCATTCCATCGTGGTTCCTTAATCGTATTGAACCAATACATATGAGGTAAGAGGGATGTTATCCGCTGTGTGAATGATTCCATATTCTCCTTCTTGAAAATCCACGAACCAGTCCCTGTTGGGACACATATGATAGCTACAAGCCGAGTCCATCAACCATATGTCTGATGATGTTGATGACTCTGTTGTAACTAATGAGAAGTCTGAATCATCATAATCAGCTACATTTGAATCCATAATGGCCTTTCCATTATTATATTTGACATTATTCTTCAACTTCGGACAGTCTTTCTTCCAGTGCCCTTTTTCTCGACAAAAGGCACATTCATCTTTGCTGGGTCTGGATCTTGACTTGGATCTTCCCTTCTTTGTCCTCGTTTGATTTTGAGGACGACCCCTCACAAACAGTGCTTCTCCTTCTCCGCCCTTCTGTTTTTCTCGCTTTCTTTGTTCATAGCTGTACAAAGCCGAGCAGACTTCTCTGAGAGAAACTTCGTCATTTCCATGGAGTAGAGTAGTTTCAAGGTGCTCGTACTCATCAGGAAGTGACTCCAACAACATCAAGGCCAAGTCACCGTCATCATAAGTTGTATCCATATTTTGCAAATCTGTGACCAACTTATTGAAACTGGTGATATGTTCATTCATCGTGGTACCAGGAACATAGGTGAAGTGAAACAGTCTCTTCTTCATGTACAATTTATTTTGACTGTTTTTCTTCAAAAATTTATACTCCAGTGCTTTCCATAATTTACTTGCAGAAGTTTCCTTTGTGTATGAATATTTCTGCTCTCTAGCAAGGTAGGATCGAATGGTACCGCAAGCAACACGGTTGATAATTCTCCAATCTTATTCTCCAATAACATCTGGTTTCTTTTCTTCAATGGCCAGATCTAGCCCTTGTTGAAAAAAGACATCTAGAACCTCGCCTTGCCTCATCCCAAAATGTCCGGACTCGTCAAAAATTTCTACCGCAAATTTCGCATTTGACACAATTCTTGTTATAAGTGAAGATACCAATGATGACGTATTGTTGACACTTGATGTAGATTCTTCTTGTTTATTGTCTCCCATATTTGACACAAATATTATTTAATAGCTGACGACACAAATCAAGATTATTTCCTTTCTGATGTAGAAGATCAGACTAAGCTGCAACTACAGAGCATACTCAGACAGAACCTTGACTCAGTTACCAAGATAAATCTTTTCTGATGTGGAAGATCAGACTATGCTGCAACCATAGAGCATACTTAGACAATACCTTGGCTCTGATACCAATTGTTGCGGAAGCCAAATGTATATAGTGTGAATAAGTCACAACTACTATACCAAAAATTATGACAGCCACCAAATAATAAATAAGACAATAAAGCAATTGTCAAGGAAACACCAGAATTTACGAGGTTCGGCTAATTTTGCCTACTCCTCGGACACAACCAATATTTTATTCCACTCCAAAAATACAAGTGAAATAATACTAAAGAGAGAAGATACAAATGCCTTAAACAGATGAGAAAGCAAATGAGAGGTGTGTCTAAATCCTAAACATTAAGCCTCCTTTTATAGGAAAAAGTTTCCCACCAACTCCTTAACCCACCGATGTGGGATGGAAATTTGACATATAATTCAACAATATGTTTTAAAGATATTGCAATAACACCCATCCGATTTAACAACACTTGTCGGATTTCAAATTTGAAATCCTCAACCTTCAAGCTTCAGTAATAAAATTTTCAAAATTTTGAATTTTTGGGATGATGAAGAAACAATGTGTTCTTGTAGCCCTGTAAGTTAATATATAGATGTGTGTTTAGTTAAGGTATGTTTGAAGCCTGAAATGTTGGTGAGATCAATTGAAATTTATAGAAAGATTCAAGAGGATAATGTAGCTAGTCTACTAGGATCTAATTCGAGAGAAAAAGAGAGAGAGTTGTTGTTTATAGCCTGTTTGGCCAAGCTTCTTTTTGGCCAAAAGTGCTTTTTTATGGTCAAAAGTACTTTTGACCAAAAATTGAGGTGTTTGGCCAAACTTTTGGAAAGAAAAAAAGTGCTTTTGAGGAGAAGCAGAAGCAGAAAAAAGTAGCTTCTCTCCAAAAGCACTTTTTTGAAAATCACTTTTGAGAAAAATACATTTAGAAGCAGTTTTTGAAAGCTTGACCAAACACTAATTGCTGCTCAGAAGTGTTTTTCAAACTAATTAGCCAAACAGAAACCGCTTCTCACCAAAAGTACTTTTGAGAAAAGTACTTTTGAAAAAAAATACTTCTCAAAATAAGCTGATTTTTACAGCTTGGCCAAACGGTAGTGACAAAACTTTTGTGAATCAACACAAGTAGAGTAGTTGCTAAGAATGTTGTTGTTTCTATTGATCCAGATATTCCAAAGAACTATTGGTATAAGGCACGCTTAGGGGATAGTGAGATTATTGTGCATATCAATAGTATTATCTTTGGATATACAGGTAGCCCTAGTCTTATCTTTATAATTTACAGCACGTGTGTTAATGGAGAAGACAGACCACACTTGACAAGTTTTAGCGCAAGAGAAGATTATATATATATATGGAAAGTATCTTCAGTACTATTGTAGTGCGAGCAATGAGGATCTTATAGCAGTTATGTTTCATTGATGGAGCATATGCGAGTAGGCAGTCGATCATGGAGTAGGAGCCAAAGGAAGAATTTATGCTTATTGAGGCAATTGCCTTTCCAGATCCACTGGTGAGTCTATTGATAGGTGTTTTGGTGATTTATAGCTTCAGTAGTATATGCAGTTTTTGTGCTAAAGGATCCATTCATTCAAGTTCCAGTAGAAGCAGTCATGATTGTTTTTAGTGAATGGTAGATATGTATTAAGAATAAGATTAGCAACTTCTATAGGAAGTTCGATTGGAATGTTTGAAAGGTCCCAACACTTGTTCTATATAATAGTGTTTCGTTATTATCTGAAAGGGTAAGAGGCCCATGAATAAGCTCCCTTAGAGTGTAGTAATCACGTGCTTTGATAGCACTTTTCCAGATATAAGAGTCAGGTGCCTTAGCCATTATAGAATTGGAAGTGCGATCGGAAGACAGTATTTACCTCAAAAGACAAAAGGCCCAAAAGTTATTTTCATGAGGATTATTTTGGAGTTGTCAAAGAATAGAGGACAAAAGGGCCATATTTTTTTTTGGGTGAAATAAGAAATTTTATTGATCACAGCACAAACATTGACAATTAAATCCCTCCTATTCTTCCTTACTCCCCTAAACATTCCTATCTGATCAGTTATAGCTATCTCATTACAATTGAGCTATTCTATTTACAGTAGGTTTTCTATCCATACAGTTTTTTGTTATTGATTTCCGACCCAGTATGTCATGAGCACCATTCCTCACTTTCCATATGTGATACACCAGTGATGCCAGAATTGAAATTGTAACTTGTATACATCCTTTGCCTCTTATTCTTCTAGTCATTCTTTTCCAGATTCCATTTAGCTCCCATTGCTGCACCCCCATATTCATCCATACCAATACTTCTTGTATGCACTTTAGAGAATGGGCATTCAAAGTATAAGTGTTCTGTTGTTTCCAAGACCTCCCCACTTATGACACAATTAGTTTCTTGGCAGATTTCCACCCGAGCCAGCCTCTCTCTTGTTAACGGCCTTTTATGCATAGCTAACCAAAATATGAAGCTATGCTTTGGGGTGTTGTATTTGTTCCAGATCCATCTGCTACCCTCCCAGTTCTCTCTACTTCCTTGCCTCCATTGGTAACCATTGCGTATTGTGTAATGTCCATTTGCTGACAGCCAGCTCTCCTGGACATATCCAACTGCAAATTTGTCTCAAATGGAGCATATTTTCCTCCGGTACCAGTAACAATCATGAGGAGGTTGGTACTCCCACCAAGAAGCTCCTTTTAAGTATAGATAATCCGCCCATTTTACCCACAAATTGTCTGTCTTCTTAGCTATATTCCATACATACTTTGCAATTTCTGCTTGATTCCATAATTCACAATCAATGATGTCCAGCCCACCTTCTTGTTTAGGTCTACAAACTAGCTCCCAAGCTACCAATGGTACTTTGTTTGTGTTTACTTTTCCATCCCGCAAGAAGTTCCTGCATATTGTTGTTATGCTCTTCAGTATTTTCTTAGGTAGAATGAATATAGAGGACCAGTAGGAATGAATGTGCATTAAGACTGAGTTTACTAGCAGCACTCTCCCAGCATATGACAAATTCCTTGTTCCCTAGTTTTGGATTCTAGCACACATCTTATCTACTAACATTTCATGGTCCACATCTGAAATTTTCTTTGCTGAAATTGACACCCCTAGGTACCTAAATGGTAATGTACCTCTCTTGTACCCTGTCAATTCACATAAGTCTTCCATACTTTGTATATCCATATTAGCACTATAGATGTTGGATTTGGCTGCATTAGTAGTCCATCGTGATGCATTTGAAAAGCTTGTCAGTCTCCTTAGCATCAATAAGACAGATTATACTTCCCCTCTGCAGAACAAGAGCACATCATCTGTAAAACACAGATGATTCAGTTGTAAAGCTTTGCATTTTGAGTGGTAAGCAAACCCCTGAAGTGTGGGAACATGCTTCATGATTCTGGTGAAATAGTCCATACATATGACAGAGATTAATGGAGAAATTAGGTCCCCTTGCCTTAGCCCTCTCTTTCCCTCAATGTTTCCATACATCCCCCTACTGATTGCTATGGAGTATCTGGGTGTAGTTATACATGCCATTGTCCATTTGATGAACTTTCTTGAAAAATTCATAGCTTGTAGCCTCTCCTACACAAATTCCCACTCTACAGTATCATAGGCTTTCCTCAAGTCTATTTTGATTAGGCAGCTTTTGTGGTAGCTTTTCTATTATACAGCCTCACCAAATCTTGACATATAAGCACATTCTGAAACAGTTCTCCCAGCCACAAAGACACTTTGATTTTCTGATATAATGTTTGGCAGCACAGTCTTTAACCTCATACATAACATCGTAGAGATCACCTTGTATATGGTATTACAACAAGCAATAGGCATGTAATCACCCACCTGCTCTACATGGCTATTTTTGGAACTACAGTAATTGTTGTGCCATTAAGACATTTGGTATTTTTCCTTCCTGGAAGAACTCCAGAACCCCTATAACTACATCTTTACCCACAATTTCCCAGCAATCTTTAAAGAATTGGTTGCCATATCCGTCAGGCCCTAGAGCTTTATCCCCTACTATTTCCCAAACAGCTTCTTTAACATCATTTTCATGAAAATCTTGTTCTAGCCAACCCCTCTGCTCCTGGTTGATTGTAGGCCCTTTGCTAACCAGTTCACTACACACATGTTGCCTCCTTCATGTTCTTTCCCCAAGTAGCTTTTTGTATAATTCTATAAATGCTAGTTCTATTTCCTCTGGTTCTCTTTTTGTTTTCCCTTATGAATCTATGACTGAAAAGATTCTCTTTTTATTCCTTCTCTCCTTTATTGCGCCGTGAAAAAAACTTAGTGTTTTGATCACCTTGAGTTAACCATTGAACTCTACTTTTCTGTCTTAGGAATTGATCTTGAGCTTCTCCCCATATCCTGCATTCCTTGGCTAATTGAATTTTTGTCTCAATTAGTTTTTTGTTCATGAGGTCTCCTTGTAGTTGTAGTTGATATTTCTTTAATTCCTCCATTGCTTGGTCAGCTTTCTTTTCTACATCTGAGAACCTTTCCTTGTTCAGTTTGATAAGGATGCCTTAAGTCTGTTCATCTTGCCCACCACTTGGTAGATTTTGTTCCCCGCTATCATAACCTCCAAACTCTTTTTTACTTTCTCCTTAAAGTCTTGTGCCATTGCCCACATGTCATAATATTTGAATTGTCTTCTGCATCTATGCTTGCCATTGTCCCAATTTATTATAGCTGGCAATGGCCATATAGACCCTCATGAAATGAAATGAACTTCAGAAACTGATAGTGAAGTTATCCATTCAGTGTTAACTAACACTCTATCTATCCTACTATATACCCTTTCCTCCCCTTCTTGTTTGTTATTCCACGTGAAGTAAGCACCTGATGAACTCAATTACTGTAGTCCACATTCAGCCACACAATCTCTGAACTCCTTGATTTCAGACATTGCTACAGGTCTCCCAATTCTGTCCTCCTTATGAAGAACACAGTTAAAATCTCTCATGATTGCCCATGGGCCAACTATAGTGCTACTCCCTCTGTTCCAATTTATGTGAACTTATTTCTTTTTTTGTCTGTTCCAAAAAGAATGAACATTTTCTAAATTTGGTAACAATTTAGCTTAAACTTACAACTCTACCCTTAATGAGAAGCTTTTATAACCACACAAATACTCTGGGGCCCATTTGGACTTGTTTAGCACCACAAATTCCAAAAGTCTTCATTTTTTCCTTAAACTCCGTGCCCAGTTAAACAAATTTACGTAAATTAAAACGGAGGGAGTATTTATTTTCCTCACCTCTTGCCACAAACACTACAACAAAAACCACTTTTTGTGGAAATTATTTAGTGGCCATAATATAAATGCCACTAAATTACTTTTTTAAAAGCAATATTGCCGGCGCTGAAACTTTAACCAGTATTTTCTACTCTTTTAATGACAAATAATACAGAATGGCTGGGAAAAATCAATAATCGAGAGACCACTTTAATGATTTTCACTTCCCTCTAATTCCTCTCTACTCTCTAAAGATTCCATCCCTTTGCCATGCTCACTAAAATGCCCTCGCTCCCACCATCGATATATTGTTCCTCCGCTCCATCATCGTCTCCCAACGACTTACAGAATCACAATTTTTGTTCGCCAGACTCTGTCCATTCCCTCCCTCATAGAGTTATAGAATCACGCACGCAGTTATTTGTGGTATGTTTTCTCATCTTTGTGATTTCGTTTGGTATGTTCGCCAAATGCATTTTGGTTATCTCGAACATCTCTCTGTTTGATTTTTCTTCAGTTAGTGCTATGTGATTGTTAAAGATGAATATCTATGCGAATTTTTATTACTTTCCAAGTGGAATCGCAGAACCTATTCGATTTTTCAAAGCAACTAGGGTTTATCAATTTTAGCTTTTAATAATGTCAATCGCCAAGTCTAGATATTTGTCGTGGGATGATTATCTCAGATGAAGATTGAATTGCTATTGGTTGAATGATCCAAGATCCAAACATGGAGGTACTATCCTTTCATGAACAAATTATTAAGCTATTATTGGAGTTATATGTCATATACTTATTGGAAGTTGCATCTTTCATATTGAGTTATCCGAATTCTAGTATTTGTAAAAGCTAAACTATACTTTGCTCACTTTGTCAATTAACACAAATGAATTATTAACTGGGGAAATGAATATATTCTTCAACATAATTGAAAATGCTGAGTAGTTTTCAAATGCTACATATAGTGAAGTCTCCTGAGCTGGAACAAAAGCCTATTGATCAATATGTCTTACTGAAATGTGCCACTTATGAAAATGAATCTCAAAATTGGGTGGTTCTTACTCCGTTGAAGAGTAAAATTAATGTTTGAATTTGTTTCATAGAGTGGCTGACCCGGTACAATTACTGGCTATTTTTTTAGTTCTTTTTGGTTAGAGTTTGTTTAAAATATAAAATAGTTGGACATTAAGCTCAAAATTATTGTTACAACTTTAATATGAACATGTATTGCAACTTTCTATCTCTAAACACTTCCAAGTGATTTATATATTCTAGAGGGAAAAATATAGCTCCATCTCATTGAAATTAGATATAATGAATTTTTTCACTGTCATATGCTTAAGAGAAAATAAACTACTCATTTTTTCTTATACTAAGTTTCTTGCAGCAGCTAATATTTTCTTGGTTGTTTGTTAGTTTCTATCGCTAATTAAATAGATCAAATTCTTGGTATGCAATAGTTATTTATAAAATTCTTGGTAGTTGTAAGTCAATCTTATCAATGACTCGACTATTTTTTGAATATGATCATTTTATTCTGCTCCTTTAGCATTTTATTATTTAATTCAAGAAACTCTATATCTTCTTGTCCCATATCTTGCTTGAAGAAAATTAAGCATTATTACTATTCTGCTCATTTTCTTCAGTAAACCTCTCCTAAACTAAGTTAGGTGAATTCTTTTCAGGGATGACAATAACTAAATAAAGTGGATAGAACTAGAGAGAGATCAATTAAGGTTATGCCTTCTACTTCAATTGTGCTCATTTGTCTTGTGTTGAGTTTCTTGAAAAATGCTTAATTTTCTTCTCCCATGATACTTAATTTTTCTGTAGTAAATAGTAATAATCTTTTTTATGCAAACTATGGCATTTTATCTTGATTTTTATGATAATGTTGACTTGGAATTTACTTGTCTCCATTAAGCAACAATTCATTTTTTATCCATGAATCTGCAGATGGGGTATCACTATGGTAGGCGCAAATATGGATCCAATCTTGACATGCTCTAATAGGCTTGCTGGTAAGTTCTTGGAGCCTTGGGTACTGCCCGAAGTATATACTGAACTGGAGGTAAGAGATAGTAAACCTGATGAACTGAATGAAAGGCTACTGAATTTGTTGGTTTTATTCTCAAATCATAATGAACTGGATTTAATGAAGGTTACTCTTTTATATTTTTCTTCTACAGAGTTGTAATTTTACGAACCAAAGGGTAAGGAAAGTAAAGAAGGTGGCAAAGCTAGTGAAGGTAGAGAGATGAATGTTGAACATTGGTTCCATGTTTGCAGGTGCTTGGGTAGCAGCAATGAGCAGAATATGGCGAACTGATGCCAAAAGAGAGAAGATTGCATTGAGTAGGCATCTTGAAAAGCATTAGTTATTTGACAACACAAGTTACTAGACTTAAAATAAACTAGTTAATGGATTCAAATTGTATATTTATTTCTTTTATGGTGCTGAAACTCGAAAATTGTGAATTTGTCATTTTTGCTTATTGTGGATTTAATTGAATGTTATGCTTTTTAGAATTAAAATAAGAGTGGTGTATTTATTTTATGAATTCATGCCATAATTAATGCAGCTAAAAAATCCATAATATTTTATCAGCAATAAAATATACATTTATTAATTATAATTGTCACGACCCTAAACCCAGACCCGGTCGTGATGACGCCTCTCGTGAAGACAAAGTCAGCCGACACACTCCCAATTCATTTTAAGCAATTAAAATAATACAAATTAAGTCTTTAACATAATAATAATCCCAAAAGAAGGTGAAACAGTACAGTTGCAGAATAGACATAGCCTGACATCGGGATGTCACTAGTCATGAGCATCTACTATCCGAATAAAGACAGGAAAAGTCTACATAGTCTATTACAGAACTAAAACAGAGTAAATAAGATAGGGGGAGAAACACTGGGTTGCGGACGCCGAGCAGCTACCTAGTAAATCTCCGAATTCGCGTGAGCTGGAAGAAGTCAACACTCGCTAACGGGACCCAAAATGCCTGAATCTGCACACAGGGTGCAGGGAGTAAAGTGAGTACTCAAACTCAATGAGTAATAATAATAAATGAAGACTGAGCGATAGGAAATCATGTAAAACCACATCAACATACTATAAAGAAGCAGTATAAAATCAGTAAAAACAATGAAAACATGTAAAAACACTTAGTTCAGAAGAAGCTTCTTTAAACACATTTTTAACAGTTAACAATTAAATGAAAGACAGCTAGAACATATAAATACATAAAAATCCGCCCCTCGGGTACAAAGTCAACAGAATCCGCCCCTCTGGCAATATCATGGAACAACACTTGCCCCTCGGGTTATATCTCATATCACAATTGGTACCCTTGCTCACTAGTGGTGTACAGACTCTGGGAGGGGCTCCTTACGGTCCAAGGGCAATATCAATCTATCTCGTGGTATAATCAGTAGGCTTTCGGCCTCATATCAACAAGCCACCCCGTGGCGTACAATCTCAGGCCCTCGGCCTCATAATCATAAATCAGTGTATCCTCACAACACAGGCCCTCAGCCTTACTCAGTCAGAATCTCATAAGTCACTCGGGCAACAGTAAAACATGATGCTCAGCTCAAATTATCATTTTGAATATCATTTAATGCGTTAAAACAGAGTAAACATGGCTGAGTTATGAAACAGTAGAATATAGCATGATTGAGTACAAGTATAAAGTCAAAACAGTGAGGAAATATAAGTAAAAATCCCCTAAGGGTCCAAATAGTTGGCACGAGGCCCAAATATGACATTCAACCCAAAACATGGTGATAGCAATTAGTTATTAATCAAATACGCGGCTAAACAATCATACGTGACAGACTAAGTCACAATCCCCAATGGTGCACGACCCCACGCTCGTCATCTAGCGTGTGTGTCACCTTAAAGTAGCACAACGATGTGAAATTCAGGGTTTCATACCCTCAGGACAACATTTACAATCATTACTCACCTCTATCCGGTCCAAATCTCTAGCTCGCGATGCCTTTGCCTCTCGAATCGACCTCCGTATGCACCAAATATAACCAAAATCAGTGCAAAACCATCAAAATATGCTAACGGAACAAGGCCTACTCGAAAGAAATCAAATTACAATACAAATCCCGAAATTGACCAAACCCGACCCTCGGGCCCACGCCTCGAATTTCGATAAAAATTACATCAATAGACTCCTTATCACTCCCCGAGTTCATTCATATCAAAAGCATCAAAATCCAACCATAAACAACCCCTCAAATTCCAAATTCTAGGTCTCCAATTACAACCCCTAGTTCTTCAATATTAGGCTTAAATTCCATGATTAATTAGGTAGAATTCACATTAGGATCGAGTATTAAATCCATAAATCTTACCTCCAAGTGTTCCCCCTTGAATCCCTCTTCAATCCTCTTCAGAAAGTTCCAAAATCACTAAAAAATGGTGGAAGTTAGCCCCAAAATCGCGGATAATGGCTATTTACACATTTTGCCGAGGCATTCAAAACCTTATTCGCGACCGCGGTCAAAGCCTCACGTTCGCGAAGCATAACCTGACGTTGACCAAAATTTACTTCATCGCGATCGCGACTCCCAGCTCGCGAACATGAATACTTAGCTCCCTTACTCACCGTGAATGCGACTCCCCATCCGCAAACGCGAAGAACAAACCAACTTGAACCCAGCTGCTCAACTTTCCTATACGCGAACGCGGCATAACCTCGCGAACACGATGACCTCGAGCCTCAACTCTTTGCGATCACGGGACCTGCTTCGCAAACGCGAAGGCCAACTTCACAGCCTCCCAGCCTAACCCTTCGCAAACGCGAGGGCCCACTTGCGAATGCGAAGGCTAAATGTCTGTAACACACACAACAGTTTCTGCAACTTTCCAAAATATGAAATGGTCTGATAGACCACTCGAAACTCACCCGAGGCCCCCGGGACCTCAACCAAATATGCCAACATAACCCATAAAATCCTTCAAACTTGTTCCAATCTTCAGAACGCTCAAAACAATATCAAAACCAAATTCGCATTGGATTCAAGCCTAAAAATGTCAAAATCTTCTAAATTTCGCTTTTGATCAAAAAGTCTACCAAACCACGCCTGAATGACCTGAAATTTTGCACACACATACAAAATGACATAATGGACCTACTGCAACTTCCGGAATTCCATTCCGACCCCTATATCAAAATCTTACCTATCAACCAGAAAACGCCAAAATTCTAATTTCGCCAATTCAAGCCTAAATCTACTCCAGACCTCCAAAACACATTCCGATCACGCTCCTAAGTCCTAAATAACCTCCCGAAGCTATTCTAACCATCGGAACTCACATCCAAGCCCTTTAACACAAAAGTCAATATCCGGTTGACTTTTCCAACTTAAGCTTCCTCAAAAGAGACTAAGTGTCTCAAACCTTACCAAAACCTCTCCGAACCCGAGTCAACCAACCTGATAACATATGGAACCGATACACCAAGCAATTAGAAGCAGAAATGGGGAAAATGGAGCTGTAACTCATGAGATAACTGGTCGGGTCATCACATCCTCCCCCTCTTAAACAAACGTTCTTCCTCGAACGAGTCAAGAAACATACCTGAAGCCTCAAAAAGGCGAGGATATCTACTCCGCATCTCTCACTCAGTCTCCCAGGTAGCCCCTCCATGGGCCGACCTCTCCACTGCACTTTCACTGAAGCTATATCCTTTGATCTCAACTTTCGAACCTGACGTTCCAAAATAGCTACTGGCTCCACATCATAAGTCAAATCACCATCTAACTGCACCATGCTGAAATCTAGAACATGAGACGTATCCCCAATATACTTCCGGAGCATAGAAACATGAAATACCGGATGCACATTCGACAAGTTGGGTGGCAAAGCAAGCTCATAAGCCATCTCCCCAATCCTCCGAAACACCTCAAAAGGCCCAATGAACCGAGGACTCAATTTACCTTTCTTCCCAAATCTCATAACACCCTTCATGGGCGAAACCTTCGACAAAACCTTCTCACCAACCATGTAGGACACATCCCGAACCTTCATGTCAGCATAACTCTTTTGTCTCGACTGCGCTGTACGAAGCCTCTCCTGAATTACCTTCACCTTTTCTAAAGCATCCTGCACCAAGTCTGTCCCCAATAACCTAGCCTCACCCGGCTCAAACCAACCAACTGGAGATCTACACCGCCTCCCGTACAAAGCCTCATATGGAGCCATCTGAATACTCGACTGGTAGCTGTTGTTATAAGCAAACTCTGTGAGTGGTAGAAACTGATCCATGACCCTCCGAAATCAATGACACAAGCACATAACATGTCCTCCAATATCTGAAGACTGCGTTCGGACTGCCCGTCCGTCTAAGGGTGAAAAGTTGTGCTCAACTCAACCTAAGTACCCAACTCTCGCTGTACAGACCTCCAAACCTGCGAAGTAAACTGAGTTCCCCTATCTAAAATGATGGAAATTGGGACACCATGCAAACGAACAATCTCCCAGATATAGATCTATGCCAACCACTCTGAAGAATAGGTAGTACACGCAGGAATGAAGTGCGCGGACTTGGTTAGCCGATCCACAATCACCCAAATAACATCAAACTTCCTCAAAGTCTGTGGGAGCCCAACTATGAAGTCCATGGTTATCCGTTCCCACTTCCACTCCAGAATATCCATATGCTGAAGCTAGCCACCCAGTCTCTGATACTCATATTTTACCTGCTGACAATTGAGACACCGAGGTACAAATCCCATAATGTCCTTCTTCATTCTCCTCCACCAATAATGTTGTCTCAGATCCTGATAAATCTTTGCGGCACCTAGATGAATGGAATACCGCAAGCTATAGGCCTCCTCCAGAATCAACTCTCGAAGCCCATCTACATTAAGCACACAAATCTGGCTCTACGTCCTCAACACCTTATCATCACCAATAGTCACATCTATGACATCATCATGGTGAACTTTGTCCTTAAGGACAAGAAAATGAGGATCATCATACTGGCGCTCTCTGATGCGATTATATAAGGAAGACCAAGAAATCACACCAGCCAATACCTGACTAGGCTCTGAAATATCTAACCTCATGAACCGATTGGCCAAGGCATGAACATCAACTGCAAAAGGTCTCTCCCCAACTGGAATATATGCCAAACTCCCCATACTCACCGCTTTTCGGCTCAAAGCATCGGCCACCACATTGGCCTTCCCCAGATGGTACAAGATAGTAATATCATAATCCTTTAGCAACTCCAACCACCTCCGCTGCCTCAATTGAGATTCTTCTGCTTGAACAAGTGCTGGAGGCTACGACGATCAATAAACACCTCACAAGACACACCATACAAGTAATGCCTCCAAATCTTCAACGCATGAACAATGGCAGCCAACTCCAAATCATGAACGGGGTAGTTCTTTTCATGGGGCTTCAACTGACGAGAAGCATAAGCAATAACTCTACCCTCCTACATCAATACATAACCAATACCAACTCTTGAAGCATCACAATACATGGTATATGAACCTGAAGCTGATGGAAAAACTAATAGTGGAGTTACGGTCAAAGCTGTCTTGAGCTTCTGAAAGCTCTCCTCACACTCGTCCGACCACGCAAATGGAACACCCTTCTGAGTCAACTTGGTCAAGGGCGGTGCGATAGATGAGAATCCCTTAACAAACCGGCGATAATAGCCTGCTAATCCAAGAAACCTACGAATCTTTGTGGCTGAGGAGGCCGAGGCCAACTCTGAACCGCCTCTATCTTCTTCGGATCAACCTGAATACCCTCGCTGGACACCACATGTCCCAAGAAAGCCACTGAACTAAGCCAAAACTCACACTTGGAGAACTTTGCATAAAATTTCTCCTCCCTCAATCTCTGCAACACAACTTTCAAATGCTCCACGTCTCCTCCTGACTACGTGAGTATACCAGAATATCATCAATGAAGACTGTGACAAATGAGTCGAGATAAGGCCGAAACACGCTATTCATCAAATGCATGAACGCTGCTGGGGCATTGGTTATCCCAAAAGACATCACCAAGATCTCATAATGACCACATCGGTCCTAAAAGTTGTCTTAAGAATCCGAGTCCCTGATCTTCAACTGGTGATAACCTGAACTGAGATCAATCTTGGAGAACACTCTCGCTCCCTAAAGATGGTCGAATAAATCATCAATGCGAGGCAAAGGATACTTATTCTTAATTGTTACTTTGTTCAACTGCCTATAATCAATGCACATCCTCATCGTGCCATCCTTCTTCTTCACAAATAGAACCGGCGCACCCCAAGGCGACAAACTAGGCCGAATGGCCCCCTATCAAGGAGTTCCTGAAGCTGCTCCATTAACTTCTTCAACTCCGCTAGTGCCATACGACACGGCGGAATAGAAATGGGCTGAGTGTCCGGCACCAGGTCAATACCAAAATCAATATCCTTGTCCGGTGGCATGCCCGACAGGTCTGCAGGAAACATATCGGGAAACTCCCTCACAACTAGAACAGAATCAATACTCGGAGTCTCTGCACTGACATCCCTCACAAAGGCTAGATAAAAAAGACAACCCTTCCCAACCACACATTGGGCCTTCAAGAATGAGATTACCCTACTGGGAACATAATCGGTCAAACCTCGCCACTCAATCTGTGGCACACCCGGTATAGCCAATGTCACTGTCTTAGCATGACAGTCCAAAATAGCACGACATAAATATAGCCAATCCATGCCCAAAATAACATCGAAGTCTACCATACACAATAACAGCACATACACTCGGGTCTCCAGACTCCCAATAGTCACCACACACGACCGGTGCACTCAGTCTACAATAATAGTATCACCCACCAGAGTAGATACATAAACAGGTGAAACAAGAGACTCACGGGGCATATCCAAATAAAGAGCAAAAAATGATGACACATAAGAAAAGGTGGAACCGGGATCAAATAATACAGAGGCATCTCTGTGGCAGACTGAGACAATACCTGTAATAATAGCATCAGAAGCAATAACATCGGGTCTAGTTGGAAGTGCATAGAAACGGGTCTGATCGCCACCTGATCAACCTCCCCCTCTAGGGAGACCCCTAGCTGACTGACCTCCACCCCTAGCTGGCTGGGCGGGTGGTGGTGAAGTAACTGGTGTTGAAGCCGATGGCTAACTCCTCTGCTAAGATGAACCCACAAGGCAACTAGGACACTACCTCCACATATGACCCATCTCTCCATACTCATAGCAACTCTCGGGTGCTAGAGACGGGGACCGAAGGGAACCCCTAGCACCGGAATGACTAGCAGATGCATCTGGCATAGAAGAGCCCTGAACTGATGGAGCACGGGACAAACTCTGAGCTGGAAGGGGACTAAGTGATGGCCGGCCCTGATGAGAACTGTGAGAACCATGACCCGATGACGCCCCACGATAACCTAGGCGGGCTGGCTGAGCATGCCTAAATGGACGGCCTCTGTTGTACTGAAACTGACCTCTCGAAGGAGCACCACCATAACTACCAGATCCGTGAGGCCTCTTGGCCTCCCTCTCATCTCGCTCTTGGTGACGAACTGACTCAATCTCACAAGCAATGTCAACAACCTCCTCAAAAGTAGCACCAAACACCCTCTCCCTGGTCACGAGAATACGAAGCTAATAAGTGAGGCCATCCACAAACCTCCTAATCCTCTCTCTATCTGTCGGAACCAACCAAATAGCATGACAAGCTAACTTAGAGAACTTCATCTCATACTGCGTCATAGTCATCTCTCCCTGACGCAACCACTCAAACTGCCTACGCAACTCCTCTCTACAAGACTGCGGCACATACTTCTCCAGAAATAGAACGGAGAACTGCTGCCAGGTAAGGGGTTCTACACCAATAGGCCTACGCCTCTTATACGCCTCCCACCAAGTGAAGGCAACTCCATAAAACTGGAAGGTAGTGAAAGCGACCCCATTGGTCTCCAGAATACCCACTGTGCGAAGAATCCTCTAACACTTGTCCAAGAAACCCTGGGCATTCTCGCCCTCTACACCACTAAAAGTCGGAGGGTGATGTCTACCAAACCTCTCCAACCTATGCTGCTTGTCCTCTGGCATGGAAGGAGCTACATAGTCCTGAGCAGCTGCAACCGGTTGGGTTGGATGTTCCCCCGGTGTCTGAAGTCCCTGCATGACCTGCTCAGGTGTGCGAGTGACGGGAGTCTGAGTGCCTCCCCGGGCCTGAGAAGTAGCTGCGGCAATAGTAACTGAGACCGCTTGAGCTAGGCTTGTTCATACTGATAGAATCTGAGCCAAGGCCTCCTGAAGACCTGGAATCACAATGGGCACAACTGGTGCCTGAGTTGGTGCTGCTGGAGCGTCCATAATTGGGACTTGATCCTGAACTAGGGTGGCTGGTAGATCTGTAGGTGCTGCCCTAGATGTTGTGTGGGCCACACCCATTCCCCTACCGCGACCACGATCGCGTCCTCGGCCTCTAGTGGCTATAGCCGGTGGTACTGGGGGTCGTCCATCCTGACCAGTAGCGCGTTTCCTCACAACAAGAATTTCAAGAATATGAAGTTTTTCCTAAAGGTTCTGTAGCCTCTCGAGGATAACTACAGATGTCTCCATACCGATCCGCAAGACTCTACTAAACCTGCTCATGACTCGTGAGACCTATGTAACCTAGGCTCTGATACCAACTTGTCACGACCTTAAACCCAAACTCCATCGTGATGACACCTCTCGTGAAGACAAGGCCAGCCGACACACTCCCAATTTATTTTAAGCACATAAAATAATACAAACTAAGTCTTAACATAATAATAATCCCAAAAGAAGGTGAAACAATACAGTTGCGGAATAAACATAGCCCGATATCGGGGTGTCACTAGTCTTGAGCATCTACTATCCGAATAAAGATAGGAAAAGTCTATATAGTCTATTATAGAACTAAAACAGAGTAAATAAGATAGGGGAGAAGCACTGGGTTGCGGACGCCGAGTAGCTACCTAGTGAATCTCCGAATCCGCCTGAGCTGGAAGAAGTCAACACTCGCTAACGGGACCCGAAGCGCCTGAATCTGCACAAAGGGTGCAGAGAGTAAAGTGAGTACTTCCAACTTAGTGAGTAATAATAATAAATGAAGACTCAGCGATAGGAAATCACGTAAAAGCACATCAATATACTATAAGAAGCAGTATAAAACAAGTAAAAATAATGAAACAGTGAAAACATGTAAAAGCACTTAGTTGAGAAGAAGCTTCTTTAAAACACCTTTTTAACAGTTAAATAATTCAATGGAAGGCAGCTAGAACAGATAAACACATAAAAATCCACCCCTTGGGCACAAAGTCAACAAAATCCGCCCCTCGGGCAATATCATGGAACAACACTAGTCACTCGGGCAATATCTCATATCACAATAGGTACCCGCGCTCATTGGGGGTATACAGACTTTGGGAGGGGCCCCTTACGGCACAAACGCAATATCAAGCCATCTCATGGTATAACCAGTAGGCTCTCGGCCTCATATCAACAAGCCACCTCGTGGCGTACAATCTCAGGCCGTCGGCCTCATAATCATAAATAAGTGTATCCTCATAACACAGACCCTCGGCCTTACTCAGTCAGAATCTCATAAGCCACTCGGGCAATAGTAAAACATGATGCTCAGCTCAAATTATCATTTAGAATATCATTTAATGTGTTAAAACAGAGTAAACGTGGCTGGATTATGAAACACTAGAATATAACATGACTAAGTACACGTATAAAGTCAAAACAGAGAGGAAATATCAGTAAAAATCCCCTAATGGTCCAAATAGTTGGCACATTGCCCAAATATGGCATTCAGCCCAAAACATGGTGATAGCAATTAGTTTTCAATCAAATACGCGGTAAACCCGTCATTTGGGATGGACTAAGTCACAATCCCCAATGGTGCACGACCCCACGCTCGTCATATCGTGTGTGCGTCATCTCAATGTAGCACAACAATGTGAAATCCGGGGTATCATACCCTCAGGACAACATTTACAATCATTACTCACCTCTATCCGGTCCAAATCTCTAGCTCGCGATGCCTTTGCCTCTCGAATCGACCTCCGGATGCACCAAATATAACCAAAATCAGTGCAAAACCATAAAAATATGCTAACGGAACAAAGCTCACTCGAAAGAAATCAAATTACAATACAAATCCCGAAATTGACCAAACCCGACCCTCGGGCCCACGTCTCAGATTTCGATAAAAATTACATCAATAGACTCCTTATCACTCCCCGAGTTCATTCATATCAAAAGCATCAAAATCCAACCATAAACAACGCCTCAAATTCCAAATTCTAGGTCTCCAATTACAAGCCCTAGTTCTTCAATATTAAGCTTAAATTCCATGATTAATTAGGTAGAATTCACATTAGGATCGAATATTAAGTCCATAAATCTTACCTCCAAGTGTTCCCCCTTTAATCCCTCTTCAATCCTCTTCAAAAGCTCCAAAATTGCTTAAAAATGGTGGAAGTTAGCCCCAAAATCGCGGACAATGGATATTCAAATATTTTGCCCAGGCATTCAAAACCTTCTTCGCGAACGCGGTCAACGCCTCGCGTTCGCGAAGCACAAACTGACGTTGACCAAAATTTCCTTCATCGCGATGGCGACTCTTAGCTCGCAAACACGAAGACTTAGCTCCCTTACTCACCGCGAATGTGACTCCCCATCCGCGAACGCGAAGAACAAACCAACTTGAACCCAGTTGCTCAACTTTCCTCTACGCGAACACGGCATAACCTTGCGAACACGATGAACTCGAGCCTCAACTCTTCGCGATCGCGGCATCGCGTTCGCGGGACCTCCTTCGCGACCACGAAGGCCAACTTCACAGCCTCCCAACCTAACCCTTCGCAAACGCGAGGGCCCACTCGCGAACGCGAAGGCTAAATGTCTGCAACACACACACAACAGTTTCTGCAACTTTCCAAAATATGAGCAGGAGATTGGTGATGCATTGTGACTAATTTTTGGTTCTATGATTTTCTGAAAATGTGTATGGTGAAGGATGATTTGTATGTAGAGAAGAAGACGTAATATGAGGGGATTCTACAGTGGTCCTAGATAAGTTGATAACTATTGAAGTGGTGGATTTCGTATTCCTTTTCCACAGTTCTACTATTTTTAACTTTGCTTTTATTTTTTCTTCTAAAGTTAAAGTAATCAGTTACCCGATACTAAAAATTAGTAAAACTTTCTAGAACAAAATTCTATAAGCAAAACCGTTTGTCCTAAAAAAAAAAAAAGACATGGTACAAATCGAATATACACAAAAAAAAAAATGATGAAATATGTTGATACCAATTTTTTCCTATATATTTTAAATATGCACAAATAACTTCAAAATAGTATATATATATATGCATATATATAAGCATGCACAAGGTTTTTATAAAAAAAAATTCATAATTTTAAGGGTCTAAATTGATTTTCTCCCCTTTTATGCATAAAATCCCCAATAATTATTTTCAAAATTATTGTTATGATAATTTATTTATTTGATTTCTATACTTATGCCAAAATATGGCTAATATAATTTTTATGCATTTTTATAATTACATTTTAAGCTATATTGCATATAATTGCAATGTTTGCCCATTTTAAGGTATAATTATATTTTATATGCGTAAAATTGGTCCCTATATTTTTAAAATGATAATTATGTATTAAATCATTTTGGCACATTAAATTATTTTCCAGAAATTACTAACTCCCTCTGTTTCATATTATATGACGTAGTTTGACTCCGCACGGAGTTTAAGAAAAAAGAATAAGACTTTTGAAACTTGTGGTCTTGAAAGCTTAAGGGGTAAAAAGTTGGGAAATTTTCATAAAGCACTATCTTTTAGTAGTAATTAGTCATCTATAGATACCATTTGCTATATTACGGATTATAGATAACTTTTCTGTAGTTATAAGATGTATATGATGTATTTAAGCTATTGTATTCATGAATACAGTAGCAAAAATAGGCGTAAATCAGGAAAGTCCAACTAATCAGTTGTTGTATTCGAGTGTATTCGACTGTATTCATGGAGTGATACATGGGATTACAACTGGACGGATTATTGTATTTGACTGTATTCACTGCGTGAAATAGGGGATTAGACTATTTTTAAAACGGAAAGTGAATCAATTAACATAATAAACTCCTAATATAACTCAACAAACTCAATTATAACACACAAATTTTGTATTTTCAGTTATAAAAAAGACTCTCAACCGAAAATACCCCAAAACCATAACAATCTTTAGAGAAATTATATAATACATCTGAATACATAAATTGTATTAATTAAAAAAAATATATGAATACATTCATGGCATAAGCAAGACAGTGACTACAATGAACTACATAGAATATAGCGGGATACATTGAAATACAATGGAAAAAAAAGACAACGAGATACTGAATTACAATTAAAAAAAAAGACAATGAATACAATGAAATACATGAAAATACATTGAAATATATTAACAGAAAATCAAGTTGCTCATCCCCAAACTCCATCATCTTTGTTCAAGAACCAACCCTAATTTCCTTCACCATTGATGACATATTCTTTTCAAATTGCTTTACTAGAGTCATCATCGTCACTAGCAAAAACAGTGAGGAAAGCGAAGTTCCTCGAAAAGGCATAATGATTAGCAGTGACTGAGAAAATAGATTCAGATTTGTTGAATCTAGAGAAGTCGGTCGGATAAAAATAGAGACGGAGGAATTTAGTGCTAGGGGAAACGATGAAATTGTAGGTGAATTGAGATTGGAGAATACGGGCACTCATATAATATACTCTAGTGAACAACCCTAATGAGAGAGAGGGGATAGAGAAAAATCTGAAAGAATGAGAGATAAAAATATTACAAAGAGTATTTTATAGCTTAAGGGTAGGAGATAACCATAAATAGATATTTGGCTATAAAAAGCAAAAGGTAGCTATGGAATATAATTTTTTAAAAGGGTATTTATTTAAAATAAATAAGGTATCAACCTTTGCTATAGGAGGTAAAAATTCCTAAAAAGTTTGTGGGGCCATGACATTTGTGTGGCTATAAAAGCTTCTCATTAAGGGTAAATGGGTAAAATGAAAGAGTTTAAAGTTGAATTATTTCCAAATATAGAAATGTGTCAATTGTTTTGGAACAAACTAAAAAGGAAAGTACCTCATTTAATATGAAACAGAAGGAGTACTATTTATTATAAATTAAAATAGGAAAAATTGGCTATTTAAATCATAGCCAGATTTGGCCTTCAATTATAGTCTAATTCTAACCCAATCCCAGCCCAATTTCTACCCAATTAACCCGACCCAGACCCTATAATTAACTCCTACCCAAACCCGGAACCCATCTACCCGGTCAAATCCTGACCATTGATCTCCTAGATCAACGGTCCAAATAAGCCTTTTCCTTTTTTAATTCATATGACTCCCTAAACCTAGGTAATTTCTAAAATATGCCGCATTCAGATGCTCTCGTCTCTATCTTCTCTCTCAACCTAACCCTAATCCCCTTCAATCGCCGCCTCCTTCTCCGGTTATCTCCGGCGACTGCCTTTCAACCCAAGCCTCCAATGGGTCCTTCATCACCTTGCTCATCATCTCTGAGGCCGTCAAGGATTCTGTACCATGCCGATTTGGATCTAGGATTTCTGTTTCTGTTGTTCATGGCTTCTCCAGTGTGATTTTGGGCAAAATCACACCATATATGTTACGATCTGTGAACCTTATAGCAGGTTCTTCCGTTTCTATTTGGGTTTCCTTTGAAACCCTAACTCTCGTTTGAATCTTTTAGATCTGTGCTATTTTTAACGCTTTAAGTCTATTTCTTCCTATGTTTTGCACTATTCTCAAACTTCTTCTGAAAGATCCTCGAGTTTAAACCGTTTTACTCTCTTTAAAATTAGGGTTTCTTGGAGTTTCTTCTACACTTGTTTAACTAATTTTTCTTTATGTTTAAACCTATTTCCTCGCATATCTTGACTGATTTTATATTCTTAATGCTTTTTCAACCCGACTCTGTTAAAAGCCCTAATTTCTTAGATCTTCTTTGTTTTGTTTTGTGTGTTAGCCTGACTACTTGATTTTTGTTAAGTTTCTGTTTGTTGCCATGCTTCTAAAGGGTTTTCTACTGAGTTTTTAGCCTATTTGTATCACCTCTATGTGATTATTATTCATCTTGATTTGTTCATCTCTTGCTTCTTTCTGTCGATATGGTTGACCTTGCATGTTTTCTACGTCTGCTCGTTCTTCTCTATTTATATGTTACAATATAGAATCATGACCCTCTCTTGGTTTGATTTTGATTTCCTTATTTGATGGTTCGATTGAAAGATTTTCTTTTAAAACCCTAAAAGTCTACTCGTCTGTTTAAATTGACTGATTTCATTACCTTATCTGATATGGTACTTTATTTTACTGAGTCATTTCCTTAATTTAGGTTTTCTGAATTTAGTCCAAATTGACTACCCTATGCTTACTGAACCTTGATTCTTTCCTTATTAGTCCTGTACTGATTTTCTTTTTCTTGCCTTATATTTTGTTGTTTCTTACCATTTGAATTAACCCCCTTAGCTTAAGGGAATACTTCCTTGATTTTCTAATTGATTGATTCTGAGCTCCTCAATTATTATGCTACTATGATTCTTACCTTATTTTACTACCTATTTTCAACTATAAGTACTCTAGCCTTTCATTAACACAGAGATAGACACTTGGGTTCAAAAACTACTTCTCTTACTAAAATATCTGCTCTCTCTCTCTCTCTCTCTCTTGTGCTATTTGCTACTATTAGCCGGATGCAAGCCAAAGCTAATTATTTGTGCTCTCTTGTTCTCTCATTCTGCTTACTTTTCTCTTCACTGGTATGTCCCAGTTTCAATTTAAAGTTCCAACAACAACATGCTTCTCTTATTGTTTCAGTTTCTCTAGTTTGATTCTACTTCTGGTTCTGTTGTGAAAGTTGTAGTTAAGTTACATTATCAGCATGTTATTATGTCTCCCATTTCCTTTAGATTAGTGTATTCCCTTGTGTGTGTTTCTGAGCATGCCTTACCAGTTGTCTCTTATTTATTGTCTCCCTACCACCCTGTATCCCTAGGAATTCCCAAATCCCTATCATCCCTCTATGTGGTTGTGTCCTTCATGTCTGGTTTGTGACTATACCAGTGTCAGCTGTTTCTGAGCATGTCTAAACCAGTCCTAAGACCTTTGTTGGGCTATATGTTTGCAGTCAAATGTCTATGTGTCCCAAACCCCTTGACCCCTGTGTGACTACTGAATTCATTTGGATTCTGTAAACTAGTTGTGTGTGATCCAATCCTAAGGTGTTTGAGCTTTGTTAACTACTCTAATCTCTTTTTAAAATCTCTGTTGCTTTACTAATTATTTTCAAAACAGACTTTCTAATATAGTCTTTAATAAACCTTTTTCAACTTGTGTCCTGCACTTTCACTTTACTCTTAGTCAATAAGTTTTGCCCCCTCTAGTATGTGTACTGCCTTGGGATCCTCTTGAGATCCCTCTGAACTCTGGCAACTGAGGCTGGACTTTCCACACTGCACTGATTCAATTCTTGGTTGCTAAGTCTAGGTGTAAGCATTGCCCGGGGTCCTTGAGACCCTTAGGAAATTTTGATGCACCTAGACTCTGATTTATCTATGGAATTGAGGCTTATGAGACCATTGAAGGCTTGGAAAACTTGGGCCTAATTGCAGGCTCCTTATAGAATAGCTTCTTGATTTTCTATTTTACTTATGTAATTCATTCATTGGCCTGTAATAATTTGTAAACAGATATTTGGGTGGGTAGATGCATACTTTAAAGGGTAATACGGGTAGAGATCCTGCTCTTAGGACATTATTTTTGAAGTCTGACTGCTTGCATAAATATAAAACATGCTCATATGTTTGCTCTTTTGAATCTGATTGCTTTGTCTAATAGAAATCATGCCAATAGGATTTTACTTTTAAGTTTGTTTGCATCAAGTAGAAATCATGTTCATAAGGTTCTGCATTTTGTCATGTTAGAAACCATGTTTATAGATTCCAAACAATCATGTCTTAAATCAGTTCAATAATAGATGTCATGCCTATAGAACTCAACGCCGATTCAGTTATAATAAGTCTTTCTGTATGTTGCGGTAAATCGATTAAAATCAGTAATATTCCTAGATATCATGCCTATAGGGATCTCTACTCGCAATTCTGTCTGATAATTTAATTTAGCCTAATAAATCAACTTCACTTCGCCTCGTTCATTTTTAAAACTTGTCTTATTAAGTATTAACATCCCCTGAAACAAGTTCTTTCAAAATTGTCTCAATCTTATTAGATATCATGTCTATAGGTATTAAATGAGTCTATTTCAAAAACCTGTTTGTTTCTGCATTAACATAGGCACCAGTATTCTACATATAGGCAAGCCTTAGGACATTTTTTTTAAACTGCATTTCCCTGAAGCTGTCTCTGTCGCTTAACGTTCTAACAGGCTTTTAAAAAGGTCTCTAGGCAATCACTAGGGTATAACTTCTGGGTATAAAAATTTGGTCTATTTCTGCATATTCACTTAGAGATCCTGCTTTAGGACTTTGATTAATAAAGACCTTAACTGTGTTTGAGTCGTGCTGCTTGTATATTTGTTTGAGGAGGAAACTTTGAGCCTCTTAATTGCTCCCGTTATGTGTGAAAGTCCTAAATATTTTGACTGTCGCCTTAGAATTTTCGCCTTTCTAAACCTTAGGGGTATGTTTAGAACTACCTATAGGTAGAGGTCCTAACTCCCTTCGGGATCATTAAGAAGGGACGAGTAGCAGCACGCAATAGGAATCATTGACCAAACACTCGCTTTGCATGACCAATAAGGGGATGGAAAGGGTAGACATGGGATATGATGACTACGCGTTAATGTCACGTGTAGCCCCTAATTGAGGAGTGTTTACCGGGCATTGCATGGGGTGATCCTATAGGATAAACAACCTAGGACCCCTCTTTACCAAATCCTCTCTTTATTTAAACTTTTGTTTTTACAACTTGTTCAAACCTTTATCTTGTTACTTGAGTTATCTAACGTGCTTTACTTGCAACTTATTTAATTCAACTATTTATATGGATTAATTTGTGAATATAAGTTCGTCCGGACCCGCAGTTATGGACCAAGAGGGGTGCCTAACACCTTCCCCTCGAGGTTACTTCGAGCCCTTATCCTAATCTCTGGTAATGCAAACCAACTCAAGAGTTAATCGCTCTAAGTGCCCTAACGCATCATAATCTGTTAGGTGACGACTCTTCAAATACCCAATTCCCTAAAGGAAATGAGTCATCACACCCCGTGAATGTTAAAAATCGGACCTATCCCCCCGTCAAAAAGGGGAGGGAAAAAGTGGGTGCGGCAAAATGCAAAATAAAAAGAAAGATACAATTGCAAAACCCATATGTCCAAAACGACAGGAAATAGACACATTGTATTGTAGGAATATAAGAAGAGCAAAACAAGACCTGATATTGTCCCCAACTTATAATCTAGAAATAAGACCAGAATTATAATAAGATAATACTCCCTCCGTTCCAATTGATGTGAATCTGTTTGACTGGACACATAGTTTAATAAAAAATGAAGATTTTTAGAATTTGTGGTTCTAAACAAGTCAAAAAGGGGCCCAGATTATTTGTATGGTTATAAAAGCTTCTCATTAAGGGTAGAATTGTAAGTTTAAGCTAAATTGGTACCAAATTTAGAATGAGATCATTTTTTTTTGGAACAGACTAAAAAGAAAATAGGTTCACATAAACTGGAACAAAGGGAGTATTACTTTCTATATGGAATAACTAATCTCGTTATTTAATACAAATTTTATCGTGGTTTTAGCTAAATCTACAATCAAACATTAGACAAACCTAATTTCAAATTTATGCTATGCTAACCCCCGAATCCTATTACCAAGTGACCCCTCAAATTAATAACGGGTAAAATATACAAATAGCCTTGAAAGTAGATAGTTTTGAATTTTTATTCCGCGTACTACATGGGAAGAACTTCAAGTTAACAAGTGTTGCAACTCGCTTGACCTATAAGTCAACGCTTTTAAAGTTTGACCTTGAAGTTCAAAGTGAGATGAAGCGCACAAGAAGAAAGAAAAAATATTCTGGTGCAGTTCAATGTCAAAATCCATGAACTTTTCCTCGAGTTTGAATTGATATTTGAACTATAACAGTTCAAACTTCAAGAAACTTTCCTAGAGTTATATATACGGGTAAAATCAGGCTTTTCCTATTTTATCATTATTTCGAGATGAGAGAACTGCATCGAGGGTCAGCCTCGTAATGGATCAGACCGAAACAAGAAAACAAGGTGCCGAGTTCGGGGTTCGAGGCACCTGTCGAGATCGAGGTCCCCGATGATCGAAACCGAATATGACCAGCTTCGAGCGGAACACAATAATGGAAAGGCAAAATATTCGTAACCGGTCGGATATCACGGCGGAAATCTCGGAACGGATCAAATCAAGGGCGATTATTTGTATCAATTATGGGATTTATTTCCGTAATTAGAATTGTACCTCAATTAGGATTCCTTTAGTATATAAGGAGGGGTCCTCATCATTTGTAAGGGCTCTCACGTTCATAGAGATCAAGGCAATATAATATTTCTTTCTTCTCCTAATCAGCTTGCTGCTCTTTAATTATTGTTCTTCAATTGTTGTTCTTTAACTGTTCTTGCTTTACTACTCTTGTGTCCAAACATCGGTTTGTTTTATATTCTTGTCAACTTCATCACTTATCTCTAAATTAATCAATTGGTATTAAGTGAAATCACATATTCTTAAAACCATATTATAAGTTTAATTGTTAATCAATTTTTAGGGTAAATAGTTTGGCGTCCGCCGTTGGGATAAGGATAATAGTGATTGTTTAATATTTTAGCCTTCATAACACATACTTCTTTTACGCTTGTTCTTGTGAGTATTTTTGATTTCAGGAATCAACATATCAAACTCTCAAGCAGTTTTCACTCACACTGACACTGACCTTGGTCTTCATGGCGAAAACGAGCACGTAGTCGCCCCGGAAAATGGAGTACCTCCAATCAATCCCCACGCACCACAGGCCGTGGATGCGATTGATGTCAATTCTCATGTCGCCTTCGTGGAGATTTAGGCGTCGACCCTGAAAACAGCGTTCGCAGAGACACTCGAGCGGCTGATCGGAACACACAAAATGGTGAAAAAGGCAGAATTAGCCTTTGAATGATATTTGACATGATATAAACTCAGCAGGTTGCAATAGCACAACTCCAGAATCGGGCACCATGCAAAATCGAACTCGATACATCGCAGGAAGTTGTTCATAGGGTCGAACTAGTACAGGAGAAATTTAACGATAATGGATCTGGGACTGATCCCGCAGTTATGAAGATGCTCGAGGAGCTCACGAAACGGATAGAATCAGGTGAAACAAAAATCGAGGCTAATGACAAAAAGGTATAAATGTACAACTCACGAGTTGACCAAATACCGGGGGAACCCCCAAATCCTAAAGGGTTTGAATTCGAAGAAATTCGTGCAAAAGCCTTTTCCTCAAAGTGCGGCTCCGAAGCCCATTCCTATGAAATTTCGTATGTCGGACATCCCCAAGTACAACAGGACCACCGATCCTAATGAACACATCACCTCGTACACATGCGGGATAAAGGGAAATGACTTAGAAGATGATGAGCTTGAATCCGTTTTGCTGAAAAAATTTGGTCTGAATGAGCGAAGTTCGGTAGCGTAACGTCAAAATCCTAATTAGTATATAAAATTTATCATCAAATATATCTGTTTGAAAATTGATTCATCGACTTATAACTTACTTAGATGCATCGTTGAATATTAAAAACAAATCGTCCGACCTATATCTATATCTATATAGAAAAGGGTCGGGTTATTTTAAGGATTGATAGACTTGTGAAGATCCTAACTAGTATATCTAATTTATCATCAAATATATATGTTTGGAAATTGATTCATTGACTTATAACTTACTTAGATGCATCGTTGAATATTAAAAATAAAATGTCTGGCCTATCTCTCTCTCTCCCTCTCTCTCTCTCTATATATATATATATATATACATATAAACACGCATCGTTGTACTACTTTAACTACATATATAGCATGTTATAGTATATGTTAGTGTGTGTGTGTATATATATATATCATTGTACTACTTTAACTACATATATAGCATGTTATAGTATATGTTAGTGTATTCATCCCTTGTATTACAAAAGTGCTAACAGATTACATTTATATTATTTAGATAGTAAATATAGAAGTGATTTTAAGTTTTGACCAATGTTGACCTAATAACCGACCAACTTTGGTCTGTAATTTTAAGTGAGATTTCTTTATATTTTATAAAATATTTTAAATAACAATATAATTATTCAAATTTTATAACTGGGTCCCACATTACCGACAAAAAGTTGTTCGGTAATGTGAAATTTTCTTTGACTAAACAAGTCTGACTAGCTCGGTCAACTTGTTGACCACTTTACCGACCAACTTTTTTTCGGCAATTTATTTAAAATAAATATAAAATATTTTTCTCCCCGTTATCGACCAACTTTGATCGCTTTTTTGGACCGTCCAATTTTGATCGCAAAATTTTGGTCGCTAATTTCCGAATTTCTAGTAGTGAGCATCATTTCGACGTTCGAATAATCCTTTGGCATTACAAGTATATCCAAAAGGATAACAACATGCAATGAAAAATTGTAGACGATCTACATCAATCTGTATCTTCCAAAGTCAAGAAAAATTGCACTTTAATATTAACATGAAATAGATCAACAATTCTCAAAATAGCATAACATCTTTTTACTTGAACTGCAATAGGTGATGTTTGAGAATTCTTGCTTCACACAGAAAAAACAACATCGAGAAAATAATTAATTTACATGGTAGCTGGTTGCCTGGTTCAAGTATAAAGCACAATGAAAGAAGAAGAAGTGAAGAAGATGGTATGTATTCTTATTTTAGTTTAGGGGTAATTTTTTTCCTTCTAATTACTAAGTGGCTAAATATTAATTAGTTTGGAAATGGTGGCTAATTTCTAATTAGCGGTGTGAAAAGTGGCTATTTACCCATTTCACTCTTTTTTGAGTAATAACTAGAAGAATTAATTCGGGAGTTTTTTCTATATATACTATGATAGGAGCTTATTAATTTATTTTATTTAGGTTTTGTAGTTTTCAAAAAGTATTTAAGTTTTTCTTACAAATTGTATACATTCTGTCACGCCCCGAGTTCGGGGCGAGACCGATACTTAATGCCTCATCTATCCTTGCGTACCACTTGCGATTAAGAGACTCTGAATATTTAATATCATACTTTGGCTATGGGCCACATTACAAGATAATGTGCAATACAAAATATAAAACTAAATGGAGACTAACGTTAACATAAAGCTGGGCCGGCAAGGTCGTCATAATTACTACAACTGACAAGCCAACAAAATATACGTACAGGGCCTACAAGCCCAACATACTGCACTAACCGACAGGATATGTCTACAAGTCTCTACTGATAGATTTACTGTGATAGGAATAGGGCCCGACCTACCCATAACCTATCTAAATATATACACAAGATATACACCACACTGCTAGAATCGACAACTCCGAAAGAAGGGGAGCTTATTTATAAAGCTGAACTCGGACAACACCTACTGAGGAGGCCTACCCGTCTGTCTGTCTGAACCTGCACGCATGAAAAGCAGCGCCCCCAGAAAGGGACGTCAGTACTAAATAATGTACCGAGTATGTAAGGCAATATACTGAAGCTGAAACAACTGGAGTCAAAGAAAATCTGAAGATATGCTCATTTGCTGATACTGACTCGACTCTCTCAATATATTGAGTAAAATAGTTGTTCGGCCCTATAAGGCTCGATATATATATATATATATATATATATATATATATATATATATATATATATATATATATATATATATAACTGCTATGTCGTAGTAGGTTTGCTCATAGGCGCTCGGCCGTACTAAGATCTGTATCTCGACCAACTAGGTTCGCTCATAGGCGCTCGGCCACAGCAGACTCGGTATATAACTTACCATCTGATCAGAGGTTGCCCAATAGAGGCATATATATATATATATATATATATATATATATATATATATATATATATATATATATATATATATATATATATATATATATATATATATATATATATATATATATATATATATATATATATATATATATGCTCTTTTGACCGGAAGAAGGAAATACTCATCTGAACATGCAGTCCCGATAAGAGGAATATGGTAACTTATAAAACTAGAAAAATATATGTAATTTGCGAGACTAGCAAAGTATACGTAAATTTCGGGATGCGAATTTTTCTCTATGACCTCGTTATCAAACTTGTGTAATTATGATATCATGCTAAAATGAAAGAAAAACTTAGCCTTAACATACTTGGAGTAGGAAAAAATCTGTATGATATTCTTGGAACAGGTTACACCGTACTCTACTAGAATCGCAAAACGTAATTATGTTGCTAAGACCTTAATAATTCTTGTTGGGTTTTTTTTGTAGGAATCAATTAAAAAGAAAATCCTAATATCCAGCTAGAACATGAGCTCTTATGTCTGTTCTTGGTTTTGTAACAATTCAAAATGAACTTAGTATAGTTTTGCTTAGTCTTTAAGTGAAAGACTTGATAGTCAAGTCTTGGAAATAGTATCTTCATGACACCTAGCAAGGAGTGACTTAGTCATTCCTTATATTATGGCAGGCTGCCACGTGGGGTTGGGATGGGATAATTAATCTTTATCCACTTATTAGTTAACTAGGTAATGTTTGTTACCTGATAATTAATCAATTACCCGCATAATTTAAAAATTGCCCCAAATTACTTAAAATTCTGCTTATTTTTAATATACTTTATATATTATAGTACCGTGGTCATATGGTACCTCTCATGGTACTAGTTTATAATTATCGGGTATTATTACTTGATCCGTATTTTATCTCAAATTGGCCATTTTCAACGAAACTCATTTTCTCTAATTCGTGCATCCTTTATCCTTCATGATACTTATTTATCGCTTGTTATAAATAGCATAAATATACTAACCTCCAGATAGTATCATCCCCGAGTTTACGTCAATTTACTGAAGACGAAACTTTAACGTACGAAATAAAATACGAGATGTAACATCCTTCCCCCTTAGAAACATTCATCCTCGAATGTCTACTCTTAGATACTTTGGGAACATTTTTGCCGGAGTCTCTTCCGTACATCTGATTGAAACCAACTTGTACGCAGCTAGAAAACTTACTATACATGCCACACATGGCCACTGTCTATAAATAGCAACACTTGGCTCCACAGAACTGTCCATTATAAATTTTGAGAGTTAAAAATGAGAGTTTACCTGATGACCTACTGGCCTGAGAGTTTATACCCTTGAGTCATATCTTCAGTTTGAACTAGGTTGGGGTATTTAGACTTCATTTCTTCCTCTACTTCCCACATCATCTCTTCCACCTTCTTACTTCTCCATAAAACCTTCACGGATGTTATTTCCTTATTTCGTAGCTTGAGGATTTTTCGGTCTAGGATGCAACCGAAATTTCCTTGTATGACAAGTCCTCTGTAATCTGTACATCATCTGTGGGCACCACTTGGGTAGGATCGCCAATGCACTCTCTTAACATAGATACGTGAAAAACCGGATGAACAGACTCCAATTCTGAGGGCAATTCTAACTCATAAGCTACTTGGTCCACTCTCCGAATGATCCTATAAAGCCCAATATACTGTGGGCTAAGCTTGCTTTTCTTTCCAAACCTCATCACACCTTTCATAAGTGACACCTTTAAGAATACCCAGTCATTAACCCCGAACTCTAAATCTCGTCGCCGCATGTTAGAATATGACTTCTGACGACTCTGAGCTTTCAACAGTCGCTCCCGGATAAGCTTTACATTTTCTATGGCCTGCGGAACCACGTCTGGCCCATGTAACCTAGATTCTCCAACATCAAACCACCCTATAGGAGATCTGCACCTGCACCCATACAAAACCTCGTACGGAGCCATCTAGATACTGGAGCGGTAACTATTATTATATGCAAACTCGATAAGAGGTAGATGTTCATCCTAACTTCTTTAAAAATCCAGCACACATGCTCGCAACATATCCTCAAGCGTCTGAATCGTGTGCTCGGCTTGTCCATCCATTTGTGGATGAAAAGCTGTACTGAGATTCACCTGAGTTCCTAGACCTTTCTGAAATGACCTCCAAAAATGTGCTGTAAACTGGGCCCTACGGTTAGATATAATAGATATTGGCACTCAGTGTAGTCGCACTATTTCTTTAATATATAACTTTGCATAATCTTCTACTGTATACGTAGATTTGACCTGTAGAAAATGAGCTGATTTCGTGATCTTATCGACTATCACCCATATGGAATCAAACTTATGTTGAGAACGAGGTAAACCCGTGATAAAGTCCATGTTTATCGCCTCCCATTTCCATGTCGTTATCTCTATAGTCTGCATTAGCCCTCCGGGCTTCTGGTGCTCTATCTTCACCTGCTGGCAACTAGGGCATTAAGCGACATACTCAGCAATGTTCTTCTTCATATCGTTCCACCAATACACCTCCTTAATGTCATGATACATCTTCGTTGACCCAGGGTGAATGTAGTACCATGAATAATGTGCTACATCTGGAACACACAAACAACCCCTGTATCTGAGAACCCCATCTACTTTGAGTTCTAACACCGACTTCTTCTATTGGGGAACCCGCTCTCTCAATTCGACTAACTCTGGGTCCTCGTGCTGCCTCTCCTTTACTTCAGCTATGAGAGATGATTTTGCAGTATTTTGGAGTACAACTCCTCCATTACCAGAGTCAACTAACCGAATCCCCAAACAATCCAATTGATGAATCTCTCTAGTTAATTGTCTTTTTTCGGCCTCTACATGTGCTAAGCTACCCATAGATCGGTGACTTAAGGCATCTGCTACAACATTAGCTTTCCCTGGATGGTAGAGAATGTTAACATTATAGTCTTTTAATAACACAAACCATTGCCTCTGTCGCAAAATCAACTCTTTTTGCTTGAAGATATATTGTAGGCTTTTATGATCTGTGAACACATCAACATGAACATCATATAACTAATGTTGTCATATCTTAAGTGCATGAACAACCACAGCTAATTCGAGGTTGTGGGTCAGATAATTCTGCTCATGCTTCTTTAACTATCGTGAAGCATACGCAATTACTTTCCCATGTTGCATCAAGACACATCCTAACCCGACACCTGAGGCATCGCAATACATGGCATAACCATCTGGACCTTCTGGAGGTGCTAGAACTAGCGCGGAGGTCAACCTGTTCTTAAGCTCTTGGAAACTCTACTCACAAGCCTCTGTCCATTGAAACTTAGTCGCTTTCTACGTCAGCTTTGTTAATGGTGTTGAAAGAGAAGAAAAACCCTCTACGAACCTCCGATAATATCTTGCTAAGCCTAGAAAGCTACGAATCTCTGTCGGAGTGGTAGGTCTAGGCCAGGATTTCACAGCCTCAATCTTATGAGTGTCTACCTTTATACCTCTGTTGGATACAATACACCCCAAGAATGCTACGTACTTTAACCAGAACTCACACTTAGAAAACATATCATACAATTTATTATCATGGAGGGTTTGGAGTACTGCTCGCAGGTGATCCACATGCTCATCCTCTGAACATGAATAAACTAGAATATAATCAATAAAGACTATCACGAACAGATCCAAATATGGCCGGAATAGGCTATTCATCAAATTCATAAATATGGAAGGTGAGTTCGTCAACTCGAAGGACATAACAAGGAACTCAAAGTGGCCATATCGGGTCCTAAAGGCTGTCTTGGGAATATCTTTCTCTTGAACTCTGACCTGGTGGTATCCCGACCTCAAATCTATTTTTGAAAAGCATCTAGCTCCCTACAACTGATCAAACAAGTCGTCTATCCTTGGAAGGGGATACTTATTCTTAATAGTTACCTTGTTCAGTTGCATATAATCGATACACATCCTTAGCAAGCCGTCTTTCTTCCGTACAAACAATACCGGTGAACCTCAAGGTAAGATACTGGGTCTGATGAAACCTTTCTCCAGTAAATCTTTTAACTGCTCCTTCAACTCCTTTAGTTCGGCAGGTGCCATTCTATACGGAGGGATGGATATTGGTTGTGTTCCTGGAAGTAAATCGATGCCAAAATTAATCTCTCGCTCTGGAGGAATACATGGAAGTTCATCTAGAAATACATCCACGTACTCTTTGACTACTGGAATAGACTAAAGTGTAGGTATCTCAGCATTCGCATCTTTAACTCGCACCATATGATAAATGCACCCTTTTGCGATCATTTTCCTCGCCTTCAGATAAGAAATAAACCTACCTCTGGGTGTCGCTATATTACCTACCCATTCAAGGATTGGCTCACGCGGAAAATGAAATCTTGTTGTCTTTGCTCAATAATCAATTGTGGCATACCAAGCTGCCAACCAGTCCATGCCCATGATAACATCAAAATCCAACATCTCTAGCTCAACTAGGTTGGCTGAGGTTTGACGACCACAAACTGATATCGTACAACCTCGGTAAACGCATCTAGTGATAATCGATTCTCTGACCGGTATAGATACCGCAAAAGTATCACTTAGTATTTCAGTCACTATACAAAATTTTCGCGCGACAAATGGGGTAATACATGATAAAGTAAATCCTGGGCCTATCAAGGCATAAACATCGTGAGAAAAAATGGTCAACATACCTGTTACAACGTTTGGTGAGGACTTTTGGTCATGTCGACCTGCTAGCGTATAGATACGATTCTTGCTACCACCTGAACTGGACCCTCTACCTCTACCTCGACTACCAGCCGAAGACTGAGACTTGCACCCTAAAGGATGCACGGACATAGCTGATCCTGTTGCTGAATTCGTTGGTTGCGCCATACCCCCAAAATCTCTATTTGGGCAATCTCTCATTATATGCCCCGGACGTCCACATGTATAGCAAGCATCAGAACCAGCTCGGCATTGGCCTAAATGTCCTCTACCGCAGATGGCACACCGCGGCGGAACTAGCCATGTCTGCCCTAAACCTCGTTGTCTCTGCAAACTTGACGCCTGAGAGCTCTCACCTGGTCCTGACTAAGTATAATTGTCATACTTGTAACCCTGTAGCTAAGGTGGCGGAGGTCTAGGTGGCCGTTCGAAGTACTGGGGCCTGTAACTACCCTAAGACTACTCCTGAGACCTGGCAAATCTCATCCTCTTACATTGCCCTAACTTAGTCCTCTCCGTACTCTACTGCAGATGCCTACCCCTCTCTATATTCCGGGTAAATGCCTGAATCCGGGAGATATCCATACTATCATGCCATGCAGCAGTGGCACACGCCTCGGTCAACTCTACGCCAATCCTGCTATAAACCTGTGGATTCTATCCCACATAGTAGCAACTATGGATGGTGCATATCTGGCCAATGAGTCAAAACGGAGACTATATTCTCGAACACTCATATTGCCTTGCTTGAGGGCTAGAAACTGATAAAGTCGGTCTTATTGGATCTCTCATTGTAAAAACTGGTCAAGGAAGGCATCTAAAAAATTCTCCCAAATAGCAGGAGGTGCATCACGTCCCCTGGACCTTTCCCATCCCTCATACCAAAGGATGGCTATATCTCGGAGTTGAAAAGCTGCTAACTCAACTGCCTCTTTCTCCGTGGCATGCATAACTCGAAAGATCCTGAAGCTGATCTATGAAATCCTGCGGGTCCTCCCTCTGATCTGTCCCCGTGAACTCTGGGGGATTCAAAGCAATAAACTCTTGGACCCTTGAACTCCCAGATCCCTCAGAAGGTCCTGCACTAGCGGATGCCCTAGCCTGTTGCTGGGTAGCTACCAACTATGCCAATAAATGCACTGCACTCCTCAAATCCTGATCTGATGGAAACAGAGGGAGAACTGGATGTGCGGTCTCCCTAGGAATCTCCTCAGGTGGCGGAGGAGCCGGTAATCGCTGGGTATGGGTCCTACCTACGACTCTGATTGGGCCCCGTCTACTGGGGGTACCCTACTAGTCCCCTCACCTACTGTTGTTTCTCTCCTCTAGCTAGCCATAGTCTTCCTAGTTAGCGTCATCTGTGCATACAAACGTCAACATGTTAGTTTAACACAAATTTCCTATAACTCAGTGCTACTACAACACGATTTAGATTTGAAAGAAGGGTAACCAATTCCTAAATGCCCTGTAGTCCCCTGCTTATATAATGTGGTGCACCACACATTTATAAACAAGACCCTACTAGACACGGTTTGTAGACTCCCTAGGATAGAACTGCTCTGATACTACTTTTGACACGCCCCGAGCCCGGGAGTGAGACCGACACCTAGTGCCTCATCTATACTTGCGTACCACTTGCGACTAAGAGACTCTGAACATGTAACGTCATACTTTGGCTATGGACCACATTACAATATAATGTGCGATGTAAAATATAAAACTAAATGAAGACTAACGCTGACTAACGTCAACATAAAGCTAGGCCGGCAAGGCCGGCATAATTACTACAACTGATAAGCAAACAAAATATATGTACAGGGCCTACAAGCCCAACATACTGCATTAACTGACAGGATATGTCTATAAGCATCTACTAATAGATGTATTGTGATCGGAACAGGGCCCCGACCTACCCATAACCTATCTACATATATACACAAGATATATATCACACTGCTAGACTTAACTCCGAAAGAAGGGGAACTTATCGATAAAGCTGAACTCGGACAACACCTACTGAGGAGGTCTACCCGTCTGTCTGTCTGAACCTACACACATGAAATGCAACGCCCCTAGAAAGGGATGTCAGTATGAAATAATATACCGAGTATGTAAGGCAATATACTGAAGCTGAAACTGAACTGATAATATAATAACTGAGAACAACTGGGAGTCAAAGAAAATCTGAAGATATGCTCATCTGCTGATACTGACTCAATTCTCTCAATATAGTGAGTAAAATAGTTGTCCGGCCCTATAAGGCTCGGTATACATATATATCTGCTCTGCCATAGTAGGCTCGCTCATAAGATATATATATAACTGCTATGTCGTAGTAGGTTTGCTCATAGGCGCTCGGCCGTACTAAGATCTGTATCTCGACCAACTAGGTTCGCTCATAGGCGCTCGGCCACAGCAGACTCGGTATATAACTTACCATCTGATCAGAGGTTTCCCAATAGAGGCCTGCCCATCGATTATAGCTCGATGGTAATGAAAATACTTTTAATACTGTATATATGTAAACTCTCTACTCTTTTGACCGGAAGAAGGAAATACTCAACTGAATATGCAGTCTCGATAAGAGGAATATGGTAACTTACAAAACTAGAAAAATATATGTAATTTGCGAGACTAGCAAAATATACTTAAACTCCGGGATACGAATTTTTCTCTATGCCTCATTATCAAACTTGTGCAATTACTATATCATGCTAAAATGAAGAAAAATCTTAGCCTTAACATACCTGGAGTAGGGAGAAATCCGTATGATATTCTTGGAACAGGTTGCATCGTACTCCGCTAGAATCGCAATAACGTAATTACGTTGCTAAGACCTTAATAATTCTTGTTGTTTTTTTTTTGTAGGAATCAATTGAAAAGAAAATGCTAATACCCAGCAAGAACGTGAGATCTTACGTCTATTCTTGGTTTTGGAATAATTCAAAATGAACTTAGTATAGTTTTGCTTAGTCTTTAAGTGAAAGACTTGATTAGTCAAGTCTTAGAAATAGTATTTTCATGACACCTAGCAAGGAGTGACTTAATAATTTATTATATCATGGCAGGTTGCCACGTGGGGTTGGGGGTGGGGTAATTAATCTTTATCCACTTATTAGTTAACTGAGTAATGTTCTGTTACCCGGTAATTAATTAATTATCTGCATAATTTAAAAATTACCCACAAATTACTTAAAATTCTACTTATTTTTAATATACTTCATATATACTTGATACATTATACTACTGTGGTCATATGGTACCTCGCATGGTACTAGTTTATAATTATCGGGTATTATTACTTGATCCGTATTTTATCCCAAATTGGCCATTTTCAACGAAACACATTTTCTCTAATTCGTGCATCCTTTATCCTTCATGATACTTATTTATCGCTTGTTATAAATAGCATAAATATGCTAACCTCCAGATAATATCATCCCCGAGTTTACGTCAATTTACTGAAGACAAAACTTTAACGTACAAAACAAATTACGAGATGTAACACATCCCTCTTTAAAAAGCTCTCATCCCATGATTAATACTTTCAATCAAGGGATTCAATTATATCTTTTCTTTTTCACACTTCTCCTCATTTCATGCGTCCTAAATTTTTCAATATGCATATCTCCTGTAATCTCTCTTCGATAGTTGCACGTCTTCAACAAGAAGTTGGTAATTTTACTTCAGTTGTTGAATGATTTTGGTTGGAACCTTCATATACTGGATATAATGTCATACTACATATTCTATGTTCCTATTATCCATAAAATATTAGGAAATTGATACCTAATCTAACAAATCCAATAATACAAAACTAATTTCCATAATAGACCCCAAAAAGATACTTTTTCTTTGCAGTAAGAAATCTATACACACGACATAGAATGTCATGAGATGACAAAAAAAAACCAGCTGCTAAACGTTTCATCAACAATTCAAAAATTGTTAAACTCTAGCAAAATTATTACTAATAGGATAATGGCTCATACGCAATCCAAATGTGAAATTGGTCACAAACTTACAATTGCTCATCACCATATACAATTGTTATATATTTGTGATACAATTTCTGCAATAATTATGATACAATCGTGATACAATTTCTGCAATAATTATGATACAATCGTGATACAATTCTGATCTTCATCTTCTTCAAGTTTCAATCACAACTCTAAACTTAAATTCTAATACAATATTGTAATATAATTGTATTAGGTATTATTTTAGATATTGATATATTAGATACAAGTCAAATACAACTTTGATATAATTAGAAATAATTATGATATAATTATCATACAATCATGATACAATTCAGAAACTTTTCTTCTTCGAGTTTTAATATGAAAATTTATCTAAAATAACTCTAAACTTAACCAATATCTCTCAAAATTGAGATATAAACTCCAAGTTATATTCTCAGTCGTTTGCAAGAGCACCCAATCCAAACAGATCACAAATTCGTAAAACACAAATGTTAAATTCAAAACTTCGAAATTTTTTAATGGTTGTTAATGGAGAACTCTTTGCTACTGCAATTTTAGAGATAATGTCGATGAATTTGTGTGAAGAGGATGAGAAAAACTCACAAATTCGTAAAACCCAAATATTGAATTCAAAGCTTCAAAACCTTTTAATGGTTGTCAATAGAGAACTCTTTGCTACTGCAATTTTAGAGATATTGTCGATGAATTTGTGTAAAGAAAGATGAGATTTGGATTAATTTGTATGAAAGAGAGAAATATTTCAAAATCTTTTTGAAAATGGGTTAAAAACATGAATTTATGGTCTTTGTATAACTGATATACATGAGAGTGGAGGGAGGGGGGTTGACGTGGGAGAGGGGAGATGGGAGAGGGAAGGGATGTATTAGTTACATCCTAGTTTTAAGAATGCTCTCTTTATTAAGGTTTTATATATAAATAGTAAATATAGATAGAGAATATAATTTTTAAGGAATCTAAAGAAAAGAAAAGTAGTAAATAAGCTTCTATTATAGTATAACTAGGTAAATTTTCCAATTAATTCAAATAGTTTCCACCTAATCTCTTAAACTAAAAATAAGCTACGAATATACATTATATGTATAACTTATGTATACAGCAAAAAAAAGTAAACAGTTTGTGTATTGGAGCTCTGGACGGGGCATTTGCATCAATACCAACTTTTTGGGTCACGTTTTAACTCGTGCCCGCTTTGTAAAAAAATTGCAAGCGTACCTACCTTTTCGCGTAACTTCAGCATACGGGGCTGAAGTAGCAAAACCAATCACGCAAAACTTCGACATTTTAGTAGACGGGCCTGAAGTAGCAAATGCAATATGCTGAAGTTTTTTTTGTCCTGGATAAGTTTTTTCAAAAACTTCAGCAGAAGATGCTGATGTTATTTAGTTCATTTGTAAAAACTTCAACACTAAATAAGCTGAAGTTTTTTTATCCTGGATTCATTAGTTTTGTCATAAAGCTTTTTCAAAAATTTCAGCAGAAGATGCTGAAGTTATTTCGTTCATTTGTAAAAACTTTAGCACTAAATAAGCTGAAGTTTTTTTTATCCTGGATAAGCTTTTTCAAAAACTTCAGCAGAAGATGCTGAAGTTATTTAGTTCATTTTTAAAAACTTCAGCACTAAATAAGCTTAAGTTTTTTTTGTCATGGATAAGTTTTTTCAAAAATTTCAGCAGAAGATGCTGAAGCTACTTAGTTAATTTGTAAAAACTTCAGCACTATATAAGCTGAAGTTTTTGAAATAGCTTAAATAGTTTTTTGACCCATACAATCACTATATTGGATCTTCCTTTTTTCCTTCTCTCTGAACGTTTTTATGGAGCAGATCAGTAATTACATTAGAAAAAGGTGCCTTCAGTGGAAATAAATCACATAATCATAAAGTTTAAGTGATATAAAGTGAAACTATTACTTTAACCCCACAAATCAATTCATTTGATTCAAAGAAAAAAAGATTACATCAAAATGCGAAAAAAATAAAAAGAAATCGTGCAACTTATGTTAGTTGATTCATTGTTATTGATAAGTCGTAATCAATTTATTGGGACTTAAATTTAGTTGTCCCAACTCCCAATGAAGACCAGATGTTAACCTGTGTTATCGTACTGAAAATATCTTAAGAAAACGAAGGAGGAGAAGAAATGTGGCGGAAGTTATTTAAAAAGTGGGTACAAGTTAAAACTTAAAAAAAATGGGTATAAGTTAAATGGGGGCGATCAAATATGATGACCAAGCTAATTCACGAAGAATTAAGTTTGGACTGTGTTACAAGTCAATTTGGGCTAGTGGCTGACTGGCTGTATAATCGGCCCAACCTAGTTTTTGGACGGTTTAGGTGGGCCAAGTTTTCTTAGCCCAATTTTGCTTCCCATATCTGCCAATAAAAGGAAGCATACCTATTCAGTTTCTTTAGACCAGGGCAAAGCTGTAAAGGAAAATGCCCCTTAAGAAGTTTGATGAGCGCCATTTTGTCTCAAGAAAAGAAAATAGAGGAAACGAGGAATGGGTCAAAAGTTTTATGCAAATGTCTGGAACCTACCTACATCTATCAAGTGAAAGGCATTCGCATAAAACTACCGCACCCATTCCTTTGTTCCCCTTTGTTGTGATATGACAGCTTACCCGAATAAGAAATATTTTTCAATTATTGAAGAAGCAAAAATGTGAATATGTTGTGATCTTTAGTTGCAATTTTTATTTATTCAAAAAGAAAAAAGGGCTTTTACATGTCTTAATTAGTATAACTTCTTAATTTCTCTAGATCTCTTTCGAGCTTCAGTTCTTTTCCAGAATCGTAATATTTGAACCGTGTGTTTTATTATTAGTTTTTATTTTTATTATTATTATTGTGCTGATAGAAAAATATATATGATCCTCAACTGTTATTTGTGACCCTACTGAACGTACTTTTGAATATGTGTTTGTGTGTTAAGAGAGTTGTGAATAGTATGATAACTAGACTTAGCATGTATGCTCTGTTTTAGACTGCATTTTTTTTAGCACTGATTGATATCTGAACAAGAAACAAGTATTGGAGTAATTCCTGTTAACGTCAATATTAGTTGTGGAAGTGCTCTATTGATTGATTAGTGCTGGCGTTTGTGAGACATTGCTGAAGTTCAGGAGATGTTCTATTGCTGCATACTACCGGTTTGATACAAGTACAACTTACTGCATTATGGATTCAATGAGATATGCATGTGGTGTTGTCTGTAAAGCTTATTTTAGAATTATTTTCTTTTGGGGGAAATCAAGTTGTGTGAGAAGTGGCAATGACCAGATGGTTTCTTAGTCTGAAAGTCCTTCGTTGTTAATAGTCTCTTTTTAAAAATTATTGTCATATACTTTTTGTTTATTCCAAATATAGCACATTTTATTATAAATATAGCATTATGAAAAAAGATTGCAATCCCTTAATTACCGCTATAATTGGAATCCCATTTAAAAGCCAAAATAGCAGTATCAAATATTTAAGGAACCGTTTCCATCTTCACTAAATACCAAAAATCTCAAAGAATCTTTCCTTAATTCCTTGCTTTATGTCATCTTCTTCTAAAAGGATTAATGCACTATTCTAGAATATACGATAAATTTGCGTCGAGAAAATAAAATCAGGACCGAAAAATATCGCAACAATCGTAGTATTTTGTTTCAAATAATATGAGTGTACATGTCACGACCCAAAAACCGATCCGGTCGTGATGGCGCCTATCGTGAAACTAGGCCAGCCGACACAACTCCCGAATCAACCATTATTCAATAAAAGTTATTTATATACCATTTATTAATCAATAATCTCATGATGTAAGTTTAAATGAATAGTGCGGAATAAATACACAAACCCGACATCGACGTGTCACTATTCATGAGTATTTACTACAGTGTCTAACAGCACTAAGACAGATATGGTCGGAAAAATTACAAGAATACATTAAGGAAGAATACGGAGGGAGAAAGCAGGGTTGCGATCGCCAGGCAGCTGCCTTGCTAACTCCGATGAATCTGCCACCGAGCTCAGAAATACCTGAATTTGTACACAAGGTGCAGGGAGTAATATGAGTACGCCAACTCAGTAAGTAATAAAAGTAAATGAAGATTGAGTAGTAAGAAATCACGTAAACCATGTCATAGCACCACGAGAGGTATTGCATATTTCCAAAACAAGATACAAATCAAATCATTTTGTTAAATTTCCAACTTCAGTAAACATCCTTTAGAAAATATCTTTCCAGCCTTTTCAATAGATGTTTAATGAAATATATATATAAGTGATGAAAATCATAGTCGGCCCCTCGGCCAAAACATAATTCGTATACAACCCCTCGGGCAAACATAAATTCATAACCATCTCGTAGCTTAAAAATCTCAGTGGAAGTAAAAAAGCCAAATCAGTGACTAAATTCCGAACACCTTGTAAAACTTGAGTTTAAAGGTAAGTTGTTTAAAAATATTTGTTTAACATTTTCAATAGAGGCTCGGTCTAAAGGTGAGTGAAAGCAGTAATTAATCAACATATTCAATAGAAAATCTCTTTAAGGAGGAGTGAAACCAGTAAGTTCATAAACAGGCCCCCTCGGGCAAAACATCACTCGTATGCATATATATATATATATATGATTATATATTTATGGATCGGGCTGCACGCCGCAGCGATATATGGATCGAGTTGCACGCCGCAACGGTTATTATATGGTACTTATTGAGCGTGAGTGCTGAGTGTGAGCACTGGCTGATGCGAGTTGAGTCATGAGTAACTGAGATAGCCCCTCGGGCAAGCCTCTCAGTTACTCATGACTCAACTCGCATCAGCCAGTGCTCACACTCAACACTCACGCTCAATAAGTACCATATAATAATCGCTGCGGCGTGCAACCCGATCCATATATCGCTGCGGCGTGCAGCCCGATCCATAAATATATAATCCTCACAACCAGGCCCTCGTCCTCTCTCAGTCATTAACCTCACAATCAGACTCTTGGTCTATCTCAGCCATCAGCCTCACAAGTCACTCGGACTATCGATAAAATAGGCGTTCAGCTCAAATAGTAAGGCTGAGGTAGGAAATTACTAAAATACAGCATGACTGAGTACAATTATTAAGTCAAAACATTGAGAAAAAGTAGTAAAAGTCCCATAAGGGTCCAAAACAGTTGGCACGAGACCCAAACATGACATTCCGCCCAAAACATAGCAATACTTTCCAAAACACGATGATATCAAACATTTTTCAATCAAATACGCGACTTAACAGTCATACGAGACGGACTAAGTCACAATCCCCAACGGTGCACGACTCCATGCTCTTCATCTAGCGTGTGCGTCACTTCAAAGTAGCACAACGATGTGAAATACAGGGTTTCATACCCTCAGGACAGCATTTACAATCATTACTTACCTCAATCCGGTCCAAACTCTAGCCTGTGATGCCTTTATCCCTTTAATTGGCCTTCAATTGCTCCAGATCTAACCAAAATGATTCATACCATCAAAATATGCTAAGGGAATAAAGCCCACTCGAAAATAACCAATTTACATCGAAAATCCCGAAATTGGCAAAACCCGGCCCCCCGGGCCCACGTCTCGGAATCCGATAAAAATCACATCAATAGAATCCTTACACTCTCAAGAGTCTATACATACCAAAAATTATCAAAATCCGACATCAAATGCCTATTCAAATCCCCAAAAGAATTCTCAATCTTTTCTTCAATTTTTCCCCAATTTCCACTGTAATTTCTCAAATTAAATGATGAAATTCAAGACTAAATCATGGATTTAAACCAAATATGAGTGAAGAATACTTAACCTAATAGTTCCACTGAAAATCTCCTCAAAGTTCACCTTCTCCCGAGCTCTCTAATGAAATTTCGAAATTATGGACCAAACCCTCGATTTTAAAAATATAAACGGACTGCCTAGGTATTCTTCATCGCAAACACAGCATCACCCTCGCACTCGCGAAGCTCAAAGCTTCACTGACCAAATTCTCTCCTTCACGAATGCGAGGGTCACACGCGAACGGGATGACCACACAGCTCAACCCTACGCGAACGCGAAACACTAATCGCGAATGCGTAATGTTAACTCACACACCTTCGCGAACGCGGGACCTACATCACGAACGCGAAGAACAACTTGACTGCCCCGCTTATTAACCCTTCGCGAACGTGAGAACCTCTCGGAAACGCGAAGAAGGATTGCTCTGCAACAAAATACCAGAAAATCAGCCAAGTCCAAAGTCCAAAAATTGATCCGTTAACCTCTCGAAACTTACCCGAGTCCCCCGGGACCTCAACCAAACATACCAACATATCCCATAACCTTATTCAAACTTGTTCCAACCTTCGAAACGCTCAAAACAACATCAAAACACCAAAATCACATCGGATTCAAGCCTAAGAATTTTAAAAACTTCCAAATTCCGCTTTCGATCAAAAAGTCTATCAAACCTTATCCGAATGACCTGAAATTTTGCACATATGTCACAAATGACACAACGGACCTACTCCAACTTCTGGAATTCCATTCCGACCCCTATGTCAAAATCTCACCTATCAACCGGAAAACGCCAAAATTCCCATTTCGCCAATTCAAGCCTAAACCTTCCACGGACCTCCAAAATACATTCCGATCACGCTCCTAAGTCCCAAATCATCTAACGGAGCTAACCAAATCATGAAAATTCTAATCCGAGATCATATACTATCAAGTTTGATCTTGGTAAAACCTTTCAAATTTTAAGCTTCAAATTAAGAACCGTTCTTCCAAATTTATTCCGATTACCCTGAAAACCAAAGCCGACGATTTACATAAGTCATAGTACATCACACGGGGCTAGTCATGCCCAAGAACTGGCGAGCTAAGTGCAAAAGCTCAAAACAACCAGTCGGGTCGATACATCCTCCCCCACTTAAACATGCGTTCGTCCTCGAACGTGCCCAGAGTTGTTCCGAAAAACCATCAATCCCTGAGTAACCTTACCATGTACATACCCGGGGGTGATCCCACGTCACGCTATCTCATATAGGTCCGATAATACAATGTAGCTAAAATTTCACAATCCAACCTAGCTCGTAAACCTTAGAACCACATTTCCACTTCTGAAATCATCTACAAGATCAAAACCTCATATCTATACTCTGAATAAGCCCGAACAAGCTGTAACAAACCATACATGCAGCCTCAGATGCAATTACATGATATACCACATAGTTCAAACTCTCGTAGCGATAACTTCTGATCACAACAGTTGCTTAGAACAACCGAATATCGATAATAAACCTCTTATCAAATAAAGCCCCATTCCAACACTTCCGTATACTGCCAATGATGAATGAAACACGTAGAAAGTCATAACCATTCCTCAGATCAACCATTCATGAAGCTCCCTCTCCTTTGGCAAGAACCATAGTAAATTTTTAAGCCGAGCATCGATATTACCCTTCCAACATGCTGAAATCGAATCCATTTGTATTCATTCTAGATCCCAACGGTCTCATCTAAACCAATACAACTACTCTGTGACATGACACATCAATACCACCTAAAGCCATAACTCGTGCAATCCGCACACTAATAAGCAACAATCCGAACGTACTCAAATCATGAAAAATGGCTCAAATAAGAGAGTTGTACCGCAAGCTCACCATTACCACCACAACACAATGCTGATAACCCATCATACATTGTAGAACCAAAACACACAAATCTAACCCGAAGGATCATACCTCGAGATAACTTTGCCGCAATGCGCAACCCTATCCAAACACTGGTTCGCATGAGACGCCTTAAATCACCATGCTCAAAATCATCAACCAAGCGCAATTTGATGCCTAGCACCCAAAAGTGAATCACCATAACCATAGAGAAGCAAATGACAAAATGCCATATCAGCCCGAAAGAACAAACCCAATGCACAACAAATCATACAATGCCCATTTACCCGTCTCGCTCAAATTTCGCTATAATGCTCAAATGGAATCGCACCATATGCGGATATAACCAACAAATCACAAATCCTCATAACACAGAAAATTAACTCATAGATCACTCCAGAACACGGATAAGCTCAACAACAATCAAATGGCACATCTCTCAACAATAATAGTTCGGAGTCAACAATCCCGACCCAGTGCAGAACACACATCCATGTTGGGCCTAGCAAAGAACTACACATCAACTCGGGTCACCCACAACAGATAAATAACTCTCCGAAGGTTCATAATGACTGAATCATAGCACATACTATCATCTGACTAGCTTACCCACATCTTTACAGTCCACAACCGCGAAGTAACCTGTTTATGAGAACTCCCAGTCTCCAAATCCATAAAGCACACGAATCACCATATCGGATCCCAACTCCGCCGCCCGAATATCTAACACATCCCTATTACTCGACCATCCCACGAGGGGTACTTTTAAAAATTCTTCTGTACCACTAAGAAAACCTTGAATATCAATAGTCGATCAGACAAGATAGTGCCGCAATACCAATAAAGCATCCATAACTCAAACACACCGCTCTTTTTGAAATGTATACCCTCATCAAGCCACACCAATCAGTGACCTCATTTATCTGGTCATCTAAAGCTGTCCATGTTGCCTAAGAATTTATGACATTCCTTTCAAAACTGAACTGTGGCCTTACACATGCAAATCTCAACCCCAAACAACATACCACATATACCATACCATCCTATGATAAATATGAAAACTTTATAATCCACTCCGAGCTACAATCAACTACGTACTCAGCTAGCCAAGAACTTTTCCATTTGATCCCATCTAGGAGAAAATCATTATACATCCTATGCTCCTCATGACAGTAGAAAATATACATCTCTAACCGTGGTAGAAACCATCAAGAACTCTCCGAATTCCATTTGCACAAGACCAAACTGTTAGAACTAAATTCCTCTAACTCAACCAGCTATGTAGGCCATTAAAACCTAAGAGCATTGCCATGAAACACCTGTAGAAACCCAGTGCATCATAAGCACCTGAGAACCGATCATATCTGCTACCCTGCCGATCCAACCTACTACCAAGCTGTCCTAATTCTCTGAGTTCCTTCCGAATTACCTTCAATTTGATACGTTTCCTTGCTAGTACACCACTATCCTTAACTAAAACTTACCCCACGAGCTTTAGCTAAAAATCACATCGCCCTAAGGCTTATAAACCCTCACATTCCTCTAAAGCACCCCCAAAAGAACCACAACCAAGATACCCGCTCTGAAAAGACCTTCTGCAAATCTAAAGTCATTACCTTCAACTTCCTGATACTGATGTGTAGAATCCATAAATGATATAGAAATACCATGAGTCTTGACACCCTCCAATGCAAACCTCAGTTTCTAGCCAAATATATAACCTGAAAATCCCCAATTATCACATGAAAAATCTTGAACCCATTAGAACCATCATCGAGAGTCATCCACTCTACTCAAGCCGTAATTAGACCAATCAAACGGACCGGACGACCTGTGCTCCCTTAGCACTCCAACACTGCAGAATGTAACCTCACCTTTATACAACCAAGCAACTTCTTGCTCTATGCACCGTACATCCTTTGCCAATAACAACTCAAGTCATTCTAAGATTCTCATACACCCATAAAGCATAACATAACCTTTATTGAAATTTCCTTCACTCGAGCCATCCTCGGCCTCAACCTCCATAAGTCATAACTGATTCACCCATACTCCTCAAACGGGAACCAACATAACACATAATCGTGTAATCAATTAATCAATAGTAGAGTCCCCCACTTGGCTCAAAGCCATAAATCATAACACACAATAACTCATAATGCATATACTCTATTACTGCCATTATACCATAGTGAGATTCAACTCAATCCTTCATAAGCTCGTGAAACACAGACCATCTAGTACTTTAAATCTTCTGCAAATCTCGCATTCACCCTCATAACAGTCAAGCCCACTCTCTTAGGCAACCCAAATTCAAATTGCAACACATACATTTCACTAGTAACTGAGATCTTCCAATAAACGACATAAAGGATCACGAAAACTTCAAAACAATCCGCAGGAGATAGCCCACCTGCCTCGCCTCAAACTAACATCTCCTTACACCCTTCCACCGTCATAAACATTAAACAATCACTTAATCTTCCTGAGTCTAAACTCGTCTCACAATGTGAAATCCACTCCACTTCCCAACTAGGCAACATGAGAAGGTCCTTCAACACGCCCACAACTCGGGCTAAACAACAAATCACGATGGAAACCAAGCACCAGATAGTTCTCACTACTCCCAAGAAGACCCTTCTTGTCTCGTTCAAATCATATGCACATATCTCGTAGTCACATCATACTCATCATGTAGCTATCCAACCATCACTCCCACCAATAGGGACACTATTGGACATAACAATCCAAAAGCACGTGCTCACACCATCAACGCCTTAGTGCTCAAGCTATAACCAAAACTTGGCCTCAAGTCCTCCAAACTGGCCCAACATCAACACACAGAAATCATATCTCGCCCCTTGATCGGGGAATCACAAGCCTTCAATGCACAACTAATACGAGCGCTCATGCGTGCATACGAACGTGTGGAAAGAATTTTAAGAGTTACATTTCAAGTTGAATCAAGGACACATGACAAGAATTCAAGAATGTGAAGTTTTTCCTAAAGGTTCGGCAGCCTCCCGAGGATTAGTACAGACGTCTCCGTACCAATCCGCGAGACTCTACCATACCTGCTCATGACTCGTGAGACCTATGTAACCTAGGCTCTGATACCAACTTGTCATGACCCAAAAACTGACCCGGTCATGATGGCGCCTATCGTGAAACTAGACCAGCCGACATAACTCCCGAATCAACCATTTGTCACACCCCTTTTTACTAACCTCACTAACCCTCTTAAATTAATAAAAAGATTCGTGAAGCTCAAAAGAGTTTTCAATTAGAAAGTGACAGAAATTTGTGTTCAAAAGGATTAACTCAGAGTCGCCACCTGATATTTGTTTCGGTATGCCAGGTCACAATTTTTAAAATGATTTTCCTTTAAAAACACTTTAGACTCCAAAACTAAGTCCACACCAGAGATTCGGGTAAGAGGGTTCATTTGGCTCAGGGAGAAGGTGTTAGGCACTCCTCAAGTCCCGTAACTAGTACGGTTGTATACTTGATCTAGTCGGATTTTAAAATATTCAATTGAGGTAGAAAACACAGAAAAAGGAAAATAAACACACAAGAGGCTCGAGGTCATCTCTACCTAAATAAAAGAAAAAGAAAAATGAAAATAAAATAAAAATACTACAAGTTTTTACTTTTGGCCTCTATTTACAAATACTTCGGGGCATACCCCGGATAAAAATATACACAAATCCTTCGGGGCATCCCCGGATAATAAACTAAAAGAAACGACCTCTCGCCTCGATACTAAGAAAATCCTTAGGCTTGCCTACCCAAGTGTGGTCGACCTAAGCATGTTACTACCCCATATTCAATGCAGAACCCGAATCAATCTACTTATATATATGTATAATTAATCCTTTTGTCATCTGAATGGTAACTGAATCATGGAACATTAAATAAAGCAATATGACAAGGACAAAACCAAAAGGCTCATTTCAGCCATTAAAACACCTGAATATAAGTTACATGAAAGAAGCACAAAAGAATAAACAACAGAACAAATAAACACACACAAATACTACTAAGGCATCACAAACGGAAAAAAATGAAACGTTAACTCAAAAGTTTGAGAAAACAGAAACATGTAATTAAGCCAAAATAGTAAAAGAAAGGAGAGGAATATACCTCGTTAAATTTGAAATTTGATTGTGTCACAATCTTGAATTCGGGAATATGATGAATCGCGGACGGAAGCTCGAATCGTCACTGTAAATCTCATCTGGACTCGCACTCGGACAGAATGTTTATTCAAACTCGACTTAAATCTGTTCTCACACTCAAAGACCAAAAATCACAAAAAAAAAATGAAGCAACAAAAATGTTCTCCTCGGATATAACCAGCTCGCCGACGAGACAGAACCTGACGGGTGAGAGATGAGGAAACGAAGAGGAGGCGATTTTCTAAAGTTTGTGCTGGTTTTCTTAGAATAGGGGTCGCTGAATCATTTGGGCGCGAGGTGAAGAAACAACAATTGGTGGTTCTCTTTTGTGTGAGAGATGAAGGGTCATTCGTCATTCCTGGGCATGTGGGTGACTAGTTCTGGGCGGAGGAAAGCAGGCGGCGCCGCTGGTCTAAGCGGCTATTGAGAGGTAGAGATGAGTGGCAGATGGTTTTTCTTGCAGTAGTCTTGAGAGGTGAAGAAGGTTGGGTGTAGGGTGAGAGTTATAAGGATGGGTAGTTTTTGTTTGTTCGCTAGCAGAGAGAATGGTACCCGAGTTCGGTCGCTGATGGTACGAGAGCTGGCCGACGATGGCTGAAAGGCTGGTGCTCGGCGGCTTTCTTGTGTAGGTTCAGATGGCTGCTCCTATGGTCTTAAGGTTGAAGAAGGTTTTTTTAGTTTGTTGTGGGTTGAAGGAGATGAAGCCATGGCTGAAGGGTTTTTATGTTCTAGGGTTTTTTATGGGTTTAAGGATATTGGGCCTTAAAATTGGGCCATCTCTTGGACCTCTTGAATTAAGACCAAATAAAACTAACCTCAAATTTCATACTCTATCTTCTAAAAGTGATATAAAATTTATAATGTAAAATATAAAACCAATTCTAATTAATTAAAATAAATATTATGTTGTGAAACTATTTTGGTATTTTTCAAGATTATGTAAAAATAAAAATTCTAGTAAAATAGTATGACTACAAACACTAATGAAACTATTTTTTTATTTTTTGTGATAAAATAATGTAAAAAAGTAAAAATTAGTTGAAACAACTATATTAGACCTAAATTAAGTATTTATATGCTAAACTATGTAAAATCTTAGAGAGGGTCAAAAATCACATGTCTACAGCTGCCCCTCTTTGACTGAAAATACAAAATATTTTCATACAAAGAACGACTAGACAAGTTTTTTGACCCGACCCTTATTTAGAGAGGCAAAAACTAAAAGAAAAGAAAATGTGACCGAGCCCTGGTATCTGAGCTGCCTACATATCCTTGGCTATAAAAGAATCAGGCCACGTGTAGTTCGGAGTGGGAAGAGCGATGAAGTATCGAGGTGGAGAGTCGAGTGAAGTGCCGTCGAGGTTCTGGTCCGCGGTTCCTGCCATTACATAAAAAATAGAAGGAAATATTATGGCAAAAGTAAAAGAAAAATATAAGATCCTATCTACTTCTTGTCTTGAATCTTCCTTGAATCTCTACTTGAGCCTTCAACATGAAACTGAAAAATGGGCCCTGTTCTTCAGGTGGGCTCCTAATGCTTCTTGAATTTGGAAATTAAAAGTTGATCCTGTTATTCAGGAGGGGCTCCTGACGCATCTTGAATTTGAGAATTGAAAGTAACTCTGAAATGAATTCCTTCGTTTTCCAGGTGGGCACCTGCCACTGATTTAAAACTGAAATGAATTCCCTCATTCTCCAGGTGGGCGCCTGCCAGTGACTTAAAACATGAAATGAATTCCCTCATTCTCCAGGTGGGTGCCTGCCAGTGACTTGAACTCGAAATAAATTCCCTCATTCTCTAGGTGGGTGCCTGCCAATGACTTCAACTCGAAATAAATTCCATCATTCTCCAGGTAGGCGCCTGCCAGTGACTTAAAACTTGAAGTGAATTCCCTCATTCTCCAGGTGGGCGCCTGCCAGTGACTTTAAACTTGAAGTGAATTCCCTCATTCTCCAGGTGGGTGCCTGCCAGTGACATAAAACTTAAAATGAATTCCCTCATTCTCTAGGTGGGCGCCTGCCACTAACTTGAAACTTTAGATGACTTCCCTTATTCTCCAGCTGGGCTCCTGTTGCTTACTTGAAAATCACAATAATTCTGAAATGGATTCCCCCGTTCTCCAGGTGGGCGTCTGTTGTTAAAACTTGAAACTTGATATGGATTCCCACATTCTCCAGGTGGGCGCCTGCGACTGACTTGAAACTTGATATGGGTTCCCTCGTTCTCCATGTGGGCATCTGCTACTGACTTAGAACTTAAAATAAATTCTGAAATGAATGCCCTCGTTATCCAGGTGGGTGCCTGATTGCTAGAAACTTGAATTGTATTCCCTCGTAACCAGGTGGGTGGTTGATTACCAAAAACTTGAATTGTATTCCATCGTTATCCTGGTGGGTGCCTGATTACCAAAAACTTGAATTATACTCCCTCGTTATCCAGGTGGGCGCTTGATTTCCAAAACATGAATTGTATTCCCTTGTTATCCAGGTGGGCGCCTGATTGCCAGAAACTTGAATTGTATTCCCTCGTTATCCAGGTGGGTGCCTGATTACCAAAACTTGAATTATATTCCCTTGTTGTTTAGGTGGGTGCCTGATTACCAAAACTTGAATTGTATTCCCTCGTTATTTAGGTGCGTGCCTGATTGCCAGAAACTTGAACTGTATTCCCTCGTTATCCAGGTGGGTGCCTGATCACCAAAAACTTGAATTGTATTCCCTCGTTATCCAGGTGGTCGCCTGATTACCAAAAACTTGAATTGTATTCCCTCGTTATCCAGGTGGGCGCCTGATTACAAAAACTTGAATTGTATTCCCTCGTTATCCAGGTGGGCGCCTGATTTCCAAAAACTTGAACTGTATTCCCTCGTTATCTAGGTGGGTACCTGATTTCCAAAACTTAAATTGTATTCCCTTGTTATCTAGGTGGGCGCCTTCCATTACAACAAAACAAACAAAACAAAAGAAATTTTCTGCCCCAGTTTGGAATCTAGGCACATCTGTGAGTGTTAATCGAATTATGTTACCTAAAGAGCTCTAAGAATTTAAAAGCTAAATCCCATTATCCAGGAGGGACCTGAAAACTTCAAATTAAATCTCATATTAAGAGTGACAACTTTAAAGATAAGTTATATTTGCTACAGGTAGAACTTACGTTAAATCTTGTTATCTATGAAGGTTTTGAAATCTAACTAGATCCCATTATCTAAGAGGGTCCTGAGAACTTTTAAAATTAAATCCCATTATCCAGGAGGGTCCTGAAAACTTAAAACTAAATCTCATTATCCAGGAGGGTCCTGAAAACTTGAGAACTAAATCCCATTATCCAGGAGGGTCCTGAAAACTTGAAACTAAATTCCATTATCCAGGAGGGTCCTGAAAACATGAAACCTAACTCCCATTATCCAGGAGGGTCCTGAAAGCTGAGAATGAAATTACCTGAGCCATGCACTCTTCTTCGAGGATTCTGAACAGAAATTCTTGCCACTGAGCCATGCCTTCTTCATGGAAGGTTCCTTGTGGATTAACAATTTTTCTTGCCCCTGTTTTAGACAAATAAAATATTGTTAGTTTGAAAACGTGGTGGTTAGTTTGTGGTATCATTGCTGAGTGTCTGTTTCTGCACTTGCCAAGATAACTTTGATTTCAACTTGGACGACCTTGATTGTTATCGACTACCCATGTTTTTTCAACCCTTATCACAGAAAACACCTCTGCTCCATTCGACCCCAATATCCTCTATCTGTTGCATTTTGCTCATGAATTGACATTTACCGAACCCTTGCATTTTATAAATCCCAAAACATGTTGATTGTTACCAACTCAATGCGCATACCACTTTTCCCTAACTCATGCCACTTTGATGGGCTAGCCAAATTCGTTTTGTGCAATTGGAAAGCTAGTAGCAAATTTTGAAGTCATTTCTCACTTGTTCTGACCAAACAGACTCAAGAAGGGACTCAAACAAAACAAGAGGAACAAAATAAGGGACAAGGGAAAGAGATGATACCTAACAAGAAAATTACGAAGTAGAAACTTATCAGATGTGGATACCAACTCTAATGACCATGACATGCACCTTTGGATTAAGTGGCCTAATCTCTCAAGTAAGTCTAATATTCAACTCTTGCTGTACCTCTTCGCTGTGAAACTAGTCTTCAACGCTTCAATTTTCCCATTTGATCCACAATCCTCAGTCGACTTGTAGTGCCCTGAAGGTTTTCACCATCAAGCCTCTCTCATTTTGCTCTTTTCTCAACTCACCATCGCCTTACGGTGCCCCTGAGGGTTTTCACCGATAAGACTCTCTCATTTTATCATTTTCTCTCATTGTGCTGAGAACACAGGTATTACCCATGATGCAGGAAGATCATACTTTCAGCCCACACATGATTTGGCATCCTCAAAGATTGTCGGAAGGTCTTTCTTTGGACCGTAATGTAGGCTTTTGGACAGAGTTAGAAAGAAAGGGTGGCATGAAGGCTCAAAATAATTTAAGATAAAACGGTTCAAAATTACAACTTTTGGAATCATGTCTTTTGGCAAAATTAAAACCTCTGCCCCAGTTTCTTGGAGTTTGGGGATTTCTTTTTTACTTTTTGCTTTGATGGGATTTCTAAGAAAAAAATGCCCCACTCTTGACTTTGGGGATTATGAAATATTTTATTTGGTGTGACCAAACCGTAAGTCTGCCTACGTATCTTGTGGTGACAAGAATTAGGTCAAACGTAGTTCAAAAGACAACTTAAACTTCAGGTTATCTCAGAATGCGTGAATCTTTACTTGTTTCCTCAAACGCATCCTTTTATCATATTCAAAACGGTGCCATTGCTTCATGATTAGACTAACTTTCAAGATCAGGCTAAGGATTATGCGTGCATTCCATGTCACTATAGTCGGCATGAAAAGAAATATAAAAGAAAAAAATGACCTAAACAAAAACTGACTAGAACTAACAGAAAATAGGAGATTGCATTAAATAGATGATGAAAAGGGTTTGAACAAGACAAGAAAAATAGACATGGGTTACAACCCTGGAACAATCCTAAATAACACTAGACAAGTTACTACAACTAAACAAACTAGACAAAATGAGAAGAAAAAGAGTTTGAGCCACAAGACAATGTCCGGAGTACAACCCCGAAATAACCTGGACAAACAGAAATGACAACAAAAGAAGCCACCAAAACTCCTCCCTGGGTAGCTAAGAAAGGATTGTCTTTCCAATTACCAAGCTCGACATCTTAGCCACTGGGTTGCATATCAAAATTACTAGGACCTTCACTAATTTCAATATCATTCACTTCAGTCAGCAAGTTCCCTAGAGGATTCTCATACTCCTTGTCACCATGCATCTCTCCCATAAAGTGTGCATTATCATGTGCAGGTAAATGATTTTACGTGATGTTCTGGGTGTCACTGTCTTGGACCACAATTATCCCTTCTTGAATCATTCTTTCTATCTCCCTTTTCAAAGCATGACAATCTTCAATGTTATGCCCTTGGACATTAGAGTGGTACATGAACCGTATAGTAGGATCAAAACCTTTTGCATATGGGTCCGGAATATAGCTGATGAGTGGCTCAATCAGGCTAGACTGTTTTAACTTTTCAAACAAGCTTGTGTAGGATTCTCCGATTGGAGTGAAAGACTTTTCTCTTTGCTGCTGCCTCCTCATTTTGAACTCCGGCCTTGGTTGGAACCTCTTTCGAATAGGGTGTAATATGCTTGTAGAGGTGGGTAAGACATTTGTGGAGGCGGTGCAAGCCGTTGCGAGTTTTGTGAGTGTGGAGCATATGGCGGTGCATTGCGGATAGAGTACTGGAGAGGTGAGGTATGACTTTGGGGATTTTGTGGAGGAAAGTATCATTGGTGAGGATTATCTGGAGTACGAGGATATTTATGGGGTCGATATTGAGGCTGAAAGCGCTTAGTAGGAATGCCCACTGGATCATGTCTTTGGCGGGGCTTAGCAATATCTTTTCTATCAATTGGAGAACTGACCCGTGCAACTTGTTCGTTCCATCTGAACCAAAACTCCCTAAAACATTCCTTGGGTCTCTTTACTTGGGCATCAGGGACTTTGAACATAATCTCGCTAGAGGATCGAGGAAGAGTAGCTGGTGGAGGAGCTACAAAAATATGAGCAGATGTCGGAGCAGGGTATGAGGTTGTTTTGGCTGGTGGAGCATGGAAAATTTGGGAGGAAGTACCAGAGTAATTGTGGTAAGGGGTAAAGCCCGGGGCATGTTAAGGGAAAAGGTCAACGGTAGTAGGAAACTCTGCTTGTGATAGTGGTGGGATACTTGCAGGGTTTTCAGTGTAGTTAGTGGGGAATGAAGGTGGAGGATGCCCCCTGATCCAAGACTGATACATTTCTGCCATCTGTTGTTTCAACCTTTGGACCTTCTCTTTCAATTCAGACTCCGACTCCATAACCTCCCTCGACGGGTCAACAACTCCTGTGTTCAAGTCTTTACTAGCCATGGGTACTTTGCTCTTTGACCTTGTGTTGTATGGACGAATCGCCAAAGTGACACAAACTAACCACCCTCTATTATGATAACAATTAAAGTAACAAAGGGGAGAAAAAGAAAGCCAGCATGTTAACGTTAGGGTATTTATCAGATAGAAATATTACATTGCGTGCAATACCCCTAGTCACAGTTAACGGTTTTAAAATGGCTTCGAGGGTACGAAGGTCATATGGCATCATCCCAATTTCACTCTTCTTGCCCCATTTCCCTCTTCATTTTCCTTTCTAACACCTCTTGGCTAACTCATTTTCCTTCCCCTCTATTCTTTTTAATTGCCACTCTTTTCTTTCCTCTCATTTCTCACGTCCCGCAACTTCATTCTCTCCTTTTCTTCTTTTTTTTTTCCTTTTCTTTTTTTAATGATGATCGAACCCTATGTAGGTTGCCTGCATATTATGTCCCTCATGAATTAGATCAAGCGTAGTTCTGAAAAAATAATGGACAAAATAAACTAAGAAACAAATTTTTTTTTGGATTTTTCATTTATAAAGTTTTTTGGTTTTTCAAATACAGAACAAGAAGTACTATAACAAAAAACTCGACAATCTTAGCTAGACTGACAGACTCAATACTACTGTACAAGACTAAAAATTAAAAGACAACATAAGATAGACTAAAAAATAAAAAGTTTCCTCAAGCAGCTCGTGCATGCAATGGTCTTGACTAGAATGGTCCTGGGGTATTTGTCATGCTCAAACTCTAGCAAATTGATACATACCTAAATGAGAAAAATAAGATTAAATAGATTTAGTGACTCAAGGCACATGTGACGCCACGGCACCTTCTATTGGACACATGCAAGGCATGATTAAGGCTATTTTTGCAAAATAACCTACGTGGCCAAGGTTGGTATTAGTGTAAACTCAACAAAGGGGACCTCAAAGACATGGAAATACCTCACTAAGGCTTATATGGATTAAACTCCCAGTAATCATGGCCCAAAATCAATTTGCAGAATGACCCATTTTGAAAAAAACGGCCGATATGGCCAGAAGTGGCCAAAGATGCAAACTCAAAAAGGACGAACCTTAAAGTAATATGACACCTAGTTGTGGACTCAAGATCCTAAGACATGAGTTATTGAACCACTTTTGCGAAAATGACGCCATTTTGCAAGAATGGCCGATGTGGCCGAAGGTGGCTACACATGCAAGATATGGCTAAGACCCCGCAAAACCAAGAAGCTAAGACACTAGGAAGACCGGACCCTATGTGGGTTGCCTACGTATCTCGTCCCGAAAGATGAGAATCAGGTATGCGTAGTTCGGGAAGATCGGACATGGAAGAAAGCTTTAAAATGAAATGCAACTAGTTTGGAATTTTTTTTTGTTTTTTTGAAAAATGATGGAAAATGTAAAATCTTTTTGGATTTTCTTTTTCTCTTTTTTTTTTGATTTTTGGAAAAATAAGAAAGAAAAATGTGAGTGGGCCCTACTTGCTTCATTTTATATTTCACCCTCAAATATTCTTGGTCTGCCAAATGACCCTTTTACCCTTAAAGAGATGGAGCATGTAGCACATAGGGATGATTAAATGTCTTTTTGGGCCATAAGCCCATTTTGACATAGTTTGGATAGGCCTCCTACAACGGGACACGGTGCCTGGGACCGAACCCTGCTAGGTTTAAATGATATGATGCACATAAGTATGACCTAAAGGCTGACCTACGGTTTGGGTTCACTAGACAAGGCAATTCGGGGTGGCACGTGGTCGATGGCGGCTGCTCTAGCTGTCCGCCCACTCCACGCTCCCACGCCACTCCCCTAAAGACACGGGTGACTAACAAAAGGGCCGTGTACGCTCAAACGTACTCCGGAAGACTTGTTGCAGAAAGAAGACTCGAGGTTATGCAAATGATGACAATTTATAAAGCAGTAACACATATGGGAAAAACTGTAAACAAATAAGCAACTAGCAAATAAAACGACATAAACAAAAATGAAAATCAAATAAAACAAACAAAACACATAAAAACCTCAACCAAAAATCCTAAAAAGCCAACAAGATCAAGTACTAGCTCGAACCTGCAACTCCCCAGCAGAGTCACCAGAGATATCACACCCCTTATTTACAAACCTCACTAACCCTCTTAAATTAATAAAAAGATTTGTGAAGCTCAAAAGGGTTTTCAATTAGAAAGTGACAAAAATTTATGTTCAAAAGGATTAACTCAGAGTCGCCACCTGACATTTGTTTCGGCATGCTAGGTCACCGTTTTTAAAATGATTTTCCTTTAAAAACGCTTTAGACTCAAAAACTAAGTCCGCACCAGAGATTCGGGTAAGGGGTTCATTTGACTCAGGGAGAAGGTGTTAGGCACTCCCCAAGTCCCGTAACTAGTACGGTTGCATACTTTATCTAGTCGGATTTTAAAATATTCAATTGAGGTAGAAAACACAGAAAAAGGAAAATAATTACACAAGAGGCTCGAGGTCTTCCCTACCTAAATAAAAAAAAAAGAAAAATGAAAATAAAATAAAAATACTAAAAGTTTCTACTTTTGGCCTCTATTTACAAATACTTCGGGGCATACCCCGGATAAAAATATACACAAATCCTTCGGGGCATCCCCGGATAATAACCTAAAAGAAACGACCTCTCGCCTCGATACTAAAAAAATCCTAAGGCTTGCCTACCCAAGTGTGGTCGGCCTAAGCATGTTACTAGCGATTTCAAGCAAACAAGATAAAACTATTAACGTGCTGAATTTAATTTCTCATTCTATATGTCCAAAACCCCATATTCAATGCAGAACTCCAATCAATCTACTTATATATATGTATAATTAATCCTTTTGTCATCTGAATGGTAACTGAATCGTGGAACATTAAATAAAGCAATATGACAAGGACAAAACCAAAAGGCTCATTTCATCCATTAAAACACCTGAATATAAGTTACATGAAAGAAGCACAAAACAATAAACAACAGAACAAATAAACACACGCAAATACTACTAAGGCATCACAAACTTAAAAAAATGAAACGTTAACTCAAAAGTTTGAGAAAACAGAAACATATAATTAAGCCAAAATAGTAAAAGAAAGGAGAGGAATATACCTTGTTAAATCTGAAATTTGATTGTGTCACAATCTTGAATTCGGGAATATGACGAATCGCGGACGGAAGCTCGAAATGAAGCAAAACCTGACGGAAGCTCGAATTCGGGGATATACCTTGTTAAAAATGAAGCAACAAAAATGTTCTCCTCGGATATAACCAGCTCGCCGACGAGACAAAACCTGACGGGTGAGAGATGAGGAAATGAAGAGGAGGCGATTTTCTAAAGTTTGTGCTGATTTTCTTAGAATAGGGGTCGTTGAATCGTTTGGGCGCGAGGTGAAGAAACAACAACTGGTGGTTCTCTTTTGTGTGAGAGATGAGGGGTCGTTCGTCATTCCTAGGCATGTGGGTGACTGGTTCTGGGCGGAGGAAAGCAGGCGGCGCCACTGGTCTAAGCGGCTATTGAGAGGTAGAGATGGGTGGCAGATGGTTTTTCTTGCAGCAGTCTTGAGAGGTGAAGAAGGTTGGGTGTAGGGTGAGAATTATAAGGATGGGTAGTTTTTGTGTGTTCGCTGGCAGAGAGAATGGTACCCAAGTTCTGTCGCTGATGGTACGAGGGCTAGCTGACGATGGCTTAAAGGCTGGTGCTCGACGACTTTCTTGTGTAGGTTCAGATGGCTGCTCCTATGGTCTTAAGGTTGAAGAAGGTTTTTTTAGTCTGTTGTGGGTTGAAGGAGATGAAGCCACGGCTGAAGGGTTTTTAGGTTCTAGGGTTTTTCATGGGTTTAAGGATATTGGGCCTTAAAATTGGGCCATCTCTTGGACCTCTTGAATTAAGACCAAATAAAACTAACCTCAAATTTCATACACTATCTTCTAAAAGTGATATAAAATTTATAATGTAAAATATAAAACCAATTCTAATTAATTAAAATAAATATTATGTTGTGAAACTATTTTGGTATTTTTCAAGATTATGTAAAAATAAAAATTCTAGTAAAATAGTATGACTACAAACATTAATGAAATTATTTTTTTATTTTTTTGATAAAATAATATAAAAGAGTCAAAATTAGTTGAAATAACTATATTAGACCTAAACTAAGTATTTAAATGCTAAACTATGTAAAATCTTGGAGAGGGTCAAAAATCACATGTCTACACCATTATTCAATAAAAGTTGTTTATATACTATTTATTAATCAATAATCTCATGATGTAAGTTTAAATGAGTTGTGCGGAATAAATACACAAGCCCGACATCGGGCTGTCACTAGTCATGAGCATCTACTACACTGTCTAACAACATCAAGACCAATATGGTCGGAAAAATTACAAGAATACATTAAGGAAGAATAAGGAGGGAGAAAAGCAGGGCTGCGATCGCCAGGCAGCTGTCTTGCTAACTCCGATGAACCTGCCACCGAGCTAGAAAATACCTGAATCTGCACAGAAAGTACAGAGAGTAATGTGAGTACGCCAACTCAGTAAGTAATAAAAGTAAATGAAGACTGGATAGTAAGAAATCACGTACACCACGTCATAGCACCACAGCGGGTACCGCATGTTTCCAAAACAGATACAAATCAAATCATTTCGTTAAATTTACAACTTCAGTAAACATCCTTTAGAAAATTTCTTTCCAAACTTTTCAATAGAGGTTTAATAAAATATATATATAAGTGACGAAAGTCATAGTCACCCCTCGGCCAAAACATAATTCGTATACAGTCCCTCGGGCAAATATAAATTCATAACCATCTCGTAGCTTAAAAATCTCAGTGGAAGTAACAAAGCCAAATCAGTGACTAAATTCCGAACACCTTGTAAAACTTGAGTTGAAAGGTAAGTTGTTTAAAAATATTTGTTTAACATTTTTAATAGAGGCTCGGTCTAAAGGTGAGTGAAAGCAGTAATTAATCAACATATTCAATAGAAACTCTCTTTAAGGAGGAGTGAAACCAGTAAGTTCATAAACAGGCCCCCTCGGGCAAAACATCATTCGTATATATATATACCCTCGGCAAACTTCTCAGTCACTAATGACTCAGCTCGTATCAGTCAGCGCTCACACTCAGCACTCACGCTCAATAGGTACCATATAAGAACCGTTGCAACGTGTAGCCCGATCCATATATCGCTGCAGTGTGTAGCCCGATCCATATATATAGTCGACTATGCTCACTGGGGGTGTGCAGACTCCAGAGGGGCTCCTACAGCCCAACCGCTATATCGCTACAGCGTTCAGCCCGACCTAACATATCGCTGCGGCGTGCAACCCGATCCATATATCGCTGCGGTATGCAGCCCGATCCATATATATATATATATTACTGAGGCGTGCAACCCGATCCATAAATATATAATCCTCACAACCAGGCTCTCGGCCTCTCTCAGTCATTAACCTAACAATCAGACCCTCGGTCTATCTCAGCCATCAACCTCACAAGTCACTCGGACTATTGGTAAAACAGGGCGTTCATCTCAAATATCATTTATAGTGTAAAAATTGAGTAAATAAGGTTGTGTTAGCAAATTACTAAAATACAACATGATTGAGTTCAATTATTTAGTCAAAACAGTGAGAAAAAATAGTAAAAGTCCCATAAGGGTCCAAAATAGTTGGCACGAGACCCAAACATGGCATTCCGCTCAAAACATAGCAATACTTTCCAAAACACGATGATATCAAACAATTTTCAATCAAATACGCGACTTAACAGTCGTACGGGACAGACCAAGTCATAATCCCCAACGGTGCACGACTCCACGCTCGTCATCTAGCGTGTGCGTCACCTCAAAGTAGCACAACGATATGAAATCCGGGGTTTCGTACCCTCAAAACATCATTTAAAATCATTACTTACCTCAATTCGGTCCAAACTCTAGCCCGCAATGCCTTTGCCCCTCAAATTGGCCTCCAATTGCTCCAGATCTAACCAAAATCAGATTCATACCATCAAAATATGCCAAGGGAACAAATCCCACTCGAAAATAACCAATTTATATCGAAAATCCCGAAATTGGCCAAACCCGACCCTTGAGCCCACATCTTGGAATCCGATAAAAATTACATCAATAGAATTCTTATACTCTCACGAGTCTATACAGGCAAAAAATCATCAAAATCCTACATCAAATGTCCATTCAAATCTCCAAAAGAATTCTCAAAATTTTCTTCAATTTTTCCCCAATTTCCACTCTAATTTCTCAAATTAAATGATGAAATTCAAGACTAAATCATGGATTTAAACCAAATATGAGTGAAGAATACTTACCCCAATAGCTCCACTGAAAATCTCCTCAAAGTTCACATTCTCCCAAGCTCTCTAATGAAATTTCGAAATTATGGACCAAACCCTCGATTTTAAAAATATAAACTGACTGCCCAGGTATTCTTCATCGCGAACGCGGCATCACCCTCGCGTTCGCGAAGCTCAAAGCTTCACTGACCAAATTCTCTCCTTCGCGAATGTGAGGGTCACACACGAATGCAATGACCACATAGCCCGACCCTACGCGAACGCGGAACACCAGTCGCGAATGTGTAGCCTTAACTCACACACCTTCGCGAACGCGGGACCTACATCACGAATGCGAACAATAACTTGACTGCCCCTCTCATTAACCCTTCGCGAACGTGAAGAAGGATTTCTCTTCAACAAAATACCAGAAAATCTGCCAAGTCCAAAGTCCAAAAATTGATCCGTTAAACACCCGAAACTCACCCGAGACCCTTGAGACCTCAACTAAACATTCCAAAATATCCCATAACCTCATTCAAACTTGTTCCAACCTTTGGAATGCTCAAAATAATATCGAAACACCAAAATCACATCAGATTCAAGCCTAAGAATTACAAAAACTTTCAAATTTCTCTTTCGATCAAAAAATCTATCAAACCTCGTCCAAATGACTGAAGTTTTGCACACACGTCACAAATGACACAATGGAACTACTCCAACTTCCGGAATTCCATTTTGACCCCTATGTCAAAATCTCACCTATCAACCGGAAAACGCCAAAATCCCAATTTCGCCAATTCAGGCCTAAACCTTCCACGGACCTCCAAAATATATTCTGATCATGCTCCTAAGTCCCAAATCATCTAACGGAGCTAACCAAATCATAAAAATTTCAGTCCGAGGTCATATACTATCAACTCAAAACTTGGTCAAACCTTTCAAATGTTAAGCTTCAAACTGAGAACTATTCTTCCAAATTCATTCCGATTATCCTGAATACCAAAACCGGCGATTTACATAAGTCATAATGCATCACAAGGGGCTAGTTATGCCCGAGAACTGGCGAGCAAAGTGCAAAAGTTCAAAACGAATGGTCGGGTCGTTACAGTACAATCTCTATGATTCTTCTTATCCTACTTTTCTAATATAAATTCAATGGCTTTTGAGCTTGATCTTGAAATTAAATTTGATTTATCCATCGCGAACACTTTGATTGTTGCCACGAATCATATCACGAATAAGTAGCCTTGATCTTGAAGCCTTGTATATAATTTGACTTCGTTCTTGAGCTTAAACTTGATTTCTTGAACTTGAAGCTTGAAACTTGTAGAGAAATTTGCGGTGTTTGATCCACGAGCTTTCTCTTGCTTCTTGTTATAACTTCTGGTGTCTTTTCTGAGTTATGAAGACCTCTATTTATAGTTGTGGAAGGGAAGAGTTATGATAAGAACAAACTTTTTCCGACCACTCAAATTGAAGTGTGACATGACCACATTTGATTGGCTAGAACATGTCACTTTCACACGTGGCGCGGTTTCATCGGCCTTCTAATGTGACTTGACATGCCTTGTCATTTTAACACGTGGCACGATCCTATTGGCTCTTCCGTTTGACTTGGCGTGCCACATCATTTGACACTTGGCACCAAACTGGGTCTCTCGGAAGATGACTTCTTGGGCCTAATGAAGTGGGCTCATTATTTATAGCCCAATTAAATGGGCTAGCCCAGTAGATTTGGACTTATTTATTTAACACATATGTGTCTGACTAATATAATTAATCTAACTATATTAGCCCATAATATTTATTTGGACTAATATACCTTGAATTTAAAGTACAGTCCAAATAATTTTATGAATTTAAATCCAATAAAATTTAAATGCCTATAAATGCCCCTACTTCAAAACTTGTTAAACTATCAAACTTGTCAATGTTGAAAGACGAGGCTTGAAGTATCCATACTTACACGCTTGTGCAAATTGCAAGTTGCTTATCATATAGATGAAAGCTATCAATTCTCAAGCTTTCCATAATTTTCAAACTTATTTTATTTAAGTATTATGCAATTGCAAAGTTGGATAAACTTTCCAACTTGGTTAGTGCAGGATCCCACATGTCCATGTAAAATACAAAATCAATTGTGAATGTTACAATGAAAATAAAGACAATGCACTAAAGACGATGCACTTCATCTTCTTCAATGTCCTAATTCTCATGTGAAATATCAATAAAGTGATGCAAGCATACACCATCATTGTCTCCAATAAGGAAACACATAAACAATTTGCTGCACTTAACATATAGAGAAGAAACGCTTGGATATTCTTTCCAGTGATCACATTGAATTGAATCCTAATTGCTATTAACATCTTCATCCGAGATGTATTTTGAGACGTGTCTGTCATTCTTAGACTAGCATCGTCAAATTCCAAACCCAATATACACAGCTGGCATTTTCCTAGTTTGAGTAGGAATCAAATTATAGCATCCCAATTTGTGATGTAAACTAGTTGTTAGCCGCCTTTCTGTTGATCCCACACCGGAACTAAATTTTCAGCGTAGTTTTAAATCCTCTATATAAGGCTACATGCTCTTCCTTCATTGTACACCCATTTACAGTGTTTGTAAGTCATAAGAAGTACAATGGCAAGGTAACTTATTTTTTCCTTCCCTTTTGCGTTTTCTTTGCCTGCTTTTTTTTTTGTTCCCTTTTTCTGGTAGGTCAAGAAGAGAAAAGTCATTGAGTGCTAAGTTGACGGGCAATTCTATGACTTTTCATATAAGGATAAATTTATCACGGTATACAGATGATTAGATCTGCAACAACATATAGAAGGTCAAATTTCTTGCAATATATAGACGGACAAATCAACATCAACATATAGACGGATAAATCTGTACCAACATATAGACAGACAAATCCTCATCACCATATAGACAGATAAATCCACATCAACATATAGACGATAAATCCACATCAACATATAGATGGACAAATCCTCATCAATATATAGACGGGTAGATCTATATCAACATATAGATGGACAAATCCCCATCACCATATAGACGGACAAATCCACATCAGCATATAGACGAACAAATTCTCATCACCATATAGACGAATAAATCCGTACCAACATATAGACGGACAAATCCATAACAACAGATAGAAGATTAAACCCCACGACGACATATAGGAGAAAGAGGAAAAATACAAATCGCATATAGAAACTTGCCTAAAGCACAAAGGACTAGAATCTTCTCCTTTTATCAATTGTCGTTGGCTTAATATTTACTAATCTCCCTTTTATTCTTATGCAATTTTGAAAAGATGGTTCACTTCAGAGACTACACATCTCCATCCTCCAAGCGCAAGTATCTCATAATCGATGCCAAGAATGGAGCAGCTATAACCAAGCTGTTGACTTATCCTCCACTAGTTGGTCGATATGCAAATCCGTGGCCACTTCTGCAGAATTCCCTCCATATGGTAGATTGGACTTCAGAGCACAACCAAAAGACAACCAAAATATGGTCCCTTCAGACTCCTTACCAGCAAAAACTCAATATTGCGAGTACCCTTCCTTGCCTATGACGACGTATAATTTAAAGGGAGATGCGTTAGGGAGATACTTTAAGAATTGAAGGTGAATATCATCATATCCTGGGATATTGAGAATGGGTTGAGGACATACTTGGTAGAAGTCAACGGGCTTTGGAGACAGCAAGAATTTATGATGTCGTCTATGCTTCTTTATTTACATATGATCGAAATTCCAACATCTTGCGAGCGTTTCTTGAAGCTTGGTGTCCCACAACAAATACCCTACTTACATCAGCCGTAGAACTATCAATATCTCTTTGGCATTTACATACCATTGGCGGTTTACCTATTAGAGGTTCTCCCTACGAAGAAGTTGTGCCCGAAGCTATCGAACTCACAGGTGTTAATGATAAGAATGAAAGATTTACTCCTCGAGCTTGTCGATATCTATTAACCGCCTTTAACCATCTTCAATAAGGGGAGAGTCATGATCCAAAGGTCTTATTTAGCAAGTGGATTGAATTTTGATGCAAGAGAGACTTGAGATATAAACCTGCTCCAGCAAGGAGAGAGAAAAATCTACCAGTTTGAAGTCAATGCACAATCCCACTGGAGCTATACTAGAAGAGTTGCATGGTCTAGCGTGGATGGGATGATGTTTGCTAACTTTGAGGTTCGACAGGAAAAGAGAGAAGGCACGTATTTGGCGACATTCTTATCTTATTGGTTGTGTGCATTTGTATTTCCCTCTCAAGATGGTGATTTCATTCAACCCGAGACCTTTAAAATAGCAAGCATGATGGCATGTGGATAAAAATTCATCCTTGCAATCCCTATTCTAGCGAGCATCTACTATGGTTTGAACAAGATCTCCAAGTTCTCACAGCTCGAGAATAACAAAATCTATTTTTCCATTCATTATGTATACGGTTGGTTTGCTCACTACTTCGGTACACACTATGGGCTTCCAAAAAAACCATATGTTCCATTGATGGTGGCATGTTCTAGGGAAGGCACTGCAAGGTATTTGGATGATACAAATGCAAGAAAACGCATTCATCAAGCGGATAATGCATCTTGGACTTCTACTATGCCGGAGGGGTCCGAACCTTACTATTTTGAGGATAATGATAAAGCATCGGAAACGGAAGTCAATTATTTTATGAGTATCCGTTTTAATTATCTTCCTTTGAGGTGTAGGAACTCTTCATTCTTGAACTATATAGTCCACATAGATTCAGTCATCAATTTGGATTTTATCAGCCCAGTCCTGGTATTTTGGAAAATGATCTTCATAGCGCTTCATTAGAAGAAAGACTCAGATTTTGGCAAATTTGTTTGTCACAATATTCCACCAACGCGAGGGCAACCTTTCCCCCAGCTATATCTACAGCGAAAAAGCTATATTCGTCAGAATACATATCCTGGTGGACAAGAGTACATGGAAACTTTCTTGAAGATCATTTAGAATCTTTGATGACTTTTGTTGGGACAATCACTATTGCGCCTTTAGAGATCACGCCTCAAGAGCATAACAAGGAGGACAAACCTCCTACTTTGAAATCCAAAGTGGTTGTACCACGAGACGTCAAGGGACCTCCATATAAAGAAGTTTGTAAAAAGAAGGGACCTTTTCAGGCTCACCAAGTCCTTGAGGGTTCCTCTCCATTAGGCACCGTTGTCCCTACCTCCAACAAACGTCCACCCCAAAATAAGAGTGATAGTAGTCATGGAGATCAAAACTTCAAACAGGTGAAGCCATATTCAAACAAACATGGAGATGCTAATATGGGTGTAGTCGAGATTACTGACAGCATCGGCGTGCTTCAAGGACTTTAATGGCTATCAAAGAGGTAACGATTAAAACTTTCATATTATTTTTATAATATCCAGGTAATTTTACTAACCATATATTCTTTTCTATTCAGCCAAATGGTGTTCATATTTCAATGGTGTCATACCAGAGCAAGCCACAAGGTAGTAGCGAATCCGTGGCGGAGCCAGATTCGAGGAAGTCACTTCCAATACCTAAGTCAGACCTAGAGGCGACTTCCATTCCTAGTCTTGGAGCAAAATTGGGGCCTAATTTTCCCTAACAATCAACACCAAAAATGTCTATCTTTGATGGAAGAAAGGTTGTCTTGACTCTTCGCAAGGATTTCATTTTGAATGCATGGGCTAAATTTCAGACCAAACTCGAGAATGCTACTACAGACAATGCTTCTTCTCTTCAATCGCGATCAAAGTGATTCTCGAGGAGATGGACGGAAAAGGTGTGGATATTTTCCCTCTAAAAGACCTATTGATGTCTTTATTCGAGCTTGCCACTTCATATGACCTGGCACGATCAGCTCTTTTTGACAAGGTCTTGGATGTTGAAAAATGTGAGTCATTTTTAAACGCCAAGGCACATCTTGATCTTGTCTTAATTGAGAAAGGGGAGAAGGTCGAAAAATTGTCTTCCACCAGTCAATCTCTCAAAGAGGCCAAGGAGAAGGTGAAACAGTTAAGAGCTCTTCGAGTTATTTCCAAGAAAGAGGTTGAAGAGATTGAATCTATAGTCTCATCTGCTGAAGAGGAGTACCGTAGATGTTCTGATGTTTCCTTGGCGACTGTTGATGACTTGACCAATGTGAAGATGAAGAAACAACACTTAGAGGCTATCCTTAAGGACTTAGTCAATTACAAGTTGTGTTTAGATTAGCCTATATAGAGTATTTTATTTGCCTCTTTTTTTTCCCTTGCATTTAGTTAACTAGTGACTATCCTTGAAACTGAAAACTCCACATGTTTTACTTTACATTGCAAATTTTTATTGATGTTTCCCCCTCTTTTTTTCATCAGTACCAACAGTTGCTTGCTTAGAATGATGCGTTGACGTTTACGTAACAAAACTTGGCTTTCTTTGAAACAATATTTTGAAACTAACTTTATATTGCACCATACTGTAAATTTCAGATTTGTGCAGTCTCACTAAAAAATTCATATCTTAGTGTAGAGATGTCAAAATTACAAACCATTTAATTTATTTAAACTAGGCTTCCAAATCTAGAACATATCCAAAATTCTCAATCAAACAACTTCAGAATCGTCCCATATAATATTTTGAAATCAATTTTATATTGCACCGTTGATACCCAATTTTTCCCTGTATATTTTTCATATATACAAAATACTTTCAAAATAACATATGTACGCATATATAAGCATGCCCAAGTGTTTTAGTATTATTTTCTAATTTTTTAAGATTTTTAAAATCAATTTATTGCTCATTTCAGCAGTATAAAAAACCAATAATTATTTCCAAAATTATCATTTTGGTGGATAAATTATTTTATTTCCCATATTTATACCAATATATATTTAAGGTAATTTTTATATATTTTTACAAATTTATTTGGTATTTTTATAGCTAAATTGCATATAATTGCAATTCTAGCCTACTTTAATATTTAATAGCATTTTTATAATTATAAAATTGTTTCCAATATTTTTAAACCAATATTTATATATTATTAACTGATCCAATACTCTTAATTTACTTTCAAAATTATTTTACTATTTTTTATAAAATAAAAAGGGAAAAACAGGCTATTTAAAATCTGGCCCATTTTTATTTCGATCATAGCCAAATTGACCCCCCTAATTGAACCAATTTTGAAACCCAATTGGACCGGCCCAATTCTAATCTGACCCGACCCCGACCCAACCGATTAACCCGCCTGGCCCTTTCTTTCAATCCATGCCGTTGATCATTTAGATCAACGACCACGATTGCCCTTACCTTTTTTAATTCACTAACCCTACCCTAATCCCCTCATTTACATCTCTCAGCCGCCTTTGAATACTCTCCCTCTCTCAAACTCTCTCGAAGGTTCCCGAAACCCTAGCCTCTCTTACCCCCTTTAACCGCAATCTCACCGGAACCTATGGCTTCTCAGGCCAAGGATGGCCTGTACTCACCATCCTCCACCATTAAACCCTGGGTGTTCGAAGTTTCGAGGTCCAACCTCGTTGGTGTCCTTTTATATCTCTACAGATCCAAGGTTCTATGGCCTCTCCTTCCTGGCTCCGGCATATTCAAGCATCAGAAGCCTATTTCTGACCTCTCCGACTCAAGATCGGACCTTCTTCCAAACCTTTCTTATTTCTAGGGTTTCTCTAAAACCCTAAGCTATTCGAGGTTTTTCTCTAGTTATTTTCTTATATCTATGCTATGTCTGTGCTCTACTTGAGTTCTTAAACGTTTTTCCTAATTTTCTTTCAAAAATTACTTCTCTTCGATTTAGGGTCTCTGAAAAGGTTTTGAAATGTTTTCTGACTCCTCTTCTTATTCTCTTTGTGTGAATCTGTCTATGCTATGTTTTTATGTTCTCTTTTCTACCTCGCATGTCCTTCTCCTGTGTTCTTATGTTTGCCTTATTTTGCATGTCCTTGTATTGTGCTCCATTCTTTCTTCTTCTGGTTTCTATATCATGCTTTCTCATGTTTATCTTATGTGTTCGTTTACCCCTATGTTCCTACTGTATTTTCTAGTAAGTTTTTAGGTCTTTAGTTACCTTCTTCTGGATTTTGTTTGAGTTCTTTGTTAAACATGTTTCCTCTACTGTTCTCTTAAGTTCTATACTATCTCGTTTCTCTTCTGAAACTTGTTTAAGTTCCAAGCTTTTTTAAAACGTGTTCTTTATGCTTCAAATCAGTTCTTCATTCTATTTGCCTTGAACCTGCTATTTTATTTGTTTGTTTTCACATGAATCCCTGAAAGAGACCTCTAAGCCTGTTTTAGTTATTTGTCTTCTCTTATCTGTATCTGACTCGAGTTGAAAACCCTGGGATTTGGGGGTTTTTTTGGCGAGTTTGATCTTGTGTTTTGGACTAGGGTTCTATTTGGGACCCTGGACACTTTCAAACTCATTCTGAGTCTATGTACTGGATTTGAGCCTCTCTGTTATGACCCAAAACTCTTTTATACTAGGCTTTTTCGCATGATAGTTCTTTCTTGTTGGATATGTCTGTATGCTTTATATATGAGGAATTTGCCTTCAAAAGGTTTTGTCAACTTGTGATTGATTCAGAATTCCTCTTAATAAGGTTTGATTGATTGTTACTGATTTTCCTTAAATAAAACCCTTTCCTCATTTTTCCTGACTTGGTTGATTCGAACAAAGCTTGCAATTTTGATTTCACTGGCTGTTGAGTGATCTCCTTTCCTTATTTGCACAAACCATGTAACACTGGACTTTTGCCTTAAATAACTTCTCTGTGTTTACCCTTCTTGGGATACTTTGGAAAAGATTTTGATCAAACTCTTTCCTTAATTATCTTGCCCATTTGAAATCAGAATCCCTTAATTGAAGGGAGACCTTCTGTGATTGATTTAGAAACTATTTTCTTACCTTTTCTTACTTGCTTTCTGTACTATAAAGGGCACGACCCTTCTGTACTCTTACACACTTCCAATTCAATACTCTTTAAGACCTTGAGTTCAATACTCTGATAACACTTATTGAACACTTTCAATTTCAATACTCCTACATTCTCAATTCAACACTCTACTCTCTTCTGAAATCTTCTAGCTGTGTGTTTGCAGTTTGGCTTTACTACTGCTCTTCTCTTCTTATTTCCCTGAAACTGGTATGTTCTAATTTAACTTTCAACTTCATCCCTACGTGTTTGCTTTACAGTTTTAACGATCTTGTCTACTTTGTTGTTTATGTTATGTATTGAATATGCTGTCTCTTTGCATCTGTTGTTGTGTGAATTCCCCATACCCTTATTCCTTTCTATGTGTTTGAGTTAAAGTTCAAAGCATGGCAACATCCAAATTGTTGCTCATGTCTGGACTTGATCCTTTGATGGATCCTAACTCCCAAACAATGTGGCTAACAGGCTGGTTGGGGTGTGCCAGCATTTCCAATTGCTGGGTGTGACCACCAACCCGTCTTGGCTTTCCCCAAAATCCCCTCTATGCACTTGCACTCTCTCTTAGATTCTATGTTCTTCCCCCCCTCCTATGAGCCTTGCTTTGGGACCTTGAGTTCCCTCTGAACTTGGACATTTGAGGGCTGGCCCTTCCACACTGCACTATAATCCAATTATGCAATATATTTGGGTGTAAGCACTTCCCGAAGTCCACTTGAGACTCTTAGGGAACTTTGACACATCCCGAAAAGGAGAAAGGCTTTGGAATTTGATCTTTGGAGTTGGTTTACTTCATGCTTCTGAGAAGTCTGATTCAGGCTCTCCTTGGTTGGGATTTTTAGCTTTCTGATGTAATTTTATTTTACTTTTCTTTATTCATTCTGGGCTGTAATAATTTGTAATAACTTATGGGGTCTTAGTTAAAACGGGAGGGTCACTCATGTATGCATAAGGGCAGATATCATATTCATAGGTATTTACTGCTGCAATCATGTCCTGTTTTCACTTCTGCATTTTTCATATAGAAATCATGTTTACAAGTCCTGCACTTCTGCGTTTTCATATAGAAACCATGACTACAGGTTATGCATTTCATATAGAAATCATGTCTATAAGTTCTACATTTCATACGTAGATACCACGTCTCTAGCCTCTGCATTTCATACATAGATACCATATCTATTGCTTCTGTATTTCAGACCTAGAGACCATGTCTATAGGTTTCTGCGTTTCTGCTTATCACATAGAGAACATGTCTATAGAAGTTTCTTGAATTCTGCATATGCATCTATCACTAGGCAAACACATTTATAGGCTTAAATACTAAAAATCAGCGTTTTAAACACCATGCCTATAGGATTTCTGCATTTTCGTAAAGGTTAAACTCAATAACGCTTAGAAAGCATGTCTATAGGAGTAACCAACTGATCTGAATCATTTACAAGTCTAAAATCAATAGTAACGTTACTTAATGTCTGCAGAACTTATGTTTTCTATAAGCAACATGCCTTCTTCTTGTAAAAATCAGCACATTTCTGCATTATTAGATGTCATGCCTGTAGGTTTCACTTAGGCAAGCTATAGGGTAAAATTAGCTAATTGAATCAGACTCTGTTAATTCCAACCAGCAGGTAGGTCTGATTCCGATTTCTTATCTAAAATGTGTAATAGACCAGTCTGCCTCCTTAATGTTTATGTTTAATTCAGACCATAACCAGTATCTGCAAGACATGCTAAACAATCTGTCTTTAAGTGAGGAGGCCCATCTGAGCCTCTTAAATTGTTATGTGTTTCCCATATCTGCCTTATGTGTTTTTGTTTGTCGCTTCAGAATTTTATCCTTTTAAACCATACAAAGCCCAAATCTCCCTTCCCTTTAGGACTTGTAGTCCCATATGCCTCTGAGACTGATAGGATTGGGGCGGGTACTAGCATGCAATAAGTAACGAAACCATTCCGCGTTTAAATACCTCTACGGGGTGGGAAAGGGTAGATATGGATATGATGACCGGTGCGTTAATACCACGTGTAGCCCCTCTTCTGTGGAGTGATTACCGAGTATTGCATTGATGTGATCCATATTATTTATAAACCTAGGACCCCCTTCCCATTTACTTGTTTATTTTATTACTTTCAAAATTTCAAACTCCTTTTTCTCAAATTTCAACTTCCTTGTTTCTTCAAACTTTAACTTATTTGCAATCACAATGTCACAACCCCTCATATTTGAAACCCTTAATTGCTTATTTATTGTTTGTACTTAAGTCAAAATTGTAGCATGGCTGGGAACCACACTAGTGGATCTTGAGGGGTGCCTAACACCTTCCTCTCAATATAATTTCTAGCCCTTACCCAAACTTTGATTTTTCTAAACAAATTCTTCCCAGTGTCCTAATGCACTTAATCATTAGGTGACGACTCTTCAAATAAAAAAAATCAATTCCCAAAAGGGAACGAGTTGTCCTCCCAAATGTCATAAACCCGATTTCGCGAGAAAAAAGGGACGCGACAGCGTGGCGACTCTGCTGGGGAATTCTTTAAGGCTTTTACCATTTCATGCTATTTGTGACTTTATGCTTCCTTGAATGTCTTTAATGCCTTTAAGTATTTATTTTGCTATCCTACTTCGAAAACTGACTTGGCCCTTCGTTTCTTCTCTTTATTTCTCTTAGTGCTTTCTTTTACAGCTTTCCTTTAACACTATTGTAATTTTGAGCAATTATTGTAATTATTACCTTATGAATGCGCAAATACATGACAATTTATTTAATTATTGCAACTGCATATTCAACATCATATTCCACTCGTGCCAAACAAAATATCATAGCAATACTTATAATGAGTGGTTGCTCCCTTCTGATATTATTACTCCCTAAATTTGGCAAAGGCGTATTTGCGGTAAAACCAGTTGATCAACGGTGTAGTCGACAGTTCCGTGCCTTTCCCTCTTGAGTTGTCCACTCAAGGGTACAGTCTAATACCCCATAGAAACCCTACTCTGTTTAATTGTGCATGCATCACTGTCAAAACCTAGCCGAGTCAGTTATGTTGTCCATATAATGACTCTTTAAGATAGCCTTGTCCAAAGTCTACTGGGTTTCCTTGGAACCCAAATGGACATTACCACGTTCTGTGCATTTATTTGGAGAACTAAATGCTGCTTATGCCAATTATTGATAGTTAAATAGTCGAGTTCGGCGGGGGTAAGGGCCTAACCCTTTTGTCTTGCAGAAACATGAGGCACGAGGTCCCCAACTTCGGTATGGTTAGAACACCCTCACTCTTGTTGGACTGGTCGAGGAGTTTTCCATCAAATGACCAAATCAACGAGTGGAAAGAGAGGGCCGCCAAATCTAGCAAAAAGTTGGAATATCTGGAGTACAGTCTGCTGGAATTGGAAGGGAAAGTGAGGAAGAGAGTCACCGACTGCCAGAACACTGAAGGAAATGAAGGAGAACACATGGCAAAGGCATTTCTACTTGTTGGACTGAAAGAATTATTGAATTGTTCCCTTGCCGGGATGCTTGTTGTTTTGTTGATTATCTCCCTTGCCGGAATGTTGAGATTTATTGATATTGTTCCCTTGCCGGGACTTAGCTGTTTAATTGTATTCCCTTGTCGGGATTTCTATTATTATTATTTGTTTAATCTCTTGCCCCTTGTTTTTGATTGTTGTTTGGGCGAGGAAGAGCGATAAAGCACGAAGGGTGATGCAATGCATTGTTTGCTATTGTGAGGAAAAAGCGATAAAGTACAAAGGGTGATGCCGTGTCGTACGATGTACCATTCCGTACCGATATTCATTGACTATATTGTGAGGAAAGAGAATAAAAGCATGAAGGGTGATGCCGTGCACATTATTAAGATACGATTGATTTGGTGAGGACGAGAGTAAAAGCACGATGGGTGATGTCGTGCATTTGTTGATTTCTGATTTCCTTGTTGATATTCGAGTTATGTTATTTCTTTCATTACTTGTTGTTATATTATTTACTTCGAGGTATTAGATTTCCTTCTCCTATTTGCCTTGTGATTGTTGTTTGGGTGAGGAAGAGCGTAAAGCAAGAAGGGTGATGCCGTGTATTGTTTTGGTGAGAATGAAAGTAAAAGCACGAAGGGTGATGCCGTGCAAATTGTTGATTTCTGCTTCCTTGTTGATATTCTAGTTATGTTGTTTCCTTCCTTACTTGATGCCTTTCTATTCGGAACTATATTCACCCCCACAACATGTTTCCCCTTCCCGCATTGACTGGTTATTCCTGTATCTCTTTTCCGTTGTATATATATATATATATGAACTGCACAGGTTTATTTGGAGTTTGGTCCTAGCCTCGTCACTACTTCGCCGAGGTTAGGCTGGACATTTACCAGCACATGGGGTCGGTTGTGTTGATACTACACTCTGTGCTCTTTTGCACAGATCCAGGTATTGGACAACAACAGTAGCGCGGGAGCCATCCTTCAGTCCACCGAGACACCGAGGTAGCCTTGCAGGCGTCCGCAGGCTCGGCGTCTCCTCTATCTTATATTTCATTCTGTTATCTCATATATTCGAGACAAACAGTGTTATATTTCTTTCAAACTGTTGTATTTAGTACTCTTAGTAGTTCGTGAGTGATGTGACACCAGTTTTTGGGTAGAGGCATATGTTGCCTTTCGCATTATTGTTCAGCTTATTTAATTTCGATCTTTTGTTTATTTATTTAATTCCGCTGTTTTCATGCTATCACTGATAATTGTTAAAAGAAGTAATTTGTTAATGAAGTAGCAGTTAAGAATTGGCTTGCCTAGCTCACATTAGTAGGCGCCATCACGACTCCCGAGGGTGGGATCCGGGTCATGATAAGTTGGTATCAGAGCTCTGGGTTACATAGGTCTCACAACTCATGGACAAGCTTAGTAGAGTCTGAGGGATCAGTACAGAGACATTTGTATCTATCCCCCATAGGCTACAGAGCTATTCTAGACCGGCAAGTTCGTCAGTTGAGATCCAAGAGTTTTCCTTCTGTTTGTGTTTAGTGGAGAGGTCAGCCTCCTAAGGCATCGACCTGGGAGTCCGAGTCCGATATGCGGAGCCGTTATCCTCATTTATTCTCCGACTCAGGTACTTCCTTCTTCTGTTCGTTCAAGGACGAACAATTATTTTAGAGGTGGAGAATGTGACGACCCAAAGGGTCATCACCAGTTTTCTTACCCATTATGTGCTTATGAGGCCTTGAAAAACTCATTTAGAGTCGCTTCGATTTGCTTGCGTAGTCCGGGTGCGTAGCTGGAAAGATTAAATATGAAATTTTGTGAAAATGCTAAGTTTTGATGTTAAAATGAATAAATTTTACTTCGGTCAACATTTTGGGTAAACGGACCCGGACCCGGACCCGTGATTTGACGGTCCCGGAGGGTCCGTAGGAAAATATAGGACTCGGGTGTATGCCCAGAATCGGAATCCGAGGTCCCTAGCCCGAGAAGTAAATTTTTTTAAGGAAATTGTTTTTCTAAAAATGCCTAAGGAAATTAAAATGAAATTTGATTAGAATGAGTTGGTATGGGCATGTATTTTGGTTCCGGTGCCCGGTACAAGTCTTATATATGACTTGAGTAATTTTTGTGAAATTTGGTTAAAAACAAACGTCGTTTGACGCGATCCGGACCTTAATTGAGAAATGTGATGTTTAAAAGAGTTTTGAGAAATTTCATTGATCTCGAGGTTTAATTCGATGCTCGTGATGTTATTTTGGTAATTTGATTACACGAATATGTCTGTAGGATATTTTTGAGGTTGTGTGTATACTTGGGTTGGAGTTTCGAGGGCTCGGGTGAGTTCGAGTAGGTTCCGGGATGCCTTAGGCTTAGAAAGTCAGATGTTGCAGGTTCAGGAAGTTGCAGGTCTATGAACCCTTTAGTGCGGTCCGCGAGAAATCACGTGCGACCGCGGAGGGACCAGCGCGACCGTGGTCGCCTTTGTGCAAGGCACGGTGGAGGCTGTGAGGCCGCAGTCGCCTTAGTTCGGTCCACACAGGGTGCTAAACTGCAGGTCTTCAGGGAGGCCTGGGCGGCCGCAGTCCGTTTAATGCAGTCCGCGTGGAGCTCCGCGGCCGCGGTCCTTTTTAAGCGGTCCGCGGTGAGGGTCTGAGAGGGGTATAAATAGACGGGGTTTTCAGCTATTTTTCACTTTTCAAAAGAGGCGATTTTTCAAACAACTTTTCTTCTCCAAATCAATTGTAAGTCATTTTAAACTAGTTTTCTTCAATCATTAACACTTTTTAACATGGTTTTAACTTAAAATCAAAGATTTTCATGGGGGAAATTGGGTGTTTTGGGTATAACCTAGGTTTTTCAAAAATTGGGGATTTGGACCTGAATTTGAGGTCCGATTTCAAAACAAATTATACATTTGGGTTCATGGGGGAATGGGTAATCGGGTTTTGGTCCGAACCTCGAGTTTCGACCACGTGGGCCCGGGGGGTTATTTTGATTTTTTGGGTAAAACTTTGGGAAAACTCATTTTCATGCATTGGGGTTGATTCATTTAGCACTTATTGATGTAATTAAGTAACTTGTGACTAGATTCGAGCGGATTGGTGGTGGAATCAAGGCGGTAAAACTATAATTGAGGCTTGAGTGGTGTTCAAAGCTTCAAGGTAAGTGTTTGGTCTAACCTTAGCTTGAGGGATTAGGAGTTGAGTCTTATTTGCTACGTGCTAATTGTCGAGTACGACGTATAGGCATGGTGACGAGTATCTATACGTTGGTGTCTAGCATGACCGTGAGGCTTTATATTGCGGATATTCTGATCTTGTTGTATCTTTCATGCCTTAATGATGATTTCTATATGTTGTAAAAAACATGTGAAAGAAATTGTGATCTTTGAACATCGAGAAGCATTGGCTTAAGTGGTTATACGAATTGTGAAAGTATATGAGATAAATGGAACCCTTTGGAGCATTGGCTCAAGTGGTAAAGTGAGTTATAAAGTAAGAAGTGAAAGAAAGAGAAAGAGTTATTGAATTGTTCCCTTGTCGGGATGCTTGTTGCTTTGTTGATTATCTCCCTTGCCAGGATGTTGAGATTTATTGATATTGTTCCCTTGCCGGGACTTAGCTGTTTAATTGTATTCCCTTGCCGGGATTTTTATTATTATTATTTGTTTAATCCCTTGCCTCTTGTTTGTGATTGTTGTTTGGGTGAGGAAGAGCGATAAAGCACGAAGGGTGATGCCGTGCATTGTTTGCTATTGTGAGGAAAGAGCGATAAAGCACGAAGGGTGATGTCGTGCCGTACGACCATTCCGTACCGATATTTGTCACACATCCTTTTTACCCGCCCGAGGGGGTGTAAGGGTATTTTTCCAATTAAAGTGACATTATTCGAAATGAGATTATTTAATTTAATTTTTTCAGAGTCGCCACTTGGAATATTTTAATTGGTGTCCCAAGTCACCGGTTTATTTTAAATCCCAAATCGAGGAAAAATCGACTTTCCTTTTGAAGTCTATGAACTAGAAATTCTGAGTAAGGAATTCTGTTAACCCGGGAGAATGTGTTAGACATTCCCGGATTCCGTGGTTCTAGATGAAGATCTTATTCAATACATATGGAGCAAAAAACCATCAAATTTAATGTGCAAACGAACCACAATCAGAGGCAACGAGCGGAAACCTTTCGAACCGAACTCGACTTCGACTTCTTCGGGCTAGTATTTTGGGCTATCTTTTAAATTGAGTTTGAAGCTCTTGGATTTGATTTTTGGTGTGATTTAGCTCCTTTTTTGAGGTATTTTTTTGTCTTAACAAGGTAATAAATGACTATATATTTTTTTTAAAGAAATAGGTAGAAAAAATGAAACTAGTAGAAATTCTCTTTATCATAGAAGAAGAAAATTTTGTTTTCTCTCAATTTCCTCCCCCCTTCCCTCTTTCTTTTCTTCAAATATTTCTCTTCTATTTATAGGAGAATTTTCGAAAATTTTCATATTTTTTAAATTATTTTATTATTGTTTTTATTTTTTATTTAAAAGAAATCCCACTTACATTTTGCTTTTCTTTTTTTTTATAAAAAGAATTCCCACCTTTCTTTACTTTTATTTTTTAAATTGCAACTTTAATTACTTTTATCTTATTTAAAATCCCACTTCTTTTTTTTTTACTTTTTTTAAAAGAGAATTCCACTTATTTTACTTTTCTTAAAAAAACAATCCATTTTCTTTTTAAAAAATTCTACTTTATTTTACTTTAAATTTTTTAAATTTTCAGCTACCTTTATATTTATTTTTTTAATTCCAACTTTCTTTTGCTTTTTTTTTTTAAATTTCCACAAAACTTTACTTTTATTTTTTAATTTTCCACTTTCTTTTACTTTTTAAAAGAGAATTCCTCCTACTTTTACTTTTATTTTTTTAATTTAATACTTCCCTTTTTGTTATTTTTTTAAATCTCTCCCAATTTTTTTTAAATATTTAGTAATAATTCACCTTCTAAAATTTTGTATTTTTAACCTATAATAAAAAGTGTAACAAAGCTAAAAATTATAGGTTAAAACCCCCTAAAATATTTAAATTGAAGAAGTGACAAAAAGAATTGCGATAAAGTCCTCGCAATTTCCAAGACTGTTGGGCTCGTAATTGCGAAGCCTGACCTCACAATTGCGAGATCAGAGCCTACAACAAAACTGAATCTGCAACAGCCATTTCTCTAAGTCCAAACTCACCCCGTGGCCTATCCAAAAGTCACCCGAGTCCACGGGGCTCCAAACCAAACATGCACGAAAGTCTAAAAATATCATACGGACTTGCTCGTTCAATCAAATAATCAAAATAATATCAACAATTACAAATTTAACCTCAAATTCATGAAATTCATCAAGAACACCGAAATTTCTATTTTCTCAACTCAAGGCCCGATTTATACCAAATCAACTCCGATTCTTAATGAATTTTACATATTCGACTTAATTATTATTTTGAACCTGTATCGGGCTCCAGAACCAAAATACGGGCTCGATACCTTTCACGACCCAAACTGGAGGGCCATGACTAGCACCCGGCCATACTTGCCGAGCACCAACGTATATTTTATCTAACCTTCTTTATTACCTTTTAGGGCTGACGAGATTAATATAAATGGTAGACATGGATCATGGACAACCGACAATGAAAGATGATGGCATGAACATACTTAACATGGGATGACTAGACAATCAAGAAACTATATATAAGGTAGGAGCTAACACACTACCATGAAAGATTATACAACAAAAATCAGCCGACAAGGCATACCCAACTATACATGAGTCGGCACCTGTCTATGAGCCTTTAAAGGAACATAAGTGCTGAAACATTGCCGGAACAGGGCCTCGACATACCTATAATGTCTATAACAAAAATTCATACCAAGACCACGGCAAGTCCGGAGAAGGGATCTCGCTAATAACCGCTGAACTAGGTAGCCTACGGTGGTGGGGGAGCTACGTCTACCCGTCTATCAAGACCTGCAACATGATATGCAACATCCATAAATAAAAAGGACATCAGTACGAATAAAGTACTGAGTATGCAAGGCACGAAATCATAACTATGAACAGTAATGTGAATAAGGATAGAGATTATACAATCTGTAACATACAGGTACCTCTGTGGGCTACTAACATGAAATGCATGATACAAACATATATATACATAAACTTTTAAAACACACGCCTCTGTGGGCCTCATCATCATCATCATAACGTAACCGGCCTCAAAGAGGACTCGGTAAAAATGTACCCGCCCATCATAAGGCTCGGTAGAATCGTACCCGGCCACGTGGAACTCGGTAAAACCCAACTCATAAGTGGTTGCACAATAGGTACCATACCCGGCTGACTATAGTGCGGCTCGGTAGAGTAAAATATATACATATATATAATGCATGCTCGACTCATGGAATCACATTCTAAACCTTTCGGAGTGACGTAAGGTCGGTATCCTCTGTACACGTTATTAGGACTAACTCTTCACCATGAACCTTATAAGAATCAGGAAGTACCAACAACATTGATAACATAAGAATAAGAGAAGCAACATCAACATCAATCGTTCCATAAGAGGGAAAACAATATAAGTACTGCTAGCTTCTAAGAGTAGAATATCTTTGGAAGCTCGTTCATTACATTATGTATGATCGGAGTCATGCAAAAGAAGGAAAAGGATAGCCTCACATACCATGTATATACTGCCCAACCTCAAGCTATGCAAATGTCATGACTCCTTAGTCTACAATAGGAGAAATGACACTATCGTTAATGTTTAAGCGTCGTAACTATTATGTACCGACCACAACCTATTTTACGATGAAACGGACAACACCTCCCCTATTTTTATGACTTCCCACAAGTAAAAACAATCACCAAACAGCCCAAACAACATCAATGTTAATCATATCGAGCCTCCCAAAATAGTTCACCAACCGATAACATTACTACCAAGCCTTTTGATATATATTTCACAAGTTCTAGCTTCAATGACTTAGCCGCAACTTGGATAATCTTAAATACATGCAAAGTAAGAGGCTACTAACCTTTAGACAGAAATAACAACTCCAATTAGACCTTAATTTTCCACTAAATATCCCTCCAATGCTTCCACAACAACAAGAAAGCGAAACTAGCAATCAATTAGGGTTTTTCGGTATTAGAATCACTTTAGAAGGCTTAAAATCAGCTAGGGTAGATATTAAGAACTTGAGGGAGTATTTACAAAATATAAACCCTTTAAAACAACCTCCCACATAAGCTGGAACAACACAAAAATGAGCAACAACAAGAAGAACAAGAAACATACTAGCGCCACGGATTTCCGACACTTGATTTGTGTTATTTGCCCTTTGTTTGGGTCTTGAATCTTGAGAGAACCTTGAGAGGGTGTTTCTAGGGTTCTAAGGTCTGAATATACTGAAAAAGAATGACTTAAAACAGGTTGGAGCCTATATATATATATATATATATATATATATATATATATATATATATCCAAATGTCTTAAACTGCCTAAGTGGGCCCTATAGAGAGGTGTTTGGCACAGTCTCGCGAAAACGCGAATATCTCTCTACTCCAAAATCGTATAGACGAACAGTTTAGTGTGTTGGATACTAGACTCATAGATATTCAATTTGGTAGGTAGATCACCTCATAATTAGAAGTAAATTGGGAGAAAATATTAGTAACATTTAACCTAATGTTTAAGTAAAATTATGAACCTAAGTTGCGACAACTTTTGTCGACTTTTGTTTCATAACTCGTTTGACTTCACGACTTATGATACGGATATTATATGATTCAAATACCTTAAAACACAACCTCTTGAGTGTATTAAGCACCTCTAGGTTTACCCTAAAATACGGCTGACAACATCCTTGATTCGTTTAACTTCTAGTACTTGTTAACCACCCGTATACACCTTTGTATAATTTAAGACCAATAGGATTAACTTCTTATCATCTTAAAGATAATATATTCATGGATTTATATCGACTACCTTATGGCGTGAAATAACGTACGCGAATATGGGTTGTAACTCTCCCCTAGAAACATTCATCCTCGAATGTAAGGGTTTATGGGGAGTCCAAATCGTCGCGGATTCCAACAGAAATTTCTGGTAAATTTTCCCCTATAAAATGTTCCCTAGCAACACTTGCAAGTAGTTAAGCCCAATGTATGGCCTCACAAGTTTATATAAAGCATAATGGATATGTACATTATCTGCATATCACCATTTTGTATTAAGAAAGAGTATTCTCAAACTATTGCTTACCTCATAGGGCTGTTTGGCCTTCTAATGCGTCCTGCGTTCCCTTGGAATCCGCGTTATCTTCCTTCTGGAACAGGTAAGGATATTTAGACTTCATCTCCTCTTCTGCTTCCCATGTCATTTCTTCCATATTCATGTTCCTCCACAATACTTTGACGGAAGCTACATCTTTTGTTCTTAGCTTGCGGACTTGTCGATCTAATATAGCCACTGGCACTTCTTCTTCATAGGATAGATCCTCTATAACTTGAACATCTTTGAAAGGGACGACTCGAGAAGGGTCTCCAATACATTTCCTCAACATGGATACATGGAATACTGGATGGACAAATTCTAATTCTGATGGCAATTCTAACTCATAAGCAACCTATAAAATTCATCGAAGAATTTTATACGGACGGATATACCTTGGACTCATCTTACCTTTGTTCCCGAAATGCATAACACCCTTTATTGGTGAGATCCTCAGGAAAACCCAATCACCAACCTCAAACTCCAGATCACGACGTCGGACATTGGAATAAGACTTTTTCCTTCTTTATGCCGTCCTCAATCGCTCTGGTATCACTTTCACCTTCTCAATGGCTTGGTGAATCAAATCTGACCCATATAATTCTGTTTTACCGACTTCGAACCATCCAACTGGTAATCTACATCTCCTCTCGTATAGTACCTCGTATGGGGCCATTTTAATACTGGAATGGTAAATATTATTGCAGGCGAATTCTATGAGTGGAAGATGCTCATACCAATTCCCCTTGAAATCTAGAACACATGCTCGTAGCATATCTTCAAGTGTCTGAATGGTACGTTCAGCCTGTCCGTCAGTCTGCGGATGAAATGTTGTCCTGAGATTCACTTGTGTGCCTAAACCCTCATGAAAAGACCTCCAAAAGTTAACCATAAATTGAGCTCCTCGGTCTGATATAATAGATACCGGCACACCATGAAGCTTAACAATCTCCTTGATATATAACTTCACATAATCTTCAGCCATGTAAGTTGTCTTAACAGACAGAAAATGGGCACATTTTGTAAGTTGATCAACTATCACCCAAATGGAGTCAAACTTATGATAAGAGAGAGGTAATCCAATAATGAAGTCCATATTAATCACCTTCCATTTCCAGGTCGGAATCTCTATATTCTGAAGCAATCCATGGGGTTTCTGATGTTCTATCTTTACTTATTGACAATTGGGACACTGGGCTACAAATTCTGCAATAGACTTCTTCATGTTATCCCACCAATACTTCTCTTTGACATCATGATACATCTTTGTCGAGTCGGGATGGATGAAATATCCGGATTGATGAATCTCATTCATAATCTTCTCTCTCAACCCTACCACATTAGGCATACATAATCGACCCTGGTATCTCAATGCCCCATCTCCTCCGATCTTAAAAGCCATAATTTTACACTTTTGAATGCTCTCTCTCAATCGTACTAAGATAGGATCTTCATATTGCCGTGCTTTTACCTCGGCTACCAAAGATGATTCTGATGTATTCTGTACAGTAACACCTCCATCATCAGAGTCTAACAATCTGATTCTCATATTGGCTAGCTGATGAAGCTCTTTAGTCAACCCCCATTTACCTGCCTCAATATGTACTAAGCTTCCCGTTGACTTACGGCTGAGAGCGTCTGCCACAACATTGGCTTTACTAGGATGATACAATATCTCGACATCATAGTCTTTCAATAATTCAAGCCACCTACGCTGCCTCAAATTCAACTCCTTCTGCTTGAAGATGTATTGTAAACTCTTGTGATCTATGTAGATGTCAACATAGACGCCGTATAAGTAGTGCCGCCATATCTTCAAAGCATATATTACTGCAGCCAATTCCAAATCATGGGTTGGATAATTCTTTTCATGCTTCTTCAATTGTCTTGATGCATAAGCAATCACCTTCCCACACTGCATTAATACGCACCCCAAACCTATACCCGAGGCATCACAACATACCACATAACCTTATATTCCTTCATGGAGAGTGAGCACTGGTGCGGATGTCAATCGATTCTTCAGCTCCTAAAAACTACGTTCACAAGCATCAAACCACTGGAACTTGGTAGCTTTCTGTGTTAACTTAGTCAATGGTGCTGATATAGAGGAAACCCCTTCTACAAACTGCCTATTATATCCTCCTAGCCCCAGGAAGCTGTGGACTTCTAACGATGTTGTAGGTCTCGGCCAATTCTTTACTGCATCGATCTTCTAATACCCTCGTCAGATATCACATGACCAAAGAATGCTACAGAGTTCAGCCATAATTCACATTTGGAGAGCTTAGCATATAACTTACGATCCTGAAGCATCTGTAATACTATCCGCAAGTGGCCCACATGTTTCCGCCTCTGAACGAGAATACACTAGAATGTCATCAATGAATACAATCACGAACACATCAAGATAGGGCCTGAATACAGTATTCATGAGATCCATAAAAGCTGTTGGGGCATTTGTTAGCCCGAACGACATCACCAAGAACTTAAAGTGCCCATATCTTGTCTGGAAGGCCGTCTTTGGAACATCCTTCTCCTTAACCCTCACCTGATGATATCCTGAACATAAGTCAATCTTGGAGAAATACTTGGCACCCTAGAGTTTGTCAAAAAGGTCATCAATCCTTGGAAGTGGATACTTGTTCTTAATAGTAAACTTATTCAACTATCAATAATCGATACACATCCTTAACAACCCGTCTTTCTTCAGCAAGAACAAAACTGGCGCACCCCAAGGTGAAGTGCTAGGCCTAATGAATCCCTTATCCAGCAAGTCCTTCAACCGCGCCTTCAACTCTTGCAACTCTGTTGGGGCCATTCTGTATGGAGAGATAGAGATCGGTTGAGTGTCAGGAAACACATCAATGCTAAACTTAATCTCCTTTTCAGGAGGAAGGTCTGGGAGTTCATCTGGAAATTCATTGATCACGGGGATTGATTGTAGAGTAGGCGGTTTCGCCTACACATCCCTAACGTGAACGAGATGCTAAATGTAACCTTTGAGATCATTTTCCTTGCCTAAAGGTAGGAAATAAACCTACCTTTCGGTGTAGCAATGTTCCCCTTCCATTCAATGATGGGTTCACCAGGAAACTGAAACCTAACCATCTTTGTACGACAGTCAACATTTACATAGCATGAGGCCAACCAGTCTATTCCCATTATCACATCGAAATCAACCATTTCTAACTCAAATAAATTTGCCGAGGTTTGACGACTACAAATCATCACAGTGCAACCTCTATATACCCTTCTAGCAATCACAAAATCTCTTATCGGAGTAGATACTGCAAAGGGTTTACTTATCAATTCAGGTTTAACGCCAAACTTATTAGCCACAAAGGGTGTAACGTATGATAATGTAGATCCCGGATCAATCAGCGCATATACATCATAAGAAAACACAAACAATATACCTGTAACAACATCTGGAGACGACTCGAGATCCTATCGACCTACTAGAGCAGAGGTTCAATTTTGAGCACCACTCAAACTCGGCACTGCACCCTACCTCTACCACGACCTGTCGACTGTAGAAAACCCCGTCCTGGAGGTTGAACTGATGAGGAAGAACCAGACACAGATCCAGTCGGTTGAACCATACCACCACCTCCTCTGTTAGGATAATCCTGCATCATATGGCCAAGCTGCAAGAATAGCATGCATCAGAACCTCGACAACACAGTCCAAAGTGGGACTTGCCGCACTAATCATAACATGGTGTTGGTGGTCTCGTCTGACTAGTATCCCTATGTTATTGTGAGCCTGATGCCCGCGAACTCTGACTAGGACCAGAATAGGTAAATCGATCATATCGAGGCCTCTAAAACTGTGGAGGAGCACTAGATACAGGTAACGCCGAACTCCTCGAAGACTGGGGTTTGACGCTGCCTCTGAAGTCATCAGAATACCCTGCAAATATTGCTCTTATGTTGGTCCATATTCTGCTCCCTATCTGCCATCTGCTGGCGCTTACAATCCTCTATGGTCTGGGCATAAGCCTGAATACGGGAAATATCCATGCCCTCCACCAAGGAGGCTGTCGTGCACTCATTTATCAGATGTGGTCCCAATCTATTCACGAACAGATGCACCTATCACTCATCTCGGCCACTATATGGGGAGCATACGTTGCTAAAGAATCAAACTGCATAATATACTCTTGCACACTCATATTACCTTATCGAACATTCAGGAACTTATCAGCTCTAGCTCGTCGTAACTCAAATGGCAAGTAGTGACAAAGAAAGGCTTCAAAAAATTCCTTCCACATAGCTGGTGTGAGCACGTGATTTTTGTTTCGCGAGACAATCACTCCAAGAGAAATAAAAAATAACAACAATTGATCCCGTTGTACAATTTTGAGATTTTTACATGGCACTTCGTTAATTGTTTATGACTTTGGCCCATTTTTTACTTTATTAAAACAAAATACAAAAAATGTACGTGTCATGCATGATCTGAACTGTAACATGATTGTTAAAAAGAAAAGCATGAACGGGCATCTTTGCCTTTAATTTTGTTCTGTTTAATTTTTACCTGTTTTGAGTCATTTTAATGTGTGTGCAAATAATTGTGTTAGGTGTTTATTTTAATTTGATTTTACTTAGTTTTGAATTTTTATAATAAAAGAAAAAAAAAGGAAAAAGAAAAGACCCCTTCCGGACTTGGGCCAATTTGTTAAATTGGCCCAACAAACTCAGCCCAAAACCTAGGCCTGCCCGGTCCAGTCCAGATGATGCCCAGAGAGAGTCCAAACGACGTCGTATGGATACAGTTTGATCTGGGCCGTTGATCTCAGATTGATCAACGGCCAAGATCACATTTCCTATACCCACGAACAGAACCCGACCCGTTTCCACCCGGACCGACCAAAACCCCTTCAGGTTGAAACGACACCGTTACCCATCAGCATAAAAATCCTGGCCCTTCATCGCAGCTCATCCAACGGCCAAGAATCGACCCCTCACTAACTATATAAGCCTAGGCCTTTACCCTGCCCCCCCTATCCTAACCCACAGGCCTTAGTTGTCCCCTCCACAGACCTCATTCCTCCAAACCCTAGCCGCCCCTGTATACTTTCGCCATTAAAGCCGGCGACATGGATGCCGGTGACCTTCCCCTGAACACCATAGAACCCCCATGCCATCCTGAACCTAAATCTACCAACCACACACTTCGAATCACCCCCCAGGTCCTCGAATCTTCATTTGAAGATTCGAGTCAAGACTCGATCTACACCAACCAACCCCAGCTTCATACCAGACACTCCCCAGACCCCCTCGTGACCAAACCATACTTGGTTTGGTCCGAATCTGATCAGGGAAGCCTGAATCCCAGATCTAAGTTTGAAAGTTTTGTGTCCTTCATCACTGGCCCATGCCAGTCCGACCCAAAGAGATTAAGGTCTAATGGACCTTAATAGAAGTGTTTCTCATCTGAGAAACACTTCGATTAAAGTCCGTTCAGCCTTAAGAGAGGTCTGTCCAAATCCGAGTTCAAATTTTTAACTTTGCAAGCTTTAAGGTGTGTTTGTTTTCTTTCCTTTATTTGTTTTAGTCCGTATGATTTGTTTTAAATATCTGGTCATGTTTTGTTTCAATTTGTGTCTTTAAATTTTACCACCTTTTGATTGACCACTTTGCCTGAACCACTGTGTTTTGTTTGAACCCCTCCTATTCTGATAAGACATGTATATTGGTTGTATCCCAAATTTGTACTGACTTACTGATTCCTCAAAGTATAATCCTGCTTAATCAGTATAAGTCGAGTCATGTGTCCCATGCTTTTGAATGTCTGATTTGGCTACGTTTGTGTATGTTAATGCTAATATAGTCGAGTCGACATGTGTCGTCAATTAGTTTCAACTGTCTGAACAAAGTTAAATCGATTTGCTTCTATTGAACATTTGCCTGAATCAATTAAGAGCCAGTTTGGTTCACTTATAGCTTTTGGATTGTTTGTGCTTAGATTCTGAATTGGAAGGCATGTGCACTCGTGCACAGCATGTGCATTGGTGCATCTCATGTGCTTTGTGCACAGCCTGTGGCCTGCATAAAGGTCCTTTGTTTAATTTTAAAAATGGTTTGACAACATATGCTGTCAACATATTCTACTGCCCATACCCTGCTTTAAGTTTAAAAAGTATTAAACCCTTTAAAAGTAAGTCTGCCAGGGAATGTTGATGGTAGTTATATACTTAAATAACTAATTGGGATCTGAAAAGGAAAAAGACACATGGGAGGGGTACGGTGACATTTTGAAAAACAGGCTGTTAAAAGAGATGGTGTTGAGGCTATAAAAGAAGGAGGACCAGACAAAAAAAGAGACAATGAGAGAAAGGGAAGAGAAAAACAGATAGACTGTGAGGAATTCTTTGAAAAAGAGAGTTGGAATACACACTAATTAGAGACACAGATAGAGCACACAGAGATAGGGAGAGATACTAAGAGGGAATATCTTGAAGTTCAAATTTTTGAATCCAGAAAACTGGAAAAGAATCTGTCTGATAACTCAGACAAACAAAACCAGAAATTGCTTCCTTTCCTTTTGTTTCTGACTTCAACTAAATCCGGACCTATTCTGTGCAATACTGAGTTCTCACAAAAACTGAGTCTGCTTGTTTATTGTTTGTTCTACTCGAAAGTTTAGTTTAGTTGAGGTTGATCTCACTCCAATTGTTTGAGAGTTGTAGTTGCTACTCTACTGTTTCTTGTTGCTGTTGCTATACTGCCCTGCTGCTACTGTCGGTGCTGTTACTGCTGCTGCATTTGTTCATTGTTACTCTACTAATTGCCCCTTTCTTCAATTGCAAATATTCCCAGGTACACAATCTTTGAACCTTGTATTGTTGAAAGTTTGAAGTTGAAGCAGAAATAAAGAAATGAATACCAGTTTATGTTATAGCATTGGTGTAAAAAGATAGTTCGAATGTTAGTTGGGCCTGTATTTTTACTGCGAACTGCAAATATTCTGTATAAACTAGCATACATTCTGTTTAAGATGAACTGTTAGATAGCATGGCTCAACAGTAATGATAGTATGACATAGACAGCATGTTTTGATTTAGTATACATTCAGTTCAGTATAACACTTGTTTGATTTAGTATGACTGTATAGCATAGAGTCATGGTAGCACTTGTATGCATTTTGCCTAGACCACTGAATTGACAAAACTGTGGTACTGGGTCCGGAATAAATGTATCCCAAACAAACTCCCATACAGTCACATTAAGAGTCTGGCTATGAATGCCAGTTCTCCTGTCAGTTTATTCGTTCCAATGCAGGTTCGATACTGGGTTTCGGTATAGATTCTTTTGATGATTGTTGAGAAAAACTAATAATCCTTTTTGAGTTCAATTAGTAGTAATTTTCATAATAAAAAAGCCGATTTCTTTTATCAATTTCAAATAGTTTAGAGTGTTAAGAATAGAACTTGGAGGTCGTTAAACATAACTCAATATATGTTGTTAGTTTGTTTGCAATCTCACTTAGCGAATTAATAAGCATATTCACTTGTTGAAGACAAAGCATGCGGTAACCCTCACCTCATGAACAATCAATCAGGTAATCAAACAAGTTTAGGTTCGGCAAACATAATAAGGATTCAGTCCGTATTTGTCCAAACCAGCAAAATTCGGCATCATCCTTTTCTTTAAAGATAAATGTAGTAAAGACGTAGTCATTGTAGGGTACCCTTCTAAAATAATGAGACGAGCCTCGCCGAATAAAAAGGCAAATTACGGGGCCCTCAATAATTGGTCATAATAAATACTTAGAATTTGGGATGGACTGTTTAGTGAATTCCACTGCCTTCCCCAAAGATAATAATGCGTTAGACTTTTTAGGCGCGACTTAATTAAATTACATTCTTAAATTCGGGTGCGCATTTATGTGACCCAAATTCAAATCTCAACGGAGTCGAAATGTGTTAACAACTACGGGTGCATTGATTGTGACGTGGTTCGAGATGCATTTTCACGACGTTGCAATTCTATAAAAATAAATGATAATGATAAAAGCGGTTTAAACTTAATAAAAGCACGTAAGTCATAACATGTATTTAAATCAGATATTTAGCCATTATAACAATTTAAGCGACCGTGCTAGAACCACGGGATTCGAGGGTGCCTAACACCTTCCCTCGAGTCAACAGAATTCTTTACTTAGCATTTCTGGTTCGTAGACTTCATTTGGAAAAGTCGAAAATTTCCTCGATTTGGGATTCAAGATAAACCGGTGACTTGGGACACCAAAAGCTAAACCTTTCCCAATTGGCGACTCTGAATTAAATAAATAATCCCATTTCGAATATTGTCACTTAAATTGGAAAAACTCCCTCGCGCATTTAACCCTTCGGGGCGGGCGCGCAAAAAGGAGGTGTGACAGCTGGAGGAGCGTTCGGACCCCTGGATCTCTCCTAACTATCATACCAAAAAACCGCTAAATCCCGTAACCGATAAGAAGCCAACTCTACTGCCTCTGTATCACTAGCATGCATAACCCGCAGTGTACGATGAACTTGATATATAAAAGTCTGTGGGTCCTCCTTAGGTTTGATCCGGTAAACACTGGAGGGTCTAGATTAATAAAATCACGAATTTTCGTACTAGCCGGTTTATCAACAACACCAGTATTCTGCCTCATAGCGTGAGCAATTACCAAGCTAGTCAACAATCGCACTGCACTCCGCATATCTTGGTCTATAGTGCCAGACGACAAAACTGGTGGTGTTGGGTGCTTCCTAATGTACTCCAGAGGAGACGAAGTAGATGAGGTATGAGACGACATCTCACTTTGAGCCTCATTTTGGCCTGCTTTGGCTTGAGGCACCTAACTGGTACCCTCTCCTGCAGCTATATCAAGCCGTCTACTAATCGCTTGCTTCCTAGTTAAAGGAATCACTGAAAGAAAACAAGGTGAATATTAGAGACGAACACTTACAACTCAACTCTACGCACGATCTAGATTCAGGAAGAAGGTAACAACCCTAGATGTCATGTAGTCTCCTGATTATAAATGTAGTGCGCTACACATCCATAATCATCTCTCTACTAGACACGGCTCATAGACAATCCCTAGGACAGACTTACTCTGATACCAAGTGTGTCACGACCCAAACTAGAGGGCCATGACTAGCACCCGGCCATACTTGCCGAGCACCAACGTATATTTTATCTAACCTTCTTTATTATCTTTTAGGGATGACGAGATCAATATAAATGGTAGACATGGATCATGGACAACCGACAATGAAAGATGATGGCATTGTACGCAGCGAAATCGGAAGACTCAATTTCTCGCTGTTAAGACATTTTGGAAGCATATCCCGGGGTTTTGAGAGCAGGAGGTCGCGAACGAACTCTCAACCTCGGGGCTCGTCGAAGCCTAATTCGGAGGAAACAAAGGAAGACGCCCTCTGGCACATGCTACGCCTGACAAACGCGGCCTACCCAGAGCCTACGCTGAAGCATCACGTCAAGCCATCCCATCAACACGTATTTTTAGAATCCCAATTACAAATTTAATTGTTGTTACCATTTTCACGGTAAACAGTTTGGCATCTACTGTGGGGCTAAATATAATAGTGATTATGTTGTTGCTGGTTTTGTCACCCGAACGCATATAATATTTCACACTTTTCTTGTCCAAGATCTTTTGATCTTAGGTTAATGTCTGGCTCGGTAAGCAAAATCGGGAACGACTACCCCGAGAACCAAGAAGGAAGCAGTATGGTTGTTCCAACGGCTGACGCGACACCACAGGACCCTGATAATGCATCAGGGTCGATTTAAGCGGACGCGGGCTTGCGAGGTGCACAACAAGTCGACGAAGCCTCGCTCACCAATGATAGCATATAGCTCGCTGACCAACAAAAAGCTCAAAAAACCCCGGCTCGGGAAGAACCGGAAGTTAATCTCCACAATATTTTTGAAATGTTGCAGGCACGACAGTCAGCTATCGCTCAGCTGCAAAGTCACCAGGGGACTCCTATCACAATAGCAATGGAGACACCTCCTAACGATGAGCCAATGCCCGAGAGGTCAAGTGACGATGAGTCAGTAACTGACCCCGCCACGGTGAGGATGCTTGGGAACCCCTTCGAAGGGATCAAATCAGGTTCGTGGAAGCTCCTACAACAACCGACTCCCGGGGGAACAACCCCGGAACCTGCTCCGCAGAGACCCAGAATGCCAGAACTCCCTAAGTGCGATAGGACTTCGGATCCCTACGGGCACACCACCACCCATGCGTGCTCATTGGAAGGAAGCGACCCCCGAAATGATAAGTTCGAGCCCATCTCTCTAAGGAATCTCGAAAAAACTCTCCCGAAAGAAACCATGATGCAGCACCACCGCCTAACACCTGGCCTCACAAACTCACTCGCCATGCCAGCATGGTCTTCTGCGGAAGCACGTGCCCATACCGTCAAAGTAGTACCGAGAAGGCCCGACACACCTAAGGCCGAATAAGGAAGAAATGAAATGCCGCGAAAAACCGAACCTCGTTCCCCGATAGGACGAATGAGACCGCTCCTACTTTTGAGTGGTTGGACAGCACAGGCCTTCGCCCGAAGCCTAAACGAAGAATGTCCGATGACTCCAGGACAATTCAAGCAAATCTAGATCAGGTTCCCAGCCGAGGACTGGGTGGATGACTGCACTCGGTGTCAGCCATGAATTAGAGTCGTGGGGAACCGTCCGGGAACCTCCTCGGGCTCGGTATATCCAAGCAGACTCCCGACAAAGAAGTTGATGCGAAGCAGATGGAGGTATCACCCATGCACAATGAATGAAAGGAACGACCTGAGGTGCAACCTACCTCGCAAAAATAGGGAGATGGCCCGAGGGCATCATCCTCGAGGAATCTCCAATGGAACCAGATTCAACGAGGCACAGCTGGTAATGAAACCCCGCCTAGCCGGGCGCGATTTTAGCATCACTACACAAAACATAGCAATCCCCATAAGCAAAGCCAGGGACGCTGCATGGCCCAGACCCACTCGACCAAGACCCTTGCAAAAGAAATATGGCTTGGTGCAGGGACCGCATGGCGCAAGAGGTCGCCAGCTCGAAAGAGTGACGATCGTGCTATTCGATGGAGATCGCCACCAAGTATCGTCAAGCCGTCAGAGAGGAAGGAGTCTAGGAAAATAAAGCCGACAAGCTACAGCGTATTGCCACGACGGTAAAAGTGCAGCGGCACCCTTCAAAGGTCCGTAAAATGTAGAAAAAAGTATTCACCGCCAGGGAAAGACGGATCCGGGGAATATACCCAAAGAATACCCCTACATCCAAAGGAAGGGACACCGAGACTTCGCCTCAGCCTCGCATTAACGCATTGGTAACTCCCCTTTTTCTCATTTATCTTATTAAAAATGAAGCATGTCCGTGAGTGCAGATGGTTCGACCAATTAGGATTCCAGATACTAGACGCCACAACAATTAGGAAGGACGCTCCCTCTGTACAGCCCGCTTGAGCTCGGACTAAAGTGTCGAGCCTGCAAAGTGCGGACGTTTTATTCAAATGACAATGGGCACGCTACCTGGAGGCAATTTCAACCACAATCTGCCAAAATGATGGAATTCCCCAGCAAAGGTAGGACTAAAGCATTCGACAAAAAGCTGCAGGCAATGGGAGGAAGTCCTTCACCATATGACCGGCCGCCGGCATCGACTTCTCTGCCCTCTAAGGGATCAAAGGGTAAGCAGAACCGCATATTCGTCTAAGCCTAGTTGAACGCGGTGGAAGGCTGCATTTAAACTCGCGCCTCGGAACGGCAGGAAAGGACCAAGCCTCGAAAACATTGCCTACACACCTCGCGGTAGGAGGAGGATTACTTTTCTCCTTTATTATTCCTTTCCTTTTTACTAACCTACATGCAGGCGGACGACCAAGGTATTCAAAAATTCTAAACTCCATTTGGAAATCCGAGGTCTCTACGGGACCCGCCAAACTCTCTATCCTCAATCAGGTTTCTAGCCCAAAAGTGGGTCCCACTAGCAAGGTTATTAGCAGAGCAGCATACCCTCTAGAATAGGACCCGACGAGATCAGTGGCCTTCCATTTATAGTCAGGTGACGTATGATGGTTTTCTCTTAAAGGGCAGCGTCCCCTCGGAAGGGCCAATAAATAACAGGCTGGATCTCAAAATGGAACCATATAAGCAGAACCAGATGATCGGAGGGGCAGAGCCCGTGCGAGCCAAGATCGCAACAACGAGACAATATGTATTTACAGCATATACTTGCGCCAAGCAATAAAGATTACCCCATTTCGGCATTTCTTATTTCGGGAAAGGTGCTTTCAAATATGCTCGCAGCAAATATTTCTCCATCAAATATGTCCTGATATGTACTCGGGGACTTAGCATCAGCAACTCGACAACTTGCATGACCCTAGGGTCGGAGCTCTGGGATCATTAAGCCCCTGGAAGGCAACTCCGAGCTCACGAGAAGCTATATTCAAGCTTAAACAAACTCAATGACTCAGAGACTGCTATCAATCATCATACAACTGGATAAATCTGAAACTGTAAGACCCTTACGGGCAGCCTCGACATAACAAGATATATTCTACAAATTGCAAGACCTCAACAAGCATGACAAAACTGTAAGACCTCAACATGCATGACAAAACTGTAAGACCTCAACAGGCATGACAAAATTGTAAGACCTCAATAGGCATGACAAACTGTAAGACCTCAACAGGCATGAAAATCCCGATATTTAGGCTATACGTTGCATTTGTAAGAATCCCTAAAGGGCATACCCTGGATGTAGACACCTAAACTATCGCTAGGGATCAAAAATGGCTGCGGCCAAATGCATATGACTACGGTCAAAATGGCTAATACAGCCAAAATAACGTGACTCGGGGACGCGCGACTGTTGCTAAAAAAATCGCAGGCCACTACTCCGAATATACTTCGGAAAGAACCAGTTAAAACAGGCTTCCCTCCATAGGCAAAAATGAGCTCCAACAATGTCGGCTCCAAAATGCAAGAGCGTCAATCTACTCGACCTACGAGCTATAAACCTTACGAGGTGCTCGAAACACTACCGACAACGACTTGAAATCGAGGTTCCTCTGGAACCTACGATGGGTCGGGCAAAAATATTACAAAAAGACCTTAATGAGTGGATACAAAGCCTACACAAAGTCCACAGGCAAAAAGCAGTGTAAGAGCCATTGTCGCCCGCTAAGCAAGCCTACGGGCCACATATTGAAAGGTCTTTACAACCAAACAGTGTAAGAGCCATTGTCGCCGGCTAAAATATCTTGACAACTTGAGGATTAAAGTGAGCTCGAATCGTAACCCAATTCGGAGATCGGATCCAAAATAGTTAACTATGCAAGCCTACGTGCCACATATTAAAAGGTCTCTACAACCAAACGGCATAAGTGCCACCATCGCCAGAAACCCTATGAAATTTAACGGTCGATTACAGCTCGAATCGCAATGCAACTCGGAGACTGGACCAGAAAAAGTGCAACATGCCTAAGGGCACGACATAAGCACCAATTGTCACCGTCCGGAAACTCGATGAAATTTAAGGGTCGATTACAGCTCGAATCGCAACGCGACTCGGAGACTGGACCAGAAAAAGTGCGATATGCCTAAGGGCGCGGCATAAGCACCAATTGTCAGCGCCTGGAAACTCGATGAAATTTAAGGGTCAATTACAGCTCGAATCGCAATGCGACTCGGAGACTAGACCCGAAAAAAGTGCAACATGCCTAAGGGCACGACATAAGTGCCAATTGTCACCGCCTGGAAACTCGATGAAATTTAAGGGTCGATTGCAGCTCGAGCCGCAAAGCGACTCGAAGACTGGATGCAAAAATTGCAATACGCCTAAGGGCATGGCTTAGATGATACCGTCATCAGCCGATTAAAATCTCCAGGCCACGCGCCCACAAAATCACTTCAACCCAAAGCACAAGGGCCATCATCATCCGCCCATGCAGACAAGAAAAATCCTAATGGTTAATTGAAGCTCGAGTCACAGTGTGACCCGGAGACTGGACCCAAAGCAGTTGGAACAGCAAAATGCCCAAGGGTACAAGATAAAAGCAACTACCACCCGCCCGCACGGGCACAAAAAATCCAAAGGCAGGAAGGCTTGAGCCGGAGCCCGACTCGGAAACTAAGGATCACACTTAAGAGTCCCCGGGCTGTCTGATCAATTCTGGACCAAGAAGAACCTCGCCAAATGCCAAGACCAACCTGCCTGATCGAAAGCAATAACAAAAAAAGGTACAGAAGAAATAAAACTTCAAAACTTCTCCTTATATATATCATATGCGCAAGAAAAAAACGTACTCTCTATCTACATGCACTCCCTACATATATCCAGAGCAAAGCAACAAAACGGCAAAATCTACACTTTACACTAAAAGAACTACAGATTGCCAAAATTGCCCTCTACAACATCGACAAAAAGCGACCGAGCATTGTGCTCATCCGCCCGTGCTCGAGCCAATTCCTCCGAGATAACAAAACCCCTTGCACCGAACTCTTTGAACACCTCTCTCCTGGATTTATAGTGAACATATTCCTTGCTCCTCCGCTCCCGGTCAAGGGTTTGCTTCAACTCAGCTTGGGCATCAGCAGCATCCTTCACACAAATTGCTATCTCACGATCGGCCTTAGCTCGATTTAGTGCCATCTCCGCCCGAGCGTCAATTATCTCGGCTCTAACCTTCGAGAGATCAGATTCAAGTTTCCCAATCATATCCGCTTGAACTTTGGCGTTGCATGAGTCAAGCGTAGTTGGACCTCAAGGGCAGGGACTTTGGCCGAGGCACCCATCTCCTCCAAAGCTCGAGCCTGTGCTTGAGCCTTTAGCTCCCCGCAAGCAATTCTGACGCGGTTGACATCGCCTTTAAGGTACTCCATAGCATCCGACTTTTTCCGCAACTGATACAGCAAAAAGGAATCGGACTCAAGGATAGAAAGGAGTGAAGCACACACCACAGGAAATTACCTGGTCCGCCAAATAGCTCTAATATTTTGAGCTCCGGTGTGCCTCATATCGCCAATGCTGCAGCTCTACTTCCGTCTCCTTGTTAAGGAGCCTAAGGGACTCGCCCTCATCCTAAGTTTTCTGTAGCTTGGACCCTCGACGAAGCAGCTCAGACCTAATCCTATCGCAAGCCTGCACGAGGGAGGTTCAATAGAAGAAAGAGGATATGGGACATAGGGAAACTGTACGAAAAACTCACCACGAAGTGAAGACGACGGACATCCTCGAAGTCGGAACACACTCCTGTTGATCCTGCCCTTGAGGCCCTAGAAGAACCGGCCCCCGTAGCAGCGTGTTCGCTGAAAGGAACCGCCGACTAGGAATCAGGCACTCCGAGAGTGGCAGACTTGGGCGACGCCCCCTCTCCGGAAATATGAACCCGACCGGCACTACTGAAAGCTCCATCACATTGCAAGTTCTGATCCCTCTCGTTACCATCATCCCCCGGACCAGAGGCCAACGGCTCCTACCCCTTTTCAGAGAAATATTGCTTCATCTTGAGGAACCGCCCGATGTCTACAAACGGCGAATCCAACACAGATGGAAGGGGGAGGCATTATCTCGGGTATACAAAGGCGAAACAAAGGCAACATATGCACATACCTCGGTGTTGCGTTCCCTATGCGGTGCGAAGCACGGCTCGCCACCTGCGTTCGTCATAGCATGAATGGGTCACCAGCTTCTGGACCCAGCCGGGCAGATCATGAACTTCACCCGGCGCCCATGAAGTTGCTTTAATAGAAGAAACAACATTATTACTCAGCCAATTTGTGCTATAGATGAGATTCGAAAAAGAGCCAAATGCCTTACTCACGAGCGTGATTCCACCCTTCAGGAAATGGCAAGAACTCTGTAGGGATAATGTCAGTCGTCCGAACCTGGACAAATCAACTGGCCCACTCTCATTCCCCGCCTTCCTCGTCGTCAACTATAAAGGGCATGGACGAGCGGCACCTCAGAGTTACCAGGTCTTGATGATGAAAGGGTCGATACAGCCTGACAAGATGATCAGGCATGAATTCAAGCCCGACCTTCTCCACGAAGAGCCTCATCATCAACACCGTTTACCAAAACGACGGATGAATCTGTGCCAGAGTGACCCGATACTTCATACAAAATTCAAGCACAATCCTATCAGGAGAGCCAAATGCGAAAGGATATAAATACACATTCAAGAATCCATCAGCAGAGTCTGCAATACCCTCGTCGGGGGAAAGCGCCTGCAGGACTATCCCTTCGCTCCACCCACAATATCTCCTCGCAATCCAGATGTTCTCCACTTAGCAAAGATGCCGTCTCCAAAGAAAACTCCCTTGATTCCTGAGCACCAGGAGCAGCACCCCCGCCCCTTGTCGGATCGGCCCCAAAGCAGTTTCCATGGCTATGGTGAAACTGACAGGCCAAAGCAAGAGTGCGCACCAATACCTATTGCGCCCAAAGAGATGCAGTGCCCTATGCCAAAGCAGAAAGGCAACTATTTTTAAAAAAATAGTGAAGTATGACAAAGAAGTCGAAACCGACCCACATATACGCAGGAAGCAACAACGATTCACCTACCCGAGGTAAGCCCCGAGAAGTCAACAGCCTCGATGCAGATCGACGAGGCGATGTTCGATCCCGGAAGCATACTCCAATGAGGAATCATAACTCGAAGAGTCGTTCATAGTATCTCCATGCTCGAGGCAGCATTCTACGTCAAGAAACCCTAACCCAAAGAAGTCGGGCCTCGATGAGCTCTCAACGGCGGTACTCAACGCAAGGCAAGCAACTGATCTCACAATTCACTCTTTCTAAAAAAGAGTAAACGCATGAAGCTCCGATCGTGAAAGCTACACAAAGATCCGAGGAAGCGCCCAAATACATGCGAGCTCCTCAGCAGAAGTCTATCTTATACATCCTAAATGGGGCATTTACATCAAGACTAATAGGGACCCTCGGGTACCCGAAGATGACATACATCCGGAGTAGCGCCCTTGGAGGCCCCAGAACTCAATGCATGATCTCCGTACAACTCGGGGGACTTCGATAGTCCCGGCCCATCAGATCGATCTAGAGTTGTTCCGAAGTACGATGATGGGATCGAAAACAACCCATGTCGATCGGCAAAAGATCGGGACAAACATTTACGTCCAAGCTAGATATCAGCGATCAACAACACAAAAGGAGATATGTGAAGAGCCTCGAAAGGCATGAAAGCATACAGAAACGAAGCAAATTCCAAAGCAGAAATCAACGAAGTTCATTCCTTATTCATGAAAGTTTGTGTACAAGCAGCCCTCGAGGGGTCGTTACATACAATTGCAAAGCCTACAGGAGTCTACACCTAAAGCGGAGGAACAGAAGGATGTACATGTGATGAAACCCGGACGCCCAGTCCTCCTTCGAGAGTTCATCTCCGGTATCAGCATCCTTGGGCGCCATGCCCTCGAGGGCATGTTCTCAAGGGTGACTCCTTCGATCTCCACCTCCCATGGGTTCCTAGCTTAACCCCCCGAGGGATCCCCGCCAGAGAAGATGAAGAAGAGGAAAAGGAGGGGACGCATAAGAGGCAGAGAAAAAAGACATGGCCCTCCGAAGTCGAAGGTAAAAACTCGGCGGGCCCCAGCCTTAACGGCTGGTAGTTCCACTTTATCCCTTAGGAAAGGAAAAACCCTAGGGATGAAGTGCCACACCAGGCCCGGGTAAAAGAGTGAGCAGCGATGCATAGTCCGAGCAACTATCTACATAATGGAGGAACCGACTCTCCATCCACCATCATCTCGGCCCAGCAACAGCAACAAGGGCCAGCATACCAACGGCCGCGGTAATAGGAAGATGGCACATATATGATTAACGAAGGGAGGCCCCGACGTAAGGCCACAAGACAGTCCAAGTAAGCTCATCCAAACGACTTTAAAATCATAAGCCCTAGGCATGATGTTCAGGGGCGAAAGAAGAAGATAAGAACAGGAAAAGCAAGCAAGCCAACAAAAACTTTGAGATGGTGAAAGCCAAACCAAGGCACCCCCATTTATAGGAGATTACGACACGGTCATCTAAGCTGTGGAAGAATGACCAAGGGGCAAGTTATACATCCGTGGAAAAATGGAATGGCGGCATTACCTTTACCTCAAAGAACGAGAATCATGAGCGCAATGAATGATATTAAAAAGCATGATCCAGAGGCCGCATCGTCGACATGGCGTCTCTGAAAGAAGCTCAAGGAGTCAAGTGTCAAAATCATTTCCCATCTCTCCGATATGTGAAATGCGGAGACTATCTGTACGCGGCAAAATCAGAAGACTCAATTTCTCGCTGTTAAGACATTTCGGAAGCATATCCCGGGGTTTCAAGAGCAGGAGGTCGCGACCGAACTCTCAACCTCGAGGCTCGGCGAAGCCCGATTTGGAGGAAACAGAGGAAGACGCCCTCTAGGCACATGGCTACGCCTGACAAACGCGGCCTATGCTGAAGCATCACGTCAAGCCATCCCATCACTGTACTTTGTAGCTAACCCCCACATACTTGTAGCCGAGTCTCCCCCTCTATATAAAGGGGGCTCACTCCATCATGTAAGTGGTTGATGTTGCTCCATTTCTCCACAAGTGCAATAATATCTCTCTCTCCCTTTTCTTCTAAGTCATTCGTTCTCATTGGTCCGAGGCCATTTCGCATTTATTTTTTTCTTACTTGTTCTTCACCGTCCAGCTATACATTGGCCATAAAGAGCCTTATTCAATCATATTACTGATTGTTATCCCCTTCCCGACTGTCCCCGATAGTTCGAACTCGGCCTGAGTTTTGGCCCCGAGGCCTCCATCGACCTACTCTGATCCGGCTAACAGGCCCCTTCAGTTTGCCTACTTCCTCAATTTAGTTCGTATTTTATCGTTATACCGCGTATTCTTAACACAAACTGCCTTAACAACTAGCTAGAGAATAGATCACGTATATTTAGAATCCCATTTACAAATTTAATTGTTGTTACCATTTTCACGGTAAACAGGCATGAACATACATAACATGGGGTGACCAGACAATCAAGAAACTATATATAAGGTAAGAGCTACCATGCTACCATGAAAGACTATACAACAAAAATCAACCGACAAGGCATACCCAACTATACATCAGTCGACACCTGTCTATGAGACCTTAAAGGAACATAAGTGCTGCAACATTGCCAGAACAGGGCCCCGACATACCCATAATGTCTATAACAAAAATGCATACCAAGACCACGACAAGTCCGGAGAAGAGATCTTGCCAATAACCGCTGAACTGGGCAGCCTACTATGGTGGGGCAGTTTCGTCTACCCGTCTATCAGGACCTGCAACATGAGAAATGATATTATCGTTAATGTTTAAGCGTCGTAACTATTATGTACCGACCACAACCTATTTTACGATGAAACGGACAGAACCTCCCCTATATTTATGACTTCCCACAAGTGAAAACAATCACCAAACAGCCCAAATAACATCAATGTTAATCATATTGAGTCTCCCAAAATTGTCCACCAACCGATAACGTTACTACCAAGCCTTTCGATATATGTTTCACAAGTTCTAGCTTCAATGACTTAGCCGCAACTTGGATAATCTTAAATACATGTAGAGTAAGAAGGTTCCTTACCTTTATACAGAAAGAACAACTCCAATTTGACCTTAATTGTCCATGAAATATCCCTCCAATGCTGCCACAACAACAAGGAAGCAAAACTAGCAATCAATTAGGGTTTTTCGGTACTAGAATCACTTTAGAATGCTTGATATCACCTAGGGAAGATATTAAGAATTTGAGGGAGTATTTACAGAACATAAACCCCTTATAACAACCTCCCACATGATCTGGAACAATACAAAAATGAGCAACAACAAGAAGAACAAGAAACTTAAAAGCGCCACGGGGTTCCCGACACTTGATTTGTGTTGTTTGCCCTTTGTTTGGGTCTTGAATCTTGAGAGAACCTTAAGAGGGTGTTTCTAGGGGTCTTGAATCTTGACAAAACCTTGAGAGGATATTCCTAGGGTTCTAAGGTTTGAAAATAGTGAAAAGAAATGACTTAAAATGGATTGGATACATCCTATATAGGTCCAAATATCTTAAACCGCCTTAGTGGGCCCCATAGAGAGGTGCTTGGCGCAGTCTCGCGAAAATGCGAATATCTCTCTACTCCAAGATCGTATCGATGAACGGTTTAATGTGTTGGAAACTAGACTCATAGTTATTCAATTTGGTGGGTATATCACCCCATAATTAGAAGTAAATTGGAAGAAAAGCTTAGTAATATTTAACATAATGTTTAAGTAAAATTATGAACCTAAGTTGCGACAACTTTTGTTGAATTTTGTTTCATAACTCGTTTGACTTCAAGACTTATGATACGGATATTATATGATTAAAATACCTTAAAACACGACCTCTTGAGTGTATTAAGCACCTCTAGGTTTACTCGAAAATATGGCTGATAACATCCTTGATTCGTTTAACTTCTAATATTTGTTAACCACCCTTATACACCTTTGTGACATTTAAGACCAATAGGATTAACTTCTTATCATCATAAAGATAATCTCTTCATGGATTTATGTCGACTACCCTATGGCGTGAACTAACGTATGTAAATATGGGTTGTAACAATACCATCTAGAAAACACATCATATCACTTCTAAAAGTCTTTATATTTTCCAGCAAACAGGTTTCTTTAAAAATTCTTTTCTCGGGCTAGGGACCTCGGAATACGATTCCACGCATGCGCCCGAGTCCCATATTTTACTACCGACCCTACGAGACCGTCGAATTACGGGTCTGGGTCCGTTTACCAGGAATGTTTACCAAAGTCAACTTTAATTAATTTTAAGGGCCAAATTCATTATTTTTCTTAAATTTCACATAAAAGCTTTCCGAAAACGCGCCCGGACTGTTCACACAAATCGAGGTGAAACAAAAAGAGGATTTTAAGGTGTCGGGCCACAATTTTAACTTCTAAAATAAGAGATGACCTTTAGGGTCATCACATTAATCCTCGACCTTCACACCTTCCTATCGCTAGTCATGTCCTCGGTTAGGTGACACGCCGACATGTCCTGCCTAATCACCTCTCCCCTATACTTCTTTGGCCTACCCCTACCCTTCCTCAAGCCCGCCATGGTCAATCTCTCATACCTCCTGACCGGGACATCTATTTCTCTCCCTTTCACATGCCCAAACCATCGTAGCCTCGATTCCCGCAACTTAGCTTCCACGGATGACACTCCCACCTTGTCCCTAATAACTTCATTTCTGATCTTGTCTTTCCTGGTATGTATTCTCTTGTCACTCCCACCTTGTCAGTAGTTTTAAGATAATAGTTATGTGTCATTTTTATACATAAAAAATTAAATGTTAATCAACTATCGAAAACTTACTTGCTCTTATTGCTCACATTTCATAATCTCTTTGTTCCCATTTACAAAAAAATAAAACTAATAAATCTGGAATTTAACATGTGTAATAATATACATACGGAAATATAACTACACAATTACATTAATATATATTGTATAAATCATATATAAATTATAATAAATTATGTACAAATTATAATAGATAATTATACACTATGTAAATCATGTATAATTACACCAAATAATATACCAAGTAAAAAACATGCACATACTGATGTTATATTTTATTTCAGCCATATGTATATATTGATTGTATATTAATGTTAATAACAATGGATAATAAATATATACGTGTAATACATATATCGACATTATTACAATAGTATATAGTTATGTATAATATATATACACAATATAACGATAATATTTAATAGTATATAAAGTACAATAATATTATAGTATATTAGTATATATCATACAATGATGATATGAGTGGTGTATAAATCACAATGCTATTATAGGTATATCGAATGTTATATTTTATCATCTCTTGTTAGTTCCTCTTTATTGTGTCTATAGATATTTAAATTTTATTGGATTAAATCCATAAAATTATTTGGACTGTACTTTAAATTCAAGGTATAGTTAGATTAATTATGGTATAGTTAGATTAATTATATTAGTCAGACACATATGTATTAAATAAATAAGTCCAAATCTACTGGGCTAGCCCATTTAGTTGGGCTACAAATGATGAACCTAGTTCATTAGGCCCAAGAAGTCATCTTCCTAGAGACCCAGTTTGGTGTCACGTGTCAAAACACGTGGCACGCCAAGTCAAATGGAAGAGCCAATAGGATCGTGCCACGTGTCAAAATGATAAGGCATGTCAAGTCACATTAGAAGGCCAATGAAACCACGCCGCGTGTGCAAGTGACATGTTCTGGCCAATCAAATGCAGCCATGTCACACTTCAATTTAATTGGTCAGAAAGAATTTGTTCTTATCATAACTCTTCCCTTCCACAACTATAAATAGGAGTCTTCATAACTCAGAAAAGACACCAGAAGTTATAACAAGAAGCAAGAGAGAGCTCGTGGATTAAACACCACAAATTTCATTACAAGTTTCAAGCTTCAAGCAATCAAGTTCATGTTCAAGAAATCAAGTTTAAGCTCAAGAACAAAGAACAATTCAAGTATTCAACATCAAGAATGAAGTCAAATTAAATACAAGGCGTTCAACATCAAGGCTACTTATTCGTGGCAACAATCAAAGTGTTCGCGACAGATAAATCAAATTCAAATTTAAGATCAAGCTCAAAGGTCCTTGAATTTATATTAGAAAAGTAGAATCAGAGGAATCATAGAGATTGTACACTCATATTATTTGAAATAAAATACTACGATTGTTGTGATATTTTTCGGTCCTGATTTTATTTTCTCGATGCAAATTATTGTCTACAAATTCTGGCACGCCCAATGGGACAATCTCTACCTCTAATCTCAACAATGATCCATATTATTCTTCATCCTCTATGGAGATCATGCAAGCAATGGTTATTGAAGCTTCTACTGTAGAAGAACAACTTGCAAATTTGACGAAAGCAATTGAAAGCTTATCAAAGCACATGCAAGATCAAGATACTAAACTTTTGAAGTTAACAAATATATTGGATAGCATAGTAGAGGGAGAATCGACACAAACACCTTTAAATCTTCAAAGATCACAAGAGAAAGAAGATTCCTCCGAAAAGCAAGCAACGACAACCAAGGAGATTCAAGTCTCCACTGAAGGTCTGATTCCCGGTGAGAAATTAAAGGACTTCATCATGGAGTCTATCAAAGATAAACCTGAGTCATCCAAATTATCACTCACATATGCAAAGCTGTATACGCAAATAATTGATAACCTGAAGATACATGTTGGTTATCAACCTCCTAAGTTGCAACAATTCGATGGCAAGAGAAATCCGAGACAACATGTAGCACACTTTGTTGAAACTTGCAACAATGCTGGAATGTATGGCAATTATCTTGTCAAACAATTTGTTCGATCTCTCAAAGGTAATTTATTCGATTGGTACTCAGATCTCAAATCTGGTTCCATTGATAGTTGGGAGCAGTTGGAGCAAGAGTTTCTCAATCATTTCTATAGCACAAGACGCATCGTAAGCATGACCGAACTTACAAACTCTTATCAACGAAAGGATAAGCTAGTTATTGACTCCAACAACTGCTGGAGGAGCTTAAGCCTCAACTGCAAGGATTGCCTTAGTGAAACTTCTAGCATCGAAATGTGCATTCAAGGCATGCATTGGGGTCTTCACTGTATCTTACAAGGCATAAAGCCTAAAATATTTGAAGAACTAGCAACTCGTGCTCATGATATGGAACTAAATATGGATACAAGTGGAGATAGGGCTACCTGTATTTTAGCCTTACGACGAAGAAGAAGAAAAACAAGAAGTCGAGTTTGGGGCAAGTTTTCATCCGAAAACGAAAATGAAGAATCTATTCATGTTGCAACACTCCTCAATGCACGAGCCTAACTGCAAGTTATAATGCTCCTCAATGCACGAGCCTAACTTGCAAGTTGTAATGCTTATTGGCATATGGGTCTACATTATATGTCATGAAACTCCCCAACTTTGAACTAAATCTTTAAGATGTAAAGCTCTTCAAATTCGAGCAAAGTCTTCAAGTTGCAAAGCTCCTCAAATGTCACGACACCAAATACCCCGGTCGTGATGGCGCCTATCACATTACTAGACAAGCCAATCGAACACTTACCACATCATATTTCTTTTATAAAATCATTTTCTAAAACCAATTAAGTCTCAAAGCTTTCATAAGTAATATATAAATTAACAGAATTATGTGGAAAAAAAGTATGAAATACACAAATACAACCCAAATCCGGTGTCACTAGTCATGAGCGTTTAAATACAACCCAAAACTTTGTCTGAATAATACAAAATAGTCCAAAATAACAATATTCTAAGATGTGAAGGAGGAAAGTGAAGAGGCAATTCAGAGAGCGACCGGGCTAGGAATATTTTACAAGCAAAGTCTGGGATACAAACGAGCACTTAGTCAAGGAGTTCTACACGAATGTCGCCTATATAAAAAAGGTCACTAAAGTGACTAAGGTGTGGAATTTGATAGTGAAGTTTGATGGGAAGACAATTAATGACTACTTGGGCTTTCCCGAGGAAGATGAATCACTATACTTGGAAAATGTAGCATTGGATGAGGCAGCCCGTCCGTGGTTAGCATAATACCCGGCACTCCCAAGAAGCACCCCAGCATGGTTGACATAAGGAGTTCAAATTTTGAGGAAAACTTTAAATTTTGAGGCGAAGGGGTGGGAGACTTTTATATGCAGCAGGCTGGACCCCACTATCCATGAGAACTCTTTATCGGTCTCCCGAGAAATATTGGTGGCTTCTATTATTGCGGGGTTCCCGAACAATATCAGGAATGTTATGTCTAGGGTGATCACTAGGGTGGTCAATGAAGGTGATAGATTGTACCCTTTCCCAAATTTCCTTACAATGTATTTTGAGGACTAGGACGTGGAGAAAAGGAAGTTTGACATGAAGATGAAACCAAAGATGCCCTTTTCACGGTACAGCCTCAAGGCTGATGACAACCCCAAAGCCAAAGATCCTAAAGGCAAAGCCACTACTTCTACTGGCTAGTCTGAAGAACTAGTAGTAGTAGTAGTAGTCCCTTCTTCTCAGCCTCCCACAGCCGCACCAAATATTGCCTCAGGACCCTCTACTTCCACTGCTCCAGATATCCCCTCATCCTCAGCCTACCCATTGACTGCCCACTGTTTCAGCCAGACACTTGCCAGTATCAACAACTGGATGCAAGCAGCTACTTCTAAGTTGGCTGTGCTTTCTAGCTCGGTGGTGGCCCAGTCCGTACCCCCACAACCACAAGTTCCAGCTTCAGTATAGGAGACTCTCAAGGATCTTCTGGACAACCAGAAGAAGCTCCTGGAGAACCAAAAGTTGATTATGGAGGCTATAAATGCTCATGGAAAGTCACCGAAGGAGCTGACCAAGCAGACAAAGAAGTTGAAGCATACTCGGGCCTCAAAGGAGTCTGTGAAGGAGTTGAGGGTAGAAGTGGAGAAAATGAAGGTTGTTGATCCTCTATCATTAGAGCTACTGTTAGCCTCCAGCAGCTCGGACTGAGCTGGAGCAGGAGCAGGAATTAGAGAGGGAACTAAACAGAAGGAGAGTGATCCCCCGGGCAGATGATGCAGTGATTGAGTTGGAGGACCCGCAGGGAGGTTCCTCTAGTCAGCCTCAAGTCCCAGAGCAGCCTCAGGTCCCAGAGCAGGCATAGGTTACAAGGATCCAGTTACAGGTTCCCGAGCAGTCACAGGACCCAGGGACTCAGGATCATGATCCCAATGCAGACGGAGGACCAATAGGGAGTTTTCTTTACTCTCTACCTTTTTCTTGAGCTTATTTTTGGCTAGTTAGCATTGAGGACAATGCTAGCTTTCATTTGAGAGGGTAGCCCTATTTTGATGATGTTAGACTATAATTATGATACTATTTTCCTTTTTGTTACGCTTTTTTTCTTTTCACTTTTGGTATGTACATAATTTTACCAGTTTATTTCACTTTTCGTATTTTGCAATCTTGGTTTGTATATAAAGTTACTCTCTTATGTATATATCCATCCCCTCTTATGTATATTCGTTTAAATCCCCTATTGTACATATTTAGTTTACCTTCCATATTTTCTTTCATAGCTTCTTACTTCATTTTAGTAGCTTCTTTTTCAGTTCGTAGTTTCTTATTTTGAGTTTTGTGTTTAATAAGCCTTTGGTTTTCTTAATGCCACGGTTCTTTCCAAAGGTGGAGTTTGTGTGAACGGGGTGGCTCTTCCCGATTTGACATGACAACCTTCTTAAGGGTTTGGGTCTGTTTTCTTTTCGTTTTTGGTGTAAATAGTAGCTAGTGAGTAATAGTGTCTCAAGCACAACTTCACTTGGGCCTAGCACATTTGCCTTTGATCTTATGGTCAAAAAAATTGGTATGTATAGGATGGTGACAGTTGTGACCTTGAGACTCTTGTGTTGGCTAATAATCATCAAGTGGTTTTTCGGGACCATTTGCGCTACTCAAATCTTAGCTAAGTTTTGTTGTGGGCCCCTGACTGTCTCTTTAGCAATCATATAGTTTGTGTGGTGAGAATTTGATTTGCAAGTCCAAGTCCCGTGCCATTGAGTCTAGAACTTTCCCTGAATGTTTGTCTAGGCGAAATCTTAAGTATAGTTTGACTTGAAAAGTGATTATAGGCTTTCCTTGAGCTGAATGGTATCTTGAAAACATCCATAGCCTACCAATGATAATATCCCTAGTCAACCCCTTTGAGCCATAGCCCTTTTTCTTTCAAAGACCATGATACAAGCCTTTACCCATTCTAAAAAGACCCACTTTTGGCACTCGATCTTTCTTTAGCACAAAGAAAAAGCATAAGTTTGGGGGAGAGACGAGGAATGCAAAAAGTGGTAAAAGGTACAAAATGAAGAAAAGGAAAGGCAAAAAGAAAAAAGATAGAAAAACAAAAAAGTCAAAAAGAATGAACAATGTAGAAGAAATGAAGGGATTCAATAAAAGTAAAAAGATGAAAGGCGTGGAAAGATTAGAGAGGATAAAGAGGTTTGAAATGAACAAGAAAGAGTGACGGTGTGTCTCTCTAATCCCTAAGAAAGAAGTAAATGACTCAAAGAGTCAAGAGAATGTGTGCCAAAATGAAGAAAAGAGCTTAAGAGAAGATGAAACCTACTTAGACCAAATATTTCCTACCCTGAACCAAAAGCCTTCATTGTATCCCCACAAAAGCCCTATATGATCTTGAGTTGAGTGAAGCTTACATTAGTGGTGACTCACATAAGCGGCAAGCTTATGGTACTTAGAGCCGGAATTCTGACCTTTCTTTGAGAGAGATGAGTGTGTTTCTCACAATCCTCGTTCTGAGTGCTACAATCTAAAAGTGAGGTTTTGCTTAAGGAAGATTGAGGAGTATGAGTTTGGGTTCCACAATGACCAAATTAGTAGAAAGAGTTTCCTTGAGTAGTTGAGTCAACTCTTGATGCTTTAGTGTCGTACTAAAACCATGGTGCTTAAAAGTTTGAATGTTGTTAATGATTCATTTGAATTGAGGGAAATTGTTAGTCTCAATTGATGCTAGATGAGGTCACTTTAGGTCACCTAAATTTTCTTGGTTTTATTCATAAGGAGGTGGGACTTTGTTTGCTTGACGACAAGCAAAAGCTTAAGTTTGGGGGAGTTAATAACTAGGGATTCTAGTCTATTTTATACTCCTTTTTGCTTGAGTTTTGGATTAAAAATGTATAAAAGTAATCCCGAAAGCTTACATATTGTGCTTGTTTGCACTGTTATGTCAAAAAGTGACAAGGAAGTCAAAAGCAGCTCAAAAAGGAGTGAAACCTGCACAAGTGCCAAGAACAAGTCAAAGCATCGCTACAGCAGTAAATCCACCACGGCTGCAAAGGACCCACCACGACCGCAGTGTAATTATTGTGGTCCGCGGTGGCAAAGTTCAGAGAGGATGCATTTTTTGACCTTCAAGCAACGCGGCCCGCGATTGATTTTCTGCGGTCCGCGGTAGCCTCATCGCGGCCGCAGTCCATTTTTTGCGGTCCGCGGAGAAGGGATTCAGAAAACATGAAGTTTGGAAGTTTCAAGACACAGCTGTCCGCGGTCCTTTTGTTGTAATCCACGGTGAAGCCATCACGGCCGCGGTCCATTTGTTGCGGTCCGCGGTGGCCAAATTCAGAAAATAAGATTTGAAGCCAACAAGCCTCACCGCGGCCGCAATCCATTTTCCGTGGTCCGCGGTACCTTCTTCAGGGGCATTTTTGTCCAAAAAAATCGGCCTTGTATAAATACTTTTTTTCAGATTTTTAGGGTATCTTATCTGTAGGTGAGCATGTGAACGGCACGTTTTAGCTATTTTAAGTAATTGTGTAGCTAGTTTAACATTGAATCTTCGAATCTTAGCTTGTAATTATATTTTATGGGTTATTCTTCATCTCAATATCTGATTTCTTCTATTATTATGAGTAGCTAGACCCATTACCTAGGGTTGTGGCTCAACCCTGGTGTGGGTATTTGATGTGTCTCTTATTTTAAGGCTTAAATGTTTATGGGTGGTTGATATTTGGCCTGATTTGTGTTTTTCATGTTGAATTAGTGGTTGAAAACACTAATTTGTGCGTTTTTGACTTGAGCTCTTCTTGAGAAAGAGAGCTTGGGTCTAGGAAAATCAGTCCAACAAGGAATTGGGGCATATTCAAGAGATTGATATCCCCAATTCAAGGGTTAAACCTAGAGATAGTAATACCCGACTTGAGCCTATATTTCTCGTACAATTTTGACACCCAATTGGTCTTGAGAAAGTCAATTAGGGCAAAGTCACTCAAGCTACCGAGAGGCATAGAGTTAGCAGTTTCGTGCATTGGCTATATCGCAATCCCAAACATAACAACTTTGCCTTAGGCTTTAGAACCCGTCAAGTATTCACCTAGGGGAAAGTCACTTCCCTAGTGCCTCTTTACCCATTTAGAAAACCTTACAAACATTTATACTTAGCTTAGTTTCGCACATCATTATTATAAAATTAAAAGTAACAAACAAACAAATATAATTGGAAGTGCAATCAGGAGCACTACGCACTACTAGATTAGATAGAAATCTAACTCCAAACATTGTTGTAGCTCCTTGTGGATTCGATCCCGACCTTGACGGGTAAAATCTGCATCGACCGCTCTCGCAACTCTGTAGTGGTGTAGGATTGGACCCGATTAGAGTTATAAGGTAGAAGGTCCCTCTCAATGAATTTTTTCTCAAGAATCAATTTCCTCTAGGGCCACCACTCTCGGAACTTGTAGTATGCAATCTCACTAACAAATCTCTTTTGCCAAGCCTCCGGGTTTCTAGTTCTTTCCACACCCCCTGTTTGGGGTTCTCCCCCTTGTTCTTTATCAATGTGATCCTCATCGAGTGTTGAAGTTGTAGGTGAAGTAGATGTTGCACTATCACTGCTCTTTGCTGAGCCCTCAGACGACTCACAAGAAACTGGAACTGAAGCTTGAGCAGTAGGAGAGGCCGGAGGTATAGGTACATCTCTCAACCTAAATCTCTCCGGGAAGTCAGGTATATACTTCGGCACTGAATCAGACTTAGATACTTCCCAGGAGGGCAAATACTCACTTCCCTCTGAATGGGAAGCAACTCTATCAGTAGCCTTGATTTGTTTTCTTGTTTCCTCAATTGCTTTCCGAACTTGTGGGGTCAATTTTATCATTCCTCGTCCACTACCCAGGGAGGACTCCCCTCTTCTTTTCTGTTTGTCACCACCTCCTTTTGATTTAACCATTGGTTGTAAGGAGAATTCAGTTGATGTTTGTTAGTATCAATACCAGAAGAAGCAGTGAAGAGTATGATTGGAAATAGGTGGCCGCGGACTGCATAAAATGCATCGCGGCCGCAAAGGTACCACCGCGGACCATGAAAAATAGCACCGTGAACCGCATGGGGTGGGATTCAGACTAACCGCCCTCTGATTCAGGTTCATCGCAGTCCGCGAAAAATGATGTGCGGCCGCATTAAGGCACCGCAGACCGCAAAAAATGCCACCGCGGACCGCGGTTATCAAGGCCTAAAAATCTCTCACAAGATAGTTTACCGCGGAAAAACAACCGCAGATCGCGACTGTCAAATTTCTAGGCTCAGCACCTAGGGTTTCAAAGTTTCATGCATTTTAGCATTAATCAACAAATTATCAACCCACTAGGTAGTTAATGACCATTTATGACTAACTAAAACCTAATCTAATTAACATTATAGAACCCTAGGTTAAAAATTGAAAGAAAAAGGAAGAAGAAGAAGTAAGAACTATCAAATTAAAAGAAAATAAAAACCAAATTAAAGATTAAGTATAGATTTGAAGTACTAGAAGTGAGATGCAATAAAGATGAAGCTCAGTTCTTGTGTTGTGCAAATTAGTGAATGAGTGAGCAGTGCTCAGTATTGTGTGAGAGTGTAAGGAGCAAAAAGTGTAAAAGGGGGCATGAGGTCCTATTTATAGAAAAAGACCTGAGACCCACACTACTTACCCACCGCAGACCGCGAAAAATCCACCGTGGACCGTGGTTATTAAACCCATAAGGGCACTGGCATGGACTTTATCGCGGATCGCAGAGAATGCACCGCGGCCGCAATAAGGCACTGCGGACCGCAAAAAATGCATTGCGGCCGCGGTTGAAACTTCAGAGAACCTCCACTTTTGACCATTTAGAACTGTGGACCGCAATCAAATTTTGCCCCCAGGATAAGGCCATTGCGGCCGCGAAAAATACAATGTGGCAGCGGTCCAAACTTCAGAGAGTGCAATATTTTTCCAATTTGGTCCTGCACGGCATAAAAATATCCCTACACACATCTCACAACCAGTTAGTCCAAAAGCAAATCCTACACTAAGAACAAAATCAAATAAAGACACATGGGTTGCCTCCCAAGAAGAGCCTGATTTAAAGTCGCGACATGACGCAGTTTACCATCAAATCACTTTAGATGGATCATCGCCACCACGTGGCTGTTATCAATCTTGCCAAGATAGTGCTTGACTATGTGCCCATTAACTCTGAATATCTCTCCATTTTTGTTTTTCAAGTCAAGTTCACCAAACGGAGTCACAAACGCCACTTCAAAAGGTCCACTCCATTTCGACTTAAGCTTTCCCGGAAACAGACGTAACCGAGAATTGAACAAGAGAACCAAATCACCCACTTTGAACTCCTTGCCACGAGCATACTTGTCATGAAGGTACTTCATCTTGTCCTTATACAAGGACGAACTGGAGTAGGCATGAAATAGGAATTCATCGAGTTCATTAAGCTGCTCCACATGAAGATTTGCTGCAACATCCCATTCAAGATTTAGCTTCCTCAAAGCCCACATGGCCTTGTGCTCTAACTCGACCGGTAGATGGCAAGCTTTTCCAAACACCAACCAGGACGGAGACATACCAATCGGAGTCTTGTAAGCAGTCCTATAAGCCCATAGAGAATCATCCAATTTCTTTTACCAATCGGTCCTATTTGCATTGACCGTCTTTGATAATATACTCTTGATTTCCCTGTTTGAGACTTCAACTTGACCACTCGCCTGAGGATGATAAGGTGTAGAAACTTTGTGATTGATACCATACTTTGTAAGCAAAGTGTCAAAAGCTCTATTGCAAAAATAAGACTACCCATCACTTATGATTGCTCCAGGAGTTCCAAACCTAGTAAAAATACTCTTCTTGAGAAATGCAACAACACTCCGGGCCTCATTATTGGGTAAAGTCATGGCCTCAACCCACTTTGAAACATATTCAACTACCACTAGAATGTATGTGTTGCCACATGAACTAACAAATGGGCCCATGAAATCAATACCCCACACATCAAAGATATCAACTTCGAGAATAGTGGTGAGAGGCATCTCATCCTTCTTTGAAATTCCACCCGCTCTTTGACATTCGTCGCATTTCTTCACAAGTTCACTTTCATCCTTATACAATGTTGGCCAGTAAAAACCACAACTAAGAACCTTTGAAGCTGTCCTTGCCCCACCATGATGACCACCGTAGGGAGAGGAATAACAAGACTCTAGAATACTCAATTGCTCCTCCTTCGGGACACATCTTCGGATCACACTGTCAGTGCATATCTTGAACAAGTAAGGCTCATCCCAATAGTAGTCCAAACTATCCAGTTTAAGCTTCTTCCTTTGGTTAGAAGAGAGCTCACACGGTACAATACTAGTCACAAGAAAGTTAGCAACATCCGCAAACCATGGCATGCTATTTACTAATACGGAGAGGAGCTGCTCATCAGGAAAAGAATCATTAATTTCAAGGCCATCGCAGGGCCTCTCCTCCTCCTCCAAGCAGGACAAGTGGTCCGCCACTTGGTTTTCACACCCTTTCCGGTCCATAATATCCAAATCGAACTCTTGAAGCAATAAGACCCATCTCATCAACCGATCTTTGGAATCCTTTTTCTTCATCAAGTATCGGAGTGCGACATGGTCGGTATGAACTATCACTTTAGCCTTCATGAGATAAGGCCTAAATTTCTCCATTGTGAACACAATAGCCAACAACTCTTTTTCTGTCACCGCGTAATTCAGTTGAGCATCATTCATTGTTTTTCTTGCATAATACACCAAGTGAAACATTTTATTCACTCTTTGACCCAAGACCGCTCCAACCACAACATCACTCGCGTCACACATGAGCTCAAAAGGCAAGCTCCAATTGGGTGCGGTAATAATAGGAGTGGTGGTCAACTTGTACTTGAGGAGTTCAAAAGCTATCATGCATTACTCATTGAACACGAACTTTGCATCTTTCTCTAATAACTTGCACAAGGGATTCACTACCTTAGAAAAATCTTTAATGAATATTCGGTAGAACCCCGCATGCCCAAGAAAACTTATAACCCCCTTGACTGAGGTAGGAGGAGGAAGCTGTGAGATTACTTCAATTTTAGCCTTGTCCACCTCTGCCGTGCTTTAAGATCTTATGGCCGAGAACAATGCCCTCCTTGATTATAAAGTGGCATTTCTCCCAATTAAGCACAAGATTGGTTTCTTCACACTGGGCCAACACCCTATCAAGATTCTTCAAACATTCATCAAACGAGTCACCCACAACACTAAAGTTGTCCATGAACACCTCCACAATGTCAGTCAATATGCCCATCATACATTGCTGGAATGTAGCCAGTGCATTACATAACCCAAATGGCATCCTATAAAAAGCAAAGATACCATACAGTCACGTGAAGGTGGTTTTCTCCTGATCTTCCGGAGTAATCAAAATTTGGTTGTACCCAGAATACCCATCCAAGAAACAGTAGAAGGCACGCCCAGCAAGTCTATCTAGCATTTGATCAAGAAAAGGCAATGGAAAGTGATCCTTGTGGGTCACTTTATTTAACTTGCAATAATCCATGCACACCCTCCATCCGGTAATAGTCCTTGTAGGAATCAACTTATTTTGCACATTGGTAACCACGGTCATACCACCCTTCTTCGGCACACATTCTACTAGCAAAGTCCAAGAACTATCCGAGATGGGGTACACAACCCATGCATTAAGCCACTTGATCACCTCCTTTTTAACAACCTCTTGCATTGCCTCGTTCAACCTCCTTTGATGTTCTACAGAGGGCTTGGCATAATCTTCAATAATAATCTTATGCATACAAAAGGCGGGGCTTATCCCCCGAATATCAGCTAGAGTCAATCCAATTGCCTTCTTCCATTTTTGGAGAGCCGCCAATGTGGCATCTACCTGCATGTTGGTAATAAAAGAGGAAAGAATAACTGGCAAATTTGAACTAGGGCCTAAGAATTCATACATGAGGTGTGGAGGCAACGACTTCGACTCCAACATGGGAGTTTCTTCGATTGAGGGCTTTGTTGGTGGAGTTTTCCTATTCTCAAGATCCAAAGAGAGCTTCCGAGGCTCATAAGAGTAAGAGCCTATTCCATGTAAAGCATTAACACACTCTACCCGACCTCATCCTCATTTACATCAAGATTCAACAATACCTCTTTTAGAGTGTCCTCCAAATTGATCGTTGCACTAGTATCATCAACTATCACTACCGTGACAAGATCCATGAAAGAGCACACTTCAGTATTGTTGGGCTGCTTCATTGACTTGCACATATGAAAGACCACTTTTTCATCACCCACCCGGAAAGTGAGTTCCCATACTTCCACATCAACTAAGGCCTTCCCAGTTGCAAGGAAAGGTCTTCCCAATATGATCGGAACCTCATAACTTGGTGGGTCGTCTTGATGGTCTCACAATCCATGAATATTTTCTTTGTCACCAAGTCTTTTATGAACTTGGCGTACCCCGACATTTGTTCTAGAGCCTCCACCAAAGGTACATTAATTGATAAGCACTTTATTATGTCAATAAACTTCTTAAACTGGTTCTTATTTTTCTGCTTCGCAAGCCTTTGAGGATAAGATAGAGGTGGCATTGGCAAATGAGCCTTGGCTTTAGGCACAACCGTTTCCAGCTTATCTATTACGTGTTCCCTAGATAGGTTCACATCATTCTGAATTTCCACCTCGTTATCTTGGATATCAATTCTCACTTCCTCATTCATGTTCTCATCAGTCACATTCTCAACCACCAAAGGGATAGTATCCTCTTGAAACTCAACTTCATCACTCAAAATTTCTTTTGTTTAGAGGAATTCACATCACCGCCTCATCCACTTCTTGTAGTTACTGCCATTACATGACCGACATTGTTCCCACCCTTCGGGTTGACTACCGTATCACTAGGTAGAGCCCCCTTCGTGTGAGTATTCAAGGATTGTGAGATTTGGCCTAATTGAACCTCCAAGTTTCTTATTGAAGTATTGTGAGATGCCAACTGGCATCAGAGTCAGCATTCTTTTTCATCATCTATTCAAACATCATTTCAATTCTCCCCATTTTATTGTTAGAAGAACTAGTACCTTGGGATGGAAATGGGGGTGGATTGTTCGGTTGTTGATATATCGGGGGCCTTTGAAAGCTTTGCCCTCGATTTCCTTGATTGCCATTGTTCCAACCACCCTAATTGTTGTTTCCACCTCAGTTGTTGTTGTTTTCACTCCAATTACCCTGATTGTTATGGTTATTGTTCTGGTTACCCCAATTTGAATTTTGGTTGTTGTTCCCCTAATTACTATTCCCTTGTTGTTGTGGACTTCTCCAATTGCCTTGGGATCTCCATTGTTGTTGTTGGTTAGAAGAATTGCCCCTTTGGCCCTGATAGTTGTTCACATATTGCACTTATTTATTTTGCTTATCATACCCATCATCTTGGAGCCCACCACTATCTTGGTCATATTGATCCAAACTCCCTTGGTTCTGTTGACCTCTTTGTCTTCTTTTGTTCACTAACATGTTGACACCCTCCATAGCATTTACTTGTCGTGGAGTTTGACCCTGCTGTAATTGTGTTTTTGCTAGCTGGTTCATTGTTGTTGTCAGTTCTGCTATTTCCTACCCATGATCATGGAGCTCTTTGTGCAAGTGAATGAGCGTGGGGTCACCGTGTGGCACATTGCCTCTACTTTGCCAAGTAGAGGACGTGTCAGCCAACTCATCCAATATTGCATTAGCCTCATCATACAGTGTTTCATGAAATTGCCCCAGCAAGTTGGTTCACTATGTACTGATTTGTTATGTTAATGCCTCGGTAGAATGTCTGTTGTATCATTGCCTCAGTCATATCATTATTTGGGCATTCATTTACCATAGTTTGATATCTCTCCCATATCTCATGCAGTGGTTCGTTGGGCTCCTATTTGAAAGCTAAGATTTTATCCCTCAAGGTTGCCATGTGGCCCGGCGAGAAAAACTTTACAATGAATTTATCCGCCAACTCATCCCAAGTAGTGATGGAATGGTTGGGAAGCCTTTCAATTCGGTCCAAAGCTTTCCCTCTAAGTGAAAAAGGGAATAGTCTCAACCGAAGTACATCCTCTGACACATTTGTTTGCTTGCTCCCCTAATAGGTATCCACGAAGCCCTTAAGATGTTTATAAGCATTCTGATGGGGAGCACTTGTGAAATACCCTCGCTGCTCCAACAAAGTCAACATCACATTTGTAATTTGGAAATTGCCCGCCCGGATCCAGGGTGGGAAAAATGCACTAGCATATCCTTGGTTTGGAAGCACCCAAGGAGCCATTCTTGGAGGTGGCGAGGGAGGGTTTGGAACATTACCATTGGCCTGGTGGCCTCTTCTTTGTCCTTGAGGCACTAGAGGTACCTCATCTTCACCATTATCATCAACCTCCTCCCTTGAGATCACATTTCAAAGAGGGTCATTGTTGTTGTTTGCCGCCATTTTGTACCTAAATTGGCAACACACACAAATTAGTATCATAGAAGGAAAGAAAAATAACACACAAAACTATTCAGATAGATAGCCAAAACTACTTAGCTCCCCGGCAACGGTCCAAAAAAGTGATCAAGTCCAACCTTACACCACTATAGAGTGGCGAGAGCGGTCGATCCAGCTTTTACCCGAGAAGGTCTGGATCGAATTCACTAGGAGCTACAACAATGTTTGGAGTTGGATATATATCTAATCTAGCAGTGCGAAGTGCTCTTGATTACACTTCCAATCATATTTATTTATTTGTTACTTCTAATTTTATACTAATGATGTGCGAAATTAAGCTAAGTATAAATATTTGTAAGGTTTTCTAAATGGGTAAAGAGGAACTAGGGAAGTGACTTTTCCCTAGGTGAATACTTGACGGTTTCTAAAGCCTAAGGCAAAGTTGTTATGTTTGGGATCACGATATAGCCAATGCATGAAACTACTCACTCTATACCTCTCGGTAGCTTGAGTGACTTTGCCCTAATAGACTTTCTCAATACCAATTGGGTGTCAAAATTGTGCAAGCAATATAGGCTCAAGTCGGGTATTACTATCTGTAGGTTTAACCCTTTAATTAGGGCTATCAATCTCTTGAATACGCTCCAAGTCCTTGTTAGACTGATTTTCATAGACTCAACTTCTCTTTCTCAAGAAGAGGTCAAGTCAAAAAAGCACAAATTAGTGTTTGCAACCACTAATTCAATATGGAAAATACAAATCAGGCCAAATATCAACCACCCATAAATATCTAAGCCTTAAAACAAGAGACTCATCAAATAGCCACACTAGGTTTCAGCCACAACCCTAGCTAATGGGTCTAGCTACTCATAATAATGGAAGAAATCAGATATTGAGATCAAGAATAACCCATAAAATATAATTACAAGCTAAGATTCAAAGATTCAATGTTAAACTATCTACACAATTACTCAAAATAGCTAAAAAGTGGCGTTCACGTGCTCAGCTACAGAAAAGATACCCTAAAAATCTGAAAAAGAAGTATTTATACAAGGCCGAATTTTCTGGACAAAAATGCCCCAAAAGGAGGTACCGGGACCACGGAAAATGGACTGCGGCGAGGCTTGTTGGCTTCAAATTTTGTTCTCTGAATCTGGCCAACGGGGACTACAACAAATGGACCGCGGCCCCGATGGCTTCACCACGGACCGCAACAAAAGGACCGCGGACCGCGGTGTCTTGAAACTTCCAAACTTCATGTTCTCTGAATCCCTTCTCCGCGGACCGCAATAAATGGACTGCGACCGCGATGAGGCTACCGCGGACCACGGAAAATCAACCACGAACCGCGTTGCTTGAAGGTCCAGAAATGCATCCTCTCTGAACTTTGCCACCGCAGACCGCAATAAAAGCATTGTGGTCGCGTGGGTCCTTTGCAGCCGCGACAGATTTATTATTGTAGCGGTGCTTTGACTTGTTCTTGGCACTTGTGTAGGTTTCACTCCTTTTTGAGCTGGTTTTGACTTTCTTGTAATTTTTTGACCAAACACTGCAAACAAACACAACATGTAAGCTTTTGGGATTACTTGTATACATTTTTAATCCAAAACTCAAGCAAAAAGGAGTACTTACCTGAAATACCGGGGTTTCATACCCTCAGGTCCATATTTACAATGGTTACTTACCTCATACCAGATGAAATACTACTCTGCGATGACCTTGCCTTTCGACTCGGCATCAACTCGCGTCGAATCTATCCAAAATCAGAATCATAATGTCAATATATGGGGAATGAAGCCCATGCGAAAATAAATAAATTATATTAAAAATCCTAAAATTGGTCCAACCCGACCCCTGGGCCCACATCTTGAAATCCAATAAAAATCACATCAATAGAATCCTTATCCTCCCACGAGTCTATTCATACCAAAAGCATCAAAATCGGACCTCAAATGGCCCCTCAAATCCTCACTCAAAGCTCTCCAATATTAAGCCCTAATCCCTCAATTTTTTTCCTTAATTTCCAATAAACCTCGACTTCCCCTTGAAAATTAATGCCCTAGCTCACTTCCCGTCTTAAAAATGGAGAACATAACAAAAATTCGCGAAGGAAACCTTATGTACTTTCTGACCCAGGGATTTCGCACATGCGGTCCTCTTTTCTGCTTCTGCGCTACCACTTCTACGGTCAAACTACCGCTTCTGTGGTTTTCACTTAAATTCCTGGAATCATACATGTGCCTTACCTTCCGCACCTGCCGTCTCGCAGGTGCACTCAAGATTTCGCACCTGTGACTTCTGGTCCTCTAGCCCCTGGCCGCTTTTATAGCTTCCCCAACACTTCTGCGATCATGCACCTACGGTCCCCAATTCGTATGTGCGGTTATGATAGGGGCAACAACTTCAGTTGCTCATTTCCAAAGCCAAACTTTCCGAAAATCTTCCGAATTCATCCCGAGGCCCCCGGGACCTCAACCAAAAGTACGAACAAGTCATATAACAACATACAAACTTATACCAACCTTCGGAACACTCAAAACAACATTAAATCACCAAAATACCCTCGGATTCAAGCCTAAGGATTTTCAAAACTTCCAAATTCCTCTTTTGATCAAAAAGTCTATCAAACTTGTCCGAATGACCTGAAATTTCGCATACACATCACAAATGGCACAACAGACCTACTCCAATTTTCAGAATTTCATTCCGACCCCTATATCAAAATTTCCACTACCAACCGGAAAGCACCACAATTCCAATTTCGCCAATTCAAGCCTAAATCTTCTCCGGACCTCCAAAACATATTCCGATCATGCTCCTTAGTCCCAAATCTCCTAACAAAGCTATCTGAATCATAAAAACCAAATTCCAAAGTCATTTACTCATATGTCAACTTCTAGCTGACTTTTTCCAACAAAAGGCGAACTTAAGAGACTAAGTGTCTCATAACACTTCAAAACTACTCCAAACCCGAACCAACCAACATGATACAATAAAATGAAGCTGAACAACACATAAAGAAGCAAAAATGGTGGAAATGGAGTGGTAACTCATGAAACGACCGGCCGGGTCGTTACATCAAAATACGAGCTTAAATTGCAAATCGCTACGCTCCTCGAGGTACGAGCCTAAACTGCAAGTCAGGATGCTCCTTGATGCATGAGCCTAAACTACATGTTGCTACACTCCTGGCCCGTATGAGTCTAAACTGTGTATGGCCCCCACAAAACAAAGTCCGCTAGGTTGAAAACTTTGAAACAGGCGGCCTAGGAATAAGTTAGGACATAAAAAAAATTTCATCACCCATTCTGAACTACGGTATGACTTGATCCTCTTCACTGAGGTACACAGGTAGCTTAGAGTTTCATTCTATGTTCAGTCGCATAAGTTCAAACGATACATATTACCCCAATTGTTGTTCGAATGAAGTATGAAGGAATGTAAGATCAAGCTGAAATGCCATCCTCCTATTGAACTTTGATCTCATTTGATTTAAAGTGGAAACCCTCCATGATAAATTGATATCTTCAATGGGCCGATTTTAGGTGGATGTCAAGTATTTGCATTGAAGTTCAGGGATTCTCTATGTCTTCAGGTTTGCCAAACCTTCAAGTTTGTTGGCATCCAAGTCCGCCCACAGCCTTAAAAAAAGGGAAGAGAAGAGAGGAGTCAAAAGGAAACACAAGTATAAGGAAAAGATTGCTTGGTACAACGTTTCAAATTCAATGAGACTTGAACCCAAAATATTTGTGAGAATAGAGCTCTTAAAATTAGATTGATGTTAAGTAAGACATCTTTCGATCTCAAGGATTCCATACCAAGATACAAAGGTTTTCGTGAAGCCGCGCAATCTGAAATCGTCAGCGTGTCAGAATTTTATGTTGACTTTGGAATATTATCTGAAACTATCCTTAAGGTATTAAATTTTGCATTTTGGATATGATTTAAATTTCTAAGTTTAATTTCCAAAAAATCAAACGATTCATAATTTCGACTTTTCTACACCAAGATACGAATTTTTTGGTGAGACTATGCAAATCTGGAATTGATAAAGTGGTGCAATATAAAGTTGATTTCAAAATATATCTAGGATGGTTCTGAAGTTGTTTGATTGAGAATTTTAGATATGTTCTAGATCTTGAAGTCTAGTTTTCAAGAAATCAAATGGTTCGTAATTTCGACATTCCTACCCCAAGATATGAATTTTTTGGTAAGACTGCGTAAAACTGGAATTGATAGCGTGGTGCATGTCGCGCCCCCTTTTTCTCGCGAAAATGGGTTTATGACATTTGGGAGGAGAACTCGTTCCCTTTTGGGAATTGTTTTTTTTATTTGAAGAGTTTCCACCTAATGATTAAGTGCATTAGGACACTAGGAACAATTTGTTTAGAAAAATCAGAGTTTGGGTAAGGGCTAGAAATTATCTCGAGGGGAAGATGTTAGGCACCCCTCAAGATCCACAAGTGTGGTTCCCGGCTATGCTACAATTGTGACTTAAGTACAAACAATAAATAAGCAATTAAGGGTTTCAAATATGAGGGGTTGTCACATTGTGATTGCAAATAAGTTAAAGTTTGAAGAAACAAGGAAGTTGAAATTTGAGAAAAAAGAGTTTGAAATTTTGAAAGTAATAAAATAAACAAGTAAAGGGAAGGGGAGTCCTAGGTTTATAAATAATATGGATCACATCAATGCAATACCCGGTAATCACTCCTCAGAAGAGGGGCTACACGTGGTATTAGCACACCGGTCATTATATCCATATCTACCCTTTCCCACCCCGTTGAGGTATTTAAACGCGGAATGGTTTCGTTACTTATTGCATGCTAGTACCCTCCCCAATCCTATCAGTCCTGAAGGCATTGGGGACTATTATTCCTAAAGGGAAGGGAGATTTGGGCTTTGTACAGTTTAAAAGGATAAAATTCTAAAGCGACAAACAAAAACACATAAGGCAGATATGGGAAACACATAACAATTTAAGAGGCTCAAACGGGCCTCCCCACTTAAAGACAGATTGTTTAGCATGTCTTGCAGATACTGGTTATGGTCTAAATTAAACTTAAACGTTAAGGAGGCAGACTGGTCTATTACACATTTCAGATAAAAAACCAGAATCAGACCTGCCTATTGGTTGGAATTAACAGAGTCTGATTCAATTAGCTAATTTTACCCTATAGCTTGCCTAAGTAAAACCTACAGGCATGACATCTAATAATGCAGAAGTGTACTGATTTTTACAAGAAGAAGGCCTATTGATTATAGAAAACATAAGTTCTGCAGACATTAAGTAACGTTACTATTGATTTTAGACTTGTAAATGATTCCGATCAGTTGGTTACTCTTGTAGACATGCTTTCTAAGCATTATTGAGTTTAACCTTTACGAAAATGCAGAAATCCTATAGGCATGGTGTTTAAAACACTGATTTTTATTATTTAAGCCTATAAATGTGTTTGCCTAGTGATAGATGCATATGCAGAATTCAGGAAACTTCTATAGACATGTTCTTTATATGATAGGCAGAAACGCAGAAACCTATAGACATGGTATCTATGTATGAAATGCAGAGGCTATAGACATGGTATCTATGTATGAAATGCAGAGGCTATAGACATGGTATCTACGTATGAAATGTAGAACCTATAGATAGGATTTCTGTATGAAATGTAGAACCTGTAGGCATGGTTTCTATATGAAAACGCAGAAGTGCATGACTTGTAAACATGATTTCTATATGAAAAATGCAGAAGTGAAAACAGGACATGATTGCAGCAGTAAATACCTATGAACATGATATCTACCCTTATGCATACATGAGTGACCCTCCCCTTTCACTAAGACCCCATAAGTTATTACAAATTATTACAACCCAAAATGAATAAAGAAAAGTAAAATAAAATTACATCAGAAATCTAAAAATCCCAACCAAGGAGAGCCTGATTCAAACTTCTGTCTGAAGCATGAAGTAAACCAACTCCAAAGATAAAATTCCAAATCCTTTCTCCTATTCGGGATGTGTCAGAGTTCCCTAAAAGTCTTAAGTGGACTCCGGGCAGTGCTTACACCCAAATATATTGCAGAATTAGATTATAGTGCAGTGTGGAAGGGCAGCCCTCAAATGTCCAAGTTCAGAGGGAGCTCAAGGTCCCAAAACAAGGCTCATAGGAGGGGGCATAACTTAGAATCTAAGAGAGAGTGAAAGTGCATGGAGGGGATTTTGTGGAAATCCAAGACAGGCTGGTGGTCACACCCAGCAATTGGAAGTGCTGGCACACCCCAACCAGCCTGTTAGCCACATTGTTTGGGAGTTAGGATTCATTAAAGGATCAAGTCCAGACATGAGCAACAATTTGGATGTTGTCATGCTTTGAACTTTAACTCAAACACATAGAAGGGAATAAGGGTATGAGAATTCACATAGCAACAGATGCAAAGAGACAACATATTCAATACAGAACATAAACAGCAAAGTAGATAAGATCGTTGAAATTGTAAAGCAAACACATAGGGATGAAGCTGAAAGTTAAATTAGAACATATCAGTTTTAGGGAAATAAGAAGAGAAGAGCAGTAGTAAATCCAAACTGCAAACACACAGCCAGAAGATTTCAGAAGAGAGTAGAGTGTTGAATTGAGAATGTAGGAGTATTGAAATTGAAAGTGTTCAATAAGTGTTGTCAGAGTATTGAACTCAAGGTCTTAAAGAGTATTTAATTGGAAGTGTATAAGAGTGAAGAAAGGTCGTGCCCTTTATAGTGCAGAAAGCAAATAAGAAAAGGTAAGAAAATAGTTTCGAAATCAATCACATAAGGTCTCCCTTCAATTAAGGGATTCTGATTTCAAACGGGCAAGATAATTAAGGAAAGAGTTTGATCAAAATCTTTTTGAAAGTAGCCCAAGAAGGTTAAATACACAGAAGTTATTTAAGGCAAAAGTCCAGTGTTACATGGTTTGGGCAAATAAGGAAAGGCGATCACTCAACAGCCAGTGAAATCAAAATTGCAGGCTTTGTTCGAATGAACCAAGTCAGGAAAAATGAGGAAAGGGTTTTATTTATGGAAAATCAGTAACAATCAATCAAACCTTATTAAGAAGAATTCTGAATCAATCACAAGTTGACAAAACCTTTTGAAGGCAAAGTTCCTCATATATAAAGCATACAGACATATCGAACAAGAAAGAACTATAATGCGAAAAAGCCTAGTATAGAAGAGTTCCGGGTCATAACAGAGAGGCTCAAATCCAGTACATAGACTCAGAATGAGTTTGAAAGTGTCCAGGGTCCCAAATAGAACCCTAGTCCAAAACACAAGATCAAACTCGCCAAAAAAACCCTCAAATCCCAGGGTTTTCAACTCGAGTCAGATACAGAGAAGAGAAGACAAATAACTGAAACATGCTCAGAGGTCTCTTTCAGGGATTCATGTGAAAACAAACAAATAAAATAGCAGGTTCAAGGCAAATAGAATGAAGAACTGATTTGAAGCATAAAGAACACGTTTTAAGAAAGCTTGGAACTTAAACAAGTTTCAGAAGAGAAACGAGATAGTATAGCACTTAAGAGAACAGTAGAGGAAACATGTTTAACAAAGAACTCAAACAAAATCCAGAAGAAGGCAACTAAAAACCTAAAAGCTTAGTAGAAAATACAGTAGGAACATAGGGGTAAACGAACACATAAGATAAACATGTGAAAGCATGATAGAGAAACCAAAAGAAGAAAGAATGGAGCACAATAGAAGGACATGCAAAATAAGGAAAACATAAGAACACAGGAGAAGGACATGCGAGGTAGAAAAGAAAACATAAAAACATAGCATAGACAGATTCACACAAAGAGAAGAAGAAGAGGAGTCAGAAAACATTTTAAAACCTTTTCAGAGACCCTAAATCGAAGAGAAATAATTTTTGAAATAAAATTAGGGAAAATGTTTAAGAGCTCAAGTAGAGCACAGACATAGCATAGATATAAGAAAACAACCATGGAAAAATCTCGAATAGCTTAGGGTTTCAAAGAAACCCTGGAAATGAGAAAGGCTTGGAAGAAGGTCCGATCTTGAGTCGGAGAGGTCAGAAATAGGCTTCTGATGCTTGAATACGCTGGAGCCAGGCCGGAGAGGCCATAGAACCTTGGATCTGTAGAGATCTGAAAAGACACCATCGAGGTCAGACCTCGAAACTTCACCCAGGGTTTAATGGTGGAGGAGGGTGAGTATAGGCCATCCCTGGCCTGAGAAGCCATAGGTTCCGATGAGATTGCGGTTGAAGGGGGGTGAGAGAGGCTAGGGTTTCAACAACTTTCAAAAGAGTTTGAGAGAGGGAGAGTATTCAAGGGCGGCTAAGAGATGAAAATGTGGGGATTACGGTAGGGTTAGTGAATTAAAAAAGGTAAGGGGTAATCGTGGTCGTTGATCTAAATAGTCAACGGCCTGGATTGAAAGAAAGGGTCAGGTAAGTTAATTGGTTGGGTCGGGGTCGGGTAAGATTAGAATTGGGCCAGTCCAATTGGGTTTCAAAATTGGGTCAATTAGGGGGGTCAATTTGGCTATGATCAAAATAAAAATGGGCCAGATTTTAAATAGCCAGATTTTTCCTTTTTATTTTATAAAAAAATAGTAAAATGATTTTGAAAGTAAATTAAGAGTACTGGATCAGTTAATAATATATAAATATTGATTTAAAAATGTTGGAACCAATTTTATAATTATAAAAATGATATTAAATCTTAAAGTAGGCTAGAATTGAATTTATATGCAATTTAGCTTTAAAAATACCAAATAAATTTGTAAAAATATATAAAAATTACCTTAAATATATTTTTGTATAAATATGGGGAAAAACAATTATCCACCAAAATGATAATTTTGGGAATAATTATTGGTTTTTTATACTGCTGAAATGAGCAATAAATTGATTTTGAAAATCTTTAAAATTGGGAAAGAATACTAAAACACTTGGGCATGCTTATATATGCGTATATATGTTATTTTGAAAGTATTTTGTATATATAAAAAATATACAGGGAAAAATTGGGTATCAACAGCTGCCCCTCTTTACCCGAGAAGGATGAAAGAGTTATCAGGTAAAGATATGATGGTCAATTTTAACCGAACGAGATGGTTTGAAGAATTTGACCATGCTCTGGTTCCTGAACTGCCTACATATCCCTAGTCTTACAGGAATCAGGTCATATGTAGTTCAGGATCCATCGATAGAATATGTTGACGGAGGTTTTACAAGAACGGACGCGGTATTCAGGTCAGGAAGGATAGTTAAGGTCTAATTCGGGCTGCGAGAACTGGAGCGGGATCGCTCCTGCTGAGACGGTCGTTGATAACTGGTTTACCTACGAATGAACAATACAAATGTATATGGTGCAAGATTTAAATGCGATGCAAGTTCCCATTAGACCATGAATGCTGTGTTTGGACGGTTAAGATGACGTCCTCAGATGATGAAGCGTATAATAAAGGATTCACAGCCATGAAATGATGCTCTTGGGCTATGAAGATGATGTTTCCGTGCTTTGATGCCTTTGAAAAATGATATGCAAAAGATAAAATGGGGTCCTCAGGCCATGGCATGGCGTTCTCGGGCTATGAAAATGGTGCCTCCGAACAATGATGCCTTCGGACAATTTGGCGATCTTTCAGCCCAAGAGATGCAGAAGGAGGCGATCTTTCAGCCAATACAAAAAATGTAAATACGGTGGCGGTATTTTAGCCGATGCAAGATGTAAATAGAAAGTGGAGATATTTCAGCCCTGCAAGAAAAAATAAAAGTGGTGATATTTTAGTCGTGCAAGATGTAGATGAAGGTGGCATTCTTTTAGCCATGCGAGACATAAATAAAGTGGCGATATTTTAGCCATGCAGGTGGAGACAGGGCTTAGTCTTGAAAGGCAGAATGGTAGCCTTATGCGATGCAGCGAAATGCAGATGGAGGTAGAGCTTAACCTCGGAAGGTAGAATGGTAGCCTTATGCAATGCGGAGAATGTAGATGGAGACAGAGCTTAGTCTCGGAAGGCAGAATGGTAGCCTTATGTAATGCAGCAAAATGCAGATGAAGGTAGAGCTTAACCTCGGAACAGAATGGTAGCCTTATGCAATGCGGCGAAATGCAGATGGAGGTAGAGCTTAACCTCGAAAGGCAGAATGGTAGCCTTATGCAATGCAAAAAATGCAGATGGAGATAGAGCTTAGTCTCGGAAGGCAGAATGGTAGCCTTATGCAATGCAAAGAATGCAGATGGAGACAGAGCTTAGTCTCGGAAAGCAGAATGGTAGCCTTATGCAATGAAAAGAATGAAGATGGAGGTAGAGCTTAACCTCGGAAGGCAGAATGGTAGCCTTATGCAATGCAAAGAATGCAGATGGAGACAGAGCTTAATCTCGGAAGGCAAAATGGTAGCTTATGCAATGCAAAGAATGCAGACGGAGACAATGCTTAGTCTCGGAAGGCAGAATGGTAGCCTTATGTAAGAAATAAAAGGCAGGTGGCAGTAGAGTTTTCTTAGCTAATATCTGATTTCGATATTGTGGCTGCTGGGGATATTGTGTGCGTATAGTAACTGTGAGTAGGTGATGGTTCTGAGAGTTGTATTCTTGATCAGTATAAGTGTATAGTATATTCGATGATTTTCCAACTCAGGTGCCTGCATCCAAAGAAAAATCATGAGTTTTCTAAAGGGGAAAGGTTAGTTCATATCCCCGTTGACTTTGCTTGACCTGCTCAGTTCTGTTTCGGTGATACTATGTGTATCATTGGGGTAGTGTTGCTAGACAAAGCAATTTTGGTAACAAACATGCATGATTTAGTAAAAGCATAATATAAGTGCATAATTAAGAATATTTTTCTTTAGATGAACCGATGACTACGATGTGGTTCAAAACATTGCAACTTCGATTGCTCCGGAATTTTGAGGGTCCTCCTCAAAATTCTGCCCCAGTTTACTGGGTTGCTGCTCCTGACGGCTGTTAATGATAAATGGCTGGAATCGACTTCGGAATTTTGAGGGTCCTCCTCAAAATTCTGACCCAGTTTCCAATAGCGGGGAAAATGGAAATTTTATTGAATTTTGACTGAACCCATAGGGCTGCCTACGTATCCCCTCTTAAATGGGAATCAGGTCGGGCGTAGTTCAAATTACATCATAAAAGAAAGCATAAAGGTTACACATTGTATCACTTGACTGCGTCTGAATTGATCGGCTTTGGCCAAACTTCTCCGTCCCTTTCTGCAAGTATGAGGGTTCTTCCTGTCAGAACCCGGTGAACCGTGTACGGACCCTGCCAGTTGGGAGAGAATTTCCCTTTGGCTTCTTCTTGATGCGGAAAAATTTTCTTTAACACTAGTTGCCCTGATGCGAATTGTCTCGGCTTGACTCTTTTGTTGAAGGCTCTGGACATTCTGTTCTGATAGAGCTGACCATGGAAAACTGCATTCATTCTCTTTCCGTTTATAAGAGCTAGTTGCTCGTAACGACTCTTCACCCATTCTGCATTGTCGAGCTCTGCTTCCTGTATAATCCTTAAGGAAAGAATTTCTACCTCAGCGGGTATGACTGCTTCTGTACCACATACCAACATGTAGGGAGTTTGCCCAGTTGATGTGCGAACTGTGGTGCGGTATCCCAATAAAGCAAATGAGAGCTTCTCGTGCCACTGCTTATGCTTCTCTATCATTTTCCTTAGTATCTTCTTGATATTCTTGTTGGCAGCTTCTACGGCTCCGTTCATCTGAGGTTTGTAAGTTGTAGAATTCTTGTGTTTGATCTTGAAGGTTTCACCCATGGCATTCATCAAGTCACTATTGAGATTGAACCATTATCAGTAATGATTGATTCTGGGATTCCGAATCGACAAATGATGCGGTCACGGACAAAGTCTGCCACAACTTTCTTAGTCACTGCTTTGTATGATGCTGCTTCAACCCATTTGGTGAAATAATCAATTTCCACTAGAATGAACCTGTGCCCGTTTGATGAGGTGGGCTCGATAGGTCCAATGACATCCATTCCCCAAGCGGCGAACGGCCACGACGAGCTTGTTGCATTAAGATTATTTGGGGGCACATTTATCATGTCTGCTTGTATCTGACAGTGATGACACTTTTGGACATATTGGACACAGTCCGTTTCCATAGTCATCCAAAAATAACCAGCCCGGAGTATCTTCTTGACAAAACCGTTCATATGTGGACCGCAGGTCCCAGTATGGATTTCCTCTAGTAACCTGGATGCTTCCCTTGCGTCGACACACCTTAATAATCCCAAATCAGGAGTCCTTCTATACAGGACTCCTCCGCTGTGGAAGAAATTGTTAGATAACCTCTGAAGTGTGCGCTTCTGAGTGGTATTGGCAAGCTCTGGGTATTCTCCATTTGCCAGGTATTCCTTGATATCATGAAACCAAAGCTTTCCGTCCGCTTCTTCCTCGACATGAGCACAGTAGGCTGACTGATCATGAATCTTCACCGGAATAGGATCAATGAAGTTCTTATCTGGATGTTGTATCATAGAGGACAGGGTAGCCAATGGATCGACAAACTCATTCTAGACTCTGGGAACATGCTGGAATTCTGTCTTTGTGAATCTCTTTCTCAACTCCTATAGATGATACAGATAAGGGAGTATCTTGGAGTTCTTGGTTGCCCATTCTTCTCGGACCTGATGTATAAGCAAGTCTGAATCCCCGATTACTAGCAACTCTTGGATGTTCATGTCAATGGCCATCTTGAGTCCCAAGATGCAGGCTTCATACTCGGCCATATTGTTGGTGCACGGGAACCTGAGTTTGGCGAACACTGGATAATGCTGACCGGTTTCTGATACTAGAACTGCTCCTATGCCAACTCCTTTGAAATTTGTTGCTCCGTCGAAAAACATTCTCCAACCATCATAGGATTATGCAATGTCTTCTCCTATGAAGGATACCTCCTCCTCAGGAAAGCATGTCTTTAAGGATTCGTATTTTGCGTCCACGCGATTCTCGACAAGATGATCTGCCAAAGCCTATCCCTTGATCATTTCCTGAGTTACGTAGACAATGTCGAATTCACTCAGCAGGATTTGCCACTTGGCTAGCTTTCTAGTGGGCATGGACTTCTTAAAGATGTACTTTAACGGATCCATCCTTGATATGAGATACGTAGTATAGGCACAGAAATAGTGCCTTAACTTCTGAGCTACCCAAGTCAGAGCACAACAGGTGCATTCTAACAGAGAATACAGGGCCTCGTATGGGGTGAGCTTCTTGCTGAGATAATAGATGGCCTGCTCCTTCCTTCCCATTTCATCATGTTGTCCCAGAACACAACCAAATGCTCCATCCAATACTGCAAGGTAGAGAAATAGAGGTCTGTCGGGCTCGAGCGGGACCAAGACTGGCAGTGTGGATAGGTACTCCTTAATTCTATTGAAGGCTTTTTGATAGTCATCAGTCCATTTGGCAGCGGCGCCCTTCTTCAACATCTTAAAGATTGGTTCACAGATAATAGTAGATTGAGCTATGAATCGGTTGATGTAGTTAAGTCTTCCCAAAAAACTCATTACGTCCTTCTTGTTCTTTGGCGGTAGCAACTCTTGAATGGCTTTGACCTTTGACGGATCCAGTTCTATTCTTTGGTGACTCACAATGAACCCAAGTTTTCCGGAAGGAACCCCGAAGGAACATTTTGTGGGATTCAGCTTCAAATTGTACCTTCTTAGTCTATTGAAGAACTTCCTCAAATCTTCGATGTGATCAGTGGCTTTCTTGGACTTGATGATGATGTCATCTACATATACTTCGATTTCCTTGTGTATCATATCATGGAAAATGGTAGTCATGGCCCTCATGTAGGTGGCCCCAGCATTCTTTAATCCAAACGGCATCATCTTATAACAATACATTCCCCACATCGTAATGAAGGCCGTTTTCTTAGCATCTTCTTCATCCATCCAGATCTGATGATACCTAGCAAAACAATCAACAAACGACTGCAGCTCGTGCTTGGCGCAGTTGTCAATTAGAATGTGTATGTTTGGCAATGGGAATTCATCTATAAGACTGGCCCGGTTGAGATCCCGGTAGTCAACACAGACTCTGACCTTCCCGTCCTTCTTTGGTACTTGCACGATGTTGGCTAACCATGTTGGATACTCTACTACTCTGAGAACCTTATCTTTGACTTGCTTGGCGACTTATTCCTTGATTTTCAAACTCATGTCAGGCTTGAACTTCCTGAGCTTCTGCTTTACCGGTGGGCATGTCGGATCAGTTGGCAGCTTGTGCACCATAATAGATGTACTCAAACCAGTCATGTCTTCATACGACCAGGTGAATATGTCCTCATATTCCTTCAAAAATTCTGTGTGTTTTTTCTTTTCTGCTGGTGACAAATGAACGTTGATCCGAGTTTCTTTGACATTTTTTGCATCTCCTAGGTTAACAATCTCGGTCTCGTCCAGGTTGGACTTAGGTCTGTTCTCAAAATCCTCAACCTTTTTAACAACCTCTTTTGGTATATCATCTTCCTCTGAGTCCGTTTGTCACGTTGTCTCGTTACATGTCACAGTCGTTGGTTCATCAAGATAAGTAATAGTAATACTGTAAATAAAGTAAATGAGAGAAAGTAATAAGAGTAAGATTCATAAGAAAAATCAAAATGCTTTGAAAAATTCCATGACTGTTTTGAACATTGAAGATCTTATTACGAAATTAAAAGGCAAAAGGGAAGTCAAAATGAAAAAAATAGTGCATGATACTTGTTCAGCCTTGCTACCCCGAGGCTTTCCGGGCTCTGGTGGTTCTGATGGACCAATTGTTGAGGCGTGCTCCTCGGCTCACGGCTTGTATGGAAGGGCCTTCCTCCCCCTCCTCCTAGAAAATTACACAGCAATCCATGTCATCCTCTTCCAAAAACAAATCCATCATCGCTGCCAGTGCTTCCTCTTCTTTTGACCCATATATAACATCAGTTGGCTGAAAAATTTGCTCTAAGCGAGGTATCAGGTGCTCTAGTGGATAATAAGGCCCACTCCATGACGGCGACCATTCATTGAACTCTTTCCAGGTGTACTCGTATCCCAGACCGAAGGTGGTACCATGTTTCTTCAGCTTGACAGGCTTAGCGATCCCTTATAGGTTCTTGCCAAGTCCCTTGCCTGGCTCATATCCGCACCAGTTCAATATGTTTTCGATTTTGTTGTCCCACCATTTATCTTTGTCAACGGCGTTGACTCACTCGATGTGGTGATAGGTTTCTCCGCCTATCTTCCTTTTTCCTCCGATCACTGGGATGGTCTGGCGACTGTATATGGGATTGCTACCGTCGCCGTGGATGATCACCTCTTGGTGATTCCACTCAAATTTCACTGTCTGATGTAGGGTTGATGCTACAGCTCCAGCGGCATGAATCCATGGTCGTCCCAAGAGCAAGTTGTAAGATGCCGGCGCGTCTATTACTTGAAAGTCGACATCAAACCAAATAGGCCCCATCTGTAAACACAGGTTGATTTCCCCAATAGTGGACCTTTGGGAACCGTCGAATGCTTCGACGTTAATGGCCCCGTCTTTGATCTCATGCAGCCCTTTTCCTAATGTTCTGAGTTTTACCAGCGGACAAATGTTGAGGCTGGACCTCCATCGATCAGGACCCTGGTGATAAAATAATCCTCGCATTGCACGGTGATGTGTAATGCCTTGTTGTGGCTCAGCTCTTCTGGTGGCAACTCATCTTCATGAAAAGTGATTTTGTGATTCTCCAATACTTGTACCACCATATTTGCCATTTCTCCTCCGGTGATGTTGCTTGGTACATACGCCTCACTCAGCACCTTCAATAAGGCATTCTTATGTGCTTCAGAGCTTTGTAGCAGAGCTAAAATAGAGATCTGGGCTGACATTTTGTTCAACTGATCAATGACTGAATACTCTTTGGCCTGTATCTTCTTCCAGAGGTCGTCGGGCCTAGCTTCAGTGATGGTTGGCTGTCCAGATGCCTGCTTACTCGATTCAGCCAAGTGTTCTGGAGTATAAACCCTGCCGGTCCTTATCATACCCTGTGCCACAACTGCTTCTCCGAACTTGGTTTACCCTTTCCTTCTTGCCTCGGCTATGTAATCCCACAGTATGGCTTTTGTGTGGAATGGTGTTATGGTTGTCATTGCTACCGAAATGGGCACCCTTGCTTTAGAAGGTAATACAACAACCTCAAATGGTACAGGTGCCTTTGGGGACCCAAACTCGACCTCAATTGGTATTGGCGTCTTTGCAGGGGGTGGTGCTTCAAACTCAAGTGGTACAGACATATTCACCTCGGCGTCCCCAGAAGGCTGAATCTGGACCACAATCGGGTTAAGGGTGATTGTTGATTTCTTTGGCTAGTCACCTTTTACGATTAATCCGATCGATCTTTTGAGGTCCCAATCATCCTCTATCTCAATCATGTGAATGCCTCCACCCTTATGGTCTGGTAGAGGGTTGCTGCGGACGTTCGGGGTAGGCTCTTTTTCCACGATGATTTTGTTGTCAATCAAAGCTTGAATCTTATCCTTCAGTCACTTCTTACTTTATAACTCACTTTACCACTTGAGCCAATGCTCCAAATGGTTCCATTTATCTCATATACTTTCACAATTCGTATTACCACTCGAGCCAATGCTTCTCAAAGTTCAAAGATCACAATTTCTTTCACATGCTTTTTACAACATATAGAAATCATCATTAAGGCATGAAAGATACAATAAGATCAGAATATCCGCAATATAAAGACTCACGGTCATGCTAGACACCAACATATCGATACTCGTCACCATGCCTATACGTCGTACTCGACAATTAGTGTAAGCACGTGATTTTTTCTCCACGAACAATCACTCCAAAAGAAATCAAAAATAATAAATGGCATCGCGGTACAATTTTCACGTGACATGTGCTGGTAGTCGTTTGTGTTTCTGTCCATTTTTTCATTGAATCTTAACAAACAAAATACAAAATATGTATGTCATGGTAATTAAACCATAATTCGGTCATTAAAAGAAAATTCACAAAATATGCATCTTTTATTCTAGGATGTGATTTAACCTATTTAAATATTTTAATATGTGTGTGATAAATGTGTTAAGTGTTAATTAATGGGTGTTTTAAATTTCGTTTTATTTTTAATTGTGTTTAAAATTAGAAAACAAAAGAATTAGTGCAAATTGTTTAGAAATCGGAGTGGGACTATTTTTATTCTGAATTTTGAGGCCCAAAATCAATTGCATCTGACCTAGTCCAAACCAGGCCTCAGGCAAATCCCCCCAAACGATGCCGTATAAAGGCGTTTGATCTGAGGCGTCCGTCCAGGCCAATCCAACGGCCCAGGACCCCCTTCAGCAACCCGTTTCCAAACCCGACCCAGTAACCGGTTCAACCCAACCCCTCACTTAAACCAAACGACCCCGTTTCTATACCAAACGACCCCGTCTCGTCCATCACCAGTAGATCCAAGCCGTTGAGATCACTTGATCTAACGACCCTGATCTATCTCCCCCTTCCGTATATAAACCCTCCATCACACCCCACGCCCCCCTATCCAAACACCCCCCGGTTCCATCGTCCCCAAGAGCCCAACCCTAATGTCCCAAACCCTAGCCGCCCCCCTTCACCTTCCCCGCAAAGCCGGCGGCAAGGACGCCGGTGACCACCCCCTTAACACCCCTGATGCATCTCTCACCACCCCAAACCCAAATCTACTACCCCCTAGCCTCGAATCACCCTCCATCATCTCGAATCTTGATTTGAAGATTCGAGACCAAACCCCGATCTACACCAAACCAACCCAAACTCACACTGGACAACCCCCTGACTTCCCTCGTGACCAAACCAAGCTTGGTTTGGTCCGAATCTGCCCACAAATCCTAAAATCCCAAATCTGAAGATTTAAATTCTGGAATACAAGAACCTGGGGAATCCGGTCAGTTTCATGGGGATTTTGGGACCTAATAGGCTTTAATCAAGGTGTTCTTGGTCGAGAACACCCCGATTAAGGTTTGTTCGGCCTCAAATGGTCAAAACTGGTTCAGGTCTGGTCCGTTCTTGGTTAATCTCCCACAGGAAGTTTTCCTTTTCCTTTTAGTTGGTTTGAGTATTGTCTGAATTTGTTAGCATGTTTTGTTGTAGTTGTTTGTTATTTCTGATATTTTCCTTTCAATTTCTTCCGTCTTTGTAAAGACCATTTATTTGGTCGCTTGTTCTTCGGTGTATATGTTGAACACGTCTTGTGATATACATGTTCGTTAATTAGATTAGTCGTCGAGTAGATAATTCATATAGATTCTCTGTGTCATGCAAAGTTGTTGAAGGCAGTCGATTGCCCTGTTCATATTGTTTGATTGATCGACTGATTATTTCCTGTTATAATTAGTATAGTCGACCTGATAAACGTCATCGATTAATTTTCTATGACTAAATGATCAAATGGTCTAACAACTTCACATGACTGATCGAACCCTGTGATTAATTGGATGCTTGACATTGCCTGAATTTAGCTTATAACTGCATTGCAAAACAACTGAAAGATTCAGTCTAGGGCAGCTTTGAATTTGAACTTTCAGAAGTTCAAAATGCCCTGATACTGCAATGGGTTAGTACAGTAATAATCAGGTTTTAACAAGGGTAGTCTGGGGTTTGAAAAGAACAGAAAAAGCTTAGTTTAAGTGAGCTGACAAATAGGGTACTGAATTAAGATTAAACTAATGTATTTGTGGGGACAAAACATAAGAGCATGGGAGTTTTAATACTTAAATGAACCCATGACCCTTGAATAGAGGAATAGGTCAGGCGTGGGGAACAAAAATGACCTGCATCAAGAAGATGCTTAGGCATGGGAAATGAAGGGGATGGGCAGTCACTGAGGCTGTGAAGTTCTAGGCAGCCCTTAGGGGTTCCCATTCAGTTATAAATAGAGTTGTTTTTAGTTAAGAAAGGGCTGGATATTTTTTCTTCAGAGAGGTTTTGTGAGTTAGAAAAACTGAAGAGAAAGAAAGAAACAAAAAGAAATTTTCAGAATATTGTAACCAAACACTGTCTGAAAACTGCTTAGGAGTTCAAGTTGGCCAAGCTGTCTTTGCTAATTGTTGTTGGTTATTTGCCGAGCTGTTTGTGATTGTTGAACTGCTGGTGCTGTTACATTGAATATTCTGGTTCTCTGTTGGTTCATCATTCTGTTTCTGGGACTGCTTGTTTGTTGCTCGACCACTTGTGAGCTTCATCATTGTGGCTGGTTGTTGTTGCTGTGTTGTTGATGTTTATCTGCTGTTGCTGTATTTGCTGCATACTACTCAGCTGACCATTCTCCTTCTTCTTTTGCTTTGCTATACCAGGTACACGATTAATAGTGTCAATGTAACTTGAAAGTTGAGCATGAACATAAAAGAGAAGAGCTGAAGATGTTTATTTCATACATAGACTGTTATATTGAACCCCATAAATGTATAATAGTTTACATTCTTGTTTAGATACTGAAGGTAGCCTGCATTCCTAGTAGATATCAATGTATGGTGATTGAATGATAGTTTGTATATGTAGGCTGATAGATAAAAGTATTCCCAGTGCAGTAGGTTGTATCTTAGACTTTATCTAATTACGTTTAGCATGTCCTTAAATGCATAAAACTATCCATGTTAGTTAATTTCATTTCCTTTTGATAAATTGCCTCCTTATAATTGGCAAACCACTGCTTTAAAACAAACGACGCAAGTCTGCACTTCTCAACCTCACGAAGGTCGAGCCCGAATCAAACGAACCCAGCAGGCTTTCATCAGAAAGGCAGTGGCCCAGGCCCAGCCGATACTGTGTGGGCTGGGTTTGGGCCCATAATGTTCGATTAGCTGCCCACGTGCATGGCCATATTTTCTTATTCTGCAAAGGCATTCGAAATCCTGCTATAAATAACCTGCAAGCATGTAATTAATTAGGGTTATTTCTGTTTTCGATTAGTAGAGACAAACGCAATAAGAAACGTAGTTGCTATAGGATATCCTTCTAAAATGAATGAGATGAGCCTCGTCAAATAAAACGCACAGATTGCGGGGCCCTCACAAAAATATATGTATTAAATTACTTAGAAGTCAGGAGGGTCGTTTAGCGAATTTCACGGCCTTCCCAAAATAATAACACGATAGTCTCTTTAGGCGCGTGTTTAATAATCTACTTTCGTAAACTCGGGTGTGCATTTCATGCGACCCAAATCCAAATCCCAAAAAATCAAATAAAATATGTTCCGGATTGTGGGTGCATTTCATGTGACGCAATCCAAAGACATGTTTTAAGCGATGTTCACATTCTTTTAAAAATAATAATAATAAAGTGGTAAAAAGTTAAAATTGGTACACCGGTTCATAATTGTATAAAAATTAGATAAATAAGCCGAATATGACAGTTGAGCGACCGTGCTAGAACCACGGAACTCGGGAATGCCTAACACCTTCTCCCGGGTTAACAGAATTCCTTATCCGGATTTCTGGTACGCAGACTGTAATATGGAGTCATTCTTTTCCTTGATTCGGGATTAAAATTGGTGACTTGGGACACCCTAAATCTCCCAAGTGGCGACTCTGAAATAAACAAACCAATCCCGTTTCGATTGTCCTTTAATTGGAAAAAACTCCCTTGTACCCCCGCGGGTACGGAAAAAAGAGGTGTGACAGCTCTGGCGACTCTGTTGGGGACCCGACCGACCCAGAACCACTAGTTCAGGGTTAGAAATTCGAGCTTAGATAAATTGTTATATTTGGTTTTATCTGATTTTTGTTACATGTTTGGGCTCCATTTGCTAAATGATATTTTTACCGCTTTGATATTATTTGAACTGTATATGAACTGTGTCGAAACCCATCTTCTCTCTGTGTCTTCTTGATCATGAAGAAGGACGTACTTCATACGACTTCTTTTCTGTATAGTGTCAATTCCCAATTTAGAACGAGGTTCGGACAAGTTGCTAAGCCGGTGAAGCTTCTGTATTCCCGGTACGCTGCCCCCCTCGGCTCGAGCTGTCCGCTCGGGTAAGCCAGAACAAACACCCAGGTTTTGAACCTAGAATAACTCAACTCCATGTCGGATCCCTAGTAGGAAAGCTTATTTGCATCATGTGCATTTTTGACTTAGGGGACTCAACATAGGGGTTGGGTCCGTCTAGGAATAGCAACCTGAAACAGAAAAGGCCATCCTGACGCATCCTGCTCACTGCTTGTGCGTTTATTTGCTTCGAACATGCATGATGACCGGTTTTGAATGTTGGAAATTTTTACAAAAAAAATCACAAAGTTCAAATAGAAGAGAAAATGGGTATATTCTATTTTAATAGTTTGTTTTACTAAAAACAAAGGAAAAGAGAAAAGAGAAAATAGCAAGCTGAGAATGAGGAATGAGTTTTTATTTTAATTTACTTTATTTTCAAAAAAAAAATGACATACAACAAAGTATATATGTATATATATATATATATATACACATGTATATATATGCATATATTGTTTTTTCTTTTTCTCTCTCTCAAAGATTTTTGTTTGGAACCAAAATAAAGATTTTTTCTGCCGCCTAAAAACACCTTAATAAATGTGCAGGATGAGCACAGAGCGAAATGAACCGTTCTCGTCCCTCAGCGAGGTCCCTCTACAACTCCACATGTGGTGGAATGACTTGGAAGCCGATGGCAAAGAGATAGCGGAAAGAGTATTGGGAGGTTTTGTCGATTTGCTGAGTGTTAGGCCAAGGACAGATATTCTTGAAGCTCTCATACCATTTTGGGATCCAACCCGCAATGTATTCCGTTTCGCTGACTTTGAACTTTCACCAACACTGGAGGAAGTCGCCGGATATGCAGGATTGAGTGGGAGGTTAAGAGGGCAATACCTACTTTTGCCAAAGCCGGTATCTCCGCATGCGTTTCTGGATCTGCTAAGCATCAGTCGAAAGATACAACATGATGATTTATCGAGAGGATGTTGTGATCTCCATTTTTTGTATCAGCGGTACGGAACTCCGCAAGGTTTCGAGGAACCAAACCTTGGACTAACTCATGGCGGGAACAGAAACAAATGGGAAGCAAGACGTACTTTGGCTTTCATCACAGCATTCTTGGGAGTCATGGTCTGTCCAAGGAAGGATAAAAAGATAGAGATAGGCCTTGTAGGGATGGCCGACGTTGCAATCAAAAGAACCGACAACACTGTGGTTCCTTTGATTTTGTCCAAAGTCTACCGAGCTTTGACTATATGACGAGAAGGAGGCAAGTTCTTTCAAGGTTGCAATCTGTTACTTCAGCTATGGATGCAAGAACACCTCCATCACCGAGTAGGATACATGAACCACGGGTTGACATAGAGGAATTGTATCAGCGGCTTCGAGAAGCGCATGACAGGCGCCAGATTTCCTGAAGGTGTCGAAGCATGGTTTACACGGTTAAGGTCAACAACAGCTGACCAAATTGAATGGGCATTCGGTTGGTTGATTGATACTGAGGTGATCTACATGTCGGCTGAAGAATGTCATGTTCTCTTAATGGGACTTCGCAACATCCAGCCATATGCTCCTCATCGGGTATTACGACAGCTGGGCAGGTTTCAAGTAATCCCTACTGATGAAGATCTGAGCAAGCATGCCTTGGAGCTGAGCCCGAGAGTTATATTTCCCGAGGGGAAGATTAGAAAGCTGTGGCACGAATGTAGATTCTTGGAACCCAAGACCATGGTGCGAGAACTAGCTAAAGGTGAGGTAGACCCAAAGTACGATGCTTGGTTCGAAAGAAGGTTTCAGATTCGGAAAAGACCTGCTAAAAGAGCCCACGTTCAACAATTCACAGATGATTCGCAGGAGCAATGGGGATGGTTAAAAAGGGAGGAAGGTTACCGGGTTGAAATCGGGAAACTAAAGCAACAAGTTGAAAGGCTTGTGTTTGAGAACAACGTGCAAGTCGCCTCGGAGCAGGTTGAAAGAAACAAGCTAGCCCAAGAGAACCAGACCCTGAAGGCTCGCCTTCGCCAAGCCAGTAAGAGTAACATTGACCGACAGAAGCGTCGCTCCGACGAAAGATTGATAGCAAGTTTGAGAAACCAGGTCATCCAAAGCCAAGAAGAATTAGAACAATCAGAAGTTTGCATAGCAAGGATGAAGGTCAAATGGGCAAAAGGTACAGTAGCCCGGAGGCAGCGTCTGCAACAGGTCATAAGGGATTAGGAGATGAGCATCGGGATATTAAGGAAGACGAACTCCACTCTTCATGATCAAATCATCAAACAAGCACGAGATGCCCAGGCCGACAGAAGACATTGTTACGATGCAATGGCCTGCATGGAAAGACAAATGGAGTTGTTCCAGGATCGACTTGCCGACAATGCTCAGGCACTGGGATTGAAGAATCGACAAATCAGGCAATTGTTCATTGAAAGGAACAACATTCGAGGAAGGATCGACGAAATTGGGCATTACATCTACATGAAATGCCTAGCATGTGAGCAAATACCTCGGAAGACCCTCCTTGTTTCCATCATGAGCTGCTTCCACCGGATTATGAACGAGTTGAAGAGCTTGCAGAGGGACCTTACACCAAGGACCGCGGAAGGGCCGAATGATGCCTCGTGGGCCCCTAAGTTGGAAATTTAATCTTTGGTCGAGTCCTGTTTATTTGGCTTTGTTGCTTTCCCATATGTTGTTTTCTTTTTTTAGTCAAACCGGGTTAAGGATTGTGGAGTCTGTACTATTGTTGTTCCTTGTTTGAAGTAATTTGTAATAGCAAAATTTTGAGAATGAGTTTAATGATTCCAAAAGAATTTTGTGTTTCTTTACTTTATGGCAGAACTACACCTGGTCTGATTCGCGCGGGGACGTGATACGTAGGCAATCCCCATAAGATTCGACCGCTTTTAATAAAGAAAGAAAGGAAAAAAAAGAGAAAAGAAAATACAAAAAAATAAAATAAAATACAGGGTTTCCCAAAGTACTTTAAAAAAGGGACAACTGAGCAAGCCGGGATGACGCATGTTGTTTGAAGCAAAGCATGTAGAAACGGTTAACTGCCTAAGAGCATTGCATCCTCTATGTGTTGTGATCAAATCTGTTAAACTCTAACGCTAACAAAGTTTGTTGTTGTCTGATCCAGACAGTTAGTTGTTAAAGAATTCTGGCAACACACCCTTACCAAACCAGATCCAAAGGACCGGTAGCAATAAACATGACTACTTCAGAGAATAGTAATGAGGAAGAAAGGCCGATGAGCCAGTTGTTAAAAGAAGCGATGGAAAAGATTGAAAGGATGGGACTAGAGATGAATGCAATGCAGCTAGCTTTAGCCAAAGCGCAAAAAAGCCCTGAGCCACTGGGGCACATACTGGAATACCCTCATTCCTGCCCTTCAACAAGCCTCCCGAATCCCCGTTATCATCAGGAAAGAAGCCCCCATGATTCCCAAGCTCCACCACCCCACCAACCTCTCCCAACACCGAATATTCCCACTTTTGTGGGACCCACATCAGCCACCTTGCAAAGAACGACCAGTGAGCCATTGTTTCAGGCTCACGATACGCAATACTATCCCCCTGAGCCTACATTCCATGCCCCCGAACCACAGGCCTACAATCCGCACTTGGAGGTACCGGCAGAGATTGAAAAGCCGGTTAAAGCCCCTGAACAGGATGAGGTATTGAGGAAGTTCAAAATCCTAGAGCAGTCCTTCAGGAACCTGCACGGTTTGGGCAACCAGGTCAGCGTAGCATACAAAGATCTATGCCCTTTCCCAGACGTCCAACTCCCGGCTGGGTTCAAGATGCCTAAGTTTGATTTATATGAAGGGCACGGTGATCCCATGGCACATTTGCGGGGATTCTGTAGCAAAATGAGAGGGGCAGGCGGCAAGGATGAGCTGCTGATAGCTTATTTCGGCCAAAGTCTGAGCGGATCTGCACTAGAATGGTATACCAGGCAGGATTCCAGTAGATGGTACACTTGGGATGATCTGGCGCAGGCTTTCGCGGGTCATTTCCAATACAATCTCGAGATAGTCCCCGACCGTCTCACGTTGTTGAGGACCGGGAAGAAGCCCGGGGAAAAGTTTTCGCGAGTACGGGTTCCGTTGGAGAGAGCAAGCAGCCAGAGTCGATCCTCCCATGAGAGAGGGAGAGATGGTGGACTACTTCTTGCAAACATTGGATCCAACCTACTTTGGTCACTTGGTGACGACAGTTGGAAAATCCTTCAATGAGGTAGTGAAGATAGGGGTCATGATAGAAGAAGGTCTGAGGTCTGACAAAATCTTGAATTATTCGGCACTCAAGGCCATGACCCAGGCTATTCAGAGTGGCACGGGAGGTGCGCTGGGAAGAAGAAAGAAAGAAGAAATTGCCACGATCGAGGCAGGCAGTTGGTCCAGGGCGGGCAAGCCACACTACAACCAACCCAGACCTCACAGGCCAAACTACCCATACAACCCACCACAACATTGCTATCCGCCTCAAGAACCACATTGCGCCGTGCACCAGGCCCAGGCATACACTCAGCCTCTGGTTCGCCCGCAATGGCGCGCGTCGGCTCCCCAGAACACATACGCACCACCACAAAACACCTATCCTCCACCAAGGGCGTATAGAAACCCTCCAGGGGCAGGCTTTCGGGGAAATCCAGATGCTAGGAATGACAGGCTGCGGAAATACAGAACTTTCATGGAGTTGGGAGAAACCTACACCGCTTTGTTCCACAAATTGAGGCAACTGGGTTTGGTTAGTCCTGTCTAGACTCGAGAACCAAATCCCCCACCCCAGAATTTGGATCGATCAATAAGTTGTGAATACTGCTCAAGGATGCTGGGGCACGATACCGAAAAGTGTTGGAAATTGAGGCATGCCATACAGGATCTTATTGACACTAATAAGATCGAGGTCTAGACACCGGAGGCTCCCAACATCAACCAGAACCCACTGCCAGCATACCACGACACTCACATGATCGAGTTGGTGTATGAGGGAGGAGAGTTGAGAAAACCCTCACAGACAGTGATGATGATCCAGGCCGCCCCGAAAGAAGGATCAACCAGTGGGGGAACGAGGGTACAGTCGCAGGGAGAAGGCGTCAAGCCAGTAGTGATATTGGGAAAGAGCCTGTCCACCGTAACAAGCAAACCCAAGCCAAACAAGTTGGTAATATCAGGGACTCCACCTACCCCTGCAGTTGTGTTAAAAGGGGTATACAGGGAAATGGTCACCATAAAGCCTGTAATTCAGTTGCCGATGATTGATAGTAAGGCTGTGCCTTGGAAATACGAGAAGGCAGTGGTGATGTACAAAGGAGAACAAGTGGAAGAGGTTAGTTGTGAAGCGTAAAGGCTGACTCGATCAGGACGGTGTTTCGCTCCGGTAGAGCTGAGAAGAACCAACCCAGCTACGACCAAGAAACCTGTATCCGAAGAACAGGCTGAGGAGTTCCTGAGAAAGATGAAAGTGCAGGACTACTTCGTGGTCGAACAGCTGAGGAAAACACCGGCTCAGATCTCGCTGCTTTCATTACTAATCCATTCTGAGGAACATCGTCGGGCCTTGATGAAGATATTGAACGAGGCTCACGTGCCCAACGAGATTTCTGTAAACCACCTAGAAACCATTGCCAACAAGATTTTCGAGGTGAACAGGGTAACATTCTCCGATGATTATTTGCCGATAGAAGGTACGGAGCATAATAAAGCTCTCTACCTAACTGTCAAATGTGAAAACTCGGCAGTCACTCGGGTGTTGGTGGACAACGGTTCAAGTGCCAATATTTGTCCATTATCCACCCTAAACCAGTTAAGGATCGACCACGGAAGAATCCGCAAGAATAGCATCTGCGTCCGAGGGTTTGACGGAAACGGAACAGCCACTGTGGGGGATGTTGTGCTTGAATTGACCATCGGTCCAGTCCTGTTCACCATGGAGTTCCAGGTGTTGGATGCCACAGTATCTTATAACCTTCTGTTGGGACGACCATGGATTCATGCAGCCAAAGCAGTGCCCTCCACCCTACATCAGATGGTGAAGTTCGAGTGGGATAGGCAGGAGGTCGTACTACACGGCGAGGACACGGCGTGCGCCATGGGTGGCGCCATTGTACCTTTCATAGAGACCGATGATGACAAAGGTCCTTGGGTCTACCAGATTTTCGATACAGGGTCGGCAAACAAAATTGCTGAAGGAGAAATCATCCCGCACCCTAGGGTAGCTGCCGCGACAGTCATGATGGTCTCGGAAATGCTGGGTAATGGATTTGTGCCGGGAAAGGGCCTGGGAGTCGAGCTTCAGGGGATTGTCCAACCTGTCTCCCTGCCTAAAAATCTGGAAACTTTCAGATTAGGGTTCAAACCAACCGCAGCAGATGTAAAGCAAGCACGGAAAATAAAGAAGAAAGTCTGGTATCTTCCCAAACCCGTGCCACGTCTTTCAAGATCTTTTGTCAGAGCAAATGCCAAGGGGCCGCCAGTCCCAAAGATTCTAGGACCATTGATTGGAATGGATGGGGACCTAAATCAGAGTTTCGAGAGGCTATTCGCTGATGTCAGTATGGTAGAGGCTGGAGAAGGTTCCAGCAGAGCAGAGATACAGTTTGTGGGGCTTGAGGCCATAACCAACAATTGGACAGTTACTCCTCTTCCTGTCCGAGGGGAGTCTTGGTAGTAGGCTTTGATTTATGTTTTTGTTTGTTTTGTTTTGCTCGGATTATTCCAGGGTGTAATCCAAATTTTACTTTTGTTTTGTAAAAGTGTGAACCCTTTTTATCCCGCAAGTTTAATAAAGTTCTCTTCTTTTGTCTCATTTTAATTCTGTCTTGTTCTTTTTCTTTCTGAACAGTTCTCTTTTTACTGGTTCTAATGACATGGCATGCACAGCGGATCTTCGACCTAGTCTAATAAATCAATCTGAATCTGACTCAATGATACAAGAGGTCGTTTGTGACGATGAATCTGAATATGATGAAGACAAAGCCTTCGAAGAGATAAACCGAGAACTGTGCCAATTTGAAGAAAAACCCAAACCTAACCTAAATGACACTGAGGCTGTAAATCTAGGAGACGCTGATAACATCCGAGAAACCAAAATTAGCATCCATGTTGAGCCGAATGTCAGGGAAGAATTTATCAAAACCCTCGTGGAATTCAAAGATGTTTTTGCATGGTCATATGATGATATGCCGGGATTAAGCACCAATTTAGTGGTTCACAAATTGCCCACTGACCCGACATACCCTCCGGTCAAGCAAAAGCTAAGGAATTTAAAACAGAAATGAGTATAAAGATCAAAGAAGAGGTGATTAAGCAGTTGCAGGCGAAGGTCATTCGGGTCACTCGATATCCCGAGTGGTTGGCCAATGTGGTACCAGTTCCAAAGAAGGATGGGAAAATCCGGGTGTGCGTCGACTACCTCAACCTCAACAAAGCAAGTCCCAAGGACAATTTTCCATTGCCCAACATCCATATCTTGATCGATAATTGCGGTGGGCGCGAGATCAGATCATTTGTGGATTGCTATGCGGGTTATCATCAGATCCTAATGGACGAGGAAGATGCAGAAAAGACATCATTTATCACGCCATGGGGAACTTACTGCTATCGGGTAATGCCGTTCGGACTGAAGAATGCCGGGGCAACGTACATGCGAGCAATGACTGCTGTGTTTCACGACATGATACACAAAGAAATTGAGGTGTACGTAGATGATGTGATCATAAAATCTTGGCGGCAGGAAGACCATGTAGCAGACCTAAGGAGATTCTTCCAAAGACTCCGAAGGTATGATATAAAGCTTAACCCGGCCAAATGCGCATTCGGGGTTCCATCAGGAAAGCTGTTAGGATTCATCGTCAGTCGACGGGGGATTGAGTTAGACCCATCCAAGATCGAATCCATCTGAGATTTGCCACCGCCAAAGAACAAAACAGAGGTAATGAGTCTGTTGGGTAGACTCAATTACATCAGCAGGTTCATCGCTCAACTCACGACGACTTGTGAGCCCATATTTCGGTTGCTAAAAAAGGATGTTGCGGTAAGTTGGACGGCAGAGTGTCAAGAGGCTTTCGACCAAATCAAAGTGTATCTGTCTAATCCACCCGTGTTGGTCCCGCCTAAGTCAGGGAAGCCCTTAATTCTTTATCTGACGGTCCTGGAAAATTCATTTGGTTGTGTACTGGGGCAACATGATGACACAGGAAGGAAGGAGCAGGTCATCTACTATCTTAGCAAGAAATTCACAGTATATGAGGTCAAGTACACTCAACTCGAGAAAACATGATGCGCCCTAACTTGGGTAGCTCAGAAGTTGAAACACTACCTGTCCTCGTATACTACTTATCTCATATCCCGTTTGGACCCATTGAAGTATATCTTTCAGAAACCTATGCCCACAGGGAGGTTGGCAAAATGGCAAATTCTGCTCACAGAGTTCGATATCGTCTATGTGACGAGGACAACCATGAAATCCCAAGCGCTGGCCGACCATTTGGCAGAGAATCCCGTTGATGAAAAATACGAGCCTTTAAGAACGTATTTTCCCGACGAAGAAGTGATGCATACAAATGAACTGGAGTTACCCGAGGAAACGGGTTGGAAGCTTTTCTTCGACGGAGCTGCAAATGCGAAAGGGGTTGGAATAGGAGCAGTACTCATTTCTGAAACAGGACACCATTATCCGGTTACAGCTCAACTGCGCTTCTATTGCACCAATAATATGGCCGAGTATGAAGCTTGCATTTTGGGTCTGCGATTAGCTGCGGACATGGATGTCCGAGACGTTTTGGTCATAGGAGACTCGGACCTCTTGGTTCATCAGATTCAGGGAGAATGGGAAACACGGGATCTGAAACTCATACCGTATCGACAATGCTTGCACGATCTGAGGAAGAAATTTCGATCAGTGAAATTCAAACATATCCCGAGAGTTCATAACGAGGTTGCGGATGCATTGGCCACCTTAGCATCAATGTTGCACCACCCTGACAAAATGTATGTTGACCCTCAGCACATCCAGGTTCGTGATCAGCACGCTTATTGCAACGCGGTGGAAGATGAAGCAGATGGCGAGCCTTGGTTTCATGATATCAAGGAGTACCTCAGAATGGGGATATATTCGGAACAGGCCACTGGAGACCAAAAAAGAGCCCTTCGGCGTCTGTCGAATGGTTTCTTCCTCAGCGGAGGAGTTTTGTACAAAAGAACCCCGGATTTGGGATTGTTAAGATGTATAGACGCCGGTCAAGCCACGACGGTCATGGCAGAAGTACATGCTGGAGTTTGCGGGCCACATATAAGCGGATACGTATTGGCAAGGAGGATCCTTCGAGCAGGGTATTATTGGCTCACCATGGAACATGACTGTATCACTTTCGTGAGGAAATGCCATCAGTGTCAGATACATGGAGATCTGATTCATTCTCCGCCAACAGAGTTACATACGATGTCAGCACCCTGGCCGTTTGTGGCATGGGGCATGGATGTCATTGGACCTATCGAGCCGGCAGCATCCAACGGTCATAGGTTCATTCTAGTAACCATTGACTACTTCACCAAATGGGTTGAGGCTAAAACCTTCGAGTCGGTAACTAAAAAGGTAGTGGTGGATTTTGTGCACTCCCATATCATCTGCAGATTTGGGATCCCAAAAGTGATCATTACGGACAACGGTGCGAACCTTAACAGCAGTCTGATGAGAGAGGTATGCCAACAATTCAAGATTACACACCGCAATTCCACCCCATATCGCCCCAAGGCGAATGGAGCGATCGAAGCAGCCAATAAAAACATCAAGAAGATACTGCGAAAGATGGTGGAAGGATCTAGACAATGGCACGAGAGATTACCCTTTGCTTTGTTGGGTTATCGCACTACCGTCCAGACTTCCATAGGTGCAACTCCTTATTTGTTGGTATACGGAACTGAGGCCGTAATTTCGGCGGAGGTCGAAATTCCGTCCCTCCGGATTGTCGCTGAAGCCGAGATTGATGATAATGAATGGGTCAAAGCTCGATTGGAACAGTTGAGCTTGATAGACGAGAAAAGATTGGCAGTAGTGTGCCATGGTCAACTGTATCAGAAGAGAATGGCAAGAACATATAATAAGAAGGTACGCCCCAGGAAGTTTGAAGTAAGGCAGCAGTTATTAAAGAGGATCCTCCCGCATCAGGTCGAAGCAAAAGGCAAGTTCGCCCCAAATTGGCAAGGGCCTTATATCGTGACCAGAGTGTTGTCCAATAGTGCTTTGTGTTTGACGGATATCGAGGGGAGATGTGTTGACATGGCTATAAATTCAGATACAGTCAAGAGATATTATGCGTAATTTCTTTGATTATGGCAATTATTGGTTCGTTTGTTTGTACTTGGTACTTATTGGATAATGAAATGACGGAGGCAGTTCTTTCTTCTATCCAAACACTTTACCCTTGTTTCCCCCTTTTTGAGCCTTAAGTTATTCTTTTATACCCCTCTTTTGGAATCACTAATGGGAAAGATATGAAAAAGAGAAAGAAAAGAAAAGAAATTTTTTAAGAGAAAATGAAAAAAAAAAGAGAAAAAAGAGAGAGATAAAAATCACAAGAAATACAAAACCGTGGGAACTACGTTTGACCTGATTCCTCAAAGAGGATACGTAGGCGCCTCACGGCTCGGTAATAGTGTGCATAATGTCCATAAGTGTGCATAATAGGCACAGTGTGCGTAATGCACATAGCTCAACATAGAGTAAAAAATAAAATCCCCCAAGCAAGAAAACTGGGGCAGATGTTATGTTTTAAAATTCCAACAAAAGTATGATTCCAAAAGTTGTAGAGGATCACCCATCAAAGTTATTTCATTTAGCCTTTCTTTTAGCCCCACACCAAAACCAACATCGATGTCCAAAAAAGACCTCCCGATCAACCTCCAAAAGGTGCCAAGTCAGGCAAACAAAGCCAAGAATAATAAACTGATCCCCGGCAAAGAGGAGGATCATAAAACTGGAAATGAATTAATAGTCCAAAGGAATCTCCAAAAGAGAGGATCATATCGCCAGCACTCCAATTCTCCGGTGAAGAAATAAATGAGAGAGTCTCGGCGGTGAAAACCTTCGCAGGCACCACAAGGCGACGAAAGATGAGAGATATAAACGAGAGAGTCTTATCGGTGAAAACCTTCACAGGCACCATAAGGCGCCGGGAGCCGAGAGAAAAGAGAGAGTCTCATTAGTGAAAACCCCTCGAAGGGCACTATGAGGCGACAAGACAGATCAACGAAAGGGTCCGCATTCGCAAAGAAATGGACACCCATTTATCCCAAGCAAGTAAGGTCATCAGGCAAGTTGATTGATACAAATAGACTGGGTCAGGAATCTACGGTGCACGTCTTGATCATAAGGACCAGTCATGTCATCCAGATAAGTTTTGGTTCAGAAAGATTTTTCTCCTTTCCTACCATTTTCGTTTTCTTTCTAAAAATTTGTTTTGAAAAGGATCTTTCAAAGTTTACTACTAGAGACTGAAGGGGTCCAAAAGCAAAGTACGAAAGGGATAGGCCAAAAACCGAGAATAAGACAAAAGGCGTCGGTCGCAAAACCAAAGGACGAGTTGCATCAAAAGAAGGGTGACGTGAAGAAAGCGGAAAATGACAAGTGAGGGACTCGTGGACCAAGTTCCGAGAAGGTCTCCCCGCAGAACGACGATAAATCACGGACCCAAGTCCAAAGTGGTCGGACTCCACAATAAAGGGAAATTGATCTGATGCAAGATAACCCTAACAGTCCCCAAAGGTTATAAAATTCTATGCCTTGCAATTCCGGGAGGAAGTAAACTCTTAAGGGAGTGGTTTCGGGAGGGAAGCAGACTCCCACAGTTGGTTCTGTAAAGAGGAAAGTAAAAAGGGGGATAAATGGAAGACCATCCCCATCAGACGGGTCACCCCCAGCAAGCAACTTTATCCACCAACCAGTTGTGGGGGGGCACAAAGCCAGAAAGGAGAAAGAGAGAAAAATCATCTCCCAGCGGAAAGACACCGCTGCCCACCATGATTAAAACTAACTAAATCCTTTTGTCTGCTGCAGGAAGATAAAGGTTGATGATGGCAGAAGGACGCGATGCCAGGGAAATCACCAAAACCGGAGCAGAAAATTTTCTGTCGTTGTCGAAATTTATCTCGGAAGAACGAGGAAACAAATTGAATACTTTTTGTTCTAGGTCGCCCACCAGTAAAATGCGGAAATACTTCTATTCTAGGTCGCCCACCAATAAAATGCGGGAATACTTTATGTTCTAGGTCGCCCACCAGTAAAATGCGGGAATACTTCCTGTTCTAGGTCGCCCACCAGTAAAATGCGGGAATACTTTATGTTCCAGGTCGCCCACCAGTAAAATGCGGGAATACTTTCTGTTCTAGGTCACCCACCAGTAAAATGCGGGAATACTTCATGTTCTAGGTCGCCCACCAGTAAAATGCGGGAATACTTCATGTTCTAGGTCGCCCACCAGTAAAATGCGGGAATACTTCATGTTCTAGGTCGCCCACCAGTAAAATGCGGGAATACTTCATGTTCTAGGTCGCCCACCAGTAAAATGCGGGAATAGTTTCTGTTCTAGGTCGCCCACCAGTAAAATGCGGGAATACTTCATGTTCTAGGTCGCCCACCAGTATAATGCGGGCATACATTTCATAATTTTGCATTCAGGCGCCCACCTGTATAACAAGAGGAATACTTTTTAGTCTTATACTGCAGATTTTGGAATCAGTAACCCTATCAGAAGGTGGAAGGTTACAGCAGGAATGCCCAGCAGGAAACAATAAAAAACCCCAGCACCGGGAAGCAGAAGGGTGCAAACTCAAGTGCATGCGTCAAAAGGAAGAAAGGACGCGTTTTGAAAGAAGCAGCTTGTGAACATTAGACCATGCCCAGCATAACAAATCTGATGAAGAGAGCCGTGCCACCAGAGGAACCATTGAAAAGCTTATTGAAGAAGGCCATATCCCCAGCGGACCAAGTAAAATGATGAAAACTGGTACTCAGAAGAGCAAAGGGCCAGTACCATCCCTCAAGTTCACAAAATAAAAGCATCGGAGGAAAACGCAAGCCGACAAGAAAGCAAGGCGACAAGAACAAGTTGAAGATAGATGAGATCTTATGATCCGTAGTCTAGCCTAGCTTCTTGCTTTCTTTTCATCCCAATGTAACAAGGAGATCGGTAAGCGATGACAGCATACAGCAGCATGTAACAGCACAACCACAGCAAACATGACAGTCACACGGTAGTCCCGGCTACCAAAACTTCCCGAACTACATTGACCTGATTCCTGTTCAGCCCAGGATATGTAGGAAACCTCTGAAGCGAAGGTTCGGTCAAATCTTTTTCGAAAAATGCTTCACACGGAGTACTCGGACGAGCAAAAATCGCCCGCTTTGTCTTTGCGCGAAAACCCTTCGTGTCTTCGGGCAAAGAGGGGCAGCTGTAAGCACGTGATTTTTGCTCCACGAACAATCACTCCAAAAGAAATCAAAAATAATAAATGGCATCGCGGTACAATTTTCACGTGACATGTGCTGGTAGTCGTTTGTGTTTCTGTCCATTTTTTCATTGAATCTTAACAAACAAAATACAAAATATGTATGTCATGGTAATTAAACCATAATTCGGTCATTAAAAGAAAATTCACAAAATATGCATCTTTTATTCTAGGATGTGATTTAACCTATTTAAATATTTTAATATGTGTGTGATAAATGTGTTAAGTGTTAATTAATGGGTGTTTTAAATTTCGTTTTATTTTTAATTGTGTTTAAAATTAGAAAACAAAAGAATTAGTGCAAATTGTTTAGAAATCGGAGTGGGCCTATTTTTATTCTGAATTTTGAGGCCCAAAATCAATTGCATCTGACCCAGTCCAAACCAGGCCTCAGGCAAACCCCCCCAAACGACGCCGTATAAAGGCGTTTGATCTGAGTCGTCCGTCCAGGCCAATCCAACGACCCAGGACCCCCTTCAGCAACCCGTTTCCAAACCCGACCCAGTAACCGGTTCAACCCAACCCCTCACTTAAACCAAACGACCCCGTTTCTATACCAAACGACCCCGTCTCGTCGATCACCAGTAGATCCAAGCCGTTGAGATCACTTGATCTAACGGCCCTGATCTATCTCCCCCTTCCGTATATAAACCCTCCATCACACCCCACGCCCCCCTATCCAAACACCCCCGGTTACATCGTCCCCAAGAGCCCAACCCTAATGTCCCAAACCCTAGCCGCCCCCCTTCACCTTCCCCGCAAAGCCGGCGGCAAGGACGCCGGTGACCACCCCCTTAACACCCCTGATGCATCTCACCACCCCAAACCCAAATCTACTACCCCCTAGCCTCGAATCACCCTCCATCATCTCGAATCTTGATTTGAAGATTCGAGACCAAACCCCGATCTACACCAAACCAACCCAAACTCACACTGGACAACCCCCTGACCTCCCTCGTGACCAAACCAAGCTTGGTTTGGTCCGAATCTACCCACAAATCCTAAAATCCCAAATCTGAAGATTCAAATTCTGGAATACAAGAACCTGGGGAATCCGGTCAGTTTCCTGAGGATTTTGGGACCTAATAGGCTTTAATCAAGGTGTTCTCGGTCGAGAACACCCCGATTAAGGTTTGTTCGGCCTCAAATGGTCAAAACTGGTTCAGGTCTGGTCCGTTCTTGGTTAAGCTTCCACAGTAAGTTTTCCTTTTCCTTTTAGTTGGTTTGAGTATTGTCTGAATTTGTTAGCATGTTTTGTTGTAGTTGTTTGTTATTTCTGATATTTTCCTTTCAATTTCTTCTGTCTTTGTAAAGACCATTTATTTGGTCGCTTGTTCTTCGGTGTATATGTTGAACACGTCTTGTGATATACATGTTCGTTAATTATATTAGTCGTCGAGTAGATAATTCATATAGATTCTCTATGTCGTGCAAAGTTGTTGAAGGCAGTCGATTGCCCTGTTCATATTGTTTGATTGATCGACTGATTATTTCCTGTTATAATTAGTATAGTCGACTTGATAAACGTCATCGATTAATTTTCTATGACTAAATGATCAAATGGTCTAACAACTTCACATGACTGATCGAACCCTGTGATTAATTGGATGTTTGACATTGCCTGAAATTAGCTTGTAACTGCATTGCAAAACAACTGAAAGATTCAGTCTAGGGCAGCTTTGAATTTGAACTTTTAGAAATTCAAAATGCCCTGATACTGCAATGGGTTAGTACAGTAATAATCAGGTTTTAACAAGGGTAGTCTGTGGTTTGAAAAGAACAGAAAAAGCTTAGTTTAAGTGAGCTGACAAATAGGGTACTGAATTAAGATTAAACTAATGTATTTGTGGGGACAAAACATAAGAGCATGGGAGTTTTAATACTTAAATGAACCCATGACCCTTGAATAGAGGAATAGGTCAGGCGTGGGGAACAAAAATGACCTGCATCAAGAAGATGCTTAGGCATGGGAAATGAAGGGGATGGGCAGTCACTGAGGCTGTGAAGTTCTAGGCAGCCCTTAGGGGTTCCCATTCAGTTATAAATAAGGTTGTTTTTAGTTAAGAAAGGGCTGGATATTTTTTCTTCAGAGAGGTTTTGTGAGTTAGAAAAACTGAAGAGAAAGAAAGAAACAAAAAGAAATTTTCAGAATATTGTAACCAAACACTGTCTGAAAACTGCTTAGGAGTTCAAGTTGGCCAAGCTGTCTTTGCTAATTGTTGTTGGTTATTTGCCGAGCTGTTTGTGATTGTTGAACTGCTGGTGCTGTTACATTGAATATTCTGGTTCTCTGTTGGTTCATCATTCTGTTTCTGGGACTGCTTGTTTGTTGCTCGACCACTTGTGAGCTTCATCATTGTGGCTGGTTGTTGTTGCTGTGTTGTTGATGTTTATCTGTTGTTGCTGTATTTGCTGCATACTACTCAGCTGACCATTCTCCTTCTTCTTTTGCTTTGCTATACCAGGTACACGATTAATAGTGTCAATGTAACTTGAAAGTTGAGCATGAACATAAAAGAGAAGAGCTGAAGATGTTTATTTCATACATAGACTGTTATATTGAACCCCATGAATGTATAATAGTTTACATTCTTATTTAGATACTGAAGGTAGCCTGCATACCTAGTAGATATCAATGTATGGTGATTGAATGATAGTTTGTATATGTAGGCTGATAGATAAAAGTATTCCCAGTGCAGTAGGTTGTATCTTAGACTTTATCTAATTACGTTTAGCATATCCTTAAATGCATAAAACTATCCATGTTAGTTAATTTCATTTCCTTTTGATAAATTGCCTCCTTATAATTGGCAAACCACTGATTTAAAACAAACGGCGCAAGTCTGCACTTCTCAACCTCACGAAGGTCGAGCCCGAATCAAACGAACCTAGCAGGCTTTCATCAGAAAGGCAGTGGCCCAGGCCCAGTCGATACTGTGTGGGCTGGGTTTGGGCCCATAATGTTTGATTAGCTGCCCATGTGCATGGCCATATTTTCTTATTCTGCAAAGGCATTCGAAATCCTGCTATAAATAACCTGCAAGCATGTAATTAATTAGGGTTATTTCTATTTTCGATTAGTAGAGACAAACACGATAAGAAACGTAGTTGCTATAGGATATCCTTCTAAAATGAATGAGATGAGCCTCGCCAAATAAAACGCACAGATTGCGGGGTCCTCACAAAAATATATGTATTAAAATTACTTAGAAGTCAGGAGGGTCGTTTAGCGAATTTCACGGCCTTCCCAAAATAATAACACGATAGTCTCTTTAGGCGCGTGTTTAATAATCTACTTTCGTAAACTCGGGTGTGCATTTCATGTGACCCAAATCCAAATCCCAAAACATCAAATAAAATATGTTCCGGATTATGGGTGCATTTCATGTGACACAATCCAAAGACATGTTTTAAGCGATGTTCACGTTCTTTTAAAAATAATAATAATAAAGTGGTAAAAAGTTAAAATTGGCACACCGGTTCATAATTGTATAAAAATTAGATAAATAAGCCGAATATGACAGTTGAGCGACCGTGCTAGAACCACGGAACTCGGGAATGCCTAACACCTTCTCCCGGATTAACAGAATTCCTTATCCGGATTTCTGGTACGCAGACTGTAATATGAAGTCATTCTTTTCCTCGATTCGTGTTAAATTGGTGACTTGGGACACCCTAAATCTCCCAAGTGGCGACTCTGAAATAAACAAACCAATCCCGTTTCGATTGTCCTTTAATTGGAAAAAACTCCCTTGTACCCCCGCGGGTACGGAAAAAGGAGGTGTGACAATTAGCACATAGCAAATACGACTCAACTCCTAATCCCTCAAGCTAAGGTTAGACCAAACACTTACCTCGAAGCTTTGAACACCACTCAAGCCTCAATTATAGTTTTACCCCCTTGATTCCACCACCAATCCGCTCGAATCTAGTCACAAGTTACTTAATTACATCAATAAGTGCTAAATGAATCAACCTCAATTCATGAAAATGAGTTTTCCCAAAGTTTACCCAAAAAGTCAAAATCATCCCCCGGGCCCACGTGGTCGAAACCCGAGGTTCGGACCAAAACCCAATTACCCATTCCCCTACGAATCCAAATGTATAATTTGTTTTGAAATAGGACCTCAAATTGAGCTCCAAATCCCCAATTTTTGGAAAACCTAGGTTCTACCCAAAATACCCAATTTCCCCCATGAAAATCTTTGATTTTAAGTTGAAATCATGTTAAAAGATGTTAATGATTGAAGAAAACTAGTTAAAAATGACTTATAATTGATTTGGAGAAGAAAGGTTGTTTGAAAAATCGCCTCTTATGTTTTTGGGTTTTTGAAAAGTGAAAAAATAACTGAAAATCCCGTCTATTTATACACCTCTCAGACCCTCACCGCAGACCGCTTAAAAAGGACCGCGGACACGGAGCTCCACCGTGGACCGCATTAAACGGACTGCGGCCGCACAAGCCTCCCTGAAGACCTGCAGTTCAGCACCTTGTGCGGACCGCACAAAACCGACTGCGGCCGCACAACCTCTACCACGCCCTGCACAAAGGCGATCGCGGCCGTGCTGGCCCCTCCGCGGTCGCACGCGATTTCTCGCGGACCGTACTAAAAGGTTCAGAGGCCTGCAACTTCCTGAACCTGCAACATCTGACTTTCTAAGCCTAAGGCATCCCAGAACCTACTCGAACTCACCCAAGCCCTCGAAACTCCAACCCAAGTATATACACAACCTCAAAAATATCCTACGGACATATTCGTGTAATCAAATTACAAAAATAACATCACGAGCATCGAATTAAATCTCGAGATTAATGAAATTTCTCAAAACGCTTTTAAACATCACATTTCTCAATTAAGGTCCGGATAGCGTCAAACGACGTCTGTTTTTAACCAAATTTCACAAGAATGACTCAAGTCATATATAAGACCTGTACCGGGTGCCGGAACCAAAATACGGGCCCGATACCAACTCGTTCTAATCAAATTTTATTTCAATTTCCTTAGACATTTTCAGAAAAACAATTTCTTTAAAAAAATTTACTTCTCGGGCTAGGGACCTCGGATTCCGATTCCGGGCATACGCCCGAGTCCCATATTTTTTTACGGACCCTCCGGGACCGTCAATTCATGTGTACGGGTCCGTTTACCCAAAATGTTGACCGAAGTCAAATTTATTCATTTTAACATCAAAACTTAGCATTTTCACAAAATTTCATATTTAAGCTTTCCGGCTACGCGCCCGGATTGCGCACGCAAATTGAAGCGACTCTAAATGAGGTTTTCAAGGCCTCAGAAGCACATAATGGGCAAGAAAATAGGTGATAGTCTTGCTGTTTAGCCTTTATGGGTGAAGTTCTTAGTGATTACCCATTATACGAGTTGAAGTGTAGAAATGTGGAAATTGAGTTGACTTGTGATATTCTTGGTATTTTCTCTTTGTGATCGGTGTTGATATATACATATGTTAGGATCGGGTTGCACGCCGAAATAGGAAGAATAAGGGAGGAAAGTGATTGTATGGTGGGATCGGGTTGCACACCGTAACAAGGATTAATAAGGGATGACAGGTGGGATCGGGTTGTGCACCGCAACAAGGAGGAATAAAGGAAAATGTTGATACTGATATTGTTGAATATTTATACTGTTATTGTTAGATTATTGATACTGATGTTGTTTATATGGTGGGATCGGGATGCGCGCCGCATTAGTTATGTTTTTGGGCATGTATTTTTGTTGAAAGTCTATTATTGAAATACTAAAAATGCTCTTAAGGATTGGTTATAGCTGAAGAGTAGTAGTAGTACAGTTGGATTCCGAATTTATTTAGTGTCAGTTATTATTTATGTACATTTTGTATTTCCTTTATGTTTAGTATAAATTGTTGCAGGTTGTATATGTTGTATGCCCCGCCGTAGCCTCGTCACTACTTCGTCGAGGTTAGGCTCGGCACTTACCAGTACATGGGGTCGGTTGTACTGATGCTGCATTCTACACTTCTTGTGTAAATTTCGGAGCTAGTGGCTGATCAGTGTTCGAGGGTGCTACCTTCAGTTCAGGAGACCCAAGGTAGCCCTACAGGCATCCATAGGCCCTAGCGTCCCCTTCTATCTTTACTGTATTCTGTTTTTACTTTTCCTTTGAAACAGATGTATATTTTTCTTTTAGACCATTATTTGTAGTAATCGTAGACAGTTCGTGAATTGTGACTCCAGTTATGGGTAGATGTTATTTCGGATTTCGATAATGTTCAAGTTAAGCTTTTAAATTATTTCTTCCGCATTTATTTGTGTTGATTCATTTTGCTAAGTCGTTTATATCTGAAAGATAAAGGGAAAAAGGTGTAATAAACCATGACGTTGGCTTGCCTAGCGAGTTCAATGTTAGGCGTCATCACGGACTCGAAGGTGGGAAATTCGGGTCGTGACAATTAAGGTGGTGGGCTAACAGGTAGTTGTGAGTTTCTCATAGATTTAACAATAGTACTAGTAATATTTTTGCTGCGGGTTGAAAGTCACTTCCTTCTAGTTTGTTATTGTATTTGGTACTGAAACAGCTTCTCTATCTCTCCAGGTAGGAATAAGGTCTGCATACACACTACCCTCCCAGATCCCATCCGTAGAATTATACTGGGTATGTTGTTGTTTGTAACTAATCTCTTGAAAATATTACCTAGCAAAGAAATAGGAAGCAAACGTTAGGATTGTTTATTTGGTGAATCTCGCCAGCTTGATTTTTTTTAGGAATTGAATCGATTTGGATTTCCTTGAACGTGATTTTCGGTCCAGATTTATAGGCTTTATTAAGGAATGTAATTGTTTAGCGGCCATATTATGTTAATTACCTAATTATGTTTCTTGGACGGTTTGGGTGGGCCAAGTTTTCTCAGCCGAATTTTGCCACCCCTGTGTGCCAATAAAAGGAAGCAATCCTATTCGATTTCTGAAGACTAAGGCAAAGCTATAGAGGAAAATGAAGTTTGATCTGAAGAAAAGAAAAAGAGGAAATGATGAATGGGTGGAGGGTTCTCTGCAAATGCTTTGGAACTACATCTATCAAGTGCAGGGCGCTAGCATAGATCTCTCTACCCATTCCTTTGCTCCCCTTTTGTTGTGATCTGACTGAAGCTTACCCAGTCCTTTTGGTTTGATGGTACGGATCCGAACTGAGGAATATTTTCCAATTATTGAAGAAGAAAAAATGTGGTCTTCTTGTGATATTTAGTTGCTTTTTATTTTTTACTTGTCTTAATTAGGAAGAAAAGGATAAATAAGTTATTGGAATAATTGATTAAATATGGTATAGGCCAATACTCCTGAATTGAGAAACCATGATCGCCAATTCGCCATCACAAATGTCGGCATTCACGTAAAAAATGGCTAAGCTTCACCTGGGTCTTGATGCACCAACGAAAAAACAGTGTAATATTTATTTGCTTTCTTAGAATAAGAATCTATATTATATTAAAAGGTGTGTTGGTTCCCTATATTATGGAGATTAGGGACATGTATGATGGGGCCAAGACTCGGGTTAGGACAGTAGGAGGCGATTCTGAGCATTTTTCGGTTGAAATGGGGTTACACCAAGGCTCTGCGCTCAGTCCGTTCTTATTCGCCCTAATGATGAATGCATTAACAAACCATATTCAAGGGGAAGTGCCATGATGCATGCTATTTGCCGATGACATAGTTCTGATTGATGAGTCACGAGCCGGGGTTAACGAGAGACTAGAAGTTTGGAGACAGACTCTTGAGTCTAAAGGTTTCAAGCTGAGCAGAACGAAGACGGAATACCTGGAGTGTAAGTTCAGCACTGAGCCGGGGGAAGTGGGGGTGGATATGAGGCTTGAATCACAGGTTATCCCATGTAGAGGCAGCTTCAAGTACCTTGGTTCGGTTATCCACGGGGGAGGGGAGATCGATGAGGATGTCGCACACCGTATTGGGGTAGGATGGATGAACTGAAGGTTAGCATCCGGAGTTTTGTGTGACAAGAGAGTGCCAACGATACTCAAAGGTAAGTTCTATAAAGCGGTGGTTAGACCGCCGATGATGTATGGGGCTGAATGTTGGCCTGTTAAGAACTCACATATCCAAGATTAGATGCTGAGATGGATGTGCAGCACACTAGGATAGACAAGATTAGAAATGATGATATTCGGGAGAAGGTGCATGTGGCTCCCAGTGATGACAAGATGCGGGAAGCGAGGCTCAGATGATTCGGACATGTACAGAGGAGAAGCCCAGATGCTCCAGTAAGGAGGTGTGAGAGACTGGTTATGGAGGGCACGAGAAGAGGTAGAGGGCGGCCTAAGAAGTATTGGGGAGAAGTGATCAGGCAGGATATGGTGAGACTTCAGATTTCCGAGGACATGATACTTGATAGGAAGTTATGGAGGTCGAGTATTACGGTTGTAGGCTAGAAGGTAGTTGAGTCTTGCGTTATCTTGTAGTGTTGTGAGCCTAGTCTGGTAGGGTTTTTGTCTGAAATAGCTAGGGGCGTTGCCGTGTCTTACTATTTTCTCTTTTCGGTGCAGGACCTATTTACTAGCCATCATTTTTGTTTTGCATTTTTCCTTCTGCATTTTATGTTCCTATTTTTCCTATGATCTCTGTGGTGAAACTGATATTCTCTTCTTTTTGTTTTTCTTATTATCTTGAGCTGAGGGTCTTCCGGAAATAGCATCTTTACTCCGGGTAAGGTCTGCTACATACTACCCTCCCCAGACCCCACCTGTGAAATTTTACTGTGTTGTTGTTGTTGTTGTTGTTGTTGTTGTTGTTGTTGTATTATATTAAAAGGAGAGTAGTATGCATTGTGGTTAAGCCAAGTGGCAAGCTAAAATGAAGCCATTTGGCAATTTTAAGACAATATCTATAATTACAAAATATAAATGGAAACACAATTAATGGAAGTAGTTGAATGAATCTTATACATAATTTAGATAGATCTTAGACAAATTTAATCTATTATCTATATTTATATTTATATTTATATTTATATCCATATCTACTATATTTAGATCATATAATGATCTACTCATAGATTTTCTTTTATATTAGCTAGAAATATGGAGGTAAAAAGTTAATTTAAAAACTATAGTAGAAAAAAATAAAAAATATAGAAAGACGTAAACTGAGATAACATAGAACTATCTATACTTTGGAGTAAGTTAAAATATAAAATAAAACAAAAATTTACTTAAGATATTAAAGAATTATTGACTTCAAAAATTTAAAAAATCAAGCAACAAAATATGATCTTACATAAAATATACAAATTATATACAATGTAAAAAAAGAAAATAATCAGTAAAATATATTTTAATAATAAGAATAATAAAGTCATATTAATATTGACACATATTTTATACATAAATAAATATTTCTTATATGATTAAATAAATTTAACTTAAGAAGACCAAATCTTAACCTCTCGGACAAAATTTAAAAATACCTACAAAATCTAATAAGAATTAAGGCAAAACAAATTTGATCAAATTTAACTTAAATGTTTAAATCAACTAATATGACTTCTATTTTCATTGTAAATAGATTCCAAAACTTTCTAAAAATAAGAATTTTATTTTAGAATTACTAACCACATGATCCCTTTTCTTCCATTTCATATATATATATATATATATATATATATATATATATATATATATATATATATATATATATATATATATATATATATATATATATATATTATGTAGAAATAAATGATAGTGGAACCATTGTTATAAACATTTGAGATAAGATTTTGTTTATAAAGAAATATGATAAGAAATTGAGCCACATGACAATATAATAATATTAAGTATATAATAATATAATAAAAATCTAATAAGAATTAAGGCAAAACAAATTTGATCAAATTTAACTTAAAGGTATGAATCAACTAATATTGACTTCTATTTTCATTCTAAGTAGATTCCAAAACTTTCTAAAAATAAGAATTTCTATTTTAGAATTACTAACCACATGATCCCTTTTCTTCCATTTCATATATATTTTCTTTTTAGAAATATTATGTAGAAATAAATGATAGTGGAACCATTGTTGTAAACAGTTGAGATAAGTTTTTTTTTATAAAGAAATATGATAAGAAATTGAGCCACATGACAATATAATAATATTAAGTATTAAATAATATAATAGAAAAATTGAGGAACAAATAGAGAGAAAAAAATCAAAAATTTCATCATACAAAAGAAAAAGGATAAAACTTATTTAAATTTGAGATGGTAAAATTTTGCTTAGGTATAATAAGAATAGTATGCATGTGCATAAAGCCACATAATTAAAGTCTATACATAAAAAAATTTAAATAATAAATAATATAAATAAATTAGAGATCATGTGAGGATATTTATACTAAGAATTACTTTAAAAAATAAAACAATGCAAGTATACAAACTCAAAAATATTATTAATAAATTTAAATAAGTTAAAAATTTCAAACAATAGTTTAAAAATAAGATAAATAATTAATTTAATATAAAAATTATATATATATATCTATATTATATTAAAAAATAGCAGTGGATAAGAATATTAAATAAAGTGTAAAGTTAATAAAAAAATGTGATAATATTACATATTAGATGACATTATATCATAAATAAGAAAACCAATTAAAATTTAAAAAAATTATATTAAAAATAAAAAGAAAAAACTATTTAAACTTGAGATTAGAAAGTTCATAAAGTTATGATAAGAACACTTAAATTTTGGATATGACCACAAAATTGAAGTCTTGCTAGATAAAGAAAAACAAAAATTTGATACCAAATTAAATATTTAAACATATTAAATAAATATCTCATGTAGGTAATTTTATTAATAAAAATTAAAAGTTAAATTTGTATCTTGAAACTAAAGGAGAAAGAAAAATTAATTGTACATAATACAAAAATAATTATAAGAAAATTCAAATAGGTTTGAAACATTATAAAGGAACTTATGTATTAATTTTTAGACTAATTCAAAGTAATATTTTAAAATAAGACGTGATATTATTTTGAGTTTGGGCCAAATATTTTTGTAAAAGCTAATTAAAAAATTTCTTAGTAGGGAAGAGAATGTATAAAGAGGAAAATAGAGATAGTGCAATGATACTTATATTGTAAATTTATTTAAAAAATATATAAATTAAATTATTAAATAATAAAAAAAAATATTATTGATAGATTTGAATGATGAAAGAGTTCTGAGTAAGAGGATGATAGTATAAATACATTAAATTTTAAGAATAAAAATTTACATTTATTGATGATTATTAATAGGGTAATAAGTAAGACATTAAGTTAATTTATAAGCTAATAAATGTTCGCATTACAGTATAACAATATTAAGTAATAAATACTGCAATAACTATAAGCAAAGAACAAAAAAAGAGAAAAATTATGTCTAAAAATGTAGAAGGATAAGACTATTTGAATTTGAGATGAAAATAAAGTAGTAGTAAGAATTTTCCCAAAATAATATTATTTAATATGCTCAAACAAGACATATCACAATGTTATATGTTAAGTATTATTAAATATTGACTGTAAAATAAAATACAAGTGCCAACATCAAGGGGTTAGGTTATTACAGTATAAAAAAAGAAAACAAGTTATCCACTATGAGATTTGAGAAATGATTTCATGTCCTGCTTCTTAATTAATATCTAATAATTATTTATAATTTTCATATATAAGGTTTAATTTTAAGATTATTTGCATATAATTCAAATAATCCAAATCATAATTTGATATGGTTTATACCGCGCATCACGCGGGTACTAAAACTAGTAGATTGATATATGTATAAACTGATTTTAGTAGTGTATAGTATCTATCAATTAAAAATATATACATTGACGTTAAAATAAAATGCAATATTTGCTTAGATAATAAAAATAATTTTCTCATAATAATTGTATTAAATATCTTCTGAATATCCACAGATGAATTTGGTTAAATTAGTTTTATATTATTTTTTAATTATACATATCTTATAATATGACTTACAAATATGTTAAACTGTATCTCACTGACATCTCTTTATGAATATATTTTGGCTGTTACTATTTCATCCTTATTTCTTAAAGTTTGCATTTAACCAATTTAGTTCTTAATGTGATGACCCAAAAGGTCATCTCTTGTTTTAGAAGTCAAATTTGCGTTTTGAGGCCTTAAAATCTTCCTTTTTGTCTCAACTCAATTTGCGTGCGTAGTCCGGGCGCATTTTCGGAAAGCTTTTATGTGAAATTTAAGAGAAATATTGAATTAGCCTTTAAAATTTATTAAAGTTGACTTCGATTAATATTTTTGGTAAACGGATCAGGACCCGTGATTTGATGGTCCTGTAAGGTCCGTAGTAAAATATGGGACTTGGGCGTATGCTCGGAATCGAATTCTGAGGTCCCTAGCCCGAGAAAAGAATTTCTAAAAAAAATTATTTGCTGGAAAATATAAAGACTTTTGGAAATAAAATGATGTGTGATCTTGATGGAATTGGGCCCATATTTTGGTTCCGAAGCCCAGTACAGGTTTAAAACCATATTTAAGCCGAATCTGTAAAATTTGGTAAGAATCGGAGTTGATTTGAAATAAATCGGACCTTAGTTGAGAAAATGGAAATTTTAATGCTCTTAAAGAATTTCATGAATTTGAGGTTAAATTCATAGTTATTGATGTTATTTTGATGATTTGATCGCACGAGCAAGTCTGTATAATGTATTTAGACTTGCGTGCATGTTTGGTTTGGAGCCCCGACGGCTCGGGTGAGTTTTGGATAGGTCACGGAGTGATTTGGACTTAGGAAACTCAGCTATGCATCTGGTATTTTTGTACAGGCCTCTGATCTCGCAATTGCGAGATCAGGCTTCGCAATTGCAAAGTGAGCAGGCATGGGAAAAGCGACCAATATGTTGCAAATGCGAACCAGGCTGGGCAGGCCACTATCACAAATGCGAATAACTGGCCGGAATTGTGAAGGCCATTCGGTCGCAAATGCGATGTTTTCTTCACAAATGCGAAGGAGCAGTATTTCAAATGGTTCGCAATTGTGAACCCCTGATTGCAATTGCGATAACTATGATCTGTTAAGTGGGATTTCAGACGGAATTTTCATTATTTTGCAATTTTCTCAAACCCTAAACACCCCTAGGCGATTTTTCAAAGACCCAAACTTCTCCAAATCATAGGTAAGTGTTTTCTAGCTCATCTTCTTCAATCTAATTCATCTTTTTTAGATGATATCACTTCAAAATCTAGGGTTTTTCATGGAAAACTGGGTGTTTTGGGTAGGAATTAGGATTTTCAAATTTTGGGGATTTGGACCTCAAATTGAGGTCGGATTTTCAAACCAATTGCACATTTGAGTTCGTGGGTGAATGGGTAATCGGGTTTTGGTGCGAACTTCGAGTTTTAACCAAGCGGGCCTGGGGTCGATTTTTTACTTTTTGGGGAAAATATTGTGAAATCTATATTCATGCATTAGAATTGGTTTATTTAACATTTATTAATGTATTAAGTAAATTATGACTAGATACAAGCGGATTGGAAATGAAACCGAAAGGTAAAGCGGTAATTGAGGCTTGATTTTTGTCCGTGGAATTGAGGTAAGTGTTTGGTCTAACCTTAGCTTGAGGGAATAGGAGTTGTAGTCTTATTTGCTACGTGTTAGTGTTGAGTACGACGTATAGGTGTGGTGACGAGTATCTATACATTGGTGTCAAGCATGCCCGTGCGTCTTATACCATGACTGTTGTGAATCTAATATGTATTGTCCATATTTAAATTGATGATTATCAATGTTGAACAAAACTTATAAAAAGTTTCTTAGTAATTCACCATTGTTGAGTATTGGCTCAAGTTGAGATTTATTTTGTGGAATAACTATTGAAACGAGATTGGTTATAGCTAATTCCCTTACCGGGATGTAATATTTCTATTGTTTGGGTGAGGAGAGTGTAAAGCACGAAGGGTGATGCCGTACGTCAGATTGCGAGTGAGTGTTAATGCACGAAGGGTGATGCCGTGCAATGTTGGTGAACCCTATTTTTGAAGGGTAAAGCAAAAGAATACATGCTCAGTGTTTATGTCACGACCCTAAACTCGGACCCGGTCGTGATGGCGCCTCTCGTGAAGACAAGGCCAACCGAGACATTCCTAATTCACTTTTAAGCAATTAAGATAATACAAATAAGTCTGAAACATAATAAATATTCCCAAAAAGATAAGGTGAAAGTGTACAATTGCGGAAAATAAGACCAACACATCGCGACATCGGGGTGTCACCAGTCATGATCATCTCTCAATATACTACAGGTCTGAAGAGTCTACTCAAATTATTACAGAACACTAATAAGAGAAAGGAAATGAGATAGGGGGAGAAGCACGGGGCTGCGAACGCGAGCAGCTACCTCGTGAACTCCGGAGTCTACTGGAAGCTCTCAACCCTCGCCAGCAGGACCTGATGCACCTGAATCTGCACACGGGGTGCAATGAGTAAAGTGAGTACTCCAACTCAGTGAGTAATAATCATAAATAAAGATTGAGAAATATGAAATCACGTAAGGCAAATCACAGGCTATAAGAAAGCAGTAAAAGCCAGCAAAAGAGTGAAACAGTGAAAATATGTAAAGTCATTTTAGTTTAGTTTAAACTTCATGAATTGCCTTTTTAACAATTAAGCCAGTAAAAATCCCCTAAAGGTTCAAATAGTTGGCACAAGACCCAAATATGACATTCATCCCAAAACATGATGATAGCAAATAGTTTCCAGTCAAATACGCAATAAAACAATCTTTCAGGATAGATTAAGTCACAATTCCCAACAGTGCACGACACCACGCTCGTCATCAAGCGTGTGCGTCACCTCAATATAGCACAACGATATGTAATCCGGGGTTTCATACCCTCAGGACAACATTTACAATCATTACTCACCTCGATCCTGTCCAAACTCTAGCCCGCGATGCCTTTACCCTCACGAATCGACCTCCGGATGCTCCAAATCTAGCCACAATCAGTACATAACCATTAAAATATGCTAAAGAAACAAAGCCCACTCGAAAATATTCAATTTACATCAAAAATCCTGAAATTTCTCAAACCTGGCCCCCAGGCCCACACCTTGGAATCTGATAATAATCACATCAATAGAATCCTCATCCTCTCACGAGTCTACCCATATAAAATTCATCAAAATCTGACCTTAATTGCCCATTCAAATCCAAAAAAGAATTCTCAAACTGTTATTCTATTTTTACCTAATTTTCACTCTAATTTCTCAAATTAAATTATGAAATTCAAGACTAAATCATGGAATTAAACCAAATACGAGTGAAGAATACTTACCCTAATTGCTCCATTGAAAATCCCTTCAATATTCACCTTCTCTCGAGCTCTCCAATAGCTTTTATGATATTGGACTTAAACCCTCGATTTTGAAATATAAACTGTTTGCCCAGGTATTTCTTCATCGCGAACGCGGCATATCCCTCGCGTTCGCGAAGCACAACTCTACAAGACCGGTATTCCTTCTACGCGAACGTGAGAAGCCCCTCACGAACACGATGCACAACACACTCAACACTTCGCGATCGCGACCCCTACTACGCGAACGCGTAGAACAAATTCATTGTAGGCCCAACTACCCCCTTCCTCTATGCGAACACGACATGAGCCTTGCGAACGCGATGACCATAGACCTCACATCTTTGCGATCTCGGAACCATCCTCGCGAACGCGAAGGCCAACTTCCCAGCCTCATACCTTAACCCTTTGTGAACGCGGGACATGCATCGCGAACGCGAAGGTCAAAAACATGCAACACCAACAACAGTAACTCAACAATTTTTCACAACATGAAATGGTCCGATTGACCACCCAAAACTCACACGAGGCCCTCGGGACCTCAACCAAACATGGCAACATATCCCATAACATCATTCAAACTTGTTCCAATCTTTGGAACGCTCAAAACAACATTAAAACACCAAATTTGCATCGGATACAAACCTAAGAATTTCAAGAACTTCGAAATTATGCTTTTGATCAAAAAGTCTAACAAACCACGTCCGAATGACCTGATGTTTGCACACACATCCCGAATGACACAACGGAACTATTGCAACTCCCAGAATTCCATTCTGACCCCTATATCAAAATCACACCTATCAACCGGAAAATGTCATAATTCCAATTTTGCTAATTCAAGCCTAAATCTACTTTGGACCTCCAAAATACATTCCGATCGTGCTCCTAAGTCCCAAATCACCTAACGGAGCTAACCAAATCATAAAAATTCTGATCCGAGATCATATACCAACAAGTCAAATCTTGGTCAAATCTTTCAAATTTTAAGCTTCGAACTGAGAACTGCTTTCTTCAAAATTCATTCTGATCACCCTGAAAACCAATACCGACGATTTACATAAGTCATAATACATCAGACGGGTCTAGTTGTGCCCGATAACTGGCGAGCGAAGTGCAAAAGCTCAAAACGACCGGTTGAGTCGTTACATCTTCCCCCACTTAAACATACGTTCGTCCTCGAACATGCCTAGAGTTGTTCCAAAAGCCAACCAATCGCTGAATAACCTTACCATGCATATACCTGGGAGTGATCCCACGTCACCCTATCCCATATAGGCCCGATAACACCATGCAACTAGAATTTCACAATCCAACCTAGCACATAAACCTTAGAACCATATTTTCACTCCTGAAATCATCCACAAGATCAAAATCTCACATCTATACTCTGAATAAGCCCGAACAAGTTGTAACAACACATACCTGAAACCTCAGGTGCAATTGTATGATATACCACATAACTCAAACACTTGTAGCGATAACTTCTAATCACAACAGCTGCTCGCAACAACCGAATACCAATAGCAAACCTCTTATCAACTAAAGTCTCCTTCAAACACTTTCATATACTACCAATGGTAAATGAAACACGTAGAAAGTCATAACCATTCCTCAGATCAACCATTCATGAAGCCACTCCTCCTTTGGCAAGGACCCTAGCAAATTTCTGAGCCGAACATCAATGTTGTCCTTCCAACACGCTGAAACCGAATCCGTTTGTATTCATTCTAGATCCCAACAACCTCATCTAATCCAACACCACTACTCGGGTGACATGACACATCAATACAATTTAAAGCCACAACTCGTGCAATCCGTGCACCAATGAGCAACAATCTGAACGTACTCAAATCATGAAAGAATGACTCGAATGAGAGAGTTGTACTGCAAGCTCACTAGTACCACCAAACACAATGTTGAGAACCCGTCACACAACATAGAAACAGAACACACGAACCTAACCCGAAGGGTCATACCTCCACATAACCTCGTTGCAATGCGTGACCCTATCCAAACACTAGTCCACATGAAATACCTCAAGACACTATGCTCAAAATCGACAACCACACGCAATTTGCTGTCCAGAACTAAAGCAAATAATCATAATCACGGCGAAGCAATTGGCATAATAGTACGCAAACTTGAAAGAACACAGCCGATATGCCACCCACCGAGCAATACCCAATACTCTTCCCGCTCGAATTCCACTAAGAGACCCCAATAAAACCGCACCACATGTGCCTATAACCAACAAATTCCAACGCTTCGCAACACGTAAAGATAACTTATAGATCTCCCCAGGTCACTAATAAGCTCAACAACAATCGAATCAACGCATTCCTCAATAATACAACTCGGAGCCAACCAAGCCGACTCAAGTGAGAACACACATCCATATTGGCCTGCCAATGAACCCCTTATCAAGGAAACCATGAAGTTGCTCCTTCAACTCCTTTAACTCTGTCGGTGCCATACGATACGGTGCCCAGCATCAAATCTATACCGAAATCAACAACCTTATCCGATAATATGACCGGTCATAAGAACCACATCCAAGAAGTCCCTCACCACCAGAACTGAATCAATGGTAGGAGTCTCTGTACTGACATCCATCATGAAGGCCCAAATAAGAAAGACAATCCTTCCCACCCATCTGCTGGGTCTTCGAAATATAAAACGACCCTACTAAGAACATAATTGTTGAACCTTGCCACTCAATCTGTGGCATTCCCGGCATAGCCAACATCGCCGCCTTAGCTCAATAGTCTGAAATAACACAACACGGAGACAACCAGTCTATACCCAATATTACATCCAAAACCTAACATACCAAGCAACAAGGATCCACTCGGGTCTCCAAACCTCCCAATAGTTACCGCACAAGACCGATGTACACGGTTCACAACCACGACCTAACCTGTCTATGAGAACTCCCAGTCTCCAAATCCATATAGCACACAGATCACCATATCTGGTCCCAGCTCCACCTGAATATACAACACACCTCTAATACCCAAACATCCATGAAAGGTACTCCTATAATTCTTCTATGCCACCAAGCAAACTCGAATATCAACAGTCGATCAAACAAGAGTGTGCCGCAATACCAATAAAGTATTCTCAACTCAACCACATTGCTATTTCTAAAATTTATACCCCCATCAAGCCACAACAATTAGAAATATCATCTCCCTAATCATCTGGAGATCATTTCCCTAATCGTTTGGAGCTGTCCATGCTACCTAAGAATTTGTGACCTTCTTTTCAAAACTGAATCTGTGACCCTACACATGCAAATCTCAATCCTACACAACATACCGTATATACCATACCACCCTAGGATAAACATGAGAACTTCATATCCATTCCGAGCCACAAGAAACTATGTACTCAACTAACCAAGAACTTCCCATTTGATCCCATCTAGGAGAAAGAATCACTATACATCCCATGCTCCTCATACCAGTAGAAAATATACACCTCCAAACCGTGGTTAGAAATCATCAAAAACTCTCAGAGTCCCCTTTGCACAAACCAAACCTGTCAGGACGGAATCCTTCTAACTTAACCAAGCTACGCAGGCCACTAAAACCCAAGAGGATCGCAGTGAAACACTAGTATAAGCTCATTACCTCATAAGCATCCCAAGAACTAATCATATCCTGACCATTCCGTTCTGGCCTACTACCAAGCTAACCCATCTACCCGAATTCCTTCTGATTTACCTTCAACTTGATACTCCTTCTTGCTGCAATACCATAATTCCTCAACCCAGACTCACCACACGAGACCCAAGCATAAAGGCACATCATCTAAGGCTCATAAGCTGCTGAATACTTTTTTAAATATTCCTAAAACCACCACGTTCAAAATACCTATCCTGAAGAGACTTCCTGTGAATCCGAAACCATTACCTTCCTAACACTGATATATAGAATCCCATAATTGATATAGAAATGACACAAGTCTTGACACCCTCCAATGCAAACCTCAAATTCTAGCCAAATATACAACCCAAAAATCTTCAATTATTACAGGAAAAATCTTGAACATATTAGAACCATTCTCGAGATTCATCCACTCTACTCAAACCTCAATTAGACCGATCAGATGAACCGAACAACCGGTGCCTCATTAGCACTCAGACACCGCAAAATGTAACCTCACCTTAATGCAACCAAGACACTTCCTATTCTATGCATCGCACACCCTTTACCAATAACCACTCAAGATATTCCGTGATTCTCATACACCTATGAAGGATAATATAACCTTTGTCAAAATTTTCTTTTACTCGAGCCATCCTCGATCTCAATCTCCGTAACCATAACTGATTCACCCGCACGCCTCAAACTGGAACCAACATAGCACCTAACCGTGCAATCACCTAATCATTAGCAGACTCCCCCACTTGGCTCGAAGCCATAGACCAAAACACACACAATAACTCATAAAGCATATACCCTATCGCATGCCATAATAACACATTGAGATTAGACTCAACCCTTCATAAGCTCGTGAAACACAGACCCTCTAGTACTTTAAATCTTCTGCAAATCTCGCATTCACTCTCGTAACAGTTAAACCCACTCAATAAGGCAACCCAATTTCAAGTTGCAACACATATATTTCCCTGGTAACAGAGGTCTTCCCAAATGACATAAAGGATTGCGCAAACTTCAGCACAATCCGAAGGAGATAACCCACCTGTTTCGCCTCAACTAGCATCTCTTTATACCCTTTCACTGTCATAGACATTACATAGTCACTTAATCTTCTTGAGTCTGAACTCATACCACAATATGAAATTTACTTCACTCCCAACTAGAAAACATGAAAAGATTCTTCACACACCCATAACTCGGTGCTATACCTCAAATCAAGATGGAAATCAAGTACCTAATAGTCCTTTCTGTCCTTAGGAAGACCCTTCTTGTCTCATTCAATTCACATGAACACATCTCGCAGTCACATCACACCTGTCACGTAGCTATCCAGTCATCCCTCCCACTAATAGGGGCACTATCAGACAAATAGATCCAAAAGCACATGCTCACATGATCAACACCTCAGAGCTCAAGCTATAGGCAAAATCTGGCCTCAAGTCCTCCAGACTGGCCCAACATCAACACACAGAGATCACATCTCACCCCTCGATCAGGGAATCACAAGTCGCCAATGCACAGTTGATACCGAGCGCTCATGTGCACATACGAATGCGTGGAAGGAATTCAAAGAGTTACACCTCAAGCTGAATCAAGGACACACGATAAGAATTCAAGAATGTGAAGTTTTCCCTAAAGGTTTTGCAGCCTCCCGAGGATAAGTACAGATGTCTCCGTACCGATCTGCGAGACTCTACTGAACCTGCTGATGACTCGTGAGACCTATGTAACCTAGGCTCTGATACCAACTTGTCATGACCCTAAACCCGGACCCGGTCCTGATGGCGCCTCTTGTGAAGACAAGGCCAACCGACACATTCTCAATTCACTTTTAAGCAGTTAAGATAATACAAATAAGTCTTAAACATAATAAATATTCCCAAAATGATAAGGCGAAATAGTACAATTGCGGAAAATAAGACCAACACAGCCGGACATTAGGGTGTCACCAGTCATGAGCATCTCTCAATATACTACAAGTCTGAAGAGTCTACCCAAATTATTATAGAACACTAATAAGAGAAAGGAAATGAGATAGGGGAGAAGCATGGGGCTGCGAACGCCGAGTAGCTACCTCGTGAACTCCAGAGTCTGCTGGAAGCTCTCAACCCTCGCCAGTAGGACCTGATGCACCTGAATCTGCACATGGGTGCAGGGAGTAAAGTGATTACTCCAACTCAGCGAGTAATAATCATAAATAAAGACTGAGAAATATGAAATCACGTAAGGCACATCACAAGCTATAAAGAGCCAGTAAAATAGTGAAACAGTGAAAATATGTAAAGTCATTTTAGTTCATTTTAAACTTCATGAATTACCTTTTTAACAATTAAGCAAGTAAATGACATGCAACTAGGGAATTTAAACACTTAAAAGATCGCCCCTCGGCACAATGTCAACAAAATCCGCCCCTCGGGCAATATCATAGAACAACACCAGCCCCTCGGGCTATATCTCATATCACAATGGGTACTCGCACTCATTAGGGGTGTGCAGACTCCTGGAGGGGTCCCTTACGGCCCATGCACAATATTAAGCCAAATCGTGGCATCATTTCTAGGCTCTCGACCTCATATCAACAAGCCACCTCGTGGCGTACAAATCTTAGGCCCTCAGCCATCATAATTATAATCAATGTTTCCTCACAACATAGGCCTTCGGCCTTACTCAGTTAGAATCTCACAAGCCACTCAGGCAACAGTAAAAAATGGCGCTCAGCCCAAAATATCATTTAAGTGTTAAAGCAGAGTAAACATGGTTGAGTTATGAAAACAGTAGAATATATCATGATTGAGTTCAAGTATAAAGTCAAAATAATGAGGAATATCAGTAAAATCCCCTAAGAGTTCAAATAGTTGGCACAAGGCCCAAATATGGCATTTAGCCCAAAACACGATGATAGCAAATAGTTTCTAGTCAAATACGTGGTAAAACAATCATTCGGGATGGACTAAGTCACAATCCCCAACAGCGCACGACCCCACGCTCGTCATCTAGCATGTGCATCACCTTAATATAGCATAACGATGGGGTTTCATACCCTAAGGACAACATTTACAATCATTACTTACCTCGATCCGGTCCAAACTCTAGCCCGCGGTGTCTTTGCCCTCACGAATCAGCCTCCGGATGCTCCAAATCTAGCCACAATTAGTACATAACCATTAAAATATGCTAAGGGAACAAAGCCCACTCGAAAATACTCAATTTACATCAAAAATCCCAAAATTGCTCAAACCCGGCCCCCGGGCCCACGTCTCGGAATCCGATAAAAATTACATTAATAGAATCCTCATCCTCTCACGAGTCTACCCATATCAAATTCATCAAAATTAGACCTTAATTGCCCATTCAAATCCCCAAAAGAATTCTCAAACTTTTCTTCCATTTTCCCCCAATTTCCACTCTAATTTCTCAAATTAAATGATGAAATTCAAGGCTAAATCATGGAATTAAACCAAATAGAGTGAAGAATACTTACCCCAATTGCTTCATTGAAAATCCCTTCAAATTTCATCTTCTCCTGAGCTCTCTAATGGCTTTTATGATATTGGACTTAAACCCTCGATTTTAAAATATAAACTGTCTGCCTAGGTATTTCTTCATCGCGAACGCGGCATATCCCTCGCGTTCGAGAAGCACACTGCTACACAGACTGGTATTCCTTTTACGCGAATGCGAGAACCCCCTCGCGATGCACAATACACTCAACACTTCGCGATCGCGACCCCTACTATGCGAACGCGTAGAACAAATGCATTCGTGTCCCAGCTACCCCCTTCCTCTATGTGAACGCGACATGAGCCTCGCGAACGCGATGACCATAGACCTCACACCTTCACGATCACGGAACCATATTCGCGAATGCGAAAGCCAACTTCCCAGCCTAACACCTTAACCCTTCGCGAACGCGGGACATGCATCGCGAACGCGAAGGTCAAAAACCTGCAACACCAACAACAGTAACTCTGCAATTTTTCACAACATGAAATGGTCCGATTGACCACCCGAAACTCACCCGAGGCCCTCGGGACCTCAACCACACATGCCAACATATCCCATAACATCATTCAAACTTGTTCCAATCTTCGGAACGCTCAAAACAACATTAAAACACCAAATTTACATCGGATTCAAGCCTAAGAATTCCAAGAACTTCCAAATTGCGCTTTTGATCAAAATGTCTAACAAATCACGTCCGAATGACCTAAAATTTTGCGCACACATCCCAAATGATACAACAGAACTATTGCAATTCCTAGAATTCCATTCTGACCCGTATATCAAAATCTCACCTATCAACCGAAAATGCCAAAATTCCAATTTCGTCAATTCAAACCTAAATCTACTCCGGACCTCCAAAACACATTCCGATCACGCTCCTAAGTCCCAAATCACCTAAAGGAGCTAACCAAATCATAAAAATTCTGATCCGAGATCATATACCAACAAGTCAAATCTTTCAAATTTTAAGCTTCGAACTGAGAACTGTTTTCTTCAAAATTCATTCCGATCACCCTGAAAACCAAAACCAACGATTTACATAAGTCATAATACATCACACGAGGCTAGTCTTACCCGAGAGCTGGCGAGCGAAGTGCAAAAGCTCAAAACGACCGGTGAGGTCGTTACAGTTGTGAGCACGTGATTTTTTCCCTATATATGAATAATTCCCAAAATCCCAAACAAAATAATTTGTCTTGATTTTTACAATTTTTGTGCATCTTGGTGTCATTTTCTGATAACTGTTGCATTTTATTTGCGCATGTTAATTTTTATAAAATACAAAAATATGCATTTTGGGCATTTAGGCTTTAGGTTTATATTTTTAGTATCCATTAGGGTTTAAGTTGTTTAGAACAAAACATGAAAATCACAAAATTAGTTCACTTTCGCAATTGTCATGAAATAGTTTTTTTTATTTATTTAAAACAATTTTTAGGAATTGATTAATCTTTGTTTTGAAATAATTAGGATTTCATGTTAGTTTTACATCTTTATAAAAAGTAGAAAATTAGAAAAATTGTAAAAAATGGGAAAAAGAAAACAAAAAGGAAATAAAAATACATAATGGAGTTGAACTTGTGTGAAATCCGGAAATGTGGGCCAAATACACAAAATCCTCCCGGCCCAAATGCATTTGCTTTAAGAAGTAAGTCCAGCCCAAGTCCATACCCGGTCCGTCCCTTTTAAAATGAAACGACGTCGTTTCAGAAACCTTGGATCAGGACCGTTGGATCTCATCAATCCAACGGTCCGGAACTAACGAGGTTTCGAGTATTTAAGTATCCAAACCAGACCCCCCCACCCCCATTTCCATCGTCTTCTTCACCCTACCCCTTTCTCCCCTAACCCTAATCCGCGCCGCCCTAAAAACCCTTGCCGGCGGTGAACGTGACCTACACTGTTCACCCTGAAATTAACACCATGGGTTCCCCTCACCCTCCTCTTGCTACTACACTCGGTGGTTTGCCTCGAATAGGGCTGGAACTCTTCGAATCTTGATTTGAAGTTTTCCGTCCAGTTGATAGTTTGTCCAACTCAGCCCAAATTCACACCCTACAACCCCCAGCCCTTCCTCAACCCCAATCTGTGGTTGTTTCCTTTCGAATCACCCTGAAACGTCCCAAATATTAGATCTAAGAATCACGGCCCAAACCCTAAAATCAAATCCTTCTGATTTCGAACCGTAGCACCCTTAACCATGTGTTCTCGTGTAAGAACACATGGTTAGGGATGTTACGCGTCAAAAATCTGAAAGGGTTCGAATGTTCTTGACTGGCCGGAGCCCTTTTTGCCTTTGTGAGTTTTTCTGTTCTTTCTTTTACTGCTTCTTTTACTCGCATGATTAAAATATTACTTGCAGTCATTGTTTCATTATTGTCCTGTTAATTTTTGGTTTAACTGTTAGTTTAGGTTCTGTTAATTTTTGTTGTTTCTGAGTTTGTTAGTTGATTGAATGATTATAATTTCGTGGATTAATAATTAGTTTAAGTTCTTTTAGTGATAAGCATGGTAGCATAAGCACAGTTTGTTTTAGTTTAATTTGATTGAGTTGGTTAATTGAACGTGATTGGGGCAGTCAGTCTGTTTAGTTTGGTTTCTGTTTGTTAGTCGATTAATCTTAGCTGGTTCCTGATTGTTATTTAATTGATTTAGTTAGTTTAAGACTGGGTTAGGGTGTTGGGTTTAGTTATTAAGGACAAGGGTAGGGTTAGTGATTCTGAGAGGCTTTCAGGGGTAATCTGGGTAGGGAAAAGGGTAGTTCTGATAGGAATAGTAATATCAAGGTATAAAGAAGGGCAGTATGGGTATTGTATGGGTAGAGGAATGCTTTAGGACCTTCTAGAATGGGTTTCAAGTGTAAATTGTAATAAGTACACTGCAGTTACTTGTTTAGCAAGATAAGAATAGAGGGACCAAAGTGAAAATAGAGAGGGACTAATTAGAGAAATCAGAACTTAGTTTATTCTTTGGGGTTTGGCCTATAAAAGGGCATTAGATGCCTTGGAAAAGGGGGCTGCTCTCAGATACTCTGCCTTGAGCCTTAAAAGTTTCAACTGAAGCTTTCATTTCTTTGGTGAGTATTTCAATTCTGAGGGTATCCAAAAATAAAAACACCCAAATGTGGAAATCTGAAACACCTTCACAGTTTATCACTAATTCTGGGCTTCAGCTGTGAAGGACAGGGGTATGTTAGACTGATCTGGGAAAATTGGCTTGCATTTCTGATTTCTGAAGTAATTCGTCTGTGTTTCTGTGGTATCACATTGCTAGGTTTTTGCTGTTGTTGTTCAAAATACTTGAATCCTCACCTTTTCTCTATTTCATATTCCAATTTCCAGGTACATTTCCCTGAATCTCAATGATGTATGTTGAAGTTGAAATGAAGTGTTCCAAGGCTTGTTATTCAATTGAAAGTAGCCCGTATCTTTGATGATAGTAGTAGTGTACTCCCCTGCTATGTAATTGGCAGAATGTGTATAATTAACTTGTTCATTAGGGTAGATTACATGTTGAATGTTACAAGGTTTAGAACTGTTTAATTGGACATTTGGGTATTCAGATTCTTGTGTATAGTCCGGGGGTGGAGTTCTTTGAAATTGAGCATTTCATGTTTATACCTTTATTATTTTCTGTTTGCTTAAGTTTCACGGTATGCTGAAATCAAATCTGCAAAAGTTGCAATTAATTTAGGGTTCAACACGTTTGGCTGTTTTAATTTTGGGTCGATGAATTGGGCACAGCTTCATACTGGGCCAATTTTGGGCCTGGCTAATTTGCAGTCGGCCCAGATTGTGGCTAAACGAGAAGGCGAAATAAGACCCAAGGATTTAATCCTTGGGCTGTGCGAATGCAAGCCCAGTTTTGGGCCTGTTTTTGCCTAACGCCGATACGCTTTAAGGGGCTGTGTCCGCAGCCTTGGCCTGGTGGGGCTTTGTGAGCTCAGGGTCCATTCGTTTGGTATTTTTGTCCAGATTTTCAACGTCAAATTCAACAAATTGTAGGCTTAATCAATTAGAATCCTCAAGTAGTTAATGACACAATTATTCTATTGCGTAGGCTAGGAAATGGTGTTTAGCGAATTTTACCGCCTTTCCCAAAATAACAATAAGTTAGAATCTTTAAGCACGCTCTTAATAAAGTTACCTTCTTAAACTCGGGTGCGCATTGATGCGACCCAAATCCAAATCTCGATGAAGCCAAGATGTGTCGACAACCGCGGTGCATTGATTGCGACGTGGTTCGAAACATGTTTTCGCGACATCGTAATTCTTATAAAAAATAATCAATGATAGAAAAGAGCTTTACAAATTGATGTGGGCCTTACCGCACAAAATGAATAAATGTGTGGCCCTTAGTAAATAATTATCGACATGATTAGAATTGGGATGGCCGTTTAGCGAACTTCACGGGTTTTCCCCAAAGTAACTCTATGTTAGTATCTTTAGGTACGATTTAATTAAATAACCCTCTTAAAATTCGGGTGCACATTGATGCGACTCAAATCCAAATCTCGGCGAAGTCGAAACGTGTTGATAACTACGGGTGCATTGATCGCGACGTAGCTTGAAATACGTTTTCACAACGTCGCAATTCTGCTAAAATAAATAACAATAGAAGCGGTTTACAAATAAAAGGCACATGAGCTAGCATGTATTAAAATCAGATAAAATCAAATACAACAGTTAAGCGACTGTGCTAGAACCACAGAGCTCGGGAATGCCTAACACCTTCTCCCGGGTTAACAGAATTCCTTACTCGGATTTCTGGTTCGCGGACTGTTAATAGAGTCATAAACTTCCTCGGTTCGGGATTCAACCGGTGACTTGGGACACCATTAATATCCCAAGTGGCGACTCTGAATAATTAATAATCAAATCCCGTTCTGATTGTCCTTCAATTGGAAAAACTCCTTTACGCCTCTTCGGGGGTGTAAGTGAAAAAGGAGGTGTGACAACAGTTTATCCCTAAAAATAAAACAAAAGAATAATATGAATCTAAAAATATTAATTGCTGATATGTCATACTCATAATGTCAAGAGAAGTTGAGTACGTTGCTAGATGCTTTTGAGAATACCACACACAGTTTCTGCTGCTATTCAAGAAGGGCAGGACTCAGGAGCAAAAGTGAGAGGAGCTTCATACCACTACATGATGTCCATCTAGCAATATATGAATCTGTAATCTTCCTTTCAGCAAGAATGCTACTATTTAATGGGCCTTCACTGGCTTATAGCAGTCTGCTATATGAATTTGATCGGCATAATTGCGCTTTGTTTTCCAAAGTTATTGATATATAGAAATATTTTTGTTCTGTTGTTCATGTGAGATTGGTATGGAATTGGAACTTCAAGAGCAAATAGAATATATGCATTCTTGCATAGTCGAAGAATTTGGCCCACCAACTACATATATCATAAGCCATAATTTAATTTGCTTGATTGGCAAGATAGGAGACGTATTTGTTGGCAGTCGAAGTTTTATACTACTTGGACGCTAGAAATAAGTAATATATATATGATTAATATACTATTTTTATATCTTGAATATTACAATTACATCCATCTTTAATTTGCTTCCTTAAACAAATACTTTAGGTATTTAAGGGCATAAAAGTCTATTAATATTATAGAGATATTTTAGTCATTTAATATTTAGCATAAATTATTCGTACTTTTATAATAACTAGTTTGTATGAACATGCGTTGTACGTGTGTAATAACACGTGATGTTTTAGTCAATTATTTATATAAAGGGATACCAAATTTAATTAATGAGAAAAATATAATAATAAAAATATTAGAAAAATATTATTACATTAACATAATATATGGATTCAAACAGACTGGACATCAGTGATGCCGACTTTCAGGTATTTAAATTGTAAATTAAATTTTTTATGCTTTTATTATTATTATTATTATTATTATTATTATTATAGTTTCATAGTTTGATGATCTCAAATAATCTAAGTCCTTTTTTTGCAGATGCTATTCTCTGAGTATGTTCCCTTCTGACGCTTTGGTTAGTTTGTCATAATAAGAATTTTATTGTAGATTTTAATATTTCTCTTGAAAGTGCAACATATAATTGTTTGTGCTAGAAAACCTGTTATGACAGATATAATCTTAAATATTTAATATCGAATGGCCTTCCACCGTACATATCTATTGTCAAGTTTATATTATTGTGCATATAACAAACACAAAATTTCTTTCACAGTTATTATGTCTAATTTGTAATGGGTTAGGTTCTAACTATCTAAATGCTTAAAGAGTTCTCGTTCAATTAGGAACAATTGCATATTTTAATTTGTATAAATTTCATTATATGCCTTCTTCCTCTTCCACTCAACCATAATTCGTAAGTCTTTAAAAGCCACCAGGTCAAAACACATACTTTAGTAAATTTTAATTCGTTTTGACAGCTAAAACTCTTTAGTTTTCTTTTATGTTATTTTGGTTTACTTTGAGGCTTCATGATGCATTAGTATTTTTTTTCTTCTAATTGCTAGCTGCTTTTAATCAGAGAATTGAAGATATTCTTATTAATTTAAAATTAATCTTCCATCGTATGCATGTTGATTTTAGAAAAAGAAAAAATACACCGATCATGTTACTGAGAAATTTAGATCCATCAAATGATATATGTAATGGTACAAGGACGGTATATAGAGGTTTTGACAATAGCGTCATACATATAAAAATCATGATGTGTCAATGTTCTTCCAAGCATGTGTTCATCCCTAGAATTCAATTTTTGCCTCTGAGAAATGAAGAGCATCCTTTAAATTTGTACAAAAGTAATTTTCTTTAATATTGTGTTTTACAATGATAATAAATAAATCACAATGGGAAACAATTCCAAATGTATAACACCGCAATATGTTTCTCTCTTTGACAACTACATACTGCACTTTGAAGAAGAATATTAATGTTCACAATAAAAGTACTTATCATGAAGGAGCAATCAGAGCATTAGAAGATTTTTTTTATTTTATAAATGAGGCCTTAGTTTTAAATAGAATGATTACATAATTAAATTTAATCATGAAACTCAAGTAAGATATAGTTAGACAGGATTCTTAGTTATCAAATCTCCTCGTAATTAAATCTCAATAGTAAGGATAATTCAAAAACAAACAAAAAGCAAAAAAGCTAAGTGAAAATAAGAAGTGATATTATCAGGGGCAATGCATCCATTAAGTCACATGCCATCGAAAATTGATGTAAAGTCAAAAGACATACAAAAGACCTTATAATTTTGGAGCTTTCAGAAGCATCCACATTATGATATTGATTTCAGTTAGCACAAACTACACTATTATCTTCTGTTTCAAATAAGAAAGGATTTAATATAAAAAATTTAGTTGTCTTTGAAATTATAAATATTAAAAAAATAATTAAATGACTATTCACTAATATTAGTAAAATAGCTAAATAACTCTTTTGTTCGGTGTTTATTTTTGTGGTAGCTGGAACTTTACACTTCAAAACGAAAGCAATCCAAATTTTTGGTGATGATGACAGTAGAATAAGGCTTCTTCTATAAATGTGTTTGCCTATATAATTCGGAATCTTTTTAAATAAGGTAAAATTGTATAATTGAAATAGAAAAAAAAGTAACACTCCTAACTCCTAACTCGAAAATAATAAAAAAAGAACTTTAACTAAATGAATAGAAAGTGCTCGAACTAAAAAATACTCCTAAACCTTAAAGTTGTATAAGTTAAAAGGACTCCTACAAACCGAAAAGAATTGCAATTTTTACGTTTGCCTTATGTGTAGTTTAGATATGTGTTGTTTAAATAGGATAGATAATGTATATCGAAGTTGATTCCTGATATTAAGGTTTTTGACATTAAAATATGAGAACATACAAGAAGCTGAGGAATTCTACAAGGTCTATTAGGGCAAAGTGTCAACGGGTAACTTTCACTCGCATCCCAACAATAAAGAAAAACAAAAATAGGTCGGAGAATTCTATGCAAATACCTTGGAACTACAGCTAATCAGGTGAAGGCATTTGCTTAAAATTCTCATATTATACCCGGTCCTTTTGATTAGTTGGTAAGGATCCGAATGAGGAATATTTCCCATTTATTCAAGATTTTTTGTCATAGTTAGTAGTAAGCTTCTTAACTTCTTTGGAGCTTCAGTTCTTCTCCAGATTTGTAATATTTGAACCGGGTGTTTTAGTATTAGTTTTTTTTTTTTTTTTTTTTTAAATTATTGCGTTGATAGAAAACTATATATGAGCCTCAACTGTTATTTATTACTTTATGAATGTGATTCTGAATATGAATTGGTGTATTAAGATGTCACGATCCCAATTTTCCTCCGTAGAATGTCATGACGGCATCTAGTCTCTAAAACTAGGTAAGCCTAACAATATGCGGAAGTAAAGGGAAATAAGGACTAAAATCTCAACATCAACAGATATATATATAACTGAAAACTGTCGCTTGGCATGTACAACTAAATTTGTAACTCAAAGTAAGAGCAACTCCCAAAACCCGGAAGTTACAAGCCATAAGCTCTAAGGAAGTACTAAATATCTCTATACAGTAGAGTCTAAGAGAATAAAGAAAAGATAACATAATAAGGACAGAGGGGGACTCTAAGGTCTGCTGACGCTGACAGATATACCTTGAGGTCTCCAAACAGCAGTACAACGCTCTACTATAAAGGTTGATAAGATGTACCTGGGTCTGCACAAAAACATATGCAGAAGCATAGTATGAGTACACTACAACAGTACCCAGTAAGTGCCAAGCCTAACCTCGGTAGAATAGTGACGAGGTTAGGCTAGGGCTCTACTGGGATATAAGAAATAAGACAGAAGGTGAAATGAGAAAAATAAGTGGCAGGTTAATGAAACAATAAGAATGTACGGAAAAACAACAGTGCGAGCAATCAAGAAGACAAATACAACACGTAAGGAAACAGACGTCTTACAAGTGAAGGAACAACAACAACAACAACAACAAATAACAACACAACAATTAGGGGAAAATAGTATCCGCATGGCAGAGACCTCGTGCCACAATAACACTCCGCATGGTAGAAACCTTGTTTCAATAACACTCTGTACAGAAGAAATCTCGTGCCAATAACATTCCGCACGAAAGAAATCTCGTGCAAATAACAGCCCGCACAGAAGAAACCTCGTGCCACATAACACTCCGCACGGAAGAAACCTCGTGCCACAACCAAACAATCATCGCAACAAGAATCACGAAAGTCAACACATAATAAACACAACAATGATATTACAAGCAAGGAGTCCTACAGTTAGAGAACGAACAAGGAAATCAAAGAAACAGGAAATTCAACTAAGCATGTTGTACAAATTGCAATTAAGAGATGAGACACATAGATATGTAAAATTAGGCTTGACATGATGACTACACGTGCTAGAATAACTCGATTAAGGAATAAAAAAGGAAACTAATTAGCAAAAACCAGAATTTCAACATTTAGCCCGTGTATGTACTCATCGCCTCGCGTACACAACACTCATATATCACAAATTGTTACAACAGTATCAAATCCTAAGGGGATTTCCCCCCACAAGGTTAGACAAGTCATTTACCTCAGACCTAGCTCAATCAATCAATAAAAATACCTTTTCCTCAACTTTCCGACTCCGAACGCACAAATCTAGCCAAAAGCAATGAAATACTATAAATATATGGAAAAGGTTAAATATACCCATGTATTATCAGAAAAGATTTAAATGTATCCCTCGTTATACTTTCAGTTTAAATATACCCCTGTCGTTATACTATTGGTTCAAGTATACCCTTTTTCCGTTAAGTTTGTCCAAAGTAGACATCCACTCTTACGTGGCACTGACATTTGATGAGGTGGATGTCACATGACTTGCCACCTCATTGCCCCTAACTAATTCTACCCCTTCCTTCTATTTTTTTCCACCACTAAAATTTCCTGCCCCTCCACCACTATTATCACCATTACCATTACCATAAAAAATATTGTATTTTAAATTTTAGTCTTTTATATATGGATTAGGGGCGCTGAGGTGGCATGCCATATGGCATCCACCTCATCAAATATCAGTGTCATGTAGGATTAGATGTCTACTTTGGACAAACTTAACAGAAGAGGGGTATATTTGAACCAATAGTATTACGCCGGGATATATTTGGACCCAAAGAATAACGAAGAATATATTTAAATATTTTCTCATAGTACAGGGATATATTTGGTCATTTGCCAATAAATATACCTATAAGAAACTAATCTAAATAATGAAATAATGAATTTAACAAAGAATTTGGAAATCTCTCCAAAAAGTTGACCCGCGCCCACGTCTCGGAATCGGGTAAAAGTCAAAAAATCCGAACACATGTTCAACCACGAGTCCATCCATACAAAAATTACTCAAATCCGATACCAAAACCTCGATCAAAGCCTCAAAATTTGGTCTAAGAATCTCATACCTCCCCCCCCCCAATTTCTCAACCCAAGTCCTTAATTAAATGAAGAAATTAATGATAGATTGGTGGAATATAATAAAGAAAATGAGTCAAGAATCCTTACCCAAACATTTACTTTGAAAATTCTTCAAATTCTCGCCTCAATCTGAGCTCTCTATCTCAAAATATGAAAAAATGGCAAACCCTTGATTTTAAACCTTCTACCCAGCACTTTCTGCTTTTGCGGACAAAAAATCTAGTTTTGCGGTACCGGATATGCGGAGCACACTTAAGCTCCCAGACTTTGCTTTTGTGGACCAAAGGTGCACTTCTGCGGACCGTGTCCGCTTCGCCAATTCCAGGCCTCCCTACTGCTTTCGCGATGCATTCTTCGCATTGGCATGTCCGTTTCTGCGACACATGGACTGCACATGCGGTCCCAGCTGGTCCTGCCCTAATTCGCTTTTGCGGCTCAAGGGCCGCTCTTGCGGCGCTGCACCTGCAACCCAAAATGCGCAGGTGCGATTGCACCAGAAGAAGCAGTGGTTCAGCAATGCACCAAGTCCAATTTTTGTTCCGGATTCAATCTGAATCACACCCAGGCCCCCGGGACCCCGTCTGAATATACCAATAAGTCCTAAAATATCATACGAACCTAATCGAGTCTTCAAGTAACATCAAAGAACATCAAAAACACCAATCACACCCCACTTCAAGCCTATAGAAACTAAGAAAATTCCAACTTCTACAAACGATGCCGAAACCTATCAAATCACGTCTGATTGACCTCAAATTTTGTAAATAGGTCATATTTGACATTGCGGACCTACTCCAACTTCTATAATCAAAATTCAACCCCGATATCAAAAAGTCCACTCCCCATTGAACTTTCCAAAAATCTTCCAACTTTCTAACTTTCGCTAAATAATGTCGAGATGACCTACGAGCCTCCAAATCAATATCCGGACGCTCCTAAGACCAAAATCACCATAAGGAGTTATTGGAATCGACAAAGCTCCATTCCGGAGTCGTCTTCACATAAGTCAAACTACGGTCAACTCTTACAATTAAAACTTCAAATTTAGGGACTATGTGTCCCATTCCACTCCGAAACTCTCCCAAACCTGACACCAAGCACCTCGGCAAGTCGAGTAACCATAAAAATGAAATTGAGGAAGCAATGAATAGGGGATTGGGGCTATTACTCTCAAAACGACCGGCCGAGTCTTTACATCCTCCCCCTTTTAAATTAAACGTTCGTCCTTGAGCAAGTATAGAGACATACCTGAAGCAGTGAAAAGATGAGGATAACGGATGTTCCTATCATAATCGGACTCCCAAGTCGCCTCCTCGACTGGCTGACCCCTCCATTGAACCTTCACTGAAGAAATGTTCTTCGACCTCAACTTTCGAACCTGCCTGTCCAAAATAGCCACCGATTCCTCGACATAAGAAAAATCCTTGTCCAACTGAACTAAGCTGAAATCTAACACATGAGATGGATCGTTGTGATACTTACGGAGCATAGAAACATGAAAAACTAGATGAACTCCTAATAGACTGGGAGACAAGGCAATCTCATAAGCAACCTCCCCAACTCACCGCAACACCTCGAATTGGCCAATAAACCTTGGGCTCAACTTGCCCTTCTTCCCGAACCTCGTAACACCCTTCATGGGCAGAAAATCGGAGCAAGACTCGCTCCCCAACCATGAATACAACATCGCGAACCTTTCGATCCGCATAACTCTTCTATCTCGACTAGGCTGTACGAAGTCGATCCTGAATCAATTTAACTTTTTCCAAGGCATCCTGAACCAAGTCTGTACCCAATAACCTAGCCTCGTCTAGCTCGAACCAACCCACTGGAAACCGATGACGTCTGCTATATAAGGCCTCATACGGTGCCATCTGAATGCTTGATTGATAACTGTTGTTGTAGGCAAACTCCGCAAGTAGAAAGAACTGATCCCAAGAACCCCCAAACTCCATCAAACATCCACAGAGCATATTCTCTAATATCTTAATAGTGCACTCGGACTGTCCGTCCTAACGGTGAAATGTTGTGCTCAACTCCACCGAGTACTTAACTCATGTTGTACATCCCTCTAAACTGTGATGTAAACGGCGTACCCCAATCAGAGATGATGGATACTGGCATTCCATGAAGCTTAACAACCTCGCGGATATAAACTCGAGAAAACTGAACAGAAGAATAAGTAGTCACCACTAGAATAAAATGGGCTCACTTGGTCAATCTATCCATAATCACCCAAACTGCATCGAACTTCCTTTGAGTCCGTGGGAGCCCAACAAAAAAAATTCATAGTTGTCACGACCCAAATTCCATGGTAGGTCGTGATGGCCCCCAACACCGTTGTTAGGCAAGCCAAACCTAACCAATTAGTGTGTTCTCAATTATTTTATTTAAATAATCCCATCATTTACTTAACTTGAATTTAAAGCAAGTGATAATTAGCAATTCATAATGACAAATATACAACCCAAAGGAATAGTCTACCAATGTGTGTGCTAGGAACTAGTGTCACAAGTGCTAGGGCAAATAGTAGAATATACAAAACAAAATATCACTATCCTACTGCCTGGAACATAATAGATAGTAATCACAAAAAAGGAGACTCCAGCATGCTGTTGAATGGCTCGGAAGGGGGCAACTCACCGTGGAATCTCGGTCAAGGATCGGGGATGCGCGCCGGCTACGTAACTAGATGCATCTGCCTCAGATCCTGTATAATTAAGTACAGAAGCATAGTATGAGTACATAAACAATATGGACCCGGTAAGTATCTAATCTAACCTCGAAGAAGTAGTAATGAGGGGTCGACTTAACACTTACTAGGGTCAATAATATGATAATAGGAAGTTCAATAATTCCAATTCACAATGTACATAGATAGAAACAAGTTCAAATAAGAAATAATAGTGAAAGTCCTCTTATCAATCAATAAATCTAGCATTTCCTTCTTTTAAAACAAGTGGTCTTTCAAACAATAAATCATATAGATTATAAGAGGTTCCGATTCCATTATCACACATTTTTCACCGAGGAAGTTCGGCCCAATCTAAAATAAAAGTAACATGTGCACTGCCGAGGGTCGAACGGCCCAAAACGTATTCATATACAGTTACCAACCTGACGAGGCAAACGGCCCGCTCCTATGAAAGTAGTGGAAATAATCACCCGGCACGCAGAATATACTTGAGATGCGGTTAAGTATAGATACAACTTAAATGTTTCTTTAGTTCCTTTTAGAATAATTATTTACTTGAAATCCTTGAAATCATAACATTCTCAACGCGGTTTCAATCAATGAAATTCAACAATTTATAATCATGTAACAATATCCACAAAGCATGGTATAAGCCTAGAACTACCCAGACATAACAGGTATAGTAACCACGTACATACTCTCATCACTTCGTGCGTACGCCCCCCCCCCCCCACAATCAAATCACACATTAATTAAGTTCACCTATGGGGAGATTTCCCACTTACAAGGTTAGAAAAGAGACTTACCTCGCTTCACGGTCTACTTTTCGATCCAAGCTTAAGCCCACACCCTCAATTTGGTGCCAAACACTCCAAAACTATCCAAATAGCATAGAAACTAATCAATATAGGCTTAAAAGTTCATATCCCAACCATTAGACTGATTCCCCAATCTAAATTACAAGATTCCTAAAATTTGTCCCCGGGCCCACGTGCCCAGACTCCGAAAATCTTTGAAGAACATTGTTACCGATAGCCTAAGGATCGAGAATATATGATTTTTACTCCATTCCATAACAAATTTCATGGTTAAATCTTGTTTTTATCAAAACCTAGGTTTTTACTCAAATCCCATGATTTTCACTAATTTTTGTGTGTTAATCTACCCAAAACCCAAGTATTAAACTCACATTAAGTAGAAATAACTTACCCCACAATGCTAGGTTGAAATCCCCTCTTTGAAAGCTTTCAAATCACCTAAGTGTAGAAGTGAAATGAAATAAATGGCCCAAGCCCCACTTTTAAAAGCTATGTCCAGGCCTCTGATGCCGCATTTGAGACATCAGGTTCGCAAATGCGAAGTTGCAATTGCGACAAAATGATCACAAATACGAACTGGGCCTCCCTCTGCCTTGATCGCAAATGCGATAGAAGGGTCGCAAATGCGGACCCTGCTGGGTTCGCAAATGCGAAGAAAACGTCATAAACGTGACCACTGCCCCCAGCCAGGCTTCATCGCAAATGCGATGCTTTCCTCGCAAATGCGATGTTCGCAAATACGAACATTTCCTCGCATTTGCGAGACCTGCAACCTTGCCTAGAAACACCAAAAAATTGGGGTGTTTTTCACCCTCAACCCCCATCTGAAACTCACCCCAGCCCTCGGGGCTCCACTCCGAATACTCACACAAGTCCAACAACATCGTACAAACTTGCTCGAGCGATCAAATCTATGAAATAACATCTAAAACTACAGATTTAACACCAAAACACATGAAATCTTTAAGAGCATTTAAAATTCCTATTTTTCCAACCGGACATCCGAATCACGTCAAATCAGTCATTTTTCTAACTAAATTTCACAACAAGACTTAAATACTATATTGGACCTGTACTGGGGTCCGGAACCAACATACGGGCCCGATACCAACATGATCAAACATTATTCAATTTCTTTAAATCCTTAGATTTTCAGTTTAACAAATTTAAACAAAAATTCATTACTCGGGCTAGGGACCTTGGAATCCATTTCCGAGCATATGCCTAGGTCCCATATTTTAGTACGGACCCTCTGGGACCGTCAAAACACAATTCTGGGTCCGTTTACTAAAAACATTGACCAAAGTCAAACTTGGTCTTTCAAGCCAACCTTAAGGAATCAAGTGTTCCGATTTCAATCCAAACTCTTCCAAATCCCGAACCAACCATCCCCGCAAGTCGTAAATCAGTTAAAGCAAGTACAGGAAGCCTTATTTAGGGGAACGGGGTTCTAGAAAGTAAAATGACCAGTCAGGTCGTTATATTCTCCACCTCTTAAACAAACGTTCGTCCTCGAACGAACATAGAAAAGTACCTGAGAAAGGGAAAAGATGGGGATATCTGCTCCGCATATCTTCCTTGGAATCCAAGGTCGCCTCCTGGACTGGTTGGCCCCTCCACTGGACCTTTACCATGGAAATCCTCTTGGATCTCAACTGGTGATCCTGCCTATCAATAATGGCAACTGGCTCCTCCTGATAACCCAAACTCTCATCCAGCTGAATAGCACTGAAGTCTAACACATGAGACAAGTCGGCATGATGCCTCCGAAGCATAGACACGTAAAAAACTAGATGAACTCCCAAGATGCTGGGAGGTAAAGCAAGATCATAAGCAACCTCCCCAACTCGCCTCAACACTTCTAATGGGCCAATAAACCTTGGGCTCAACTTGCCCTTCTTCCCTAATCTCATGATACCCTTCATTGGCGAAACTTTCAAGAGGACCTTCTCGCCGACCATGAATGATACATCACGCGTTGTCTGATCCGCGTAACTCTTCTGTCTGGACTGAGTTGTGCGAAGTCTTTCCTGAATCAACTTTACCTTCTCTATGGCATCTCTCACAAAATCTATACCATACAACTAAGCCTCTCTGAGCTCAAACCACTTGATAGGAGAACGACATTGCCGATCGTATAAAGCCTCAAATGGGGCCATCTCAATGCTGGATTGGTAACTATTGTTGTAAGCAAACTCGGCCAAAGGCAAGAACTGATCCCATTTTCCTCCAAAGTCAATCACACATGCTCTAAGAATGTCCTCCAAAATTTGGACTGTCTGCTCTGACTATCCGTTGGTCTGAGGATGGAATGTTGTGCTGAGCTCCACACGGGTCCCCAACTCACTCTGAACAACACTCCAGAAATGCGAAGTGAACTGAGGGCCTCTATCTGATATGATGGAAACGGGCACACCACGCAATCGAACTATCTCCCAAATGTAGATCTGTGCCAACCTATCTGAAGTATGAGTAGTCCCTACCGGAATAAAGTGTGCCAACTTGGTCAACCTGTCGATAATGACCCAAACTACATCAAACTTCCACAATTTCCACGGCAACCCAACTATGAAGTCCATAGTAATACGCTCTCACTACCACTCTGATATAGGCATCTGCTATAGTGTGCCACCTGGCCTATGGTGCTCATACTTAACCTACTGGCAATTCAAATACCTAGCCACATACTCAACGATGACCTTCTTCATTCGCCATCACCAATAATGCTACCTCAAGTCGCGATACATCTTTGTAGCACCTGAATGGATAGAATACCGTGAACTGTGTGCCTCTCCGGAATCCTCTCTCTCAATCCATCGACATTAGGAACACATAGGCGATCCTGGAGTCGCATAACACCATCCTCGCCCATAGAAACCTCTTTGGCACTACCCTGTAGCACCATCTATCTAAGAACTGCCAAATGCGGATCATCGAGCTGTCAGGCCTTGATCTTCCCCAACAATAAACACTGAGCAACAACACATACAAGGACTCGGCTGGGCTCTTAAATGTCCAACCTCACATTTCTGTTAGCCAAGGACTGAATATCCAAATCTAGTGGCCTCTCATTCGCTGAAATGAATGCTAAGCTATCCATACTCTCTGCTTTCCTACTCATGGAATCTACGACCACATTTGCCTTGCCCGGATGATAAAGAATGGCGATGTCATAATCCTTTAGTAACTCAAGCCACCTACGCTGTCTCGAATTAAGATTCCTTTGTTTGAACAAATGCTGTAAGCTGCGATGATCAGTATAAACCTCACACAACACCCCATACAGATAATGCCTCCATATCTTAAGAGCATGGATAATCGCTACTAACTCTAGGTCATGTACATGGTAATTTTCTCATGAATCTTTAGCTGACGTGAAGCATATGCAATAACTCGCCCCCCCTGCATCAATACACAACCCAAGCCAATGCGTGAAGTGTCGCAATACACAGTATACATCCCCGAACTGGAAGGCAACACTAAGACTGATGCTATAGTCAAAGATATCTTGAGCTTCTAGAAGATCGCCTTAAAATCATCGGACCAAAGTAAAGGAGCACCCTTCTGGGTCAATTAAGTAAGAGGTGATGTAATAGATGAAAACCCCCTGCACGAATCGACGGTAATAACCTGCTAGCCCCAGGAAACTCCTGATCTTGGTCACTTAAGTAGGACGTGGACAACTCTGAACTGCCTCAATCTTCTTGGGATCCACCTTAATACCCTCTCCTGACACAATATGCCCCAAGAATGCCACTGACTCTAGCCAAAACTCACACTTGGAGAACTTAGCATATAGCTTCTGCTCTCGCAAGGTCTGAAGTACTACTCTCAAATGCTGCTCGTGCTCCCCCAGGCTACGTGAGTATATCAAGATGTCGTCAATGAAGATGATAACAAATGAATTAATATAAGGTCTGAACACCCTGTTCATCAAGTCCATAAATGTTACTGGGGCATTAGTCAAGCCAAAAGACATCACCAGAAACTCATAATGACCATATCTAGTACCAAAAGCAGTCTTCAGAACATCTGAGTCCCGAATCTTCAACTGATGGTACTCTGATCTCAAGTCGATCTTAGAGAACACCCTAGCACCCTGCAACTGGTCAAACAAATCATTGATACGAGGCAATGGCTACTTGTTCTTGATGGTAGCTTTGTTAAACTAGCTGTAATCAATGCACATCCTCATAGTCCCATCCTTCTTCATACAAACAACACTGGTGCACCCTAAGGTGACATACTTGGTCTAACAAACCCCTTTGCTAACAACTCCTCAAGCTTCTCCTTCAACTCCTTCAACTCTTTCGGAGCCTACGGTACAGTGGAATAGATATAGGCTTGGTTCCTGGAGCCAAATCAATACAAAAATCAATATCACGATCTAGTGGCATGCTAGGAATGTCATAAGGAAATACATCGGTGAACTCCCGGACTATTGGAATTGAGTCAATCATTGGAGACTTTGCGGTGGTGTCCCAAACATAAGCTAGATAAGCCAAACATCCCTTCTCGACCATATGTTTAGCCTTCAGAAAGAGATAACTCAACTAGATGTATTTACTGAGGAACTCTTCCACTCCAACCTTGGCAATTCTGGCATTGCTAATGTAATAGTCTTGGCATGGCAATCTAGGACAACGTGATATGGGGATAACCAATCCATGCCCAAGATAACCTCAAAGCCGGTCATATCAAGAAACAAAAGATCTGCACTAGTCTCGAAAACACAGAATGTGACTACACAGGGCCGATATATCTGATCCACAACCACAAAATTGCCCGTAGGACTGGACATATGAACGGGAGTACCCAAGGGCTCACGAGGAATATCTAGGAAATGAGCAAACAGAGATGACACATATGAATAGGTAGACTCTGGATCAAATAGCACTGAATCATCCCTACCACAGATAGAAATAATACCTGTGATAACGACATCTGAGGCCAATGCATCTGGCCTGGATGGAATGGCATAGAATCTGGCTGGCTGGCCTCCACCTGACTGAGCAGTAGCTGGCTGGCCTCCACCTCTAGGACGACCCCTACCAGTCTGTCTCTTGCCTTTGGGAGGCTGGGCAACCGGTGCTGCAATCATGGGCTGATAATCGTGCTATACCACCTTTCCCCAAAGTCTGGGACAAAATCTCTTCATGTGACCTGGATCCCCACACTCATAACAACCCCGTGGTGCCATATACTACTGTCATGAAGCCTAAGCCTACTGACCTGAATACCCACTAGAAGAAACCTAAATGGCCGGTGGGCGATATGAACTCTCTGGCATATCACTGAAGTAAGCACTGGAAGAACCAAGATGACCAGAATACCCGCCGGAGGAACTCTGAATAGCTGGTGGACGGTAAGAACTCTACGACATAGCACTGAAATAAGGCCTCAATAGAGCACCTCGAGGAGGTGGTGGTGGTGCTGAATAGACCCCTCCCGAAGCGACCTTTGCCCTTAGCTGGGGCACCTCTGAACTCTCTAGAAAACCGGGCCTCTTGTCCTGCTGAATGTGCTCTCTACCCCTCTGGCGATATCCCTCAATCCTGTGAGCAATCTCTACCACTAGCTGATACTTAGTACCCATCTCCACCTCTCTGGACATGCTAGCCTGAATACTGGGGTGCAACCCTGAAACAAATCTCTGCACTATCTCGGTGTCCATAGGAAGTATCATAAGTGCATGGTGGGATAACTTAGAAAATCTCTCCTCATAATCTGTCACGGACATCTGGCCCTGCTCAAGCTGCTCAAACTGACCTCGCAACTCTTCCCTCTGAGAGGGTGGGATATACGTGTCCAATAGAAGCTATGTAAACTGGTCCCAATTCAGGGGAGGAGAACCTACTAGTCTGCCAAAAAGGTAAGACTGCCACCATCTACGGGCCCTGCCCTCCAGCTGGAAAGTAGTGAAGTCAACCCCATGGGACTCCAATATACTCATGTTATGCAGCCTATCCCTGCACTTATCAATGAAATTCTAGGCATCCTCATGACGCTCACCCCCGAAGATAGGAGGGTGTGGCCTAGTCCATCTGTCCAATAACTTCTGCGAATTGCTATGCACAGTTGGTCTAGGCTCAGGTGCCACTGCTGCAACTGGCTGGGCACCGCCCACAGGTAGAGTATTCGGAGTTTGGTATACGGCAGCTGCGTGCCTAGGAGCCTGAGAAGTAGGGGTTTTTGCTCCCTCTCCTACCTGAGACGTGGCTGGGTCTGCTGGAAATAAACTAGCCTGGGTCATAGAGTCCATGAACCGCAACATACGACCCATGACCTCTTGGAAGCTTGGTGCGGTCATGATATTCGCCAGGGCAGGTGCTACTGCGGGCACCTCACCCTGCTCCTCAATAATGGGATCCACTGCTGGATCCATCATTGGTGCAACTGGAGCAGCTCTAGGACGCCCTCATCCCCTACCTCAGGTCGATGCCCTCCCCCCGCCTCGGCCTCTAACAATTTGGGGAGCAGCTCTTTCCAGGTCTGGAACATCCGCTGCATGCGTCCTCACCATATGTGAGAGACTAGAAGGAGAAATTTAATACCATCAATTGCACGATAGGAGATGAATAAATAGTAGTTTCCTAACACCCAATAGCCTCCCGAAGATAAGTATAGACGTCTCTGTATCAATCCTCAAGACTTTATTAGGTTTGCACATGACTTGTGAGACCTACGTTAACCTAGTGCTCTAATACCATGTTGTCACGACCCAAATTCCATCGTAGGTCGTGATGGCGCCAACGCCATTGTTGGACAAGCCAACCCTAACCAATTAGTGTATTCTCAATTATTTTATTTAAACAATCTCATCATTTACATAACTTGAATTTAAAGCAAGTGATAATTAGCAATTCATAATGACAAATATACAACCCAAAGGAATAGTATACCAATGTGTGTGCCAGGAACTAGTGTCACAAGTGCTAGGGCAACTAGTAGAATATACAAAAAAAATGTAACTATCCTATTGCTTGGAACAGAATAGATAGTAATCACAAAAAAGGAGACTCCGGCATGCTGCTGAATGTCTCGGAAGGGGGCAGCACACCGTGGAATCTCGGTCAAGGATCGAGGATGCGCGACGGCTATGTAACTAGATGCACCTGCCTCAGATCCTGTACAATTAAGTACAGAAGCGTAGTATGAGTACATAAACAACATGTACCCAGTAACTATCTGGTCTAACCTCAAAGAAGTAGTGACGAGGGGTCGACTTGACACTTACTAGGGTCAATAATATGATAATAGGAAGTTAAATAATTCCAATTCACAATGTACATAGATAGAAACAAGTTCAAATAAGAAATAATAGTGAAAGTCCTCTCATCAATTAATAAATCTAGGCATTTCCTTCTTTTAAAACAAGTGGTCTTTCAAACAATAAATCATACAGATTATAAGACGTTCCGATTCCATTATCACACATTTTCCATCGAGGACGTTCGGCCCGATCCAACATAAAAGTAAAATGTGCATCGCCGAGGATCGAACGACCCGAACCATATTCGTATACAATTACCAACCTGCCGAGGCGAACGGCCCGCTCCCATGAGAGTAGTGGAAATAATCACCCCGCAAGCGGAATATACTTACGACGCGGTTAAGTATAGATACAACTTAAATGTTTCTTTAGTTCCTTTCAGAATAATTATTTACTTGAAATCCTTGAAATCATAACATTCTCAACGCGGTTTCAATCAATGCAATTCAACAATTTATAATCATGTAACAATATCCACAAAGCATGGTGTAAGCCTAGAACTACCCGGACATAACAGGAATAGTAACCACGTACGGACTCTCGTCACTTTGTGCATAAGCGACCCCCCACAATCAAAACACACGTTAATTAAGTTCACCTATGGGGAAATTTTCTTCTTACAAGGTTAGAAAAGAGACTTAACTCGCTTCACGACCTACTTTTCGGTCCAAGCTTAATCCCAAACCCTCAATTTGGTGCCAAACACTCCAAAACTATCAAAATAGCATAGAAACTAATCAATTTAGGCTTAAAAGTTCATATCCCAACCATTAGAGTGAATCCCCAATCTAAATTACAAGATTCTTAAAATTCGTCCCCGGGGCCACGTGCCCGGACTCCGGATATTTTTGAAGAAAGTTGTTACCCATAGCCTAAGGATCGATAATATATGATTTTTACTCCATTACATAACAAATTTTGTGGTTAAATCTTGTTTTTATCAAAACCCTAGGTTTTTACATAAATCCCATGATTTTCACTAATTATTATGCGTTAATCTACCAAAAACCCAAGTATTAAACTCACATTAAGTAGAAATAAGTTACCTCACAATGCTAGGTTAAAATCCCCCCTTTGAAAGCTCCCAAATCGCCTAAGTTTAGAAGTAAAATGAAATAAATGGCCTAAGTCCCGTTTTTAAAAGCTGTGTCCAGGCCTCTGATGTCGCATTTGCGACATCAGGTTCGCAAATGCGAAGTCGCAATTGCGATAAAACGATCGCAAATGCGAACTGGTCCTCACTCTGCCTTGATCGCAATTACGACAGAAGGGTCGCAAATGCGACCCTGCTAAGTTTGCAAATGCGAAGAAGATGTCGCAAGTGCGACCGCTGCCCCTATCTAGGCTTCATCGCAAATGCGATGCGTCCCTTGCAAATGCGAACATTTCCTCGCATTTGCCAGACCTGCAACCTTGCCCAGAAACACCAAAAAACTGGGGTGTTTTGACCCCCAAGCCCCGTCCGAAACTCACCCAAGCCCTTGGGGCTCCACTCTAAATACTCACACAAGTCCAACAACATCGTACAAATTTGCTTGGGTGATTAAATGGCCGAAATAACATTTAAAGCTATGGATTTAACACCAAAATACATGAAATCCTTAAGAAAATTTAAAATTCCTATTTTTCCAACCGGACATCCAAATCACGTCAAATCAGTCCCGTTTCTCGGCAAATTTCACAGACAAGAGTTAAATGCTATATTGGACCTGTACCGGTCTCGGAAACCAACATACGAGCCCGATACCAACATGATCAAACATTATTCAATTTCTTTAAATCCTTATTTTCAATTTAACAATTTTAAACAAAAATTCATTACTCGGGTTAGGGACCTTGGAATCTGATTCCGGTATACGCCCAGGTCCCATATTTTACTACGGACCCTCCGAGACCATCAAAACACAAGTCTGGGTCCGTTTACTAAAAATATTGACCAAAGTCAAACTTGGCCTTTTAAGCCAACCTTAAGGAATCAAGTATTCTAATTTCAATCCAAACTCTTCCAAATCCCGAACCAACCATCCCCGCAAGTCGTAAATCAGTTAAAGCTAGTACGGGAACTCTTATTTAGGGGAATAGGGTTCTAGAAAGCAAAACGACCTGTAGGGTCGTTACAATAGTGATCCGCTCCCATTTCCACTCCGGAATCTCTAGCTTCTGAAGGAATCCACCTGGCCGCTGATGCTCATACTTCACCTGTTGACAATTTAGGCACCGCGTTACATAATCCACTATGTCTTTCTTCATTCTACTCCACCAATAATGTTGCCTCAAGTCCTGATACATCTTCACGGCACCTAGATGAATGGAGTACTGTGAACTATGAGCTTCCTGGAGAATCAACTCACGCAAACCATCTACATTGGGCACACATAGCCTGCCCTGCATCCTTAATGCCTCGTTATCTCTAATAGTAACCACCTTAGCATCACCTTGCTGAACTGTATCCTTAAGGACAAGCAGATGGGAGTCAACATATTGGCGCTCCCTGATACAATCATAAAGAGGAGACTGAGAAACCACACAAGCCAAAACTCAACTCGGCTCAGAAATATTCAATCTGGTTGTCCAAGGCCTGAACATCCAATGCTAATGGCCTCTCTGTTGCTGGTAGATATGCTAGACTGCGTAAACTCTTCACCCTATGACTCATAGCATCAACCACCATATTGGCCTTCCGGGGATGGTACAAAATAATGATATCATAATCCTTAAGCAGCTCTAACCACCTCCGCTGATGCAAGTTAAGATCCTTTTGTTTGACGAGATGCTACAGACTCTATAATCGGTGTAGATCTCACAAGGGACACCGTACAAATAGTGCCGCTGAATCTTCAAGGCATGAACAATAGTTGCTAACTCAAGGTCATGGACAGGATAGTTCTTCTCATGCACCTTCAGCTATCTAGATGCGTAGGCATTCACTCTACCATCCTGCATCAACACCGCACTGAGACCAATTCGCGACGCATCACCATATACAATATAAGACCCCGAACCTGCAGACAATACTAATACTGGGGCTGTAGTCAAAGTTGTCTTGAGCTTTTGAAATCTCTCCTCACACTCCTCTGTCCACCTGAACGGGGCACCCTTCTAGGTCAGTCGGGTCATAGGTGCTGCAATGGATGAGAAACCCTCTACAAATCGATGGTAATACCCCGCAAACCAAGAAAACTTCGGATCTCTATAGCTGAGGATGGTCTGGGCCAACTCTGCACTATTTCAATCTTCCTCGGATCTAACTTGATCCCCTCACTTGATACTACATGACCCAAAAATTCCATTGAAGCTAGCCATAATTCACACTTTGAAAATTTTGCATATAACTTCTTTTCTCGCAAGGTCTGAAGCACAGTCCTCAGGTGCTGCTCATGATCCTCCCGACTTCGGGAATACACCAGAATGTCATCAATAAATACAATGACAAATGAGTCAAGATAGGGCCGAAATACATTGTGCATCAAATGCATGAATGATGCTGGGGCGTTGGTCAGCCCAAATGACATCACAAGGAACTCATAGTGACCATACCGAGTCTTGAAGGCCGTCTTCGGGATGTCTGGCTCCCGAATCTTCAACTAATGATAGTCTGAACGCAAGTCAATTTTTGAAAACACTCTGGCACCCTGTAACAGATAAAATAGGTCATTAATATGAGGCAATGGATACATGTTATTCCCTGTAACTTTGTTCAATTGGTGATAATCAATACATATGCGCATAGAACCATCCTTCTTCTTCACAAACAAGACTAGAGTACCCCAACGCAACACACTGGGCTGAATGAAGACCTTATCAAGCAACTCCTGAAATTGATTGTTTAACTCCTTCAACTCAGATGGAGCCATACGATATGGAAAAATAGAGATGAGATGAGTGCCCGGTAACAAATCAATACCAAAGTCGATATCCCTATCCGGCGGCATGCCTAGAAGATCTGCTGGAAATACATCTGGATAATCCCTCACTATCGTAACTGACTCCACGGTAGGAGTATCAACACTAACATCTCTCACATAAGCTAGATGTGCATCACATCCCTTTCAACCATTCGCTAGGCCTTTAGAAATGAAATGACTCTTCTAGGAACATAATCTAAGGTACCTCTCTACTCTAACCGTGGTAATCCTGGCATAGCCAGTGTCACAGTCTTGGCGTGACAGTCAAGAATAGCATAATGGGGCGACAACCATTCCATGTCCAAAATAATATCAAAGTCTACCATACTGAGAAATAATAAATCTGCTGTTGTCTCAAAACTACTAAGAACAACCAAACACGACCAGTACACATGGTCAACAACAATAGAATCTCCCATAGGTGTAGACACATAAATAGGAGAACTCAAAGAATCACGGGATACACCCAAATGTGGAGCAAAATAAGATAACACATAGGAATAAGTGGAGCCCAGATCAAATAAGACCGATGCATCTCTTTGACAGATGGAACAATACCTGTAATGACAGAGTCAGATGCAACTTCCTCTGTCCGAGCAGGAAGAGCATAATATCTGTCCTGGCCTCCCCTTCTAGGGCGACCTCTACCTACCCGACCTCCACCTCGAGCTGACTGTGTAGGTGGAGTGGTAGTTGGTGCTGTAACCATAACATGAGGACCCGATGGGGCATGCAGTGTGATAAGTAGGGATTTTGACTGCTTATTTGCTCTCTTTTACTTGCGTTTTAGCTAAAAAATTCTTAAAGCTATTCTTGAGAACTAATGAAATGTGCTTTCATGTAGGAATATTGGGAAATAAGACAAAAAAATCAAAATTAACTCATAAAGGAGTCAAAATTAGACAAGAACCAAAACAAGGAAAAAGGCCTACAGTACGGACCGTTAGGGGTGTTCACGGTTCGGTTTGGCCAGTTTTTGATTAAAACCAAAACCAAACCAATTTAATCGGTTTTTAAAATTTTAAAACCAAAACCAAACCAAATTACATACAAATCATCGTTTGGTTTGGTTCGGTTTGGTTCGTTTTTTTGGTTCCTAATAAGCTAATGATAAGTTGATAATAGTAAAACAACACTAGACAACAATCTAACAATAATTTGCTAAATTTATGCTTTTTTATATATTTATTTCGGAACTGAAAGTTTATTTACCTGTTTATACGAAAAAAATGAACAAAAAACAAACTAAAAGTTTACTTTCTCAAGCTTTAGCTACTATAGTCTTGCAATTTGAGTTTGCTTTCTTTACTCTTGTCGTAGATTTTTTTTTTCTAACTCTTTTATTAGGAAAAAGTATGTGTGTAGGTTAGAGAATTAGATTCTCTTAAGGAAAAGAACAATTGGGCGATTCCTATTTTTTTGGGCTTAGGCAATCTTTTAAGATATAAGTAGGATAAATCAAAATTCAAAATAATAATTAAAATGCATAAAGTATTTAAAATTATTTACGAAAAGTTATTATCTCATATATCAATAATTATTCATATTTTTATATAATTATTCGGTTCGATTCGTTTTTTTCGATTTTTTATAATAGAACCAAAATCAAACCAAATAGTATTGATTTTTAAAATTTAAAACCAAAACCAATTCGAATCAAGAAAAATATCGGTTTGGTTCGATTTTCGGTTTGGATCGGTTTTCTGTCAAACCGTGAACAGCCCTACGAACCGCATAATAATGTGTGCGGCCGCAAAATAATAAAAGAGCACTATTAGATTTCAAGAAGAGTATGCGGACCGAACAATTATTGTGCAGCTACAGAAGAGGAGATTTAGAGAGCTGGATTTTGGGCAGGCTGAAGATACGCAGATCACACCATAATTGTGCAGCCGCTGGATGGCAAGTGTGGCCACACTCATAATTGTGCAGTCCATAGAAGAGAAGAATCAGAGAGCCACATGTTCAAGTGTGTGGCCGCACTCATATTTATGCGGTCCACACAATCAAATAAAGTGTGGTCGCATCCCACTTTTGTGCGACCGTAGAAGGCCCAGTTGACCAATCAAGCTCAGAGTGCGGATCGCACACAGAATTGTGCGGCCATACAACCTCCGCAAGGGCATTTTTGTCAGATATTAGCATAGTATAAATAGAACTTTTTGTCATTTTTAGGTTAAGTTGTATCAGTGTAGAGTACCTGAGCCGTTTTTCTTTACTGCTTTGAGTAATATTGTACTAGCTCAACTTCTAAACATTAAATTTTCTTTCCATAATCAATTATTATGCATTATATCTTAATTTCTTCTTTAATTTCTTCATTTTTTATTAGTAGCTAAATTTCTAGCTAGGGTTGTGGCTCAACCCTAGTGTGGGTACTTAAATGGGTGTTTGATTTAGGGCTTATTTTTGATTGGGTTAGTGGTATTTAGCCTAGTTCTTGCTTGAATTCAAGAATTAATGGTTGAGAACATTAATTCATGTCTAATTGACTTAGTCTCTTTTTGAGAAAGAGAGACTAAGTCTAGAAAAACTTGGCTAACAAGAAATTGGGGTGAACTCAAGAAATTGATAGCCCCAATTAAAGGCTCAAATCGAGAGGTAGTAAGACCCGACTTGAGCATATATCACTTGATTTGTGCAATACCCATTTGGACTTGAGAAATCCAAATTGGAAAAAATCACTCAAACTACCAAGAGGTATAGAGTGGGTAATTGCGTGTGATTACTATATTACAACCCTGACCAATCAAACTTGCCTTAGAGTTTATAACCCGTTAAGTAAGCACTTAGGTGGAAGTCACGACCCTAGATCTTTTATCATTTGAAAAATAACCAAAATCAAAAATATTGTCTCCTAGTGTTATATTTGCAATAAATAGCTTAAAGTAGAAGTAGAAACAATAAAAAAGTATGTGAAAAGTAATTTGAGGCACATCATACAATTACATTAAATTTATACGTAATCATAATTCTAACTCCCTGTGGATTCGACCCAGACATGCATTGGGTTTTTATTATTTCTTCGACCGCCTCACTACCTATATTTGTTGTGTGAGTTTGGGCGACATCAATTTTTTGGCGCCGTTGTCGGGGATCGACTGTGGTTACCAATGACAAAAATGAGTTAATTCCTACAAGAACGGTGACCAGTTGGAGGGTGTATATGGACCATCGCAAGCTCAACAAAGTTACAATAAAAGATCATTTCCCACTTCCCTTCCTTGATCAAATGCTTGATAGGTTGGTCGTGCGTGCTTTCTATGGTTTCCTTGATAGGTATTCTGGCTACAATCAAATTCTTATTGCTCTGTAGGATCAAGAAAAGACTACATTCACTTGTCCCTATGGTACTTTTGCATTCTCACGCATGCCATTTGGTTTATGTAATGCATTGACGACTTTTCAACGGTGTATGATGGCCATTTTCATCGACATGGTGGAGGGTATTCTTGAGGTCTTCATGGATGATTTCTCTATGGTTGGAAACTCTTTTGATGATTGCTTGAACAATTTGGATAGAGTCTTGGCTAGATGTGAGGAGATAAATTTGGTGTTGAATTGGGAGAAGTGTCACTTCATGGTCGAGGAAGGCATTGTCCTCAGTCATAAAATTTCAAAGCATGGTATTGAGGTTGACAAGGCCAAAATTGTGGTGATTTCCAAACAACCTCCCCCTACATCCGTGAAGGGAGTGGGGAGCTTCTTAGGTCATGCGGGTTTATATCATCGATTCATCAAGGACTTTTCCAAGGTGGTAAACCCTTTGTGTAAACTTTTGGAGAAGGGTGCCAAGTTCCATTTCAATAAAGATTGTATGAAGGCATTCGAATTGCTTAAGTTCAAGTTGACTACTACTCATACTATTACCGCACGAGATTGGAGCTTGCCTTTTGAGCTTATGTGTGACGCTAGTGATGTAGCGGTTGGAGCGGTGTTGGGGCAACATATCAAAAAAATCTTCCATCCGGTCTACTATACACGCAAGACCATGAATGATGCCCAAGTCAACTACACAGTGACCGAAAAGGAGCTACTTGCTATTGTCTTTGCTATGGAGAAGTTCCGCCCATACTTGATGGGTACAAGGGTGATTGTTCACACCGACCATGAGGTGCCTCAATATTTGATAAGCAAGAAAGATTCTAAGGAAAGGTTTATGCGGTGGGTACTTCTATTGCAAGAGTTTGATCTAGATATTCAAGACCTCAAGGGTAGTGAAAATTAAGTGGGGGACCACTTGTCCCAATTGGAGGAGGAGGGGGGCCACATGACGGCCTTGAGATCAATGATTCATTTCGCGACGAGCAACTCCTAGTCGTTTCAATGACCGGGATGCCATGGTTCGCCGTCTTAGAAAACTATCTTTTGAGCGGCATTGTATCGAATGAGTTCTCTTTAAACCAAAGGAAAAAGCTCAAACGGGATTGCCTTGACTATTATTGGGATGAGTCATACCTCTTTCGAATTTGTACCGATGGTATAATTCGACAATATGTACCGGAGGCGGAACAAATGGGTATTCTTGAGGCTTGCCACTCTTCACCGTATGGTGGTCACCATGGTGGAGTACTAATGGCGGCAAAGGTTTTGAGTTGTGGATTCTATTGGCCTACGCTCTACAAGGATGCTAGTGAACTTGTCAAGCATTCTAATGAATGCCAAAGGGCCGGTGGGATCTCAAAGAAGAATGAATGCCTCTCACCACCATGTTAGAGATAGGCATCTTCGATGTGTGGGGTATTGATTTCATGGGTCCATTTGTTATCTCTTGTGGGAACACCTATTCTAGTCGCGGTTGATTATGTGTCTAAGTGGGTCGAGGTCGTTGCTTTGCCCAACAATGAAGCGAGGAGTGTGGTGGCATTCTTGAAGAAGAGCATCTTTACGAGGTTTGGTACACCGAGGGCCATTATTAGTGATGGGGGTTCGCATTTTTGCAACAAAGCTTTTGATACCTTACCCACAAAGTATGGTGTCACTCACAAAGTATCGACCCCTTACCATCCTCAAGCAAGCGGGCAAGTTGAAGTCTCCAACCGGGAGATCAAGAGTATTTTGTCAAAGATAGTCAATGCCAACCGGACAGATTGGTAACTTGATGATGCTTTTTGGGCTTATAAAATGGCCTACAAAACACCGATAGAGATGTCTCCATATCGGTTAGTGTTCGGGAAGGCATGCCATCTTCCGGTGGAACTTGAGTATAAGGTTATGTGGGCTTTGAAGAAGTTGAACCTTGAGTGGGATGTCGCAACAAACCTAAGGGTGTCACAATTGAATGAGCTTAATGAATTCTGATATCATGCCTACACAAGTTCGTCCATTTACAAGGAGAAGATGAAGTACATCCACAACAAGGAGTTTAAAGAAGGTGATCTTGTGCTATTGTTCAATTCCCGGTTACGGATGTTTCCGGGCAAGTTGAAGTCAAAAGGGAGTGGCCCATTTGAAGTGGTGAATGTAACCCCCGTTGGTGCTCTAGATTTGAAAAATAAGAACGATGAGGTGGTTAGAGTCAATGGGAACCGGTTTAAACACTATCTTGGAAAGGTTGATGATTGCCTCAACGTGGAGGTTCTCCATTTCAAATGATTGGTAATCTACATCATGTCACGACGTTAAATCAGGCGCTTCTTGGGAGGCAACCCATGTGTCTTTTTCTTTTTCTTGTTTTTCTTGTTTAGATTAGATAGGCTTTGTTTTGTGCTAACTAGTTTTGAAGTGTATGCAGGAATGGGTGTCACTGCAAGGACTGTGCAAGAAAAATCAGCTAATTATCACAAAAATGCGGACCGCACAATCACTCTGCGGCCGCACAATTTTGTGTGCGGTCGCACAACTGGAAGACCAACAATGCATGCTCTCTGAAGTTTGGCCTATCAAATTTACTTAACAATGTGCGGCCACACACAAAATTGTGCGGTTCGCACAATTCTATGGCCGCACTCACTTTTATGCGGACCGCAACAATTCTTCAAAGGGATAGGTAAAGAGTGCAGACAACACTAAAAATTGTGCGGCCGCACTCAGGAAAATTCTGGACCCCGGCGGGGTCACCCTATAAATAGGGCTTTTTATAAATTTTCACACTTAACACTCTCTAAACTCTCAAGCCCTAAGCAAGCACAATGCACACCCCATTAGTTCTAAATTTTCAAGCATTTCGTCTGTGTAGATTTTCACCCGCATCCTTTACTACTGGTATGTTCATTACATCTTTAGATTTTTCATCTTTTTTTTAGTTTTTTTCTTTTGTTTAGGGTTATATTCATGCCTAAAAATGTCAACTATTAATCATTTTTTTTAGAATCATGTGGGTAGTATCTTAGATGTTTATTGGGGTCTGGGTAAGTAGCTAATCATGTTTAGTTGCTCAAGCCATGCCTAATTCTTAAAAAACTTGTATGAATCGTAAAGCAGTGCCGTGATAATTTATATTGTGCGTCCATACACATTTTTGTACGGTATGCAGTTCTCTTAGTTAGGGCTTTTATGTGCTTGAATTGTGCAGACCGCACTAAAAATATGTGGTCCGCAGCAAAATTGTGCGGTTCGCGCTGATGAACGATCAGAGAACCCAGTATTCTAAACCTGGGGCTGTGTGGCCACAGTCAAAATTGTGCGGATGCACTCACTTTTGTGCAGTCCACACTTGACAGTCTGCGGCCACATTCATTTTTGTGTGGTCCTCACTGCCTCTTCTGACACTGTTTTCCCACAATTGGCATGCAATTGTCATGCATGTATTTGTGTCCTATGAACCTGAACTCTAACTGATTCTTATTGTTATGAATTACAGATAATGGTTAGATCACGTGGTAGAGGAGATACATCAAAAGGGAAGGCAGAACCCTCCCGAGGCCGAGGCCAAGGCAAGAGTAACCTACCACTTGCCATTCAGAGAGCCATAGGCAAGAAACCAACCACCAATCGATTTCCTAAACCCTCCGAGACTAGTGAGTATCTCCCATATGGGGAAGCTTCTGAGGGTAACTCTGTGCAAGCACAACTGGAAGCCCAATCACAACAAGTCCCGTGTAGATTCAACTTGGTAGATGAGTCATCTTCTGCTGCTAGTTCTTCTGAAGGTTCAGAAGAGGGTAGCCAAGATACTGAGCCCTCTTCCTCACATACCCCGGCTGCACCAATCAATGTTGATGATGATAATGATATCCCGGACGATGGTAGAGGGGGTGATGCTATAGTGGGGGTTAGAAAGGTCAAAAAGAAGAGAGATGTGGGAAGATAGATTTGTCAGCTTGACTGCGTTTAATAGATTTAGAGAGTGGTGCCCCTAGATATCGCTCACTCTTGAGCGACAATTCTTGATGAAGGATTTGGATAAGCACAACCGAAATGTTCTCAAACAGTTTCAGGAGAGAAAAAGATGGAAATGGTTCACCCAAACCATCCTCGATGCAAATGAGCACTTGGTTAAAGAATTTTATGCCAATGTGGCTCATATTAAGAAGGGTACCAAGGTGACAAAACTGCGAAATTTGAAAATCCGATTCGACTCTTGTGCTTTGAACCCTTATGCGGGATTTGAAGAAGTGGAGACAGTCCAATACTTGGAAAAGTTGGCTATGGGTGATGCAGCTCGACCGTGGCTAGTTGAGATTTTGTCTATTCGAGGATCAACACCTTCGTAGCTCACCGTACGGATTCCCATATTCCGGGCTGCCCTAAACTTTGAGGCAAAAGGGTGACAAACCTTCATATGCAGGCATTTGTGTCTAAACGAGAACAACCTCCCACTTCCCCGAGCAATCTTGATGGCCTCAATTATGGTTGGGTACCCGATGAATGTGGGTGCTATCATGTCCACAAACATCACTTTTGCTGTCCAAAAAGGTGAAAGATCCTACCTATACCTGAACTTCCTCACTGAATACTTTAAAGATCAAAAGGTGGAACCGAGGCAATATGATATAGATGTTAAGGCAAATAAGCCTTTCTCATGGTACCACATCCAGGGTGCTGACAACCTGAAGTCCAAGGGTAAGGCAACTACCTCCACTGGCCAGTCTAAGGAGCCAACGGTAGCAGTTATTGATTCAGCTACTGAGCTTTTCACTAATTCCATGCCTTCCATAACAGCCGGTCCCTCCACCGGGATAACAGCCATGCCACCACCTACTTCTTCCAAACTATCAGTGCCATTATTAGTGTAAACTTCATCCACCTATTCACAGACTGCACTGCGAGTCTCCAAACAATGGCGAGTCTCAACAACTGGATGCAGGAACCTACTTGAAAGCTATCTGACATATCCAGTATTGTTGCAGCACAGTCAGCAGCCCCAACAGCACCACAGGTACCTCCGTCAGTGGAGGAAACATTGAAGAAGATTCTAAATAACTAGAAGACCATTATGGAGACTTTAGTGGCGCATGAGGAGGTCATAGAGGAGTTGGGAAAGCAGACAAAGAAGATGCGGAAGTCTCAGGCATCGAATAGGTCAATGGACAAGTTGAGAAAAGCGGTTTCCAAGATTGCATCTACCGGAGATCTACCACTGGACTTACTTATGGAAGGAGCACCTTCAGACCCAGCAGCACAGGCAGCACCAACAGTACCAGAGGCATCACATATAGCAGTTGGCCAGTATGAGGAGTCGGTTGCAACTGCCTACACCGCTGAGAAGATGATATAGATGCTTAGCAACCCTATTATCCCTTAGCCAGGTGATGATAAGATACAACTCAAGGAGACAAAGGGTGTTGCAGATCTCATGCAGACTGAAACCACATAGGGAGTTCTCTTAACTCTCTACCCTTTCCTGTTCTTATTTTTGTTAAGTATTGGGGACAATGCTTATTTATATTCGAGGGGTGGTCTATTTTGATTGATTGACAATGACATTTGGCCTGTAATAACTCTTATACTATTTTTCTTTTATCTTTATTTTCTCTTTGGGTATGTATGTATTCTTCTCTCTCATTTGATGTATATATTTATTCCCCTTATGTATATATTCATATCCTTCTGCTTTGTACATTAATTTGTCTTACTTTCTGTAGTTTACTTCATAGCTTATTTAGTTTTTTTTTCTTAGTAGTATAACTTCTTATTTGCTTTAGTAGCTTCTTTTTGATTTATTAGGTTCTTTTTTGTTTAAGTGAACAATAAGCCATTGGTTTTCTTAATGCCACGGTTCTTTCCAAAGGAGAATTTTGTATGAACCGGGTGGCTCTTCCCAACGATGGATGGTGTGACAACCTTCTTAAGGGATTGAGTCCGTTTTCTTTTATGTTTAGGCAAATATATTAGTAATGAATAAAAGGGTCTCAAGCATGATTCACTTGGTACCAACCCATTTACCTCCGACCTTATGGTTAAAAACAAAGTTGTTGGCATAAAATATCCATAGTTGTGACCTTTTGACTCTTGTGTTGACTTAAACAGTCATCGAGTGGTTCAGTCGAGCCATTTGTAATTCTCAATCTTAACTAGGGTTGTTGTGGGACCTCAACTCCGTTCTCTTTAGCAAACCAGCAGCGTGAGAGGTGAGGTATTGAATTGCAAGTCCAAGTTCCCGTGCAAATAGTTTAGAACTTGCCTGAATGTTTTTCTAGGTGAAATTCTAAGTGTAGCTTGGCTTGAGAAATGATTGTAGGCTCTCCTTGATCTGAATTGAAGTTTGAAATCTTCCATAGCCTGACAACGTGATATCCCTAGTCAACCCATTTGAGCCTAAACCCTTTTTCTTTCAATAACAACGTTACAAGCCTTTACCTATTTTGTAATGACCCTCTCTTGGCACCCAATCTTTCCTTAGCATTCTTCAGAAACAATTGGTAAAAACATAAGTTTGGAGGAGAAACGAGGAGTTTGAAAGTGATAAAAGGTACAAAGAAGAGAAATAAATGAAGAAAAGGGAAGGCAAATAAAAGAAAGAAAGAACAAAAAGAAAAATGCCAAAAAAGAAAGTGAATAAGGTAGAAAGTTGAAGGGATTCAAAGAAAACAATGATGAAAGGCATGGAGTGAATAGAAAAGGAAGAATAAAATGAATGTCATGACCAATAAAGAGTGACGTTACGACTCTCTAGTTCCCCTAAGGAAAAAGAAATTAACTCAAAGAGTCGACAAAGTTGAGCCAAAATGAGAAAATGGAGTGCTTAAGGAAAGATGAACTTATTTTATTTCATCAAGACTTACCTCGATCCAAAAATCTTCACTACATCCCGAAAAATCCCTACATGATTTCAAGTTTAGTGAGCTTACATTAGTGGTGATTTACATAAGGGGCGAGCATATGGTACTTAAAGTCGTACTTGTGACATTCTTTTAAGAGAGATGAGCGAATTTTTCACAATTCTTGAATTGATTATCACATTCCTAAGTGAGTTATGCTAACAGAGAGTAGAGGAGGAGGAGTTTGGGATCCAAAATGACCTACGTGAAAGAGCGAGCTTCCTTGATGAATAGAGTCAACTCTCGATGCTCTAGTGTCACATTAGAACTATTGTACTCAAAAAGTCAAATCATTGTATTGTTGATAGTTCCTACGTGTTGTGGGTAATTGTTGGTCACAATTGATGTGTGATTGATTCACCTTAAGCTAGCTTAAATATCCCTTTTTCTAGTGGAGGTGGGAATTGTCTTAATTGCTTGAGGACAAGCAAAAGCTTAAGTTTGGGGGAGTTGATAAGTAGGGATTTTGACCGCTTATTTGCCCTATTTTACTTGCGTTTTAGCTCAAAAATGCTTAAAGATATTCCGGAGAACTAATGAAATGTGCTTTCATAAGGAATATTGGGAAACGAGTCAAAGAAGTCAAAATCAACTCATAAAGGAATCAAAATTGGACAAGAACCAAAAAAGGCAAAAAAGCCTACAGTGCGGACTGCATAATAATGTGTGCGACCGCAAATTAATGAAAGAGCACTGTTAGATTTCAAGAAAAATATGCGGACCGCACAATTATTGTACGGCCACAGAAGAGGAGATTCAGAGGGTTTTTGGGAAGGCTGAAGATATGCGGACCGCACCATAATTGTGCGGCCCTAGGATATCAAGTGCAGCCTCACTCATAATTGTGCAGTCCGTAGAAAAGAATAATCAGAGAGCCATATGTTCAAGTGTGCGGCCGCACTCAGAACTATGCGGTCCGCACAATCAAATGAAGTGCGGCTGCATCCCACTTTTATGCGACTGCAGAAGGCCCAGTTGACTAGTTCTTGCTTGAATTCAAGAATTAATGGTTGCAAATATTAATTCATGCCTAATTAAATTAGTCTCTTCTTGAGAAAGAGAGACTAAGTCTAGAAAAACTTGGCTAACAAGAAATTGTGGTGAACTCAAGAAATTGATATCCCCAGTTAAAGGATCAAATTTAGAGATAGTAAGACCCGACATGAGCATATATCACTAGATTTGCGCAATACCCATTTGGAATTGAGAAATCCAAATTGGGCAAAATCACTCAAACTATCGAGAGGTATAGAGTGGGTAATTGTGTGTGATTGCTATATTACAACCCTGACCAATCAAACTTACCCTAGAGTATATAACCTATTAGGTAACCACCTAGGTGGAAATCAGGACCCTGGATCTTTTATCATTTGAAAAACATCCAAAATCAAAAATATTGTCTCCTAGTTTTATATTTCATTCAATAGCTCAAAGTAAAAGTAGAAACAACAAATAAGAATGTGGAAGTGTAATTTGAGGGACATCATTCAATTACACTAAATATATACCTAATCCCAATTCTAACTCTTTGTGGATTCGACCCCAACTTGCATTAGGTTTTTATTTTTGCTTCGACCACCTCACTACCTATATTTGTGGTATGAGTTTGGGCAGCATCACGGTGCCTGAGTAGTCTGTGGAGGTGTATCCCTCCTAAGTCTGAGGCAATCCCTCACCATATGGTGAGTGTCACCACACTCAAAACAAGCTTTCAGAGGATGTGGCTGTTATGGCTTGCTCGGGTCAGATCGGCTAGACTGATCACTGAAAGCACCCCATCCAGGAAGTGCACTAGACAATGGCGGTGCATAGGGAGCTTGGGGCCTAGGAGTGGCCGGAATACCAATGGCGGCTGGAAGTGCTGAATAAACAGGAAGACTCACATCGCCCCTACCATGACGAGCTGTAGTTGAGGCACGAGTACCGCTATAAGTGCCAGATTCTCGAGACCTCTTGGTCTATCTCTCCTCTCTTTCCCGAGTCAACATACCCTCCAATCTCCTAGAAATCCCCACTACCTGCTGGTATATGATGTCCATTTCCAACTCTCAGGCCATGCTAAGTTTGATACTGTGGTTGAGCCCCTCGATAAATCGACGGACCCACTCTCTAATAGTAGCAACCAAGGCTGGTGCATGCCTAGCCAAATCACTGAATCGAACCACATACTCTGACATGATCATAGAACCCTAGTGCAACTGCTTAATATCTGCGCGCTATGCATCTTTGAGACTATGGGGAACATACTACCTCAAGAACATATCCGGGAACTGAGTCCGAGTGAGTGAAGCTACCTCGACTGGACTATTCAACTCATATGCACGCCACCACTGATAAGCCACTCCCCTAAGCTGAAATGTGGTGAAAGAAACCCCACTAGACTCTGCAACACCCATAGTACGGACGATACAGTTGTACTCCTCAAGAAAACCCTAGGCATCCTCTTGTATCTCTCGAGCCTAAGTTGCTCCTCCCGAAGAGCTGGTGTAGTAACATGCGTCTCAGGTGCCTGTGCCCGAAATGGAGATATTGGTCTCTCCTCCGTAGAAGCTCGTGCAGGTGCCCTGGCTGCACAACATGGACGTCCTCGACCTCTATACCGGCCCCGGCCTCTCGCGGCTCTAGTAGGGGGCGCAAGTGTCTGGTCATCTGATCCGGATGTACGTGTCATCACCATCTGTGAGAGAATAGAAAGACAAAAGTTTAGAATCCTGAAGTCAACAACTTTGCATGACAAGGATTCAACGAAGTGAAACTTTTTTCTAACAGTACCATAGCCTCTTGAAGATAAGAACTGACATCTTCGTACCGACCCACGAGACTCTACTAAACATGCTTGTGACTCATAACACCTATGAACCTAGAGCTCTGATACCAACTTGTCACGATCCCAAATTCCCTCCGTAGGATATCGTGATGGTACCTAGTCTCTAAGACTAGGTAAGCCTAATAATATGCGGAAATATTAAATAAGAGATTAAAACTTGAATATCTCAACATTTTCATAAATAGAATCTACCAAAACTCAATACGTACAATCCCAAAACCTGGTGAGATATAAGTCACAACTCAAAGTAAGAGAAACTCCTAAAACCCGGTGATTACAAGCCACAAGCTCTAAGGAAGTAATAAATATATCTATACAAAAGAGTCTAAGATAAAAAAGAAATGACAACATAATAAGGATAGAGAGGGACTCTGAGGTCAGCGAAAGCGGGTAGATATAACTTGAAGTATCCCAACTGCAGCACAACGCTCTACTATCGAGGCTGATAAGATGTACCTGGGTCTGTACAAAAATATGTGCAGAAACATAGTATGAGTACACCACAACAATATCTAGTAAGTGCCAAGCCTAACCTCTGTAGAGTAGTGACGAGGTCAGGTTAGGGCCTTACTAGGATATAAGAAATAAGGCAGAAGGTGAAATGATAAAAATAAGAAGCAGGTTAATGAAATAATAAGAATATACGGAAAAGCAACAGCACAAGCAAACAAAAAGACAAATACAACTCATAAGGAAACGAACGTCTTACAAGTTAAGGAACAATAATCGCAACAAACAACACAACAATTAAGGGAAAATAGTAACCGCATGGTAGAGACCTCGTACCACAATAACACTTCACATGGCAGAAACCTCATGCCAATAACACTTTATGCGGAAGAAACCCCGTGCTAATAACATTCTGCACGGAAGAAACCTCGTGCCAATAACACTCACGGAAGAAACCTCGTGCCCCATAACACTCCGCATAGAAGAAACCTCGTGTCACAACCAAACAGTCATCTCAACAAGAATCATGAAAGTTAACACATAATAAATTAAACAATGATATTATAAGCAAGGAATCCTAAAGTTAGAGAACAAACACGAAAATCAAAGAAACAAGAAATTAAACCAAGCATGATGTACAATTTGCAATTAAGATATGAGACACGTAGACGTGAAATTAGGTTAGCCATGATAACTACACATGCTAGAATAACTCGATTAAGGCATAAAAAGGAAACTACTTAGCAAAGACCAAAATTTCAATATTTAGCCCGTGTATGCACTCGTCACCTCGCGTACACGGCAATCACATATCAAAAATTGTTATAACAGTACCAAATTCTAAGTGGATTTCCTCCACAGAAGGTTAGACAAGTCACTTACCTCAGACCTGGCTCAATCAATTAACAAGAATGTCTTTCCCTCAACTTTTCGACTCCGAACGGCACACATCTAGCCAAAAGCAATTACATACTATAAATATAACTATAAGAAACTAATCTGAATAATGAAATTATAAATTTAGCAAAGAATTGGAAAATTGCTCCAAAAAGTCGACCCAGGCCCACGTCTCGAAATCGGGTAAAAGTCACAAAATTCGAACAACCATTCAACCACAAGTCTATCTATACCAAAATTACTCAAATATGATACCAAAACCTCTATCAAAACATCAAAATTTGGCCTAGGAATCTCACACCTTTCCCCCTAAACGTTTCCTCTAAAAATTCCTTAAATTCTCGCCTTAATCCGATATCTCTATCTCAAACTATGAAGAAAATGGCAAACCCTTGATTTTAAACCTTTTGCCTAGAACTTTCTGCTTTTGCGGACAGAGTTTTTGCTTCTACGGTACCGCATCTGTTGTGAAAGCTCCGCATCTGCGGAGCTCACTTAAGCCCCCAGACTCTGTTTATGCGGACCAAAGGTGCGCTTTTGTGCATGCTCTTCTGCGAACGTTGTCCGCTTTTGTGATTCCAGGTCTCCCTGGCCATATCCATTTCTGCGATGCATTCTCCATATCGTCGTGTGTCACGACCCAGATTTCTCACCCTCGGGAGTCGTGATGGAGCCTACTCGTGAAAGCTAGGCAAACCGCGTAATATAGAATCCCTAACTCTTTTATTTAGCCTTTTTAACAATTTAAATCAACATGCAATTAACAATGAAATATCAACGATAAGTAAATACATGCGGAAAACTTAATATGATAACTTAGCCAAAACCAGTATGACAATACCAACATACGTCTCTACCCGGAATCTAGTGTCATAATATAACGGACTAACTGCGAATACTACATACAAATGTCTGAAAAGATAGGTACAATCTATCTCGGAAATAATGAAAACAGAATACATATGAAGATAGAAAATAACGCTGGGCCTACGGACGTCTACAGGACTACCTCGAGATCTCTAGCTGGACTAAAGGTAGCCACCCAATGCTACGGTCCAAAAGTTGCTTCTCTGAGATCTACACATAGTACAGAGTGTAGTATCAGCACAACCGACCCCATGTGTTGGTAAGTGCCTGGCCTAACCCCGATAAAGTAGTACGGCAATACCAACATACGCCTCTACCTGGAATCCGATGACACAATATCACGGACTAACAACGAATACTACATACAAATGTCTGAAAAGAAAGGTACAATCTATCTCGGAAATAACAAAAATAGAATACATATGAAGATAGAAGAGAACGTCGGGCATGCGGACGTCTGCTGGACTACCTCGGGATCTCTAGCTAGACTGAAGGCAGCCACCCAATGCTACGGTCCAAAAGCTGCCACTCCGGGATCTGCACATAGTGCAGAGTGTAATATCAGCACAACTGACCCCATGTGCTGGTAAGTGTCTGGCCTAACCCCGGCGAAGTGGTGACGAGGTTAGGACCAGACTACCAAATAAACCTGTGCAGTTATATAATATGCTGCGGAAAATAAAACAGGAATAAACAAGTAAAGATGGGAGGGGTACATGCATTGGGGGAATATCAGTACCAATAGTAAATTAAGAGAAAAGCATAAGAACAATTTAGAATTTACAGCAAAACAATAAGGAACTCGTAACCAATCTATAAATGCTTCATATTATCAATTGTTGCGGCATGCAACCCAATCCCAAAACATTATAACTCTGTTGCGGCGTGCAACCCGATCCATATCATTTATTACTATTGCGGCGTGCAACCCGATCCCATTATATTATTGTTGCGGCGTGCAACCCGATTAAAATATAATATTGTTGCGGCGTGCATCCTGATCCATATCATTTATCACTGTTGCGGCGTGCAACCCGATCCCATTATATTATTGTTACAACATGCAACCCGATCGAAATATAATATTGTTGCAGCGTGCAACCTGTTCCACATATACAATTCAACACCAATCACAACACGAGTCCCCGCAAGGGATCAATAAAGAAACAACTCTAACTCGACGAGGGAATTAACGGTATAAGTAAATAAGTCCCTACAAGGGAAAATAAGCTATAACCAAACTTGTTCCAACATCTAACTACCTCAACTAGCACCAATACTCAATCGTAAGTAATTTCCACGGGGATAATCATAATCCTTGTACAACTCAGAGAAACAACAACTTAGGCATTCGTAGTATTTATTCAGAACACAACAATTTTGATTTAAGACTCACGGTCATGCTTGACACCAACGTATAGATACTCGTCACCATGCCTATACGTCGTACTAAACATCTAACATGTAGCAAATAGGACTCAACTCCTAATCTCTCAAGCTAAGGTTAGACCAAACACTTACATTGATGCCACGAACACAATTCAAGCCTCTACTATCGCTTTACCTCGTGATTCCACCACTAATTCGCTCGTATCTAGCCACAAGTTACTTAATTCCATCAATAAACGCTAAATGAATCAATTCCAATACATGAAAAAATGTTTCCCAAAGTTTTACCCAAAAGTCAAAAATCGCCCCGGGCCCACATGGTCAAAACCCGAGGTTCGAACTTAAACCCGATTACCCATTCCCCCACGAACCCAAATATATAATTTATTTTGAAATCGGACCTCAAATCGAGGTCCAAATCCCTAAAATTTGAAAAAAAAAAACCTAAGTTCTACCCAAAACACCCAATTTCCCCCATGAAAATCATTGATTTTGAGTTGAAATCATGTGAAAAGATGTTAATGATTGAAGAAAACGAGTTAAAATTGACTTACAATAGATTTAGAAGAAGTGTTGTCTTTGAAAAATCGCCCAAGAGTGTTTTGGTTTTGAAAGAGTGTGAAAAATGAAAGATTTTCGGCTAAGTAATAAAATTGCAGGTTGCCGATGTCACATTTGCGACTTGCGAACCCAGACTTCTGCTAAGTTCGCATTTGCGAAGACGTTCTCGCATTTGCGAGTTAGGAATTGTGGACAACTTGTCGCATTTGCGACGACTGGCTAAGATTGGGGGGATCGCATTTGCGATAGAATCCTCGCAATTGCGATGTAGGCTGGCCTGGGCTACATTTTGCAATTGCAACATGGCCCTTGCATTTACGAACTCGCATTTGAGAGCCAGGCTTCACAAATGCAAAGCCTGCAGGCCTGCACTGAAACAGCTGAAAACCTTCAGCTCTCCAAGTCCAAAATTCACCCCGTGGCTTATCCAAAACTCACTCGAGCCCTTGGGGCTCCAAACCAAATATGCGCACTAACCTAAAAATATCATACGGACTCACTCGTCCATTCAAATCACAAAAATAATATCAACAACTATGAATTTAGCATCAAAATCATGAAATTTCTTAAGAACATCAAATTCTCCAATATTTTTCTCAAAACGATCCGATTCACGTCATTTCAACTTCGTTTCTTACCAAATTTCTCAGGCTTATCTTAAATCACATATAAGACCTGTACCGGGCGACGGAACCAAAATACGGGCCCGATACAATCGAGTTTTAAACTCATTTCATTTCCAAAACTCATAAATAATTCCAGAAAGTAATGTTTTTTAAAAAATTCATTTGTCGGGCTTGGGACCTCAGAATTCGATTCCAGACATATGCCCAAGTCCTATATTTTCCTACGGACCCTCCGGAACCATCAAATCATGGGTATGGGTCCGGGCCCGTTTACCCAAAATGTTGACTGAAGTCAACTTAAATCTATTTTAAAGTCAAAATTCATCATTTTCACGGATTTTCACATAATAGCTTTCCAGCTATGCGCCCGGACTGCGCACGCAAATTGAGGTGATGCCGAAAGAGGTTTTTGAGGCCTCGAAACGCGGAATTTACTTTTAATACAAGTGATGACCTTTTGGGTCATCACAGCGTGCCCGCTTCTGTGGTATATGGACCGCACATGCGGTCCCAGCTGGTCCTGCCTAAATTTTCTTCTACGACTCGAAGGCCACTCTTGCGGCGCTACACCTGCAACCCAAAATGCGCAGGTGTGATTGCACCAGAAGTAGCAATGCTTTAGCAATGCACCTCTAAAATAACCGTTCGTCCTCGAACGGACAGAAGAAGGAAGTACCTGAGTCGGGAAAAAGATGGGGATAACGGCTCTGCATAACGGACTCGGACTCCCAGGTCAATGCCTCAGCGGGCTGACCTCTCCACTGAATACGAACAGATGGAAAACTCTTCGATCTCCACGGATAAACCTACCGGTCTAGAATAGCTACCCGCTCATCCTCATAAGACAAGTCCTTGTCCAATTGGACAGTGCTGAAATCTAATACGTGGGATGGATCGCCGTGATATTTCCGAAGCTTGGACACATGAAACACTGTATGCACGGTTGATAAGCTCGGCGACAACATAAGTTTGTAAGCCACCTCTCCCACTCGATCAAGAATCTCAAATGGGCCAATGAACCTAGGGCTAAGCTTTCCCTTCTTTCCAAATCTCATCACGCCCTTCATAAGTGACACCCGAAGCAATACCCGCTCACCGACCATGAATGACAAATCTTGAATGTTACGGTCGGCATAACTCTTTTGCCTAGACTGAGCTGTACGTAGCCTATCCTGATAATCCTAACCTTGTCCAAGGCATCCTGAACTAGATCCGTACCCAACAATTGAGCATCCCCAGCTCAAACCATCCAACTGGCGACCGACACCGCCTACCATACAAAGCCTCATAATGAGCCATCTTGATACTCGACTGGTAGCTGTTGTTGTAGGAAAACTTTGCTAAAGGCAATAATTGATCCCATGAGCCTCCAAAGTCAATGACATAAGCCTAGAGCATATCCTCCAAAATCTGAATAGTCCGCTCGGACTGCCCGTCCATCTGAGGATGAAACGTTGTGCTCAACTTAACCCGTGTGCCCAACTCTCGCTGAAATGCTCTCCAGAAATGTGAGGTAAACTGCGTACCTCGATCCGAAATGATAGACACGGGCACACCACGAAGACGAACAATCTCCCGGATATAGATCTCAGCTAACCTCTCAGAAAAATAAGAGACTGCCACAGGAATGAAATGTGCTAACTTGGTCAGCCTATCAATAATAACCCACACTGCATCGAACTTCCTCTGAGTCCGTGGGAGTCCAACAACGAAGTCCATAGTGATCCGCTCCCACTTCCACTCGGGAATCTCAATCTTCTGGAACAAACCACCAGGCCTCTGATGCTCGTACTTAACCTACTGATAATTCAAACCCCGAGCCACATATGCAACGATATCCTTCTTCATTCGCCTCCACCAATAATGTTGCCGCAAATCCTGATACATCTTAGCAGCGCCTGGATGAATAGAGTACCGGGAGCTATGGGCCTCCTCTAAAATCAACTCTCGAAGTCCATCCACATTAGGCACACAAACTCAACCCTGCAATCTCAAAACTCCATCATCACCTTAGGTAACCTGCTTGGCACCTACACGTTGTACCGTGTCTCTAAGGACACACAAATGGGGATCATCATATTGCCGATCATGGATATGCTCCAATAAAGAAGAACGAGCAACCGTGCAAGATGATACATGACTGGGCTCAGAAACATCCAACCTCACGAACAGATTGGCCAAAGCCTGAACATCCAAAGCAAGCGGCCTCTCATCGACCAGAATATAAGCAAGACTACCCATACTGGCTGACTTCCTACTCAAAGTATCGGCCACCACATTGGCCTTTCCCTGATGATATAAGATGGTGATATCATAGTCCTTTAATAGCTCCAACCACCTTCTCTGCCTCAAATTCAACTCCTTCTGCTTGAACAAGTACTGTAGACTCTTGTGATCCGTGAACACCTCACATGCCATGCCATAAAAATAATGCCTCCAAATCTTCAACGCGCGAACAATGGCTGCTAACTCCAAATCATGAACCGGATAGTTCTTCTCATGAATATTCAACTGCCACGAAGCATAAGCAATGACCTTGCCATCCTGCATCAACACCGCACCAAGCCCAATACGAGATGCATCATAATAAACTATATACGGCCCTGAACCTATGGGCAAAACCAACACCGGTACCGTAGTCAAAGCTATCGTGAGCTTCTAAAAGCTCGCCTCACACTCGTCTGACCACCTGAACTGGGCACCCTTTTGGGTCAACCTAGTTATCGGGGTTGCAATGGACGAAAACCACTCCACAACCCGGCGATAATAGCCTGCCAATCCCAAGAAACTCTGGATCTCTGTAGCTGATGCTGGTCTAGGCCAGTTCTTGACTGCCTCAATCTTCTTTGGATCAACCTGAATCCCCTCTGCTGATGCAACATGACCCATGAAAACTATTGAACTCAACCATAACTCACACTTCGAAAACTTAGCATACAACTGACTATCCCTCAGAGTCTGAAGAACTACTCTAAAATGCTGCTCGTGCTCTTCCCGGCTGTGGGAATAGATCAAAATATCATCAATGAAGACTATCATGAATGAATGCAAGTAAGGCCTGAACACTTGCTTCATCAAATCCATAAAAGCTGCTGGCGAATTTGTCAACCCGAATGACATCACCAAGAACTCTTAATGCACGTACCTAGTGTGGAAACTGTCTTAGGGACATCGGATGCCCTAATCCTCAACTGATGGTAGCCAGATCTCAAGTCAATCTTCGAAAATACCTTGGCATCCTGAAGCTGATCAAACAAATCATCAATCCTCGGCAACAGATACTTATTCTTGATTGTAACCTTGTTCAACTGCCGGTAATCAATACACATTCTCATAGATCCGTCCTTCTTCTTAACAAACAACACTGGCGCACCCCAAAGCGAAATGCTAGGTCTAATGAAACCTTTTTCAAGCAAGTCTTGCAACTGCTCCTTCAATTATTTCAACTCAGGCGGAGCCATACGATATGACGGAATAGAAATAGGCTAAGTGCCTAAAGCCAAATCAATGCAGAAGTCAATATCCCTGTCGGGTGGTATATCCGGCACGTTTGAAGGGAATACCTCAGGGAACTCACGAACAACAAGCACGGAATCAATAGAAGGAACCTTGGCACTAGAATCACGAACATATGCCAAATAGGCCAAACACCCCTTCTCGACCATACGCCGAGCCTTCACATAAGAGATAACACTATGGGTAGAACGACCAGGAGTCCCCTCCACTCTAAACAAGGTAAGCCCGACAAGGCTAAGGTCAAAGTCTTGGTATGACAGTCCAAGATAGCGTGGTAAGGTGATAACCAGTCCATCCCCAGTATGACATCAAAATCAACCATGTCCAGAAGCAACAAATCTACACGAGTCTCAAGACCCTCAATCACCACTATACAAGAACGATGGACTCGATCTACCACAATAGAATCACCTACCGGTGTAGACACATATACAGGGGCACTCAAGGAATCACTAGGCATGACCAGAAACGGTACAAAATAAGACGACACATAGGATTAGGTAGACCCTGGATCAAATAAAACTGAAGCATCTCTGCCACAAACCAGAACAATACCTGTGATAAATGCATCGGAAGCCTCAGCCTCAGGCCTGGCTGATAGAGCATAACATCAGGGTTGGGCCCCACCACCCTGAACGACATCTTTGGGACGGCCTACATCCGGCTGGCCTCCACCTCTAGCGGTCTAAGATCCACCTTTAACACCTCTACTTCCACCTTTAGTACCTCTACCCCCACCCTTAGCTGGCGGAGCGGGCAGTGGAACACCTGGTGCCTGAACCATAGCACGGGAACCCTGCTGCTGCGACTGATTACCCACCAATCTCGGACAAGCCCTCCGGATATGACCATACTCACCACACTCAAAACATCCACCTGAATGCTATGGTTGAGGAAACTGAGACTGACCCTAGCGACCTGAATGATCACCCCAAAAACTCTAGAACGACGGTGCACTGATAAGAGCTGGTAGTGCACTGTAGGGCTGCTAATTAGAATACTGCATATGAGAGCCACAACCACCTGAAGCAGCGTGAGAAACCTGAAGGGCTGATTGAAAATATCCTAGGAGGATGGCCTCTACCATATGAATCTCTACCTCCAGATAAGGTACCACTGAATCGGCCTGAATGACGAGGCCTCTTGTTAGACCCCTGACCACCCCTTGCGATAGTACCATCTCAACTCTCTTGGCCACATTGGCCACCTCCTAGTAAGAAATCTCACTCCTAGTCTCCTTGGCCATCTGAAGTCGAATAGGCTGGATAAGTCCCTCAATGAACCTCCTCACCCTCTCTGTCTCGGTGGGAAGTATGATAAGAGCATGACGGGCCAAGTCGATAAATCTGGTCTCGTACTGAGTAACAGTCATAGAACCCTACTGGAGATGCTCAAACTAGCTCCGATAGTCCTCTCTTTGAGTAATAGGGAGAAACTTCTCTAGAAATAGTTGTGTAAACTACTCCCAAGTCAAGGAGGATCCAGGCAAGCAAAAAGTAGCAAAATCGACTCCATTGGTCTCCACTATCCCCATGTTCCTGAGAACCTCGTGACAGCTGTCTAGATAATCCTAGGGATCCTCAGAAGATGCACTGCTAAACGTAGTAGTGAAGAGCTTGGTGAAACCTATCCAACCTCCACAAAGCCTCCAAAGACGTAGTTGATCTATCACCGGTGTGTGCTGTTGTCAGCTGAAAAAGTGGTACGTGACCTCGCCATTAGCGAAAGGACAAGAGTAGAGGTTTCAATTTAGCAATGGGACACCAAAACGCACGACAGGAAAGAATAAATGTGAAGTTTTTCCTAACTTTGTAGCCTCTGGGATAAATACAAACGTCTCTGTACCGATCCCTCAGACTCTACTAAGCTTGTCCGTGAATTGTGAGACCTACGTAACCTAGAGCTCTGATACCAACTTGTCACGACCCGGATTTCCCACCCTCGGGAGTCGTGATGGTTCCTACTCGTGAAATCTAGGCAAGCTGCGTAATATAGAATCCATAACTCTTTTATTTAGCCTTTTTAACAAGTTAAACCAACATGCGATAAAGAATAAAATATCAATGATAAGTAAATATATGCGGAAGACTTAATCTGATAACTTAGCCAAAACCAGTACGACAATACCAACATACGTCTCTACCCGGAATCTAGTGTCACAATATCACGGACTAACTGCGAATACTACATACAAATGTCTGAAAAGAAAGGTACAATCTATCTCGGAAATAATGAAAACAGAATACATATGAAGATAGAAAAGAACGCTGGGCCTACGGACGTCTACAGGACTACCTCGAGATCTCTAGCTGGACTAAAGGCAGCCACCCAATGCTACGGTCCAAAAGTTGTTGCTCCGAGATCTGCACATAGTACAGAGTGTAGTATCAGCACAACCGACTCCATGTGCTGGTAAGTGCCTGGCCTAACCCCGGTAAAGTAGTGACGAGGCTAGGACCAGACTACAAAATAAACTTGTGCAGTTACCTAATATGCGGCGGAAAATAAAATAGGAATAAACAAGTAAAGATGGGATGGGTACATGCTGTGGGGGAATATCCGTACCAACAGTAAATTAAGAGAAAAGCATAAGAACAATTTAGAATTTACATCAAAACAATAAGGAACTCGTAACCAATCTATAAATGCTTTGTATTATCAATTTTTGCGGCGCGCAACCAGATCCCAAAACATAATAACTCTGTTGTGGCGTGCAACCCAATCCATATCATTTATCACTGTTGTGGCATGCAACCCGATCTCATTATATTATTGTTGCGGCGTGCAACCCGATCCTTATCATTTATCACTATTGTGGCATGCAACCCGATCCAAATATAATATTGTTGTGGCGTGCAACCGGATCCAAATATAATATTGTTGCGGCGTGCAACCCGATCCAAATATAATATTGTTACGGCGTGCAACCCAATCCAAATATAATATTATTGCAACGTGCAAGTCGTTCCATGTATACAGTTCAACACCAATCACAACACGAGTCCCCGCAAGGGATCAATAAAGAAACAACTCTAACCCGACGAGGGAATTAATGGTATAAGTAAATAAGTCCCTACAAGGGAAAATAAGCTATAACCAAACTTGTTCCAACATATAACTACCTCAACTAGCACCAATACTCAATCGTAAGTAATTTCCACGGGGATAATCATAATCCTTGTCCAACTCAGAGAAACAACAACTTAGGCATTCGTAGTATTTATTCAGAACACAACAATTTCGATTTAAGACTCACGGTCATGCTTGACACCAACGTATAGATACTCGTCACCATGCCTATACGTCGTACTAAACATGTAACATGTAGCAAATAGGACTCAACTCCTAATCTCTCAAGCTAAGGTTAGACCAAACACTTACCTCGATGCCACGAACACAATTCAAGCCTCTACTATCGCTTTACCTCGTGATTCCACCACCAATTCGCTCGTATCTAGACACAAGTTACTTAATTACATCAATAAACGCTAAATGAATCAATTCCAATGCATGAAAATAAATTTCCCAAAGTTTTATCCAAAAAGTCAAAAATCGCCCCCGGGCCCACATGGTCAAAACCCGAGGTTCAAACCAAAACCCGATTACCCATTCCCCACAAACCCAAACATATAATTTGTTTTGAAATCGGACCTCAAATCGAGGTCCAAATCCCCAAAATTTGAAAAAAAAATTAAGTTCTACCCAAAACACCTAATTTCTCCCATGAAAATCATTGATTTTGAATTAAAATCATGTGAAAAGATGTTAATGATTGAAGAAAATGAGTTAAAAGTGACTTACAATCGATTTGGAATAAGAGTTGTCTTTGAAAAATCGCCCAAGAGTGTTTTGGTTTTGAAAGAGTGTGAAAAATGAAAGATTTTTAGTTAAGTTATAAAATTGCAGGTTGTAGATGTCACATTTGCGACCATTGCGAACCCAGACTTCTGCTAAGTTCGCATTTGCGAAGATGTTTGGGAATTACGAACAACTTGTCGCATTTACGATGACTGGATAAGACTAGGGGGATCGCATTTGCGATAGAATCCTCGCAATTGCGAGGTAGGCTGGCCTGGGCTACATTTTGCAATTGCGACATGGCCCTCACATTTGCGAGCCAGGCTTCGCAAATGCGAAGCCTTTAGTCCTGCACTGAAACAACTGAAAAGCTGCAATTTTTCAAGTCCAAAATCCACCCCGTGGCCTATCCAAAACTCACCCGAGCCCTCGGGGCTCCAAACCAAATATGCAAACCAATCTAAAAACATCATACGGACTTGCTCATGCATTCAAATCACTAAAATAACATCAACAACTATGAATTTAGCATCAAAATCGTGAAATTTCTTAAGAACTTCAAATTCTCCAATTTGTTTCTCAAAACGATCTGATTCACGTCATTTCAAATCTGTTTCTTACCAAATTTCAAAGGCTTATCTTAAATCACATATAAGACTTGTACTGGGTGCCAGAACCAAAATACAGGTCCAATACCATTGAGTTTTAAACTCATTTCATTTCCAAAACTCATAAATAATTCCAGAAAATAAATTTTTTTAAAAATTCATTTCACGGGCTTGGGACCTCGGAATTCGATTCCAGGCATACGCCTAAGTCTCATATTTTCCTACGGACCCTCCGGGACCATCAAATCACGGGTCCGGGTCCGGGTCCGTTTACCCAAAATGTTGACCGAAGTCAGCTTAAATCCATTTTAAAGTTAAAATTCATCATTTTTCATAGATTTTCACATAATAGCTTTCCGGCTATGCCCTCGGACTGTGCATGCAAATCAAGGTGATGCCAAAAGAGGTTTTTGAGGCCTTGGAATGCATAATTTACTTTTAAAACAAGTGATGACCACAGTGTGCTCGCTTCTGTGGCACATGGACCGCACATGCGGTCCCAGCTGATCCTGCCTAAATTTTCTTCTATGGCTCGAGGGCCACTCTTGCGGCGCCGCACCTGCGACCCAAAATGCACAGGTGTGATTGCACCAGAAGTAGCAATGCTTCAGCAATGCACCAAGTCCAATTTTTGTTCTGGATTCAATCTGAATCAGACACGGAGCGCCCGTGACCCTGTCCGAATACCAACAAGTCCTAAAAGATCATATGTACCTAGTCGAGTCTTCAAATCACATCAAACAACACCAAAAACACGAATCGCATCCCAATTCAAGCCTATTGAAACTAAGAACATTCCAACTTCTACAAACGATGCCGAAACCTAACAAATCATGTCCGATTGACCTCAAATTTTGAACAAAAGTCGCATTTAACATTACGGACTTATTCCAACTTCCAAAATCGGAATCCGACCCCGATATCAAAAATTTCACTCCCGGTCAAACTTTCCAAAAATCTTCCAACTTTCTAACTTTCGCTAAATAACGCTGAGATGACCTTCGTGCCTCAAAATAAATATCCGGACGTGCTCCAAAGACCAAAATCACAATACGGAACTATTAAAGCTGACGAAACTTTATTCCGGAGTCGTCTTCACACAAGTTAAACTACAACCAACTCTTATAGCTAAAACTTCAAATTTAGGGACTATGTGTCCCATCCCACTTCGAAACTCTTCGGAACCCATCACCAAGCACCCCGGCAAGTCGAGTAACCATAAAAATGAAACCGATGAAGCAATAAATAGGGGATCAAGGCTCTTACTCTCAAAACAATCGATCGAGTCGTTACATAAAAACATGTATGCTTTGTATTAGCCTGTAATTATTTTTGTACATTGATTGATGTCTGAACAAGAAATAAGTGTAGGGGATAAACTAGTTTGGAATGCTAGAGGAGTAATTCTTGTAACTATAGTTGTCTTAAGGCTTGTTAACTTGTAATATGGGCGAGATTTAGGAACGAAGATGAGATGGGACATTTCTATTGTCTGTTTTGCGAAGTAGTGCTGATGTTTGTGACTTGAAATTTTCTGGTGTATTTCTTCAATATCATGAAGTGCTATATTCACTGATTAGTAGTAGCATTTGTGATAGTTGGTAAACTTTTGGAGAGGTTTTATTGCTACAAACTAACTATTTGAAACAAGTGCCAAATGACTACGAAGGCAAAATGCTGGAATTTTGTCTGTGACATAATTATTTCAATTTATAAAGGAAAGGGAAAACTATAGAGGAAAATACCCGTAAGGAGTTCGGAGTGGTTTCAAGCCAAAAGTTGCTCATTTGCAAGTTTTTGGAGCATTGATTATGCACATGTGCCAGATGAGAAGAGGTCCAAACTTGATGATAAAAGTGAGAGGTATGTTTTCATTGGCTATGATCAAAGTTCTAAAGGTTATAAATTATATAACCCAAGAAATGGCAAGGTCACCATAAGCAGAGATATTGAGTTTGATGAATATAATGCTTGGGAATGAAAAACTAAAGAGCAAGATTACTTTTTTAGTCATTTCTTTGATGAAGATGATGATGAAAGCGTTGCGGAGCAGCTTATCACACCACGTTTAAAACTCCACCACAAGTTTAAGAAGAAAATGAGTCAAGTTCAAGTCTTCAAGTGAAGTGCCTGAGAAAACTAAAAGTTTCCATGAGTTGTATAAAAATACTGAAGTGGTAAGAAAAGATTCATATGATTTGACTCACTTTTGTTTGTTGGTGGATATGAGCCTTTTACTTATGAAGATGCTACCCAAAATGCCAAATGGAGAAATGCCATGGATGAAGAAATCAAGGCAATCAAGAAGAATGATACTTGAGAATTAACCATACTTCCAAAAGGCAAAAGCACCATTGGTGTCAAATGGGTGTACACATTAAAGAAAAATTCCAAGAGTAAGGTGGAAAGGTACAATGCAAGATTGGCTGCCAAGGGATACAAGCAAAATATCGGTATTGACAATGATGAGGTATTTGCATCGGTTGCTCGTTTGCAAACAATTTATTTTATTATTGTTGCGGATATTTTTACTAAGCCGCTGAAGATTGAGCTTTTTCAAAAGCTAAGAAAGGCTCTTGGAGTGATGAAATAAGTTTAAGGGGGGATGTTAAAATGTGAACAATATAAACTTGTTTAGATTAGTTCATGAACTAGAATATTAATTTAGTACATCTATTAGAGTATGAACACATTGATGTACATTGAAAAGTACAATGTCTAGTAGTGTCATCCATGTACCTTGAAAGGTGTGGGGTGTGGGCTTAGTTATTATATTTGCATGTAGTGTAGGCTAAATACATGAAATATTTCTCCTATAACTGGCCATGTATTGCAAGTCAACTGAAGCAAGTCAAGTTGAATAGAAATCATCCTTTCCTCCACTTTCTTATTTGTGAGTTTCAAGTGTTCATTTGTATTGTCTTGCTCTCCCAAATTTTCTAACAGTTTGGAGCTTCAGTTCTTCTCCAGAGTTGTAATATTTGAACTGAGTGTTTTAGTATTAGTTTTTTTAATTATTGTGTTGATAGAAAACTATATATGAGCCTCAACTATTATTTGTGACTTTATAAATGTGATTCTAAATATGAATTTGTGTGTTTAGAACGTGTATGCTTTGTATTAGCCTGCAATTATTTTTGTACATTGATTGATGTTTGGAACAGAAATAAGCGTAGGGGGAGAAACTAGTTTGGAATTCTAAACAAATAAATCTTGTGACTATAGTTGTCTTAAGGCTTTTTAACTTATAATTTGGGCGAGATTTAGGAATGAAGATGAGATGGGACATTTCTATTGTCTGTTTTGTTAAGTAGTGCTGCTATTTGTGACTTGAATTTTTGTGTTGTATTTCTGAAATATCATGAAGTGCTATACTCACTGATTAGTAGTGGCGTTTGTGATGGTTCGAGCATGTACAAAAGAGAAGCCCATATGCTCTGGTAAGGAGGTGTGAGCGGCTGGTTGTGGAGGGCATAAGAAGAGGTAGAGGGTGGCCTAAGAAATATTTGTTAGTACACTGTATTTGTAAAATAATTCTGGAGAAGATAAAATAACATATAAACAGAAATGTAAAAGAAACAGAATTTAATTCTAGCCCACTGAATTCACAGTATTTCCTTAAGGAACTTAATCCCCTCCTAGTACCCAAGGTTGTGGATTATTTTCTCCTATGATAGAACGAATTACACACTGGTGTAGCGGTACTTCAAACTCTAGTTTTTTAGCGAACACAAAGATCGTTAGCAAATTACACTTATTGTTACTCTCTTTGTAGTTAAAACAATGCATAAGAAAGGAAGAGAATTCAGAAATTCGTATGGAAAATCTGAGAGAATGGACTGGTATTTATAGCCAATATGTTGGGCTCAAATTGAAGAGGTGCAGTTCTTCAGAAGGGCTGTTTATATAAAACGGCAATAACATAAATGGCTATTACGCAACAATAAACCGGGAATTCATAATGCGAAAGAAACTTAATTTTCTGTTACAAAAACGGAAACGGACACTTAATTTTCCGTTGGATTTAATATTAATTTTTCGTTTACAAAAAATGGATATTTAATAATATTATGTTAATATTTACTATCAACAAATAAATTTAGTCCAAAAAATTAATCAATCAATCATTTGACCAAATTCAAATCCGAATCTGAAGTCCAAGCCGAATAACGGCGCGAGGCTTGTCTTTTTCTTAACTCTTTAAGAGCTAGAAGAAGAGCAATTGTATATATACCCATCAAAAACCTTTTCCTTTTCCAATATGGGACAATGTCCTTTTATCAAGGAGGGAAACTTAAAAATATCATTTTCCCTCAATTTCTCATTCACTCTCTTTTAAGCTACATTAAGCTTAAAAAACCCAAAATCCCCTACATGAATGGGGAATGGCTATATCACAAAAATATGCATGAAAAAATGTGTGATTCACAAACAAGAATTAATCGCACCTGGATAAGTATGTCGGATATACTCAGTCAATCGGTAGATTTGATATCTTTGAACTGTCGAACCTTGTTGTATACCTAGACAACCATAAGTCACACAATCAACCCGTAACCATCTTTGGTTCTCATTTTTGTGTTCGTTCAGCCATGAACAACGCCTGGTTTCATAAGTGCGTAGAGAAATGGCCTTACAAAATTCTCCTTGAAGCGGCTAACACTTCTCACTTCAGGTGATTCCTAAACGTGTCATCCTGTAGATACACTATTTGATATACCCCGTATCAAATTTAGAAATCATTAAAATGCCTTAATGCTTTATCCTTGGTATTGAACATTGTCTCATCGCAAGAATGGACCAAACTTTTAGTTGACAATGTTGAACTATTATTAATGACTTTGTTTGATCTCCTTGAACCTAGATCTTGGGATCTCTAGTCTTCTAGATAGAGTTACCGCCACAATGACTTGTTCTCGGCCATAGTCCTATTCCCCTCGATGATTTGTCAACTAACTCTCTAGTTAGGCTTTTTGTAAGTGGATCCGACACATTATCACTTGACTTTACGTAGTTAATTCTGATAATTCCTCTAGAGAGTAATTGCCTAACGGTTTTATGTCTTCATCGTATATAACGAGATTTGCCGTTATACATAATGCTTCCAGCCCTTCCAATTGTCGTTTGACTATCGCAATATATACATATTGGTGCCAACGGTTTAGGCCAAAATGGAATGTCTTCCAAGAAATTTCAGAGGCATTCAGCTTTTTCACCGACTTTATCTAAGGCTATAAATTCAGCCTACATTTTAAAGCGGGCAATACAAGTTTATTTGGTCGACTTCCAAGATATCGCTCCTCCACCAATAGTGAATACATATCCACTTGTAGACTTAGAATCAGTTGAATTGGTGATCCAATTTGCATCACAGTATCCCTCAATCACCGCATGATATTTACTGTTGTACAAAGCAAAGTCCTGGCTATGTTCTAGATATCCCAAAACTTGTTTCATTGCCATCTAATGAGATTGACCTGGATTGCTCGACTCAATTTACTTATAGCACAAGCTATATCTGGTCGTGTACAATTCATGATATACATTAAGCATCCCAACACACGAGCATAATCCAATTGTGATATGCTTTGGCCTTTGTTCTTTGCTAATGCAAGATTCACGTCAATTGGAGTCTTTGCAACTTTAAACCCTAAGTGCTTGAATTTTCCAAGTACTGTCTTAATATAATGAGATTGTGACAATGCCAGACATTGAGGAATCTTATGGATCTTAATCCCCAAAATTAAATCAGCAACTCCCAAGTCCTTTATTACTCATTATCATCATATCATCCACATATAAGCAAACAATGACTATGTGATTTGGAACATTTTTTAATGTACACACATTTATCACATTCATTTATCTTAAAACTATTTGAAAATATTGTTTGGTCAAATTTCGCATGCCATTGTTTGGATGCTTGTTTTAGTCCGTAAAGGGACTTAATAAGTCTACATACCTTCGTTTCTTTAACTGGAACCACAAAACCTTCAGGTTGTTCCATGTAGATTTCTTCCTCTAAATCTCCATTTAAGAAGGTCGTCGTAACATCCATTTGATGAATTTCAAGACCATAAACTGCAGCTAATGCTACTAACATTCGTATGGATATAATTCTTGTAACTGGAGAGTATGTATCAAAATAGTCAAGACCTTCTCCTTGTCTATACCATTTGACTACAAGTCTTGCCTTATATTTATTAATAGTGCCATCATCTTTCATTTTCCTCTTAAAAATCCATTTAGAACCCAAAGGTTTATTTCCAGGAGGAAGATCAACCAATTCTCATGTATGGTTATTCAATATGGATTCTATTTCACTATTGGCTGCCTCTTTCCAAAATAATGATTCCAAAGAATACATATCTTTTTTAAATGTTTGAGGCTTATTTTCCAATAAGAAAGTCACAAAATCTGGTCCAAATGAAGTAGACGTTCTTTGACGTTTACTACGTCTTGGATCCTCCTGATTGAATGTACTTTCTTTTGTTTCTTCCCGAGGTCATTTAGATCCTTCACCATTCGACTTACATTCCTTTTTATGCAAATACATATTTTCAAAGAACTCAGCATTATCTGATTTTATAACTGTTTTATTATGAATGTCGGGATTTTCTGATTTATAAACCAGAAATCGATATGCTTTACTATTGGTCGCATATCCTATGAAAATACAATCAATGGTTTTCGGTCCTATTTTTACCCTTTTGGGTTTAGGAACTTGCACTTTTGCCAAACAATCCCACACTTTATAAAATAATTCAAGTTGGGCTTTCTTCCTTTCCATTTTCATATGAAATGGATTGTGTTTTGCTATGGGGTACTCGATTTAGTATCTGGTTAGCCATAAGAACGGATTCCCCCCCCCACAATTTCTGTGGCAAACCAGAACTTATCAACAATGCGTTCATCATCTCCTTTAATGAACGATTTTTTCTTTCCGCAAACTTATTGGATTGGGGCGTGTAAGGGGCCATTGTTTGATAAATAATTTCATATTCTAAACATATTTCTTCAAAAGGAGATTCATATTCACAACCCCTATCATTTCTTATCATTTTAATTTTCTTGTTAAGTTAAGTTTAAACCTTATTTTTGTATTGCCCGAATGTGTCTATTGCTTCATATTTACTATTATGTAAGTAAACATAGCAATATTGAGTATTGTCTTCAATAAAAGTTATGAAATATTTCTTTCCACCGCGAGATGGTATTGACTTCATATCGCAAAAATCTATGTGAATTAAGTCTAAAGGATTTGAATTCCTTTCAACTGACTTATAAGGATGTTTAACATACTTAGATTCCACACATTGACATTTTGATTTGTTGCATTCAAACTTAGGCAATACTTCTAAGTTCATCATTTTTGGCAAGGTTTTATAATTGATATGACCCAAATGTATATGCCATAAATCATTTGACTCAAGCAAGTAAGAAGAAGCTGAATTTTATTATTCTCAATGACCATTACATTCAGCTTGAAAAGGCCCTCAGTGAGGTAACCTTTTCCTACAAACATTTCATTTTTACTTATTACAACCTTATCAGATACAAAAACACATTTAAACCCATTCTAAACGAGAAGTCTAGCAGAGACTAAGTTCTTCCTAATCCCGAGAACATGAAGGACGTTGTTCCGAGTCACCACCTTGCCAGAAGTCATTTTCAGAAATATCTTCCCACATCCTTCAATTTTGGCCGTTGCAGAATTTCCCATAGAAAGCGTCTCTTCAGGTCCAACGAGAGCATATGTAGAAAACGCTTCTCTAACGGCACAAACATTGTAAGTGGATCCAGAATCAATCCACCACTCCTTAGGATTTCTCACCAGGTTGCATTCAAAAATCATAGCACACAAGTCATCAACATCGTCGTGCTTTTCAAGCATGTTTGCTTGACCCTTCTTCTTGTCTTTCTTTGGAGTATGAGAATCTGTAGATTTGTGTTCAGCTTCCCATAGTTGTAGCAATTTTCATTGAACCGCTCCTTGCTTGGGTTGCTTTTCGGTCCAAAAGACTTCTTCCTCTTTCTATTATTTTGAGGAGTATCCTCAACAGTGTTTGCTCCCATTATTGTTGAGTTTCCAATGCTTCTCTTTTCAGCAGCTTTGTTCTCCTCTTCGATTCTCAACCAAACAATTAGATCTTCAAGTGACATCTCCTTGCATTTGTGTTTCAAGTAGTTTTTGAAGTCCTTCCACAAAGGAGACAACTTCTAAACATCGCTGCAACATGGAATGTTTCATTGATGACAAGACCTTCAATGAAATTTCTGTTAGTAAAAATAATAAAATTAATACTTTCAACATCAGTATTAATTCGACTTATACCTTCAGCAATGGAAACCGTGAATAATCACTTGCAATTCCTGGACTTGGGTAATAACAGACTTGCTATCTACCATTTTGTAATCCAAAAATTTAGCGGCAACGAATTTCTTCAACTCGGCATCTTGAGTTTTTTATTTTCTTTCAAGAACATCCCACAGCTCTTTTGACGTTTCCACATTACTATAGACGTTATATAGGAACATGAACATCTTCCTTTTCTGGAGTTTCATCGGGCAGAACAGGAACATCTTTCTTAATGAACTTCTGCAGACTTAAAGTCGTCAAGTAGAAGAACATCTTCTACTGCTACCGCTTGAAATCAATCTCTGGAATAATTTTCAGGTTTTCTACCGGTGCCAATGCCGGTGTTGTTCAGCTTGTCGATGCATTGGCAGTCACCATCGGAACAGTCTGGTTTCCGTTGTCATTCGTCATTTCTGTACAAGAATGACACAAACAAACGTTTAAAAACTGGAATTGGAGTATAACACAAATATAGAAAACAATTAAGTTCCTTAAGTACAATGTATTTGTAAAATAATTCTGGAGAAGATAAAATAACATATAAACAGAAATGTAAAAGAAATAGAATTTAATCCAAGCCTACTGAATTCACAGTGTTTTCTTAAGGAGATTAATCCCCTCATAGTACCCAAGGTTGTGGATTATTTCCTCCCAGGATAGAATGAATTACACACTGGTGTAGCGGTACTTCAAACTCTAGTGTTTCAGCGAACACAAAGATCGGTAGCAAATCACACTTACTGTTACTTTGTTTGTAGTTAAAACAATGCAGAAGAAAGGAGGAGAATTCAGAAATTCGTATGGAAAATTTGAGAGAATGGACTGCTATTTATAGCCAATATGTTGAGCTCAAATTGAAGGGGTGCAACTAGGGCTATTAATTTGGATCGAATATCCGAAATCCGAACCAATCCACTTAATTTCGGATTGTGTTTATTAAAAGTTTGGATATTCGGATCGGATTCGGATTGTATAATTGTAACCCAATCTGATCTAAAATCTAAAATTATTAGGGCATGTATAAATATTAAACTTTAATTTCGAATAGTCAGTACTTCCTTTACATCTTCCTCCAAGTTATTACCTTTACAATTATTGGATTAGCTATATTGGCACCATAGTACTGTCCTAATTGCAGAAACATGAATTTTTCATATTGTATGCCTCTTTTACAAAGAAAATATACATATAAATTTGCAACTTTGATGCATAATAATTCGATCCGAAATTCGAAAATCAGATCTGATCCAAACTTTAAAATTAGATTTGATCCGATATTAATTCGGATCGTATTCGGATTGCATTTTGTAGAATCTGATTCTGAAATGTGCTAAATCCTATCTGATCCGATCCATGCACAATCCTAGGTGCAACTCTTCAGAAGGGTTGTTTACGTAAAATGGCCGTAATGTAAATGGCTATTTACGCAATAATAAGGAATTCATAACACGAAGGAAACTTAATTTTGCGTTACAAAAATGAAAAACAGAAAACGGACACTTAATTTTCCGTTTACAATAAACGGATATTTAATAATATTACGTTAATATTTACTATTAACAAATAAATTTGTTCCAAAAAATTAATCAATCAATTGATTGAATCTGAAGCCGAAGCCGAAGCCGAGCAAGCGAGCGAGCGACGACAATGCGAGGCTTGTCTTCTTCTTAACTCTTTAAGAGCTAGAAGAAGAGCAATTGTATATATACCCATTAAAAATATTTTCTCTTCCAATATGGGACAATGTCCCTTTGTTAAGGAGGAAAACTTAAAATTTTCATTTATCCTTTATTTCCCATTCTCCCTTTTTTAAGCTACATTAAGCTTTAAAACCCCAACAGTATTGGGGAGAGGTGATTAGGCAGGACATGGCGAGACTTCAGATTTTCGAGGACATGGCACTTGATATGAAGATGTGGAGGTCGAGTATTACGATTATAGGTTAGGAGGTAGTTAAGTCTTGCCTTACTTCGTACCTTTGTAAGACTAGTCTGGCAGTGTTTTTGTATAAGATCGCTAGTGGCGATGTTGTGTCTTACTATTTCATTTTTCATAGTGCCCGACCTATTTACTAGCTATCGCCTTTGCTTTGCATCTCTTCTGAATTTCATGCTGTTTCTATTTTTCCTATGATTTTTCTGGTGGTACTGATATTGTCTCTTTTTGCCTTTTGTCTTCTTGAGCCGAGGATCTTTCGGAAATAGCATCTCTACTCCTTCGGGGTAGGGGTAAGGTCTGCGTACATGCTACCCTTCCCAGACCCAACTAGTGAAAATTTTACTGAGTTGTTGTTGTTGTAACTATTTGAAACAAGTGCTAAATGACTGCGAGGGCAAGTGATGGAATTTTGTCTGTGACATAATTATTTCAATTTGTAAATGCAAGGGCAAAGCTGTAGAGGAAAATAGCCGTAAGGAGTTTGATAAGCGCCATTTTGTCTCAAACTCTCAATAAAAGCTGAGGACTGCTACAAGGACGAGTTCGAAACCTAAATAATGAGTTTTGGGACTCAAAATACCTTTATACAGTTAAAAAAAAGTTACCTTTCTAACTAAAATGCAGTATAATACTGCATTTTAGTTTAACGAAAATTTAGCCGTTAAAGGAAAACGTAGTATAATACTGTATTTTAGTAAAGCGCAGTATTATACTGCATTTTCCTTCTTCAATTTAAAATCCCCATTTCTTCCCCACCCACGACAGAACAGCCCCTCCCCCATTAAAATACTCCAGCAGCAGCGGTCCCCCCTCCCCCGATTTAAAAAAAAAACTCGAGTGTACCCCACCCGTCACACAAAAAGTGAAGATTATAGGTCTCGCACACAACCCAAGCCTTCGATTGTTGTGGTTTCCTTGTTTCGGGCTCAAAATTTCAAATTTCCGACATTTCTAAAAACATAAATCGAGGTATTCTGATATAGTTTATGTCGAAACTCGTATAATTATGCATATTTGTTTTCTTGAATGTGTTTCCACATTGATTTGTGTTTTGTTTACGATTAAATTTGTATTTTATTTTTACCCGGATTAAATTATTAATGTTTAAAAAAATAGTTAAAAGTTGAGAAATAATTTTTATTGTTAATAAAAATGTTCATAAATTTCTTTTATTGTTTTATATGTAATTTCGTGAATGTTATGTTCATATGTTTGTTGTTTTTATTTAGTTTAGATTATTTATTTGCTTAAAGAATAGTGTCCTTTTAGCGTAGTAAAATATAGAGCCTTATGGCGTAGTAAAATATAGAGCCTTTTAGCGTAGTAAAATATAGAGCCTTTTAGCGTAGAAAAACATAGAGTCTTTTTGCGTAGAGTCTATGTAGTTTAAGTATGTACTAACTACAAACTCTATCCAATTACACTTTACAAAAATTAATTATTTAATTTATAAAACAAACACACAGAACTAAGAAATTAATATATGATGTCAAATTAAATATCGAGCGTGGAACTCATAGATATATACCCTGTCCAATTAAAAATTAATTATTTAATTCCTAAAACTAATCAAATTGTAAAAATATTAAAATTGACACACATAAGAATTCAGGATAGCTTGGTGCTAATGTGCCTCAAATATCGAGCCTGGAACCCATAGTTATATATTGTGTCCAATTAAATAATTAAATAGTAATTATTATAACACTAACAAAATTGTAAAAATATTGAAATTGACACACATAAGAATTCAGGTTAGCTTGGTGCTACTGGCGTCAAATATCGAGCCTGGAACCCATAGATATATAATGTCTCCAATTAAATAATTAAATATTAATTATTATAAAACTAATAAAATTGTAAAAATATTGAAATTGACACACATAAGAATTCAGGATAGCTTGGTGCTACTGTGCCTCAAATATCGAGCCTGGAACCCATAGATATATATTGTGTTCAATTAAATAATTAAATATTAATTATTATAATACTAACAAAACTGTAAAAATATTGAAATTGACACACATAAGAATTCAGGATAGTTTGATGTTACTCGGCGTCAAATACCGAGCCCGGAACCCATAGATATATAATGTGTCTAGTTAAATAATTAAATATTAATTATTATAACACAAACACACAATTAATATTGTTTAATTTACAGTAGACGACATGGCCGTGCCACCTGTGCATCCTAGACCAGCCTTGGATCTGATATTAGTGTTATAGGGCAAATATACGTCCGCCTACGTATGGGAGGGATAACTAGTGGATTAGACACTCCGCGCCAGGCGACCGGACGACTTGTGGAACTTTTTGAGGGAGGGAGCTTTCCATCCTCACGTAGTTGAGCGCCTCATTAATACGGGCTTCTATAGGATTTTTGAGATTGGGCGGTTGCAGCTCGACTGGTCTCTGATCACGGCATTGATAGAGCGGTGGCAACCGGAGATGCACACTTTTCACCTGCCAATTGGCGAGGCCACCATCACGCTTCAGGATGTTCAGGTTTTATATGGGTTGTGTGCTGATGGACCAGCCATTGCACTGCCTCAGTATATGAGATCTATGACGCATGCCCAGTATTTGGACTTGCTGCAGCAGTTTACTAGTTTTAGGACATAGGGTGAGGATACAGCTAGAGGGGGCAGTCGCATTGCTGTGACAGCTATCAGACAGCATTTGGAGGTATTGCACCCCGACATCACCGGCGAGACAGATGATCTCCATATTCACCGGTACACGAGGTTGGCGCTACTCCTTCTTTTTGGGGGTGTCTTGTTCCCAAACTTCGGAAAATCTAGTGAGTATGTGACTTCTACTTTATCTTTAGCAGCTAGATGAGTTTCCCCAATACAGCTCGGGTGTTGCTATTCTTGCTCACCTGTACAGGAGTATGTGTCGGACTAGCATGGGCACCTAGAGCGACATATGTGGTTTTCTGCCGCTTCTACAGGTGACAACATATTCGAATACTCTGTTCATGACTTCCAATTCTATATAGTCAAAATGACTCTTAAATTTTACGTTAACTTTGTATGTTAGGTTTGGGCCTGGGAGCGGTTCCTGCCGTTGCAGTCACATCTACCACCATTACTTCCAGATGTAGCACATCTGTTTCTCCCTATAGCAAGGAGGTGGGTTCTCCGACGTGGAAACTACCGAGGCATTGATGCTCATCATAATCTCCCCCTTGTCAGGGATGTGTTGGATATTCTAGAGGCCGCACATGTAAATATGTACCTAAACTTATTTGTTATAAATTCACTTGTGTTGCGCATACTCACTTTTATGTTATTATTTGATAGTTCATCTGGATGCCATACAGCGACGAGAGTTGATAGTTGGCCTGCCCGATTATTGCTCGGTCGACTGACAGCTTTGGAGCACTTTCGTTCCGCTGATGTGCCTCGATGTTGTGGAGCACAATGCCACAGATCGGGTACTTCTCTAGTTTCACCGTCCGCAGACTATACCAAGGAAGCCTGCATGGGTGGCTACACATTATCAGCGGGATGATCGTTTGAGGGTGGATGACGCATTTGTAGCATGGCTAGAGACGCAGGTCCATATTTGGGAGCAGCAAGAGGACCTGATTCTGCAACCACCTTCACAGATCCAGGCGGCAACTATTGAGATGTATACGTCATGGTACCGCCGTCATACCTGACTGATGATTGGGAACCCCGTTCATGAAACTGGCGGTCGGTTTAGACCATACGCCGGGAGGCACGAGGCACTGGTATGTATTTGTTGGAAACCATACTTATAACTGTGATATAGCGTTATGTAATTAAATTTTTTAAATGTTGTGCAGGCTATTGGTCATCATATGGTCTACCGGATGGGATAGGAGATGCAGCAGCATGCCGACAATCCTGTAGTCGTTGAGTGTGGCCGGCGGGTGGTAGAATTGGCTCTCCAGACACTGCAGGGAGCCAGAAAGGACGAGAGGTTAGATCACGCAGTTGAGTATATGGTTCCAGAGCAGCACCATTGGGGTAGGCCTGTCCCACGAGGCAAGGGTCGCGCACGAGCCAGGGCTGCCCCACAAGCCAGGGCTGTCCCACGAGGCAGGGGTTCCCCACGGGGTTCTGGGGGACGGTAAGGAGGTGGTCCTCAGCAAGGGGGCATTGAGGAACCTGTTGACCCACCTGTTGAGGCACCTAATGAGGATCTTGGAGATGATCATACGGGTTATTTCCCTCAGCTAGACAAGCCTTCCAACAGCATGCCGTCGCACAACCTTCAGCTGGATCTGCTAGCATCGCAGGTCACCCCGTCATATCCATTGTTGATCACGGGTACATTCAACAGAGATGTAGAGCAGTTCTTTTCAGGACCATCTATTGCAGCTGAGGATCAGCCGACCCGAGACATGGATGGCGGGCGCAGGTTGAGTTTTGGCTCATCCCCCGCGGTTCATGTGGATCTATCACAAGAGTAGGTCTGTTTGTATTACTATTAAATTTTTTTTCTTTCCCTTAATGATTTGCCATAAATTAATTTCTAATTTTCTTATTAAGGCTTCGTCCCAGCCCATCACGGAGCCCACTGTATGAAATGATGAGGACACCACGGATGCTTATACTCAGGAGCCCGACGAGACCATGGTGAGAAAATATTTTTGACTTAACACGTACATTACTAATATATATTTTCATATGCTAAGCTTAGTAATTGTTTTGTAGGTTGCTGACGGACCGACGGCCCCTTCTACCGATCCTGCCAGATGTATTGGCGATCATGCTGCTGCGCATCCTCACATAAAGAGGCGACTTGATGAGGATGATCCTGATAGGGTACCCGGACGACAGGGGATGCGCCTCAGGCCAGCGGCTGCACTGAAGCACACAGGCTGTGGGACTCATTGATTTTTTTTTTTGTATTTTGTGTAAATACTACATTATGTAAATAATAGCAAGAATTGTATTTTAATAACAATTTTATTTTAACACAATTTGAACAACAATTTTATTTTAACAGTACAACACAAACATAAACATAGCAAACCTAACATAACATAAATTCAGTACAACTATTGAAAACACATGATGATAAGGGAAATATAAAGATACACTATGCTCAACACATACATGTCATTGTTTAGTCACGACCGCCTAGTATTCTCTGCTCCAACCACTTGAGTTGGTCTTCCAACTTTTTTTTTCTTCTTCCACCTCCTTGAGTTTCGCCTTCAACTCCGCAATTTCTTGTTTGGATTGTCCCTCTCTTTCCCATTGCTTCAAACACAAACTATGCAGAGAATACAACTTGTCTTTGTAGTATTCCTGCTCACATGGTTCATCAATCCATACCTCAAAATTGCAAACAGGTTCGTTGGGTTGCCTATAAAACTTGTTCATACACGCCCAGTAGCGGCGTCCAGCTTCTTCCCAACAATCGTGCATCATGCATATTTTGTCGCACTCGCACCTTGGGACATAATGGGGTTGTTGAGACATTTGTTAAAGCGTAAAGAGAAACCTTGGTTTTCTGAAAATATTTGTTATTGGTTATTGTTAAGCGCAGAAAATAACTAGAATGTGCCTGTTATTTATAAGCAAGATTTCACACAAAATGTAGTATTATACCGCGCTATACATATTAAATTTTTCTGAAACGAAACAGCTTTTGCGCAGTCGGTTCAGCTTTTTTCAGACCGATAAGACAACACGCAAAACGTAGTATTATACCATGCTATACATATTAAATTTTTCTGACACGAAACAGATTTTGCGTAGTCGGTTCAGTTTTTTTCAGACCGACAAGACAACACACAAAATGTAGTATTGTACCGCGCTATACATATTAAATTTATCTGAGATGAAATAGCTTTTGCGCAGCCAGTTCAGCTTTTTTTAGACCGACAAGATAACACACAAAATGTAGTATTGTACCGCGCTATACATATTAAATTTTTCTGAGACGAAACAACTTTTGCACAGTCGGTTCAGCTTTTTTCAAACCGACAAGACAACACACAAAACGTAGTATTGTACCGCGCTATACATATTCAATTTTTCCTATTGGTTATTATCCTTTATTTTCCTGTACGTTGCTTTAGTTATTTTCTTCGATTCCTTTTTTAAGACAGCGGCCATTTTAAGAAGCAAATTTTTAAGAAGGATAATAAAGGATGTCTTGATTTTATAGGTTTTTTTAAAAAAATTTAAGATTGGTCTTCTTTACTAACACCAATAAGTTGAATGTTTGAACTACCATATCATCATCCCAATTCAAAAGATAATGTTAAAAAATAAGATGTAACAAGGTTGTGGAAAATAATTTTATTTAATAGATATTGCAACATACACAAGTACAGACACTTATTACAAAAAACAACACGAAAACAAAAGACTAGGTGTATCCTAATAGTTGGGTACATTCGACGAACTTGCAACAAGAGCTGGATTACCACCGCCACCCACACCAGCTGAAGGACATTTACGACGGTCGTATCCTATTTGTGAGCATATGCCACATTTACGCGCATAAACGGTGTCACCAACATTCATTTGGTTCCATATACGCGTTCTCTTTTGCACTTGTAGCTTGCGCAAATAGTCCTTGTTACACACCATTTTAAAAGGTTCCGACGGCCAATAATGCTCAGCACCCAATGGCTGCAACTGCCCACTGCATGTGTCTACGTATGCAACAACACTGTATTTCCTATTAATATAGTTGGTTGCCCCTAAACTAACTTGTTGAAAGCACTTCAAGGCATGTGCGCACGGTATGTGGTAGATGGTCCATTTTTCACATGAACACAACCTGCTGGCTTCATTCACCGTCTATAGATTATTCTCCCGGTGTTCGCGGATAGCAGTGCAAACTTCAAAAACACCCCGGTCGTGATCGTACTGTAAAAATGAATGACAATGTGCTCGCCTCCTGTACTTCTCAAATCTTCTCATCGATATTGCCATAAATTGAATACCCTTGTCCATCAATACCGATGCAGCTCTATGCCTTTCAACAAACCTCTCCACAATCTATTTGAATGTTATTCGGACCATAGCAGTGACAGGCAATCCACGTGCAGACTTCAACAAGCCGTTGAATGACTCCGACATATTTGTAGTCAAGGCTCCCCATCGTCTGCCACCATCAACATGCAATGTCCACATGTAAAGTTCATGTCCCATCAGCCAAGTATAGGCTTGTGGATCTAACTGTCGGATCGCTTCCATGCGCCTCGTAAATTTGCACTGCTGGTACTCAGTTGCAGCCATCCATATTAAATCATGCAAGGTATTGTCATGATATTTCTTCTGGAAATTGGCCTTAAAGTGCCTCACACAGTAACGGTGGTATGCATAGGGTTCCTGTCATTCAGGCAAATGCCATACAGAACTTAAAATACCACCATGTCGATCAGATATTAGATAAATATCTGAATGTTGTTTGATAGCGTGTTGCTTCAAGTGGTTCAAAAAAAGCATCCACGTCTCTTTGCTTTCATTGGAACAAATGGCAAAAGCTAGTGGAAATATTTGTCCGTTGACATCTACTGCAACTGCAATCAAAAGCTTAATATCATACTTTCCATAGACATGGGTACCGTCTATGGAAATTACAGGACGACAATGCACAAAACCATCAATTGCTAGTTTAAATGACCAGAACACATAGTTGAAAATATATTCGGGTCTGTCCGAACTCCGCTCACGCCTCCATTCAACAACAGTCCCAGGGTTAAAATGTTGCAGTGCGGCCATGTACCTGGGCAGAGATGAAAAAGACTTATCCTAGTCACCATAAATAGTTTCAAAGGCATGTTTGCGCCCGAGATATGCCTTTATTTTTGTTATAGTACACCCATACTCCTGGTGGACGGCTGTAATACACTCTTTAATCTTGAACCTAGGACACTTCCAAGTATAGAATAAAGACAAGAGAAATCAAGTCTACATCCAGGTTGAAGTAATTCTCATTGAATGTGTCCATTTCACATCTGTGGGTGCTAATATATTTACCCACTTTCCACAACCCTGATTTCTTCTTGCTAGCACGTAACATCCAGTGACAACCCATAAAGTCTCTATGGCATACAACCTTGTATACCTCCGTAGTTGACTCCCTTACCGTCATCTCACGGCACTCTCTTACACTGTATATTTTTACAGCCCTGATTAGGCGACCATTATCGGGGAAATACATACCCTTTGCTAGCACCGCTGGTCTAGACTCATCCCACATTGCTGACCGAAATTCGTCACATACCTTGTTAGGGCATCCACGTCCGGCATACTTGGCAAATTATCAAGGTAGGGAATATTCCCCTCATGAAACGGCATGTGGGACTCGTACACTTTTGGTCTAACAGGAGGTGGAGGAGCATGTTCCCTTGTCAGCTCAGGTTCGACATTCACTTCCTCCTCATCAGGGAAGGGTGTGTCATCTCCAGACTCATCGGCATTGTTGTCATAATCACTATCATCTTCCTGACTCTGCGCATCTGCCAAATCACGAGTCAATACGTCGTCTATGGGCAACTGTGTGAGGTCAGGAACATCAAGTTGCTCGTTTTCACGGCACAAAAAGAATAAAATGATAAGCTACTCAACTAGATAAATACTTTACATATAGCTATATCACTTTGCTTACAAGTCGTAATGTGTTGACGTTCCATGACGGACATTTTCTTGTTGGTGATGACTCCCAGATGGGCCACCGTGGTCCAACACGCCAAAACTACGCATATTCCAACTAGGAGCGGGGTCTTAACTTGTAAAATTCATATCCGAAAGGTATCCCCTATGAACAATATGAGTGTTAATACAAATCCAATTCAAACATAAAATAAACATTGCTAAAGCATAGAAAATTGAAGTTTACTAGTCGTCTTGTGGATTATATAAAGTCGAAAAATTATTTTCCCGCTGCTCATTCATCGTTGGTGATAAGTTTAAATCAAGACAAGCTCTTTCATCAGGAATCTGTCCGGCAAAAACTACTCCACAATAACCACCTGATGACTGTGGGTTATCCCTACTATGCACACCCTCATTATTGGGAACGTCTTCAACCTTGACATACATTTCCAATAATTTTATTACAATAAATTCCCTGTATTCATCCAGAATCCGTAAAAAATCTCTAAAAATTTCATCATCTTCGATCTTAAACTCAGAATAATAAGCAAACCCCTGCGGAGTCATAGAATACGGAAATCTACCGGTTACTTTAAGGTTCGCCAAAAGTTTTCTCACACTCATTTTTTTGCATAATAACGATACCAATTTATCGTACTCCATTATAAGCGGCAATTTAACATGACACTGTGGAGGTGAACTATACCTCACAGAGTTATTCTCCATTACAACCTCGTCCCCTCCCTCCCAATATAATGACACCCTTATTTTTGGCTCTTCAGACATTATAAAAAAAATGCTTGATAACAAGAAGAGAAGTATGAACGGAAGTTTGAAGAAAAGCTTTGAATGGATTTTCATAAAATCCTAACGCCTTTAAATAAGGCAAGTCCTAGCTTGGGGTGCAGAATTGTTTTATGTAAAACACAGTATAATACAACGCTTTATGTATTTGAATTATTGTTATGGCAGTTATCCGCAGAACACTTATTGGCGGGCCCAAAAATGAAGTAAAATGCAGTATAATACTGCGCTTTAGTAAAATGCAGTATTACATAAAAAAATGAATTATTTATGTCAGTTATCCGCAGAACACTTATTTGTGGGCCCAAAAATGAAGTAAAAGGCAGTATAATACTGCACTTTAGTAAAACGTAGTATTATACTGTGTTTTACATAAAAAAGAATTATTAAGTAAAAAGCAGTATTATACTACATTTTTCTTTAATGGCTAAATTTCCGTTAAATTAAAACGCAGTATAATACTGCGTTTTAGTTAGAAAGGTAACCTTTTTTTAGCTATATAAAGGTGTTTTGAGTCTAAAATTTATTATTTTAGTTTCGGACTCCAAGGGAATAGTGCCAATCCGGGAAATAGGGATCAACATGACTAGCCTCGACTTATGAACGTGCAAAACCATTTGTCCTAAAAATAGACAAGGTACAAATCGAATATGCCAAAAAGAAAAAGATGAAATGCAAAATAAATAGAAAGATACAATTGCAAAACCAATTTGTACAAAACGACAGGAAATAGACACATTGTATTATACGAATATAAGAAGAGCAAAACAAGACCTGACAACTTACTGTCCTAAACTTATAATCTAGAAAATAGTACCAGAATTATAATCAAGAAAAATAGTATTACCTTCTATATAAAACAACTAATCTCGTTATTTTGATATAAATTTTATCTTGGTTTTAGCTAAGTCTGCAATGATACATTAGACAAATCTAATTTCAAATTTATCCTATGCTAACCCCCCGAATCTGATTACCAAGTGACCCCTTAAAATAATAACGGGTAAAGTATACATATAGCCCTGAAAGTAGATGATCTTAAACTTTTATTCCACTTGATTCCTGGGAAGAACTTCAAGTTTAACAAGTGCTGCAACTTGTTTGCGCCATAGGCGACACTTGCATTGGAGATCTGGACATAGACAGGTAAGCGGAAGCTAATTCATGAATTAAATTTGGACTCTGTTACAAGTTAATTTGGGCTAGTGGCTGACTGGCTGTATAACAGGCCCATTTGAGTCCAATCAAAGATATAGTTCCTGCCCGACCCGTTAGTTTTTTGAGGGGTATTTGCATCTATACCCGCTTTTTGTGTCACATTTTAACTTGTGACCGCTTTGCAAAAACATTGCAAGCGTACCCGTTTTTTCGCATAACTTCAGCACACGGGGCTGAAGTATCAATGGCAATCACGCAAAACTTCAGCATTCTAGTAGCCGGGCCTGATGCTCAGCTCTAGAGCTGAAATTTTTGTTTTGTAACTGTCGAACTTCAGGTCTAGAGCTGAAGTTTTTGTGTTGTAACTGGGAAACTTCAGCTCTAGAGCTGAAGTTTTTGTGTTGTAACTGGGAAACTTCAGCTATAGAGCTAAAGTTTTTGTGTTGTAACTGGGAAACTTCAGCTATAGAGCTAAAGTTTTTGTGTTGTAACTGGGAAACTTCAGCTCTGGCCTTTGAAAAAAATAAATTGCACAGCTCGCCAAAAGTTGGAGTAGTTCAGTTATTGGAAGAAACTGCCACTAAGTTGGGGAAAGACTTCAACTGCAGGTATGATCAGTTTCTGTTTGATTATGAAAGAGAAGGATCATGAAATATCTGGTCTTCCTTGCGTGAAGAAAAAGTGATAAGCTAAGCAAATATAGGTAACAAATCCTTTGTACATATACATATACTAATCGCCTTACATAACAAAAGCTTCTCTATAATGGCAAAGGTCACTAAGAAATTGCTTTAGGTCCCATGACCTGCCATTGCTATCTTGGATCAAGAATAGTTAATGTTTAAGACATTGTCAGTGAGGCATCTTTTCTCATTTGAATCATCTGTTTCAAATGCATTCCTCTCATTTAACTCATCAATGTTGATTTCTTCCGAATGACCAACAAAGCAGCAAGCACATCGATGCCTTTGGAAATCAGGAACAGGTGCATGAAGTTTCTTATCTAAAGCCGAAGAAAAAGAGCAATGTTGAAGTCATCGTTGTAGAAGAAGAAAAAAGAAAATGAAGGAGGAGAAAGGGAGCTGAAGTTGTTTAAAAAGTAGGTACAAGTTAAAAGTTTTAAAAAAAATGGGTATAAGTTAAATGGGGGCGACCAAATAGGGCGCCTTGTGCAATTTTTACGTTTTTTGATGGTTTGGATGGGCCAAGTTTTCTGAGTCCAGTTTTTCCACCCTTATCTGCCAATAAAATGAAGCAACCCTGTTAAGTTTCTAAAGATTAGGGCAAAGCTGTAAAGGAGAATGAAGTTTGATCAACGTCATTTTGTCTCTAGCAAAAGAAATAGAGGAAACGAGGAATGGGTCGTGAGTTTTATGCAAATGTCTGGAACCTACCTACATCTATCAAGTGAAAGGCATTTGCATAAAATTCGCGCACCCATTCCTTTGTTCCCCTTTATTGTGAACTGACTGAAGCTTACCCGAATGAGAAATATTTTTCAATTATTGAAGAAGCAAAAAATGTGATTTTGTTGTCATCTTTAGTTGCTTTTCATTTATTCAACAGAAAAAAGGTTTTACTTGCCTTAATTAGTAGTTTAGTATAACTTCTTAACTTCTCTGGATCTCTTTCGAGGTTCAGTTCTTTTCCAAAGTCGTAATATTTGAATTGGGTGATTTAGTAGTAGCTTTTCTTTTTTATTTTTATTATTGTTTTGATAGCAAGGTATATATGAGCCTTAACTGTTATTTGTCCCTACGAGGGCAAGTGCTGAAATTTTGTCGGTGACATAATTATTTTAATTTGTAAAGGCAAGGGCAAAGCTGTAGAGAAAAATAGCCGTAAGGAGTTTGATAAGCGCCGCTGTGTCTCAATAATAGCTGAGGACTGCTACAAGGACTACAAGGGAGAAGTGCCAATCCGGGAAATGGGGATCAACATGATTAGCCTCGACTTATGAACATGCAAAACCATTTGTCCTAAAAATAGACAAGGTACAAATCGAATAAGCCAAAAAAGAAAAAGATGAAATGCAAAATAAAAAGAAAAATACAATTGCAAAACCAATTTGTACAAAACTGTAGGAAATAGACACATCGTATTGTAGGAATATAAGAAGAGCAAAGCAAGACCTGACAACTTGCTTGCCCCATAGGCGACACTTGCATGGGAGCTCTGGACTTAGACAGGTAAGTGGAAGCTAATTCACGAATTAAGTTTGGACTGTGTTACAAGTTAATTTGGGCTAGTGGCTAACTTGCTGTATAACAGGCCCATTTGAGCCCAATCAAAGATATAGTTCCTGCCCGACCCGTTAGTTTTTTGATGGTTTGGATGGGCCAAGTTTTTTGAGCCCAGTTTTTCCACCCTTGTCTGCCAATAAAAGGAAGCAACCCTATTCAGTTTCTAAAGACTAGGGCAAAGTTGTATAGGAAAATGCCCCTTAAAAAGTTTGATCAACGTCGTTTTGTCTCAAGCAAAAGAAAATAGAGGAAACGAGAAATGGGTCGAGAGTTTTATGCAAATGTCTGGAACCTACCTACATCTATCAAGTGAAAGGCATTCGCGTAAAATTCTCTTACCAATTCCATTGTTCCCCTTTGTTGTGATCTGACTGAAGCTTACCCCAATGAGGAATATTTTTTAATTAATGAAGAAGTAAATATGTGATTTTGTTGTGATCTTTAGTTGCTTTTTATTTATTAAAAAAATGGTTTTACTTGTCTCAATTAGTATAACTTATTAACTTCTCTGGATCTCTTTCGAGCTTCAGTGCTTTTCCAGAGTCTTAATATTTGTACCGGGTGTTTTAGTGGTATATTTTTATTTTTCTGATTTTTAACTGCATATAATGTACCGACGTGTAGGATCAACATCCTTAAGCAATTCGAATAATACAATTTTGATGAAAAATATTATTAGAATTAGGGGTGTTGATAGTTCGGTTTGGATCGGTTTTTCCCTAAAAAGAAACCAAACCAAATAAGTTGGTTTTTCAAATATTAGAACCAAACCAAACCAATTAAGTCGGTTTTTCTCGATTCGGTTTATGTCGATTTTTCGATTTTTTCGGTTATTTGTCGGTTTTTCTTAAATATAAGACATACACTACCAAACACATATTCCGGCAACCACATTTTCAATGTAACACTATCAAATCAATTGCCCTTTGAGAAATCTATTATTTACCAAAATATATTAATAATAATTGAATCAAATAGTAATGAATAATTTAAGGACTCAATTAAAAATATATTATTTTTAACGCGAAATGGATTCTTACACTAAACAAAAGAAAACTATCAATCAAACTAAAATGTAAAGGTAAATAACTATATTAAAAGTGCAAACTATTAACATTTACCATAAATTTTTTGAAACTTTGTATAACAATATATATATAGGTGTAATAATAAATTTGAAATAGCTACTTCTATAATCGGTTTGGTTCGGGTTTTTCCGATTAAAACCAAAACCAAACCAAATTTGATCGGTTTTTAAAATTCAAAATCAAAACCAAACCAAATCAAAAAGTATCGGTTTTTTTGGTCGGTTTGGTTTGATTTTCGGTTTGATTCGATTTTTCGGGTTTTTATGGACGCATTGATGCGTGGAAGTTTCAGAGATTAAAAGTTTCTTTGCTCAATTTGAGAAAGAAGAACTTGTGCAAGTTTAATGTTTATTTTGAGCATTAACAGTTTTGCCTAAGTGAAAGGAATATATTAAAAGTCTTTGTCTCTCTCTTTCATTTCCAATAAGAAGTTGTGCAACACGACTAATCTGTCCTGTTCTTTTTTAAATGGACTAAGAAGGAAATACTGTAACATAAACTGAAGCAGAAGCAATACCATTTAGGTGACTTATGACACTCAGCTATTGTTTTGTGTTCACTCATTTTGGGGAGGCAACGATTGCTCTAATGCCTGTGTTGTGAAATACTGGTGCTATTTTGGCTTGAAATTTCTGGTGCATTTCTTCAATATCAGTTGTTCAAGTGCTATATTGATTGCTTAGTGCCAGCGTTTGTGGGACATTGCTGAACTTCTTGAGAAGTTTTGTTGTTGCATACTAACTGTTTGATACAAGTACTACTTACTGCAATATGGATTCATTGAGATATGCCCGCGCTGTTGTCTGTAGAGCTTATTTTGGAATTATTTTCTTGTTGGGGATATCAAGTTGTAAGAACTGGCAATGACCATATGGTTTCATAGTCTAAAATTCCTTGGTTGGTAATAGTCTCTGTACCATATGCTGAAATTTTCTCTATTGAACAACCTTACTGTTGGTGATATTGCCGCCTTTGTGACCAAAATGCGTCAAATTGAATTGTTCAAATTAGTCTTTAGATGTATGGAAGTGATTCATACGGGGATTTTTGTGTTTTGCTAAATTAGGAGTAGTGTTGAATGGTGGAATGTTAGAAATTACAGTGAAGGATGAATGTGCATATAACCTATTTGGTGAAAGGCCCAAGTGATTGCCTGTTATAATTATTGTTGTTTCCCTGCGATTACTTGTGTTATATACCGACTGTTTAATGTTTATGGTTATTGATGGACTAGTATCTGAACATGTACCTTGCGCGTGTATCCCATATCAATCAGTACAAAATAGTATATAATATAATATTAAAAGTATATTCGTAATGAGTAATACCAATATTGAAGGGAAAAAACACAAGTTCAAATTGATTAAGGTGATCCTATTCGATTAATATGATGAACGCAACAAGATTATCCTCTAAACTTGCAACATTAAACAAATAAATTTACAGCTTTTCCTTTCACCAATTTAAGAGAAGAAGACGACAACGTACGTATGAAAATAAGAAGATTAGGCAACCATTTATGTATGGGATCGACTTTTACTTTTTAGTTAACCTAAAATATAGTCCAGATTTAAAAATCGATGCATTAAAATATTATGAAGCCGACTATTAATTAAGTTTTTCTTATGCTACCCGTTTGGACATAAGAAATTTTTCCCCTTTTTTCAAAAATTTTTTACTTTTTTTCGAAATCAACGTTTGTTCATAAAATTTTCAATTTTCACTAAGATCTATTTTGGAAATTTTTGAAAATTTGAAAAACTACAAAAAGTTGTTTTTCAAAATTTCACTCACAAAACTTCAAAAACAACCCAGAATTATATTCATGTCCAAACACAACTCTAAATTTCAAATATCATTTTCACTTGAAAAACAATTTCACCATGTTTAGGAAATTTACAATTCTTATGTCCAAACGCCCACTAATTCGGTCCCAAAAAATTTAGTCCGTCTTCAAGTTTTTTGGTTTTCAAAATCATTGTCCAGATATGACAGCCACTACATTAAAAATTTAAACCTTATGTAACCACCCTATATATTTAAATGGATGAAAGAAAAAGTCATGAAATTATCAAGCAATAGTAAAAAGTAACTGAAAAAGAAATAAACATACGTAATTTAACATTTGAGGGTGAATTTGGTGTGTTGGAGATGATGATCAGACACGCAAAATTAAAAACAGTGTTCTTCGTGGAGAGAGATTTTTTTTTTTTTTTTTTCCAATTGACAATGATCTTGGTAGAAAAAAAAAATAGATTTTTGAGTTCGTGCCTGTCATGATTTAACAGATAAATAGAGGAGAAAAGGTTGCATGAATGTATAATTACTGTTATGAAGGTGAAAAGATCAAATAGTAAATGAACATTTTAATGGCATAGATAAAATATAAAGAATAAGTAGTGAACGATGCAGCAATTTTAGGGAATTGAAAAGGCAACATGAATTGAAGATATGTCAGGCCTTAACGGAAATACCTTTAGAAACATGAAACCCACATATATAATCCAAACCTCACAATTATAAAGAAACTAGATAATTTGTTTGCGTTTAGCAATGTCATAAAAAGGTGAACTTATGATGTGATTTTGTTGTAAATTTAGGTGAGATAGAATCAACAAAATATTTCAAAGCTCTCCATATTACCAATTTCAAGACTAATTTTTATTACATATATAAAATAGATAAATAATTATTCTCTAACATATGATTATTAAGAGATTATAAGGAATATAAGAGTTTAGTTAAACATGATTATGAATAAACTTACCTGATTTTGTAACTCGTTTGGATGCTCCATAGCTTTCAGAAGTTTGTATATAATCAGATATTTTATTGGGAGAAGATAAGGTGAGGATGAAGGTGTCTGAGGATGTCCTCCCTTCTTCTGATTTACAAAATATATAGAAAATTTAAACGACTCCTACTGTTCATGAACGACCTTTACTGTTCATGAATGTGACTCGTACTATTTACTTTACGACTTTTTTACATGACTCTTACTATTCATGAACGACCTTTACTGTTCATGATTATGACTCTTACTATTTACTTTACGACTTTTTTATATGACTCTTACTATTCATGAACGACCTTTACTGTTCATGAATGCGACTAGTACTATTTACTTTACATTATGTGTTTCCAGTAGCTCTCTTCTTCTTTTGTCTTCTTGTTGATACCTTCATTCTAGTTGAACTTCTGGTACATAGTTATCATCTCCATTGCACTTTGAACATATGTGGTCTGGATATTTGTGTCCTACTAGTTTGCAGTATCTTGTTAATAACTCGTTTGAAATAAATTCTTTTTTCAATGCTCTGGTAGTTGGTTGCATTTCTGGCTTTAATAATGATAAAATCCATTTCTGGACTTCATCCATATCTCCTTGTCGTAGTTCCTTTGAGTTGGCATATATCATTAACTGGTCTCTGGAATAGTAGCTCCAGATAGCATTTCCTTGTAGATAATTGTTAGCTAGTTCTTGAATAATAGTTGTTATACCAATTATTCTTTTATTGGCATAGAAACTTGGTATCTCCATTTTCTGTATCTCCGGTTGTTTCTCTATCTCTTCCGGTATTATCATATCTCGTGTTAGTCCTATTTTTATCACCTATATTATGGGTTTTATTTCGTCATATAGTATTTCCGCTGGTGCTGTATAGAATTTGATGAAGAATAGGTTGCCTTTTGTAATTCTCTTGAAGATGACAAATGCTTTGTATAGCTCTGGTATTCCAATTATTTCTTCTCCGTCGTGGGTATATACTGTGCTAAGTAGTCCGTAGTTGTAACATGTCTTTACTAGGTTTGCTTTTGTTTTTGGCTGGGCTATAAGCCTATTATATCCCTGTAGTTTTTGGGTTACATAATCCTGTGTTGGATCTGTAGTAGTAGTTGATCTAGGGTTTAGGTTCAAGAATGTCTGAATTTTATATATATTCTCAATATATGTTTGAGTAATATGGTTATATACTTTTTTGTTGTGGTGTAGGCTATTGGCATAGGTTGTAGTTTGTGGGGCTATAACTATTGCTTCTCTTGGCTTTTTTGATGTAAATGGCTTATCAAATACGTTGTTTAGGTTTACATTGATATGTGGCTTTTTGTTAACTTGTTTGCTTGTACCTGCAGCTGTATATAAAGCAACTGTGTTATGGGTTTTTTGGAGTTTCCCAACGTCTCCTTCTAACTCTGGAAGTTTAGAGTCTTCCGATTGACCTAGTTCCGCATTTTTATAGTCATGCTGCTGACTTAGCTTGCTTTCCTCTAGCTGTTGTAATCTTTTTCCCATACCATCCATCTGTAAAGATAGAGTAGTAAGGATTGTAAATATGTCTTTTGATTCTTGGCTTTCATCTGTTTGGGTACCTTTGTCTTGATAGGTAGTCTGCAATAACATTCTTGTCAGTTCGTATTACTTCAATTGTAAATGTAAAATTTTGTATATTCAATACCAGTCTCCTTATTTCCTTTGTAGTTACTGAATCCTGTACTTTCCGTGTTATCCACCATTTTACTTGTGTATTATCTGTTCTTACTATAAATTTGTTATAAACAATATATGGCTCAAATGTTAACAAACATTTATATAATCCAAATAGTTCTTTCCTATTTATCTCCCATTTTAATTGTGGTTCCGTGTATGATCCGGAATAATATCTACAATGGTGTTCAATTTTTTCATTATCATATTTATATTTTAGAACTCCTCCGTAGCTGTGATCACTAGAATCAGTTTCTACAATATATGTAAACTGTTTCTTTTCATCTGGAAAATATAGTTTTGGTAATTTTTTACACATATTTTTTATCTTCTGTATATGTATTTTATCTTTTTCGTCAAAATGATATTCTATATCCTTTTTTAATTTTTTCTGTAATGGTTTTAAGTTTTCTGCTAAATTAGGAATATATTCTCTTACTTGGTTAACCAATCCTAAAAATGATTGTAATTTCTTTTTTGTATCAAGTGTTTCATTTAAATTAATTATTTTTTGTACTATATGGGTTTGCATTTTTATTCCGTTTTTATCTATTTGTATACCTAAAAATTCTATTTTATTTTTCATTACTTCTGCTTTCTTTTTACTTAAACTTATTCCTGATATTTCTACAATGTGTATGAATTTTTCTAGTAGTTTTATATGTTCGTTCTCTGTTCTAGAATATAGCAATATATCATCTATATATATTATACAATTTTCTAATTGGTTGAAGTAATTATCCATAAAATGTTGATACCTACCTGGTGCATTTTTATATCCAAAAGGTAATACGTTCCATTCGTAAAATCCTTGTGGTACTGTGAATGCTGTTAACTTTTTAGATTCATCTTCTAGTTTTAAATGGTAAAATCCCGATTTACAGTCAAACTTACTAAAATAGTTATATCCTTGTATTTGTCTGATTTTTAGTATTTTATTTGGTATCGGATAATTATATGTTTTTGTTTTTGCATTTAAGTTTCTATAATCTATAACCATACGGCTTTTTCCTCGTTTTTGCTCACTATGTTTATTTACTATAAATGCCGGGCTAGTATGTTTACTATTACTTTCTTGTATGTACTTATTGTCTAATAATTCCTTTATATGCATTTTAAATTCTGTTAAATCATTAAAATTGTATTTTAAAGGTTTTTGTGTTATTATGCTACTTTCATCTATTAGTTCAATCTTTATTTTTGTTTTATGTTTTTCCCATCCTCGGAGTGGATTATCATTATATAGTAATTCTAATTTATCTTGTAGTAATTTTATTTTATTTATTGAGAAAATAATTATTTCTATATTATGGTTGCTTTGTATTACATTTTCTAATTTTTGGGTAATCTTTTCACTTCCTTTAATCCAGGGTGTTGTTTTTCTTACTTTATTATTTACTCTTTTTGCTCCTAATTTTTGTTTACACGGGGTAGTAAACCACCAATGTGTTTTTGTTCTAATATGTGGGTATAATTTTTCTAAAAATGGCATTCCTAATAATATATCTTTATTTGTAAATTCATAACTATATATTTCTTCTATGGTCAATATTTTATCCCATATTTGTATTTTTATATTCCTTGCTTTGTATGTTATCATACTTCCCTCATTATTGAATCCTGTTACTACTATAGGGTTTTTTAGCTTTTCCCATTTACTTTCTGGTAAACAATTATGTCTACACATGTTAGCTTCTGCTCCTGTATCCATCATAGGTGTATAATATCTATTATAATATCCTTCTACTATTATTTTGGCAAGTATATATATTTTTGGCATTATATTAAGGTTCTTTTTATTATTATTTTCTTGTTTTCATAACTTATTGTTAATTGCCTATCTTCTAATTTATATGGTTTGACTTTTTCTAACCATTTTATTCCTAGTGTAATGTTTTTATCGCCTTGATATATTTTAAAATTTATTAATATTGGTATTCCTCCAATAATTAATTCTTTTTCAGTTGTTTCTTCGTTTTTTCTTAACGCTTTTGGTAGTTCTGAATTTTGCTGTTCTATTGTTACTATCTCTTGTTCTGGTATCAATTCTCTTATAACATAATTCTCTTCCTGTCCTGTATTTATTAGTATTAAATATTTTCTTTGGTCCATTATTCCTGTTATATAATAATGGTGTGGGTTTATTTCTTCTATTTTTTGTTCTATTAATTTTTGTGGAGTGGTATAATTTATTCTTCTTGATGTACTTCTTGATGTACTTATTCTTGATGACGTTTCTGGCATTTCATTATTTATTCGTTTTGATGTGCTTAATCTTTCTTTTACTATTTCTAAATCTTCATCCATGTCCATTTCCGTATAACTGTAATCATTGTTGTCTATAACTGATACTATTCTTTCGAATGGATTTTCTATTTTTATTTTATTTATTTTATTTTTAGCTGTTATCTTATGTTTTGTTGTTAAGACATATAGATTTTTACATCTTGCTGTGAATATTTTACTTCCTGGTGCTAATTCTATTCCAGACATTTTCCAGTATAGTACTAATGATTTATCTATATTTTTATCATCTACTGCTACTGAATAGTTAGCACTTATTATAAATTTAAATTTTTGGTATATTAAGTTACCTCTTACGACACTTATTATACTCTTTTCTATAGGTTGTACAATTCTATCATCTGCCAAGTATATTTCTATAGGGGTATCTATTCCTTCCCTAAAACATGCTTTTATTAGGATCTCCGTTCCTCCTAAGTGTACATATTTTATTGGATTTTTTGCTTTTATATCTTGTATTTCTTTATTTAGTAGTCTTTTATTTAAAATTGGTATTTGTGCTTTACCTTTGATGTATTTACAATCTATTATATGTTCTCTTTGGCTTACTACATAGTATTCTTCTTTCTGTCTTTTAAACCAATTCTTTATTGTTGGTACTTCTAATATTTTGTCTATGCTTAGATCCAATTCTTTTCCTTTTATTTGTTCAAATATATTAGCGTCAAATATTATTTTTTGTTCTGAAGATTGTTCATCTTGGTGTTCTTCTTGTTGTATAATTTGTATATCTTTTTCAGTTATAATTTTCTTCATCTGATTCTTCTATATCCTTGTTTATTTCCTTTTCATTTTCAGAGAACTCGTTTTCTGATATCTCATATATGCTGTCTTCACTGCTTAATTCATAATCTACATATTCTACTTGTGTATATTTATCATTATCTATCAATATTTCGGTAATTTATTTTTTCTTTGGGTTTTTTGGTAATTTACAATCTTTGGCTAAGTGTCCTAGCTTTCCACAATTATAGCAAGTACATTCTGTTAGTTTTTTCTTTTTCCTATATGGTTTTTTATGTTTATAATTTTTTACATAATATCTTCCTCTTGGTTTCCTATATTTATATTTTGAATATTTTGATTTAAATTTCTTTTTCTTTCCTTCTTTTTTGTAATATTTATCTGTGCAGCCAAATTGTGGTGCTATTCTACTTTTGCAATATGCCAAATTTTTTACTAATATTTTTTCCATTTTCATGTTTTCTTTATATTTTTCACATAATTCTATAAACCAGTTTTGTAGAAATTTTATCCTCGCTCCTAATGTATCTGCTAGTCCTGCTTCGTTCCAATTTTTTATTATTTTTGAGCTAAAGGGTTCTGGTAATTTTGTAAAATATAATTTTCTTATCTCTTTACTTTCATCCGGACTATATGTTCCTTTATAATAATAGTCTCTAAATGCACAAGTATATTCATCTATATAACACATATTACATATTGCTAATTTTGTCATTAAATTCCTATTTGTAATTTTTTCTTTATTTTGTTCTTCTACTTCTGTTGTCATACTACTAAATTCATTTCTTATTGCTATTTCATATTTATTTAATATATCTGTAACTGTTGTTGTAGTTGTACCGTCAAGTTTTTTATTACTCCTTAATGTGTCTAAGCTTTCACTTGATAAATTTTGTAACCATAATTTTACAGTTCCTATTAATGTTCTTTCTATATATCCTGGTGTTTCCGCTATTGCTATTTTATTATCTATTAGTTGTTTTGAGATATATCCTATCCATAATTGTATTGTTTTATTTATATCTGCTACACAATCTAGATCTAAAAAATTATATTGTTCAGTTATCTGTCTTGGTGCCCATTTCTTATTTAACCTTTTATCCCATAATGTTTTGTTTCTATCATATGCATCATAACTTACTCTGTAATAGGTTGTGTTTAATTGTTTTGGATTTTTTACTCCTGATGTGCTTGGTTTATCCTCGTTCATATCTCCTGTATTTATTTCTGGGTTTATTTTTATCTTTTCTGTTTTCTCTATAAGTTCTGTGTATGTTTCACTTGTTTCTGAATAGTTTTCTCCTAGTTCTGTGTCTTTATCACTTTGGTCATTTATTTCATTTATACTTATTTTTGATGGACTCTCCTGTACTTCTTCTAACTGTAATTTGAACTTTTCTATCTCATTTGTTAGTTTTAGTTCTTGTTCTTCTTCTTTACGTTTTTCCTTTTCTTTTAGTTTATTTGCATACATCTGTTTTAGCATCTCTAATTCTTTTTCTAATTCTGTTATTTTAGTGTTTTTTACTTCCTCTATCTGTTGTATTTTTTCTTTAGCTTGCTGTTGTATTTCTTTAATCTCTCGTTTTCTATCTATTTCTTCGTTTTCTTTTGTTATTCTAACCATGGCGGTTAAACTATCCTCTAGTTTTACAGTTTCTTTTTCTAACATTAAGTTTAGGTTATTTTCTTTTTTTTTTATATCTTCTTCCTAAGTTGGAAAATATTATTGTTATTTTTAATCCTTCTGGATTCTCATATGTTTTCTCTTCTAGTGCGAATTATTCTTTATTCATCTTTTATCTTTTAGATAACAAACATATTTATATTCTGTTTTAGATATTATATCGATTAATTTAGACAGCCTAGCTTTGTTTATTTTTGTGATACTTAAGTATTCATATTCTATGTATAGTTTCTTTAGTTTCTTTCTAATTTTCTGCGATTTCTTAGTTATTTTAATTGTTTCACTATTTTGCGGGTTTGTACTATTAATGTCAGTGTTATTTTTCATGATTTGCTTCTTAATATAAATGTTTATTTTCCATAGCTCTGATACCAATTTGAGGGGTCATGTGTTTAATACTGAGATGTATACCTGTTGATACATATATCCATGGTTTCTATATTTCTCAGATTTATTTCTTTTCTGTGTTGATAACTTTCAAGTTTATCTTCATAGAATTCAATTTCATTTTCTATAGTTAATAAAGCTTTATTACGTAATCTATTATATCTAATTATGTCTTTGCAGGTTTTAATATTGTGTTTAACACAATCTATTTTTCTATTTATGTTACTGAGGGTTTTAAGAAGTTTCCATTTCTGGGTGTTATAGAATCTTATATAATGAAAAGTGTTATGTTTCATTTATAAACAGATTTTATTAACTTGATATGTGATCATTAATCTGAATATAAATCTAGTTCATATAGATCTAATATATCTATTTCTTGTGATACAATTAGTTCTGTAAATGCTTGTTCCATTACATATATTATTTCAAAAGTAACTAAAATATCATAAATTTTTCTTTTAACATCGTTATTAAGTCTGTTAAAGATATATAATATAAGTATTTTGTACTCAATATTTTCTTCTAATAAATACGTGTGGTTGTGGTTGTTCATTCAGATTTACTATTTATCCTTATCATGTATTTACTAAACATATTCCCTCTAACCTCTTTGTTTATCATAATGGGTTGAAGACTCTTTTTTCCATCAATGGAGAAATAGTATTTGAAAGAGAGGATAGTTATTTTCTTCTGATGTTTTTTCCTTCAAAAACAATATGATTGACCAGTATAGCTGGCCATATATGCGGTGGCACCATAAAGCATGGCATAACCCTCCGCCTATTTGGCACTTCAACCTAGTCTGCACTTAATGTTTGAAACTTGGAGCCTTCCGCCGAATTCACAGATTTTACAAATTATAAACCCTCCAATTAAACAGAAAACCTAAACTATTCCAGTTTCAATATCTTGCTTGAACTTTGCTATAAAGCATTGACCACATCGTCCTCTACACCTGCGTTTATCCCACAAATATTTGGAATGGTCAAAACTTCTATATATGTGTGAGCACGTGATTTTTGCTCTATATGAACTACTTCCATAAATTTAAAATAAAATAACTTTTTTTCATTATTTGCCATTTTTGTGGATTTTGTGGCATTTTTTTTATAATTGTTTGCATTTGTCTGTGCATGCTTATTTTATTTAATTCATGAAAATTCAAAAAAAAAAAACACATTGCATTTGCGTTAGAATTTATTTTCACATTTTTAGGATTAATTATTAAGTTGTTTTATAAAAATAGAAAAATCACAAAAACTAGTTTATTTTGCACTTTTTAATTTTAATTTCGAACTTTGGTAGTTTTCCTAGAATTTGATTTTTAATCCCCACATAATCCCCAAATATTGACCACATAATCCCCACAGTCCCTTAAGCACTAAACTACAACCATTTTTCCCCAAATCCTCTCCAATGGTCTTTAATTTCAAATCGTAAAAAACGGAACCCTGATTCTTTCCTTACCTCTGTTCCATCATGCAAGGTCGATGTTATTCGCCAAGCATCGAGATCGTTTCGACCCGAAATGAGTGTTAGACGGTTGTTCTCACGAGAACAACCCGACTAACACTCGTTTTTTATCCAAATCAAACTGGCCGGAGTTTATCAAAGGTGTAGGGTGAGGTATTTCTTCTTTCGGTATCTCTCCTCACTTATCTCTGTGTTTGTTCTTTATTTTCTACATCCTCTTCCCTTCTATTAGTTTTCTCTGATAAAGTCACTAGGATATTAGCATCTTCTTTTGTTTCTTTTCCATCTATTTTCCTTGATTTGTCGATTCTGTTCTTGGTTCTCAATTTCTATTTACAAGCAATTTTAGTTTTGTTTTCCGTAAAAAAGGAGATAAGAGTCATTGGGTTTCTATTTTGTTCTGGCCACTGATTACTGATTTGAGTTATGGCTTAGCTCGAAAGTCAAGCCCAATCTGTTGGTTTGTGTTTGATAAATTGATAACAAGTTCACAAAGATTGTTCTAAAATGCCCACAACCTTGTTTCCTTTTCATTCGATTTGGGCTTGACCGTATTGGGCTGTTTAAGTGAGGCCTCACTTGGTGTCTGGATTTACCAGGTCACCTTGACCCACATCTATTTTGGGTCTGCCAGTAGTTTAAAGGGTAAATAATAGAGGTTTAGAAGGGTAACTTAGGGAAAATGACTTAGGGAATCTGGATATAACTGCTTGGGAAGTTTCTAGGAAAGGGGAATGTGGATTAAACTGAAATTCTGAATTTTACACTAGGGATTTCTAAGCTAAAATGAAAATTTCAGAAGGTTTTAAAGTGCAATTTTGAACTCTTTGAGGTTGCCCTAGTGCCTTGCCTATAAGGGCATCCTAACTTGACTCTCAAGTCAGAGGGGAAGAGATAAAAATATAGAAAATTGAAACAGCTGCTCCTTCTCTAAAAACTTTCTAAAACAACCTCGAATTCTTGGCATTTTCCTGAAAAATTACTGAAGTTATGCTCAGATTTTTGTTTTTCTGGTCCTGATAACTTCGCTCGAACCACTGAAGTTCGTGGTTTGCATTTTTGGTTAAAAATGGCTTGAGTTCTGGTATATCAAAGTCTGGTTTGGATTTCTGTGGTTCCTACTGTTCCATTGCTGATTTAAGGGTTGGTTTTGAATCATTTGGGTCCTGGTCACTGAAATCTGGGTTTTGTTTGCTGTCACTATGCATTGCTGAAACCAGAACTGAGTCTTGCTGCTACTGATTTATCCTGACACTCCCATTTGATTATCTTGTTTTGTTGCTATATTCAGGTACTCTATCTCGAGCTCTACTAAACCTGTGAATTCAGATTTGATGCTTGAAATGAAGAGTGGGATTTAGAGCACAACTTCAATTAGTGCTGTATTTCGTTTGCACAACACTATGTTATAGTTTCATTTCATTTCCTAGTTGATTTCTAGGTGATCTGAGGACTGTTTAACATTGCTTTAGTAAAAGTTTAGTTGGGCCACGAGTGATATACTTATGCTTAAGTTCTGCTGGAAATAATGGATGTTTAGTCTAAGAATGTTCAGTTCAAATGTGGGCCGGTTTGACCCATATGATTTTGTTCAGCTATGAACTGTTTGGGGGCTTCAGCTGTTTGTTCTTTTTGATAATTCTGGTTCAAGTTCTGATGAGGGTTAACTTTGTTTGTTTTGTAATGTTTTCCGCTTAAGTTTGTTAAATGCTAAGAATGATCGTAAGTAATTATTTAGCAGTATGAAATAGTCTTTCGAAAATAGTTTTGAAAAACAGACTTCAGCATGATTACGTGATAATTACTTAGTTTCAAATTTCCATATGATTATATGTTCATTTTCTGCTGAAGCATGTTAAATCCGGAAGTTGAGTAGCTAATTGTGTGTATGCTTCATGAGATCGATTTTAATCCCAATATATGTGTAGGCCATTTTGTGCCATTGCAGGGGCTCGAACTTGGGTCCCAGCATAGTGAGTTGCTCAAATTTGGCTTCCTGGGCCTAATCCATGCTGTTAAGGAATTAGCAAGCTTTTGGTATGGGTTGCTGGGTTTCACTTCGAGCCCAAAGCTTGCAATGGCTTTCTGCTTAATTTTAATCGGCATATGTTAAAATCTGATTGTTTCTGTTGTAAGGGTTCGGCACGTGGATATTTGAGTATTCAACTTGTGCATGCCTCATTGAATTGGGATTTTTTCTTGGGTTTGGGTGGAACTCACCAAGGAGTTGATAATCTGGCATCTCGGTAATTGCTTGAGCCATTGGGCCTTACGACAGGCCAGGCCCGAGTTTTGAAAACGAAATAAAATGGCTCTCACTTAGTCTCAATTTTGATTCACATTTGAATCCAATCGTGTATTAAAAGTAGTTATAATTTCTTTAGCCTCAGTTCATTGACGGATCTTTGTAATTGATTTTGAGGTGTGCCATGCCGAACAAAATGACAATTGCATGGCCCTCGCTTAGTTAATATGAGAATCCTTAGAACTCAAGGCGTGCCATTTAGTTGAATTTCCATGGCCCTCACAAAGTTACAAATGCGTAGTTGCTTTAGGCGTGTTGCTTTAATAATTTACCTTCCTAAACTCAGGTGCGCATTTATTTGACCGAAATCCAAATCTCAACAATGTTAAAATATGCCAAAGACCACGGGTGCATTTATGTGACGTGGTTCAAGACATATTTTAAATAAGGTTGCAATCTTCCTAAAAATGAATAAAAGCGGTTGATAAGTTAAAATTGAACCATAGGCTAAAATGTGTTTAAAATCAGATAATTAAGCCGAATATAACAGTTGAGCGACCGTGCTAGAACCACGGAACTTGAAAATGCCTAACACCTTCTTCCGGGTTAACAGAATTCCTTACTCAGATTTCTGGTTCGCGGACTGTATTAGAGAGTCAACCTTTCCTCGATTCGGGATTTTAAACCGGTGACTTGGGACACCATAAATCTCCCAAGTGGCGACTCTAAATCGTTTAATAATATGATCCCGTTTCGATTGTCCTTTAATTGAAAAAAACTCCTTTACAACCTTCGGGGTATAGGTAAAAAAGGAGGTGTGATAGCACTGGCGACTCTGCTGGGGATCGAACCTAGAATCTCTGGTTCAGGGTTCAGAATTCGAGCTTAGATGAATTGTTATAGTTGACTCTATTTATTATCTGATTTTGTTACATGTTTGGGCTTGATGTGCTAAGTGTTGCTTTTACCGCTTTGATATTATCTGAACTGTATATAAACTGCTACGAAACCCTTCTCTTCTCATCTTCGGGGATGTGTTCGCTGGTCGAGATTCCCTATTCTGTTAGTGTCATACCTTGAAATAAGAAAGAGGCTCGGACAAGTTACTAAGTTGGATGGCCTTTTGGTTCCCGGTATGTAGCCCCCTCCTCGGCTCGAGTTGTCCGCTCGGGTACACAGTCTAGAACAAATACCTAGGTTTTGGACCTAAAATAACTCAGCCTCATGCCGGATCCCTAGTAGGAACGTTTGCTTGCATCATGTGTATTTGACTTTGGAGACTCAACACATGGGTTGGGTCTGTCTAGGACAGGTGTACTCGAAATGTAAAGACCATTATGATGCATCTTACTTGCTACTTGCGCATTCATTTGTGTCGGATTTGCATGTTGACCGGCTTACAATGAAAACTTAGATGGTTGAGAGGGATACATGCCTATTTTGAAAAACCAATGTCCCAAACATACCGAAACTCTACCGAAATTTTGAAAAAAAAGAAGAAATTTTGTAGTTTTCAAAGAAAAGAAAAAAAAAAGGAAAATCTTTGTGTTTTAGAAAGGAAAAATAGTTGATTTTATTTTGACAAATTTGTCCGAACTACGCCAGTTTGATTCTCATAGGGTGTGAGATACGTAGGCAACCCTTATCAGGTCCAACTTCTTTTTGTAAAAATAGCCCAAAAGAAACAAATTTTTTTACTTTTATTTGAAAATAATTAGGGTGATGCCATTCTTGTCAAAAATAGCAGAATGTCCCTAAAAGTGCACCTGAAGACTGCTTTTGCAAGAACAACCGCCTGTGGCCATTTTTCAAGGTTTTCACTGGTTAGCCAACACAGCCTTAAAATCCTCGTCTCCGAGGCGCTGAAAGGCCGTATTTGCAAAACCAGATTTTGTTTAATTTGAAAAAAAGTGTCAATTTGTTTTTGAGTCAATTGAATCGTGATTTTTGCTTAACCACCCTAATAAATGTGCAGAATGAGCACAAGTCAGAATTTGCCAATAACAATCATGAACAAGATCCCTTTGGAGTTGCATATGTGGTGGGATGATCTGGGTAAATCGGGACAAGACACGGTCAATTTATACTTGGGAGGCCTCACTGGGTTGCTAAAGATTAATCCTAGGGGAGACATTATAAAGGCGTTGGTTACATTTTGGGACCCGGCCCACAACGTATTTCATTTCTCAGATTTTGAACTTACCCCAACATTGGAAGAAATAGCCGGATATATTGGGAATCCCAAAGTTCCCCTGAGACACCAGTACCTGATTTCTCCAAGGGCCGTAGCCGTACACAGGTTCTTAGACTTTTTGAAAATAAGCAGGGGGGTCCACAACCCAGACTTGGCAGCTAGTTTTTGTACTTTGTAGTTTATATACAACAGATATGGTCATATAGAAGGGTTCTACAAGCCGGAAAATAAAATCTGCAGCAAAGGAAACCGCCTTAAGTGGGAAGAACACATGTGTTTTGCATTTATGGTGGTCTTTTTGGGACTTTTGGTATTTCCTAGAAAAGACGGGAATATTGATATACGAGTAGCCGGAGTTGTCAGCACTTTGCTTATTCAGGCCAACAGCACCCTCGCACCCATGATAGTAGCTGAAATCTTCCGCGCTCTCACAGCCTGCAAAGCCGAAAGAGACTTTTTAGAGGGGTGCAATGTGTTGCTGCAAATGTGGATGATTGAACACTTATGCCATCGTCCTCAATTTATGAGTTATGGGTCGACAGAGAAAACATACGTAGAAGAATTTTACATAAGGGTTAATGGGATCAGCCTACCGGAGGGGGTCACAGAGTGGGTAGCGCGTCTCTGTTCCATCACTACAAACTAAATAGAGTGGATATTTGGATGGTTGTCTGTGGATGAGGTCATATACATGCTAGCTACCGAGCCTCATTTCCTCTTGATGGGACTTAGGAGTATCCAGCCTTACGCTCCATATCGGGTTTTGAGGTAGTTGGGGAGATGCCAGATAATTCCGAGAGATGAAGATCTTAGTGCCCAAGTAGTCGAGATCGGACCCAACGGTCAGTTTCATGAATTAGTAGTCCGCCAAATTTGGAGCGAATGTCAATACTTAACAGCCAATACCTGTGTACGTGATCGATCCAAAGGTGAGGTTTCACCAGGGTACCTCGCTTGGTATAGGAGAGAAATTGAGTTTGGGAGGCCGGCTAAAAGACCCCATCTTCAGGAATTCGTCGAGGCATCACAGAAACAATGGGCTTGGTTGTATAAGGAGAATGAGTACAGGGCCACAATTAGAAGGTTGGAAAAACAAGTCAAAGAACTTCAATTCGAGAATAGCTTGCAAGCAGCGGCGGACGAAGGTGAAAAGAAAAGGCTAGCCAAAGAAAATGAGGCCCTTCGAACCCAAATTCAAAAAATGAAAATAGCGGCAGAAAACCCCGCCCGAAGTGCCAAAGATGAAAAACTCATAAATAACCTGAGGCAGAAAGTAAGTGACTATAGTTTTGATTTGAACAAGGCAGAAAGTGAACTAGCCAGGGTTCGAAAGCAATTGGCTAAAAACGCAGATGAACGAGCACGCCTGGTTAAGCAGTTGAAAGAGAAGTACGACAATGAGGTCGCGGGATTAAGGAAAAGGATCATCGCCACAGAAAACAAAATGATCAAACAGGCGAAAGACTTCAAGGCTGAAAGGGAACATTATTATACAGCATTGGCACAATTAGAAATAGATTTGCAACAACTTCAGGAGCAGAATCATGCGGCCGAGCAAACTTTGGAAGCCAGGACCCAGCAGATCAGGCGTTTGTTGCAAGAAAAAGGTTTCATAAGAGAAAGAATTATAACCATCGCTTACATTGTTGTGAAGTGCCAAGCCTGTGAGGATATGACTCGCACCACCTTCTTCGCGGCAGTGATGACATTTGTTAAACAGATAATGAGTGACTTGGATCAACTTCAAAGGGATCTTGCTTATAGGCCCGCGACGAGACCGAATGATGTCCTGTGGGCACCAGGAGCATTAATGTATTCATGATTTTTTCATTTGAGTTTGTATTTCCTTTTCTGTTAGAGTCTGTCAGTTGTTTTGAGTCTGTATTTCCTTTCTGCTAGAGTCTGTCAGTTGTGTTCGAGTCTGTATTTTCTTTTGAGTATGATAGTTTATTTTTGGAGTCTATATTTCGTCTTTTCATCAGTGGCTGTTAGTTTCCCTTGGAATCTATTAGTTCTGAGTCTTTGTAATCAAAGCATTTGCGTTTATGAAAATTAAAAATCCCAAAAAATGTTTTACCATTTACTTTCACACTTATCACCCAGAACTACGCTCAGTCTAATTCATGCGGGGTCATGATACGTAGGCAATCTCCATAGGATTCGACCATAACCAAGGGAAAAGAAGAAGAAGAAGAAAAACGAAAAGAGAAAGGAAAAACAAGTGAGGAAAAGAGAGAAGAATAAGAAAACTAAGAGGAAGAGGCAATGGCAATACAAGAGGGAAATGAGAGAATAAAAACAAAGAGAAAGCAAGGGCAAGAGTGAAAACATGAAAAGAAAAAAAGAGAAGAAAAAAGAAAAATTGGGATGACGCAAGCAGCCGATAAAATGCATAATAGAAACAATTAACTGCTTAGGTGCATTCATTCCCCAAAATGTGCGGTTACCAATTTGTTAAAGCCCTAATCACTAACAAGGTTGTTGTTGATATATTGAGTTCAGGCAGGTGGTTAGTTGATTGGCATTCTGGCAACTCACTCATACAACTCCCGATCAAAAGACAGGCTGAATATGGTCAACCAAGAATTGGAGGCAAGTATTGCCGACCCATCAAAAGAGGTGGAAGAATTGGATGTTAATGCGATGAAGGAAGAGATGCATAAGTTAAAACAGCAAATGGCTGAAATGTACCAGGCCTGGGCAAAGGGTCATCCACCACCGGTTTATCCCGCCAACCCTGCTTATATCCCACCATTGGCTCAACCACAGGAACCTCCCACTGTGAACTCATCTCCAGCCTTTCCCCGCTACCAACAATGCAATGGCACCACTTCCCATACATCACAAGCTCCTCCACCCAGACAAGTCTCGCACCCTCCTCCACTAATCACACCTGCTTTTGTGGAACCTCCACCTGTTGCATTACACCGATCTTTATGTGAACCTCTGTTCCAAACTCACGACAACCAGTATTATCCCCCTGAACCCATCTTCAAAGTTCCGAAACCATATTCTTACACCCCTCATCTTGATCTCCTGACGGAGACCGAGAAGCCACCCAAAAATCCCGAGCATGAAGAGATGATCAGAAAGGTCAAAAGCTTAGAACAATCATTTAGAGATATGAGGGGGTTGGGGGGTCAAGTAAGTGTGGCCTATAAAGATTTATGTTTGTTCCCAGATGTTCAGTTACCAGCAGGGTTCAAGATGCCCAAGTTTGATCTGTACGACTGGCATGGTGACCCAGTAGCACACTTAAGAGGATTTTGTAGCAAAATGAGAGGTGCAGGCGGAAGAGATGAATTGCTGATGGCATATTTCAGCCAAAGTCTGAGTGGATCAGCATTAGAATGGTATACCAGACAAGATCACTGCAGGTGGTACACATGGGATAATTTGGCCCAAGCCTTCGCCTGTGATTTTAGTACAATCATGAAATTATCCCAGACCGTCTGTCATTGACAAAGATTGAGAAAAAGCCTGGTGAGAGTTTCAGGGAATATGGATACCATTGGAGGGAGCAAGCAGCAAGGGTTGACCCTCCGATGAAAGAAAGCGAGATGGTTGATTATTTCTTGCAAGCCTTGGAGCCCACTTATTTTGGTCATTTGGTGTCAGCAGTGGGCAAGTCCTTTAATAAAGTTGTAAAAATGGGAGGCATAGTAGAAGAGGGACTCAAGTCTAATAAAATCATGAGCTACTCAGAAATTAAAGCAACCACTTAGGCCATCCAAAATGGTACTGGGGGTGTACTCGGGAAGAAAAAGAAAGAGGATGTTGCGACAATTGAGTCGGGAGCTTGGGTCGGATCTAGGGGCCCTTCACATTACTACAACCAGATTCGACCTTATCCCAAAACTTACCCCCACACTCCATATAGCCCACTACAACACTACTACCCACCGCTAGATCCCCATTTTTCAGTCCATCACGCACAAACCTATACCCAACCTCCTGCTCACGCACAATGGCGTGCGCCAGCTCTAAAATCCATACCCAGCCCCGCAAAATACCCATCCACCCCCAAGAGCCTATAGAAATCCCCCTGGAACAGGTTTTCGGCCAAATCAAGCCTTTAAGAATGAGAGGTTGTAGAAGCAGAAGACTTTCACTCCATTGGGAGAATCATATACTAGTCTATTCCACAGATTGAGACAGTTGGGTATATTGAATCCGATCGAGCCTAAACTACCAAATTCCCCTCCCAGAAATCTTAACCGCACAGTGAGTTGTGAGTATTGTTCAGGGGCCCCGGGTCATGACACAGAGAAATGCTGGAAATTGAAAATAGCTATTCAAGAGCTCATTGATACTAATCGGATTGAGGTCCAAGCTCCGGAGACACCCAATATAAACCAGAACCCATTGCCAGCCCATCATAAGACAAATATGATTGAGCTAGTGCATAAGGGAGGGGAGCCTAAGAAGCCTTCGCAAATTGTCATGATGATTCGGGCCAGTGAAGCCAAGCCGTTTGAAAAGGCAACAAGTGAGAAGTATGTGATCAAGTTGAACGGGGAAAATAATGAACCATCTGTGTGGGTCAAGAAGGGGTCCTCAAGTGACATTGCAGGGAAACATGAAAGAGCGAAAGTGGTTGTGCCAGGAGTGACAAACAAGCCTGTGGTAATTGTGAAGGGTGCCCGCATAGATCCTGTCATTATCAAACTGGTAACTCAATTACCGATAATCAACAACAAGGCAGTCCCATGGAATTATGAACGAGTGACAATGACTTACAAGGGGAAAAAGGTTAAAGAAGAAGTGTGTGAGACCCATGGTTTGACTCGATCGGGGAGATGCTTGGCCCCCGAAGAGTTGAGAAAAGCTAATACCTCCAAAGATAACTCAGTGTTGGTGAAGAAAGTTGTAACCGAGGAAGAAGCAGAGGAGTTCTTGAGAAAAATGAAAGTGCAGGATTATTCCATTGTGGAGCAGTTGAGGAAGACATCGGCTCAGATTTCATTATTTTCATTATTGATCCATTCAGACGAGCACCGTCAGGCTTTGATGAAGATCTTAAACGAGGCCCACATTCCCGACAAAATCTCAGTAAACCACTTGGAAAAGATATCTAACAAGATATTTGAGGTAAACAGAGTCACTTTTTCTAATGATGAGTTGCCCGTGGAGGGTACTGAGCACAATAGAGCCCTCTATCTGACGGTGAAATGCGAAGATTCCGTGGTTACTCGGGTACTGGTTGACAATGGTTCCAGTGCGAACATTTTCCGCCTCTCCACTCTAAACAAGTTGAAGGTGGATGATGAAAGAATTCACAAGAACAGTATCTGCGTTCGGGGATTCGACGGTGGAGGGAAAGATTTAGTCGGGGACATAGTGCTTGAGCTTACATAGTGCCAGTTGAATTTACCATGGAGTTCTAGGTGCTCGATGTGGCTGTTTCTTATAATCAGCTATTAGGTCGACCCTGGATTCATGCTGCAAAAGCGGTCCCGTCTACTCTACATCAAATGGTCAAGTTTGAATGGCATAGACAGGAAATTGTTATGCACGACGAGGATAATTTGTGTGTTCCCAGTGATGCCATTGTCCCACTCATAGAGTTTGAAGACAACAAGGGGCCATGGGTTTATCAGGTTTTTGACACAATGCCGGTAGAGAAAATTCCAGAAGGGAAGCGTGCTCCAACTCCCAGGGTAGCTGCTGCATCAGTCATGGTATCCGTTGAAATGTTGAAAAATGGTTTTATACTAGGTAAGGGTTTGGGTGCATCTCTACAAGGTATCGTACAACCGGTTTCTCTTCCTAAAAATTTTGATACATTTGGTCTGGGGTTCAATCCCACAATCGTAGACGTGAGGAGAGCCAAAAAAATAAAATAGAGAGCATAGGCCCTTCCAAAGCCAGTCCCGCATCTTTCCAGATCATTTGTCAGGCCTGGTACCAGAAAGCGCCCAGTGACGACGGTTCCCAGTTTGGTGGTCGATATGGATTGGGATTTGATGGAAAAGTTCGAGAGGATATTCGACGAAGTGAACATGGTGGAAGTTGGAGAGGGTTCTAGCAAGGCGGATGTGCAATTTGTTGGGCCCAGTGCAAAGATTAACAATTGGGAAACTACTCCTCTCCCCACTAGGAAGGAGTTTTGGTAGTTTGCTTTGATTTTCTTTTAGTTTATCTCGATTATCCCAGGGTTGTAGTTCAGATTCTATGTTCCGTTAGTTTGGATGTATAAGCCTTATTATCTTTAATTTCAAAAAAATGCAATTTCCCTTTTTCTCCCTTCCTGATAGTTTTATTTTTGTTTTTCTTTTTTTCCTTGTACAGTTCTTTTTATGCTGGCTTCAATGATATGACATGCATGCGGAATCTCCGACCCAGTCTTAAAAGCCAATCTAATTCTGAATTAGTAATTCAAGAAATAGAATGTGATGTTGAATCAGAATATGATGAAGATGAAGTCTTTGAAGAGATTAGTAAAGAATTAAGCCATTTTGAAGAAAAACCCAAGCCTAACCTGAGTGATACAGAAGCAATCAATTTAGGGGACCAAGATAATGTCCGGGAAACTAAAGTAAGCGTCCATCTTGAACCACAACTCAGAGAAAAGATAATTAAAGCATTGTTCGAGTACAAAGATATTTTTGCATGGTATTATGACGACATGCCGGGTCTAAGCACTGATTTAGTGGTTCACAAATTGCCCACTGACCCGGCATGACCCCCAGTCAAGAAGAAGCTGAGGAAATTTAAAACTGATATAAGTGTGAAGATTAAGGAAGAGGTCACCAAGCAGTTCGAGGCCAAAGTTATCCGGGTCACCCGGTATCTCACCTGGTTAGCCAATGTTGTACCTGTGCCGAAGAAGGATGGCAAGACCAGGGTGTGCGTTGATTATCGAGACCTTAACAAGGCAAGTCCCAAAGATAACTTTCCATTGCCGAACATCCATATATTGATCGATAATTGTGCCAAACATGAGATTGGTTGTTTTGTGGATTGTTATGCGGGCTACCACCAGATCTTAATGGATGATGAAGACACAGAAAAGATGGCATTCATCACGCCATGGGGAGCGTACTGCTATCGGGTCATGCCATTTGGTTTGAAAAATGTTGGGGCAACCTACATGAGGCAATGACGACCATATTCCATGACATGATAAACAGGGAGATCGAGGCTTATGTGGATGATGTGATTGTAAAGTCTAGAAAGCAGTCTGACCATGTCAGAGATTTGAGAAAGTTCTTCCAAAGGCTTCGCAGGTACAATCTCAAGCTCAATCCTGCAAAATGCGCATTCGGTGTTCTGTCTGGAAAATTGTTGGGGTTCATAGTCATTCGCCGAGGTATTGAATTAGACCCGTCAAAGATCAAAGCTATCCAGGAGTTGCCACTCCCAAATAACAAGACTGAGGTGATGAGTCTATTGGGGATATTGAATTACATTAGCAGGTTTATTGCTCAGCTCACGACAACTTGTGAGCCCATCTTCAAACTGTTAAAGAAAGATGTTGCGATTAAGTGGACAGATAAATGTCAGGAAGCATTTGATAGGATAAAAGGGTACTTGTCAAACCCACATGTGTTGGTCCCGCCAGAACCAGGAAGACCTTTGATTCTGTATTTGACAGTCTTGGGCAATTCATTTGGATGTGTGTTGAGACAACATGACATCATTGGCAAGAAGGACCAGGCCATCTATTATCTCAGCAAAAAGTTCACATCTTACGAGGTTAAGTACACTAATCTTGAGAGGACGTGTTGCACCCTAACTTGGGTAGCCCAGAAATTGAAACATTATTTGTCATCTTATACTACTTACCTCATCTCTCGCTTGGACCCGTTGAAGTATATCTTCCAGAAGCCTATGCCCATGGGAAGACTTGCAATGTGGCAGATTTTTCTCATAGAATTTGACATTGTCTATGTGACTCGGACTGCGATGAAAGCACAAGCATTGGCCGACCATTTAGCTGAGAATCCTGTGGATGAAGAATATGAACCTTTGAAGAATTATTTCCTTGATGAAGAGGTAATGCACATTGATGAGTTGGAACAGGTTGAAATGCCAGGATGGAAACTTTTCTTTGATAGGGCTGCTAACATGAAAGGTGTTAGGATAGGAGCGGTACTTGTTTCTGAAACAGGGCATCATTACCTTGTTACGGCTCAGCTTCGGTTCTACTGTACTAACAACATGGCTGAGTACGAGGCATGCATTTTGGGTTTGAGGATGGATGTGGATATGGGTGTCTAGGAAGTCTTGGTCTTGGGTGACTCGGACCTTCTGGTGCACCAGATTCAGGGAGTTTGGGAAATACAAGATTTAAAACTCATACCATATCGGCAATATTTGCATGATCTTTGTCAACGGTTTCAATCAATAGAGTTCAAGCATATTCCGAGGATCCACAATGAGGTCGCCGATGCTTTGGCTACTCTGGCATCGATGTTACATCATCCGGATAAGGCTTATGTTGACCCGTTGCATATTCAGGTCCGCTATCAGCATGCTTATTGTAACGTGGTGGAGGAAGAACTAGATGTCAAACCTTGGTTCCATGATATCAAGGAATACATCATAATGGGAGTGTATCCAGTACAAGCCACAGGTGATCAAAAGAGAACAATTAGGCGATTGGCAAGCGGTTTTTTCTTCAACGGAGGGGTTCTGTACAAAAGGACTCCAGACCTTGGGCTGCTGAGATGCATAGATGCTAGGCAGGCTACAACTATTATGACCGAAGTACATTCTGGAGTCTGTGGACCTCACATGAGTGGGTATGTGCTAGCAAAGAAGATTCTCTAGACAGGTTATTATTGGCTCACTATGGAGCGAGATTGTATCAGTTTTGTGCATAAATGTCATTAGTGCCAAGTGCATGGAGATTTGATTCATTCTCCACCATCTGAATTACACACGATGTCTGCACCGTGGACTTTGTTGCGTGCCATCAGCATCGAATGGGCACAGGTTCATTCTGGTGGCCATAGATTATTTCACCAAGTGGGTTGAGGCTAAAACATTCAAGTCTGTAACCAAGAAGGCGGTGGTTGATTTTGTGCACTCAAATATCATTTTTACGGTTCGGGATACCGAAGGTAATCATCACAGATAACGGTGCTAATCTCAATAATAATCTGATGAAAGAGGTGTGTCAACAGTTTAAGATTACACATCGCAATTCCACCCCATACCGCCCCAAGGCGAATGGAGCAGTCGAGGCAGCCAACAAGAACATAAAGAAGATACTTCGAAAAATGGTGGAGGGTTCTAGGCAGTGGTATGAAAAGTTGTCGTTTGCATTGCTAGGTTATCGCACTACTGTCTGTACTTCAGTAGGGGCGACTCCTTATTTGTTGGTGTATGGCATCGAAGTAGTGATACCCGCAAAAGTGGAAATTCCATCCCTTTGAATTATCGCAGAGGTTGAGATCGATGATGATGAGTGGGTCAAAACCCGCTTGGAACAATTGAGTTTGATCGACGAGAAAAGATTGGCAGCAGTGTGTCATGGCCAGTTGTATCAACAGAGAATGACAAGAGCATATAATAAGAAGGTGCGTCCATGGAAGTTTGAAGTGGGTCGGTTAGTATTGAAACACGTTCTTCCACATCAGGTTGAAGCAAAAGGCAAGTTTGCCCCAAACTGGCACGGGCCGTTCGTTGTAACTAGAGTGTTGTCCAATAGTGCATTGTATTTGACAGATGTAGAAGACAAATGTGTAGAAATGGCTATCAACTCAGATGCAGTCAAAAGATACTATGTATGATTCCTTTGTTTAATTGTACTTGTTTGTATTTGGCATGTTTTGAATATTGAAATGACGAAGGCATTTTGTTATGCTATCTAAACACTTTATCCTTTGTTACCCCCTTTGAGCCTTATTTTTTTTTTTTCATACCTCTTTTTCGGAATCAGTAGCGAATATCAAAAACACAAGCGTGAAAGATAAGTAAAGGAAGAAGAGAAAAAGAGAAAGAAAAGAAAAGAGAAAGAAAAGAATGAAAAGAAAAAGAGGGAAGAAAAACAACAAAAAGAGAAAAAGAAAGCAAAAAAAGAGAAAGAAAAGAAAGAGAAAATAGAAAACCACAACAACAAAGTAATTTTTATGACATGAACTACGTTTGACCTGATTCCTTTTAGGGATACGTAGGCAGCCTCAAGGTTCGGTCCCATCAAAATAAAATCCAAAAGTCCCCAAACAAGAAACTGGGGCAGAAGTTGTGGTTGTTGTAAGAAAATCTGATGTCGAAAGTTGTAATTTTAAACCCATTCGAATTGTTTTGAGCCTTTTATACCTTTTCTTTCTAATCCCATCCAAAAGCCACATTACGGTCCAAAGAAAGACCTTCCGATCAGTCTTCGAGAAATGCCAAGTCGAGCAGGCAGAGATGATTCATATTAGGGGCAACACTCTGGTCCAAACAAGGAAAAGAAATCAAAAATAAGAGAGTCTTATTGGTGAAAACCCTCACGGGCACCTTAAGACGAAAGTGAACTGGCGGATGAACGAATGAGAAAGGTCTGCTGGTGAAAACCTTTCAAGGCACCGCAGGATGAACAAGGTCAGGATTTGGGTGAAGAAATCAGGTTATGGAAATTCCGGGGCAACAAAGTATGGCAACTGAAAGTTGATTGGTTGGACAGATTGGGCCGATTAACCCCAAATGCATGTCATGATCATTGGTGCTAGCTGTTCCACTCAAATAAGTCTCTTTTCTTTTTCCTCTTCAAATAGTCTTCCAGTTTTGGATTTTCTTATCCTTAACTCTCTATGTCATTGCATTTCATTTCTTTTGGGTATATTTCTCTAGATGTTCCCTATGTCAGTTCTGTTTAAGCAAATAAGAAGGAATTTCAAAGCTCACTACCAGCTTCGAGATTGCAAAGCACAGTTCAACCAGAGCATATCAAAAATAGCATGATGTAAAGTGGGATAAAGTGCCAACAAAGTTTCACCGGCAGAATGATTTAGTAATTTCATGGGAGATGCAGAGGTTCAGTTAAAGGAATCAGAGGTGTGAAACAACGGTTCGGGTATAGAACAATCGGGTCATCCAAAGTCATGAGGTTTTGAAAGTCAGTCGGAAAGTCAACAGTCAGGAGCCCGCCTGGAGAGCAGGGAATACATTCAAGTCAGGAGTCAGGAGCCCGCCTGGAGAGCAGGGAATACATTCAAGTCAGCAGTCTAGAGCGCGCCTGGACAGCAGGGAATACATTTCAAGTCAGCAATCAGGAGCCCACCTGGAGAATAAGGGAGTACAATTCAAGTTTTATCTTTCAAGTTCTTATTGATATTTGGTAATGTGATTCATTTTACACTTACATTTATGCCCAGATACCCAAACTGGGGAAGAAAATTTTCTTTGTTTTTTGTCTATTTCATTGAAGTCAGGAGCCCGCCTAGAGAGCAGGGAATACATTTCAAGTCAGCAGTCATGAGCCCGCCTGGAGAGCATGGAATACATTCAAGTCAGCAATCAGGAGCCTGCCTGGAGAGCATGGAATACATTCAAGTCAGCAATCAGGAGCCACTCTGGAGAGTAGGGAATACATTCAAGTCAGCAGTCAGGATGCCCCCTGGAGAGCAGGGAATACATTCAAGTCAGCAGTCAGGAGCCCGCCTGGAGAGCAGGGAATACATTCAAGTCAGCAATTAGGAGCCCGCTTGGAGAGCAGGAAATACATTCAAGTCAGCAGTCAGGAGCCCGCCTAGAGAGCAGGGAATACATTCAAGTCAGTAGTCAGCAGCCCGCCTGGAGAGCAGGGAATACATTCAAGTCAGCAGTCAGGAGCCCGCCTGGAGTACAGGGAATACATTCAAGTCAGCAGTTAGGAGCCCGCCTGGAGAGCAGGGAATACATGTCAAGTCAGTAGTCAGGAGCACGCCTGGAGAGCAGGGAATACATTCAAGTTTAGCAGTCAGGAGTCCGCCTAGAGAGTAGGGAATACATTTTGTTGAAGTTAGGAGCCCGCCTGAAGAGCAGGGAATACATTTCAAGTCAACAATCAGGAGCCCGCCTGGAGAATAAGGGAGTACAATTCAAGCTTTAGCTCTCAAGTTCTTATTGATATTTGGTAATGTGATTCGTTTTACATTTACATATGTGTCCAGATACCCAAACTGGGGCAGAAAAATTTTCTTTGTTTTGTCTATTTTGTTGAAGTCAGGCGCCCACCTGGAGAGCAGGGAATACATTTCAAGTTAGCAGTCAGGAGCCTGCCTGGAGAGCAGGGAATACATTTCAAGTCAGCAGTCAGGAGCCCGCTTGTAGAGCAGGGAATACATTCAAGTCAGCAGTCAGGAGCCCGCCTAGAGAGCAGGGAATACATTCCGTTAAAGTCAGGAGCTCGCCTGAAAAGCAGGGAATACATTTCAAGTCAACAATCAGGAGCCCGCCTGGAGAATAAGGGAGTACAATTCAAGCTTTAGCTTTCAAATTCTTATTGATATTTGGTAATGTGGTCCGTTTTACACTTACATGTGTGCCCAGATACCTAAACGGGGGCAGAAGATTTTCTTTGTTTTTGTTTATTTTGTTGAAGTCAGGAGCCTGCCTGGAGAGCAGGGAATACATTTCAAGTTCAGCAATCAGGAGCCCGCCTGGAGAGCAGGGAATAAATTCAAGTTCAGCAGTCAAGTGTCCACCTGGAGAAAAGAAAAACATCCCAAAGTGTAGTTGGCAGTCAGGCATCCACCTAGAGAAAAAAGAAACATCTCAGATTACAATTCAAGGCGACAACAAAGGGAATCTACCAGGAGAATACAAGTCAACAAGGCAACAAGAACCACGAGAGCAAGTTTGAAGATATAGATAGGATTTTGTAAAGCATAGATCATAGTCTAGTCTAGCGTCTTTTTATTTTATCATGGTGTAATAAGGGGATGCAGTAAGCAGTAGCAGAAGCAGCAACAACAATGAAATCACAGCTTCATGGTAGTCCCAGCTACCAAAACTTCCCGAACTACACTAGCCTGATTCCTTTATAGCCAAGGATATGTAGGCAACCTCGAAAGTAGGGTGTGGTCAAATCTTTCAAAAATGCTTCCCACGGAGTATTCAAACGGGCAAAAATCGCTCGTATCCGCTCACTTTATCTTTGCACGAAAACTCTTCGTGTTTCCGGGCAAAGAGGGGCAACTGTGAGCACGTGATTTTTGCCCTATATGAATTACTCCCATAAATTCAAAACAAAATAACTTCTTTTCAGTATTTGCCATTTTTGTGGATTTTGTGGCATTTTTTTGATAATTGTTTGCATTTGTCTGTGCATGCTTATTTTATTTAATTCATGAAAATTCAAAACAAAAAAAAACACTACATTTGCGTTAGAATTTATTTTCACATTTTTAGGATTAATTAATAAGTTGTTTTATAAAAATGGAAAAATCACAAAAACTAGTTTATTTTGCACTTTTTAATTTTAATTTTGAACTTTGGTAGTTTTCCTTGAATTTGGTTTTAATTATTTGTGGTAAATATTATTTAGAGTTAATTAATGTAATAGCATAATTTTATTAGTGATTAGTTTAGGTTTATTTTTATGTTTAAATTTAAAAAGAATTTTGAAAAAAAAAAGAAAAAAAAAGAAGAAGAAGAAGAATAAGAAGAAGAAGTAAGGGATTGGAAATAGGAAAAGGGGTGTTTTGGGCTAACATTGCCAAGCTCAAATGCTTCCCCCCATTAGCTCGTCCAAGCCAGGCCCAAGATCCTTTGTCTTACCCGGTCCAAGTAGCCCATCACCCAGGCCGTTGAAACGACATAGTAAGGGAGTGGAACGACGTCGTTTTGAGTTCACTTTGCCTTAACAAATCCTGGCCTTTCATCTTGCTTCATCCGACGGTCCATAGCATATCTCTTAATCACATAAGAGTGTCTAAAACTTCAGAAGACCACTCAGTTCATCCAAACACTCCTGTACTTTGCCTCCTCCATGTCAAAACCCTAATCTCCCATTGTTACTGATGATACAGCTCCAAATCGCCACCAAATATTGACCACATAATCCCCACAGTCCCTTAAGCACTAAACTACAACCATTTTTCCCCAAATCCTCTCCAATGGTCTTTAATTTCAAATCGTAAAAAACGGAACCCTGATTCTTTCCTTACCTCTGTTCCATCATGCAAGGTCGATGTTATTCGCCAAGCATTGAGATCATTTTGACCCGAAATGAGTGTTAGACAATTGTTCTCACAAGAACAACCCGACTAACACTCATTTTTTATCCTAATCAAACTGGCCGAAGTATATCAAAGGTGTAGGGTAAGGTATTTCTTCTTTCTGTTTCTCTCTCCTCACTTATCTCTGTGTTTCTTCTTTATTTTCTACATCCTCTTCCCTTCTGTTAGTTTTCTCTGATAAAGTCACTAGGATATTAGCATCTTCTTTTGTTTCCATTCCATCTATTTTCCTTGATTTGTCGATTCTGTTCTTGGTTCTCAATTTCTATTTACACGCAATTTTAGTTTTGTTTTCCATAAAAAAGGAGATAAGAGACATTGGGTTTTTGTTTTGTTCTGGGCGTTGATTACTGGTTTGAGTCATGGCTTAGCTCAAAAGTCGAGCCTAATCTGTTGGTTTGTGTATGATAAATTAATAACAAGTTCACAAAGATTGTTCTAAAATGCCCACAACCTTGTTTCCTTTTCATTCGATTTGGGCTTGACCGTATTGGGCTGTTTAAGCCAGGCCTCACTTGGTGTCTGGATTTACCAGGTCACCTTGACCCACATCTGTTTTGGGTCTGCCAGTAGTATAAAAGGTAAATAATAGAGGTTTAGAAGGGTAACTTAGGAAAAATGACTTAGGGAATCTGGATATAACCGCTTGGGAAGTTTCTAGGAAAGGGGAATATGGATTAAACTGAAATTCTGAATTTTACACTAGGGATTTCTAAGCTAAAATGAAAATTTCATAAGGTTTTAATGTGCAATTTTGAACTCTTTGAGGCTGCCCTAGTGCCTTGCCTATAAGGGCATCCTAACTTGACTCTCAAGTCAGAGAGGAAGAGATAAAAATATAGAAAATTGAAACATCTGCTCCTTCTCTAAAAATTTTCTGAAACAACCTCGAATTCCTAGCATTTTCCTGAAAAATTACTGAAGTTATGCTCAGATTTTTGTTTTTCTGGTCCTGATAACTTAGCTCGAACCACTGATGTTTGTGGTTTGAATGTTTGGTTAAAAAGGGCTTGAGTTCTGGTATTTCAGAGTATGGTTTGGATTTCTGTGGTTCCTACTATTCCATTGCTGATTTAAGGGTTGGTTTTGAATCATTTGGGTCCTGGTTACTGAAATCTGGGTTTTGTTTGCTGTCACTGTGCATAGCTGAAACCAGAACTGAGTCTTGCTGCTACTGATTTATCCTGACACTCTCATTTGATTATCTTGTTTTTTTGCTATATTCAGGTACTCTATCTTGAGCTCTACTTAACCTGTGAATTCAAATTTGATGCTTGAAATGAAGAGTGGGATTTAGAGCACAACTCCAATTAGTGTTATATTTCGTTTGCACAGCACTGTGTTATAGTTTCATTTCATTTCCTAGTTGATTTCTAGGTGATTTGAGGACTGTTTAACATTGCTTTAGTAAATGTTTAGCTGGGCCACGAGTGATATACTTATGCTTAAGTTCTGCTGGAAATAATGGATGCTAAGTCTAAGAATGTTCAGTTCAATTGTGGGTCAGTTTGACCCATATGATTTTGTTGAGCTATGAACTATTTGGGGGCTTCATCTATTTGTTCTTTTTGATAATTCTAGTTCGAGTTCTAATGAGGTTTAACTTTGTTTGTTTTGTAATGTTTTCCGCTTAAGTTTGTTAAATGCTAAGAATGATTGTAAGTAATTATTTGTCAGTCACCCAGCTCGAGCAAATATTTTTAAGCAGTATGAAATGGTCTTTCGAAAATAGTTTTGAAAAACGGACTTCAGCATGATTACATGATAATTACTTAGTTTCAAATTTCCATATGATTATATGTTCATTTTCTGCTGAAGCATGTTAAATCTGGAAGTTGAGTAGCGAATTGTGTGTATTCTTCATGAGATCGATTTTAATCCCAATATATGTGTAGGCCGTTTTGTGCCATTGCAGGGGCTCGAACTTGGGTCCCAACATGGTGAGTTGCTCAAATTTGGCTTCCAGGTCCTAATACATGTTGTTAAGGAATTAGCAAGCTTTTGGTATGGGTTGTTGGGTATCACTTCGAGCCCAAAGCCCGCAATGGCTTTCTTCTTAATTTTAATCGACATATGTTAAAATCTGATTGTTTCTGTTATAAGGGTTCGATATGTGGATATTTGAGTATTCAACTTGTGCATGCCTCATTGAATTGGGCTTTTTGCTTGGGTTTGGGTGGAACTCACCAAGGAGTTGATAATCTGGCATCTCGGTGATTGCTTGAGCCATTGGGCCTCACGACAGGCCAGGACCGAATTTTGAAAACGAAATAAAATGGCTCTCACTTAGTCTCAATTTTGATTCACATTTGAATCCAATCGTGGATTAAAAGTAGTTGTAATTTCTTTAGCCTCAGTTCATTGACGGATCTTTGTAATTGATTTTGAGGTGTGCCATGCAGAATAAAATGACAATTGCATGGCCCTCGCTTTGTTAATATGAGAATCCTTAGAATTCGAGGCGTGCCATTTAGTTGAATTTCTATGGCCCTCACAAAGTTACAAACGCGTAGTTGCTTTAGGCGTTTTGCTTTAATAATTTACCTTCCTAAACTCGGGTGCGCATTTATGTGACCCAAATCCAAATCTCAATAATGTTAAAATATGCCAAAGACCACGAGTGCATTTATGTGACGTGGTTCAAGACATATTTTAAATAACGTTGCAATCTTCCTAAAAATGAATAAAAGCGGTTGATAAGTTAAAATTGAACCATAGGCTAAAATGTGTTTAAAATTAGATAATTAAGTTGAATATAATAGTTGAGCGACCGTTCTAGAACCACGGAACTCGGGAACGCCTAACACCATCACCCGGATTAGCAGAATTCCTTACTCGGATTTCTGGTTCGCGGACTGTATTACAGAGTCAACCTTTCCTCGATTTGAGATTTTAAATCGGTGACTTGGGACACCATAAATCTCCCAATTGGTGACTCTGAATCTTTTAATAATATGATCCCGTTTCGATTGTCCTTTAATTGGAAAAACTCCTTTACACCGTTCCGGGGGTATAGGTAAAAAAGGAGGTGTGACAGGGATCGAACCCAAAATCTCTGGTTCAGGGTTCAGAATTCGAGCTTAGATGAATTTTTATAGTTGGCTCTATTTATTATCTGATTTTGTTACACGTTTGGGCTTGATGTGCTAAGTGTTGCTTTTACCGCTTTGATATTATCTGAACTGTATATAAACTGCTACGAAACCCTTCTCTTCTCATCTTCGAGGATGTGCTCGCTGATCGAGATTCCCTATTTTGTGAGTGTCATACCTTGAAATAAGAAAGAGGCTCGGACAAGTTACTAAGCCGGATGGCCTTTTGGTTCCCGGTACGTAACCCCCTCCTCGGCTCGAGTTGTCCGCTCGGGTACACAGTCTAGAACAAATACCTAGGTTTTGGACCTAGAATAACTCAGCCTCATGTCGGATCCCTAGTAGGAACGTTTTTTTTCATCATGTGCATTTGACTTTGGAGACTCAACACAGGGGTTGGGTCTGTCTAGGATAGGTGTACCCAAAATGTAAAGACCATTATGATGCATCTTACTTGCTACTTGCGCATTCATTTGCTTCAGATTTGCATGTTGACCGACTTACAAGGAAAATTTAGATGGTTGAGAGGGATAAGTGCCTGTTTTGAAAAACCAATGTCCCATACATACCGAAAATCTGCCGAAACTTTTTTTTTTTAAAAAAAGAAATTTTGTAGTTTTCAAAGAAAAGAAAAAAAAGGAAAATCTTTGTGTTTTAGAAAGGAAAAATAATTGGTTTTATTTTGAAAAATTTGCCTGAACTACGCCAGTTTGATTCTCATAGGGTGTGAGATACGTAGGTAACCCTCATCGGGTCCAACTTCTTTTTGCAAAAATAGCCCAAAAGAAACAAAAAAATTTACTTTTATTTGAAAATAATTAGGGTCATACCATTCTTGTCAAAAATACCTGAATGTCCCTAATAGGGCACCGGAAGGCTGCTTTTGCAAGAACAGCCGCTTGTGGCCATTTTTTAAGGTTTTCACTGGTTAGCCAACACAGCCTTAAAATCCTTGTCTCCGAGGCGCTGAAAGGCCGTATTTGCAAAACCAGATTATATTTAATTTGAAAAAGTGTCAATTTGTTCTTGAGTCAATTGAATCGTGATTTTAGCTTAACCACCCTAATAAAAGTGCAGAATGAGCACAAGTCAGAATTTTCCAATAACAATCGTGAACAAGATCCCTTTGGAGTTGCATATGTGGTGGGATGATCTGGGTAAATCGGGACAAGACACGATCAATCTATACTTGGGAGGCCTCACTGGGTTGCTAAAGATTAATCCTAGGGGAGACATCATAAAGGCGTTGGTTATATTTTGGGACCCGTCCCACAACGTATTTCATTTCTCAGATTTTGAACTTACCCCAACATTGGAAGAAATAGCCGAATATATTGGGAATCCCAAAGTTCCCCTGAGACACCAGTACCTGATTGCTCCAAGGGCCGTAGCCGTACATAAGTTCTTAGACTTTTTGAAAATAAGCAGGGGGTCCACAACCCAGACTTGGCAGTTGGTTTTTGTACTTTGCAGTTTATATACAACAGATATGGTCATATAGGAGGGTTCAACAAGCCGGAAAATAAAATCTGCAGCAAAGGAAACCGCCTTAAGTGGGAAGAACACACGTGTTTTGCATTTATGGTGGTCTTTTTGGGACTTTTGATGTTTCCTAGAAAAGACAGGAATATTGATATACGAGTAGCCGAAGTTATTAGCACTTTGCTTACTCAGGCCAACAACACCCTCGCACCCATGATAGTAGCTGAAATCTTCCGCGCTCTCACAGCCTGCAAAGCCGGAGTAGACTTTTTCGAGGGGTGCAACGTGTTGTTGCAGATGTGGATGATCGAACACTTATGACATCGTCCTCAATTTATGAGTTATGGGTCGATAGAGAAAACATGCGTAGAAGAATTTTACATAAGGGTTAATGGGATCAGCCTACCGGAGGGGGTCACATAGTGGGTAGCGCGTCTCTGTTCCATCACTAATAGCCAAATTTGGAGCGAATGTCAATACTTAACAGCCAATACCTATGTACGTGATCAATCCAAAGGTGAGGTTTCACCAGGGTACCTCGCTTGGTATAGGAGAGAAATTGAGTTTGGGAGGACGGCTAAAAGACCCCATCTTCAGGAATTCGTCGAGGCATCACAGAAACAATGGGCTTGGTTGACTAAGTAGAATGAATACAGGGCCACAATAGGAATGTTGGAAAAACAAGTCAAAGAACTTCAATTCGAGAATAGCTTGCAAGCAGCGCCAGACGAAGGTGAAAAGAAAAGGCTAGCTAAATAAAATGAGGCCCTTCTAACCCAAATTCAGAAAATAAAAATAACGGCAGAAAACCCCACCCGAAGTGCCAAAGATGAAAAACTCATAAATAACCTGAGGCAGAAAGTAAGTGACTATAGTTTTGATTTGAACAAGGCAGAAAGTGAACTAGCCAGGGTTCGAAAGCAATTGGCTAAAAATGTAGATGAACGAGCACGCCTAGTTAAGCAGTTGAAAGAGAAGTACGACAATGAGGTCGCGGGATTAAAGAAAAGGGTCATCACCACGAAAAAAAAAAGATCAAACAAGCGAAAGACTTCAAGGTTGAAAGAGAACATTGTTATACAACATTGGCACAATTAGAAATAGATTTGCAACAACTTCAGGAGCAGAATCATGCGGCCGAGCAAACTTTGGAAGCCAGGACCCAATAGATCGGGCGTTTGTTGCAAGAAAAAACTGTCATAAGAGAAAGAATTAGAACCATCGCTAATTACATTGTTGTGAAGTGCCAAGCCTGTGAGGATGTGACTCGCACCACCTTCTTCGCGGCAGTGATGACATTTGTTAAATAGATAATGAGTGACTTGGATCAACTTCAAAGGGATCTTGCTTATAGGCTCACGGCGAGACCGAATGATGTCCCGTGGGAACCAGGAGCATTAATGTATTCATGATTTTTCATTTGAATCTGTATTTCCTTTTCTGTTAGAGTCCGTCAATTGTTTTTAGTCTGTATTTCCTTTCTGCTGGAGTCTGTCAGTTGTGTTCGAGTCTGTATTTTCTTTTGAGTATGATAGTTTATTTTTGGAGTCTATATTTCGTCTTTTCATTAGCGCCTGTTAGTTTCCCTTGGAATCTGTTAGTTCTGAGTCTTTGTAATCAAAGCATTTGCGTTTATGAAAATTGAAAATCCCAAAAAATGTTTTACCATTTACTTTCACACTTATCTCCCAGAACTACGCTCAATATGATTCATGTGGGGTCATGATACGTAGGCAATGTGCATAGGATTCGACCATAACCAAAAGAAAAAAAGGAGAGAAGAAGAAGAAAAAACGAAAAGAGAGGAAAAACAAGGGAGGAAAAGAAAGGAAAAGAGAGAAGAATAAGAAAACTAAGAGGAAGAGGCAATGGCAAAACAAGAGGGAAATGAGAGAATAAAAACAAAGAGAAAGCAAGGGCAAGAGTGAAAACATGAAAAGAAAAAAAGAGAAGAAAAAAGAAAAGACGGGATGACGCAAGCAGCCGATCAAATGCATAATAGAAACGGTTAACTGCTTAGGTGCATTCATTACCCAAAATGTACGGTTACCAATTTGTTAAAGCCCTAATCACTAACAAGGTTGTTGTTGATATATTGAGTTCAGGCAGGTGGTTAGTTGATTGGCATTCTGGCAACTCACTCATTCAACACCCGATCAAAAGACAGGCTGAATATGGCCAACCAAGAATTGGAGGCAAGTATTGTCGACCCGTCAAAAGAGGTGGATGAATTGGATGTTAATGCGATGAAGGAAGAGGTGTAAGTTAAAGCAGCAAATGGCTGAAATGTACCAGGCCTGGGCAAAGGGTCATCCACTACCGGTTTATCCTGCCAACCTTGCTTATATCCCACCATTGGCTCAACTTCAGGAACCTCCCACTGTGAACTCATCTCCAGCCTTTCCCCGCTACCAACAATGTCATGGCACCACTTTCCATACATCACAAGCTCCTCTACCAAGACAAGTCCCGCACCCTCCTTCACCAATCATACCTATTTTTGTGGCACCTCCACCTGCTGCATTACACCGATCTTCCAGTGAATCTCTGTTCCAAACTCACGACAACCAGTATTATCCCCCTGAACCCACCTTCAAAGTTTCGAAACCATATTCTTACACCCTTCATCTTGATCTCCCGGGGGAGACCGAGAAGCCACCCAAAAATCCCGAGCATGAAGAGATGATCAGAAAGGTCAAAAGCTTCGAACAATCATTCAGAGATATGAAGGGGTTGGGGGGTCAAGTAAGTGTGGCCTATAAAGATTTATGTCTGTTCCCAGATGTTCAGTTACCAGCAGGGTTCAAGATGCCCAAGTTTGATCTGTACGACGGGCATGGTGACCCAGTAGCACACTTAAGATGATTTGTAGCAAGATGAGAGGAGCAGGCAGAAGAGATGAATTGCTAATGGCATATTTCAGCCAAAGTCTGAGTAGATCAACATTAGAATGGTATACCCGACAAGATCACAGCAGGTGGTACACATGGGACGATTTGGCCCAAGCCTTCGCCTGTCATTTTCAGTACAATCTTGAAATTATCTCAGACCGTCTATAATTGACAAAGATTGAGAAAAAGCCTGGTGAGAGTTTCAGGGAATATGGATTCCATTGGAGAGAGTAAGCAGCGAGGGTTGATCCTCCGATGAAAGAAAGCGAGATGGTTGATTATTTCTTGCAAGCCTTGTAGCCCACTTATTTTTGTCATTTGGTGTCAGCAGTGGGCAAGTCCTTTAATGAGGTTGTAAAAATGGGAGGCATGGTAGAAGAGGGACTCAAGTCTAATAAAATCATGAGCTACTCAGCAATTAAAGCAACCACCAAGGCCATCCAAAACGGTATTGGGGGTGTACTCGGGAAGAAAAAGAAAGAGGATGTTGCGACAATTGAGTCGAGAGCTTGCGTTGGATCTAGGGGCCCTTCACATTACTACAACCAGATTCGACCCTATCCCCAAACTTACCCCCATACTCCATATAGCCTACCACAACACTACTACCCACTGCTAGATCCCCATTTTTCCGTCCATCATGCACAAACCAATACCCAACCTCCTACTCACGCACAATGGCGTGCGCCAGCTCCACAAATACCATACCCAGCCCCACAAAATACCCATCCACCCCCAAGAGCCTATAGAAATCCCCCTGGAACAGGTTTTCGGCCAAATCAAGCCTTTAAGAATGAGAGGTTGCAGAAGCAGAAGACTTTCACTCCATTGGGAGAATCATATACTAGTCTATTCCACAGATTGAGACAGTTGGGTATGTTGAATCCGATCGAGGCTAAACTGCCAAATCCCCCTCCGAGAAATCTTGACCGCTCGGTAAGTTGTGAGTATTGTTCAGGGGCCCCGGGTCATGACACAGAAAAATGCTCGATATTGAAAATAGCTATTCAAGAGCTCATTGATACTAATCAGATTGAGGTCCAAGCTCCGGAGACACCCAATATAAACCAGAACCCATTACTAGCCCATTATGAGACAAATATGATTGAGATAGTGCATAAGGGAGGGGAGCCTAAGAAGCCTTCTCAAACTGTCATGATGATTCGGGCCAGTGAAGCCAAGCCGTTTGAAAAGGCAACAAGTGAGAAGTCTGTGATCAAGTTGAACGGGGCAAATAATTAACCATCTGTGGGGGTCAAGAAGGGGTCCTCAAGTGACGTTGCAGGGAAACATGAAAGAGCAAAAGTGGTTGTGCCAGGAGTGACAAACAAGCATGTGGTAATTGTGAAGGGTGCCCACATAGATCCTGTCATTATCAAACCGGTAACTCAATTACCGATAATCAACAGCAAGGTAGTCCCATGGAATTATGAACTAGTGACAGTGACTTACAAGGGGAAAGAGGTTAAAGAAAAAGTGTGTGAGACCCATGGTTTGACTCGATCGGGGAGATGCTTTGCCCCCGAAGAGTTGAGAAAAGCTAAAACCTCCAAAGATAACCCAGTGTTGGTGAAGAAAACTGTAACCGAGGAAGAAGTAGAGGATTCTTGAGAAAAATGAAAGTGCAGGATTATTCCATTGTGGAGTAGTTGAGGAAGACACCAGCTCAGATTTCATTATTGTCATTATTGATCCATTCAGATGAGCACCGTCGTGCTTTGATGAAGATCTTAAACGAGTCCCACGTTCCCGAAAAACTCTCAGCAAACCACTTGGAAAAGATAGCTAACAAGATATTTGAGGTAAACAGAGTCACTTTTTCTGATGATGAGTTGCCCATGGAGGGTACTGAGCACAATAGAGCCCTCTATCTGACGATGAAATACGAAGATTCTGTGGTTACTCGGGTACTTGTCGACAATGGTTCCAGCGCGAACATTTGCCCCCTCTCCACTCTAAACAAGTTGAAGGTGGAATGAAAGAATTAACAAGAACAATATCTGCGTTCGGGGATTCGACGGTGGAGGGAAAGAGTCAGTCGGGGACATAGTGCTTGAGCTTATAATAGGGCCAGTTGAATTTACTATGGAATTCTAGGTGCTCGACGTGGCTAATTCTTACAATATGTTGTTAGGTCGACCCTGGATGCATACTGCTTAAGCGGTCCCTTCTACTCTGCATCAAATGGTCAAGTTTGAATGGGATCGACAGGAAATTGTTGTGCACGATGAAGATAATTTGTATGTTCCCAGTGATGCCATTGTCCTACTCATAGAGTTTGAAGATGACAAGGGGCCATGGGTTTATCAGGTTTTTGACACAGTGCTGGTAGAGAAAATTCCAGAAGGGAAGCGCGCTCCAACTCCCAGGGTAGCTGCTGCATCAGTCATGGTAGCCGTTGAAATGTTTAAAATGGTTTTATACCAGGTAAGGGTTTGCGTGCATCTTTGCAAGGTATCGTACAGCCGGTTTCTCTTCCTAAAATTTGGATACATTTGGTCTGGGGTTCAAGTCCACAATCGCATACGTGAGGAGAACCAGAAAAATAAAACAGAGAGCATGGGCCCTTCTAAAGCCAGTCCCGCGTCTTTGTAGATCATTTGTCAGGCCTGGTACCAGAAAGTGCCCAATGACAATGGTTCCCAGTTCGGTGGTCGATATGGATCGAGATTTGATGGAAAAGTTCGAGAGGATTCGACGAAGTGAACATGGTGGAAGCTGGAGAGGGTTCTAGCGAGGCGGATGTGCAATTTGTTGGGCCCAGTGCAAAGATTAACAATTGGGAAGCTACTCCTCTCCCTACCAGGAAGGAGTTTTGATAGTTTGCTTTGATTTTCTTTAAGTTTATCTGGATTATCCCAGGGTTGTAGTTCATATTCTATGTTCCGTCCATTTGGATGTATAAGCCTTGTTATCTTTAATTTCAATAAAATGCAATTTCCCTTTTTCTCCCTTCCTGATAGTTTTATTTTTGTTTTTCTTCTCTTCCTTGTACAGTTCTTTTTATGATGGCTTCAATGATATGACATGCATGCGGAATCTTCGCCCCAGTCTTAAAAGCCAATCTAATTCTGAATTAGTAATTCAAGAAATAGAATGTGATGTTGAATCATAATATGACGAGGATGAAGCCTTTGAAGAGATTAGTAAAGAATTAAGCCATTTTGAAGAAAAACCCAAGCCTAACCTGAGTGATACAGAAGAAATCAATTTAGGGGACCAAGATAATGTCCTGGAAACTAAAGTAAGCGTTCATTTTGAACCACAACTCAGAGAAGAGATAATTAAAGCACTGTTCGAGTATAAAGATATTTTTGCATGGTTCTATGACGACATGCCGGGTCTAAGCACTGACTTAGTGGTTCACAAATTGCCTACTGACCCGGCATGCCCCCCAGTAAAACAGAAGCTGAGGAAATTTAAAACTGATATGAGTGTGAAGATTAAGGAAGAGGTCACCAAGCAGTTTGAGGCCAAAGTTATCCGGGTCACCCGGTATCCCACCTGGTTAGCCAATATTGTACCTGTGCCGAAGAAGGATGGCAAGACCAGGGTGTGCGTTGATTATCGAGACATCAACAAGGCAAGTCCCAAGGATAACTTCCCATTGTCGAACATCCATATATTGATCGATAATTGTGCCAAACATGAGATTGGTTCTTTTGTGGATTGTTATGCGGGCTGCCACCAGATCTTAATGGATGAGGAAGACGCAGAAAAGATGGCATTCATCACGCCATAGGGAATGTACTGCTATCAGGTCATTCCATTTGGTTTGAAAAACGCTGGGGCAACCTATATGAGGGCAATAACGACCATATTCTATGACGTGATACATAGGGAGATCAAGGTTTATGTGGATGATATGATTGTAAAGTCTAGAAAACAGTCTGACCATGTTAGAGATTTGAGAAAGTTCTTCCAAAGGCTTCGCAGGTACAATCTCAAGCTCAATCCTACAAAATGCGCATTCGGTGTTCCATCTGGAAAATTATTGGGGTTCATAGTCAGCCGCCAAGGTATTGAATTAGACCCATCAAAGATCAAAGCTATCCAGGAGTTGCCACCCCAAAGAACAAGACTGAGGTGATGAGTCTATTGGGGAGATTGAATTACATCAGCACGTTTATTGCTCAGCTCACGACAACTTGTGAGCCCATCTTCAAACTGTTAAAGAAAGATGTTGCGGTTAAGTAGACAGATGAATGTCAGGAAGCATTTGATAGGATAAAGGGGTACTTGTCAAACCTACCTGTGTTGGTCCCGCCAGAACCAGGGGACCTTTGATTCTGTATTTGACAGTCTTGGGCAATTCATTTGGATGTGTGTTGGGACAGCATGCCATCACTGGCAGGAAGGAGCAGGCCATCTGTTATCTCAGCAAGAAGTTCACATCTTACGAGTTTAAGTACACTCATCTTGAGAGGACATGTTGCGCCCTAACTTGGGTAGCCCAGAAATTGAAACATTATTTGTCATCTTATCCTACTTACCTAATCTCTCGCTTGGACTCGTTGAAGTATATCTTTAGAAGCCTATGCCCACGGGAAGACTCGCAAAGTGGCAGATTTTTCTCACAGAATTGACATTGTCTACGTGACTCGGACTGCGATGAAAGCACAAGTATTGGCTGACCATTTGGCTGAGAATCATGTGGATGAAGAATATGAACCTTTGAAGACTTATTTCCCTGATGAAGAGGTAATGCACAATGATGAGAAGAGGTTGAAAGGCCAGGATGGAAACTTTTCTTTGATGGGGCTTCTAACATGAAAGGTGATGGGATAGGAGCGGTACTTGTTTCTAAAACAGGGCCTCATTACCCTGTTACGGCTCAACTTCGGTTCTACTGTACTAACAATATGGCTGAGTACGAGGCATGCATTTTGGGTTTGAGGATAGCTGTGGATATGGGTGTCTAGGAAGTCTTGGTCTTGGGTGACTCGGACCTTCTGGTGCACCAGATTTAGGGAGAATGGGAAACATGGGATTTAAAACTCATACCGTACCGGAAATATTTGCATGATCTTTGTCAACGATTTCAATCAATAGAGTTCAGGCATATTCCGAGGATCCACAATGAGGTCGCCGATGCTTTGGCTACTCTGGCGTTGATGTTACATCATCCGGATAAGGCTTATATTGACTCGTTGCATATTCAGGTCTGCGATCAGCATGCTTATTGTAACGTGGTGGAGAAAGAACTCGATAGCAAACCGTGGTTCCACGATATCAAGGAATACATCAGAATGGGAATGTATTCGGTACAAGCCACAGGTGATCAAAAGAGAACAATTAGGCGATTAGCAAGCGGTTTTTTCTTCAGCGGAGGGGTTCTGTACAAAAGGACTCCAGACCTTGGGCTGCTGAGATGCATAGATGCTAGGCAGGCTACAACTATTATGACCGAAGTACATTCTGAAGTTTGTGGACCGCACATGAGTGGGTATGTGCTGGCAAAGAAGATTCTCCGGGCAGGTTATTATTGGCTCACTATGGAGCGAGATTGTATCAGTTTTGTGCGTAAATGTCATCAGTGCCAAGTTCATGGAGATTTGATTCATTCTCCACCATATGAATTACCCACGATGTTTGCATCGTGGCCTTTTGTTGCGTGGGGCATGGATGTCATTGGGCCAATTGAGCCATCAGCATCGAATGGGCACAGGTTCATTCTGGTGGCCATAGATTATTTCACCAAGTGGGTTAAGGTTAAAACATTCAAGTCTGTAACCAAGAAGGCGGTGGTTGATTTTGTGCACTCAAATATCATTTGCCGCTTCGGGATACCGAAGGTAATCATCATAGATAACGGTGCTAATCTCAATAGTCATCTGATGAAATAGGTGTGTCAACAGTTTAAGATTACACATCGCAATTTCACCCCATATCGCCCCAAGGCGAATGGAGCAGTCGAGGCAGCCAACAAGAACATAAAGAAGATACTTTGAAAAATGGTGGAGGGTTCTAGGCAGTGGCATGAAAAGCTGTCGTTTGCATTGCTGGGTTATCGCACTACTGTCTGTACTTCAGTAGGGGCGACTCCTTATATGTTGGTGTATGGCACCGAAGTAGTGATACCCGCAGAAGTGGAAATTCCATCCTTTCGAATTGTCGCGGAGGTTGAGATCAATGATGATGAGTGGGTCAAAACCCGCTTGGAACAACTGAGTTTGATCGGCGAGAAAAGATTGGCAGCAGTGTGTCATGGCCAGTTGTATCAACAGAGAATGGCAAGAGCATACAATAAGAAGGTGCATCCACGGAAGTTTGAAGTGGGTCGGTTAGTATTGAAACGTGTTCTTCCACGTCAGGTTGAAGCAAAAGGCAAGTTTGCCCCAAACTGGCAGGGGTCGTTCATTATAACTAGAGTATTGTCCAATGGTGCATTGTATTTGACAGATGTAGCAGACAAATGTATAGAAATGGCTATCAACTCTGATGTAGTCAAAAGATAATATGTATGATTCCTTTGTTTAATTGTACTTGTTTGTATTTGGCATGTTTTGAATATTGAAATGACGAAGACATTTTGTTCTGCTATCTAAATACTTTATCCTTTGTTACCCCCTTTGAGGCTTATTTATTTTTCTTTCATACCCCTCTTTCGGAATTAGTAGCGAATATCGGAAACACAAGCGTGAAAGATAAGTAAAGGAAAAAGAGAAAAAAAGAAAGAAAAGAAAAGAAAAAGAAACGAATGAAAAGAGAAAGAAAAGAATGAAAAGAAAGAGAGGGAAGAAAAACAACAAAAAGAGAAAAAGAAAGCAAAAAAAGAGAAAGAAAAGAAAGAGAAAATAGAAAACCATAACAACAAATAATTTCTATGACATGAACTACGTTTGACCTGATTCCTTTAGGGATATGTAGGCAGCCTCACGGTTCGGTCCCATCAAAATAAAATCCAAAAGTCTCCAAACAAGAAACTAGGGCAGAAGTTGTGGTTGTTGTAAGAAAATCTGATTTCGAAAGTTGTAATTTTAAACCCATTCGAATTGTTTTGAGCCTTTTATACCTTTTATTTATAATCCCATCCAAAATCCACATTATGGTCCAAAGAAAGACCTTTCGATCAGTCTTCGAGAAATGCCAAGTCGAGCAGGTAGAGATGATTCATATCAAGGGCAACACTCTAGTCCAAACAAGGAAAAGAAATAAAAAATGAGAGAGTCTTATTGGTTAAAACCCTCACGGGCACCGTAAGGCGACAGGAGCCGAGAGAAATAAAAATGAGAGAGTCTTATTGTTGAAAAACCTCGCGGGCACCTTAAGGAAAAAGTGAATTGGCGGATGAACGAATGAGAGAGGTCTGCTGGTAAAAACCTTTAAGGCACCGCAGGATGAACAAGGTCAGGATTTGGGTGAAGAAATCAGTTATGGAAATTCCGGGGCAACAAAGTATGGCAACTGAAAGTTGATTGGTTGGACAGATTGGGCCGATTAATCTGAAATGCATGTCATGATCATTGGTTCCTGTTGTTCCACTCAGATAAGTCTCTTTTCTTTTTCCTCTTCAGATAGTCTTCCAGTTTTGGATTTTCTTATCCTTAACTTTCTAAGTCATTGCATTTTATTTCTTTTGGGTATATTTCTCTAAGATGTTTCCAATGTCAGTTCTGGTTAAGCAAATAAGAAGGAATTTCAAAGCTCACTACCAGCTTCGAGATTGCAAAGCACAGTGCGGCCAAAACATACCAAAAATAGCATGATGTAAAGTGGGATAAAGTGCCAGCAAAGTTTCACCGGTAGAATGATTTAGTAATTTCATGGGAGATGCAGAGGTTTGGTTAAAAGGGTCAAAGGTGTGAAACAACGGTTCGGGTATAGAACACTCGGGTCATCCAAAGTCATGGGGTTTTGAAAGTCAGTCGGAAAGTCGACAGTCAGGAGCCTGCCTGGAGAACAGGGAATACATTCAAGTCAGCAGTCAGGAGCCCGCCTGGAGAGCAGGGAATACATTCAATTTTATCAGTCAGGAGCCCACCTGGAGAGCAGGGAATACATTCAAGTCAGTAGTCAGGAGTCCGCCTGGAGAGCAGGGAATACCTTCAAGTCAGCACTCAGGATCTCGTCTGGAGAACAAGGGAATACAATTCAAGTTTTAGCTTTCAAGTTCTTATTGATATTTGGTAATGTGATTCGTTTTACACTTACATATATGCCCAGATACCCAAACTGGGGCAGAAAATTTTCTTTTTTTTGTCTATTTTGTTGAAGTCAGGAGCCCGCCTGGAAAGCAGGGAATACATTTCAAGTCAGCAGTCAGGAGCCCGCCTGGAGAACAACGGAGTACAATTCAAGTTTTAGCTTTCAAGTTCTTATTGATATTTGGTAATGTGATTTGTTTTACACTTACATATATGCCCAGATACCCAAACTGGGGCAAAAACGTTTCTTTGTTTTTGTCTATTTCGTTGAAGTTAGGAGCCCGCCTGGAGAGCAGTGAATACATTTCAAGCCAGCAGTCAGGAGCCCGCTTGGAGAGTCAGTTATCATGGGAAGTGAAGGAGCAATAGCCCTCGAAGTCAAGGCCACAAACCAACTACCACCTTTTAAACTGACAAGATTTTTCTTTGATTGAAACAGGGGCAGAAAAATTTTCTTTGTTTTTGTTTGTTTTGTTGAAGTCAAGAGCCCGCCTGGAGAGCAGGGAATACATTTCAAGTCAGCAGTTAGGAGCCCGCCTGGAGAGCAGGGAATACATTTCAAGTTCAGCAACCAGGAGCCCGCCTGGAGAGCAGGGAATACATTCAAGTCAGCAGTTAGGAGCCCGCCTGGAGAGCAGGGAATACATTCAAGTTTAGCAGTCAGGAGCCCGCCTGAAGAGCAGGGAATACATTTTAAGTCAGTAGTCAGGAGCCCGCCTGGAGAGTAGGGAATACATTCAAGTTTAGCAGTCAGGAGTCCGCTTGGAGAGCAAGGAATACATTCCGTTGAAGTCAGGAGCCCGCCTGAAGAGCAAGGAATACATTTCAAGTCAGCAATCAGGAGCCCGCCTGGAGAATAAGGGAGTACAATTCAAGCTTTAGCTCTCAAGTTCTTATTGATATTTGGTAATGTGATTCGTTTTACATTTACATATGTGTCCAGATACCCAAACTGGGGCAGAAAATTTTTCTTTGTTTTGTCTATTTTGTTGAAGTCAGGCGCCCACCTGGAGAGCAAGGAATACATTACAAGTTAGCAGTCAAGAGTCCGCCTGGATAGCAGGGAATACATTTCAAGTTAGCAGTCAGGAGCCCGCCTGGAGAGCAGGGAATACATTCAAGTTTAGCAATCAGGAGCCCGTCTGGAGAGCAGAGAGTACATTCCGTTAAAGTCAGGAGCCTTCCTAAAGAGCAGGGAATACATTTCAAGTCTGCAATCAGGAGCTCGCCTGGAGAATAAGGGAGTACAATTCAAGCTTTAGCTTTCAAGTTCTTATTGATATTTGGTAATGTGGTCCATTTTATACTTACATGTGTGCCCAGATACCCAAATGGGGGCAGAAGATTTTCTTTGTTTTTGTTTATTTTGTTGAAGTCAGGAGCCTGCCTGGAGAGCAGGGAATACATTTTAAGTTCAGCAATCAGGAGCCCGCCTGGAGAGCAAGGATTACATTCAAGTTCAGCAGTCAAGCATCCACCTGGAGAAAAGAAAAACATCCCAAAGTGTAGTTGGCAGTCAGGCATCCACCTAGAGAAAAGGGAAACATCTCAGATTACAATTCAAGGCGGCAACAAATAGAATCTACCAGGAGAATACAAGTCAACAAGGCAACAAGAACCACGAGAGCAAGTTTGAAGATATAGATAGGATTTTGTAAAGCATAGATCATAGTCTAGTCTAGCATCTTTTTAGTTTATCATGGTGTAATAAGGGGATGCAGTAAGCAGTAGCAGCAACAGCAACAATAGTGAAATCACAGCTTCATGGTAGTCCCAGATACCAAAACTTCTTGAACTACACTGGCCTGATTCCTTTATAGCCAAGGATATATAGGCAACCTCGGAAGCAGGGTGCGGTCAAATTTTTCAAAAATGCTTCCCACGGAGTATTCAAACGGGCAAAAATCGCTTGTATCCGCTCACTTTATCTTTGCACGAAAACTCTTCGTGTTTCTGGGCAAAGAGGGGCAACTGTGAGCACGTGATTTTTGCCTTATATGAATTACTCCCATAAATTCAAAACAAAATAACTTTTTTTCATTATTTGCCATTTTTGTGGTATTTTTTTGATAATTGTTTGCAATTGTCTGTGCATGCTTATTTTATTTAATTCATGAAAATTCACAAAAAACACACTGCATTTGCGTTAGAATTTATTTTCACATTTTTAGGATTAATTAATAAGTTGTTTTATAAAAATGGAAAAATCACAAAAACTAGTTTATTTTGCACTTTTTAATTTTAATTTCGAACTTTGGTAGTTTTCCTTGAATTTGGTTTCAAATTATTTGTGGTAAATGTTATTTAGATTTAATTAATGTAATAGCATAATTTGATTAGTGATTAATTTAGGTTTATTTTTATGTTTAAATTTAAAAAGAATTTTGGAAAAAAAAAAAAGAAAAAAGAAGAAGAAGAAGAAGAAGAAAGGGATTGAAAATAAGAAAAGGGGTTTTTGGGCTAACATTGCCAAGCCCAAATGCTTCCCCCCATTAGCTCGTCCAAGCCAGGCCCAAGATCATTTGTCTTACCCGGTCCAAGTAGTCCATCACCCAGGCCGTTGAAACGACGTCGTAAGGGAGTGGAACGACGTTGTTTCGAGTTCAGTTTGCCTTAACAAATCCTGGCCCTTTATCTTGCTTCATCCGACGGTCCATAGCATATCTCTTAATCACATAAGAGTGTCTGAAACTTCAGAAGACCACTCAGTTCATCCAAACACACCTGTACTTTGCCTCCTCCATGTCAAAACTCTAATCTCCCATTGTTACTGGCGATACAGCTCCAAATTGCCACAAAATCTCGACCACATAATCCCCACAGTCTCTTAAGAACTAAACTACAACCATTTTTCCCCAAATCCTCTCCAATGGTCTTTAATTTCAGATCGTAAAAAACGGAACCCTGATTCTTTCCTTACCTCTGTTCCATCATGCAAGGTCGATGTTATTCGCCAAGCATCGAGATCGTTTCGACCCGAAATGAGTGTTAGACGGTTGTTCTCACGAGAACAACCCGACTAACACTCATTTTTTATCCAAATCAAACTGGCCGGAGTTTATCAAAGGTGTAGGGTGAGGTATTTCTTCTTTCGGTTTCTCTCTCCTCACTTATCTCTGTGTTTCTTCTTTATTTTCTACATCTTCTTCCCTTCTGTTAGTTTTCTCTGATAAAGTCACTAGGATATTAGCATCTTCTTTTGTTTCTTTTCCATCTATTTTCCTTGATTTGTCGATTCTGTTCTTGGTTCTCAATTTCTATTTACAAGCAATTTTAGTTTTGTTTTCCTTAAAAAAGGAGATAAGAGTCATTGGGTTTCTGTTTTGTTCTGGGCATTGATTACTGATTTGAGTCATGGCTTAGCTTGAAAGTCAAGCCCAATATGTTGGTTTGTGTTTGATAAATTGATAACAAGTTCACAAAGATTGTTCTAAAATGCCCATAACCTTGTTTTCTTTTCATTCGATTTGGGCTTGACCGTATTGGGCTGTTTAAGCCAAGCCTCACTTGGTGTCTGGATTTACCAGGTCACCTTGACCCACATTTGTTTTGAGTCTGCCAGTAGTTTAAAGGGTAAATAATAGAGGTTTAGAAGGGTAACTTAGGAAAAATGACTTAGGGAATCTGGATATAACCGCTTGGGAAGTTTCTAGGAAAGGGGAATGTGGATTAAACTGAAATTCTGAATTTTACACTAGGGATTTCTAAGCTAAAATGAAAATTTTAGAAGGTTTTAAGGTACAATTTTGAACTCTTTGAGGCTGCCCTAGTGCCTTGCCTATAAGGGCATCCTAACTTGACTCTCAAGTCAGAGGGGAAGAGATAAAAATATAGAAAATTGAAACAGCTGCTCCTTCTCAAAAAAAATTCTGAAACAACCTCGAATTCCTAGAATTTTCCTGAAAAATTACTGAAGTTACGCTCAGATTTTTGTTTTTCTGGTCCTGATAACTTAGCTCGAACCACTGAAGTTCGTGGTTTGCATTTTTGGTTAAAAATGGCTTGAGTTCTGGTATTTCAGAGTCTTGTTTGGATTTCTATGGTTCCTACTGTTCCATTGCTGATTTAAGGGTTGGTTTTGAATCATTTGGGTCCTGGTTACTGAAATCTAGGTTTTGTTTGTTGTCACTGTGCATTGCTGAAACCAGAACTGAGTCTTGCTGCTACTGATTTATCCTGACACTCCCATTTGATTATCTTGTTTTGTTGCTATATTTAGGTACTCTATCTTGAGCTCTACTAAACCTGTGAATTCAGATTTGATGCTTGAAATGAAGAGTGGGATTTAGAGCACAACTTCAATTAGTGTTATGTTCCGTTTGCACAACACTGTGTTATAGTTTCATTTCATTCCCTAGTTGATTTCTAGGTGATCTGAGGACTGTTTAACATTGCTTTAGTAAAGGTTTAGTTGGGCCACGAGTGATATACTTATGCTTAAGTTCTATTGGAAATAATGGATGCTTAGTCTAAGAATGTTTAGTTCAAATGTGGGTCGGTTTGACCTATATGATTCTGTTGAGTTATGAACTATTTGGGAGCTTCAGCTATTTGTTCTTTTTGATAATTCTAGTTTGAGTTCTGATGAGGGTACTTTGTTTGTTTTGTAATATTTTCCGCTTAAGTTTGTTAAATGCTAAGAATGATCGTAAGTAATTATTTGTTAGTCACCTAGCTCGAGCAAATATTTTAAGCAGTATGAAATGGTCTTTCGAAAATAGTTTTGAAAAACGAACTTCAGCATGATTACATGATAATTACTTAGTTTCAAATTTGCATATTATTATATGTTCATTTTCTGCTGAAGCATGTTAAATCCGGAAGTTGAGTAGCGAATTGTGTGTATGCTTCATGAGATCGATTTTAATCTCAATATATGTGTAGGCCGTTTTGTGCCATTGCAGGGGCTCGAACTTGGGTCCCAACATGGTGAGTTGCTCAAATTTGGCGTCCTGGTCCTAATCCATGTTGTTAAGGAATTAGCAAGCTTTTGGTATGGGTTGTTGGGTTTCACTTCGAGCCCAAAGCTTGCAATGGCTTTCTGCTTAATTTTAATTGGCATATGTTAAAATCTGATTGTTTCTGTTGTAAAGGTTCGATACGTGGATATTTGAGTATTCAACTTGTGCATGCCTCATTGAATTGGGCTTTTTTCTTGGGTTTGGGTGGAACTCGCCAGGAGTTGATAATCTGGCATCTCGGTGATTGCTTGAGCCATTAGGCCTCACGACAGGCTAGGCCCGAATTTTGAAAACGAAATAAAATGGCTCTCACTTAGTCTCAATTTTGATTCACATTTGAATCCAATCGTGGATTAAAAGTAGTTGTAATTTTTTTAGCCTCAGTTCATTGACGGATCTTTGTAATTGATTTTGAGGTGTTCCATGCCGAACAAAATGACAATTGCATGGCCCTCGCTTAGTTAATATGAGAATCCTTAGAACTCAAGGCGTGCCATTTAGTTGAATTTCCATGGCCCTCGCAAAGTTATAAACGCGTAGTTGTTTTAGGCGCGTTGCTTTAATAATTTACTTTCCTAAACTCGGGTGCACATTTATGTGACCCAAATCTAAGTCTCAACAATGTTAAAATATGCCAAAGACCACGGGTGCATTTATGTGACGTGGTTCAAAACATATTTTAAATAACGTTGCAATCTTCCTAAAAATGAATAAAAGCGGTTGATAAGTTAAAATTGAACCATAGGCTAAAATGTGTTTAAAATTAGATAATTAAGCCGAATATAGCAGTTGAGCGACCGTGCTAGAACCACGGAACTCGAGAATGCCTAACACCTTCTCCCGGGTTAACAGAATTCTTTACTCGGATTTCTGGTTCGCGGACTGTATTACAGATTCAACCTTTCCTCGATTCGGGATTTTAAACCGGTGACTTGGGACACTATAAATCTCTCAAGTGGCGACACTGAATCTTTTAATAATATGATCCCGTTTCGATTGTCCTTTAATTGAAAAAACTCCTTTACACCCTTCCGGGGTGTAGGTAAAAAAAGGAGGTGTGACAATATGCACGTACTTATACTTGCGATTACGTATCTTGTTAGTTGATCACAAAGTGTCATCCATACGCAGTTATGTTAATCTCCACCAATGGTGTACGTAAAATTCAAAGGTTTCACCAAAATCAAAAGAAGAGATCAAGATCACCTACGTTTAGTTTAGACTATAGAGCTATCTATTACGTTAAAGTCTTATCAAAAAGGGTTTTATTTATATCAAGAATTTGGTAAATAATATAAAGTTAACTGAATTAAAGTATAAAGTTATAATAACTAACAGATGATGTCTTCTCCTTAAAGCATCAACCGTTGTTTCCGCAGTTCTTGGTATAGTGATGAACTTCGTTGGAGATATGACTTTTGTATTGCAATATGAAAAAGAACACTTTAAAGTTCAATAGCAATAGTTGAACAACATCCATGACTGCAGAACCAATGATAAATGGAGAGGGAACCATTGTTCTTGCATGAGCAATGATTCTAGGCAATGCGATGAACAATCCTGCAGTTTGTGAACAAATTAATGAGTTTTGACAATAAATATTTTACAATAAAAGGAAAGGACAGTTCTTAGTGTAAGAGTTTTCAACTGTTAGTCATGATAAACATACCAAGAATAATTGCCATTAATACAAGATTATCGTGAGAAAGAATGGATATTGATTTGGCTATAATTGTAGACATTTCAATGTCCCACCTGAAATGATTGAAAACTATCTGCTGAAAGAGAAAGAGTGAAAGAGCAGAACAGATGGCTTACTTTCAAGAAACTTAATCTGAATGGCCAAAAATGTACGGTGAAAAAGAAGTACAAAAACCCAAAAATAATACAGCCATTTCAAGAATTCATTTTCATGTTATGGATTTTCAGATCTTTTAGAAACGCTTAGTATCACACAGGAATGTTGACCACTATCCAATTCCTCCCAATTTTCTTAATATGCTCTTTGCTTCTTCATACCCATTTAGAAGGGAAAAACTCTAGCAAATGGGTTATAAATACAGGAAGGTGGGAGGAATTAAGTAGAGGCTAATTAAGTGAATTAAAGATGTGACCTTTTTCTTGTAACGGAAAAGAAGTGTTTATTCAGTTTTTCTTAGTAGAACATTTAAAAAAATGGAAATATTTAAGGAAATTGCCAAAAAAATAACAAATAAGATAAATAGTAATGCGGGTCAATAGAGGGTGTCACATCACCTATTCTATCCCCAACTTTATATATATACTAGGAAAGTTATCCGTGATTCACGCAGTTTATAAAAATGTGAGTTAATTTATGAAATAGTTTTCTAATAACAGAAGATTACAACCAAATTATAATGCATATGTCTAATACATCAAAACTTATAATATTATGCAATATTATAGTTATTCATTTGAAACATATTAGGACATCTTAATTCAATCTAAGAAATATTTGAAAAAAGCAGATACTTCATTTGAAAATAAGTAGTGCAAAAGAATGGAATTCCAGTAAAGACCATAAGTGAATTCAGAAAGGAATATGAACTTAAACCTCTAAAAAAACCTACTTTATTTTCCCCATTCAAATTTTAATCTTTCGTGAAAGGAACCTAGACTTAAAGACGACTATATCCAGGTGATAACAGTGGAAGGGGGAGTACTGTGCTTCTAATGGTTTGCTGCTTCTTTAATTGTTTTGCATCTTTTATCAACCTCTCTTCCGTCACTATCAAAAAAAAAATGAGATTAGTGATGGAACATTAATTTGTATCATAAAACTACATAATTCCAGAGTAAATAGGAATTTTGTCGCTAAATGCCAAATTTCATCACTAATCGGCTAAGTCTTCGCTAATATTTCCAAGCTAAAACCATCTGCGACAAATTCTGTTGGTAAAATCAATTTCTTGGGGTAGTATTAATTTTCTCTATAAAATTTATAGGAGAAATTTAATGAGATTTAAATAGCATGAGAAAAAAGATGCAGTTCGAAATAAATTTGATTGAAGAAATACTCATAGAAATCATCAAGTCAAAAGTCAAGTGAACAATAAGAAACCGGTAAGAGAAAAAAAACACAATATATAAAAGTATGGTGCTCAGAAGATCCATCAACACCTATCTTCCTCTTCCATTCTCCTTCATTGTCACAAAATTTGGTCAGAGTACTTTGCGTACCTAGACGTTCTCGGACCAAGGAAACATATTAATAATTCTAAAAAATGAACCATTTCTTGGTGAATGAAAGGTCAACCATTTTTTAGAAGCTAAAAGGTGTCAAAACGGTTGTTTTGTAAAGCCGCGCCTTTTAATGCATTTTCAGACACTTATAAACTTTTAAAATATAAAATAAATAAACAAAAAAGGCATAAAAGGCAAAAAAAATGAGAAAAAGATAAGTAAGAATTCTACTCTATGAGAAAGCCACATCACCTTCCTTTTCCCCGGCTTTATATTAATATATAGATATATATATATATATATATATATATATATATATATATATATATATATATATTTGGCTATTATTTTTTCAGCTTTACTTTTGTATCTGTACTAATTATTTTACTAATTATTGGAAAATAAATTTAACTTTTTATACAAAATATTACTGCATGAGTAATCTTTAAGTGAAGGGTAAAATAGTCACTTAGTTTTTGATGGACATTTTAGTAATTTAGTTTTGACTTAAAGGCTTCACACTTATAATATAGTATGATGAATCTAATGCACACATTGTTGTGAGTACGTGATTTTTGCCCAATAGGAATTACTCCCATAAAATCTAAGAAAATAAATTTTTCCCATTATTCGCAATTTTATAGATTTTTCGTAGGATTTTTTGTTAATTGTTTGTATTTTTCTGTGCATGTTTATTTTATTAAAATCGTGAAAAAGTAAAAAAATATCATGCATTGAATTTAGGTTTTATTTTACAGTTTCAGGATTAATTAGTTAGTTAAAAAATGAAAAATATAAAAATTGGATCATTTTTTACTTTTGCCTTTTAATTTGTTGATTTTTCTTTTTTTAATTTAGGAATGAGTAATTTTTATAATTATTGGGATTAGGTAATAGTTTAATTTTGTAATTTAGATTAATTTAGAATTTGTAGTTTAGAATTTAATTAAAAGAAAAAAGAAGAAAAGAAAAGACAATAAAAAAGAAAAAGGAATTGAAGAGTTTGTTTTAAACCCCAAATTGGGCCAATCCAGCTAGAAACCAATTAATTTCCAAACCTCCCCAATTTTTTACCAGGCAACCCCCTCTCCCTCCTCTTTCCAAATCCCTAAACTAATCCCTTCAAATCCCCACCAAGCTCCCCGAGTTTTGGATCTGGAAATTGGAGGAAAAAACCCTAGTTCTTCTTAGACTCATTCTTCGCCTTTCAAAGTTCAATACAGCTCAAGATTCATGTTAACCAAGGGTTTTCTTTTGTAGCCCTTGATTAACACGAGTTTTGGTTCAATTTTGACGGTCACAGCCTCTTGATCAAGCTACTGTACCTCGCCGAGTTTCTTTACCCTCCTTGTTCGTTGAATTCAGTCATTAGGCTTTCTGGTTAGCCAGTATCTCACTTCTTCCTCTTTGGTTTTCTTTTTCGATTTTTGTTTTATTCTTTTTCTGATTTTCTGATAATTCTAATGGTTTACTTGTCCGAATTCGGTTGAGCTCCGTCTGTTTTAATCAATTAAATGTTATTTGATTTACTATATACTTGCTTATGTTAGTTTCTTAGTTGTTTATGATAGATTTAACATGATTTCTATTTCGATTCTAGTTCATCTTGCTTTTCTGTTTCCTTTCCTTCTTTATTTTAATTACATGATGTAAATTTTAGGGTTTTGTGATTCAGTTGATTAAATGCTCAATACCCATTCATCTTTCATTGTTCGTCTCTTAGAGTTAAGTCTGTCACTAGCCATTAAAATTGGATTTTTGAAGCTTATCATGAAATTGAATCCTTTCTAGTTTGTTTTAAGAGTTCAGATGTTCACCCTTTCAGTGTTATTTACTGTTTGATTGGTTTTATTCATACCTGTCTGCCTTGTCTTGTTTGTTAGGATTTATAATTGTTAAACACTCCTAGGGTCTTAATTGAGCAAATAAAAACTTAGGGGTCAATTAGGGAAATAGAGATAAGGACTTTCAGATAAATTTAATGTTGGAAGTTTCTAGAATAGGGGCAACTGGCCTTATTTGGCCAGCACAAGTTGCTGAGACCAATTAGGAGTCGACAGTTGTCCCATTCCGTTAAAAAAAGATGCTTGTGAAAGGGAATAATTTCCATTCTGTTTCTGCAGCACATGGCACCCAAAAAGGGCTATATATGGACCCTTCTTTCACTCCAAAATTAGACTTTTATACCTTGAAAAACACTCAAAGTCTCTACATAAGTTTTTGGTTAAACATTGCTTGAAATTACTCTTGGTTTTCACTGTTAGCAATAACTTAAAAGCTTCAATGGATTTCTGATTCATATGGGTTCAAAGATGGTCTAAGGGAGCTGAATTTGTTCTGTTGATTTGCTGATTTACACACTCTCCTGCTATTGCTGATATCCTCACCTTTTTTGCTCTAACTTTTGCTTCCAGGTACTTCTTGGACCTTATTGATATGTGAAGTTCAAGTTTGAAGTATGTAATCAAAGTTGGAGATTTAAATATTACCCTTGTTGAGTATCAGATTATGGTCTTCAGAATCTATCCCTATTTTCTGCCTTAAATTAGTTTTACTACATGATTTACTGTATTCATTCATGCTGTTGACAGTACAATTCATCTTAGGGTTGTATTTGGACTTTAGCTTGTCATGTTGGTTTTAGTTTGGTTAAACTCTTCCTGTCGAGTATATGGTGTTTGGACTGTTATAGTATGGGTTTAATTTAGATGAGGAACATCCCCTGTTGGATTTTGTTTGAATTTGTTCAGATTAGTAGTGATGTTCAGTCTAAAGGTTAACTCCTACCATGATTTTGCTGTTTGGGATTTTGGTTTTAAGTATCTGAATGAATTTAGGAGCTACTGTTGCCATTGCAATACTTGATTTAAATGTCTGGAGTATCCCTATTGTTAGAATTACTACATGTATGAGTTCAACAACAGCTAGTAGTAGTTTCAACTTTCAAATGCATGTGGCCTGTAATTATTGAGTGGACAGTGCTTAAAATTTATGTAGTTTGGATCTAAATTAGATGATGAACATTTTTTATTTGCTTTAATGAAATTGGTTTAGATTAATTTAGATTAGTGTTTGAATTAACCATGGCATATCAAGTAGTTGACATGCTGCAGAATAACGTATTCCAAATGGTAAAGGCGCTTAATGGCATCCCTTAAAATGGCCAGGCCTGTTAAATGGCCCAAATGAGACTACCTGGCCCAAGCCAGGCTCGTGTGTCTCAAGCCCCCTTTCTTTCAATTCTGGGCTCATTCCCAAAGTGTAGTTATGGCCATCCGATTTCAATGGCCCAATGGACTAGTATGCTAGTCAATTTCATTAAAATAACCCATTGCCCAATTTGTTTACAACTAATAACTCCTTTAAGTTCAAACCATTCGCAAATGCAAGCACCTTTAGGCCTAGTTAAATATGACTCTTAAAAAATGGAGTGAGGTGTGCCATTTAATTATACCACCATGGACCTCACAAATATTATTACTAGTTATTAAAGTGAACCCTCGTAGAAAAGACTTTAGGCACGTGTTTAAAATACAATTGTGATTGTGTACACATTCGCGTGACATGATTACAATTCTAAAAACCAATTCGGAGTATGCGTTCGCGCAACTTTGAACAAACTTTCTTAATAACGAAATTGTCTTAATAGACCACTGATTTAATTTGGTTCATAGTTCAAGGTGCGCCATCCAATTTAATCATTCATGGCCCTCATATACATCTTATGACTTAGATATAAAAATGACAAATTTTTGTAGTTAGCTTTAGGCACATTTGATATACTATCGTGGTTGACACGTTCGCGTGACATGACTACGATTCCTAAAAACAAAACTGGAGTATGCGTTCGCGCAACTTCGACCGAACTTTCTTAATAATAATAAAGCATTATTAATTATGGACACGTTCGTGTGACATGATTTTTGACATGCCAAACAAATAGGTACACATACACGGGACCTGTTTTCAAGATAATTTCTTAATAAAAAAGGCAAATGCACATAGGTTCTAAAATGAGTAATTGAATAATTTAACATGCCTAGTGTGATCAAAGTGACTGTGCTAGAACAACGGAACTCGGGAATGCCTAACACCTTCTCCTGGGGTAACAAAATCCTTACTCGGATTGTTGTGTTCGCAGACCGTAAATAGAGTCAATTTTCTCGATTCGGGATTTTAAACCGGTGACTTGAGGCACCATAATTATCCCAAGTGGCGACTCTGAATTTTAAATAAATAATCCTGTTTCGATTGTCACTTAAATTAGAAAAAACTCCCTTATACCCCTTGTGGGGGTGTGAAAAAGGAGGTGTAACAGCTCTAGCGACTCCGCTGGGGACAAGAACCCAAAACTTCTTGTTCAGGGTTCAAGAATTCAAGCTTGTTAATATGATTTTTACTTGGCTTTATTTATTGTTGATATTACTGTATTTTGTGAACCTTTTATGCTAATTGCTGTCTATTTACCGCTTTGATATTATTTGAATAGTATATAACTGTCTTCTTACGCCACCCCTCAGAGTCTTCTGAAAATGGTGCACACGTTCGCGTGGCCCGCTTTTTCTATAGAAGTTATACCAAATAGAATGAGGTTGGGCCAACAGCAAGGCCAGGTAGACTTCAGTGCTCCCGATACGTTGCCCTCTCTTCGGCTCGAGTTGTCCGCTCGGGTAAGCCAGGTCTATAGCATAAACCCCAGGATTTAAACCTAAAAAAACACAGCCTCATGTCGGATCTCTAGTAGGAACGTTTGTTTGCATCATGTGCATTTAACTTAGGGGACTCAATACAGGGGTTAGGTCTGTCTAGGATAGGTACCCAAAATAACACACCATCCTGATGCATCCTATGTGCTCTGTGAACATTTTTTTTCCAGCCTGCATGCTGGCCGGATAGGGAAAATAAAGCAAAAGAAAAACCAAGAGTGATGTAGAGAAGGAAATAAAGCCCGATTCTGAAAAATCCTCGGTATTTGGAAATATCCCGAAACTCTGCCAAAATTTTTAAAAACAAAAAGGAAAAGAAAAGAGTCATTTCAAAATAAGTCAATACTGTGTCCTTTTCAAATATGTCAAAATTGACCGAACTACGCAGGTCTGATTCTCACCGGATGTGGGATATGTAGGCAATCTATATAAGGTTCGGCCTTATTTTTCGAAAAAAAAAGAAAAAAAAGAGTAAATGGTCAAATAAATGTAGTTTGGGGTTTTGGTCAAAATAAGCCGATCCAACTTCGGTAATGTCTTAAGTCGTTCTTGCCGAGATGGCCTTAGAGTATCTTCAGTTGTCGAAGGACTATTTTCCTAAAAGAATGGACAAGTCTATCGGTAAAGTATCATTTTTAAATAAAGTAGTTTTCCCCGGTCTCAAAATTTATTTGGAATTGGGAAGGGGCCATGTTTGCAAAAACGACGATTTTTGCTAAAATTAGCATATACGGGAGGGAATCATAGTCCGTTGATTTTTCTTTTAGAAATTGAAAAACCTGTTTTACAAAAAGGGTCCACCGGAGTCAAACCTAACCTTAATCTCCCACAGGTACAAATGAACACTGCCTAGAACCCGTCAGAAGTGGTCATAGAACAGGCTCAGTTTCAGTTGCGTATGTGGTCGAATGATCTAGATGAAGATGGTCAGAAGTGGGTGAAAAAACAGTTGGGCGCCCTTATAAACATTTTGGAAATCAAACCACGGGAAGATCTAATCAAGGCTTTGGTAACTTTTTGGGACCCTGTCCACAATGTTTTTTGTTTCTCAGACTTTGAGATCACCCCTACTTCGGAGGAAATGGCCGGATATATTGAGTTTGGCCGGTATTTAAGGAAATAACAACTTATATTTCCAAGGGCTCCTTCGGTGCACAAGTTCTTTGACCTCCTAAATATCAGTAAACAGATGAAGAAGGCCCATGTAAGCAAAGGGTGTTGTTCTTTTTACTTCTTGTACTTCAGGTTCGGGCACTCAGCTGGGTTCTAAATGCATGAAAAGGGTTTGAGCAACAAATAAGATAAGGTCCTTTGGCAAATTCATCATCGGTTCGCTTTTATTGTGGCGTTTTGGGGGATCATGATATTTCCAAATGTGGATTTGGACAGTTGATATTCGTATGTCCAGAATTGCACAAATCCTCATTACCAAGAAGGATCATACACTTGTTCCATTAGTACTGGCAGACATATATCGATCATTGACATTATGCAAAGCTGGGGCTCAATTCTTTGAAGGTTGCAATACTCTTTTACAAATGTGGTTAATCGAGCATCTCCGCCATCACCCCAAATTCATGAGTTATGGTTCGAGCCCGGATAACTTCATTAAGAGTTATGAGGAAAGGGTGAAAGACTACGACGTGCCAAAAGGGTTTGAAGCCTGGGTCTCCCACTTGAAAGCTCTCAAAGCAAGTCAGGTCGAGTGGACTATAGGATGGCATCCGATGACAGAAGCCATATACATGACGGCTACCAAGGGTTACTTGAGGTTGATGGGTGTGAGGAGTATCCAGCCATATGCACCGCAAAGGGTCTTAAGGTAGTTAGGAAGATATCAGGTGGTGCCCGAAGATAAAGATCTAACCACCCAGGTCATTGAGCTACATCCAAAAGCTGCATTGCCCAAAACTTTGGTTCAGCAAGATTGGAAGGGTTACCGGTATCTGAAAAATGGCACCCAGGTACCAGATATTGCAAAGGGGGAAGTGGATCCAAATTATGCCGCATGGTTTGAGAAAAGGTCTTGTGTAAACAACGAACCAGGGCCTAAGCCCGAGCCCGAGAGGCCTACCAAGAGACCTCACATTCAAGCTTTTGATGATAAAATTCAAGAAAGGTTGGCTTGGGGAGAAAAGGAGAAAAAATATCAAGCCGCAATTCACACCTTGGGTGTGAAGCTGAGAAAAATGGAATTTAATAATGATCTCCAGGCACAAGAAGCTGAAAGTGAAAGAAAAAGGTTGGCCCAAGAGAATGAAGCTCTCCGAGCCCAAGTTCAAAAACTAAGAATAGCAGCTAAGAACCCGGGCAGAAGCAGAAAAGATGCAAAGCTCATCTACAACCTTTTGCAAAAGGTACGTGACTATGAGGATGATTTGCAAAAGACTGAAGCCGAGCTAGCAAATGCTCGAACCAAGTTAGCTAAGAATGCAGAGGGACGGTCCAGTTTCGTTCGGCAACTAAAGGAGAAGTATGACAAAGGAATGGTGAGTATAAAGAAAATGGTCAATGTCCTTTAGAATGAAATGGCCAAGCAAGAGAGAGACTTCAAAGTAGAAAGGGAGCACTGCTATGCCCTGATGTCACAGCTAGAGAAAGACCTGTAGCAGCTTCAAGAGCAAAATCATACAGCCAAACAAGTTTTGGATGCTAGATCTCAGCAGATCGGACGATTGCTACATGAGAAGGGTATTATCAGGGAAAGGGTTGGGAGAATTGCGGACTACATTGTGATGAAGTGCAACGAGTGTAAAGACATGACCAGGTCCATGTTCTTCGCTTCAGTTATGATTTTTGTCCAACAGATTATGGATGACTTGTTTCGCCTCCAAGAAGATATGGCTCAAAGGCCCGCAGCAAGGCCAACTGGAGTAGTATTGAGGCATTTATGTATTCTTGACTTTGTTTGTTCGAGTCTGTATTTTGTTAGTTCATTTTCGAGTCTGTATTGTTAGTTTCTTCTAAGTTTGTTAGTTCATTTTCTAGTCTATATTTTCAATTTTTTTTGAAGTTGTTGGTCCACTCATCGAGTCTGTTAGTCTTTATGTTTAACTCTATAGGGGAAGTTGTTGTAATCAAGATGTTTTATTTTATTTTATTTTATGAAAATTTAAAAACCCCAAAAATGTTTTTATTATTATAATTTTATTTCACACATGTCCGAGAACTACGCTTGGTCTGATTCATGCAGGGTCATGATACATAGGCAATCCCCATAGGATTTGATCATAACCGTGAAATGAAAAGGAAAAAAGAAGAAGAGAGAAAACAAGAAAACTGTGGGAAAGAAATAATTGCAAAACAAGAGAGGAAAAAAGAGAGAATAAAAGGATAAAAACAAGAATCAAGCAAAGAAAAGCAGGAATGAAAAAGAAGAGGGAGGAAGAAATTGTAAAATGAAAATTAGTGAAAGCCCGGATAACACAAGCGGCCATTCAAATGCATAATAGAGATGGTTAACTGCTTAGGTGCATTACATCCCCAACGTGCGGTTGCCTATCTGTTAAGCTCTAATCGCTAACGAGTTTGCTTGATGTCATCAAGTATAGGCAGGTGGTTAGTTTGTTTGGCATTTTGGCAACTCACCCATATAATACCAGGTCCAAAGACAAGTTGATCATGGCTGGCAAAGAACTGGATGCAAGTGTTATTGATCTGTCAAGGGAGGGTGAAGAGTATGATGTTAATCTGAAAGAGGAGTTACATAAGTTGAAATACTAGATGGCAGAGATGTACTAGGCATGGATGAAAGGGCATCCACCACCATCATACCCCGCCAACCCTGCTTTCATCCCGCTACTGGCTCAATCCCAAGAACCTCCCACTGTTGATTCATCTCCAGGCTTCCCTCATTACCACTACTATCAAGGCACCACATCCCAAACCATACAAGAACTACTAGCTAAACCAATCCCACACCCCCTCCACCAGTTACCCCTATTTTTGTAGCACCTCCACCCGCTACACTCCATCGATCCTCCAGCGAGCCCTTATTCCAAACCCAAGATAACCAATACTATCTCCTGGAGCCTACATTCAAGGCCCTAGATCATTACTCCTGATTTCCTCGTTTCAAACTCCCAGTTGAGACTGAGAAACCAACTAAAAACTCAGAGCAGGAGAAGATGTTTAGGAAGGTAAGAAGCCTGGAACAATCATTCAGAAACATGCAGGGATTGGGAAGCCAGGTGAGCGTAGCCTACAAAGATTTGTGTCTATTTCCCAATGTTCAGTTGCATGTGGGGTTTAAGATGCCGAAGTTTGATTTGTATGACGGGCACGGAGACCTGGTGGCCCATTTGAGGGGATTTTGCAGTAAAATGAGAGGAACCGGTGGGAAAGCTGAGCTGTTGATGGCGTACCTTAGCTAGAGTCTGAGTGGCACGGCATTGGAGTGGTACACTCGTCAGGATCACATCAGATGGTATACCTGGGATGATTTGGCCCAAGCATTCGCTCGTCATTTCCAATACAACATTGAGATTGTTCCAGACCATTTGTCTCTGACTAAGATTGATAAGAAGCCTAGTGAAAGTATTAGGGAATACGGTTTTCGCTGGAGAGAACAAGCGGCAAGAGTCAACCCTCCGATGGAGGAGAGCGAAATGGTGGAGTACTTTCTGCAGGCTTTGGAGCCTACTTATTTTGGCCATCTGATATCGGCCATAGGCAATCCTTTCAACGAGGTAGTAAGAATGGGTGGCATGGTGGAAGAAGGGCTTAAATCAAGCAAAATCATGAGTTACTCAGCCATCAAGGCAACTACCCAAGCCATTCAGAATGGTACTGCAGGAGTGATCAGAAAGAAGAAGAAAAAAGATGTGGCAACAGTTGATTCAAGATCGTGGTTTGGACCGAGGGGCCCATCACACCATTATACCCAGCCTCGACCCCATCACCGAACCTACACCCAAACCCCATATAATCTACCCCAGCATTACTTCCCATTACCAGACCCTCAGATTTCTGTCCACCATGTCCAGACATATACTCAACCTCCTGCCTACTCACAATGGCGTGCCCCAACCCCACAAAACACCTACCCAGCTCCATAAAATGCTTACCCACCCCCACGAGCCTACCGAAACCCTGCCGGCCCAGGTTTTCGACCCAATCCAACGTCCAAAATGAGAGGTTACAATGGAAGAAAACTTTCACCCTATTGGGGGAGTCTTATACCAGTTTGTTCAAGAGATTCAGACAGTTGGATATGCTGAGGCCAATTGAGTCAAAATTGCCAAACCCTCCTCCAAAGATTATTGATTACTCCTTGAGCTGTGCATATTGTTCTGGTCCTTTGGGGCATGATACAGAGAAGTGTTGGCACTTGAAAAATGCTATCCAGGAGCTCATCTACACAAACCGGACTGAAGTCCAAACTCTAGAGGCACCCAACATCAATCAGAACCCATTGCCAATCCATGAGGAAACAAACATGATTGAGATAGTACACAAGTAGGGGGAACCCAAGAAGCCCTCATAATCCGTTATGATGATTAGGTCTAGCGAGGTCAAGCCAGTCAAAAAACCAATGGTTGAAGGATCAGTGAACAAGTTGAGCATGACAAACGGTGATCCATCTTTGGTATTTAGGAAGAGATCTCCAAGTGATGTCATAGAAAAGCAAGAAAAGTCAAAAGTGGTCATGCCAGCGTTGGCAAATATGCCTATCATAATTGTAGAGTGTGCCCGTACGGACCCTGTCATCATCAAGCCTGTAACCCAGTTGCAGGTACTCAACACCAAGGCTATCCCATGGAACTACTAACGAGTGGTAGTGACCTATAAGGGAAAGGAAGTGAAAGAAGAAGTCAATGAGGCCTAGGGATTAACTCATTCGGGGAGATGCTTTGCCCCGGAAGAGTTAAGGAAAACTAAAACATCTAGAGATAATCCAGTTCTAGTAAAGAAAGCAGTCACTAAAGAAGAGGCGGAGGAGTTTCTGAGAAAAATGAAGGTACACGATTATTCCATCGTGGAGCAGTTGAGAAAGATGCCCGCTCAGATTTCCTTGCGATCATTGTTGATCCACTCAGATGAGCATCGTCGGGCCTTGATGAAAATTCTGAACGAAGCTCATGTCCCCGACAAAATTTTAGTGAACCATCTGGAGAAGATCGCCAACAAAATATTTGAGGTGAACATGGTCACATGCTCTGATGACGAGTTGCCTGTGGAAGGTACTGAACACAACAAAGCTCTCTATCTTACGGTAAATGTGAAGATTCTGTGGTCACCAAGGTGTTATTCGACAATGGTTCCAGTGCAAACATATGCCCTCTCTTTACTCTGAACAAGTTGAAAGTTGATGATGAGTGGATTCACAAGAACAACATATGCATGACTCAGTCGGTGATATAGTGCTTGAATTGACAATAGGACCGGTGGAATTAACCATGGAGTTCCAGGTACTAGACGTAGCCGTCTCTTACAATTTGCTGTTAGGTCGGCCTTGGATACATGCCGCCAAAGCAGTCCCGTCCACTTTGCACCAGATGGTCATGTTTGAATGGGACATGCAAAAGATCACCATGCATTGTGAGGAGAATTTGTGTGCTCATAGTGATGCCTCTGTCCCATTCATTGAGGCTGAATATGACAAAGGCCCTTGGGTTTATAAAGTTTTTGAAACAGAGCCGGTCGAGAAGGTTACAGAAGGGAAATGTATTCCAATTCCAAAGATAGCCTATGCATCTGTGTCATGGTGGCCTCTGAAATGCTGAAAAATGGCTTTGTACTAGGTAAAGGTCTGGGTGCATCCTTGTAGGGTATCATACAATCAGTGTCCCTCCCTGAAAACTTGGGTACGTTCGGTCTTGGATTGAAACCCATAGCGGCAGATGTAAAAAGGGCTAGAAAGTTGAAACAGAAGGTGTGGGCACTTCCGAAGCCTATCCCGTGTCTCTCCGGGTCTTTTGTCAAGCTCGGTGCCAGGAAGCGACCAGTGACGACAGTTCCAAGTTCTGTGGTTAACATTGATGAAGAGTTAACTGAAAGGTTCCAAAGGTTGTTTGATGATGTGAACATGGTAGAAGTTGAAGAAGGTTCTAGCAAAGCAGACGTGTAGTTCGTCGGGCCGAATGTAAAGCTTAACAATTGGAAGGCTACTCCTCTCCCTCCTTGGAAGGAGTCTTGGTAGATTGTTTTGTTTTCCTTTCTATCTGAGTCATTCCAGGGTTGTGACCCAGACTTTTATTTTTTGCTTGTTTGATGTACAAACCCTGTTATCCTTTACTTTCAATGAAATACAATTTCCCTTTTCCATCATTCCTGATAGTTTTATTTTTATTTTCTTTTCTTCTTTGTACTGTTCTTTTTATGCTGGTTTCAATGACATGACATGCATGAAGAATCTTCGGCCAAGTCTTAAAAGTCAATCTAATTCTGAAATAATAATCCAAGAAATAGAGTGTGATGATGAATTGGAATATGATGAGGATGAGGCATTTGAGGAGATTAGTAAGGAACTAAATCATTTTGAAGAAAAACTCAAGCCTAATCTTAATGAAACGGAAGCAGTCAATCTAGGGGATCCAAATAATGTTAGAGAAACTAAGATAAGTGTCCATCTTGAACCGCAAATTAGGGAAGAAGTAATTAAAGCATTGTTATAATATAAGGATATTTTTGCATGGTCGTATGATGATATGCCAAGCTTAAGTACCGATCTAGTAGTCCACAAATTGCCAATTGATCGAGCATTCCCTCCCGTCAAACAGAAGTTGAGAAAGTTTAAAACTGACATGAGTGTGAATATCAAAGAAGAAGTCACAAAGCAGCTTGATGCAAAGGTCATTCGAGTCACGCGGTATCCCACGTGGTTAACCAATGTTGTGCCTGTGCCAAAGAAAGACGGTAAGACCAGAGTGTGTGTTGATTACCGTGATCTCAACAAGGCGACTCCAAAGGACAATTTCCCACTACCAAATATCCACATTTTGATTGATAATTGTGCCAAGCATGAGATTGGGTCTTTTGTAGACTGCTATGTGGAGTATTATCAGATTTTAATGGATGAGGAAGATGCGGAAAAGACTGCATTCATCACGCCGTGAGGAACATATTGCTACCGAGTCATGCCATTTGGTTTGAAAAATGCTGGATCAACTTATATGAGGGCAATGACTACCATATTCAGAGATTTGAGAAAGTTTTTCTCGAGGCTCTGCAGGTAAAATCTTAAGCTCAACCCTGCAAAGTGTGCATTTGGTGTTCCATCTGGGAAACTGTTGGGGTTCATAGTCAAGTCGGTGGGGCATTGAGTTGGATCCGTCAAAAATCAAGGCTAACCAGGAATTACCACTGCCAAAGAACAAGACCGAGGTGATGAGTCTGCTAGGGAGACTGAATTACATTAGCAGGTTTATTGCTCAGCTCACGACAACTTGTGAACCTATCTTTAAGCTGCTAAAGAAGGATATTGCGGTCAAGTGGACTAATGAGTGCCAGGAAGCATTTGATAAGATCAAAGAGTATTTGTCGAACCCCCCTGTTATTTTGGTCCTACTGGAACCCGGGAGACCCTTGATTCTTTATTTGACAGTCCTGGATAACTCATTTGGTTGTGTGTTGGGTCAGTATGACATCACCGACAGGAAAGAGCAAGCCATCTATTATCTCAGCAAGAAGTTCACATCTTATGAGGTTAAGTATACTCCCCTTGAAAGGACATGTTGCGTCCTGACTTGGGTAGCACAAAAGTTGAAGCATTATTTGTCATCCTACACTACTTACCTCATTTCTCGTCTGGATCCTTTAAAGTATATCTTCTAGAAGCCCATGCCCACAAGAAGGCTCGCAAAGTGGCAGATTTTGCTCACGGAGTTTGACATTATATATGTGACTCGGACGGCGATGAAAGCCCAAGATTTAGCCGATCACTTGGTCGAAAACCCATCGGATGAAGAATATGAAACTTTGAGGACTTACTTTCCTGATGGAGAGGTAATGCATATTGATGAGGTCGAGAAGGATGAAAAGCCCAGCTGGAAACCTTCTTTGATGGGGCTGCTAACATGAAAGGTGTTGGAATAGGAGTTGTACTTATTTCTGAAACACGGAACCACTACCCTATCACTGCTCAACTCCGTTTCTATTGTACCAACAACATGGCCGAGTACGAAGCATGCATTCTGGGTTTAAGGTTAGCTATGGACATGGGAGTCCAAGAAGTACTAGTTTTAGGATATTCAGATCTGTTAGTGCACCAGATTCAGGGAGAATGGGAGACTTGAGATTTGAAGCTCATACCGTACCAACAATGTTTGCAGGATCTTTGTCAGCAGTTCAGATCAGCGGAGTTCAGGCATATCCCTAGGATCCACAATGAGGTTGCTGACGCATTGGCCACTCTGGCGTCGATGTTGCATCATCCAGATAAAGCTTATATTGGCCCTTTGCATATTTAGGTCCACGATCAGCATGTTTACTGTAACATGGTGGAAGAAGAACTTGACGGTGAACCTTGGTTTCATGATATCAGGGAGTACATCAAGTCGGGGGTGTATCCAGTACAAGCTACGGGGGATCAGAAGAGAACAATTCGATGTTTGGCAAGTGGACTTTTCTTCAGTGAGGGAGTTTTTACAAAAGAACTCCAGATCTTGGATTGTTGAGATGTGTATATGCTAGACAAGCCATGGCTATCATGACCAAAGTGCATTCTGGAGTCTGCGAGCCGCATATGAGTGGGTATGTTCTGGCAAGGAAAATTCTTCAAGCAGGTTATTATTGCCTCACCATGGAGCGAGATTGCATTAGTTTTGTATGCAAGTGTCATCAATGCCAAGTACGCGGAGATTTGATTCATTATCCACCATCTGAATTGCGCACAATGTCCGCACCATGGTCCTTTTTTGCTTGGGGTATGGATGTCATCGGGCCAATCAAGCCATCAGCATCCAACGGGCTTAGGTTCATTCTGGTGGCCATTGACTACTTCACTAAGTGGGTTGAAGACAAAACTTTCAAATTCGTGACCAAGAAGGCAGTGGTCGATTTTGTTCATTCAAATATCATTTGTCGGTTTGTGATCCCAAAGGTCATCATCACAGATAATGGTGTTAATCTTAACAGTCATCTAATGAATGAAGTGTGTCAACAGTTCAAGATTACACATTGAAATTCCACCCCATACCGCCCCAAGGCGAATGGAGCAGTCGAGGCAGCCAACAAGAACATAAAGAAGATACTTCGGAAAATGGTGCAAGGTTCCAGGCAATGGCATGAAAATTTGCCTTTCGCGTTGTTCGGTTATCGCACTACTATTCACATTTCAGTAGGTGCAACTCCTTATTTTTTGGTATATGGCACTGAAGTAGTGATACCCGCGGAAGTTGAAATTTTATCCCTTCAGATTGTTGCTAAAGCCGAAATTGATGATGATGAGTGGGTCAAAACCCGTCTGGAGCAATTAAGTTTGATTGGTGAAAAAAGATTGGCAGCAGTGTGTCATGGCCAGTTGTATCAAAAGAGAATGGTAATAGCATACAACAAGAAGGTGCTTCCGCAGAAATTTGAAGTAGGTCAACAAGTGTTGAAGCGCATACTTCCACATCAGGTTGAAGCGAAAGGCAAGTTCGCCCCAAATTGGCAGGGGGCGTTCGTTGTAACAAGAGTATTGTCCAATGGCGCTTTATCTTTAACAGATATAGAAGGCAAATGTGTAGATATGGCTATCAATTCTGATGCAGTCAAAAGATATTACGTATGATTTCTTTGGTTTGTCTAAATTGTTGTTTGTACTTGGCATATTTTGAAGATTGGAATGACGAAGGCATTTTATTCTGCTATCTAAACACTTTATCCTTTGATAGCCCTTTGAGACTTATTTATATCCTTTCATACCCCTCTTTTGGAATCAGTAGCAAAATTTAGAAACACGAACGAAAAAGGTAAGTAAAGAAGAAAAAGAGAAAAATAGAAGAGAAAAGAGGAAGAAAATAATGGAAAAAAGTGAAAAAAGAGAGAAAAGGAAAAGGGAAAAAAAGAAAAAGAGAAAAAAAAAGAAAAGAAAAAAAGAAGAGAAAAGAAAAGGAAAAAGGAAAAGTAACAACAACAAAGCAATTCCTATGTCATCAACTGCGTTCAACCTGATTCCTTTTAAGGATACGTAGGCCGTCTCACGGTTCGGTCCCATCAAAATAAAAATGCAAGACTCCCCAGGCAAAGAAACAGGGACAGAAGTTGTGGTTGTTGTAAGAGATCTGATTCCAAAAGTTATAATTTTGAACCCATTCAAGTTGTGTTGAGCCTTTGTGATATCATTTCTTTCTAACCCTATCCAAGCCCACATTACGGTCCAAATAAAGAGCTTCCGATCAATCTTCAATAGATGCCAAGTCGAGCAAGTAGAGGTTTGATTCATATCAGGGGCAACACTCTGTTATGAGCAGGAAAAATGAAAAAATGAGAGAGTCTCATTGGTGAAAACGCTTACGGGCACCGTACGGCAACTGAAAGCTGAGAGAAATTAAAAATGAGAGAGTCTTATTGGTGAAAACCCTTAAGGGCACTGTAAGGCGACAGTGAGCTGAGAAAAGAGATTGGGTTATGGAGATCCCAGGGCATGAAGTATGACAACTGAAAGATAATTGGCTGAACGGGCTGGGTTGATTAATCTAAAATGCATGTCATGATCATTAGTGCCAGCTGCTTCACTCGGATAAGTTTCTTTTCCTTTTTCTCTCTCAGTCATCATGTTTCAAGTTCTCTTCTTTATTTCTTTACCCTCGAAGTCATTGCATTTCATTTCTTTTGGGGTTATCTCTCTAAGGCTTTTCCAATGTCAGTTTTGTTTAAGCAAGTAAGAAAGGATTTCAAAGCTTACTACCAACTTCCAAATTGCACAAAGCAAAGTGCGGCCAAATCATACCAGATATATCATGATGCAAAAGTGAAAAATAAGGTGTTAATGAAAGTTCAAGCGATCGAGTGGTTTGTGAATTTTGTGGAAGATACAGAGGTTCAAATTGGAAGGATAGATATGTTAAAACAGCAGGTTAACTATAGAGCACTCGAGTCATTTAGGGTTTCATGGTCAAGCTCCAATCAGAAGGTGAAATAACTCTTTGCCAATCAGATGCAGCTGAGCAGAACAAAGCATGGCAGTGGAAAGGCCACCCTCAGCAAGAATTCCGCAAACTTACCACCACGTTTTCAAAGTGACAAGATTTTTCTTTGATTGAAATAGGGGCAGGAAATTTCGTTTGTTTCGAAGAAACCCTCCGTGAGGAAAGAAGGAGCCAGATAGGCTCAACAATAAGTTCCAATACCCTCCTAGATAACAGGATTCAATAAGTTTTGAGACCCTCGCAAATGACAAGGTCTGACGAGATATCTACTTTTGGGAATTATAATTTGGCATTTAAGTTTTTCACTTTTGAGATGAGGCTTGGTTTGAAATTTTCAGGAGAAAGGAATTTAGTCTGGAGTTTATTTTGATAATAAGAATCGGTTAACACTCACAGATGTTGCTAATATCAAACTGGAACTGAAAAATTTCTTTTGTTTTGTCTATTTTGTTAATATCAGGTGCCCACCTGGAAAACAAGGGGAGACAGTTCAAGTTTCAAGGGAAGGCAGTTCCGAGGGAACACAGAAAGTTTCAGCAATCAGGCACTCACCTAGAGAACAAGGTAAAACGGCTCAAGTTTCAAAGGAAAAAGTTTCAAGTAGCAAGAGGAAATGGTTCAAGTTTCAAGGGAAACTAGTTTCAAGTAGCAAGAGAAGTTGGTTCGAGTATCTACAATCATCCGCCCACTTGGAAGAACAAGGGAAAGTAGTTTAAGTTTCAAGGAAAAGCAGTTCAAGTTCAGCAATCAGGCACCCACCTGGAGAACAAAGGGAAAGTAGCAATTTTCAAAGGAAGACGGTTCAAGTTCAGCAATCAGGAGCCCACCTAGAGAATAAGGGAAAATAAGTCAAGTTTCGAGGGAAAAGAAGTGCAAGTGTTAGTAATCAGGCACCCACCTGGAGAACAAGGAGAAGCAGTTCAAGTCTCAAGGAAAAACAACTAAAGTTTTGGCAATCAGGAGCCCACCTGGAGAGCAAGGGAATACAGTTAAGGTTTTTGCAATTAGGCACCCACCTGGAGAGGAAGGGAATACAGTTAAACTTTTGGCAATCAGGCGCGCACCTAGAGAGCAAGGGAATACAGTTAAAGTTCTGGCAATCAGGCGCCCACCTGGAGAGCAAGGGAATATAGTTAAAGTTTTGGCAATCATGCGACCACCTGGAGATCAAGGGAATACAGTTAAAGTTTTGGCAATCAGGCACCAACTTGGAGAGCAAGGGAATACAGTTAAAATTTTGGCAATCAGGCGCCCACCTAGAGAGCAAGGGAATACAATTTAAGTTTTGGCAATCAAGCACCCACCTGGAGAACAAGGAAGGCAGTTCAAGTTTTGAAGGAATATGGTTCAAATGTTGGCAATCAGGCACCACCTGGAGAATAAGGGAATTCACTTCAGAATACAATTCAAGTCAGCAACAAAGGAAGCTCACCAGGAGAGTACAAGTTAACAGAGCAGCAGAAATTGCAAGATCAAGTTTGAAGATGTGTAGATAGGATTCTTGTAATTTATAGATCATAGTTTAGTTTAGCTTCTTTTATTTTGTCTTGGTGTAATAAGGAGTTCAGCAAGCAGTAGCAGCAGCAGCAACAATGAAATCACAGCTTCCTGGTAGTCCCAGCTACCAAAACTTCTCGAACTACACTGACCCGATTCTTTTATAACCAAGGATATGTAGGCAACCTCGGAAGCAAGGTGCGGTCAAATCTTTCAAAAATGCTTCCCACGGAGTATTCAAACGGGCAAAAATCGCTCGTATCCTCTCACTTTATCTTTGCATGAAAACTCTTCCGGTTTTCGAGCAAAGAGGGGCAGCTGTGAGTACATGATTTATTTCCTATAGGAAATACTCCCATAAAATCTAAGAAAATAAATTTTTCACAGTATTTGCAATTTTATAAATTTTTTGTAGGATTTTTTGTTAATTGTTTGCATTTTTCTGGGCATGCTTATTTTATTAAATATCATGCATTGCATTTAATAAAAATATCATGCATTGCATTTAGGTTTTATTTTACAGTTTCAAGATTAATTAGTTAGTTAAAAATTGAAAATTATAAAAATTGGCTCAATTTTTATTTTTGCCTTTTAGATTGTTGATTTTTCTTTTTTTAATTTACCAATGAGTATTTTTTATAATTATTGGGATTAGGTAATAGTTTAATTTTTCAATTTAGATTAATTTAGAATTTGTAGTTTAGAATTTAATTAAAAGAAAAAAAACGAAAAGAAAAGACAACAAAAAAGAAAAAGGAATTGAAGAGTTTGTTTTAAACCCCAAATTGGGCCAATCCAGCTAGAACCCAATTAATTTCCAAACCTTCCCAAATTTTTACCAGGCAACCTCCTCTCCCTCCTTTTTCCAAATCCCTAAACCAATCCCTTCAAATCCCCACCAAGCTCCCCGAATTTTGGATCTGGAAATTGGAGGAAAATACCTTAGTTCTTCTCACACTCATTCTTCGCCTTTCAAAGTTCAATACGGCTCAAGACTCGTGTTAACCAAGGTTTCTCGTTCGGAACCCTTGATTAACACGAGTTTTGGTTAGATTTTGAGGGACACAACCTCTTGATCAAGCCACTGTACCCCGCCGAATTTCTTTGTCCTCCTTGTTAGTTGAATTAAGTCACTAGGCTTTCCGGTTAGCCAGTATCTCACCTTTTCCTCTTTGGTTTTGTTTTTCGATTTTTGTTTTATTCTTTTTCTGATTTTTTGTAATTCTAATGGTTTACTTGTCTGAATTTGGTTGAGCTCCATCTGTTTTAATCAATTAAATGTTATCTGTTTAACTATATACTTGCTTATGTTACTTTCTTAGTTGTTTAAGATAGATTTAGCATGATTTCTGTTTCGATTCTAGTTCATCTTGCTTTTCTATTTCCTTTCCTTCTTTATTTTAATTGCATGATGTAAATTTTAGGGTTTTGTGATTCACTTGATTAAATGCTCAATATCCATTCATCTTTCATTGTTCGTCTCTTAGAGTTAAGTCGGTCACTAGCCATTAAAATTGGATTTTTGAAGCTTATCATGAAATTGAATCCTTTCTGGTTTGTTTTAAGAGCCAGATGTTCACCCTTTTAGTGTTATTTATTGTTTGATTGGTTTTATTCATATCTGTCTGCCTTGTCTTGTTTGTTAGGATTTGTAATTGTAAACACTCCTAGGGTCTTAATTGAACAAATAAAAACTTAGGGGTCAATTTGGGAAATAGAGATAAGGACTTACAGATAAATTTAGTGTTGGAAGTTTCTAGAATAGGGGCAGCTGGACTTATTTGGCCAGCACAAGTTGCTGAGACCAATTAGGAGTCGACAGTTGTCCCATTCTGTTAAAAAAAGATGCTTGTGTGAGGGAATAATTCTCATTCTTTTTTTGCAGCACATGGCACCCAAAAGGGCTATATATAGACCCTTCTTTCACTCAAAAATTAGACATTCATACCCTGAAAAACACTCAAAGTCTCTACATCATTTTTTCGTTAACAATTGCTTGAAATTACTCTTGGTTTTTACTGTTAGCAATAACTTAAAAGCTTCAAAGGACTTCTGATTCATCTGGGTTCAAAGATGGTCTAAGGGAGCTAAATTTGCTGTGTTGATTTGCTGATTTACACACTCTCCTGCTATTGCTGATATCCTCACCTTTTTTGCTCTAACTTTTGCTTCCAGGTACTTCTTGGACCTTATTGATATGTGAAGTGCAAGTTTGAAGTATGTAATCGAAGTTGGAGATTTAAATATTAGCCTTGTTGAGTATCAGACTATGGTCTTCAGAATCTATCCCTGTTATCTGCCTTAAATTAGTTTTACTACATGATTTACTGTATTCATTCATGCTGTTGACAGTACAATTCATCTTAGGGTTGTATTTGGACTTTAGCTTGTCATGTTGGTTTTAGTTTGGTTAAACTCTTCCTGTCGAGTATATGGTGTTTGGACTATTATAGTATGGGTTTAATTTAGATGAGGAACATCCCCTGTTGGATTTTGTTTGAATTTGTTCAGGTTAGTAGTGATGTTCAGTCTAAGGTTAACTCCTATCATGATTTTGTTGTTTTGGATTTTGGTTTTAAGTATCTGAATGAATTTAAGAGCTACTGTTGCCATTGCAATAGTTGATTTAAATATCCAGAGTATCCCTATTGTTAGAATCACTACATGTATGAGTTCAACAGCAGCTAGTAGTAGTTTCAACTTTCAAATGCATGTGACCTGTAATTGTTGAGTGGATAGTGCTTAAAATTTATGTAGTTTGGATCTAAATTAGATGATGAACATTTTTTATTTTCTTTGATGAAATTGGTTTAAATTAATTTAGATTAGTGTTTGAATTAACCATGGCATATCAAGTAGTTGACGGGCTGTAGAATACGATATTCCAAATGGTAAAGGTGCTTAATCGCATCCCTTAAAACAGTCAGGCATGTTAAATGGCCCAAATGAGACTACCTGGACCAAGCCAGGCTCGTGTGTCTCAGGCCCCCATCCTTTCAATTATGGACTCATTTCCAAAGCCCAACCCTCTCATCGTTTTTCAGTAGTTATGGCCATCCGATTTCAACGGCCCAAGGGACTAGTATGCTGGTCATTTCATTAAAATAACCCATTTGCCAATCTGTTTACAACTAATAACTCCTTTAAGTTCAAACCATTCGCAAATGTAAGCACTTTTAGGCCTAGTTAACTATGACTCTTAAAAAATGGAGTGAGGTGTGCCATTTAATTATACCACCATGTCCCTCACAAATATTATTACTAGTTATTAAAGTGAACCCTCGTAGAAAAGCCTTTAGGCACGTGTTTAAAATACAATTGTGATTGTGTACACGTTCGCATGACATGATTACAATTCTAAAAACCAATTCGGATTATGCGTACGCGCAATTTTGAACAAACTTTCTTAATAACGAAATTGTCTTAATAGACCACTTATTTAATTTGGTTCATAGTTCGAGGTGCGCCATCAAATTTAATCATTCATGTCCCTCGTATAGATCTTATGACTTAGATATAAAAATGACAAATGTTCGTAGTCTGCTTTAGAAATATTTGATATACTATCGTGGTTGTGGACACGTTCGCGTGACATGACTACGATTTCTAAAAACAAAAATCGGAGTATGCATTCGCGCAACTTCGGCCGGACTTTCTTAATAATAATAAAGGATTATTGATTGTGTACACGTTCGCGTGACATGATTTTTGATGCGCCAAACAAATAGGTACACATACGCGGGACTTGTTTTCAAGATAATTTCTTAATAAAAAAGGCAAATGCACATAGGTTCTAAAATGAGCAATTGAACAATTTAACAAGCAAAGTATGATCAAAGCGACCGTGCTAGAACCACAGAACCCGGGAATACCTAACACCTTCTCTCGGTTTAACAGAATTCCTTACCCAGATTTCTGTGTTTGCAGACCATAAATAGAGTCAATTTCCTCGAATCGGGATTTTAAACTGGTGACTTGGGACACCATAATTATCCCAAGTGGCGACTCTGAATTTTAAATAAATTATCCCTTTTCGATTGTCACTTAAATTAGAAAAAACTCCCTTATACCCCTTGTGGAGGTGTGAAAAAAGAGGTGTGACAATTGTATTTAACTGCAATGGCTAATGAAATACTTTTCTCTCTGCACTTTGAGATATCCGTAAATACTCCTAGATCCAGCGACTGTTTTATTCTAGATTTCATATATGACCTTTTATGTGTGTAAACTAGGAGCCCGTTTGGATGTGCTTATTTTAAGTGGCTTTTAAGCATAAATATAAATTAGAAATTTTAGTTTTTGGCTCCTTTTTTGGGGTAATTTTAACTTAAAAACAAGTGCTTAAAAAGCATTATTTTTACTTTTTCCAAACACTACAAATGAAAAATTACAACTATAAAATAATCTGATTGCCAACAGTATCTAAATCATAAATTTTGGAAATAATAAACGTGAAAAGAACAGAATTACGTGGAAATATTCACAAATTATTGTCTACTAACTTACGTAATTATTTATAATTTGTTTTTTAAATAATCTGATAAACATACTTATGGCAATCATCCCATGAACTGAAGTTTCATAGCAGCACCATCAGAAGAAGAAGAAGAAGAAGAAGAAGAAGAAGAAGGAGGAGGAGGAGGAGGAGGAGGAGAAAGGAGATGAAGTTGTTTAAAAAAGTGGGTATAAGGTAAAAAAAAATTAAAAATGGGTATAAGTTAAATGGGGGCGACCAAATAGGATGCCCCATGCAATTTTTATGAGTTTACTTGGACTAAAATGGGGTTGGGCCAAAATTAGTTAAACAATGGGTTATAGCCAAAGACGGCCAACTTGTCTTTTGGCAACACATACATTCATTAGCTAATAAATTTTATAATACTAGTTATATTTATAACCAAAATAGTTATATTAATTTTTTTCCGTAAGTTTAACATCTTGGTGTTTTATTTAAGGAATTTTTACCTCTTATAACAAAGGTTAACACCTTATTTATTTTAAATAAATACCATTTAAAAAAATTCTATTTTATATATACCTTTTACTGTTTATAGCAAAATAACTAATTTTGGTACCTCCTACACCTAAGCCACTAAATATGCTATTCAGTTACACTATTTTCTTTCTCTCTCTAATTTGATACATGTCATTCTCTCTTCCAAATAATACTGGATTCATTGACTGACCACCACTTCTCTTGGCTGGGATTTGGGAACCTCCTCCTCTCTGGCGATCTCTCTCTCTCTCTCTGTCTCCTTTTATCTCCTAGATTTTCTATTAGATTTGAACTTGGTTATCTCAATTCCCAAATTCAAAAATGGGGGAAAACGATTTCTTAACCCCAAAGGCAATTATGAATTGAATTAAAGCTAAGGGCTTACAAAATCTACGATGGTACTGTCCTCTTCATCCTATGATTGTATTTTCCGTCATCCTCTGAAAATACACGAATCAAAGCTAAGGGCTTACAAAAGCTACGATGGGTTTTTGCTCGACGGCAGATTCGCCGCAAATAAGGGTTTATTCTTGAACAAAGACGACGGATTTTGGAGCTGAGCAACTTGATTTTCTGTTAATATATTTCAATGTATTTTCAACGTATCACGCTGTATTTTCATGTATTTAATTGTATTCGTTGTCTTTTTTTCATTGTAATTCAATGTATCTCGTTGTATTCCATGTATTTCATTGTATTCACTGTCTTTTTCTCTCATTGTATTTCAATGTATCCTGCTATATTCTATGTATTTCAGTGTAATCACTATCTCGCTATATGCCATGAATGTATTCATATGTTGTTTTAATTAATATAATTTATGTATTCAGATGTATTATATAAATTCTCTGAAGATTGTTGTGTTTTTGTGATGACCCGGCCGGTTATCTTAAGAATTAATGTCTCGATCCCCTATTAACTACTATCCACGTATTTATTTCTGCTATTTTGATTTGTCGGAATGTCCGGTTTTGAGTTTCGGAAAGTTTTGGGACACTTAGTCCTTAAATGAGAGCTTAAGTTTGGAAAGGTTCACCGTAGTCGGAACAGTATGAAGACGGCTTAGGAATGAAATTCTGATGCTTCTGTTAGCTCCGTTGAGTGTTTTGGACTTAGGGGCGTGTTTGGATTGGGTTTTGGAGGTCTGTGGCTAATTTAGGCTTGAAATGCTGAAAGTCGAATTTTTTATGTTTCCGGTTCAATAGTGAGACTTTGATCCGAGGGTCAGAATGGAATTCCGGAAATTGGAGTAGCTCCGTAGTGTTGAGTGTGACGTGTGTGCAAATTTTCAGGTCATTCGGACGAGGTTTGATAGACTTTTTGATCGAAAACGTAATTTGTGAGTTTTTGAAGTTCTTAGGCTTGAATCCAATGTTAAATTGGTGTTTTGATGTTGTTTTGAGCGTTCCGAAGGTTGGAACAAGTTTGAATAATGTTTTAGGATTGGTTTGCATGTTTAGTTTAGGTCCCGAGGGCCTCGGGGGAGTTTCGGGTGTTTGGCGGAAGTTGAATTTGGACTTAGGATGATTTTTTGCATTATTGAACCTGTCATAATTGCACCTGCATGTGTGGGACCGTAGGTGCGGCACCGCAAAAGCGGCTATTGGACCGCAAAAGCGGAAATTTGGTCCATCTCCAGGAGCCGCAGGTGCGAGAAGGCTAACGCACCTGCGAGACCTCAGGTGCGGAAAGTCTGTCGCAGAAGCAGAAAGTTGATTTAATAAGAAGTTGCAGATGCAACCTTGGCTCCACAGAAGCGGGACCGCAGGTGTGGTCCCAGGGCCGCAAATGCGGTTTGACCGGGCAGAACATATAAATACTTGCCTTCGCGAATTTGAGTTATTTTCACCTCTTTTCAAACGGGAAGAACCTTGTGGAGCATTTTCAAGGGAGATTTTCAGAAGAATTCATCGGGGTAAGGTCTTTGGTCCCTAAAATCGTTATTGGGGTGATTTTTATCATTATAAACATGAAAATTTAAGAAAAATCAGTGGTAATTTGGGGGTTTGGGCTTGACTAATTAGAGGCATTTGAATGATGATTTGAGGGGCCATTTGAGGTTCGATTTTTGTACTTTTGGTATGACTGAACTCGTGAGAGTGTGAGGATTTTGGAAATGTGAATTTCACCAGATTTCGAGACGTGGTCCCGAGGGGCGTTTTGGTTATTTTACCTAATTTCGCGCATTAGCTTAGAATTTAATTGTAGAATCAGTTACTTGAAGTGTTATTTACATTATGCTATTGAATTGAATAGATTTGGGCCATTTGGAGTTGAGTACTCATGGCAAGAGCATGGTTTCGGGTTGATTGTGCTGATTCGAGGTAAGTGGCTTGCCTAACCTTGTGTATGGGACCTTCCCCTTAGGATTTGGTATATTTGATGTGTACTTGAGCTAATTGTTGAAAACCCGATTTTCTTTAAGTAATTTAAATTGTGTTCCTTTTTCCTGTTTTATACTACTTGCAATTTAAGCCTGCTGTTAGCTTAGAAAAAGCACGTTTAATTTACTTAATTGTTTATTTGCTTAAGCTGCCTAATTGTATTATGTGAAGCATGTTATGTTAGAATTACCTATTTTGCTTGGTACGAAATTGATCTTAATTGAGTATTCTTTGTGTTGCTTGGCCACGGCCTACTCCGCACTATTATTGAGTATCGAGAGAGGGTCGGAGCAGCTTTTACCCGATCTAGGGTCGGGTTCAATTTCCACAGAGAACTAGAATTTGGAATGGAGTATCTATCTAGGTTAGGATCGCGTATGTGTTCCAAATTACACTTCTAATCATTTTTGGGGTTTTCTTTTTACTTCAACGATTATCAAACTACAAATGGTAAATGCAACTAGATTAAGCTAAGAGTTAATGCTACGGGTTGTTCAAATGATTTAAAAGGCATTAGGGTAGTGACTTCCGCCTAGATGGTCAATTGACGGGTACTTGATGGCGTACTTTAGCTAGAGTCTAAGTGGCGCAGCATTGGAGTGGTACACTCGTCAGGATCATAGCAATTGGTATACCTGGGATGATTTGGCCCAAGCATTTGCTAGTCATTTCCAATACAACATTGAGATTGTTCCATACCGTTTGTCTCTGACTAAGATTGAGAAGAAGCCTAGTGAAAGTTTCAGGGAATATGGTTTTCGCTGGAGAGATCAAGCGGCAAGAGTCAACCCTCCGATGGAGGAGAGCGAAATGGTGGAGTACTTTCTGCAGGCTCTGGAGCCTACTTATTTTGGCCATCTGATATCGGTCATAGGCAAGTCTTTCAACGAGGTAGTGAAGATGGGTGGCATGGTAGAAGAAGGGCTTAAATAAAGAAAAATCATGAGCTACTCATCCATCAAGGCAACAACCCAAGCCATTCAGAATGGTACTGGAGGAGTGATCAGAGAGAAGAAGAAAGAAGATGTGGCAACAGTTGATTCAAGATCGTGGTTTGGACCGAGGGGACCATCACACCATTATACCCAGCCTCGACCCCATCACCGAACCTACACCCAAACCCCATATAATCCACCCCAGCATTACTTCCCATCACTAGACCCTCAGATTTCTGTCCACCATGCCCAGACATATACTCAACCTCCTACCTACTCACAATGGCGTGCCCCAACCCCATAAAACACCTACCCAACTCCACAAAATTCTTACCTACCCCCACGAGCCTACCGAAACACTGCAAGGCCCAGGTTTCCGACCCAATCCAGCATTCAAAAACGAGAAGTTGCAACGGAAGAAAACTTTCACCCCGTTGGGGGAGTCTTATACCAGTTTGTTCCAGAGATTGAGGCAGTTGGATATGCTGAGGCCAATTGAGTCAAAATTGCCAAACCCTCCTCCAAAGATTTCTGATTACTCCTTGAGTTGTGCATATTGTTCTGGTACTCCGGGGCATGATATAGAGAAGTGTTGGCACTTGAAAAATGCTATCCAGGAGCTCATCGACACAAACCGAATTGAAGTCCAAACTCCAGAGGCACCCAACATCAATCAGAACCCATTGCCAACCCATGAGGAAACAAACAAGATCAAGATAGTACATAAGGAGGGGAACCCAAGAAGCCCTCATAATCTGTTATAAAGATTAGGTCTAGCAAGGTCAAGCCAGTCAAAAAATCAACGGTTGAAGGATCAGTGAACGAGTTGAGCATGACAAACGGTGATCCATCTTTGGTATTTGGGAAGTGATCTCCAAGTGATGTCGTAGAAAAGCAAGAAAAGTCAAAAGTGGTCGTGCCAGGGTTGGCAAATAAGCCTATCATAATTGTAGAGGGTGCCCGTACAGACCCTGTCATCATCAAACCTGTAACCCAGTTGTCGGTAGTCAACACCAAGGCTATCCCACGGAACTACGAACGGGTGGTAGTGACCTATAAGGGAAAGGAAGTGAAAGAAGAAGTCAAGGAGGCCCAGGGATTAACTCGTTCGGGGAGATGCTTTGCCCCGAAAGAGTTAAGGAAAGCTAAAACATCCATAGATAATCCAATTCTAGTAAAGAAAGCAGTCACTGAAGAAGAGGCGGAGGAGTTTCTGAGAAAAATGAAGGTATAAGATTACTCCATCGTGGAGCAGTTGAGGAAGATGCCAGGTCAAATTTCCTTGCTGTCATTGTTGATCCATTCAGATGAGCATCGTCGGGCCCTAATGAAAATTTTGAACGAAGCTCATGCCTCCATAAAAATTTCAGTGAACCATCTGGAGAAGACCGCCAACAAAATATTTGAGGTGAATAGGGTCACATTCTTTGATGACGAGTTGCATGTGGAAGGTACTGAACACAACAAAGCTCTCTATCTTACGGTAAAATGTGAAGATTTTGTGGTTACCAGGATGTTAGTCGACAATGGTTCCAGTGCAAACATATACCCTCTCTCTACTCTGAACAAGTTGAAAGTTGATGATGAGAGGATTCACAAGAACAACATCTGCGTGACTCGGTTGGTGATATAGTACTTGAATTGACAATAGGACCGGTGGAATTAACCATGGAGTTCCAGGTACTGGACGTATCCGTCTCTTACAATTTGTTGTTAGGTCGGCCTTGGATACATGCCGCCAAAGGAGTCCCATCCACTTTGCACCAGATGGTCAAGTTTGAATGGGACAGGCAAGAGATCATCGTGCATGGTGAGGAGAATTTGTGTGCTCACAGTGATGCCTCCGTCCCATTCATTGAGGATGAAGATGACAAAGGACCTTGGGTATATCAAGTTTTTGAAACAGTGTCGGTCGAGAAGGTTACAAAAGGAAAATGTATTCCAACTCCAAAGATAGCCTCTGCATCCGTCATGGTGTCCTCTGAAATGTTGAAAACTGGCTTTGTACCAGGTAAAGGTCTGGGTACATCCTTGTAGGGTATCATACGGCCAGTGTCCCTCCCTGAAAACTTGGGTACATTCGGTCTTGGATTCAAACCCACAACGGCAGATGTGAAAAGGGCTAGAATGTTGAAAAAGAAGGCATGGGCACTTCCGAAGCCTATCCCGCGTCTCTCCAGGTCTTTTGTCAAGCCCGGTGCCAGGAAGCGCCCAGTGACAACAGTTCCAAGTTCTGTGGCTAACATTAATGAAGAGTTAATTGAAAGGTTCCAAAGGTTGTTTGATGATGTGAACATGGTAGAAGTTGGAGAAGGTTCTAGCTAAGCAGACGTGTAGTTCGTCGGGCCGATTGTAAAGCTTAACAACTGGAAGGCTACTCCTCTCCCTACTTGGAAGGAGTCTTGGTAGTTTGTTTTGTTTTCCTTTCTATCTGGGTCGTTCCAGGGTTGTGACCCAGACTTTTATTTTTTGCTTGTTTGATGTACAAACCTTGTTATCCTTTATTTTCAATGAAATGCAATTTCCCCTTTCCATCATTCCTGATAGTTTTATTTTTGTTTTCTTTTCTTCTCTGTACATTTCTTTTTATGTTGGTTTCAATGACATGACATGCATGAGGAATCTTCGGCCAAGTCTTAAAAGTCAATCTAATTCTGAAATAATAATCCAAGAAATAGAGTGTGATGATGAATCAGAATATGATGAGGATGAGGCATTTGAGGAGATTAGTAAGGAACTAAATCATTTTGAAGAAAAACCCAAGCCTAATCTGAATGAAATGGAAGCAATCAATCTAGGGGATCTATATAATGTTAGAGAAACTAAGATAAGTGTCCATCTTGAACCGCAAATCAGGGAAGAAGTAATTAAAGCATTGTTGGAATATAAGGATATTTTTGCATGGTCATATGATGATATGCCAGGCTTGAGTACCGATCTAGTAGTCCACAAATTGCCAATTGATCGAGCATTCCCTCCCGTCAAACAGAAGTTGAAAAAGTTCAAAACTGACATAAGTGTGAAGATCAAAGAAGAAGTCACAAAGTAGCTTGATGCAAAGGTCATTCGAGTCAAGCGGTATCCCACGTGGTTAACCAATGTTGTGCATGTGCCAAAGAAAGACAATAAGACCAGAGTGTGTGTTGATTATCGTGATCTCAACAAGGCAAGTCCAAAGGACAATTTTCCACTACCAAATATCCACATTTTGATTGATAATTGTGCCAAGCATGAGATTGGGTCTTTTGTGGTCTGTTTTGTGAGGTATCATCAGATTTTAATGGATGAGGAAAGGATTGCATTCATCACGCTATGAGGAACATATTGCTAGCGGGTGATGCCATTTGGTTTGAAAAATACTGGAGCAACTTATATGAGGGCAATGACTACCATATTCCACGACATGATACACAAGAAGATTGAGGTTTACGTGGATGATGTGATCATAAAGTCCAGGAAGCAGTTAGACCACGTCAAAGATTTGAGAAAGTTTTTCCAGAGGCTCCGCATGTAAAATTTTAAGCTCAACCCTGCAAAGTGTGCATTTGGTGTTCCATCTGGGAAACTGTTGGGGTTCATAGTCAGTCGGCGGGGCATTGAGTTGGATCCGTCAAAAATCAAGGCTATCCAGGAATTACCACTGCCAAAGAATAAGACCGAGGTGATGAGTCTGCTAGGGAGACTGAATTACATCAGCAGGTTTATTGCTCAACTCACGACAACTTGTGAACCTATCTTTAAGCTGCTAAAGAAGGATACTGCGGTCAAGTGGACTAATGAGTGCCAGGAAGCATTCGATAAGATCAAAGAGTATTTGTCAACCCCCCCCCCCCTATGTTGGTCCCACCGGAACCCAGGAGACCCTTGATTCTTTATTTGACAGTCCTAGATAACTCATTTTGTTGTGTGTTGGGTTAACATGACATCACCGGCAGGAAAGAGCAAGCCATCTATTAAAAGGACATGTTGCGTCCTGACTTGGGTAGCACAAAAGTTAAAGCATTATTTGTCATCCTACACTACTTACCTCATTTCTCGTCTGGATCCTATAAAGTATATATTTCACAAGCCCATGCCCACAGGAAGGCTCGCAAAGTGGCAGATTTTGCTTACGGAGTTTGACATCATATTGGCAAATTTTGCTCACGGAGTTTGACATCATATATGTCACTCGGACGGCGATGAAAACCCAAGCTTTGGCCGATCACTTGGCCGAAAACCCGGTGGATGAAAAATATGAACCTTTGAGGACTTACTTTCCTGATGAAGAGGTAATGCATACTGATGAGGTCGAGAAGGATGAAAAGCCCGGCTGGAAACCTTCTTTAATGGGGATGCTAACATGAAAGGTATTGGAATAGGAGTTGTACTTATTTCTGAAACAGGGCACCACTACCCTGTCACTGCTCAGCTCTGTTTCTATTGTACCAACAACATGGTCGAGTACGAAGCATGCATTCTGGGTTTAAGGTTAGCTATGGACATGGGAGTCCAAGAAGTGCTGGTTTTAGGAGATTCAGATCTATTAGTGAACCAGATTCAGGGAGAATAGGAGATCTAGATTTGAAGCTCGTACCGTACCGACAATGTTTGCAGGATCTTTGTCAGCAGTTCAGATCACCGGAGTTCAGGCATATCCCTAGGATCCACAGTGACGTTGCTGATGCATTGGCCACTCTAGCGTCGATGTTGCATCATCCAGATAAAGCTTATATTTACCCTTTGCATATTCAGGTCCAGGATCAGCATGCTTACTGTAACATGGTGGAAGAAGAACTTGATGGTGAACCTTGGTTTCACGATATCAGGGAGTACGTCAAGTCGGGGGTGTATCCTGTACAAGCTGCGGGGGATCAGAAGAGAACAATTCGACATTTGGCAAGTGGATTTTTCTTTAGTGACGGAGTTTTTTACAAAAAAACTCCAGATCTTGGATTGTTGAGATGTGTAGTTGCTAGACAAGCCACGACTATCATGACCAAAGTGCATTCCAGAGTCTACGGGTCACATATGAGTAGGTGTATTCTGGCAAGGAATATTCTTCAAGCAGGTTATTATTGGCTCACCATGGAGCGAGATTGCATCAGTTTTGTGTGCAAGTGTCATCAATGCCTAGTACGCGGAGATTTGATTCATTCTCCGCCATCTGAATTGCACACAATGTCCGCACCATGGCCCTTTGTTGCTTGGGGTATGGATGTCATCGGGCCAATCAAGCCATCAACATCCAATGGGCTTAGGTTCATTCTGGTAGCCATTGACTACTTCACTAAGTGGGTTGAAGCTAAAACTTTCAAATCCGTGACCAAGAAGGTAGTGGTCAATTTTGTTCATTCAAATATCATTTGTCGGTTTGTGATCCCAAAGGTGATCATCACAAATAATGCTGCTAATTATAACAGTCATTTGATGAAAGAAGTGTGTAAACAATTCAAGATTACACATCGAAATTCCACCCCATACCGCCCCAAGGCGAATGGAGCAGTCGAGGCAGCCAACAAGAACATAAAGAAGATACTTCTGAAAATGGTGCAAGGTTCCAGGCAATGGCATGAAAAGTTGCCCTTCGTGTTGTTGGGTTATCACACTACTGTTTGCACTTCAGTAGGTGCAACTCCTTATTTGTTGGTATATGGCACTGAAGTAGTGATACCCACGGAAGTTGAAATTTCATCCCTTCGGATTGTTGCTAAAGCCAAAATCGATGATGATGAGTGGGTCAAAACCAGTCTGGAGCAATTGAGTTTGATTGATGAGAAAAGCTTAGCAGCAGTATGTCATGGCCAGTTGTATCAAAAGAGAATGGTAAGAGCATACAACAAGAAGGTGCGTCCGCGGAAATTTGAAGTAGGTCAACAAGTGTTGAAGTGCATACTCCCACATCAGGTTGAAGCGAAAGGCAAGTTCGCCCCAAATTGGCAGGGGGAGTTCGTTGTAACAAGATTATTGTCCAATGGCGCTTTATCTTTAACAGATATAGAAGGCAAATGTGTAGATATGGCTATCAATTCTGATGCGGTCAAAAGATATTATGTATGATTTCTTTGGTTTGTCTAAATTATTGTTTGTACTTGGCATATTTTGAAGATTGGAATGATGAAGGCATTTTATTCTGCTATCTAAATATTTTATCCTTTGATAGCCCCTTATTTATTTCCTTTCATACCCCTCTTTTGGAATCAGTAGCAAAATTCAGAAACACGAACACAAAGAGTAAGTAAAGAAGAAAAAGAGAAAAATAGAAGAGAAAAGAGAAAGAAAGGAATGGAAAAAAGTGAAAAAAAGAGAGAAAAGAAAAAGAAAAAAAAAGAGAAAAAAAAGAGAAAAAAAAGAAGAGAAAAGAAAAGGAAAAGAGAAAAGTAACAACAACAAAGAAATTCCTATGTCATCAACTATGTTCGACCTAATTCCTTTTAAGGATATATAGGCCTCCTCACGGTTCGGTCCCATCAAAATAAAAATGCAAAACTCCCTAGGCAAAGAAACTGGGGCAGAAGTTGTGGTAGTTGTAAGAGATCTGATTCCAAAAGTTGAAATTTTGAACCCATTCAAGCTGTGTTGAGCCTTTGTGATATCCTTTCTTTCTGGCCCTATCCAAAAGCCCACATTACGGTCCAAAGAAAGACCTTCCGATCAATCTTCAAGAGATGTCAAGTCGAGCAAGCCCCAAAACTCGTGTTAACCAAGGGTTCTTGTTCGGAACCCTTGATTAACACGAGTTTTGGTTCGATTTGAGGGCCACAGCCTCTTGATCAAGCCATTGTACCCCGCCGAGTTTCTTTGCCCTCCTTGTTCTTTGAATTAAGTCACTAGGCTTTCCGGTTTGCCAGTATCTCACCTCTTCCTCTTTGGTTTTGTTTTTCGTTTTTTGTTTTATTCTTTTTCTGATTTTCTGGTAATTCTAATGGTTTACTTGTCCGAATTTGGTTGAGCTCCATCTGTTTTAATCAATTAAATATTATATGTTTAACTATATACTTTCTTATGTTAGTTTCTTAGTTGTTTAGGATAGATTTAGCATGATTTCTGTTTCGATTCTAGTTCATCTTGCTTTTCTGTTTCCTTTCCTTTTTTATTTTAATTGCATGATGTAAATTTTAGGGTTTTGTGATTTAGTTGATTAAATATTCAATATCCATTCATCTTTCATTGTTCCTCTCTCAGAATTAAGTCTGTCACTAGCCATTAAAAATGGATTTTTGAAGCTTATCATGAAATTGAATCCTTTCTGGTTTGTTTTAAGAGCCAGATGTTCACCCTTTCAGTGTTATTTATTGTTTGATTGGTTTTATTCATATCTGCCTGCCTTGTCTTGTTTGTTAGTATTTGTAATTGTTAAACACTCCTAGGGTCTTAATTAAACAAATAAAAACTTAGGGGTCAATTTGGGAAATAGAGATAAGGACTTTCAGATAAATTTAGTGTTGGAAGTTTCTAGAATAGGGGCAGCTGGACTTATTTGGCCTGCACAAGTTGCTGAGACCAATTAGGAGTCGACAGTTGTCCCATTCTGTTAAAAAAAGATGCTTGTGTGAGGGAATAATTCTCATTCTGTTTCTGCAGCATATGGCACCCAAAAGTGCTATATATAGACCCTTCTTTCACTCAAAAATTAGACATTCATCCCCTGAAAAACACTCAAAGTCTCTGCATCATTTCTTGGTTAAAAATTGCTTGAAATTACTCTTGGTTTTTACTGTTAGCAATAACTTAAAAGCTTCAAAGGATTTCTGATTCATCTGGGTTCAAAGATAGTCTAAGGGAGCTGAATTTGCGGTGTTGATTTGCTGATTTACACACTCTCTTGCTATTGCTGATATCCTCACCTTTTTTGCTCTAACTTTAGCTTCCAGGTACTTCTTGGACCTTATTGATATGTGAAGTGCAAGTTTGAAGTATGTAATCAAAGTTAGAGATTTAAATATTAGCCTTGTTAAGTATCAGATTATGGTATTCAGAATCTATCCCTGTTTTCTACCTTAAATTAGTTTTACTAAATGATTTACTATATTCATTCATGTTGTTTATAGTACAATTCATCTTAGGGTTGTATTTGGACTTTAGCTTGTTATGTTGGTTTTAGTTTGAGATACACTCTTCCTGTCGAGTATATGGTGTTTGGACTGTTATAGTATGGGTTTAATTTAGATGAGGAACATCCCCTGTTGGATTTTGTTTGAATTTGTTCAGGTTAGTAGTGATGTTCCGTCTAAGGTTAACTCCTATCATGATTTTGCTATTTTGGATTTTGTTTTTTTTAAGTATCTGAATGAATTTAAGAGCTATTGTTGCCATTGCAATAGTTGATTTAAATGTCTGGAGTATCCCTATTGTTAGAATCACTACATGTATGAGTTCAACAGCAGCTAGTAGTAGTTTCAACTTTCAAATGCATGTGGCCTGTAATTGTTGAGTGGACAGTGCTTAAAATTTATGTATTTTGGATCTAAATTAGATGATGAACATTTTTTATTTGCTTTGATGAAATTGGTTTAGATTAATTTAGATTAGTTTTTGAATTAATCATGGCATATCAAGTAGTTGACGGACTGTAGAATACGGTATTCCAAATAGTAAAGGTGCTCAATGGCATCCCTTAAAACAGCCAGGCCTGTTAAATGGCCCAAATGAGACTACCTGGCCCAAGCCAGGCTCGTGTGTCTCAGGCCCCCTTCCTTTCAATTTTGTACTCATTTCCAAAGCCCAACCCTCTCATCGTTTTTCAGTAGTTCTGGCCATCCGATTTCAACGGCCCAAGGGACTAGTATGTTGGTCCATTTCATTAAAATAACCCATTTGCCAATCTGTTTACAACTAATAACTCCTTTAAGTTCAAACCATTCGCAAATGTAAGCACCTTTAGGCCTAGTTAACTATGACTCTTAAAAAATGGAGTGAGGTGTGCCATTTAATTATACCACCATGGCCCTCACAAATATTATTACTAGTTATTAAATTGAACCCTCGTAAAAAAGCCTTTAGGCATGTGTTTAAAATACAATTGTGATTGTGTACACGTTCGTGTGGCATGATTACAATTCTAAAAACCAATTCGGAGTATGCGTTCGCGCAACTTTGAACAAACTTTCTTAATAACGAAATTGTCTTAATAGACCACTGATTTAATTTGGTTCGTAGTTCGAGGTGCGCCATCCAATTTAATCATTCATGGCCCTCGTATAGATCTTATGACTTAGATATAAAAAGACAAATGTTCGTAGTCTGCTTTAGGCACGTTTGATATACTATTGTGTTTGTGGACACGTTCGCGTGACATGACTACGATTTCTAAAAACAAAAATCGGAGTATGCGTTTGCGCAACTTCGGCCGAACTTTCTTAATAATAATAAAGGATTATTGATTGTGGACACGTTCGCGTGACATGATTTTTGACGCGCCAAAAAAATGGGTACACATACGCGGGACCTGTTTTCAAGATAATTTCTTAATAAAAAAGGCAAATGCACATAGGTTCTAAAATGAGTAATTGAACAATTTAACAAGCCAAGTATGATCAAAGAGACCGTGCTAGAACCACGGAACCCGGGAATGACTAACACTTTCTCTCGGTTTAACAGAATTCCTTACCCGGATTTCTATGTCTGCAGACCGTAAATAGAGTCAATTTCCTCGATTCGGGATTTTAAATCGGTGATTTGGGACACCATAATTATCCCAAGTGTTGACTCTGAATTTTAAATAAATAATCCCGTTTCGATTGTCACTTAAATTAGAAAAAACTCCCTTATACTCCTTGCGGGGGTATGAAAAAGGATGTGTGACAATTGTATTTAACTGTAATGGCTGTTGAAATATTTTTCTCTCTGCACTTTGAGATATCCGTAAATACTCCTAGATCCAGCGATTGTTTTATTCTAGATTTACATATAGGACCTTTTATGTGTGTAAACTAGGAACCCATTTGGATGTGCTTAATTTAAGTGACTTTTAAGCATAAATATAAATTAGAAATTTTAGTTTTTGGCTCCTTTTTTGGGGGTCATTTTAACTTAAAAACAAGTTCTTAGCATTTTTTACTTTTTCCAAACACTACAAATGAAAAATTACAACTATAAAATAATCTGATTGCCAATAGTATCTCAATTATAAATTTCGGAAACAATAAACGTTAAAAGAACAGAATTACGTGGAAATATTCACAAATTATTGTCTACTAACTTACGTAATTATTTATAATTTATTTTTTAAATAATCTGATAAACATACTTATGGCAATCATCCCATGAACTGAAGTTTCATAGCAGAAGAAGAAGAAGAAGAAGAAGAAGAAGAAGAAGAAGAAGAAGAAGAAGAAGCAGGAGAAGAAGAAGGAGGAGGAGGAGGAGGAGGTGGTGGTGGAGAAAGGGGGCTGAAGTTTTTTTAAAAAGTGGGTATAAGTTAAAAAAAATAAAAAATGGGTATAAGTTAAATGGGGGCGACCAAATAGGACGCCCCGTGCAATTTTTATGCGTTTACTTGGACTAAAATGGGGTTGGGCCAAAATTAGTTAAACAATGGGTTATAGCCAAACACGGCCAACTTGTCTTTTGGCAACACATACATTCATTAGCTAATAAATTTTATAATACTAGTTATCTTTATAACCAAAATAGTTATTTTAATTTTTTTTCGTAAGTTTAACATCTTTGTGTTTTATTTAAGGAATTTTTACCTCCTATAACAAAGGTTAACACCTTATTTATTTTAAATAAATACCATTTAAAAAAATTATATTCTATAGATACCTTTTACTGTTTATAGCAAAATATCTAATTTTGGTACCTTCTACCCCTAAGCCACTAAATATGTTATTCAGTTACACTATTTTCTTTCTCTCTCTAATTTGATACATGTCATTCTCTCTTCCAAATAATACTGGACTCATTGACCGACCACCACTTCTCTTGGCTGGGATTTTTGGAACCTCCTCCTCTCCAGCGATCTCTCTCTCTCTCTCTGTCTCCTTTCATCTCCTAAATTTTCCGTCAGATTTGAACTTGGTTATCTCAATTCCCAAATTCAAAAATGGGGGAAAACGATTTCTTAACCCCAAAGGCAATTGCGAATTGAATCAAAGCTAAGGGCTTACAAAATCTACGATGGTACTGCCCTCTTTATCCTATGATTGTATTTTCCGTCATCCTCTGAAAATACACGAATCAAAGCTAAGGGCTTACAAAAGCTACGATGGGTTTTTGCTCGACGACGGATTCGCCGCAAATTAGGGTTTGTTCTTGAACAAAGATGATGGATTTTGGAGCAGAGCAACTTGATTTTCTATTAATATATTTCAATGTATTTTCAACGTATCACGCTGTATTTTCATGTATTTCATTGTATTCATTGTCTTTTTTTCATTGTAATTCAATGTATCTCGTTGTATTCCATGTATTTCATTGTATTCACTGTCTTTTTTTCTCATTGTATTTTAATGTATCCCGCTGTATTCTATATATTTTATTGTATTCACTGTCTCGCTATATGCCATGAATGTATTCATATGTTTTTTTAATTAATATAATTTATGTATTCAGATGTATTATATAATATCTCTGAAGATTGCTATGTTTTTGTGACGACCCGGCCGGTCGTCTTAAGAATTAACGCCTCGATCCCCTATTAACTGCTATCCTCGTATTTATTTCTGCTATTTTGATTTGTCGGAATTTCCGGTTTTGAGTTTCGGAGAGTTTTGGGACACTTAGTCCTTAAATGAGAGCTTAAGTTTGGAAAAGTTGACCGTAGTCAGAATAGTATGAAGACGGCCTCAAAATGAAATTTCGATGCTTCTGTTAGCTCTGTTGTGTGATTTTGGACTTAGGGGCATGTTTGGATTGAGTTTTGGAGGTCCGTGGCTAATTTAGGTTTGAAATGCCGAAAGTTGAATTTTTGAAGTTTCCGGTTCGATAGTGAGATTTTGATCCGAAAGTCGGAATGGAATTTTGGAAGTTGTAGTAGCTACGTAGTGTTGAATGTGACGTGTGTGCAAATTTTCAGGTCATTCGGACGAGGTTTGATAAACTTTTTGATCGAAAGCGTAATTTGTGAGTTTTTGAAGTTCTTAGGCTTGAATCCGATGTTAAATTGGTGTTTTGATGTCGTTTTGAGCATTCTGAAGGTTGGAACAGGTTTGAATGATGTTTTAGGATTGGTTGTCATGTTTAGTTTAGGTCCCGAGGGCCTCGGGTGAGTTTCTAGTGCTTGGCAGAATTTGGACTTAGGAAGATTTTTTGCATTGCTGAACCTGTCATAACCGCACCTGCGTGTGTGGGACCGCAGGTGCGGCGCTGCAAAAGCGGCTCTTGGACTGCAAAAGCAGAAATTTGGTCCATCTCCAGGAGCCGCAGGTTCAAGAAGGGTAACGCACCTGCGAGACCACAGGTGCGGAAAGTCTGTCGCAGAAGCGAAAAGTTGATTTAATAAGAAGTTGCAGATGCAACCTTGGCTCCGCAGAAGCGGGACCGCAGGTGCGGTCCCAGGGCCGCAGATGCGGTTTAACTGGGCAGAACATATAAATACTTGCCTTCACAAATTTGAGTTATTTTCACCTCTTTTCAAACGGGAAGACGCCTTGTGGAGCATTTTCAAGGGAGATTTTCAGAGGAATTCATTGGGGTAAGGTCTTTGGTCCCCAAAATCGTTATTAGGGTGATTTTTATCATAATAAACATGAAAATTTAAGAAATATCAGTGGTAATTTGGGGGTTAGGGCTTGACTAATTAGAGACATTTGAATGATGATTTGAGGGGCCACTTGAGGTTTGATTTTGGTACTTTTGGTATGAATGAACTCGTGAGAGTGTGAGGATTTTGGAAATGTGAATTTCACCAGATTCCAAGACATGGGCCCGAGGGGCGTTTTGGTTATTTTACCTAATTTCGCGCATTAGCTTAGAATTTAATTGTAGAATCAGTTACTTGAAGTATTATTTACATTATGCTATTGAATTAAATAGATTTGGGCCACTTGGAGTCGAGTACTCGTCGCAAGAGCGTGGTTTTGGGTTGATTGAGCTGGTTCAAGGTAAGTAGCTTGCCTAACCTTGTGTGTGAGACCTTCCCCTTAGGATTTGGTATATTTGATGCGTACGTGAGCTAATTGTTGAAAACCCGATTTTCTTTAAGTAATTTCAATTGTGTTCCTTTTTCCTGTTTTATACTACTTGCAATTTAAGCTTGTTGTTAGCTTAGAAAAAGCATGTTTAATTGACTTAATTGTTTATTTGCTTAAACTGCCTTAATTGTATTATGTGAAGCATGTTATGTTAGAATTACCTATTTTGCTTGGTACGAAATTGGTAGCGAGAGAGGGTCGGAGCAGTTTTTACCCGATCTAGGATCGGGATCGATTTCCACAGAGAGCTAGAATTTGGAATGGAGTATCTATCTAGGTTAGGATCGCGTATGTGTTTCAAATTACACTTCTAATTATTTTTGGGGTTTTCTTTTTTACTTCTACTATTATCAAACTACAAATGTTAAATGCAACTAGATTAAGCTAAGAGTTAACGCTACGAGTTGTTCAATTGATTTAAAAGGCACTAGGATAGTGACTTCCGCCTAGGTGGTCAATTGACGGGTACTTGAATTTAAGGCACAACTGACATAGTTGGGGAGTATGATATAATGGTTGCACGATATTACCCACTCTACACCTTTCGGTGGTTCGAGTGATTTTGCCCAAATTGACTTTCTCAAGACCAATTAGGTATGCAAATTTGCACAAGCAACTAGGGTTCAAGTCAGGTATTACTCTCTCGAGGTTTAACCCTTTAATTGGGGCTATCAATCTCTTGAGTACGTCCCAATTCCTTGTTGGACCAATTTCGGAGATTTAGGCTCTCTTTCTCAAGAAGAGCCAAGACAACTAAACACAAACTAGGGTTTGCAACCACTAATTCAACAATAACCATGAATTGGGACAAATCTCAAATACCCATAGTCAATCTAGCTCTAAAATACAAGACCCATCAATTACCCACACTAGGGTTGAGCCACAACCCTAGCTTATGGGTCTAGCTACTCATAATTGAAGAAGAAAAACAAGAAATAAATGAAGAAAAACTCATATTAATTAATTGCTAAGCTAAATAACAAGATTCAATGATGAAAAGTAGATAAAATTGCCCAAAATATCTAAGAATCTCGAACCCACGAATGCAGCTGCTTAATTACAATATTTGATACCCTGAAAATGGGAAAATAAGCTATTTATACTAAGCTGAAAATTCTGGACAAAAATGCTCCTGCGGGGTTAGTACGGACTGCGCAAAATGGTGTGCGGCCGCACTAGGGCTCTTGACTTCAAAATCTAACTCTCTGAACTCAAGCAATGCAGATCGCACAGAACGGACTGCGGCCGCGGAAGCTTCTAGTGCGGTCCGCACAGAATGGACTGCGGATCGCATTAGCTTGAAACTTCAAAACTGGCATCTCTCTGATTCTTGGGTCTGCGGACCGCACTAAGCCGAGTGCGGCCGCATTGCCTTTTTTTGCCTAAATGTCAACTTCTCTGAATCCCCCAGTGCGGACCACACAAAATGGTGTGCGGCCGCACTGGGCCTGTTTTGCCTGAGCTTTGTCTTATCTTGGGACTTGTGCAAGTTTCACTCCTTTTTGAGCTGATCTTTGGTATTTTGTTACTTTGTTGATCAAACCTGCAATCAAGCACAACTTGTGAGCCTTTTGGGACTATTTTGTATGAATTTCTAATCAAAGTATAAGCAAGAAGGAGTATAGAATGCATTAAAATCCCTAGTTATCATTGTTGTTGTGTGTTTTACCTTGGGACTACGGGACGGCATCCCGGGAGATCCCTTGTACGTATTTATGATTTGAGCTGAGGTGCGGGATACCGAGAGATCCCTGGCACGTATATTGAGGATACCAAGAGATCCCTAGCATATATTGAGGATACCAAGAGATCCTCGGGATACCAAGAGATCCCCGGCATATATTAAGGGTACTAAGAGATCCTCGAGATACTAGAGATCCCCAGTTATTATCCTTATGAAGAGTGGTATTTTCTTGTGATTGTCTTTATCTATGTTCTAGTTATTGTATTTCTTATTATCATGTATTAAATTCTTACTGTCAGTTTTCAACTGTACTGCTTATCTTATTTTGTCATCCCTTATATTCTATTTAATCTCAGTAGGGCCCTGACCTTCCTCGTCACTATCCGACCGAGGTTAGGCTTGACACTTACTGAGTACCGCTGTGGTGTACTCATGCCCTTTCTATGCATGTTTTTCATGTGCAGATCCAGATACCTCTACTCAGACTTTCCATGCTTGAGACGAGGCGTTCGTAGAAACTCCAGGATTTTACCGAGTTGTTTTTGCTGTAACTATTTGAAACAAGTGCTAAATGACTACAAGGGCAAGTGCTGGAATTTTGTCGGTGACATAATTATTTTAATTTGTAAAGGCAAGGGCAAAGCTGTAGACGAAAATAGCCGTAAGGAGTTTGATAAGCGCCGCTTTGTCTCAATAATAGTTGAGGACTGCTACAAGGACTACAATGGAGAAGTGCCAATCCGGGAAATGGGGATCAACATGATTAGCCTCGACTTATGAAAATGCAAAACCATTTGTCCTAAAAATAGACAAGGTACAAATCGAATAAGCCAAAAAGAAAAAGATGAAATGCAAAATAAAAAAAAAAGATACAATTGCAAAACCAATTTGTACAAAACGACAGGAAATACACACATTGTATTGTAGGAATATAAGAAGAGCAAAGCAAGACCTGACAACTTGCTTGCCCCATAGGCGACACTTGCATTGGAGCTCTGGACTTAGACAGGTAAGTGGAAGCTAATTCACGAATTAACTTTGGACTGTGTTACAAGATAATTTGGGCTAGTGGATGACTGGCTGTATAACAGGCCCATTTGAGCCCAATCAAAGATATAGTTCCTGCCTGACCCATTAGTTTTTTGATGGTTTTGATGGGCCAAGTTTTCTGAGCCAAGTTTTTCCACCCTTGTCTGCCAATAAAAGGAAGCAACCCTGTTCAGTTTCTGAAGACTAGGGCAAAGCTGTAAAGGAGAATGAAGTTTGATCAGCGTTGTTTTGTCTCTAGCAAAAGAAATAGAGGAAACGAGGAATGGGTCGTGAGTTTTATGCAAATGTCTGGAACCTACCTACATCTATCAAGTGAAAGGCATTTGCATAAAATTCGCGCACCTGTTCCTTTGTTCCCCTTTATTGTGAACTGACTGAAGCTTACCCGAATGAGGAATATTTTTCAATTATTGAAGAAGCAAAAATTGTGTTTTTGTTGTCATCTTTAGTTGCTTTTCATTTATTCAACAGAAAAGAGGTTTTACTTGTCTTAATTAGTAGTTTAGTATAACTTCTTAACTTCTCTGGATCTCTTTCGAGGTTCAGTTCTTTTCCAGAGTCGTAATATTTGAACTGGGTGATTTAGTAGTAGCTTTTATTTTTATTTTTATTATTGTTTTGATAGCAAGGTATATATGAGCCTTAACTGTTATTTGTCACCCTACTAAACGTACTTTTGCATATGTGTTTGTGTGTTAGTGGTGGCAAAATGGTTACAAGAAAACAGTTAACCACCTATATTATCCTCTAAAAATGGGTTGGGTAATGAACTTTTTAAAAACAGGTTAAATATTAATAAGAACCATATTATCCATTTAGAAAATGGATAACAATGAGTAACCAATGGATAACCAATGAGTTTAACTTTTACATTTGTAAAGCCTCAAATTGGGGGTTCTCCAAGTTTGGGAGATTAGGAATTATCCAAAAAGTAATCATATTCAAGAAGTCATGGATAATATGGATACCCATATTATACACCGGTTAACCCGTTTTTTATCCATATGAAATATGGGTCGGTCGGATAATTTATCCATTTTTCCATTATCCGTTTTCAACTCGAAACATATCCGATCAGACCTGTCCATTTGCCACTCCTATTGTGTGTTAAGAGAGTTGTGAATAATACGATAACTAGACTGGCATGTATGCTTTGTTTTAGCCTGCAATTTTTAGCACTGAATTATATCTGAACAAGAAACAAGTATTGGGGAAGAAACTAGTTTGAAATGCTAAAGGAGTAATTCATGTGACTATAGCTGTCTGTAAGGCTAGTTAACTTCAAATTGTGCGAGATCTAGGAAGCAAGATAAGCTCGGACTTATTCGAGCTCAGTTTATTCATTGTATTGTTAAAAGGGGGAAAATTTGAAAAAAAAAGGGGGGGGGGGGGGGAGGGGGGATATAGGGGGAATACATGATTAAATGTGGTGTAGGGCAATGCCTCTGTAGTCGGCTAAGGGCAGGCAATTCATTTACGAGCCTTGAGTTATGAACATGCAAACAGCCTCGCAAAAGCTGAGTTAAGAAATCGAGATCGGCATCACACAGTCGGCATTTCCTTAGAAGGGCTAACCTTCACCTAGGTCTTGACGCACATATTTATTTGCTTCCATAGGATAAGGAATAAATTGATATATGATGTATGTCCCAGTTGATTCCTGAGATCAAAATTCTTGACAGTAAAATCCAGCCTGAAGGATTAAAATTTGGGAACACAGAACCTTGTATTAAAGCTTATTTAAGTTATTTTGCACACACACGTGGGTTATTAATTTTGTATGATGTTGAGTCTGGACTATACTATGTATTCCTGAAGGTTCTTGACATAAGTTCTATTTGAGTTGGGGTTATTTTTGTCATGCCTACTTATGCTTATGTGCCTATGGTCGTTTTAGTTTCATTGCTCGGGGATGAGCAAATATTCGAGTGTGGGGTTATTTGATAAGTTGAATATGGCTTTATTCAATTTATAGACTTTAGGTCTATTTTGATTGCATTTTGACTCAAGTTCATTCAGAGTGCCAATCTTTGAGATGGGAATCAACATGATGACTCGTCCTGTTACATTCATTCCAACAGAATGTATTAACAAAGGGAAATGGAATAGGTCCGAGAATTCAACGCAAATGCCTTGGAACTACTACATCGAGCAAGTGAAGGCGTTTGCATAGAACTCACGGATCCTTTCCTTGTTCCCCTTTTTTGGGATGTGACTGAAGCAACCCAGTCCTTTTGTTTAGTTGTTATGGATCCGAATGAGGAATATTTTCCAATTATTGAACAAGCAGAGGAAGTGGTGGATGCCCCACAAGGTGATTGGGAGTAGCGTTTAAAACATGTTGAGGAAGACCTCTGCTTTTAAAATATGATTGTAAATGTATTTCTGATTAGAGACAATGAGAGATAGAGGTCAGTATTCCTATCCCCATACTCTGCTCTCCTTTCGCGAATGCATTAGAGACAATGCTTGATTTCAGTTTGGGGATAGAGGATCTACTTTTTTGTGATTTTGTTGTGAACTTTAGTTGGTTTTTATTTATTAAAAAATGTTTTTACTTGTCTTAATTAGTAATATAACTTCTTAGCTTCTCTGGATTTCTTTCGAGCTTCAGTTTTTTTACAGAGTCGTAATATTTGAACGGGGTGCTTTCATAGTAGTTTATTACTCTTAATATATATATATATGTTCATGTACATATGTGTATATAACCTCAATTGTTATTGTGACTCCATGCTTTTGAATATGAATGTGTGTTAAGAGAGTAGTGCATAGTATGATAACTAAAAGTAGCATGTATGCGTTGTTTTATCCTACTTTCTTTTAGCACTGATTGATAACTGCATAAGAAACAATTATTGGGGAAGAAACTAGTTTTGAATGCTAAAGGAGTAATTCCTGTGACTCTGTCTGTCACCTAGGTCTTAATGCGCCAACGAGAAAAAAGTGTATGTTTATTTGCTTTCTTGGAATAAGGAATAAATTAATAATACTGTATGTCCAGTTGATTCCTGATATTAAGCTTCTTGCCAGTAAAATCTAGCCTTAAGGATTAAAATATGGGAACATAAAGGGCTCTAAAGGTAGACTGACTTGAGCTAACCTTGCATTGTGGCTTATTTTGATCAAAATTTGCACACGTGGTTATTACTTGTGTATATGATGTTAAGTCTGGACTATCCTACATCTTCATGAAGGTGCTTGGCATAGGTCTTATTTGAGTTTGGGTCTGTTTTTTTGTCGCCTGGTTATGCTTACGTGCCTATGTGATTGGGTTCCCTTGTGGTTGTTTTAGAACCATTGCTTGAGGACGAGCAAGGATTTATGTATGAGGATATTTGATAAGTTGAATATTGCATTGTTCAATTTGTAGACTTTAGGTGTGTTATGATTGACTTATGGCTTAAGTTCATTGATTTGGATGGTCAACGCACTAACTTCTACTAAATTTTGACTATAGATATGTTAAGGATGCAAATTGGGGAAATCCAAGTTAAAATTGGAAGAAAGGAACAAGTAAAGTCAGAGTTAGGTCGAGCCTAGGCACAGAACTTGGCCTAAAACTGAGCAGTCTGATGCAAAAGCGCATCAGGATTAGACTTAACTGCTTACCTTGTGCAAAACTGCGTAGAAGTAGAACGAGGAACCAAAGTTTTCTGTGCAACATGCAAAACCAACCGCTGGGAAGAATTTTTAGTGTTGAGTTGTTTTGGTCCTTTCCTATGTTTTCCCTATTGATTACAAATAGTTGGCATATTTTTCGGTAGGTTTTATCAAACCTTTGGAGGATCCTAAGGAGGTTTTGAGAGGAGAAGATTGAGGGCTTCAAAAATGTTCCTTCTTCCCTCTTTTTTCTTGACATTTTTTTTTTTGGGATAGTTTTGTGATTTTAGTTATGGCCATGCTTGTGTGTGTTGAATTTGGCAAATCTCACATTGGTGGTTTAACCATTTGGTAGGAAATTCTTCCCTATAAAAGGAGGCCTAATGTTTAGGATTTATATATACCTCTTATTTGTCTTCTTATTTTTTTAAGGTATTTGTATCTTCTCTCTTTAGTATTATTTCACTTGTATTTTGGAGTGGAATAAAATATTGGTTGTGTCCGAGGAAGTAGGCGAAATTGGCCGAACCTCGTAAATTCTGGTGTTCATTTTATTGTTGTTTTATTGTCTTATTTATTATTTGGTGGTTATCATAATTTTTGGTATAGTAGTTGTAACTCATTCACACTATATACGTTTGGCTTCCGCAATAATTGGTATCAGAGTCAAGGTACTGTCTATGTATGCTCTGTGATTGCAGCATAGTCTGATCTTCCACATCAGAAAAGATTTATCTTGGTAACTGAGTCAAGGTTCTGTCTGAGTATGCTCTGTGGTTGCAGCTTAGTCTGATCTTCCACACCAGAAAGAAAATAATCTTGATTTGTGTCGTCAGCTATTAAATAATATTTGTGTCAAAGATGGGAGACAATAAACAAGAAGAATCTACATCAAGTGTCAACAATACGTCATCATTGGCATCTTCGCTCATGACAAGAATTGTGTCAAATGCGAAATTTGCGGTAGAAATTTTTGACGGGTCAGGATATTTTGGGATGTGGCAAGGCGAGGTTCTAGATGTCCTTTTTCAACAAGGGCTAGATCTTGCTATTGAAGAAAAGAGACCAGATGTTATTGGAGAAGAAGATTGGAGAATTATCAATCGTATTGCTTGCGGTACTATTCGATCCTACCTTGCTAGAGAACAGAAATATCCATACACGAAGGAAACTTCTGCAAGTAAATTATGGAAAGCACTGGAGGATAAATTTTTGAAGAAAAACAATCAAAATAAATTGTATATGAAGAAGATACTGTTTCGCTACACCTATGTTCCTAGTACCACGATGAATGAATATATCACCAGTTTCAATAAGTTGGTCACAGATTTGCAAAATATGGATGCAACTTTTGATGATGGTGACTTGGCCTTGATGTTGTTGGGGTCACTTCCTGAATACGAGCACCTTGAAACTACTCTACTCCATGGACATGACGAAATTTCTCTCAGAGAAGTTTGTTCGGCTTTGTACAGCTATGAACAAAGAAAGGGAGAAAAACAGAAGGGCGAAGAAGGAGAAGCACTAGTTGTGAGGGGTCATCCTCAAAATCAAACGAGGACAAAGAAAGGAAGATCCAAGTCAAAATCTAGACCCAGCAAAAATGAATGTGCCTTTTGTCGAGAAAAAGGGCACTGGAAGAAAGATTGTCCGAAGTTGAAGAATAAGGCCAAACATAACAATGAAAATGCCATTATGGATTCAAATGTAGCTGATGGTGATGATTCAGACTTCTCATTAGTTACAACAGAGCCATCAACATTATCAGACATATGGTTGATGGACTCGGCTTGTAGCTATCATATGTGTCCCAACAGGGACTGGTTCGTGGATTTTCAAGAAGGAGAATATGGAGTCGTCCACACAGCGGATAACAGCCTTCTTACCTCATATGGCATTGGTTCAATACGATTAAGGAACCATGATGGAATGATCAGAACATTAACAGATGTTTGATATGTACCGGGTTTGAAGAAAAATCTCATCTTTGTGGGAGCCCTAAAATCAAAAGAGTTCAAAATCATTGCAGAAAATGGAGTGATGAGAATATGCTCCGGTGCACTAATGGTAATGAAGGCCAATTGGAAGAACAATAACACCGTTATCTCGGTAGTACAGTTATTGGGACAGCGACATTAACATCTAGTGACGAAAAAGAGGCAGAAGCAACCAGGCAATGGCACATGCACTTGGGACATGCTGGAGGAAAATCCTTGAAAACTTTATCAGATCAAGGATTGTTAAAAGGAGTAAAGACTTGCAACTTGGAGTTTTGCGAGCATTGTGTCAAAGGGAAACAGACAAGGGTTAAATTTGGTACAACGATCCATAATACTAAAGGCATTTTGGATTATGTACATTCTGATGTTTGGGGTCCTTCCAAAACACCTTCATTGGGTGGGAAGCACTATTTTGTAACCTTTGTTGATGATTTTTCCCAAAGAGTGTGGGTGTATACAATGAAGAGCAAAGATAAAGTGTTGGGAATTTTTCTTAAATGGAAAATGATGGTGGAGAATCAAAGAGGCAGTAGGATCAAGTGTATTCGCACAGACAATGGACGTGAATACAAAAATGATCATTTTAATAAGGTATGTGAAAATGATGGCATCGTCCGACACTTCACTATCAGACATACACCACAACAGAATGGAGTGACAGAACGTATGAACCGGACCTTACTGGAGAAGGTACGGTGTATGTTGTCCAATGCTGGCTTGGGGAAAGAATTTTGGGCTGAGGCAGTTACATATGTATGCCACATCATTAATCGCTTACCATCTACTGCTATTGATGGCAAGACACCATTTGAAAAATGGTATGGAAAGCCTGCCGGAGATTATGACTCTTTGCACGTGTTTGGCTCAACTGGATATTACCATGTGACAGAGTCAAAATTGGATCCAAGGGCAAAGAAGGCTATTTTCATGGGGATTACTTATGGAGTCAAAGGATATCACTTATGGTGTCCTATGACAAAGAAAGTAATATTCAGCAGGGATGTTACCTTTGATGAATCTGTTATGGTAAATAAGGTAACAGAAGATACCAAACAAAATGAGGGTGCTTCTAAGCAGGTGGAGTTTGAGGGAAAATTTATTTTTCCTACACAAGAAGCAGAAGAGGAAACAAATGAAGATTATCCTCTGGAAGAAGATCCAGTAAAGAGGGAGATTCCAACTGAGGAACCTCGACAACAACTTGAATAAATAGCAACTAGCATACCAAAAAGGACAATAACAAAACATGTTCGTCTTATAGAGACGATTGGTTGTGCCGCCTCAATTGTAGCTGATGATGTTCCTACCAGTTATAAAGATGCAGTCCAAAATTCAGAAGAAGATAAGTGGAGGATTGCCATGAATGATGAAATACAATCCCTTCATCAGAATCATACATGGATATTGGCTAATCTCCAGAAGGGAAAGAAAGCAATTGGGTGCAAATAGGTATTTGCAAAGAAAGAAGGATTTCCTAACCAAGAAGATGTTCGCTACAAAGCAAGATTGGTGGCCAAAGGATATGCTCAAAGGAGGGAATTGATTACAATGAAGTGTTTTCTCCAGTTGTAAAACATTCCTCCATTAGCAGAGTCGCCAGAGCTGTCACACCTCCTTTTTCCGCACCCGAGAGGGTGCAAGGGAGTTTTTCCAATTAAAGGACAATCGAAATGGGATTTGTTTATTTATTTCAGAGTCGCCACTTGGGAGGTTTAGGGTGTCCCAAGTCACCAATTTTGATCCCAAATCGAGGACATGAATGACTCCATATTACAGTCTGCGTACCAGAAATCCGGGTAAGGAATTCTGTTAACCCGAGAGAAGGTGTTAGGCATTCCCGAGTTCCGTGGTTCTAGCACGGTCGCTCAACTGTTATATTCGGCTTGATTATCTGATTTTATACAAATACGAACTTATGTGCCAATTTTATCTTTTAACCGCTTTTATCATTATTATTATTTTTACAAAGGAATTGCAACGTCGCGAAAACATACCTCGAATCACGTTACATCAATGTACACGTGATTATTGACATATCTCGACTCGGTTGAGATTTGGATTTGGGTCACATAAATGTGCACCCGAGTTAAGGAAAATAAATTATTAAAGGCGCGCTTAAAGCAACTAGCGTGTTGTTATTTTGGGGAAAGCCATGAAATTCGCTTAAACGGCATGTCCCGAATTCTAAGTATTTTATATATATACATTTAGAGGGCCCCGCACTTTGTAAATTTTTGTTTGTCGAGGCTCGTCTCATTCCTTATGAAAAGAATTTGCAACATCATGGAAATGCATCTCAGACCACGCCACAATCAATGTACCCGTGGTTAGAGACACATTTCGATTCCGTTGAGATTGGGATTTGGGTCACATGAATGTGCACCCGAGTTTAAGGAGATAACATTATTAAGTACGCGCTTAAAGAGACTATCGCGTATTATTCTGGGAGGGCCGTGAGATTTGCTAAACGACCCATCCTGGAAACTGAATGCTTCGATAATATACATTTAACGAGGGCCCCGCAGCTCGTGCGTTTTTATTTATTTTTGTCGAGGCTCATCTCGTTCTTATTTTAAAAGGATATCCTATAGCAACTACGTTTCTTGTCGCGTTTGTCTCTACTAATTGAAAACAGTAGGTAGTCCTAATTAATTACGTGCTTGCAAGTTATCTATAACAACATTCAGAAATGCTTAAAAATCAGAAACGAGGCTGCGTGCGCAGTCAGCCGAACAAATAATCACGGGCCCAAATCCAGCCCATGCGTGATGGGCCAGACCTGGGCCACTGCTTGTTCGATGCGGGCCTGCTTGGTCTGTTTTGACCTGGGCTTGACCTTCATGAGGTTGAGATTGCAAGTTTTGTGTTCTTGGCCTTAACAGGTGGTTTGCTAGTTATATGATACCATTAATCAGAAAAGGAAGAACTTAGCCAATGATGTACAGTTTTCATGCTTGGCATACATTACAGCACATATTACAAAGTAAACTAAGTCTGAGATGCAACCTATTTCATTGAGAATATTTTCACCTATCAGCATACATATGTAAACTACCATTTAGCTAATCTATATTGATATACACTAGGCATACAGGCTGCTTCTATTGTCAACACAGGAATGAAAATTATCATACAGTACATGATATCTAATATAACAATCTATGTATGAAAATCAACTTCATGTCTTTTCTTTTTGCATTCATGCTCAATGTTCCAATTACATTTGATAGTGCATTGGTTGTGTACCTGGTATAGAGGACAAAGAAGAAAGGACTGATCAGCTGGGCAGTATGCAGTAAACACAGCAACAGTAGATACACAGCAACAACACAACAACAAACCAACAATCACAAGTGTTTTCCACAGTCGACAGACAACCAGCAATAATTCCCAGAACAAAGAAAACCAGCAGATGGTCGAGCACCAAACAAGTAATCCCAGGAAAGAGTAATGAAACAACAGAAGTAACAGAGTGTTCAATGCAGCAACACCAGCAGTTCAACAATCACAAGTAGCTCAGTCAGTGCAAACAACAGAACTTGGCCAAGACAGCTTGACCAATATGAACTCTTATATAGCTTTCAGACAGTGTTTGGTTACAGTGTTTACTGGAAATTTCCTTATGTTTTCAGTTTTCTTTAAACTCACAAGACCTCTCTCCTGACTAAAAATTCTAGCCCCTTTTAAGTTCTGAAATGGCCTCTTTATAAGCCAAACGACCAGTGCAGCTAAGCTGCCTGGATCCTCCCACTTGCAGACTGCCCATACTCTTTAAACTCATGCTTAAGCATCTTTTGATGCCAGCCCTTTTTGTTCCCCACGCCTGGCTTTTCTTTAATCAAGAGTTATGGGTTCATTTAAGTATTCATTTTAAACCCCATACTCTTGTGTCTTGTTCCCCATTGGTATTAGTTTAATCCCAAATTAGTACCCTACTTGTCAGCTTATTTAAACTAAGCCTTTTCTGTTCTTTTCAAACCCCAGACTACCCCTGTTAAACCCTGCTTATTACTACCCTGCCCCTTGCAGCATCAGGGCATTCTGAACTCATGAAAGTTCAAATTCAGGACTGCCCTGGACTGAACCTTTTCAGTCATTTTTGCAATGCAAACAAACTCATTTCAGACAATGCTGGGCATTCAGTCAGTGACAAGGTTCAATTAGTCATGTGAAATTATTAGCTTATTCGATCCATTAGTTATAGAAAACTAATCGACGACGTTTATCGAGTCGACTATACTAATTATAACAGGTAATAATCAGTCGTTCAAATAAACAAACACATACAGGGACCTAAAGGCATCAAACAACTTTTGTTCAATTATTGGGAACCTATATGAATTATTTATGCGACGACTCATCTAATCGAACATGTATATCACAGAATACGTTCAAAACATACACAGAAGACAATCGACCAAATAAAAGGTCTTTACAAGGACGGAAGAAATTAAGAAAAGTATCAGAAAATACCGAACAATCACAACAAGGCATGCTAACGACTTAATTAGCAGTTGAATAAAACAAAAAGGGAAAGAAAACTTACCGAAAAAATGTCTAAACCAAACTGAACCAAAACTGACTCAACTTTGACCATTTGACGCCGAACAAACTTTAATCAGGGTGTTCTCACACGAGAACACCTTGATTAAGGTCTATTAGACCTCAGACCCCTGTCAAGACTGGCCGGATTCCACAGGTTCATGTGTTCTAGGGTCTGGATTTTCAGATCTGGTTTTTTAGAAGTTGTGGGTAGATTCGGACCAAACCAAGCTTGGTTTGGTCACGAGGGAAGTCATGGGAGTGTCTGATACAAAGATGGTGAGGTTTGGTATAGATCGAATTTTGTCTTGAATCTTCAAATCCAGATTCGAGACGATAGAAGGTGATTTGAGGTACATGGTTAGTGGATTCGTGTTCAGGGTGGTTGGATGCTTCAGGGGTGTGAAGGGGGTGGTCATCGGCGTTCATGCCGCCGGGTTCTGGTGAAAGGGAAACTAGGGCGGCGTTAGGGTTTGGGGGTTTCAGGGCTTGGGGAAGGAGATGACTGAAGGGGGGTTCGGATAGGGGGCGTGGGGTGAAGGGCCAAGTTTATATACGGAAGGGGAAGGGAGATTGGAGCCGTTAGATCAAGTGATCAGAACGGCTTAGATCTATTGGTGGGTAACAGGACGGGGTCGTTTGGTATGGGAACGGGGTCGTTTTGGTTTAGGTGAGGGGTTGGGTTGAACCGGCTAAATAGGTCGGGTTATGAGGGAAGCCAGGGACCATTGGATCAATGGGGTTGGACGGCTCAGATCAACTTGCCTGAAACGGCGTCGTTGAGGTGAGTTGAACAGCCTGATCTGGATCGTTCGTTTGAATCAGATCAACGGCTTCAATAGGGACGCCGATACGGCGTCGTTTGAATCCGTGCTTGGGCAGGCTCGTCTTGGACTGGATCAGTGCTTTGGTTTTGGGCCTCGTTTTGGGGCCCAATCAGATTTTCCTTTCCCTTTTTTTTTAATTCAACAAATTAAACAAAAATTCCTAAAACAATGTAAAAATTAAAATTAAAATAAACTTACACACATATTGGGTGACACCTACAACAATTAACACACACATATTAGAATTTTAAAAAATGGTTAAATCACAGCCTAGAGTAAAAACTGCATATTTTGTGAATTTCCTTTTAAAAACCGAATTACGGCCTGATTACACACGGCATACTTATTGTATTTTTGTTTGATAATATTCAATGAAAAATGGATATAAACACTAAGGACTACCAGCACATGTCACATAAAAATTGAAAATTTGTACGGCGAGGCCATTTGCAATTATTTTGATTTCTTTTGGAGTGATTGTTCGTGAAGCAAAAATCACGTGCTTACAGCTGCCCCTCTTTGCCCGAAGACACGAAGGGTTTTCGCGCAAAGATAAAGCGGGCGATTTTTGCTCGTCTGAGTACTCCGTGTGAAGCATTTTTTGAAAAAGATTTGACCGAACCTTTGCTTCAGAGGTTTCCTACATATCCTGGGCTGAACAGGAATCAGGTCAATGTAGTTCGGGAAATTTTGGTAGCTGGGACTACCGTGTGATTGTAGTGCTCGCTGCTGTTGTGCGCTGTTGCATGCTGCTGTAGGATGCTACCGCTCACCGATCTCCTTGTTACATTGTTCTAAAAGAAAAAACAAGAAGCTAAGCTAGACTATGGATCATGAGATCTCATCCATCTTCAACTTGTTCTTGTTGCCTTGCTTTCTTGTCGGCTAACGCTTTCCTCTGATGCCCTTATTTTGTGAACTTGGGAGATGATGCTGGTCCTTCGCCTTTTCTGAATGCCAGTTTTCATCACTTTGCTTGACTTGCTGGGAACATGGCTTTCTTCTTTAAATCTTTCAATGGTTTCTTCAGTGGTATGGCTTTCTTCATCAAAATTGTTATATTGGGCATGCTACAACGTTTCCAAACTGCTTCTTCTGAGACGCGTTCCTTCTTCCTTTTGAATGCGCGCTTGCTTTTGCAACCTTCTACTTCTTGGAAGCTGGGGATTTTATTGTTTCCTGCTTGGGGATCTCCGTTGTACCCTTCCGTCTGCAGGTGGGGTTACTGATTCCAAAATCTAGAGCTAAAAAGTATTCCCGCATTATACTGGTGGGCGACCTAGAACTTAAATGTATTCCCGCATTATACTGGTAGGCGACCTAGAACTTAAATGTATTCCCGCATTATACTGGTGGGCGACCTAGAACTTAAAAGTATTCCCGCATTATACTGGTGGGCGACCTAGAACTTAAATGTATTCCCGCATTATACTAGTGGGCGACCTAGAACTTAAAAGTATTCCCGCATTATACTGGTGGGCGACCTAGAACTTAAATGTATTCCCGCATTATACTGGTGGGCGACCTAGAACTTAAAAGTATTCCCGCATTATACTGGTGGGCGACCTAGAACTTAAACGTATTCCCGCATTATATTGGTGGGCGACCTAGAACTTAAAAGTATTCCTGCATTATACTGGTGGGCGACCTAGAACTTAAACGTATTCCCGCATTATACTGGTGGGCGACCTAGAACTTAAATGTATTCCCGCATTATACTGGTGGGCGACCTAGAACTTAAAAGTATTCCCGCATTATACTGGTGGGCGACCTAGAACTTAAAAGTATTCCCGCATTATACTGGTGGGAGACCTAGAACTTAAAAGTATTCCCGCATTATACTGGTGGGCGACCTAGAACTTAAAAGTATTCCCGCATTATACTGGTGGGCGACCTAGAACTTAAATGTATTCCCGCATTATACTGGTGGGCGACCTAGAACTTAAAAGTATTCCCGCATTATACTGGTGGGCGACCTAGAACTTAAACGTATTCCCGCATTATACTGGTGGGCGACCTAGAACTTAAATGTATTCCCGCATTATACTGGTGGGCGACCTAGAACTTAAATGTATTCCCGCATTATACTGGTGGGCGACCTAGAACTTAAATGTATTCCCGCATTATACTGGTGGGCGACCTAGAACTTAAATGTATTCTCGCATTATACTGGTGGGCGACCTAGAACTTAAAAGTATTCCCGCATTATACTGGTGGGCGACCTAGAACTTAAATGTATTCCCGCATTATACTGGTGGGCGACCTAGAACTTAAAAGTATTCCCGCATTATACTGGTGGGCGACCTAGAACTTAAACGTATTCCCGCATTATACTGGTGGGCGACCTAGAACTTAAATGGTGTTCCCGATTATTTCCCCGTTCTTCCGAGAAAATTTTGACAATCGGCAGAAAATTTTCTGCCCTAGTTTTTGGTGACTTCCCTGGCGTTGCATCTTGCTGCCATCATCAATCCTTTGTTTCCCTGCAGCAGACAAAAGGATTTAATTAGTTTTCATCGTGGTGGTAGAGGGTGCCTTTCTGGCGGATGATTTTTCCTTTCTTCTCTTTTCCTTGCTCTAGGTCCCCATAATTGATTAGTGGGCAGAGTTGCCTGTTGGGGTTCTCTAGCCTGCTGGGGATTGGCTTTCAATTAATCCCCTTTTCTGCTTTCTCTTTAAGCACATGCTGTGGGAGTCTGCTTTTAACTCCCGAAACCACTCCCTTTAGGAGCTTACTTCCTCCAAAATTGTCAGGCATGATCACTGCATTGCCTGGGATCGGCTTTTAAGACTGTTTGTATTATCCTGCATTGGATGAATTCCCCTCCGGTTTCTGGTAGTAATCTTTGAAAAATCCTTTCAAGACAAATTTTAGGAAAAGAAATAAAAGATAGATAAAGGAGAAAGTCTTTCTGCACGAATATTTGGTGGGAGAAGAAACTCAAAAGAACTTATCTGGAGGACATGACTGGTCCCCGTGATCATGACGCGCACCACAGAGTCCCGACCCAGTCTATTTGTATCAATCGATTTGCCCGATGGTCTGATTTGCTGGGGATGATAAAGGAGTGTCCATTTCGTTTCGAATGTGGTAGCTTTTGCTGATCTGTCTTGTCGCCTCATAGTGCCCTTCGAGGGGTTTTCACTAATGAGACTCTCTCTTTTCTCTCATCTCCCGGTGCCTTATGGTGCCTGTGAAGGTTTTCACCAATAAGACTCTCTCATTTCATATCCCTCATCTTACATCGCCTCTCGGTGCCTGTGAAGGTTTTCACCGATAAGACTCTCTCATTTTATTTCTTTCGAGGAATCGGGGCGTTGTAGATACGACCCTCTCTTCTGGAGATTCCTTTGACCATCAATTCAATCCCAGTCTTATGATCTCTTCTTTGCTGGGGATCGGTGTATTATTCTCGGCTTTATTTGCCTGACTTTGCATCTGTTGGATATTGATCGGGAGGTCTTTTGGACGTCGATGTTGGTTTTGGTGTGGGGCTAACGAAAGGCTATAAAAATGAAAATAATTTGATGGGTGATGTGCTACAACTTTTGGAATCAAACCTTTGTTGGAACTTAAAACATAACATCTGCCCCAGTTTTCTTGCTTGGGGAATTTATTTTTACACTTATGTTGTGCTATGTGCGTTACGCACATTGTGCCTATTATGCACACTATGTACATTATGCATCCTATATTTACTATGATGCATACTATGACCGAGCCGTGAGGCGCCTACGTATCCTCTTCGAGGAATCAGGTCAAACGTAGTTCCCACGGTTTTGTACTTCTTATGATTTTATCTTCTTTTTTTCTTTTCCTTCTTTTCATTTTCTTTTTCTTCTTTTTTTTCATGTCTTTTCCATTAGTGATTCCAAAAGAGGGGTATGAAAGAATATCTTAAGGCTCAAAGGGGGAAGCAAGGGTTAAAAGTGTTTGGATAGAAGAAAGAACTGCCTCTGTCATCTCATTATCCAATAAATGCCAAATACAAACAAATAAACCAAAAATTGCCATAATTAAAGAAATTACGCATAATATCTCTTGACCGCATCTGAATTGATAGCCATGTCGACACATCTACCTTCGACATCTGTCAAACACAAAGCACCGTTGGACAATACTCTGGTCACGATATAAGGCCCTTGCCAATTTGGGGCAAATTTGCCTTTTGCCTCGACCTGATGTGGGAGGATCTTCTTCAATACCTGCTGCCCTACTTCAAACTTCCTGGGGCGCACCTTCTTATTATATGTTCTTGCCATTCTCTTCTGGTACAGCTGACCATGGCACACTCCTGCCAATCTTTTCTCATCTATCAGGCTCAACTGTTCCAATCGAGCTTTGACCCATTCATCATCATTAATCCCGGCCTCAGCGACAATTCGGAGGGACGGAATTTCGACTTCCGCTGGTATTACGGCCTCAGTTCCGTACACCAACAAATAAGGAGTTGTGCCTATGGAAGTTCGGACGGTAGTGCGGTAACCCAACAAAGCAAAGGGTAATCTCTCGTGCCATTGTCTATATCCTTCCACCATCTTTCGCAGTATTTTTTTGATATTCTTATTGGCTGCTTCGACCGCCCCATTCGCTTTGGGATGATATGGGGTGGAATTGCGGTGTGTAATCTTGAATTGTTGGCATACCTCTCTCATCAGGCTGCTATTAAGATTCGCACCGTTATCCGTGATGATCACTTTTGGGATCCCAAATCTGCAGATGATATGGGAATGGACAAAGTCCACCACCGCCTTTTTGGTTACTGATTTGAAGGTTTTAGCCTCAACCCATTTGGTGAAGTAATCAATGGTCACTAGAATGAACCTATGACCGTTGGATGCTGCCGGCTCGATGGGCCCAATGACATCCATGCCCCATGCCACAAACGGCCAGGGTGCTGACATCGTATGTAACTCCGTTGGTGGAGAATGAATCAAATCTCCATGTATCTGGCACTGATGGCATTTCCACACGAAAGTGATACAGTCGTGTTCCATGGTGAGCCAGTAACATCCTGTTCGAAGGATCTACATATCCGCTCATGTGTGGCCCACAAACTCCAGCATGTACCTCTGCCATAACCGTTGTTGCTTGACTAGCATCTATGCATCTCAATAATCCCAAATCCGGGGTTCTTTTGTACAATACTCCTCCGCTGAGGAAGAAACCATTCGACAAACACCGAAGGGCTCTTTTTTGGTCTCCAGCGGCATGTTCTGGATATATCCCCATTCTGAGGTATTCCTTGATATCATGAAACCAGGGTTCGCCATCTACTTCTTCTTCTATGGCATTGCAGTAGGCGTGCTGATCACGGACCTGGATGTGCAGGGGATCAACATACATTTTGTCAGGGTGGTGCAGCATTGATGCTAAGGTGGCCAAGGCATCCGCAACCTCATTGTGAACTCTCGAGATGTGTTTGAACTTCACCGATCGAAATTGCTTGCTCAGATCATGCAAGCATTGTCGGTATGGTATGAGTTTTAGATCTCGTGTTTCCCATTCACCCTGAATTTGATGTACCAAGAGGTCCGAGTCTCCCAAGACCAAGACGTCTTGGACATCCATGTCAGCAGCCAAGCGCAGACCCAGAATGCAAGCCTCATACTCGGCCATATTGTTGGTGCAATAGAAGCGTAGTTGAGCCGTAGCAGGATAATGCCGTCCTGTTTCGGAAATGAGTACTGCTCCTATTCCAACCCCTTTCGCGTTTGCAGCTCCATCGAAGAAAAGCTTCCAACCCGGTTCCTCGGGCCATTCCAACTCATTTGTATGCATTACCTCTTCGTCAGGAAAATACGTTCTTAAGGGCTCGTATTTTTCATCAACGGGATTCTCTGCCAAATGGTCTGCCAGCGCCTAGGCTTTCATGGTCGCCCTTGTTACATAGACGATATCAAACTCTGTGAGCAAAATTTGCCATTTTGCCAACCTTCCCGTGGGCATAGGTTTCTGAAAGATATACTTCAATGGGTCTAAACGGGATATGAGATAAGTAGTATACGAAGACAGGTAGTGTTTCAACTTCTGAGCTACCCAAGTTAGGGCGCAACATGTTTTCTTGAGTTGAGTGTACTTGACCTCATGTACTGTGAATTTCTTGCTAAGATAGTAGATGGCTTGCTCCTTCCTTCCTGTGTCATCATGTTGCCCCAATACACAACCAAATGAATTTTCCAAGACTGTCAGGTAAAGGATTAGGGGCTTCCTGGGCTTAGGTGGGACCAATACGGGTGGATTAGACAGATACCCTTTGATTTGGTCGAAAGCCTCCTGACACTCTGCCGTCCAACCTACCGCAGCATCCTTCCTCAGCAGCCGAAATATGGGCTCACAAGTTGCTGTGAGTCGGGCGATGAACCGGCTGATGTAATTGAGTCTACCCAGCAAACTCATTACCTCTGTTTTGTTCCTTGGCGGTGGCAAATCTCGGATGGATTCAATTTTGGATGGGTCTAACTCAATCCCCCGTCGATTGACGATGAATCCTAGCAACTTTCCTGATGGAACCTCGAATGCGCATTTGGCCGGGTTAAGCTTGATATCATACCTTCGGAGTCTTTGGAAAAATCTCCTTAGGTCTACCACATGGTCCTCCTGACGCCAAGATTTGATGATCACATCATCGACGTACACCTCGATTTCTTGGTGTATCATGTCATGAAACACGGCAGTCATTGCTCGCATGTACGTTGCCCCGGCGTTCTTTAACCCGAACGGCATTACCCGATAGCAGTAGGTTCCCCATGGCGTAATAAATGCTGTCTTCTCAGCATCCTCCTCGTCCATTAGGATCTGATGATAACCCGCATAGCAATCCACAAAGGATCCGATCTCGCGCCCAGCGCAATTATCGATCAGGATATGAATGTTGGGTAACGGAAAATTGTCCTTGGGACTTGCTTTGTTGAGGTTGCGGTAGTCGACGCACACCCTGATTTTTCCATCCTTCTTTGGGACTGGTACCACATTGGCCAACCACTCAGGATATCGAGTGACCCGAATGACCTTCGCTTGCAACTGCTTAATCACTTCTTCTTTGATCTTTACACTCATTTCTGTTTTAAATTTCCTTAGTTTTTGCTTGACCGGAGGGTATGCCGGGTCAGTGGGCAATTTGTGAACCACTAAATTGGTGCTTAATCCAGGCATATCGTCATATGACCATGCAAAAACATCTTTGAATTCCATGAGGGTTTTGATCAATTCTTCTCTGACATTCAGCTCAATGTGGATGCTAATTTTGGTCTCTTGGACGTTATCAGCGTCTCCTAGATTCACAGCCTCGGTGTCATTTAGGTTAGGCTTGGGTTTCTCTTCAAATTGGCACAGTTCTCGGTTTATCTCTTCGAAGGCTTCACCTTCGTCACATTCAGATTCATCATCACAAACGACCTCTTGCCTTATTGAGTCGGATTCAGATTGATTTATTAGACTAGGGCGAAGATCCGTTGTGCATGCCATGTCATTAGAACCAGTAAAAGGAGAACTGTTCAGAAAGAAAAGAACAAAACAAAATTAAAATGGGACAAAGGAAAAGAACTTTATTAAACTTGCGGGATAAAAGGGTTCACACTTTTACAAAAACGAAAGTAAAATTTGGATTACACCCTTGAATAATCCGGACAAACAAACAAACAAAACATAAATCAAAGCCTACTACCAAGACTCCCCTCGGACAGGAAGAGGAGTAACCGTCCAATTGTTGGTCTTGGCCTCAGGCCCCACAAACTGTATCTCTGCTCTGCTGGAACCTTCTCCAGCTTCCACCATACTGACATCCGCGAATAGCTTCTCAAAACTCTTATTCAGGTCTTCATTTATACCGATCAAAGGTCCTAGGATCTTTGGGACCGGCGACCCCTTGACACTTGCTTTGACAAAAGACCTTGAGAAGCGTGGCACTGGTTTAGGCAGAAACCAAACCCTCTTCTTCATTTTTCGCGCTTGCTTCCTATCTGATGCGGTTGGTTTGAACCCCAATCCGAAAGTTTCCAGATTTTTAGGAAGGGAGACAGGTTGGACAATCCCTTGAAGCTCGACTCCCAGGCCTTTTCCCGGCACAAATCCATTACCCAGCATTTCTGAGACCATCATGACTGTTACGGCAGCTACCCTAGGGTGCGGGATGATTTCTCCTTCAGAAATTTTGTTGGCCAATCCTGTATCGAAAATCTGGTAGACCCAAGGACCTTTGTCATCAGCGGTCTCTATGAAAGGTACGATGGCTCCGCCCATGGTGCACGTTGTATCCTCGCCGTGTAACACGACCTCTTGTCTTTCCCACTCGAACTTCACTATCTGATGTAGGGTGGAGGGCACCGCCTTGGCTGCATGAATCCATGGTCGTCCTAACAGCAGGTTGTAAGACACTGTGGCGTCTAATACCTGGAATTCCATGGTAAACAGGACTGGACCGATGGTCAGTTCAAGTACAACATCCCCCACAGTGGCCGTTCCGTTTCCGTCAAACCCTCGGACACAGATACTGTTCTTGTGGATCCTTCCGTGGTCGATCTTTAACTGGTTCAAGGTAGATAGTGGGCAAATATTGGCGCTTGAGCCATTATCCACCAATACTCGAGTTACCACCGAGTCTTCACATTTGACAGCTAGGTATAGAGCTTTATTATGCTCCGTACCCTCCACCGGCAGGTCATCATCTGAGAATGTTACCCTGTTCACCTCGAAAATCTTGCTGGCAATGGTTTCCAGGTGGTTTACAGAAATCTCACTGGGTACATGAGCTTCGTTCAATATCTTCAACAGGGCCCGACGATGCTCCTCAGAATGGATCAGTAATGACAACAGTGAGATCTGGGCCGGTGTTTTTCTCAGCTGCTCGACCACAGAATAGTCTTGTACTTTCATTTTCCTCAGGAACTCTTCAGCCTCTTCTTCGGACACAGGTTTCTTGGTTGCAACTGGGTTGGTTCTTCTTAGCTCTACCGGGGCAAAACATCGACCTGATCGAGTCAACCCTTGCGCTTCACAACTGACTTCTTCCACCTGTTTTCCTTTGTACATCACCGCGCCTTTTCATATTTCCAAGGCACAACCCTGTTGTCAATCATCGGCAGCTGGACCACAGGCCTTATGGTCACCAGTTCTCTAGATACCCCTTTTAACACGACTGCCGGTGTGGGCGGGATCCCTGATATTACCAACTTGCTTGGCTCGGGTTTGCTTGTTATGGCGGACGGGCTCTTTCCCAATATCACTACCGGCTTGACGCCTTCTCCCTACGACTGTACACTCGTTCCTCCACTGGTTAAGACTTCTTTCGGAGCGGCTTGGATCATCATCACTGTTTGTGAGGGTTTTCTCAATTCTCCTCCCTCACACACCAACTCAATCATGTGAGTTTCGTGGTGCGCTGGCAGTGGGTTTTGGTTGATGTTAGGAGCCTCCGATGTCTGGACCTCGATCTTATTGGTGTCAATAAGATCCTGTATGGCATGCCTTAATTTCCAGCATTTCTCGGTATCATGCCCGAGCATCCCTGAATAGTATTCACAACTGATTGATCGATCCAAATTCTGAGGTGGGGGATTTGGTTCTCGAGTCTGGACAGGACTAACCAAACCCAATTGCCTCAGCTTGTGGAACAAAGCGGTGTAGGTTTCTCCCAGCTCCGTGAAAGTTCTCTGCTTCCGCAACCTGTCATTCCTAGCATCTGGATTTCCCCGAAAACCTGCCCCTGAAGGGTTTCTATACGCCCTTGGTGGAGGGTAGGTGTTTTGTGGTGGTGCATATATATTCTGGGGAGCCGGTGCGCGCCATTGTGGGCGAACCGGAGGCTGAGTGTATGCCTGGGCTTGGTGTACGGAACAATGTGGTTCTCGATGTGGATAGAAATTTTGTGGTGGGTTGTATGGGTATTCTGACCTGTGAGGTCTGGGTTGGTTATAGTGCGGCCTGCCAGCCCTGGACCAACTGCCTGCCTCGATCGTGGCAACCTCTTCTTTCTTTCTTCTCAGCGCACCTCCCGTGCCGCTTTGAATAGCCTGGGTTGTGGCTTTGAGTGCCGAATAGTTCAAGATCTTGTCAGATCTTAGACCCTCTTCTATCATGACCCCTATCTTGACCACCTCGTTGAACGATTTTCCAACTGTTGTCACCAAGTGACCAAAGTAGGTTGGATCTAGTGTCTGCAAGAAATAGTCCACCATCTCTCCCTCTCTCATGGGAGGATCGACTCTAGCTGCTTGTTCTCTCCAGCGGAACCCGAACTCGCGAAAACTTTCCCCGGGTTTCTTCCCAGTTCTCAATAATGTGAGACGGTCAGGGACTATCTCGAGATTGTACTGGAAATGACCTGCAAAAGCCTGCGCCAGATCATCCCACGTGTACCACCTACTGGCATCCTACCTGGTATACCATTCTAGTGCAGATCCACTCAGACTTTGGCCGAAATAAGCTATCAGCAGCTCATCCTTGCCGCCTGCCCCTCTCATTTTGCTCCAGAATCCCCGCAAATGTGCCATGGGATCACCGTGCCCTTCATATAAATCAAACTTAGGCATCTTGAACCCAGCCCGGAGTTGGACGTCTGGGAAAGGGCACAGATCTTTGTATGCTACGCTGACTTGATTGCCCAGCCCGTGCAAGTTCCTGAAGGACTGCTCCAGGCTTTTGAACTTTCTCAATACTTCATCCTGTTCAGGAGCCTTAACCGGCTTCTCAACCTCTGCCGGCGCTTCCAAATGTGGATTGTAAGCATGTGGTTCGGGGGCATGAAATGTAGGCTCGGGGGGATAGTATTGTGTATCGTGAGCCTGAAACAATGGCTCACTGGTCGTCCTTTGCAAAGGGGCTGATGTTGGTCCCACAAAAATGGGAATATTGGGTGTTGGGAGAGGTTGATGGGGTGGTGGAGCTTGGGAATCATGAGGGCTTCTTTCTTGATGATAAAGGGGATTTGGGCGGCTTGTGGAAGGGCCGGAGTGAGGGTATTCTGGCATGTGTCCCAGTGTTTCAGGGCTCTTTTGTGTTTTGGCTATGGCTAGCTGCATTGCATTCATCTCTATTCCCATCTTTTCAATCTTTTCCATCGCCTCTTTTAGCAACTGGCTCATCGGCCTTTCTTCCTCATTACTATTCTCTGAAGTAGTCATGCTTGTTGCTACCGGTCCTTTGGATCTGGTTTGGTATGAGTGTGTTGCCAGAGTTCTTTAACAACTAACTTGTCTGGATCAGACAATAACAAACTTTGTTAGCGTTAGATTTTAACAGATTTGATCATAACACATAGAGGATGCAATGCACCTAGGCAGTTAACCGTTTCTACATGCTTTGCTTCAAACAACATGCGTCATCCCGGTTTGCTCATTCGTCCCTTTAAGGTATTTTGGGAAACCCTGCGTTTTATTTTATTTGTATTTTCTTTTCTTTATTTTATTAAAAGCGGTCGAATCTTATGGGGATTGCCTACGTATCACGTCCCCGCGTGAATCAGACCAGGCGTAGTTCTGCCTTAAAGTAAAGACATACAAAATTCTTGTGAAATCATTGAATTCATTCTCAAAATTTTGCTATTACAAATTACTTCAAACAAAGAATAGCAACAATACAGACTCCACGGTCCTTTGACCCTATTTGATTAAAGGAAAAATAGAAAACAACATATGGGAATGCAACAAGGCCAAGTGACAAGATTTCGACCACAGATTAAATTTCCAACTTAGGGATCCACGAGGCATCATTCGGCCTTTTCGCGGCTCTAGGTGTGAGGTCTTTCTGCAAGCTTTTTAATTCATTCATGATCCGGTGGACGCCGCCCATGACAGAAGCAAGAAGGGTCTTCCGAGGCATTTGCTCACATGCCAGGCATTTCATGTAGATGTAATGCCCGATTTCGTCGATCCTTTCTCGAATGTCGTCCCTTTCTGCGAACAACTGCCTTATCTGTCGGCTCTTTAACCCTAGCGTTTGTGTATTGGTGGCGAGCTGATCCTGGAACATCTCCATTTGCCTTTCCATCCTGGTTATTGCATTGTAATAGCGTCTTCTGTCGGCTTGGGCATCTTGTGTTTGCTTGAAGATCCGCTCTCGCAGAGCGGAATTCGTTTCCTTTACCGCTTTGACGCTCAGTTCACAATCCCTCATGACTTGCTGTAGGCGCTTCCTCCGGGCCATTGTACCTTTTGCCCACTTGGTCCGCAGTCTTGCTGTGCTAGCCTCGGATCTTTCCAAATCTTCCTGGCATTCCGCAACCTGATCCTTTAACCCTGCTATTAGTCTTTTATCCGCCCGGCTCCTTGGCTGGTTGTCGGCCTCCTTTCCCATCTTCCGGATCTGAGCTTTGAGGACTTCGCATTCTTTGGTTAATCTGTTCTTCTCTCCTTTGTGGGCGGCGGACTGTAATTGGTATTCAAACTTCATGTCTCGAACTTGCTGTTTGAGTTTGCCTGTTTCGGCGAGATATTCCCGCTCTTTGGCCAACCAGCCCCACTGCTCTTGTGAAGATCTGGCAAACTCCTGCAGGTGAGGTCTTTTGGTCAGCCTTCCAGATGATGGCTCCCCTTTGTACCAGGCCTGATACCCGGGCGAAACCTCCCCTTTTGCCTGATTCATTACACAAGTATTTGCTTCTAAGTATTGACACTGGCTCCAAATTTGGCGAACCCTCGCTTCAGGAAATTGGCCGTTGGGACTGATCTCAATCACCTGGGTGCTTAAATCCTCGTCTTTCGGCACTATCTGACACCTCCCAAGTTGCCTTAAAACCCGATGCGGCGCATATGGTTGAATGCTCTTAAGTCCCATTAAGAGAAAATGGGGCCTGGCTGCTGGCATGTATATGACTTCGTCGGTTGGTAACCATCCTAGCGCCCACTGTATTTGACTGGCGTCGAGGGTACGGAAATATGAGGTCCATGCTGTGACTCCTTCAGGTAGGTAGGTCTCATTCACTCTGGTGTAGAACTCCTCTATGCAGGTCCTTTCAGCGGATCCATGGTTCAGAAACTGGGCTCGGTGACACAGGTGTTCGGTCATCCACATTTGCAACAACAAATTGCAACCTTCGAAAAAACTTCCTCCGGCTTTGCAAGACGTGAGAGCCCGGAACATATCAGATACTATCATAGGCGCCAACGTACTATCTCTTTGTGTGAGCAACGTACTGACGACCCCTGCTATCTTTATGTCAATATTCCCGTCTTTTCTTGGGAACACTAAGAGCCCTAAGAAAGTTATCATGAAAGCAATCCGTCTATGTTCTTCCCACTTTTGACGATTACTTTTGCTGCATAACTGGTTTTCTGGCTTGTCGAATCCTCCTATGTGACCATATCTTTGATATATGAAACTCATGCTGCAAAAACCTTTCGCCAAGTCAGGGTTATGAATTGTTCTGACTATTTTTAAGGAGTCCAGAAACCGGTGTATTGCTACAGCTTTTGGAGCAATCAGATATTTGTGTCTCAAAGGAGTCTCAGCGCTGCCGATATACCCTGCTATTTCTTCTAAAGTTGGAGTAAGTTCAAAGTCCGAGAAATGGAAGACATTGTGCGCAGGATCCCAGTGGGGGACTAGTGCCCTTATGATATCTCCTCGTGGCCTGATATCCAATAAACCCGTGAGGCCTTTCAGATACTTCTTGATTTCGTCATGCCCTTCTTTGCCTAAATTATTCCACCAGAGCCGCAATTGGAGGGGGATTTTATTCATGATTGAAAAGGGTTCATTTGGAGTCGTGCTCATTCTGCACATTTATTAATAAGATTTTAACAAGCGAAACTTATTCTGATAACAACAAAAATATATGCAATTTTTCTCGAAAGGATTTCTGAACACGACCTTTCAGCACTTCATGAACGAAGATTTTAGGGTTGTGTGAAAAAAACGAGGTGGTCGTTTGTACCAAGGCAGCCTTCCGGAGTTCCTTTCGGGAACATTTGGCTATTTTTGACATGAGCGGCATCACCCGGACTTGTTTATGACTCTTTAAAATTTGACATATTCGTTTTTGCTATTTTTTGTAAAAGGGGGAAGTTACATCACTAGACTTATTTATGACAAAAATTAGAAATCTTTATTATTATAAAACCCATTTTAGAAATAAGACTCTTTTTGATTTTTATTTTTATAACAAGACAAACTATATATTTCTATATTTTCCGAAAAACAAAAACAGAACCACTATTCTCTTTTTTTCTTTACCTTTAATAAAACAAACTAATAAGACGTTTTTTTTTCTTTTTTTTTCAAAATTTTGGCAGAGTTTTGACAGTATTTGGGTATTGGTTTTTTCAAAGATAACCAATCAATTCCTTAACCGCTATTTCCTTTTCTTTTTTTCAATTTCACAACATTCGTACTATTCAAAACACCGGTCAGCATGCGTGGACGAGACAAATAAATGCACGGAAAACAAATAGGATGCATCAGGATGGCCTTTTTATATCGGGTTGCTAGTCCTAGACGGACCCAACCCCTGTGTTGAGCCCCCTAAGTCAAATGTAAAGTGATACAAATAAGCGTTCCTACTAGGGATCCGGCATGTAGTCACGTTATTCTATGTTCAAAACCTGGGTCGGTGTTCTAGACAATGTACCCGAGCGGACAACTCGAGCTGAGGAAGGAGCTCCTTTCCGGGAACCAGAAGGCCAGCCGGCTTAGAAACTTTCCGAGCCTCTTTTATTCAGGGTATGACACTAACAGAATAGGGAGTCTCAACCAGTAAGCACATCCCCGGAGGTAAGAAGAGAAAGGTTTCGGCACAATTTATATACAGTTCAAATAATATCAAAGCGGTAAAAGCAGCATTTAGCACATTAGGCTCAAACATGTAATAAAAATCAGATAATAAATAAAGCCAAATAATAACAATTATTCTAAGCTCGAATTCTTAACCCTGAACCAGTGGTTCTGGGTTGATCCCCAGCGGAGCCGCCAGAGCTGTCACACCTCCTTTTTCCGCACCCGAGAGGGTGCAAGGGAGTTTTTCCAATTAAAGAACAATCGAAATGGGATTTGTTTATTTATTTCAGAGTCGCCACTTGGGAGGTTTAGGGTGTCCCAAGTCACCAACTTTGATCCCGAATCGAGGACATGAATGACTCCATATTACAGTCTGCGTACCAGAAATCCGGGTAAGGAATTCTGTTAACCCGGGAGAAGGTGTTAGGCATTCCCGAGTTCCGTGGTTCTAGCACGGTCGCTCAACTGTTATATTCGGCTTGATTATCTGATTTTATACAAATATGAACTTATGTGCAAATTTTAACTTTTAACCGCTATTATCATTATTATTATTTTTACAAAGGAATTGCAACGTCGCGAAAACATACCTCGAATCACGTTACATCAATGTACACGTGATTATTGACATATCTCGACTCGGTTGAGATTTGGATTTGGGTCACATAAATGTGCACCCGATTTAAGGAAAATAAATTATTAAAGGCGCGCTTAAAGCAACTAGTGTGTTGTTATTTTGGGGAAAGCCATGAAATTCGCTTAAACGGCATGTCCCGAATTCTAAGTATTTTATATATATACATTTAAAGGGCCCCGCACTTTGTACATTTTTGTTTGTCGAGGCTCGTCTCATTCCTTATGAAAAGAATTTGCAACGTCATGGAAATGCATCTCAGACCACGCCACAATCAATGTACCCGTGGTTAGAGACACATTTCGATTCCGTTGAGATTGGGATTTGGGTCACATGAATGTGCACCCGAGTTTAAGGAGATAACATTATTAAGTACGCGCTTAAAGAGACTATCGCGTATTATTCTGGGAGGGCCGTGAGATTTGCTAAACGACCCATCCTGGAAACTGAATGCTTCGATAATATACATTTAACGAGGGCCCCGCAGCTCGTGCGTTTTTATTTATTTTTGTCGAGGCTCATCTCGTTCTTATTTTAAAAGGATATCCTATAGCAACTACGTTTCTTGTCGCGTTTGTCTCTACTAATTGAAAACAGTAGGTAGTCCTAATTAATTACGTGCTTGCAAGTTATCTATAACAACATTCAGAAATGCTTAAAAATCAGAAACGAGGCTGCGTGCGCAGTCATCCGAACAAATAATCACGGGCCCAAATCCAGCCCATGCGTGATGGGCCAGACCTGGGCCACTGCTTGTTCGATGCGGGCCTGCTTGGTCTGTTTTGACCTGGGCTCGACCTTCATGAGGTTGAGATTGCAAGTTTTGTGTTCTTGGCCTTAACAGGTGGTTTGCTAGTTATATGAGACCATTAATCAGAAAAGGAAGAACTTAGCCAATGATGTACAGTTTTCATGCTTGGCATACATTACAGCACATATTACAAAGTAAACTAAGTCTGAGATGCAACCTATTTCATTGAGAATATTTTCACCTATCAGCATACATATGTAAACTACCATTTAGCTAATCTATATTGATATACACTGGGCATACAGGCTGCTTCTATTGTCAACACAGGAATGAAAATTATCATACAGTACATGATATCTAATATAACAATCTATGTATGAAAATCAACTTCATGTCTTTTCTTTTTGCATTCATGCTCAATGTTCCAATTACATTTGATAGTGCATTGGTTGTGTACCTGGTATAGAGGACAAAGAAGAAAGGACTGATCAGCTGGGCAGTATGCAGTAAACACAGCAACAACACAGCAACAAACCAACAATCACAAGTGTTTTCCACAGTCCACAGACAACCAGCAATAATTCCCAGAACAAAGAAAACCAGCAGATGGTCGAGCACCAAACAAGTAATCCCAGGAAAGAGTAATGAAACAACAGAAGTAACAGAGTGTTCAATGCAGCAACACCAGCAGTTCAACAATCACAAGTAGCTCAGTCAGTGCAAACAACAGAACTTGGCCAAGACAGCTTGACCAATATGAACTCTTATATAGCTTTCAGACAGTTTTTGGTTACAGTGTTTACTGGAAATTTCCTTATGTTTTCAGTTTTCTTTAAACTCACAAGACCTCTCTCCTGACTAAAAATTCCAGCCCCTTTTAAGTTCTGAAATGGCCTCTTTATAAGCCAAACGACCAGTGCAGCTAAGCTGCCTGGATCCTCCCACTTGCAGACTGCCCATACTCTTTAAACTCATGCTTAAGCATCTTTTGATGTCAGCCCTTTTTGTTCCTCACGCCTGGCTTTTCTTTAATCAAGAGTTATGGGTTCATTTAAGTATTCATTTTACACCCCATACTCTTGTGTCTTGTTCCCCATTGGTATTAGTTTAATCCCAAATTAGTACCCTACTTGTCAGCTTATTTAAACTAAGCCTTTTCTGTTCTTTTCAAACACCAGACTACCCCTGTTAAACCCTGCTTATTACTGCCCTGCCCCTTGCAGCATCAGGGCATTCTGAACTCATGAAAGTTCAAATTCAGGACTGCCCTGGACTGAACCTTTTCAGTCATTTTTGCAATGCAAACAAACTCATTTCAGACAATGCTGGGCATTCAGTCAGTGACAAGGTTCAATTAGTCATGTGAAATTATTAGCTTATTCGATCCATTAGTTATAGAAAACTAATCGACGACGTTTATCGAGTCGACTATACTAATTATAACAGGTAATAATCAGTCGTTCAAATAAACAAACACATACAGGGACCTAAAGGCATCAAACAACTTTTGTTCAATTATTGGGAACCTATATGAATTATTTATGCGACGACTCATCTAATCGAACATGTATATCACAGAATACGTTCAAAACATACACAGAAGACAATCGACCAAATAAAAGGTCTTTACAAGGACGGAAGAAATTAAGAAAAGTATCAGAAAATACCGAACAATCACAACAAGGCATGCTAACGACTTAATTAGCAGTTGAATAAAACAAAAGGGAAAGAAAACTTACCGAAAAAATGTCTAAACCAAACTGAACCAAAACTGACTCAACTTTGACCATTTGAGGCCGAACAAACTTTAATCAGGGTGTTCTCACACGAGAACACCTTGATTAAGGTCTATTAGACCTCAGACCCCTGTCAAGACTGGCCGGATTCCACAGGTTCATGTGTTCTAGGGTCTGGATTTTCAGATCTGGATTTTTAGAAGTTGTGGGTAGATTCGGACCAAACCAAGCTTGGTTTGGTCACGAGGGAAGTCATGGGAATGTCTGATACAAAGATGGTGAGGTTTGGTATAGATCGAGTTTTGTCTCGAATCTTCAAATCCAGATTCGAGACGATAGGAGGTGATTTGAGGTACATGGTTAGTGGATTCGTGTTCAGGGTGGTTGGATGCTTTAGGGGTGTGAAGGGAGTGGTCATCGGCGTTCATGCCGCCGGGTTCTGGTGAAAGGGAAACTAGGGCGGCATTAGGGTTTGGGGGTTTCAGGGCTTGGGGAAGGAGATGACTGAAGGGGGAGGGGGGGTTCGGATAGGGGGCGTGGGGTGAAGGGCCAAGTTTATATACGGAAGGGGAAGGGAGATTGGAGCCGTTAGATCAAGTGATCTGAACGGCTTAGATCTATTGGTGGGTAACAGGACGGGGTCGTTTGGTATGGGAACGGGGTCGTTTTGGTTTAGGTGAGGGGTTGGGTTGAACCGGCTAAATAGGTCGGGTTATGAGGGAAGCCAGGGACCGTTGGATCAATGGGGTTGGACGGCTCAGATCAACTTGCCTGAAACGGCGTCGTTGAGGTGAGTTGAACAGCCTGATCTGGACCGTTCGTTTGAATCAGATCAACGGCTTCAATAGGGACGCCGATACGGCGTCGTTTGAATCCGTGCTTGGGCAGGCTCGTCTTGGACTGGATCAGTGCTTTGGTTTTGGGCCTCGTTTTGGGGCCCAATCAGATTTTCCTTTCCCTTTTTTTTTAATTCAACAAATTAAACAAAAATTCCTAAAACAATGTAAAAATTAAAATTAAAATAAACTTACACACATATTGGGTGACACCTACAACAATTAACACACACATATTAGAATTTATAAAAATGGTTAAATCACAGCCTAGAGTAAAAGCTGCATATTTTGTGAATTTCCTTTTAAAAACCGAATTACGGCCCGATTACACACGGCATACTTATTGTATTTTTGTTTGATAATATTCAATGAAAAATGGATATAAACACTAAGGACTACCAGCACATGTCACATAAAATTGAAAATTTGTACGGCGAGGCCATTTGCAATTATTTTGATTTCTTTTGGAGTGATTGTTCATGAAGCAAAAATCACGTGCTTACAGGTAGCACATTTGGATTTGGAACTAGTTCAGATGGATGTAAAAACTGCGTTTTTACATGGAAACTTGGAGGAGGAAATCTACATGACTCAGCCAAAAGGATTCAAAGTTGCTGGAAAAGAAAATATGGTATGCAAACTTGAAAAATCATTGTACGGATTGAAACAATCTTCTAGACAATAGTACAATTGATTTGACGAGTTTATGTTGCGGCAAGGGTACAAGAGAAGTAAATACGATAATTGTGTGTATTTGCGCAAGCTTAAAGATGGTTCCTTTGTATATCTTATCCTATATGTTGATGATATGTTGAGAGCTTCCAAGAATTCGGAAGAAATTGATAAGTTGAAGATTCAACTGAAGAAGGAGTTCGAGATGAAGGATCTAGGTGAGGCAAAGAAAATTCTTGGCATGGAGATAATAAGAGATAGACGTTCAAAGAAATTCTTTTTATCTCAGAAAGAATATTTGAAGAGAGTACTACAGCATTTTGGCATAGATGAGAAGACTAAGCCGGTTAGTACTCCACTTGCTTCCCATTTTAAGCTAACTACTACTATGTCGCCAAAAGATGAAGCTGAACAAGAGTATATGTCAAGGGTACCATATGCAAATGTTGTTGGTAGCTTGATGTATGTAATAGTCTATACGAGACCTGACATTTCACAAGCTGTTGGAGTTATTAGCAGATATATGCATAATCCAGAAAAGGAGCATTGGCAAGCTGTGAAGTGGATTCTACGGTATATTCACAATACTGTAGATGTTGGGTTAGTTTTTGAGCAGGAAGGCAATCAGTCTGTAGTTGGATATTGTGACTCAGATTTTGCGGGTGATCTGGACAAACGAAGATCAACTACTGGTTATGTGTTTACTTTTGCAAAGGCACCAGTTAGTTGGAAGTCTACTTTGCAATCAACAGTTGCTTTGTCTACAATAGAGGCGGAGTACATGGCTATTACAGAGGCTGTGAAAGAGGCAATTTGGCTTCAGGGGTTGCTAAAAGAGCTTGGTGTTGAACAAAAAAGTATCACAATTTTTGTGATAGTCAAAGTTCTATTCAATTAGCGAAGAACCAAGTTTATCATGCAAGGACGAAGCACATTGATGTTCGGTATCATTTCATACGAGAAATTATAGAAGAAGGTGGAGTCATGGTGAAGAAAATTCATACTACAGAGAATCTTGTTGATATGCTGACAAAAGTGGTGATTGCGGTCAAGTTTCAACATTGTTTGGATTTGATCAACATTGTTGAACACTGAAGATTGAAGATGAAGACACAACCAAAATTTGTTATTAAGAGAAAATTGAAGATGTGGAATTTTGCCTAGGTGGAGATTTGTTGAATTTGGCAAATCCCACATCGGTGGTTTAGCCATTTGGGTGGGAATTTTTCCCTATAAAAGGAGGTCTTATATTTAGGATTTAGATATACCTCTCATTTGCCTTCTTATCCTTTTAAGGCATTTGTGTCTTCTCTCTTTAGTATTATTTCACTTGTATTTTGGAGTGGAATAAAATATTGGTTGTGTCCGAGGAAGTAGGCGAAATTGGCCGAACCTCGTAAATTCTGGTGTGTTTTTTATTGTTGTTTTATTGTCTTGTTTATTATTTGGTGGTTGCCATAATTTTTGGTATAATAGTTGTGACTCATTCACACTATATACATTTGGCTTCCGCAACAGGGTGAACTCCTGGTTTTAGGGTTTTGGGATCTTGACATGATTGTTAAATATTTATATTCAATTCATGGATTTATATTTTTTCTCTAGATAATTGATTATAGTTAAATTTAGTTATTAGTTAACAGATAGTTCTCGTGGGAACATTAATTTTCTGTATTACTTGTGCGTTGTGTATACTTGATTGCGCTTTAGAAGGCAACAATTATTACAAGTAACACCTTCATCAGCACTTGCGAAAGCGAGAGAGGTAGGTCTTCGATTAAGAAGAAAATCCATACAGTGAGACTTCCAAGTAGAAGGCATCAAATTCATACGTGAGCCAGTGGCTTAATTAATGAACTTTAGGATTCTCCGGACTGTGCTAAAAGCTTAATTGAAGAAATCAATTATGAATTTTTGAGCCTTTTAAGTAGAAGATCAGCATAACTATCTTGCAGAAACAAGCAACCATGACCTTAACTTGTGCTCTGATGAATTTCTTTATAAAGGAGAAGTTGGAACCATGACCTTAACTTGTGCTCTGATGAATTTCTTTATAAAGGAGAAGTTGGAAGAAACCACTGAAAAATTGGAGGAATTGGAAAAGCAAATTGGTCGCCTTGACCTAAAAGCTTATCTTGATTCAGGTAAACAGAATCTATGCAAGCACTCAATTCTATCTCTCGATGAATTGCAGATATTTGATTGCCAGAAACTGAAAACTTTTCAGAAGGAAAGACGATCAACGATCTTTTAGTTACGACGGTGGTTAGATCTTGAGGCTAGCTTGTGCGCACCTCGAAAAAACGACTAACAATCATGATACTATGCAAAAAGAAGATTCTTGGATGTGCAACTATGTAATTGCTTTGCATAATTAAGGAAGTCACCGCAGTTTGTATTAAACACTGCCTTTAAGAAGGGGTGGCATGGCAGTAAGATGATAAAATTTTTATAGATTTATGTTAGGGATTTTCTTAAATTAGGTTAATTATCTTATCCTGTAAACTAGACAAAGGTGTCATGGCTGGTAAACCTTTTTGAAAAATTTTCTCGTGTGTAAAATTCAAGTTGAATTTGTCATGTACCTTGTATAACTTTCTCTTTTCTTTATACTTTTATTTCCTTTTGTCCCAATCATTTCCCTTTTCGGCTACCACCGAATTTTCTATTTGTTGTTGTTTTTTTTTATATTTTTCTTTTCTCTATTCTATTATTTTGTATGTGATCTCTACCAAGAATACAGAGACTCCTAAACTTTAAAATTATAGTATAAAATAAGCAATCCTCTTAATTAAATTTATGAGTTTTCTCCTTTCAAATCCAAAAAACTTGGGTCTTAATGAGAATTTGGATTGAGATCAAAATTTTTTCATCTTTTTTATTATATCATAAAAATTTGTGTTATGCGATGGTTGTTAGATATAATATAAAATACTTTACTATAATTTTCGTAAGCATTCCTTAAAAAATATGCGATTTATGATTTTGAGTTATGATAAATTGTAGTTTATCTAATTTATGCTTATGGGGTATAATTTATCAATGAAAAATATTTTTTTAAATATTCTTATTCTGATTGATGTAATTCTCTTTTTGAAGATGTTATCTTACTTGTGTAAATTAATTTTTAATATACAGAAAAAATATAATTTCCCTATGAAAATATTGATTTTACTTATGTTGTTATAATAAAGGTGTGATCATATTTTAAAATTCTAATCACGTTTGTATTTTTAAATCTGAGATGTAATTTTTAAAATTTTCAAATAAAAAATACCTATTAGGTTGACCCAAATCAACTCAAAAAAATCGATTAAACGTTTCTAACAAATTTTGTATTAGTAATTACAAAATATACATTAAAGGAAATTATGGTACCCACCAACTTCAAATTCTAGATCTGCATCTGCCTGTGATGCAAAAGAAGATTCTCCTGTTTCTGGTCTCCAGTGCGTTCCTTCACAGTTAAGTTTCTGCTTATCTCTTGAAAAGGAACTTGGGGGAAAGCTTTTTCAACTAATTTTCTTCATTTCCCGTATCTATTTAATTTTCATATCTTTCTTTTTTTTTTATCTCTGCTTTTGGATTAGCAACTCTAAATGAATTTTTCAGCCTTTTCACCTTTGGCTGGACAGGATTTTTTTTTTTTTTTTTTTTTTTTGAGATAATACTGTTTTTCTTCAAATTTATTTCCATTCAATGATTTTGTCTACAATCTTTAAAGTAGTGTATGGTGCAGCTATAGCAAATTTGAATACTGATCCAAAATGATGACGATTCAAGTTGGTATTTGATTCTTTAAAGTTAGTGATTTAGGAGGATTGGGGTCGTTTAAAATGATGTATAACGTGAAGTTTCATATTCAAATTTCTTCTCGTATTTTTTACTGATATGTCGAGTAAGAGGTAAATCTGAAAATAAAGAAAATAAAAAATATCAAATTTTAACGTGGAAAACTTTTCAAATCGAAGGTAAAAATCACGGGATCACAAAGATCCAAAGAGCTCAATTATAACAATAAGAAGGTTACAAAATTTCTCCAAATTGGCTATACAACAAGTGCCAAACACGGTGCAATAATAGCAATAAGAGCAATAACTAATCAATTAAAGAAAAAGGAGAATTCAAAAAAACGAAACTGTTGTTCGAGGCTCGGAATCAGATGCTACGAGCCTCCAAATCCGATCTCCACCGTTCAAATCAAAGGTCAAGATTTATGAACACTCAGTCAAAATTTCAGCCCGATCCAACGGTTAACAAATCAGAAAAAGCAATTTGGAGTTGGCTGATCGGAATAAAAATCTGTAGCAAAAATAAATACTTTTCTTCTCTATTCTCTCTTGATGAAAGCTCTCTCAAAAACCACTCTTATGTGCTTGTCTTTCAAAGACTTTTACCAATGAGCATAGAATAATTCTCCAATGTTGTCCTATTTATAGATCATGAGTGGTGATTTTTCTTAAAGCCAAAACCCACTCAAAATAGGAATAAACACCGAATCCAATTCCGAATAGGAATGAAAACCAAAAGAGAATAGGATTAGCTATTGGGTCTTTGGCTGGACAACATGTGCATGAGACCAACAAACTCCCCCTCCAACCAAGGGGCCAAATGTGTCTTCAAGCAGAGGAACTATTAATAGGCTTCATGCCTGGCAATTTTCTACAAAAATCATGTTTATCTGCAACCACCGCCTTTGTCAGCATATCCGAAGGATTTTCATCAGTGTGTATCTTCTCAACCTCAAATAATTTCTCTTCCACAACCATTCTTATCCTATGATACTTTCTATTTATATGTTTGGTCTTAGAATGAAAAGTGGAGTGCTTGGTGAGACAGATAGCACTTTGATTATCATAAAATAAGATGTACCTTGGCTGCTCAAAGCCAAGATCATTAATAAACTCCTTCATCCATAATAGTTCTTTGGAACCTTCTGTGACAGCAATATATTCGGCTTCTGTGGTGGATAGAGCTATGCACTTTTGTAGTCTAGATTGCCAAGAAACAGCTCCCCCTGCAAAAGTGATCAAATAACTGGAAATAAATCTTGAATTATCAAGATTGCCTCCTAAATCAGAGTTTGTGTAACAAACTAGTTCAGGCTTGCCATTGCCAAAGCACAACTTCAAATCTACAGTACCTTTCAAATACCTTAATATCCATTTTACTGCATCCCAATGTTCTTTTCCAAGATTAGAAAATAATCTACTAACAGTACCAACGGCATGTGCAATATCTGGTCTAGTGCAAACCATAGCATACATCAAGCTACCAACGGCAGAAGAGTAAGGGATACGAGACATCTCCTTTTTCTCTTCTTCAGTAGATGGACTCTGACTAATACTCAATTTGAAGCGTTTAGCAAGAGGATTACTAACCACTTTTGCACCTGTCATATTGAACCTCTTGAGTACCTTTTCAATGTATTGCTTTTGGGACAAAAATAACTCATTTCTATCTTTGTGTCGGTGGATTTGAATGCCCAAGATTTTCTTTGTTGGACCCAAGTCCTTCATCGCAAACGATTTGCTCAACTGCTTCTTAAGGACTGCAATTCTGGATTGATTCTTGCCAACAATAAGTATATCATCCGCATAAAGCAATTAAATAATAAAATCATCATCAGAGAACTTTTGGAAGAATACACAGTGGTCAGAAGAAGTTTTCTTGTACCCTTGTTCTTCTATGATAGATTCAAACTTCAAATACCATTACCTTGGAGCTTGTTTCAATCCATACAGGCTTTTTTTTCAATTTGCAGACATAATTTTCTTTTTCCTTAGTTATAAAACCCTTAGGTTGCTTCATATAAATCTGCTCATCTAAATCACCATGAAGAAAAGCAGTCTTGACATCCATCTGCTCAACCTCTAAATCTAGACTTGTGGCTAAGCCTAGAACCATACGAATAGAAGACATCTTCACAACAGGGAAGAAAATTTCATCAAAGTCAACTCCCTTCTTCTGGCCAAAACCTGTAACAACTAACCTCGCCTTGTATCTAGGCGCAGAGGTACGATTATCTTGCTTTATTCTAAATATCCATTTGTTAGATAAATCTCTCTTACCTTTCAGTAATTTCACTAACTCATATATGACATTCTCATGGAGTGACTTCATCTCATCTTCCATGGCTTCTATCCACTGATCTTTGTGAGTATCTTGCGTGGCTTCATCATAGCTCTCAGATTCTCCCATGTCTGTAAAAAGTACATACTCATCAGGAGGATAACGCATGAATTTTTGCTTCTCCCTTGTAGATCTTCTAAAAGAGGTTTCAGGAGCATTCGAAGTAGCTACCTGAGTAGGAATTGGTTGCTGATCAACCATAACTTCATCAATTGGAGAATCAAAAATATCTACATCATGATGATCATTTTGACCTTGATCACTATCTTCATCATTGTCTTGGGTTCCTCTATATGCAATGGGTGCCTTAGTAATAGAAACTGGATCAATATCAACTAAGCTCTCAATACTCTAAGAATCTATATTCTCAGCTTTGTCAATATCTTCAATAGTCTGGTCATCAAAGAATATTGCATCACAACTTCTAATAAGTTTATTGTTAACTGGATCATATAAACGATACCCAAACTCATCTTGACCATAATCGATAAAGATGCACTGTTTAGTTTTGACATTCAATTTTGATATCTCATCTTTAGGAATATGCACACAAGCTTTACACCCAAAAACTCTTAGGTGATCATAAGAAACATCTTTGGAAAACCAAACTCTGTCTGGGTTATCACCATCCAAAGCAACAGCAAGAGATAAATTGATAACATAGGCAGCAGTGTTAAGTGCTTCCACCCAAAATGTATTTGGAAGTTTAGCCTCTAAAAGAAAGCATCTAACTCTCTCAACTAGAGTTCTATTCATTCTCTCTGCCAAACCATTCAATTGAGGCATCTTGGGTGGAGTTTTCTGATGACGAATTCCTTGTTCCTTGCAATAGTTATCAAAGGGACCACAATATTCACCATCATTGTCAGTGTGAATACATTTTAATTTCTTCCCCGTCAGTCTCTTAGCTAAGGCCTGAAATTCCTTAAACATGCCAAGTGCTTGATCTTTAGATTTCAAAGGATACACCTAGAGCTTACGAGAATGATCATCAATGAAGGTCACAAAGTAAAGTGCACCACCTTTTAACTTTACTTTAAAAGGACCACATAAATCAGAGTGTACTAGCTCCAATAAATCGGCCTTTCTTGAGGGATGATGGCTATGAAAGGAAGCCCTTTTCTATTTGCCAGCTAAACAATGTATGCACCTTTTCAGCTTTGCTTGTTTCACTCCAGAAAGCAAACTTTTCTTAAGCAAATACGTAATCCCCCTCTCACACATATAACTCAATCTTCGATTCCACAATTCTGATAAAATATCACTTTCCACTAGATTTATGGAGTCATTAAGAATAGAACCCTGTGTCACATATAATTGACCGGACTTGACTCCTCGAGCCACTACTAACAAGCCCTTGCTGAGCTTGCATTGACCATTAAAAAGGGCATTATGGTAACCTTTATCGTCTAATTTTTCTACGGAGATCAAATTGAAAGGAAAGTCTGGAGCATGCTTGACATCTTGAAGAACTAACATTGAACTGTTATTAGTTTTCAAACAAATTGTGCCAATACCAAACACCTTAACTTCACTGGCATTGCCCATCTTTAATACTCTAGAATCAATAGGAGTATAAGATGAGAAAAAATCTTTTCCTAGTGTGACATCTGAGGTAGCTCCAGAATCTACTATCCAGCTCGTCTCATGAGATACCAAATTGATGACGTTTTCATCATAAGCAAAAAGAAGGTCATCTCAAACAATAGCAACAATATTGTTCTCGTTATTTTCAACTTTCTTTCCTTCTCTAATGTCTTCCAACCACTTGTGGCAAAATCTTTTGATGTGTCCTTTCTTGCCACAGTGGTTGCATGTAATATTATTGAATTTGGACCTTGACTTACTTCTACTTTTACCTTTATTCCCCGAGCCTCTTGTTCTATCTCTCCCCCGGTCTTCTGTAACCAAGATATCTGCTTGTGAGGACAAACCCTGAGATTTTATCCTCGCTTTCTCGTTCAACACACCACTCTTGGCATATTCCATGGTCACCTTACCTCCAGGAGCTGAATTTGTCAAAGAAACACGAAGAGTTTCCCAAGAGTCAGATAGAGTATTAAGAAGCCAAAGTCCTTGTATCTCATCATCGAAATTAACTCCCATTCCAGACAGCTGATCAAGGACGCCCTGGAAATCATTTGTGTGATCAAGGATAGGGTTGCCTTCCTTGTATTTAAAGGTCATCAATTGTTTTAGCAGGAACAACTTGTTGTTCCCAATTTTTGAAGCATAAAGAGTCTCTAGCTTTTTCCACAATGATCTCGCATGTGTCTCGTTCACAATATGATTGTGAACATTATCTTCAACCCATTGTCGTATATATCTACATACATGTTGGTGCTCGAAATCCCAATCTTCATTAGATATACTCTCAGGTTTATGAGCTGAAAAAATGGGTAGATGCATCTTCTTCATGAACAACAAATCTTTCATCTTGCTTCTCCAAACATTATAATTTCTCCCATTTAAACATATCATGCTCATATTCTCCTCCATTCCATAACATCACGGATAAATAACCAAGCTCTGATACCACTAATATGTCGAGAAAGAGGCAAACCCGAAAAAATAGAAGATAAAGAACACAAAATTTTAACGTGGAAAATCCTTCAAATCGAAGGTAAAAATCACGGGATCACAAAGATCCAAAGAACTCCACTATAACAACAAGAGGCTTACAAAAGTTCTCCAAATTGGCTACACAACAAGTGACAAAGACGGAGCAACAATAGAAACAAGAGCAATAACTAATCAATTGAAGAAAGAAGCGAATCTACAAAAATGAAGGTGTTGTTCGAGGCTCGGAATCAGATTCTACGAGTCTCCAAATCCGATCTCCGCCGTTCAAATCAAAGTACAAGATGCTACGAACACTCAATCAAAATTTCAGCCCGATCAAACATTTAACTAATCGAAAAACGCAATTTGAAGTTGGCTGGTCGGAATAAAAATCTACAGCAAAAATAAATATTTTTCTTCTCTCTTCTCTCATGATGAAAGCTCTCTCAAAAACCACTCTTATATGCTTAAGTCTTTCAATGACTTCTACCAATGAGCATAGAATAATTCTCCAAGGTTGTCCTATTTATAGATCATGAGTGGTGTTTTCTCTTAAATCCAAAACCTACTCAAAATAGGAATAAACACCGAATCCAATTCCGAATAGGAATGGAAACCAAAAGAGAATAGGATTAGGCCATTGGGCCTTTGACTGGACAACATGGGCATGAGCCCAACATTTACTACTTTGTTTGGAGAAATACAGGTTTAAGTGATTCATTTACAATTTTCTATCTTCATATGTCTGCTGGAACCTAAGTTGCTCTGATACGGCAATTTAGGTGTCGCACCCATGTTGACGCGACACTAGTATGGGCATGGGTATGGGAACCGTACCTAATTTGGTCAAAAAAATTTAGGTACTTTGACCATGACGAATGAAAAAATTCGAGACGAGATACAATTTGATTCCCAAAATCAGAACCAAAACTAGGTTAAATTAGAAGAAAATAGCATACCTTATCTAGGAATTCAATCCTCTACTTATCTACAACTTGAGAATAAAAATGAAATCCACACTTTACAAGTTATACGTAAGTATTCCTTAGAATTTCTCATAATTTAGAGATATTTTTATTTTTTGAATTATTTTTAACCGAATCCTCGCACTCGTATCCATATTAGGATCTGTATCCTCGAATCGTAGAATTTACATCTCGAAGGATCCGGCCTCTAGATCCGCACCCATATTGGACACCTACACTCGTGTCCGAGTAACTTAGGCTGGAACATGAATTACATGTGCTTGTTCCTCGTGAAAGGTAGAGATCCAAAAGAAAGTAGAGGTACACCTACAAAACATTCCACATAATTTGAAACTTCCTTTAGGATGCAGTTAGTGTTAGAAGGAAGTTATCATGTAGACTTTTAGTTTGAGATGTATGAAAAAGATTTCTCTGCTCAACAAGAGTTGTTCAAGTTTCATTTTCAATAGGAAGACATGGATTTTCATGTCAACCTGATGCATCTGCTACGAATGAGTTTCAATTCATTTCAAAATAGGAAATATTTATGCTGATTGAACTCAAATGTATACCTTAAGCAGTTTCCTCTGAGTTTTAAAAAGCATTTATACTGTACAGAAAATGAGAATATTGACTTGTATGATTGTACAACCATTTCAAAAATAAGAATATTGTGGCTGCAGTAGAAGTTCCATAGGTTAAATGTTTGTTTGTTCAATTTGAGAAAGGAGAAGTTCTGCAAGTTTAATGTTTATGTTGAGCATGGACAGTTTTACCTAAATGAAAAGAATATAATTTTTTGATTGTGTTAGGTGTGTGATAGAATATATGAGTCCACCAAACTATATAGAGACCAGGTACTCTATGAGTTTCCACTGAGAATGCTAATGAAATAGTAAGTAAAATAGAATTGGGAGTTTTTACGTGGAAAAATCCCTGGTCAAGGGGATAAAAAACCATGACCTACACTGGTAGGGTTTCAACTTCACTATGAGCAACTTTAGATTACAACCTATGAAATCTAGGAATTAAACTCTTAATCCCTCACTAACTTGTAATACATCTATTACAAGCCATTTTGCAATACACCTATTGCAAAGATTTCAACTAATGACTAACTCTAGTCACGACATAAACACTAAAGGTTTATGATTTACAAGGGGTTCCTAAGTAACGCTTCTAGATAAGCAAAGTAGGAATTACAGTGAAGAACAATTATAAAGTTACAACTCAACTAAGGACATACAAAACACTAGTTGTAGGGACTGGTCCGTAGTAGTGTTAAACTTTGTTGTTGATGCACTTGAGAATTGAATGCTTGATTGTCAGATGCTTGAATGCTTGAATGAGTTCTCAAAGTATTCAAGTGATGTTTTGTTGTAATTTTTAATGTTAATACAACATGGATGATATCACTTGAATGATGTAATCACTTGGTAGGTCAAATGAGAAGTGACTACTAAATTGTGTTGCACTATTTCTGTGTACAATGCAGGTAGTCACTTTCCAGTTGTACGTAGTTGAATTTGTACTATTGTCAGGGAAACACAAGGGTATCAGGTCCCTGTGTTGATTCTCTATCTTCTGAAGTCATAGCAACTCACATTAGCTGGAGTCCGTTGATTTGAGTTGTGTACCAAGTGTGTCAGGTTCCTTATCTGGTTCTTTGATAGTAAGTTTGTTAGATCATCAAAACATAAAGCTAAGGTACTATAAACTCATCAATTTCCCCCTTTTTGATGATGACAAACTTAGAAATTGATAACACATGTTTAAGGCAAAATTAACCAGATAAAGTAACAGGAACTTCACACGTTCTCCTTGACTTTATACTTCCCCCTTAATTTGATCCCTGTTTCAATTATACTTTCCCCTTTTGTCATCATTAAAAATAACACAAGCAAGCAATCAGTAAAAAGAAGTCTAGTCTAGCTAACTCATGTCATATATGTGCACACAACATGATAGAAAAGAGAAGTAGAGAAACATAAGCAATAAACAACAAAAGAGGATAGGTTTTATAAAACATAAGCCTTTGCCATTACAACAAAGGCAAAATTTGGACTGTTATCATCAGGAGAAGTACAAGGAAATTCCATCCACACCACAAAAGAAAAATAAAAACAACTGCCATAGTCATCAAAAGCAAAAGAGATAATCCAGAAACTGGTCACTGAAATGGTTAGCCTAGGGGGCACTAGAAAGATAGGGATTAAAAGTTGTAGCAAGAGTGTTGAGAACGATATCAATTCGGGCATTGGCCGACATTTGCTCTGTGAGCAGTTTCTCCACTTGTTGCCTGAGATCAACATTTTCTTTTGTCAGACGAGCGATCTACTTATTTGACCTTGGTGCCCCTTGGGCATGCTGACTCTCCAGAATGGCATTCATTGCCTTCAACTTCCTAATCTTCTCAGTAGCACTATTCTAGGCATTGATAAGCTGAGAGATTGTTAAAGTGCTTCCTACTCCTTCACCTCTTTCAATACATTCACAGTCTTCCAAAGTAGTTTGAGAGAAGGTCTGCTTCTTGGTCCCTATCTTGGGCTATCCCAGAGGCACATCAAAGAACTTGAAGACATGCGTGAGAAGGAATCCATAAGGAAGACCATGGTTTCCATCTTTGAATGTTGCCACCTTTTGCATGTGCTCAATTATGATAGCTGGCAAGTTAATAGCTTTGAATCTATCCAATGCTTCCATAAAGTACAAATAAGACTTGGAAGTGGTGGACCTTTTCTCAGCACGGGGTAGAAGAACCTTGTTTACCAACTCAAACAATAGCTGATAAACGGGAAGTAGAGCTTTCTTGTGAACCGGTTCCCCTTGTTGGACTACGCCTTACTTCACAATAGCATTCCTAAAATTTGACCCACACACATTCTTGATAGAGGACATACCATCAGCATGGAGCTTAAGTATATCCCCAAGAATAACATCATCCAAAACAATATCAACTCTATTGACCAAAGCACAAATATGATCAGTTTCGACAGGAAAGAGGTCTGCATAGAAACTTTGGACCTCATCCTCATAGATTTTGGGCACATCCACCTTGAACAGATGTCCCCACTATTGAAACTCGACCATGTCTATTATTTGCCTCATGCCGACCATTTCAGAGATTTCTGGGTCAAAAGTATGACCCCTGAGAACCTTTTGGTACCTCAGCCTTTTCTTAGCAGACACACTTTCTCGTTTCACTCTTTTTGCAGAATCAGGTTCCCTCACAGTTTCCTACTTTGTTTTCCCAGACTTCACACTTGATTGCCCTTTCCACTTGATGTCACTAAGATATCCTCATCATACAATGACTGTTCACTCACTACTTGTTTCAACTTGTCACCACTTTTCACTGATTTTGAACTTGGTGTAGCAACACCTTCCTCTCGCTTCTTTTTCTGAGACCTTTTAACCAAGGAACCTGGTTTCTCTGTTGTTTCCTCATCTACTTCCACTACAGGAATGTTTTTGTCATACATAACCTCTCTATTTTTCTATAGCATCTTTCACTTGAGATTTAATGGGTGCTACAAACTCCGAAACGGGAACAATATTAGACTGATCAATACTAACCTCTGTGACCTTTACTACCTGCGAAACTTTACTCTATTCTCCATCCTTGCTTTGTGCAGTGAGAATCTCAGGCGATATAGATGAAAAGCTATCGAGTTTGGGGGTTTCTCAGTTCTCAACACTTAGAGGGAGAGAGAAGCCTAAGGGAGTGACAAGAGAAATAGAGGGTGAAGGAGAGTCAAGTTTAGGCGTATCCTCTGCAGTGGTGGTTGAAAAGGGGGATGGTGAGAGGTGTTTCACTAGAAACGAAACAATCAAGGGTTTTCTCTGGGGTTTTCTAAACTAAGGAGGGGATTATCGTTAGAAGGACTGAAGAGAAGATATGATCGTTCAAAATGATGAGAGGGTTTTAATGGGAGAAAAGACAATTATGAAGGAGAGAGAAATCGGTTCTGAAACAGTAGTAGTTTTGTGGAGAGTTGCAACGTTTCAGAGGGAAGTGAAGAGATTTGAATGAAAAGACGTGACATACAGAATCTGAAAAGGTTGATGACGTGGCACTCAATTTTTTGCTTCCTTTTGAGATATGTATTAAAAAGCACAAGACTACTAACCCGTGGTACCAAAACCAGGTTCTTGACCTGTCTTTCAAAAATTCTCAATCCTCTTTTACCATTCATTCAATGCATCTACAGCTTTAATAATCATCATGTGTGTCTACCTTCAATGTTATTGAAGTTAGACTTGGCCAGAAAACATTTTAGTTAATTTACCTGAATGTGACTTTCTAGCCATATAGAAGGAATCAGGTTCTCAATTAGGCTTTATTAGCCCCGGCTCCAGCCTATTTCTCTCAAAATGTTCTCTGCTCAGTGCTTTGGTGAAGATATTTGTAATTTGGTCTTCTGTACTATAGAACTTCATACAGATAAGCCATTTCTCCACATTGTCTCTGAGAAAGTGATGTCTCACATCAATGTGTTTGATTCTTTTGTAATGACCCGACCGGTCGTTTTGAGCTCTAGCACGTCGTTCAGTAGTTTGAGGCCATGAACAGCTTCACTTTAGGTATTATGACTTGTACGCATTGTCGGAATTGAAATTCAGGAAGTTCGGAGTTGATTTGGAAAGATAATTCTCATTTCGGAAGCTTTGAGTTGAAAGAATTGACTGAGATTGAATTTTTGAGTAAACGATCTCGGAATCGGGATTTGAAGGTTCCAGCAGGTTCGTATGATGATTTTGGACTTGGGCATATGTCCGGACTGGGTTTTGGAAGACTCGGGAACGTTTTAGCACCTATTGTAGAAGTTAGCATTTTTGGAAGAATTTCATAAGTTTGGTCTGAAGTACATTTCAGTGTTATCAATGTCTGTTTGGAATTTCGAGTCTAGGAATAGCTCTGTATGGTGATTCTGGTATTGGGAGAGCGATCGGAAGTGAATTCGGAGGTCTGTAGGTCATTTTGAGGTCATTTGGCTAGAGATAGAATTTGAAAGTTTTTGAGAAGTTTGACTGGAAGTGGACTTTTTGATATCATGATCGGAATCCGATTCTGGGAGTTGGAATAGGTCTGTAATGTCAAATATGACTTGTGTGCAAAATTTGATGTCAATCGGACATGATTTGATAGGTTTTGTCATCGAATGTAGAAGTTTGAATTTCTAAAGTTCATTAAACTTGGATTGGAGGTCGATTCGTGATTTTAGCATTGTTTGTTATGATTTGAGGCCTCGAACAAGTCCCTAATGTGTTTTGGGACTGGTTGGGGTCCTGGGGGCCTCGGGTGGATTCCGGATGGTTAACAGATCGAAAATAGAATTTTGGAGAAGGCCGAAGTTGTTGGTTGCTGGTATAACCGCACCTGCAAGGCTAGGGCCGCAGGTGCGGAGCCGCAGGAGCAGTCGTCGTGCCGCAGAACTGGTTAGAAGTGAAGGGCTCAGAGGCCGCAGGTGCGAAGGAAATCCCGCACCTGCGAGATCGCAGATGCGGCCTGTGCGGCGTAGAAGCGGGCTGGGGCAGCAGGAGGAGGACCGCAGAAGCGGTATTGTAACCGCACCTGCGGAACCGCAGAAGCGGCCAAGTGACCGCAGGTGCGGAAAGGGCTGGAGGCAGTGAGTGTTTTAAAAATCGGGATTTGGCCATTTTCTCTCATATTTTCTTAGCTTGGGCGATTCTTGGAGGGTTTTAAGAGGGTATTTTCATCATCAATGATAAGGTAAGGTATCATCACCTTTCTTAAGTTAAATACATTGATTATGTGCGGATCTGAGCATGAAAATTTGGTAAAAACTTAGGGTTTGAGGGGAAACCTAGAAAATTGATATTCTTGGAATTTGACAACGATTTTGGGTATGAAATTTAGAGTAAATTATATATTTGAGTTCGTGAGGTTATGGGTAAACTTATCCTTTGAAAAATTTTAGAATCCGGGCATGTGGGCCCGAGGGCGTTTTTGTCAACTTTTCGATCGGGGTTAGGAATTATTATAAATTGGATTGTAATGAGTAATTGAGCATATATTAATGGATTTGCATAATTATTGGCTAGCTTTGGAATTTAGCATCGATTCGGGTCTTTAGAAGGGCGTGGAAATGTCGGTTATGGATCTTCCGAGCGAGGTGAGTCTCCTTTCTAACCTTGTAAGAGGGAATTGTCCCCATAGTTAAGTTAATTGGTTATGTGCTCCTATTTGTGGGGGCTACGTACGCACGAGGTGACGAGAGTCCATGCGTAGCTACTATTATGCTATTATCCGGGTAGTGTAGGACCCAAAAGCATGTTGTACTTGGAAATATTTGTAATCCTATTGACGGTTTGAATTGCTTAGATCACATCAGATTAGTAAATGAATTTCCAAAAGGATTAAACTTCATTTTCTTAAATCGTTAAAAGAGAATTGGCTTTTTGGATAAATATTCCCCGATAAATACTTAATTGGCTGTTTACGCATGTATTTCTATGTGTACCTACGTCGCATGTATGATTCGCGAGTAGGATGATTGTTTATTTAAATTTGACCGTGTCGCATTTATAATTCGCTAGCGGGATAATAGATGCATCTATGGTTCGCGCTGTTCGACCCTCGGCAGTGCACATTTTACATTTATGTTGGATTGGGCCATACGGCCTCGGCATGATTTGCACATGCTTATATTGCTTGCCTGGAGATTTATTGATATTGATATTTACTCTCCCCGACTTGAGATAATTGTTAATTAATAGATTATGAAACCGGAGACTTTTAATATAAAAAGGAACTTTTACTTGTTCGTGAATTATTTGCAATTTTTGCCATTCTTAATATATCCATGACTACTCGCATTAGAAATATATTACTATTGGACCACTAGTAAATGTCAAAGTCGACCTCTCGCCTCTACTTCTTTGAGATTACACGGGATACTCATTGAGTACACATTATTTTCGTACTCATCCTACACTTGTTGTGCATTTTTGTTGCACAGGTTTATGTGTGGATAGTGACATAGCTGCATGGTTGATACGGAGACTCAGGTGAGTTGCATTTATCGAGACGATCGTAGCCAGTAGAGTCTCCTTCAGAGTATTGTACCGTATTTTCATTTCTGTCCACTTGTATTCCGGACAGTTACTGTATTTTATTTCATTCCTAGTAAATGCTCATGCACTTGTGACACCAGGTTCTGGGATGATTATGGGGTATCTTGTATTAACCTCTTAACATTTATATTTGATTTGAAATGATTATCTTTTACTGGTAAAAGATAATCATAGGAAAATCATAGTTTTCAAAATTATTAAAACGAGAATTTAATTAAGTATCTTGGTTGGCTTGCCTGACAACGGTGTCCGGCGCCATCACGACCCTTAGTGGATTTTAGGTCGTGACAACATGGTATCAGAGCACTAGGTTCCCTTAGATCTCACGAGTCATGAGCAAGTCTAGTAGAGTCTCGCGGATCGGTACGGAGACATTTGTACTTATCTTCGGGAGTCTACAGGGCTGTTAGGAGCACTTCCCTTCTTCATTTACTCATTGTGCGACTTGATTCCTTGAGGCTTATGCCCTTTTTTCCTTCCTACTCAATCTTACGCGACGCAAACCAATGGTTATACATCGAGAATTAAGAAATTTTAAAGGTACTACAGAGGTAGTGCGGGATGCTTCTCCCTACGTAGTTGATTTGACTATTGTCGTTGCCTTGTGGAAGGATTTTTCTATTATTTTGGCTCGATAGTTGTGCTTCTAAGAGCTTGGAGGCTATGCACAGGTTGCTATGATGCTCACGACTGGTTATCGCACAGTATTGACTTGATGCTAGGATACTTGCCTATATGTTGGGGCGGTAAATGAATTGGAAGGAAGTCTACTCAGTGCATGATTCAGAGATCTGATATTTCATTTCCGGCGGAGGAAAAGCAATTGGCCTATGAATGTCCAGATTTGGGGTGATAGGGTAACGAGACTTGGTATTTTTGAGCGTGGTGGAATTTTCATCTGTGACGTGGTATCGTCGTCCTCGATGGAATATGTTGAGTTCGTCAGTGTTATGGTTTTCTTCAATTCGCCTTTGGGGTAGGATATTGTAAAATAATAGTGGAGAGGCGACTGTCAGAGATTGCGATGTGTGGTGGTTCAAGATTGAATTGGTATATCTATTGTTGATGGCCCAAGAAAGATGACCTCGGGGAGACTTAAAGTTAGTAGCGGTTCGTTGGTTCAAGCGCTACAAAGATAGATTTTATTTAAGGCAACAACTGAGCAGCAAAGGATGAGGAAGGACATATAGGGAGTGTCAGGCGGTGGTTAAAACTTCTAGAAGTCCAGGTATAAGAAGCAAAGGTCAAGTAGTCAATTAAAGGGATAAGTTCCACCAAAGTGAGAGGGTAGCGGAGTTGTGTGTGGGCTTTGTGGTAGGATGACTACGCACCTTAAGGAAAGTTTTGAATGATTTGGGAATTTTAGTGATTGGTGATTGGGGTCTACGGATTTAATTTGAAGTATGGGCTATTATGCGGCAGGAGATTTGATATAACGGGAAGGAGCTACTTGAAATGAAGAAGGATACAACATAACTGTGAATTGGAAGGATGTTGCTGCATATTAATTGATGTCCACGAGGGGTGAATGGACTTGTGCAACTAGAGAGTGAGCTCGGCCTTAGGATGGGTTATTGATGTCGTAGTGATTGTGCCCCGTGCAGTAGCATTGGAAGATGTCGGGAAGTGATTTCCACATGTGGGTTATTCCCTGTGAGCAGGTTAGCGGTCGCGTGGTTGGCAAGGCTTCTGCGAAGAATTCTATTGGCTATATAGCAAAGAGATCGATCGTGCGAATATGGTTGATGATTCGGAGTATAAAAGAGGTTTTACAGAAAGATTCCAAGAATTTTGGTGGTTGATTTCGCAAGGTTGTGTCAATAAGAGATAAAGAATCCTGGAGAATTCCAGAGTTGTGTAATAGTGGCTTCAAGCTAAGTGGGAGAGTCCCACTGCCTATGATTGGGTTGCATGGTTAACTACTTGCGAGGTTTCTGGTTATTAGCATATTGATGGATTATTTTAGCTGCAGGGAAAGAATATAAGTGGTAATTTGAGAAAAAGAATTGTTAAAAGTGTGTTATGGCCGGCCTTATTGACTCATGTAGACATGGGGAAGGATTCAGGGTTTATGCCTTGTATGGATGCGGGTTTCAAGGGAAGTGACTCTGCCGGGTGCTTCGTCGAGAGGGTATTCATGTACTAGAAGATTCATGGAGTTGATTATAGTCGGGGCCAAGTCAGAGCGGGTGGCTCTCAACCACGGTCCTAGTGAATTCAAAGTTAAAGTGTGGTGCCTTGTGATTTCGAGTCTACAAGTACGGTTAAGAATCAAGCTTTGTAGCAGCTTATGAGAAGAGGCACATAATGTTCTATGATGTTTTGACTTGCAGTGTAGCATTTGGGAGGTATGAAATGGTTCATGGGATTTGAGACAGCATGGTCTCGTGATTCAAGGTCACTCGGGATGAGTGTGGATGGAGTGTGTTATGTGTTGAATGGAGTTATTATTATTTCTAAGGCAATCAAGAATTAATTTGGAAGAAGATAGATTGGTTAGCCATAGTTGAATTGGCATATTGGTGGTAGTGATCAATTCCTTCAACGTGATCAAGTTATGCAAGAGATTTGTGACGGTGCGTGTGAGGCTTGTCGGTTGCCGTAATTGATGTTATTCAGAAGCATTCTACTACTATGGCCTGTTATGTGGAGGCGGATCCTGGAAGGGCTCCGGTGGCTTAGACCACTACTTAGAGATTTGCATATTACACGGTTATGAGAATTCACCTGTGTGTTGCTATGGTTCTCCTGAAGTGAGTTAAGTGAAAAGTTTCTATATGATGCTTCTATTAGTGGTTCCGAAGTTATGATGGAAAAAAACGTGTTCTATCGTATATTAGAATGTTGGGCGCAGTGAGTGGTATGGAATTTGAAGTGAGGATCAAGGTTGTAGTTCGGTGTTGGCAAGGATGTCACGAGCTTGGATGAGCAGAAAAGGAGTTTCGATGTTTAAGGTAAGTTGGTATTGTCTTTAGCGTCACCTGAGATCGTTGTTTTGTGAAAAAGGCTTTGCATCCTGGTTAAGGATTCTTGATCGCTTTTCAACGTTAGTGCGGCCGGTGGTTTGGATGTACAGACCGGTTATTTGTTATGGAAGGTTGTGGGAGCGTGCCCCACGGGAAGGATGTATAAGTGAGGCATGTAGTAACTTGATTGATTGAAGAGTTAAACCAAGTATGAAGATTGTAATGATGTCGTTAAATTGAGAATTGATGCCTGGAGGGCACTCAGTTTATTGGGTTGTGGACTGTGGAGGATTACTCCGGTTATGATGGTTGTTCTTGTGTGTTATGAGAAAAAGGGAGTTATTATGGACCTTTGAAAGGTTACTAGCTTAGTTCAGTGCGATCAGAATCAGCTTGAGGTCTGTGGATGGATTTAAATGTGAATATGGGCTCTATATCAGGCCAGATGTGTTCATTTTAGCAATGCGCTCCTTATGGAAGAGTAGTCGGGGTGTTATTTCGTCGTCAGCTATTTCATATAATGATATATTGCACCGTGTGAGTTGTGATATAGCTTGGTGAATTTCTTATGTGTTGAGGTTTCGCATAGAGATAATGTTATATGAGCAGAATGGCTCTTGAGATTCAGATCATATATCGCACCTCAGTTGTGCTTGAGTTTGTAGCTTACAGCGTTATATGTCTCCCCAGAGATGGTATTATGTACTTGACGTGTTGGTGATCGACATTCGGTATTTTGGTGTAATGAGCAATCTAGCTTGGTGTGTATCTCCTTATGTGAATGTTATGTGTGGATCGGGTGGCACGATGCCGTGGGTATGTTGTTTGGATCGGGTTGCATGCCGCAACAGTGTGATGTTGAGTATAGTTCCTCGTATCTATTTTTATGTGTTTTGTTTCCTATTTTTTCTGAGGAAAGCTCATATTAGTTGTATGCCCGCATCGCATGTATGATTCGCGAATGAGGTGTTTGTTTAATTATGTTGACCGCGTCGCATGTATGATTCGTGAGCGGGGCAATTGGATTTCCTTTTCAGAGTTCGTTTTCCTTTGTATCACGTTTGAATTGGTAGCCTAGAGGCATATTGTGGCATCATATGAGACTTTTGAGCATGTCCGGGATGGCTTATTGCTTGAGTAGTTCGTACTGGGTGAGACGAGATCATTGGATATAGGATCAGTGTAATCTTTATGAAGTATATTAAGGAGCTAAGACCATTATTTGGTTCAGAATGAGATGATGGTTCTTGTCAGGAGTATAGACCCAATGATTTATTGATTCAGCAGTTGGTTACGAATTTCTACACATCTCTTTCATCGTGGCAGTATTGTAAGAGTTAGAGCAAGACCTATGTATGTCATGAGGTGCAATGGGAGCATCAAAATTATGGAATTTTGACTAAATTGATCAGAGAATGTTATTGTGGTCCTGTGAGTAAAATGATGCAAGGTGTGAATTCAGTTAAGGTATGCAGTCATGTTTTGGTGCTGCATGTAGTTATTGATTCGGTGAGCGTATGTTGGAACAGGACTGGCAGAGAATTCTGGATGTTAGAATTGGGCTCGGTATGGTGATTCTGGTATTGGGAGAGCGATCAGAAGTGAATTCGGAGGTCCGTAGGTCATTTTGAGGTCATTTGGCTAAAGATAGAATTTGAAGGTTATTGAGAAGTTTGACCGGAAGTGGACTTTTTGATATCGGGATCAGAATCCAATTCCAGGAGTTGGAGTAGGTCCATAATGTCAAATATGACTTGTGTGCAAAATTTGAGGTCAATCGGATGTGATTAGATAGGTTTCGTCATCGAATGTAGAAGTTTGAATTTCTAAAGTTCATTAAGCTTGGATTGGAGGTCGATTCGTGATTTTAGCGTTGTTTGATATGATTTGAGGCCTCGAGCAAGTCCGTAATGTGTTTTGGGACTGGTTGGGGTCCCGGAGGCCTCGGGTTGATTCCGGATGGTTAACGGATCGAAAATAGAATTTTAGAGAAGGCTGAAGTTACTGGTTGCTGGTGTAACCGCACCTGCAAGGCTAGGGCCGTAGGAGCGGAGCCATAGAAGCGATTAGACGTGAAGGGCTCAGAGGCCGCAGGTGCGAAGGAAATCCCGCACCTGCGAGATCACAGATGCGGCCAGTGCGGCGCAGAAGCGGGCTGGGGTAGGAGGAGGATGACCACAGAAGCGGTATTGTAACCGCACCTGCGGAATTGCAGAAGCGGCCAAGTGACCGCAGGTGCGGAAAGGGATGGAGGGAGTGAGTGTTTTAAAAATCGGGATTTGGCCATTTTCTCTCATATTTTTTAGATTGGGGGATTCTTGGAGGGTTTTAAGAGGCGATTTTCATCATCAACGATAAGGTAAGCTATCCCCACCTATCTTGAGTTAAATACATTGATTATGTGCAGATTTGAGCATGAAAATTTGGTAAAAACTTGGGGTTTGAGGGGAAACCTAGAAAATTGACATTCTTGGAATTTGACCACGATTTTGGGTATGAAATTTAGAGTAAATTATATATTTGAGTTCGTGAGGTTATGGGTAAACTTATCCTTCGAAAAATTTTGGAATCCGGGCACGTGGGCCCGAGGGCGTTTTTGTCAACTTTTCGATCGGGGTTAGGAATTGTTATAAATTGGATTGTAATGAGTTATTGAGCATATATTAATGGATTTGCATAATTACTGGCTAGCTTTGGAGCATTTAGCATCGATTCGGGTCTTCGGAAGGGCCTGGAAATGCTGGTTATGGATCTTTCGAGCGAGGTGAGTCTCCTTTCTAACCTTGTAAGAGAGAATTGTCCCCATAGGTGAGTTAATTGGTTATGTGCTCCTATTTGTGGGGGCTACGTATGTACGAGGTGACGAGAGTCCATGTGTAGCTACTATTATGCTATTGTCCGGGTAGTCTAGGACCCAAAAGCATGTTGTACTTGGAAATATTTGTAATCCTATTGACAGTTTGAATTGCTTAGATCACATCGGATTAGTAAATGAATTTCCAAAAGGATTAAACTTCATTTTCTTAAATCATTAAAAGAGAATTGGCTTTTATTTGGATAAATGTTCCCCGATAAATTCTTAATTGGCTGTTTGAGCATGTATTTCTATGTGTACCTGTGTCGCATGTATGATTCGCGAGCAGGATGATTTTTTATTTAAATTTGACCGCGTCACATGTATGATTCGTGAGCGGGGTAATAGATGCATGTATGGTTCGCGTCGTTCGACCCTCGGCAGTGCACATTTTACATTTATGTTGGATCGGGCCGTATGACCTCGGCATGATTTGTGCATGCTTGTATTGCTTGCCTGGAGATTTATTGATATTGATATTTACTCTCCCCGACTTGAGATAATTGTTAATTAATAGATTATGAAATCGGAGACTTTTAATACAAAAAGAAACTTTTACCTGTTCGTGACTTATTTGAAATTACTGTCGTTCTTTATAAATCCATGACTACTCGCATTAAAATTATATTACTTTTGGACCACTAGTAAATGTCGAAGTCGACCTCTCGTCTCTACTTCTTCGAGATTAGATGGGATACTCATTGGGTACACGTTGTTTTCGTACTCATACTACACTTGCTGTGCATTTTTGTTGCACATGTTTATGTATGGCTAGTGGCATAGCGGCATGGTTGATATGGAGACTCAGGTGAGTTGAATTTATCGAGACGACCGTAGCCAGCAGAGTCTCCTTCAGTGTATTGTACCATATTTTCATTTCTGTCCACTTGTATTCCAGACAGTTACTGTATTTTATTTCATTTCTAGTAAATGCTCATGCACTTGTGACACCGGGTTCTGGGATGATTATGGGGTATCTTGTATTAACTCTTAACATTTATATTTGATTTGAAACGATTATCTTTTACTGGTAAAATTGAAGGAAAATCATAGTTTTCAAAATTATTATAAAGAGAATTTAATTAAGTATCTTGGTTGGCTTGCCTGACAGCGGTGTCCGACGCCATCACGACCCTTAGTGGATTTTGGGTCGTGACATCTTTAATATTGAACCGGGTTCTTGGCCATGTTGAGTGCATTGTTGTTGTCACATAGAAGAGGCACACAGTCAGTGTACACACCAAAATCTTCCAATTGTGATTTGATCCATAGGAGCTAAGCACAGCAGAAAGCTGCAGCAACATATTCTAATTCAGCTGTTGAGAGCAACTGAGTTCTGCTTCCATGTGCCCCATGAGATGAGACATGATCCTAGAAAGTGAGCCATTCTAGAAGTACATTTCCTGTCCATAAGATAACCTGCACAGTCAGCATCAGCATACGCAATAGAATTAAAATTATCACTTGAAGGGTAGTACAGGACCATGTCCTTTGTTCCCTTAAGATATATCAAAATGCTCTTGACAACCTTCAGATGATATTCCTTAAGATTTGACTGAAACCTTGCACATAGCCCCACACTTAAGACAATATCAGGTCTGCTAGCAATGAGGTAAAGAAGGGACACAATAATGCCTCTATACATGATTTGATTTACAAGAGAGTCAGTTTCATCCATGTTTTGTCGAGTAGCAGTGGCAATGGGAGTGTTAATCACTTTTGATGCTTCCATATCAAACCTCTTCAGGAGCTCCTTGATGTATTTCTGTTGGCTGATAAATGTACCCTTTGTGGACTGCTTCACCTAAAGACCTAAGAAGAATTCAATTCACCCATCATGCTCATTTCAAACTCACTTCCCATAAGCTTTGCATATTCTTCACATAGTGAATCAGTTGTTGCCCTAAAAATGATATCATCAACATATACCTAAACGATGAGCAGATTCCTCCCTTGTTTCTTCAAGAACAAGGTGGTGTCAATTTTTCCTCTTATAAAACCATTTTCTAGGAGAAACTTTGACAGTCTTTCATACCAAACTCGAGGAGCCTGCTTCAACCCATACAGTGCTTTGTCCAATTTAAACACATATTCAAGGTGTTCATGATATTCAAAGCCTGGAGGTTGCTTAACATAGACTTCTTCCTTAAGGAAACCATTCAGAAATGCACTTTTGACATCCATCTGGAACAGAATGAATTCCATATGTGATGCACAGGCAATGAGGATTATGATAGCTTCCATAAGAGAAACCGGAGAAATAGTCTCATCAATCAATTCCTTCATCCTAATTGTAACCTTGAACCACTAGCCTAGCCTTATTCCCTATAGTGTTTCCATGTTCATCAAGCTTATTCCTGAATACCCACCTGGTTCTTATGATGGTTTGATCCGAGGGTCTAGGTACCATGTGCCATACATCGTTCCTTTCGAACTGATGCAACTCATCTTGCATAGATGTAATCCAGTATGCATCTTCTAAGGCTTCCTTGATATTATTAGGTTCTATTTGGGAAAGAAAGGTTGAGAAAGCAAGTGAATTTCTGGCTTTTGATCTAGTTTGTACTCCTGAATCCAGAGGGGTAATTATGTTGTCAAGAGGATGGGAGCTTTTGAGTTTCCAGTTGGGCACTTGAGCCTCATTTGTAGAGAAGCTGGTTAAGTTTGACTGGTTCCCTTGCATTCTTCTCTCAGCTACCTGTGGAGTATTTTGAACTGCATCAACCACTCTTTTTTTAGCTTCAGTGGTTGTAATTGTGGTACATGGTTCCTCTCTGGATGATAAGGAAGAGACTGCATTGTCTTCACTTGTCTCCTTCACTTGAATCATCATGTCTGCCTTTCCATTTGTCATATCAATGACTTCAATTGGAAGCAGTAGAGGCTCTCCATCTTGATCATCCTTATTGCTTTTCTCATAGGAGAGATAGGACTCATCAAACATTACGTGTACACTTTTCTCAACACACTGAGTCCACTTGTTGTATATCATGTAGGCTTTACTTTGAGAAGAGTACCCCAAAAAGATTCCTTTATCACTTTTGACATCAAACATTTCAAGCTGATCCTTTCCACTGTTGAGAATATAACATTTACACCCAAATTTTCTTAAGTGAGTCAGCTTCGGCTTCCTTCCATTCAGTAGCTCATAGGGAGTTTTGTTCAAGAGAGACCTGATCATGCACCTGTTCACCAAGTAGCAGGCAGTATTGATAGCTTCAACCCAGAAGTTATTAGCAATCCCACTATCGATTAGCATTGTTCTTGCCATTTCCTCAAGGGTTCTGTTCTTTCTTTCCGCAACTCCATTTTGCGTGGAGTTCTTGGGGCTGAGAAATTGTGAGTGATGCCATTATTATTACAAAATTCATCAAACTTAGTATTGTCAAACTCTGTTCCATGATCTGATCTAATGCATGCTACTCTTGATTCCATCTTCACTTTAATTTTCTTCACAAAGGCTACAAAAACTTCAAAGGTTTCATCTTTTGTTCTAAGGAATAGAGTCCAAGTGAATCTGGAGTAATCATCCACTATCACAAAGATATATCTTTTTCCTCCCCTGCTTTGCACTCTCATAGGGCCACATAGATCTATATGAAGGAGATCAAATGGTTTTGAGGTGCTGACATCCTTCTTTGGCTTGAATGAGGATTTTATATGCTTCCCTCTAGCGCAGGCATCACAGACTTTGTGTTCTTTCAACTTTGACATGGGCAGACCACGGACCGGATCCTTCTGAACTAGTTTATTCAGTAGAGAGAAGCTTGCATGCCCCAGTCTTCTGTGTCACAGTTCAGCATCATCATCAACTACTTTCAAGCAACTCAGATCACCACTTTGTACGGACTCAAAATCAGCAACGTAGATATTCTTGTATTTTTTTGCCATAAGTAACACTTCACCAGTTGCTAGATTTGTAACTGTGCATATCTTGGACAGTAATTCCACATTGTTTCCTTTATCTCATATCTGGGAGACACTCAAGAGACTGTACTTAAGGCTATTGACATAGTACACATTCTCAATTGAGTGAGTGAGTGATTTTCCAATTTTTCTAACACCAAGAATGTATCCCTTTTCCCCATTTCCAAAGGATACACTCCCTCCTTGCAGGGCTTTTAGTGAAAGAAAGTCCATGGTATTTCCAGCCATGTGATTTGAGCATCCACTGTCTATGAACCATTGTTGATTGCTTCCTTTCACTGTTCCCTACACAAGGAGATCACGGGTTAAATTTAGGAACCCAAGCAAGTTTGGTTCCCTTGTAATAAACAAGAGGATGAATAAGTGCTCTTCTAGTCTATGAAAGTAACATCCGCTTCTTATGGGTGGCACCTGTTCCTCTTTTAGCAATTACTCTTTCAGCAAAAGCTTTGTTCTTCTAAAGAGACTGAACCCTGGCTTGGCAATTTTCTTTGAAATGCCTATTGTTCCCACAGTAGGTACACAGCCAGTTATCAGGTACAATTACGTACTTGCTATGAGGGTTATAGGGAGTTCTCTCCCTCTGAAACCCTATTCCCTGCCTGTTACCACCATTATTAACATGCATGGCAATAATAGCACCCAAGGACCAGGTCCACTTAAGGTACTTCTCAAGATTATTTTTTATTCTTTCTAGTTCTGCATGGAGTTGTCTATTTTCTCAAGTTCAGAACAAACTAGTTCTCACAGTATTTAACTATTTTCAAGCTTAATGTGTGCTTTACTAGCTACTTCTTTTCCTTTTTCATAATTTCCAGGCCTACACTCAGCTCAGAGTCCCTCTATTATTTCCTTTAAGTCTACAATCACTACTAAGAGGTCATCTCTCTCCTGCTCTATAACAGTCACTTTCTCTACTAAGGCATCTTTTTCTTTACTGAAATTCTCAATGGTTTGTTTTTAGTCAACTACTACTACCATCACATCATCTCTTTCGTGTTCTACCCTAGTGATTTTCTCAGTTAGAACATTCTTTTCATTTTCCAGATTATCTGCAGTTTCTTTCAAATCAACCACACAGACTACCAAGTCATCTCTAGTTTGCTCAGCATCTCCTAATTCTATGGTCAAGGCATCCTTATTATCTACAAGACTATCATAGGCATCAATTAATACATTTGCTAATGACATGAGTTTCTTAGGAGAGTAGGATTTCAGATTTCTGTGAACATCCCTGAAGTTTACCTCATCATTGTCATCATCTTCATCATTGTCTGATTGAGCCATCAAAGCAAATATTGAATCATATTCATTTGCTTCACTTTCAACTGCCATCATAGAACTATCACCTGCATCATTTTCTTCTTCAGACTAACTGGAGGAATCTCCCCATACTGCAAGAGCTTGCTTCACAATATTGTCAGCAACATTCTTTCTATTGAAGTGTTTGGCAGGAAATGGGTTCCTCTTGGCTGCTTTATCAGGGTTGTACTTGAAGTGTTCTTGCTTCAGGAGAGGGCAATCTTTGATAAAATGCCTTGGCTTTCCACATTTATGACAAAGGTCATAATTCTTTGGTCTGCTGGAACTGCCTCTCTTTGGTATCCCTCCATTCCTTCTGACCATTTTCTAAAATCTTTTGGTTAGGTAAGCCATGTCACAGTCCTCCTCACTTGAGTCATTTTTTTTAGCTTTGAGAATCAGGTTCTTTTCCTTCTTTGGTTCTCTTCTTTCACTGTCCTTCTTCTTCTTCCCTTCTTAAATTTTAAGATTTCCAACTAGCTCATCTATAGTTAGGGCCTGTAGATCCTTTGCTTTATTAATGGCATTCACTTTACTCTCCCATGAACTAGCCAAGACACTGAGAATTTTCCTCACGAGCTTGTTCATAGGAATGATTTCACCAAGCGAGTGTAGTTGTGATGACCCAAAAGGTCGTCACTTAATTCACATGTAAATTCTGTGTTTCGAGGTCTTAAAAGCCTCCTTTTATTTAACTTCGATTTGTGTGCACAGTGCAGGCATATATCCGAAATGCTTTTATGTAAATATTTGATGAAAATGCTAAATTGGCCTTTAAAATTGAATTTAAGTTGACTTCGGTCAATATTTTAGGTAAACGAACTCAGAACCATGATTTGACGGTCTCGAAGGGTCCCTAGAAAAATATGGGACTTGAGCGTATGCCCGGAATTGAATTCCAAGGTCCCAAGCCCGAGAAATAAATTTTTGAAAAAAATTGTTTAACTAAAATTGTAAGAGTTTTAGAAATGAAAAGAGGTTTGAAATTGATGGTATCAGGACCGTATTTTAGTTTTGGAGCCCGGTACAGGTCTTATATAATAATTAAGTTGAATATGTGAAGTTTGGTAGGAATCGGAGCTCGTTTAGTACAAATCGAACCTTTATTTGAGAAATTGGAAATTTTTATGTTCTTGAGTGATTTCATGAATTTGAGGTTTTTTTTATAGTTGTTGATGTTATTTGATGATTTGATCACATGAGCAAGACCGTATGATGTTTTTAGACTTGTGCGCATGTTTTGTTTGGAGCCCCGAGGGCTCGGGTGAGTTTTTGATAGACCACAGAGTGAAATTGGACTTAGGAAAACTGTTGTTGTGTTTCAGGTCTACAGGCTTCGCAATTGTGAATCCTGGCTCGCATTTGCGAAGAAACATCGCAATTGCGATGATGGGATGGGACAGGAAACCTTCGCACAAATGCGACCTTAGCAGGCCCGCAATTGCGAACAGTTGTTCGCATTTGCGAAGAAAGCAGAGGCAGGCCTTCCTTCGCAATTGCGAAGCTTTGGCTGCAATTGCGAGTTCGCATTTGCGAGCATGACATCGCAACTGTGATTGCGCCTGTGTAAAATCAAACTTAGACGAATTCAAACTCCCTCAAACACTAAGCTCTCATGGGTGATTTTCCAAAGAAAAGTTCTTTTCCAAATCGATTGTAAGTCATTTCTAACTCATTTTGTTTAATCTATAACATCTTTTCACATCATTTCAATTCAAAATCAAGGGTGTTGTTACAACTCATATCCACACGCGTTAGTTCATGCCATATATTAGTTAACATAAATTCAAGAAGGAATTACCTTTGAGATGATAAGAAGTTAATCCTATTGGTCTTAAGTGATACAAGGGTGTATAAGGGTGATTAACAAGTATTAGAAACTAAACGAATCAAGGATGTTGTAACTCGTATTTTCAGGTAAACCTAGAGGTTCTTAATACATTCAAGGTCATGTATTAAAGTGTTTGAATCATATAATATCCGTATCATAAGTCTTGAAGTCAAACGAGTTATGAAACAAAAGTCGACAAACGTTGTCGCAAATTAGGTTCATAATTTTACTTAAACATTAGGTTAAATGTTTCTAAGTTTTTATCCTAATTTACAAGGAATTACGGGGTGATCTACCCACCAAATTAAATATCTACGAGTCTAGTTTCCAACTCATTAAACCATTTGTCAATACGATCTAGGAGTATAGAGATATTCATATTTTCGCAAGGCTGCGCAGATTGGTAGATGACAAGTAGGTGCATCACCTACTTGCCAAAATGATAGGACAAAATTAAAAGACCTAAGTCGGCCAAGAGAGGACTTTTAAGGGGTTATGAACTCAGTTATTTCATCCATATTTCAGACCCTCAAAATTAAAGTTAACCCCTGCAACTCCTCCCCAAAAATCCCACACAAACCCTAATCAATTTTCCCTCTCTTTCAAGTTCTATTTGAAGGTAAAACCTAGAGTTTGAAGAACCAAGGGAAGGGCTGAGTTATCCAACAAGTAAGGTAAGTTACTGCCATCTTTCATACATTTTTGTCTGTTGTGAATTCATGGTAATTCGTTCTATACATGTAAGAACTCACGGGACGGTGATCAGAAGCCGTGAGTTCGAGTTATTCACTTGTAGCGGACTGTTTTGTGGACTGTTTTGTGTTGCTATTGGGCTGCGTGTTTTACTATTATTTTGTGGTGTTTTGGAGGTGGAAGGGTGTGGAGGAACACCATATATATGTAGGGTTGTGGGCTGATAGTGATTCGTAACATTTCCGGGTCGTTTGACACGACTACGGTGGTCGTCGTATGTATGATGTAATTAGGTTGTGCGTGGACTGTTTTGGGAGGCTCAATATGTTTATTATTGATGTTGTTTGGGCTGTTTGGTGATTGTTTGGAATGGTGTGAAGTCATATATATAGGGGAGGTGCTGTCCGTTTCAACGTAAAATAGGTTGTGGTCGATACATAATAGTTATGACGCTTAAATGATAACGATAGTATCGTTTCTCTTATTGTAGACTAAGGAGTTGTGACAATTGCATAGCTTGTGATTGGGGCAGTATATACAAGGTATGTGAGGCTATCCCTTTTCTTCTTTTGCACGACTCCGATTGTACATAATGTAATGAACGAGCTTCCAAAGATACTCTACTCTTAGAAGCTAGCAGTACTTACATTGCTTTCCCTCTTATGGAACGATTGATGTTAATGTTGCTTCTCTTATTCTTATGTTATCAATGTTGTTGGTACTTCCTGATTCTTATAAGGTTCGTAATGAAGAGTTGGTCCTAATAACGTGTACAGAGGATACCGACCTTACGTCACTCCGAAAGGTTTAGAATGTGATTCCATGAGCCGAGCATGCATTATATATATGTATCTATTTTACTCTACCGAGTCGCGCTATAGTAGGCCGGGTACGGCACATATTGTGCAACCACTAATCAGTTGGGTTTTATCGAGCTCCACGTGGCTGGGTACGATTCTACCGAGCCTTATAACGGTCGGGTACGTTTTTACCAAGCCTATTATGGCTGGGTACGATATGATGATGATGATGCCCACAGAGGCGTATGTTTTAAAAGTTTATGTATACATACATATGTATCATGCATTTCATTTCAGTAGCCCTCAGAGGTACTCAGATGTTCCAGGTTGTATATTCTCTATCCCTGCTTACATTACTGTTCATATTTATGGTTCCCTGCCTTACATACTCAGTACTTTATTCGTACTGACATCCTTTTATTCGTGGACGCTGCATGTCGTGTTGCAGGCCCTAATAGACAGGCAGGTGCAGCTCCCCTACCATAGTAGGTTGTCCAGTTCAGCAGTGATTGGCGAGATCCCTTCTCCGGACTTGCCGTGGTCTTGGTATGCATTTTTGTTATAGACATTTTGGGTATGTCGGGGCCCTGCTCCAGCCATATTGCAGCACTTATGTTCATTTAGAGGCTCATAGACAAGTGTCGACTCATGTATAGTTTGGTATGCCTTGTCGGCTGGTTTTTGTTGTATAGTCTTTCATGGTAGCGTGGTAGCTCATACCTTATATGTAGTTTCTTGATTGTCTGGTCATCCCTTGCTATGTATGTTCATGCCATCATATTTTATTGCTGGTTGTCCATGATCCAGGTCTACCATTTATATTGATCTCGTCAACCCTAAAAGATAATAAAAAAAGGTTAGATAAAATGTACGTTGGTGCTCGGCAAGTATGGTCGGGTGCTAGTCATGGCCCTCCAGTTTGGGTCGTGACAAACTTGGTATCAGAGCAAGTCTGTCCTAGGGGTTGTCTATGAGCCGTGTCTAGTAGAGTCTTGATTATGGATGTGTAGCGCGTCACATTTATAATCAGGAGGCTACATGACATCTAGGGTTGTTACCTTCTTCCTGAATCTAGATCGTGCGTAGAGTTGAGTCGTAAGTGTTTGTCTCTAATATTCACCTTGTTTTCTTTCAGCGATGCCTTCGACTAGGAAGCAAACAATTAGTAGACAACTTGATACAGCTACGGGAGAGGGTACCAGTCAGGTGCCCCAAGCCAGAGCAGGCCAAAGTGAGGCTCAGAGTGAGATGTCGTCTCATACCGCATCTACCCCGTCTCCTCCAGAGGATATTAGGAGGCACCCAGCACCTCTAGTTCCTTCGTCTGGCACTATAAACCAGGATATGCGGAGTGCTTTGCAGTTATTGACTAGCTTGGTAGCTGCTCAGGCTCAGAGGCAAAATACAGGTGCTGCTGAGAAACCAGTAAGTACGAGAGTTCATGATTTTATTAATTTAGACCCTCTAGTGTTTACCGGATCAGACCCCAAGGAGGACCCGCAGACTTTTATTGACCAGGTTCATCGTACACTTCGGGTTATGCATGTTAGTGATACAGAGGCAGTAGAGTTGGCTTCATAGCGGCTATGAGATTTAGCGGTTCTCTGGTATGATAGTTGGGAGAGATCCAGGGGTTCGAATACTCCTCCAACTGTGTGGAAGGAATTTTCTGAGGCCTTTCTTCGTCACTACTTGCCAGTTGAGATACGACGAGCTAGAGCTGATAAGTTCTTGAACCTTATACAAGGTAATATGAGTGTGCGAGAGTACAGTATGTAGTTTGATTCTTTAGCAAGGTATGCTCCCCATATGGTGGCCGAGATGAGTGATAGGGTGCATTTGTTCGTGAACGGATTGGGATCACATCTGATAAATGAGTGCACGACAGCCTCCTTGGTGAAGGGCATGGATATTTCCCGTATTCAGGCTTATGCCCAGACCCTAGAGGATCGTAAGCGCCAGCAAAGGGCAGATAGGGAGCAGGATAGGGGCCAGCATAAGAGGGTGAGATTTGCAAGGTATTCTAATGACTTCAGAGGCAGCATCAGGCCCCAGTCTTCGAAGAGTTTGGCGCCACCTGTAGCTAGTGCTCCCCCACAGTTTTAGAGGCCTCAATATGAACGATTTACCCATTCTGGTCCACGTCAGAGTTCGCATGCATCAGGCTCGCAACATCACAGGGATACTAGTTAGACGAGACCCACAACACCACGTTGTGATCAGTGCGGCAAGGCCCACTTTGGACTGTGCCGTCAAGGTTCTGATGCATGTTATTCCTGCGGACAGCCTGGCCATATGATGCGGGATTGTCCTAACAGGGGAGGTGATGGTATGGCTTAGCCGACTGGATCTGTGTCTGCTTCTTCCTCATCAGTTCGACCTCCAGCACGGGTTTTTCAGCAATCGATAGGTCGTGGTAGAGGTAGAGGTGCAGTGTCGAGTTTGAGGGGTGGTCAAAATCGAACCTATGCTCTAGTAGGTCGACAGGATCTCGAGTCGTCTCCAGATGTTGTTACAGGTATATTATCTGTGTTTTCTTATGATGTATATGCGCTGATTGATCCGGGATCTACATTATCATATGTTACACCCTTTGTGGCTAATAAGTTTGGCATTGAACCTGAATTGATAAGTAAACCCCTTACGGTATCTACTCCGATAGGAGATTCTGTGATTGCTAGAAGGGTATATAGAGGTTGCACTGTGATGATTTGTAGTCGTCAAACCTCGGCAAATTTATTTGAGTTAGAAATGGTTGGTTTTGATGTGATATGGGAATGGACTGGTTGGCCTCATGCTATGCAAATGTTGACTGCCGTACGAAGATGGTTAGGTTTCAATTTCCTGGTGAACCCATCATTGAATGGAAAGGGAATATTGCTACACCAAAAGGTAGGTTTATTTCCTATCTTAAGGCAACGAAAATGATCTCAAAAGGTCGCATTTATCATTTCGTTCGCGTTAGGGATGCAGAGGCAAAACCGCTTACTTTACAATCAATCCCTGTGGTCAACGAATTCCCAGATGTTTTCCCAGATGAACTCCCAGGCCTTCCTCTTGAAAGGGAGATTGAGTTTAGCATTGATGTGTTGCCTGACACTCAATCGATCTCTATCCCTCCATACAGAATGGCCCCGGCAGAGTTGCGAGAGTTGAAGGTGCAGTTGAAGGACTTGCTGGATAAGGGCTTCATTAGACCTAGCATTTCACCTTGGGGTGCACCAGTCCTATTCGTGCGGAAGAAAGACAGGTCGTTATGGATGTGTATCGACTATCGACAGTTGAATAAGTCTACTATAAAGAACAAGTATCCACTTACAAGAATTGATGACCTATTTGACCAACTCCAGGGTGCCAAGTATTTCTCCAAGATTGATTTACGTTCAGGGTATCATCAGGTGAGGGTTAAGGAGAAGGATATTCCAAAGACGGCCTTCCGGAAAAGATACGGGCACTTTGAGTTCTTGGTGATGTCGTTCGGGCTAACAAATGCCCCAGCAGCTTTTATGGATCTCATGAATACTATATTTAGGCCCTATCTTGATGTGTTCGTGATTGTATTCATTGATGAAATTCTAGTATATTCTCGTTCGGAGGTGGAACATGCGGGCCACTTGCGGATAGTATTACAGACGCTTCAGGATCGTAAGTTATATGCTAAGCTCTCCAAATGTGAATTTTGGCTGTACTCAGTAGCGTTCCTTGGTCATGTGATATCTGACGAGGGTATTAGTGTCGACACTCAGAAGATCAATGCAGTAAAGAATTGGCCGAGACCTATAACACCATCAGAAGTCCGCAGCTTCCTAGGGCTAGCAGGATATTATAGGCGGTTTGTGGAAGGGTTTTCCTCTATATCATCACCATTGACTAAGTTAACACAGAAAGCTACCAAGTTTCAGTAGTCTGACACTTGTGAACATAGTTTTCAGGAGCTGAAGAATCGATTGACATCCGCACCAGTGCTCACTCTTCCTGAAGGAATAGAAGGTTATGTGGTATATTGTGATGCCTCAGGTATAGGTTTGGGGTGCGTATTGATGCAGCATGGGAAGGTGATTGCTTATGCATCAAGACAATTGAAGAAGCATGAAAAGAATTATCCAACCCATGATTTGGAATTGGCTGCAGTAATATATGCTTTGAAGATATGGCGGCACTACTTATACGGCGTCCATGTTGACATCTACACAGATCACAAGAGTTTACAATACATCTTCAAGCAGAAAGAGTTGAATTTGAGGCAGCGTAGGTGGCTTGAATTATTGAAAGACTACGACGTCGAGATATTGTATCATCCCGGTAAAGCCAATGTTGTGGCAGACGCTCTCAGCCGTAAATCAATGGGAAGCTTAGTACATATTGAGATAGATAGATTGGGGTTGACTAAAGAGCTTCATCAGCTAGCCAATATGAGAATCAGATTGTTAGACTCTAATGACGGAGCTGTTACTGTACAGAATACATCAGAATCATCTTTGGTAGCCGAGGTAAAAGCACGGCAATATGAAGATCCTATCTTAGTACGATTAAGAGAGAGCATTCAGCAGTGTAAAAGTATGGCTTTTGAGATCGGAAGAGATGGGGCACTGAGATACCAGGGCCGATTATGTGTGCCTAATGTGGCAGGGTTGCGAGAGAAGATTATGAATGAGATTCATCAATCCCGATATTCCATCCATCCCGGCTCGACAAAGATGTATCATGATGTCAAGGAGCAGTATTGGTGGGATAACATGAAGAAGTCTATTGCAGAATTTGTAGCCCAGTGTCCCAATTGTCAACAAGTAAAGATAGAACATCAGAAACCCGGTGGATTGCTTCAAAATATAGAGATTTCGACCTGAAAATGGGAGGTGATTAATATGGACTTCATTATTGGATTACCTCGCTCTTATCATAAGTTTGACTCCATCTGGGTGATAATTGATCGACTTACAAAAGTGCCCATTTTCTGCCAGTTAAGACAACTTACACGGCTGAAGATTATACGAAGTTGTATATCAAGGAGATTGTTAGGATTCATGGTGTGCCGGTATCTATTATATCAGACCTAGGAGCTCAATTTACAGCTAACTTTTGGAGGTCGTTTCAGAAGGGTTTAGGCACACAAGTGAATCTCAGCACTGCATTTCATCCGCAGACTGACGGACAGGCTGAACGTACCATTCAGACACTGGAAGATATGCTACGAGCATGTGTTCTAGATTTTAAGGGAAATTGGGATGACCATATTCCACTCATAGAATTCGCCTACAATAATAGCTACCATTCCAGTATTAAAATGGCCCCATACGAGGCGCTATACAGGAGAAGATGTAGATCACCAGTTGGATGGTTCGAAGTCGGTGAAATAGAATTATATGGGCCAGATTTGATTCACCAAGATATTGAGAAGGTGAAAGTGATACAGGAGCGATTGAGGACGGCACAAAGCAGGCAAAAATCTTATTCCGATGTCCGACGTCGTGATATGGAGTTTGAGGTTGGTGATTGGGTTTTCCTGAGGATCTCACCAATGAAGGGTATTATACGTTTTGGGAAGAAAGGTAAGCTGAGTCCAAGGTATATCGGGCCGTATAAAATTCTTCGACGGATTGGACAGGTTGCTTATGAGTTAGAATTGCCATCCGAATTGGAATTTGTCCGCCCGGTATTCCATGTATCTATGTTGAGAAAATGTATTGGAGACCCTTCTCGAGTCGTCCCTATCAAAGATGTACAGGTTACAGAGGACCTATCATATGAAGAAGTGCCAGTGGCTATATTAGATCGACAAGTTCGCAAGCTGAGAACAAAAGATGTAGCTTCCATCAAAGTATTGTGGAGGAACAAGAATATGGAAGAAATAACATGGGAAGCAGAAGAGGAGATGAAGTCTAAATACCCGTACCTATTCCAGAATGAAGATAACAAGGATGCTGGTGGAACACATGATACATTGGAAGGTGAAATGGCTCTATGAGATAAGCAATAACTTAAGAATACTCTTCCTTAATACAAAATGGCGATATGCAGATAATGTACATGTCCATAATGCTTTGCATACTCTTGTAAGGCCATATGTTGAGTTAACCGCTTGCAAGTTTGTCCTCTATTTATGGGAGAAACTTGACCGGAATTCACGATGATTTAAACTCCCCATGAACCCTTACATTCGAGGACGAATGTTCCTAAGGGGGGAAGGGTGTTACAACCCATATCCACACACATTAGTTCATGCCATATATTAGTTAACATAAATTCAAGAAGGAATTACCTTTGAGATGATAAGAAGTTAATCCTATTGGTCTTAAGTGATATAAGGGTGTATAAGGGTGATTAACAAGTATTAAAAGTTAAACGAATCAAGGATGTTGTAACTCGTATTTTCATGTAAACCTAGAGGTTCTTAATATACTCAAGGTCATTTATTAAAGTGTTTGAATCATATAATATCCGTATCATAAGTATTGAAGTCAAACGAGTTATGAAACAAAAGTCGACAAACGTTGTCGCAACTTAGGTTCATAATTTTACTTAAACATTAGGTTAAATGTTTCTAAGTTTTTCTCCTAATTTACAAGGAATTACGGGGTGATCTACCCACCAAATTAAAGATCTACGAGTCTAGTATCCAATGCATTAAACCATTTGTCAATACGATCTAGGAGTATAGAGATATTCATATTTTCGTAAGCCTGTGTAGATTTGTAGATGACAAGTAGGTGCATCACCTACTTGCCAAAATGATAGGACAAAATTAAAAGACCTAAGTCGGCCAAGAGAGGACTTTTAAGAGGTTATGAACTCAGTTATTTCATCCATATTTCAGACCCTCAAAACCAAAGTTAACCCCTGCAACTCCTCCCCAAAATCCCACACAAACCCTAATCGATTTTCCCTCTCTTTCAAGTTCTATTTGAAGGTAAAACCTAGAGTTTGAAGAACCAAGGGAAGGGCTGAGTTATCCAACAAGTAAGGTAAGTTACTGCCATCTTTCATACATTTTTGTCTGCTGTGAATTAATGGTAATTTGTTCTATACATGTAAGAACTCACGGGACGGTGACCGGAAGCTGTGAGTTCGAGTTATTCACTTGTAGCGGACTGTTTTGTGGACTATTTTGTGTTTCTATTGGGCTGCGTGTTTTACTACTGTTTTGTGGAGTTTTGGAGGTGGAAGGGTGTGGAGGAACACCATATATATGTAGGGTTGTGGGCTGATAGTTATTCGTAACATTTCCGGGTCGTTTGACACGACTACAGTGGTCGTCGTATGTATGATGTAATTAGGTTGTGCATGGACTGTTTTGGGAGGCTCAATATATTTATTATTGATGTTGTTTGGGCTGTTTGGTGATTGTTTGGAATGGTGTGAAGTCATATATATAGGGGAGGTGCTGTCCGTTTCAACGTAAAATAGGTTGTGGTCGATACATAATAGTTATGACGCTTAAATGATAACGATAGTATCATTTCTCTTATTGTAGACTAAGGAGTTGTGACAATTGCATAGCTTGTGATTGGGGCAGTATATACAAGGTATGTGAGGCTATCCCTTTTCTTCTTTTGCACGACTCCGATTGTACATAATATAATGAACGAGCTTCGAAAGATACTCTACTCTTAGAAGCTAGCAGTACTTACATTGCTTTCCCTCTTATGGAACGATTGATGTTAATGTTGCTTCTCTTATTCTTATGTTATCAATGTTGTTGGTACTTCCTGATTCTTATAAGGTTCGTAATAAAGAGTTGGTCCTAATAACGTGTACAGAGGATACCGACCTTACGTCACTCCGAAAGGTTTAGAATGTGATTCCATGAGTCGAGCATGCATTATATATATGTATCTATTTTACTCTACCGAGCCGCGCTATAGTTGGCCGGGTACGACACATATTGTGCAACCACTAATCAGTTGGGTTTTACCGAGCTCCACGTGGCCGGGTATGATTCTACCGAGCCTTATGACGGCCGGGTACGTTTTTACCAAGCCTATTATGGCTGGGTACGATATGATGATGATGATGCCCACAGAGGCATATGTTTTAAAAGTTTATGTATACATACATATGTATCATGCATTTCATGTCAGTAGCCCTCAGAGGTACTCAGATGTTCCAGGTTGTATATTCTTTATCCCTGCTTACATTACTGTTCATATTTATGGTTCCCTGCCTTACATACTCAGTACTTTATTCGTACTGACGTCCTTTTGTTTGTGGACGCTGCATGTCATGCTGCAGGCCCTAATAGACAGGCAGGTGCAGCTCCCCCACCACAGTAGGTTGTCCAGTTTAGTAGTGATTGGCGAGATCCCTTCTCCGGACTTGCCGTGGTCTTGGTATGCATTTTTGTTATAGACATTATAGGTATATCGGGGCCCTGTTCCGGCTATGTTGCAGCACTTATGTTCATTTAGATGCTCAGAGACAAGTGTCGACTCATGTATAGTTTGGTATGCCTTGTCGGCTGGTTTTTGTTGTATAGTCTTTCATGGTAGCGTGGTAGCTCGTACTTTATATGTAGTTTCTTGATTGTCTGGTCATCCCTTGCTATGTATGTTCATGCCATCATATTTTATTGCTGGTTGTCCATGATCCAGGTCTACCATTTATATTGATTTCGTCAACCCTAAAAGATAATAAAAAAAAGGTTAGATAAAATGTACGTTGGTGCTCGACAAGTATGGTCGGGTGCTAGTCATGGCCCTCCAGTTTGGGTCGTGACAAACTTGGTATCAGAGCAAGTCTGTCCTAGGGATTGTCTATGAGCCGTGTCTAGTAGAGTCTTGATTATGGATGTGTAGCGCGATTTCAAAACAAATTATATATTTGAGTTCGTGGGTGAATGGGTAATCGGGTTTTGGTTCGAACCTCGGGTTTTGACCATGTGGGCCCAAGGTCGATTTTTGACTTTTTGGGGAAATCTTTAGAAAACTTATTTTCATGCATTAGAATTGATTCATTTAGCATTTATTGATATCGTTAAGTAAATTGTGGCTAGATACAAGCGAATTGGTGGTGGAAACAAGAGGTAAAGCATTAGTTGAGGATTGAATTGTGTTTGTGGCATTGAGGTAAGTGTTTGGTCTAACCTTATCTTGAGGGAATAGGTATCGTGCTTTATTTGCTATGTGCTAGTGTAGTGTACGACTTATAGGTGTGGTTACGAGTATCTATACATCGTTGTCAAGCATGCCCGTGAGTCTTAAACTGAAATCTTTGTGTTCTTAATAAGTACTATAAATGCCTAAGTTGTTGATTCTCTGTGTTGGGCAAGAATTATGTTTATTCTCGTGGTATTTGTTATGGTTGAGTATTGGTTTTAGTTGAGGTTTCTTTTGTGAAGTTAAATGTTGGAACAAGTTTGGTTATAGTTGATTCCCTTGTCGGGACGTATTTACTTCTTAGTATGGGTTCCCTTGCCGGGATGTGTTTATTCTCATTGTTGATTCCCTTGTCGGGAAATTGTTGTTTCCTTATTGTACCCTTGCCAGGATTCTTTTGTGATTGGTGTTGAATTATATATTGGGATCGGGTTGCATGCCGCAACAATATTATATGGGATCGGGTTGCACGCTGCAACATGGAGTAATAAGGGAGGACATGAGGGGTCGGGTTGCACACCGCAAAAGTGATATATGATGAGGATTGGGTTGCGCGTCGTAACAGTGTTATATGATTTGGATCGGGTTGCACGCCGCAACAGTGATATATGATATGGATCGGGTTGCGCACCATAATAGTGTTATATGATTTGGATCGGGTTGCGCACCGCAACAATAAAGGATAAAAGTGGATATTGATTTGTTACATTTTCCTTATTCTTATTGATGCAAACTTTGAGTTGTTCTTCGTGTTCTTCTCCTGAGTTACTGTTGGTACTTGATATTTTCTCGTAGCATGTCCCCCTTCCCATCTTTAACGGCTAGTTTCCATTATTATTACTTGTCGTATATGCTTTAAACTATGCAGGTTTATTTGGTAGTCTTGTCCTAGCCTCATCACTACTTTGCCTAGGTTAGGCTCGACACTTACCAGCACATGGGGTCGGTTGTGCTGATACTACACTCTATATTGTGTGCAGATCTCGGTACTGGAGTTTTTGGACCTTAAAGCGGTTGCTGCTTTCAGTCCAGTGGAGACCCGAGGTAGTCCTGCAGATGTCTGCAGGCCTTGGCGTCCCCATCAATCATTTATATTCTGTTTTTATTTACTTCAGAGACAGATTGTATTTTTCTTTCCAGACAACTGTCTGTATAATTCGTAGACGATCCGTGATATTATGACACCAGTTCTGGGTAGAGATGTATTTTTTATTTTCTGTACTAGTATTTGTCTAATTTATCAGATTTCGTCTTCTGCATTTCTTTAATTATTACTATTATTCTGTTGTTGATCGCATGTTGATTTAAAATTGTTAAAAGTATAAGGAAAAGGGTAATAAGATATATAATACTCAACTTGCCTAGCTTTCACGAGTAGGCGCTATCATGACTCCCGAGGGTGGAAAGTCCGGGTCATGACAGTAGCTCATTTATGATGGAAGTGAATCTTGTGTGCATGTCTTGAATAGATTCGTCGTCTTTCATCCTGAAGAGCTCATACACAATGGTGAGCATATCAATCTTAGATTGCTTTACTTGAATGGTTCCCTTATGTGCTGTTTACAAAGCTTCCCATATTTCCTTGGCAGATTGACAAGCTAAGATCCTGTTATATTCATCAGGTCCTATGCCACACACCAAAATTTTCTTGGCACGGAAGTGTTTCTCCACAGCTTTCCTGTCTGCATTGTTGTATTCTTTCCTGGTTTTTTACGTTGTCACTAGAGGGTCTCCGACCTTCTTTGTTGGGACATAAGGACCATCAGATATAACATCCCATAACTCAGAATCTTCTGTCATGATAAAGTCGTGCATTCTTGTCTTCCACCACCCATAGTATTGCTCATTGAAGTGGGTGGTCTATACGTAGACTGACCTTCTTCAAAATTTGGTGGAGCAGCCATGAAGATCCTTCCTAGGTGTTAACCTGATAGAAAGAATCTGCTCTAATACCAATCGATAGAATATATGAGTCAACCAAACTATATAGAGACCATGTCCTCTATATGAGTTTTTACGTGGAAAAATCTCTGCCCAAGGGGATAAAAAACCACGACCTACACTGGTAGGGTTTCAACTTCACTATGAGCAACTTTAGATTACATCCTATGAAATCTAAGAATTAAACTCTTAATCCCTCACTAACTTGTAATACACATATTACAAGCCACTTTGCAATAAACTTATTGCAAATATTTCAACTAATGACTAACTCTAGTCACGACACAAACACTAAAGGTTTATGATTTACAAGGGGTTCCTAAGTAACGCTTCTAGATAAGCAAAGTAGGAATTACAGTGAAGAACAATTATAAAGTTACAACTCAACTAAGGACATACAAAATACTAGTTGTAGGTACTGGTCCGTAGTAGTGTTAAACTTTGTTGTTGATGCACTTGAGAATTGAATGCTTGATTGTCAGATGCTTGAATGTTTGAATGAGTTCTCAAAGTATTCAAGTGATGTTTTGTTGTAATGTTTAATGTTAATACAACATGGATGGCATCACTTGAATGATGTAATCACTTAGTAGGTCAAATGAGAAGTGATTGATGAACTGTGTTGCACTGTTTCTGTGTACAGTGGAGGTAGTCACTTTCCAGTTGTAGACAGTTGATTTTGTACTGCTGTCAGGGAAACACAAGGATATCAGGTCCCTGTGTTGATTCTCTATCTTCTGAAGACATAGCAACCCACATTAGCTGGAGTTCGTTGATTTGAGTTGTGTACCAAGTGTGTCAGGTTGTTTATCTGGTTCTTTGGCAGTAAATTTGTTAAATCATCAAAACATAAAGCTAAGGTACTGTAAACCCAGCAGTGTGTGTTTCTATTTCTATCTTTCATTGCCAAACTTGTTATTTTGAGACATGAACATGAAAAATCACTCTCTTATTGACGCCAAGCTAAATACATATAAGTTCTCTCTCCGTAAAATTATTACCTCTTTGTTCTCCAACGTTTCTTCTTATGTGAAATGCCCTCTCAACTTCTAGTTACTAACAGAGGTTCTTGCCTTTCTAGATCCTTTGTTACTTGAGAATGGGTGCTACAATCCAGTGCAGGGGTGGATTTAGAAGTTTGAAATATGGCGTATAAATGTATCTATATGGAAGTGTGTGAGTGTGTGTATATATATTTATAGTTAAATTGAAATGCCCGTTTCTAATTGTTAATGGATATTAAATTGTCATCTTCCAATATTTTTATTTCATCTGTTGTGTTGTTTTTTCAGGCAGCTTGTGTAAAAAAAATAATAAAAATATTTTTTAATATCTCAAGAAGAATATTTAAATTGATGTTTAGGTTTATTTTTTTAGTGGGTCTTTATTAGACTACTCAATAGAATATATTTTAATATCTATAACTGAAAATTATAATATATTCTTTATCCATTACTAGGCATGATTAATAAGCATTATTATAATATTATAACATACCTTTTATTAGCATTCAAACCCTTTTAAATCCTTTATTTTGATACCTTTGTCAGTTAGCAACAGCCTTAATGGCTGTGAATGTTAACGTTTGAAACGTTTTGGTAGGCTTTAAAAAGCTTTTATGGCTTTTGACAATTTGATGTCAGAAAGTGCATTTCTTTGCACTATATATTTTTGTTTTCATCTTCTAGAGGGTGTGCAAAAAGTTAAAAAAATTTCTTCCCTTTTCTTTTTTGCTGGGTTTTCCTCTTATAAGTCTTTGTTGTTTCTGCTCCTAGTTATATTAGATGAGTTTGTTGAATTCTAGGGGATGCGCCTAATATTATTCATCTCGGTGTGGGCGAAATAGCCTTAAGGACAGTGTCTTTGACACACGTCAAGCTAAACCTTTTATTCTCCATAATTATCCAATTTTTTCCAACAATCTTAAGGATATTTTTACGTAATTATTATGGGGAATAACGCTGCTAATGTTGCTGTTGATACTACTACACCTGTTGCACCAGCTGTTTCTGTTGTTGTTCCATCACCAATTACCTATGCCAAACCTTTTCCTGATGTTTCGAAAATTGAGGTTTTTGGTGGAGATAATTTTAAGCGTTGGCAGGAACGGGTGCATTCTATTTTGGATATGCATGGAGTTGCTTTTGCACTTACTGATCCTAAGCCAACTAAAGCAACTTCTATTCAGATGGATCAATGGGTTCATGCTAATAAGTTATGTAGACATACTATAATTTCTACTATTTCTAACGAATTGTTCGATGTCTACGTTTGAAATCTAGGAGTCAATGATAACAAAGTACACTGCTGAAGATGCTACTAAACAAAAGTTTGTAATTGAAAACTACTACAAGTGGGAGATGATGGAGGACAAGAACATAACTGCACAAGTCAATGAATATCACAAGTTGATTGAAGATCTCAAATATGAAGATATTTCTCTACCCGAACAGTTTGTTGCTGGTATGCTTATAGAAAAACTTCCCAAATCTTGGAGTGACTACAAACAACAATTGAAACACAAACACAAGTAATTGTCGCTGAAGGACTTGGTCAAGCATATTATAATTAAAAATACAAATCGCAAGCAAGTTGTTGCTGACAAAGGAAAAGAGATTGCTACAAGAGCCAACCTAGTGGAGAACAATAAGCGGCACAACAAATCAAATAACCGGTATGATAAAGGAAATGGTTATAAGCCCAAAATCAACAATCAAACCTTCAAGAAAAAAGGTAACTTCTTTGTGTGTGGCAAACCTGGCCATCATGCTGCTCAATACCGAAAGAGGGTTGGGAATGACAATCCCGCTAAGACTAAAGTAAATTTAACTTAAGCCAAAGTGGATGACATAATTACTGCAGTTGTTTCCCAAGTGAACCTTGTGGCCAATATGAAAGATTTGGTGTTAGATTCTGGTGCCACTTGGCATATATGTGCTAACAAAAAAGACTTTGTGTCTTGCGCCCAAGTTGAGGAAGGAGAAGAAGTTGTATATCTTGGGGACTCAAGGACTACTCCAGTTCTTGAAAAAGGCAAAGTTCTTCTCAAACTCACATCTGGCAAAATTTTGGCATTGAATGATGTGTTGCATGTTCCTAGTATCCGAGTCAATTTGGTCTCTGTGGGATTATTAGGAAAAGTGGGGGTGAAGGTTTCTTTTGAATTTGATAAAGTCGTATTGACCAAGAATAATAAGTTTATTGGCAAGGGTTATTATAACCATGACTTGTTTGTACTCAATGTTATCAATGAAAATGCTAGTGCTTCTGCTTACTTGATTGATTCTTTTAATTTATAGCATGCTAGATTAGGACATGATAGTTTATCTTATATTAAAAAAATGCATTATGAAGGTCTTATTTCAAATATTAATTTTTTGAATATTGATAAGTGTGAAGTTTGTGCAGAAGCTAAACAAACTAAGAAATCATGTGCTTCAATATTTAGAGAATTTGAATTATTAAGTTTAATTCATACTGATTTAGGAGACTTGAAACAAACTATAATTAGAGGAGGGAAAAAATATTATATGACTTTTATACACGATTTTTCTAGATATACAAAAGTTTATTTGTTGAGAAATAAAGATGAAGCTTTTGATAAGTTTTAATTTATAAATCTGAAGTAGAAAATCAATTAGATAAGAAAATCAAAAGAGTTAGATCCGATAGAGGTGGTGATTTTATTTTGTTGAATGATTATTGTGAGAAAGAAGACATAATTCACGAGATAACTCCGCCATATTCTCCACAGTCAAATGGTGTAGCGGAAAGAAAAAATAGGACCTTAAAGGAAATGATGAATAGCATGATTGTTAGTTCTGGTGCTCCGGATAATCTTTGGGGAGAAGCCATTTTGTCTGCTTGTCATTTACAAAATAGAATTCCTTATAAGAAAACGGGTAAAACTCTTTATGAGTTGTGGAAAGGGTATCCACCTAATTTGAAATATTTAAAAGTGTGGGGGTGCCTTGCTAAAGTTATGTTGCCTGATCCTAAGAAAAGAAAAATAGGATCTAAAATATCTGATTGTATGTTTATTGGGTATGCTGAAAATAGTGCAGCATACAGATTTTTAGTAGTCAAAAGTGATGTACTTGAAAACAATACTATTGTTGAAACAAAAAATGCTGAATGTTTTGAAAATATTTTTCCTTTAAAATTTGAGAAAATTTCTGATGCTCCTATTATTCCAAGTGATAATATTTCGCATGTTCCAATTGTTCAAAATGATTTTGAAAGTGAGGATTTAAGAAGAAGCAAAAGACCAAGGAAAGAAAAATCTTTTGGTAATAATTTTTATACTTATCTTGTGGATAATGATCCTTTAACATATTCTGAAGCTATTTCTTCGTATGATGCCTCATGTTGGAAAGAAGCTATTGATGTAGAATTAAATTCAATTTTACAAAATAAAACTTGGATTTTAGTTGATTTACCTTTGGGAGCTAAACCCATTGGTTGTAAATCGATTTTTAAGAAGAAACTCAATACGGATGGTTCCATTGATAAATAAAAAGCTAGACTTGTTGCAAAAGGTTTACCCAAAAGCTAAATGTTGATTATTTTGATACTTACGCTCCTGTAACTAGAATTTTCTCAATTCGTGTTTTACTTGCCTTGGCTTCTATTTATAAATTTTTTATTCACCAAATAGATGTTAAAACTGCATTTTTAAATGGTGATTTGGAAGAGGAAATTTGCATGGAGCAACCTGAGGGTTGTATAGTGTCTGGCCAAGAAAATAAAGTATGTAAATTGCTAAAATCTTTATATGGTCTAAAGCAAGCACCTAAACAGTGGCATGAAAAATCTGATCAAGTATTGATTAATGATGGTTTTTCATCAATTGAAGTAGATAAATGTATTTATACAAAATGTGTAGATGGTACATGTGTTATTATTTGCCTTTATGTGGATGACATGCTTATTTTTAGTTCTAGCCTTGATTTGGTACATAAAACCAAATTTTTCTTGTCTTCTAATTTTGAGATGAAAGACATGGGAGAAGCTAGTGTTATTTTAGGCATGAAAATTATAAGAGATGGCAGTAGTTTGATGTTGACTCAAGAACATTATGTTGAAAGAATTCTTAAAAAATTTGATAATTTTGATGTGGTACCTGTAAGCACTCCTTATAATGCTAGTAGTCAGTTAAGAAAAAATAAGGGAGATGTTGTAGATCAAAATAAATATGCTCAAATTATTGGTAGCCTAATGCATTTGATGAATTTTACTAGACCTGATATTGCATATGTTGTGTGTAGATTGAGTAGATATACTCAAAACCCGAGTCATGATCATTGGAATGCATTAGTAAGAGTAATAAAATATTTGAGAGGTACCATGAACTATGGTATTAAATATAGTGGATTTTCCACTGTACTAGAAGGATACAGTGATGCTAACTGGATCTCTGATTCAGATGAGACAAAATCCACTAGTGGTTATGTGTTCACCCTCGGTGGGGGTGTTGTGGCATGAAAATCAGCTAAACAAACAATAATAGCTAGATCTACCATGGAATCTGAGTTTGTGGCATTGGAATTAGCTGGCAATGAGGCCGAGTGGTTAAAGAACCTTTTGGCAAGTATTCCACTAGGAATTAAACCGACACCTTCTTTGTCGATGTATTGTGATTGTCAAGATGCAATAGCCATTGCTAAAAATAAATCCTTTAATGAGAAGAGTAGACATATCCGATTGAGACATAATGTGATAAAGCAGCCGGTGACAGATGGAATTATTTCCATAGATTATGTGAAGTCAGAAGTGAATTTGGCCGATCCTCTGACTAAACCTATGGGAAGAAAATTAATATCTGAAACATCGAGGGGAATGAGACTTTTGCCAATTTGAGTTATATAAACAATGATGGTAACCCAACCTATGTGATTGGAGATCCTATGAAGTAGGTTCATATGGGTAATAACAAGTCATTAGTTGATCAAATGTGCAATATTAAATTATGTCCCTTCCTATGGTGTGTGTATATAGTGTAAGACTGCAAGGAATGAGAGGCTGAGTTATTAAACTCTTTTTTTTTTTGCAAGAAAGAAAATTTTTATTCATTAATAAGTAGCATGGTTACATGGTTGGTCCTACCATTGGGAGTAGACGTAGGCATACTAGTAGAAGTAGCATTATAACCAAAAGAGGACATTATTGGATTTCCCAGCATAGCCAAATTATTTAACACGACAATATTAGTGATGGTAGTCCTAGTAACAGTAATTTCCTCTTTATCAGCCCGCACAACATCTCTAAGGTAGTCGGGGACTTCTAAATATATCTGACTATAGTAGACATTGGCTTGCTGGATTCCATGTTGTGTCAAATCATGTGCTATCTTGTTGCCTTCCCTGGAGTTGTGCAGGATTGGTGGATTCCCTAACATTTTCTGCCAGTACCTGCATTTAGAAATAAGTGCATTATATGGTGGAGAATAATTAGATTCAATTAGTGATGGCATAGAGGCAGAGTCTGTCTCTATTGAAAATTTGTGAAATGGTAAGTTACTGCTAGTTGTAAACCATAGCATAATGCCTCTAGTTCGAAATAAAGAGGAGATGGACCAGCAGTTGTTTTAGTAAAGCCTAGAATCCAATTCCCAGTCGAGTCTCTGAATACTCCATCTATCCTTCCTTGTTTAAATCTACCCTTAAAGGCTTCGTCTATATTTAGCTTCAGTTGGTGGGTAGTTGGGGGTTCCCATTTGATAGCGATTTGTAAAGGTCTGTCTAGTTTGTTGCAGTTGATGTTGCTACAGTGCAAATATTCCATGGCTTTTGAGATAACATGATTGCTATCAACTGAGTTGCATAGATTATGGAAGGTGTTTCTATTTCTATTTAGCCAAAGAGTGAAAGAGAAAAGACACCAAAGAGTGAAAGAGAAAAGACAATCCCATGTTAAGGAATGCCAGACGATATGAGGTTTTTGCTTGTAAAGACTATCTAGCCAGTGGGTAAATTGGGTGTCAATTGATTGAATGCTCACACCTAGAGCCATCCCATAGTTGTTTTGCTATTGGGCAAAATAGAAAAATATGCTGTGGTGTTTCCTCAGTGGTGGGGAAAGTTGGGCAGTACAAGGGAGTGACAATCCCAATGTGACTCAGGAAGGTTTTTGTAGGTAATCGATTATGGTAGCATTTCCATAGGAAATATTAAGCTTATTCCAGGTTTTTAATTTCCAAAGCCAATCAAAAATTTTACTTTGGGTGTGAGTTGCATTAGGGGTGGTAATACAATACACAGATTTTATGGTGAAGATACCATCACTGGTGAGTTCCCATATCGAAGTATCAGTGTGGTTGTAGATAATTATAGGTTGGAAAGAATATATTTCAATTAGAATATGGGATGGAAGCTCAAATGATAGTTCTGTTAGGTCCCATGTCCTGTTAGAGAAGATATTAGAAATCTTGAGAGTTGACTCTTTGTATGTTAGGGGACCTTGGATCATGCTCTGTATGCTTTTTATACATGGCAACCAGTTTGCATGCCAAAAGTCTACGTGGGAACCATCTCCAATATGTCATGCAATAGCATCTTTACAAATGGTCCATCCTGTGAGGATGTTTTTCCATATGAAGGAGTGAGATGTATTTGAGTACCGACCAGCGTATTTGGAATTAAGAACTGTTGCCCAGATAGTAGTGGGATGGCTAAAGAAATGCCAAGTGAGGCTTGTAATAGCTGCTTTGTTTTTATCAAAGGATTTTCTTATCCCTAGAACCCCATCATGCTTGGGCAATGAGATAGTGTCCCATTTTATATAATGAATCTTCCTAGATGTTTGATTGCTACCCCACAGAAAATCTCATTGAATTTTATCAATTTGACGGTGTGTTTTTTTGGGCAGCATGGTGTATTGTATAATATGGTTAAGGAGCGCATTGAGAGCGGTTTGAATAAGAGTAGCTCTCCTTGCTAGTGATAGGAATTATGTTTTCCAACTAGTTAGTCTTTTATTAAGATTGTCAAGGATGAAATTGTAATCTCTTGGTTTAGGTTTGTTACTCAGAATTGGAAAACCTAGGTATCTCCCAAATGTGTCACTAACTTTGATATTAAGGATGGCAGACATTGTATTTTTTTGAGTAGTAGAGCAGTTATTTGAGAAGAGTAATTTAGACTTTGTGTGATTTATTTGTTTCCCTGATAATCTGCTAAAGTAGTCAAGGCAACGCTTGATTGTGTAGGCAGATTTTTCATTGGTTGCTGTCATTAAGGTTAAATCATCTGCAATTAATAAACGGGAGAGGGATGGCCCGTTTGAGCTAAGTTTAATTGGGTCCTAAAGAGTTAAGTCGACTTGGTGATTGATAAGGGTGGATAGTAGTTCAATACATAGGATAAAAATATACGGTGACATAGGGTCTGTCGCACCTCCTTTTTACCGCGCCCGCGGGGCGCGTGGGGAGTTTTTTCCAATTAAAGGACAGTCGAAACGGGATTTATTTAATTATTTAAGACTCGCCACCTAGGAATTTTAAGGCATCCCAAGTCACCAATTTCAATCCCTGAATCGAGGAGAATATGACTCTGTTTATTATTCTGCGAACCAGAAATCCTGAGTAAGGAATTCTGTTAATCCGGAAGAAGGTGTTAGGCATTTCCGAATTCTGTGGTTCTAGCACGGTCGCTTAACTGTTTTTATTATTGGCTTAATTATCATGATTTTATTAAATATATTGATGTTACATGATTTTACTACCGCTTATACTTATTGTGATTGAAGACCCTTCTTTGAATCGAATTACGCGTACGTATATTCGTGTTATAAATTTAAAAATGCGGAATTGTGTCACACGTACGTGTACACGATAACTTTTGGTAAGATATTTATTAAACAATCATTTTTCGAAATTGTGTCGAATCAAGAATATTTGTTTTTTCTTAAATAGTGAACCGTACATCTCGGATTTTTATGAAATTGATTTAACGCCTTTGGAAAACCTTTTATTAAATATTCGCTCGAAATTGCTTGTACGCATAATCCGAATTTTTTTGCTTTTAAAAATATAATCAGGGTACGCGAACGTATCCCTAATTGCGCAAAATATTTGTAATGATATTAGGTATTTTTCCACAAATTGTTTATTATATTATGAGAAATCTTCATTTAAGATACCCTTTAATTCTTGAAAAAAGAATTCACAATTTATTGAATGTTGCCCGTTGATTATAATTTCCGCATATAACATGTTCATCCAAGACTATTCAAATTCAAAATAAAGAATAAGAACATGATTAATACTATTCTTCACAAATACAACATATATATCTACATGCCCAATAATGAATTGTATATGAAACTAAAAATGATTTATAAAGGGAAGAATATATATTTTTTTTTCAAGAACTTTTATTATTTCTATTTAGTGCAAGTCCTATTTCTAATTGTTGTTGATAAAAGTGTTGCAATTTGTATATCTCATCTTAATCTCATATACTTGCTTTTAATCTAATAGGCCTAATTATTTATTTAGGATGGTAAATAGGCATCAAATTGATAATAAAGGGAATTATTGTACAAATTAATTAACAACATTGTCTTACAAGCCACCTATTTGTATGTCTTGAAACATTCGTAGCACTTTAACATTATAATGAGCCATAACAACTCAACTCACCATCCACTAATGGTTCTATAAATACCTGTTATCATACCACATAAGAACGTACAACTTATATCATTCCATCCATAACTAAATCAAGTATAAGAATAAACTAGCAATATGGTTTTGATATTTTCACTCTATTCTAACAACGCCACAAGGCCTAGTAAATGGCCAATCTTTATGTCATGTTTCTTACCTTGACAATTCAAATATGATTAAACTAATGAGATGAAGGGCTAACATTATTACAAAGCTTTATACGAATTTTCAAAGTAAGACAATTAGCTCATAGCTATCAAATTGAATTCACTACTAATTAACTAACATGAAACAAAAAATGAAATTTAAACTGATGAACTTGGACAAATGGAAAATAGAATTTCAATTCAAGCTTCATTGATGAGTCATGTTGAATCTCTTTCCAACTTAAAATTTAAAAGACATGTACCTGAAAATGAAGGTAGAAGGAGTAAATTTCAGCAGTTGCAGCAGTAACAAAATTAGCAGAATATACCAATAACACAGCAAGTCTGAACAAGACCCGTTAACCCAGATGAACAGTGACAGAGACTTGAGAAAAATTTCAGATTTGGACTGAACAATATTCACAAGCAAACAACGGACAGATTCTAGAAAGATAACATTTCAGATTTCAGTTTCTTTCCTCTTCCTGTTTCAGATTCCTATTCCACATTTCTTTCTTTCTGTATTTCACAAATGTGTATGTATTTCTATGTATATTTCCTAATGTTTTGAAAATCAGCCTCTCTTAAACAGATAACCTGAAGAAAAACAAAACTGTCTTTCTAAATCAGATTGTTCCTCTTAAAATCTACCCAAAATCTCAGTTTTCTTTGTTCTAATCTCTCTGAAAACTGAACTTTAAAATTTCTGTCTGAAAACTGATTTCTCTCTCTCTGAAAACTCTTAAAATCTGTCTAAATTCTGTTCTGAAATCTCTCCAAAAACTCTTAAACTCTCTTCAAGTTTTCTCAAAAACTCCTCCTAAATCAGTCCCCATTCCCCTCTATCTTATACAGGTCTGTCCAGCTCTCTTAAATGCTGCATGGACCCTTTCTTTTTTTTTTTAAATAACAGAAAATTCCATTAAAAATCTGCTTTTACTACTTTAAGTCCCATTAAGTTAACTTTTTCCTGATTTCTAGCAGCCCATTATCCCTTGTTCCCCATTAGTATCATTAACTAATAGTCATTAACATACCACTTTCAGCCCTCTATTATATCATATTACCTCACTGTTTCATTACCAGTAGTACCCCTGAAAACCTACTGTTATTACTGAAAAATCAGAACCCACTGTAAAACAGATTCTATAATCTGTATAAACGTAATTATCCTTCTGATTTACAGCTATAACCAATCCTATGATTTTGAGACAGTATATCACATTTCTAATAACTGATTGACAAGAACTGAATTTAAACAGGGGATTCTCAACTGAACACTGAATAAAACACCCTTAACATTACACAGAACATGCAGGATTATTTCAACTGAAATTCAAAACTGAACTAAAAGCAAACAAATACAGGAGCATTGTCAATATACTGGCAATGCCCTGTTCAGAAAACAATATATACATACCATTGACAAACTTTCTGAATTATTAAAAGAGAATCAATTAATTGGGAAGAACTAATTGACTGAGTTCAATGACAATAAACAATTCCAAACGGATAAACAGGGTATTACAAACAGCATTAATGGCAATAAGAATTTACAAAACAACTAATCGACGAACTTAATCGAGTCGATTACACATATTATGACCATTCGTAAACAACAGAAACAATAGTATGATTCTGATCCAATAGACGAGTATGAGACAGTATAACAGAATTGACTAAAAAAATATGAAAAAATTAAACAGACTAATGAAAACAAACATAGAATACTCATAGAATGCTCATAAGAAACAGAAATTACCTCTGAACCTTTAAATTCAAATGAACTCAACTCGACTTGGATTTGGACTTTGTTTGAAATCAAACAGACCTTAGTCGAAGTATTTTCCACTGAAAATATTTCGACTAAGGTCGATTAAACCTCAATCTTTATTCAATCTGGACAGAATCCAAAAGTTTGGTATTTTAGGGTTCTTGAAAGTTCGATTTGGGACTTACTCATTTCTGGTTAGATTCGAGGGAAACCAAAGATGTTCTAGGCACGAGGGAGGTCAGGGGGGTAACTGGTGTGGGTTTGAAGTAGGTTGGGATAAGGTCAGGTTGTACTCGAATCTTCAAATGAAGATTCGAGTAGTTCCAGTATGATTCGAACCATGCAACTAACAGATCCATGATGAGGGTATCTAGGGGAAGTTGTGGTGTTATTTTGGAAGCCATCGGAGAAGATCAGGTTTTCAGGCCAACCTTCGATTTAAGATTCGAAGGGTTGGGGCCTGATTCGAATGAAACTAAGGTCATATTCGTGTAGAGGATGTTCAGGGGGTCTTAGGGTGTTATTTTGGTGACCGGAGGCGTTGATGCCGCCGGGTTTCAGGCGGTAGGATCTTAGGGCGGCTAGGGTTAGGGGGAGGGTCTGAGGAAGATGATGAACAGTGAGAGGAGGGGGGTGTTCAGTTAGGGGCCGGGGTAGGGCTTGGGACTTATATAGGGGTGGGGTGGATTGATATTGTCCGTTAGATCAAGTAGAATGAAGGGCCAGGATCAATTCATTAATCCAAACGACGTCGTTTGGTTTAACATTGGGGTCGGACTGAGTCGGGTCACTGGATCGGGTTACAGGTTACGGGTAAAGGTGATGAAATCGCGTCCGTTGGTTGGATTTGATCCAATGGTCCTTGATAAATGTGGCCAAACGTCGTCGTTTGGTCTTGGCTTTGGACTGGACCGGACTTGGGTTGCCTGGATTGGGCTAAAGGGGGTAATTTGGCTTGGGCCTGGATTTAAATCCAGGTCCGATTTTTATTCCTTTTTCAACTATTTCATTTTTCTAATTTAAATTTCCAATTTTAATTATAAAACAATTTTAACTTCACAAAAATATATTAATTACTCTATAACAATTATTTAACACATAGACAAAACATCAATCACACAGTGAAATATTTAAAATAGAACTATCGCATAATTTTGTGATTTTATTTAAATTATCTTTTAAATGCATAATTAAATCCTATATGCATGCAACATGTATTTTATTTTATTTTTCATTTTATTATGACAAAGTAAACATTTACGGACATAACACAAATATTTAACACCACGCAAATTCAAAAATTACACAGTAAAAGAAATTTATTTTATTTTTTGATTTATTTTGGAGTAGTTTTTGTTAAGGCAAAAATCACGTGCTCACAGCTGCCCCTCTTTGTGCGGAAACTCGAAGAATTTTCGTGCAAAGATAAAGTGAGCGGATACGAGCGATTTTTTGCCCGTTCGAATACTCCGGGGGAAGCATTTTTAGAAAGATTTGACCGAACCTCTGCTTCAAAGGTTTCCTACATATCCTTGGCTATAAAGGAATCAGGTCAATGTAGTTCGGTAATTTTGGGTAGCTGGGACTACCGTGGGACTGTGATGTTACTGCTGCTTCGTGCTGTTTTTACTGCTTGCTGACCTCCTTATTACACCTTACTTCAAAGGAAATACCAAAAAGCTAAACTAGACTATGGTACATGAATTATAAAAATCTTATCTAGATCATGCCCTTGCATTTCTTGTTGTCTTGATATCTTGGTGACTCTTGGGCATTTGGCTTATTCCGTATTCCTTTTGGAACTCTTGTTGTTTCTTGCTGGGGATTCTGTTGGACTCCTCTGCTTTATTGATTCTAAGTGTGCTCCTTTCTCATATGAGTGGGCTTTTGGTTTCAACACTTCAATTGCATTCCCTCGTTCTTCAGGTGGGTGCCTTGACTGCTTCTTTTCTTTCTCATCCTCATTATCCAGGTGGATGCCTGACTTCTTTTTAACTTCTTTGTCCTCGTTCTCCAGGTGGACGCCTGACTTCTTTTTAACTTCTTCATCCTCATTCTCCAGGTGGACGCCTGACTTCTTTAATTCTCATCCTCATTCTCCAGGTGGACGCCTGACTTCTTCAATTCTTCATCCTCGTTCTCCAGGTGGACGCCTGACTTCTTCAATTCTTCATCCTCATTCTCCAGGTGGACGCCTGACTTCTTTAATTCTCATCCTCATTCTCCAGGTGGACGCCTGACTTCTTTAATTCTCATCCTCATTCTCCAGGTGGACGCCTGACTTCTTTAATTCTCATCCTCATTCTCCAGGTGGACGCCTGACTTCTTCTTTTCTCATCCTCATTCTCCAGGTGGACGCCTGACTTCTTTAATTCTCATCCTCATTCTCCAGGTGGACGCCTGACTTCTTTAATTCTCATCCTCATTCTCCAGGTGGACGCCTGACTTCTTTAATTCTTCATCCTCATTCTCCAGGTGGACGCCTGACTTCTTTAATTCTTCATCCTCATTCTCCAGGTGGATGCCTGACTTCTTCTTTTCTCATCCTCATTCTCCAGGTGGACGCCTGACTTCTTCAATTCTCATCCTCATTCTCCAGGTGGACGCCTGACTTCTTCTTTTCTCATCCTCATTCTCCAGGTGGACGCCTGACTTCTTTAATTCTCATCCTCATTCTCCAGGTGGACGCCTGACTTCTTTAATTCCCATCCTCATTCTCCAGGTGGACGCCTGACTTCTTTAATTCTTCATCCTCATTCTCCAGGTGGACGCCTGACTTCTTTAATTCTCATCCTCATTCTCCAGGTGGACGCCTGACTTCTTCTTTTCTCTACCGGGTATTTCCTGACACAAATATTATACTTGCCCCTGTTTTAAATCAAAGAAAACTTCGTTAGTTTAAAGCAGGGTGGTTGGCTGTGGTATTCTTGCAGATGGTGATGCTTCTCTTCGTCTCTCTTTGTTGCCTTAGAATGGTTGAAAAGACTGTTTTGTCCTTGTAATTGATCCTTGACTATAGGATTCCCCTCTGTATGTTTTCCTTCAAAACCTTTTAACTGTAATCATATGCCCCTTCTGACTTTGCTGATCCACTTTTGATTTCACCTTTCTTACACCCATATTTTATCTCCCACCTTTCGTGGCTATATTTTGTAACCTTGAATCTTGGTAGTATACCTTGACATTCCTTCTTATTTATTTGGAATAAAACTTATCTCAAAGCATGGAGAAAGTAAGATTATTAGTAGTGAAATACGCTGATTTCGACAATTATAGAATGAAAAGAAAAATCCAATTTTTGGATGACTGTTGGAAAAGGAATAAAGGACTTATCTGATTGGAATTACTGGCACCAATGATCAGGGTATGCATTTCGGATTAATCAACTCAGTCTTTTAATCAATCTCCTTTCAATTGTCTCAAGGAGTTTTCATCGATAAATTTTCCTCATTTTTCACTTCTTCACTTCCTTTTCGCCTTATGGTGCCTATGAAGGTTTTCACCAATAAGACTCTCTCATTTTACTTTTCTCTCAACTTCCGTCGCCTTATGGTGCCCGTGGGGGTTTTCACCTATAAGACTCTCTCATTTTTACTTTCTTTCAACTTCCGTCGCCTTATGGTGCCCGTGGGGGTTTTCACCTATAAGACTCTCTCATTTTTACTTTCTTTTCTTGTTTGTACCAGAGTGTTATGAACCACTTTATTTGCTTGCCTCAGCATTTTTCTAAGATTGATCGAAAGGTCTTTTTGGTATGGGGTTAGAAATGGAAAAGGTATTTAAAAGCTAAATAGCTTTGGTATGGGTTTAAAATTACAACTCTTGGAATCTTTTCTTATTTCCAATACGATTCCTGCCCCAGTTTCTTGATTTGGGGTCTCTTAATGTTTCTTTTTCGTGCACATTGTGTATGTTGTGCACCCTATGACCGAGCCGTGAGGCGCCTACGTATCCTTCTTTGAGGAATCAGGTCAAACGTAGTTCACTAAATAATAGTGATGTTTTTTTGTTTTTGATTCCAAGAGAGGGTAGGAAAGAAACAAGTATGGCTCAAAGGGAAAGCAAATGGTATAGTGTTTGGATAGCAGAATAAATTGCCTTTGTCATTTCAATCTTCGAAATAGTGCTAAATACAAACATTCAAATAGTTATGCATAATATCTCTTTACCGCGTCAGAATTGATCGCCATATCTATGCATTTGCCTTCAATATCTGTTAAACATAGTGCACCATTCGATAATACTCTGGTCACAATGAATGGTCCTTGCCAATTCGGGGCAAATTTGCCTTTTGCCTCGACCTGATGTGGAAGAATACGTTTTAGTACATGCTGACCTACTTCAAACTTCCGGGGACGCACCTTTTTGTTGTATGCTCTTTCTATTCTTCTTTGATATAATTGACCATGGCATACTGCGGTCAATCGTTTTTCATCAATCAAGTTTAACTGTTCTAGACGGGTTTTGACCCATTCATCATCATCAATCTTTGCTTCGGCGATGATCCGAAGGGAAGGAATTTCAACTTCTGCAGGAATTACTGCTTCAGTGCCATATACCAACAAATAAGGAGTTGCTCCTACTGAAGTGCGAACAGTAGTGTGGTATCCCAATAATGCAAATGGTAATTTTTCATGACATTGTTTTGATCCTTTTATCATTTTCCGAAGTATCTTCTTTATGTTTTTGTTGGCTGCTTCTACTGCTCCATTCGCCTTGGGCCGATATGGGGTAGAGTTACGATGTGTAGTCTTAAACTGTTGACATACTTCCTTCATTAAGTTGCTGTTAAGATTAGCACCGTTATCTGTGATGATCACCTTCGGGATTCCGAATCAACATATGATATTTGAGTGGACAAAATCGACCACAGCTTTCTTGGTTACTGATTTGAATGTCTTGGCCTCAACCCATTTGGTAAAATAATCAATAGCTACCAGAATGAACCTGTGTCCATTGGATGCTGCCGGCTCAATTGGTCCAATCACATCCATGCCCCAGGCAACGAAGGGCCATGGTGCCGACATTGTGTGCAACTCGGATGGTGGAGAATGAATCAAATCTCCGTGTATTTGGCATTGATGACACTTGCGCACAAAACTGATACAATCTCGTTCCATGGTAAGCCAATAGTAACCGGCTCGGAGGATTTTCTTTGCCAATACATATCCACTCATGTGAGGTCCGCAAACTCCTGAATGTACTTCAAACATGACAGCTGCAGCTTGTCTGGCATCTATGCATCTTAATAATCCAAGATCTGGTGTTCTTTTATACAAAACTCCTCCACTTAAGAAGAATCCATTTGCCAATCGCCTAATGGTCCTCTTTTGATCTCCTGTGGCTTGTGCGGGATATATACCCATCCTGATATACTCCTTGATGTCATGGAACCATGGTTCACCATCAAATTCTTCTTCAACCATATTGCAATAAGCATGCTGATCATGGACTTGAATATGTATTGGATCTACATAAGCTTTGTCCGGATGGTGCAACATTGATGCCAGGGTAGCCAATGCATTAGCAACCTCATTATGGATTCTTGGAATATGTAGGAATTCCACTGATTGAAACCGCCGACAAAGATCATATAGACATTGTCGGTATGGTATGAGCTTCAAGTCATGGGTTTCCCATTCTCCTTGAATTTGATGTATCAAAAGATCCGAATCTCCCATGACTAAGATTTCTCGGATACCCATATCGGCGGCTAGCCTTAACCCCAAAATGCAAGCTTCATATTCAGCCATATTATTGGTGAAATAAAATCGTAATTGAGCCGTAACAGGATAGTGATGCCCTGTTTCAGAAATGATTACAGCTCCTATTCCGACTCCTTTCATGTTGGCGGCTCCATCAAAGAAAAGTTTCCAACCAGGCTTTTCAATTTGCTTCACCTCGTCGATATGCATTGTTTCTTCATCAGGAAAATAAGTTTTTAATGGCTCATATTCCTCATCGTCCGGGTTTTCGGCTAAATGATCGGCCAGTGCTTGAGCCTTCATTGCAGTTCGAGTCACATAGATAATGTCGAATTCTGTGAGTAATATCTGCCACTTTGCCAGTCTTCCCATTGGCATGGGCTTTTGAAAAATGTATTTCAATGGATCCAACCGAGAAATGAGGTAAGTAGTGTAGGATGACAAATAGTGTTTCAATTTTTGAGCTACCCATGTTAGGGCGCAACATGTCTTTTCCAGATGAGTATACTTAACCTCATAAGCTGTGAACTTCTTGCTAAGGTAGTAGATGGCCTATTCTTTTCTGCCAGTGAGGTCATGTTGCCCCAATACACAACCAAATGAATTTTCCAAAACCGTTAAGTAAAGAATCAAAGGTCTTCCTGGCTCTGGCGGGACCAACACGGGTGGTTTCGACAAGTACCCTTTTATCTTATCGAACGCTTCTTGACACTCATCGGTCCATTTGACCGCAGCATCCTTTTTCAACAATTTGAAAATTGGCTCACAGGTTGTTGTGAGCTGAGCAATAAACCTGCTGATATAATTCAATCTTCCCAACAAACTCATTACTTCAGTTTTGTTCCTGGGAGGTGGAAATTCTTGGATGACTTTGATTTTTGATGGGTCTAGCTCGATGCCTCGTCGACTGACTATGAATCCCAACAACTTTCCAGATGGAACTCCAAATGCACACTTGGCAGGGTTAAGCTTGAGGTTGTACCTGCGAAGTCTTAAGAAGAACTTCCTCAAATCCCCAATGTGGTCGGCCTGATGCTTTGATTTTATGATCACATCGTCCACGTATACCTCAATCTCCTTGTGTATCATATCATGAAACACTGTGGTCATTGCTCTCATATAGGTCGATCCGGCGTTCTTTAAACCGAATGGCATTACCCGGTAGCAATAAGTTCCCCATGGTGTGATGAATGCCGTCTTTTCTGCATCTTCTTCATCCATTAGAATTTGATGATATCCGGCATAACAATCCACGAAAGACCCTATATCATGCTTGGCACAATTGTCGATCAAAATATGGATATTGGGTAATGGGAAATTATCCTTTGGACTTGCTTTGTTGAGATTGCGATAGTCGACGCATACTCTAATTTTGCCATCTTTCTTTGGTACAGGAACGATATTAGCCAACCAAACAGGATATCGAGTAATTCGAATGACCTTTGCTTCCAATTGTTTGGTGATTTCTTCCTTAATTATCACACTCATGTCAGGCTTGAATTTTCTCAGCCTCTGCTTGACATGAGGCACTGTTGGATCGGTGGGCAATTTGTGGACCACTAAATCAGTGCTCAAGCCCGGGATGTCGTCATACGACCATGCAAAAACATCTTTGAATTCTATGAGTGCTGTAATTAACTCCTCTCGGATCTTTGGTTCCAGATGGACACTTATTTTAGTTTCTCGGATATTACTCGTGTCCCCTATATTGATGTCCTCGGTATCACTCAAGTTAGGTTTGATTTTTTCCTCAAAGTGGATTAACTCTTTACTAATCTCTTCAAAAACCTCATCTTCATCATATTCTGATTCATAATCACAATATATTTCTTGAATTAATGTTTCGGAACCAGATTGATTTTTAAGACTGGGCTGAGGATTCCTCATGCATGCCATATCACTAGAGCCAGCGTAAAAGGAACTGTACAGGAAAGAAGAAAAAGAAAAGAAAACTATCAGGAATGATAATAAAAAAGAAAACTGCTTTTTATTGGATGATGAAAGATAACAAGGTTTGCACACTTCAAACAAACTGTAAGATAAGCTTTGGGATTACAACCCTGAAGTAACCCAAACAAACTGAAAGAAAATCAAAATAAACTACCAAGACTCCTTTCGAATTGGGAGAGGAGTGGTTTTCCAATTATTGAGCTTTGCTTCTGGCCCAACGAATTGCACTTCTGCGTTGCTACACCCTTCTCCGCCTTCCAACATATTCACATCACTAAACAATTTCTCGAACCTTTCAATTAATTCCTCCTCAGGATTGACCCGGGATTTAGGAATTGTTGTTATCGGGCGATTTTTAGCACCGGTCTTGACAAAAGACTTTAACAGATGTGGTACTGGTTTTGGAAGAACCCATGCTTGGTGTTTCAACTTCCTGGCCCTTATCACGTCATTGGCGGTTGGTATGAACCCTAAACCGAATGTTCCCCAGTTCTCGGGGAGAGATACTGGTTGTATAATTCCTTGCAAAGATAAACCCAGACCTTTGCCGGGTATAAAGCCATTTTGTAACATTTCATAAGCTACCATGACTGATGCAGAGGATATCTTTGGATTTGGAAGATATTTCCCCTCTGGAATTTTCTCTATCGACACTGTGTCGGTCACTTGGTATACCCATGGTCCCTGGTCATTTTCTGTTCCCTCGACCGGTACAATGGTACTGCTGTGAGCATTTAAACTTTCTTCTCCATACACGACTACTTCTTGATGATCCCATTCAAACTTGACAGCCTGATGTAGTGTTGACGGGACTGCTTTAGCAGCGTGGATCCATGGTCGACCTAACAACAAGTTGTAAGAAACAGTTATGTCCAACACTTGGAATTCCATTGTGAATTCAACTGGCCCTATTGTTAGTTCCAATACTATGTCGCCAAATGAATCTCTGCTTCCACCGTCAAACCCCCGTACGCAGATACTATTCTTCTGGATCCTCTCCTCTTTAATTTTTAATTTGTTTAAAGTGGAGAGAGGGCATATGTTTGCACTTGACCCATTGTCAACCAATACCCGGGTTACTATGGAGTTTTCACATTTCACGGTGAGGTAAAGAGCTCTGTTGTGCTCGGTACCTTCCACAGGTAATTCATCATCAGCAAATGTAATTTTGTTTGTCTCAAAGATTCTGTTGGCTATTTTTCCCAAATGATTTACAGAGATCTTTTCAGGAACATGAGCTTCATTCAGGATTTTCATCAACGCCAGACGGTGCTCCTCTGAATGGATCAGTAATGACAACAATGAAATTTGAGCGGGGGTCTTCTTTAATTGATCCACAACAGAATAATCATGGAGTTTCATTTTTCTTAAAAACTCCTCCGCCTCTTCTTCCGTCACAGCTTTCTTTGTTGGCATTGGATTGTTTTTAGTTTTTCTCAGCTCTTCGGGAGTAAAACATCTTCCCGAACGAGTCAAGCCTTGCACCTCACACACTTCTTCTTTGATTTCTTTTCCCTTGTACATCACAGTCACTCGTTCGTAGTTCCATGGGATGGCTTTGTTGTTGATGACCGGCAGCTGGATTACAGGTGCAATAATAACCCGATCTGTACGGGCTCCTTCCACGAATACAATGGGTTTGTTAGCAACCCCTGGTACTATCACTTTCGGCCTTTCTTGTTTTGCGGCAACTTTGCTCGATGATCCCTCATCGACTATCATAGACGGTTCATCACCATTTTTGTTCTGCTTAGACACTGGCTTCTCCTCCATTAACTGCTTATCTGGCTTGGTTTCATGAGTCTTGATTATCATGACAGTTTGTGATGGCTTCTTTGTCTCCCCATCAGCTTGTATGATTTCTATCATGTTAGCCTCTTGATGGGCTGGCATTGGATTTCTATTGATATTTGGGGCTTCGGGGGTTTGAACCTCGATTTTATTAGTATCAATCAGCTCTTGTATTGCATTTTTCAAATGCCAACATTTCTCCGTATTATGCCTGGTGCACCGGAGCAATATTCACAGCTAATGGTGTAATCCAGATTCTTTGGAGGAGGATTGGGTAGTTTGGATTGTACTGGTCTCAGCATGTCCAGCTGTCTCAGCCTGTGGAACAGACTAGTGTAAGACTCTCCCAATGGAGTGTAAGTTTTCTTTTTCTGTTCCCTTTCTCCCCTGAATGCTGGCCTAGGCCTGAAACCTGGTCCGGGATAGGCTCGTGGGTAAGTATTTGGTGTGACATGAGCACGCCAATTGGTGTGAACAGGTGGCTGATTGTATGCTTGAGCATGGTTAATGGAAAAATGAGGCTCTGAAGGGTGATAGTAGTGTTGGGATGAATCATGGTGGTAAGCTGATTGGCGAGGTCGTTGTTGATTATAGTAAAGCGGTGAACCTTTGGGTCCCGGCCAAATTCCTGAATCAACTACGGCTGCTTCCTCCCTCTTCTTTCTTCCGATTCCTCCTACCCCGCCTTGAATAGATTGAGTAGTTGCCTTAATTGCTGAATAGCTCATGATTTTATTTGTCTTGAGGCCTTCTTCCACCATACCTCCCATCTTCACTACTTCATTGAATGATTTCCCAACCGCTGAAACCAAGTGGGCATAGTAAGTTGGTTCCAAGGCTTGGAGGAAGTAGTCTACCATTTCGCTCTCCTTCATAGGAGGATCCACTCTTGCTGCATGTTCTCTCCACCGAAAACCATACTCTCTGAAACTTTCATTGTGTTTCTTCTCAAATTTGGTCAAAGATAATCGATCTGGGATGATTTCCAGATTGTATTGGAAATGGTATGCGAATGCCTGTGCCAGGTCATCCCAGGTGTACCATCTTCCATGGTCCTGGCGTGTATACCACTCCAAAGCTGATCCGTTTAGACTTTGACTGAAGTAAGCCATCAATAATTCATCCTTTCCCCCAGCTCCTCGCATCTTGCTACAGAAACCCCTAAAGTGGGCTACTGGGTCGCCGTGCCCGCTGTATAGGTCAAATTTGGGCATCTTGAAGCCAACTGGCAATTGTACATTAGGGAATAAGCATAAATCTTTGTATGCTACACTGACTTGCCCACCTAATCCCCGCATGTCTCGGAACGATTGTTCTAGACTTTTGACCTTCCTGAACATCTCTTCTTGTTCAGCATTTTTGGCTGGCTTGTCAATTTCGGTTGGGAGATCAAACCGAGGAGCAGTTGAATTGATTTCGGAGGCTTTGAAGGTGGGCTCCGGGGGTAATATTGGTTGTCTTGGGCCTGAAATGTAGGCTCACTAGGAGATTTGTGAAATGTAGCAGGGGGAGGTGCTACGAAAACAGGAGTCATAGGTGGAGGAAGGTACGGAACTGGTTTTGGAGGTGGAGACTGTGGTGTCTGAGAGGTGGTGCCTCGGTATTGCTGATAAATGGGGAAACTTGGGGATAATTCAGTGGTGATATTATCCTGAGTTTGGGTCATTGATGGAGCAGGGTTATTTGGGTAAGATGGGGGTAACTGTCCTGTAGACCAAGCTTGGTACATCTCAGCCATTTGCTGTTTGAGCTTAAACATCTCTTCTTTCATTTTCCCGACATCCATCTCTTCTATCTCCATACCTGTGTCAACATTTGGGATAGACATACTTTCGGGTATTGGTCCTTTTGATCTTGTGTGATAGTGATAATATGCCAGTATACTCTTTAGAAAAACTAACTGCTTGAATTCTGAAAATGAACAAACTTGTTAGTTTTGAGAGTTTAACATATATATAATCACACGTTGAGATGCAATGCTCCTAGACAAATAATCCCTTTCTATTATGCATTTGCTCGGCTGCTTGTGTCGTCCCAGCTTTCTTGAAATTGAAAATTGTCATTCACTTTTATTTACTATATATATCTTTTATCGTGGTGGTCGAATCTTAGAGATTGCCTACGTATCATGCCTTACATGAATCAGACCTTGCGTAGTTCGGACCAAAGGCAATCACTTTTATTTATTACACAAAGATGGAATTGCATTTGAAAACTTTAAGAAAATGGCTTGAAAACACACACTTAAATCAAAAAAAAAAGATACACTTAACACCTCACAACATGCCCCACTTTCCACTTTTGTTTGTCAAATATTGGATTATCTGCTCAATGTGGGGCTTGACCCGGATGGCCTCCCAGCGTACGATACATACTTTCCAACTCCATTGCTAGATGACGAGCAAAAGTGGGCACATGCTCTGTAAACCTTTCATAATCCATTCCTTGGTAGTTTACATAACTTTGAGATGTGAAGACTGCCAAGTCGTGGATTTGTGCCCTGAAACCTTGGAGACGTTGGTCTTGGTCTTGCAATTGCTGCTGACGAGTGGTGGCTATATCTCTGACACGGTTTTCACGATCTAGAGCTGATTCTAATAGAGCTCGGAGTCTGGCCTGCTCTAATCTTGCTTGCGATCTTTCCCTGTCGAGGTCTGCTTGTCGATATTCTCTGTTGCATCTTCTTGCCTCTTCTAGTTGTGCACGAAGCTGGTCTTCTGATCGCATCCAATATTCTTTTTCCTTCTTGAATTGGGCCTTGTCTTTTTCGGATTGCCTATCTTGGCATTCTTTGTTAGATCTGGCTTCTTCGTTTAATTGTTGGATCCTTTCTTTTGCTTTGCTCAATGCCCTTTCGTTTTCCGCAAGAATGGAATCATAATCTTGCATTTTTTCAAAGAGATTGGCGATGGTTTTTTTATCCTTCCAGCTCCTCTTTGGCGTTTCAGAAACTCTTTTCATTTTTTGGAATCGAGCATGAAGATTTTCATTCTCACAAGCTAGACTCTTTTTCTCGCCTTCGGCTTCTTGTTCTTGCAAATCTTTCTCCAAACTGAGGCTTCTTAGATTTTCTTTTAGGGCATGGATAGTTGCTTTGTACCCTTTTGCTTTTTCTCCCCAGATCAACCGCTCTTGGATTTTATCGTTGAAGTTTTGAACATGGGGTCTTTTTGTTGGCCTTTTTTAGCTCAGGTTCTGGTACATCATCCACGCGAGACCGTTTTTCGAACCACCTTGCATATCCAGGATTTATCTCACCCTTTGTAGCGTCTAGGACTTGAGTATCACTTTTCAAGTATCGGCACCCATTCCACATCTGCTGAAGTAGAGCTTCGGGAATAGTGGCTTCTGGGTGTAATTCGATTACTTGCATACTCAAATCTTCATCATCAGGAACTATTTGATATCTCCCTAGTTGCCTTAGGACTCTTAGTGGTGCATACGGCTGAATGCTTCTCAATCCCAATAGTAGTAGATAACTATTTGAGGTTGACATATGTATTGCTTCCCTCATCGGGAGCCATCCCAGAGTCCATTCAATTTGATTTGCCGTTAAAGCCTTTAGATGAGATACCCATGCTTCTATCCCTTCTGGAGCTTGATAATTTTTTGTTCTTTCCTCATAGCTCTAGATGCAATTAGCTTTGTTTGACCCATACTGTATGATCTTGGGCTGTTGTTGGAGATGTTCAATCACCCACATTTGCAACAAAATTTTGCATCCTTCGAAGACTTTTGCTCCTGATTTGCATAAAGTCAAAGCCCGATAAATATCTGATAGAATGATGGGGACAAGGGTGTGATTTTCTTTAGTGGTGAGGATTTGCACAACTTTTGCGGTGCGAATATCAATTGTTTGCTCTTTATTTGGGAAGACCATGACTCCTAGAAAAGCCACCATGAAAGCAAATCGACGGTGCATCTGCCAAGTGTCTTTGTTTTGCTTATTAGTAAGGCCTTTCTCATGAATTTCGAACCCATCTGACTTTCCAAACCTGGAATACAAAAAGTTGAAGGAACAACATCCATTGATGACATTGCTTTTCCTGATTTGACTGCTGATGTTCAGAAGACCGAAGAATCGATGTACTGAAGGAGCCTTTGTGAATATCAAACTTTGATTTCTTAAACTTCCATCAAAACCAACATAGCCAGCTATCTCCTCTAATGTAGGAGTAAGCTCGAAGTCAGAGAAACGAAAAATATTGTGAACAGGATCCCAGAAAGTTACCAACGCCGTAATCAGATCATCACGAGGTTCAACTTTCATAATGTCTGTGAGATTTCCCAAATGCTTGACGACCCATTTTTGACCGTCTTCGCCTAAATCATACAACCACATTTGAAGCTGACATAGAAATTCTTCCGTACTTGTGGATGAGGGGCTTTGTGTAATGCTCATTTTGTATCTGAAATTTTAATTTTGATAAAGTCAAAATTCATTTTGAAAATTTACGCTAAAAAAAAATCATTCTCGAAATTTTTTTTTTTTATTAAATACCTTTATTTCAAAATTTAAAACTATATTTTTTCGAAATTTTTTTTTTAAAACAACCCATTTTATTCCTTTCTTCTTACCATGATTTTATTTAAGCTGGTCAACAAGCATGTTCTAGGCAAATGAATGCACAAGTAACAAGTAGGATGCATCATGATGGTCTTTTAATTTTGGGTTCACCTGTCCTAGACAGACCCAACCCCTGTGTTGAGTCTCCAAGGCCAAATGTGTATGATGCAAATAGACGTTCCTACTAGGGATCCGGTACATGGCTGAGTTATTCTAAGTGTAAAACCTTAAGTTGATTGTTCTAAACCTGGCTTACCCAAACGGACAGTTTGAGCCGAAGCGGGGGCAACGTACCGGGAGCACGAAAGTCTGCCCGGCCTAGTTACTTGTCCCAACTCCATCTTATTTGGTATGACTTTAACAGAAAGGTGGGTCACGCGCACGTGTACACCATAAATTCAGAAGACTCAGAAAGAAGGGGGTTTCGTAGCAGTTGTATATATTCACAATTCAAATAATATTAAAGCGGTAAAAAACAACATTTAGCATATTAGCATATAAACAGTTGAAAATCATATAGTAAATAAAGCCAATTAACACAACTATTTTAAGCTCGAATTCTTTAAACCCTGAACCAATGGTTCTGGGTTACAATAACACTGGTTTTTCTGTTCACTTTTTTCCCCAGCAGAGTCGCCAGAGCTGTCGCACCTCCTTTTTACCGCGCCCGCGGGGCGCTTGGGAAGTTTTCACCAATTAAAGGACACTCGAAACGGGATTTATTTAATTATTTAAGAGTCGCCACCTGGGAATTTTAAGGCGTCCCAAGTCACCAATTTCAATCCCTGAATCGAGGAGAATATGACTCTGTTTATTATTCTGCGAACCAAAAATCCTGAGTAAGGAATTCTGTTAATCCGGAAGAAGGTGTTAGGTATTTCCGAATTCCGTGGTTCTAGCACGGTCGCTTAACTGTTTTTATTATTGGCTTAATTATCATGATTTTATTAAATATATTGATGTTACATGATTTTACTACCGCTTATACTTATTGTGATTGAAGACCCTTCTTTGAATCGAATTACGCGTACGTATATTCGTGTTATAAATTTAAAAATGCGGAATTGTGTCACGCGTACGTGTACACGATAACTTTTGGTAAGATATTTATTAAACAATCATTTTTCGAAATTGTGTTGAATCAAGAATATTTGTTTTTTCTTAAATAGTGAACCGTACATCTCGGGTTTTTATGAAATTGATTTAACGCCTTTGGAAAACCTTTTATTAAATATTCGCTCGAAATTGCGCGTACGCATAATCAGAATTTTTTTGCTTTTAAAAATATAATCAGGGTACGCGAATGTATCCCTAATTGCGCAAAATATTTGTAATGATATTAGGTATTTTTCCACAAATTGTTTATTATATTATGAGAAATCTTCATTTAAGATACCCTTTAATTCTTGAAAAAGAATTCACAATTTATTGAATGTTGCCCGTTGATTATAATTTCCGCATATAACATGTTCATCCAAGACTATTCAAATTCAAAATAAAGAATAAGAACATGATTAATACTATTCTTCACAAATACAACATATATATCTACATGCCCAATAATGAATTGTATATGAAACTAAAAATGATTTATAAAGGGAAGAATATATATTTTTTTTTTCAAGAACTTTTATTATTTCTATTTAGTGCAAGTCCTATTTCTAATTGTTGTTGATAAAAGTGTTGCAATTTGTATATCTCATCTTATTCTCATATACTTGCTTTTAATCTAATAGGCCTAATTATTTATTTAGGATGGTAAATAGGCATCAAATTGATAATAAAGGGAATTATTGTACAAATTAATTAACAACATTGCCTTACAAGCCACCTATTTGTATGTCTTGAAACATTCGTATCACTTTAACATTATAATGAGCCATAACAACTCAACTCACCATCCACTAATGGTTCTATAAATACCTGTTATCATACCACATAAGAACGTACAACTTATATCATTCCATCCATAACTAAATCAAGTATAAGAATAAACTAGCAATATGGTTTTGATATTTTCACTCTATTCTAACAACGCCACAAGGCCTAGTAAATGGCCAATCTTTATGTCATGTTTCTTACCTTGACAATTCAAATATGATTAAACTAATGAGATGAAGGGCTAACATTATTACAAAGCTTTATACGAATTTTCAAAGTAAGACAATTAGCTCATAGCTATCAAATTGAATTCACTACTAATTAACTAACATGAAACAAAAAATGAAATTTAAACTGATGAACTTGGACAAATGGAAAATAGAATTTCAATTCAAGCTTCATTGATGAGTCATGTTGAATCTCTTTCCAACTTAAAATTTAAAAGACATGTACCTGAAAATGAAGGTAGAAGGAGTAAATTTCAGTAGTTGCAGCAGTAACAAAATTAGCAGAATATACCAATAACACAGCAAGTCTGAACAAGACCCGTTAACCCAGATGAACAGTGACAGAGACTTGAGAAAAATTTCAGATTTGGACTGAACAATATTCACAAGCAAACAACGGACAGATTCTAGAAAGATAACATTTCAGATTTCAGTTTCTTTCCTCTTCCTGTTTCAGATTCCTATTCCACATTTCTTTCTTTCTGTATTTCACAAATGTGTATGTATTTCTATGTATATTTCCTAATGTTTTGAAAATCAGCCTCTCTTAAACAGATAACCTGAAGAAAAACAAAACTGCCTTTCTAAATCAGATTGTTCCTCCTCTTAAAATCTACCCAAAATCTCAGTTTTCTTTGTTCTAATCTCTCTGAAAACTGAACTTTAAAATTTCTGTCTGAAAACTGATTTCTCTCTCTCTGAAAACTCTTAAAATCTGTCTAAATTCTGTTCTGAAATCTCTCCAAAAACTCTTAAACTCTCTTCAAGTTTTCTCAAAAACTCCTCCTAGATCAGTCCCCATTCCCCTCTATCTTATACAGGTCTGTCCAGCTCTCTTAAATGTTGCCTGGACCCTTTCTTTTTTTTAAAAAAAATAACAGAAAATCCCATTAAAAATCTGCTTTTACTACTTTAAGTCCCATTAAGTTAACTTTTTCCTGATTTCTAGCAGCCCATTATCCCTTGTTCCCCATTAGTATCATTAACTAATAGCCATTAACATACCACTTTCAGCCCTCTATTATATCATATTACCTCACTGTTTCATTACCAGTAGTACCCCTGAAAACCTACTGTTATTACTGAAAAATCAGAACCCACTGTAAAACAGATTCTATAATCTGTATAAACGTAATTATCCTTCTGATTTACAGCTATAACCAATCCTATGATTTTGAGACAGTATATCACATTTCTAATAACTGATTGACAAGAACTGAATTTAAACAGGGGATTCTCAACTGAACACTGAATAAAACACCCTTAACATTACACAGAACATGCAGGATTATTTCAACTGAAATTCAAAACTGAACTAAAAGCAAACAAATACAGGAGCATTGTCAATATACTGACAATGCCCTGTTCAGAAAACAATATATACATACCATTGACAAACTTTCTGAATTATTAAAAGAGAATCAATTAATTGGGAAGAACTAATTGACTGAGTTCAATGACAATAAACAATTCCAAACGGATAAACAGGGTATTACAAACAGCATTAATGGCAATAAGAATTTACAAAACAACTAATCGACGAACTTAATCGAGTCGATTACACATATTATGACCATTCGTAAACAACAGAAACAATAGTATGATTCTGATCCAATAGACGAGTATGAGACAGTATAACAGAATTGACTAAAAAAATATGAAAAAATTAAACAGACTAATGAAAACAAACATAGAATACTCATAGAATGCTCATAAGAAACAGAAATTACCTCTGAACCTTTAAATTCAAATGAACTCAACTCGACTTGGATTTGGACTTTGTTTGAAATCAAACAGACCTTAGTCGAAATATTTTCCACTGAAAATATTTCGACTAAGGTCGATTAAACCTCAATCTTTATTCACTCTGGACAGAATCCAAAAGTTTGGTATTTTAGGGTTCTTGAAAGTTCGATTTGGGACTTACTCATTTCTGGTTAGATTCGAGGGAAACCAAAGATGTTCTAGGCACGAGGGAGGTCAGGGGGGTAACTGGTGTGGGTTTGAAGTAGGTTGGGATAAGGTCAGGTTGTACTCGAATCTTCAAATGAAGATTCGAGTAGTTCCAGTATGATTCGAACCATGCAACTAACAGATCCATGATGAGGGTATCTAGGGGAAGTTGTGGTGTTATTTTGGAAGCCATCGGAGAAGATCAGGTTTTCAGGCCAACCTTCGATTTAAGATTTGAAGGGTTGGGGCCTGATTCGAAGGAAACTAAGGTCATATTCGTGTAGAGGATGTTCAGGGGGTCTTAGGGTGTTATTTTGGTGACCGGCGGCATTGATGCCGCCGGGTTTCAGGCGGTGGGATCTTAGGGCGGCTAGGGTTAGGGGGAGGGTCTGAGGAAGATGATGAACAGTGAGAGGAGGGGGGTGTTCAGTTAGGGGCCGGGGTAGGGCTTGGGACTTATATAGGGGTGGGGTGGATTGATATTGTTCGTTAGATCAAGTAGAATGAAGGGCCAGGATCAATTCATTAATCCAAACGACGTCGTTTGGTTTAACATTGGGGTCGGACTGAGTCGGGTCACTGGATCGGGTTACGAGTTACGGGTAAAGGTGATGAAATCGCGTCCGTTGGTTGGATTTGATCCAATGGTCATTGATAAATGTGGCCAAACGTCGTCGTTTGATCTTGGCTTTGGACTGGACCGGACTTGGGCTGCCTGGATTGGGCTAAAGGGGGTAATTTGGCTTGGGCCTGGATTTAAATCCAGGTCCGATTTTTATTCCTTTTTCAACTATTTCATTTTTCTAATTTAAATTTCCAATTTTAATTATAAAACAATTTTAACTTCACAAAAATATATTAATTACTCTATAACAATTATTTAACACATAGACAAAACATCAATCACACAGTGAAATATTTAAAATAGAACTATCGCATATTTTTGTGATTTTATTTAAATTATCTTTTAAATGCATAATTAAATCCTATATGCATGCAACATGTATTTTATTTTATTTTTCATTTTATTATGACAAAGTAAACATTTACGGACATAACACAAATATTTAACACCACGCAAATTCAAAAATTACACAGTAAAAGAAATTTATTTTATTTTTTGATTTATTTTGGAGTAGTTTTCGTTAAGGCAAAAATCACGTGCTCACAGCTGCCCCTCTTTGTGCGGAAACTCGAAGAATTTTCGTGCAAAGATAAAGTGAGCGGATACGAGCGATTTTTTGCCAGACATGATGAATTTAGTGATTCTGGGTGGGAATTGAAAATAGTTGAGGGCTCTACGAATAAAAGACCATTCAAGGTGGTCAAACGCCTTTTCCAAATCAATATTAAGGAGCATTTTCCCTTTGTTTCCTTTTATTTTCTTGTAATGGTGGATAATTTCTTGAATGAGAATGGCATTATCAGCCGCCCATCTTCCTTTGATAAAGCTTGATTGAAAAGGGCCTCTGAGGGTGTCTAGAAAAGGTTTTAGACGGTTGACAATAATTTTGATAATGACTTTGTAAGTTATATTACAAAGCCCAATTGGCCTGAAATTTTTCAGCTCGTTGGCATTAGGGAATTTGGGTATCAAACAAAGAAAGGTAGTGTTAAGCTGCTCAGGGATGGTAAGGTTTTCAAAGATGGAGTGACAGTAGTCATAGACCGTTTTATGGATAATGTGCCAATATTTCTGATAAAAGAATGGATGTAGGCCATCCGGACCCGGAGCTTTGAAAGGCTTAAAAGAATAAATAACCCTAGTGATTTCATAATTTTGTAGTGTTTATCCAATGCTAATAAATCAGTAGAGGAGGATGAGATTGAGGACGCTTGAATGCTTATCCAATTTGATAAGTCGTGACTTGTTTGATAAGTATTGTGGAAATAATTGAAGGTGTGTTGAAGAATTTTATCGAGATAATTAATCCAATTGTTATGATCATCCTTAAAAAAGGAGATACGATTTTTCCTTCTCTGATTAAGAACGCTTATATGGAAAAATTTAGTACTTGCATCACCTTCACTAAGCCAATTTATGCTTGAACGAAGTTTCCAATAATCGTCTTCTATTTTTAAGAGATTGTTATACTCGTTAATGAGAGTTTGCTCGAGATTTTTCAAGAAGACACTCGTAGGATAGTTTGTGAATTTTGGGATCCCACTAAGTCATGCCAGAATGGTTTTCTTTTTTCTAATAACATCGCCAAAAGTGTTGGTAGCCCAGCGTTTTACTTTATTAGTGAAAAGAGCGGTGGCATTGGATAAATTTTGGCCATTCCAAGTGTCCATGACCATGGAAGTAAATTTCGAGTGATGGCACCAGTAGGTTTCAAGACGAAAGATACGTTTAGTATGAAGCCTAGTGCAATGAGATAGTGAAATGAGGAGGTGTGTGTGATCAAAATATGTCTTAGGAAGATGGGTAACAAACACATTTGGGAAAACAAGAGGCTCTATTACGATTAATAGGTCTACCACCCCATTTATCTTGTTAAGTAAATACTTCATTGAAATCACCACCTAGGAATCACATGCCTTTGAAATTGTTAGCAATATTTTCTAAATTTAACCAAAGTTGAGACCTAATATTTACTTTAGTGCTAGCATAAACAGTACTAAACAACCAAGGTTGGTGATTAGGAAGTACCTGGATCATGCATGGATTTCCTGACCATCAAGACGTATATGACTGAGTTGGACAATGGAGTCATGCCAAAGGATAGCAATACCCCCAGACTGACCATGAGTAGGGATCTCCACCATGTTAGAAAAGTGGAAATCATTTCTAATTCCTATGTGATTAGTCATACGAGTTTCCAAAAGGGCAACTAGAGAAGGATTATGAGTATTCAGAAGGACCCTGAAATGACGCCTGAATTCATCATTGTTTTTACCCCTGATGTTCCAAATTACAAAATTGGGAAGTTTACTCATTAAGGGATCGAGAGAGGGATGTTGTAGGACACTGCCCTTTACTGATGGGCTTAGTATGACTGCGAAGTTTCCTACTGCCTCATTTAGTGGAGGTCTGATATTGAGGGAACATTTGTACAGTTCCTATGGGCACTTGCAAACAAACTTCTTGTCCTCCATTGCCTGAAATAGCATGATATTGACTGCGTGTATGTTTGAAATTCTGTGAACGATATTATGTTTAGTGGTGGAATGATCTATTCTTGTTCCACTATTCCTTTCTCTTCTTGTACGAGTGCATTGTGATGGAGATAAGGTTGTGCATGGTGAATATTCATCGGTGGTGGGAAGTGTTGTGGCACAGGCTACCATGCATGGATCAAGGGAGGAGTGTTTTGATCTTGTGGAGTAAAGAATGAAAGCTGGTAAAGGAGCTGGATGTTCTGCAGTGGATTGTAGTGGTGTGGGAGGTTCCAATGGGCTTGCATATTATGGAGTAGAGAAGGTGCTAGTGTTAAAGCTATGGGGTCGAGCACATTTGTCACCCAAAGGTGGTTGATGTAGTTTGACATTGCTAGCCTCATGCCCTCTGAGATTAGTTGTGCAAGGATCTAAGGGTTCTGGAGGACAAATAGAACCTCTTGGTTTTGGATGTTCAGCGTGAAGAAGGTTGCATGTCCCTGAAGCCCTTGTTCTAACCATGTCGTTGGTTGATGGTCCTGTGGGAGGGCATTCGTGACATAGATCGGGAGATTGGGGTTTGGTATTTGATTGTCCATTCTGGATAGACGTTGATGAGGGGATAGTTGGTTTATTGGTATTATCCTCCTTGTGAGAGATTGTGGTGGATTCATATTGAGGAGTGGAAGATGTAAAGGCAGTAGGAACTTGGGGTTCGTAAGGCAATGATCGAGTATCTATTATAGGGGTTTGGGTTTGCATGCTTTGTTCAGTTGCTTCCGACCCTAGATTATCCCTCATTGGGGAATTAGTTTGCATGGCCACGTGGCCAGTATTATGTGACAAATCATCTAAGGGTGTATTAGGGAAATTATAAAGAAGAGAGGGCGTGCCAAGTAATTTTTTAGGAAATAGGGCCGCTGGTTTATCTAGAATGGTATGGCTGCATGCAGCAGTTTTGCCACGTGGACATCCAAGTTGCAGAGTAGGGGAATGGTTTCGTGTGGGGAAAGAATGAGCATTGTCTGTGGATTAGCTATGGATTATTTCATCCAAATCCATTATGGCAGATTCATCAACCCTTGTTAGATCATAATTATCATATAGTAGTGATGAAAACTTATTAGATGTTGGAACAAAGTGGTAGTATTAGTATTAAGACTGTAAGGCTTTTTAGAAGATTGATTATTAGTCTCGTTCATAATTAGTTGCTCAGCAGTATTAGAAGTTTTAGGCTTAAAAGCTAGTGTTTGATTATTTAGAAATTTACCTAATGTCGTATCAAATATATTGACATTGATACCTGGTTGTTTTCCTTGATTTTTGACCTATGAAGGAGTGGTAGTGTATCGCTTGTGCTTGTTTCCTTTTGGGAATGACACTGTTTGCCACAGATCCTCACTTAATTGTCCCTTACCTGTGGAGTTGGAGGAGATGACCCAGGGTCCTGTTTGTATCTGTTTCACTGTATCTGCTTTAGGATAGATGCATGAAGGTGCTGTGTGACCCAATCGACCACATGCTTTACACAAGAAGTTTTCTCCTTCATACAGTAATTGTTGTAGATGTACACCAATTACCGGCTGGTCTAGTGGGACTTGCACACACAGTCTCGCATACCTTCCTCTGATTGTTGAACTTGTACAAGCATCTATACGCAGTAGCTTCCCAATTGAGTTTCGAATTCTCCCAAGCATTATCCCATCATAGAATTCTATGGGTAATTAAGGAAGACGAACCCAGATAGCTGAGTATAATTCTTTAGCTTTGCTAGCAACAAAATTAGGCTCCCACCTTCTAACAGAGAGATAGTGACCATTAATAAACCATGGTGCTTGTTGTAAAGATTTTGCCATGTTTTCTTCCTTGGTAAATTTAATTACGTAAAAATCTGACCCTAGATCAATTAATGGGAACGGTTCATTTGGTTTCCAAAGGTCTTGGATCTTCCTTTTTAGGTAGTGATGGACCACTCTTTTACCTAGGAGTTTGATTATGAGAGAGAATTGACATGGTGAATACATCCGTTCTCTGTCCTCGTCTGTTAGAGTGATGTGTTTGAATTGGGAGGACAAAGATTCATGGGAGGATTCATCTCTCATTGGCTCAGAATTATCAATCATACTGATATTAGAATTAATTAGAGTGTCCGTTATGATTTTCTGGGAGAGTAATTTCTCCTTAAATGAGGCATTGTTTGAAATATTTGGGGTGGAATTAGTAGTTGACATTGAATGATCAATAGGTAAATCTTGTGGTTTCGGAGGGATGGATGCATGAGGTATAGATCCAGTTGTTTTCGGGTTCATTCCTGGAAAATGAATTTAGAGTTTGAGGGTGTGGGTGAGTAGAGAGAAGGCAGAGAACTGTTTTGTTGCGCTTCGAGTTATTAAACTCTTAATCTAATAATCCATAGCTTTTTTATAGGTGGTGTATTACGCTGCAGAATATACTTGATGGATTGACCTATATGAGTGTGGAGTAGGACCACTCCTATGAAACTTATGGCAAAATTGTTTTAGAGCACTCATGAAAACCAAACGCGCTCATGGCCTATTAGCGCAAAACCGCGACAAACAACAAAGTGTGTGCGGGTATAATATGATAGATAAGACACTAAACTTACAAAAGAATTCTTGGTTCATAGAAGTCCTGAACTTCACCATTTGTTCCGTAAGTTTAATCTTATTTTATCTAGGTCTGGTTCATAGTCCAAGAGACACCGAATTAACGCATTATGTTCATTTGTGAAAACCCAACAAATTCTTTTTATATTCTTTTTTAGCTATGTGGGAGATTGTTAAAAAATAATAATAATAATATTATTGAAAAATATTTAAATTGATGTGTAGATTCATTCTTTTAGTGGGTCTTTATTAGACTAATTAATAGAATATATTTTAATATTTAACTGAAAATATAATATATTCTTTATCCATTACTAGGCATGATTAATAAGCATTATTATAATATTATAACATACCTTTTATTAGCATTCAAAGCCTTTAAATCCTTTATTTTGAAACCTTTGTCAGTTAGCAACAGCCTTAATGGCTGTGAATGTTAACGTTTGAAACGTTTTGGTAGGCTTTAAAAAGCCTTTATGGCTTTTGACAATTTGATGTCAAAAAGTGTACTTCTTTGCACTATATATATATATTTGTTTTCATCTTCTAGAGGGTGTGCAAAAAGTGTAAAAACTTTTCTTCCCTTTTTTCTGTGCTGAGTTTTTCTCTTATAACTCTTTGTTATTTTTGCTCCTAGTTATATTAGAAGAGCTTGTTGAATCCTAGGGGGTACGGCTAATATTATTTTTCTCGGTGTACGAAATATCCTTAAGGACAGTGTCTTTGACACGCCTCAAGCTAGATCTTTTATTCTCTATAATTATCCAATTTTTTCCAACAGCTTGGCGGTTGGAATTTGGAAATAGCATATATCTCCATTATAGAGGAATTTGAGAGTAGAGAACAAACAATATGTATGTATCATGATGTACCTAATAGTTTACCTTTTGGAGGATCCTATGTGCACTTGGCAACATTTTCGAAAAGTTCGAGTAACATAGTGTTTAAAGTCAGAAGGAAAAAGCTGTTGAAGCTTTCATCTGTATTTATTCTACGTGGATTGAACGAAGATTAGTACAAATCAAAAGCTACACGATGATTCTTATTCTCCATTTTGGCACATCAACTGAAAATTTTGAAGATGGCTTTCTAGTCTTCTACTTTTAATCTAGAACAAATGATCTTCAATTTACACTTTCAATTATTATCTCTCGGTCTTTTCTTTAATATTTTTAAACATATTAGAAAGCTGATAATATTATTGAAGCAATGAATTTCGTTCCAGAAGGCTTTTTTATTCCTTCTCCATAGTTTTATATTTTTATTTCTAGTTAAAGTGATCAGTTACCCAATAATAAAAAGTATCAATTCCTTTCCGGAATAAAAATTTTATAAGCAAAACCACTTGTCCCATAAAAACACAAAAGGTGCAAATCGCAGATAAAAAATAAGATGAAATGCGAAAAAAAGATGTACTAATAGCGAAACCCGGCGATCCAACACCAGAAAGAAAAAAAAAACACGTGGTAGGAGGTACAAAAAGAGTAACAAAAAAAAAAAACGGCAACTAGTACTTTCAAAATACTCATTTCGTTTTACTTTATGTGAAGGATTCAGATTATCTAATTTTCGATATGAATTCCTACATAATGAAGTAATGGTTTCAGATTACGCGGGTCAAATTATTTAATTTTTGGTTGTCCATAAATTTTCAAGTTTTCTGAAATAAAATTTATATTTTAAAAAACTTACATAAAAAGTAATATAAGTTACAACAGTTAATTATTTAAAATATTTAAAAGGGTATAAAAAATTATGGTTAAAGAAAAACTCTTTTAACTCTCCAAATAATAACTGCATCACATAAAATAAGATAAAAGGAGTAATAAAGATTATACAATTTTCTATAAAGCTATTGCACCTCTTGACTTATGCATTACAGTGAAAATTTTACAAGGTGCCTATTTAGTCGTCCCGATTTAACATGTACACATTTCTTAAAAAGAGTTTAACTTGTACTTAATATTAGGTAACTTCAAATATCGCTCCGCTTTCTTCTCTGTTGCTTCTTCGCTATTGTTGTTGTTTCTTCTCGATGGGTGTTTCTTCTTCGCTGCTGCTTCTGGCATGAATTGGGAAGATCGCATGGTCGGCATTCCATGCGTCACCCATGATGTCCATGACTACTGTTAGCCCCTTGACAAAGGTCCTCGGCAGGTGTGGATTGTGACAAGAATTTTCATGATAGCCTTGGCACACAGCCTGAAAAATGGGGCAACATCATGACGGGCAGCTCGGCATGACGGACTATGCGGGGTTGACAAACGCACCTTGAACTGAGACAAGGCGCATTTCACTTGGACGTGCGGGTTGGCATAACAATAGCAAAGCAAAGTCATTTCAAAGCAGGGGCAAAGACATGGCAAGACAGGGCAAGGCAACGCGGGACAAGCAATGACAATTGATGCAGGCAGATTTGATCAAGTTGAGGGCGACTTGACATAAGCGGGCAGTTGTGGCAATGGGCGTGTGCGGCTAAGCCAGTGGACGGCAAGCTGTGGCCATGACATCGGGGCAAATCAGTGTCAAAGGTCAAGATTGTGCGCAATCCCAGCCTTAGGCGCGCAGCAGCTGGGCAAAATAGGCACATGCAGTACACAAGCAGCAGTTACAAAACGTGTGCTGGGCACATAACAAGCAATTGGCGGTTACAACCACATCCAAAACATGGCAGGTCATGAGCTAAAGTGTTGGCACGTTTTTGTATCATGTCTTAGCATGTTTGCCCATCAGTTAGGGCTTGTCAACTGATTTTCTAAATTGCTACCAAGTGTAATTAGGAAGCCTGTATTATAAATATGTGTTTAAGGCTATCCCAAATGGGCAAAACTTAGTCTTGTGGCATAAATGTTAGCCAAATTTCATCTAAGTAATTCCAAGGGTGGGAAATTCGTTTTTGGGGCAGGTAACTAGGAAGTTCTTTGTCTTGGTCATAGGGTTGGATTTTTTGTGTTCTAGTATTCATATATTAATACGAGTTGGAAAGAAATTCATGTAAACTTGTGTGTGCCTTTACTTATATTACTTGCTGCCTAAAATCTGTCTAAGTCCAAAAACGTTCCTATAATTATTCTAAGTGTTGGAAGGCTAAAGTCAAGGCTGGGCTTGACTGTCGCGCCGTGGTGAACCTCGGGCAGAATTCGAGTGACAGATGGTATCAGAGCATGGCTGGATTGGTGCAAAGATACGACGTTCAGTAGTTGAATTTCGTGAAAGATGGTTGATGGCAATGTAAAACTGGGGAAAAGGTTGTTGCATTTAAGGCACTCGTCGGAACTGTTGATGGTGATCAGTTTTTGACTATTGTTACTCGTCTCGCCTATCTTGAGGCTGAGATAAACAGGCTAAGCCAGGAGTGCACAAATTTGAAAGCGAAAAATCGGTTACTGTGTCGTGTTGTTGGCAATGATAAAGCATGGGGGGGCAGATCGTACCAAGGTCAAAATTCCGGAGGCTAAAGAGTTTAATGATTCAGGGAGTGCGAAGAAACTCAAAAATTTTCTATGGGATATGGAGCAATACTTTCAGGTTACCCATGTGCGAGATGAAGACAAGGTCACCATTACGATTATGTACTTGGTGGACGATGCAAAGCTTTGGTAGCGGACGCGCATGGCAGACGATGTAAGTGCTGGTAGGCCGAAGATTGACTCTTGGGAAGGGCTGAAGAAAGAGTTGAAGGATCAATTCTTTCCTAGCAACGCGGGCTGGATTGCTAGAGATCGTGTGAAAAAGTTGAAACAAACTGGAACAGTCAGGGAATATGTCAAAGATTTCAGTTCTTTGATGCTGGATATAAGCAACATGTCTGAGGAAGATAAGCTGCACAATTTCCTTTACAGGTTGCAGTCGTGGGCGCAGATGGAACTCCGAAGGCAGAATATAAAAGACCTTCCTAGTGTTATCGCTGTTGCGGATGCGTTGGGTGATTTCCGGTTGGGACAAGATGGTTCTGATTTCTCTACTACTTCAAAGTCCAAAAACGAACAAGGACAAAGCAAAAGAGCGGAGGAAAAATGGAAATGATAAGGGTAATGTTATTGAGGGCAATGGCAATGGAAAGGAAAAGCAATGTGCTGGACCTTCGACAAACAAGGGACAAACCAACAAGTTTGATGGCTGCTTTATTTGCAAAGGACCACACATGGCGAGGGACTGTCCAAAAATTGAACAGCTTACAACTTTGTTTGCTGAATAAAAAGGTGAAGACGAGCCGAACGAGGAAGAACATGAGCAGCAGGCGGCATATTTAGGGCCGATGGTGGTGCTGAAAATGCGGAAACTGCTTCGTCAAGGACGACGAATTTTTTGTGTGAGGGTGGTTTGTTAGCCCCTTGACAAAGTTCCTCGACAGGTGTGAGTTGTGACAAGGATTTTCATGATGGCCTTGTCACACAACCTGAAAAATGGGAAAATATCATGACGGGCAACTCGGCATAACGGACTATGCGGGGTTGACAAACGCACCTTGAATGGAGGCAAGGTGCATTGCACTTGGATGTGCGACTTAGTATAACAATGGCAAGGCAAAGCCATGTCAAAGCAGGGTCAAAGACATGGCAAGACAAGGCAAGGCAAGGCGATGCAGGACAAGCAATGACAATTGATGCGGGCAGATTTGATCAAGTTGAGGGCGACTTGACATAAGCGGGCAGCTGTGGCAATGGGCGTGTGCGGCTAAGTTAGTAGGCGGCAAGATGTGGTCATGACATTGGGACGGAGCAGTGTCAAAAGGTAAGGCTAGGCGCAATGCCAGCCTTGGGCGCGTAGCAGCTGGGCAAAACAGGCACATGTAATGCACAAGCAGCAGTTACAAAACGTGTGCTGGGCATATGACAAGCAGTTGCGGTTACAACCACATCCAAAACATGGCTGATCATGGGCTAAAGTGTTGGCACGTTTTTTTATCATGTCTTTGCATGTTTTGGCCATCAGTTGGAGCTTGTCAACTGATTGTCTAAATTGATGTCAAGTGTAATTGGGCAGCCTGCACTATAAATATGTGTATAAAGCTGTCCCAAATGGGCAGACTTTAGTCTTGTGGCATAAGTGTTAGCCAAATTTTGTCTAAGTAATTCCTAAGGGTGGGAAATTGATTTTTGGGGTAGGGAACTAGGGAGTTCTTTGTCTTGGCCATAGGGTTGGCTTCTTTGTATTCTTGTATTCACATATTAATACAAGTTGGGAAGAAATTTTGATAAATTTGTGTGTGCCTTTACTTATATTACTTGCTACCTAAAATCTGTCTAAGTCCAAGAACGTTCCTAAAATTATTCTAAGTGTTGGAAGACTGAAGTCAAGGCTGGGCTTGAGTACCGCGCAGTGGTGAACCTCGGGCATAATTCGAGTGACATAGATAACCCTTGTGACCCTAGCTACGTCTATGTTGTCCTAATCATTAATCTTACGGCTATGTCAACTTACTGCATTTTTTTTAATTGTAAGGTCTAGCTTAAAACTGAAATTCTAACTTCGAGTTAGTAACTTGTAGACTTCAAATTCGATTCTCCGATTCTGAAGTTTTATTGAAGAATAGAAGAACTTTAGAATCTCCGATTCTGAAGTTGTACTATAGAAAATGAAGAACTTCAGATTCAATTCTAAAGTTGCATTGATGAAATAGAAAAATTTGAGATATTCAATTCTGAAATTGGACCGAATAGAAAGAAAACTTCATATCCGATTTTGAAGTTGCACTTTTAAGCGATAGAGAGCTTTAAATCTCCTTCGAATCCTAAATTTTTAACTTCATATGCGAATTCTGAAATGTGTTCCAAAGTGGAAAAATTTTACAAATTTTTATGCAAAATAGGTATGACTTCGATGGTGCCCCCAATACCGAATATGTATGTGCATCCCCAAAACATGCGAAAAAATATCAGAAATAGCCATATTTACTGATAATTGAAAAATAGTCACAGTTTCAAAAGTAATCAAAAGTTAGCCACTTTTCATGTAAAGATAAAATTTGAACAAAAATACCTTTAAAAATCCAGAAAATTCTAGCATAATCTGTTGGAATTCGAATTTTTTACATATGAGATTCCAGCATAATATGCGGGAATTTCATAATGTGCTGGAGTTGCAACATAATATGCTGAAAGTTTAAATGCAGGAGCTCTATAATCCAACATAATATGCTAGAAGTTTTTGTGTGGTGGAGTTCCAATATAATGTGCTGGAAGTTTGTATGCAGGAGCTCCATAATTCAGCATATTATGCTGGAACTTTTCGTGTTTCAGCAAAATAGTGGTTATTTTTCAATGACTTTGCAAACACAGGCTATTCCCCTTTTAAGGAAGAATTACGGCCCTTGTCACTTGGCCCAACATCCTAATAAAAAATGGCCCAGGTTTGAAATACTTACCCTGTTTGGCCCCGATTGTACATAACATGAAAGAAACTTTTCAACCTTTAGCACACATTAATTATTTTAAGGGTTATATTCAGTTTTCACTTTTATTTTTATTTCTTCTCTCTTTTCTCATCATTGTTGTCTTTCTCCCCCTCTCTACTTTCTTTCACCCAAATAAACTACAAAAAGTAGAGAGAAAGTAAAATTTCTAGGGACAAAAGGTGAGAGATTTTGCAGATAAGAATCTCCATGGATTTATTGTTTATTTTGTTTCTAATCATTCTCTTTAGACAAAAGGTAATTGCAATGTAAGAAAATTAAAGAGTAGAAATCCATCATTGAAGGACATTCATAGTTTCGCTTTCGAAAATATAATTATTTGAGTTTGTTAGTTGTTTGGATTAGGTGTTGTTCCAACTGATTGAAAACATCAAAAGGAGTTCAAAATTTAAATTTGAAGTGATTTGGAGTAGATTTGAGTTAAATTTCAGAAAAGACGCAAGGAAGAAGAGAAAGTCAGTTTTTTGTATATGATGTATAATAGTGTATATGGGTGTATAAAAACCTCTTATACACTATTATACACTTTTATACACTTTTGTAAAAGCGTATGTAGACGATATTCTTCCACGATTTTCAGTTGCAATTCTTGTTCAAAACAAGTCCAAATATCCATTAAATGACTTTAAATGTTATATACAACCTCGTTATACTATTTCTAATAAGCCTAAATAACACCGGCTCCATATTTCTCACAAAACAAAATTCAAAATTTAAACCCACTTATTTAAGCTTGTTCAACAACGGTGGACCAGTCCAAATCTTCATTAAATGACTTCAAATTTTGTATACAAACCTCTCTATACTATTTCTAACAAGTCTAAACAACATCCATTCCAAGTTTCTCATAAAATCATATTCAAAATTTAAATCCACCTATTTAAGCGTGTTCAACAATGATGGATTATCTTAAAAATTTAGTTTTCACCACCCAAATAAATTTAATTTGTTGAACTAATATTTGAGACATAATTACTGATTAGAAAATTAGATAAATATCTTGAGCATTAAAAAAAAATTGAATAGTTATTTCGAGAACCTATTTGGCGTTGAATGTTGAATCTTTACCGATTTTTTGAGGTTACAGCTTTGCAAAGTTAAATATAGGCCACTTAGTTACAATATATGTGTTTGAGTTATATTTTTATGTAATTCCTTATTTTTCAATTATCAATCGGAAAGCTTACTAGTTTGGGCTGTTTCAAGAATCAATTTGGGCTATTAGTTTTATAATGAGTTAGCTTGGGCATTGCTCATCTTAGCCCATCAGATAAAGTTCTCCCAAGTGCCAACCCGTTAGTTTTTGGGCGGATTTCTCTTGGCCAGTTTTGCCAACCCTAGTTGAGCCAATAAAAGGAAGCAACCCTCTTCAATTTCTGAAGATTAGGGCAAAGCTGTAAAGGAAATTGAATTCAGCGCCGTTTTTTTTTTTTTTAATTTCAAAGAAACGTGGAATAGGGCGAGAGCTCTAGGCAAATGACTTGGAGTTACATCTATCCAGACCAACTGAAGGGCATTCGCATAGAACTCTCGGACCTATTCCTTGTTCGCCTTTGTTGATATGTGACTGAAGCTTACCCAATCCTTATTAGTTGGTACGAATCCGTTACTTCTATTTATTACACAAGTTTTTACTTGTCTTAATTAGAACTTAGTATAATTTCTTAACTTCTCTAGTGATATAACCGCCTTTGTGATCATAATGCATCAAATCGAAATGTTCAAATCAGACTTTGGTTGTAAGTAAGTGATTTTACGTTTGCAGAATTTGTAGTAGCGTTGATGGGGAAATTGTAGAAATGGCAGTGAGGGTGAATGTGCGCATAACCTATTTGATGAAAGGTCCAAGTGACTGCCTGCTGTAATTATAGTTGTTTCTCTGCACTTACTCCGCGTAATACACCTACTGAATGATGTCCACTGATTTCTGTTGTGTTACTATACTGGCTGCCTATGGTTAATGACGCATGAATATACTGCACACATTTTAAATAACTGCCATGGCTGCTGAAATTTATTAGTTTGTGCAGTTAAATATACCTGTAATTACCTCCTAGCTTTCAGGATTGTTTAATTCTAAATTTAATGTGGGACCTCCTATGTATGTATAGTGAGTCGATTCCTTTTTGTTTGCAGGTTCTTGAATGCGTAATTTGTTCGTGCCAACAAAAAGAAGCAATTGTCTTCCATTTATAAAGGCTAGGGCAAAGCTGTAGAGGAAAATGCCCATAAGAGGTTTGATAAGCGCCGTTTTGTCTCAAGAAAAGCTGTAGAGTGCTACGAGGACTACAAGGGCAACATGACGACCCTTGCTGTACATTCCCCTCAATGTACGAGATCCTGATTATTTAAAGGTTGACTTTCACTCACATCCCAACAAAAGGAAACAAGGAATAGGTCCGAGAATTCTTTGCAAATGCCTTGAAACTACATCTATAAGTGAGGCATTGGTGCCTTTTGTATAGCTTGGTATTCATTATCAGTTCCAACTTCCAACAAAAGTTGGCAAGTTATAAGCTTTGTTTATTGCAGCCGGAGAGAAATTTACAACCCATCCCTTCACTTGACTGATGTAGTTCTTATGGTTTAAGGCATTAGCATATAATTCTTGGACCCTTTCCTTATTCCAGTTACTGAAGAAGCAAAAGGAGCTGAAGCGGAAGATGGTGCATCAGAAGTGCTAATGCCCCACGAGGTGATTAGGAGCACAAGATTTAAATCTTATGGTTCAACTTTTAAAGTTTTTAGTATCGAATTCATTATATTTTTAAAGTTATGGGTTCATATCTACTATTTTTGTAATTTTAATGAATTTTTACATATAAATTTTTACTCCCGCATCAAAAGTTATAGGTTCATTTGAACCCGGTGATATTACACTACATCCGCCACTGATTAGGAGTAGCGTTGGCGACATGCATAAGAAGAGCTCCGTGTGTAAAATTAACCAACCTTGATTGTAAATGCGTATTGTGCTTCCTAATTAAGTAAGGGGGCCATGATTTGGACACATATGAAGGCAATGATTGGTTCCGGGTTTTGCAGCACCACAGCCCCCGTCGTCATCCATTCAGGAGTAGAGATGAGGGGCGTATTCCTATCCCTAATAGTTTGTTCTACCTTTTGTCAATGCATTAAGGACAATGCATGGTTTAAGTCTGGGGGCGGGGAATACATTTTTTTTGTTCTTTTGTGATTTTGGTATGATCTTTAGTTGCTTTTTGTTTATTAGGAAAAGAACTTTTTGCTTTTCTTAATTAGTATAATTTTTTTGTTAAAACTTCTCTGGATTCCTTTCAAGCTTTTGTTTTTTGCCAGAGTTGTAATATTTGACTTATTTTTATTTTACTATTGTGTTGTATATATACATGTGGGAGCCTCAACTATTATTCGTTACCCTATGAACGTGCTTTTGAATATGAATTTATATTAAGAGAGCAGTGAATAGACTAGACCAGGGGCGGATCTACAAGCTTTGGTCGAGACTATGCAATAGTATATATACATACATGTATATATAGAAGGAATGTATACAAATATTTTAAGTGGAACCCTTACTATCCAAGTTGCTCAAGGTGCCACTGGTAAGGCATCACCATTTTCACCCCAATGGTGGGGGGTCGAATCTAGCCTAGCTCATTGTTTAAAAACTTTTGTTTGCTGCATTTAAGACCATTACATGAGGATCTTTGTCTCTTCTTTCCCTTTACTTAATTGCTCTTTTTTGTTTATTAGCAGGTCTATTGACTTTTTCTTTGATCTTATTAATTTATTTTGATTTTTTTCTCCTTTTTTTTCTTTAAACATTTAACAAAAAATATAAGAAAAATATTCTTTCACAAATCTATAAAGAAATCCCCCTTGTTGCACTTTTCTAACTCCTCCGTGATTTATTAATAGATAATAAAAAATTAATTATTTTCTCCAGGACCACAACTCTGGTAATCTATTTGCAGAAACTAAAATTTTAAAAAAAATTAATAAGTTATTATTTTAATCAATGATGAAAGTTTATTTTGTGGTCAGATTGCTCTAAAGTAGGACAATTGTATATAATATCTAGTGAGTTAATTTTCATAAAAAATATAAATTGAAAAATATCTGTAAACTTACTTAATCTTTAGAGTGCGTATTAGTATAAGTTTTTGCCTTAAGGAGCTAAAATGATAACGAGCCTTTTTTCTTGTACAAAATTCATAATCCAATTGAACTTTTATACTTGTTTGCCATGTTATCATAATTATTACGTAATCTTTTTGCTCGATCGATTTGTTTATATTAACTCCAAAGACGAATAATCTGAACCGAAACCCAAATAGACCAAATCGATTAAATTTATACCCTATTTAGTAAATTGTAATATGACTTTCAAAAACTTTGGCACCCGGAGCCTCTAAATCCTGGATCCGCCTCTAGACTAGACTTAGCATATATGCCTTGTTTTGCCCTACATTAATTTTTAGCACTGATTAATTTCTGCCTGATAGATAGAGTATTCTGCCTAATAATTTCAACAAAATGAATATTTTCTTTTTGTGAAAAAGTATATTTTTTCACAAAATGAGTACTTTGCTCATATTTTTGTATTTTTTTCCAACAAAAAGAGTACTTTCTTTTGATGTTTGTAGAATATATATATATATATATATATATATATATATATATATATATATATATATATATATATATATATATATACACACACACACACACACACAATTGTAGAAAAAATATTTTCTTTTAATTTAACAAAAAGAATATTTTCTTTTCATGTTGTAAAAAAAGTATTTCCTTCATTTCAATAAAATGAGTACTTTATTTTATTGTAATACCTAAAAATAGCTCATACCCGTCCTTTATTTTATTATATAAATTTTATTTATTATTTTTTCTGTTGTGATAATGTGTTTCTTCTTTATTTTTAGATTTTTTTCTTCATGTTTGATGATTATTTTTGTCGATAACAATTAGTTTTGGAAGGTTGAAAGAGTTTTAAAAATTATTTTCCCTTTCTCTTAATAGAGAAAATATTTTTCTCCAATTGGAGAAAAATGAATTCATAAAGAAAATGTTTTTCAAATATTTAAACCAACCAATAAGGGAAAATTAAAAAATATTTTTCAGCACATGGGTCAAGTTAGAATTCTAAGATTGAGCATTTCCATGGGTCAAGGTTTATTTATTACTCCTACCCATGACCCCCAAACTATTTACCCGCCTTTATTTTCCTCCAATTCTCCGTCTCTTTTACCTTCCGCCATCTCTCCATCTCCATTGTTTGCATATCCAGAATCTTTATTTTTCCGAAGACTTTCAAAGCTGCTTCACTATCACCACAATTAGAATACATGTCGAGCAACGCATTGTACAAGGGCAAATCTGGTGCAATCCCGGAAACAATTACTTTAACATGAGTTGCTTCCCCTGCAAGACCATTTCTCAACCTGCTATAAGCACTGAACAACGTTGTATAAGTGAAATTTGTCGGATTAACTCGAGTCGTCAACATGCTGTCAAAAAGCTGAAGGCCTTCCATGGTCCTACCATTGTTGGGCTTGAAGCTCAATTTTATTTTTGAAGATTTCTTGTTTGATTCAAAGTGGGTGTTGTTAAATATTGCTTATAGTACATTCTAGAATTTCATACTGAAATTTGATAGCGTTTGGAGCTGATTTGAGGTGATTGAGATCGAAATTTTCAGTTGAAAATCGAAGAAGAACACATCTACAATATACCGCTACGGTATACAATATGCAGTAGGAGTATATAGCTATACTGCAACACTATACTATTATAGTTTACAAAACAGTATACCGCTATAGTATACTAATATACTATTATAATATACAATATATTATTATGGTATACTGTAATAATATGCAAGATACTGTAACAATATGTTGTAATAGTACACAATATACTATAATAGTATATTTATTACCCGTAAATTCACTTGTCTTTTCCCTTTTAATTTGTTTTAAGCTTTTACCCAAGCGTGAGGGGCAAACTAAAAAAAAATAAATTATAGTATGCTATATGATGTAATAGTATACTCTTACAATTAGGCCCTTTTAGAATTTTTAATTTTTTTTGACAACTGATATTATTTTAGTTTAATAATTGAATTAATTTTTTTTAACTCTTTACGTAAAATTGTATACCCTGTTGGTATAGCTATATACTATACCGATATCATATGTTAGTTAATATTTTTTTTGGTTGTATTAACTATATTTAATTGGTACACAATTTAATTTTTCTTTAGTAATAATATAAAAAAAAGAATAATAAAAAATAGTGAAAACAGTAAATGAAATTAGATTATGAAGAGAAAAAGAATATAAAAAAACAGAAGTTAAATAAAATTAGAAAAGGAAAAAAGAAAAAAATAAGAAGAAAACGAGAAAAAAAGGAGAAAAGAAAAAGAAAAGAAAAAAGAAAAGAAAAGAAGCATAGAAATAAAAACGTATTGGAGAATAAAGAAAAAATTCCCCACAAAACCTAGTATGTGTAGGAAATGTAATTAGTTTATGGGTAGGAAAACAAATGGGTAGACAAGGGTAAATAATTTTGTTTTTGTAGGTAAATGTGTCAAAACCCCTATTTTTATGGGTTAACTTGGACTAGCCCGGGGGGAGGGGGGGGGGGGTCAAATGGGTTTTGGGTTAGTTTTGTCACCCCTAGAGCGAAGCACTATCTTCAAGGAGCATTTGCATTTATACCCGCTTTTTGTGCCACATCTTAACTTGTGTCCGCTTTGCAAAAATATTGCAAGCGTACCTGCTTTTTCGCATAACTTCAGCATACGGGGCTGAAGTAGCAAAGACAATCACGCAAAACTTCAGCATTCTAGTAGCCAGGCCTGAAGTTTTTGTGTTGTAAGAGCTGAAGTTTTTTTACCACCTATTAATATTACATACTAGAGCTGAAGTTTTTTACCACCTATTAATATTACAAACTAGAGCTGAAGTTTTTTACCACCTATTAATATTACATACTAGAGCTGAAGTTTTTTTACCACCTATTAATATTACATACAGTTGCTCGTCTTGTATTAGCTAGGTAGGTATAAATATTTTTAAATTAATTAAAAACGTGAAAGGCACAAGAAAAAAACAAAGGTCAGAGAGGAATATATACATGTATCATCTGGGGGATTGGATTAGTGGGTAGAAAGCAGAGGAGAGAGCTAGAGCAGTCATTGCAATTCTCGAAGGGAAAAATGAAAAGCTAAAAAATAAAGTAAGAACGTGAAAGGGTAGCTTTTGCACAACTTGTGATGTTGTTTTTATGCATATCAATCTCAATCTAGATCCTTGCTTTCTTCTGGTGAGGTACTGAAGCGGAGAAGAGAGCTGAAGTTGTTTAAAAAGTAGGTACAAGTTAAAAGTTTTTTAAAAAGGGTATAGGTTAAATGGAGGAGACCAAATAGGGCGCCCCGTGCAATTTTTACTATCTTCAACCTCAAGCAACACCAGTTTTTTAAATTTTTTAAAAATTTCAAAATGTATATTCAAGTAAAAATAGGAATTTTATGACCAAATATTGATTTCGAAAAAAGTGAAATTATTTTGGAAAAAATAAAAAATCTCTTACGTCCAAACGGGCTCTAAGAATATGCCGTGGAGCAACCCTTTTGATAAGGAAAAATAGACATAATTGCGCTAACTTTTATGGTAGAACTAGAAAGAGCTAGGCGATGATTTAGCCATATGTGCCGGAGGCCATCCTCCACTAAATTTTCATAATAATTGAAAAGGAAAAAAAGAAGAAAAATAGTAAGCCCTATTGTCAATCCCAGAATCACCGTTCAATCAACCAAACAACTACACAAAAATTGAAGATTGTTAGCCAATAAGCTTAGTCTTCTTTCAAATATTTTTAGCTCACCTATTTTTGAAAGCTCACTTTCCTCTACCAATTTTTCTTTTTCCTAAAAAAATTATACAGCTTTATTTTCTTTTTTAGTTATATTTATCTTTACTTGGTGATATAAGTATGAGGAAATGACTGCCTATAATAGTCCAGTTGTTAGACGAAGGCGACCACAATTAAACTGGGTAAATGTTTATTTGCGCTTAGCATTTATTTCAAATCAAACAATTTAACATTAGATGAATAGACTGATTATATGTATCACTTACCAATAATTAAGTGATACATGTGTATGTATGAAAGAAAATGTAGGTCTAGCATTCGTTAGTTTGACGTAAATTCAAAGCAAATTTTTACTACTAAACTGTTAACACGAATTCGAATTCACTTATATTCAACACATTGTTATTGAGTTGAATTTCCTATTATGTTGTTAAAATAAGCTCGAATTCAGAATTGTATTGGTCAAAATCTGACTATCACGACCAAGTTGACCGACATCCCGTCTCAGTAACTGGACAGCGGCGGTCAACATATCCCACTCCATTTCTCCTCTATGACATCCGACGAATCGGTAAGAGTGACGCCTAAAATCATGACCAAGACACATCAATGGCAAGAAGATGTCGAGTCAAGCAAAGAGCAAGGATACCCTGACTATATATAGCCAGAGAAAGCTCTCAACTGGGGGACTTCTCCATTTTCTAAAAAGGAAGACAAAAAAGCTCCCGTCTTGTATTCTAGAAAAAGAGGAAATGACCTCGAAGAAAGTATGTAAATCTACTTCCTCATCGATCGATGAGAAAGACAATGCCGAATCTTAATAAGATCAATCATATCTCTTTCGTCCCATATGCAATCGTTGTTGTTAACTTTTCGATCTGGAATTAATTATGTTTGACTAGGATTTACCCCTTCATCTTTGATTGATTTATTCAAAAAGGTTTTAATATCTTTTGAGTCAAACAATTTGGCACCGTCTGTGAGAATTTCTTAGTGAAAATTCCTAGTTTCTCCCAGATCAAAGCCAAGAAACACAATCACCCACCAAAAGGAGCACGAAGGGAGAATCCAACCCACGCGAGACATGGGAGCAGCGCAGAAAAGGAAGAAGAGCCAAGCAAAATCACCGAGCTCGGAAATCTTCGCCCCACCAACCATCGATATACTAAACAAGGCAAACGGTGTTACCAACCTGTTTCCCCCCACCGGACCACCGGGCGGGAGCGAAGAAAATCTCATCCTCACCTCCTACTCTTTGTCCGGGCAAGCACATAAGACCCGCCTGGACGAACGTACACAGGAACATCTCGATTGAAAGACAAAAATTGCTTCAATACAGCTGAAATACCTCCTGCGGACAACATATCCGAGCTGGACGACAGGAGTCAGACAAGAAAACTGTAATGCGTACACAGCACGAACCTAAGCGAAATATCAACACCTCGTATTCACCAGCGTTGCACCATCTGGTGCAAGCAATACTAAACAAACTGGAACTCACACGGAAGATGTCCAACTCTCCAGAAACCGGGACTGACGACGGGCTATTATTTCGATAAGTTCAAAATAACACCTCTTAAGGCCAAGGGCCTTCGCCAAAAAAGAGAAGGGTTCGACCTCGATCGAATGACGACGTGCTGTTATTTTGATAAGTTCGAAATAACACCCTTTAAGGCCAAGGGCCTTCGCCAAAAAAGATAAGGATTCGACCTCGATCGAACGACGACGGGCTGTTATTTCGATAAGTTCGAAATAACACCCTTTAAGGCCAAGGGCCTTCGCCAAAAAAGAGAAAAGTTCGACCTCGATCGAACGACGACGAGCTGTTATTTCGATAAGTTCGAAATAGCACACTTTAAGGCCAAGGGCCTTCGCCAAAAAAGAGAAGGGTTCGACCTCGATCGAACAACGACGAGCTGTTATTTCGATAAGTTCGAAATAATACCCTTTAAGGCCAAGGGCCTTTGCCAAAAAAGAGAAGGGTTCGACCTCGATTGAACAACGACGGGTTATAATATCAATAAGTTTGAAATAACACCCTTTAAGGCCAAGGGCCTTCGCCAAAAAAGGGAAGGGTCCGACCTCATCGAATGACGACGGGCTATTATTTCGATAAGTTTGAAATAACACCCTTTAAGGCCAAGGGCCTTCGCCAAAAAAAAAAGGGTTCAACCTCGATCGAACGACGGCGGGCTGTTATTTCGATAAGTTCGAAATAACACCCTTTAAGGCCAAGGGCCTTCGCCAAAAAAGGGAAGGGTCCGACCTCGATCGAACGACGATGGGCTGTTATTTCGATAAGTTCAAAATAACACCCTTTAAGGCCAAGGGCCTTCGCCAAAAAAAAAGAAGGGTTCGACCTCGATCGAAAGACGATGGGCTGTTATTTTGATAAGTTCGAAATAACACCCTTTAAAGCCAAGGGCTTCACCAAAAAAGAGAAGGGTTCGACCTCGATCGAATGACGACGGGCTGTTATTTCGATAAGTTCGAAATAACACCCTTTAAGGCCAAGGGCCTTCGCCAAAAAAGAGAAGGGTTTGATCTCGATCGAACGATAACGGGATGCTATTTCGATAAGTCCAAAATAACACCCTTTAAGGCCAAGGGCCTTCGCCAAAAAAGAGAAGGGTTCGACCTCGATTGAACAATGACGGGCTGTTATTTCGATAAATTCAAAATAACACCCTTCAAGGCCAAGGGCATTCGCCAAAAAAGAGAAGGGTTCGACCTCGATCGAACGATGACGGATTGTTATTTCGATAAGTTCGAAATAACACCCTTTAAGGCCAAGGGCCTTCGCCAAAAAAGAAAAGGGTTCGACCTCAATCGAACAACGATGGGTTGTTATTTCGATAAGTTCGAAATAACACCCTTTAAGGCCAATGGCCTTCGCCAAAAAAGAGAAGGGTTCGACCTCGATCGAACAACGACGGGCTGTTATTTCGATAAGTTCGAAATAACACCCTTCAAGGCCAAGGGCCTTCGCCAAAAAAGAGAAGGCTTTGATCTCGATCGAGCGACGACGGGTTGTTATTTCGATAAGTCCAAAATAACACCTTTTAAGGCCAAGGGCTTTCGCCAAAAGAAAAAAGAAGAGTTCGACCCCGATCGAACAACGATGGGCTGTTATTTCAATAAGTTTGAAATAACACCCCTCAAGGCCAAGGGCCTTCGCTAAAAAGGGAGAAGGTTTCTATCTCAGTCCAGTAATGACAAGACACTATTTCGATCAGTTCGAAATATTTCTAAGGCCGAAAACCACCAAAAGGAAAGAAAAATTGGGACTCGTCATACGGGCGTCTATCTCGCACCAAAAGCCATAAACAGTTGAAATAAAAGTGAAGTACAAGACAAATAGCGAAGAAAAGAACTTTCATTTATACGAAGTCACAGTGCGGGCTATCGCCGCTTACATATGGCCCAAGCCAACCAAAAAAACAACAACAACACGAACGAACGACGACAATCGACAAACAATTGAAAATAAAAACAAAGGACAACATTCTTCATTCGGCGTCATCACCGCCGTCACCAGCACCATCATCTCCGTCATCACCGTCTCCAAGAGGTTCTCCATTACCATCATACGCATCCCCATTAGCTTCGGGCGTTGCCGCGTCATACCAACAATTGATGTGAGCCTCCTGTGCTTTCGCTCGCGCTTCTTCATAAGCAACCTCAGCCACGGTGCCCGCCTCCCACAAACTCTTATATATATCCTGCTGGGCTTCAGCATAAACCCAGAGCTCGTGCATTTGGCGGGGAACGACAACGGAAGATGACTCAACCTGAGCCAATAATCTCTCATTTTCTGCCTTTAGAGCCGCGACCCGATCTCCCAAAACCGATGCCTCCTGATCAATCATGCCGATGCGCTCCTCGAGCCTCGCCTCCCTGAGGGTAGCTGTCGCTCTCTCCGACTCCTGTTCGGATTGGAGGACGCGGATGGTGTTCTCCAGGGTCGTCGCCCTCGCCAAAGCCTCTGACCAAGCACTCTCAATGCTCTCCAACCTAATGACTTTGCTCTCCAGCGCAGTCAATTTTCTCATCCACTCCACGCTCATCGCCTCGACCTTGACCAAGTTCTGGTCCATCTCCGACTGCATCAACCTCAACCTTCCCTGCAGATGCTTGTATTCCGCTGCGACCCCCTTACCCAACTCGAGCTCCTCATCCTTAATTCGAAGTTACTCCTCGAGTGTGCTCTTGCTGCGGATGGTCTGCATCAATTCCTGGTCCATTTTCTCCAACTCCTCACCAAGAGCCCGATTACGGGGGTCCGTCCTCAACCGCTCATGCATCTCGCGACATTTGTCGCAGTAGCGACGATATTTCTCCAGTATCTTCAAGAAAATTCTTACCCGGATGTTGGCCTTGCGAATGTTTTCCACTTCCACCAAATATGTTTGGAAAACGTAAAGACGGGGTTAAAATAGTACTTTCGAGAAGGGCGGAAGCATAAAGTGAAAATAAAATGTAACGTACCCTTAGGCCTATGACGGCCACCTCGTCCATTAACTTAGTATCGGGAACAGACTGAAAAGACTCATTCTCAGCTTCGGAGCATAACAGGCTGAATTGCGGTACTAGATCCTCCCCTTCCGCCAAGAGATAAACACCAGAAGGGATCTGAAGAATACGGGCCGAGCCCCCCGCATTAACCACTGAATAAGTAAGACCCTCTTCAAACATCCTAACATCAACGGGGTCCAGGTCTGACTCAGATTCATAGTCATCAACCACCACGCCTTTTCCTCTTTCTGCTGCTGAAGAAGAAGCACGACCCGCTGCAGAAGATGAGGGCACGTCTTAAATCACGACGGCAACCCCAAAATTCTGATTCTCCACCGCGTTAGGTTGTTGGCCACCAACAACGACAGGGATTTCTGATTGAGCCAAGATGGCAGCGAGAGTTTCTGATTGCTGATCGCGGACACCGACCATTCCAACGGTTTGCTCCGTCCCTATTGGTGAAGCCGCAATAACACCCTCTCCAGAGCCCATTGGGGAAGAGTCGTCCAGATGAATTATTGTTGGGGGAGCCGTCTCAAACTCTACTTTCTTCCTCTTCGACGGCCCCCTCTTCCTCTCCAGTAGATGGTGACTCACCCGTTGGGCGAACGACTTCGGTCGGAACCACGTCATGAGAAATGGCCCTCGCCGGAGTAACCAAGGCCACAGAGTCAACTGAAGCAACCCTCGATGAAGGTCGGGTAGTGGGTATTGCGATAGGATGAGCGAATGTAGCCGGCTGGCGGAAAGCTAACGAAGGGTCCCTTGCTCTCCACACCCTCCCTGACAACGACGAACGAGGCATAAGAAGCTAAATAAAAAGAGGAAGAATAGTAGATAGAGACATCATCTCACTTGTAAGGGGCCTGCGTCCAAACCTCTCATGAAAGGTCGATCATGTGCGAATCCCCACTGTATGGGGAAGTATGGCTTCCACCCATTCACGGATACCTTCGACAGGCGGATGGGGAAATCTCTCAGCTACGAAGACGAGACAAAGTTTAGTACTCGCAAAAAACGGTCGAGCATTTCACTAACTAAAAATACAAACTTGTGTGCGAAGTTCCATCTCTCAGGGAATCCCGTTGGGTCCGCCACAATATGTTCAGTCCGCACATAAAAGTAATTCTCGTAGAAACGACGATTTGTCCTGTCGTCCATCTTCACCACCAGACTCCTCGAACCCTGAGGACGCATATGAATCATCGAACCGCGGATAAGTTGAGGAGCAAAGATGCTGAGTATATGGTCCAAAGTGACCTCACAACCGACAAGTTCTGCATACTTGAGCAGCATAAGGAATAACTTGTACAAATACGGCGAAAGTTGGGCGGGGCACACTTTGTAGAAACGACAAAAATCCACCACCAACAGGGGAAGAGGAAGTGTGTACCCTACAATAAAGGGGTAGGAGTAGAACACGCAGTACCCAGGTCGGTCGAAGTGAACTATGTCGTTCCCTTCCACCGGCCGCATATCGACGTAATTGGGGATTCCCCACCTTTCTTTCAACTCTACAATTCCCCTTTCCCTCATGACGGAGGGGACGGGTTCCGTTTCCACCCCGCCGCTAATACTAAAGTCGGTCGCCTCTCTCCCGGGGCGAGGCAAGATCTCAACCACTGAGGGAACCTCCTCATCCTCCGCTGCATCCGCCCTTCCGACGACCTGAGCAGAACTTTCCGGTACCGGATTAGCGGCGGGAAGATTGTCGCGAGAATCACCAACCATTTTTAGCAGAAAACGCGCCAAAGAAGTAATAAAAAGGAGAGATGAAAGATTTCAGCGAACAAGAGGGTAAGAAGAAATTCGAGGTATCAGAAAAAAAGATATATCTGCAGAACTCTCCCAAGCAAAAGATGAAGAAGTGTGTCAACCGAATGATAAGCTCCACCTATTTATAAGAGACATAAATCCCCTGAGCACGAAATCCAAGAGTCACCAATCGAATCTGATGGGGCACGAAATGTTTTAGTTCCCCAGGGACGTGTGTAATAATGACCATAACCACGAAACAACGTTTCGATACCCAACGACGTTTAGGTTTCGAAACCGTCGCAACGGTCCATTAGGATCGAAAGAACGCCGCCACCCCGTTAAAAACCCACAAAATATGACTAAGGAACAGAAAGTCGTAGGTCAGATTTCTCTCGAAATCGTAATGAACATGATCCATCTGCCGAATCCGACATAGGACGACCCCGAAAGACGGGGGGACTAACTGTATTGGTCAAAATCTAACCATCACGACCAAGTTGACCGACATCCCGTCTCAGTAACTGGACAGCGGCGGTCAACATATCCCACTCCATTTCTCCTCTATGACATCCGACGAATCGGTAAGAGTGACGCCTAAAATCACGACCAAGACACATCAATGGCAAGAAGATGTCGAGTCAAGCAAAGAGCAAGGATACCCTGACTATATATAACCAGAGAAAGCTCTCAATTGGGGGGGCTTCTCCATTTTCTAAAAAGGAAGACAAAAAAGCTCCCTTCTTGTATTCTAGAAAAAGAGGAAATGACATTGAAGAAAGTATGTAAATCTACTTTCTCATCGGTCGATAAGAAAGACAATGTCGAATCTTAATAAGATCAATCATATCTCTTTCGTCCCATATGCAATCATTGTTGTTAACTTTTCGATCTGAAATTAATTATGTTTGACTAGGATTTACCCCTTTATCTTTGACTGATTTATTTAAAAAAAATTTAATATCTTTTGAGTCAAACAAGCATGAAATGAAGATACTTTTTATGGGAAGTCTTTTAGAATTATTTGTATCAGTAAAGCTGGATATTTGGATACAACAACAACAACAACAACGACCCAGTATTATCCCACAAGTGAGGTTTGGGGAGGGTAATATGTACGCAGACCTTACCCCTACCCCGAAGGGTAGAGAGACTGTTTCCAGGAGACCCTCAGCTCAAAAAGGTAATAGGAGCCGATATATTAGTACCATAAAAATGCATAATAAATAAATACAAAATACGAAATACGAAATACAAAATACGAAATAGATGGCTGGTATAGTAAAACTATCAGGTAAAGCCCTGCATTAAAAGACGACCAATGACATTCTTAGTCTAACTCCTAACTAGCTAGTTTCACTCTATTGTGCCGTAGAAAAGCTGGATATTTGGATATAGTTGAAATTAAACAGGTAAACCCACCTCTATTCTCTGTCCGATCGAGCCATAAGGAGCCAAAATAGGAAACAGGTAGCTCCCTTTCTCTCTCCAAAAGCTAACCAACGGCTCACGTATTTCAATTATCCAATATATCTATCTATTCTCCTCCCCAATTATCAATACAGCAGAGCCATGGCTTCTTCATCTTCTCTCACTACTCTCTCTCAAGCAGCTCTCTTTTCTCCTTCTCTCCCTCGCCATGCCTCGACCTCTTCTTCTCCTTCTCTCTCTTTCCCCACTTTTTCCGGCCTTAAATCCACCACTTTCACCACCACCCACCGCCGTGCTTCTCCCTGCTCCGCCACCATCTCTAAACAACAGACTTCTGTTCAGGCCTCTGCAACCGTAGAGACTTTGGATAAGACTGATGCGGTCCTCGTTGAGAAATCAGTGAATACTATTCGATTCTTGGCTATTGATGCTGTTGAAAAGGCTAATTCGGGTCACCCGGGTTTGCCCATGGGTTGTGCTCCAATGGGTCATATACTGTACGATGAAGTGATGAAGTATAACCCCAAGAATCCTTATTGGTTTAATCGTGATCGGTTTGTTCTTTCTGCTGGTCATGGTTGTATGCTTCAGTATGCTCTCCTTCACCTCGCTGGTTATGATTCTGTTCAGGTCTATTTCTCTCTCTCTCTCTCTCTCTCTCTCTCTCTCTCTCTCCCCCTCTCTCTCTCGTGTGTGTGTGTGTGTATGTGTGAGTGATGTGCGCGCCTGTGTGTATGGCTATGGCCCCATGTTCTTGTGGATTTATTTGGGATGGCCAAAAATGTAATCACTTCGTTTCAATTTATGTGATATAGTTTGACACGACTCAGAGTTTAAGGAAGAAATAAAGACTTTTGAAACTTATGGTATGATATAACATTTCTGTGGCTATAAAAACTTGTGATTGAGGATAAAACGGAATGTTTAAAGTTAAATTGTTTTTAAATATAGAAATGTGTCATTCGTTTTCGAAATGGATTACCGAGGAAATAGTGTCACATAAACTGGAATAGAGGGAGTATTTGAATACTTGAATTCTAGAAAATAGAAGAAGATGTTTCTACCAAAAGGGCAACTTAGATGAACATTTTGGCATTGTTCTGATCCTTTAATACCTGAAATTATGTCAAAATAGTATCTTTATACGTCATCCTACACATTTTACACCTTGGACTATTAACATGTGTCTGACAACTTTTATATCCAAACACACTCTATCTTGCTGTTTTCTGTTCAGAATTGGATTTGGATCGTTCTTTTTAGGAAGAAATGGCTTCAGATTTGCTGTTTTCCATCCCATTGTTTTATAAATTGATAGAAAAATCATTGTTTGATGACATTTTGGACAATACCTGATAATATTTTCAACTGTTTTTAGGAGAAGATCGGAAACAGCCTCTCTGCCCCTCGGGGTAGGGGTAAGGTCTGCGTACATACTACCCTCCCCAGACCTCACTTGTGGGATTATACTGGGATGTTGTTGTTGTTGTTAGGAGAAGATCATCTTTAATTGATTTGGTATAGATATTTTTGTTTAAGCAACTATCTATGGCTCATCTTTGTTATTGAAGTTTAAACTAGTTCTTTTCGTTCATTGTGCCTTACTGATTATCTTTAGTATTACTAACTGATTAGGAAGAGGATTTGAAGAGCTTCCGTCAGTGGGGTAGCAAAACCCCTGGTCACCCTGAGAACTTTGAGACTCCTGGTGTTGAAGTCACCACTGGTTAGTGTACTTTCATATGCCTATGCACTTCTGATAATTATTGATTCATATTTCTGCTTCTGGTGCTATATATTTGCTTCCATAACTTTTGAGTTATGAGTCCATTTAATTAATTGTGATCTTATTTTATTTGTTATTAGGTCCTCTGGGCCAAGGTATTGCCAATGCTGTTGGCTTAGCTCTTGCAGAGAAGCACTTGGCTGCTCGTTTTAACAAGCCAGACACTGAGATTGTTGACCACTACACGTAACAGAGTTTCCATTCTCCCAAAGACCCTTTTGACTTTGTATTGTCTTGTTGCCTAATGGCAAATGACTGTTGACTGTGCAGATATGTTATTCTTGGCGATGGTTGCCAGATGGAGGGTATTTCACAAGAAGCTTGTTCCCTTGCTGGACACTGGGGACTCGGAAAATTGATTGCTTTCTATGATGACAACCACATCTCAATTGATGGTGACACGGAAATTGCTTTCACTGAGGATGTTGGAGCCCGTTTTGAGGCTCTTGGGTGGCACGTGATCTGGGTGAAGAATGGTAACACCGGTTATGATGAGATTCGTGCTGCCATTAAGGAAGCCAAATCTGTCAAAGACAAGCCCACTATGATCAAGGTCCAATATATACTGTCGTGAACTAGGAAGAAATCCTGGAAACACATAAAAAGCATTGCAATTTGTTTACCATAAAGTTTATACTGCTCTTTCTTTCCATCTTTTTTGTTTTTCCCTTTGCCTTTCCCGATTTCTTTGTAATGTCTATCAGTACTCTGACTGTTCTTTTCTTGCAGGTCACTACAACCATCGGTTTTGGTTCTCCTAACAAGGCAAACTCTTACAGTGTGCACGGCAGTGCACTTGGAGCAAAGGAAGTAGAGGCCACTAGAAATAACCTTGGATGGCCTTATGAGCCTTTCCATTTGCCTGAAGATGTGAAGAGGTTACTATAACATCCTCTTTACCTAGTTTATTTTACCTTTGCAGTCACTTATATTGGTATCACGAACTTACTGCAGCCATTGGAGTCGTCATGCAGCTGAGGGTGCTGCTTTTGAAACCGAATGGAATGCCAAGTTTGCCGAATATGAGAAAAAGTACCCAGTGGAAGCTGCAGAATTGAAATCCATCTTTACTGGTGAACTACCTGCTGGATGGGAGAAAGCTCTTCCTGTGAGTGATTGTTATCTTAATTTCAAATCTCAATCCAAGTTTAACTGCTTTTTGTATAGACTATCTTTATATCAGTCCTTAACTTTTGATTGGGGTTTTGCAAATTGTTTCTATTGCAGTAAGTGAGAGCTTGTCTTCATCTGGATTTTCCAAACATTCATCTATCTTTTCTGACTACAAGGCCCTAAATTCTAAAAAAAAATTGAAATAACTATTTTGGCATAACTGCTCCTTAGTCAGCTTTCCTCTAATATGGTTTGCCAAAAACTGATAATTGCTGTGGCTTTTGCAGTATCAAAATTATCTTAATCAGTTATTTGCATGTTTTCTTGATCTCAGACTTATACACCCGAGAGCGCAGCTGATGCCACCAGAAACTTGTCACAACAAAACCTCAATGCTCTTGCCAAGGTTCTACCCGGTTTCCTTGGTGGTAGTGCTGATCTTGCCTCATCAAACATGACCCTTTTGAAAATGTTTGGTGACTTCCAAAAGAACACTCCAGAAGAGCGTAATTTAAGGTTTGGCGTTCGTGAACATGGTATGGGAGCCATATGTAATGGGATTGCTCTGCATAGCCCTGGCTTTATTCCCTATTGCGCTACTTTCTTTGTGTTCACTGACTACATGAGAGGAGCCATGCGAATTTCAGCCTTGTCTGAAGCTGGAGTTATTTATGTTATGACCCACGATTCAATTGGTCTAGGAGAAGATGGTCCAACCCATCAACCTATTGAGCACTTGGCAAGTTTCCGTGCAATGCCCAACATTCTGATGTTCCGTCCAGCAGATGGGAATGAGACAGCCGGTGCTTACAAAGTGGCTGTCCTCAGAAGGAAGACACCATCAATCCTTGCCCTCTCTCGACAAAAGTTGCCTCAACTTGCTGGAACTTCTATTGAAGGAACAGCAAAGGGTGGCTACATTGTATCAGACAATTCTTCAGGCAACAAACCTGATGTCATTTTGATCGGTACTGGCTCAGAGTTAGAAATTGCTGTCAAGGCTGCCGATGAACTCAGGAAAGAAGGAAAGGCAGTGAGAGTTGTTTCCTTTGTCTGTTGGGAGCTTTTCGATGAACAACCAGCTGATTACAAAGAAAGCGTCCTTCCAGAATCTGTTACAGCTAGAGTTAGCATTGAAGCTGCATCAACATTTGGATGGCAGAAAATTGTTGGAGATAAAGGAAAAGCCATTGGAATTGACGGATTCGGTGCCAGTGCTCCTGCTGGAAAGATATACAAAGAGTTTGGTATTACAGCAGAGGCTGTTGTAGCTGCAGCTAAAGAAGTTTCTTAGGCCTTATTAGTTGCCATTCTTGGTTGTTGGTGGTCTACTGAATTGATTCCATTTAGGTTATGAGATGTGATATAATGGTGGAAACGATATCAAATGGACTCTCGCCACAGTTCACAGACGCCCGCCTGGATTCAAGTAAGGGTGAAACTTCTTTTTCTTCAGTTGAGCGTAGAGCCATCAGAATGAATCCAAGATTAGGATAGAGATTAGGTACATTGATGCTCCTGAATTTGTATACTTACACCATATGTTGAGTTTGTAATCTTGTTTGGTTGATTGATCACAAATGTCTCTTTCTCAATTGGAGTTTCATGCGTAGAGGCCTTCTTTTCTTCATTTTTATTCCATATGGTTCATTCTGATCAGAAGCAATTGAACCTTATAGTTTTTGACTAGTTTGATGACATGTTGGTGTGAAGGAATCAAATTGCTTCTATACACATTTTCCTTCTAAATTTTGGATGGTTGAGAAGAGTTATCCCTCTTGAATTGGCCCTGTTTAGATATTGTATTTTAGCCATTGAAGAAAATATGGAAATCTAATCTCTTCAAGCAAATGGGGGTCTTTCTAAGCAACAAAATGTGGCCCAAACAAGATTTAGGCAAATTAAAAAGAAATCACTCATTATATTTTTTGTCTTTAAATTTGAATCTTGATCTTTCATAAATTTCATCTCACTTTGTTGACGTACGGCTAGGCCACACCATCGGTACCTTTAGCATAAGCTCTCTTTTAAATCAAATTTCAGCCATCGGTAATCATTTCTATGACTGGTTTGTATATAGTCGTGTGGTCTCATTGCCATATGCACAGAACTTAGGAAGGTAATTCAAGCTCTCGATGGATTTGATTCATTTGCACCTATCTTGCTGATGTTTTATACTTCAATACCACACAAGAAGGCGTAATTTGTGTGGTGTTTAATTTTTGCGTGCACAGATTATAGAAGGACTTGGTTCTTTTATATGTTCCTTATACTACTGCCGCGGAATAATAAATGCAAAACGTAAAGTACCTAGTACAATTGCTTCTAGATAAAGCTGAAAAGCACAACTCAAAAGCCCTATTACAATGAAACTATAATAAGAGACAGACACTTGGAACTGGTTCATCTATCTGGTTCATGTAGCTTCAAGTTCGAACACTTGAATCACACAAGAATTGCTTGCAAAATGTCTTGTTATTTTGCTCTCAAATCACGTTTAACTTCAGCGTATGTGCATACCTGTAAAATGAAAACATCCTGAAATATATAGAGTTAATAGAATAGGAAAAAGCTAGAAGTATAATGCATTACTCTTTCTTGGTGGAAGAGTTCTAGTTATCTTCAACTTCTAACTCCTCCCTTATTTAGGATAGAGTTCTCTTCGAGTAAGGAGTTCTTCTCCTTATCACTTTTGCAACCTTTTCGTTCAGGAGATATAAGATATAACCACTTAAGCTTATCTCCTTCACGTGCATACCTTGTGCTCGAATCTGCCCGTGTTTGTGTACACTATTTTTATGGACGTGGTTCATGCTTAAGTTCCTTTGTCAATCATCAAAACAAACTTAATTAGGCCAACACTTGCATTTGTTTTCGGCCAATTAATGTTTGGATTAAAATCCTTTCCAGCATCCTCCCATTCTGACCGCTCACAGAATTAATTATCCTGAACAGTGCTAGTGTTCCATCCGATTAGACGTACAACATATAATAAGTATGATGTAGAACGATATCAAACTCATAATTTGCTAGAACAATTTCAGTAAGGTGAACAAAAAAATGAATCCTTTAGCAAATAACATGCATATTTCATATCATATCGAATGTCCCCACACCTAACTAAAGATTAGCACAACTATGATCATGGTAACTACAATGAAGTAGCCGCACAGGTATCGAAGAAGTTGTACTTCTTGTAACTCGTTAGCATTTTCTTTTTACTTTTGCCTTGGGAGCGATTGTTGAAGAAGGGCTAGACATTGAACTGCTTCCCACTGTAGACTAGAAGTAACTACGAGCAGAGGGAGATCAAAAGCTTTTGGCGGGAATTCAACTGAAATCATTAATGCTTTCGTCTCGAACTATATGTACATATAAGAAAAAAATAAAAATATTACCTCTGCTAATAAATGGTATTTGAAACCACAACGATAACCGTAAAGGAAGACAGGGGCATCAGCTAAGGCTTTCAACTCTTTTTTGTTCGCCATGTGATGATCTATATATATGTTGAATTTATTTATTTCTGTAAAGAAGACATGTACACTAACAGATTGAAAACTTGCATGGGCCAGTGTAAGGAGTAGTGTACATTTTGGAACGTGGGGATACTATTAGCGAGTTTAATTAACTCGTGTATACCAATAGTGTAAAATATCTTTACTCATCTTTATGGAAAGCCATCTAGGAATTGAATTTAGATGTAATTGGGTATAATTACACAGTTTAGCATATTTGTTTGGTCAAGTAATTACTTGGTCAACATGAAATTGAGTGTAATTGGATAGGTGTAATTACACTCTCCAATTCTCAAGGGGAGGTGATAATTGATGATAATTACACTGTTACTTTTTAATTTCTTTCCTTTTTGTTTTTATTTAATTTATTTTCTTTATAACTTTTTATTTTCATTGTTTTAATTATTTTTACTTTTTAATTTTAAATTATATTTTTCATTGTACATTATTTATCTTTTATTTCTCTACCTTTACTTCTTGTGATTCTATGTAATTGCTTGTATATTTTATTACTTATTTGTTTTATTTTCATTCTAGTTTTTGAAACTACACCTCCTAATATTAGAAATAATGAGTCATTAACAAACTTGGCATATAATGAGTGATGTCATTAAAGTAGAATTTTGTTGTTGAATGAGGTTATACACTTATTGTGTTTCCTAATATTAAGTTGTATTGGAACTTATTTTTATTATGTTGGAATTTGACATATGTTTAACCCATCTTTTTTGGATTTTGAAATTTTGTTATATTTATGGTTCCAATTCACTTATTTTAGTTGTATTGACTTGTTATTTCACATTGCATGTTAGTTCATTTTTTTGTTAGAATTAATAGATTAGTTTTGTCAAACGTTTGAATAATGTTATGAAATTATATTTATAAATATTAATTTATTTTATCAAACATGCATTCCCTGATGTTCTTACAAAATGTATGTTTTTAGTTTATAATTAATTAAATTAAATATTATTAATTTAGAAAATATATATCAATTATTTTTACAATATTAGTTATAAATATATGATTACTAATTAATGCATATTCAAGAAAAAATATGCAACTTAAATACCAAATCTAATATTATTTATACTTATAAAAAATTATTTATAGGCATATATTTATTATATTAACTTTTAAATTTTGATAATTATTTCATTTAAAATTTAATTTAACTGTACACTTGTGTAACCAAACAGTACGCTTGTAATTACGTTATGAAAAACAAATATGTCGTCGTAATTACAATATTGTGTAATTACAAGGTGTGTAATTATTACTCTAGTAATTACACCAATTTCAATTACCGGATGACTTTCCAAATAGACTCTACATGTTGTACATGTAACCTGCATTAGTTTCAAAATTTTCAATATGCAGCTCTCACTTTTTATAGAGGGTTGTGTGTTGATATCTTGTGGTAACTGACGGTAAAAAATTATTTATAGTGCCGGTTTACATTGATAAAGTTAATTCTTATTGCGCTGATAGGATTTTGGGGATGATCGTAATTTTCTCCTACTGTAATTTTGGAGAAATGTATTAACTCAAAATGCTTGGGAGACTGAAAAAACGTTGCACGACTCTAGGTTAGATCGAAATCTATTAACGAGAATGATGATAACGTAGCACATTCTAGCACTTCTTTCAAATTCTAGGCAGGTCGATGTTATGACGTCAGTAAAATTTTCTGAATGTAATTTCTCTCAATCTAATTATTTTATTTCAAAAAATATCAATAAATGTAACGTACTTTATCCCATATAAGTTCTGTGATCAAGTACACCAAAAATAGTTTTGCCTTTTTATTAACAAAAATGCATGACTTCTTGTAACAATAATCTAACCGTCGGGAGCAAAACCTATTGTCAGGTTAAATAAAATATCATCTAGCTTAAGGAAGAACTAGAAATGTTTTGAATAAAACTGTCATATTTATGTGCTCATTCCAATGTTTAATTAGAAAGCCAGAATATTGGATTTTAAGAACAATAAATGGAGCTATAGCTCAAAAAATTACTGCAGAAAGCCAATGTTAAGAATGAGCCTTACTTAAAAGGAGAAAATAGATAATTAGAGAAACTATTTGTTAATATATACGGACTACAAAGGGAAATACCTTTCTCAATGTGAACAAGTTGCAAAAGATGTATGGTAACTCTCCATATGCGGCACGGTGAACAGAAATAACATGCTATAATCGGTTAATTTATACTGTAATATAAAAATACTTTATACTATTTGGGGCATATTTAAATTTGAAAGTTTAGCTTTGATTTACCGATAAGGATTATGTTGGAATGGTAAGTATACTCTTTCATATTTAACCATAAGTCTGAGTGTTTGAGCCCTGAATATGAAATCGCCTTTGTTAGGAGCATTTTATCCTCCGATATGAGACTTTTCGGTGTAAGTCCGAATTTAATTAGGCCTCAATACTAGATATCGGGTGAAAAAACAAAGAAAGATGAATTAGTTGAACTTGTGATTATTTTTAGTTAGAAACAGCTTAAAGTAGAATGGAAAAGGTTTGTGGTCCTAGTAAGATATTATTAGTTCAAAAATTATTTGACATACAAATTCACCTCATAGCTGGCCTAACAAACTTTATAACATTAGCACTGAATACGAGGGGAAATTTCCCTGAGAAGGATGTTTTCTTTGCCTTGCTTTCAAAATTGTTTGCTCCATTACCCAAAACAAATAGTACTCCCTTCAGTTCAAAATAAGTGATTTTTTAGCTTTTTTTTTGTAGTCCAAAATAAGTGATTTTTTTAGATTTCAAGAGTGAATTAATTATTTTTTTCCTACATTGCTCTTGGAGTAATTAATGTTGGAGTATGTGTTAGGAGTATTTATGTGAAGAAATAGTGAAGGTTAATATGATCAACTTCATTGCTAATTAATGTTAAAAGGTAAATTTCTTAATATGTGTGAAAACAACCAAAAAATTACTTATTTTGGACCGGAGGGAGTACTAATTGTCTGACATGAAGTTGTCCCCTTTTAGACCTTTTGCATTAACTCAACAATGAGTTAAAGATTTTAAATTGTTTCGATGTGTGCTATTTTTCATGAATTTTTTGCAACAAATATGTACATATGATCTATGCTGAAAATGATGATTTCAATTGAATGCATTTCCAATACTTTAGGTTCCTCACCTCTACCCCTCTACCCCCTCCCACCTTCATGGAAACACAACCGGAAAAAA